>NC_140720.1:2935000-5335000 GCF_050655825.1 Lonchura striata | reverse complement strand
CAGGAGCGGGGCCGGTGACCCTGCGGGACCAGGGAAAGCCGCTGTCCCCGCCGCCCTCCCGCCGCCCTACGCGCCTCCCGCCGCCGGGTGTCTGCGGGCTCCGGCAGCCGCCGGGCTGGCTCCGTCCCCGGGGCCGCAGCTCCCGTCCTTCCAAGCCCCGGGGCCCGGACCGGCTCCCGTTCCGCTGGGTGTCCGCGTCCGGTGCGGAGGTGCCGGCGGGTGGCAGCTGACCGGGAAGGGACACCAGGCTGCGCACGGACGCGACTCGAGCCTGGAGAGGAGCTGACGCCTTGGATCGAGGGGCTGAGAGCTTCTCCAGAGTCACAGCCAGCCTGAGGGTGACTGATGTGAAATGCTCCCGCTCTCGGGAGCTGCTCTCTCTTCCAGCCCCCGAGCAACAAACAGTCGAGTAAGTTTTCTCCTCGGCTCGACAGGGCTGATGGCTTCTCTCCACCTTCCGAGCTCTGATGGCACGTGAGGGTGGGATAACTTGGCACCGGCTCTCTGCTCACCCAGCCCAGAAGGACGCGAAGGGGTCCTGTGCACTCCAGATCTGCTCCTGCCGTGCTGAGCGGCAGTGCCTGCAGAGCTGAGGCAGTTGTTCTGCATCTGCCGGACTCGGAGGCAGGAGCTCGCCGTGCACCTGTCTGGGAGGGAGTGAACGTGAGAGATCCTGCATACAAGGTGCATCCCAGGACTGCTCACAGCTCTCATTCCCAGCAAACTCAGCTGGGATGAGGACTGAAAAGTGTCTGCCTCGGTCTGCAGCGGTAAGTGCAGGGTCTGTTCCAGCCTGTCAGACATAAAGCAGAGATACTAAATGTCTTTCTGAAGCGGGCTCTGACTCGGGTCTTGCACCACTACAAGAGGAGCACTTGGGAGCTGAACGTCCCGCAATGGCACATCGCCCTCGGCCCTCTCTCTAACTTTATGATGCTGCTGGAGGAAGCCGCCCAGGCATGCTTAGGGACAGAGCCTGTTCTTCACCCCCCAGCCCTTCCTTCTGAATCACCTAGAATTCGGTTGCTGTTGGATTTTCCTCCCAGAGGGCAGTGGAGGAAGTGCACTTGCTTGCTAGAGCTGCATTCCCCAGTCTGTGTTCCTGAGCACAGTGCAGTCAGGAGGGAGCGTGTGATGCAGATTGACCTCTGCTGCAACACTGCCAGACAGTCCTAAGAGGAGATGCCTGACTCAGGGGCATGTATAGCTTTGACTCGGAAAGGGTGGCTTTCCAGGAGCTTTCACAGTCCAGGTTTCTAAATCCCATTGCTTGCTTACATCAACTGTGACCTTTTCTTCTCTAACAAATTTTGTGCTTGTCTGGATGGTCCTACAAGAAAGATTTCCTGTTGTGATACATGTGAGCCCCTTGGAGTTGCTCCAGCCTCTACACAAATGCAGCCATTAGCAATTCAATCCTGCCAAGGGGCCCAGGAGATGCTGAAATGCTGAGTGCCTGGCAGGATTGGACTCCTGGGACGGGAGCTGTCCCTCATGAAGTCTAGATTCTCATCCCAGTTCTACTGCTGCCTTCCTGCTTGACCTTGAGGTAGGACAGCTTGGGTCAGATCCATCTTGCAGTGTCTTGCCATTACTTGCATTGTTATTTGACTCTGGTACCTTGTTTTCTATAATCAACAAAACTAAAGCCTGCAGCTGCACTGGTTATGGGAAGCTGCTGAGACCTGGCAATAGATGATGTGACAGAAGCCTGAGGGATCATGTATCATCTGCAAGTCAGAAAAGCAGGAAGTGGTGTAAATGCCCTCCTTCTACTCCGCCAAGATTTCCTGCTGAAACAAGCAGGCTACAGAGCATCATCTCTGAACATTTCATCTGCTCTGTGCTACTCTGTGCCCCCTGAGACCTTACTGGGAGTTGATTTTGTGTTGTTGCTATTACATCTGAAAGCCTGATGGAAGCTCTCTGGCTTGGCCAGCAAGAACTGACACAAGGTCAACTCTTTCTGTGTTATTAACCACAAAAATATAACACAGTGGAGGTTCGGCTGTCACAGCCTTGACAGTGTGTAACAGCTCAGCTGTGATGTCATTGTAGCTCTCAGAGCAGCATTCCATAAGCCAGGATTCAGTCCCAAAATGTTCTGTTTAAAATGCTGGGCTGATTTATGATGATAAATGAGAGCTTATAAATGGAGAGAGACATGGGGAGGAGGGGAGCCAACAACTTAACTAATGAAAAAGAATTCAGTGGCCTGATACCCCACTGTCTGTCCAGTCAATTCTGTGTTAGATTTGCCTACCATGTAAAAGGAAATGTTATTCTAGGACTAGATAAGACTCTCAGAAGATTTCTGCTTTGCTAATAGCACTGTGAGAAGAGTCTTATAAGGTTCTGATATTTGTTGCTTTACTCAATTTGATTTTTTTCTGGGAAGGTGAATGAGGCATAAAAAACCATGGACCTGGAAATGTGCAACGGTTTCTAGGGATCCTAAGACAGTGGTTATCCCAGTGCTGCCCCATGGAAGTTGCTGTCTTTTCAACTGGCCCCTAAATCCAGGATAGATGAAAGTCTTAAACAAGTCAGTAGGAATTTCCTCTGTTTCACAGGACAGTGAGGTAGCAAGCCTGGGTCATGGAGGTGAGCTGACACCAGTCCCTCTACAAAGCATAAATCAGAGCCAGTTTCCAGTTTATTTTATCAGTTTCCAAGTGACAAGGACTTGTGCAGTGTTCACATGGTTGTGAACATTGAAGTGGAGCTTCCTCCTATACAGCATTTTAAAGGCAGATCTTATAGAACAAAAGATGTGGGGTAAATCCTTGCAGTGGGCTCTCTCCAGCCTTCCACCCTCCCACCTTGCACAAGAGGAATTACCTGTTTTTCAGATGTGGACGTGTGAGGCTCAGAGAACTGATGGGTTATCAAAGAGCCTGCAGAAAGCCAGGGTCAGGAGCAGGCAGTAGACAGGGCTCTGATAACCCAGCAGAGTAATTGATGGGTCAGTGTTGGGCCACAGGATCTCAGAAAGTGATCTGGAGAAAACATTGCTAATTTGTCTCTTCCCTCAATATACACAGAGCTCTCTTGATCTCCGTGAGTAAAAAACCCTTTTTTCCTTGCTTGCCTGCAAATAGACAAAGTGGGAGAAAACAGAATTAACACATGAATGTTTTGAGTTCATCCTAATTTGGATTTGTAAATGAAAACTGTTCTCCCTGTGTTTGGTAGATTCCCCTTCCTCCTCCTCCGGAAGGGTAGGTGATTCTGGGATGAAGAAGGATGTTGGAAATGGCATTAAATAATTTGGTTATTTCTCTGTTAGAATATAGTTCTACACTTTACTGCATGTTAATGGTCTTGCTCTTATACTTTCTTTTTACTCTTTTTCCTCCCTTATGCTGCCTCTCAGCACTGGAAAGTCCTATTTGATCAGGTATGTGAACATGATATATTCTCTCTGTCTTGTGAGCAAAGAGCCTAACCTCTGTTTAATTTCCTCTGTAGTGGCTTTCCCCTGCGTTTAAAATACAGCCTAGGAATAATGTGCTGCATGCTCCCAGTTCCCAGGATGCTGGTGTGCAAGTCATAATTATCACAGCTGCTCTGGGCCTTTCTCTCAGTTCCTCTTCAGGAACAGGGAGAGGAGTGAGCCCATTCCTGGTGGCTCAGGGGCTGAGCAAAGGTGCTGCAGCAGGTGCTCTGTTTCCTGCCACTTGTGCTGTCCTTGCTTGTGGATTAAAGGATCTTCTACTCTTTCAGACAGGCAGACTAAGACCTGTAAAACCAGCACCGTGTTCTTTGAAATGGCTCCCCAGCTGCTAAACTGATTTCTGCAGGGTTACATCATCCAGGCAGGACCTGCTGCTTTAATCTTGCACAGGGTTAGTAAAGAACATGCTTCGGTATCAAAGATTTTGGTTATGTCAGGAAATGCCTTGGGTCAGATCTGTAGCTGGCTGAAGTCAGCAGAGCTCTGAAGAGCTCTGAACTATAGCTGCTGAGATTTTGGGTTCTGGGTTCTAGTTTGTAAATTATGCTTTTAGCTGCTTTAACTGACATGTTTGCTTTGTGGTCTCCCTTCCATCTGCCGGGTTGAAATGTGTAGCAGCTATAAACAAGAGGGATTTTTCTAGGGTTGATTTGCTTCTAAACTGCAGCACTCTCCTGATGTCAGAAACTTTTGTGCTGTTGTGCGTGCATGTAAATGTCACCTTCTGTAAGGGAGCTTCCTCTGACGCTGGCATCATCCTGGCAATAAAGTTCGGATGGGATTTCATCCCTGTTTTATGAAGCCATAATCTTGTCTCTGTGTCTGGCTGAACTACAAAGCCAAAAGCTGTGATGCAGCCAGTGAAAGGATGTCCTTGGTACCCTGGGGGTCCTGTTATCATTCAGCTATTAACTGGGGCTGCCTGTTCTGATGAGTGCTCATTTATACACGGTTAGCTGTGACCAACTGCTAATCCACGTGTCTGGACTGCAGCAACTTGGCTGTGGTACAGTCAGCAGGCAGTTGGGAGCTGGGAATTACGATTGTTGATCACACCTAAATTGTGTGGTGTGTTTGAATCTGCTGGGGCTCATAGGAGATGCTGCCACTGAAAAGGTGGATGCACAATAAATTGCTTGTGGTCTGGGCTGAATGTTTGTTTCAGCTGCTTTGAATTCTCCTGTCTCCAACACTGGCCCTAATTTGGAGTCTAATTCTACAAGCCTCCTTTGAAGTCATTGAGTCCTTGTGGGATGGGGCTGTTGGCTGGTAGTTACCTCAGGCTCAAAGAGAGGAATCTGTAATTTCCCATTGGACTTGTTTAAATAGTAGATGGGATTTTTTTCCTCTTTTTTTTTTTCCTTTTCTTTTTTTTTATTTATTTTCTTTTCAAGAGGAAGGAGTTTGACTGTTACTGTTGGATGTACAGAACACTAGCACAGTAACAATGGAAAAGGCTGTAAAGACAGACCTTCAATAATTAGCTGTGTTTCAATTAGGGCTGCAGCTGAATTTTAAAACTTGTCTGTAAGACTTTATTATCAAAGAGAATGCAACCTGTGATAACTACACATAAGTCCTGAATAAATCAATAATGTCCTTGCTGCCTGTGGGCAAAGCTGACATCTTCCTGGAGCATTATATCAGCAAAGCAATGCAATTAGTCCTGCAGTGAATTGCAAGATGCTGTTTGTCATGGAACAAGGTTGCTATTCCCAGCAGCAAGGTGCCAGGAGGAGAGGGGAGCACTTCGTTTAGCTCTGATTGGCATCCATGTGAAACATGAGGACAGTGTTAACAACTGGAGAAAGGCTGTGTGTTGACACTGGGAACAGTTGCAGCTCTCTCTGGAGTCAGGACCTGGCTGGGTGGGTACTTGGAGAGGAAATGGGTGGCCCAGGGTGCACATGCATTTGTGGCTCATGGGCTGGGACTGAGGTTTGAGAGCCACCCTCTCAGTTGAGACACGTAGGCTGCTGCACTTACCAGCTCCCAGGAGAGCAAGAGAAGGCTCTGGAGAAAGTGTTAAGAGTAGTTGGGAATTTACAGGCTGGTAGTCTGCAAGTGGCTTGTTGGCTGTTATACTCCATCATCCCAGAAAACTGTGAAGGACAGGTCAGTGCACACACATTTCATTTGAGAGGGGAATGAAATTATTATTAATGCTTGTTTGTTTTTTTTTCCCTGAGGAAGTATTTTTAAAACTTTATTTAAGTTTACTGACCAAAAAAAAAGCAGCAAGTTTTTTGTTTAGGCATACAAAATATAAGGGGTTTCATTTTTTAGGATCTCCCCTTCCCCAGCTTAAATTAAAAATTCAAAACTTCTTGATGGAAAAAATTCTGCTCAGCCATAAAGCAGTGCTTTTTGCTTAGTTATTTTAGGAGAGAGGAGTGACTGACCATGTATTCTGTAGGAATTTTTTATTTGTTTTGATCCACCTCTAACCTGTCACACCGGAAACTGTCAGTGACTCAAGCCAAGATCTTCAGCCACTTGCAGATTGATTTATTTAAGAAAGAACTTAAATTTGACAAAAATTCAGACCCAGAACTGCTTCCTATGCTTTGAGGTTCAAAGAAGCCCCACCCAGGACAAAATCCTGACTACACTGAAGCAAGTACTGAAATTCCTCCTGGATTTAGTGGGGTCAGCACTTCACCCAGGAGTTTGGGAGCAGGCAGACTCACAGCTCTTCAGTGCTGCAGCCAGACAGTTACAGTTCAGCTGCTGCCTCATACTGTGCTTGCAAGATGTGGTTTTTATTACAAGGCCATGGCCCTCGGGCAGCTCTAACTCACTTTTATATGGGAACTTTTATAGGGATTCATACATTTATTTATTGTGCTCATAAACACCCTCCACCCCCACACACACATTAGCTCTGCATCTGCTGCCTTCTGCAGAGCTTGCACCATCGCTGTGTGCTCTGTGCTGTCTCTGTGAAGAATCTGAGCTCTGAGCAGAGAAATCTTTCTCCATCCCTCTGCAATCACTTGGGGTTTTCTTCATTTGTCCTCCAGTGGACACAGCCCCATTTTTTTGTTAATCTTCTGGTAAAGCTGAAAATGTGACAATCCCAGGAGCAGCTGCTGACAGTTTCATGCTTCTCTGTGTTAATAAGATTAGTTAATTGCCTTGCACTCAGACATGAGAACATCTCCCAGTCCTTGCTGAAGCCAAGTTGCCTGATGGTTGGAGTCTGCAGATGAGTGTCCTGAGGGGCTGTTCCTGCTTTGCTGTGTCCTCTCTAGGGTCTCAGGTGCAATCCTTTGCTGCTGTGTCCCCAGTGCCCCTGCTTTGGCAGTGACTGCAGCTGGTTGGTGTTACCCAGCCCTTGTCTGGGCTGGGTGAAAGGGGCTATCTAGGACAACAGTGTTTGTTCTTGGGACAGACCTGCTGTCTGAAGGTGGCTTTTAACCTTGTTAGATGCTAAGAGCTTGTGTCATCTCTGTTTCCCCATCCCCGTGGCTGTTGAGATTTTGAGGGTGAATTAGCATTATCAGCCCTCATCTTGGAGTTCTCACTTCTTCTCACCCATACCCAGGTTTGTAGTCATGACAACAAACTTGTTTTAAATAGACACACAAAAAACTCTCAAAAAAGACTCTCCTTACTGCCTCAACACCTTGATCCTATTGCTTGTCAATCCAGGCTGTGTTTTTGTTGCAGCTGCTTTAGAAATCCTAGATTTTTCCCTGAGACTTGTACGTGGGTGTGATGGCAACAGATGAACAGAGTTTATGGGGAATGCAGATAGATGCCAAGTTACCCAGTCTGTGTAGGCAGCTAATGGAAAACTTGAGCTCAGAAACAAGGCTGTAGAGATAGACATGCACTTGCCAGGAGAAGTTCAGTTGCTGACACTACCAGCAGTGGGTGCAGCTGAACCTGCTCCACCGTGGTCTCATAAAACATTAAAATATGCTTTAAAAGATGCTGACTTTGCAGCTGCCTTTAATCCAGGGCTGGTTCCTGCACAATTGAAATTGCATAGCAATCCATAAAATTGGGGCAGCTATTATCATGGTTGGTGGTAACTGGGGAAAGGAATTATTTTGAACTTAATGATCCTTTATGTTAACTGTCCCTTTTCTCTGGGTAGCCCTTAGTGCAGGCAGGCAGAGCTATTTCCCACGCTGTGAAAGAAATTCCAGTTTATTTACTGGGGTACTGTTGAGCTAAACATGACCCTTCACTTTGAAACATTTCCCTGCCTATTGTTGCTGGCAAACCCCTGCCAGCTGTGGCTGCAAGACCTCTCCAGGCAGGTCTCACTGAGCGGTAGGCAGTGGTTTGTGCCTTGAGATTTCACCTCTTTCTCTAACAAACAATTTGTGTCCCACTGATGGTTTGTTGGATCACTGGGAACAGGTGGAGCGCAAACTGTAATAGAAAGAATAGGAAATTCTGGCAGTGATAGCAGCAGTATAGCCGTGGGGTTGAGCTCAGGGTTGTGTGTAGCCTTCAAGTCCTTGCCTGAATTTTGGACTATTGCTGCCTTTATAGTGTTCATTGGGACATCTGTCCACATTAAAATGCAGACTTGAGGCTATGGAAACGGTGATTAGGAAATAGTCATCAACTTGTTACTTCATCTGCTAAAGTGACTGGGGAATCAGAGGTGCTGGTGGGAAGACTGTCCATGGTGATAAGAGATTAGCACCCAGGCCCCAAACCAGCATTTGCCTTGTCTTCCCTATCAGATGCTTCTGAGAGTGTGACAGGAAATGTGTCCCCTTCTCCCCCTCTGCCAAGATGTGCATTGTAAAGGGGAGAGACATTTTAAAATCTACAAGGGTCTCTTTACAATGCACAGAGGGGGCTCTGCATCTGCCCCACGCCTTGAAGTCTAATCTCATTTACAGTTGTCAGCGTGGGCTGCTGAAGGAGATGAAAGGCAGAGGACAAGGAGGAAGAATAGATTAGTCTCGAGCAGAGGGCACTGGGAGTGCACCTGCCTCTGCCCCACTACCTTGAGGAGGGGCGGCAGTAGCAGCTGGGCATGTGTCATCTGCTGCTCTTTGAGGCACCCAGCCATGGAGCACACGATTAATGACTCAAGGGGCTGGGCTTTTGTGAGTAATAAAGCCCTGGGATTTAGGCCCAGCTCTCAGGCCTTTTCTCTGAGCAACACCATCACTTTACATTTCTCAAGTGGTGTTGTGGTCACAGCGAGCTGTCTGTGGCCACAATGCTTCCCTTTCTCCTCTCTCCCCAAACTGGGCTGACCTTTGTCATACAGCATTAGCCCTTTGACTCCTCCACTTTGGGTTATGGGGCTGGGAAAAAAAAAAAAAAAGAATCCCTTCAAATTCATTGCCCTGCAGATAGCCTTGAAGGGAAGAAAGGGCTGGTAGGAGAGGTGTATAGCTGAAGGAGATTGGTTTGCTGTTGCCCTCTGGATTATAAATTCCTCACTGCCTTCAGCCAGAGGCTTTTTTGAATACAGCCTGGGAAAGGGGAGAGGAATTTATCCTTCCCTCAGTCGAGGAGGGAAACTTGGGCATTGAACAACATATATATGTCCAAGAGACTATTCCCTCTGCAGGATAATGTCTTTTACCATGCCTGGATTAGCATCTGTCCATCCCCAATGTTGTTACAGTGGATGGCAATCTCCCAGCACTTCCAGGCTTATACCCAGATTTGACTTTTAGTCACAATACCCTGGAGTGATGGCTCAGCATGAAAAAGCCACATGGAGGTCATTAATGACCATCCCACTCCTTGCAAGATGAACAGCAAAAATGTCCCAGGTTCCTTCTTAATCTTCTAATACCTCTGTACACAGAGCACCAGTCAGCCCTTATGTTGGATGTGGATCTGAGATTGTATTTACACCTTCCCTACAGGTTTGTGATCAGCTACTCCATTTCTCCTTTCCCTGGCTATTTGGACACTCCTCTCTCCAGTCCCACCTGCCTGTACACAGACTGTTGACTTTGACTTGTGTAAAGTTGAGAGTAGAAGCCATCAGTACGAACCAGATATTGGCAGCATAGCAAACACAGCACTCTTAAGCTTGTGCCAGTAAAAGTAGGCATCTCCTGAAATGTTTCAAGGAGTCATAACAAACACACCAAAAAACACATGGAAGCTGAGTCAGTCTTACACAGCTCATGAGTTACTGGCAGTTTGATGTCTCTAGATTTGTAAAAAGCCTCAGGAGGCTTCCTACTCATTACACATTTGTGTACCTTCCACGTCTGAGCCTAGAAACCTGCACGTTGGAGTGCAGTGTCCGAGAGCGATGTTGAGCTGTGTCCAGAGCCGTGTGTCTCTGCTGCTTCCTGATCCCAGCTGCAGCAGGGGGCTTTGGAATCTTCACTCTGCTGCTTCAGCTGGGTGTGCGGGATGGGATTTAGGCACATAGATCCTTGCTAATGCATTGTTCTCAAATCCTGTCTTGCACATAGAAAATCACTGAAGCAATAAAAACGTTTAAGCCTGCGTGTTTAGAAAGAAAGGGGAGAAAAAGCCATAAACACAGAGTGGATTGATGCTGTTTTGCAAATCAGCTGGTGCATTGTGCTCTGTGGCTGTGTGCTGTCATGACAGAGAAGGGGAAGAAATCATCTCATCTCCAGAGAAGCAAGCCAGCTGCTTAGCAAGTGGAAACAGTTTGGAGGTGCATTTCAACACCATCATCACTTAAGCCTGTAACAGGACTTTTAAAGTTACTCTCTACCAGACAAAACAAATGTTTCTCCTATACAGTAGGAAATACGATGTTCCCATTGCTTTCTAGTATTTGCAGTCAGTGCAAAAGTGCTGGGGCACATTTGCAAATTAAATGCAGCAGTGGGAGTGTTTGAGTTTGACAGCAGCCAAGAAAGCTGTGATCTCTTTCTGCCTCCTCACTAGGTGTTGTACTATTTGTTGGTCTGAAATCAGTTAAGTACCAGCAGACCATGAGACAAAGTTGATTCAGCTGCACTATTGTACATACAGGCTCCTGAAGAAAGCTGATCTCTGAATGTCCTGGGTTTTTGTGTGATTCAAACCTTGTTGTGTTTGCCTGTTCAAGCTGCAGCACTTCTTTCCCTCTCCCAGTCTCCTGAGTGGTGGCATCAACCCCAATCTGGCTGCTCAGGGTGACACAGGGAATATTCTGTTCACTAGAGACAATATTTCTTGGTGAAAAAAGTAGTGAAAGTCCTGAATGTTTGTGATCCCTCTGAGTCTCACTTGGACCTTGAATTCTTTCAACTTTAAAAGTAAAACCCCACACTAGCAAGAATTTATGAGTTCTTAGTGTCCATTCCTGTTGCTTAGGAACAGCTATCTGCAGTGACCCTGTGTTGGTGAAAAGAGTAACGATGTATGAAACTGATGTTAAACAAGCAAGATCAATCTTACCCCTAGGAACTGTTCTTCATGTTCTTTGATACTTGACATACTTTGTAAGTAGCAAATACTCTGGAGTCTTCTGAGTTCCATGAGGGAAAGATGAATGAGACAGCTGGAGGCAGAGCTGTTTGTGGCTATCATCAAACCTCTGGTCTAATGCATTTCTTCAGGGCAGTGTTCCCTGCCTCGGTGAGCTTTCATAAATAGGTACCAGTGATGAATAGGAGTCCCTGGTTTGTGTAGCATACTTGTTTGTGATGTACAATGGTAGTTGAAGGGTTTGTTGATGGCAGCCTGCAGCCAGTGAGATGTAGCCTTGTGTGCCTCTTGGCAGAGAAAGGATCAATATTATAGAAGGTGAAAATTTGGAAGTGTCGCAAAACCTATTGGAGGGCCTGATCCTGAATACTCTGACGGTTTAGCAAAGCACTTGAAAACAAGGGTGACAAGTTTCCTGGATTGTTTACGTGTCTGATATAAACTATGTTTTGCCAAGGTTGGTATCAGAATGGGGTGTGCCCTAAGGAATTTAGAGTATGTTTTTATTTCTGCCCCTTGGCTCTAAGACAGAGCCAGATGCTTGTCTTTTGCCACTTCTCTCATGTTTACCCTCGCACTGAGAAATAATGGAAATTAGGACTTGAGCATTTTTTCTTACTGCAGGCAGTGGCCTCCATGGAATGATGTTGGGTTTTAGCCTTGTCTTTTGCCCTGGGGAGGAAAATCAAAGAGTTTATTGTGGCTCCTTCTTCCATTTGAACTGCTGCTTTTTCCCTCAGCTGTTCCTTCTTGGTTGCTGATAGAGGAGTTGCTTTTGCACACAGCCCAGCTATCACTGGATTTCTGTCTCTGGGTTGTTCTCCCTGTCAAGAGGGAAGGCACAAACACTTTTCCTTCATATGTCCTCTGACAATAATATTGAGGTCTTGGGGAAATGTTTATTTTTGCATGGACTTGTGCATTTAGGCAGCCCCTTTGGGGGAGACTGCTGTGAAGAGCATAGGAGATAGTTCTCTGCTGCTGTCTCTAGTCTCTGAGCTGTGCTTGGAGACCATGGCTGGAAGAATAACTTCCTTCCAGCCTAAATAAAGTGTCTGAAGAATTGTTATTAAGCTCTATTTACTTTATTACACTTGAACTTGCCAGCCCTGGGAACTGTTTGGGCAGGTCTTGTGCATATGTGCTGTGTGCAGGATGTGCCTTTGACAAGTTAAATATAATGGTGCTGTCTCTTCTAGGGCTTAATGAACCAAAGTCCCCTTCAACAAGACCATTGCTCTGGATGGCTTGTCCCAGGATAGTGATAGCCAAAATTCCTCACAAAGAATTGTTTTAATGTATCTGAAACAGTGTTTTCCATCTTTATTCCCCCTGAGCTCCATGAGCTGAGAGCTGCCATTGCTGCAGCTATGGGATCTTTTAGTGTTGGTACTGGTGACCAAGAAGAGCCAGAAAATCATTTGCCAGGTGCTGATTTATGACCCTAGTGGACAGTCCTGAAAAGCAAAGTAAGAATTTTCTGGGCCTTACGCAGTTCTAGCTGCCTGGAAGCTTCAGACTATTATTTGACCATGTGGAATAATAAAACAGTGAAAACTAATTAACTTTTGTACCCACTGCAAAACAAACAAGATAATGCAGAAATACTCTACTCTTGTAAGCAGCAGTGACTTTATGGGTTTATAAGCCTGTGTTTAATGACCAAGCATGTAGTGCAATGTGTGAACTATGTTCCTTTTGCTGACTTCCAAAGCTGAGCAGAGCATAACAAGCTTTACCGATCACCGAGGGTCTGAACACCAGCTTGGGATAATGTTCTTTTATCCTTATTAATTATGTAGGTGATGTGCAGGTGGAGGTTTGACACAAAGCTGCATTGGATGGTTTTTGTAGTCTAAACCAGCCTGAATTACACGGAGTCACTGCAGTTCATTCAAGGAGAGATGCTCTCTGCAGTGTGAGTACTGTAGTCTTTCTGAGGTCGTTCTGTGCTCGTCAGATGTAGGTGATTGAGCTCTTTCTCAGTGGGAGCACCAAGGTGTTTTTCTGATGTTAGCAGGCGAAGAGTCAGCCCTGCTCAGGACCTGTCTCCTGTGGTGTGGCTGCTCTCTGTGTGCCAGCTGTGATGTTGACAGCAGAGCAGAGGTGTTACCGAGTGCCCTGGTGTTGTGTTCCTCGCCAGTGGCAAGGCACTTACCAGCACTGTAAATATAGACGATCCAGCCTCCGTCATCCGACACCGATTCGGAGGGAGGGAATATCTGGCTGTTCTTCTCCCCTAATCAAATTACTAAGGTAACCCTCCTGCGGTCTCCTCACTCCTGCATTACTCAGTAATCCCTAATACTGGATGTTTAACTCTGTGTTGTTAGACTCAAAGCTGCTAATTCCTCTTGTCCTTTCCTAGGATCTACCAGTTTAGCCAAGATACTTGTCATGATTGTTGATATGGGAACAATTATTTGGAATTTGAAAGAGAAATTAAAAGCAGGAAAACTGTGATGTGACAAGATTTTCCGAATTATTTATTCTCTTTCTGATGGATGTGCTCAAGCTGACATGGTACTCAGTTCCAAAGAACCAGCCAACATGGGTCTATCCCAGCTTTAGTTTTCTCCACAAAGCTAAGTATTATTGCAGAGATATTATTAACCTAAAATAAATGTGTGCACATACTCACTGCTATAGAATTCTGTTTTTCATGCATCAAATCAAGTCCCTGTGTATTTTCACCTCCCTCCCAGATCTGGCAGACAGTGAAAAGGGGAGCTATTTTTAATTTATTTTTATTTCATTTAAGCAGTATTCTGAAATCTTCTGTGTTTTGAGTTCAGGGTATGAAAATGTAGTTTTTCTCCTGACAGGTTTCATGGATTATTGCTATAAGGCTTCATGTCTATAAAGAAAGGATAAAACTTCCTTCAGGAAGTGCAGAAGTTCTGATTTTGGAGGATACAGATTTTAGTTCCTTTTAGAAACTGGAAAACAATAGCAGTCATTGTCCTCATATTAAAGAATTTACTAATAAGGAGGAACAGTTAATCAGAGGAGAAAAAACAAAAGTCTTATGTGGCAGAGTGGTATCAGAAAGATCCAGTTCCCTTCCAGGGGGGAAGATGACAGTCACTGGATTAGGAATCATTTACCTGAAACAGTATTTCTGGCAACCAGAGAGATTGGCATCAGTGTCAGAATGGTGCTTGCAAACATTTAATCACCTTCTAGCTGTCACTACAGTTCTGTCATCCCACTGGAGTGCCTGCTCCACCTGTCTTCCTGAAAGGCTGGCATGTATTGTCCAGGAGAAAAGATGAATTTCTGGTCCAAATGCAGTCTCTGCCCAGAAGAAATGCATATAGAAAAGTTTCCTCCTTTCCCCAGTGAATGTGCCCTTGTGTGCCTGAGTCCTGTCTGATGGGCCAAAGGAGAGGTGACTCTCCAGAGCAGGTCCATCCTTCCATGCCGAGTGTCCTGCACCCTGGGGTGTGGTGATGGGACAGCAAGTTGTTACCAGGGTGCAGATGCTGGTCACAGCAATAAGGGCCAAGGCCACTGGCTTCTTTGTGCTCTGCAGGGAGGAAGAGGGAGACAGGCAGAGCAGATCTGACTGTACAGGAAGGCTTGAGTTGGGGAAAAGCAGAGTGCCCAGTTTTTCAGAGTAGCTTTTAGGTTAGGACTTCAGGCAAGGCAGTAGGCAGGAAACTTTGGTTGTGACAGGAACAACATTCCCACGTCAGCACTGAACTGACACTGGTGGAGCTGCTTCAGTGCAAAGCCCAGCTCAGCTTTTTTCTGGCTCCCAGTGCTGAAGGGGCTGTTTGTGACAGTCCAGGTGGTCTCTGTGCTGCTGCCTCTTGAACTAGGACAGCCCCCACCTGCCCTGCTGTAGCCTTTTTACACACAGAGCTAACGAAACACAAGGTAAGAGGAGTTCCCTGCAGTTGTATGGGCAGAACTTTTCCTTGCTGAGTACATTTCCACCTTGCAGCACGTGGTAGGCACAGCCCTGGTCTTTGCTGCAAGGGGTGTCTAATGCAGCCCCTTGGTCACAACATCCTGGCACCTGGTAAGGCTGAGGGGGACAGCCAAGCTCTGAGCCCTGCAGCTCTCCTACGGGGCTGCCCTGCAGTGTGCTCCACTCTTTTCTGCCTGGTGGAGCAGAAAAGGGAGGAGCAACAGTTGTCTCCTAGGGCTGGCTTGGTCATTGGTGTTTCTGCCTGGCCATCCTCTTGCTGCTGTTGCTCACCAGATAAGTCACTAAACAGTATCATAGAGAGACCCAGTGGCTCAGATCTGATTAATCTCTACAACTTTATACTGTATCATAATTGGATTAGCTGCAGGGGGGTGGTTTTGCTCTTGTTCCTGATTTTTTCTTAAGCAGGTACTTATCACTGTGACATCTGATGGAAGCAACAAGTTTGAGTAGCAAGACCTGTGAATAAATAAGCAGTGTTTGCTTCTTCCCCACTGCTCAACTAACAGCTCCTGCCCTTCCTTTCTAAGCTACTGCTGTAGCTGATGTCTGTGTGGCTTTGAGTAAGCCCTGCAGTCAGATCTCTTGGGAGGTGTAGGCTTTGCCTGACAGCCTGAACCCAGAGTCCCTGATTGGTAACCACAGTTCAGTCACTTTTGGGAAGGATTTCTGCTCAGCAAATGTTCAAAGCAGTATTAACTTTCCATGTTCAGTTTCTTTCATCTTTTGTCTGAGCTTTTTAGTTTCCTTCAGAGCCTGACTCTTCTGCACCTCAGGGTTTTTGCATGTATCACCACAGTGGCTGTGGGTTGTAGGGAATTGGTCTTATTCAGCACTGCAATAGTCCTTCCTCTTCCAGGACTTCAAAGCTCGTTCTCCAGTATCAGTTCATTTAGTTTCATAGGTGGGGAAATGGAATAAGGAAATCAGTGATCATATTCTGTTATAGTGGGGAACTGCCTGCAACAGACCTGAAAAAGGAATTTAATCCATTTGATTGTGGGATTGCCCCTAATTCCTCAAGGTGTTGTCTACATGTGTGGTGCCCAATTGAAAAAAAAGGAGAACCAGTTTAGGGGAGTCTTACCCCATGTCTGTTCTTCTGCCTGCAGCACCCAGTTTCCTTTACAAGAAGCTTAAAATAGAAGTATTTTTCCTTGCCATAGCTGTAATTGGTGCTGGATTGGGTACTGGAGAGGTGATGGAGGGGGTACAGGCTGCTGAGACACTGTCTCTTATATCTGTTTCTAGATAGCTGTGCACAAAGAGTAAATTGTAGGTGTGACATCAGGCCATGGTTCTGTTCCAGGAGAAATAATAGATGTACCAGCAACAAACTGGCTGTTTCAAGATCAAAAGTGCTGTTACATTAAAGCTGGTAATACTGCCTGGCTTGGCAAGAGCCTGACAAAGCATTCCAGGGTTTTAATGTATATTTAGATAAACTATCTTCCACAGTGAGGTTCAGGCCTTTGTATTTAGTCCATGTACAACAGCAAGGGTTTTAGTGGCTTGGTAAGAGTGTAGCTCCAAGGAATTCCCTCTTTGTACAGGGCTTGGATGTAATTAATTTGTGAACACTGCGTGCAGAGCAGTTACAGTCTCACAGCAGAGGGTTCAGTGCTTCTTGGCACCTGGGGTGCCTTTGCAGGGTGTTTGGTTGTCAGGCACGGGCTCTGCTGCTGCTCCTGAGGAAAACATGATCATTAAGTTGAGGTATAATGGACATTAGTTTCCTTTCTCACATTTAATGCAGTCATGTATTTTGTGTCCACCAGCCCCTTCGGCAGCTCACAGGCTGGATATGTAAATTGGTAGCTACAGAGGATGACTGATCTGTTAATAGGTGGAATTTGATGCTCATAAAATGAATGCATTTAATGTTTCATGGCAATGGTTTGCTTGAATTTTTAAGTCTCCTGAGGATCTCTTACTTGTAATTCTGTGGCTCTGGCTGTATTTGTTACCAAAAGCAATACAAATGGAGAGGCTCTGTGGTTTGTGAGGGCTGGCTGTTCTGTTGTCTGTGAGTATCACTTCAACTTTTTCTGTATCAAATATTATTCCAAGGAAGCTGTGAAAGTGGGAAATGCAATGATGTCCGAAAACAAAACACTGCAGTCAAATTCATGGTGTCCATAGAAATAGCTGTCTTTGGAGATCTGCTCAGATATTATTTTTCAGGAAAAGCCGAGTTTTAGTAGATAATTTTTCATTATTAGGCTTTCATTGAGGGATACAGAGGACTAAAAAGATTTGGGTCATTAAATAAGTATAGATCTGCCACTGTGGGGTTTTAAACACAAAATTAAATCCCAGGCTCTTTGGAAGGGGCCACGCTTGCTTCCTTTGGGCCCCATGCTAATTTCATTGCTGGTTTCAGAAGGGTAAGGACTTCCACTGATTTTAATTTTACAATGTTTCTTTTAGTGTGCAGGCATTGAAATATTCCATTTCTTTTGCTGAGGGTTTCATTAAAGGAAGCTGTATGCCCCTTCTGTGGCAGAGCATTTGTGTAATAAATTGCATTTTACAAACACATGAGGTGGTGATGAACCCTCAGTTATTGCAGAGTTACACTCTGAAAACATTGGTGCTTCTTGTTTTTCACTTTAGCACTGTGAGGCAAATACTTCAGCTTTTTATCACTTCCACAAGCCTGGGCTGAAGGGACAGTAACAAATATGCAGGGAAAATATTGTGATATGCACCATAAAGTTGTGCCAAGGTGAAAGGAATATACAATCTCAAGTGATCCCTTCCCCTGGGGCTTTTATGATTTATTTTAATATTTTCTAAGGTGAAGTACTGGATCCAAGCCTTGCTACCAGCCAGCATCTTTCATGTCAGGCAAAAAATCTCTTACTTGTGTCTTCCTTGGCCACCGCCCCTCCAGATACTGGTGATTCAGCACAGCAGAGTTTGGCTGTGGAAAGTCTCACTGCTGTCATAATGTGGGTACTGCATCCACCTCTGCCTGCTCTGTTCTCAAGGGATGTGTGCCAGGGTTAGACTGAAGAGTGTCTCAGTTTTGCAGTCTGAGGAAATGACCGTGGTGTGCTGTGTTTCTGAGAAGGCCATTGAAAGAGGCAGATTTGCTGTGTGGGCAGCAGGAATAGAACCAGGGTGAAGTACCAGTGTGGAGTGGCTGAGACTGTGGGTGGCACCTCTGTGACATTTCTTTCTCTCATTGTGGCATTTGAAAAAAACTCCCCCAGAGGCAAGCAGGGGTGCCTGGTTATGATATCCTGGCTCTGAAATTGGGTAGTTGTGATTGCAGGGATCTGCAGCCTGCTCTGGGTTAGTATAAACACATGTTTCAACTTGTGTTTCCTTGAAGGACATCAGTGAGTAGGTAGGCAAACCTCAGCTGCTTTTCTTCTGGAAGCTTGGTCTCCCTAATGAAATTCTCAGGAGTTGTTTCTCAAGTCCATGAATTCAGTGGCAGCTGAAGGTATTTGGAAGCTTTGGGTACCAATCACTCCTTGGAGCTGCAGAAGGCAGCATTGCACTGTGGACAGGTCACTGTAACCACCAGCTCTGTGCCACTGAGCTCTCGTGTCACTGAGCTGTGGTGTCACTGGTGTCACTGAGCTCTGGCTGGCGTTGCTGGTGCTGCCTGAGCTCACAGCCCTGCACACAGCTCATGGGGCTCAAGGGGGAACAGTGAAATGTGGAAGGCTGAAAATGACCTCAAGAAATTTCCCACCTTCCCCATCAGCCCAACACTTTAGATCAAAGTTATCTAGAATGTTCCTTTTCCTTGGTGTAGGAGGAATTCTCACTTCAGCTTGTCTGAGACCAGGACCACAGGGCCTGGGAAGGGAAGAGTGAATGGAGAAGCTACTCGCCAGGACCTGCTTCTTCTGGTGACACCAAGTAGCAATTTTTGAAACAATTTTTACTTTAGCTGCCTCCAAACTTTGTAAAGTTGAGAACTGGAGCAAGCAATACTGGTCAATTAAAATGGCAATATAATTTTAATTGACATAATAAAGACTAATGTATAATATAATTAATTTTTTCATGCAATAAAATAGGTCAGGAATTAATCTCAGCTAAGCAACCAGTCTGTTGTACTTCCTTACTTGCTACAAAGAACATTTTTCTATGCAGTGAGATTTTCTAGCAAAGAAGTGCTGAGAGTAGAGGGTGATGGCCATGGGCTTGCTTTCTAGCTGGCACAAGCATGCTGATGTGTAGTACTTTACTGAGGGCTAACCAAACTAAAAATATCTCCTGTCCAGCTCCTCCAAGTCAGTGTGATGAGCAGAGCCTGGTTATATCTGTTCTCCATCTGTCCCTTCCTCCGTCATCTTTGCTATCATTAATTGTTAATGTCTGGCCTGAGGGATTGCCTCTTAGCACAGTGCTGATGGGATCTTTCCATGGAGGATTAAGGCTGGAGTGGATTGGCAGGAGACAGTATCCCTGCTGTGGGAAGTTGGCCAGATGTGTGCAAGCTTGGTGCTGCTGCTCTTCCAGTTACTCCAGTTCATATCTGGACACAGGCAAGGGCCAGTTGCAGCTCCACGACCTCTGACCAGTGCACCAGGCCAGGTGTGGTCTGGTCTGGGTTTGGGAGAGGCCTCCTGCACCCAGCTGCTGCACATGGCCTTTGAGGAGATTTTCCATCTGTTTGCATCAGCTGCACCATCCCAGGGAGGTGATTTCACACCTGGTCAGGTGTGGCTCACTGTGGTCACAGGGCTTTAATCAAGGCAGTGAAAATGCTAACAGAGTAGTGGGAGTGCTGGCAGGGGGAGTTGAGATGTTATTTCTTACCATGTCATGGTCCCCAGGTGGTTAATGTGTCTGTAAAATCACATAAGTGCTTTCCCATGGCTTTGCTTTCTGCTAATGTCTCAGCTGCCAGGATTTCATGGGACACAGATCTCAGCTTGTGGCAAAAGCCTGGCCTCCTTTCCCTGTAAAAGGGCTTGGTATGTATTTCCAGTGTCCTGAAGCTCTGAGATTATATTTCATTTTGTTTTATCAGGTTTGCTTTCCTGCAGAGTCTGTATTTTTTCCCGTGTCTGCATAGGGAGCATGGGAGTATTCCATGGCATTTCAGAAGGCTGGGAATTTTTCCTTACCTGGTTGGTCTCCTGGTCTGCTCCTGGGAAACCCTTGGAAACTCTTGTTGCTCTTTCCCAAAGGTGATATGTGTCCTCCAGTAAGCAAAAGGTATCTTTACCTTGCAAGGGCAGCCTGGGGCCTGGAGGTGCAGTTGCTGCTGGCTGTCAGCAGCACAGGTGATGACTCTTTTTTTCCATATTCAGGACAGATTGGCAGGAGCCAGTCTTTGAAGCCATCACACCAGGGCGGGTTTTCCATGTTTGTCGATGCTTTCGACAGCTACAGTAGCTGCAAAAACGTCTTCTCCCAGTCTAGAGGGAAACCTTTATATCTAATTCATCTCAGACTCTAAATCATAAAGATAGGCAAGTAAAACTAGCAGAGTTTGCACGAAAGGGCTCAATTTTGTTGAGACTTCTTGAAGGGGATGTTGAGGCTTCTTGAAGGGAATGTTAAGAGATGTTCACAGTGTTTAGAAGCACTGCTGGATTTATTTGTTTATTTTTCTATGAAAATCTCACTGTTGGTATTCCTATGTCCCTTTTAAGCCATTTGACATGAAAAATTTATTTTTATCCCAGTTCATGAGACTGTACAAGTAGAAATTAAAACACTGCTTGGTATTTCCTTGCCCACCCTATCTGTTAGTCATCCCCAGCTCCTTTCAGCTCTCCCCAGCTCTCCCCCCTTTCCCTCCCCAGCTTGCCTTGAAGGGCTGGGAAAGCCGGCGCTGGCACATTATGTTGCCTGTCTGATTGTTGTGGGGTTGTGTTTGTGTGGGGAAGGTCACGAGACAAAAAGACCACCAGGCAAGGGTGGGTGGGGGGTGTGCAGTCCCTTTCCATTCAGGCCTTTTGGCAATGAGTGGGAAGAGTCTTGTTTGCATGACAGGATTTCAGGGGGCCATTGTTTTTTGTTTAGATTTCTTCCACTGCTGCTGCAATGGGCCCTGGAGGGCTACAACAAAGGTAGAGCTTATATTATGAGATTCATGGGGCAAAGCTCTCAGTGCAAGAGTGACTGAGCCTGACCAGCCACTGTGCTCCTGCAGCCTGGAGACTGCCAGCAATTGCTCTGGCTGGAGTGTTTATGCCATGTCCAGATGTGGCTCTGGTGGGAGCTCTGACTCTTGTGGGCTGAGATCCTTAGTGGGATGAATGCTCTGGAAGTGTTCCGTCTATGGAATGAGGGCTGGAATGCAGGGGTACAGCTCCACACACCTGCCACAGTGGCTGTGCTTCCCTAAGTATTTCTGAGACTTCCAGCCAGACTTTTATTTGCAGCATCTGCCTCTTTCCTTGCTATCGGGTTGACATTTTTTGAGAGCATTCTTGTGTTTAAACAGCACTTAGTTCCTCATCATCCCTGTGAGAAGCTGAGCTGCTGTCCCTGGGTGCAGCTCTCCCCTCACCCCATCCTTAGAAAGCAGCTCAGTGTATACTTACCACTGGTGTGCACAAAGCCTAACATTGTCAGGGACTCATTGTAACTGTCCCAATTACCCTGATTTCATTTGCATAAGAAGATTGACCAGACTGTGACAGTGGCACTGCCTTGGCTGTCTGATATGGGACACTGTCATTTGGGAAGCAGGAAAGAACTGGAATTGCCAGGCTGGATGTGGGATGGGGAGAGGGAGACTGTTTTGGTCCCTAGCAGCACAGGTGCTATGGCAGCCCTTCCTGGAAGTAGGATAACTTGTCAGTTCCAGGCACTGCAAGTCCCTGACCAGGTCTGATTCAGCTGTAAGAGCTGCCAGCTTCCCAATTATGCAGATTCCAGATACCCCAAGCATGCCTGAGTGTCTGGCTTGTCCCATGCAAGTAAATCTTTCCCCTGCATAGTGTGTATGTGTGTGTTTATTTATTTTTTTGTCAGTGGGTGTTGACCGTGCTCAAATGCTTCTACACTAAGCAGTGGCCTTCCATGTTTGTCACTTCCCTCAGGCACATGTAACCTCTCCTCCTTGTGTTTGGATTTTTTCCAGAAAGGTAGCTGTTCCTGCAGGCAGGCACTAAAGCAAGAGAAAAGCAGCCGGGATGGAGCAGAAGTCAGGAAGCAGGCTGAAATGGTATGATCTCTTGACCCAAAGCAGTAGCTAGTGCTGGTAGGACTTGCTTGCACTGCAGCAGCTGCAGAGCTCTTGCTCCTCTCACTGGATTGAGAATTATTCATATTTTCTCTCCCTTCCCCCAAGTGCCACATATAATGTGATCTCCCTGTGCCCAGGCTGGCAGATGGAAACCCAAAACTCTTCTTTTTGCAGTAATGGTTCTTCATGGACTCAACTGGCCTGGGAAGCTTGAGAGCTTTGGCAGAGCAGCCTTTCTTTCCCCCTGCCCCTGCTGTGTGTGTGCCTGCACAGACCCACACCCATGTCTTCATCTCCCTGCTGCTTCCAGGAGAGACTCTTGCTCTTGGATATCTTTCTTGTTGCTTGTGGATATCACCAAGTTTAGTGTGCTTTGTGGAGATGCTTTGACCTTTATTCCATCTTACCCTATCCTTCAAAATCCCCCCTCTAGTATTTAGCAATTTAAGATTTTTATTATTTAGTTATTAGGTGGCAGTACAGTAGTGTGTCATGGAGGTGGCTGGAACACAGGCAGCTCATCCCAGCTGCTGTAGTATTTTAAGCCTCTTGGATCCTTGGGTGAGTTACTTTGTCTCTGCAAATTACTTTGGTAATTTCTAATTTGGCAATTACTTGTGTGAATTACTCTGCCTGTTTCCCAGTTCAAAAGTGGAACTCTTTATGAAGTGATACCACTGTGAATCATAAAGAGCACAAATTATCATTTCAAAATGCACTATGTCCTAGAGACCTAATTGCTAATGGCCAGATCCCGAGTCTCTGTCCTTACATTTTTGGATCTCTGAGAGGGCTTGATGATCCAGCCCAGATTTCCCAGAAATTCCTTTGTTCTTTCTTTGGCAGGACATGGAGCAGGGAAAGAAATCCTTACGTGTTTTCTCAGATGAGATGCTGCTTGTGCTCTGACTCCAGGACACTCACGTTTTTTGCCTGAAATTACCCACACTGGTATTGTTATGTTATGTTAGGCTAGGTGCAAGGAACATCAAAAAAGAAAGGGGCAGAACAGAGTCTCAAGCTGGGGCACAGATGGGCCCCTCATGGTTCCTCTAGCAACCCTTTAAAAGCTGGTTTGTATGTTTGACTTCCCTGATGTGTTAAAAAGGCAAACTAGGGTCAAGTCTTATATTTAAATTTCAGTTCTTTCCATTGTGTTTATCTTCTACTGTATTTCTGTGACCTCTCATTTTAGCTTATGTGTTAGTGGGGTCTATTTATAAGCAAGCAAACCAGATGCTCCAGACACTGAATTAGCTTTTAAATCATAGTTCATAACAATATGAAGTGAAATACTATGATTTAGGTACTTACACTATCTCTTTGAAGCTGAGTCACTGTGTCTTTTGCTTTGCATTGGGAAAATAGCTTTGGCACATATTTGTGCAAGGGTGACTGATGGACCTAGGAGGAAAACAGAGACATTGGCCACCCAAAGACAAGAGGAGGGCATCCAGTTTTCAGCTCTGCCAGTGAGGTTCAAGTAATAAGATGTGCCCTTTTAAAAAGCTTTGTTTTCCCCAGCTGTGCAAAGGGAGGAGGTGGATGAATAATAATACAGAGAGTTTTGTTTGAAACTCACCAAAAGGCTGGGGAAAACAGTGTTTTTTTCTTTTCAAGCAAAATATTTAATTTGGTTTGAGCTGAACCATCTGGGCACTGAATAGGAATGTAAATGACAGTTTTTAAGGAAACATTTTGAAAATGGCAATGTTCAGTGCTCTGGCCTTTTAGGACCTGAAGGAACTTCTAAACAATTGATATTCAAATCTAAGCCATAGTCTCAGGCAAGTCTTGGCATGACTGAAATATCAGAAAATCTCTTTGCTTGGAAAAGTTTTGTTTTGCAAAAAATTATCCTTGCTGTGTAAATGAGAAAAAAACCCTGCAAATAACACTGCTGATAAATATTATCTTGTGCATATAAACTGCATCTTGTCCTGCCCTCAGAGCACTGTTACACTTGCATATCTTGGTCTGCTGCTTGTAATTATCCTGGTGCTTTATCCTATTGGCTGTTTCCATGTCATTGGTTCAGTTTTGCTACAGCTCCCTTTGTTGGGGGCAGTCTGACCTTTGGTGGCTGCTGTTTGATTTGATCTGGGTTCATGAGAATTTGTTGGCTGGGAGCAAAGGAGATGCCCAATGGTGGAGGGATTATACAGGGGCAGATGATGGTAGCAGTGTCTGCTCGAGGCAGCTTTTCTGCTCCTGGATTAAAGTTCATGCTGTGTTACTTGTCTGTCTCTCTAAGGCCTTGTCAAGTCCATGTGGGAAGCTGTTCTGTCTG
This sequence comes from Lonchura striata, assembly GCF_050655825.1. Taxonomy (NCBI): domain Eukaryota; kingdom Metazoa; phylum Chordata; class Aves; order Passeriformes; family Estrildidae; genus Lonchura; species Lonchura striata. The sequence goes on along the minus strand of NC_140720.1, from coordinate 5,310,753 downwards.
CACTATTTCACTTTGTGCTGCTCAGCTCTCTCCCTGCCTCATTTCTCCTCCCTCTTTCCCCTTCCATTCAAGCGGCATCTTTCAGTCTCCCCCATTCAAGCTCTGTCTTTGCTCTCTGCCCTGTGTAAAAGTTCCATGCCCTCCCTACCATTCATCAACTCTTGCTCATTCACCTCCCTGCTTTCCTTTTTCCGTTCATCTGGGCTTCCCCTCACCCAGTCTGGGCTGCCCTCTCCTCCTGCCCCTTCCACTCTTCCAGTCCTTCTTTTGTGTCTTTGCACTCCTTTCTCTGTGGCCATCCAAAGCTCAGCAGTCTGCAGTGTGCTCTGTGAGGATGCTCTTCTAGAAGTTGGCCCCAGCTGATGAGCAAATTAATCCTCAGTGGAAGCCTGGTTGGACTGTTTTGGGTGGATTTGTCTCTCTAGTTACCCTGCAGGTGAGAAGATTATTTTCCCTCCACTTCCTGGAGATGCAGCATGATGCATGAACAGGAAGAGTATTATAATTTCCTAACCTTCCTGTTCAGTCTGGTCTTTCTGTCTCTCCCTCCTGGCTTGTTTCCCCTTTGTTTGCAGCAGTTGCAGCTCCCAGGTAACTCCTTGGGAGGTTGTTTGGATTTCCTCATTCCTGAGGAACATAACATGAATTCTCTTAATTATGCTGGCTCTGTAATTATGTTTGTTGCCTGTGTCTTCTCTGCTTCCTTCTTTTAAATCATCTACTTGGAGGCTGTATGAGTTTCGTCAAGCCATCTCTGCTCTCCAATATGTGTTTTAAGTGTTCACCAGGAAACAGAGCTTATCAATTGTATTAGCCATGGCTTGTTTTTTCTGGGTCTCAATGCAGCCACAACCCTATGCTTGTGATGCAGACACAGGAAATATGGACCACAGCCTTTGCCAAAGATTTCCCAGGTTGCTGAGCACCTGGTCCCCTGCAGCTCCCACTGTGCCAGCAGTGTGCATATATCACCCCATGGTATTGAAGGAGCAGATCTCTGCTGCAGTGTGGCAGGAAAACAAAGTGGCAGGTCTGGTGGCCTGTGGGTGCCCATGGGGGGGCTTCAGCTTTGAATGGTTAAACTGCATTCAAGCCAGTCTGGTTAAATAAAAGGATAGTATTAGAGCTTGGGAAAAGTAGATACGCTTGGAGGAAGCAGGTGCTCTGAAAGCTTGTGTGCTCCCTGTGCCTGTTGGAAATCTGATCAGCTCAGTAAGGAGACCGAAATGAGGTGGAGATGTGCAAAGAGAGGGGCTCTGTGAGTATCTGCAGGTACGACTGGCAGGATGAGCTCTCTGTTGTGTGGGAGGCTGTGAAAGGACCATCCACTGCTGTCTCATGAGGTTAAAAGGAGCCCCTGATACAGCCTGGCAGGGCCAGGCTCTGGGAGGACTTGTCAATTATCTGAGAAGGATCTTTTCCCCTGGTAACTGTCTCAAAGTGGGATTTCAAACCCTGCTGTGGTTTGTTGTCAGGCTTCTGTGTGTAAAAGAGATTCCCCCATTCATTGTGCTTGTGCCCCACAGAGATGTTGAACCTGGCAGGGCACATCTAGCCCCAGGCCAGCCCTGCATATTGTCACCTGCAGGCAGGAGCCTCTGCTCCAGCAAGGCTTGGACTGGCAACCCTGCACGAACAGCACTTCTTCCTATGAAGTTAGTTGTATTCTTGTTGTGGAGTTTATTTAGTCATGATTTGCTTTAAAAGGTCAGACACATTTTCTTTCTGTTTGAAAACTTGTGGCAGAGATAAGTCTGGAAACTGTTCCTTGTACCCAGTAAGAGCATATAGGAACCCAAAATTTTTCTGATTTGTGGTTTTGCAACTTTGGCACTTGGACAAATCTCTTCTACCCTTAAACCAAAGCATATTTGACATAGCAGACACTGGTAAATTGCAAACACTGCAGAAATCACTATTGCAGTTCAATGCAGGGAACCTGCGGTCTGGGTGTCATCCAGGAATAATTTGGATAGATCACCTAAGAAGCAATTCAAACCACCACAGCTTCCAGCAGCCTGGTTCCTTCCTGCAGCCGTAACTCCTGTGATCACTCTGGAAAGATGCAAGTCAGGATTTCTTGCTCTGAAGCATTCAAATAGTAGAAGTTAGATAATAATGAATGCTCCCAGCTCCAGGCTGCATTTGGAACCAGCCTGTCTGCAGTACCTTTGAGATGGTTGTGTTGTTGTAGTGTAATGCCACTGCCTACAAGACATTGCAAGGAATCATGTGATACCTCTGTCTCCTCTTCACAAGGCTGACTTAAATTTCTGCTCCAGTTTGGCTTGAAAAGTAGAGTTTCCTTGGTAGCTTCTAGTCCCCATGACTGAGCAAAGCCAGTTGTAAGACCAATGGGAGTTAAATACCTTTCCCAGTATGTTTAGCAGGAGTTTTGCTCCATGGTTGTTGCTCTAACCAGAAGTATGGTTTGAATTCCAGTACAGGTGGGTCATTTTGGCTACATGTGTGCTATGGCACTTGTTAGCTGGAGCTTTAAATACATCTGTTTAGCTTGAACTTTTCTCAGCTCTAATAGCTTGCTGTCAGGTCAGAAGAGAACTATTGGGATCATCTAGTCTCTCCTAAAGTAGGCAAGAAAGTTTTCTGAGTGATTTTCTGCTTGACCTCAACCATACCTCCTCTCCTAGGAGAACTTGCAATTTAATTGTAAAACTTCTGGTGAAGTTAGTGAGACATTTCTTTTGTTAATAGTAAAAATAATCAATTTACTGTAATCTAAGGCAGTCCAGTTTGACTTCTAGCCCCTACATGTGATTATACCTTTGTCTCGGTGAGACTCCTGTACTGCCAAATTTTTCTTCCTCTGGACAGTGATCAAGTCATTGCTTAACCTTCCCTGTCATAAGGTAATGAATTGAGCCTGTCAGTGCAGCCAGTCAGACTGTACCAGTAAAAAGTGCCAAACAGGTAAATGTCACCTCATTTACAAACCTGCAGGTCACGTTTCCTTTTTTGCAGGCAGTGTTACCTTGAGAGCACTCACTATAAAAAACGAGGGTTTTTTTCCCCTGCCACGAGTGGCTGCTGCAGAAATTGGCTTTCCCCACCCTGTACACGGCTGGCATTCTTGGCTCCTGTCCAGATGGCTTTCTGTTTATTTTTAGTGTAATATATATTGTTTGCAAGTACTAGATTTACCAAAAGACCATGCTCACACTTAGTAAGTTGCTGCTTTAACTCACCTGTGAGCATCATACAGACTTTTCCTTAGTTTGCTCTGAAGTCACTGATGAGAATTCTGTAGGAGGAAGAATGAATTCTCATGGGACTCCATTAGTTGCATTGCCATGTGATGGTGGATTTCTGGCTTAGATTTATTTTTGAAACCTGTCAAATAGCCAGATTTCAGGATGTTGAATGTGTGGCAGCCTGAGTTTGTGTCACAGTAAATCCTCAGACTCAGGGTTTTCTGATGATGTCAGATGCCCTGCAGAAATCAGTCATACCAGCAACCTTGGCTTATGATCTGTGCCCAGTTTCTGCTTTCATCCAGATAATATCAACTGGACATAATCTGTTTTCTATGGCCTATTCTGACTGATATTAGGCCAGTCCTCCTTCAAGTGTGTGTTACTCAATATCAGTCATTTGTTCTTTTGCTGTGGGTTGCTGTTAGACCATCAAGACCTGCTGTACCTATTAAATTCTTGCCAGGCAGTTTAGGGAGCAGGGTGTGTGCCTGTCACTGTGATTGCATAGGAGTTTTAGAGCCATGGTTGAAAGGGCTGTACTGCTGAGTCAAAACTGGAAGAAAGGGAGCAAGCAGATCTTGATGTTCTTCCAGTGTTCCCAGACTTGCAGAAAATCAGTATTTGTAATGACTTTTTAAAACCTTTTGGATGAAAGTTACCTTGACCTGCTGATTCAAAACTAACTTTAGCAGCTGCTGTGTAACATTCTCCAGAATTACTGCTGGGACAAAAAGTGCATCATCATCATCATCATGTGATAGAGATAATTCATTGGACTTTTGTCCACATACAAAACAGAAACATTTCTACTCCTCTGACTCTTTCACACTATGCAACTTTTTCCAGATACTATCAGACCCAAAACCTATTTTGAATGAGAAGACTCATCTGTGCTAGCATAGATGCAGCTATGACAGGAGACATTATCCATATCCATAGCAGTGAGTTTTACAGAAATCTTATGTATGATTAGTTGACCCAGGGGTAAGCAGGGATCTGACTGCAGGAACTTGGTGTGAAATACAGCCCCCCTGAACAGCTCTTCTCACTGTTGTGTGTCAGTTTCTGGTTTGCTTTGGGTCTTATTATTATTTTCTTTGTAGCAGTAGTGATTAGAGCCTGTTTCCCAGATGTGAGATTGACTGTGCATGCTTATGTCTTCTGGTGAGTTATATAATGCAAATCAGTGCAGCATCTCGCACAGAGTGCGTTGCATTTTGGATCTGAATGAAGTAACTTATGTATTATGTCCCCTCATGATGTAGAAGCCCTGAGAGATGTAATTAATATTAATAGAGAATTTTGAGATTTTCCAGTCAGATATGTCTAAAACCACCTAAACAATAATTATGTGGTGGTGAATGAGAATATCACATGTCTTATGATACTATGGATATTGCTGTTTTCAGCTTTTGATATTTAATGCCTTACACCATCCAAATGAAAAGTGGAGTTTATTTTATCTAGACTGCAGAACTCATTGCTTCAGGAGATTGTGGAGGCCTAAAAACTGGAGGAATTCAAAAGGGAGAGCAAGAATTCATACATTAAGAATGTTGGGGCCAGTGCTGACAAGCAGTTCTGCAAAGTTATAAACCCTTTGCCTCAGGATTTAAGAAAATATTTTAACTGTTCATGTGAGTTTGATTACACCAATCCCTAGGTGGTCCCTTGTGGCTTCATCTTGTCCACAGTGTTGGGAATGAGAAATAGCACCAGAGCTTGGGCTGGTGCTGTTGGATACATGACTCACCTCTGGGTCGCAGCCTGCCCAGCCTGTTACTGCCCATGTAGGAATGTACAGCATGGCCAGTGCTGGATCAAGATTGAAAATAATATTTTCACCTAAAAAATTCCACCTGCGACTTTTTAGAGTGCCTCAGCTTATTTCCAGTAGTCTTAATGCACTGCAATAAATAATAAAACAGGAAGAAGCAGAGCTGGAGAAGGCTCAGTCTATAAACACGTCACTTTGCATTAGGCCTTGTGGCATAATGGAGGGCATCTCCTGCCACCCATGCTGTCTCGTTAATCATGTCATTATCTCCCTCACTTTCAGTGCTGCATCTCCTTCCCTGTCAGTGATGCTGGTAATGGAGCTTTTATTTACCATGGCTTCTTTCTGAGGAGCGGCTCTGGTTTCAAAGCCTGCACAGTAGTGTATTTTGAATAATTTAGTTCTGGGTGGCTTGAACACTGTCTGTAATTCCCCAGCTGAGACTAGAGGCTTGTTTCTGGGAGTATTCTGCCAGGAGGCTGATTTGGAGAGAGGCAGAGGAATCACTCAGAGTGGTGGGATGTTGAGGTGGCTGAGGACTGAAAGGCCACTCAGTGGGTGCTGTGAGTTGCTTCTCAGCTCTGTCCTCTCTTAGTGTCTTGGCAAGGATTTGCAGTAAGAAACACACAGGCAGAGGGTGGATAAGGAAGAGAGTTGTGTTAAAAATGAGCATGGAGACAGAAACATGAATTTGGGTACCTGTCTGAGCATGATAACCTTCCCCTTGCAAGCTGTAGGTCAAAAATTACTGGGGTCTCCATGTGTAGGATGTACTTGGCCCGTGGTGGTTACAGATCAAGGGTGTGACCTCTGTAGAGTCAGAAAGTTCAGAGTGATGTCCAGCTGTCCCTGGCTTTGGAAAGTTTGATCGTTTCCTGCACCTGAAACCCCTGCAGAAGGAAATCTCTGTTCACAGTGTCCCTGTGGTGCTTGGCCTGGTGGCCTGGCAATTGCCCTTTGCCATTGCAGGCATCATCTGGCCACACTCTGAGCTCTGCACAGCCCTCACTGTGCTGGATCACACAAACACAGGGGTGGTGCCTGAGCCCTGTAGATGGGGAGGTCACAACACCACACAAGTCTGTGGGCTCACTCCAGCAATCTTGGCAATACCAAAAATCAAATCTGGCTCCAAGTCCTCTTTCCAGTCTGCCTCGGAACTGAAGAGTGGCACACTCATGAATCTTTTGATTCTCTCACTCTTTTTGAATCTGTGCTTCCACTGTTTAGATGAAGTGCTTCTGCAGAAGGTAACAACAGATGGTAGTAATGTAGGTCCCTTCCTTGTCTTTATGCCTAAGACAGTAGGAGAAATAAATTAGAACAGAAATGCCTCTATAGATTAGCCAACTAGTTCATGAACCAGGTCTTTCAGGCTGTTCTGGTCTTCAGGGAAAAGATAATCTTATACCAGCCCCCTCTATCTCCACTTTGCCATGTGCTTCATGCAGAGACACCCAAATCCAGGTGACAGGCCCTCTTCTCTGGAATGCCTCCTGGCTGAGGTGAGAGCTGAGCTGGGCAGCTCTGTGCTCTCACTGCATCTTTCCTGAGGAGCAGGTGTGTCTGGGAACACTGCTTGGTAAGGGACTATCCTCTGTGCTTAAAAGCAATCTGGCTTTCGAGAGCTGTGTGATGTTTCTAGCCCTCGGGTTCACCTCAGGTCAAAGCAATCTAACATGCCCTAAAAGTACTGCTGGACAGCCCTTAATCACTTTATATTGTCTGGGCAGTGCTGAGTAAATTCATTATTTACAGGGGAGGTGAGTGTGCATCACTGGAGCCAGCACTAATGTTTTACTATGTGTGCTCAGGCAACTCAGATGAGGTGACTTTAAATGGTGGGAAGCTGGATTTCAGGGTGGAGGGAAATGCATTTAGCTCTGACTGGCCTGACTGGCCTGACTCTCTATTGGATCAGGATTTCTCACATGCACTTCTCACCTTTGGAAGAGAGAACAGGATCATTAAGCATCCCTAGATTGCAGAGACTGGGCCACCTAACATCTGAATTCCATCCAGCAAAGCTCAGAATGGTGTCTGAAATCCTTGGAGATGAAAAGATGTTGCATGCAATTGACACCCCCTTTCTAGTGGAAAAGGGCCTACATGTAAATAAGAAACAGGCCAACTATTGAGAGCTCATTTCTGGTGGGAAATTAATCAGGAGTTGTCATTTCTCTATAATAGGGAGGAGAAGCTAAAGCTCAGGGCAATTTCTTTGCAGAATCTCCTAGCCTGGAGCACAGCTGGGGTCAGTGACAGGAGGCCTGACACTGCCCGGCCAGTCTCTCTGAAAAGGAAAGACACCACCAGACCTTAGAATTATTCAGATTTTAAGGAACTGGTTCAACGCAAGGCCAATTTCCAAATTAGATTGTTGCTTGGAGCCTTGCCCACTGGGAAGACAACTGTGGCTTCAGTGATATCGAGACAAAGCCCTTCAATGAGAAGTCTATGGGTAGTAGCAAACTCTGTTCCTGAAATCCTAAAGCCAGCCAAGGATCCTGCTGCTGTGCCCAGTTCAGCTGTTGACTCTCCAGCTGCCCCCATGTTCCCGAGGGCTGTTTGCCATGGGCAGAGGAGCAGCTGGCTGCACTCTGAAATGTCTGCGTTTTCCCAAGATACTCATTGTCTGTCTGCAGCACCAGCCTCCACCCTACTTGCTCACTCAACCGTGGCTGATGTGTCTTTAATTAAAGAAGAGGAAAAATTTGAGATTTCGTTTTCTTTCCTCAACTGAATTTCCTATTTTCATCACATTTTGTGAAGTCCCCTCACCTTACTTTTGTCTTGTAGTTTTGCTGTGGGACCTTTTGTGGTGTGTCTCCTCTAATAATTTAAGGAAGAAACAGGAGAAAACCAGATTGTTTTGGGCCAGGGAATTAAGATCCTGGGTCAGATGGCTGCTACGGTCATTAACATATTTACATTTTTGCTTAAGAGCCTCGTTGAGGATCAAGGGAGTTAAGGGTGATTGTCATTGAAATGCGGATGAAACCTTGCATGAAATCGCCGTTAGTGTCTTATTGTCCGTGGGGACGAGGCGGGGCAAGCGGCTTCCCCATCGCTGCTCGCTCCGTGCCGGGCTGGTGGCCGGGCAGCAGGGAAGGCTCCGCGGTGCCTGTGCGCTGTGGAGCTCGGCTCCCGTGGGGCTGGAGCGGGCTCGGCACGGCCCTGCTGCTGCCTCGGGCACTGCCTGTCCTCGCCTGAGACCCTGGTGCTCGGCTGGGCTTGTGGGACGATCATGGATAAATGCATGAAGCGGCTAGCAAAGGTCAGTTGCCTCTCTTATAATTGATGGGGTTGAGTGTTTTGAGTCTGCTGTCACATGTTTTTTGCACTGGTGCAGCGTCACCTGGAGTGCTGTTTGTAGTTTTGGGTGTCATATTATGAAAAAGATATGAAGCTGTCAGAGGGTGTCCAAAGGAGGCCACGAGGATAATGCAAGGTCCTGAGGGAAAACTTTGCGAGGAGTGGCTGAGGTCACTTGGTTTGTTTGGCCTGGAGGAGACTGAGGAGACCTCGCTGTGTTCTTCAACATCCTCATGAGGGACAGGTTCTGATCTCTTTGCTCTTACGACCAGTGACAGGACTCAAGGAAACAGCTAGAGCTGGGTTGGGAAGAGGTTTAGGTTGAATATCTAAGGGTGATTGTACACTGGAACAGGCTCCCCAGGGCTGTGGTCACAGCACCAAGCCTGTCTGAGCTCAAGAAATGTTTGGACAACACTCCTGGACATATGATGGGATTCTTGGGCTGTCCTGCATAGGGCCAGGAGCTGGATAGAGCATGGAGGACTTGATGATTCTAATGGGTGCATTCTAGCTTACACATTCTGTGACTCTGTGATTTGGCATGTGTAGGAACACAGGATATGCAGGGCCTGCTCAACCCCTTGATTTTTGTGGGTAGCTGTGATATCAGAAACAGGGCTTGAAGAAGTTTTAAGTATTGGTGTGGATTTTGAGTGGTGACAGATGACATTTTTATATGCTTTTTATAGAGAAATGTTGTACAATTAAAATTGTTTAAACAGAAATAAGAGGACTTTGTTACAACTGGGGTTGGCAGAAAACATTCTGCTCCAGGTTGCGGAACCTGTGCTCTGGCCCTGCTCTGAGGTATTTGAGTTCAGATGTCAGCTGTTCATCGTTCATCTCGTACTCTCACATTGTTCAGATCCACAGTTATACTTCAAAGTTACTTCTAATTATTATCATTAACATGATGCCAAAAAATAATTATATATAATAACATGGAAGAGGAGAAGAGACTCAATAGCCAAATTACACTACAGAAAACAGCAGCTACCTTCTGCCACTGCTTTGATTTTTGTGAAGCAAGCAGCAAGACTTCAGTGAGCTGAAGGAGAAATGATGTTGCCTATTGGTGTGAGAAAGCAGCAGATTCACTTGTAGCCACCAGACAGCTACAGCTTCAGCTGTGCCTTTGGAAGCCAGCAGCCAGTAACAGCAACATCCTGAGTGACAGGATGTATCAGCTCCAGCAGTAGTGAGTCTGAAGTCATTAGTGTGTCCTTGTGGTGCAGCCGTTGTGTAATTTCTGTTCTTGGTTACAAAATGCTTCTTTTTGGAAGGCTTGAAAGCAGAACAAAATCTGAGAAAAGTGGTTTGTGATCTCAGCAGCTCTTTTGTTCTCTGGAGGCCTGTGTGCTTCAGCTCTGTATCTCATCTGCCGTTTGAAGGAATAGCCATGTCTCCTGGGGCTGCAGCCCTTGGTCTTCCTACAAAGTCAGTGACCACACAGCATGGGGAGAGTCCCACATTTTGGGTGCTGACCTTGGCCCTCAAAGTAGAGAGATACTTAAGCCTTCAAGGAGCAAATGGTTTTATCCTAGACAAGCTAGGTTCTGGCATTTTAAATATCAAGACACAGTTAAAGTCATGCAGTTAAGTAAGATGTTGGTTCTCAAATGTTTTAGAGAAACAGGAATGAACAGAGCAGTATCTATGGGGTTGCAGGTCTTAGATCCATTCACTGAATGACTCATCTCACAGCTCCTACAAATTCCCCTTGAGAAAGGTCATCCCAGGTATTGTGCTAATAATACTTTATTTCCTGGGTATGTGTGTCTGGGATTGAGCACCACAAACAGGCTGGCCTGAGAGTCACAGCAGGAGCCAAAACTCATCAGAACTGAGCCCGAGTGCAGAAACCCTGAATTTTGGGGTTGGTTTTAGGGTTTGATCTGTTAACTAAAAGCATCAGAATGGGCCAGAGTATGGGAGCTAAACTTCTCCAGGGATTAATATTAAGCCTTTGTTTAACAGTAAACAGCTGATGAGATCCACCTTTGGCTCTGGGTGCCATCTGTCAGGGAGGTACATCCAGGCCACCTCACAAGGGCAGGACAACCTTTGGCAGAGAACAGGAGAGAGTGCCCAGCTCTGACTGTGCACAGGTCACTTGGTTTATCTTGTTATCCTTCTTCACAGAGGGGCTGCTGCTTTGACCAAAGGTATATAGCCCTACTCCAGCAAGGACCTGTGACCTCCCCTCCTCAGGTTAGACAGCTCCTCCTCAGCCAAGCAGCTGGGGACAGCAGAGCAGTGGGACAAAGGTGTTCAGGCCAGAAGGAGATGGAGCCACATCCTCACACATGGGCACTACAGCCTCTAAACAAGAGCCCTTGCCTGAGGCTGGTCTGTTTTATAGCAGTTCTGCTCACTGCAGAGCCGTGCCAGCCCTGCTGCTGGCAGGCTGCATCCTCTGCTACATCCTCCTTCCCACCCCCTCCCTTGCCAAGGCACTTCACCCTGCTGTGTTTGCTCGAAGGCCCGGCGCCTGTTCAACTTTTGTTCTCCATTAGGAAAGAGTGAGGATTGATAGGACCTTTTTGGCTCTGCCAAGGTCCTATTATGTCCCAAATGTTTCCATGAAAAGACTCCCTCCTGACCACCCTGCCCCCTGACAGCCATTCAATCCAGCCAACAAGCTTGATATCATTATCTACAAAAGGAGGCCAGCAAGCAACAGGGTCTTCACAGCCAAGTTTGGGAAATCAAAGGCAAAATCTCCCAGCAACAGGGAACTGGTAGAGATCAGACTGCACCAGGGCTAGTGTAGACTGGTCTGGCAGCTTGCAGCCACTAGTTTTCCAAGCACATCAGAAAGGTGCTCGGCGTGGTGCCAGCACTGGCTTTGTCAGGGCTGAGGCTGTGCCCTGTGAGCTGGCAGCCCCTCACAGAGTGCCCTGGAGGCCACTGGAACAGTCATTAGTTTGGACAGCCTTGTAAAGGTGCCTCTTTTCATGTGGCATTTCTAGATTAGCCACTTAGGCTCAGGGAAAACAGTGATGTTTTTGGTCAAAGTGGGATTCACTCCAGGTCTTACCTGGGACTTTTCTTCTAATGGCTCTAGTTTACGTTCTCCAAATGGCATGTGGCTGCTTTATCACTTTTAGTTTGACATGGTGTTCATCTGCTTTGCTCCCTGTCCAAAGATTTTCTTTCCCAAGTGTCTTAAAATAGCTCTTCAGCAGTGAAAGCACTTACCATAGTGAAGGCAATCTGTAGAGATGATCTGGAAAGGTGACTGTCAGAAACACTGAGCACGGAAAGGGCTTGAGGAGGGCTGGCATATTCCTGTGGTGCAATTGTGTTAGGAAATAGGGGAGTAAAACTGTTTCCAGTGCATTTATCTCACAAACTGCATCTCTGGTTTGCTTGATGTTCTAGATAGAAAGAGACATAAAAAATAGATGAGAAATGATGATGCAGAGGGCAGGAAGGTGAAGGGAGCTAATGTAGCTGAAGCTTGGGTAGAGATGGAATGGTGGTGTGGATGATGGTGCCTGGACTCACCCCACTCTGCAGCAGGGTGCTTTCCAGTCCCTGGGTGATTGCAGGGCAGTGTCAGCAAAGCCTAGAGCAGCCCCTGGGTCCCTGTGGGTCTGCAGTGGATGATGAATGCCTAGGAGGACAGAGTTGTGTGTAACATGGTGTTGTTAATTGTGGCACTCTCCCCTCCTCTCCCAGTTTGATCCTGACAGCACTGGCTACATCAGCACTGAGAAGTTCCGCTCCCTTCTCCAGAGGCATGGCTCGGAGCTGGACCCCCACAAGCTGGAGGTCCTGCTAGCCCTGGCAGACAGCAACTCTGAGGGGAGGATCTGCTACCAGGACTTCGTCAACCTGGTGAGTGCTCTGGCTGGCAGGGCCTGACAGTCCTTGGCTCTGCTTAAAACATGGGCTGTTGAGGGACAGTGTCTCTCTCTCTTTCCCTCCCTTTATTAGCACCAGTGTTTGCTGCATCACATTCTGCATGGACTTGCTGAAGTATTCAGTGGTGACTGAATGCTTCAACAAGAGTCAAATTACTTCTGAGTTTTCCAGGGAAACAAATTTGCATGGGAAGGAGCTGTAGGAACTGTAGTAATATAATGAAGCAATGGCTGCTGCTACTTTGGAAGTTTTTGATCTCAGTATCAGTTGTAGCTGCTATAATGAGCTATTTGTTTGCAAGCAGAGGTCTGTCAGTCTGAGTGTCTCCTGTTTTATCTAGAGATTTCACCACTTCCAGACAAAAATATATAGATAACATGTTGACATGCTAGGTGGAGTGGTATTGCACTGCTGTAGGCATCAACAGCAACAGGGATAAAGTGTTTCTAGGTCGCGTTCCTTTTATCCCAGGTGAGGTGTCTCAGAGTACATGACTCATTATTTGGATGCCTCTCTATCTCTACTAATGAGTCAATTAGTGAAGGGGATCGCTCTGTTTCTTGTCAAGGCAGTTTGTTGAGTCAACACAATTGTAGACATGTGTTGTCAGGTGTCCAGTATAGCTTAGAAATGTTGTTTGCAAGATATCTTGGACACTGGCCATTCATAGGCTTTGCCTTGTTCTTATTCTGTCATTGAACACCTGAACCCCAGCAGATTTAGTGCAATATTAATATAAGCCTGGGTGACATAGAGGAATGGAAGTTGGTGGCATCTCTGAGGTTTCTGTGGAAAGCTGGATGTGTCCTTTTTGCAGAGTACAGTAATTTGCATCTCTGTGTTCTGCAGAAATGTGGGGATTTGATCCCTTCATTTGTCGTGGTCACTCATGCATGTGTTTGTGGTTTAGAAAGATTTTTGCGTATGTCCTGTTTTCACATTAAACAGAAAAGTATGATAACGTGGCCCAGCTGTCAAGGATCATGACCTCCATCAGGCTGTGAGCAATGTCAGGGTGAAGTTACTTTGCTGGAATGACATAAACCTGCTGTATCTAACCAGGCAGTCTTGTAAGCCCCTTGCCCATGTCTAGATACACAGGAAAATAAATGCAGCAGCTCTTAAACAGATTTCACAGTGTGAGGTTTTCCTCAGCTCACACACCAAACAGTGTGGTCCTCAGTGCTCAACAGAGTATTTATAGTAACAGCTGCTTGTTCCACAGTTGGGGATATTCAAAGTACTGTGCAAGCGTTCACTAATTGGGCTGCACAACATTTAGGTAGCAGGAAGGGGCATCATCGAATTTCTTTTACAGAAATGATGGCCTAGGGCCAGCCAACACATTGGCTACAGGCTCAGGAATAGAACTGGGCTTTCTTCTTGCTCCACAGGGCTTGGGAACAGCACAAACTAATGAGAGGTAGGTGGGAGCTGAAATGCTTGGACATTCTCCTCCTTTGGGAATAGGAGATGGTGCCAGCTCACACCCAGGTGATGTGGTTTCTGCAAAGCTGCAAATTTCCTTCACTACTATTGAATGACTCCTATAAAGAAGCCATTGATTTTCCTGTCATCAGTCTCTCTATCCTTGTCTGCATTTTTTGCACTTTCTAATCAATAGGCAATGCAAATGCCAAAACATTAAACTACTTACAAGTGACATCTCTCTTCTCACTTCTCCTCTAGTTTTTATTGATTTCCAACATCCAAACTTTTTTAGGGCTCCTTCTCTTTTCTCTGCCTTCTGGAATTTCTTTTGAACTTCCTAATGGAAAGAAACAGCACAATTGATACAGAATCACTGAGAAATTGGGGATGTCCTTCACCTCCTAGCTGTCAATCCTTGGTGTGGTGATGTTTAAGTGCATGTTTGTGCTTGATGATCATTAGCCCTCTCTGCTTTATGCTCAGGTTAATTTGTCTGTTTCAGTAGCTTAGCAAGAATTGACCTGCTGCCAAAAATGATGGTGCTGGGTGTGGGGATGAACTTTTAAAAAACCAGAGGCTTTGCAAGCAAGGCTCTCTGTATGTATGGTTTTCCTTTTCTCCAGCATCATTATGAGCACCAAGAGCTCTGCCTGCTCTCTCAGGCACTGTGATCCCCTGCTAAAGGCCTGCTATTGAGCAAAGCTATGTTATCCTCTGATGTCCAAAATGTTTAGTGAACTTCTAGATACATCAAAAATATAATTATAGGACTTCTCACCTTAATAACAACATCCATACATATGCCTGCTCTCAGCAAAGCAACTTAAATTTATGAAATTGAAAGTTTTAAAATATGAGATTAGACCTCAGAAAGCACTTGGGAAATAAATTGAGAAATTAATTGATTCAAGGAAGATGAAAACTCCTAGTGTGATCTGCAAACAGAAAAGGCTCAAAAAGATCAGATAGGCAACTCATTGGAAATTACTTCTCCTTTGTGTGTATGAAATTCAGCTCATGTAGTTGTAAAACACAATGCTGCAATCATATTCATTTCTGTTTCTGCACTGTGGTTTGTAGTAATGGCAGAAAGCAGTTTCACATGGGATTTCTTTATGCTGTGTCTGAGACAGTGCAGAGTAGCAGAAGTGCTTCCTGTACAAGTGGAGACATCTTGTGCATCTCTGCTCTCTGGTTGCTTTGCAGCATTATGAAAAGAGATGCACAGACAAAATTCTGGCTATGAACAGCATGGGCCACAGGAGGAGATAGTGAACCAAGGTGTTTAACTAACTTGGCTACTTTTAGAGAAGAGACAAGTCAGGAGTTCATTATACCTGAGATATTATTTGCTGGGATTCTTGCTGAACAGCAGTTGCTGTTGGCAGTGCTGGATTACTTCACATAATATCCTGTGAACTGTAATAGAGCTTGCAGTAAGTAGTAAGCTCTAAGACAGAGTTCATGTGACTTGGGAAAAACAAAACACTGCTGCTTCCAACAGAAATGTTTAGCTGTGACTTTGTAGTAACTTGAAGTTGATGTAACATCTCAGTAATGTGCAAAATATATTAACTAATTAAATGCATATCCTTTATTTTCCAGATCAAGAATCACCACCTGCTTTGCTTTGCCATGCCTTGCTGGCTTCTAGGAACAGGCTAATTCTACCTTATTTTTAATGTGAACAACACACATTTTGAAGCACTGTAACAATGTTATTTGAACCACTATGTTAGTCTTGTCCTGCAAGCAGTGTTCTTTCAAGTAACCTTCCAATTTGAAAGTGTTTTACCTTTTCTATTGGAACTGCTGGAAGGCCTAAGCCTGGCAAATTTAATAGGAATCAGGCAAAACCTTGAGTAGGGATAATTTATTTTGTCTCTCCTGCCTCTTTCTTTGAATCCCTTGAGTAAACCACTGCTTAGTCAAACCATATCAGAATGTTGGTATTTGGTATTCAGGATTTTTCCCCCTTTGATACTATTTGGGAAAGTGCTGCCAGGTTGCCTCAGAGGATGTGAACATCTGTGACAGATGAACTTAATGCTGAGATATGCATTTTGGGAAAAGCTGTCTCTACCCACATTAGCATTTTGTAGAAGTGTGGGCAGAGGGAAGGAAATAAATGTGAATCTTGAAAGCAAAATTGATTGGAGAGGTTGCATTTGTAAGTAAAGTGGGTTATAAAACTGGAGCTGGCAGAGACTTTTAAAAAGCTTGTGCTAACTTCTGATTTAATGTTCTGTGTCTTGGAGGATCAAAGCTGGAGAGCTGAATGCACTGCCTGTAACAGAGCTGCATGTGTTTAAAAATAGCTCAAGACCAGTCTCAAAGATGCCAATACGTAATCGGCAGAAATCCATGTTTTTCAAAACCTTCTGAGTA
This sequence comes from Lonchura striata, assembly GCF_050655825.1. NCBI lineage: Eukaryota > Metazoa > Chordata > Aves > Passeriformes > Estrildidae > Lonchura > Lonchura striata. The sequence continues at coordinate 5,294,754 of NC_140720.1, read as the reverse complement.
AGGCTGAATAAAACTATCAAAAGGGTACTGTGCCCCACACAAGCCCTGAAATTGGAGATGGGGGAAGTACTACATGACCTGGCTATTGATTATCTTAGCCACAGTACTACAGATATCCAAGGAGCACAGAGAAATTGGTCTGCCAGTGGGGATGGACAATTTCCTCTGCAAGCTGCAGATTATCCCAGAGTAATTTTAGAGTGCCATGTGTGCTAAACAAAAGCAGGGCTTTGTACTTCATCAAAGTTTGTCACTGTTCTACTCTTGACATCCTAAATGTTGACACTGTCAGTGTTGAAGTCAGGTTCAGATCTAAGTAGGAAAAAATTTTCCATTTGCACAGAGGTATCAAACCCAGCCCTTGAGCAGAGCTCTAGCACTGAGCCTTGGTTTGTTTTGGCAGGGTGATACCAAAGGACAGAGATGGCAGCACCTGGGTACAGTCAGTTCAGCCTGGCTCTTCTGCAAGGGAAATTTCTTTCTCTCTGCAGAATACCATTTTGCAGGCAGGAAGGACTAAAGGAATGTGTTGTTCTCCACTGCTGTCTTCTCTCTTCACATACTGTTTGCTGTACCCATCTGCTTGGAGCTTTAATATCATACTCATTAAAGAAGTCCTAGATCGATTGCATGAAGAGAAGTGGGGTGGGCTGCCCTGGGCTCCTGGAGCCATGATAATGTGCAGGCCAACAATGGGCCTAGTGTTCTTTCAGCTGATGATTAAATACTTGGCTCATAAATACCAATATTATGTAATTCCAAAATCCAGTCAGCAAATTGTGACCATATGCAAGACTCTGTTTGGGAAGATTTGAGTTTTCCAAATTCAGTCTGAGGAACAAAATAGACTTCTCATCAAGAATTGGTGAGAGCAGCAATACTGACTTAATGCTCTCTCTCTCCTCATGCCCATCTCTTCCTAGCTTGATCCAAAGGCCTCTGTGGTCATGTGAGTAGGGCCAGGATTGCTGTGTTTGCTTGAGCCCTGGCAGTCATCTGTGCTGTCTCTTTGGAGATCACTGGTCCTTGGTGCTGTGGGCAATACGTGCAGGTGGAGACCAGCAGGATGTCTCCTTCCCAAGAGGCCTGATTTTAACGAGGGCTCAGTACGTCCTCTCATCCACATCTTGAGGGATTGTGGAGGCTTTTCAGCATGTCTGGCACAGTCCTGACACTGTGTCCCTGCCTCATCAGGGTGTAAGACCACACCAAGACTGCAGCATGTAGAGGGAACCTGGACTTTCTCTCCATATCCTTTGCTCTAAAGAGGGTCTGGCAAAGATTTTCATGTCCCTTCCATGTTAGCTTCTCTCTGGAAGGAGGAAGACAGAACTTTCTGATGAACAGTAGCCCAGTTTCCCACCTCCTTGGGAGAGCCAGTAGAGGCTTTGGTCATCTGAGGTATGACTTACAGTGATCCTGCAACATTTTGCTCTTAAATCTAAGAAGACCTTTCCCTTCTTTTGAGGAACATCTTCAGAAACATCATGGTGATGAATTTGCAGTGCCCTGGCTGTTTTCTGGGCTCCATGGGCAGCACAAGCATTATTGCAGAGGACACTGGACTGGTGGGGCCGTGCTGAGTTCAGGTGACTGAACTGAGTCAGTCCCTTGGAACAGTTAACAGATGAATTCAGGAGTGCCTCCCTTAGGCTCCTGTGCTCAACAGATGCAAGGAAATCTTTGTTACAATCCTAACCATGGACATCAGCAGCCTTTGGAGTTTCCTGCCCATCTCCCTTGGCAATCTCTGCACTGATGAGGTGATCATCTACCAAGGGTGGCCAGCACTTCTTGATGCTGAACTGAAATTATGATTTTCCTTGACTCTGGAAATTATTATCTTTTCCACTGAAGTGCCGCAGCAGGGAAAAGCACTGACTGTTTTGTGGTAGGCAGGAAATCCCATTTATCACTGTAATTGGAATAAGCAGATCAGCAGCTCCAGTCAACTGTCTGGTATCTTCAGGCAATTTTATCGTTTCAGTCTGAATTTATTCTTGCCCATAAGATGGGCAGAGCCAGAGGGAAAAGAATGAACTTTGTGAGGGAGCACATACAGAACATCTCTGAAAGGCTGTTCTGAACTAACTTGGAGTGAAGCTTTCTTCTGTGGACGCAGGGAGGTCATTAGGTGGCTAAAAGTATCTTTGAAACAGAGGTACATCTCTTATCTGGCAAAGGGCATCTCACACATGTTAAGGAAAGCCTTGCACCTGTTGGATGTTTCTCTATGAAAATACTGTCTTTCAGTATGAGCAGGCTTTCTTAATGCAACAGAGGACCACAACAATTTTTTTCCCCTCATCTCCCCTAGTTTTAGATACAGACTTTTGGATGATAGACATGAGAAGACTGAGAGAGAGACTTTGTGGACATTTTTTTTAATCTTTGTTTTTCTGCTTTTTTTACAAGAAATGTTCTTTTACAAGTGTTTTCTGAATCAACAAAGGAAAGAGACAGCAAAGGAGAAATACCAAAATGGAGAGAGTTGTTAGGATAAAACATCTTCTCACTGAAACAATTCAAAGAGAACAGCAAAATTTTCCCCAGTTTAAAAAAAATACAAGAACAACATAGTCAATGCTCCTCTGTGTTGGAGGAACAGGCTACAAATGCAAGCTAAGGAGGGCTGTGCACAGCAGGTCACAGTGCTATCACCTCAGATGGCCCCTTGCCTTCCTCCAGTGATTAACAGGAGGTGGCTCCCCACAGTGATTACTGTATTTAAGCAGCTTGGTCCAGCTTGGAGCAATTCCCTGACTGCCTGGCCACTGAGAGCACAAGCTCTGGGATTTGCTGGCTTTGGGATATCAGCTGAAACCAGCATGATCCAAGACAACTGGGAGCCAATGCTGTTGAGTGTCTTCTCTTGCTTGGTTCTGAGAGGCTGTATGTGCTGGTGGTTTGAGAGCAGTTGGCAGTTCTCTCAGAAGAAGGACCAGGCTGTCATGTTTGCTTTGCTGCCTGTTACAGTAGAAGGTCCCCCTGCAGCAGCCAATGTACACAGTGATGCTTTGGAGCTCCCTGACAAAGATTCAGCCAGTACAGACAGTGGTTCTAAGTCAGCAAGTTTGTTTGATATCAGGGCTAATTAACAATCATGCAAATCTTGGAGCAAGCTCTTTCAGACCTAGTTTGTTCCCCCACCCCCAGAAGGCTAAGCATAAGATTCCATCTGCCTAACTTGCAAATGCAATTGCTTTAATTATGCATCCAAACTGGTAAAGTGTATGCTCAAAAAGATAGCTAAATCTATGCATGTGAGGTGATAATGCAAACACAAATTAGCTGTAAGCCTGTGCCATCTCAGAACCTGCCCCCTCTGAGGATAACTTATGAAAGAAGCCTTGTAAAGACTTGCAAGCTTACAAGAGCTAAGACAGCCTGTACAGCCGATTAATTTGTTGTTTCATGCTGTTGTTCAGACAGTTTTGTTTTTACACAAAGAGATAATTTTCTTTGCCCAGAGCTAACTCCTACCACAAAGGTTAGATGTGCTGTGAAAGTGCCTGCTGCTCCATTTGAGAAATTTCCTGCCCCAAGACAGCAGCGAAGTGTGATAGAGCAGGGGGAGCAGAAGGAGGACAGAGGAATATGGATTGTGATAATCAGTGGTGAAGACAGTGTATGGAAGGCTGGGGAATGGGCCATAGAGCTCAGCCAGGTGCATCAGCAGCCCCTGCTTGGCCTTGCCAGAGTTCTGCCCTGACCTCATTTATTAGCATCATAATGGCAGGCCATGGTACTTGTTTTCCTTGCACCCCAAGTTTTCAGTGCACACTGTCATTGTCCCAAAACTTGGTTCCTAAAGGTCAGCCTGGTGGTGGCTTTCCTGCCTGCCTGGATCTGGTGCTGCCAAACTGGCACTGTTCTCCCTGATGATTGTGCCAGGCCTTGCTTTGTACTCGTGGTTTCTTCCGTTTCCTTTTACCCAGATGAGCAACAAAAGGTCGAACAGTTTCCGCCAGGCCATCCTGCAGGGGAACAGGAGGCTGTGCAGCAAGGCCCTGCTGGAAGAGACGGGGCTGAGCCTCTCGCAGAGGCTGATCCGGCACGTGGCGTACGAGACCCTGCCGCGGGAGATCGACCGCAAGTGGTACTATGACAGCTACACCTGCTGCCCCCCGCCCTGGTTCATGATCACCATCACCATTGTGGAGGCAAGTGCCCTCCCTGGGAACCTCCCCACACTGCCAAAGGCTCTGCTGGGACACGATCAAGGGTTAGAGAGGGACTCGTTCACACCTGGACAAGGACAGACGTGAAGCTGGTGGCCGTTTTGATTGTGGGTTGGAGAGTGTTTAAGTGGAGACTGTGATCCTGTCATTGGAACAATTTGTATATGAGACTACACAGTTTGGGAAACCAAGCAAAACTGTCTGAGGTGTGAAAACAGGACAAATCTAGAGAAATGGATAAGTCAGTGTATTTAGAAATTTCTGTACAGCTACATCTGTTCTGTAAGTGGATAGAAAAAGGAGAGGAGAGAACCTCTGGGTTAAATATTCTGACCTGCTCATGTGTTGCCCAAATGAGATCTTTGCACATTTTCTGAGTAATGTACTCAAATAAGTACAGAGTGGGATATGACACTGATAGTATGGTGCTGAACTGGGAGCAGGTTCCTCTAACTCAGGGGCTGGTGTGTTACAGGAGACCACAGATACAGTTATATCAATGTGTTGCAGGTTCCTCAAAACAGGGAATTTTCATGCTGTGTGAAGCTGTCAAATGGGAGAAAATTTTTTAATATATATTACTTTTTTCTCCATTATTTTAGCTAAAAGGTACTTTTTGGTGAGAAAAGGCATTTGCTAACCAATGAATCTCTCTGCTCTTCTAGGTTGCCTTTTTTCTTTACAATGGAGTGGTCTTAGACAGATTTGTGCTGCAAGTCAGCCACCCCTTGTACCTGAAGAATGCATTATTGTACCATCCCCAGCTTCGGGCCCAGGCTTGGAGGTACCTAACCTACATATTCATGCATGCAGGGTGAGTACTTATAAACAGTTCAGGGTCTCCAGAGAGATAGAGGAAGTGACAGAATCAGCTCAGAATTAAACTTTTAAAACTTAAAAATCTGAAGATGTTGTGGACTGTTGGGCAATGAGGTGCAAACTGTCACAGCTCTCTGAAGGGACAAGGCAACAAAAATAACTCAACAGATGCTACTCTTCTCCCCAGCAGTGTTGGGACCACACTTTCTTCTTACTGTTCACTTCCTAAAACCAGGTCAAAGCCCAGTGTTCCACTAAAGGAGCTGTGCAGGTGGTAGAACAAGTCTGCAAAGATGCTGGACTGGTATTTAAAAACCACAGGGTGCTGGAAAAGTCAGTTAAATTCCCTGTGCCTGGAATATGTCATCACTCAGTAATGTTGGTCCCTTCTGTAGGGACTGAGATAATGCCTAGAAGGCTGTGTCAAGCCTGAACTCCCATTTTGTGCACACTGGGCAAACACCAGCGTTCCTGAAGAGTTGACAATCTTCAGTAATCAAATGGACAGAGAATGGTGTCCATGCAAAATGAAGGTGCACAGTAAAATGAGTCCTCCTTCATCCATGGGAGGTATGTAGCAGACTTGGGAATAATATACAAGGTGTGGGGATTCTAACTCTGTTCTTTTCAGCTGTGCTAGTCCTCACAAAATTTAAATAGACTTAACTGTGTGATGTTTGTGATGCCATGGTGATGAGTAAGTGTCACTGGAAAGTTCATCCCTGTACAAAACATTCTACCCCCTCTAAGCAGTTTCTCAGATCATTATCTTCACACATTCCTGGCAAATAATTGCAATTTTCTTTAATTCTGTCATTGAAAAATGACAGCAACAAGCCTTTCAGCAGTAGAGTTTGAAACTGCATAAGGACCCTTTGTTCTTAAATAGAAAGCCTATATTTCCATCAGTCAATGTTCTTCTGTGAAAGGCCAGAAAGATCAAGTTGATCTTTGCCTTTTTTCCATGTCTCTGATGGAAGACATGCTGAAGTCTCTTCCCTGCCATGCAATAACTTCCTTGGTGTGTAATTACCCTGGAGCACAAGATGTGTCCCAGATCCCTGGATAAAAACAGACTCCGTCCAAGGGAAGAGTAGGGAAAAGTTTTTAGAAGAAACTTCTGAATGTGGCAACATCTGTCCTCTGCATGCTGAATCCCTCCAAAGAGCCCATATTACATAGATTTCATCCTGCAAGTGGGGACTACTGGGCTTAGACATGAGGCTTATTACATAAAATGAGAAATAGAAATTTCATCACTGAAAATATGGGGAAAACTGGGCTTGTAAAAGAAATAAACACTTGGTTTTAACTAATACTAGTTAATTTGTATTTGGGCTTTCTCTTGATGATGGTGATGTTTTACCTTATCTTTTCTATAACTACAGATTGCTTTAGGATACAGTGGAGGAGAAACACCTGCACAAGGACAATTCTCCAGCATTAAATGCCTTTCTGTAGCATGCTTTCCTAACCTGTACCAGGTCACCCTTGTAGCAGGCAATTCCCTGGCATTCTTCACACTCACTGGCCAAAAAATCCCTCAGGTTTATTTCACCTCTGGCTGGCTCAGAGGGGAACAATGGAAGGTGGTGAGCAGGGGACTCCTCATGATGAATTCCAAGTCCTTTAGCTACGCAGCCTTTAAAACAATGGAGAGTCCCACTGGAACAATAAACCTGGTGATTTATGTGCAGTATCTGGAGTTAAGCTAAAGGTTTTCCTTTATTTCTAACTTCTTGGTGTTAAGCTCCTTTCTTGTAAGGAAAACAGATAAATCTTGGAAAGGTAATATTGTTTTTTAGTGGACGCCCATCATTCTCCTCTCATTTTCAAATGAGAGGATAGCACAATGCATGGATCTATTGTTATCCTGCTTCCAGCTGAGACTTTTAAATGGTAATGTGGGCTGCTCCTTAATTTAGTGCACTTGGTCTTTTTTTTGAAGAGCAAGTGGCAGCCGAAAGGTGTTTTGAGAAGGCAGCAGTTGCTAAGGCTTGGCTGGCTGTGCTCTAGAAAGATTCCAAAAATGTACAGGCTGTGTGTTGGTTCTGATGGAGGGAGCTTTGTCAAGGGCTGAAAAGGCAAAGTTGTAAATTCTGCCCTTCTGTTTTCATGGAAAGCAGACGTTGGTATCTGAAGCCCACACATTTGTATCACTGCCATAACTAATGACTTCCATTGATGCTCAGTCCCATTTGTTTGGTCCCAGGGAAGGAGAAAGTCCTTAATAAATCAATGAAATTGTCATTTCAAGAATGACACATTCAGCACTGGCAAAGGGTAATTATATTTTATGGGTACTTATTGACCCTGATGCCTTTAAAGCTCTTAGCATGATGGGGAAGAGAAGTGAATGGGATTGCTCCTGGGAAGTCTTTTAAGAACAGCTGTGAATCAGAGCAGTCACTTCAGACTCCAGGATAAACTTTGCTGAGCTTTTACAAAAGCTTCCTTTGAAAAATAAGACACAATGCTTTGTGTGGAAATGTCAGGTGCCACCTCATGATGTTGATTGTGTGCCAGCCAAAGCTTCTTCCCTCCCTTCTGTGAAAGGACACTTGGGTGTTTGGACTCATCTCAGTGATCTCAGTTTGACCTTTGCTGCTTGTTCCCAATTTAACTCCCTGAGTTCTGTGAGCATGCGGGATCAGAGTGAGTGCTGACCATGCCAGTGGTTCCATTACCTTGAGGAAGGTAATGAAAGAACCCAGTTACATGCAGCAGTTTCCCATGATGAAAAATTGCAGTGCTGAGTGTATTGTACAGGAAATAAATTAATCTTCAGAGAGAAATTAAATGGAAACAAAATTATTAAGATATCAGGAGAGGATTGTTTTCTGCAGTATCATTTCTAGCACTTTTTTGCAGTCCAACTTTAAATTCTCATTTATGAGACTATTCTGTCATTACTGAATCTCACCATCAGTGTTTTTCTCTGCTGTATATGGGAAATTGCTATGGTAACGTGAAAAAGATCAAAACAGTGGAACTGCATATAACTTAAACCAAAGTTTGCTAGTGCCTTCCTGTGAACAACCCTTTTCTTGTATGAAATATGATGTACATTTTCAAGGCATTAGGTACTGTGCCCTCTTTTCCCCAAAAGATGCTGTCCTTCTGTGTTAAGGGTACCACTGTGTCATTTAGATCCATCTGTTTTGTAAGCAGGTTCTCTTCATACAAAAAGCAGGATACCCTTGAACCCAGTGAGATGTCACCATTCAGTGAGGTCACAGTCCTGTGAGCCCAGGGTAAATCTCAGGCACTAGCAGAGTGTTGATCTTGTTTAGGGCCTGGTGCTGGTATTATCTCACTGAAAGACCCTACAGATCTAGGGATAGAGATTTGAAAGTGGCAGGACAGGTTTGTGAAGTAGTATTGATAAAAGCAACAGAGAACTTGTGTTGAAGCTATTGATTCAGCTCAGGGGAAATCTGCTGCACTGGAATTTCTACCCAATATACACATCTGAGCTGTCACACTCTGCCTGCAGGCTGCAAGTGGTCCTGCACAGTGTGATAGTGGGGCTTTCTGCAAGAGTTCCTTCAGCTCAGCTTTTTCCTGTGTGTCCAACAGGAGTTTTGGAGTTTTGCTATTGACTGTAATGGGAACGAGGGTGGATGAAGAGAGAGCATCAGGGAGTACACCTGGGTACCTGAGCAGAGATCAAAATGCCCTCTGCTTCCCATTCTGACCATTGAAGTAGGCACAGCAGAAAAGGGTGAGGGTCAGACAGCCCATACTGTAAAGCAGCATTACAGCACCAGGAAATGGCAGTTCTCCTGGAACTTCTACACTCACCTCATTTTTAACAACCACTCCCCATCATGGCAGTGTGATGTGTGCAGGGAAAAGTGGAATCCTTAGGAGGGGAGAAGAGAGGAGCAGGTCAAATTTCTGGCTTCTGTTCCAGGCTCTGCTGCCATTTTGCTGTTTGGGGTTTTTTTGGGGTTTTGTTTTTTTGGTGGGTTTTTTTTTTTTTTTTTTTTTTTTGGTGGTTTTTTTTTTTTGACAAGTCATTTAAATTGTTCAAGCAAAGACAAAGGAAAAAAATGTCTGACCAAACAGAACCAAAGTTTAAGAACACAGTTGTTCTGTCTAAGAACCAAACATTGTACAAAGTCTTTTAAGTGAAAGGACCTGCATGGATACAAAAAAGATAAAAGCAGCAAGGAGGGAAGAAACATTGCAACTCTGGGTCTGATTTTTTCTGGAATCACTGTTTTTCCCAGTGTTAGTCTACTTATGTGAATCGAGTGCTCTTTGATTTTCTTTCCAAGATATCTGTGTCTCAGTAGTAGAGAAAGGAGATGAAGAGTTGGAAGACAACTATTGTTTTTCTTTGCTGCAGGATAGAACATCTTGGGCTCAATGTTGTCCTTCAGCTCTTGGTTGGGGTTCCTCTGGAAATGGTGCACGGAGCTGCAAGGATCAGTTTTGTGTACGTTGCAGGAGTTGTGGCAGGTAGGTGACACCTCTGCATGCCCAGGTGGAGAAGCAGTGAAAATGGTCTGTGCTGGCTTTTGAGTTGGAGAGATGTTTTATTATATTTGGGATTAGGAGAGGAACATTTACTGATCTTCTGTGTATTGAAATCCTTTGTGGGGCTGGACATAGAAAATATGGTACAACTTGACATCTATTTCTATGTAGCCACAGACTCTCTGTTTAGGAGACCTGCTAAAAATGCACCAACTACCTGTTATTTTAAAATAGCCTTGCTTTAGATGATCTTCCTGAATGTGGAGTCATGCTGATCCTGTGGCAGTTCTTCCTCCATTTGTCTTGTGTGTCACCTTTCTACAGCCTAAGTAAACAAGAAGTATTTGGTTGTAGATTGTGAGCAGTGCACAGAAATCTGGAAAATTCATTCCATCATTAAGCCATGGGGCCTGATTGATTTTTAGTTTGTGCTGAATTGCTTTTATTTATGTTTGGAATTTCCAGCAGTTTGGAGGTGATGGAAGCTGACAATAGATCAACATCTAGTTAAAACAGAAGGAGGGTGTGAAAACAACCAAGAGCTTTACAGTGGAACTCAGACAACGATTGACTGCCCTTTGTTCAAGATTTATAGTGTTTGTTTGTTTTTTCCAGCCACATAATTACTTTTTTTCCATAATAAGCAGATAAACCCTTTGTAGAATGGGCTGTATCGAGTACTAATAAATCCTGCATTCCAGGAGACAGTCTGTGGAAAGAATAATTGGACTAGGGCACAGGATGAGGCATGGTACAAACACCAACAGTATTTACTGCAGAGAAAGGAGTTAGCAGAGCAGGTCCACTGTCCCCTGACTGTTATTTTAACAAACACTAACAAAAGTGGTGCCCAATTTGCAACTTCCCAGACACAGCTTTTCTACACAGATACACCTACCAAATCCCAGGGCTTCACTGATATCTTAGCCAGTTATGAAACATCCTTTATTCTTTGTCATGTGCCAGAAGAGAGGGAAATGACTATATTCATGCTAAGGCAATATAAAGATAACTCAGCTAAGTAGTATCAGGAATAGACAGTAAAATGTAGTTAGGCCACAACTTTTATGGTTCTTTCTCATTTTTTTGGCTTTACTAAGAAAACACATTAAGAATGGAAATTGAGGTACTCAGTGTCTGAAGACTTAACTGCAAGATCTTATTACTCTTTCCTTTATTTCTCATTAACTTTTTCCTTAATGGCAGTGTTTAAGAGCTGAGAAGTCTCAGGGCTATCTATACAAGGAAGGAGGGAGCTATCAGCAGAGTTGGCTGGTTGAAGTTCAGCACTTTCTTGACCTGGAATCAGTTGGGCAATTAGCAAAGAAGTTCATTAGATTCTGTGCTACCAAGGACTCTCTCAAGATTTGCCAGTATGTCTTTTTCTCATTCCCAATCATCACAAAGATCTTCATTATCCCTTCTTTGTGACAGCAAATCTGCCTTTCCCTCTATTGCTTAAATTATTCTTAAAGTCAGCAATGAAAGGAGCTTTGAGCATATCCAAGCCTCCAACTGGGATAAGAAGAAGCAATGTCTCTATTTGGCTGTATTGTTATTAGTGGTGCCTTTATGTACTTGACCTGTCATTTTGCTGTCATATGCCTACTGCCTCCATCCAGGTTATTTTTGACTCGTTTTACTCTGAAGTTTTACAGATAATAAGCTGTGCTTTGATCAGAGGCCTGTGTTAAGTTAAAGTCCCTAGTTCCTTCTCCCTGTGCTGAGATTTTTCTCGGCAACATAAGAGTTACTTCTGTTTTATCTTCAGGTGAGAAACAAACACAGACGTTTGTCTGTCTCCTGCTTCCTTGTTCTTTCAATCAGGGAATAAATGCCTTTTCGCAGGACAAGCTTGAAGACACATTGCTGCCTTGCTTGGCTGCTTTAAAAGTGGTTGCAGAGGAATCAATCAGTCACTGCCTTGACAGGACTGAGTTGGCTTCAGGAGTCAATCAATTTCCCCCTCCTTCTCTTTCTGTATTCCTGACCTGCAGCAATTAGCACAAACAGGCCATAGCAGGGATGTAGGGGAGGAGTGAGTGTGTTTATTTGGTGGGCAATTGTTACAAAGCCTTGTTGTTTCCCCCAGGGTCCCTGGCAGTGTCAGTGGCTGACATGAGGGCGCCGGTGGTGGGCTCCTCTGGAGGTGTGTATGCTCTTGTCTCTGCTCACCTGGCCAATATTGTGATGGTGAGTACCAGAGTGACTGTGACCTCAGAGTGAGCCACGTCTGGTGGCCCAAAGGGGCTGGAAGTAAGACCTGACCCAGCTGTTGGTCATTCAGAGCTTGCCCCAGCTAAGAGTCTAGTCTCAGTGGTGTGGTTCTGGATGGAAATATTACCTTGCACTTGGTGGCTTGGTACCCTGATGGCTGACAGTTTTCCAGGACAACCTAAAGATGTTGGTAATCCAAGATTTATCAGTGTTCTCCAGGCTATCAACTCTCCATGCAATGGCTGACAAATGTTTGAACAGCAGACTGGCTCTGCAGAAGTGGCAGACCTGTTTCTGTCTGGATGTCCTATGTAATTTTAGTGAGTATCTAAGGAAATTTAGCATTCAATGGATTCATGTGCAGAATATTTCTTATCTCCATTTGTAAAACCCAGACTGAAGCTGAACCCTGGGTGATCTAATGATGCATGTCTGCTGTTTCACCTCATGAAAGACTTTACACAGGTGAGGAAATACCATCATTGTCATTCTTCTAAGGCTGGAAACGGGAGTTCATCCCCAGCCCTCAGCTAGGTGGTGGCAAAGCCCAACACAGCTGCCTGGGGGACTCCTCAGCTGACACTGGGCAAAAAAGGCTTTTGCTGATAGAAGATTCATGTGTGGTGGCATGTCTGTCCTGTACCAGCAATATCAGAGCAGAATAACCATGAAAATGAGGATAATGCTCCTCCCCTGGGTCTGAGTGGGAAGATAATTTGAGGCGGCTGCAATAGAGACAGAAGATCTGTTATATGGGTGCTGGAAGATGTGTGCGTGAGGTGGTGTTGGAGCCAAGCCTGAAAGAAAACCTTGTACTTGATGCTTGTCTGCAGTAAAGTCAGCAGGATCCAGCTGTGACCCACAGTGGTGCTGCTCCAGACAGTTTTTTAAGCTGGGAAGTGAGAGATATCCTGAGCAAAATTGGTCTGCTTCACCATTTTCAAGCTTCTCAGAGCATGAATGAGCTGAGTCTGTTGTCCAAATGAGACAGTTGAGTGGCTGGCCAGACACTGGAGGAGAGGGGCTACCCCTATAGCTCAGGGTTTCTGCTGGGGAATTGCATCCCTACTTCCAGTTATTTTCCGTGTGATTTGTGTTCCCTGCCAGTGTGCCAAGGGAAGCAGGAGGGAGCTTCCTCTGTCTTTCAGGGTGGTAATGAAGACACAGGGTTTTTTAACAGCACAGTTCACAGGGTTAGAGGGGGGCATTGGAGGAAATTTTAGTCTGGTTTAGAGGAACAGGCTCTTCCAGAGACATGTGGAGAGTCTTCAGCAGTTACCTTCCCTGACTTCTTAGAACATCACAAAGTGATCTGTCATTTCACTACTCATTGGCCAAATCTATTTAGAGATTGCTACCTTAGCATCTTTGTTTCTTCATTGTCCACTGCCTCTCTTCTCATCTGAAATTATTTTTGCTGCCTTTCCAGTTCTGGTGGAGGGATGTTTTTGCTTTCCTTTCCCCCCCTTGTCTCTCTGTGCTCACTTGTTATCTAGATGCAATGCTGCTGCATGCTGAAAGGCGTGCAGGCTGTTTGCTGACAAAGCTCAGTCTGGCACAGCTGGGGACAGCAGGGACTGTGGCAGGGAGGGTCTCTGGAATCTTCTGTTCCCTTGTGCCTCCTGATAACCAAAGGAAATGGAAACATTTTTGCTTGGAAAAATAAATATTATTGGAATTAAAGACATAAAATAGCCAACAGGGGGAAGCAATAAAGTGTGTCACACCAAGGAAAAGAGTGAGGGAAGGGATTCAAAGCAGTTACATGGAAATTAAAAGTGAAGGAGGCAACACAGTATTAATCAACATGAGCTCAGAGCTTTCTGACTGGGCTAGGTCTCTTTGTAGAGAAGTAAAATCAGTTACTTATTTTGTGGAGGTTGAATTTTTTTGCCATCCCAAGTGCCATTAGAGATAGTTTGAAGAGTTTATAGGCATTCTTTTTATTTCTTCAGTGTGACAACTAGGGAGCTTTTTACAAGAAACCCATTATCTTGGTATCTCAGTCTGCCTTCAATAGGCAAATTTTTATTTAGTCACATCATAATATAATAATAATAATGTTGTCATACATCTGAATTTCTCAAAACATGTTCTCTTTTCCTGCTTTGAAATTATGTGCAAGCGAAAAAGAAGGACTTTTAATATTTCTCCATGATTTCTGATTATCATTCAGAGATTTTTATTCCACCATATTGATTAATAACCAAGCCTGAAGACAAAGGAGACTAAGTCCAGGCTTTCTTAAGGCACTGTTTCCTTGATATGATTTTATTGAAGTCTTTATTGTTTCTCTATGCTGTGCCAAAGATCTGAGCTGCAGAGTTTCAGGGAGCCTGAGGCACAGAAAATAGCATTGAAAAAGCACAGTAGGGCTTGAATGCACTGAGAAGTTGCCTGACAAGTGACAGATCTAAATGTAATATCCCTTCAGGTTTGTGTGCAGCATTACTTTGTTTTCCTTGTCTCTTTTCCAGAACTGGTCAGGAATGAAGTGCCAATTCAAACTGCTGCGCATGGCTGTTGCCTTGATCTGTAGTAAGTACCATACAAAGCTTGGCACACGTGCAGCCAGTCCTGTTTTGTTTGTCCTTGTCATAATATTTCATGCTGATTCAGAGGGTTTTGACTTTGCAGCAGTTTTGGTAGGAACTTTCAGCTGGACCTTCTGGCAGCCAAACCACATTGCTCTCCACTGCAGATTTTGGCTTTCAACACAAGCATTTGTAAACAAGGATTTGTCATTAGCCAGCATCTGTAGCTTGTGGTGTTTGTGAAGGAGCTTGAACATCTCTTTGCAGTCTCAAACATGCAGTGCCTTCATAATGATAATGCTTGGGTTTCCTAGAGCACATCCTGTTTGGGAGGGCAGCAGCATTATACCCACACTGATGAATTCTCTTCCAGCCCGATCCTCAGAGGGGCATAATAAGGGAAACTAAACTGTGTGTTCATTCATCACATACAACTGTCTTCAAATTCTAACTAATTTTTGTTATGGTTTTGGTATAAATTTCAGAAGGTGAATATTCCCCAACCTATCTACACTCTCACAAACCCAGATCACTTTCCAGCCTCTGGAGAGGCCTCATGTCTGTATGCCACAGCCCTGACATAGCCACAGCTTCCCTGTGCTCACCATGCAAGGCAATTTCTCCCTCTCTGTCTCCTCAGGGATGCAATGCTTCCCCAAGCATGGACTTAAGAAGGGATAAACCTAGACAATTAACTGATTTTATTCTTTGTTCCAGTGAGCTTTGAATTTGGAAGAGCCGTGTGGCTGCGATTCCACCCCTCCGCTTACCCCCCATGCCCCCACCCCAGCTTCATGGCTCACCTGGGAGGGGTGATGGTTGGAATCACCCTTGGTGTTATCATCCTGAGGAACTATGAGCAGAGACTCCAAGATCAGACTTTATGGTGGATCTTCCTTTCTATTTACATAATTTTTGTCTTGTTTGCCATCTTCTGGAATATTTTTGCCTACAGTCTGTTGGATCTAAAGCTACCTCCCCCTCCTTGAAAACATGGGACAGAAAACTGGAGAGCAGAAGTCATCTGTCAGCTCTGTTAAATGAATGAAGATGGAGGATCTATTTTTGTATTTAACTTGGGAGGATGATTCTTCTGAACACACACGAGTGTGCTGATGGAGGTGCTTAAAGATCTCATGAAATGGGCTGATCAGTTTGTTCACAAACCCAGCAGGTTGTGTAACTCTGGCTGGCCATGCCCTGCAGTTTCTGCCCTGCACCTGGGCACTGACTGCTTGGGTTCTTATCACACATCAATATTTTCTATTAGATATTTGTATTTTCCAGGTCAGTGCTGGAATTATGGCCAATTGTTCAGTGAATTTCCTCTGTGTTACTGAACACTAAAAGGGAAGAAGAGCAGACATTTACTAATTAGAGACTCAAATGGTACTCACAAGGCAGCTTGAGACTGGTTTCTTTGGACATGTCTGACTGTTCAGCCATACCAGTGCCACTGTCTAATTACTTGAATGGTTCCTAAGGTATTTTAGCCTCTGCTGAAACTTGTCTTGCACAACTTTCAAAGGATCGGCAGAACTTGATCACACAAAGTGATGGAGACTGCTCTTCAACCCCAGGTCAAATGAAATTGCACTATAAACATTGGGAATCTTAGGTTGTGGATACCCAGCCAGAAGTGACTTTTCTGTGCATGTTTCACTCGATTTTAATTAATTATTCCCCTTTCCCCAGCCTGCTGTGGCTAAAGGGTGTGGCTGGATTGTTGGGGGTATTTTTTTTTGTTTGTTTTTGTGTTTTTGGGTTTTTTTTTGAGGGATGAAGAAAAGAGGGGCAAATATTCATTTGTGGTTTTACCAGGCGACAATCAGGTGCTGTTTTCTTCTCACTTTTTTTCTGACCACACTGACCTAACACCTGGCTTGCAGTGAGCTCCTGGCAAGGATCTCAACTCTTCCAGTAGGTTCCTACTAGGAGAATGGGACCATGATGACCTCCAGCAGCTCAGGGTGGGAACTATCCAGTCTTTACAGCCATACAATCCATTTGGGGCCAAGTCCACTGAAAGCAGTGGAGCTAAATCTGTTTGTATGTAGCACTGGTTTCCCAATGAAGTGGAGAGGGTGTTATTTGCTACAGTTATCATTGTGAAATGAAAAACAGGTTTTAATATGACTTCTAAAATTGTGAAGATGCCTATTCCTGAGGTATTGGATTTTCAGGAGCTCCAGACAACAGTTAGTTGCAGTGATGCCTTTTTCTTTAATGTTGGTCAAGCCCAGTCCAGGCAATCTGTAAGTGGGCTGTGTCACAGTTCACACAATTGCCTGCACAGACCTAGGGACCACATGGGGACATCTGTAGCACAAGCAGAGCTTATAGGTACTCTTCTCTGTAAGGTGCTTATTTTGCTTGTCACTTTAGAGAGCTGCCAAATTACAGTCCAGGAGTGTGGGTGCCCTCCTTTTCTCTGCCCTTTACCCACCTATTCAATGGTCTGGACAAAGCAGCCATAATAGTCTCTCCAGACAAGCTCCTCTCTTCCTTTTTTCTATTTCCTGCTGGTGCCCAGGCACAGCCACCAGAGTCTTTCAAAGCACATCCCATGGGCACTGTAGCAGTTGTGTTTCCTCTGTAGAAAAATCTCTCTGTGTTGTGGGCTTTATGCTCTCAGCTATGCTATCCATGCTGCCAGATGATACCACAAGCTGGTAGGAGCTTATTCCTCTAGAGGGGACATCCACAAGTGCTTATCAGCTGTCCCTTTCTTTGCCTCTTAAGGAAAAATAACTGGGTTGAGGGGTGAAGTCTTCTCCTACCAGATGCACTCATAAAAGTTCTGTTGCCTCAGAAAGAGGGAAGAGAAAATAAGAGAAAATATCTGCAGCCTGGAACAAGCCTTACCTGCAAAAGAAACAATTTTTGGCATCTTTGTGCACAGAAATGGGATTTCTGAGGGTGATTGCACTTTTATTGTTCTGCATGGCCAGTGCATTGCTCATGGGCCCTCATTGAGGACCAAGAGGAAGGGATAAGGGCCAGAGCTCTGATCATTTTGGAGAAGGGATTGGTTCCCTGAGCCATTTTACCTCTGCAGTTTGGGTCCAGATCCCAAGAATCATAAGAGTTCCCGTGGATTGTTGCAGGTGCTGGCACAATGAGTGTCATAGCCATGGAACCCCCTGGGAGCAGGCAGGAAGGAGAGTGGAAGCTAGGAGAGTTCTGACATGGTTATCAAGTAAGGAGGACATTCCTTCCCTCACCTATTGCTAAACCTTTCTCATTACAGATGCCTTGAAAACAGAGGTGACCAGGAATGGGAGTTCTCCTGAAATCTTAGGAAAGCTTTTAAAATTTTGGTAGAAAATTTCAATTGCAAAAAAACCTAAATTATTTTGCCTGTAATTTACCAGAGTGCAATGTGTACCAATTGACTTTTATTTTTGCTTTCTCAGCTGAAAGCTACTTACTACCCATGAGTTTCTTACCAGTAAAGGTTTCCATGCCTTTCCTGCTTCCAGTGTGTGCTCTGAGGTGAAGCAACAAGATAAAAGTTCAAAAGACACCAGTTTCTTGATCAGCTTGATCATGGCCAAAATGTCTTTACTCAGCTCAGGAGTGGGAGAGAGCTGAACAGAGTAATGCAGACAGCCACAGCCTTCCTGGGGCCTTTTTCCTTAGATGAGTGTAGTTTACATGAACTGAACTGGTTGAAAACAGCTCTGAAGTTGATCTTATAACTTGTTCTTTTAACCTGTTGTTCCTCTTTCTGACTTCATTCTGTGTCCCCATACCCTGCCTGAGCAAGTCTACAAGCAACCCTGGGGATCAGAAGGGCCAGACTTTAAGACAGTGTTAGATTTATGGTAGGTGAAGGAATGAAACCCTATCACATTCCTGTTTATCAGAGCTGAAATCTCCTCCCATACATGGAGCGGTTTGTGCACAGAGCCTGTTGTCTGCTAAGAATCAATCAGTTCATGGAGCCAGAAGCAGCACAAAGTACTTAAGCTTTTAAATTATTTTTTTAATAATAAAATTACAGTGTGAAAACTTGCTATGTTTTTACAGAGTAACATCAATTCCAGTTATGCTATTTTCTAACACACCCAGGAGTGCCACAGTGCTGCAGCATCACAGAACTAACAGCAACCAAGCTTTTCTGTTACCTCCAGATGTCCTTGAAGCTGCTGGCTCATGTTGGAGATGTAATATTCTCCATCCTGCTCATTGTGGTTCCAGCCTGTCACAGTCAGCAGCGTGTTCCTGAAGGAGCATCCACTGAGGGGCTGGTTTCAGTTATTTGTTGTGGTTTTATTTCAACTACTGCCGGAATTTTCCATCAGTCAGATAAAACACGAATCTGTTAAATCTTATGACTGTGCAGTGCTAGAGCAGAAGGCAAGGACTGTCACCAGTGCACAGGTTTGAACAGAGCACCTCGGAGCAAGTTATTTTACACTGTGTCCTTGAGCGAGGACACAACACCTGGGGGAGCAAAGCAAAAAAGCGGGCGTTTGTGAGGTGGATTTGCCGTGCGGTGAGTTCGCTGCAGCACGGGTCCGTGAGGATGAGGAGCGGCGCTGCATGCGGAGCTGCCGGGGACCCCTGCCGGCAGCAGCCTGGCCCGGGACGAGGAGCTGCGACAGCCGCGGGGAGGAGGAGAAAAGGAGAACCAGGCAGATCAAAGTCCACGGGGACTGCAAATGGCACTTTTTATTCCTAGACAGGTAAAGATTAGTGTTACACGCAGCAGTAATAACAGGCATGAGAAGGGAAAGAGCTGTCCTGCGGTGATGGGAGAGGAGCTTTCCAGAAACAATCTCTGAGTGAAGTGTAGCAGTCATAAAAATGCTGATGAATTTACTTCTGCTGAGTTTTTAAGACAACATCTTGTGTCACTGTTTCCCTGTCAGTTGATGAGGAATCTTAGCACTTACGTGGCATATTGTGGTTTTTCACTACTTGCTCCTTTGGCAGTGGAAAGTATGTTATCAACAGGGAAGGGGGAAGCTAGAGAAATTGTTACTAGAAATAAAGCTCAGGGATTCTGTATCCCAACATCTTCTGATGGATTATACTGCCCGTGTGTTTTAGAGCAGATTAGGCCCTTTCAGTTTGAACTGGGCTGTGGAGGATGGAATCTGACATGTTCAGAGTTGGTACTGACATGACTGCTGACCTCACAAGGAAGCTGCTGTTCTCTGCCAATATTTAGTCTCACAAGATGGTGGGTAGGACTTTCACACATCCTTCAGCAAGTAAAGAGCTCAAAGGCTGTTCACAAAGATTCAAGCTCAGCCCAGTTGCTGTGGAACCCCCATGCATTGGCTTTGCCCGAAGTGGAACTGGAGAATGGGGACATGGCAGTTCAGCACCAGCCACCTCTGGGGGCAAGCTGGGACAAGAGAGCCCAGGCCAGCACCTCTGAATATTGCTGCTCCCCTGCTCCTCTTACAGAGGTGGCCACTCTGCAGTGCTTTGTGTGGAAGAACTCAAAGATTCCTTCTCTTATTACTGATGCCAAGAGCTGGTTATAAAGGAGTGGAGTGTATTTTGCAGTTCCATATAAATGAATCACACCTAAGAGAGAAACCAAGCCTATTTAAAGGCAAATGTATTTTAATGTCACCAATTAATCATTGGCTTTTGATTGGAAAAAGCTTTCTAATATGCCAGTAGGAAAATCTGCAGAAAATTTACGTTTCAGGGTACTTTACTACACAAAGCACAAAATATTCCCAATGATTTAAGTAGCTAAAGTACCTTATTTTCAGTGAGCTTGATAGACACAGTTATCACTGACTCTCTCCTGACTCTCACAGTGTCTGTTCAGTTTGCAAATAAAGCCAGATTTATGCAGCTTTTCTTCTGCTTACACGACTAATGCTAACAACACATCCAAGTGTTAAACACAAAGCACTAAACTACATAATTTTCTGCCTTAAATACTGAACAAGTGGTACTTTCCCTGTGAAGGGCTAGTAAAACAAAATTATATTTGCAAGGTAAGATGCTATTGTATGTTTCCAAATATTTTTGTATTGTGTACATTCTGTATATTTTTGTTGTGACATTATTTGAGCGCAGAATCCATTAAATTTTTCTTTGGTGGTTTCATTTTTCTGTTTCATTTATATTTTCTTTTTTTTTTTTTAATAAAATTGAGGTTTTCTATGTCATGCCAAAAAACCAACCAAGAAACAACTTTCAAGGACAATTTTGTAAGTTTGTCTACAGTTAACATGTCTTTTAACAAAAGAGCCCTTGGTTTGGAGCTCTGCCATGTAATCTTCTAATAATGACATTGGTAACTCATTTTTATGTCTGTCTAATAGATAAAGGGGAGAGTGAACTGTAGCTTCATTTCTCCACAAGATCTAATGAGAATGCAGAACTGGCTTGCAACTTGTATGGAAATTCAGGTGTTGTCCCACCTTTTGGCAGCTGTTTCTTCACTGCAGTGACCTCAGAGCTGCAGGGAAGTTGACAACATTTGAGTAAATTTTTTTACATTTTTTTACATTTGAGTGATTTTTTTTTTTTTTTTTTTTTTTTTTATTGGGGAGGAGGGTTGTGCTCTTTTAACATCAGGCTCTACTGAATATTTTCAAATCTGAGAGCCAAAACACATATCTTGGATCAAGAGTGGAAACAAAATATCCAGAAAAAAAGTAAATCCCCAGCAAAAGTAAACCACCAACTGGTTAAAAGTCCTCCTACCAGTGTGGAAGACAGAGGCTTATTTTGAAAAAATGAGTTGTGTTTTTGTTGGGAAACACTGGGTTAAAGTGTAATTCATAGGAACAAAGATGTATGTAGGAGCAGTTCCTGTCAGATGTGCTACTCTTAAGGGAGACAGATCCCTGCCACTGTGTGTGGGACTCAGCTCTTGCTGTCAGTTCTCTGCATTGAACTTTCTGAGACACTCAAATCACTCTATTCATTAGCTGAGGACTTTCAGCACAAAGGTAAGGTGGGTTTTGTCAGCTTTTGTCAATTAATACAAAAAGTGTTTCAGCACCATACATTTTCTTGCTGTTCTTCACATCCAACTTATTTTTTTAAGCACTGAGCTTTTTCTTGTGTCCTGATCAGCCAAAAAACTGAACAACCAGTGCTCCAACTTTTTTAGAAATGTACAGGGGTAACATGTTTTATTGAGTGCTGCTGCTGTACTTACTCATGAAGGAAAACACTTGTTTCTTCTCAGAGCTCCTGCGTATGACTGAATGAGGGGTTTGTTTCTTTCCCACTACTTTTCTTCTCAAATACATTATATGTCACCTTGGCTGTTAATTTGCAGCTTCTCTGCATTGAAGGATAAAGGGTTTTCAACAGGAGGCATCAAGGACCACACTCATTGACAATTTATAGGCACAGTATTGAGGATTTCAACGTGTTTTATTGTCAACCTTATTATAGGTTCAACATGGTGGTGTCACAGGAAAGCAACTCCTATCCTCACAGTACAGAGCACCAGCACAAGTCACACTGAACCACGTTAGTTACAGGTACCGTTTTGGGGGAGTTCAAACACCCTCTGCTACAAAGGGAACCAACAGGGAATTCTGCTTGTATCATGTTTGCAGAAATTGCTCTTGTTATGAGGTTACTCAGAGACTTCAAGAGTTTTTATTCCAACTGTAGTCAAAGATTTCCTTCAGGTATTCTGCCGCCTATGTGTCCCATCATGTGGGTAAGAATCCATTGCTGATACAGTGAAATGTTTTAAAGTCTGAGTAATTAATTTGGGAAGTTAATTTACTTCAAATTCTGAAAAAGTCTTGCTATTAAATGTGGAAACTTTTTAGTTTCTTCATGATTGAAAAACATAGGATTATTTACAGTTATGCAAAACTGTAATATAAGAACATAGAAAGAAGGTCTTGATCACACCTCAGACTAAGGAAGAAGGGAATACATCAAATGGCCTGGGAATTTCAGATGCTGTTGTGTATGTGTATGAACACATACAGGCACATACAAACTGATCACTGCAATGGGTCAGTCTTAAGGCAACTCTGTTTCATACAATTACCAACTTTTTTATCCAGTGGCAATAGAACAAACCAGCAGTTTGAAAGCAGAAACCAGACACAGACTTGGTACCTAGGTTCTCTTATCTAAACTACAATGATTAATTCATTATCTAGATCTATCCAGATGTTTGTACTTCTTTATTAAAACAAAGTAGCCAGATCTAAATTATTTTAAAGATATTTAAAATATTTAGAATAGTGATATGTTTGCTAGGTAAAGGATTTGGGTTTGGTTTTGCAATGACTATAAAAATCAAATGTCATGATTTCCTCAGAACAGGAGCAAGTCAGTTGGAGAATATGAAAACTCTGGAGGAGTTTGTATTATCTGATATTTACACATTAAAAAAGCTCATAGTGCTTTGTCTAAAAACAATAAAAGGCAGGTGAAATTGCAACTAAGTTTTAACTTGGGTTATACTTTTAAATATAAATTAAAAATCCTGCAATAGCTGCATTGCACAGAAGAAATTAGTGATTTATACATAAGATAATTTTAAGCCACTGATGTTTCTCTCATGAATTCCTCCAGGACAGTCACTACATTCCTGGCTTCTGGCATTTCTGCATGTTCTACTTTCACAATCTTCAGCAGGATGTCTCCACTGCCGCAGTTCTTTAGGAACAGGTAGCACTTGAACAAGGCGTAGTGGTTCATTTCAGCCTGGCGGATAAACCTCTTCAGGTTGTTAATGTCCTGGATAGCCTGGGCAAAGAGTAACAGAGCATTTTCTTATCCTCCTATGTGGAATGAAAACACACTATTGTGGAAAATAAAGGATAAATAGCAGGAGAAGCAAAAGCATTTCCAATAGAAATTTTGTATTACTTAATAGTAATACAAGAATTGAATATTGTCTTGGATGCATATTATAGCTTTCATTGTAATGATGCAAAATGTGTCGACACAATGTGATTTGTCCAACTTGTACCATGAATTCTGTTATGGCAGCTCACCTAAGAAGTGTTAGCTACTGAATCCCTGTTACATGAGATTGTGTGTGCAAGTCTCAGATTAACAGTATTTGAAGAAAACAAACAACAACAACAAAGAAGGTGGATCTTACTTTAAATTTGAGAAAACACCTTTGGAGCATTCATTGAAGAAACTTTGACACTACTTTACAGCTGTTCTTGTCAACTACAGTAAGCCAGCCCTCAATTAAGCTTCAGAGTTAGTCAGTTAATGGAATACAGACATCATAACAACCTAAAACTTTTATTCAGTGCAAAATAATATTTTGCATATAGTATTTGCTCCCTCAGTAACCCAAATATCTTCTTAAAGTCTTTAACATATATGAACAGGTACCTTCAATTTAAAGTTTTCCAAAATCTGACGGAAGAGAAATGGATTTCCACCTTCAGCACCATTCACAAAAGCTTGCATCCAGTCCTCACAGAATCTGTTGCTTCCTAATAAATGTTCAGGAATATAGAGAAGACACGAGAAAAAGCAAATGAGCTCAACATAAATATACAGCTGCATTCACCTGGTTTAATCTCTTTCACATAACAAGTGATAGCAATATACCTGGGCCAGGAAATGAGTCTTAAGGAAAAACAATACATATGGAAAATAAAAGCAAACACAGCTCGAGTGATTACACAAGACTGTGTTCTGAATGTTGAATCCCTTTTCCCAACAATTGTCAAAATCACAACAGGAAAAAAAATTCTGCAGATTCCCTGAATTTTACAAGTCATATTTTCATGGTCAACAAACAAAATGTACTGTGGATTTTACTACCAAGCATTTTCAACCTAGAGTTCCAGTGTATCTGGTGTAACAAACTACTCTGGTACCTCATAGGAAAAGAGAACCTTAAGTTTCTGAACCTATGATCTGAATGTCCTCAACTGCCTCTAATGTCACAGCTCTCAGCAGCTGATGGATCCAAGGGAGCAACAGGAAGTGCTCCCAGATGTAATCTCACCTGCATTATGCAGCTGGGGCTGAGGTCCACTACAGTCTATAACCATGGACTTGTGCTGTTCCTCTGTCATGGCAATGCACAGGGAGGTCATTGTGCCTTCCTGGACAAGTCCTTGGAGGCTGGCAGCTGCCAGGAACCTGACACAGAAAGCTCTTGTCAGCTCCTTGTCCTGCACACTAAGGGGACTGTCAGATACAGTAGCCAAGTTACTCAGAGGTTCCTTGGGCTCTAAGTATCTTTACCTGCTGATGTCCTTTTCTGTTCTTTCATCTGCATTTTTGACTTCTACAGGAGTGTAACTCAGAGCCTTAAACAAAAAAAGAAACAAAAAGAAAAAAAAAGGAAAAAGCTGGATGCAACTTCAGTATTATTTTCCTAGCTATACTGCAGTTATGAGCAATTAATACATAATGTGGTAATTTAAAAATTGTTCTTGTCAAGGCAGTACTCTGTATTATTGCCATTGCAGCTGGTTCTGCGCTCAGGAGAAATTCAGCAGTTATACTCTGTTGGCTATTCCATCCAGAACCTCCTCAAACTCAGGGACTAGAGCTACGATTAGTCTCTTTTCTGTTTACAGTGAATTACACAAGACACGTACACGATACAACACCCCTTTTCATTCAGACAATTATGGCATGGACAAACTGCTCATGCTGTTTCTGATTTTCTTACTCTAATTTCAGTGTGGACACCATTAGGTAATTTTTTTAAGTCATAGAAGAAATTGTTATGTGCTTCTTTAGCAATAAACGGGGAAAAGTGCTTGCTCTGAATTTAAAAAACAACAGCAAAAACAACAACAACAACAAAAAAAGGGGGGTTTTCATTTCCTCCTGCTGGGAAAGCAAATGGAAGAAATATTTTAACCATGCTGGAGTCACTGAGATGCTTTCTGAAGGTTTTTTAGTTACCCAGTTTTAAATACACTTACAGCATGTAGCAAAGAGGCAAGTTTGTCCTGGAAGAGCTGCACCACCCTCTGGATAGGGCAGATGGCATCCTCAAACCAGCTCCTCAGGTAGGGGCTAACACAGGCCTCCAAGTTTTTTTGCTGTAATACATTGAAACATTAAAATTTTAACTAAAAATCAGATTTCTACATCAATAGAAGCCTATTAGTTATCCACTCAACCTAAAATAATTGGATGTTGGAACCTTCTTAATCTCAAACCACAGTGAACTAAAATAATGAGTTTGAGATTTAAAGCCTCACTTTATCAACAATGAAAGGCTTTGCATTTTAAGAAGCAGCCAGAATTGTAATATGATGGTATATCCTGAATGAAGACCATGCAACAGCAGATGGGATGACAAAGTGACTTAAAATCCAGAACTTCCACTAGAAAAATGTGACAAGAAACCCACTAATGTCCTTTCTTAGCATTCAGAAGTGGTAAGAACTGAGGTGGACATTGATAAGTTCCTTGGAGACCATTACCTTTTATTGGTTACTCTTCTCTCCAAATTTAACTCTTAGTGACCTTTAAGAGATTTATGACTGACACAAAAAGGTCCCTCCTTTCTTTTTTTCTTTTGACTTGTGTAGCTGATAGCACCTTAGACCTTAGCAACTCACTACAGTGAGTCAAGTATCTCTCCCTGTTTTTCATACTGGTACTTGAAACACCTATTTTGTCTTTATAGATTAGATCTTTCAGATGGTTTTAGCAATTGACCTGCATAAATACTAATTTTCACCACTTAAAAAAAAAAAAAAGTTTGGCTTTACCTCCAAATCAAGGTTTATCTTCAGATTTTGAATGTATTTGTCCAGCTCAAGTCTGAAAGTATCTTCTTAAGGAAAATAAGATGCATCAGTTAAGACTTGTATTTTTCACTTCAGTATATGGCTGTTACTGACTTTTTCAGTTACTGAAAGGTGTGCACAAATGAGCTTATTTCAAGCAGCAACAAACAAAATGACAAGATAATTTTTACATCATCTCCCTCTCCATACAGGTAAAGAAAGTTAAAGGTAAGGATATAGTTCCAGACCTTTCTCTGAGCCACCTAAGAAACAAACCACATATTCTGGAGCATTGATGTCTGATTCCAACGTTGCCATTTCCAGAAGACTTTCTTGTTGGAAACGACAGTAGTAACAACCAACTTTACCTTCTGGTATGCTATGAGAAAAGAAAAAAAAGAGAAAAAAAAAAAAAAGTTACTTTCTTCCAGATACATCATAATAAATTAGTGCAAAAAGCAGACATATGCGAATTCTGATGTGATTTTAACTGTTAGCACTGGTGGCTCCTATGGCCGTGGTAGGTGCAGCCATAGGTACAGCTCTTAGACCTTCTCTTTTTTCTTCTGTGTGATCAGAGTTGTTTGAAAGGAAATAAACATAAACATCTGTAGTATTTTTAAAGTATCCAAACAGTAAATTATTTAAAACAATATTTTTCTCAAAGTTATCTAAAAAAGTAAAGTGCCATTGTGTAATGCTATTATTAACAGCAACAACAGACTGGGAACATGGAATCAGGATTAAACCTAAGTGCAGCAGCAGGCAGGCAAGATGTGCCAATGTTCCTTACAGCTCTCATTCACCAGTAATTTCAAAAATTTACCTCAGCGCCACTGATGCTACATTCCCCATTCCTTCAAACAGCGCTCCTTTAGTAAGACGCTTAGCGATGAAACTGCGCAACTCTGTCTCTGCTTCAGCTGGTAAGTTGGTGTCCAGCAAGGAGAGGCTTTAAAAAACAGAAGAAATCGTTACCAAAAGGCAAACGTTATTGTTTTGTGTCTCTCGGCATGTGCAGAACTTGCCTCTAGCAGGGGTGTCCCTGCAATCTCTCTCTGGTGACAGCTAAGGCAGCTCTGTGACTTTTGGGTCATCATGAGTAGTCAGTGGTTCATCCACTGACCAGGAGTCCGGAGATGTGGTGTCAGCTCATGCTGACCTTCCCAGCAGCTACGGATAAGACACTGCCCTCTTTGTTCCTATGTTCCCCCAACTATAATACAGAGCTTATGGAAAGATGTCCATTGAAAAATTAATAAATTCCTGTTCCATGTTACCTACATGAAAAACTAAGTCACTACAGCAATATCAAGTACTAGTAGCAAAAAAAAAAAAGAGTTCAAACTCAAGGATGATAGTTTCTGTTTAACATGAGCTCTGCATATGTGTCCATTCCCCAGGTACTCCAGAAGTGCCATGAAGAGTTCAGAATGCTTTCACAGGGGTTGTGTTTTGAAAGGACTGCAGAGGACCTAACAGTGATCTGACAGCAGTACGGCAAAGACTTCAAATCGGGATACTCCCGTGCTTGTGCTGCTCTGCAGCTCGGCTTTACCTAAAGTCCTCGGTGGAGGGTGTGTGTCCCACGGCTCCGCCGGCACTGCCATCCCCGCCGGCAGCTCCCTGCGGCGCGGACCTGGAACCCAAGTGATTCCCGGGCATGAGTTTACAGCCGCGACACGCAGCAGGGAAAAGGCACGGCCCGAGGGCGAATAAAAGCATGAGCATTATGGGAGGGAAAGGATCTCACCGGGGAGAAAGAGAGGAGAAGAAAAAACTAAAGGGAATTCAGGGAGGTGGGAACGGCCAAGGCCTGGGCACGGCCTCCCCGCGGGGAACCCGGTGCCTCACCTGCGGTAGCCATAGAGGCCGTGGTAGGTGCGGCCGTGCCGCTCCGGCCGCCGCTCCTCGGCCGCGCCGCCGCCCTCCTCGCTGCTCTCCAGCTCCCGCTCGTCGCCGTCCGGCAGCGCCGGCAGCATCGCGGCCGCGGCCCCGCCCGTGCCGCGGGGAGCCGCGGGGAGCCGCCGGGCCGCGCTGCCGCCCCGCCCGCCGGCCGTGCCGTGAGCCCGCCGCGGCCCGGCGCGGGAGGAGCCTTCGGAGCAGCGGGGCGGCTCCGGCTGCTGCGCGTCTGCGTTCGTGTAATGCGCGGAAAAATGCAACGCAGGCACCGCAGTGCCTGTCAGTACAAGTAATCCTTCAGAAGCCGGTCACTGACTTAACGGCAGGACCTGCTCAAATCACATTTGGAATTATAGAATGGTTTGGATTGGAAGGGGATTTGGCAGGATTAGGCATGCTAATGCTGCTTTTAAAAAGTTCTGCTTCTGAAATACGTTTTCCTTGTTAAACCAGCACATTTGTTAACTCAGCGTTGTGGCTACCAGGTAGTTACAGAATCACGATCACAGAATCGTTGGGGTTGGAAGGGACCTCTGGAGATCATCCAGTCCAACTCCCCTGCCAAGGCAGGGTCACCTGGAGCAGGTGCACGGGAGCACACCCAGGTGAGTCTCCAGAGAGGGAGACTGCACAATCTCGTTTCGCAGACAAGCCCCGCAGGGAGCAGCTGTGACCCCCAGCTGCAGCAGGGCCACTGCCAAGAGTTGGACGTGGCTGATGGCTGGACTTGATGATCTTACAGGTCTTTTCCAACCTCAATGAGTCTGTGATTCTCTTCTAAGCACCAAGTGTACCTGTGGTGAGCAGGAGAGCCATGGTGGCAACACAGACACACACCCTGATGGATTGTCACTGTAACAGAGGGACCAGCCCTGTCCAGGTACAGGTAACTAACTGATGGGTCAACACATTTAAGTTGCTTTTATTGTGTTCTCGCACCCAGCAACACAGGTACTGCCAGCACCAGAACACTGCACAGAGCAGCCAGCTTCTTGCCCAGTAACATTTAGTGAGGAAAACACAGTTTCTCTGTGACATTAAACACGAAGACAGGCAACAGTTCAGATTAGGAGGAAACTCTTTGAGAGTGATGAGGTCCTGGAACAGGATGTCCAGAGAAAGTTGTGGCTGCCCCATGCCTGCAAGTGTTCAAGGTGAGGTCGGACAGGGCTTGGAGCATCCTGCTCTAGTGGAAGGTGCCCCTGCCCATGGCAGAGGAGTGGAACGAGAGGGGCCTTAGAGCCCCTCCCAGCCCAAACCACTCCGTGACTGTTTCTGTGACACGCTCTGGCCCCTCAGCAGAGCACTTACACCCCGCCTGGGCAAAATGGCGGCGGCGCCGTGAGGCGTCACGGGACCGCCCGGGGGGGCGGGGGGGCCAACGCCGGCGCGTCACGTGGGCGCCCCCACCCCACTGGCGCGGTGTGTTCTGGGAGCTCGGAGGCCGCAGCGGCGCCTGAGGGGGCTCGGCCGCCATTTTGTGCCTCTCGCTCGGAGCGGGGCGGCCGCGCGGGCGCTGCGGCTCTGAGGGAGCGCTCGGCTCTCCTGCTCTGTAGGCCGGGGTGACGCCGCCATGGGCCGTAAGAAGAAGAAGCAGCTAAAGCCTTGGTGCTGGTATCCTTCTGTGTGGGACGCGGCGGATGCCGAGAGCTGGGTGGGGGAGGGTAGCGGCGCGGCCTGGCGCGGTCGGGACTCGGTGCCATTCCGTCGCTTCCCGAGATGGGGCTCAGCCCTGCTCCCCACGCTCCTTGCGGTTTGTCTCGGTGCTTGGCCCTGTTCCAGCCCTGTTCCCCTCGGGATGGGGCCCGGTCCGTGCCCTTCCTGTGCTCCCCGCACGGCCTTGGGCCCGCTCCCGGCGCCCTCGCCGCGGCCTCCCGCCCGATCCCTAAAGCCGGCACAACGGGAAAT
Source organism: Lonchura striata (assembly GCF_050655825.1). Classification (NCBI taxonomy): domain Eukaryota; kingdom Metazoa; phylum Chordata; class Aves; order Passeriformes; family Estrildidae; genus Lonchura; species Lonchura striata. The sequence goes on along the minus strand of NC_140720.1, from coordinate 5,265,018 downwards.
GGAGAATGGCCTTTATCCCTTGCGAGGGATAAATGGAGAAAATCCTGTTACTGATAAATGCATTTATTCACGGTGGGATGTGGTTATAAGAGAATTTTTATAAAGCTCTTCTCTTTTTTCTTCGTGACGGGGGGAAGCTTTCAATTTGTAATTGCTGTATCATGATCAGGTTTAATTTTTTAGTACCCAGAAATACTGGTGGATTTTTATTTGATCGCTCCTTGAGAATGTACTTACTGTTGTGGAGTGTTTACAAATTTACCTTCTCACGTTTCTGTCCTCTAGAATTCTTTAATAAAGAAATTTAAAAGGTGCTCCGAGGTATTGTACCATTTTGTCTTGGAAGGTATCTGTGACTGTTTTAGGCATTAATTTATTTCACGTTTTGGAGGAAGTAAGGGACACATTGTTAGCAATGTTAACATTTTCTAAATAATAAATAGCTAATGTGTATTTGTCCCGCTTAGGAAAATGTGTAAAGTGTTTGCTGAAATATCAATGCTCGCCCACAGAAAGGAAATGCAGTTTGCCTCTTATATTACACAGATGTCCAAACAGTTCTTTGCTTAAAATATTTCTTTTTAAAAGCAGAGAATTCTCCAGTTACTGCAGTAAATTATGCTGTGTCATAATAATTGATATCTGGATAACTGGAAGAGGAAGAGAATTTTTAACTAAAACCTTTGTTCTCTTTTATGATTGTTAGTCACTGGTAATTGATTAAAGAGACACTTCTGAGTGATTTGCGTAATTTCCCTTTTGCTGATTTCAAGCCTGTTTCTCCTTTAATGCTGTAGCAGCATTCACACCCCTGAAGAGAAAAATAGCTAGGACTTGAAAACCCTGAGTCAAACAATATAGAATCAGATGATGATTCTGATTGCCTGCAGACAACTTCCCACTTTTGTACCTGTTTAAAGAGGTGTGTGGTGGACTGGATGAGGATGCTTGCTTTCAGACATCCATGAAATATTTGTCACCCTTTGAACGCTCAGAGATGCTTCTTGTGCCTTTCTTTTGCTTCAGGAAAAATCACACTGGTGCTCATTACCTTAGTCCTATCTAGAAGGTCATTTCCAGTATTGAATGTTTCCTTAACAGTCTTCAATAGGTACTGTAATAGGGATTTTGATGATGAGAAAATCCTTATACAGCATCAAAAAGCAAAGCACTTTAAATGCCATATATGTCATAAGAAACTCTATACAGGACCTGGTTTAGCTATACACTGCATGCAGGTAAGGCCTGTTAGATTTATGTGAGCTTTTCTTTACAGCATCTGAAATTGAAATGAAGTGTCCTTAAGGGCGGTTGGAGGCTTCCAGAGTCTATAAAACTGGTGAGAAGAGGGCAGCAATGGCCTGCTTGCAGCACAGGAATCCCGCTGTGTCAGCACTCAAATGGCCGCTGTGCAGCAGAGATCTTTCTCAGGAGTTGTGTAGGAGTGAAGGAGTTGTGCTGTCTAGTTTTTCTAAGTTTATGTAAGCTGGTTTTAGGGGTAATAGTAGTTACCAGAGATTAGGATGCTCAGATCAAGAAAATGTTTGGCCAGAGAGATTAGTCCCATTAAGGATGTTCCTTTTAGTCTTGAAACTGCCTGAAGAACACAGGGAATTTACACTGAAATGTGGTCAGCAGGATTTGTTTAGGTTGTTTTTTTTTTCTTTAGGTACATAAAGAAACAATAGATGCTGTTCCAAATGCTATTCCTGGAAGAACAGACATTGAACTGGAAATCTATGGAATGGAAGGCATTCCAGAAAAAGACATGGAGGAACGGAGGAGGTTACTTGAACAAAAAACTCAGGGTAAGGTGTAATGTGGCTGTTTGTCTTAATTCCCTGTTGTGTTCCTTACTCAGCTCTGGCACTTGTGAGGGTAGGATTTAATGCCTTCTCTGATGGCAGCTCCAGGCATTTGCCAGCCACGTGGGAGGGATTTTTCCTTTCCTGTTCAGAAGTAGATGCTCCCAGAGCAGCTCCAACAATTACCTAATGAATATGGGCAAGGTCATTTATTTGTGGGGGTAAAGGGAGGAAAGGCTAGAGGTAAAACTGTCCTGATGGTTCTTAAATGCTTTGCTGTTCAAGCATACCCTTGGTTGAACTGCTTTGGTTGCAGCTTGGCAGTGTGACATTGGCATAAGGGCAGATCCTCTGTGTGTTCAGGCAGTGTGAGTCATGTGCCTTCCCTTTATTTGTGGCTATATGTGGGCTCATGCAGCATTGTTTCTTTGTATTTGTGACTTTTTGAACAATGATAAGGTTTGAATTTTTCTATTAGCTAGTTTTATGGAATATAATTTGTGTTCAGTTTGACCATATGTGTTGTACTGTCTGCAGAGAGCCAGAAAAAGAAACAACAGGATGATTCTGATGAGTATGAAGATGATGAATCTGCAGCTTCAACTTCATTTCAACCCCAGCAAGTTCAGCCACAGCAGGGGTACATTCCCCCAATGGCACAGCCAGGTTTGCCTCCTGTGCCAGGTGCACCAGGGATGCCTCCAGGTGAGAGCGTGTGTTATGTTAGGTAGTTGCTGAAAACCTCACTAGAAACATTAATTGCTGCTTGCAAACTTGGGTAGTAATCTGCCCTTTTAAAACTGAGGTCACAGAATAGCTCTGGGAGGTGCAGATAAGTAATTTCTTCATTTTTTTCCACTGTTCTGTGCATGAGCACATCTTCATTGGTGGGCTAGATTCAGATATCTAATGCTGGCATGTAGATTGAAGGCATGTGGTAGTAAGACAGGTTAGTGCTTCAAACAGAAGTCTGCCAGTGATATTTGTTCATGGTATTTGTAACAGGGTTTTGGGAACAGGGCAGAGCTGCTGTGTGTCTGGAGACTTCTAACACAGAACAGGCCATTGATACACAGGCCACAGATGCAGTGAGGAAAGAATTTTCATCAGTGAATGAAGAAAATTATATCTTGTAATAAGATGTCTTCTTTGGAGACCACAGAAAATTCACAGTCTTGCAGGGCTGAGGACAATCAAAGTCAAATTTGCAGATAGTATTATATTGCACTGTTCATAAGCAATATTATTTCAAAATTCAATCTTTCAGAACTTGCTGTAAAGCATTTATCCAGTGTAAACATAGTACATGACATTTGTTTGCAACTGTATGTCATCAGAGTTGTTGAAAATGTATTTTTATTTTAAGGTATACCCCCATTAATGGCAGGTGTTCCACCTATGATGCCTGGAATGCCTCCAGTTATGCCTGGAATGCCACCTGGGTGAGTAGCAAGAAAGATTTAATATTATATGTTCATACTGTGCATTTTGAACTGTCAGATAAAAAGTAAAGCTAATTCAAAGAATGTACAATAGGGAATTGTGAACTCTGTAACTTAAAATATTAAGACTGACCAAAGAACTGGATGGCTGTAAACCAACATGTAAAATATGGCCAAACTGGGTTTATGTATAAAGTATCTTGCATTTCTCCTGCCTTAATAGTTATTAAGTAGTAATATGTTAAAATAAAATTTTGTTGTGTTGGTTTAGAGCCTTCTGTGAGCCACTATTCCCTTGTGAATTGCACATATATTGTGCATCTGGTTATCAGTCATCAACATAACAGGAAAAAAGTACTGGATAGATAATATTTTTCTTGTATTTTGGGCAGAGTATGTTGGTTTTTATGCTTGTTATGGGGTTGACACCATACCCTATCACAATGTGTTTGGAAATTCACAGTTAGATTTTTGATTTTGTCATAAATTTTCACAGATTACATCAACAGAGAAAATACATGCAGTCATTTTGTGGTGGAAACATGTAAGCATCTCATTAATGTAATTCTAGGTACATTCATTATGCCATTTTATGTCATGTTTTTGATAAGCTAGAAATTGTTTTACTGAAAACCTTTGAATATTGCCTAAGAATTTGGGGAAGGTGTCTGATTAGATTTTGTTACTGTATAATACATGAAGGTTTTATGTTTTTATCTAAATGAATATTACAAAAGTGTATGTGAAATGCATTCTACAAAATATAAACCAAATAGACCCTTAGAGAGTTAAAACCTCTCTTGAAACAGAGCTTGAACAGCTCCATGTGCTCGATCCTTGACGCTGCAGGACATGCTGCAGGAACTCAGTTTAATCTAAACTTTAAGTTAACTGAGGAGAAAGCTCTGTGTCTTCTGAGACATACTGATTTAACAGTCTTTGACTTTAAAAATCATATCATAGTCAAACATGGTTTGGATGCTCATCAGATCTAGCTTTTCTGGGTGGAAATGCAACAGAATTTAATTCGGTTGTCTGACATTTAGTCCTCATCAAATTTCCTGTTAACTTCAGGTGAATATTATGTCACCTGTAAAAACACAAATTAATTTGCTAAAATTTCAGTGCATTTCATTTTGGGAGGAGAGGGTGGTGTTGCATTATGCTTTTATCTATTCTAATCTAAATTTTTGCTTACTTAACCTGATTGACCTTTGTTTAAAAATTACCAAAGAATTAAGAGACACAAAGCAACTTTGGTGTTAGAGTGCCACCCGTTCTAGCACTATCTGCAGTTTCTCAGAAGTCATTCTTCTGGGGCAGCAGGCACTGAGCATCCAGCACTTATTTTGATGTCTGCTGGGCAGCAAGACTGACTTTGCCTTCTCCAACCAAAAAAAGGGACGATGGGTCTGTGTTCCCAGTCACTGCTGCTGCTGCAGTGGGTGTTTTCTGTGTAGCAGTGATAGACAAGTTGAGAGCAGAAATCAGACTTTGCCAGAAAGAATGCTCACCTGTTCATGGGGTTTGATCTGAAAACAGCAGTGGTGAAGGTGTCTTAACTGTCACACAAACAGAAACTGCTTCTTAGTGGGGTTTTGGTTTGTGCTGGAGTGCTGCAGATCAGCTTATCTTGCTCGCTAAAGTAATAAACATTCCTTTATTTTATTTCAGTAATTGTTTTTTGAATGTCTGCAAAAAATCAAGCAAAATTAAGCTACCCTTGTTTGTTCCCTGTAAAGGGCTCATACATATTCATCTAGGAAGAGAAACCAAATGGTTTCTTTTTAATGTGGAGAAAAAATGTTACAATGAGGATTTCTCATATTAAAAAAAACCAAAATCCCACTTTATCATTAGTGTATGGAGTGTTTTCTAGAATTGAAACTCCAGAAGCTTTCTTGCCCTGTGATCTCTGCTCTGCTTTTATCAATAATTTTGGATAGTTCTACAGCTCTGGGTTATCTGCCAGTCAGTGTCAGAGGGGAGCAATAGCAGATGTACAGTGATTGTAGGTGATAGGAGCAAGCTGCTTTTCCTGCATTCAGACTCCATGAGTTACTGAGATCAGGTTCTTGGAACACTGCTGCAGCTTGCAGTCTTGAGAGAGATTTCAAGAGACACTAGTTCTGGGAATCTCAGAGGAATTGAAATATTGAGAAATTAAATTTCAAATAAATGTTTGGGGTTTTGGGTGCTGGGTTATGTTCTGGTTTTATTGTTGTGGAGTCAGTTTGGAATTGCCTCTCTTTAGAGCTTTTAAAATTACTTACCATTTTTTATCTAATACAGGGATGTGCCAATTGTCTTAACACTTTATCATGAGTGTTCATACCAGTGCTCATTTTCTTTTCAATAGGATGATGCCAATGGGTGGAATGATGCCTCCTGGGCCAGGAATCCCACCTCTTATGCCTGGTATGCCACCAGGTAGGTCAGGGTTGTCGAACTCGTACTATGGTGAGAGTTTAATTATATTTATTTATTTTCCTTAAGATTTAGAATTTATGTAAAGAACATACAGACTTTTGGTACCACCCACCAACCACCTTTATGTGGTTGGCCTGCCACAAAAGCCAGTCTTGTGCAGAGGTGGTTGATTCATGGCTTCTGATTATAAATAATTATTTGATTTTTGTACCGTTGTTAAAGTAAAAAATAGAGTTTTTTGTTTTATTGCACTTTGTCACACTGTTGTGTTGCCTGGTCTCTCTTCATCCCTTTCTTAAATTAATGTTTGTGCCTGTATCCCTTTTTTAAATTAATGTTTGTGGCTGATTGGAAAACAGTAATGATTGAAAATGTGGAAAGTGGGGAATAGTTGGGTAGTCTACTGAACTAATGAGCCTGCAGTGTGAAGAAACTTAACTGACATTTTAGTTTCTTACCATAGCTAGAAGAGATGTTTGTTGTGCAGCTCTTAAGTAGCCCTAAGTTCCTTGGGTGTTCCACCTGACCAGCAGCTAGTTTGCTTGATGGAACCCATGGGAGCTGTTAACTTCCCACTGACCCTCTCCTAGAGCTGCACACACACCAAATGCAGATGTTGTGGTGATACTACAAAATGTTCCAATCCACTTTACTAATGACCCCAGCAAAGCTGGCAGTGTTTTGGTCACAGTTCTGATACTGTTCAGAAACAATTCAGTCTCAGATTTTGTGAGTGTCATCAATGCTCTTGGCAGCATAGGTGCAGTGTGTCAGAAACAGTTACTGCATGAATTGTATTGGCTTATTGAGAGCATAAACTTCATTATTGCAGCTTTAGTAAAAAACAACTTAATCCAGAATTGCTCTGAAGTGTTTGAGATTACTGCCTGTGCACGATCATAGACTGGTGATTGCTGGCATTACCATTTGTCATGTTTTATTTTACTGTTGCCTTAAAAATACATCTTGTGGTGGGAAACTTTGTTCTAAGGAGTACTGGGAGCAGTATTGTCTAAAGGAATATTTGTGCTTCCTGGAGCCTGATCTGCTGTCCACTGTTTGTGGTTTGTAGGGATGCCCCCTCCTGTTGGGCCTCGGCCTGGCATGCCTCCAATGACACAAGCACAGCCTGTTACAGCCCCAGGCATTCTAAACCGGCCTCCAGCTCCTGCTGCAGCAGCACCGACCCCACAACCTCCAGTTACTAAACCACTCTTCCCAAGTGCGGGGCAGGTAAGGTGTCCCAGAGACTGGAATCTCTTGTTATATTCTTTAAATTGCCACTGTGTCAATAGTGCCTATTTATTACTGAGGAGGCCCAAGAAATGACTGGTTCAGGTTTTTGCTTGGGTTGATGATTTATTCAGTGTAGTGCTTGAATGAATTTTAAAAGATTCTTTTGTTTGTCTTAAAACAGCTGTGAAGCCAGACAGAAGTTCTGTAGGCACTGGGGAAGAAAGGAGTAGGCAAAACACTCTTAAATGCCTTTACATTTGTCTATAAGGGAACTTTGGGTGGGTGAAGAGATATGTTTTCTACAGGAATCTGATAGCATAGAATCTAACTAAAATTTCCAGATTAAAAATCTTGACGTGGCTTATTCTCACTTATAATGGGTTCTCTACTGATAAATGGATGAATTATTCTGTAGTCTTGTTAAACCGGTTAAACATTGCCTGAGTTAGGAGGTTTTTTTACTTCAAAAAGTTTAGGAGTAAGTAATTGTGAAAAGTTAATTTCAATGTTTTGGGGGGCGGGGGGAAATGGGGAATTGATACTGGCTTGTGACCTCTTCCCTTTTAATGCACTTTTTCATGGGTCCTGGAGTTCTTTCAAGTATGTTGCAGAAGCCTTTGTAATGTACTGTTTGCATTTTGGGCTTCTGCAGGGAAGATACATGTTTACAAAAATACAGTCCTTTCATGAGGGAGGACTTAGTATAAGAAATCCTTTCATCTGGATACTTTCCACCCATTTGTTTGGACACTTTTCACTGTTTCCTTTCTTTTATGCTACAGATGGGGACACCTGTCACAAGCTCAAGTGCAGCTTCCTCCAATTCAGAAAGTCTCTCAGCATCTTCTAACGCTCTGTTTCCTAGCACAGCACAAGTACGCAGGAAGTCACAGTTTAAAACAAATTGCTTTGCAACTTAACCCTTTGGACCGTTCTGTAAAATCTAAAATTGACTAAACATCTTCAGATAATTTCTCTTATATTCCTGATTATGTTTAGCTGGTAAAACTGCAGAGTCCTTGATTATGAGTTGCATCTTACCAGAAACAAGCATGTCAAAGTGCCCAATTTTTCTTAGTGTGAAAGAATGAAATGTAACATCCTGGTTCTAAAGGGTTAAAAGAGCATGAAAGCAGTTAAATGCATTTTAGTGGGCAGTGGTTAGCTTGATGCATGGTGAAGGCTTTTTAGTTTATGTTGTTTAATATGTCACATCATAATGTAGGGAATTTTAAATTTGCATTATGTGCAAAATGTTAATTTTTTTTTTTGATTGGGAGGTTCAGATAATTTTAAATATCCAGTGATTAGAAACAAAAGCATTCTCTCATAACTAAGGTTTGCTTTGGAGATTGCTGTGTCTTTAGAGAAAGCTTTGAAAAACAGACACCTACAGGGTTTTTTTAACGGAAGAGTAGGAGAAATGAAATGTTGAAATCTCTAGTGGACTTCTGACATGCTTCCATTGATTCTTCATTCACAAATAAGATTAAAATTCTGTAGGTAGATGTAGTACTTTGTGAAAATACTGCAGTGTGTTTATAGAGAGAACATTTAAAGTCCTGATGCAGTAGAGCTTTCTTAAATATTTTGATTAAAATATTTCTTATATACCTAATTTTAATAAATACTAGCACTTCGAGCTGTACTCTAAACTAATGGTTGCCAAAATATGTTAAATTAGTGAAAGACTAATGAATTTATGCTTAGAGGCTCCTAAAAATAGTGTTTCAGGAAAGATTTACACATTTTCCAAATTCAGTGTTTGAGATAAAATAGTAGGGTGTTTTTTTCTTTGTTGTTCCTTTGTTTGTTCCTTTGTTTGACCTGCAGATTTTAGACTTTCCTGTGTGTGTGTGTATATGTGTACATACTGGGGTTTATTTTGTCTTGGTTTCAGTTGCTCTAGTATGCAGTAAGGCTGAACTTTACTTTTGTCAAGCTTGTTATAATTATAGATCTCACTGGAACATTTCAGAGGTCTAACAGTCATCGTTTAAGTTTTCTTAAGTGAAAGCTTTCTTTATTTGAGAAATAAATATTGACCTGTCTCTGTTTCACAGGCTGCAGCAGCTGTGCCAGGGCCAGTTGGTACCGATTTCAAACCTTTGAATTCTACACCTGCAACAACAACAGAACCCCCCAAACCAACATTCCCGGCTTACACACAGTCTACAGCCTCAACCACTAGCACGACAAACAGCACTGCAGCTAAACCAGCTACATCTATCACAAGTAAGCCTGCTACCCTCACAACAACCAGTGCAACCAGTAAGTTGATCCATCCAGATGAGGATATATCACTGGTAAGTTAACATATTTTCATTGTCTTAATGAAAAATGCAATTTGTGATGATATAGCAGGTTGAATGGAATTTCATCTGTGCTCTGCCTTATGTGTATTTTAGTAATGGTGAGAGGGCAAACTGGCAGAAGAAATGTAACTGAGAGAACTTCTTTAATTAAAGTGATGACTGGCATATTGGCAGTGATCTTGCTGCAGTTTAAGCCTTAGTTTTGGTGGTGGTGGGAAATCTCACAGTCCAAAATACAATTTGGACTTTACTGCATGTGTCTTGAAGTTAACTAGGCTTGGATAATAAGTGTAGAACAAAAGATTGAACAGCTTGAAGTTGTTTTGATGCTATTATAGCAGTTAGAAATATGGAATTTATGAATTAAAAAATTAATATTAATTACAGTTCAGAGATCTTTAGATTTGTGTTTTTAAAAGAAAAAGCCTTTACTCAGCTAGGAGAAAGGGAGAATTTGAGTTCCATGCAGAATGCTTGAATTGGTCTGTATTAAGGAAGAAAGTCTGCAGAGAGGGGGCAAATCCTACTGCTGCTGTGTAATGTTACTAGTAGTCTTTTAACTTGTAGTTAAAATAGTTTAGTAATGTACTTTGTTGCACTTCTATTTACTTTGCTTTTGGTAAGTTTTAACCCAATGTGTTGTGATTGTCTCTTCTGGTTCTAGGAAGAGAGAAGGGCACAGTTGCCTAAATACCAGCGCAATCTTCCTCGACCAGGCCAGGCTGCCCTGGGTAATCCACCAGTTGGACCAATTGGAGGTATGATGCCACCACAGCCAGGAATTCCTCCACAACAACAAGGAATGAGACCTCCCATGCCACCTCATGGTAATCATAAGTTTCCCAGCTTTTTGTTTTTGGAAAGATTTGTTGCCTATGCTAGCAGGGAGGGGTGAAGCTTTTCACAAGATACACTTTTCACTATTAAAAAAAAAATTTAAAAATTATTCTTTGCATCTTAACTATTCTGTTTATAGGTCAGTATGGTGCTCATCATCAGGGCATGCCAGGATATCTTCCTGGGGCAATGCCTCCATACGGTCAGGGACCTCCGATGGTGCCCCCGTACCAGAGTGGACCTCCTCGCCCTCCGATGGGAATGAGACCGCCCGTAATGTCGCAAGGTGGCCGCTACTGATGCTCCTACTCACGCTCTAATAGGTTTGGAGATTAAACCTTTTCTCATCTTGTGCTGTTAATATAGCCGAGCTTCCGTCAGTTAAGGCTTCATTGTGACTTTTAAAAAAATAAGTATCTTCCCACATGCAAGGAGCTATTGGACATTCTTATTTTACATGGGAAAAATTATTTGGAATAATAACAGGAACTTTTCCTGATGTTGCAATTTATACTGTATGGCTTCTTTTTCATGTTTCATCTAGGTTTTTAGAAGTGAAGTATAGTAAATATGGTTCGTTAAATTGTGAAGGCGCTGGAATTACATGAACATACCACCTTAAAGGCAAGTTCTGTAATGTTACGTTGCTATTTGTGAAATGATGCCTTCACAGCACTTCAAGTGCTGTTGGACTTCATGTCCCCAACATAGTTTGGTGAGGGCTGTAACTGTTCCCAACTACTTGTACATTAAAGTCTGAACTTGTAACAATATTTAATGTATTTAGAGTTCTTCCTGTTCCAGGGTTTAAGTAAACTGACCCACTAAGGTCATGTGACTTTTCTGTACTGTTATAAACTTCATTGTAATAAAAGAGGAGAAAAATTTATATGCCTTTTTATTCGTGACCAGCTGTGGACAACTGCCTGAAAGGTTTGTACAGATGCATGCCGTGGTAGCCATTGGTGTAATGAACACAGTTATTGGTACTGTTTTGATAAAGTCTGAATTCCTTATTCTAAAAAGTCACTCCTTAGCTGTACACCTGAGTAGACAAAGACCTGTACACTTATTAACTGACTCCTCAAAACTGAGGCTGCAGGAGGCACATCCTAACTCTTGGTTGTAACTTCTCTTAATGCATATGTTTCTTTATTTGTGCTTTCTTGTCCTCAATAAATTTTACATGATTTCTAGTCCTGGCACTTGCTTGCAGGATGTGACAGTGCTCTGAGATACATCCTAGTGCCAGGGTGAGTCCCATTAGTTCACTCTGCAACTGATACTTTTTAATGTGCAAGTGGAGGTGAATTTTAGGATCCTTTTAGGTGAAGATTTCTAGAAGCTTAGGTGCATGGCACACGGGTGAGTGACTTCCAGTTAATGTATTGGAAGTTGACCTGCAAAAGAGAAATAGTAGCTGAACCCTCTTAATGCATAGAAGAGACAAAGCAGGCAAGAGTAATGTGTTACATGCTATATTTTTACTTTAAATGTTCAGATTTTCATGTTTTGGCAGTCTCTGAAAGGTGAACCATCTGTTGTGTGCTCTGAGCAGATGTTGTCTGAGTGTTCTTGAGCCATTCAGTGAAAGTTTCTGGAGTAAGAGACCTTCTTTATCAAAGAGATGTCCTCCCTTTATGAATTAGTAATTTCTGTTTATAAGAGGAAGAGTGACCAGTTCCTGCTAAAGTTGTAATTAAGTGACATCATGCGTTCCTGTGTTATACCTCTGATGAGAATGTAGACGGAGACTTCTTGTAGGGGAGGGAAGTGAAAGCCTCTCTGTCTTCTGAACAGGGAAAAAAGAGGGGTAAATTTTTCATTTGCAGGTCAACTTTAAATACATGTTCCAGCCTCAAGCCTTATCTGCAGTTTAATTAATGGGGATATATCTTCTTTAAGGTGGGGTAGAAGGATCATCAGCATTTTTGTGTCATTCTATTCATAGATGTTTTTGTAGATGGTGGAAGTTTTTCACTTAATACTGAGCATTATGGCTGTGTTTCTTGGAAGTCTTAGGGTTTTGTAGCTACACTAAAGCACTTCATGTGGCTTTATTCTGTACTCTCTCTTAAAAGTGCAAAAATAACAGTACAGCTAAAATACTACATTGTCTCAGCTTCTGAACTGTGGTCACGGAATGTCTCAAAAGCACTAGAGCAACCAGTGCAGTTTAGTTACAGCTGAATGGCCTTAGTTTAACCATTAAGAATTGCCAGGGACTTCTTTCTGAAGTGTCAGTTTAAAGACCATAAGTCCAAGCCTCTGTTGAGAAGCAGTTCTTGCTGATCACTGGTGTCAGCTTATCACCTGTCAGATGTGCAGTATTTGGCTTGCAAATGTGCAGAGTGGGGCCTTGATGTCAGTTCTTTTGTTAGCTCTTCATCTTGCTTTAGACGTAAGTCTAACAGATAAAACTTGCTTTGCTGAGGCAATGCTTCTATACTCTGGTTTTCTTCTGTTTCCCTAATTAGGATATTTACAAAACACTGAAGAGATTTTTATGATGTCTTATATTTATTCTTTTTGTAATATTACACATAAAATTCATACATTAAAGTGATCTTAAGTACTGCTTGTAAAACTGTAAAACTCTTGCTTTTTCTGAAGATCATATTGCTGCTCTAAGGATGCTTTGCCCTTCTGCCCCAGTCAAGTAGATTCCTTCTCCCTTTGGTGTCTTTCTGTAATTTTCCATATATTATTTCCAGAGCCCTACTTTTCCTGGGATAAAAATTTATTGCATGCACTGTTAACTTGGCATATTCTGCAAGTTGTATTCATTAAGTTTCACTCTTTTAAACAGTGAATGTCTTATTCTGATAACAGTACCATTTTGTAGCTAATACTGCATAGATTTCAAGCTTGAATACATTTTAAAAATAATCTTTCCTTAGTAGTGATGTTGTGAAAACCCCTCGTAAGTACTGCTGCATGTATTCATTAGTACTTGCATACAAGCAGGTGAACAGTTTTTTCATGATTTTCACATGGATACTTCTTTTCCTGCTCCTGTCATTCCTGTGCAATAAGAGCTGTGATGTGGCTGCCTTCAGTCTTCAGTTACTTTTGTCTCTTGTGTGATTCTTCTGTAAACAGGCAGATGTTTGGGTGCCTGTGTTGTCTTTTGGTCCCTGCCTTCATTTCTTTGGATACTGCTTCTTAGTGTTCAGAGAGTTGGATTTATGGTGCATTTACCCAAAACCAGCAAAACTACTTTGAATGTAATAATTGCTTGTATAAAGACAAAGACTTGGTTTACAGTACCAAGTGTAATCAACATAGCTCTACCAGCAAAATCCCTGATGTAATGCGGTCATGAAAACAGGGTTTTGCTTTAGTTAATCCTTTCCTGGAAAGAGATTGCAGAAGACTTTATGATTATAGAAAAGCATCTCTTGTGTAGCTGTTGCAGGACCCTAGTGATGTAATTACATAGGCAGAAGCTTTGTTTTTCAGTTGTTGCTTAAATTTGCCACAGCAGATCTTGCAATAAAATTCAGACTTGCAAGTGCATTTTGACCAGTCTTGAGATTGTAATAATGCAGATGTTGAATACAAAGGAATAGGCTACAAGAAAATTTCAGACACAGGTGGGAAAATAGGTTTAGCAAAAAACATGCCAGAATTTATTGCATCTAAGATTCTGTAGAAAGTTCTCCATTATGTTATGCATGGTCTCACAATATCATAAGTAGCTGATCTCTAGGGCAGAGTGGATGAGACTTGCATGAAAGAACCTTGAAAAAGCCTAGGTTAGATTTTTAGAAGTCTTTATATAACTCTTCCATACAGTCATTAGAATAGCCTTCTGCCATTGGCAAAATTGCTTTAAATAAAATTTTATTTAGCTGGCATATGTAGGCTGAAGGTTTCTTCAGAGACCTTTGGATTACTTTTTTTTTTCCCCCACAAATGATATTTTAGGTGCTGATAACAAATTTGAGGCTGGGCTGTTTATCTAATAACAATGGATAAGTATTCCTCGCTCTGTGCATGCATGGGACAATATAAACAAGCTTCTAGAAACACAGCTGCATCTGCCTTCTGTGGTTTCTGCCAGTATTTTAGTCTGTGGAGCTCTTGAGCAGTACTGACACAGAACTGGATAATTTACTATCTTAAAATGTGGATGAAATTGAATGGGATAGATAATGTACAGTTACTTTATAGGAATCAAATAATTCTGGATACAAAATGAAAACAAAAATACCAAGATTACTTCTTTTATGAACAGCAAGAAGGTTGTTATGACCTTCAGTTAAATTGAGACTTGATACACCAGTCAATGAGCTGGGGCCACAATTGAAAATGGTAACTAATGACACTTCTTAGCAAATGTCTTAATAATTGTACTGGTCTAGTTTCTACACAAACACTAAGACAAGGTTGAACATTTTCAGTGGCTGGTGGAATCTTTAACTCAATTTTTCATGAACTAGTACATCAAATACTATCACTTAAGGGGAAAAATGCCCCAAGACAACTGACGTTCCATTGATCAAGATGCAAAGCAAAACAAGCTGTCCAATTCAGAAATAGCTACCAACTACAAAAAATACTGTTTGGACCTAGCAAAAGAGGTGCTGTAGCAGTCATTTTCTTTTGTTTGCTTGATCACTGGAATTTTGTTAGTTTTTAATGCATGTCTTTCACTTAATTGGGTCATGTTTTTTCTAAAATTCAAATTTTTCTTCTTCCTATAGCCCTGCCATAGGACAGGCTGAGGCAGAGTCTCAGTGTTGCCCTGTTCAGTCTGAGGCAAGTGGGATTTATTTTATTCATTCTGGGGGCTTTCACAGCTTTATGGCTGTTGGATATTTATGTCCCCAAACTTGCAGCAAGTTTGGTGAAGGCCCCTAAATTTATTTTAATTTAGGTTTTTTATTCTCTTTTGGTAGATGGGCTCTATATTAATATTTCTCTTTTTATTATCATTGTGTTTTTAAGAGTCTTAAGGGGAGGGAACCTGTTTTAAGATGTGTGGGTACCTTTTCTCTTAATGGAATGCATTTCCTTCAAGGCTGGTCAGGTAGTCCTTAAGACACACTGCCCCTCCCCATCGTTCCCTGCATTGCATTTGTGATGTATTTGTTTTTTGGGTTTGGTAGTGTTGATTTTGTGTAGTCTCTGAATTAGTGGCATGTAACCAATTATTAATGTTTTCTCTTCTAAGGATATGTATCTATTGAAAAGCTTAAAATAGATTTGAAGTAGTAAGTTAATTGCTACAAAAATTTGTAGCCCAAATTACAGAATACAGTTTCTTTGAAGAAGGTTAAGATGTTAATACTGCTGTGTTTGTGAGCTGCACCTCAACAAATATTAATGTAGAGCCCTGCGACGAAATAGAGATCAGGTCCAAGTTGGTAACACAGAAGAGTGAGAAATCAAAGCTGCAGATTTTTCAGCTTGCCAGTTTCAGGGAGAACCTTTTCCTCAATCTCTTTTTCCTCAGTTCAGGGAGAACTTTTTCTTTCATCTCAAATACATCAAATTTGAAAATGTTTTGACTATTGCAACAATAGTAAGAGTTGAAAAACTTTTCTTTTAAATCTTGTGAGATTCTGTTTGCATATTCAAAATTAGCTTTATTTGAAGTTCCTTCTTTCACACGGTGCCTAGCAAAAATTTCTGCCCTTTGTGAAGAAAAAGGTGCTCATTCTGTTGCAGATCCCTTGGTTGTGATTGCTTGAAGTTGCTTAAAGAAAGCTTCAGAATAGCAGGTTTGCCTAAGGAGGTCTTGCAGCATACCAGCAGTGAAATAGTAAATAAATAAATGTGCGAGTCTGGTTTGACTTTTTAAAAACGTTCTTGAGATATTTTAAAAGTTTGTGGTGAGGCTTTTTTATGAGCATAGTTGTTTATTTCTTCAAGATTTTGCTAAATAATTACCCCTAATGGGATTTCAAGTAGTTTTAACTCAAGGATAGAGTTGTAATTAACTTAGAGTGGATTGCACATTGATGTTGTACCCTTCTTTGTTTGTACTCTGCCCTTTGCATTTTTCCTGTAGAAAGCACCCTGCAAAATCCATGTTTGACTGGAAAAGTGACATATCCATGTTAACTGTTTCAGAATGGTTATTGAGCATGGTCTTGCTTTGGTAATTCTCATTGTGGTGCTCCCCCTGATAACAGTGAAGATGAGAACGATTCTTCAAGATAAACTACTGCAACTTGTACTTCTTTCACTTGCTTAATTAATAGGACCATTTGGCTTAGTTCTTTTTTCCCTAGAATGTCTAAGGAAACTGTTCAACTCAATACATTGTGGGGCTTGTACTTCTTGCTTTAAGTATCTGAATCTCTTAGAGTCTCAAAATAAAAAATAGGCAAATTTCAAATGCCTCTTTATTTTGAGGGATGAAGTGTGTTCTTAGTTACGTTCCAGTATTGCAGCTCTCATTGCAGCAGTTTGTGTATCACAAAGTTGGACATCTTCCTGATAGTGAAATTTCTTTGCTAAAGTTGGCAGTATTTCAGTGACATGATTTTTATAGATATTAATAAAATGAGGTCTTGGAGTTCAGGTTTTTTTTAAGCTTAAGTAGGGGCACATATCTTTTTTTAAGGAGAACGGGTTACTGATACTTTTCTAAATAGGGTAAATTTGCACCTGATCTATTAAACAAGAAAAGTAACTTGGAGATGTGGTAAATAAAGTGCATACCACATATGAAGAACTTTTAAAAATCTGTATGCTTGCAATCAAAATAATGAGACCAGGGAAATAATGATAGTGCCTGGATTCTGTAAGAATTCAGCTGTCTGTGGCTGCTGTTCTGTCTCATGATTGGGCTAGGCTGGAACTAGTTCAGAGGAAAGGAAGCTTTGGGACAGCTGTAAGGGATCAAGATGAATCAGAAGTGTTTGGAAAGCATAATGTATATGAAGTTCTTTCTCAAGTGGTGAAGAACACTTGGTGAGATGTGTCTGGCACACTGTAAGCAGCAGCTTAGTGCAGTCTTGATTACCAGGGCACACATTCCCAGTAAGGCTCTGTTAAAGGAAATGCAGTTTTACTGCAGTCTTGTGAATGTGTGTGGCTGAGGGAGCTGAGCACTGGAGCCTGCTGCTTTGGCAGCCAGCCATATCCTGTCTGAACCACAGGATCCAGGGTGTTACCTTCAAGCCATTTGTTTCTGGCATCCTGCTGAGACAGTTTTGACTGTCCCTGGTATCAATAATTGTCAGGCTTGGTACTTATATACCTGGACACTGCTGTGAATAGTGAGGCCCTTGTACCTTCTGAACAAGTTTACAATAACCTCCTAAATTCTTGCGGGCTTCCTTGCAGTAGTGACACTCAGCAACACTGTTGTTTTAATGGCAGTAAAATTGACTTCTGCAGAAATACTATCTTGAACTTACTTACCTTAAGGTTTTTCTTTCTTGAGGATATAAAGAAGTGAAAAAGTTTTGAGAAAATAGCAGAATTTTAATGCCAATATCATCCTAACTGAAAAGCAAAGAAGCACATGACATTGAGAGCTTGAAAGCTTCCATATAAATTCTCTTGTTAGCAGTTAAAGTGTGTCTCTGACGGCTAACTGCCTTATATAAGGTTCAAGCTTCTGACATCTTAAACTTTTTTCCCTTAAATTTTGTCTTAAATCTCTTCCATATTCAGAAAAGGGGCACGGGATGTATTTGCAGCTCTTAGTAGCCAATGTGGTTTTTGCTAACAGTAATTTTAATTACCTAAAATGAATGCAGTACAACCAAAGGAAACTATTTCACCATCTCCCAACTTAGGAAGTTATGTAATGCTTTGAGATAAAGATGTCATGCAGGGCTTTTTTCTTTTTAGTTCATTGAGTTGCTTGCACTGAATTCTCTAGCTTCTTTCTCACAAATTTAATGGGAAAATATACATTTTGCTTGTTCACTTGTAAAGTCCAGAATAAGAAAACAGACTTTAAGACTTTAATGAAGGAACCTGGCAATGTAAGTATTGTAATTTCCTTTATGTTTTTAGTAGGCAACAGGTGACCTTGTTAAACTTATTGTTTATGTATAAAAAAATCAGAAGGGCAAATTAAAAGTAGTTTTATAGTTGCCTTTACTTCACATGCTTTTCTTAAGCAACAAATTGCAGTAATTGAAATTTGGCTCTTTTCTTTTAATAAAAATCTAAATTATGGATAAAACACCTTGGTTTAATACAATTTGTGTTTCTGTTAACTAGCAGCAGAATTTCAGCATTTGCTACTTACTGGTAGAGAAGAAAAATTCCACAGAACTGCCAGTACAGGTTAGTTTAATCTGTAAGTACCTGATGTTCCTATTTGAAATAATTTGTTCAAATGATACCACTTAAATACCTGAGGGGAATTTTGGTCTCTGAAATATGATTGTTACCTACTACTGATTCCAGTAGTGAGTGAACAGACTAGATTTTTTTGGAAGATCCTTAATGGATTTAACTATGCTTGTGGACAGTTAAACAATATCTGCGAGCACCTTTAAGGAAAATTTAATACAGAGTCTTGACAAGGAGCCTTTGATATTACTGAAGAATGTGAAAATTTGAAGTCAAAATCACTGTGGTGACATGCAAGTAATTAATGAGGCTGTTTTTTATCAGCAAACCAGCAGATCCCTGTGTTTGTTGTGTTGGGGATTAACCATTTCTGTTTCTAGGAATCCATAGCAGTTTGTAATCTTTCCTTTTCTTTAGCTATTGCTAATTACCCTTTCTTAGCCACAGATTTTTACTTTGTTAGGGTGGTAAGCCAGGAGGTCGTTCTTCTGTGCTTTTTAAATTAATACTTTTGTTAGTTCATTTCAGCACTTCAGATGCTACCTACGACCGTGGTTTTGTCCAACTCTTATCTTACATCAGACTTACTGTTCTGCCTCTACTTTAATTCTGCCCTATTCCATATTCCCAGAAACTCTGGTATTTTATTTCTATTGTATAGAACGTTTTATACCTTAAAATAGGAAAGATTCTTTGTGAATGAATAGAAGATGCAGCTTTCTCTGGAATGGCTGCGTACATTTGTTTCTATTTAGACTTTGAATATCTCATCTCTACACATACCCGTAGAAGAGATGAAAACTTTTCCGTGCTATAGCATGAAGCAGAGATCCACAGCTGGATGGGCTGTAAGATTGTGCTTTAATTCACTTTTGAGGCCATGATGTCCCACTCTGAATTTGAGGGGCTTTTGACATCACTGGTGGGTAATTACTTAGTTGGTACTGTGAGGGCCATAGTTATGTGGTAGCTGAACAGACACTTCAGTTTCACCAGCTCATCTGAAAGGTTTAGATGGGTTTATGAGTGATTTACCACTTCCAGCAGAATTGCTTGTTTTAGGGTTTTGAATTCTTAAAGGGTACTGCAGAATTCATCATAAAAATATACACAGTTTCAAGTCAATTGTATCTTCCCAGGTTTTAGAATACTTACTCTTGCAGCCCCATTGCCTGCCATCTTCTCTACATCAGTTCTTGGTAATTTACATTCAATTACTTTGTCTTCAAAATGAGCTACAGGCAAATTTCTGACTAATGTTGGATAGGTTTTTCTCCCTAGAAGGGGGAAAAAAGGGAAGTCATACATTAATATTTACAATTTAGCTTTATCTCTGCTTAATCTTAATTGCAGGTATGCAAGAATAAAAGGGATACCTTGTTGTGTAGGTATCTCTTTTATTCTTGCATACCCTGTTAACAGAATGTATCTGTATTTCTTACACCATCTGTGGTTGACCCTAGCCAATGCTAGCATTAATGCAGTGCTCAGTACTGAGTTGGAGTGAGTAACTGCTTTTAGCTGCTCAGTTACCTTATCAAGTCTTGGTTTTGGCAGTGGCTGGATGCAGACCTGAACAACTTGTACACCAGCCTGGCAATCAGTGGGGATAACTAAAGGGCAGAGTGTGTTCCATAGTGTCTTAACAAAACAAAGTGCATTTCTCCAGGATAGATCACAGTAGAACTCTGTAGAAAGTCATCTTGTTGTGAAACTTCAAATGGCAATTACTTATGGTACTTTCTGGTAGAATAAAATTTATTTTTTTTGAGATAGGACCAAAACAAGACTGGAAATTTGGACTTTGATTACCAGGTGAGCAGTGTTAAATTGTAGCTCAACTTCTGACACACCATTAGAGCAGCTGTCCATTGTAAAATGGTTCAGCAGTTTTCCCTCCCAGTTCTGGTACTGTGTATTTGGAACAGTTTTTCATTTCCTGCTATTTCCTTAGACTCCTTGCTGACTCCCAATTGCCCTTTTAGAGTTTCTGGTCACTGTGCAGCAAACTCAAAATGAGAAAACTCCAAGCTGGTTTTAGTACCTTCATAAAAGACCTTTAAGCACATGAGTGAATAGTGTCCCCTCTCGGTAGCAGTGTGGCCACAGAAATTAGTGTGTTGTGAAGGGGTTTTTTCTGTAACTTGATTCTGCTTTTGTGTTAAGTGGTATGAAAGGCCTGGGATTACTGATCTTTTTCAAAAGACAGGTGGTGACAAAATACTGATGTTGAATTTAATTCAAGAAAGAGACTGGTAAGTATGTGCATCACTTTAATGCATGCAAATAATAGTAACAATAACAAGCTTAATTTTATAGCATTCAGCTTACAAAGAAGATGAGAAGAAAATACGGATTTAACATCATTTGCATTCACTGGGAACCCTCTCTGAACTGTTCTTCATATAGTCATCTGCACATATAGCCATCTGTAATGTGTGATCATTTTGTAATAGTCTCTGATTAAACAGAAGTGAACCACTGTTTCTGTGTATTTTTTTTTCTCCTCTTGAAAACCTATTTAAATTATTATTGCAACAAATGTTATGGTGAGAGTAACTTAGCACCAGCTTTTTGATCCTCTGTAAGCTGCAGAGACTCATTTGTGTGAGCTCTGACTTGAAGTGGAAGACAATTGAATCCAGCTTCTTAACCTGTAACTTGCTTTTGCTGTTGATCTGCTGTCCTGCTGCTAAGCAGACTATAAAAAGCTATTGAAGTTGGAAGAGTTGGAGTATGGAGGAAAAATTTCTAACAGTGTTTTCATAAAAGTTGGTGGCATGGACCTGCTGGGAGGTGCTCTGCTCTAAAGCCTTTTTGAGCAAAGTGCTGGAGAGATGAGGTAGCTTGGGAGGTGGGTATCCTTGCACCTCCTGTGTATGGGATGAGAATGGAATACTGGTTGGTCTTAATTAGCCACCACTGTTCACTCATAGGTTAATTTCTGAGAGGTGGTAAAGGGAAGATAAACAGATATTCTAATGCTATGACATGGATCAGTTGGAGGTTTTTTGAATTGGGTGTGCGTGACAAGGAGCAGTTGAAGCAGAGGACTCTTCAAGTGAACACTGCTGCTGTGCAGAAATTCTTAATGGGCATTTGTCCTCTGGGCCTTTCAGCTCTCAGGAAATCTCAGAGGCAATTGGGAACTGCTTTATACTAAAAGCTAGTTAGAGCAAGGGCAGCTGTGTGTTGCCTAGCAGGTTAAGCCCCTCCCAAATATGAACATGACTGGTAGGAAGGGTGGGTTTGTACTTGCTGCCCTGTGAGCCTCAGCTGGTTGTTCTTGCAATGTGGGACCCCAAGAATTAATCTGTAAAATTTACACTTTGTCTCTAAAACTTGTTTCAGTTTAGTAGGTTTTTTTTTTTTTTCTGTAGGGCTGGGGGTGGATGAAGAGTTTGAACCTAAACTTTCAATTTCTTAAAAGGTAAAAGTGGGCATATATGAAAAGCAAGACCCCCATTTATACCTCAAAGACTCAAACTTGTGCTGTAGTGTGGGCTACAGGGCAAAGCCCTGGCTGTGCAGAATGGAGTTGGGTGTGCGCAGGCAGTAAACAACACACCCTCCTGGCCAAGCTGGCTGTAATTTTTCATCATGGTAAGAGTTCCTGTTTGAAAACAAAGTCTGCTTTTCAGTATTTGAGCAGGTCCTATATGTGGTGAGCAGTCAGTGCTCTGCTTTTCACTCCTGTGCTTTTCAGTAAGTTTACATGTCCTGTTTTTGCTCTGGGTTGAAGCCATCCTAAGACTAGATTGGGGAAGCTGCCTTTGCCCAGTTAACCTTCTCAAACATACTCTGTCCCCTGCATCAGGTCTGGGGATCAGAGAGGGATTTCTCTGGCCCTTCAGCTCTCTTGCTTCTGGCAGCTTGGACTAGACAATAATATTTCATCATCTTCCTTCTGAATTCACTTGCAGTTCATTTTACAGTTTCTGGTTGCAGATCTTGGCTGCAGTTGGAAAAGCAAATCATACCTAGCTACTGTTGGAAATACATCTTCAGGTAGGGTAATAAAGATCACATAGAAATTGTAGTCCCTCATAAAAGATATTTATTCAATTAAAACAAGTTATATGACAGGGAGTTTTGGCAATTTTAGTCACAATGTCTTACATCAAACAATGTGAAACTGCAACAACACACGTTTTGTTATTAGAAGCTGAATTTGACATCATGGTTGCAAACACAGCCCTGAAAACCCCTTTTGCATTTTTCAAATCATGGATGTATGCTCTAGAAAAATTTCAGTTCTGTATTGTGTGGCATTCTTTGGATGATAATGCATAATAATTGCAGAAAGTATAGGAATTGTTTGGATTATAAACACAAAAGTTCTTACAAATCATCTTTGTCACCTATGATTCTGCTTGCATACCTCCACCCCACCCCAGATTCAGATATGTCTACTAAGGAAATATTTACACAGAGAGGCAATGTAAGATTATACAGAATTTTAGACCTGGTTTTTTATCTGTGATTGTGAAGTCAGCTTTAAAATTGCTTCCATACTGACCCTGGTTTTGCAGTCTCTAGTTAATTCATGCATGGTACGTGTCAGCAACCAGTGTATGTGGTGTGCGTTCATTTTTCTGTTCCTGATTCAGGAAGAAAAATTTAGTTACACTGGACAAATTTTACTGATCAAGACTATGCAGAAATTAATTTAAAATCCTAATCTGTGGGGTAAGAAGAGAGGGATCAATTGCCATCTTTGGTTTGAAATCTTGCTTTTTGGAACTCCAAAACTATCAAAGGCCTGGCTCTAAGTTCACTCTCATAGTTCCAATTTTTTTAGTTACTTGGTTGCTATTACAGTTGTTAATTCTGATAATCTTGTTGCCTGGTAGTTACCCAGGAACAGTCCACTTTTAGTTTTAAATATGAGACTGGACAATTCCAGTGCTGTACCCTCTATGAGCACAGTGCATGCAGCACTGTACTACATAGCTTAGGTTCTTCTGATGGCTGGATCATTTTCAACCTCAATGTTGAAAGCAACAAGACCATTAAATGAAAAGCCTAAATAAAAGGTCACATTTTCATTTCCAGCAGGCACTGATTCATGATGGAGTGGCAAGATACGGAGTTCCTTTACGTGACCTCGTATAAATAAATTTCTGTCCTTGGTCCAGCCAGAAACTCTTTTGAGCTTGTCACGAATTTCAGAAATACTCCATACAGTTCCATGCAGCCACTTCATTCTCCTCTCATCTAAGGACCCCATCATCAATTTTTCAATTTTATTTTTGTGCACGATCTTATTTAAGCCATAACCCTTTCCCAGAAAAAAAGGGGTGTAGATTCTTTTCTTTCTGGTAGAAACATTTTTCATTTTGATGTCATATAAGCGTTTCAGGGTTTGAAGGGCTAAAGTTAAAATTTCATCATTCTCGGGATTAGGCTCTTTGTCTAATACTTCATCTGGCCAGTACAGCAAGGTGAGCAGAAAATAGGCACTTGATGGAAATGGTCTTGATGGTCTTTTTATTTTGAAGAATCTTAGACTGAGTTCACGAAGAATTGGCAGTGGAAGGAGTTTGGCTGATCCTGGTGCTAAGCAGGCTAATGTGATGTGGCACAAAATAAAATTGATTAAATCATTGTCCTCCAGCCTGTCCTCCTTCCTCAGAGGTTTTTCTGGATAGAAATCAAGGATCCTTTCTAGCTTTTCAGCTGACCTCTTCTCTTTGTTATCTGTTAAGAATGACAGAATATTGGTGACATTTCCTCCACCACTCCCATAAATACTCATGCGTCTCATGAGCTGAGTGTCAGGACCATTGTTGCTGTCATCATCAAGTGATGCTGAGATGAAGAATTTAGCGTATACTGCTGACTGCCTTCTCAACCATTTTCTGGGATTATGAATTTGTTCTTCCTTATCATTTTCATCATCCTTCTCTTGGTTTTTTTCTGTTTGGAAATAACTTAGTTCTTCTGAAATCCATTCCAGGGCATTGTACAGGTTCTGTTGCAAGCCTTTTAAGCGGGAATGAAGCTTTTCCCATGGTTTTTTTATGTCTTCAGGAATGTAATTTGTGGTGAGATATTTCACAAGTTCAGTATGTTCTCCCTTTGGACTTCCGTGGAATACAGGCAGTGTGGACAAAAATCGAAGAAGGCGACAACCTACTTCTACTTCTCCAAAATAGCCAGCATTGTTCATACTTTCACGTTCTTCCTTTGCTGCTTGTTGTGCAGCTCTGAAGCATTTAATAGCTTCAAGAGCAAGCAATATTTTCTCAGTGATCCTTTCAGGGGTGTCCTCTGTCATTTTATCCACGGTGAAATTAAACCATTTTCTGTAGACTTGACCTTCTGTATCCAAAATAAAAGAATCAGTTGGCAAATGTGCTTTTGCGACCTTTGCCCAGTATTCAGCATCTTCAAATTTTTCGTTGGTGTAATTTAGTCTGGCAAGCTGCTGGGCAAAAAAAGCATCTTTTCCAAAGACTTCATATGCAGCTTTTAAAACAGCAATGGCTTTTTCACAGTCTTCAGCTTCACAGACATGTTCGATGAATGGGGAGAAGAGAGTATCAGTATTGTCACCCCTGCTTCTTTTATCACGTCGAATAAACAGATGTCTGATAAACTTTAAGAATTCTTCTCGTCCAAATCTGTTTTCAAAGAGTACCTTTTCCTGAAGAAGATTCGTTGCAAGTTGACTTAGCGATTGATTCCCTGAAAGCTGATGCAGAATTTCTTTTGCAACCAGGCAATGTATTATCCGAATAGATGAAATATAAGAGGTACTTTCCCTTAGCTCAATAAAAATCATTCTTACTTGTTCACTCAAGTGATGCTTGAAATCGTATACTCTTGCTTTACTCTCTGTATATGCCCCCAGCCCCAGAAAAGCCTCACAGTGTGACAGTGAAATGTATGAATTTGGTACATAGCAGTTGAGCAGAGCAATGTAACGCATCAAGCAGGTGTCACGAGAGGACGTGTCAATGCCTTGCAGTATGTGCTCTACCATGTCAGACACATACGTTTTATTGAACTCCTCACACATCAGCACAAATGTAAGTATGAATTCTGGCTCATCATACTTCTGCTGCAGTTTTACAAGTTTGGTGTTAAACAGACTTTTCTCTGACTTTGTCAGTTTGTGACTCACTGCAACTGTGTCCAGTGGTGAAGCCTTGCAAAGCCTTTCAGGATCATTGCATCGTCTACAGCATATGAGGATGAAATAAGGCCTGGCGGTATTCATTTTCCTGGTTCCTACAGCCTCCACTAAGTCAGTCTGTAGGTCATCAAAGTACTCATCATCATAATCTTCGAGCAAGAGCAGCACAGGAAAACAGTGAGTGATTTCCTTTTCTTCGTAATCTCTAAGGGCGAGCACATGATTACAAACAGTTGAGTGCGAATATGAGGTCTTGATAACAGCACATCTAAAACGCTTTCTGTTTTTCCACAGAACTTGCCGTGCTATTGTGCTTCCACCACTCCCAGGATGGTGAAATATCTTTAGTTTAGCCACAGAATAATTGCGTCCACTTCCTCGTAAAATGCCATCCAAGAGTTTGCTTGCCTCCGCGCATGCTTCACGTTCAATGATATCCCCACAGAGTTTGTTTTCAGCAAGCCACAAGTTTTCCCACTTGATTTTTCCCCCGCGGTAAAAATTTTGTTCTATTTCTTGTTTTTGTTTTTCAGGCCAAAGATTATATTTGATATCATCACATTGGTCAGTACAAAGGATTTCTAGAGAATACAGTTTCTCTTCTTCCCGCAAGGGAAGTGTACACACGCCTCCAGTGGAAGTTGGCAGGTGTCTGGGTTGGGCTGTAGAAGGCAGCTTTGATTTGATGGTGGCATCTACGTGACTGAGCTTCATACCCACAATACTGCATTGTTCTAGTGTCTCAATGCTGCAGGATTCCTGAGCTAGACTGGCCCACTTTCTGTAATTTTCTTTGGATTCTGCAATGCAGATGATGTACTCCATGCCATTCATCTCTGTATAGAATTCCTGAAAAGTGTCCACAAGTGGTTTCTGCACTGGTGATAGCAATAGAAAAAGCACAATGAAAGAGCGCTCTGGCAGAATTTCCTCACAGATACAAGTAATTACTTTCTTCAGGTATTTTTTTTTTGTTCTAATCCACTTATTCTCATCACAAGGCTCTTCATCCCCAAGGAAGTCACTCCGCCCATTGCAGAATATCCAGCTGGTCTGATCAAACAGTTTCTGAGAGGGAGAATTATCAGTCTTAATTTCTTTGAAAAAATCCTGTAAAAAATAAGAACTTGTTTCATGGTGCTCTTTGTATTTGCTGTACAGTCCTGACACATTAGAATGTTCATCAAAATCAAAGACACAGAAAAGGTTCAAGTGCATTAAAAAGTCGATGTAGTTCAGATTTTCCTGTTCACATCTGTTTGTGACAAGGATGTACCGTAGGGAATCATCCATGTAGCTTTTGCCATCATTTAATAGAATTGATAACTTTCTTCCTAAATCTTGAGCTATTTCTGTAGATTCTTGTGTGCTGGAGAGCTCAGCTCTTTCTCTCTGAGCATCCCTGTCTGGCATGGCTTGAATGAAAGGAGTGAGCTTGTTGCGCTGCACAGATTCAGACTTTGCTCCCAGTCTCTGGTAGAGAGCTGGTTCTTTGGTCAGGGTCACCTGCTGGCTGTTTTCATTGTATTTTGGCAAATAAACTTCAAAACACTTACTCTTTACCAAGCTGAATGTTGGTTCAATGTCAACCTCCACTACAAATCTTTGTTCCTGAGAGTCTTTTGAAATCACTTCGATAAACACAGGTGGGTGAATACATTTCCTTGCAATTTCTTGTAAATTATTGCAGAAGCACTTCTCTATATAATGATCCAGTGCATCAACAAAGTCTTCTCGGTTTTTGATCTTTATGCCAACGATCTGTCCGTGTTTCCAGCCCTTGTCCTCAACACTGTCCATGACACCAAAATGGATGGTGCCATTTGTTCGAATGTTCATGCAAGCCGAAGCAAATCGTATCACTTCAGAGGCAAATTTTGATTGCAGTTGATGTTTGTTCAGTTCTGCAGCAGTGTTACAAGATTTGTATTCATGGCAAGGAATGATTAAATCACTGACCCCTGATTCTGGAGCAAGAACTGTGTCTTTCACATACTTGAAATCAGTATCCTGACTTCTAAAAGGCCGACAGTTTCTTAGGTCTAAAACTTCATCAGCACTTTGAAGCTGGGATTTCTTGTTTCTTTTTTGCTTCTTGCCAGAAGTAGGAGCCGTGTTCTCGCTGCTGGTTGTACCCACAGCACCTGAGCTGCCTCCACTCGCCGTGCCCTGAGCGGGGGCATTGCTGGCTTTGGCTGGGCCTTTCTGTGCATCTGTTCTGTTGGGGTTTTTGCTGCTGGAGTCCTCAGCTTGCTGTGCATTGTCCTGGCACTGCAAAAGTTCATTTCTCTTGTGGATTAAAATCTGGATTTGGCCTTTCTTCATTCCTATATCTTTGAGGAAAGACTCATCCAGTTCCATTAGTGCTGGACCTGTCACTTCTTCTTCATATAGTTTATCTACATACTCCTTCTTGATTCCAGTAGATTCCAGCCAACATTTGACATGGTTCTCAACCCATTCACTCACAGGTAATGTTTTGTAATCTAGAAGTTAAAATTATATATTACTAATGCAAACTAATGTTTGTTTGGCCACAGTGTTATACCAGTGACAGTGGGAGAGCAGGTCTTAACTTCACAAATACGTCATTGCTGATGACAAAGTATCCATAACCTTAATCAGAAGCAGTTCTAAACAATGGTGCAAGACTAATAAATCAGCAAAGCAGGAAACTAGGAAGGAGACTTGGAAATGATCCTCAAAGGGAGTCAAGGAAATAACCCAAAATGATTTTTGTAGGGAATTATAAGGTTTATGGGAATTGACAGGGCTGGATTCCCTAAACTGGACAGGTTTGTATAGATCATTTACCCACTTGAGTCTGATTATTTTCTCCTAAATGAGGATTGCATCAATAAATACAAACCTTAAGATGACAGGAGTACTGACTGCTCCCCACTAGAGAGAAATCCTTCGTATGCAGATAATAAAAAGCAAATTGCTACATACAAAGTAGAAATTTTCTGAAAGCAATACATACCCATTGTCTTTGGTGAAAGAAATCCTGCTGTTAATGAACAAAACCCTAGAGGGGGGGAAAAAAGTAAGTCTTCAGATTTATAGTTCAGGTTCCAGTGATAGTTCAAGCTGACATTGGTGTTCTGTTTTCTCAACTTCCTCCCCACCTTTTTGTCCAAGGTCATTTCTGTACCTCTAAAAGCCTGTTCTTGCCAGCTGTGCTGCTTTTGTGTGAAGGCAGCTGCTCCTGCCTCCGACACACATGTGGGTGTGAAAGAAATAGGGGGTTGCTGTAGAGTTTTGTGCTGACAGCTGAGCCCTACAGTTCCTTCTGTTACATACTGGAGAAAAGGAGGCCCCCACCACTATCCCTGAGGTTCTATCTGTGATAAATGGATATGATTCATGCTAACTAAATTGCAACTATATCAATATTTTAGAAAATAATGGTTATAAAATAAAAAGGAAAAGTATATGTGATGAGTGTTACAAAGCAGATGGATTTCTTTGCAGATGTTACATGTGATGCAGGATGTATTTATTGAGACAAGCAAGACCTTAAAACAGAATCAGCCTTGGGACAAACAGAGTTGGGATGACTCCCAAAGTAGAATCGGCCTTGGGATGAGCAAAGCTGGGACAATTCCAGATATGGAATCTAAAGTAGTGGTCTTGTCTATGAAATAATAAGGCTTATTTGGAACATAATGCTTACTTTACATAACACAAAGCTTAATGCACATGTACAGCTTGCCAGGTTATTCAGAGGACAGCGAGGAAGGCTGCCAGCCTTCCTTTGAAAAGACCACCAAAAATCCAGAAGACCCCTTATCAACGAGTGGAGCATGTGCTATGCAGTATAGTGACGTTGATTTCAAGAATCGAAAATAGGAGATATTACTGATCAGTATTGGCACACAGTATATAGGGTTCAATTTGGATTGCTTTGTTTCATACGTGAGGCAGGGTGAGAAACCGTCTTGTACCCCGGTAGGTTTTGTTTATGCTTTATATGAACCTTAGTCATACTTAATTAACCACTGCCAAATTTGTGTATATGCCAGATTATTCATTTATACAAAATTGCTGTTCAGTTAAAATCACTGCTAAATTCAGTTTTGTTCTTAAGTTAGACATACAGAAATTAATTCATAACGTATCTCTTACCTTTTACTCCTTTTTCTCACTTTCCCTGCCTTTTGTTCCTTCACACGTGCTTTTTCCCTCTCTTTTTTTGGCGAGTACGCTCTTCCCTGCTCCTTCTCTTTTCCCACATCTGTTCTGGTGCTTACCAGAATTTCCAAGGAGCAGTTCGACTCACTGCCCAAGCCAGCAGAATGTTTTCTGTTCAGTGCGGTGTCCTCCCCTGAGTCATGACATCCTTCCTGTGCCCAGCCTCCATTCCAGTGGTTCAGAGATGGATGGCAGCATGGACAACCTGTTGTGTACTGCAGGAGGAATGTGTTAAATGCACCTGCTCAGAGTGACATTCACAGCAGTAACCATCACCGGGATCACAGTAAAAGGTGCGCTGTGGCAGTGTTAGTGTTTCTTCTCTTAAGGTATTGTGGAGGCTCAACTCTCTGGTTCAGCTGGTGCTGCACCCCTGCACTCGTGGTGCCAAACATTGCTCTCAGCAAGTGCAAAAGGAGCAGCCACCAGTGCAGGTGGTGACTGGGGGAAGAAGAGTTCATTGCTCAGGACCAAGGCTTGGCAGGAGATGGGTTCAGCAGAAGGGAGTGGTTGGGGAGACAACAGGTTCAGGAAGAATAGAGTATGCTGGGAAAAGGCCAAGCAAGAGCACGTTAACCCTTTCTGTATCTGGTCAGCCCCGTGGCAGCCTCGGCTGAGGCACCAGCATGGCTGGAGCTTTGCTGTGAGCAGCGGCTCTGAGAGGGGAGCCTGTTACGGGACTGTCCTGATGTACTGTAGGGAAAAGGGATCCCTCAGAGTAAGTGTAAACAGGCTGGTTATGAAAATGGTGGGAGATAGATTTCCACTGACACTTGGTGCAGCATTTCCCGAGAAAGGGAGCTAAAAATGTCCCTGAAGTACTGATCGGTTAGTGCCTTTGGCCGCCTCCCAGGGCGGGGTTTGCACAGTGGGCCCGTCCCGCCCTTGTTTCCCAGTCCGCTGTGACAGCAGACGTCAGGAAAGCGTTTCAGAACGGGGAGCCTTGCCGGGGAATCGAAACTGGAACCGAGCTGAGCAGGGCTGGGGCAGCGCGGCTGGAGGGGCCCGCGGGTCCCCGGTGCCTCCTGGCTCTCTGAGCAGTCGGGGTTTGTGCTGCAGTGCGTACCCCGGGCCCCACCGTGGGCAGGGAGGGGGTGCAGCCCGGGGGTGCGGGCAGGGCTGCCCCCGCAGCCCCCGGAGCGCGGCCGGGGAGGGACGGCCTCGCTTCCAAAGCCGGGGCCAGAGGCGAAACCCGCCGGCCGAGAACGACCCCGCGGGCACGGCGGGCTTACCTTGCAGAGACTCTCCAGTGCTGCCCGCAGGGAAGGGTTTCCAGACGAAGGCAGGGAAAGGCTCCAGCACCTGCGGTGCCCTTCTGCACGGGCAGCAGTCTGAGCGCTGAGGGTGTTCTGCAGCTCCTCCTCTCTTGAAATTTATTCCGAGAATGGGGAAACTGCTTTAGACAAATATGCCTGATGAGTTATCAAGTCTCCACCCCCTTCCTAGCAGTGCTGCTGCTGGGTGGTGCTGCTGGTACAAAACCAGTACCCTTAGTCCCACTAAAAACAGCTGTCAGCATGGAGTGTGGGAAATACTTGTTCTTTGTTTTGTATTTTAAACTTTCAGATCCATCTAACTTACTGCCCTCTATATGAGCTACCTACTGACTCCAGGCCCCCTTACCAAGTAGGGGAGAGGTTGGCAGGTGTGAAAAATACATTTATGATTGGCTTTTCGCAAATGCTACAATGAATATTATATGTGTAATGTTAGAAAGTTATGCTGTATTAATTCTCTTAAGTAGTGTGTTAAATAGAGTTTTAGGTTACAACATAATGTTAAAATAGAAACTCTGTGATGCAGGATTTTTTTACTAGCTCAAGCAAGAAATGAGATAATCAAGAAATTCTTTGCACAGAGATGGCAGCAACTTGGGGCCCATAAAGAGTTAGTGCCTCCTTATCAGAAAAGACATTCTTCCACCTTCTCTCCATCTTTATGGAACCACCAGGATGAAGGAGAAAAAGTTGACAAAAACCAGAAAGTTCTTAATTTACAAGGAATTTATGCATCATGTATGAACATATGAATTTGCAACAGGCTATTGCTTTTAAGGTTATTCCTTTGTTCACAAGGCATGCTTTTTGTGACTTAGTGTCCAACAGCATCCAGACGTCCATAATTCTTTGGTTTTTATTGTCTTGTAATTGTCCTAACTCTAAATTTTCTTACTCTAATTGTATTATTATTTTTATAACCATTTTATTATTATTCAGCTTTTAAAATTTTAAAAACCAAGTGATTGGCGTTTTTCACAGCAGGGTCAAGAGGCTCCCCAGCCCAGCCCTTTGTGCCACTGGGGCTTAGGAAGGCTGGGCTGCAGCGGAACTCTCTTAGTGTCTTTCTGTTTCCTGTAAATCACGTGCTCAGCTCAGTTTCACCAAAACCATTTTTTTATGGGTATTTCTTTATCACACAGCAGCACAAAGTCCTGCCATTTTATCTCACACATGCACTTGCCTCAGCCACCAGGCTGGAGAGGGCTGGTGCCAGGGGACTGTCAGAGTAACAAACGAGGTTCTTGGGCCTTCAGGGAGGCTCCCCCCTACCTGAACAACTCCTGCATCCTCTGTTGGATCAACAGGCAGGGAATGGTTGGAGCAGGCTCAAAAACGGGCACGTGTCCCTTGCCGAGGGAGGCAGGACCAGGCTGCTGCAGGCCTTGGCCCCTTCCCTGCTCAGTCCTGCCAGCTCCTGGGTTCCCTGGGCACACATAGGCACTAAAAGCTGTGGGGTTTTAATCTGAGTCTTTATTTAGTAGATTTATAAAAGACCTTTTACATGAGGAATACAAAAATATGAAATAGGCTTTGAATCTTTTTAGGTAAAATTACCATTGTTTTTTCAAGCTTTAGAACATGTAACCTGCACAGTTTGGCATCTGTGGTAAATTGCTCTCACACATTGTAAAAGTAGGAAAAAAACATCCTGTAAAGTATCTCCAGAAAAATAGCTGTACATACCCCATCATACATGGGGTATTACTAGCAATAATTTATTTAAGACACAATGGCACAGTCATACAAATTCTTTCTAATTTCTCCTTTAATTAATTCCATTGAAAGATGCAGTATCACTTTCCTCTTCCACTTGTTATCTGATGATTAAATATAAACACAAAACTGATTAAGACTGATTTGGCATGCTTCATACTTGTACCATGTGGATTTGATACCACTTTGTAGTAAAAATTAAATAAATATAAATACATTAAATAAATATATTGTAAAAGAACACCCAGTTACATTAGAATTCAGCATTTCTTCATCCTAGCACAAGTGACACTTTGTCACAGCTTCAGGGCCCATGTAAAGAAATACTGCACCTTTAACCACACAGGCTCCCATGGATGGAATCACCAGCCCACACGCACAGGAAATGGGGTTCTACAGCTCTGTGGCACCCCTTAAACACTGCCCCGATTTCACTGCTCTGAACAGCTCTTGGTTCCTGTTTAGCTCTTTTTCCTAGGACTCATCTCACCCCTGGCTCTGTGGCTGTGGCCTTTTCTTAGCCCTCGAGGGACATTTGTAGTTGGTGAGTCACAGGCAGCTCCAGCGTCCATCGGTGTTTGCTGCAGGTACTTGAGCAGATCATGAGTTAAGTGGAGGATTGTTCAACCTGTTCTGTGAATACTGCTTCATATTAAAAAGGCTTATTTTCAGAGTAGGAAAACCTTGAATTGATGTTTCAAGTCAGTATTTTTTAAAACTGCTTCTGCTCAAGTATAGGGGACTAACTTTCCAGAGTAGTACTGGTTAAACAGAAATGGTACTTTCATACCATTTTTTGGATAATCATGAACGATTCCCTTTACAATCACTGTGGTGTGCCTAATGTGGCAGCAGTGCAATGGCAGGTTCAGATAGTTTGCGACAACCAAAAGCTCCTTTTGCACATCTCAGTCGCAAGTAATTTTGTTATTTCAATCACTGAAGTTGACTTTTTTTTTGTAGTAAAACACATCCATTACAAAATCACGTACAGTACAGGGATATTGGGTGACAGTTATATCCAGCTTTTGCTCTTCATTTCCACAGTCTTGAAAACTGCCTTGGAGTCAGTAACTCCATCCCCAGGGTTTGTTGCTTTACCACTCGTGCCCTGAACTCCACCATCTCCTGATCCAGCACAGCCACAGGTACAAGGCACTTTTTGCAAGCTTGGTTTCTTCAGGGAGAGAGAATTCAGCTCTATGATCCCATTTTTCCCTGCTAAGGGTAGGCCTGTGCTTGGAATGTTGGTCCCAGAGAAGAAAGTTCCATCCCTCTCCTCTCAAACCATGTCTCCTGTAAGGCTCAGCTCTGCAGAGTCCTCAGCATAGTAATGCTGGAATAGTCTTTCTTGGCAGCAAATGTGCATAGCGTGGTAGGTGTGCAGGAGCAGGCGAGGGAAACGAGCTGTGAAGTAACACACAAATTCATCTGGGATGGAGCCCAGGGTCTCCTGCACTTCAGGAGGCAGTTCCCTGTAATGGTGCTTCTGTGGAGGAAAACAGAAGAGGGAAAGCTCAGTCAGAGAGAGTTTGTTCAGAAACCTATTGTGAACAGAGCTGTTGGTGTTCCTGGACACAGTAACCCTTACTGGGCTCTTGTATCAGGGTCTGATACAGGCTGGCAACAACAGCAGCCAGAGGCAGGAACCCAGAGTGCACAAGGAAAAGACTCCTTTACCTTATTTCTCATCGCCCTCAGAAGGTCCCGGACAGAGCCACCTTTATAGGATCTGAATTTTCGAAGATCTGCAAGAGAAACAATTTTTTGTGTTGTGATGCAGTTTTAGGTGCTGGGGTGTATGGCTGCAGCCACAGATCCTTGTAGGTGTGTTTCAGGACATAAACATGTACTTGCATTTGAAGAAACACTTTACTGACAAGTAACAGTGATGTGCCAAAACTGAAAGAGTGTCAGCCTTATTTTCCTGTCCCAGCAAACTGGGAACAACAGTTGATTCCCACTCTGACAAAATGCTGTCCATTACCTGTCTGAAGAGGAACAGTGATGTGCTCTCTCCAGTCCATTTTCACCACTTCTCTTCCACCTCTTTCTAACTGCTTGACTATTGGACCATCTAAAGATTCTTTCTCTATTCGGTCACTGACGTCCTGGAAGAGACATTCAGATTATTTCTAGTTTTATTTCCAAGTTTTTTCCCAATATTTTCCAATTGCTGCTTCTGGTCCATTAGAGCCTGTCTTGGTAGTAAAGTTAGAATCCCACTTCATTCCATGACAGTGCTGTGGAATAGGATACAGAAGCCTCTGCCCAAGCCTTTTTAGCACAGAGGAGATAAGGCTGGAAAGGATCTCAAGGCCTCCGCCACTTCCCACCCCACATCAGGATTCAGTGCTTGTTCACTCCTGCTCTTGAAAACCCTCCTGGCCATGCTCTCTGTGGATACTGCAGCTGCTAGAGGAGACCTTCCTCCCACCAGCTGACCTTGGTAACATCAGCTCTGGCTCCCTCTGAAAGATCTGCTGTAAGACTAGGCCAATTGCTTAGGAGCTCCACCCAGGTTTTACAACTGGGCTGTCTCCTCACAGTAATGCTGTGGATTCTATGACCTCAGGCACAAAAGAGACACTGAATTCAAGACCCCTACCAGTCTACAGGAGCCCTGAAAACTGAGAGGAAAGGTCACCACAAACCTGAAAGAACTGGAGCTGTTTTTCCAGACTCCAAAAGAAGGGGTGTTTGAGCACACAACTGGCAGATGGCCGTTTCTGAGGGTCCATGTTTATCATCTGCTCTATTAAATCATGAGCAACAATGTCTTCTGCAAGGAAGAGTGTACATGGAAATTATTTTATTTTCTCTATGTTCTTAGACTGTAGTGAAAAGTAAAATTATGTGATTTTATAATATTTTGTACTTCAGAAATTCATTATGGCCTCTACTTCCTCCTGTCCTGCTAGTTCAAGAGCTGCCCTCACAGATGTGCTAGGCAACCAACAGAAAGACTATCAAAGACTAAGAATATCAAAGTTCAGCTCTCTCTTCCTTTAAATACAGGAAGTAACTTCACAGTCAAGACTGCAGAGTTGCTCTGGGGTACTAACTCCAAGAACTTTAGACCCTTTACTTCAGGAGGACCTGAGGAGTACAACTTTCCTCTCTGCCAGGCTGAGAGTAACTGTGGGCCTTGGTTGTGTCACTGGTGTTGGTGTTCAGCAGCCTGGGCCCTCAGTGATCCTGCAGTGCAGGGATCCCTGCAGTCCTTACCGTGCCTCCCTGCATCCAGAGCCTCCAGGCTGTATGCTCCCAGCAGGATGTTGGCTTGCCGCTGCAGGGACTTGCCAAAGGGATGGCCACCTTCAGACACCACATAATAGAAGACACAGCCAGCTGAAAAGATGTCCACGGTGTACGTCTGCAAAGAAACAGCCTTCACTAGCAGCGACATCTTTTCCCCCTGAAAGCTCTGATGCTCACAGGGTGGTTATTTCGCATCTGAGAGCAGAAGGAAATTTTCCAACTCGCAGATTTAAGCTGCAAGGCAGCCTGGGGGCCAGGACCAAATGCTGCCAATTTTAGGGTCTGGCCTGGTCCTGGGCAGCCTGGGAAGGGTGAGGACTTACAGGGTTCTCTTTGCAGTCTTCACTCAGCATCTCTGGGGCGATCCAGCCTTCAGTGCCCGGCACGCCCGAGCGGCGGCTGAAGCTGTGCCTGCCCACCGCCAGCTTCTTGCACAGCCCAAAGTCTGAAATCATGGCCTTGACTTTCCCGTGAGCGTTGGGCATCGAGATGAGGATGTTGTGGGGCTTCAGGTCCCTGTGGACTGTTACAAACACCCACTTATCCACTCAGGCGGTCCCAACAATCTTTGTAAATTTTTAAATGGATCTTTCATAAGGCTGAACCGCTATTCATGAAATCAAAGTCATAACTGCAAATGCTTTTCATTGGTAATTTCATTTTTTTTTCATTCCACCATCTAAAAACTATCCCAATCTAAAAACTTCAGCACCCTGCACCAACAGTAAGGACTTGCTTTAGAACTCCAGGGCTGCAGAATGTTGCAGGGACAAAGCCAATGTCAAATCATAGAACCACAGAATGGTTTGGGTACAAAGGGACCTCAAAGATGATCTCATTTCAACTCCCCTGCCATAGGT
Source organism: Lonchura striata (assembly GCF_050655825.1). Taxonomy (NCBI): domain Eukaryota; kingdom Metazoa; phylum Chordata; class Aves; order Passeriformes; family Estrildidae; genus Lonchura; species Lonchura striata. The sequence continues at coordinate 5,228,236 of NC_140720.1, read as the reverse complement.
CACCTTCCAATAGGCCAGATGAACAGAACCAGACCAGTTTCTCTTTATTTTACAGCTAAGAAAATAGTAGTTCTCCATCCAGTCCTGAAAGGAGAGGCATTCTTACCAATATTCAGGGAGTGCAGGTAAGCTAGCCCAGAGGTTGTCTGCTGCAGGAGAGTGATGGGTTGTAAGCCATGGTGGCTGAAGGCCTTCTGCTCAACGTACTGCAACAGAGAACCAGGAGAGTCAGCCACAGCACTGCTTAGAAGCTGTATAAATAATAAATCCATGCACTTCACCCACCAAAAGAGCTGTGTCTGGATAAATTGTGCTAGCTGGTAACACACAGCAAAGAGCTTTTTTTTTTTGGCTGAAGATGATGATCTCTAGTCTCATTTAAAGCTAGAATTCTGTATAGCACTGTGCTCCAGAAAGAAGAACAGTTTTCAAAGTCTGCATGGTGGAGGGGGGATGACTAGGAGTCCTTCACAAGAAGTTAAAAATCAAAGGACAACAGCTTCTGTCCATAAATCAGTCCAGGGTTAGGGATGTCTTTCTACAGCTCTGAAAACCCCCCTGTCCTAGGAACATGGAATTGTCACAGAGGTGACAGTGGGAGTAAATGGAACATCCCCTGTGTCAGGCACTTCAGCAACTTAAGCTCAAGGGAGGTGAAGGCCTCGCAGGGAGAAGATGCTGGCAGCCCTGGCGGTCACCTCCTGCAGGGTGGCAGCGCACAGCTCGATGGCGATGTACTGGAACTGCCGGTCCCGCTCCATGCAGAAGTAGCGGATCACGTTTGGGTGCTCGTCGGACTCGCGCAGCAGCTGCACCTCCCGGTCTGCAAAGCTGAAGCACTCGGGGAGAATCCTCTTCACTGCCACATCACGGTTATCAAAGGAGCCCCTGCAGCCAGGGAGAGAAAGCACAACAGCCCTTCACACTCTGAAGCCAGACCATGTACAGAAAACATGACAACAGAAACCATTGTAGAGGCCAATGAACGCATTTCCTATCCTGGAAACAAGTACATTTGGCCAGTAAACGCTTCTTAGGGAAGTAGTTTTTGCTAGTGAAGAGAATGCATGAAAATATTCCAGACACATGCAGAAAGTTTCATTTCTGTTCATAGTAGATGTGAGGGCTTTTATAAAAAAAAATTAAAAGAACCTAAAACAAACACAGCATTGGTCTGTTTAATGCACACATTCTTTTCTACCTGTAAACAATTGTCCCTTCAGCACCATGTCCCAGTACATCTTTAGGGTTAAACGAAATCTTGCCAACAATCACTCGGTTTGCTTCTTCATCTGAACAAGAAAAGAAAATCAAGCACTGGTTTAGGATGGGGCAAGGCAGCCTTTTACAACTGCACAGACTTTGGGACCAGTCTGTAAAAGTCTTTTAGCTCATGTTTAAATTTAACACACATATGATCAAAAGAAATAAACATGTCCACACTGGTGCTTACTCTGAGTAGGCAAACAGTCTGGGGTGACCCAATGAGCTGACATCAAGAATCAAAACACATTTACACACACCTTATGGCTCATGTTTGTGAGAAATGAGTGGTTCTCAGCAACCAAACTCTTCCTAAAAGTTGATGTTGCATTTAGAAAATGCTGGCTGAAAGTAATGGAAGGGGGCTTAGTAGCCTTTGAAGGGACAATGAGTGCACAGGAAGACCAGGCAGGAAGGTTGTGCTGCTTCATCCCCATTTCTTGAGTCAAGTTAATCATCTTAATACATGTTTTTATTTAAATTAGTATCTCCCTGGAAAGGCTGCAAGTGACAGGAACACACTGCCCTGGGCAGCACAAGCCCGCAGCTGGCTGTTACTGTGAAGCAACAATCCTGCTGAGGTGCAGGGCTCAGCCTGAATGGTTCTTTTCATCTTGCTGAGCTATGAAGGAGCATCGACAACTATTCTACTGTACCATCACACAGACTGGGGAAACAGAAACACAATAAACCACACTGAGTCAGCTTTACCTCCCTCTTCTTGCTCAGTGGAGAGGCAGCTCCCAACATCGGATGTGGAGATGTTGGAATAGGCAGAGTGGTTTGATGCACGGGGGGACAGGTTTGGGGTGCTGGCAGCTGAGCTCTCCGTCCGGCCACACGACGTGTCCAGGAAATCTGCCTCGGGCGGGAGGTCACTGGCAGCACCGAAGGGCAGCTTCTGTTGCTGCAGGAGCTGGATCTTCTCTTCCAGCTGATGCTGCCTCTGCTGCTGCTGGTGGACACTCTGTGATAAAGGGTCTCAGTGAAGATTTGGCAGTCAGGTCGTGCAAGGGAACTCTACAGCTACTGGGGAGCTACTTTTAAAAGGTGGGAGCCAAACTCTCCTGCCCTGTTCCTGCCAACCACACAGGCTGGGGAACGTTCACTCACAATTTCTATTTCATTCTGGACTTCCATGGCCAACATGAGAAATCACACGGCTTGGTTAAAAAAGCTGTTACAAGGTTGACCAGGAGTCTTTAAACCACAGAAAGATAAAGGCTTTGATCTAAAACTTGGAAAATCTGACAGTGGTTCAGGTGAGGACGACAGGAGTGAAGCCAGTAGTGCTGAGATCATATCAAAAAAGAGTAATAGCTACAAAAACCACAACTGGTGGATGGAAAAGAAAACCTCTCCAGAGCTGGCACACATGGCCAAAGAAATCCCCGTTAAGTTAAACTTGTGCCTTTGTTCCCCAGTGCACATCTGTGAAGAGGGAAATATCTCTAGAGTCTCTCACTAACTCCTGAATCATTTCTGGGCTCTAGAACATTCCTGATGTTCCCAACACTCAAGAGCACATCAAGCCAGGTCAGCATTACCATTGGGTAGGTGATGATAAAAGCCACCCAGCCCACAAGCAGGAAAGTGCTGAGGATGATCGTGGCCATGTCCTTCAGCATGGAGTCCACTGGAGCCTCTGGCCGTGGGATGGGCCGAGCAGGAGTCTCCTCGATATCCTTTGGAGCAGCTGGAGGCCCTTCTGTTGAGGAACCTTCAACAATATCAATGACCTGAGGCAAAGAAAGCTCTGTTAGCTCAGTATCTCTGTGGGTAATGAGGCATTCATAGCCAGCCTTTTTGCTACATCATTTTTAGTCATTTCTAAACCTACCCAAGTCAAAGTTTGCATGTGGGGAAAAAAAAGCAGTAGAAAGGCTTAATTCTGAAACAAGGAATGCCATTTCCTCATACCAGTGATTCTATGTGCTAAGTACATGAACATCTGACACAAAAAATGTGAAGTAATTCCATGCATTTTCCTTCCCCAACTTCCACTCCTGTATATTCTTTTCTCATGCAGTAAGATAACTATTTTCATCACAAACCTCTTCAAGAGTGGCTTTCTCAGAGTCAGCTGGAATCACATTTTCAGGTCTCTTTGGTAAGTTGCTTGGGAATTTCTCCAGGATCTTTGTGGGGGCAGATAATGGTGTTTCATGGTGTCCTTTAAATAAAATACATTTGTTGAAACAGAAAGTTGTCCTTTTTTAGGAAAGATATCCTTGATTGCAGCATCTTTGCTGAAGAGTGAGAACATCACAAAACATGATGCTCATGTATAGAGCAGGAAAGAAAAAGGAGAGGGAAAATGGAGGGCAGAGGTCGCTGAGAGCTGCAGAGAAACATTAACTGCTTCAGGGAACTGCCTGACATACAGGACAGAGGCTATTAGCAGGGAAAGGCGTCATGGGAAGAGAAAGATGGCACTTAAAAAAGCTGAAAGTTGCACACTGTCCTTGCCCCAGAGCTCCTGTCACATACATCACTCAATTATCACCAATCATTAAACTGAACCTCAGACAGTTCCTCATTTTTGAAGCAAATTTGAAAATGCACTGAAAAGTCAATTCCAAAATTCAGGGACTTGGGACACACAGGACAGGCTGAGAATTAATAAACATTATCTTCAGCCTTTGTGTTTTAATCCATTTACAAAATGGAGAAAATATCTGATCCATATGATGAGAATTAAAGTAACAGCATGCACAATAAAAAATATCCAAACACACCCAAATACAGTATTTACAGTAAATAATAAATTAATATACCCCTCTCTGAGGAAGGGGGCAAATAAGCACTTCACCTTGTTACAGAATAAGGCAGGAACCTTGGGATAAAAAGAAGGCAGGTGGATATGTAACACATTCTTTTATATGTAAATGAGGATAAATTAGACACTATTACTAGTATTCAGTAATTATGGCCAGGCAGGGCTCCCACACCTATCAGCAGCCAGTCATTCCAGTAGCTGAGTTTGTGCTTTTCCTTCAGCCTGCCCGAAAACTTGACATCAGTGCTGGGCGTGATCACGCACTCGCCGTTGTCTTCAATGGTGACTCCTTCTGTTTTTGGACCCTCCAGCAAGGGAATGGCGCTGCCACGGGGCTGCAGAGAGATCAGTGTTACAACTACTGTTACTGTGACCTCAGAATATTTAAACAGGCAACTAAATTTAAAATCTGGAGGTCAAAATGGGTGGGCAAGCAAAGAGATTACTAGCAGCAAAGTCACTGTGAGTAAACAGGGCCATTATGCCCTTAGCAGCTGCTCCCACAACCTTGGACATTGGACCTTTTCAGGGACATGTTGCCTGGGAGATGAGATTTTTTTTTGTTTTCCACTACAGTTAAGCAGGATCTGTATTTCCTACCTGGCAGCCACAATGAGCAAAACAGAACTATGATGCAGTTTCCTGTCTGTGGGGAGTTACTTTGATGAACAAATCAGCAATTTTAACATGAACTACAAAGCACCAGCAATAGCAGTAACCTCAGGTCTGCTCCTGCTGAGTCTGCCTGGCAGAGTGCCTAGGGAGCTGCAGTTACTGCTTTGCAGCACTGGAAATGCTTCTCAAGTATGGTCATGTATTCTATGGTTGTTAATTGTTTCAGGAAACACTTAATTTGCTATGCATTTGTTGATAAAAATCTCAAAATCCTCAAATTTCTGTAGATGTACAGTCTTCAGTATTTTATTTTCTATTTTAATTTTATGCATGACTCTATTTCAACCTTTCTTCCAAGCCCAGGAAAGCACTAAGTTCAGAAAGGCACTTTTCCACTGGCAGCTCTCCACTTACCATGACAGTGACTCCCTCGTGCACCATGGAGGGCGACGCGTACAAACTCGTGGAGTATTTTCCTACGTACAGGGTTGGGCTGCAGAAACACAGTCACGGTTAGCAGCAGGCAAATGGATGTGTTAACATCTCAGCTAAAACCTGGGCAGCACAACCCTGCAGAACCAATGAAGGAGCTTCCCAAATCATCAGTATTTGTATCTTGAAAAGCCTTGATCTGTAAAATTATTTGAAGTACTGCTGTACTATGAAGCCTTTTTTTTTTTTAATTATGAAAGCATTGTCAGTTCATTATTCACAATAATGAACTGCTGTTCATTTGACATAACTTATGTCCTATTTCTGCATAACTGGCATTTGCCAAAATGCTGTGCACCATTTTTATAGCATGAAAGGCTTCCTTTTAGGAAAACAAATTTAATTCCACATTGTGAGAAACTATTCAATACAGAACATCTGATAAAACTTAGGAATATACACTTCCTAAGTTTATACCTTTTTTGGTTTGGTCTCTGACTTTACACACTAAAAGATCAAGTATTATATAAAAGAACACCTGGAGAGCTAGAAATGCTTTTGTGCATTCTTTTCACCATTTTGCAACTCGTAGCACACCCCTTAACTGTTCTGTTTAATGACAAAGCTCTCAAATGGACAGTGAGAACAGCAGGATCCCAGGCTTACGTTAGTTTGCTCTTGGTCTCCGTTTCCTTTGGGAAGGGATATTTCCACTTGGTGATGTGTCCAACCTCCCCTGACATGAAGGTCAGGTAGCGCAGGGTCTCGATGCCCACGTTGGTGTGCAGGACTTTCCTCAGCCCCTCTCGCTGCCAGATGTAAAAGGCCACCACGGGGGACGCGTAATTCTGGATCCACAGCACGTCCCCGGACTCGCTGTCCACGGTCACCACCAGCCCGTCCCCGTTGGACACAAAGTGGGACATTTCTGCAATGCCCAAACATGCGGAGGTTACCTGGATTCTGCAGCTCTGATCTTGCACAGAACAGTTCTGGACTGCAGTCAGCACCACACCTTTCACTGCACAGCAGCTGAGCAAAGCCTCAGCCACAACTGAGCTGACACAAGTCCACCTGCCATTCAGGAGCACTGCAATCAAGTTGTGCACCAGAGTTCAGATTTGCTGCTTCTCCTGCCATTTCTCACCGATTTAAGGAATCACACCTTCAAGAGCTGCTGGACTCATTCTACCTGAAGCTACCTAACAGGACTTAGAAATTGCAGTATGTGATGGATAAAAATGAGCAGAAGTACATGCACCACACAAAAAAATCAGAATATTTTTTGCCTATATACAAAACTCCATTGTAGGTGGGGGAGACAGCAATTAAATTCTTACTGTATTTTATGTCTTCATCAGGCAAAGTAGCTGCATAATCAAAATAGGTGGCATTCCATCGCAGCTCCTTCTTTTTGGTGTCATACATTGTGATCGTGTATTCTGTTAAAAAATATACAGTCTGTGAAGCAAAAAAACCTATGAGAGAATAGAATCCATCTTCTCAAATCTGAGACACTCCTCAAACACCACATAGAACTCATGGCTGTCAGCATTTTCTTTTTTCCCAACACTATCCAATGTAAAGGGAACATTGATAGAGAGATTAAAGAACAAGTCTGTAACACTTATTCCTGTTTCTAGTCAGCACCTCCATGGTGTTGGTCAAACTTTACCACTTATTTAGCACACTGAACTTGTGATGTCAGTGGATCTGCTCTTTAAGCAGATTTCCAGCTTCTTTAAACAGTTTTTTAAAAGCTGTGTGTTACAGAACAAAAAGTTCACAGCTGGTACTGGAATACACCATTAATTACAATACAAATACCACTTAGTCAACAAAAAGAATAATGGACCTACTGCCAAAGTTTAGAAGACATTATCTATCTGCTGCTAAAGTTAATTATTCTTCTGTGTACAGTCTAAAATCATAATTCACAGAAGTTTTTCCAAGAAATAAACTTGAAAATCTGAACTGACCACAAGATCATTTGTTATGAGCCTAAACTTTAAAAAGCAGAATTTTCTTTTAAACTACAGGGAAAAAAAGCTTATGACCTGTTCTCCCAAGATACAGGAGGGATGTTGATGGGCAAAGACTTTCTGCAAAAGAGGAAGTCAAGGTCTGCTGTTTCTCCCCAGTCATGAGGTCAACCACGTACCAAATATCCTGCTTTTTACCTGAAATCATAATTGAAGTCACATTACCATTCAATAGGAAAAACTGCACTTTCATTTGGCTTTTCAGTCTTCTTTTTTCTTTACTAGACTCATGGACTTAGCACAAATAAAGCATTTTTAATAAAACAGTTTTTCATAGTTAGACTTAGGTTCATCATTTAGCACTACTGGCCAATCCCAAATACTGACCACAAACCCCAAGCCCAAATACAATATTTAGAAGAGTAAGTACTATTGGCTGAATTTTTTCACACATAAAATCTAACAAAGCTCTGAGTGCAGCAGATCCCAGGAGCTCTCAGATGAGGAGACTGAAGTGCTCATGGTGAAAGACAGGAGGTGGAAAAAAAAGTGAGGAAGTGAGGGTCTACACCTTTCAAACTGCTTAAGGATTGTAATTTAAACATCCCACTCAAGACTATGTGAGCCATGGTCTCAAGAATTTCTTAGAAGTTAATACATGTATGTTGTGTTTAGAAGCATTTGGATATCAAAGAGTTAGCAAATTCTATATTAATCAGATTTTCTGTTATCAGAAAGCTTTATGAAAATTCATAATTAATACCCAAAATAAGGCCTATTTCCTTCAGTCTGCCTGGGAGTCTCTACATTTTGTAGTTGCTGAACATCTTACAATCTAAAGGAGATAAAATTTGAACTCACCCATATAAAGGATCCCATCAGAACTGCGACAGGGAGATGCCTGCACCAGCTCTGGGATAGTAAATGGAAGTTTCTAGGGGAAAAACAAACAAGCAATAATTGTATTGGTTATTTCTATTATTATAATACCTGAGAAGTCAACCAGAGTAAATACTAAAATAACACCACCAAAGTTCCTAAGGGAAATCATAGCAGCTGAGGAAAAAAAATCTTGTAGGAAGGCAAACATTTTATCTGAGTGTCACCACAAAGTTTAAAAATGAAAGTCAAGCTTAGGCAGTAGCTGTGGCCTACATGGATTGCTGACTAATTTGAAAGGTTCAGCATTTTTGTTTGCTTGCTAAATCCTATAAAGATCTTCTAAAGGGGTTAGCACAGAGCATTTATTAATCCTGCTTCTGGCAGATGGTTTTAGAATATAATAAATTTAGAAATATAATAAATGTTTGGAGAGAGTCACACATCTGATTGGTGTTATTTTGGGTACACCCTTCCCATCAAATCACACAGAGATTAATCAGAATTTGGATAACAAGACATAAATTTTATTTGTAATTATCATTATTTTAGCAAGTTACTGAAAAGTCATACATGGGGACAAGATGTGGTGTTGATATTTTCAAGTAGAAATCACTTCCTGAGAATCACAAGGTGGCAACATTCTGCTCTAACAAAATATAAGTATGTTTTCCTTCTGCAGAGGCATGAGGTTGACTGGAGCACTTTTTAGGAGAGAATTTTAAAATATACTTACAGTCAAGCCTTCACTGTTCTTGCCACCAAGTGTGTACAAACTGCCATCATTTGGGTCTGGAAGAAATGCCGGCCTAGAATTGAAGCAATGATAAATGATAAAAATGTACTGTGCTTCTCAGAAACAACAAAGAAACTGGTCAGCACTGGCTTTACAGAGAAGTTCATCTGACATTAAATTTTTTCAATTTAATTTATTAACTGTGAAAATTAAAAAATATAAGGAAGTTTCAGAACTGATAAAACGTAAGACCACTAATGTATTTGAATGCACAAAGATCCAAATGCGGCAGGCACTGACTTGGGTGAAAGCTTTTAAACTAAACCTATAAAACCTTAAAATGACACAGATGTAGAACAAGCCAAACAAATAAATAAAACCAGAGAGTATAAGGAAGGCAAGAAACAATGAAGAGTTGCCAGAATTAAATATGAGAGGTAAAGGGATCCCTACACGCAAATACACAAAGACCCCCAAACTCACTCAAACCCTAATGTCTATGGTTCTACGATCAAAAAAAAGAAAGGATGTCACCACTGACTTCAGAGACAAAGTTCAAGCCCCAAATTTTCTAGCTAAACGTGAAGTTGCTGCAGGGACCAATGTGAATTTACAGCTCAAGGATGTCATTTGCAGATCCTGGTTGTGGTGGTGGTTGTAGTTTTCTCTGTTTCACTGTTTTTAGTCTCTGTTTGAGAGGGGTAAATACAGAATCCAGAATCAGTCCTGGCTCTGTCACTTCCCACCTGCCACCCCTGGCACAGGTTCACAGCCCTGATGTCCAAACCCACCAAGGGCTCCAGAGAACAGGCTGCAGACAGGATGTTTCATCTTAGCTATGAGATGTAGCTAATTCTATCCTTTTATCTGTTCCCTAAACCACCTTAAATGGCTTTCTGCAAGGTGTGCAGCTTGTCTAGAACACAAATGGGTTTGGTTAAAATTAAACTAAATTTCAAGATGTCAGTGAAAATTGAACAAGCTGTAAATGAGATAAAGGAAACAGACTTACTCTTCCACATGGATCGGCACCTGGAGGACAGGATCTGCACACACAGAAAAAGAAAAAAAAATCAAAATACTAGTAATTCAATAATCCATTGAACTCACCAGATACAGGATTAAGCCAGGCCTGCAACATCTTGCTCCTTTTAGAAAGGTTGATTCACAGTTTGAAAGTAAACTCTCAGCAGTCTCCTCTTGTTCCTGGAACTTGGTTCATAAAATGGGAAACTACAAAGCACTTGAGAAAGTCTTCTGAAGTCCTTTGTTCAGTTTTACCCATACTAAATACCTCAAAATTACTGAGAGCTTACAAAATCCAGAATCACAGGATTTTCACTCCTGATGCAAACACCATAGAAGTATCCTGATTTATAAGGCATACTCTACAATTTCCAATAGAAACGTGTTATTAATGGGTATACTGGCAGAAAATACCTCAGAAGAGGATGCAATCCTCTAAGAACCTCCACTTCCACAGGGAAACCACTGGAATGAGTCTGAGTAAGACTATGAAAAATGACCAGGCAAACAGTGTTTTTCAACTCTTCTGTCTCCATGCAAACATAATGATACAACAGGAAGGAAATAAGAACAAAAGCACTGATGTTTTGACAGCCTTTGACTGGGAAACTGGCACAGATTCTGGGCAGCCTGAGTGTACTGGGATATCTGCAGAGCTAAGCAAGACAAGAACAGGAAATTCAGGGTTCAGTAGCCAAGGCTTACAGAGTCTGTACCACTCTGCAGGGAAAGGCACCACACCAGCTGCTGGGTTTGATGGCAATGGCCTGCAAGGATGACCTGGTTTTACATGGATTAAAAAAACATAACCCCCTACCCAAGCAGATCTCTGGCTGCAACACAGCTGAAAGCAGCAGCCACCTAAAGAAGCACATTTAATGCCAGAGACAGAAAGAAAGCAAGATATGAGGGATAACTGTAGTTACCTTTACAACAGTAAACACTCTCAGAGCAGCTTTGTTCAAAACATAACTACATGCAATTTTTTTCTCTTCAAACCTAAAAAATGGTCCAGGATACACTCCCAAAGGTGTCAAAATAAACTCCACTTAATTCATTGAGAACCCAAACACACATCAATGGCCATAAGAATAATTAACATTCAAACAAAGGAGCTTAGTGACTCATCTTCTGTATCTGTCTCTACAGACCAGGCTGCTTAGTCAGACCTTTAATTATATTAACTACATCAAGCAAATAATTTCTATCCCTTGTGTGAAGAAATTGGTTTCAGGATATGTTGGGAGGGACCCTCACTCTCACTGATTATATGTCAATTATTTCTCAATGTTTGCTTGAAGTATTCCACAAGCTTTATAATATCTAATACAGTACATGGTGACTTACATCATCAGCTCTCCGTCCTAGGGAAAAGCAAGAAAAAAAACATTTTTTCCCCATCATATACAATGGATTGACTTGAGCTGAGCTGCTGGGTTGAACAACTAAAGGCAAACTGAGACCAAGTTTATGAACTCAGGATATCCCTAATTCTGGGTGAAATTACCTAAAAGAAGAGAAACATTAAAGACCAAACGCAAAAGGTTTTGTAATCACAATGTTTCATGGGAAAGGAACGCTCAGTTTTGTGAAAGAAACATCATCATGAATCAGAACAAGTGACACCTGGCTCAGAACAAGCAACACCTGGCTCAGTTAAGTAAGATTTATTGCAAGTGCTACAAGCATTGCTAAAGGCAAAAGCCAAATAAACTTTGAAAGTCTCTTGAACTGATTACACAGAGAGTGTCTTACATGGTAAAAAAATAAACTCTCACCTATGGTGACGGCGACTGTTGTGAGACAACAACAGCTTCACAAGCAGCACTGGGGCAACTCTTTCCTATTCCTAAAAATGTCCTCAGTGATCACTAGGAGTAACAAAGATTGTTTTTGAAGTGAATGCATATTTAGTGTTTAAGTACAACAATGCAGATTTCTATAAAATCACATTCTAGTCAACCTGGGCAAAACATAAGACTAACTAACATAAATAGTTTATTGTCAGAATAATCTTCAGAAACTTTTAATTTTAATTAGAGGACTGTTTCTTCTCTGAATTACATGATGGTGTGAAGCTGTTATATGAAATTACAGTGTAAAACTACTACAGTCTGAATCAATCTCCAACTTTGCTAACTGCACTGTTACTGGCAGGACACCTCAGCAGACCAACACAGAGTGGGATTGCCTCAAATACCTCAGTATTTCAGGGTTTTTTTCAAACAATGCTCAGGAAAATGTGAACAATTACAGGAAATTTCAAAGGTAGATTATGTCTTCTAGCAACTGATCCTGGTTTGTCCATGACATTTGCAGGAGGGCCTGATTAGTAATGCTTTCCTTGAGTTCCTTCTCTATCCTGAAAATACAGTGGAGAGCAGTAATAGAGCAAAGCATTTCTGGGCTAATAGCTTGTTTTTTACTTAATTTTCTAAGACTGGGCAATCTATTTTTATCAACCAAAACAAAGCTCTGCTCTCTGCTCCAGTTAAAGATCTGAGAATTTCTGCATGGTTTACCATACCACAACAGTGAAAGGACACACACACATATCTGTGCAATAATTACTTGCATTGAGCTTTTATCCCTCAGATTGTATTTCTGAAAGCTGTTGGGAAATTGTCACTTAAAACACTTTCCAATGTCATCAATAAATGTCTTCTACACTTTAATAAACAATGCCACAAGTCTCATGAATGTCTCTATGTTTTGCAGTGTTTTTCTGAAGCACTGCTGCCTATCAGATGACATGAATGAGTCTTATGGCAAATCCCAAGCTATTCAGTGTGCACAGAAGCATCATTGTCATGAAAGTCCTTGAATTTCTCTTTAGTACCATGTCTTCAACATCATGCACTTCATCAGAAATTTTCAGATTCCTGCTTTTATTTAATTTCTTAGTAACTGAAACTCAATTTATGAGCAAAGAGGAAAAAGTGGTAGATAGAACAGATTAAGAAGTGATGACAAAGCAGGAGGAATTTTTTCACTACTTAGTGGCACGTGAACCAGAACACTGATTATTCTGATGGCTTCCTGTACACTGAAGTGTTGTGTATGAATTGTTAGAAAGCATTTATGGATTTCTGATTCAATTCCATGCATGAGGCTCTTCACAGCAATGGAGTTAGTTTTCTAAAGTGAAAGGATTTATCCTGTCACTACTAGCACCATCCACCTGGAAAGACAGATTGTGGAAAGCCATTTCTCTACATTTTTAGCTACTGAGCTGATTTTCTCATTTTCTTATTTCTCATTTTCTTAATACTTTCATGATCTTGAACCCAGGTTATGGCTCTGCAGAGATCTTTTGAAGACAGACAATAAACTCCTCATGTTCACTTTCATGTGGTCTGGGACCTGTTCCAACCTCTATTTCAAAGTTTGTTTTGAAATAAAAATTTGCTCTGAGATAAAAAGAGAATCTTAAATTCAATTAATTGTTGCCAGTTCTTACAATAGTTTTCATAACTTGAACACAGACCAGTAAAAGAGTGAGCCCTCTTGTGACTGAAGTCACCTTTTGCTCCACAAGGGATCAAACAGAAAAAGTTCTTACAGAAGTCAGAGCACTGAGCTCTCCTCTCCTCTCCTGCTGCTCCCCACTCAAGTGTTGACATGCTGGGACTGAACCACGTCACCTGCTTTCAAAACTCCCTGGACTGCAGTTCCCTGTAACTGGGAAAGTCCCTCTAACAGGCCTGAGCTGTTCCAATGCCAACAGCAGTGGTGACAACCACTGAACAAAGCAGCAACTATTCTGTACTGGAATGAAAGCTGGACAGAAAATGTGATAAAACTGAAAAATACATCTCCCTCTCCCTCAAGCTTCCATTCCATGTAGCAGGGAAAAGCCAAATTCTTGCAAGGTCCTACAGAAAGTTTTTTTTCCACTTTCTAGACTAAGAAAACAGATGTCAAAACAACTCTGGAGCATGGTGGGAGTGAGTTAGGAAGCAGGACACCATTCTGTAAATATGGTGCTCTAGCCATATGATGCTTCTCTCCAGTGCTGGAGAGAAGATTGAGTTTTCTACACATATTTCCATGGATTTCCATTTTTTTTTTTCCTGCAGCCTCCACTAAGACAGATTATATTACTGATACCTACACTAAAAACCTACAATTCAGCACACACCAGCTTTAGCTTTCTGAACTGCTCTGTTCAGAAACACAGCCTATGTTAGCAAAAAAATTGTAAAATACCTTTGTTAAGAAAAAAAAATTAAAAGGAGATTGATCCTACATTATAAAGATTTATTCTAGAACTCCAAGTGTTTGTTCACAAGTACAGCAGTTATTAGAAACCTGTTAACATAAAGTCTGCTCAGTAATTTGGTAAATTATTTGGCTCTGTTCTATTTCCCCAAAATGAACATTTTGACCTGGCAGCAGACAGATGTCCCAATCCAGTTTTGGTTGCATCATGGCCAGAATATATTTGTGAGTGGGTAGAAGTGTATAACATGTTTCAGATGCTTCTGACCCACACTTTGCATACACACATGGAAAAAAGCCTTATGAAAATGTAACCATACGCTAAATATAACACATTTGACTTTTCTCCATATTTCACAAATATATTGTAAGATAAATTTGCCCTTTGCCCAAACTATGAGTATTTTTAACATACAAGATAAAGATAAAGATAAAGTTGCATGTTGTCATCACTGTAGTGTGCCCTTAGAGCCAATGACTGGAAAGGAGAAGTGGGAGGCTGAAACGTGAGTAAGCCACTGCCCCACTGGAATGAGCTGGAATAAACGGTTTCCTGCCCTGAGGCCCGACCACAAGGTTTGGGCTAACGGGCCAATTTAAACCCAGTCAGCCTCATCTTCTGCTGCAGGGACAGCAAATGAGGCTAGAGTCACAAACTATGCTCTGGAATTTGCTGAAAACAGTACTGTTCTACAACTGCTTTGTTTTGATAATCCTTATTAATTTACAACTATGCACAATGATATTACTTCTTGCATGGGAAAACCACTGTTACTAAAGCAGGACCTACAGACCTCAAACTTGTCCTTTATAATCTGTATTTTGGATCCCATAAATAGATTCTTTATACCTTTGTCTTATAACAGCCCTCTAAAATCTACAGGTTATGAATGAGGTGTTGGAAATCAAAACCTTTTAAATTGATTGTGGGTCATCATTTTTGACTGCTACAAAGAGCTGAAGATCATAACAAGATTTCTCCTGGGTCTAAATGAGGATCCAAATCTGCATCTATTAAATGTTCTTATGGCAAAATACTTTGCATTAGTTCTTAAGGGAAAGCTTTTATGGAGTTGGTGAATGAAAAAAAAAAACTAGATCCCTTTGAACAATACAACAGGACAGAGAGAACAGAGGAACGGCATGCCCAAGAGTACAGCTTGAAACACTGCAGCCTTAGCATCTCAAATTCAATATTGTGTTCAATAAACCAAGCTTTTGAGTTAACAGAGACATACAAGGTGAGTTTTACAAAGATGTGAGAGAACAGCATAGTCTTAAAATCAGACTCTTAAAGCTCACACTGAAATCAGAACTGTGAAATAAAGTCTGACAGCAAGGAGGAAAGCTTTCTCCAGATCTGCCTTGCCAACAGGTTCTCATGACCCTCTCTTTCTCTGTCCACTTGCATGTAAACACAAATCTGAAGTGCTGCACCTCTGTACCTTTCAAAGAGGTCTGTAGGAAATTACAGAAGTTGTTTTATTTCCATCAGTTTTGGGAAAGAGGTTTCATCCCAAGGAACCTTACTGAGGATGCTGACTAAATATCTTGTTAGTGGCAAGTGCAGAAAACGTGGGAGCCTACAGGAGCCTGTCCCACTGTCACTCAGGGCTGACAGCTCCTTGTATTGATCAGGGGTGGCACCAAAAGCCTCATTCAGCCACTGATGTGAAATGTGAGCCACAGCCTTTCCAACGAGTGCCTTCAACACCAGCTGTTTGTGTGGGGTCACAGCACAAGCAAAGATGCCTCTCAGAAATTACAGGGGAGGAGGAATATGGGTTTTTCTCTAAACTTTCCAGCCATTTGCCAGCTTCCCAAGGCCCAGAAAATGAGCAGCATCAGCTACCTGCTCACTGAAAAATCTTGAGAGCTGCCAGAGAACAAGACCCATTGAAGCCAACAGGAAATTAAGATTTTAAGCAACCTCAACAACTAAGTCCACAGTCTCATCACATGTAACTGCAGGGTCACAGCTTATTTCTGACAGGGGAAAGTCCTATTCCTAACTGACCTAGTTTTTGCCTGCTTTATGGGCAGCACAGCTATTCTGACTGCCTTTCTTGCCAGCACTCCATGAAGGAAGGAAACCCAAACATGTTATTGTGGTTATAATCATTGGCTCATTTACTCCACACACCTAAGATAAGCTTCAGTGCCAAGTTAAAACAAGCCACACATGGCAAGATATTCATGTTTGTTTAAGTACTGCCCGATAATGAACATGGCCTTGGTTTTTTTCCCTAATGAAAATAAAATGTACCTGAATTGCCCTTTGTTAAATACTTTGCTGCTCAAGTGCAGTAATAAAATGTTCCCTTCCTGGTGAGTGCCACTGCAGTGCTTCAGGTGACCTCCATAACTTCTCAAAGCACCTGAGCTACAACACATGGTTTATCTACTGTAATCAGGGTAAAATGGCACCTGCAAGAGCACTGCTTGCAGTGCAGGCACCTTCCTGCCAGGTAATCTCTGTTACAGCAGCAGCATGTTGCTGATAGAATGCACCCAACTCCTGTGTTTATACACTAATATTAATACTGAATTCTGCACTATTAGGTTTCTCCAGGGGTTCAGCACAGAAAGCTGAATTTGTTTCCAACACTATCTTGTCTGCTGGGCCTCCCACCCAAAGGGTGACCATCAACAAATAGAGATTTGCAAAAATAAATAACCTCCCTCACATTACAATTTATATGTACAGGCCCTTGTTCCATGTCAGTTAACTCAGGAGGCATCTTGGAACACTGATACCTACCACAAATTCTTCTCTCATTGATCCCTGTGTGCTGCCCTATTACACAGAAATAAACTAGGGAGCAGTAAGTGCTTTGCAAAAGTCAAGTGAGCAGAACTCATATACATAAGATGCAGAAGTTAGCAGCAGAGAGGAAACAAGAAGTTCCATAAAACTAGCTTATCCAGTCTGGCAGTTCTACAGAACCAACACAAGTTTTGCAATAATTCTTTTTTAAACAAGAGAAGTTCCTTGAGCAACACACTCTGATCCAAGATCCTTTTCATTACCAAAGTGTGTTCATTTCTTCTTCAAAAAACCTCTTGCCACTTACTAAGTGTGGCTGCAAAGCAATGCCAGTTGTGATGCCCTTATAGACAAGGATTAGGCAGGGTATGTTTGTGTCACTGGAATGACAAAGAGACCAGCAAGTTTTTCTTAGCCTACAGCAGCACTAAATTGGGAAGCTGACAACCTGCTTTTAGGCAGGGCTGTTCAGGAAAAGGAGGGGGTCTAAATTTAAACAGGAGACTGGAGAAAACCAAGATCCTTCAAGAAAATACTTGGCTTAGCATTTTCTACTCTAAGAGCTACAAAAGCCTTCTTTGCTCATTTACAAAGTTAACTTTTTATCTGATAGATCTGCTTTCAAATACAAATGGCTTCACAAAGAACAACTTGGTACTGCAGACACCAGATAGGCACAATCCATTTCCCACCACTTCAGCTCACATACTAAACTGACAGGCTTAAAAACAGAGGACAGAATGATGCAGTTCCATTTGACCCTCTAATTTATTTCTAGAAGTGAAGGTGCTACTATCACCTCTGCCACACATAATCAGAGGCCCACTAAACAAAATTTGCTAGTTTTGTTTACAAATACTAAATTTTTCATCAAGACAGAACTAGCTCTGCTCAGTACTTAAAATTACAAAATTACTTCCAGTCACTGAACAATGTTAAATTCCTTTATACAAGTGCAGTTCTTTTATTTAAAAAACTGTGTGTTTCTAAACATCTTTTATAGAAAAATCCCCAAGGTTTGCACGATATGCAATGTAGGGTATTCCAGAGACAGAATCATGCAATCCCTTTGCCATCAATTTCACAAGCTGACACATCTATTCAGTTCCATGCTTGCTTATATTGCAGTCATTCCCATAAAAGATGACACCTACCAGTTATACCACTACACCTCAAACATCCAGGGGAAAACACAAACAAACAAAGTCCCCACAAACCTAAAAAAAAAAAACCTCACATAAACCTGGAAAATACCTACAAGTGAAATTATGAAGATGAACATGACTCTAGAAACACTCTAGCTTAATTCTGGAACAATAACAAAATATAAAAAGAAAAGAAAGTATTTACCAGATCTTACAACTCTTGGAATTGCCAATTAATTTGTTATTTCTGCTATTGAGTAGAGGGCATCAGGACATCTCCTGCTCACCTTCTTTTAAAGTCCACTTGATTGCTCCTGTCCTCTTGCTGACAGCGTGCAAACTTCCATCCAGGGTTGAAACAAACAACAGTGTTTCTGGCACAGTTACCGAGCTGGTGTTCTGGAAAAGAAAAACCAATATGATGAGTATGATTATTTACTACAGAGTTTGCTCATAACTGTCAGACAGTACATGGCCTAGAACATCCCTTCTTTTAAATGCACAGACTGAACAATTTTCTTGCCCCTTTGAATTCAGTGATTGATTTTTGGTTTGGTTTGGTTAATTTGCTGTTAACACTGCAGATGTTAATGTGCTAAGTTCCTCTAGAAACAAACTGGGATATGCTTTAACTCCACCTCCATTTTCAATTTGATATCAAAGTCTTCTTGCACTAGAATTAGGAGAGACCAGAGACAGGGCTGATCTAGGAAAGGACTGACAAAAAGACCATGCAGTAAGTTATGAAGAGTGAGGAAGTTCAGAGCAGCTCAGAGAACCCAATGTCAATGTCAAACCCATTCTCCTCCCAGGTACACAGAATATACTCTGCCAGGTCCAATCCCCTAGAAATGAAGACATCAGCTGGGTGGAATCTGGATAAATACAACTGAACAATGACCAATACTGGCTGAACAATGTGGCTGAGACAGATGGAGCTGCAAGCATTGTCAGCTGCCTCTAAGCAAGGGTAAAATATTTAGGATAGATGCAGTTTAAAGGCTGGAGAAGATCCATACTGGTAAATCTCTTGTGGTTTTATACCTCGTGTCTCCCAATATTGTCTTTCTGCAGTACAGAGTAAATAACACTGTTAAGGAATATGATCCATAAGGATGAGCACATCCACAGTCAGCTCTGAGAAAGCAGCTGGCTGCAGGGTTTAAACCTCCATTTCATATTCCAATTCATTCTGTCTCTGGGGAGCAGTTTGGTGCCATTGTCCTTCCTCCAGCCCAAGCAAGTTGTGAGCCTGGCCCTTGCAGAAAATGGATTTTATTAAAAGGGCATCACCACAAACACCAAGGACTCAGAACTATGCAACTATTGTGGGAACTAAGTCCAAGGTGTTCCATCACACAAAGCAGAACAAGCAAGTTAATTTAATGCCTGCTCTTCTCCTCCTGCCTAAAGATGATCCCAGACAGCCTAAGATTGACCCATTTCTTTTTTCCAGGGCTCAAGTTTTCACTCAAATAACTTTTCATTTGCAGGCTGTATCTGCATTGCTCATCTGTGTGACACCTGCCACGTTTCAAAGTTTCACAGTTAAATATAGTTCTTAACCTACCACACAAAATGTAAATGTATTCATTTTACATAATTAATGTCTTCAATGACTTATTGTAAAAAATAATTACTGGTCATGTTAGAATTACTGCAAAGCAAAATACTTAACTGCCAAATGAAAATACAAAGAATAACTTTCTTTGAACAGCCATACATTTTAGTGCAATCCAACTAGAGCATTATATTTTCAGGCAAAGCACAGAGCTAAAAGGATAATATAACACAGTGCTAACTAGCCAACACTCAGGTTGCACCTATAAATACTGTATATGCTTCTTTCCAGTCATAATCAGCTGGAGCACACAATTGTAAAACACACAGTGCAGAAAGAAATGGAAGTACAAGTCAACAGTACACCAACCATAGAGCAGAAATAATTGCCAGAAGGCCAGAAAAAGAATGGGAGAATTATTTTAACACATAAATATAATATTCATTACATGACATTGTAAATTATGCGGGCTGCACAGCCATCTGCACTTAGATAAAATATTTACATCTGGGATTAAACTTCGCAGTGTTTGTTCAAATAGGGACAGTGCATAACAGTTCCTCTCACATTGCCCTATAAAAAAGCACCTCAAGATTTTCCTGATCAGAACTGAACTCACAGTACCTTTCAAGCCTAACAACCTGACTGGGTGTAGGAGCAGAAAGGCTCTGTTGTAAAGTTAGGAGATCTCAGCTGTCTGTATTATTACTTTTGTTAAACTATTGTAGCCACTGTATCGAAGTAATTAATGAAAATTTTGTCCCCTAGGTATTTTTGTACACAATACTACACTTAGGATGGTGTAGTTGATTAATCATCATTATTCCAGTCTTCCTTAAATCAGCATTTAACAAGCCAGATTCACTGATACCACAGTGAGAGGGGGAAGACATGACCCACGCTCCATTATCACAACCCTTCAGCACTGAAAACCATCTGGTTGTGAGGCTCAGTTTAGTAAACACAGTGAAACTGCACCTAGAGTGAAATAGTAAGTTGAGCAAGAAAATACAACAGTTAAAGACAGGAAATTAAAACTATTCAAGTTCCTTTAAATTGCAGGTGTGAATTTGACACCCAGAATGTAATAACTAATGTTGAAGTTTAGTCGCAACTAAAATACAACATACAGCAAATCCACAACATCATCTGCGTATACAGACGTAAGATTGTTTTTCTAGGCTACTTCTTATTCTCTGTACAAGTCTTATCTTTTATCTTCTATCTTAGAGAATCAGTATATTCTTCAAAAACCATGCTCTCTTCCTGTCTTCTGATTAAGAAATACATGTAACATGTTCAGTAAAAATTTGCCTGTAAAATAACCACATGAGTATGGTTGGGTATAACATATCAGGAATACACAGTGCATAGAACATTCCTTGTTGTAGATTGTAGATTTAACACTTTCATATTGAACATTTGAATATATTATTGGGGCATCAAGGATACAGAAATTAAGGAATTAAATGTGAGCTCTGAAACCCTGATCAAGACATCAGTAACCAGTATTGTCTTCCAGATTGTTGATGTTTTAGCAGGTTCCTAGGACTTGGGACCAAACAGAAAGTACAAACATGAAAATAGTTCCTCTGCACAGTGCACTGAGAGCAGGAAAACATTTCTGTACTTCCCTCCAATCATAAGCTGAACAACAGAGAAAGAAAACCGTAGCTGAAGGAGTGCTCCTGCGAGTTTCCTGCAAGTGGAAAACCAAATGAACACTGGATTGTTGCCTAGTCAGTTCTATAGAGTTCTCAGAAAGTTCTCAGATATAACCAAGATCACGAAACCCCAACAGCTTTTTCTAAGCTTCTCAGTGTAGGACCCTTGGTGTGGGAAGGGAGAAGCACCACTTCCAGCTGCCATCCTGTGGTGTCTGGCATGGTTAACAGGGAGATGTGAACTTTCCTGGCATGGGAAGGACTTGTGGCATTCACAGGCACCACGGGAACAGTACCCTGGAAGAGCCATTAGGTCTCTCCAGCCAGGGGACTCACCTGCTCTGGGCCCAGTTCTGCTCCCTGTCCAAGGAGTTTCACTGAGAGAGAAACCAGCACAGAGACAAGGGGATCCTGCCACATGCATGCATCATTCCCCTGTAAAATACAGATTTTCTGATGCTCTCCCTCAAACCCCTTCCCCCTGCCACCTCAGGTCTATGTTTAGGTTTCACTTCTTCTGAAGGGCTTTCTTATATTCAGCTATCAAAGTCACATTGATGTGGTCACTGCAACCCTGTGTGTTGAAGATAACATCTCCTTTGGGGGAAAGACTGAATATAGGGCAGATTTCATTAGTTCTTCCCTTACTTTTAAATTTGTATTTGAACACAGATGAAATACATAAAATGCCATTATTAAAATAATTCATTCTCTCACAGTTTTCAAAGCACATGATATTATACAGTTGACATTACCCACTCAGTAGCACACTGACCCTGGTGAAGCATTTGACCTAAATTAAAAAAACCCCCAATGACTCTGTATTTTGCTATGCAATATTGCTCATTTATTTTGTTCAGTATCCACAGTAGTTACTTGGAGAAGGCAAGGGAGTTAGTATAATAATATGGAAATAAGGCTTTATTCTTTCAAATTTTATCAAGCAATAGATAGAAAATTGAACAGATTATTTAGATAATTGTCTTTCACCCAGATTGAGAAATTAAAAGTACTTTCTCTTGGTTTTATTAGTGACTTTTATCAGTGGCTAGAGACTGAAGTATCAAAGTTGCAAACAATGAATAGATTTCATTTTGAACACAAAGCTTTGAAATTAATTGATTAATGGATTAATTAAAGCCTGGGATTAGCACTGCAATGAAAAACTACAAAAATTATAAAAATCTGTATGTACAAGACACACTTGTTTTCATTTTTCTATGAAGTATGTAAGAGCTTTCTCCAACACAAAAAGACATCATAATCTCAGTCCTGAGACAGACTCTGTAAAAACTGGTAACACAGATCTTGTCCTCCCTCCCTGCAAGGGTGAGGTCCCAATTGTTAAGAGAAATTCTTAAGAGATTTTTATTTCATATTGCAATTCTATTTCTAGGAAGATACATCAACTGACTCCAAGAAAAATATGGCAGAACATGAAGCAACTAAGCAAAAAGAACATAATTTAGTGAACAGAGAAAATGAGACGGAAGGAAAACCTGGTTTGGTTCCTTGTTTCATTTCATCTGAAACTGCAACATCTATTTTAACACATACCCTCTTTGGAATTCAGTAAGAGCTTATACTGCCCTGACAGTCTGTACTCATAACAATCTTCCACATCAACAGCAATGTAAGAGTAACGATTTACAATATTTTGAAATTCCATGGGGATTGCTTTAGAATTAATTTTAATAATTTAATTCAAAAAAGAAATTTTCAAGCTCTCATTGGATTCAAATTTGACAAAAGTTTTAAAGCTGACTGCTAATAATCCATAGCAGACTAAAATTTGTGACTAAATAGAAAATGGCATTTTTAAGCTAGAATAGAAATATACTATCTAACAGAAAAAGAAATTAACTTTATATATACTGGTTAAGTCTCCCATAAGAATCTTCCCCTCACTCTAGATCTACTGTCTCTTTAGATAAAACATTTTAGAAATCCAAGTAACAAAATTACTCAAAACAATTCTGAAGGTCCCAGCAGTCAAGCGAAGGTCAGTGAAAGCTGTAGAACAAGTTCTGGTGTGTGTGTGGTACAGTTCAGTGTCAAAAGTGATAACATCTGTCACCCCAACAGCTCAAATTTTTCTAAGGGTTAGCAAAGCAATGCCTCAGTTTGTTTTATTCTGTTAGAAGAAAACAGATTCCCATGGCAATAATTTTTTCTATTAATTTATCTGCCTAAAACCACCATTTTTGAAATGAAGGTCACCATGAAGGCACAAATCACACTGAAATCAGTGGGAAAAGCAGGTAAAAAAACAGGCCACTGAGTTCCTTGAGGTTACAGCTCTGCAAGCCAGAAATACGTTTTGCTGTGGGGGTGATACCACAAAAGCTTCTTCAAGTACAAAGAACAGGAAAACACTTCCCAATGACCCTGCATGGGTGACAGCGTGTGCTGATTTCAAGAACTGTTACTTATTTCATAGAGGTAATTGTGTGCTCACAAGTAAACAAAACTGTGCTATATCTTAGCAGGTAAATAATTTTCTTTTCTGAGTCTGAAGTAGGAATACATATGCACCAAACAATGTGTTGGGCTGATGGATGATAAATGATGGGTGGTTTGCTAACTATAACAGCCCTCTAATTTCTTTGATAATGCCTGGCCTACCAAACCAAACTGTTGACAAGATACAAATTATCACTCAAGGAAAAAAAACCCTGATATTCCTCACTCCATACTTAGCCACATAAACATCAGGCCCCACATTCATATTTTACTCAAAAACTTATTAAAAACCATCTTCAGCATTGACAGCACCAGACACAATCCTCACAATAACAAAAGGCCTATACCATAATTTATGCTACTGGAACCACAGCTGGTAAACCAAAAGATGCAAAACAAAATATTTTTAGACATTAGCACACACTGCAAGCACTTGGCATATTCATCACAGATAGCCTATGAATCATTACCCTGGTTTTGACAGCTATCTCATTACACTGCCAGGCTACAGGCTAAAACTCCCTGTGCATGATAAAACCAGGGCATGAAGAAAGTCTTTGTAAAATTCACTAAACTACTGGGGGGAGTTTTCCAGTATAACTAATAATGAAGTTAAGATATGAAAGAGAGTTGACAAAAATATCTTATTTAGAAAGCAAAAATATCTTCTTTAGAAAGCAAAATCAAATCTACAGATCTTTTAATCTTTAACTGAATTCTAACGTGTCTTTGTTAGCCATTTCTCATCATGCTGTAACCCAGTTCAGTGAGTTTTCATTCAAACACCCATTCATATACCCACCCCTCCATGCAATGGAAAAACTGAGCAGTACAGGAGAGCCACTCCAACTGTTCCTGCCTGGACTCACCTTGGAGTGGTCTCTCCACCAGGAACACACAGCTGAGCTTTCTCATTTGATTTGTAAAACCCAAATTTATTTTAATAGCCACAAGAACACCAACAACCCAAATGACAGCAGAGTTATAAGCACATGAATTTATACTTCAGGACAGAGTGGTTCATGATAATTTAGGTGTGCAAGACAAATTTACATTTCCCTCCCTCCCCAAAAAAATCCTCTAAACCCTATTATACTATTTTTTTTGAGCAACTAAGGAGATCTGCATCAAATAATCAGAATAATTAACTCAGTGCTTGAACACATCCTCTGTAAACCTTCTGCTGTCTCACATGGGTTTTCACACCTACCAGTTCCCTGGCCAAACACCTCATGCCAAGATAAAGAACACACCAGAAGAAACAACACCTGGCTGAGGCCAGGGTTTTTCCATGTCAGGTGCTGCCTACACAGTGTAACCCAGCACTGAAACTCATCCCACTGGCTGCAGGAGGGGACAGACCCATGTTCCAAATGCCACTTTAATCCCAGGGAGGTTGGTATCTTTCAGTTGCACTGACTTCTGTTAAAAGAGAAACAAGCAGTTTGGAAGATCCCAGGGCTCATAAAAACCAGAGATTTTTCACTCTAAAGAGAGATGTAAATCATTACTGTGTAATATTGATGGTAACTGTAATTTACTGACAGCTCTACTGCATTTCTCATTGCTCCATCTGAGATTTCACCTTTATAATGTGCTCCCATCCACTGGAGGGCAGTTCCAAGAGCTGTAAACTGTGTCACCCAAACAGTAAGAAACAGCATTTTCCTGTCTGTAAAGAACAGTCAGAAAGGAAGACGAAAGGAAGACTTTGTATGAACTTATACTGACTAAAAAAAAAACAGTATTAGAGATGGGATATTAGGTAACAAAGAGTACATTTATCAGCCAAAGAATTTACAAAACAGCAGATCACCACCACTACTCTTAAAAGAAATCTACAGAAAAAACAATCTGCAAAATCTTTAAGCAACCTCATGTTTTCAAGTTACCTCAACACCGGACTTGTATGTCAGTCTTTCTCATGGGAGTTTATTATTCAAGTGACATGAATAGTTTTAAATAAGCCTCCAGAGTTAAATGGACTATTCACAGGTGAGATGACTGGGACTAAGTTTATAGGAATGAAAACTAGTTCTGAAAAGCAACTGAACTACAGAATAGATTTCAGCTTGGAAGTCATGGTAAAGATCTGCAGCTCACAGAGCAAAAAGACCAGGATAAGAGCCAAGAAAAGAAACAGAGATGCAGAACTCAGACACTGATCTGAGGTGAGATGGCAGAGAAGAGAAAAAATGGGCTGAATTCTACCAGCACATGAGTCCAGTCTTTTGTGACTATGCAAGTAAAATGATATAAAATTTAGCAATAATCTGTTCATTTCAAAACTATTTTAGGTATTTAAAAAATATTTCATAATGTTCTTATTCAGGACTGTTTTTAAAACTCAGTGAGGTGCAAATCAGTATTTTCCTTGCACAGTCTGAAAGCCAAACCTGTGAGCACCATGAAAAGACCTCAGTCCAGCCTTACAGTCCAGTCAAAAACAAACACATTAGCACTCTACAATAAAGATTGTAAAGTAATTTTTGTTGACAGCCTGCATTTAATTTTTTCCAGTTTCCTAATGAAGTAACAAGACCAGGTATGTTGCCAGCTTAACTGCTAATGTGTTTACTTTACTTCTAAAGAAGGGGAGTGGAGTTATTGCATTGCAGGTGAAAAACAAAGCCTTCAGCTTTGCTTAACCTGAACTAGAACCCCATATATTACAGCAGCTTTTTCAGGTAACAATGAACAATCCATCAAAGACCATAACCTAAAGCTTTCCTGTGCTACACTTGACTATAATGGAAACAGTGAATGCCAGATGGCCTTTTCATTGTCTCCTGATCTGGAGAACCTGCTACAAGCACACCCTTCAGAAGTGAATTTTTGAAGTTAGCTATCCATCTCAGTACACACACAGCAGACAGCACCCACCGTAAAGTTTAAAATTATTACCTCTGTAAAAATAATCTGCTCAGCATTCCATCTGCTTTGCACCAGTTTCCCTATTCCATGCACTTTTATTGCTCCACCTATCGCAATACCTTATATCCAACCTGGTTCTTTCTTAAGAGGTTTTGTAGGGCAGTGACTCGTGCACTTTGTCTTCCACCTTTGAATTTAAAACTGTGGGTTTGATCCCAACCAACCACACGTACGTTAATGCACATTGTTGCCTTTGCTCTGGAAACTGAATAATCAAAATGCCATGACAGTATAGAGGGTGTGTAGACAGTCACATGTATTTGGTTATCAATACAATGTGTGGGCTTTTTTCCAGAAAAAAAACCAAACCCCCTTACTTATTAAAGAACAGAACAGACCTTCTAGAATGTCTCACTGGTTCCCGACCCATCTACATAGTTTCAGTTTAAAAAAGTTTCTTTGTACTACTATTTCCAAAGTTTATCTGT
Organism: Lonchura striata; assembly: GCF_050655825.1. Classification (NCBI taxonomy): domain Eukaryota; kingdom Metazoa; phylum Chordata; class Aves; order Passeriformes; family Estrildidae; genus Lonchura; species Lonchura striata. Next base: position 5,201,341 of record NC_140720.1, on the reverse strand, counting down.
GCTACTTTTTACAACTGCCTCGTGAGAAATTAACTGCATTTCCATATTGCGAGGATTGTGATACACACATCCAGGTTACGTGCCAGGCGGGGCACAGCTGCAGGTACACGGCTGCTGGGCTGGGACAGGCGGTAGGGCTGCAGCCCCTCGCCTGCGCACACAGCGGCACACGGCGTCAGCGACAGCGGAGCGGGAGGTGTGTGCTGGCTCTGCGGACACCGCCGGGCTGCGGGCACCCCCGCCAAACCTCCGCTAACCCCGGCGGGAGCCCCCCCAGCTCCCCTCCCGCGGCCCTCCCCGTGCCCCGGCTGCCCCGGCCGTTCTCCGGCCCGGCGGGCCCGGGCTTACCGCGAGCCTCGGCGGGAGCAGCAGCAGCGCGGCCAGGCTGAGGAGGAGGCGGCGGAGCGGCTCCATAGCTGCACCGCGGGGCCGCTCCCCCCGCGCGGCGCTGCCTCCGGAGCGGCGCGTCCGGCGCTCCCCGCGGCGGGCGGGGCGGGCCAGGGACCGCCCGGCCGGGACACAACGTCACCCGCGGGCGGCCGGGCCCCGCGCTCAGGGACCGCCCGGCCGGGACACAACGTCACCCGCGGGCGGCCGGGCCCGCCGGGGCCCGCGCTCAGGGACCGCCCGGCCGGGACACAACGTCACCCGCGGGCGGCCGGGCCCGCCGGGGCCCGCGCTCACGGACCGCCCGGCAGTTCCGCGGCTTCGCGCCGCTGCCGGAGCCTCCCCGTTGGTGTGAGCCGCGACCGACCCGCCGCCCGCTCCGGGGCTCGGCTGGCAGCCCCATGGGGAACCGCGGGGTGCGGTGGCAGCTGGCTACTGCTGCTTTGTTTTTATTAAAAAACCCCTACCTAAATCCAGACAGTCGCCTTCCTCCCCCGCCACCTGCCTGACTGCGTGGTCAGGCGTTGGAAGGGGCTGCCCGAGGGAGGTGGTGGAGTCACCGTACCTGGAGGTGCTTGAGGCACCCGGCTCTGCCACTGAGTGGTATTCAATGGTTTGGGGGCTACAGTGGCAGTGCTGGTTGGACTAGATGATCTTAAAGGTCTCTTCCAACTTTGATGACTCTGTGATTCTTGTTTTCCTAGTGATTTTTTATTTTCAGAACAGATCATGCCAAATGTATTCGGCACAGCTTCTGCCTTTGACACTCTGTTAACGCTGTGCCTTGCAAGGCCTTAAATAAATGCAAAAACAGCCCCAACATGCCCCTTTGAATAAAAAAACCACAACAACCCAACCAAAAAAAAACCCAAACAAACCAGGTCCAGGCTTCTCTGAACAGATAAAAATAAACACAAAAAGTATTGAACCAAATGGAAGAAGCTTTAAACAGAAGAGAATAAATTTAGAGTGCCTGGCAAAGGTCCAGTGTTCAGCCACCTGTTTATATAACAAAGCCACTTTGTCCTTGTACATATTGTTTGCTTTTTAACAGTGATACCGCTAATGGAGCTGCAGGGCACACGGAGTTCTGGACATGCCATATGCACACACGAGCTCCCACAGTGAGCATGCCTTTGATGGTGGGCAGGAGATGTAATAATCACCCAGAATCACAGAATATCCTTCCCTGGAAAGGACTGAGGATCAGCAAGTTCAACTCCTGCACAGTCCACCCCAACAATCCCAGCCAGTGCCTCAGAGCTTGTCCAAATGACGACCTGACCTGTATGTCTGAATACATAAAAATATGCTGGAGCTACAAACCACACTGTGATTCCAGTTCTCTGATGTGTTTGTTTATGGTGGCCTTGGCTTTTAAGAATTTGTGGCACTGTGTGTGCCATGGCAGCAGCACCCTGCATCCTGCTACATTAGAGGAGGAATTTATCAGTTGCTATATAAATGCTGTAGTGTGCCAGATCCAGGCTGGAGTTATTTTACACGAGTGTCTCCCAAGGCCTCACGGGAGATTAAAAAAAATAAACTAAAACCGTCTGAGGTAGGAGGGGAGCCGAGTGTTGGCGAGCACCTTCAGCTCCCAGCTGCTCCCCTCAGGAACCACCTCAGCACCCGCTCTGCAGGGGCAGATCTGACCGGGGCCTCAGCTTTTATACTTTTAATACTGAGCCCTACATCTTAACAGCAACAAAACGCTAGAGCAAACTAGAAAGAGAGGAGTGCTACTTTTCCTGAAAAGGCGAAAAGCTGCCCCACACGGCGGGGGCGACACGAAACCACCGCGCTGCCTCAGACCCTCAGCCTGACCTCCCTGCGCCGCCCCGCCCGCTGCCCTCACGCGGGCCCGCCTATCCCCGTGCGCAACCGCAACCAGACAGGCACGTGTCCCCGGATTCCAATTCTATTGGGCGAGACGAGGAGGGCGGGGCTAGCCTGTCTATAAAAAGGAGCGCGGCGAATGCTGGGTCTTTCTTTCGGCGTGGGCAGCGAGGTGAGCGCGGTGGTGGGAGCGGAGCGGGCGGTGGGGCCGGGCCGGGCCGCGGTGATGTCTCTAGACACGTGTTAGACTGCTGACATACGTGAAGCAAAACTACTGCTGAGCGCCCCGGCTGCGTCCACCCAGCGGGGCGGCCGGGCTGTTCCGCATCAATAACCTCCGCGTTACTCTCGGTATTTTGCAGGGCCCGTGCGGCGACCGGCGGCGGGGAGCGGCGGTAAATAAAGCTTGTGTCACCCAGAACGTGTCCGGTGGTTCTTGGCGCGTGCCGCACTGCCTTTGACCCGGCGGGGCCCGCCTGGCGCCGCCGGCCAAGCAGCGGTGCTACAGCGAGGCGCTTGCTCATAACTGGCGCTGCTCGGCCCGCCCCGGGCGGCGCTTTTAAAAGCAAGTGACATTTGTTTGCGAGGGCGGGGTTCTGCCGATCGGATCCTGCTGCCTGCCCTTCTGCCAGGGGAGCCCGTTCCCGGCCGGAGGGCAGAGCCGCGTCACTCGCCGCGGTTCAGTGTGACTGGTTTTCCTTCAGTAGTGCACGGTTAAGTTATAAAAAGGACTTCAAAAAAGGAGCAGAAGTCCAGGGATTCCTGCCTGGCTGTTGCAGGAATAGAGAGCTGGGTGACCCAGCTTGGAGATGGGAGAAATGCATCCAGGGCTGGGGATCGTTTTGCTCGTGGTGCAAAATAAGTTGAAAGACCTTAAGAGGTCCTTAAGGGCCTCTCCTTTTTATACATGTTAATACCAGAGGTAGAGCATTTTGTGTCAGTACAAAGATCTGTAACCACGCAGGATTAGACAGGAATAGGGCAGAATGGAAGGGATCATTGAGCACCCAGAGGCTCTTAAAGGTAGCAGAAGTGGATGTGTGTCAGCTCTGTTCTGTAACTGCTGGTAATCCTTTCACAGTTTTACCAGGTATGTAAACATGTTCTTAAAGCATATTCCTTGTGAATACCCACTGCTGTGGTGAACTTAGGTTGCATGACATTAAATTCAGCTTTTCCTTGCAGAGCTCAGCACTGGTTAACCCTAAAATGTCATGCCACAGCCACCAAGTACAGAGTCTGCAAAGCACAGGATACACATTAGGAAGCTGCCTTTCTAATGAAGTTTTTAAAACTTAAGCTAACAGTGGCTAAATGCTGTAGAAATGAAATTTACTAAATTATTTGACATGGGATAAATTTATTTAATAAAACAAAGCAAGCAGATTGTAGTTACCCACAGTTTATGAAGTGCAGTATGACAATCTTGTGTAGTAAGTCTAAATCTTTACACATTAGTGCATCTAGTCCTTTGACTTTAAGTTATTGCACATAGAAATTAACTCATATAAAAGACCTGCGTACAAGACATGCAGACTTCATGAAAGGCAGATAATGCCTACAAAATCAGCAAACCCCAGAATATACACAGCCTGGAATGGTCAAGGAGGAGTTCAGGTAACAAATATAACTACTAATATTTCAATTAAAGGTAACCAAAATAGGTGTTCAAATATAGAATTAATTTTAAATATATTAAATGCTTTTGTTTCAGGCAAGGTGCTGTTTAAAAAACCTTCAATATAATAGCTTCATTTAGAGATGGTAAATCATCAAGTTATACATGGAAATTTGATTTACATCAAATGTGACAACACAACATACAAAAAATTTCTTAAAAAGTTGAATTGGAAAAAAAAAAAGGAAATTATGTTATAAAAGGAGAGCCAAAACTCACCTTCTCTGTAAACTAAAACATTTTCTGACATGAACAGTTGGCAACACTGAGTATCAGAAAAATATTAAGGAGTGGATATGTAGTGTTCAAACCTTGAATTTACTGCATACATTTAGCCTTGATTCATTACACCTGACAAATAAAAGGCAATTCCCCCTTCCCCTTTAGTTTTGGCCACTAATTAGCAGAAAATCTTTAATTGTGATCAGCTCAAACAACTGCAATGCTTGAATTCCTATGCCATAAAGTCCAAGAAACCAATGCATGGGGTCAAAATCTGTCAGCCACAGCTGCTTCCACAAGCACCAGATGCTGTCACGTCTGGGGCTGTAACTGAGGATCCAGGCCCATGCCTTGGCTGTAAACACAGTGCAATGGAAAAGACTCAGCAACAAACTCCTGTCAGAACTGAGTGTTTCATCACAGCAAGAGGCTCTGCGCACAGTTAGGTCACTACTGGAGATGTGCAGTGTTGACACTTGGTGTGTGTGCTCATGTCTCTATAAACATTCAGAATTAATCAGGAACCAAGGTGATTGTACCTCACTATAAGGCGGCTTGCTATGGTTTGGTCTCATGGCTTTACCAATTTTTTTTCCTCATTTACAAAAATCTGACAGTCCCACCTTCACTGATAGTTGTGTGTTTTATGGCTAATTGCTTCCCAAAAAAAGCACAAGTTCTGTATGAAAAAAGTAATGTGTATACAGCACATTGAATCACAATATTACCTATACATCCAATTTACATTCTTTTATCCTGAAAGCATTTCATATTTCGATTGCTTGACACAAGCTATTGACTGCAGAAGTGAAAGAACATAAAATAGTTCATTCTACACCTCCAACTGCCTGAGAAAGAAAAATATTCTTCCAGTTTTATAAATTCATTCCTTATTTAGGATTTTTTCCATTTGGCACGCAATTCCTTTGCTGCCAAACAACTTTTCAATGCTTTAATGCACATTAACATAGCATGAAAACAAGCTGAACAAAAGGTGCATCAACAAGCTCCTTGATCTGTTACATTTGAGTTCCTCCTCCCTCCCCACAAAGAACAGGTCACCTCAGCCTCCCAGTTAAAATTCTGATGGCAGCCAGTACAAAAATAAATCGACAGCTTAATGGAATGGAACTTCATGTAGCTGAAGTACACGGGAACAATAACCAGGCAAGTGAGCACACAGGAAGGGGGAAAGGCAGTCCTTGGGAGGGGGGAAGAGTGGCACAAGTTAAGGACAAGAACTACAGCACAGTTTATAAAACCATGAGAGTAACTTTTGTAATACTGTAAACTGCAAGAGTCTTCACATGTTATGGTTGATCAGAGGCCTCCGTGCTCAGATCTTGAGGAGGGCATGTGGAGGAGCGGGGATCCATGGCTGAGTGCATTAAAGGAATATAGACATCATCCATGTTTGGCATGACAAAGATTTTCTGTGAAAAAGATGCAATGAAATGAAGTTACATTACATAGGTCACTTGAAACCTCAGTTTTCAAATTTTACTTTTAAAAATGCAACACATTTACAGAGAAAAGGTTCTCAAGCTCAGCATTGTTTGAGTCAGTGCAATGCCCATTAACTGAAACCATTTTGTTGTGTTACAGTTGTAAATGAAACTCAAATATTAATGTCTTTGCATATTTCATTCAATTAAAATGGCACTACAGGAAACATCACCAACTTTTCCTATGGCTTTCTCAGTTCTTAACCATCCATATACTTTCAAAATGCACTTTTAGTAAAATAACTTATTTTGATTTCTGCTTGATTGTATAGGTTGCGGTCCAGAATCGAGCTGGTCACTATTCCTACCCTACATGTATTTGGAGGGGGCTTCTTTCTTTTTGCACAATGGTCACAATGTGATTTTTTAAAAAATTACTTTAAAGGAAGCAGTAAGATGAAGTAGTGCCTTATCTGTTCTAAATTTTAGGCAACAGTTTGGCCCTCTATCACCTAAGAACATGTAGGATCATGTTCTTATTTGAGTACTGCAAATTTTACCATGGTACCTATTTCAAAGAAATGTCATTTTAATCTCTAAAACAGATTTCCACCCAGGTCTACACAGTCATGAGACCGCCCCAGCAGTCAGTTTCAGCTGAGCTCAACATCCCTCCCACTGGCTGGAAGCAGTGAAGGACATGACTAGTTATAAATGAAATATGTGAAAATTGAACACCCCACCCCTTTAATTGACCAAAGCTACCATAAATGAAAGGAGAATGTGAAGGACACACACCTGGAACTCTTGTTCCAGTTTCCTTGCTATCCAGTCTGTTATATGAACCAGAGTCACTTCTCTCTCACCAAGTTTTGGCCGCGCTTTTAACTCCAGGTAGGGAGGCCTTCGGAAGCCGTACCTTGGGAGAGAACACAAAGCAGGATTTACTACAGATACCCCAAGAAAATAAGTACTTAAACCTGTAACAATTTGCTCTTAATAACAGTTCCTACCTTAGTTTCAACTCATTTGTACTGCTCCTTGCCCACAACCCACTTGAGCCAGGCTTTACCTTTTTTCTTAGCTGCAACCCCTCGAGTAGCACACCTGAAACATTGCCCAGCTCTGCTCTGAGCTCCTCTTACCATATTCTGTCAGTGGGTGGAGGTGGAATGTTAATCACTAGTGTTCCTCTGCACTCCTGTACTTCAACTGTTAGCAGCAATGGAGTATTGGAGACCTCTTCAATTTTTTTCTTAATAAACTCAGTCTCTGTTGCTTTCTGAAAGTATTTTGACTTTGTAATTTTATCCACAATTCTCATGATTTTACTTGTCCGATGTCCTCCAACATACCTTTAGATAGAGAATAGGAAAAGGACATGAAGATTATTTTCTTAAACCTACTTGCTAAGACAGATATGGATTTTCTATTAAATCATTAAAGTTTTTGATATAAAAATTCAGGCCAAGCAGTACATCCTAGGGCCTGCACCCAGCAGCTGTATTCTGTCAGCTACAAGTGCCTGGCAGAAATTCTGTTCAGTCTGAACACTCTTTCCCAGATAGCATTGGAAACACAACAATTTTTAAAACTGCAAATACACTTAGATCACTTATGCCAGCAAGCTGGCATGAGAAGTGACAACTTGTCTACTACATTCAAAAAAAATTGTATAGACACCAATACACCAAGATCTGCACAAATCATCTGCATAGAAGGCCCAACCATTGTATCTAATTATTTAACTGTGTGTGCTGTTAATGTTCTAAGGTACTGTAGCATTTACAAGTATAAGCATGCTGAAAAAAAAGAGAAAAACAGTTTTGGCAGTGGGTGGAACAATATTCCAAAAATGGGTAACTATGTCTGCAGAAAGTGGGCTTTTCCTGGCAATTGTCTCAGACAGCATTCCTGGCTTTTGAAACAGATGCTTTAAGGGCTGAAAATGTTTTTTCTTACCCCTATCTCAGGTTGGAAATACACACTCCAAAAATAGGACATTTCATATTTTCCACACACTATATCATGTCTAATTGTGGTTCTTGGTGTTACGTAGCAGAGATAACCTTCCTAAGGAAATGACATTTTCCTATCCAGGGAAAAATAAAATTATTCTTACACAAACTTATACAGTTTTGTCCTTAGCACAACATAAGACAAAAAACTGTTCAGCTGATATAAAAAGGGAAAATGAACTTTGACTTTGGGATTTTATACTAGCTGTATCTTTACCCTGAGAAAGAAGTTATTCTCCTATCAGATTCTACAGTGGTAATAATGCAGATTTTTAATAGGTGCAAGAGATCTTTTTCATTATTTTACATTAAGATTCTTCATTCTCCCTCTCTGATCTCTTGATAAAGAGTTCTTTGTATGATTATGAATTTCAGGAAGATATTAAATGCATCAACTGCAGTAATTCAAACAACTCTTCAAATAATTTTCAAAAGCATTCAGGAGTAAAATACTAAAATTCTCTGGAACATTTTGAATAAGTCATGAGTCTGCTGGTATATTCACTGTAAAAATCACTTAGATATATCCAGGCATAGAAAACATTGTGATTGTCTCAGACATTCTGGGCTCAGGCATTCAGCTTTCTCACTGCATGGCATAATTGCAATCAGATGCCAAAAGCAAAAAATCAGAGCAGCAGCCAAAACAAGGAATGATGTGGCATCACTGATGTTGGGAAATTTTCTTTGAAATCCAGGCACAGCATCAGAGGGCAGTATTGCACAGCCGAGACACACAAAATCCTCAAGTGAAAAAAAAAAAAAAAAAAAAAACCTAAAACAAATCTGAGCAAGAAAAACAGGCTTGAGTAACAGTTGTTTTCTTAAAGAAAAGAAAATGGAATGCTGGAAATAAGGGATCAGCAGGATAAGTATAGGGGTAATACTGCATAGAGAGGGTTTCAAGTTTTCACACAAAATCCTGTTCTTGGCTCTGCTACCAGGTAGGACAAGCTGGGGAAAGTCCCTAGAGCTTCTCTGGCCTTCAGCAATCCAGCAGAGGAGAGACTGGGATGTGCCCAGGGCAGCTGGGAGAAGTCCCTGCAGGGCTGGGGTGAACAGGGCTCTACTGCTGCCCTCTGCCCTGGAAATGGCAACTGGGGCTGCTTCACTGCTTGGGCAGACTCACACTCTGCCTTTCTGGGGGACAAAGAGCATCACAGCACTGGCACCAGCTATCAGGTGTGGGGGGAGGGAAGGATTAACAACCAGCTCACCCTTCTGCTCCTGGGGTCACCTGCTTCTCTCCTGCCAGCTCAGGAGCATCATCTTCCTCCGAAGAGCCAGCGCTGGAGGACTCCTCATCGCTGTCTGCAAGACAGTACGCCCTTGGCCTGAAACTGAAACAATGCAATTTCCAGGTCAAATGCAATATCCTTAAATAGCTATTCATCCTGTACAGCTTTGGCTGACATTACAGGTTTCTCAACTGTCCCCTCCCCTCTTCTATAAATGCTATCTAAAAGAAAAAAACCAAAACCACTCTGAAGCCAGTATGGGAGAACCAGCTTTCAAAACAGAAATCTGTTTTCCCCAGTGGAACATAATCCTTCATGAAAGAGGCTGGCACGGGGGTGGCTATTCTACATATTCAAATCACATGTGAACATTATTCAGAATACATTTGGAAGCATCTCTGTTGTTGCTCTTGGTTTTTCATGAGCTGAGCAGAATTAGGATTGGACAAACCATTTAGTTTGAATGTCATGGAGAAAAAAGTAATAAACAAGTATTGCCCTTTGGGTACAAAATGCCACACAGTAATGACTAATTCCTAGACTTGAACTGTGGAAGATTTTATGTGCACAGTCAGAAGAAAAATTTCAAATCTTTTAAACGGATTTAAATGAGAGAGGGATACAGTGGATACACTTCAGAATTAACATATCTTTACTGAATGCAAGAGCTTGACACAGTTACACAACACAGGCTTCAAAAGCATATGGCTTTAGCCCTAGGGACTATACCCAGGACTATAATACTCTACAGCATGTTCAGAATACACTTTATAGCTGTGTCTTCTATTTGTGTGTGTGTGTTCTTGGAAATGTATTTGAAGCATTAATAACCTCAGACAAGACATGGACTGAGGCCACTGCCTGTCTTTCTGTACACAGAACAAACTGGTGCTGCATGTAAGTCCTAATGTAAAGGGATGGTTCAGATGCAGTTCACAGTGTACAAGACTCCTTCCGCACTGGAGCAGTAATCCCAGGACCTGCTGGGTCCTGAAGCATCTCCTACCCAGCCTGTGGAATCAGAACTGCAAACCTCTTCCTATCCAGAGCAGCATTTTGTACCTGGAGAGGAGTGAAGGAGCAAACCAAACTGAGCCACCTCCCTGAGGATGTGGGGGTGGTGGGTGGTGCCTGTCACTGGCCCAAATAGCAATGCTGGAGCTGTTCCTCCCAGAAATTCACGTTTTAAGGTCAGATTCAAACTGCACATTTTTCACCAGGGTGTGACCTCACTTCTCTTTCCTCTGCACGTTTTAGCATGCAGCTCCAAGTGTGCTCAGGGCATTCTCAAGTCTTTCAAAGGTGCCACTTTCTTACAACAAGGTGGTTTATTTCCTAGTTGAAGGGGTCCTCTGAAGTGCCTCACAAGTACCAAGTGGCTCAGACCACAGGATTTCCTCGCATTAAACAAACCAACAATAAATAAGCTTGAGTGAGATTTCAGGGGAGCTCTGTATACAATGGACCATTTATATGACACAAACATTGGCAGAAAAAAAATCACTTTGGAGCTACTGTATTGTTCCTGTAAAGATTGCACAATATTTTATGAATTGCCATTTGTCAGTTTATGTGGTTGTTTTTATGTGGTTCAACAAAACCAAAAGGACTGATGGGTTAAGAAGCTGCAGTAACTTTGGGTTAACCTGCCTGCTTTTGCCTCAACTCCTGTTTAGCAGCATCTGTAATGTATTACTTTTATAAAATTAGCCATTAAATAGTTTCCTACCCTTTCTGAGAGCAGCATTTTCCTGAGAGGGCATGCAAGACAGCATTACCAGATTGTGTCTCAGCACACTTCACTTCTATTTCAAACAGCAAGTGCAACAGTGACCCATTTGTCTTGCTTTACACTGACAACAGCCACAGACAGTTAAACCCCAGAGCTGTTCCCCTCCTCCTCTCTGGATGAGTAGGTGCCTTTCTCACACCACTTTGTGGTTACTGCATCTCAAGAGATGGTTTGTTCTGAGCTCCTAAGGGCCAGAAATGATCTCAGCAACCAACACGCATCACTTACAACGTGACCATGGATGCAAACATATGCAGAGTAATTTGATTTGTCACAGCAATTGTCAACTGGTAACTTAAAAAGCCAGTAGAATTAAAATGAACACATTAGAAGGCATAGATGAGAATCAAACTGTTCTATACTTTTCAGTTCTTAATTTATTTAATCCATTTTGTTTAAGGAAAAAAAAACAAGCAACAAAAAAGCCCTCATCCAAACTAGAATACATTAGACTTTCTGTAAAGCTGCTACCTGGCCCTGAGCTTTGAAACATCCCAGCCCTGTGCAGGGAGCAATGCAGTTAATGCTGGTACCTTCAAGTAACTGGTTGCTTGGCTACAGGCACTTAAATCTGCCTTGCTGGGTGCCTATAGGTCAGCCAGCAGCACTGATTTTTACATATGAATCAGAGTGTTCACTAATTATTTCTGAGGCTGTTCCTGCACTGAACAGATATGAAAATACACAAAGAAAATCCTGAAGGGGTGGAGAAGAAAAGCAAGAATTTGATTTGTATAGACATTTCCTCCTCTATCCCCCATTTTTTGGGCAGGCAGGATTAAACAGGTTTTGAAAAATTCACACCTACCAGTTATAATGATGTAAATTCAGGAATATTTATTTCAAGCTGTGACAATGAAAATCTAGGTCAATTTAAAATCCTCTGAATTTCTACCAGTGTATGAGATCATTCAGCCATTAGTTTTTTTCACATTTATTTTCTTGACATGACTGCACTGAAATATAGTGCTGCTGTAAGTATTACTTCAAGCTATCTCAGAATAAATGGTCAGAGCTATGACACAAGTATACAAAGCATATAGTATCTTAATTGTGAAAGACCATACCATTTTGTTCATAGCTAAACAAATGGCCAGATTTAGAGACTATTTCCTTGATTTGTAGGCAGTGCTTGTACATCAAATCAGAGACCACCTACTGTTCAGGGCCTGCAGATACAGGTACAAAAAGAATACAGCACAAAATAAATGGACCTCAGAGCTGGAAGTGAATCCATCCAGGGATGGACATTTGATAGGTGCCACTCAGTAGGTTAATACAAATGGACAATGGATGACATTCAAATGTTGCCAAAATGAGAGGGAAAGCACAAATATAAAGAAGGTAAGTAACTGTGTGGTGTCTGCTGATTAGTTCATCTACATAAGGCATTTCACTTAGGCATAGCAGGGAAACAGAAGATAGCTAGGAGGAAAAACAGAGACTCCCACAATACAATAAAGTTTTTGAAAAGGCCTTTACATAACAATTAGAGTCTGTTTACCTTCCACATTGTTTACTACTCCAGCAGTTTCCAGCTGCAGCTGTACCATGCTGCAGTAACCTATTACACCTATATTTATTTCTGCATGTGTGTATCTCCAATATTTGAGTTTTATCGACTAAACCCCAAATCAAGCATAAGACAAAACGAAATTTTAGTCACAGGACATTTTAAAACCCAAGTGAAATATATATATAAAATAATTGTACCACAGAAGCCTTTTATTAAAATTATTTATCAATAGCACAACCAAACAATAACGTTGCACAGAAAAGCCATATTCCACACCCACTTGTATGAAACATCCCCAAAACTCCTTTCAGTCTACTGCAGAGTCAGAGCTGCAAATACAGAAGGAAAATCCCAGCTTTTCACAATGAAAGCACCATTGCCATCCCTTACCCTTCCCTGCCGATCTCGCCAACCTTAAACGCTTCCCCAAGCGGCTCTTTACCAAGTTTGGTCAAGTTCATCTTGGTCTCCAGGGTCATTAGAAAAGATCCATTGTAGGACATTTCCAAATCAACCCATAGTCCTAAAATAAACAATAGAAAAGATGTCACTTGAAGAGCAATCACAAAGCAAGCTTTCTGATCACATTAAGCTCATGGAACAAAGCCACATAAAAATCCAAGCCACACTGAAAAAGAGTGGTGAATATAGCTGATGGTCTAAAAAAATACTGTGATTTACACACACCTAAACTGCTTAAGAGATGTGAAATGAGATAAAGGGAATAGAATACCATCAGGGATTCACTTCAAAGCTATTTACAGCATTGCTCCAAGCCAAGCAGTAATGGGGACACTCCTCTGCATCACTGACGCTGTCCAAGTGAAGCACACTTGAAATCCCAGAGCAATATTGCTTCTCTCACACCACAACCTGCTGCCCCTTGTTTTGCCAGTGGTGTATTGAAGATCTATGACAAGGTGCCCTCAGTAACTGAGCCACAGGCATTCTTTTATGATTCAGTGTAAACGGGGTCATTACTTAGACAATTCTAGACGCGCAATATTAAGTTAAATCTTGTCTGTGCAAACTATTTGCTTTTTGCAATCTCCAAAAGAATTGCCTTGGGAATACCTTAAGATTAGCTCAAACCTTTTAAGTGACACTCTGCACCAAAGCTGTAGGATTTGTCGTCCAGAGGTTAGAAAACTAAACACAGATTATACTTCTTCCTTTTCCAGATATTGCAGCTGAACAAAACATTCCCTTACCAGTACCTGGCATACCAACCATTGACCCATTCCACTTTTATATATTTGGCAGCAATTCATGGTGAATAAAACTGAATCCAGGACAAATGATAACTATTCTTTGTGTTTTATTGTTCTAGAAAAGTCACACTTTTATCAGTTAGAGAATTACTGTTTTCTTTTCTGCAAAAACATATCCTGATCATAATTCCACCCACTTGTGGTAACAGAAACACAGGCAGCTCCCAAAGACCTGGTCACTGGAACCCTGTGAGGTTACATGCTGGAAGCAGGATGAAGGTGAGTTGGTGCTTTACTAACCCAAATAACTCTTTACCATCACATTTTTTCTTACACTGTTCTAAAAACCAAACACAAGAACTCAAACACAAGCTTATAAGGATTTTTTTCTCTTTACAGTAGCAAAGTGTCAGTAAGATCATAAAAACAATGAAAACTGCTTAATAGATTTTTTGGATAATCAGTAAGTCAGCAGAACTCAGTCATCAATATAATTTTAAAAGTAGATCAAATTAAGTAAGCAAAGGATGCCATTCCTGAGAGGGAAAATCCCTTCTGACCAGCAAATGCTTATACACTTTTTCGAGAGGGAAAAAGGGAGGAAGAGGGAGTGAAGAATTGGGCAGATGGTACAGTTTATTCTGTTTTCTGGTTCCCTAGCCTTGACAGAATTACAGTAAAAGCCACAGCACATGCTGTCACCCAAGCAGGACTGTATTAACAGAAACAAGACTTTTTTTTCCAACATTGTGTGTTAGCAAATTTAGCTAATTAGAGAATACATATAATAAAAAGAGTATTTTCTTTGTAATCAAGCACTGGTAAAAAGAAGTATTGATGAAACAAAGCACATCACAATTAGTAACTGCACTTCAAAGCCTCACAAAAGGCTACCTCAAATGACTGCCTCAAACACTAAACTGCAAAAACTTAGAAACATTCATTCTGGACACTGCCCTGAAACTATTGGTTTTTCCCCCCACATTTCCCAATGAACCAAGTCGTTTCCCCATAGGCCAACTTACCAATACATTTATTCTTATGAAAACAAGCATTTCCAATTATCATCCCCTTGTTTATGTCCTTTTAAGTATAATAAGAGAACAAGTTATTCCAGTAATTACTCACTACAAGCTCTTAAAAACCCTAAAAGCTCAAACGTATGTTCACATTCAACAATATGGAAGACATTAAAAGGATTAGAAATCCTACCATAAATGTTTGCTTGTCACAGTTTAACTGAACAAGAAACTAAAGGAACTAATTGATCTCATTGCTGTTTCAGCAATTAATTGAAGCCAAGTGTTCAGCGGCTCCTAAATCCCATCTCATGACTTACAACTACAGCCCTTGGTTACAACTGAAGTTTATGAGAAAGGAATTCAAAAAATGTTTAAATCAAGGCAAAGGAAAACACACTGACAAGAACCCTGAAAGGAAAGCGTGATTAAAAAGAAACTATGAAACCACTCCACACGTAAAGATATTAAAAAGATTTCCTTTGTTCTGTAACAAATAAAACTTCTACCAATGGTGCAACCACTTAACTGAGAACACTGGAGAACTTCCCAAATACTGTGGAGAACCTGCTGACCCACATAGGAAGCATAAGACAAGAAGCAGCAATATGCTTTAGTTCCCCAAATTGTGACTGCACTCCAGCTTATTCCACCTACTCAACTCTCATTTCTCTTAAAAAAGACAAATTTTGCTCCTCATGACAACCAAACATTTTGCTCTTTTCAAACACACTTTGTTTATAAAACTCAATGGAAAATAACCTTTGGAAAGGTTGAGAGCAAGTACCCAGTGTTTTACAGATAAGGCTTTTCCCCAAAGAGTTGCAAGTCTTAAGTAGGTAAGGGCAAACAACAGCATTTGGATACAATGGGCAGTATTAACCAATGTATGTCCAAGAAGATTTTAGTATTTCCCCAAAGTCTGTTCAGTCATATGAGGTAAAGGTTAGCACTTACTAGCCTCATGCTTTTGGTCAGTGATTTGAATGGCACGAAATTTTTAGTATTAAAGTTTATTAATATCCTCCTACAGTCCATGCATCTGGTATTCTTGCAAAGGTCAAGTGACACCACACCAGGTTTGCCAAGGAAATATTTCCCTTTAGGCCAATTAGAAATTTCTTCACGATGAGTGGAGAAACTCTGATACAATTTAAAATTAAAAACGGTTCTGATTACCATCAGAAGATGGTAATCAGATAAGATCTAAGATTACCACCTTAGATGGCCTCTAGCTCCCTTCAACACGTAGAATAAATGCTTTTGAAGCTAAAAAGCATTATACCAAGCTTTTTTCCCTGCAAGACTACTTAAGTGACATGAGTATCCTCAAATATGTGACCATACGCAAGCCAGAAGATAGGAAATGAACAGTTCTAATTCATAAAGCAACAATATGAAAGTCATCCAGCTTTTAAAAAAAGCTGTATTTAATGTTGAGAATGTAAAACAATCCTGTATTTTGAAGTTTATTTTCAAAATAACACTAGTCTTGTTTTTCCAGTGATTACAATTATATTTTCTACATCCCTATTTTCAGAATAAGGCACCATCTCTTGGAGAGACAAACCTGTTTCCTCCTGTAGTACAGAATCAGATCTGTCCCAAGGAGATGTGCTTTGCTCTCTGCAGTACCTGACAGTATCAGATAAGTGTCTGCATCTCTGTTACATGCAAATTTTAGTTTAGTTCAGTAATTATTTCCTATGGAAAGACATGACCACAATTCCATATATACAGAATTACATTTACACCAAACCTGAGATAAAGACCCCTGAGTATCTCAGAATAAGCTCTTATTACATGTACCTAAGACATGCACAAGATAAACAGATCAACATTCTGTTCTCCACAGATACAAAGGCAATACCAGCACCTGCTATTTTTGTATTTTACCTCTGTGATCAACAGAAGGTTTGAAGGCTTGAAGGATCTTGGGCACTGCTATCCCCATGTCAAGCTCAGTCAGAGTCAGCTCATTCATGAAGTAGGGCAGCTAAAAGGACAGAATATAAAAAAATCAAATACATGTTATGGAACTAGACATCAGTTTCCTTGGAGAAGAAAGCTCATTAAACTTAAGGAATGGACTGAGCTGAAGTATCACCAGTGAAAGAACACAAATATATCACACAAAATTCTTACTATTCTAGAATTTGACAGCTGCCAGTTTCAAAACTTTTTAGGGAAAGATTGGGCATCTGAACTTATTTTTTAAATTATGCTGAAGTTCAGATGCTGATCTTAAACCATCAGCATGCTTTTTAGTCAAAGTATGTAAAAAGCTCAAGAATGAAGTATAAATCCTATTTCATTGTGAATAAAAATCAAAGACTTCTCTGTCTCTCAGCTTCAGTAATATATTTTATCATTGATGCTTTATCAATGTCTCAGCTTCTTATCTTTAGCAAATTCTTTCATAGAACATTACCTTTTAAATCTGTATCACAGTTTTAGTAAAATAGAAGCACAGAAATCATGATTCAGGTATCTTATTCTTCTAATTGACAGAAGACATATATCCTGTGAATAGACATTACTTTAACACATCAAAAAATACACCCAATTCCCACTGCCAGTCTTTCCACTTGAAAAGTTACCAGTGAGACATCTGGGTAGCCTGCTGTCACCATTGTGGAAGCAGACAGGGCAGATTTAGGCTACTGGTGATTTCCCAAAGCAAAAGCAGCACTATCTCACAGCTGGTGCTGGCAGCTATATTTCCAAGCTTTTGTAAGCAAGACAAGAACTTCCTTTGCCTTCAGGAGCAGACAAACTCGTCCCCAGACATCGGGAGCTGAAGGCAGTGGTGAACTGCTGCTGTTCAGAATGGTTACAGAAGGCAAGGGGAAGACTGAGAAGTCATTCAAAAGCATCACTCCTCCCTTCACCCTTGAGATGGTGCAGCGGATGGAAGCTGTGTCTTGTCACCCCACAGAGCTTTTTCCATAACTATTACTCTCACTAACCTCCTGCAAGAAATTTATGTCTGCAGTTAATAGGAACACACTACAGTTGTGGTTCCCTGATGTCCTCCATCTTAAAAGCAAGCTACTATTTCCAAAAGAAGATTTCCTCATTTATATGCAGTTCTATCCATCCCTAATGTAAATACAATAATACTTTAATTTTTACATAAAATCTTGACAGATACAAATAGCTAGTCCAACTGTAGTTCATTTTAAACAGAAGCAGCAAAGTTAACATGCAACAGAAACTGAACAGCTATTCTGTAGCACATTTATTGTCTTTTACATGTAAGTGTGAAATAAGTCGTTCTTACACTATTTTAAAACTCAAAGACTATGTGTTTCACTTCCTTCAAAAGAGTGTATAATGCAAGTCTCCAGATCAGGTACCTTTATTTTGCTAAGTTTCATTTGGATCTTCTTTGACACTAGATCAGACCAATACTTCTCTCCTAAAAAATCCCAAAATATTCTTCCAAGCAGAGCATTCACCCAGGCCTCCTGTTCTTCTTCTTCAGCTTCCACATTGGCATCTGTCAACTGAAAACATAAAGCAGATAATTCAGCTCGACAAATTCAATAAAATAAGGAAAGAAAAGGCCTGATTTATATGGGAAGTTCAGTGTTAAGAGCCTGGGTCAACTCAGAACACCAAATGCTCAGCACAGGGAGCAGCTTTACAAAAGCATTAGCTGGTCTGCCATGAGCCTCTCATCATCCTGACATGCAGCAGAGGGAATGAGACCACACAGATATAGATTGACCTCTGGCAATGAAACAAGAAAGTTGTATGTAATTTAACCTCTGGCGGAAAAAGCAGATAAACCCAGAGTGGGCAGACTTATAAACTGTGTTTGCAGTAAGAGATACTCTCTCTTGCCAGTCAGATCTGGAAGAACAGGTACTCTACTCTTCCTTTATCAAAAAATTAGAAAGCAAGGCCCAACACCACATCCTTAAATCCAGCTCAGAAACACCATAAATAGATGACAAACACAGTACAGGGAATCACACTTCTCCTTCCAGTATTTGCATACAGGATTCAGGAAACCATATTGTCCCCTCTGCTGCATTAAAGGTGTTGTTTACACTCCAAGAGAATTCTGTCTTGGTTTCCCTGAGAACCATCTTGAAACACCTGGAAATATTACACACTCAGATGCTGCTTCACTGACTACACACACAAAAGCCAAGGCAGCTGAAATAATTTTGGGTGTGTACACACACTACCACAAAAAACCCAGGAAGTTTCCATGAAGGAAACACAACATATTAAGTGCCTGCAATGACAGAAGAATTCACCACCCTACATTATTCCAGGCAGAACTCCTGAAGCTAGCAGAAAGGCAGCACTTTCTAAGACAGGCAGGTTGATGCTGCAGTTCTGAATATCATCTCTTGGCAGCTACTGCTTGCAAGGGCTGCAGCCTGGCTCTGCCAGGGTGAGGAGCCTCTGCTGTGACGCAGGTTCCCTGCCAGCACTGCTCATCTATTTATAGAATGACTTCTGACATGTGCCAGACTCAGCAGCAAATCCATCACAGCTTCAGGAGTGTCTGGGGGCTAGAATATGTTTTCCTGGGGAAACACAAGACGTGTTTATTCATACATTACACCATGGCCTCCTATTCCCTTTTCTGGGTGTTGTATGAAAATCTGGAAACAAAGATGCATGATATGAATTACTACTATTTTAAATAAAAAGTGGTCATGCTTAACATTAAAGATGTATTTATTAAGAGTGTTGTACTTAGTATTAAGATCCTGTTTACTGAGAGTGACTCAAATGCAGTCCTGGAGGTCAAAGGATTAGTAAGAGCTACATAAGCTGGTCACTTCCTTTGGAGCACAAATATTACCTTCTTCACAGCTGTAGGGCTGCTGTCTGCACTGAGGACTGGACTACCTGAAGGGCTTTTCTTTTCTTGTGGAATACACTTTGCCATATAAATATTGTAGTCCAGAAGCATTTTCTGCCTCACATTGCCAGACAGGTCCTTGTGCTTTGGCTGGGATGTGATTTCTTCTGCATTTCCCTTGCTGTTGTTCCGGCTGTGTGTGAGAACTCCAGACTGACTATCAGTTCTGCTGTGTGCTGGCAGCATCCCTAAATTCAAAGGAACAATACTTGTTCAACAGGGAACAAATCTGACAGCCAAATACCACACTATATAATGAAACTTTAAAGGAACATGGCTATTTCACAGATACTTCTCCTGAAAAAAGACCAGCATGGTACTGTCTTATTTTAAAGGCTAAAAGTAAATCCTACTGCTGTGTGTTTAGGTGGTCCTAAACCCAAATTAGCCAGTATTTGCTATGATTCAGCACTCAGCAGGGTGTGGGACTGGAGGAGTCAGCTGATCAATAGCATATTTAAATATGGACACTCACATATGTATAACACATGGCAGAATTCCCAACAGCCCTGCTGAAGAATGCCTAAAATAAAAGTCAGGTGATTGAAATGCACCTATGGCTAAAGTTGTTATTTTTTTACTAATCTAATTATAGGCTGTTACAATTAGAAGGACTACTGGAATTTTAATTAGCTATTAAGTTTACATTTGCATTTCAAGAAGTTATGTGCCAGAAACAATAATGTTAACTAATTTTTAAAAAGCTTCTCAGAGAATAAAGGCAGAAAAGCATGAGTCATTCAGGTTTAAAATCATATCAGAGGATAGGTTTAAATTAATATTCCAAACAACTGAGCACTACTAGAGACTAATGTTTATTGGTTCAGATATATATTTTTTATATATATGTATTTATATATATTAGTGCATATATATAATCTGTTTTATTTAAACAGAGAAATGTGTTTTCTTGTGACACTAACCCATGAGAAAGCTCTATCCTTTACAGGAGACTAGAGTGGAAGGAAGGATGGAGGAGGAAGAACAGGTCATGAGAGAATTGAGCCTAATACTGCATATGTAGACATCAGTTCCAACATACAGAAAAAGAAGAGACTGAACAATTCAATTACAAATATGACAGAAGTTATTACAGTGAAAAGCACTGTATTCAAATAAAATAGTCTGAAAATAGTAATAATATTTGAAAGCATAGAGCCAAGAGGGAAAAAGGTGTGGGTAAGATGGCAATGAAAGGCCAAGGTAAGAAGAGTATCTTTGGTATTACTATTTTTTGCTTGTAAAGATCACTGTAGCACCACCAAAACATAACTTTGGTTTGTTTCTTTTGACAGACTTCTACAAGAATACAAAATCTGAGTACCTGGCTTGCTCCCACACAAATTGGGTGGCTTCTTCACTTCAGACTTGAGCTTTGATGCGAGAAGGAACCTTCTGAACCACTCCTCCTTCTCCCTACCCGTCCTTCCAAAGAGGTAAAGCACTTGATCCTTTTGGCAAGTGTACTTCGCTCCATCCTGAGGTTTCTTGGATTCCTCATGGTTTGAGTCCACTTTTTCAGCAGGTTTCTCCTCTGCAGCCTCCTTCTCAGTCTGGGCCTTGGCCATGAAGTCATCCTGCTTGGCGAGTTCAATGCAAATAGGGTATTTCTTATTCCAAATGCGTTTCCGTGCCAGGCTCTTAGGAACCAGGGAAATCTGAAGGATAGATGAAAGGGTTAAATGAATTTATTTTTCAGTTGTATCCTCTATGTTTCTCAAGTAAGAACACAGGAATGCAAGAGATAAAGATCCTACACTGGATCTGCCAGTTTAACTGACTCAAAATTGCTGGTGGATGTCCAACCCACTGCTATCACTAAATCTTTGGAATTAAAACAAAGGCCATTTAAGCAGATTATACCGTGTGGATTAGAAACTCCGTTTTCATTTAGATTATCTTATTCTCATGAATTTGCAGGAAAAAAATAGAAAACTCGGGAACTTTATTTCTGGGACCATGGGAAGATAAATAGATAACAAGATAAAATAATCAGAGTCCAAACTGAGTTTTGAACACATATTTTTCATGCCCACCTTATGCAATTGAGCATTTGAAGTTGGTGACAGCCACATCAAATGCCTAAGAGTCAAGCCATAAGATTGATTTGCAGATAATTATATTCTAAACTCAGTATAATTATATCAAATTAAGACAAGGCAAGTGATTGGAGGAGTAGTTTAAAAAAAAGAGTTAAAAATTCTTATATGAGGGCCTAAACTCAGCAGGATACTCCAAAAACTGTGGGCAAATACCTTGAAGAATGGGCATCCTTTGTTTATTACAGTCAGGGCACTTGGCCTTTCTGTAATCAACTGGGGGCTGGGTGGGGGGAAGTACTGGAAGTTTTTCTAAGATATCACAGGGAACCACCATCAATCAAGTGCTCCCACATGACAGCTTTGCTTGTCTTCATGATGGGAAAACAAATCTGCAAAAGGCAGGAATCTAATTTTTTTTTAATCTTTTTCACTGTCTTCCTTTAATGGAAAGCAGAGCTGACAGCAGACTCCTTTCCCATACAGACTCAGAGAAAAGGAGGGAGGTTTTCCTCACTGTTGCCTTGGTCCCTCTCTCCCTCTCACTTCCAGTCAACTGAAGTGTGCTTGCCTCCTACATCTGTACCGCCAAGGCCCTCGACTGATGCAGCACATTAAAAAAATCCATTCCTTTAATAATTAGGTATTGATGTATTATTTAAAACAATGCCAATGAAATCAACTTCATGTGGCAACACTTGACATATTTGAGGGAGGCAAACAACACGTAGGAAAATTGTCCTAGTATCATTGTTGATGCACTTGTCTAACTGCAAAACCCCCCATCTCCTTCCCTGGACTGGGGGTACCTAGAGCAGGTCACACTACAGACACCTCTCACTCTCCTCTTTCACACTCACATATGATGTACATTCCCTCTTTGAGTGAAATGCAAAGGTTGTCTCAGCTGCCTTGGAGTAGAGACAACCACCAAAGATGAGGCATTTTGGTGTAACCTTCAGAACGGTCATCTCGTGCATTGGGAACAAGTCTCAGAGCTCCCATGAGTTAACTCTGCTCTCAACTGCCAGAGGAAAATTATGCCTTTCCCTTACTGTGTCAATCTGTACTTTCTTCCAAATCCTGCTCAATCTTCCTCCCCAGCACGATCTTTTGCAAGTTAGTCATGACAACAGTTTTATTTAAATAATGACAGAATGTGAGAATAGAGGAGTGAAAAAAAATTCAGAGTTAAAAAGAATTTGCAAAGTATTCTTTGTTAAAATCAGATATAAGTAAGACACTCACCTTGCTGTCTGTTAGTTCATAAATTTTTTGACTGACATATGTGACTTCAGGCTTTGGCTCATTGTACACAGCTCTTCTAGAAATATTTTTATTGGGTTTTGAAAGTCGTAGGGTGCTGCCTTCGAGTCGCACATAGACAGAGTGAGTCAACGTAGCATGGTACGTTTCTGGATCATAATTATAAATTTCATTCATCCATCCCTAGAGAAGAAGACACTGTTAACAGGCTTTTAAGCTGCCGGAAAACCAAGTACAGCATTCACCTAAAAACTTTAAATTATATCCAAGCTTTTGGCAAAGTTATTTCACTTAGTGCACAAACAGAACGAGGCAATAAATGCCCTAAACAAGGCAGCACCAAACCAACAGAGCAGGAGATGAGGATGAGCTCTCAAGCCCACAGTGTGTTTTTTTTCTGACTCAGTCACTTTGTATGTGTAGCACAGGGTGCTGTCACCTCCTCCCCAGGAGCCAGGGTGGGAGCTGCAGCCACAAGATGCCAGGAAGAGCCACAGGGCAGGAGGGCTGAGCAGCACAGCAGCCCCTCTGCTCCCAGCAAGCTCGGACACTTGAATCACCCAGAGCCCAGGCAGAGCAAACAGCCTGTCTGCTCACACACAGCACTGACATTGTAATCACCACAATTAAGGACTCAGTGGAAGAGCACAATGGAGTTTGCTCTCGTGTACCATCACTGTTTGAGATCATTTAACGTGTTGTGTAACTGCCCAGCTACAACACAGGAGTCATACACGTGGATTAAATTAATTTCATTTCTGTGCTGTAAAACAAACACAAAACAAACCAGCCAGTCCTGCTGTAACAAGCCTCTAAGTGCTGATCTGACCATGGGGGTGATGTTGCTTCGCTTCTCCAACATCTGATTACAGAAATAGAGAAGATAAATGGGGTAGAAGGCATGCAGAATACTCATTCAAGGAGAAGTTTTCCTTCTCTTAACCCACCATGCAACATTCTTTGATCATTGTTTTTATCAGCACATCAGAACCTTAAATTCAGCATACTCAGTATTCATCAATGTCAACAGAAAGTGAAGGGAAGCAGAAAGTCAAATGGCAACTTTACAAATACCTCTGTGATTACAGTGGGGGGAAGTGGGGAGAGCTGAATGAGCACACCAGTATTTCTCAAAACAAAAAGTTGTAACTACCTTATGCAAAACATCCCAGAAATTACTGCAAGGCTTCAACTTATTAAAGAAGTTTCCATGCACACAGAGAAATGCAAGATTTACTTTTATTTTAAGTTTCTTCAGTTTCAGTGCCACATAATTTCCCACAGTAGACGGCATACACTTTCTTAGGTGCCATAGTAACAGTGGTATCTGTTTTGCTTACTCCAACATCTAGCTCCATTTCCACTACAAACCCTGAAAAATTAGCATTTCTTTTATGTTCAGGAAAGATTAAGTCATTCATCTTTGCTCAGCTCCAAAGCAGACTATGTCTTTTATTAATAGAAATGCCTATACCAGGACATACTCTTTGAAGAAGCTTTATGGTTGTTTTTTTTCTTACAGTGGATTATACACAACTTCCATATAGGAAATACAATGCAGAAGGAAGAGTTTTTATATCAAACTGCACAGCAGGGATGATGTAGGTTTGAGGCACATCCCATATCCTTCCTAGAAATTATTTAGCCAAGACATCTTTGAGCAGACAGCAATTAATTTTCAGCCAGGAACTCCAGCTGGACTTACTGAAGCACAAGAACATCACACGAGTAGCCCAAAGCCATCGTGTGCGGGAACTGGAATATCCATATGGCCCACAGATCTCTGGAGCAACTCCCACCTGCCCCCATCAGATCTCCAAGCTATTTCTAGCTCAGACAAAGTCTGGAGCCTGCAGCCAGATGGGAATTTGCTGCCTCAGAAGTTTCTTGCCTTCTCCTGGAAGGCCATTCAGCCAACACCACACCAGCTGGCACAGAGAGAAGGGCTGCTTGGAGAGGGGGTCATTATAGGAAGCTTAGTCACATGAGCCCTTTCTCTAAGTCCAATAAGCTTTCTATTTTCAGTAGAAAGGCTGGAAACTTATGGGTACATGTGGTACCCAGGAAGGTCAGACTGCACCTGACATTCCTTTTATGGCCTGCTTGAGATGGAACTGTGATGAAAACAAGGAGTGATTTACCCATCAAAATCTTGACTTCCCTGTGC
Organism: Lonchura striata; assembly: GCF_050655825.1. Taxonomy (NCBI): domain Eukaryota; kingdom Metazoa; phylum Chordata; class Aves; order Passeriformes; family Estrildidae; genus Lonchura; species Lonchura striata. The sequence continues at coordinate 5,176,616 of NC_140720.1, read as the reverse complement.
CAAAGTAAGTAAAAAATCCCTCCTGCTTTGCTGATCCCTACCATGTGCCTAGGCTTTCCAGTTCAAACAAATTTATTAGCTGTACAGTCTGCCAAACATACAATTCTCACACCCTGTAGTGCCTTCCACTGCTCACCCATAACCCAGCAGAAGTACAAATACAACACAACCACCAGGTTATTAGCAACTGGAGAACCAAGTTCAGGTTTAAGTGTTTGGGGTTTTATTTTCAGACAACAGACAGGATGAAAGAGACAGCACATCACTGCAAACCCTCCTTGAACATAAAATTTTAGTTTTCTAACTTCTAAGGATGAAGTTTCACCTTTGCATTCAATTTTCATGTTATTTTGTTACCGACATACACTGCATGGCTGACAGTAAAATGTTAATGCTTCACTAATGGTGATTCTTCGCTCTATTAATGAATCTGAAAATCTGTGGCAGCTGCAGGAATTTTACCCAACAGCGTTAAAGGAGGTAACAACACCATCTGCCTTCTCACTTCAGTGATCTTAGTTTGTAAATTGTTTCACCTACCTTAAAAAACACAGAGAAGTTTATCCAAGAAGCCCCTAAAGTAATTCCAGAGTTCCCGCACTTTAAGAACGATTTCAGCAGAAATACCTCCACCTCTCTTTTTGCAAAACCAAATTGGAACAAAAGATTCACAGCCCACGGAAACCGTTTTGCAATGCACCCAAACAGAGAAATTGTGTTACCATAACGTGCTTGCAACAGATAAATTCTCACAAACTACTGAAGCAACAATGGATTTCCTTGTGTAGGAGAGGAGTGACTGTAGGATAGGTCTTCTCTGTTCTAGCAAAGTTGTTAAAATAAGAAATTTAGTAATTCTGGGAGGACAATGACCATAGTCATATGCCACTGTGCAGCTGCTGGCCATTTACACTGATCCTGTGATCTCCATTTCTAAAGGTCAGCAGTTGCTCCACACTCCCAGCTGGAAGCAGGAGAACGTGCCTGGCCACCAGGCTGGGAAGCACCCTGACCATGGAGCTGCTCTGCAGGCTGGGCAGCACCACGGCATTCCCAGCTCAGCCCACAGCTCCAATCCACAGCCACTGCCACTGCTCCAGCCCTGGGAACACTCTGCTCCGTGGGACGCAGCCACCTACAGAAACAGTTTCAAAATTAAACAGTTTTCAGTTTAATTTTCCTCTTTCCTGACTCTGGGCTCCAAAGATGTATTTGAACTGCAGCTCAACAGAATAATTCATGTAAGAACTGCATAGTCAGGCCTTGTAGGCACCAACTTTTTAGTGTTACTTATTTAAGGTTTCAGGTGTGTTACAACATAACCTGAGAGGGGAGGATAGGGAGAACTGCAAAGGATCCTTATAAATGACCCAAAGGGCTGGGGGCACAAAACCAGGTCTGTGAGTAAAAATAAATTAAAATCATTACTTATGATGATCTCAAATACATAAATAAAATCACCAGCAAATGCCACTTTCACAATACAAGCCCAAATCTGGATCAAAACTGTCCCTAAAGTTTCTTAGTGGTATCAACTGGCTAATAGCCATTATTATTAAGTGATATAATCAAATGCTTTAGCACCAAAATTTTTTCAAGACTATTGATCACTCAAATCACACGATTGTATTACTATCCCTCTTATTACCACTATTTCATAATACTTCAATAGTATTTTGCTTCATAAATGAGGGAAAAATATAATGCATTTTTTAAGCTTCTCTCACAGGGAATCCAAAGACACAAAAAAGGTCTGAGGAAGCAAGCATCACCTTAACTAAAAAAAACATTTGTCTCTCAGAGGCCACTATCAAACATGAAATCCCGTGGATGGTACTCAGGAATAGCACACTGATAAAAAGCCTCCTCTTTCTGTACAGCTGTGGCTCAAACCTCCACTTCTCCATCAGGCACTACCACTGTGTTCTCCTAGTTCTTTCTAGTGGAAAGGGTAAATTTATCATTTTCATTTCTGCTGTTACTTAAAACCTTTCCTATTAGCCAGCACAACACAAGAGAATGCACAGCTGAAAGAAAGGCCAAGAAGGAAGTTAGAAAAGACTAATGGATTAAAGAAGGAAAAATGTGGGCAGGGAAAAAAAAAAAGATCAGAGGGAAGCTAGAGAACTGAAAGCTAAGGGAATAGGCAGATACAAAAACATGCAGTGAAGATGCAGAGATTCTGTACATTTTCTGGTTGGAGGGATGTTTTCCCCCAGTACCAAGGACATTTGAGTGAAGTAAGTACAGACACCTATAGAAACCACACACTTAGCAGCACAATATTTACTTTTTCCCGCTGCCAAGAACAGTTTTGTGGGAGACAATAACCTGTTCAAGTATTTCAGCAATTGCTGAGGGGAATTTTGCACTAGTTTTCGAAACCTAGGAAATGTAAACTTCTCAAACAACATTTACATGGGGGGAGAATGCACACATATTTGTACAAAAATAACTTGACAGCAGTTTGGCAGAATCCCAACCCCGTGAGCCCTATATGAAGGGATCTCACTCAGAGCATTTATCATAATTGCACAACAGCAGTCCAGCCCAGAATACCAGACCAACAAGTTCTTTATGCAACACCATCAAGTTTGATTTTCTTATATTCCCCTGAGATTTGTTACAGATTAAGTCTTTAGCTGTTTTTTCAGAGGAGCTAAGCTGTCCAGTACTCATTCTGACAGATGCAAACAGAAAATAGTTTTATGAAGTGGGAAAAATAACTTGAAATCTGCTAAATCATATTACATCATACTCCACTACAATATGGGCATCAAGCTGGTAGGCAAACTCCTGAAGCATCTACATATTAAAGACAATTACTTTGTGTGTTATGAGCACAAGAAATACTCGTCAGGTCATAAAAACCATTAATCTACATTTATGCAGACTTCTCTGCACTGTTCATTTCTTGCCTACAGCCATTTTCATCAGATGTAACTCCTCAATAAAGGCATAAAAATATAGTTTAAATGTTCCTGAGTAAGAGCTGACATCTCAGAGACAGCCTAACACCAGCCAATAATGAACATCAGGATCTTTACCAGCTGTCAAGTATCGAGGAAGGGTCTGGGCTCCAAATAACAAGGACTGAACAAGGATTTGTAACAATTTGTATGTGGGAGTAGGAGGCAATTCAATTGGGCAGACAGGAGGGCTCAGTCTGAATTCACTACAGCAAATAACCACAACTCATATCATTCCCAAAAAAAGGAACACCAAGGTAGAATAAGGGCTAGACATGCAATTGTCACAGTTATGCAACAAAAGTAGAGTTTTATATTGTTTTTCTAACTTTTCAGTTACCTAAAGACACATGAAATTAGCCATCAATACATGATAGATTCTAGAGTACATACCCATCTGAATTTAAATTAATGAAACTTTTGTGCTGTTCCAATTGGGGATGCACCTTCAAAAAGCTCAATTTAATATTTACACAAATACAAAAAATGCCTCCACAAATACTCTGATAAGTGTATGATAACAAGTGAAGGTTACACCACCAGCACTCAGAAATGCTTCTGCTGCACATCACAAACCAGTAAATGTTTTATTGCTCAGAATTCTGCAATTGGGAAAATATTATTGTAATTAATCAGATTGAGATTAGGAGGGCAGGACAGGGACCAGAAGCACTAAAGGAACACAGGGGTTGGATGGATCACAGCTGGACAGGCTGCAAAGTGACACATGAAGTGACAGCAAACTTGCAATATCTCAACAACAAGTGGAGTACAGAGAACAGGAAAGACAAACTTTCATTCAAAACCCAGCTCTCAGACACATTTTGCTGAACTGTAATTCCTCCTCCCATTTCAATTAGCTCAGGTTTGAGGGTGACCCATATGCTCTCCAGCTCTCTATGCTCTACTTGAACACAATGCTTTTGTCTCTACTTATGAACAGAGCAGACAAACAAATTACTACCTAGACAGCAAAATATCCCAGAAACAAAATACATCTCCCAAGACACAGCTTCGAGCACAAATGTTATTTTTCACACTAAACTTTGACACTACTTGCTCTCAGTAGTTCAGTTGGATCGTTTCAAATCTATAAGCAAAGCTATTTGTCCTTTTACTTTTGAAGAAATTCCATTTTGCACTAATCCCTAAAGACATTGAAGTCTTCTATATTCTTGGATACTAAACCATTTGTACCCCTTCCAAAGTTGAACCTAAAAAACTATTTACAAATGGGGACATTTCAGCTCATTTACACGCTCAGAATAGTTTACTCCTACCCAAAACAATGCATACAGACACACACACACAAAATACCAGGACCTCACCTTCAGTATTTCAGGTTCCTTGATGTCTAGAGCTCCTGTATTCCATCGCTTTTTCATGCTTTTATGCAATTTGAGATATTCATGAGTACGTGGAATAAGAAGCCAAATCATACAGACAGCCACCATAAATCCAAGGGCCATTCCAAATAAAAGTCCACTTAAATAGCCAGGGAGAGGGATAATAAGGTAAGCATAGACTAATAGTATTAATAAATATAAAGTTTTCACTGGTATTTCAGACTGTTTCACATCCAGATTATTTTCATCTTCACTACTGAGCATAGTAACCGTTTCTTCAGTCATCTCAGGCTCAACCACAGTTTCAGCAGGTTTATCACTTTTGCTTTCCTCTTCTAGTAAGAAAAAGTCTTCAGAATACAGTTCACAGAACTCCTCATCCTCCCTGCTCACTAGCGCAGACAACAAATATTTTTCAAGTACAACTGAAGGTTTTGACCCCACATCCTTTGTGCTTGCAGACTGAGAGCTTTTGGTCTCCATCTCTTTTGCATGTTCTTCTGCCCCTCTTGATTGATCGCTCTTAGTCAGGTTAAAGTCACTCCCAGAGAAATCCCCTTCCGAATCACACTCCTCTTCCTTAATGCTGTAGTTGTTATTGCTTTCCAAATGGCCATTCAAACTGCAAAGGTTTGAGAGTTCTGAAGCACTTGAAGATAAGGCTTTGGGCCTGTGGCTACTACCTTCATCACCCATTATTTTACTGAGCAGCTGAAGAGGCTCATAGATTACCTCAGAAAGGCGTCTTTTTGTATCTTCAATTTTAGCCTCCATTTCAGGTACTTTAAAAAAGGAACGAGTGTCAGAGGGGGATGTTAATGGAGAGGAGGGGGCAGTTTTAGAATCACCACCTGTAGCTCGAGGTTGAGTGAACTGTTTGAACAGATGCAAGTTCAGTTTCGAGTCAGGTGGTCTGTAAGACACAGCATCAGGCTCCTGTTTAGAAGTGTCTGTAGACAGAGATTTCACAAAGGTTTTCATTAAGTGTCTATGTCGCATCGGTGGGGTGGGTTCTTTTGGTTCCACTTCTGTTGAAAAGGACTTGACTAACCCCTTAAAAGGCTTTGAACTAGAAACTGTGGATGATCCGCTAGAGCAGGCAACTGATCTGGAAGGGGATGAGGATGGGGAAGACAGACTGGATTTCTGTTCCACAGGTGATGCTGCTGCACCTGATGCAACAAATGTGTGACATGAGTGTGACGATGGAGACAGGACTGGTGGCACTGCACTGAGTATTTGGGATGGGGAAGGAGAGTCCAACAGCTTTACAGTTTCTGCAGTTGGCAGAACTGCAGGCGATGAGGACAGCGGTGATGCAGAGTTGGCCATGTTAAGCGAGGTAGCTGGACCAAAAAGGTCATGGCCGGTATGCTCAAAGCAGAGGTCTTCCTTGGCTTCAAGTGCTGTTACAATGCTTTGGTCATCTAGTTCCTCGTCAAGAAACTCTTTAAATTCCTCTTCCTCCTCTTCTTCCTCCTTCCCAAATGCAGAGAAATGAATTGTGATGGTTTCTCGGGAGACAGATCGTTGGACGTGCACTTTTGGTGTTGACTGCTTTGAGGACATTTCACCAGTTTTGTCTGCATGGCTACTGTTCTGACTTGTCATTGCAGGTTCCAGAGATGTGGCAGAGTCTGGGAAGAAAATAACACCACGTTAAATGCATTTTCCCTCACTTCAAATACCCTTATTTTCAAGCATTAAGTCAAACATAATTTTACATAGAAAAAAATCCCAAACCAACTCACACCAACAAAAAAACAAGAAGCAGGAGATGCCTATGCTGAAAACTACAAATCCAGGTTACTGTGTGCTACTTAACATATTTCCACATACCACAAAATGGCAATATTAAAACACACCAGGCTGTTAAAATTATCTTCAAGTGCCCTGAAATTACAGTTCATCTCTGAAGCACAACTTTTTTATTTTCTCTGCCAGATGTACCTCTGAGTTCCAGAGCCCCATCCCACCCCAACACACTGAAATTCTTCACTCCTAATTCTCAGTCCCTTCTACATGAAACACTCAAATGTTTTATACCTTACAAATAACGAAAATTTGAAACTCAAAGCAAGGTCAGAAATATGTAAAGGTCACAGTATGGGGAGCATGTTATTTAAGCATTTTATTGACCCATGAAAGTGAATTTAGCATATATTTACATGGAAAGGAAATAGCATGCATTTAAACCAAGGCACTGGTTTACTGGACCATACACAGAGATGGAGCAGGAATTACAGGATTAGCTCTGCCTCTCCAGCTGGGAGGCAGCACTTTATCTCCACTGCCAAGACAGCGAGTTTACCACTTCAGTAACTGAATTATTTTTCAGAAGCTGTTAAAATGCTGTAATCAAACTGTCAAGCTGAATTAATGCAAGGCTTTTGCTGATGTTTAAAGAGCAGTTCAGAAGAATGATTATGTGGTGGTGAAGAAATTGCACTTCACAAACAGTTGTGATATCAGATTGTATTATCCAGTAAGCCAGTGCCACCTGCTCGGCATCATTATCCTACTGAATGTTGTAGCCCTTTCTATTTCATAGCAGAGATGCTCATGTAAACTTTTTTTAACGTGTCACTAAACTAAGCTGGGTTAAACATTTTAAAACAGCAGAGCTTTGCTACACAGCTTACTCAGAACAAGTATCTGTCCACAACTTCCTACGCACTATAGTTGTCCATTTTATGGCTCCTAAATTGCTGATGAATCCTTGCTTCTTCCAGCATTTGTGAACTTCCCAAGCAGGCTGTACAGAAGGGGCTGGATGTTAACCTGCTTCATGCAAAGCTTTCAGAAATTTCATTTTCAGGGTTTGGGTGTTTGTTTATTAAGTCTCATCTCTGCTGCATGTGACAGGGAGCACGTTTGGGTTCAAAGGACCAAAAGTAATATTCAGACCCTGGTAAAGCTTTCAACTGATACCTCACCCTTGCTTTGATGACTGCTTAGGACACAAAAATTCTTCCTAAAGATCACTTCTGACTTCAGCTTTTCCCATGGAACAGTTTCCTTTTGTCCTCCCCAAAATCTATTTGACCCATCCAAGTAGCTGCATTAAAAGAGAACTCCTTCCAGTGATGGAGTTGTGCCTCCACCTGAGGGGCTCAGTAAGTTGCTACCTGTCTTACTACATCTTCCCCAAATAGTAAGAATTCTGAGTTACCTGAAGTTTAACTGTATACTTATCAGTCACCAGTATGAATAGCTTGGTAAGTGCCAAGGTTGGTAAGAAATCCATGCTTCTGTCTACTGTCCACCACAGACATGGTTCCATTTCACATATTTCAGACTCCAAAATATCAGATTTTTTTTGGACAAACACAAATTTATTTTGGAGAGGGGAAAAAATAGTACTGGACAAAATATGTACCCAACCTCACTTCCATCAGCTATCATACGTTTAATACTTCGGTCTAGTTGTGAAACTGCAAAACTAAAACACCAAAATTTCAAAGTACAAAAACCCTACACATTTTCCAGGTCACATTATACACTAAGGAAGGAAAAAACAAACTAACATCAAAACCCCACAAGTATAATGACAAAATCCCCTTGCACACAATGCTGTTGGCATCAGTTTGACCCTTTCTCTTCTGCTGTTCAACCATAACCATTTATCAATAATGTAGGAAAGCAGAAGAAAAAGATTAGCAATTCCTCTCCCCGCAACAGCATTTTCACGTGGCATTTTGTGTCAGCTAGAACTTCATGGGTTTGGATAGCTCTTTAGCACACTGTGTTTACACTGAACATTAATTAGCTGGTGTTTAAACACCAGTTGCCATGCTGTGCTAATGCAGTGCTAATGACCTGAAACAGATGAACTTCACTTGCACACACCAAATGTACTGAAAAGAGACTTTACTGCTTACTGAACAAGCAAGATTTTCTTAACATCATGATTAACATAACAGAGAAAGGAGGAAAATTCTTGATTAACCAGTGTTTGCCTACCTCAAGCACGTTACTGTACCACAAATTATGTCATATAAAATAACATGTTTCCAATCCATTCCTGAACACAATCTCTGTTTTATTGTGGAGGATTTGGGCTCTTGTTTTGTTTTTTCTTCCCAAAGCAGATGCTGAGGAGTTTTTGCTTGACAGCTCTTTCAGTAGGTGTTAGGTTTTGATAAAGCTATTTCATCAGGCTCTTGAACCATACATTTTTACCCCTTAAATAATTTTAACAGATTTACCTCTTACTCATTTCTGGCTACACTGTCCTCACTCATTTCTCTTCCCTACTCCTCAGCTCCTCTCCCAGCTGACTGGAGACCTGATGTTCCAGCCTCTGAAGTGGCACAATTCCAAACTGATTGTTTGCAGATTATATAGTACTTGCAGAAACACAGGTTTTCACTGTTTTTTTTTTGTTTTTTTTTTTTGTTTAAGCCCACACTATTCTCCATTCTCTGGCTGCCTCTTCAAGGTTTTTCTGCTGATTCTGAAGATGCAAGGTATCAGTTTTACTCATGTGGCAGGCAGATTTGAGTAATAGTCTTACATCCTCAGGCTTCAAATAATTCAGAACCTGAACTTTTACCCGGAAGGGAAGAAGGCTGCTCAGAAAATAATTCCTTTCCCCCAAAGGTTTGAACTTTGAATGCTGTTACAGGGTGGAATGAGATAGCTGCCAACCAACTGCTGCCATTTCCACTTCTGACCTCAAGGCACTGCATCCCCATCACCCACAGAAGAGCAGTTCATAATCCTCACCCACAGGCATTGCTTTTAAAGCTCCAACAACAGGAAACACGGAGCCAGGCAAACAGGGAGTGCAGCTGCCTGGGACAGACAGCATTCCTCACCCAGCCCTCTCCTACGAGCAGGGAGGCAGCAGTGCTGGAGCTGAGGATGTTTTTGCCTGGGTGACATCTCCACCACGCTGTGATGCACCTGGTGACAAACAGGGATACCCAGGGAGAGGCCAGGTGTGCGTTAGGCCATGACACCTCTTGTAAGTGTCACTGCAGTGTTTTCTTCCCAGGAATGACTAATTGGGAGTTCACAGGAAGAGCCAAGCACCCAGCAATGTGTCCTTCTGCCCAGCAGCATAAACACCCTTCTGTTCCCTTCTCCTGCAATGGACAAACACACCCCACCCTCGTTCAGCTGCACCCCAGAGAGCACCTGCTCACAGCCCTGAGAAAACACACAGTCCATCCAAGAGCCTTAGGCAATTATTCCACCAAAGCAATTCTTTTCATATTAACAACATAGAAAGCGATTCAAACAACAAAGCAGCAAATTAGGAACTAACTTAAAAGGTCAAAGTTGTATATATCACACTTAGTCATAATCATTTAGCTGGAGAAACAGGCCAGATTGGGTAACTACATTCACATGCTTTGAAGCAGCCAACTACTCCAATCACATTGCTATTACTTATTACAACATCTTCATGAGGGGGAAAGGGTACACAGTACACTGTATTAGCAAAATGCTTTCAGAAAAATGTGCAGCAAGGTTCAACACTTGTATTTTTGTTGCTATTAAACACAGACCAAAAAATGTGTTTTGACAAAACAGAAATTCCTTTCCTCCTAAGTAAAGGAAAAGCCTCACAGGTTATTAAACAGCACTGCAATACTTTTCCCTGTATCTGTACACTGCACCAGAAGAACAAGTCCTAAATGCTGTTCAGGAAACAACTAATCTCATTACTGATAATGCTGCAATTCAACTTCATGCAGATTGCCACAGCTGTTCACAGGGGAAAGATGTTTCTCACTGGTTATGCCTCCACTTTCCCCAGTAGCCCTTCTGGGCCATCACTCATCCAACAGGAGCTCCTGCTTTGGCACGCTGGGAAAAACACCCAGTTTTCTTTAGGATTCATGGAGCCTTTTTTATAATTTTGGGTTACATGATAGCAATTTTCAAGTGTCAGACTCAAAACAGGTAGACACTTCATATGCTAAATCTACCCTTCATTTGGCAGGAAGAAGAAGCAGTATATTTGTTTTAGACAATCTCTGCAGCCTCCTTATGGAGTGAGAGATTTTATATTAACAGAAACAGGACCCCACTACAGCCATGTTCCAAACCAGGCCAGCAGCACATTAAATCTTTCTCAGACAGGGAACACCTACACAAGGCAATGTGATCTGAAATTCATATTTGCTCCCTGAAATTCTAGATTCTGTATGATTTACTAGAGATTCAACCAGTATCTGCCTTCCAACACTGATACATGTGGGAGAACTGCTGCAATTATTTGTGCTTAATTAAAATAAGTAACAGAGCTCTCAGCATCAGACAAAATCTTCTGTTAAAAGCAAGAAGTCTTCATTTCAGGTCCTTCAAGACAAAGTACAATATTAGTGAAAAGTACTGCTTTGCCACAGAAGTAGTCTAGAAAGCCAATTCCCATTTAGCCCAGAATGCCCTCCCTGAAGCACAGAGCACAGCTGCTGGGACATTATCTGTCACATGGACTTCATTTAATTCAGCAGATCTATATCATAAAAGACAAAAAAAATGAAGGGATGCAAAATTCAACGTTCTTTCCTATCCCCATTCAAATTTCTAATTATGATCAATTAAATTCCCCTGGCATCTCCATGAGTTAATGTATTCCATAGTTAACATCTATTGTTCCTTTTACATCCACTAGTCATTACTTTTAAATGAACTACAGAGCCAGGGTTGGTAATTACTATCACACAATAGCCCTGTGAAACCTTCCTGTCAGGGATCCAGTTACCCAGCCTGGAGATAATGCTTTAAAGCTCAGTTTCCATCAGGAACAAGAAGGAAGTTTCCTTCCCTTTCCAAGTTCATGCAACTGGATTTATTATATGGGGGGGGAGGGGAAGAAAACAAAGAAACAGCAAAACCTGTTTTAAATCCAAGGGCAGAAATTATCAATATCAATATCAAGTACTATTAAAAGATTGAAGTCAAATGTGTTGAGCAGAAGCCAATCCCAGATCATGGCCAAAACTGATGGTGTCACCCACCATGGATCATAACATACACACACAGCACATACCTGTGCCAGAGAAACCCAGGTTGGCACAATGAAGCTGGGTGAGAGCTAAAACACCTCCAGCAGGAGATCTCTGAGCATCATTTAAAAATCCAAATATTTTTGTGCAAATGCTTTTAAGTTCAGAAAAATTTGAGTTAAATAATCTGCATTTAAGTATGCTTAGGAATACTTAAAAAGAAAATTCTAGGCAAAATTTTAAAGTCTTGTCAATGAGATTATACTTTTAATGAAAATTGTAAACCTATCAAAGAGATGAGTATGAGTCATTTTAAGCCCAGGACAGAAAAGCCAAGTAAAATTGCAATGGCAAATAAGGAGTCTTCAAAACTACTGGAATTTTGTTGCAGACAAAATTACTGAAATTTTGTTGCTGCTACTGAGGTCCCCAAGTTTGTCTTTACAACACTTCAAAAATAATCAAGCAAAAATTGTTTATTGTTAGCTAAGCACGTGTATTCTATATTAACATTTTCCCCTAAGACCTAAGAAAGGTCAGCTACCACATTAGTTCCTCTGCCTTTACTGATAAAAGAATAATTATTATTATTTCCTATTCTTTCCACGACACATCACTTACCAAAAACTCTGAAAGTTGCACTACACTCCCATTTTAACAAACACAGAAAGCTAAGCAGTTAAAGGTTCTCCAGAAACTCAGAAAAATCTAATTTCTTCTTATTTAATGATTTTCTGATAGCTGAAGTGAAGTGGTATTTTTAAGAAATCCAACATTTTCCCTAACAGAAGAAATAAAAGAAGTTTTTAGGCAAAGCTCTGCTCTTTGGACTAAATTCAAACTGCACTAGAGTATAATTATATTAAAGAACATTCACTCCCAGTTGGCACAATAAGAATGAATAAAAATTCTATTACATACATAATACTTTCTCCATTCACATGTTCTCCTCTTATGAACTACATTCTTGTTTATCATTTGTAATTGCAAGCAACAGATAGCACTTTTTCCTTCTAAAACACTACACATTAAACAGTTCAAAGGAACCTTTCATTAGTTTCCAGAACAAAATAAAATAGTAACAAACCACCACCATATCCCCACCTCATCACAGATTTTAGGGTTTAGCCATTTCCTGTAACATGTATTGCTGTCTTTAAAATTATATTAAAACATATGGTTTTTCCAGGTAGTTAATTGATGGTATCAAAACTGCCTAAAAAACTAATTTGGCCACAAGTGAAAAGATAAATGCCCCAGAAAAAGACAAGTTTCCAGACCCAGATCTGAAATTTCTGCAGCAAGGGATTCAGAAATAGACACATTAAAACAAGGGCAAACTCAGACACAGCCTAAAGCCAGCTTTTCCCACTTTTCTCAAACTGCTGGGTTCTCAAAACCCCAACAATGGTCTTACACTTCTGAGCAATAAATATGTAACTGCTGCATTTGCTCTCTTCTAAAAGGGAGGAGAGTCTACATCAGAATCTTCTGGTGCTGCACAAGTTCTGCATCTCAACAGAACATGCTGGATTTCTGTAACAATAAAGCATCAAAAATTTACACGTAGAAAAATGACACCCAGTGGAAAGGGAAAATTGTGAGGACAAACTGTGCAGGACTGTAACTTCCTCTCTTATCTCAGTGGGAAAAAAAAATAACCTCCTCATAAATCTGATAAAAGATTATCTAAAACCTTTGTGGATTAGCCCATAGCTGAAACCTCTGCCCACATCTCTGATTAAATTAAAGGCCACTGTGAAATCTTTAGGGGAAATTTTGACCGAGTGACTTAGAGAAAAGCATGTTTCCACAATTAAGTAAAATAGGTGCCCTGAATCCTAAATTTAAAAGGGTTTTATCAGAATTGTCTTGCAGGCTCTTTTTTCCCAGTGCAAATACACATCAATAGGTAGAACTGCCTACAGGTAGCAAGCGAGCATTCAAAGACGACTTCTTACATTTACAGTCATTTCCCTAACAAAAAAACTACAGCACTAGTCACAGTACCTGCCAAGGTAAAACAACCATCACACACCTTCATATGAAAAGGTTTTAAAAATAAACAGGTTTGTCCACATGAGGCTGAACTCAGATACAGAGGAGCAGCACCAATTAGTAACTCAAACTCTAGGTCCCCATGTAGTTATGAGAGATCATTAAAAAAGGAATGGAATCTACAGATTCACCCATAGGTATCTAAAGACTTTTTTTTCCAGGGGATTTTTAATGATCAATCAAATTTCCTATTTCTTATGTACAGCCTTCATTTTAATTTCATGTTCTGCAGAGGATTAGCATGCAAGGTGCCTCATGGCTTTTTAAGCTGACAGGACAAAACACAGTACACAATCATAGTTTTCTTAGGTCTCAGAGATGTCTTCAAAATTACAGAAGGGGATATTCTCTGGTATTATTAAATAGCACTCAAGCTTTTAATACTTGGAAGTATTTAGTTTCAGACCTAGCACATCCCTAAGAAGCAAGGTAAAAACTCTTCAAATAAAATAAACAATTAAGAAAAACAGGAAAATATCTACAGACCAGGCAGCTGGCACAAACCGAAACAAGAACAAACCAAAACAAGGCTATTTTCAGAAAGCTTAAACTGTCTAAGGAAGGGAGGAGGGCTACATTTACATTTAATACAAATAAAGTATTCATACCTAACTAGAAAGGCAGCTGTACTTAACACATGAAAATTAATTATCTTAAGGCACCTGAAGATACAGAGCAAGCTGCAAATATTAACATTGGGAACTGCTGTTAGAGGGCACATTAATTACAGTTGTTCACCTCCTTGCATCTCATCTACCCACGGAAAAGTGTCTTTGATAAATGCAGAAAATGCATTTATGACAGATCAGGATTTCTCAGAAGGTTCTGCAAGCATAGTCCCCAGAAGGTCCAAAGGACAGGAAAGGTTAGGAAAAGGCCAATAAACAGGACTTCAAAACACGCCAGTCTTTTCAGAGCTGCCATCAAGTTTTAGTTAGGTGGGACAAAAGTAATTCAACCCAAAAGTCAAACTTCTCTGTAGTTTCTTTATAACAATTGTTCCCAGCACCTAAGAGAGGCAGTCCTGCCAATCACTCCATGCCATGCAATGGTCTTTCCTGTCACTGGATTCCATGAAAAAATTAATGGAGAAAGGTATTACCAGCATTTCCTGCTACCTGGAAACTGCAAAAGAAACATAAATCAGCACCACATGAACAGAAAAGCTCTTTATGATCTAATTTTGGAAGAAAATGGACTAGAATTCCAGACTTCTCTGAAAGCCCTGTGTAGGTAATTATGCTATTATTAGTTTCAGTATTATTAGGAAGGCTAGAAAAATGTTGCTCTGACTTACCTGATTGAAGAGCAGTGTTCACATAGATTTTGGAACAAGTAAGATCATAAAGAGTCACTAACACCTTAAAGAATCAACAGCAAAGACTGAGAACCACATTAATTCCGCTCTAGAATCACACATATTCTAGTAAGAACTGTGCAGAGATCATAAACTACTGTTGACAGCTTCTGTGCATAAACACTTAAACTTCCAATTCATAGAAAGATCCATAGAAGGTTAACAAAACAAACTCTCAAGAATCCTTGTCCTAAGAATAGCCAGAAAATAAAACGTCAGATTTAGAACTGGCGAGTACCAGACATTTGTCTCTCTGCTTAAGGCAACATTCATCTCATTCAGATTTATGTTCAACTCAGATACCTAGAAACTAAAATGCAAAAGTTCAGCACCACTGTGGCTTTCCAGCTGGAGGACAGAGTGACAAGCACAGGACAACATCCAAGACACTGAAATGGAACCCAGATGGCCCCAAACGACCTGAATTTTTACCATGCTAAGGACAAAGCATTTTGCTTATTAACAAAAGCCAAAAACCCAAGCAAATACACAGCACAAATACACTGAAGACTCTCAATGAGCACAGATATTAAGTGAAGCTCAATACAAACATTAGGACAGACAACTCAGACCTCCCCAGCTTCCCGAATGACTGTCATGACATAAGGGCTCTGGAGAGCTTTTCAGCTGGTCAAAAGCTTCTAGAGCCTTGCAACTATTATATACATTTCAGAATCATCTCACAATAACCAATTTTGAATTAAAGAGTGGCTTAAGCACTTTATGATTAAAAACAGTGGACTATAAGACAGATACAAAAACAATCAAGTGCACAGGGTTGAAGCAACGACACAATTCCTAGTTATTCAATTACAGTACATTCTAATATTTCACAAAATCCACAAAAGCATTAAGGTAAAAAGCAGCATGTGGCAAAAGCATTCCCATGTGTATTTTCATGTAAATACATTTTCTTAGTTTTCACAGTATTTATAACTCTAAGCATTTCAAGGTGTAAACTTATTTGACAGACATTGGCAAGAATTTTCCCTGGACTTTGTTATTCAGAACATGAAAGAGGCCTTGCCACAAACAGCACTGAAATCAAAGGCAGCAGCTCCATCTGCATTCCCCTCTGTTTCTTGCATTAGACACAGAAGAGAGAGGTACTCAATGAATCAGTGAAACATATTAAAGCTTTCTGGTGGTTTGGTTTCGGGTTATTTTTCATTTTTTTCAGGAGCATTGGAGGTAACTCCTATTTCCAACAGCTGCAATGCACTTTAATTGCAACATCTGACAGGTCAATTACAGATTGCCTGACCTTAACAGCTGCTTTACAGGCCTGACTCCCATTGAAACCAACTGAGTCAGGAAATGATGAGCACCTCCCACAACATATTTTTTAATGCCTAATTGCTAAGAAACCATGGGAGATAGATATATGAAAAAAAAAAAAAACAGCTTTGCTCGCATTCTGAATTTAAATGATAATTTCACAGGAACCTAAAGACACCATATTTCTACCAAGGAGAAAGGAAGTCAGTACACTGAGAGGGTAAAGTGAGGTCCTTGGGCATATGGGGATCCTTCCTACTCTGTTTTTCTCTCTCAAATAGTGGTACTGATAAGAAACCTAGAAGGACAATTAGTCATGTGAATACTCAAAAAAAAAAAAGAAAAGGCAAAGTAAGTAAGATTGGGAAGAACATAAACAGAGATCTCTTTTTTCAGCAGCATGGATCTACCCCAACATGGTCATTCCCTGTGTGAATCAGGCCACCAATGTGAAATGAAAGAAAAATAAAATTTTCCTTAAAAGGTTTAAGTTCACTAAAGGTTTTTTTAACTTTTCAGCACTCCTTGAGAAGTGTTCTCACCCATTACTCATTTTCTCTCAACCTTTGCTCTATGGTATAATTCAGTCAATAGCACACAGACACAGGTCCTTAACTTCGTGGAAGGCAGACCAGTACAATGAGACTTCTGTAAATAAAATCACTCCTCCAAAACTCTATTTCAGAGAGGCATATACTAAATTTTGACCAGCTACATAGGGAGCTGTAAAACACACACACAGATCTCACTTCTGAGAACATTAATCAGCGTAGTTGTCTCCCCGAATTTCATCTGACCTCACAGGCTGAAAAGTAAAAAAGTCAGCAGGTGGGTGTCTTGTAGCAATACACACCAGAATTCACCAGTTACCTGTTGAATTCACAGAACAATGTGAACAGCTTAAAAAAATCTTAATGAATTTTTAAGAACTGCAGTTCTACTTTACAATCAAGCTGTATTAATGCAAACTCTCTATTGTCATTCTCTTTTGCAGTTACTTCCTTGTAAAAAGGAGCTAAAGTCTTTCCTTTCTTATCCTATATTTTTTTATTCAATAAACAGGTATCATCAGTGTAATTTGCCCAGGAAATGCCTTCAACACCATAAAAGTTTCTACTACTGCATTTAGAAATAATTTTTATAGTCTCAACCAGTTAAAAAACAGTTAAGGGTGAATGCACTCCCCTCTATATGGGTTACATTTTGTGCACACACGTGCACAGAAACAGAAATGTCATTAAAGCAGCTTCAAGGAAATTAATTTTAGGTCATCAATTTTAAGGTCTTGATTTGCTGGGAGATAAAAGAACAGCAAAAGCCACCAGATGGATTCAAAAGGGCAAAGGGAAATAAGTGTCTTTGAGCCATATCCTGCCTTGTCCAATTACAGAATTACGCAGGCAAGTCTAATTTCAGGCATAGGGCAATGTTCCTATATCCATACTTAATTCATCCACCAGGCATTTGTTTATCAAAGAGAGCCAAGCTCTGAATTACAAGCACCCTGAGTAGGTTTGTGGATATGCACAGCACATACTCATCAGGGTGTGGGTGTGTAAACGAGGCTTTTAATTGTTCAGAGAGGTCAGGGCTGAGAAGCCAAGCAGGAGTGGCAGCTCAGGTTGTCTTCCAGGATAAGGTGACAAAATAGGTGACTGAAAGGTGAGGAAGCTGCTCCCATCCCTACAGAGCTGCCTCTACACAACGTGCTCTGTACAACAAAGGCTTTAGACAACACTGGTCACTCTTTTGGGGAAACTGAATTGAGCAGTGCAAGTGGAAATGCACACATGGGATGGAAATCTCTCACCTCCATTCCTCACCACAAGCTCCTCTCTGTGAAAATCAGGAACAGCCTCCACACCTCCTCAAAAGCTCTCCCAGCTCTGTGAAGGATCAGAAGTGTTATGCCAACAGACAATCCTTTCCTCAGCAGCCAGAGATCTGAACAGACCACACAAACCAGCATTAACTTGGCTGGGGTTACTGGAGGAGGAGGCTCGAGAAGCCACTGCTCACACCTCACCCATTTTTGTCCACAAAGACATTTGCTAAACAGTCAGTCCAGGGCATTTTCATTGGTAAATGCACTGCTTATAGGACAGCTGGATGGAAGAAGCAGATTAAAAAATAAATCCTGAGAAAGAAAAACCACTCACATGGGGCAGCACCATGATTTACTCATTTTTATAATTTCAATTGTGAAGTTTTAATGTGGAAGAAAGAATGATAGCTAGGATGTAGATAGGATTTAAAAGTAAAACTGGAAAGTTGGCCCAAGTCATCAGAAAAGCAAAAGTTCATAAAATCTGTTTAATACTCCAAAACCATTGCCAATCCACATCTCAAAGCTGCATGACAAAATAAATGGAGAGCCAAACAACTAAATATTTACACTTTAAAATACAACACACCTCTTAATGCATCTTTTCAGACACAGAGTTTTCTGAAACTGCCAGGCACTGCTTTCAGCTTGCCTGAAATTTCTCAGCAGTGTTAAGGTTTCTGGGAACATTCAGCCTGTTGTCAAAAAGGGAATGATAAAAGGGAATAAAGGGAATTACAAAATAAGAGAGTTTGTATGCACAGCTGGTCTGTTCTCCGTCCACATCTCTTGCTACTTGCTAAAAATAACATATAAATAGAAGAGTAACACTTTTTTCTTTTCTATAAAAATACTTTTGTAAAGTTGTCACGCATTTGCTCAGAAAGTTTATTCAAAACCTGGCAGAGCATTTATTAACCAGCACACTTCTGAGTTGACAGACATTAAGGATTATCTCCCCTTTAGTTCTTTCCACTCCTCCCAATTCCTTTGTTTAATACTTCAAGTTAAGTTGAAAAGGAAGAAGTGTGGAAATGATTAGACAAAAAGAAATGCTACTGAGGAGGTCCTACAAAGATAAGCCTTATCAAATGTCACAGCAGCTCCAAACAAGTTAAGAGTTGTACAGATCACTTTCATTTCCCACCAAAGTATTTACGTGACCAACCCCAAGTATTACACAAGAGTACTAGGAAAAAAAATGAAGTCTTCCCGGGCAACAAGGATGGCAGATACCTACTAAGCAAGCAGAATGGTAATGCCTGTCTTGGAAAGCCCTCAGAGACTCTCCACCTTGTCCTGGCCACAGTGGGGCAGGGAGATGGGAACAAGTGGGAGGTGACAGCAGGCAGGGCTGTGGGAATGCTCTGCAGTGCTCTGCTCTGGCGAGGGCATCGCTCCTGGCCTCAGCCAGAGGAGTCTGGGATGGATCCCTGGCAGGGCCTGGCGCAGGCAGGCTCTGGGTACCTGGGGCTTCAGAGGACAAGGAAGCAGAACATGCTGCAGCTCGCAGGCATGCAGACAGTGAGCACAACTCGGACAACTTCTACTGTCTGTCCATGTCACATGTTTGGTGACATTTCCTATCCAAGCTCCCACAACACAGGCGTGTGAGAACCACCAGCTCCTTCCCCACACAGAACCCTCATTCTTCCAGACTGTCTGGGCTCATAAAAACAAACTGTTTTCTTTTCTCAGTCTTAATCCTGACTTCCAGGGAAACAGAATGTTTTTTACGTCTCTCTATTTAATTTCAAATCAGTACTTCACTGTAGCTCATGAGAGGTCACATTCACATTTCACTCCTCTGCCATCTCCTTTGAAATTTCCAGTATCAAAGGAGTCCATACCTTTGTGATTGTAATTTTGCAGTCCTATTTTACAACTGAAGTGTAATTTAAACAAAACACATTAAATCCAGAGTAAGATCGAAAGTCTTGTAGCTCTGTCTTCTATTTCCACTATTAAAACCAATATAGCAATTTTTTGGACCAAACACATCCTTTAAAAGAACACTCCAATGCCTGAATAACCATTTTCATACTCTTGAAAGAGATCCTATTCTAAGCTTGAGCATCCCATCTTCTCAGAGCTCCAGGGTAACAATCCTGCAGGTTATGAAACGTAGTCACAGCACTAAGGAACATTCTCCTGCAATATTCCTATCATCCAACACCAGCAGGGTCAGAGAGCACAACACTTTATAAACCACTGAGACACTGGATAATGAATATTAAAGCCTGGTTCACACGACGATTCATTTCCACTGCCCTCCTGGCCTTTATGGGGAAACACCAGTGTTGACCATGTTTATTGATCTTCTGTTATCCATTGTCCATCAGTCCTCTTCCCTTTTAGAACCCCAACTGCACCGGGTATTGATCTGGACTTTGCATAGCAGAGTAACACAACTTACTGTCAGGAGAGGAGAGAGTTAAAACAAATAGGAACGACAAGGAACAGAGAAGTAGGAGTTTTGAGGAGCAGAAAGGCAAGATCAGAGAATAAACCCTGCTTTATCATTATAGTCTCATGTCTCTCCAAAGTCATTAAGAAGTGGCTTCAACAGAGACAAGAGTACCCAGAGAATAAATAATAACACCCTGGAACTTCTTTTCTCCCACAGGGTGAAACAAGAAGAAAAAACACCAGAAAAATTTACAGGGATTACTGCACACTGCAGACACCTCAGTCACTCTGACCTACTCTACCATCAAAACTTGCTCCTCTGCTTCCTTTCTCTCACCATGTCCAACAGAAGCAAGACTGGCCATGGCTAACACAGGAAGCCTTCCAGCAGTGCCTCTCAGATACTTCAATTGAGCAGTTTCAACTTAGGACACATGGTTTTTATTTTTCAGAGATAATGGTCATCAAGGAGTCCTTTAAAGGAAATTATGAAAGAAGCAGATTCTGCATTACTGAACTGGTCTGACTAGGAGTCTTGCACTACACTGGTTGCATTGTTAGTGACCAAGGAGAGGAGATTTTGTTCTGCACAGACTCAACTCATGAAACCAAGTTAGCACAAGGCAGCCTACAGTGCAAAACTCCAGTAAGGACTTATGTGAAAGAACATAAAAATTACCTTAAAATACTTAAAATTCAATTTGCCAAGTATGTAAATACTTGTGTGATATACACAAAGCTTGGCCCAAATCCAAGCAAATCCACTCACTTATAGCTCTTCTGAAGAGGATACTACTTCAGTGCTATCTCTACAGGAGGTCAAGCCTCATCCCTCACAATGCTCTGAGGGAGCAGGGGCTGAGGCTGCTGGGTGAGGATAAACCCTCTCAGCCAATGCACAACCTTCAGGTCTTGTTGTCTTAAGCTGCAAATGGGATGTTGATCAATTATTATTAATTTTCTGCCTTCAAACTTCTGTGCTTACTATGTTAACAGAAGCTTTATAGAAGCCAACTTCCAAGAAGAGATAATTCACAATTCTGTCGAGAACAGACGATCATATATTTTTTATGACACAATAATTGGGATTTTTGTCCAGCAAAGATGATTAATTCAACCACGTGCAGTACAATAACCCCCGAAACCAAATAATTTACTTTGTGAATCTAACCCATTTAGCACAATCCTCTACAATAAGGAGTGGTACACATATTTTTTTTTAACAACAGTTCTGACAGGATATTGTTCTCTCAGTAGCTCAGTGTTCTACTCTCGTCCACCTTGAAAGCACAACACATCCTTTCAAGTGTCCACTTCACATTACTTAAAAATGTTCATGCCCTTTATCAGGCACATGTAGCACCCTTGTGCACTTCCAGAGTTAGTTTCTACTCTGAGTACATCTCTTCTAATAAAAAGTACACAATCATGACAGCTCACAGTATTAACTCTTTTTTTCTTTCCAGTCTCTAAGCCTACATTATGCTCTCATTTTCCAGCATACATTGTCATCTGATTGTTTAATTTAGGGCAGTAAGGGTTTCTAGAACATGAGGCATTTATTAATGGATAAATGTTTTAGAGTATACTGAATTAGCATTACTACTGTGGACATCTGATACCACAATTTCTAGCTTACCAAAGAAAAATAATAAAAATCCAGAGATTTGAGGGACTTTTCCAAGCTCCAAAACTGTATTTAAGACCAGAATTTACTTATCCTGTCCTCCATTCTTTTGGAACCCACAGTTTATCCTAACGAACAGCCTTCATTTTTCCTCAGCTCCTGGGCAGGTGTCAGTTACACTCTGCACGCCCAGCACCACAATTTATTCATCTCACGGGCAGAAACTGGCTAAAGCTCAGTCCTGGAGAGCAGGACCAGGGAACGTGTCCTTACCTATGCCCAGTGCCATGCCTGTGACTGGTCACCTTCACCCACACAGTGTAACTCTGGTGGCCTTTCAGACTGCTACAAGAGAAACCTGATTTCATCACAGCAAATAGGTTGGGTTGGCACAGAAGGCAGGGGTAGAGCAGCACAGACCCCAAATCGATCAACTAAAAAGCTGTTGGAATGCAACACTGCATCCTCGGTCCTCTAGCTCCATGACTTTAAATGTATTTCAGTTATATCAGCCCTTTATTTGCTAAGTGAGTTTCATTATCTCCCATTACTTTGTTTACACACCTACCACAACAGAGAAATTACTGGCATTACCCATTATGTCCAACCTTCCTGCTCCACATTCTTTACTTTGGAAAATAGTTGGTTTAGAAGTTCTTTAGTTAGAAACAACTAAGCATTTAGTATTAAAAGCTGGAAGTCTTAAGAGCTGTTATCACACAAAAAGAAGTATGCCATTATTACACACTATTGGGCCATGTCCTTCTTAAAGTTTTAACTTTTGATTTTATTCAATCATCTTTTTTTTTTTCCTGAAATAGGTCATTTTAGTAAGTTTTTTGCATGGACCAGAAGTGTCGTTCACAACAGAAGTGTTCAGCTTGCCAGTACAACTCCTAGGCAGTATCATACCCAGCAAACTCCAGTGTAAGACATCTCTGAGCGCAGAATCAATTTCTTGGTCTTTTACTCAAGGGAAAAAGCACCCTGCACTGCTTTAAAAACACCACCTCAAGCCTCAGCACCTACTTAGAGCATAATTAATACACCACCCATAACACAGCACCTCGCTGGATCAGCTGTGAAGTCGGACAGAACAGTAACTCCCATAAATCATAAAACAGCATCATGTCAGAGTCTTTAAGGGTCAATTTTAACACCACAAATCACTAGTTTACCATTTAAGCATTAAGATAAAGTCCTTTTACCTCTCATTTAGCACATTTTCAGCTCCAAGAAAATCAAAACAGAGTACTCATACTGCCTAAATTTTATTCAATTTAGGAATATTAAGTTATTTTAGCACTAAAAAACCAACATCTTCTTGTGAAAATATATACCCCTGAAATTGTGATCATGCCTTATTTTTCCGGAGTTACACGGGCAATATCAACTTGAAAGAGAAGTATGACAAAGCATCTTAACAGAAGATAATCTTACAGCACTGAAGACTTATGCTAGTTTATCTTATGGTTATAATAATTCAGTGGCATACAAAAGTTTAAATTAACCTCCGCTGTGTACTTCATTTCCCAAAATTATGGTCAGGAGTTCCTCAAGACATTTGCTGACAGATAGAAACCACCATGAAGTTCAGCAGAAGCATTTAGAAGGAACTTTAGCATACGCTGAAGAGACACAGGACACGTTTTAGCCCCTGAACTGCAATGAAGATAACACAGATGACACTGAAAATTAAGATAAGCAGAAAGCAAGGAGCTGACAGCTAGGGCAAGAGAGAGGAAACAATTTTAGTAGACAGGAAACCTCTCGCCTTTAGTGGTAAAAGCCAACTGAAAAATTCTCCCCCGGTTTCAGCAGGAGCGACCGCCGCCGCCTCCCCTGTGGCTTGTTTTTAAGGTGTCGCTCGTACTCCGGCAGCTCCTGCCCAGCGGCACCCCCGGCTCGGCAAACGCCGAGGACGAGCGGCTCCATCCCGCCCAGCCCCGCACCGGCCCGGCCCCGCTCCCCGCGGGCTCCCGGCTCTCCCCGGCCGCCATCCGCCCTGCCCGGCCCCGGGAGCCGCCGCGGCCCGGCGCGCCCGCCGCCCTCGGCCCCTGCGCTCCGCCCTGCCCGCAGCCCGCGGGGCCGCCGGCCGCCCTCGGGCACTGCCCGGCCCCTCGCCTCAGCCCTCGGGCACTGCCCGGCCCCTCGCCTCAGCCCTCACGGCACTGCCCGGCCCCTCGCCTCAGCCCTCGGGCACTGCCCGGCCCCTCGCCTCAGCCCTGCCCGGCCCCTCGCCGCAGCCCTCGGGCACTGCCCGGCCCCTCGCCGCAGCCCTCGGGCGCTGCCCGGCCCCTCGCCTCAGCCCTCGGGCGCTGCCCGGCCCCTCGCCTCAGCCCTGCCCGGCCCCTCATCGCAGCCCTCACGGCGCTGCCCGGCCCCTCACCTCAGCCCTGCCCGGCCCCTCACCGCAGCCCTCGGGCACTGCCCGGCCCCTCGCCTCAGCCCTCGGGCACTGCCCGGCCCCTCGCCTCAGCCCTGCCCGGCCCCTCGCCTCAGCCCTCAGCCCTGCCCGGCCCCTCACCTCAGCCGCGGCTCATGGCACTGGCCGCTCCTGCCCGCGCCGGGCGGCGGCAGCGGCGGGAGGCGGCGGCGCCGCCAATCCGGGCCCCGCGGGGGTCGGGCCTGCCCGAGCCGCCGCAGCGCCGGCCCGAGGGGCGGGACGGGGCGGGACGGAGCGGGGCGGGCGGGGGCGGAGAGGGACGGGGACGGGGACGGGGATGGGGACGGGGGCAGCCCGGGCAGCGGGAGCGGCCCTGCGCGTCTCTCGGGCGCAGCCGGTGTTCCAGCGGCCGGTGGTGATGACGGCCGGAACGGCCCCAGGGCGAGGAGCCCCGCGGCTCCAGCCGCTGCCGGGCGCCCCGGTAATCCGCCGGGCCCGTTCGTGTCGCGGGCTCCGCGCAGGGCTCGCCGCGGACATCGCTGAGGGAGCGGCTGCGGCAGGAAGCGTGTGCGCGGCCAGGCGCGGGGAAGCTGGTTGGTATCGCAACATTGCAGACATAGACCAAAATTATCGGCTCCCTCACCGAGCAGGCACTTATCCCAGGAAACATGCCCTGGCAGAGGTCATTTTATTTACCCTTCATATTTCCCAATTTGCAGCAGACAGAGAAAAAAAAAATAATTCTCTGTGTCAAAAGGTTGTTTTCTCAATAATGGTCTTATGCAATAAATTACAGCCTTTCTACTGCTTTTACCCTTTACTTAATTGCTCCTGCTTCTGAAGGCAGTTAATGATGACATTACAGCATTACACTGGATCAGACTGATGCTGGCCCAGGTTTCTTCAGTCAACCCTTAGGTTAATTTGGTTGTGCCAATTATCTGCTCTTTAATATTTTCAGTCAGAATTAAAACATAAAGAATCCTGCAAGATCTTTCAGACTCTTTATTTCATACCAGTCTTTAAATTTCTGGTACTTTATGAGGTGATGGGACAAAGTTTATTTACTAACCAACATTTAGTGGGATATGTGAGCAGAATTCAAATTATTCCAAATTAGCCATTGCAAACAGTTAAATATAAATTATTAATTTTCAAACAGTTTCCTATGTTATCTGCAGCTGTAGCTGCGCTGAGGTCTGGGGTGCTCTTGCACCAGGCAGTATAAATATGGTACATAGCACGGGTTACAGTTTAGGTGAGAAGTAGGTGCAGGTATCACTCAGACTGCTTCTCTCATTAAATGGCACTTCAGTGCTTGTGGAAGTGACTTATTCACAGGCATCTTGAGTTCTGTCTTAAAAAGCAGGATTCCTGCCTGTAATAGAAAACCAGAGTTACTGAGAGCAGCCAGCACCTGTCAAAATCTGCTTCAGTGAGGAATGGCCTGAGCTCACCAAATGGATGGTCAGAGCCTTCAAGCTGTTGGATGTCCAAGCACTAAACTCAGCAGTCTTAAGGCTCACAGCTGAAGGAACTGAAGGAACCAGGCAAAAGACTGCACAATTTGAGTGTCACTGCAGAACCTCAATTTAGTCTTGATTTTTTTTATGAAAAAGACAACATTCTGTTTGAAATACAGATACACGTATTCATCTCAGACATGTTTCTGTTCATGGCTGTTCTTGTATCTAGGAAGACCTTTGAATCCTTATACAAAGCTGATGTTAATGTTTCCAGAGTCTGGAGATAAGCTAATGGTTGTTTCCTTAACAACAGGTTTTCCCTGCAGGAACAGAGCCTACAGCTGAAGCTGTAGCTGATGGATTGGTTTTGGCTGTATTAAACTACAAGCGACTCACTGGAATCTCTGAAGCTTTTTCTGCCCTCACTTTGCATGTAACTTAGGCAACATGTGGACTAAAACTCCTGACCTCAAGATAAATATTTGTGCACCTGGAGTTTGGTCCTCAGCACAGGCTTCTTCCATAGCATGGTATGTGCTGAGGAAAGGCTGGAGGCAGCCTCTGGGAAAAACTGGGCACAAGCTGTGTCTGACCAGGGCACCACGCTCTGGGCTTCATGGGAATCCTCTTACAAAATCAATTCCCAGTCAGGTGGAAGTGGGGCAAAAGGAAAAATCTCAGAATATTTGAATCACTTAGTGCTGTAAGAGTAAATCCTTTTCTTGGATTATTTACCTTCCACCTATCCTACAAAAAGAAAGAGAATAAAGTAATGCTTATTTATTTTTAATACTTCCCTATCCCATGTATAGGTGTACAGTCATTCTGAGAAGCAGCAGCCTGCAGGCTCTAGAAACAGGTATCTACAGTCAGGAGCTGCTTTTGAAAAGAGTTACTTTAATCTTTTGGAATATGTGAGGGAGACATTTAAATACCTTTAAAAGCAGTGCTTGAGCAGGCTGTAAAATAATAGGTAATATTTCTCCCACAGAGCTACTACGAAGCTCAGTTCATTTCTCTATAATGCCCCCCTCAGAATTTCACAGCTCAGGGCAGTTTAAAGCCTCTACTTTAGTGAGAAAAGAACATTACATGAGCTTTGGGATTCTACATAGTTTTCACAAGTCCTGGGGAAGACCTGAGAGCTGCAGGACAGCCCTGCTTGCAATTTTATGCTGAGAAGCTTTAAGAGGAATGAGGCAGCAGCTGAGCCTGAACGTGTGAATCTTGGCAAACACAGGGTTGTGTGTGTGAGAGCAGCTTTACTGTTGGTTTGTTTGGTTGTTACCAGTGCAACATTAAACACAGCAGAAAGAAGCTTAGCATGGAAAAACCCAAACAAAGCTCCAGCCCACCCAGTGTGTACAGAGCCCAACAAGGACTGGCTTCCCAGTGCTTCAGCTGGCTCTGATTGTGGTATGGAGGGGAGTATGAGCTTCCTGAAAGCCACATTCCTTCCACAGCTCTTGTGGACCCATCTTCTGCTTGTCAAACACCCCAGTGAGAGTGTTCTCAGCCCCTCTCAAATTCCTTCTCTGCCAGTGGCTTCACTGCTGTCTTTGGATACGAATTGTCTAACTTGGAAACTGCCCATCCTGTCCTCCACCCCGTCACTTCTCCCCACACTGATCCCAGCCCCTGGGCCTGGCTCCTTGCTGGCACAAAGGGGCACAGCCTGAACATACCCTCCCCAGGGAGCCTCCCCATCAGCTCCCCAAGCCTGGCTCCAAATCTGCTTCTCAGTTTCTAAAATCCCCCTGGGAACTGCAGAAGTTCTGAGCTCTTCTTGCTTCCTGTGCTAAAGCACAT
This sequence comes from Lonchura striata, assembly GCF_050655825.1. NCBI lineage: Eukaryota > Metazoa > Chordata > Aves > Passeriformes > Estrildidae > Lonchura > Lonchura striata. The sequence goes on along the minus strand of NC_140720.1, from coordinate 5,149,124 downwards.
TATTCTGGGGTTTGGGGTTTTTTAGTGCTGCTTCATTTTTAAAGCTCAGCTGAGGATAGATCACAGAATCATTAAGGTAGGAAAAGACCAGAGCATTCATAACTCCTCAATTACAAAAGCAGGCAGGTCTCAAAATATCCCAAAGAATGGTGGAGAGAAACATTTTAAAATTACAGGAATTTAGTCCTCATTTGCCTTTGTGACCTTCCTATTTATTTATTACTTATTTATTTATTGCTTCTAGACTCCCAAGTACCTGTGGAGAAACAGCTATATGCAGCTGCTCAAGTCCTTGCACTCAGAGAAGCCACATTGCCAGAGCCAGAGGAGGTTCCAGTTTGCAGCCATGTCCAGCACAGCCTCTGGTGGCTGCCAGGAGCTCAGGTGGATTCACAGGAGAGGCTAAAGCAAGGCCAGCTGGTGCAGGGCAGAGCTCTCAAGGTGTGCTGCTGCAGCCAAGGTGACACCCAGAGGCAGAGCTGGTCCGAGGGAAGGTGCTTTGCAGGGCAGCCTGGGTCAGGCAGTTTCAGTGCTGGGAATTTGCACTGGCTTCTCTCAGACCTGCAAAACGTTCTGGATGGTTCTCACATGGGTTTGTCTCTCCCTGACACTGAATCCACACTGGGGAAGTGGCCAGGGCACACCTGCAGCGATGCCACCCATCACTGGTGTCCCTGGGCCACCCAGAATAGCCACGTGCCTGCTGCCAAAGTCACAGCAAGGTTGTATGAGCTGGTATCTGTATTTCAGTGTACCTGGCAAATGTACAAAACTCTAAAAGCCTGCAATCTGATCTGCACATGGTGGAGAAGTCAATACTCCTCCCTCCACCGGGACCTTGGTGAGATAGGATATTGTGGCTGAGTGCTGGAGCACTCCAGAGTGCAACTGTGGCAAAATCCAAAGCTGGGGGAAGGTTGGGGGATACAGTGGCTCTACAGCTGCTGTTTGTCTGTGCAGGGATTGCACCACAAGGCCTTGACAATAATGTCAGATGCTACAGAAAATTTTCTGTTAATCAGGGAAAGCAAAGCACAAAATAAACACTGTGTCCTGACCTTTCAACTGCCAAATCATTCACCTATTTTAAATCTACAAGTAAATTTAGTTCTGACATTAAAGAACAGCTGAAGATACGTGTTTAAATCAGCCACATACACTGCAAGTTTTCCACATGCACAGGAGCATTAACACCAGGCAGCAGCACCTTCCTAGTTCTGCCTGGACAGATGCTGTGGTTCTACACTGATGGGCCTAATTTAAATGGTTAGTTAAAGAAAAAGAGCATTGACTATAGACTAGAAATGAACAGCAGCTTTTAGATACACAAGTCCAAAACAACTGTCAGGAGGTCTATAATGTTTTTTTGGGGGCAGAAGGAGAACATGTGGTTGGGCTGTCTTTGGTGATTTTATTGCCCCCTGTCTTCACAGGGAAAGTCAGAAAAATTAATCTGAATTAATAACACCTGTGACTTGAAAGTCACAAGAGTTAGTTTTGTTATTCAGAGTTAAAGTGGCCTTCATTTGATTTAGCTTTCTTCATTTTCCAAGTAAAGTACACTAAATCAGATTAATGCCACTTAATTCTGAATATGAATATCTGCGTAAGTCTTAATAGAATTTAACTAATATACTTTAAAATATAATTCAACTCAGGCTCTCTGAGTGTCCCCTTCAAGGAAAGACTCACATCAATAGACTTAATGGGAATTGTTCCTCGATTGTGCTGGCATGAGATCAAAACATCACTCTCATAAAAATAGCCATATCTTGCTTAGATGTCTTTGTTCTGAGAGCATTAACACCTGACCCAGAGCTGAATGTATACCTGCTGAAACAGAATAAGAAATGGCAGCATGGGGTGAACCCTTAGTTACAAAAGAGGGATAAAACACTGACTTTGGCTTTTCCAGCTGAGATGGAGAAAAGGCATAGGTAGTCAGGGTCATTTCCATGTTCTGAAGGTGTAAAAAACATACATTGTTTTCATAAGGCTGATATAATTCAGGCTGTTGTGCTATTCTAGACATTGTAATTTCAAACCTGAAAGTTGCTAGAACCTTTATTTACATGAACTTCACAGAGGTGTGAGGAACTTCTGTCTCTGCCAGTAACTTGTAACCTTCCACTGAGCAGTAGCATCCTCGGGGCCCATACTCACACTTCTTTTTCCAGATGAGCTTTGCTGGAGAGGCTGGGCTTAAACAATGAGAACATGAAGATGCAGACACACCCTGGAACAAACAAGAGCCCAGCTTTGAAAGCAAACACAGGATTGATGTTTTCCCAGGTTAAAGAACTGCCTCTGACCGAGCACTCCCTGTGCAGTAACACAAAATTACCATAGCTAAGATTCAATCCTTCTCTGCTCCCCCTACAGCCAACCACCAGTGGCAGCTCCATCCTGGCCCATTTCTCCAACAGATTCTCCCTCAGCTTGCAAAGCCAGAAGTTCTCAGTGCCTCCACAACTGGATTCTTGTTCTGGACTTCACATTCTCCTTTAGCACTTTAGGGGAAAGATCTCAGCACGGAGATTTATCAAATAACATCTCACTGTGCTAATCATTCATGTGGCTAAATAAGGAACCTGTGCTCCTTAGGATATCTGTTATAGGCAATGAAAAGTGACAGGTTCCAAACAGGACTCTCAGTGGCAAGACTGGAGTGCAGAGCAGCCTCTTAGCTCAGACATGCCAGGTAGGTGTCTCGTGAGGCACTGAATATTCTGCTCACCTTCCCTGTGTAATTTTCATGACCTGATGCATAACCCAGTCTCCAAACCTGCCCAGGTGCCCTGACCCTTCTCTCCAGCTCCTGCAGCCATCCCCTATTGGCACTTTCTGCAAGCAGCATCATGCTGAGCAAGGCAGCATCTGGCTCCATGTGACCTTGGGGTTTTCTCAGAGTGCCATTAAATCTTTCAATTAAATATTGCTCAGTATTCTATCCAGCAATAATTCCTGAGTCAAAATTTCAAGTGCTGATGGATAATGTATATGTTTTCCACAAGAATCCAATGAGATATACTAAGGAATCTGATATGTACATGCAGAGTCTGCACTGGAATAAAAACTAAACTAAACATGTCTAAGCTTTTAGAACATCAAATCCAGATTCCAGACAATATTAAAACCCTCCAGATTTGACTGGGACTCACCAGTCTGTGTTGCCTTCCACTGCATTTAGACAGAGAATTAATCTTGATATTCAAAGCCTTCCAAAACCTCCATGTTTCAAAAATAACAAAATTTATTTCTCTTTAAGTATAGGCTTGTTACAGCTATTTAGGAACATCTTAGTGAAGTCAGATAGATCTTGAACCTCCCCTGGGGATGGTTTAGATGTCAGTGTTCATCCATTAACAGATTGGAAACTATCCAGGGCAATATTGCAAGAAAACACGCCATGTCCAGGCTTTCTTCCTGTTTCTTCCTCTGTTAAACAAGACTCTCTGAGCAGTTCTCTACAAATAAATCCAAGGTTAAATATGATAAATAGGGCAGGGAATGCAGAGAAATTCAAATTGCTATTAGCAATGCATCCTGCTGTTTGGTCAAAGGGATATTCCTCTCTATTGGTAGGGGAGTATGGAGTAAAAACACTTGGACAGTGAGAACCTCATTTTGCCCCAGTTCCATCACTTATTCCTGCTCCTTGTCACTGACAATAAGTGTGCAAAGGATTTACTCTTCCTCAGGACAATGCCACATGCTGCCTGTGTAACCCCAATTGACACAGAGTCAGGAAAAAGCTTACCAGGCCCAAACAGGTTTAATGCTGCCTTCCAATGGATATTGTTTTGCATAAGAAACAACCAAGTTCTCATACACAAGCAGGCAGCTGAAAGAGGAACAGCTGTCCTAAGAAGGCAAAAGGCAAAATATGGAGGAGAAGTTGGTGCATTCAAGGTTTCTACCAGATGGAAAACATAGGCTTGGAAGATGCAGGCAGGAGGGCAGTGCTTGGGGTGACAGGGAGACCCCAGCTCCTACAGGAGCAGCCTTGTCTCCAAACCAGGCAGAACCAGATGAACCCTACAAGAACAACCTTGAGAATAAAAAAATGTGTTTCTGGATAAGTGCTGGCTAAAATGATTGAAATAGCTTGCAGAGAAAGAGAATTCCTGATTCCTCTGATTTTAGAGGAAACAGAGTTTTGTACTTTCTCTGTAAATAAAAGGCCTAAGTGATCAATTTTCCCTGCTATTAGAAACAATCTACTGGGCATAAAACCTTTTAAGTGCTTTGGTCAAAAAGAGGACTTAAAAGCTCCATTCATTTCCTCATGGAAAGGCAGGAACTTCATCCCTTTGACTGCAAATGCACAGATCTTGAAAAGCCAAGGATGCATGTGCTGGGGACATGATGATGCTGACACTCCTCTGTCCTCAGCCTTATCTTTCACTGACATAAGTATAAAGCAGGTGTAAAGCAGCTTTATGATTTGTGCTTTGTGAGGAGCACCAAATGATTTTGGGCCAGTGAAATGACTCTAGAAGACACAGCAATGGGGAGCACACAGCTCTCTCCATGTTTGTATACAACAAAGAAAACACAGATGTGACCTTTGTCAGCAGTCAGTGCTCTCATTAGTGTGTCAGAGATAATAACTCTTACGCATGAAAATCTGACCTACATAAGCTATAAAAGAAGAAAAGGCAACAATTTACTTAAGTCTCTATTATACTGTTAATGATTATAAGCTGAAAAACTAGTCCATAATGCAGGAAACTTGTAATTAAAAAGCATCAATTATCATTTTCTCCTTGCAGGGGACATTAGTCAGGTTTGCTTTCCACAGTCCCCTTGGGAATACAGATAGACATGTAGGGCTGTGTGATTCACTCTGGAACGGTCAGAAAGGAAGCGACTCAGTGGAAAAAGATTAGCTTCAAGAAAAAAAAAAAACAGTAAAAGGAAATGATAGTTAAAGACACGCCTTTCAGTGTTTCTTGTTTGACAAAGTACAGGTATGTGTCAGGTTGTTTCTAACAGACCAGCTCTTGCCTCCCTCCAGCCATGACTAAACTGGATTTCTGCAGTGTACACGATGTTCTGAGGCTCCAGGGCTGAACCAGCTGATACCTTCAGTCATGCTGAACATACCATCCTTCTGCAGAGATCAACTGGTCCCTGGGAGGAACGTGAATCTCTCTTCAGGGGGCTGAAAATTCCCCCTCTGCTGCCTGAAGGTCCCTGACTCTCAGCCAGGGTGAACAGACCATCTGGAGGCTGTTTCAGACACAGCATTCTCAGGTAGAACCAGTTTTTCAACAGTGCCAATGTGTGCTGTAAGCCCATCTAGAGTGGTTCTGGCAGCCCTGAGGAAGTGCCAGAAAATGTGATCCATCATTTTGTGTGCAAGAGCTGCATTCACCCTTGGCTTTCTGTGCTTCCAGCTTTGCCATGGATCACACTGCAGAATCACAGCTCACCTCCAGCCACCCCTGAGCTTTTGCCTCCTAAGAGCTGCTGCAGCTCTCAGCATTCCTAATAAGAATGCTCTTCAAAACTCCTGTTCCTTTAATCAGCATGCAACAAAAATATAAAAAACCTCAAACAGTAATAAAATAAAACCTAAGCTTTGCATTATGGGAGACTGTGAGATTTTCATCATGCTTTAAATAATTTAAATTATTCAAAAGAAATCTATATTTCCTATTGACAATCTGATGTTAATTTAATAACCTGTGTGGCTGTAATTTTCATTAATTGACTTACACTCTGACCACATCTTAATAGACTTGGAAATTTTTTCTCCTATTACACTCTCACAGCCAAGGAGGGATGCCAAGTTCACCCTTCCAGTAATACCATGATTCAGCCCACTTAAGACAAAGCTCCCATCTTTGTCCTATCTTTGTCAACTTCTCTGTCCCCTCTGCTCCTGGGACAGACCAGCAGCCCTCCTTATCATTCCCTTGGAAGCACTTCTCCCCACACAAGGCAGAGTTTCCTAAGCTGGTTGGAGTTTGAGCCACTCCAGAAGATCCCACTGTGAGACAGGCTGGGAGGCTGGTGAGAGCCCCAGGGAACTCAGGAGTTTGGCTCAGGTTAATTCCATGAGGACTGCACTCACTCGGGGCTCTGAGCAACACAAGATCTCAGGAAAGACTCTTCTGCCCTTGTAGTGGTGTCTCATTGATTTGCAAAGTGAAATTGTGTCAGTCACAAGTCAGTGGAGACTTGGCTCTGTGTGTAGTAAAACAATGAATAAAAAACAAGGCAATGCACAGGATTTACAGCCAAGCTCTCCCTATGAAGAGCTAATGGTGCTTTCTGGAAACAGGTGATTTCAGCAGTCACAGCTCCTGCAAGCACTCAACAGGGCTTGGATTATGCCAGCTGAATAACAGTGTAATAGGATGTTTTCTTTTGAAGCACACATTCCCAGGCTGGTGCATCACACAGGCCCTTTGGTGCCTCAGGACTCCACATCCCCATCCAGGACTGACACAATGGGAGCAGCAGAAACCTGGGTCAATGGTGCCATTACCTGCAGCTGGGCTTTTTGTTAACATATATATTTTCTGTTTCTCCTACTGGTCACCTGACAATGATAAACACAGAAATGTTTGGGACAAGCCACCTCCAGAACACTGATTCTGCCACAGCAGCACATCCCCAGAGCAGCACCAACACCAAGAAGTGTGGAGCTGTTAAGGTAAGAGGACTTGGGTTGTTTCTTCCAAACCTTCCACAGTCAGGAGGATTTCTTGCCACCAGCCCTGCTCATTCCCCTCTGTCTTTTCTTTCATCTTCTAATTTTCTTTCTTCACTGTACTGAGCCTTCATGTCAAGATCTTCTTTCATCTCCTGAGTAAAACATTAAAACAAAAAGACAACTACAGAAAAATCAGGGCAGTAAGCAGAGGACAATGAACCATCACACTGGTCACTTCTGGTTTTCATTCAGTGAAAAAAATTGTTATATTTTTTATCATTGCCTCAAAGGACACCCTGATTTCATCTCCCACTCTTATACCTTCAGGATTACACAGAAATATATTGCTAATCTATTAATTTCAGAGGCAGAATACATCTTTATTATGACTAACAGTTTAGTAGTGGAATTTCTCCTCAAACAATACCTGTTGGATCTGAATTCCTCTTAACCACAAGACTGTGGTCCAAGCAGTGTGAGGTCCATTTCTAACAATCACCATGAGAGCTTCACACTCAGTCAAATCCAGGCTGATGGGGGCAGAGCCAGAGAGCCTTTGCAGTGACAGCCTTGCCCTTTGCTGCTTTGTTCCCAATCTTTCATTTCAGCTTCATGCTGCTGTTCTGTTTGTCATCAGACTTTGCAGTGACTCCTTCCCCAAGGAAACTGTGATTTCTTTTGCTATTACATTTAAAATTTAACTACAGCGATTATTTCCTGTAATGGTGAGAATTTTTTCAGCCTTCCCACTCAGCACGTTTGTGGCTGGTGAGAAAATAAATTACCTATATAAATAAATGCTCACATTTAGCTGAAACCTTCCATGCAAGCAACATTCTCATGACTGCTCAGCTCTCTAATGGGAGCACTTGTGATATACAGTGGAACATTGCATAGTATGAAGGCAATAAGCTCCACTTTTTGTGATTCCTTAGATATATCAAATTGCTTATCACCTCCCAAATAACTGCAGAAGTGATGGTTATTATGCTTTCACTTATTCAGAAACTCCTTGAAATTCGAAACAACAAAATGTGCTAGCATTTTAAATCTGTACTGATACGTTATTGCGTTCAGTCGCGGGGGTGCCTTTGATACATCTGTTTTTCTCAAACTTTGTTGCATTTTCCTGTGCCTGCCCTCTCCTTGCAGGAGATGGGCTGTATTCAGTTGGACAGTGTCACCTCCCCTGCCCCCAAAAGCTGGGCTCAATACAGCTCAGTGATGAACTGCAGCACAAAGAACTTGAACGGAGCCAAGCTCACAAAGCAGCAGGTGAAACAACACAGCGGAAAAGTAAATAAATGCGGAGGTTTATCAGGAACTGCTCAAAGCAGTGCCCCAGCATTCACAAACAATTCACTACCCTGAGGGAGAGGGGAAGAAGGCACGGTGGGCAGGTTTACGCTGCATTTAGGACAGTGTTGTTTAAGAGTGGCGGCGGTGGGGGAGAGGCGGGCGAGCGCTGTAGGAACCAAAAATTCCCGTTTATTGCTCCATGGAAAAAAGAGCCGGGACGGGCCCAGCCCGGCGCTGTCCCCCTGCAGTGCCCCCGCCGCCCACCAGGGGTCAGCCCGGCACCGCCGCGGCTCCCGTGGGCACGGGGCGCGGTAACCCGCCTTACACCGGCCTTACACCGGGGTTAAACCCGCCTTACACCGGCCTTACACCGGGGTTAAACCCGCCTTACACCGGCCTTACACCGGGGTTAAACCCGCCTTACACCCGCGCTAAACCCGCCTTACACCGGCCTTACACCGGGGTTAAACCCGCCTTACACCGGCCTTACACCGGGGTTAAACCCGCCTTACACCGGCCTTACACCGGGGTTAAACCCGCCTTACACCGGCGTTACACCGGGGTTAAACCCGCCTTACACCGGCCTTACACCGGGGTTAAACCCGCTTTACACCGGCCTTACACCGGGGTTAAACCGGCCTTACACCGGGGTTAAACCCGCCTTACACCGGGGTTAAACCCGCCTTACACCGGCGTTACACTGGGGTTAAACCCGCCTTACACCGGCGTTAAACCTGCCTTACACCTGCCTTACACCGGTGCTAAACCCGCTTTACACCCGCCTTACACCGGCGTTAAACCTGCCTTACACCCGCGCTAAACCCGCGTTACACCCGCCTTACTCTGGCGTTAAACCCGCGTTACACCGGGAAGCTCCTGTTACACCAGGAATTCAGTCAATTTAATAATTAAAGGAATGTATTAAATTCAATCAAAGTAAAATTGGAAAAGCCACAAGCGAATCAGCACGAGCCAGGCGGTCGGTGCTGGGTGAACTGGGTCCGGACCATGCGGCACCGTACCCTGGCAGTTCACGGGGTACTGATTTCACAGGGGTTTTTATACCGTTCCCAGGCTTAGCGGGATTCTGTGGGGGTCCTCCTGTTTCCTTTTGTCCTTTTTCACATATTCATGCATGCTCTTTTCTTGTGGCGCTTCTAAACTGAGGTTTTCCCGGAATACTCTGATTGCGGTAATCCCCCCCGAATATCTTGTTCTGGCGACGAATATTCATTTTAAGGCATATCTTCTAGACAGAATAATCCTTCAGAATAACCATCTTTTGAGACAGGAATTCATCCTGTGTATATTGCTCTTTCCCGTCACTTGGTTCCATTAAAAAAGATACTGTATTTTTTAGTCCTGAGCACGAATTTATTCTAAATCATATATTACACAGGGGAACTCCCGTTACACCGGGAACTCACTGGGCTGCGAATGGGAAAGGAAGGTAACCGTGGAGAGGAAGAGGAGCCTCGATTCAGGCGTTTCTGTGTCACCTCTAAGGCCTCTGCTCTACAACAGGAGAAATGTTCCAAAGTTCCCCCACCTGGGCGCGGGTGAGGCTCCTCCCGAACGAGCGGAGCGCAAGCAGGATGTGCGGGAACTGCTCGGAAAGGGAATGGCACAAGGGACTCGGGTATTGCCATCCCAATGGAAGTGCCCCGACAAGGAATGGCACAAGGGACCTGGGCGTGTGCCATCCCTTCACTCTGCTCAAAAAGTAAATATTTACCCACACCTCATTTTCTGTTTCCTGAGCTCAACTTGGTGACAACACAAAAATTTCTTTTTTGTTGTTGCTGTTTTCAATAATGTATTGTTTGAGGTCTAACCTGAGCTTTGATTTGTTCAGTAACAGACTCAAGACTTATTTCCTAAATATTTCCAATGGAATCATGAGGCTTGTTTGGCACATGCTCATATCAGGACTCCTTGTGTAGTTTGCTCATGAGCCCATTTACCTTATCTTCACTGGCGATGTCTCCTGAATATTGTCCCATACTCTGAAATATTTTTGTTATCTGCAAGACAAAACAGAAGAGCTCAAAGCAATGCACAGCACTCTGAGAAATGGACAGTTCACACGTTTCAGTAGGGCAAAAAACTACAGGGTAACTAAATCCAAAATAATGTAGGATTATTCCTGACAACAGATAAACTGAAAGTGAGCAACGAATTCTTCCTCTGCTACTCTATCATGCCCAGATGATATTCTGAAGCTTTCCAAACTCCACTGTTTTCCCAAGCTTTCCCAAAGGCTGGGAAGAACTTGTGGAGGAATTTTTACCTTTGCAATTTAGTAAAAGACTTATGTGAATGCAAACACTCCCCCACTCAGTTGTTAAAGCAATTCAGTGCATTTACCTGCTTTAAATGGGTTCTTGACTCAAGATCCAAAAGCCTGGAATCTGTTGCAGAGAGGGCATCTTCCAAATGCCAATCCATACAATGGATCTGTGGCTCACCAAGAATAAAAAACTTCACAGGCATTCATTGCAACATGAATGTGCAAAATCCAGTGCAAAGTTCAATTCAGTTTTCTTTATTAAAATACCTTTTCACATTTCTTATACTAACGCATTTGCATGGGCACTCATGGGATGCTGAAAGAACATTTGTCAACAGAAGAGAGCTATGAAGTCAGTCAGTTTTGACAGGCTCATGATACAAACAACATTTGCACAGGGAACAATAAATTAGAGATATTAATCAGTAACCAGAGCTTGAAATTTTAAACATTTGGAATGGAAGATATAAACCCCTTTTGTGTTTCTTGCTGGTTTTGCACCTTTGATGCAGTGCTTAAAGCAGCAATTGTATATCTATATACAAATCCATGACCTCTTTTTTACTATTTTCTAATTAAAATGAGAACCTTCTTACCTGTGGCCCAGATATTGTAGGAATTTAATTTGCAGTAAGAAAAAGGGACCAACTGCAATGTCAAAGGCCATCTGGTTAAGGGGTTAAGGACAGTATTTTTTCTCTTTTGTTTTCTGTTCTTCTTTTAAATTAATGCAGCCAAGATAAACATGGGCTGCGGGATTATATCTGTGTCCAAACTAGATCCACGTTAATGGTTTATAATACTACAGAGAAAAAGGATAGGTATGGAATTCCATACTGGACAAACTGGGCACAAGTACAACTTCAGATCTCTCATAAAATCAGAGGAGTAAGGATTGTACATAACAGGATTTTCAGGTACAAACTCACTGACCTGGGTGTTTTATATCCACTCAATGAAGACTTATCATAGAATCATCCAAAATAACTGTGATGGACAATCATTTCTTGAAGACCCATCACATCAAATAAACCAACAAGCATCAGAACTTTTAAAGGGGAAAAGCAATTTAGTGAAGAAGAAAGACTGTTTGTCCCTCTGATAGAAGCACTTGGTAAAGTCTGAATCTCTGAACAGTTATTCAAGTTTTTTTACAGAGCTCACTCTTCCCTCAGGCCCTCCCTGCAGTGTCACATCCCTGTGGGTTATAACTGAGCTGGCTCCAAGCCTGGTAGCAGTCCAGCTGCTGCAGCACAGGGAGCTCAGCACAAGCTGCAAGATCATGTCAAGGTAAATCCATGGCTGGCCAGGCTGTGCTGAGCTCTGTTCTGCACAGTGGTGGCACTGACAACCAACTTAGCAAGTTTAAAGCAAGCTTAGATATTTCTATGTCCTACTGGTATCACAGTAGTTGCTGCATTGTAGAAATGTACTTCCTCAGCTGTAGCTCCCCCTTTGTTTCCTTAGAGCATGAATTGGAGGCAAAAAAGGTAAAATTGCATTAGCAGGAGAAATCAGAGATGAGAACCTGGGTCAGTGGTTTCTAGAGCCACTTTCCTATGAGAATTTTTATTTGTAATTTTTTTCCATTAAATGCTTTAGGAACATCTCTATTGTTCCTCCTAAGGAAATAAACTTTGAAAAGACGAGTCTGGCTAACTCATAAATAACTGCTGCAAAGCCTTTGAAACACTTGCAACATCTTCCATCTCCTGTTGTTTTCTTCTCCCAGTTGATCTTTAAGGTGACTGTACTAGGTAGCATCAGGATGCCCATATATTCTCTGCTGGCAAAAAGAGCAAAAGAGAAAAAAACAAGGTGTGAGTATAGCTGTGCCCCTACCCTGTGTCCTGTAACATATTCCTTAGAACCCTCCACAGTGAGCTAATAAAGACTCACTCTTCTCTGGGGAGATATTGGTATTATCTTCATCAGAGAGAAAAAGAAATAAGACAGTGGGAGATTTAGAGTACAATTACAACCTAGACCCCAATACTGTTAATCACCAACATCTGTAAGTGGGTGCTGACTGACAAAAGTTGGATTTCTAAGGGAACTGCTGGCACTAAACACACTTGGAAGTCAGATCCCTTATTTACTAGATGTTCAGCTGCCACAGTCAGACCCCAGCACCAGTCCCAGGAGAATAAGAATCTTTCCTTAAGGGCTGGTGTCTCACAGGGAGCAGTGCAGCACCCAATTTCTGGACACTGTTCCTGCAAGAGCTGTGCCAGGGGTGATCTCCAGGGGCAGAACCCTGGCACTGGCTGGCACAGAGGACAGACAGAGCAGTCCTCTACACCAGCCAATGGGAGCGGGCACAGGGAGAGCCCAGACTTCATTGTTTTTACATTATATGACAGAAACAATTCTGTCCACTGGGGATTCACAACTGTCAAGTCTTTCCTGGCATCAGTTGCCAAAGTCTCCCTCCAAGAAATTTCTGCTCAGGGTACGTGGTGGCCTCTAACCTAACAGTTCAGTCTGTCAGCACTGAGGCGCCTCATTCCTTTTGTGGACTTACCCCAAAGGATTTGCCCCATGAGTCAGAGGAATTCCTGGTTTATAATTCAGCATTTATTTCAGAGTATCACCTTGTTTTTCATATCCTGACTGCCTGAAATCCCCTCCCCCCAGTTTTAACTGGACACATCCTTCATCTTCCTTTCCTGTCTGAAACTATTGTGCCAAGTTACTGTGCACAGTTAAACACAGGCCAGGTCCCCCTTTGGAGCTGGCAGTGTGAATTCCTTTAACACTAAGGATACACTTTTGGGATCACTTGAGTAAGATGAGAAAGTAGCTGAATAACACCTAGAAATTCCTACAAAGAGATGTAAATTGTACAGGTTTCTGTCTCAGAGGGCACATGCTGAGGTTGGACAAATAGGCAGCTAAAAGTACACAATGTCCTTGTGTACTGCCAGTCCTCCTGAACCCCTAGGACAGAACCAAACAAATACACAAGCACATCTAGGAGTAGCAGGAGAGGAGGAGACGTGAAGTCAGAATGTACTGCTGAGGTAAATTTGACACAATACCAATTAGTGTTTGGCGAAGTGGCTATCTCATTGTCAAGATATTTCCTTCAATATGTTTTCAGAAACTGGAACCATTAAATAACTTAGAAAGATTGCCAGCTCTGATTTCAGGAAGGAAACCTCCTCCCAGTTCCTCTCTAAGTAATTCATTTCTTTTGCAAATACTTCCTATGGATTGCATTTAAGATACAAATTTCTGAAGCAGAGGAGATGGAGGGGAGCAACCCCTGACACAAAACTTTGCGTTCCTTTCTAAATGACCTAAAAATCCAAGACATTCAGGTTCAAGGTACTCTGGACTGCAAATCAGTCACAACCTGTACTACAGCTGAGCCTTTATATAGTTTAAGTAATTCAGACTTTGACTAATTATTTTTCTAATGCATCACCTTTCTTGACATAATACAAACACTTTCAATGCACTTGTGCCAGTACACAGTGTTTACTAAAAGCCTGAACTCAATTTTGTGATGGTCTCTCAGTGAACAAGAAGCAAAGTTCCTAAATTTCCCCGCTGGGTTATATTTATTCTGACAGAAACTATGTAGGGACAATTGCACAAAAGCAGGACTAGCAACCATTAAAATTATTTGCTATGTCTTCCTTCTCTACAGTGCAGTTTTCTGTTCTGCCTGTGACATCTGGAAGAGCCATGCAGAACTGAATGTTAACAGACTTTATCTGAGCAGTGGAATGTACATTATTGGAATTTAGGGAGATAAAAGGACATCAGGATCTGATGAGTCTCCACCACCAATACTGAAATAAAAGGCTGCATATCCTCCCTGAAAACAGAGCTCTTAGCAAAATACTCTTCTCTGCTGTGGTCCTTTGTCTCACACTTCTGGAACATCTATTACTTCCTAAACAGAGTCAAATTCTACAAGTTTTTTGACAGGCCACTCCAGCTAAGTGATCCATCTGGCATTCCCTGGGATTCAGATGCCAGCTGACCAGCCCAGCTCCTGAAGGCCCCTTCCACTCACAAATAAGGCAGCAGCAGATCAAATGCAACTTCACCTCTGAGCCAAACACTTCATTTGCCTATCAAGAAGCAGAACAGCTGGGGAGGAAGTTTAAGCCACTTGATCACTTTATAAGGAGCATTTTCCTTTTCAGGAGTAGGATCAACAACTCCTCATTTGGACCAAACCTCTGAGATACATTGCAGTTAAGCATGTGTAAAAATGAGCTACTGAAAAAAAAAAACAGTTGCAAGAAAATTATGTTAAAAGGCATCTTAGCAGCTCCCTGCCTCTTCTGTATTCATCTGTGTGCCCTGTAAAGTGTTGAGAGAAAAGCAGAGGGAATGGAAAATCTATGAAGAAATTAATCTGTCCAGTCCAATTTTACATCACTTATTTGGAGAGGGAGGTGCTGCTTTTGTCACAGGCTTTGTTGGTAACAGAAGTGGGAATTTAAGAAGCAGAAGACAAGGCTCTGTTCTTTTGCTATGTCCTTTAAAGCACTAATAATGAAAAAAATAAATAGTTATTATGTTAATACATTAACAGTATACCTAAGGAGGGGACAATGTCTCAGACATTAACTGAATAAGGCAGCTTCTAGGAAAACAAGATGTGCAAGTGTTATAAAACTGACTTTGCTCTGGGTGTTTCTGAAAATGAGATTAGTTTTACAGAATAACTACTTTTATTACCTTTCTACTGCTAACATGAGAGTAATAAAAGAAACACAAAGAAAACATTGCCCTCAGCTGACACTTTTCTTCCTTGAATCTGACATTACTTCATGGATTACCTGGTTTAGCAAGCTTTAATAGCCCAATTAATTATGAAAGTGATTCGCATGGGGTGGTCAGTTTATTTTCACTTTCTTTTTACTATACTTCCATAGAGAGATATTTTACTTACTTTTGGCCACAGGGGAAAAAAACCCCAACATCTTCATGTCCTTTAGAAATTATGTAGGCTGCGGAAAAAAAGGACAAAACCTCCTCCCTGAGCTTACACTTCATGTCTGTCACAGCCACCCTTGACCATTTTTTCTTTTGTGTTGGACAGGGACAAACTTTCTTCTGCACGACATTCCAAGGAATGCCTGGTATAACCCAGGGGAGGGTTCAGCTCAACATATTTTTAGAAAACTGAGAGCAAAGAATAAAAACAGACCTTTTAACTAAAAGACACAATGACACTATAAACCCTCCTGGCCTGTGTTAATATGAGTTTGTTTATTGTAACACAATCTGTGACCTTCAGTGCACTGCCAGTGTCTGTAAATAATACAATGGGCTGCCTGTGTATCCCATGGGGATGGGAGTGCTGATGGAGCCTTTCAAAACTCAAATGGATGCCATGAGCTGACGTATATTGTGCTATTGTGATTCTTATTTATGTCTCTCCTTTTTTTCTTTTTAAGTACAAGCTCCAAAATCACAAAGTGGGTGGCAGAAAAAAACAACCGTCTGCTTAGTCTGAGTTAGATAGAATACCCAACATTCATAAAAGTACTCCTGAAATGTGATTTCCCTGCCCCTCAGATCTCCTGAGGGCAGACTAACAGCTCATTCAACATATTTCTTCTATTTAAAAAAAAAATCCACATTTTGTCACTGGCTTCTTACAGGACCTTCACAAAACTCCACATTTTTAGCTGAGATACTCCATATATATGGATGGTATTAGTCCCACTTCTGTGACCCAGCTATGACCCAGCTTTGTACTCTGCAATAAAAACTGTTTGCTTTCAAAATTTCTTACCAGGTCTCAGTTTACTGCAAGACCTTGGAGTCATCCTACCTGCTCTACCAGTGGATGAAAATAAACCCAGGAGGAAGCAGCCACAGAGAGTGAACAGAGGGGACTTCTGCAAGTTGGGGTGATCACCATCCCTGCTTGGTTCAGCTGCTCACACCTTAGGAAGGAGCTCCCCTCTCTGGGCATTCTAGTCACAGGGGCTGTGTGAGCAGGCATCCCTGGGCACTGGGGATGACAGATGGGACTGGAACAGCAGCTCTGTCCCCACTGATGCATTTACCAGCTGAGCAGTTTTCATCTGCAAATCTCCTGTAGCTGCAGAGCCATCCCTCACCTTGTCCCACCCTGCCAGCATTGGTGGCACAGACCAAAGCTGTGCAGGTGCTCGACACAAACTCCTGGGAGATCATTATCTGTGCACCAGCACCACCAAACTCCAGCCCCTTCCACAGACTCCTAAAACTGACCATTCTACAGACAGAGGATTGATAGCCTGCTTCATGAAAATATATACAAAGGGATTGCCCCATATGTCCTGCAAAGGCCCCGAGCAACAAATAAACCACAGCAACTCTTGAACACCATCTCACCAGAGGCACAAACATCTCAACCCGTGCCACTACATTTACCTGATTGCATAAAGTGTATACTTACAGAATGCCTGTTTTCCATAGAATCTGCAAAATAAAATACAATGTATAAATTATGAAATGGCACCTTCCAGAGTGACCAGTTTTAAGTTCTGGAAAATACAGGTATAGGTACTTTAACCTTTTTGTTCACTTTGCAATGATCTAAAATTCCTACCTACATCTAAGCTTAAAGCTCTGGGCTTTAAGGAGTATTCAAGTTCTAGATTAATGCAAGTACAGGGGTGAGACCAGATATTTCAAAGCCCACACTGAACAGGACCTGTTTGGCAGCTTTTAAGTGCAGAGCTTAAGAGCAGAAGTCTCTAGCACAGTCTCTAAGAAGCCTCTAAGGGCACAGTCTGTTACTGGACAGGAGAGTCTTCCTTTTAGAGGCAAGTTCTCATCAGGATTTTACTTCCTAATCCAATTCCTTGCCAGGAAAATAATGTATTGCAGAATTCCAGTAGAGGATATAATTTTCAGGTCAAAAATAACATCTTGCAAAGACACCTGACATTTTATTAATAAAAAGTTGCTTGTTCCCAATGAAAAACCTGAGGGCCAGCAAGCTCTTTCCTTTTATGGTCAGTGAACTTTAAGACTGGATCATACACTTATTTTTTAAAAAGTGGATTTAGATATTCAGAATTTTCACAGAATACATTCAAATACCAAAACATAACTATTTCCTTTCTCTCTCAAAGTAAATCCAGTTTTAGGAGAGGACTTCAAGTCTTGTTAAAAGCGTTCATCTGTATGTTCTGTTGAGATATTTCAGATGTGACAAAACTAAGTCCTGAATCTTGAAGGGTATTTTCTTGGAAAGTGTATCAGATTCACTGGAGAGAGGCTGTGTGAGGGAAATTCATCTAATGTTCAAAAAAGGGCTTGGACTGGGCTTTTGCATAAATATTCTCAGTATTTTTATATAAATGGGAGTCAGTTCCTGAATCTGTTTTTTCTAATTATATATATTTTTAAATAGCAAATTTAAAAATCAGCCTTCCATAGGCAGAACACTTATGTAAATTTTGAGAAGTTCCCTGAAATCGCTAAATGAAGGACATTATGCAGAGCACTATTACCATTATTAGACCCTAATAAAAGTCTTTTAGAAACTCCCTTGTGAGCCAGCAGAAGTAACAAGGAAACTGAACATGGGTGAAGGTCTCTGGAATGATACATTCAGAGTTTTATACCCAGAACTTTTAGCCTAAGCAAAGGATTAAAAACTGAGGTGACTGCAGCATCTTACATCATGAACTCAAATTCAGTATACAACTGATCTCAGTGTTTGCAAGATTGAGCCATGTATGCTTAGACATTAGGAAACAAACTAAGAAGTTACATGGAACACACACAAAAGCATTTTTGTGTCCTGAAAGCCAACAAAATTGAACAAAACCACTGCTGACCCAGTGCTACATCAAAGCTCAGTTTAAGTGGACAAAACCATACATAAGGTTTATGAAATGAGACATTAACAAGCTGTCATTTAGTCTCTGTCACAATGTATTGTTCTCACAGGAAGGAGGAAATGAGAAATTTTGTGTAAATTCCAGACTTCAAACAACGGGATGCTGGCTACCCAAGGCTCGGAGGTCACAGTGCCAGTGATCCTGCCTCCTTGTTACCTGTCACCCACATCCAGAGCTCTGGGGCTTCCTAGCTGAGTGTCACAGCCCTGCCAGGAAATGTCACACTCTGTGTCAGGGAAGTGCTGCTGGAAGCCTGGGTGATTTCCACCAGGTACCACTCAGGGCAGCCACCAATAAAGGCACAGTGATACAGTGCTTGTCAATCTTTTCACAATTGTTTTATTTAATTTTTGTTTAAAAAAATAATAAAAAAGAAGGTGGTTTTCTTTTTTATTAGTTTTACTGTAGAACTGAGAGATTTTTCATAATACCTTGCTTTCCCTTACTGCCAAAACTGGGGAATTGGGAAATGCTTAATTCTAGACACACAGAAAAAATGGTCAAGCTTCTGTAGAAGCTCCATGTTTTTTGAAAAGATTCAGAGCTGTAGGTCTGATACTGGTGATTTCTAAAATATTCCTTTCTAAAAAATGTAGGTGGTTTTATGGACTTCTGATGGATTTAAACTCTTGGTATTGCTTCTAGCTGACAGGATTTTAAATTCTAAGAACACATTTTTACAAAGGAGTACATATAGCAGGAATTTAAGACACTGTCACCCCCACCTGCTCTACCATTTCTTGTTGCTAGGGGTTATGGAGAGGAGAATATGTGCCTTAACAGCTGCAATTGTCAATCCACCTCCAAGGCACCTCCAGCCCTGGTGAAAGCCATACTATGAACCAAAGGTGCTGAGCTGCAGACACACACAACGTTCTGCCAAGGCCCTTGCTGGAGCAGTAGCTTCCATCAGGGAATCTTGGCAGGCAGCTTGGGAACAGCTCTGACACGGGGCATGCACATAATCCAGCTCTGCACTGGAGGTTCAAGCAAGGTCAGAAGCTCCCTGCATATGTGTCTTACTGAAACCATCTGGCTTTGCCTGATTTTTGGCTGAAGCTATTGTAAGCATTTGGCTCTGGAATCAATGTCTCACAGATCCAGGCCTTAGTCTAGAATATGTCTAGAAACCCAAAGATCCAAAGAGTTTTTATATTGGAGAGAGGACAAGTTATTTGCAAGGGTTTGGACTGCTCACAACTATCATGTGCCCATAATACCCGAGTTCTGAACAACACAATGAATCCCCAGACCCTGCGAGTTCTTCCTATGCTGGAAAAGGATTCAGTGGGAAATTCTGGCTAAGATGTAGGTGTTAAGCCTGAGGCTCAGGAGCAGGAAAGTATTTGAGCAGATTTCCTGATTGCCAGAGCTGATTTTGAATAGATTTGTTCCAACCCTCTGAATGCAATGGGGATTTCTCATGCCTCTTTCCACTGGGCTATATTTATTTTTCCATAGTACATTGTTGGTTGCTGTAGGACTCTTAGAATTTCCTGTCTCACCGCTGCAATTGCTTCCAAGTGACCAATTCATTTTTCCAGACTTAGCAGCATAAAGGCTGGTTCTGCATTTTGTTTGCTGGATTTCCACTTTCCTAATAAGAAATTGGGAATTGTTATCTTGCAATGAGCCACAGTGAGCTCAGTCCAGTGCACATAAGATCAGTGCAAAGCCTCCCACTGGCTTCTGTGAGCTTTGGGTCTGACACACAGGAAAGACAGAGTTCACTGAAGGAGAAAGAATGTACCAATAACATCATCTTCCACAGGAAGTGTCCTGGAAAAACGTGAGGAAATCTGTGCACTGGAGTTGGCTCTAATTCTCCTCAGCAGCACGAACAGGACTGTGCAATTCCAAGAACTGGGATCAACGTTGAGGGAAGGACAGGAGCTGAGATAAAGAACCAGCATGGAGATGCTCGAGCTTCCTGCCCCTACTGCCTCTTGGGAAGATGAAAGGTGTGATGGAAACAAATCACGCCTGAAAAAGCCTCCACCCAGGCAGCTGAACTGGTGTGTGAGACATCCTGACCCTCCCTCAGGAAGAGCTGCCAGCCTGGACTGCAGCACAGGCACGGGAGGCAGCAGGGCCACAGCCATTTTATCGTTCTGGCAGACTGTGCATTTAGACAATTGTCTGTTTTGTTTAAGTTTTAGACTATATAACTTCTTTCTGAACAAAAAGCAGCATCTTTGGGACTGGGCTGGATATTCCTGACTCACAATATGGTTTGGCCTTTTCACAGAGAAACCTGAGAAAGCAGGATTTTAAAGGAATGACTTAATCCTGGTGAGCTTTAAGGACTTTTACACAAAGCTGTTACTGACCTGAATGGCACTAACTGACCATTCCCCAAACTGCCATTTGGATGAATGGTCTGATTTAAAGTTGATGCTTGAAGTTGTTGGTATTTTATGTAAAATACTAAAGTAACAGCCCATTGCTCTAGAAAAGGCTTTAAAATAATACCTGGGTGAACATCCTGAACACCAAATATGTTTCTGAATTAAACTAATCTTTCAATAACAATGCAAGGACAACTTCTTATCTCACAGAGCAAAGTGAGCAGCATCCTCCTTAAACTCTCATTACAGCAGAGGAAATCTAGCATCCAACAAACCAGAGACTGACATCATTTGACTTTCAATCAAAACATACCTTACTAGAATGGAATTTCAAAAATTACCTGCTTTTCCCACTGCAAATGAGCTAACTGTAGTTAACCACAGGTTAATGCAGGTCTTTTGGGACTGGAGATGTGCATTTGACAGTTTGTTTCTCTAATCCTGAGTCCTGGCACTCAGAAGGAGGAAAACAGCACAGCAGGGAGGATGGGGAGCCTTATCCACAGTGTGGTGGAGGCACTCATATGGTAGAAGCAGGAGATAACATAGCCAGAACCAGGAAAATAAAAAGAAAAGGAATAATGATAGATGTTCAACACACTGCCAAAGGCCTGGGGCTTGGGAAAGCTCAGAGCATTATGAGCACTATGGATTAATGGTGCAGATTTTACATAAGAACAAGCAACAGCTACAGAACTCAAAATAGAGGAGCTGGTTACTGCTATGGCATCTGCCTTACTGGGGATAGCAGTGAGCTGTCAGAAAAATGAGGAGCAAAAATGTTTTAGCTCAGTCACAAAGAACTGCTTCAGACATAACAATTACAGACTGTTCTTCAGCTTCCTCTCTAGTGCACACAGTTTCTGGAATGCACAGACAACCCCTTCATAAGACAAAATTGCTTATGAAGCCCTCAATTCTAATGAAACCACAATAGTTACCTACAAATAAATAATATGTTACATAGGTCTTAGGGGTTAAATCTGTCAAGCTGTGTAGCTGACACCAATTCCTAAACTCATGATTTCCACAAGGACATGTTTGTCTAAATCACTGCCTTCTTGAAGCAGGTTGTACTCCCGGGCTTTTGCTCAAAAAATCAAAGAATAGAAAAATGAGTACAACACACAGGCACAGCACCAAGGATTCCGAAATCCCTTTGCCACTGTTGTCACTCTCTAAACACTTTGCCTTAAGATAGAATATTCTGTTCTATTCTTTAACTTCTGCACCCTCTAGTCATGTTCAACATCTGCCACAATTGGCAACATTTAATATGCTTATATTAATATATATTAAAGTAGACAGAATATTTCATAGGCATCTTCCACTGAATTTACACTTTGCCACCTCACAATCACAGAGCCTATCAAAAATCCAAGGTAGTGTTACATTAACTGTAACCTAGCACTGCATTACTGGGTGATGTACTGCTTATCTAATTGAAACACTTTTCCTGTGCATCAGTCAGGAAAAACAGACGTGATTGAAACAATAAACTGGTACTGTGTTTCCAAGAATAACTGAAACTGTAGAATGTTATGCATAAAAGAGCAGGTGGACTGCAAGATTAAGGGATGTCTGCAGATCCTCTGGCTAATTCAGCTCAGTCTTTAAATCATATCCCATTTTACTGCAATTCCCACCTTATGGCATTACAGCTTTTAAAGTGCTCTTTGAATTTCAGCTCTGCTGTACCAACCTGGAGTTTAACACATTCTGTTGTTATGTACCAGAAAAAAACCAGGGCTGGTGAGTGGTGTGATAGCCACCCTCAGACCTGGGCAGAGTGGGTGAGGGTTATACAGCAGCTTCTGCAGCTTTTTATGGGTCCAGTTCACACTCATTGGAGAACATTTCAGAACATTTGTGGCCTTGGGGCTCAGCCCTAGAATAAACTGGGTTTCTTTTCTCTTGGTAGTCCTGCATGAAGTGCCTGGCCATGCTCTTAAGTGTGAAAGATATTCTGATTTTCACTGCAAGGCTGTGAAAAATGAGTACAACACACAGGCACAGTACCATAGATTCCGAAATTTCTTTGCCACTGTTGTCACTCTCTAAACACTTTGCCTTAGATGCATGACCTAATCTTTCTGTTTATTCAGCTGTAAAATGGAGATAAAAATTGCCATGTAACAAGGGAAAATTAAGTAGCATTTTCTAAAGTACATGGAGACCCTCACATAAAAGATTCCCCAGAGACATATTGTGTATATTGTGTCAGAGGTGGGAAATGCCTTATAGAAAAAATAGAAACTTAAAGCACGACAACAACAACAACAACAACAACAACAACAACAAAAAGGCACACAACAAAGCCTGAATGGGGACAAAATATGAACGGTTTGCAGCCCTAATATTTACAAATCTAGACTTCCTAACACAAAGAGAGGAGAGGAAATCCTTTCCTTGACAAACTATGATGAAATAACCTTCTTTTAACCCACTGTCTCTGAACTGATTAGTGCCAGAACATTTACAGACAGTAATTGCCAGCAAGCTGCCACTGCCCCCACACACGTCTGTGTTAGAGGAGCTGCTGGAATGATCACATTGCTGTAAAGCTTGTAGAGTCTGTTGTTGGGGGCTTTATAGATATTTGCTGGAATTACACCCAAAGCAACTGGCCTATTTTATAGCATGTGACAAACGTGGTCAATTAAGAGACAAATGTTTCTCTTGAGCAGTTTGAGATAACAGGACCTATAATCCTGATCCCTAACGGGGATCTTGATTCAAATCCAGATGTATGGCCCAAATATTCAGCAGATCCAGCACAAATGGGCTGATGAAGTAGATACTACAAATATCAATATCACTGATTTATGAGGAGCCATAAAGATTTCATGCAATTTATCAACTTCTGTGATTTTGTAGCTGCACTTTGGTATGTTCCCATCCTATGCAACTTGCAGCTGTTCTTTATTATGGCACTTATGTTCTAAATATTCTGTCTAAAATATTATCTTATAAAATATTCAGTCACAAATTTATCCCTAACCTCTACATGCACGCTTCCTTGAAGTGTTTAATTTTTCACTAGCTTACTTACCATTATTAGTTTTTCTGATTTCACTATAAACTGTTTCAGTCCCCTTCTGTTCAGGAGCTGGAAAATGTATTGGCACACAATCAATATATATATTTTTTTCTTTTTTTCTTTTTGTTTTTTTGTTTTGTTTATTTTATAAAAAGCTCCTGTGACCCAGCTATGACCCAGCTTTGTACTCTTAAAGAAACAGAACACACTTTTTTACTTTCAGAAGCAGCAGCTACATAAGCAGCAATAAACCTGTGGAGTCTGTGTGAAAAAGCAAGTACAACCCCCTCCCCAAACCCAGCCTGTAAGGGTCTGAGAGAAGGATGTCTCCTTCTATGTAAAAATTATTATGAAAATCTGCTTCCCTTTCCAAATTTGACTTCAACATTCTTCCAATCTTCTTCTGAACTTGAACTAATACTACTTTAATTTCACAGAGACATCTACCACTAGAGAACAGTTTCTCTGGATCAATTTGAAGAGCTTCTTCTGTTTGTTCTAAGGATTTAGGGGTCCTAGCCCTGAGGAAATCTATCACTTGGAAGATAAACTACAAACCCTTTTGGCAACTAGCCTGTCTAAATCTTAAGGGCACAAAAAATAATTTAAATTGCTGTGCTTTGTGAAACGTCTCAGAATAATATTTGCAGATTTCACACTACACAGCTTCCATTTAGTGCTATCTGGGAAAGGCCTCCTTTTGGACAGAGCCCTGTCTAAAGGCCTGAAAATAGCAAGAATAATTCTCTCTGTGGTCAGCATAAACTTCTGGCCAGTAGGAGAATAGAACAATCTCCTGGATTTATTGCATGGTTGTAGTTTAATAAGCCCCTGGGCAATCAAAGTGCTCCAGAACTGTGTATTTAAAACCACTTTCTTCACTTGTTGTAAAAGTCTGTGATGGCAGGGTCCAAGAGTTTGCTGTTCATGGATCTCAAAGTGCTTCAGAAACATTCATTTCAGTTAAACTGAATCCTGTGCTTTAGCTATTAAAAACCCCCAACATTTAAAGAGTTCAGACATAATGATTTGCAGACTCAGAGTCAGGACTGTTACTGTTCTGGGTTGCCCTGAAGAACACAAGTGTCTCTGGCACCATATTCTGATTTCCCAAAGCTAATTAGAATCATTGTTTTTAATGCTGTTCAGCATCCTTTACATGCTGTGAGTTAACACATCAGAATGGAGTTGCAAAACTGCTCTTAATTTAAACAATAGCAGCTACACTTCCCCAAGTGTCTAATCACAGCTTTCAAACTTACAGCTTTGGCAAGAACTTTCTTTGCAAAATAATTTGAAGCTCTCAAGGCATATTTCAAAGGCTTGCAGCTACTGCTTAAATGATCAATTCAGTTTCTAGTGAAGAATTAATCTTGTAATTTTAATAAAAGGTAGCTCATTTTGTTTAGGACTCTTTTTTAGCAGGTAACAGTCCTAAATCTACTCCTATTGACTCTGTGCAAAGACTTGGTTTGAGGCATTTCCTTAGTTTGCTTTTTTTCTTATCATACCCATTTCATTTTATTGTGGTATAATGCCACTGCCCATGTTATTTCCTTTGTCAACCTTCCAAAAGTCGTCCTGAAAAAATGTGCCAGGAGAAATTACTTGGATGATTTGACATTTTGTTCCCACTCATTTTATAATATTTCCACCCTAACCAGATATGAAAGTAAAATAAGGAGAACATTCTTACTCAGCCATACTTAACAGTTTCTGCCTTGTCACTTTAGGGATGTTTCCTGATCTGACTTTAGCCCCTGCTTTTGGTTTTTCTCAGATTCCCAGTAAATGATCTAAATCACCTTGCCATCTTTTTTCTCAACTAAGCTTTAGAAAAGACAAGCACTATATTTTTGTCAAACATACAAACTTAGTAAGTATTGAATTTAATAATTCTAGATAAAAGTATTCCATAAATTAACAGATAGCTCAGACATTGCTTGAAAACAGGGTAAAACAGTGTTTTAAAAAGTAAGTAATTCTTTACTGATAAAGACAAGGTCTTCATCCTTCTACAATAATTTCAACTTCGTTTGAAGTGACATTCAATCAATCCCAATTCCCAGAAGTGACAAAAAGGCAACGGTTACAGCTTAGATACTGCAGCATTTATTGCAGTACACAGTAGCCTTTCACAGTACACAAAATATGACTCTTCTGCTCCTGAGAACATTAGTATTGACATTGTCAACAGTGGCAGGAGGAACAAATGATTGGAAAGATAAATTAAATTGAGGTTAGGCCAGAGAGATCAAAGAAATCTGCAGTTCCTCAAAAGGCAGAAGGAATCAGACTCTGTGTGTAGCAGCTGGATGAGCAATGTGTACCCAGAGAAAAGGTAAATGTCATTTGCTTTGTCTTCATTTAGAAAATAGGAGGAATCAAAAGAGGCGTAAAAGGGATTTGGAGCAAGGTGATAACCTGAAAGTTCTGTTCCCTAGGAAGGGCTGGTCATACCCCCACACAGACATGAAAGAATATTATGACTGGGAACAAAACCTTACAATAACACCAATGTAGCAGAAGTATCAGCAGCAGTCCTGTGGCCAAATTCTCTCTGTGGGTGTACATGCTTATTACAAGGGAATACTAAGAAACTTGGCTTTGCTGCTCTTTTCCCAAGAATAAATCTCATCCTGTTTTCATTATGATAGGCAGTGCAGAGCTCAAGAGATAACTTAGTTTCATACAACTCCTATTTAAGCAGCATCCTCAGGATGCTCTCAGAGAGGAACACATTAAATACTTTCAGTGCAATTTCCATTTCCATAACCAAAGTACTCCACTGTGTCCTGGGGCAACAAAGGAAATCGATCAGGGAACTTGTACACTCAAGTACAGTTTGGTCTTACAGAATCAATCTATGTTCTGTGTGCCATGCATAGATCTGTAGCATGAGACAGAACTCAATTAATATAATCTGATCTCATTTACAAACCATAGCAAACATTATTCTGTAGTTTAATGGGGTTCTATCTGTAGAGCATAGATACTATCATTTTACTTAGTCTGATACACAGGAATAGTGTTATATATCAAGAATGGATGAAAAAGCTGTTTTTATAGATGTTGATCTTGAATTTAATTGGGCTTTTAATTTAAACGATGCACTATCATACCTTACTGTTCTACACCATTGTACAAGTACAACAACTCTGGTCCTTCAGTGCAGAACTTAGCAGAGGGGGGTAAATAGCCTGTTTCAAACACAGGGAAGACTGTGATGAATGACAGCAGGAAGTGAAAACAAAACGGACATGAGGACTGGCTGTTCTGGGAGGGCTTGGCTGCCAAGCTTGAAGAGTGAGCACTCTTGCCCAAACATCTCTGCTACCAGCTAAACAATAATGTCTTTGGTCTCTGAAATAAATGACTACTCCTTCCTACCAGGAAGAAGGAAATTTATCCATTTCTTCCTCAGTCTGCATCTCATTCAGCTGAAGCAAAGAAGCAAGAACAGAGCATAAACTTCTCTTGCAGGGTTTATTCACTTCAACCTACTTGGAGCTTTTTGCAAATTTCTGAAAGGTTTAGCAGCTTTCAACACAAGGCCATAATGGCATTGGAGTTCTCCAGATGACACAGAATGATTTAAGTGGGCATTTGAGTGGTGAATAAATTTCTCCTTCAAGGTTGCAGACGTGTACCTCAGCCCCACGCTCTGAGGTCTGGTTACTGCAGGGAGGAGGACAAAATTATCTGGGCATTAATATCTCATTTCTCTGTTTAAGGTGCCACAAAATTGAGGATGGTCCCCAGGTCTCTCCAGACTGAGACAAAATCAACACTGGTGTCCCTTCTCTATCACAAGCAAATTACAGCTTTGACCCTACAACCAGTTCCTTTACAAAGGTGGAAATTCCACTAGTTTCTGTTCTCACCATTATCTTACCCTGTGTCAACCTCAAGTGGCCCTCAGTGAATTTGGTCTCTTTAACATGGATATTTCACAGCAGGCTTCCTTCTGCTTAGAGCCACAGCTCCAGCTGGGAGCCTTGCTCCAGAGACCTCCTGTAAATGGGAATGATCCCAGGGGAAGAACTGCAAGAACAGCAGCACAGGAGCCACAGCATCAGCCAGGTTTAAAAGCACTCCTGGCAGGAGACTGTCAGCACACAAAGCACAACCCTGGCACCCCAGGTGCCAATACCAGACCAATGTCAGGGAGCAGCAACAGCCCCAGAGTTGCTCCCAGAAATAACCCATAGAGGCTGGAGAGTTTATTACCTCTGTAAGGATCAAGCGTGGAGACTTCAACTTCAGTGTAATCCACCTCAGCACTCTCAAGGTCAGGTCCTGCCCCAAAAATATCAAGAAGATGTTTCTTTGTAGGACTGCACGCTTCATTTGAGCCGTGGGCCTTATCCTGCTGCCACTGAAATTAATGGACAAGTCCCAATTGACTGTGATAGGTGCAGGACCAGGCCCTACTGATGGCAGACAGGAGTTATTCTGCTAAATTGTAAGGCCTGCCCATTCCTGAGGGTCGTCCCACTCCAAAGGGCAGAAGACCAACTAAAGGCAGATTTCTGAAACTGTGGGACATGCAAATTGTGCCTAAAACTGTTACTTGCAATGTAACACCTTCAAAAGTGGCACACAACAAAATGGAGCAGGGAGCTTCTGGGAAATTACCAGAGCTTCTCCTATGTTCCTGCTCCAGCTGCTCTTCCCTTTCTCTCCCTGCCATTACTTTCTTGTTTTCTGTGGCTGCTATGGCAGGACACTTCCCATTCTGCACTTTCCTCACATTTCAAGTCATCTTTATGTCTTTCATGGCCTCCTTCATCACCTCTCATTCTCCAAATTTCTGCTTTGCCAATTAGCCCATTTCAGCACTTTTCTCCTAAGCTGCCTCCAAGCCCCACATAAAACATTTGGCATGGAACCCATTTTCCTCCTCAGAATGCTTCTCTGCCACAATACCCACAGAAAGCCTGGCAATGATCAGACATCTGACTTACTAGGACCACTGGCTGACAGGAATTGGCTACCTGGGTACAGTAGACACAAGAAACAGCTGTTGCTGTCTGGTCTGTTTTTAGAGTGGGGTGGGGATGGAGTTCTACCACATTCTGTAAGAACTGGAAAGAACCACAACAGTCACTCAGACTGAAATCCCGCAGAACTGATTTGGCAGATTATTTTATTCAGATTTCATAGCAGGTTTAATATTTAATTCTTAAATATTTCAAGATCCAGAGAAGTGAAGAAAGGACAGAGAAGTAAAATAAGCAGAAATCTGTAGAAAATCTTGGTTTTTTAAACAAATCAGAATATTTGTTATCTAGAACTTAATATTTTGAGTATAAGTTATATTTTTATACCATCCATCATTAGATGGCCTGGGATCCAGCACAGCTAATTACACTCCATAAGGCAATTGATAAAAAGGTCCTATTGGTGTAATTTTGGACATAGGAAAAAAGGGATGGCCCTATCATTACTACCTCACTACTACGATTTGAAAACATCAAGAATTTAAATTATAAAATTATTTTAAAATCTATTGTTTAAGTATGGAATTACCTTTACTCTCATCTGTTGATTTCATGTGGTTTTCATTATCTTCAATGTAACCTGATCCTGAAATATGAAAGCCAAAGCTGAGCTGACAAAACATTTATTGTAATCAATGAAATAAATGAATTACACAGCTGCAATTCCTACTGTCATTATCTGTATTGCTATATAACACATTCTACTTTTAGATTCCCACCTAGGACATTCAGGTGGGAAGAATGTGGCTTTTTAAATAATCAGCTAACAAACACCCAAAGGGCAACTTTGTCTGTCAGGTGCTCTAAGCATCATGTCCACCTGTCATTGCCAAGTGCACTGAGGTGCTGCAATGAAAGGTGCCCAGGCAAGTTAACATCTCTATACTGTGTCCACATCACAGGGCCATGTGCCGCAGCTCAAATTTCCTCTCTGAAATAATTTTCTTGCAGCTGTGTCAAAAGCAGAAAGTAATTTTCTTTTACCATGATTTCTCCATCTGTGATATTGTCAATTGATTGCCTGGGAGAAGTGTCTGAGCAGACTTATAGACCAATCTGAGTAAGATGCGCTCATAAAAACTGTACAAAGATAAAATGACAGAAGATACCTTGGACAATGTTATTGGCATCCCTCTGTATTCCCAAAACATTGGGCCCCATCCAAGCAATAACTATGAAGTCCAAAACTTTAAATAGATGTTTAATTAAACCAACTTATTAACAGTCTTATAGCAAAACATCCTACCTGAATAGTAGTTTCCATCACTGGGCGGTCTTGTTAGTTTTTCACTCGTCAAGTTTGGAGCCAAGGCAGAACTGAAAAACAAACCAATAAAATTTGATGTAATTATCCAAAACCAGTCAATAAAAGCAACAACATGATTCTGTGCAAAGATCAGTCACTGTCTATGCTGACTACCACATACTCTTAACCAGTGAAACTAATGAAAATTTTGCCTTCGCTTTAGGAGAACCACAAGGAAACTTTAAGGTCAAAAATGTTCCCTATTGCATTATTCTTCTTTAAGACCTCTGTATTTTCAATTTTATTCCATATTTAAATGCATTCAGATACAGACCTGACATTCTTGTATTCCACTTATCTGGCCTTTTTTCTATTTTTAGAATACTTCCTCATCCTGTTGTTGTGTTTGCAGGTGGAATGTGAAGCACAACCATCTATTGTCTGCAGGTGTGCACTGTAACAAGCTACATTTGTATGAAGCAAGGCTTACAGCCCTTTATACACAGAAATATTGCACCACTATCATAAAGCAGGTGTTGTGGTTTAACCCCAGAAGCAGCTAAACACCACACAGCCACTCACTCGCTCCCCCACCCTGCCACAGAGGGGTGGGGGGGTTGGATTGGGAAAAGATAAACCCCATGGATTCAGATAAGAACAATTTAATAATTCAAATAAAGTTAATAATAATAATTGCAATGAAAAGGGGGGAGAGAGAGAGAGAGAGAGAGAGAAGGAAACCCCAAGGAAAACAAGGGATGTCCTGAGCAGCAAGCAGCATGTCCCACAGTCCCAGGCTCGGCGCAGTTTTGCCGCCAGAGCTGTGCTGTGATAGCGACCAGCACCTGCTTTATTCAACCTTCAGTAACCCTGCAACAGAAGGGTCTTCCAAGAGGTGGGACCAGCCAGTTGCTTCATTTCCTCCATCTTCAAGGCTGCTACACTCACAGCCCACCAGGATTCTTCTGGGTCCTTGAAGTACCCACTCCTGAGATAGTCTATGCCCATGGAACCTCTGGGCCAGTCCCAGTGGGGCTTCTGCCACACATTCCCAGTCAGGCTGATTTCAGGCTCTAGCAGTCAGCTTCTGGAATCCCCCTCCAGAAACACAAGTGGGTTTTGCCCCTTCGCAGCCTGATCACGTCAGGGTACACTGTGCACCCGTATCTGCTACAGCCTTATACTGCTGGGGGGCTGACGTTATGGGCCACGTGATGCACACAGTCCAGTAAACAAGGCTGTCCCCTCTCTTCCACGTGGCTGGAGGCAGAGCCCCTCTAGTCTTGGCCATAGGTTTATCCAGCTCGCTTCTTGTGAAAATGGAGTGGAATTCCTTTCCATAGGATCAGGAGTAAGATCAGCCTTTCTACTCTGTCTGAGGAACTGCCCACTGCAGACCACAGTGGCAGCTTTCCTGGAAGAATCCCTTCTTGTGATTATTTTTCCTTGCAATTCATGTAGGGCTGAAGTAGAATTTCTATCCCACTTCCTCATGTTGTGTCTGTAGGCCTGCAGAAAAAGCCAGGGTCTCCCCTGCTGTGTACCCTCAATATCCTCCCTTGAGCAACACTTTCTGTTGTTTCTCCTTGAACAACACTCTGTTACCAGCTGAGATTCCAGACCTTATATGTGGGGAGTAGAATCGAGATCCTCTTTGAGCTGCTCAACCAGTTTCTCCACAGCAGGGACAAGGGAGGAAGAGATTTTTCTGTGTACTGCTAGAGTTGGGGAGCCAATGCCTTCCCCACTGGTGCCTCTTTGTGTGTCCAGACAACACTGCCAGTGAGTTAGTGTACAATGACAGTGCACTCTGGTGTACATGTTTCTGATACACGGTTTGTGCGCATTAGGCTTCATCTGCATCTGTGAGCGACCATGTGTTGTCTGGGTCATAATAAATTATCTACCTCTAAGCATGGCTAGTTCCCTGCTGTACTGGGAACCTCTCTCCATTATGGTCCACTTGCCTGGGTGAAACAGAACATCTTCCTTGAAGAAATACCTTTCCTTGCAAGAGCTGCTTCCAGAGGCTGAGGACTTGTGTTACACTTCCAATCACCTTGTCAACTCACCCTTCCCTAGAAAATTATCACAGCTGCTTGGCTTCCCTACTGTCTAATTCCACCCCACCAGCCCCATTATCCCAGCAACTGAGCATCCAGGTGATAATGTGCTCACCTGGATGATGGCTGAAATCCTTTTGCATATCTCGCAGCTCACTCAGGGATAGGGATCAAGTGCCTCTTGTTCTGCCTCTTCCTCCTGTTCTTGTTATGACCCTGCTTTGTCCTTCTTTACTAAACAAGCCATCTTTCCTGTGCAATTCTCTTCCTTTTTTGAGGGGCAGCTGATACAGACAGGGGCTGGTCCTCTGGTTCAGCTGCATCACCCACCCCTGGGGTGAGGAATCACAGCATCTGTGGGAACTGGAGTTTGAGTGCCGACTGTGCCTGTCGTGGGGGTTGGAGTAGCTGCAAATAATTTTTTGACCCTAAACAAGAGCTGAACCACATTCAGCCACTTGCTGGCTCCTACCAATAGGACCATGCTGGTTCCAACAGCCCAAGTGTATTCAAAATGTTCCTAATTCTCAAATGCTCTGGTAATTAGGCTGGAGAAGAAAGGGAGCCTGTGGGAATACGTCTCTCCTCCATAGGCAGGTTGGCCGAGGAATCGGTAAAAGATGTAATTGTGAATGATTCCCAACAGGTGTCATCCCACGCACAGGTGATGGCAGCGCTGAGACCTGACCAGGTGAATTAAAACAATACCCTCAGCCCTGCCCCGGGGGCAACAAACACAACAGGGTGCAGTAGTGCAAGCAAGGTGTTGGAGAACACAGCTCTGAGAGCAAACAAATCAACACCGTGACCAATGGCTATTAAACCACAAGGAATGGTTGTAACAAACTTGTTTCAACATGCACTGATCAGATCTGTTGTTAACTTCAAGTCCCACGTCGAGGGTGCCAAAAAGGGCTGTTGTGGTTTAACCCCAGCTGGTAACTAAGCACCCTCCCTCACCCACCTCACTCCCAGTGGCACAAGGAGAAGGATTGGAAAAAGGTAAAACCCAGGTAAGAACAGTTGAGATAAGAACAGTTTAATGATTGAAATAAAGTAAAATATAATAATAATAGTAATAATAATAGTAGTAATAATAATAGAAGGAGAGAGAGAGAGAGGAGTAAAACTCAGAAAAAACAAGTGATGCTCAATACAATTGCTCAGCACCTGCTGACTGATGCTCAGTCCAGCCCTGAGCACTGACCAGTGCCTCCCAGAGAATTCCCCCCCAGCTTCTCTACTGGGAATGACACTCTATGGTGTGGAAGATCCCTTTGGCAGTTTGGGTCAACTGTCCAGGCCATGATCCTGCCTGGCTTCTTGTGCCCCTGCTCACTGGCAGAGCATGGGAAACTGAAAAGTCCTTGACTTAGTGTAAGCACTACTTAACTGAAACAGCAGTGTTATCAACATCATTCTCACACTAAATGCAAAACACAGCACTCTACCAGCTACTAAGAAGAAAATTAACTCTATCCCAGCCGAAACCCTGACAGGAAGGCATCTTACCCAGACATCTCCATGGATGGTCCTTTAGCTTGATAGAGAAAAACAAAACATCTATTAATAGGTTGTACAAGTAAAGAATTTAAAAATAAAAATTAAAACCAAAAGCATAGTGATTGTTTACTCCTGTCAGAGTAATTTCTCCTGGCTATCACAAAATTAATTACCTCATGTCATATCCTGATTATCTCCCAGGTCCCTTAAATCTCTCTTTCACAGAGAACCCTAGATCCCAAGCCCCAGATTTTAACCTAGACAATTTAAGCAATCTGAGACATCCAAATGCTCCAAACTTTACCAAATAATTTTCCATATATGGGATATTTTACTTATTTTCTGAAATAACTAGACATAAAAAAAAAAAACACCTTAATGGTAAAAGACAAATCCTTAAATTTAATTGTATTACAGAGTGCAAGCAAAAAACCTAATCCCATAAACTAGTAATCTAAATTTGCTTCATGAGGACTAGAGAAGTAGATCGATTATACCTGAGTTGGAACCCCAAATCAAATTGTTATAGCTCTATAAGGGATCAGAAACCTCCTCAGGCCCTGTCTGCCTCTACATTGCCTGAGGCTGAGTTTCAGACCTGGGACTGCATGGGAACGGCGTAATTCTGGCCTGTATTTTATAACCTTTGCTTCCCTAGTGCCTGCCAGCACTATTAGTTACATGTTTTGCCCAATATGCTTGGAAAGCTTCAGCATATTTGCAGCCTAATTTGAGTCACCTAGCATTTCTAAGTAGATTCTTTGAATTGTGTTTAGTCATCTCTGAAGCTTCACCCCCACAAGTCTTTGCTGCTGAGACAAATGCAAGTTTAACTGTAATTTATTTGTCCCCAAAGAGAAGGGAACCATTCATTACCCTTTTTCTTCTTATGCAAAAACCACCATAAAGCAACTGCTCCTGCTCCTGCCATGGCTGTCAGGACAAATGCAGCAATGACTCCTTTCTGCCAGGCTGCTAAGATAACTGCAAATAAGAAAAACATGTTTAAGAGAGTAGTTGCAGGTCAACTCTACCAAATTCTGTAGCTCCTGACCTTCCATTTTACTACACATCAACCTTCTTACACACTGGGGAAGATCTTGGAAGAGACTTGTGTGCCAAGTTCTCTAGTGAGCCTCTCCTTTGTGACCAAAAGCTCAGTACATCAACAGCATGGTTTTAGTTTGTATCTTGCTCCTTTGGCTTTTGGGCATCCCCTAAATTTGTCTATGTAAGCTGGACAATCTCTGTTTATAAAGACATCTCTCTGTTTAACTTCTAACAGCAGTGGAACAAAAACCACCAGTAAGGTGGTATTAACAACATCTCAAATCAGATGGCCCCACCTGTAAAGGTGACAGAATAGGCAGCTTATCATTAATGAGCTCACCACTGATGGTTATTGGACGGCTCCTCACGTCCACGCTGGCTCGGTTCGAAGCCATGCAATAATAGGTCCCTGTGTCCTTCCTCTTCATTGTCCTCTTGTGCCATATGGTTCTGTCTGAATATTCCCTTACTTCATGTAGAAGAACTTCATGATCAGTTTTTTTAAAAAACTTGAAGTCAATTGGCCAAGATCCTTCTTTCACAGAGCAGAGGAAAGCAGTATCACTGCCAACTTCTACTTCTCCATATGGAACACTGCCCAAACTGGCACCCCTGATTGGTACTACAGAGGAAGGCACAAAGAAAACAAATATTAGCACTATTAGAAATAACTTTGATGACAAAATATTGTATTGTAGAAATGCTTGCTTTAATGCTTAGTTAAACAGAGACTGAATGCACAGTATTAATCTTTCTGAACAGTCTCTGCCAGACAGCATCCTCTAGTAAATACTTTTATACACCTAGAAATAGAGACGGCACGATAAAGAAGCAAAGCAGACACAGGAAGAAATTATATCCATTCCACAGAGGTCAGTCAGTCTCTTTCCTTAAAATCCTTTGAATGCTCCTCTGGCCCCAGCCTACAATTGATTTAATTTCCAGAAATAATATACTCAGCAGTTCCATTGTTTAAATAATTACAGTGCAATTTATGTAGTTCTGTTTTCATAGTTATGTAGAGTTTTGCTGGTTTATGCTAACTCTGTGGTAAGTGTGTTCTTGTAACTTTTAATATACAATAGAGGGTGTCAAGAGATATTGGATTGAGTTCTCCAAAAGCATAAACAAATCCCAAATTTCAATAGTTACAGAATATAGCAAACACACGGAGAAAAGTTAGTTTGCATTTGAAGAAGTTGTAAGAATATGCATAGCCAAACCATAGATTTTAAGTTTGCTGGTTTACAGATGAAGCATATGAGAATACACAAAACTAGCCTAGGAGCAGATGAACTTCAGCCTTTGTAATTACAGGGGGAGAAAATGGACACACATCATGTGATGCAAGACATGTACAATGTCAGCAGCTTTGCAAAATGTTTGGGATTCATGTTTTGCTAAAATTCCTAAAGAAAAATTCTCTGAAAATATTATAAATATATTTGGGGAAGAGCTGTGGATAACACAAGGCAGATATAAAGAAGGAATCATTAAGGCAACACTGGTGCAGAAGCAGAGGAAGGAAACCAGATTTGATATGAAAAGATGGTGGTCATGGAAGTTGTATTTGTATTAGGAAGCAGATTTAGATATAAGACATGGGTTACTATGACTGAGCTCCTGACAGACAGAATTGCTCTGGAAAACGTAAGTCCTTTTCCAGATCTGGTACAGACAAAGAACAGAATACAAAGAATTTGAAGTCACCACCTCACCAGTGATGGGTGGAAGGCGTGGAAGATGGGCTAACAAGGCTCCAAACAACAACCTTCTCTTCAGAACTTCTAAACAGTGTCACAATACATCCCAAACCACAGCTCTGACCGCTGAGATACACCAGTTCCAGCAAAGAAATAGCCACTTGTTAATGGACTAAGATTATGTTTTGTGTTTGTTTGTTTGTACATTGTTATTTCAAAATACCTTGACTTTAAATCTCCCTAAACTCTGAAGAGTTTTATCATTCAGCTTTTATCTACTGTTAGTAAACAGTGGAACTGATGAATTTAAGGTGAGTCCTAAGGTGCTGCAGTCTGGGTGAATGCAAATACTGTATTAAAAAGCCCTGTTTGGGAGCTCAGCCAGTGGAGAGTGTGCAATAATCCAACTGACTCAAAGGAAATGCAACAATTCTGCATTTATCTGTTCTAGTCATACATAACTCAGTGTCAAAACTCAGAAGGAAAACAGCCTATTAACCACAAGTTTATCTTATTAAGACCAACACAATTGGGGTTTAAACCAGGATGCAAAGCAGAAAACTCCTTGGTAAAGAGAAATTACCTCTTCTTTTTCAAAGATCAAGAATTGACTTCTGCTCTGGTCCTGGACTACTGTGCTGTAATAGGCAACTATTTTTAACTCAAATAAGCAAGAAATTGTAAACATTTCACATCCATTTTGCTTAGCCCACCATTTGCTGCTACAGTTTCAAAACTCTAAATACTACATTAGACAAGAAGAAGAATTAAACAGACTTACCTATCACTGTGACATTTAGAATATTGCTAGTTTTCACACCACTGGAGTGATTGTTTCTAGCATCACATTTGTATACTCCATTATCATTTAGTCCAATATCTTCATCCAAGAATGTAGCATATGTGTCATTAGTTACATTTTTCCTCATTTCATTCCCTTTGTAGAAGGTGAATGTTATTGGGGGCGTTCCCATTGCTGAATGACAGATTAATTGTAGAGGCTTCCCTAATACCACCTCTGGTGAACCACTGACAACAGAAAGAGTTGGCTTGGAGACTGGAGCTAAAAGGTAAATAAAAAAAATTGCTGCAAATTACACTGCATAAGGCCAAAAGACACAATAGTATTTTGTAGAAAACATAAATATACAATATTTAGCTAGTTTGCACACACAGTCTAATATTGGGAAGCTCTTCCTCATCGATAGAATGGAAATAAGGGGACTTGAACAAATCAATAGCATAGATAATAGAAATATGTGACTGAATAAAGCATCATACAGTGACAATATGAAGTGAAACAAGGAAAGGATCAATGACACAGCTGTGGATCATCCAAATTCCAAAAGTAGTTCTGACCCAAGGAACAAGTCTGCTCCAGGTATGACCTGAGAGAGATTGCACAGCTCCTCCTCAGGGCCCTGTTCCAGCAGCACAGTGAATAATCCAGTTCATTCCTTGGACAGAACCACTGTGCCTGTTCCATGAGAGGGAAGGGCACCGGAGTACTCATACCTGGTGAGCTGGTGAGGGGGCTGTGTTTATAGCAATGAGCCCTTGGCTTTTCTAGAGTAGAGCCAACCAGATGACCTCTGGCTCTCCTGGCTTTCTGCCTGGAGAGTCAGGGGCAGGGATTCAAGGCAGACACTGACAGAGCTTCAGATCAAAGTGAAAGTTTTGCAGAACATTCCTGGCTCCTGCAAATGGTAGTGAATGAGTGTTTATCTGCTCCCTACCAGAACCTAGGGACCAGCAGGAAGGCATTCCAACTCCCTTTCTGAGGGCCAGCCCTGGAAAGAATGACTTCATTATATCACAATATACCAAATCTTCTGCAGCTAAAGAACATCCCACAGAAATTCATGTGATAAGAACTCATAGACACTTGCTAGTTCATGTACAGGAGACCGATTCTGTAAATAGATGTTCTTATTTATAAGCTTCTGGTTTAGATCCTTCCCCCACCCTGGTGGTTCTAAGCCTCTGTATCAACTCACCATAAACACTTATCCTTACAGGTTTGCTCTCCTTGACTATTCCTTTTACTTCAGCTTTGCAGATGTAAGATCCAGTATCATTCACATTAACTTTAATTGCTAAGAATCTAGACTTTTTCAACAGGATGTCTCCACTGGAACTTTTCCGTAGTATAGAGAAGTTGGCTCTCCGTAAACCATTAATGCTGCAGTTCAAACTTAAATCTTTATTTTCATCCAACTCAGTCACAGAAGCAAACAGTGTTGGCTTGGGGAATAGTTCTGCAAGATAAAGAGAGCTGATTCATTCAAAATGATCATGGAAGAATATGACTACTTATCTCAAAGTATACGGAATGAAGGACGTACTGATAGTTTATAATTTGGGAACAAAAGAATCATGTTATTTTAATATTATTGTATTTTCAGAGAAAACAGAATCTTAGCATTTGCTTGAAACCACTTTTCACAGGTTGTTTGAGGATATTATTTTAGTTGGGAAGTATAGATGGGCAAAAATCAGAGACTAAAATCTAACTAGCCTTTAACTTACAGATAATTTACACTTGGATCTGGAGGTTACACTTGGATCCTGAGTTCTGCCAAATTTAAATATTAATACTTTGAGTAAAATCTAAGTTGTTTTACCTGACACAAAGACATTCAGTTTGGTGGTTTTAGACACTGCTCCTTGCTCCACCTTACACAGGTATTCACCACTGTCCTCTTGAGTAGCTACTGTAGAGTATTTCAAAAATTTCTTATCTCGTACACTGTTCAGTATTGTTCTATTTTTCTGGAAGATGATTTCAATGTCACGCATTTGAGCTACCACAGTTGAGCATTCAAATTCTATTGGGTCTCCTTCTGTAATGTTATTGGAGGGCCTGGTGATCAGAGTGGGCTTTATAAATGATTCTGCAAGAGAACACATATAAACATGCAGATAGATAGATATACATATAAATATGTGAACCAATTTTTATCTATGGCTAGCAAAGAAATGTAAAAAGAAAAGTTAAACAATTTACCCTTGACTGTAACAAGTGTTTTGTTGCTGTGTTGGGAGCTATCCCATCCAGATCTTACTTGTCTCTTGCCAAAGCAATCAAATTGTAAAATATTATCTTCTGCTTCAACATAATATTCCATTTCAGAAAAATTTTGGTTTTGTTCAAGTATGTGTTTTTCTTTAGGCGCTGAATTTGTCTTTAACTTCCGGAAAAAGAACACTAAAGGAGGTACTTCTTCTGGCAGCTCGCAACGTAATTTCACAATTTCACCCTCTAAGACTTCTTTTTTGTCAGCAGTCAGGATTGGCTTGGTCATTCCTTACAACAGAAAACAAGAAAAGAAACTGAATATTGCATAATTCTGAAATAAACAGTACCTCTGATGATTGTAAGAATGATTTATACTGATTAACAGATGCAAATAGTTTGCAACACCCAAAAGATGACCCCGTAACTACTCAGTGCTGACAAATTCTGTCCATGATGCTTTTCCAATGGGAAATGTCACCTGCAGTCAAGAACATGTCTAGAAAGTGTATGGAGGAAGGTGGCCTTTGTTCTCATACAAGATGAAAGAACAAGACTGAGACAACATTTTCTACAAAAGGGGCCCATGGCTGATGCTGGCTTTGGTGATGGCTCTCACACCCTGAGCATCCCTGGCATTTCCAGGAATATTCCCACCCCTATCATGGTTATTGGGGTGGGCACAACTTTCACAAATAATTCTTTCTCTAGTCTAGGGAACAGAGGCTCAGGATAGTAGGGATGTTTGCACAGACTGTATTCCTGACTAGCACTGATCTGTCCTGGAGCCTTGGTGTCCTGAGTTCATTTCTGTGCCTTAACATGGGGGATTAGTACCAAACTCTCATCAAGTACCATGATGTCAAAAATAAAACACACTTTGCAAGATATCCTGTTTAAGCACTGACTATTATCCCTTCCCTTTAAGGTTATTCTCTCTCTGTATATCTCATCTGCAATGTCTGACAGAACACTCACCTGCTACCCAAACATAGGTGGTGTTACTGAAACCCAGCTTGCCATCTACCTTCACAGTACATTCATAGTCTCCTGTATCTGAAGATTTGGCCACAGGTATTTCATATTGTGCAACTTTCTTGTCTGATATGGTCATAAACACAAGCTTCCCATCCTTAAAAAATGTAAAATTGTGCTTCAGCTGGAAATCAGTATTTTTGATAATATCAGCGTGGCAGATGATTGACATTGGAGCTCCATTCTTCACTCTGACAGACGGCTGAACCTGGATTTCAACTCTGTTGAAAGTAAAAACTTGACAGAAAATAAAAAAGAAAAAGTTATATTTATTTTAAATTAATCCAACATAACACAGTTATTTCAAGCTGCTACATTTAAATTACAAATATTAATTTTAAAATTCACATTTCATTTGATAGGAATATTGTAATTTGAATTGATAAGTGCTTTTAGAAATAAAAGTTCATGGTAGTATTTATATAAAGATGTATATGTGTATAGAAATGTATGTGCATAGAAATATATTCTGGTTTTATAACCACAGCAAGAAAAAGAATTTGTAGCTTAAATGTTACAACTGTTAGACTCCTGGTATAATTGATATTTATATTCTTACATCTCGAGGAACAGGTATAGAGAAAGATGTATTAGTTAATTCACTTTCTCTTCCTTCTGGGCTATGCCCATTTTGGTCAGGATTTGTATTAGAAATTGCTACTCAAATTGAAAAACTTTCCAATATCTAAAGAAGTCCCTTGTCTTCCAGCTATTTATAGCGTGTCCTTGCTAGAGAGAGTCTGGGCCATAAAATCAGTGAAAAGCTGTGAATTTCTTTGCATGTGAATAAACCACATGACAGCAAGAAATAAACATTTCTCCCATTTCTCCCATTTCTTTCCATTTTGATGGGAAAAAGGAAGCATACAGAATGTACGTGCTGGGAGTTAGCAGGATGATAAGATAAAAAGCATACATGTTCATTTCAGAACATGAATTCTGAACTCTGCTTAGACATGATCAATTCTTTTGCAAGACCAAGAGATAGTGCCCTTAATTTATATTCTATAATTTTATCCTTCGTCCTTTCTTGTGGGCATGAGAGGGATTTTTACACATCAAAACAAAATGCTAATTTTCTCTCCCACCTCTTTTGCGGCTTAGTAAAGCAAATTAGTCTAGGAAAGATTTCACCAAAACCATTATTAAGGTATAAGTAGCCCATCTCTGATTTAAACACTACCAAGAAACACCACCAAGTAAGCCCTTTTTTTTTTTTATCATATGGCCAAATTTCATACTGAGCTATTGTACAGCAAATCCAAATAAACTCTGTTACAGATGCATACCAACCAAGGAATTAGTTAAATCAGTTATATTTAATTTCTACACAGACTACCCCAACAGAACAACAAAAATATACCATTCCTTACCTTTCTCCTGAGCATAAAGTTCTGAACCTGGAAAAAAAAAAAAGAGAAGAAATGTTGTTTTCAAAGCTTACAGATTGAGAAACAGTAATGCAAAACTGTAAAAAGTTTCAACCAACGCCACACAAACCAGAAACACATGTACCCACCCAGAGATTTACTTATCAAACTTACACTGCAAGAAAATCACCAGAAAAGCAAGATACATCTCGTTCCTAGGGGACAGACACTTTAATTCCAAAATAAAACAATATTCATTATCGGAGGTGATGCCTCCAGGTACCAAAACCACGTTATGCTTTTTTCCCTTGCTGTTTTATGGAAACAGATTAAAATTTGCCATTAAAATTTGTACGTTTTCCCAGATCTTCAGCAGAAACTGGCTGGATCAAGTAATCGTTCCCATTACTGGAAACTGGAAATGGCAAACAATGAGAATGTATCTGCTGCTCCCAGGCAGATTACTGATCAGGAAGTGACTGGACTTTTCCTGAGGGCGCTACCAAATGCATTTGCTTTGTTTAATTTCTTAAGGTGTATTAAAAAAACAAGAAGTTCCAATGACATTATCCTGCAGTTCCTGTCAATATGGGTATTTTAAAGTCATGATTAACCATTTAGGAACACAAATTACCTTTGCTACTTGACCTCAGCAGATACTTAAGCAAATACTTCCCTCCATCCTAACAGAAGACTCTTTCAGAGAATAGATGTAAATAATAACTTGTTTTCGCCCTTTACCTCCATTTCTAGGTCTTCCATTTTTGCTGTGGCAAAGAACAGCTTTACTGTAGGTTACACAATAAATTCAAATTATCTCAAAAAGCAGAGGTACTGTTGTGTGAGACTAGAATATTGACAGGTGGATCTCTCATACTAATATAATACATCAAAAACATGGATCTGCACCAGATTTTATTTTATGCAGTTAGGACAGCGCAAAGGACACACAATCACAAGCCTTAAACCCCTCAGGAAAGAATCAGATGGAGTTGCAATTCTCAGCAGAAATCTGCAGCAGCACTGGCACAATTTGAAACAGAGAACTTCTCTGTTGTCCAGGATATTCCTCTCAGCATATCAGCCTACTTTTAAGTCACACTTAAGCCATTCCCTCCAGCCCTGATACTGACTGAAGCCTACAGGCCAGACAAAGTGAGTTAAAACAAAGCCCTTCGGAAAGGTTCTCAAGATGTGTGACCCAGAACTCCCCAAGCTGTGATTTAGTTATTCTTGAAAACTGAGTGCTCAGCTCTTTGTTCTTTCCCCTGTGGCCAGAGCCAATGCTTTCCTTAAAATCCAGCAACATTTTCCAGACTTGTTAAAACACTGCAAAAAACAATGCAAAATACATTCACAGAAGTCTATAAATGAGACAGATAGTTCTCATAAGCTTCACTGTTCACATGAAATCACTTTCTTTCCTCCTGGGGTGAATGAAAGCTGTAGTTTTCCCCTCAAACCACTATTTTAAAACTGTAAGTCTACATCCACATCAGCGTGGAATTTTCCAAAAGGAAACAGAAGAAAAACACTCATCTATTTAACAATGTAATGGCTGGATGAACGAGGCCTCTCAGGCTGTTTTACAGAATGGCACAATAGTCACAGCAATTAAGACTAAGCTGGTAACTAGCAATGGTGTTTGTCCTGCTCAGTCCAGGCTGTTTGAAACAACCCCCAACAAAAGACCTGGTGGCTTGGCCAGCTGTCAAACCATGGTCCCCAGAGACAGGTAAAGGAAAGGAGTAGGACACATGGCAGGTGGAGAACAAAGGTAAATCAACTTTTGCTACTGGTAACAAAAAAATAGGAAGGAAGGAGATTTTCCCCTTCCCTCTTTCCCCGTAGAAGAATTCAACAGGACACAAAAAGCTCAGCAAAATCACATCAGTCTTTCCCACGGGGGACAAACATTCCTCTGAGCCCCAGTGGGGGAAGGAGGGTGAGGGTGGGCCAATATCCTTCAGAGTGGACCAGCAGGGCTCAGGTCAGAGCCAGGTTCAAGTGGAAAGGCCAGCTTTAGGATGAAATAGCTCAGGATTAAGGTTTAATGGTGCCAAAACTGGAGGCTGTTGCCAGATATCACTCCCAAATTAAGTCCATTTCACAAGATTCTACAGGCTTTTTAAACTGTCATATTCCTGACAAGCCTCAACACATCTTGGAGAGGAAAATCAAGCTGCCATTGACCAAAACCCAAGAATTAAATTCTACTGCAGGAATTTAAGCCAAAATAACATGAAATTTGAGAGAAAAACATTTTAAACACACAAGAACATTATGATACCATCTTACATGCTTAAACTGGAAACCATATTGACCTAAAGGATGTAAATTTAAAGTATCTGTGCCAGTAACACAAATGCATATTTTCCTAACAGCCATTTTAATGCCATCTCTCAAGATACATACTTCTGAATTACATAAGATCAAATTTATCCTAATTCACATCATATTAAAAACTATTCAATCTATTAAATCCCTATTACATCTGTGGGAAAAGCAGGATTGACTTCAGAAATGCAACACACCTTCTGAAGCAACCAGAATAGCCATTATAATCTGACTAAATGCCCTTTACAACCCATGGGAATCATCACATTTAATCTACTGCCAATGAATTGGACCCTTACACATTAAACCACATCTGGGAATTCACAATCTCTGTTTCTACTGGCTGGATCCTCTGCTACTTGCTCACGTGTGACATTTCCTAAGAGCCACCAGCTCTGGCAAGTGAACAGAGCTTTGCTGAAATGAGAGGCAAAGCCTATTTCCCTAACTAAAGGAAAAACGCTGAATGAGATTTTCAAATTTTTTCCCTCTGCAAATAGAGTGTTTTTAACCAGTCCCTTATGACAGGAAAGGGAGCTCAGAGTTCCCAGCACACTGCAGCTGTTTGCTTCCAGGTGCTCGCAGCAGAGAGCAGCTGTGGTGCCAGCCTCCAGCACGGACACCTCACATCCCACACACCAATTGCAGCCAAAATTCTGGGGCCCCCAGACTTGGTCCCCTGGTCTCAAATGCCCATTCCTGATGGCATTTTCACTTTCTTCAGAAAAGATGAAGGCTTCGTGTGTGTCGCCTTCCAGTTCTGACTGATTTGTTTAAACATTTTTTGGCTCAGAAATCTTGTCATTGATCATGGAGGTTCCACATAATTTCATCTGTAGGTTCACTGATTTTAAATACAGTTCACTGCTATAGAGGTGTATCTACAAATGTTTAGG
This sequence comes from Lonchura striata, assembly GCF_050655825.1. Taxonomy (NCBI): domain Eukaryota; kingdom Metazoa; phylum Chordata; class Aves; order Passeriformes; family Estrildidae; genus Lonchura; species Lonchura striata. The sequence continues at coordinate 5,104,387 of NC_140720.1, read as the reverse complement.
ATTTTTCTAAATTTTATTTTAAAAATTTAGAAATCAATGCCTATCTACACTGAAGTCAACACTAGTTTTCCAGTAATTAAATCAAGAACAGCTCTGATTTTTAATCCCTCAAATCCTGACACATATAATGGTGCAACTGCTTTGATTCCTTACAGCTGTGAACTGTTTTGCTTACTTACCAATTCCTGTTTCAGTATACTCACAGATAATAGAACTACAACAACATTGCTGTTTTCACAAGTCTAGACAAATCCCTGGTGAGCTGGGAATGAAACAAATTCTTTCTACACATATTATCTTCTCTTTAAAGTGGGACATTTGCATCAGTTATTTTTGTTTTAAAAGCATGTCTTTATACCTCCCTAGAGAAGAATAAAAATTTTTCTCCATGAATGCCTACAAGAACATTAAAGAAATTAATATTGCCTTTTTTTGAGAAGTCTGGAAGTTCCACAATCTACAATTTACAGAAACTCTGTATTGCCCAGTTGGTCTGGGTATAAATTACATTTCACAATGGCACCATCTGCTGGGAGATGAGCAAGACAGTGAAGCACACTGGGCTTCCCTCATTGCCCCCTTTCACAATTGTTTGATATCCAACACCTCCTCCAAATAGCAACATAAATTAAACCTGTAGGTTTAATTAAATTAATTAAAGGAACCAGAAGGTTGATAATGACAGAATATCACTGAGGCTTTTACCCTGAAACTTCTACTTTTAATACAACAGGAGCTAATTATTACTATTTGGTTTTATGCTTCCTCACTGATACAGTGCAACATTGGAAAGAGCACTAGAAATCTATCTTGATTTGTATTTCACACTACACACATTTCCACGTACCTTAGACATTCTTTCAGACAAATAAGAGAAATTCCTTCTTTCAGAGATGTGAAATTAACTGATGATTACAATGATCATGGTCTGTGGGAACACCTGGAACTTTCTCTGTGCCAGTAGTGTGTGACTGATTCAGCTCCTCAAGGACATTTTTAGCTGCTGTCCACTACTGGATGAACAAGTTCCTCAGTTCAGAAAAACACATCACACCCTGTCACTGTCACACGTGCCCTTTACTGGCAATGGACCAGGATTTGTTTAACATCCAGCATTTCCAGATGGAGCTGGAAAACAGCCTCAAGCTCTGCAGCAATATCCATCAGAGTATCAGCAGTGACAGAGAAGAGGTCAGTAACTTCTGGCTGCAGAGGGAATTAATCCTGGAAATATTTTTCCTTCTCTTACCATTATTTTAATACTGCTTGATGATTCCACAAGCATTATTCCACATCAGTTTCATTAGTAAAATTCAGTTCGTAGTGACTCAACGAGCTGATCCAAGTTGACAGAAAATCTTTCAGCAGGCTGTGCAAACTAAGAGGCAGAATTGATTTACTCCTGATCTGCTGCAGGTGCCCACACACAGCCAGCCATTGCTGCTGCTCATAAAACTGATTTATGACTGCACAGTGGGGCAGATACTCCTCAGATACACCTCAGAGTACACCAAGAGAGGCTTGAAAAAGGCTGCAAAATAGATATAATCTATTTTCTATAGATATAATCTATTATCTATCCTGGAATATGTGTTCTTTTTTAAAAAGTTTTTTCATTAAATAAGGTAAGTATTGGGGGAGGCAGGGGGGAAGTTTAACTTTCATCAGAGTTAGGAACCAAAAAAATGTTAAAATTACTCAGTAAACTGAGTGATTAAGCTAACAGAGCACTCTATTCTGCACTCTTACAGCAATTCCTGAAAACATTTGTCTGGAACACTTTTCATGCAGTGATGTTTGAATTTATCCCAAGAGAAATGCATTAGTAATCCCAGTTTTCAGTATTTCATTTTTTCTTTTTTCTATTATTGGGAGATGATTTGGAGGACAGACATGCCATTTAAAAATATTTAATCTTTGGAGGATTTAGGAGCTGCTAGGTTTATTAAATTGGGTACCCAAAAGTTCCTTTCACCTGCTGACATGTTCTTTGCAATCTGCAATCAATTGAAAAGCATTCACTATGTCAAAATTCTCATTCGTAACAGAAGAAATTTAAAGTTACCTTAAATATGCATAGAAGAGAGATCCTTTCCTCTTCTTCTTATTTGTCCTCCAGAAAAACAATTCTTTCATAATCAAGCACCATGTTTGAAATAAACAGCAGACTTGCCCCCACAGCCTTTTTGAGTAGGAATGTGAAAATCTAGTATTGAGTAACCTGCCTATATAAGTAAAACCTTTTTGCAGACAAAACAGAAGCCTTGATTTAATTCATCACCAGACATAATTGTCAGTTCATGTGATTTCTGGCAAACCTTCTGCAGACAACCACTGCAGCAGATGCTCCTCCAAAATGCAGGACCTCTCAGGATGAGAAACTGGGACTGGGAATAACAATATATAATAATTCTTATAATTTTGCTGAGACACACACATTTCTTGGAAGCCTGTGACACAACAGACACAATGTGATGCCATCACAGCCTTACTACAGAACACTATCCCAGCATTTTCATCCTCAAGTTAAAGAACTGACCTTGTGAATGAGAGCACAGTTTGGCTTATTGCCTTCCACCTGCTCACTTGAGGCGGAATATTGTCACAGCAACAAGTGATACATATTTCCCTTTCTGTTTTAACTTACTTGTTTTGGTTGGATGACTTCTGTTCTGTTCTGCCATGTTCTGATGCTCAATAATCTTTGTCAAATTTATCCAGTTCTCTTTACATGTACAACCACATTAATTCCAGGCAGGAAATTTGCAAATCTAATAAAAAGGGAACTCCAAGCTCACACAGTACCTTACTGCTGCTATAAAACTCTGTACACATGCTGAAAAAACCAACATCCTCTTAGTCCAAAGGCAATATCCAGCTCTGCCTGAAAACAATCCAGATGGAAGAAAATTTCTCACTTCCAAACGGAAGCCAGAGGCTTGGACCAGCACTTGTCTTCCCTGGACACTCAGGCTGAGCATCCTGAGGGAGCCTGCACACCATGAAAGCTGCTGTATAGGAGAGATTCTGGTGAGACCTAAACTTTTATTTTTTAGAAGGTATGGCTAAATTCACAGCTCCTTTGCTTTGTAACTATTCCCCTTTACCCACACAGCTTCTTAGAAAAAGCATTGGGTTGCAGGTGGGCACCAGCAGCCAGGGCTCCTGAGGGCTGTTTGTGAAGGTTTCTGACAAGAGCAGGCTCCCACAACAGCAAAATGCACAAACAGCCCCATCCTCCCTGCCACAGCTGCACTTTCACACGTGCTTCCTGACAGCTGGGAAAAGATGTTCTGCTCTTGTGGTTTGTTGACAGCGTTTCCACATCAGAAACATTTCTGAGAGGAGACTGTCTAAAAAGAAATTTAAAAAGAAAACAAACCCAAACAAGTAAACCTCCACCAAAATTTAAAAAATGAGGAGGAAGGAAGTGTACACAACGTTCTGTGAGGAAATTTTGCAATGCTGCAACATCCCAGGATTGGAGAGTGATTCTGCATGACCCAGGGAAGGGCTGCAGAGCTTGTTTTGTTGCCTTCAGTAAGTGGAAAGAAAGAAATAAGAAATAAGACAAGGATTGCTATTAAGTAATTTTTTGTGTAAGCAATTGTACAACAGGGCCTGGAGTCCTGCAGAAGGCATTGCCCGTGCATAGCTGACTCGATTTGCTTCACCCAGAGGAAAAAACATCTGTTTGCCAAGCCTGTCATTATGTAGCTTTGTATTACTGATTATTTAATCATATTAGTCATCAGGTTTGTTTATGCAGTAGTGTTGAACTCAAATTCTTTATGAGATCTGTACCTTCTAATACAAGATCTCACTTCATTATAGCTTAATATTTGAAGCTCAACTAAAATATTTTCTTAACAAGCTGGCTAGCTATAAATACTTATTAGCATCTTAAAACTTCTATAGATTTTAGACTTTTTTAGACTGTTTTTTTTTTAATTATATTGCTGCTACAAACACACTCAGTGCCACATACTTCCTTAGTCTCAGCTATAATATCACTTGCCCTATCTCTAGCAAATATGTGTCTCTTTGATATGGATCAAAACAGAACAGAACACTGTTCCCAGAACAGTGCTGGAAAATCTACTCAAAAGGAGGAAGGTGGGGGCTGGTCTTTCCTACCAAGCAACAAGTGATAGGACAAGAGAAATCAGCCTCAAGGTGCACTGGAGGCCGTTTAGATTGGATATTATGAAAAATTTCTTCATGGAAAAGGTTAGACATTGGCACAGGTTGCCCTGGGAAGTGGTGGAATCACCTGGAGGGATTTAAACACATGCAGATGTGGCACTTGGGGACAGGGTTTAGTGGTTGACCTGACAGTGCTGGGGGAATAGTTGAAACTCAATGCTCTTACAGGCCTTTTCCACCTTCAGTGACTCCCTGGTTCTGAACTGCAGGGCAGGATGGCTCTACCACACAACCCACAGGAGAAACTGCTGCTCACATCAGCCATGTCTCAGGACAGCTGGACACAACATCCACCTGTGTCCCAAACTGCTGCTCACAACATCCACCTGTGTCCCAAACTGCTGCTCACAACATCCACCTGTGTCCCAAACTGCTGCTCCCCACCTCCTGCTCCTCTCCCTGCCATAAGCTGAATGTATGTGAAATATGACAAAATTCTCCACAGAAACATGAATAAAGATTAGCACTGATTAGCGCAGTTTCCATATTTAGAACTTCCTCAAATCCTAGAGCCACTCCTCCATCGCCTTCAGAAGAAATATCTCCGCCATGTAACTCCACCAGCTCTTGCCCAGAATGCAGAAAATGCTTTTTCTTGCAATTCTGCTGTTTTCCTACTGTAAGCTAAGGACATGTTTCCTTCATACTACAAATCTTTCTAAAGCAGAACCATTGTTTCTTATCTGAAAGATTTTCTTTTTCTTCTCTTAGCTCAAATGTCTCAGCAGATACAGAAAACTACTCCAAATGCAAAAGGTAGGTTCTCTTCTTGATTCTGAGGTATGTGCTGAGATTGACTGTTAGCCAAATGGGGAGGAATTTAAAAATGTCTAAACGTTTCATGCCAAATTAAATCTTTTGCCTCTCTGTGCAGTGAGTCAGTTTAAAAGTTTCTATACAAAGTTAACTATCTCTTTGCTGACCTGTATATAAAGTCAAAATTGCTTTAACTTGTTACAACACTTTTTCCCCCACGGAAATGTTGTAATTTATTTTAGACATTACTAGTTCAGTATCATTTCCTATGGAAAGACAGGATTTTATTGCAAATTCATTTGTATAAGATCATGAAAGGAAACAAATTTGAGAGATAATCAAGGCCCTTACTGCTATTATTCATATGTTCAATCTACTTACACAAGGTTAGTTTTGTGTGTTAATAGACAGCCACAAATAAAATACTACTTTTGCTTTCAGGTTCACATGCGACCTCTCAACTAATATATAAGGTTACTTTCTCCTACAATTATTACTCCACAATATTTGAGTTAATCTTTTATACTTCTATTATTTTAACTGCTGCTGTAGTTCAAAGTTATTGTTGATGGCTCATCTGAACACATCAGTGGACTTTTTGTGGCTGTGCCTCTTGCACAAATAAAGGCACTTTTCATCATGTGTGAAGCTGCATTCTGGTTTTGAAAAGTAATTGAGCTGCCAGCTATCAGAGGTGGAAAAAGTATAATGGCCCATTTCAACATAAATAAGCATAGCTTGGTTGTCAACGTATTTTGGGAAAAATCTGGGGCTTTCTTGGGTCATAGGTGGAGTCAACTCAGAAGTTTTTTCTTTCCAGAGATGGTGTCCAATCCCAAGCTTGTATTGGTTCAGGGGACTTTGAATGTGGTGATGAAGCAGAATGTTACCCTCTCCTGCCTCTCTGAGCCTGGATCTCCACCTGTTAGATATGCACTGTTCAAGCACAACCAGCAGGTATCTGCTTTAAACAGGTCAGACTTGAGCCCTGCACTGTTCACCCTGACCATCAGCTCTGCCAGTGATGTTGGGGAATACAAGTGCAAAGCTGAGTATAACAACTCCAGTGGTGGAAAATACAGCAACAGCCTCAACTTCACCCTCTTAGGTACGTCTTGCTGCCCACCTTCCCAGCACTGGCTATTGCAGAGGCACACAGCCATTTTCTTCCTTGACTGAGGAGCTGAACCTTTCTGCTGTTCTTACTGTTCTTACCTCAGGAGCTGGCAGTGCTCTCCCACCCGGGCTCACAACCCCTCCATCCTCCATGCCAGCTCTTTTGCCAGTGTTGTCACATCTCTCCTAGTCTTGCCTAGAGCTTGTCCTGTGTTCTGTGATTCAGACTTTTCAGTTTTCTTTCTACAGAGCCAATTTCCAAACCAGTGCTGAGCTCACCAACCTCTCGGGCAAAGAAAGGCCAGAATGTGACCCTGTCCTGTTTCTCAGAGAACGGAACCCTTCCCATCACGTATTTATTCTTCAAAGGAACACAAAACATTTCTCCCCAAAAGACAATGCAGAAGAGGGAAGCAGCTGTGATTTTTCTATTTATCAATTCCCTTAGTGACTTTGGAACCTACAAATGCAAAGCAAATAACAGTTTTCCCAATAATACAAAATACAGCAACAGTTTCAACTTTACATTAGCAGGTATGAATGAAAAAAGGTTACTACTGTTGGCAAACTGGGATCACACAAAATTCAGAATGTTGTAACTATGCAAGTTTTTAGCCAAATATTTTGATCCTGCAATGTGATATTCAAAATACAATTTCTTAAATTAAAAATTTGAGGTTTAAAAATTAATGCAAAACCACAGAATTCCATGCATCCTAGATTGCACTAGAAGTTGAAGTGACCATGGAAAATGTCTGTAAAAGACTCACTTTTGCAAGAGACCCCTGGTCCACCTTGCAGAGAGTCTGGTTTCATTCTTCCCCCTGGTCCCATGAAAGAGCTTAACTGGCACCAGCAAACTGCTTTCCTTCTGCTGGGCACAGAGCCCTTGGGACTCTCATGTACAGTAACATTAACCCCAGTTAATCTAAAAGCTGAAAGAAATTTAAATTTAAAGTCTTGATTTCAATTTACAAAAAATACTTAAAATATGAAACAACACTTGATTGCATAAAACCTTTTTTTTTTTCCTTCTTTTTGGCAGAAGAGAGAAGCCATTCTCAGCCCCTGATAATTTCTCTTGGGCTGATCCTGCTACTACTTATAATAGGACTTGCTCTGGCAATTCCATTTTTCATAATTCCTTTGTATAAAGCAAGTGAGTTATTTGAATATCTGTTTCTTATTCCAAAGGTCATTTATATTGTCAATATATTTCAGTGTGTAAACATCACGTTTTCAGTAGAGTAGCTCCTGGTATTTTATCATGGTGCTGAATCTCCTCTGAAGCAGCACCAGCAGCTCAACAAGACTTTGACAAGGCCAAATCTCTGAGCTGTGTTTTAGATTAAAGATCTGGGGTGGGGGAGGCAAAGCAACAACTAATGTAATGCACAAAAACACTGGAAATTATTAAAATGCCCTTGGTTAAAGAATAATTTTGATTGTGAAAATTACATTACCTGAGATCTCAAAATATTAAAAAATACATTGAAACTGTTTATTTCTAAGAAATATATATACACAACACATTTTTCTTTTACAATTTGCAGAAAAATTTAAGTCTACCAGGCCCTCAATTGACCTTACTTCAACCGTGAATGCAGAGGAGTCATATACTGAAAATGAAGTCATATACTCAGAGATTGGTAAGTTCCTGTCAGCCCCTGCAGTCAGGAATGTTTCTTCAGGTACTGGAAGGGGACACCTACTGACCCTCTTGGCAGAAGCATTATTTGAAATCCCTCAGAATCCATGGCTGCCATCATCTGACAGCCATGCAGCTAAAATTGCAGCTGGTTAAACGAACAGAGGTCTTAATAAATGAGGGTGCAATGGCCATTTACTAACAGACAACAGTGAGCTATATGAAGCTGCAGCAAAATAAAACTTGCATAGCTCCTGCATTCTGTTCAAATTTGTTCAGTACTTTAGTTATTTATTCAATCCTTCTTAAGTCTGGCAAGATTCAAAGTCTATTCAAACTGAAATTATGAAGTGACAACAAAGCAACTAACCTATGTTAAGAAATTTTAGTACTTGAATTGCAGAAAACACAAAATAAAGAAGACATGACCTGACAGCCACAATGCCCTGAACTTGCACATTTCTGTATTTGCCTTGAATGTGAATGCCTCTTTTCAAGGGGAGTAAGAACTGCCCCCCAAAGAAACAAATAGCAAAGACATTGTTTGCAATTTCTAAATATCCAAATGGAGTAACTGTCTCCAAACCAACCTGCCTTCCTGTTCATGCAGTAGATAGAGCTCTCACTGCCCTGCTGGGTCAGCTCAGTGCTGTGCAGCTGCTTGTGCCAGGTCTCAGTCTGCAAGGACAGTGAGAAGAGTTCTGATAAGGCGCATGGATACTCCATGATTTCTATTCAGTATGGAATCTCACTGCTTTGTTTCAAAATTACAGAAAAAAAAGTCTAATTCAAGTTGTCTGTAATTGAGTTAACTGCTGTTCATCATTTTTAATCCAGAGCCTCTTAGACCAGAAGAAGAATACATGAACTTCTCCATTATAAGAAGAGAAGAGGAAAAAGGTGAAAACCTCAGGCTGTAATATTGGAATATCTGATGCACACAAATATGTTTTGAGGAAACTTTGCTGGGTGGAGGCAGGGCTTAAATACTTGAAATTGCTTAGAAATTGCTTAGTAATTGCTTTGTTACTATGGAAAAACTAAAATAATATTAAAACTGTTTTGAGGAAGGGGAGGGAAAGAAGGAAGAAAAACCCCAACAAGCCATCCTATGGCAAATTCAACTGCCTCACTATGAAACCATGCAGATGTTATTAGTAACCACATTGCTGATGTAATGTTAATTCTTCTTCTGTGTATCTGTACCAAGAAAGCAATTATGAATTATGTTATATTCTGGCTTTTAGCAGGGAAGAGAGCATGTTCTACAGTCTATTCAAAGATCCTCATCAGAGACTGAGTACCAGGTATGATTATATCTTTTTCTGATTAACTTAATCACATACTTTTAAAGAATTTTTCAGCCCTCAAATGTGCTAAGTTCCAGCAAGCTGCATACAAAGAGATGATATTTAGATACCAATTTCCTGGCCTAATCAGTTTATAGACAGACAGCTCACTTGTGAAGCAAAATCTCTGAGCCATAGTATCTAAGGATTTCAACTTATGAGAAAAAACAAACATATAAAACTTAGAATTACTTGTAAAGCTTTCACACAGATTTAAGTTCTTGGCCATTTAACAATTTTGCTAAAGTAGAAACTGGATTGTTTGCAGATGTAAGGTAATCAAAAGGCTTTTGTCTAGTGTAATGAAAAAAGAAAAAACATCCCTCTTAGGCACTAGAGGATCTGTATTTGGCCTCTACGTACCTGCAAGGATGGCAATTTCTTAGTTCAACATACTTCAGCTCTCAGAGTAGGGAGAGGTTGCTAAAATTAATTTTGGGACAGATGATTTCAAAATGAATTCTGTATCCTGCTACTGGCTATTTCTAAGATATTGCTGGGTTGTTTTAATACCATTCCATAGCCAGCTTATTTAGAATTCCATGAGTTCTGTAAGTCACATTATGCTAACATTGATTATATCTAGCATACATACTCTATACTTATTATTGCTGTCACAAATAATTCATTTATAGTTAAGTGAGCACCATGTTAGTAGAAGAAGATTTTAAGGCAAGTTCTTGTGTTTCATGACACTGATGACTATCAGAGGCCATGGGCCTTGCTGCACTTTATACAGGGACTGAACAAACTGTACGGGCACTGGAAATCTAGACAATATCAGAAACACGCAGTTCTGTATCTCTGCAAACTCCTGTATCTGATTTTAACCACTGTGCTTAGGTTGAGGAAAAATATGATCACACATTGATCTTTTTCCACCATTTTGTACACACAGATATTTTGTCCACAAAAAATACTGGTCAAAAACATATTTAAATCTGTTCCTCTGTTACTCTTGGTAATATATTTCTGATTTTTTTTATGTTTATCAAGTGCAAGATAAGTAGCTTACATGTTTAAGAACTGAAGCCATGTGACTAAAACACATTCCTACAAACAGTACAAAGATACTGATGTTATTAAAATATTTAAGATTGGGAAATCTTTTATATAAAATACCATTTTCCAGCGGAGATCAGAACTGTGTCAGCAATACAGATGAAAGTTGAATTTTTAGATTAGGATGGAGCACTTTCAGTATGATATTAAACCCAAAGACATAAACCATAAAGAATATGGTTAGCCTTGCTAATAAGGGACAAGTTTTTCTCTTCCATTTTTCCAATGTAACCTGGAAGACACAGATTTGACAGAAAACAGGTGCATTATGAAGTTTCAGCAGAACTGTTTGCAGAGAAACCACTCAGTCCATGACAACGCTGAAACCAGCTCAGGCAAAGATGTCTAAGAAAATCCTTTTATTCAACAAGTTTAAGTTTACACATTTTTGGCTGATGCAACATACTTAGTTAAAAAGTCTTTCAGCCTGGAAATGTGCATCATTTCCTTCATGGTGGTGTCTCTGCTTCTCAGCTGGACCACTCCACTCTCTAGAGTGCCATCACTTATCAAGACCGTGAAGGGAATACTCATCTCATCATACCTGCAGAGAGAAGAACCCACCTGTTACTGCTTTTGGTGCATGGAAAAAAATCAGATAACTTACATACAAATGACCATCAACTGTATATATTTAGTTTTGCTATACTGCACTAAGTCCAGTGTGACACCTCCAGTTTTCTTGTTGCCATTCCAGGCTTTCCTGATTACAGTTCTTCAAATTACTTAGACACTTTAGTATATTAAAATAATCTTATTTAGTAACCTATTAAAAGAGTAGTTTTCTACAAGCAGAATTTATCTGACTTCATTTTACTGTACATGTACAAGAAATTGCATTTATTTTCTCTCAGAAAAACCACTAATCACTATGCTCAAGATGCTTTGACATGAGGAGCCATATGCCCCAATCCATTCCTGATCAACAAATCATAACAAAACCCCCAAATGGAATAGCTGTTTTTATATCCACAAACAGTTCCATCACATCACTAATGGCAGTGGTTCCAGACTTGGAAGAACTGTCAAGTTCAAGACTAGACACAGTGGGTTGTTTGAAAGAGTGCTTAAGAATGAAACACAGAATCACACCAGATGCAAAATCAGGGGTGAAGGTGGGAAACCGTTCTGCAAGTTTATAATTCATTTGGAGAAATTTGGTTTTCACATGAGTTTTAAAAATTAGCTGATATATAGTTTTCATAATAAACTACTTGAATCCAAGTCTGTAGTTCAAGATCCACACCTTCAGGCAGTAACTGTACTCAGTGACTTCCTAGAGAAAAAAATAATATTTACAGCAGTTCACAGAAAGTAATCTTTGACCTTCATAGCTTAATTTACAAAAGACTGTTTCTCCTTACTTTGTATAAAGCTGTTCCAGAGACACGTGCACAGTTTCCAGATAACCCGGCCATACAGAAATTCCATTTTCTGTCAGTTCATTGAACAATCCTTGACAAACCTGTGTTCATTTAAAAACAGAAGTTAAAAGACAGACTTTGAGGGTTGAGACTCAATACAAAGAAACCATTAAAGCTCTTAACAAGTGTGGTACTAACATTCCTAGCTGGTGTTTATTTGCTGGCTGAAATAATCTCAAATCAGAAAGCAGCCTGGCAGTTCTGTCTCCACTTCTGTTTAAAAACATGCCAGTGTAAGTTTCCTCCCTTCCACAGGGACTTCATGACTGACTTAAATGAAAACTTAGAAAAAATCCTTCTGAACATGTGATTCATGCATTAAGATAATTCTGAAATATTAAGAAGCTGAGAGGGATTGTGTTATTCATTTTCCTTAATTTTGCATGGGACAAGCATCAGCTCTATTGTACCAAAAGCAGTTGTGTTCACGTAAGGAACTGTCTGCAGTGAATTCTTTTGGCTGTGACCCACAAGCTGAAGAGTAGGAGCACCATGAACTCTGTACAACCAGGAATCTCCAGGAGTCAAAGCAGCAGCATGATTTTCCTCAATATAAACAGTGTCTGAATTGTAACAGATTACATGGAGAGTCAATGCTCAAGACTGAAATACTCTCTTACAGCATACCTGCCTCAGCTCTGTTGTTGGACCTTTTCCTACATCCAGGGCCACTTTAAGCGGTGCCAAGCAAGGATGAAGCTTAAGTACCTAATAAATTTACAAAAGCCATCATATTACTGAATGTATTTATCATGCAATTCTAAACAGAACTAGGAAATAGAAATTTGTAAAAAATTAAATTAAGGTTCTAAACATACAAAAATTTTCTTACAGCACAAAATCTTGAATTAGAAGCAAGCTGTATTTTATGTAACGAGCACACAGACCACCTACATTCACATGGCAGAAATTACTCTATTTTGGCTGAGCTCCAGAAAGAGATGAAGACTTGTTAGCAGAGTTCCATCACCTTGAATGGAGTCAGGGTGATGAGAGACAGCCCAGCAGGCAGCTCCCATCCAGTCTACTGCCTGTTCTTAAAGCCCAAACAACTGCCTCAATAACAGGCACTGACAGCCAGCACTCAAATTCTAGAAAACAGGGTAAAAGTGGGGAGAATGATGGTCCCTGGGGAGATGCCCCATTACCACCTGTGACCCATTTTCTCTACTCTTCTCAGCCACTTTCAAATGCTGCTGGAAAAGACAAATTGCTCTTTCCCACAAACTGCAGCTACATTCTAATTTCTCTTAATTCCGTCACTTGTATGGCAAGATCCTACCTACTGACCAGAGAGAAGGGTAAAGCAGGAATAGGGGACCTCAGAATGAGAAAAATTGTTTATATGGGTGATAGGGACCACAGGGGCTGTGCCACTGGGCCAGCCTGGTACTCCCAGTGAAAGGGTTGAGTGTGTCCCCATTGGGAAGGGATCAGGATGGCCACGTGGGAAAAGGAGACAGTGCCATGCTTGAATTTACCACAATGTCTGGGGGGGGTTGTACTTATTTTCTGACATTTTCTACATGAAGTTACCTTTCTCTGAGAATTTTTCTTTGCTGTTAATGGATTCTCAACTACCTGTAGAGAATCAAAGAGATATGCTAACACTCCTCGGTCCAGATTCCCGCTCACAGACAGAACATGAGGGATGACATTCTTCCTTCCATCTCGGCCCTGAAGAGAAAAAAAACACTCTTATTTCATTTAAAATATAGACATTTATTTAAAACATTACCAGCAATCTTAGTGTATCTGTAACCAGGTAAGGCTGTAACAGTGGGAAAAGCAGGTCAGGGCAAGATGGGATTCGTTTCTTGCTCTGCCACTTTGATCATAAATTTAAATCTATGGCAAATACACTTGAAACTCTGCATTTTCTTTTGGACGTTTGTAGATTACTTCCAAGTGACCATGACTCCCCACATTCTGAGAAATTCCTACGTAACCCAGTTTTGTAGAAATAAACTGCAAAAGCAGGAAAGACAGGACTGTGTGAGAAGGAGAAAGTTGCAATTTACTAGTTACAAATAGAACGTTACTTTGGTTTTATCTGTTCAACCTAACTCCAAACATTGCCATTTATTAGGTTTGTCCCTCTTCAACATATTCAGTGGAGAGGTTTCCCTCTAGTCCATCCCTCCTTTTTCTATAAAGCCATTTTTATAACCCAATAATCTACAAAAACTTCTACATATGTGAAAGTGAACAAGCTACAGCAAGAAAGAAGACTCCTCACATCTACAGGCTCTTTTTGATGGAAACTGAACAGTGCAAAACAAAGTCTGAGTTCGTGTTTCTATCTATTCACAGATACAGATAAAAGCTATGGCACTGACAACAGCTGTCTTGCCAACAGGGCTCATTTCTAATTCTGAAGAATTCCTTGCAAAAAAAAAAGTACCAAACACTACTTTGTCAGCTTTGAAAATAAAGGTCTGAGTGCAGAGTATCAACCATACTATTCTTGCAGCAAATGAATAAAAAGCCACCCATGTGCTAAGCAACTGGATCAGCAAAGAATCCATTTCTCTCACACATTACCATCTTTATCAGGAAAGATGTTTAATACAGTAAAGCTTACAAGTAATTTAGATCTCTCTCCTGGATACAGCTGTAGCAGTTCAGTATCACCAAGATTCTTCAGCGTTTCTATTGTTTCTGTCCCCCAAGGAAAGCTATAATGTAACTTAAATCCTCTCCTGCCTTCTTCATCCTGAAAGTCACTGCTGCTGAAATTAGACGGGCCTACAGCAAACTGAAAATAAGAGGTATGAGAGGTGATTGCTACTGCAAATCCCACAGTAACTACAAAAAACGAGTCTGCAAATGCAAACTGAAGTCTCTGATTTTCAGTAAAAGGTTTGTATAAGTTAAAGCCCAAATCTCTTGGTTGTTTTAAGGCATTTTCATCTCACATCACTGACAAACACAAAACATTTGCCTTTCTGCAAGTCACGTTATAAATTAGTTAACAGGTTTGTAATCAACTTCAGTAGCTTCTCAATTTCCACAAGAAATGCACCTAAAACAGGCCAGCAATGTGAGGCCATAAAACCAACCAGGGTGACTATTCCCCCACTGAGACAAAAAAAGAGCAGGCCAAGATTCCCCATGGATATTCTGCTGTTACCTTTCTCCACCACTGGAGCCTCTGGCGTAGCCAGTAATCAAGCCACTGTCCTGCAGTTCTGGGAGAACTAAACCAGGCAAGCAGAGATGTGGTCCTCTCGCCTATTCTTTAAACAACAGCAAGGGCAGCAAGTTAACACCTTGGGAAATAACAGGGGAAAAGCAAGAAACAGCATTCAAAAATAATCCAAAAATGAAACAGTTGGTTTAGGTATTATAAGGGATTAACTCCTCTATTACTCTACCTTGTAAGGTTTTTGTTGTGTTGTTCATTTCCTGAAACAGAATGTTCACTTTCTGGAACAGAATGAAAGCACACTCCAATTTGAGCAAGGCCACAGGGCAGTCTTTTGTTCACCAGCTCTAAGCAGCTGACATATTGCGCCAGAACACCTACAAAACACAAAGCCCTGATTTTAGTGGCCACAGGAAAGTTTCTAATATTTTAACTCTACCAAGAACAAATGAAGCACACATTATAGATGTGTTGTTTGTACACGCAGTCCCACTATCTTTACTAGCACTGATGCTTTGCAGACATGGGCTCAGCAGGCTGGTTCCTCTGGACACATTAATTTTAATGCGCTTTTCCCCGAATTACAGGGAGTATATTCGCTGTCCATATGTGCTGGTCAGGTCCTTGAAAAGCACACCTATTCACAGCCTACAGAAGGAACATTCCCACCGCACCAGCGCAGCTGGAAAAATCCCTTAATTGCAGCTGCTTCGCTCCCAGCAAGAAGCTCGTGCGCAGGGTGCAGGCTGAGCGGCGCCGCCCGGGACCTACCGGGCAGGAGGCTCTCCCGCAGCAGCCCCGCGGCCCCCAGTACATCTTCCAGGGCCGGGCCGCCAGGGTTCTGCGCGCATCCCTGGAGGGCTTCGCGCAGCGTCTCCGGGTGCAGCAGCCGCAGCCCCTGCGCGCCCCGCAGAGCGCCGGGCGGGCCGTGGAGCGGCGCGTCCACGGGGAACACCTGCTCCCGCACGGGCAGCGCCGAGTCCCACCACTGCGCCGCCAGGTTGGCGCGCAGCGCGGCGCCCAGCGGCCCGAAGCCGGGGTGGCGGCCGCTCAGGTAGGCGCTCCAGGGCACCGGCCCCGCGCCGCCCCGTAGGAAGAGCCGCCGCCAGCACACCTCCAGCAGCTCCGCCCCGCCCGCCACCTCGGCAGCACCGCCGCCCTCTGAGTACGGCCGCGCCGAGCACCCGGCCGGCTCCGCCCGCTCCGGGTCTTGCCGCCGCCTCGGCTGTCCCAGTGCGGCGCGGCCGCACCAGCGGCAGCCTTGGCGGGAGCCCAGCGCCATCTTGCCGCTCCCTCACGGCGGGGCTGCGGAGGCAGTGTGTGGGGAGGACATGGTAGCCATTGCGCACGCGCAGTGCCCCGCGCGGGAAGCGGGGCGGTGGCGGCGGTATGGCAGTCGCGCATGCGCAGTGTAATCACCGCGGGCCGAAGGTCAGGGACCGTCCGAGGGGAGTTTTCTGTCCCCAGGCTGATCTTCTAACCTTTCGTAATGATGCAGCCAGATAACTGCTGCTAAAGGAATTGACGTCTCGGAGCTGAATTTTCTCGCTTTTTGCAAACATAACTAATGCTGTCAGGCAACTTCTACAATAGAAGTTGCTTAATAAAGGAACTCGTTTCAAGTATTGGGTAAGCTTACAGCACACAAATAAACATACACTGGGTAGGTGGAGAATATGCATGAAATAGGTGGGTTATCATACATTTTACTGTAAAAAAGGTGTAACTTTTTACCCCTTGGTGTGCTTGAAACCCAGAATCAACCTTGAGCCCGGCGCAGAATAAACAATATCTCTTTTATAACCAAACCCGTCTACAGAGCTCTCCAGAGAGCAACAAGGCCGCACGTGCCGGGGTCACACGGACCTGCCCCTGTGGCACAGTCCAGAGCTGGCCAGCGCTGGGGACTGTGAGGGGGACGAGGGGCAGGCACTGCCCTCGCTGCCACGCAGCACGCTGCAGGTGCACGGGACGTTCCTGGGGAAAGGCGCTCTGGAGCCGCGGCGGGGGAGCAGCGCGCCCCGCACACAGAGGCGGCAGGCAGAGCGCTGCGGGGGCGGCAGCGCGGCGCCGCGGCCAAGCGCGCGGGCGCGGCCCCGGCTCCCCGCGCAGGCGGCGCAGTGGAAATTTCCACACGCGCTGCAGCACGGGCGGGCGGCGGGCAGGAGGCGGCGCTGGGCAGGAGCCGCTCCGCGAGCCGCACGCACCGAAGGCTCGGGCTGGATAATCCCCGCAGCCCCCTCCCCCGGGCCCGGCGCTGACTGCCGGCTTAGTAGGGCACTGGGTCAGCGGCAGGCGCTGCTACTCCCGCCTGAACCGCAACTGCAGGCAACTTTAGTTCCAAGGCAGATTTGCCATGGACTCAATTCTGCCAGAGTAGCACTGGCAGTAACGTCAAAGCTGTTTAGAGCTCATTTTCATTATTTTATGTGCAAATGCTACATCTTCCTCGTCAGTAAACACTGCCCCCCACAAAGGGTCTTTTGGAAAGAGTATAAAATACACGGAGAAAACCTCTTTATGCAGTTTAGATTTTGCATCACTGTTAAAGACTCTCAACTTTAATTCACAAGCTATAAATGTACTATCGGTTTAATACTAAAAAAAACCCACAAAAACCTTTACAAAACCGGCTTTTCAATGCTAAAAAAACCCCCACAAAAACCTTTACAAAACCGGCTTTTCAATGCTAAAAAAACCCACAAAAACCTTTACAAAACCGGCTTTCCAATGCATTTTGTTTCAGGCCACTAACCTAGACACTTAGGTGTTAAGTCATACTTCAGTGATAAATAATCTACTTCCTTGTTTTTCACCCCTGGTGACGCTGAGCACTGTTCCAAAACAAATGAGTTAAAATCCCCACCCCTACTCCCCCCGCCAAAAAAGAAACCCCAAAATACATTGCCACCTGCAGTTTTAGACTGCTGTGGGGCAGTTCCAAAGCCTCCAAGGTGGAGATCTCGAAGCAGGAGTGAAAGATCACAAACACTGTCAAGCGATAGAACCGCACAGGAAAGGAGGAAACAGAAAAGGCAGATCAGGCTGCATTAAAGAACATCACGAGCTGAGCCTCAGAAGGAAACAAGGACAAGTAATCAAGGGCTGAACACAGATAAGCAAAAAGATCCTAAGCACAAAACAACTCAGGTTCAAAACAACATGATCTTGTAGATTCGACCTTGAACACATTGTTGTTCAGCTTAAAACTTATCACTGTTACTGAAAAACAAGAGGAACTGAAAATTAGTATTAAATGGAATTTAAGTACACCATGCTTGAAAGCATTAAGCACTTTAACCCCAGGATCAAAAATTATGCTGTTCCTTCACTCAGCATGGGCAGTGCTTTGAGATTAGTCATTTGCACATATTAAAAGTCCTTAAAAAAAAATTCATGAGGTCTTGTCATGGATCAACAGCCCACTTCCCTCCCACCGCCTCCATAAAGAAATCACTGCTCAATACCAGTTTAAGTATAATTTGAAGTTTTAATACTAAGATCTTCCCATTTCTCTGAAGCTCAGAAGCCTGCATGCTAACTCACAACGCCTGGCAGCTGTGGGTACACAACACTCAAGCCTGGTCTGCACATATGCTCGTGTGAAGGCGACGGTTACGGTGCTGCAGAAGCTTCCTACGCTTGTAGCAGCTTGTTAGCAACACCACTACAGTTTTGATCTTTTCCAAGAACTGGCCCTACACTAGTGAGACAAGGAAGAACACTGCTTCCAATACTTTCTTAGAAGCCAGTTTAAATTTTCTTCCCCATCAAAGCAGAGCCTGCCATGCTAAGCAATCTAGCCCAATCAAGGCAAGGCTGGTATTTGTATAAGCTTAAATGTTTAATCAGACACAGTTGAGAAACCTTTCTAGAATTTAATATAAAAACATTTGACATTTCAATAATGTAAAGTTGTGCACATGTTGAGAAAATTGTCATCTGAAAGAAAAATCGGTCTTCAAATATCTTTATTGGAAGGCCATGCACTGCCTTCTGTTACTGTATTTCAAATCACTGTACATTTACTTTGAAAACACTGTCTGCATTTTCTAGTACAAAAAACTAAAAATTGTTTCAGGAATGTAGAGAAATATTCAACTTAAATAGCGAAAAAGTGCACCATAATTACTGCTGCACTGCAGTCATTTCTGCATTTCCCATTTCTTAAATAACTATCCTGTTTTGATAACACACAATATAAAGAGCAATTATGAAAAACTGAGACATTTAAATACACTAAGTTATTGAGAATAACTTGTGGGCATGGGGTAACCTATCATAGGAGCAGCACCAGTGGCAGGGTAGGCATACTGCTGCTGGTTCATGCCATTGTGCATGTTGGCAATGTTACTGCCATACTGCTGCTCGTAGCCGTTCTGGTACGCTCCTGTGGGGTTACCGCCGGCCCTGAAGCCGGCCTGCATGCCTGCAGCTGCAAAGCCATTCCCAAAGGGAGTTCCATTGCTGAAACTCTGGGCGCTGTAAGCCCCGTTTTGGGTTTTTGCTCCGAAGTCTCTCTTGCCTAGCGCACCATAGGTTCTCTCAAAGTTCTCCCTCTCTCTAAAACTACTAAATCCACCCCTTTTGCCCGCAGAGTATCTGTCACGTCGGTCACCTCGGGAACGACCTAGTAAAAGAGACAAGACAGTTACATGTATTATAAAGGCTCTTCAGCTAAGCAGCATTTACTTTTTGTCCCAACAACTCAAACCTACTGTAACAGCTTTTAAGGTGCTTGATGGACTCCAGTTAGCTAAAGCTGTCTTACTTTTGTGGAGTCATACACTCTCACCCCTCAACACAAATTGTGGCTTCAAGGCAAAACGTGACTTTTACCTTGCCAGGACACTTGGGTTCATCTCTCTTTCCCAGCCATAGGAAAAACGCCACAAAACTGAGTCCAGAGTGTTTTATTTCAGGGCAAGTTAAGAAGCACCTCTTCGGCCTGCCCTAGCCATAGGTGCACCACAGCATAGGCTGGGAGCATTTGGGTACCGTTTTTTGGGTTTTGTGTTAATAAGTACGTTCTGAAGTCACAGTAACAGGCAATTAAACCACCTTCCACCTTAATTTCGAAGAGAGGCCTGAGGTGGAATCTGAAGTTTCCGTTTTGTTCTGAGAGGAAGCTATGCACCAAGATCAAGAACAGCCCTTACCTGAACCTCTGTCTTCAACCAGCTGAAGCAATTTGGGGTTGATGGCTTGATTAGCCTCCCGAAGCACAGAGATGAGGTCATTTACTTGCTTAATATTGTTAGGAGTAAAGAATGTGTATGCTGTGCCTGTTTTGGTACTGCGGGCAGTTCGTCCAATTCGGTGGATATAGTCCTCTGAGGAGTTAGGGTAGTCATAATTGATGACAAATTTCACATCTTCCACATCTGTAAAGTGTTGCAGTGTGGCAAAAAGCGAGGTACAAAGTTTTGCACACCACAACAGCCAAATCGAAGATAAACATTAGACAAGAGTATTTTAAAGAGAATAATGGCTGCAAAGAACAGTGTTAGAATCATCCATTTCTGCAAGAGCATAGTGGAAGAGAAAAGTTACGCACACTCCGTCTGATCCCATTCTCAGCACCCACCCTGTGATCCAAAACCTTACCATAAGGAGTATGCATTTGCTTGTCATTCCCAACTCAAGTGTCCCCTTTACAAATCATCAAGTGACATCTGAAAGCTTCTTGCAGTAGGGCCACTAAAGCTCACAGCAGCCTCTTCATGTGCTCAATTGAGGACCTTAGAGTAAAAACATACAAGGTCCTTCACATACACACTCATTAGAAGCTCAAAAAAAAGGGCCACACTGCTCGTCTTGCCAAGACCTTTGAACTGCAGCTGCAAGAAAAACATACCTGTCCCCCCAAAGTCACCAAGTTGTTTTTATGCACTGTGTCTTGTCTAGGCAAGCGCTTCCAAGAAGCCAGGGTTCACTTGAGAATGGGTCTCTCTCTGGCAGGTCTCGACATGACGACTATGTATAGGTGGAGGAACTTCGACTTTGAAAGGCATTGAAAAGCCACTGCTTTCCTGCCCCACTTGTTAAAGTGAGAGGTGGACTTTTATTCTCAGATTTCATGTGCCAGTACTCACCAATTTGTACAAGGCTTAGTACATTTTAAAGCTGCTCTCTCCATTTCATGGTTGAAAAAATTTCATTGAACATTGAAGTTTAAAATTATGTTCTTCAACATTTCAAAAAACTCACTGAAATTCAAAGACCCACAGATCACATCAGACAGTATGCACAAAACTAACAGTACTGCACCATGGCAAATCATGCAAAGCATGGAGAGAAGAGAAATACCAGGGCAAAGTGAACTGTGAATGAAACTGCTTATTTCATGAGAGAACAGTTTATGGGGGGAGTAGTTTAAAGGATGATCTTTGCCTTTTGAAGATTACTGGCACACAATGCTCTCAGCTTTCACCTCTCTATTTGACTGGAAGCAGCCAGCCGATCATTTCCACTAGTCCTCCATCCCCCTCGAGTCCTCCGATTGTCATGCCTAGGCCTTGCCACAAAGACTGCACCTTTATGTGAAGAAAACTTAGAAAAATGCAGAGGTTAAAGAAAGCAATAGACTTTCTTTAAAAGCTTTGGGCAACTGGCATTACGAGTTTTACTAACCTAGACCTCTGGATGCAACATCTGTAGCAATCAGGATTGGTGCTTTTCCATGTTTGAATTCTGTAACACAAAATGTGAATCAATTTTTTTCCTTAAGCAGCACACATCAGGTATTTGCAGAAATTGCTGAAAAACTCACCATTTAGAACCCAGTCCCGCTCCTGCTGACTTTTATCACCGTGAATACCCATTGCTGGCCACCTGAAAACACAGAACTGGATTGACCCAAGAACACTCCTTTGGTGGTTTCATTAGTCAAAGACTGGGCTACTGGCAAATTCCAGTCCAGGCATTCTAGCTGACAGCTTGTGTCAATCTCTGACAGTTTTGATTCTTAACTGTGGTGTCAAGAGCATACATAAGACTATTGGAGCTGCTCAGTCAAGTCCCAGCTACTACTCACCCATCTCTCCTCATTTTTCTGGTAAGATCATCACAACGTCTTTTGGTTTCCACAAAAACAATTGTTTTGTTTTCCTTCTCGCTCATGATTTCTTCCATCAAACGAATAAGCCTATTTTTAAGAGATGATGGTTAGAACTTTGACTGCTTTCTACTGTACAAGTTTAACTGATTTCTTGTCCTTTTTAAGTTGCCTTGGACTGATGTCAAAAATCCATCAAAATAAGGCATTCATATCACAGTTCATAAAGTAAAACTAACAGAAAACACTGAATGGTTTGCCCCCAAGGACTACTTACTTGTCATCTTTCTCTACATCATGACACACATCCACAATCTGAAGAATGTTGTGGTTTGCACTCAGTTCCAGCGCACCAATGTTGATGTGCACATATTCTTTCAAGAAATCTTCAGCCAGCTGCCTCACTTCCTTAGGCCATGTGGCACTCCACATCAGAGTCTGCCTGTCAGGCTAGAGAAGATCAGACCAATGAAACATCAGTACAGGGTTAAGTTAAATGCCCAACCAAAACCCAGGCTTACCCACCCTTGCTTTATCAAGAGTAGTGGCAGTAGTTTACATCTGCCATAGCAATAAATGCATTAACTATTTATACTCACTCTTATCTGATCTACAATTTTTCTGATCTGAGGTTCAAATCCCATGTCAAGCATCCTGTCAGCTTCATCAAGGACAAGGTAAGTACACCTCCTGAGATTGGTCTTTCCAGCTTCTAAGAAGTCTATAAGTCTTCCAGGTGTTGCAATGCAGATTTCCACACCTAAAACCAAGCAGTCCCATCAGCTGAAGCAGTTTCCCCATTCCCTCAGACAGATGCACCAAGGCTGATCCATACCTCTTTCCAGGTCACGGATTTGTGGTCCCTTTGGAGCACCTCCATAAATACACGTGGACTTCAAACGACACGCTCTACTGTACTCTGCAGCTACCTGCTGCACTTGTTGGGCGAGTTCACGGGTTGGTGCCAACACAAGACACTGGAAACAGGATACCCATCTTTTAGTTCAATACCCATTGGAAGGTTAGTCTGAGACTTAAAATTTTGAGTGTAAAGTTCAATGCCAGATTGACAGAAGTAGATTTAAGCAGCCAAACCAGCAAACCAAGTTACCTGGTAGCTTCCAGGGATAGCAACTTCCAAAATATAACCCAAAATCAAACCCTGTTCTGTACTATTTTGAGGACAACCCAATCAGAGATTATAGAATCTGCTAGGGAAATCAGCCCAACAGGGAACCACTTTATTCACACAGAGAAGCAGAATGCAGCTATGCACTCTTATGAGCAGGACCAACTGAGACTGTAAAATAAAATCCTTAGAAATTAAAATCCCCTTTAATTTAGGAATACTCACAATAGGTCCATCTCCTCGCTCCAGGAATGGCTGATGATTTATATGCACAATGGCAGGCAGTAAGTACTGATTGGAAGAAAGAAAAATCTCATTACAATCTCTTCCTAGAAGTTTTCACCCTGTGCTAGGCTAGGCCATACTGTCACTGCTGAAATCCAGCAGTATTTCAGGCTATAATCAAAACTTACAGAGAGTGTTTTCCCTGATCCAGTCTGTGCCACTCCAACCATATCCAATCCACTCAATGCAACAGGCCAACCTTGTGCTTGAATAGCAGTTGGTTCAGTGAAGTTCTGCCTCTGAATTACTTCCATAACATTTGCTTGAAGAGAAAATTTAAACATACAGATTCAGATGTTGCCCTAATCCAGTCTGGAGAACAGTTAAGTAAACTGGTCTTCACTTACCAGGGAAGTTTGCTTCGTAAAAGTTGATAATTGGTTTTGGACAGTTATGGCCCCTAACTGTGACCTCTTTGCTCGCTCTGTACTGTTCAACTTCTTGCTGCAAAAAGAAACACCCATTATTGGAAATAATGTCTGATACCAGTTATATTTTAAGTTACCCCATCTGTGCCTGCTGGGCCTCATGACCCTCAACATGTTTGCACTTTCTGTTTACTTTTGGCTTGAGCCAGGTCAGGTACATACCGCAGTACGTCTAACTACATCCGGATGTTCTTGGTAGAAGTTCTTCTCAAATTTGGGCAGCTCATCCAAGTTCCATTTCTTTTTTGTAAGTTTCTCCCCAGGGTTTCCAAATTTCTTCCCAGAGAGAGGTCCACCTCTACTTCCTCCAAAACGAGGGGCTCCAAACCTAGGCAAAAAGAACACATTATAGAATGCATGAAAAACATTTTGGTCCTCCTGAACAACTTCACCACTATGTCTGCAGTACACCCATTAACTTTACAATTTAGATGTAGAAACTCTACATATCGAAGTTTCAGGACACTAGAACTTTAAAAGCCATACTTTAAGCTGCAGATGCCACAATCTGCCTGGCCACAATTCACACTCACAAGCTAAGACAACGTCTTTCCCATTTCCATACAATGCAATTGAACAGCAAGTTACAACAAGCATTAAAACCTTGGCACTACCCCGTGATCAAAATGGTTTCCCGTCCCAGTGACAGTCCTATTACTGAAAGCAGGAGCAGTTACGAAACCTTGAGATAACTTTCCTGTAAACCGTTCTTTTGCATGTCCCAAAAGACAGACTTCTTTTAACAACGGTGTTTTATGAGGACATGCGCTTTATTAGCGTTTCAGGTTCCGTCCCTCCGTTCGGAGGAGGCTGATCTCGAAAGCCCCGAGGCGCAGATCGGTGCCGCGCACTGGATCCGAGCGCAGGTCTCCCTCCCCCGGCCCGATCACTTCCCAATTTTGGCCGGGCGGGCACTGGGAACGATCCTTCCCAGCACAACACAGCGCTTCCCGAGCGGCCGCTGCTTCCTGCCAGCGCTGTTTCCTTTGTCTCTCATTTCTGTCTACGCCACATTTTCCAGCCGCTGCCATTTTAGAGCCGGGCTGGGCGGGGGGGAGGAGGAACAAAGGCAGCAGCAGCATAGCCGGCATTTTGATTCCCCTCAGCCACCGCATGGCGGGGCCGGCCATTAACATCCGCTTACACAACACAAAGCGGAGCCGGCCGGCTCCGGCCGGCCACAGCCCGAGCCTCGGGAGGGGGAAGGGACGGGAGGGAACCGCCCTGCCGAGAGCTCCCCAAGGCTTCGGCACAGCCAACCCACTGACCCACAAACCTCCAGCCCGCCCGCCGCTCCCAGCGGGGGGAATCGGGCTCTGCACGGACCGTCTGTGCTGGGCGGGGGGCGTCCCAAGGGGGTTGGGGCGAGTATTTTCCTTCCCAACAGGGAAAAAAAAAAATTAAAACTCCCCCACGCTATTCTCAGCGGTAGCACACCCGCGAGGGGTGCTCTGAGGCGAAGGAATCTTCCAGTCGGTGGCCTAAAAAAGCCCGATACCCTCCCCCACGGCCAACCCTCGCGGCGGGAGCGCTGAGGGAAGGGCTCAGGGCCGAACCCCCGCCCCGCCGCCATCTTAAAACGTCTGAAAAACAACCCCGAGAGCCCCACGGGTAGGCTCAGAGTCCGGACGCTGGCGGCGGCTGGCGCCAGCCGTGCCCCCGGACTCACCCTCTATCCCTGTCGCTGGAATACCCGGGCATGGCGATGGTGGCGGTGGGCGAGGCGACTCCGGTCGCTTAGAGCGGGTGGCGAAGGGTTGCACAAGATCCGGCGCCGCTGGCGGGGGCCGCTCACTGTGGGCGCGCGGCCGCGCGGCCGCCGGTTATATAGGGCGCAGCGGGGGCTGCTGGGAGCCGGCGCGTGACGCACGCGCAGGCCCCACCCCCGCCGTTATGCAAGCGGCCCGAGACGAGCTGAGGCTCCGCCCCTTTGTGGGCGTGGCCGCGGCTCGCCCGGCCGAGCGGCTTTGAGCTCGCGGCCGGAAGTGCCCCCTCCCCGCGGGGAGCGGCCCCCACCCCCTGCCCGCGCCTGCGCGGGGCCGCTGCGGGCGGGAGCCTCGTTCTGGCTGAGGGCATCCCGGCCTGAGGGGGCCGGAAATGCAAATGGAGAATTCTCTCTTCCATCCTCCCTAAGTGCAGGCTTTCGGCCTCCCAGCGTGTTCAGAACGCAGCTCGCAGCTCAGCTCCTCATCACTGTTGGCAGGGCAGAGCCGGACCCTGATGTCCGCAGTGCAGTCCCCCAGTTCTCACAGATCTGTTTCTGAAAATCCTCCTGAAATAACTTGAGATGAGCCCAGGTTTTTAACTAATAAAAACTCATACTTCACGGTACATTGGCTCTATGTCCACCTGTGACTTTCGCTCTCAGAAGGACCCAGATGTGCAGATCCTGGAGCTGGATGCAAAATAACATCAAACCTCCTCAGGCTAGTTCTTTTATTCTGTTAACCCATTGCCTTTTAAAAAATGTTTATAAACATATACATGAACAGAAATATTTATAAGCATATGTCTGTAAAATTACCAGTGTTATCTTTTTGGATTCCACACCAGGGCCAGTAACCTGAGTCAAAGGTCATGTGAGGTGCAGTGGTGCTGAAAAGCTGCTCTGAAGGCACGGGATAAAAACACTCAATACCCCAAGTGGACATTGCTGTTCACCCACCGGCTTTGCCAGGCCAGTGTCAGGCGACCTGAAGCTTTACACACACAGGACTTAAAGTTTTAAGCACAAACACCCGAAGCCACCTGCTCCAGGCAGAGAGGGAAGAAATGAAAACAACATAAGGAAGGAGAAGTGCTATAACAACACTTCCCATTTATATCCTCCCACCTTCTAGCAATCTGTGCTTTAAGGCTTTTCTGGGACAAAAATAACTGTATTTGATGGCCATTTCTTCACATTTGGTTCTATTTATGCCCTTAGCTTGTAAGATACCATGACAATGTATTTTACAGTTTTAGTGTATGCAACCTGAAAAACATTTTACTTTCGTTTTCAACATATTGCTGGATAATAATAAGGAGCATAAAACAATGAGTTAGTAGAAATGGTGAGTAATAACTTTTTGTTTATTTATACTGTTTGTGGGCATTAATATCTTCTAAGTCACCTCCTTTATAATAAACCAAAGCTGCAGTGTAATTTTTCCTCCTTTTAAAGCGATTCCATGCTTCTAATTATCCTTGCTATTTTTGCCTTTATTGACAAGAAATTCACAGCATTTAAGATCTGGACCTCATACAGATCTACATAATGAAAGTATAAAGGTGGTTTCGATCTGTTGTGTATTACTTTATAGCAGTTTTTAAAATTTGTTGCTAAGAATAGAGCAGGGTTTGCTAAGACTAGAGGTCTGCATGATATTGTCCTCAAAAGTAACACCTAAGTCAGGGTTATTTTGTTTATGAATAGCCAAAACTGTTCAAACCTCAGCAATTTGGAATTCCACCTTGCTCAACCAATTTTTTGTTGTAATTAATTATTTCTTTCAATAGCACTCCAACTTGACCAGTTTTGCTAATACTACCCCAGCAAATTTCTAGTAGAGGAATGCCCCCAGTTTTTTTCAGTAGAGACTTACTTATTTAATATGGCTTGTGAAAAATTTTTAACCCCAAATACCCCTACTAACACTCTCCACCTTCTGACCCTACAGGCTTCCTGTTCCTGGTGAGTCTAAAAAAATTTTTTGCAAACGCTGTAAAAATGAATTATCTTTTCTTGTTCTGTTGCATTTATCTTAACACAGCTTAATTTGGTTTTGTTTGTGTATAACTCTGTGGCTCCTGTTACTGTGCTGTTTAATCTTTCTAAGGTATTAAAGAATTGAAAAGACTAAACAAAAACCCAGTCCCTGCCTTGTCTACACGCAGTTAAGTCTGCAAGGAACTCCTTTCAATTTACTTTGTAAAAAAACTTCCTCATTTTTCTGTTCCACCCTCCTAAGTTAAACATCCTTGGTTTTCCCATGTTCTCTTAGAGCCAGCACATGGAAACAAATCAACAGTTTTGCAGAGCTGTGTATGCAGCAAACTAAAATCTGTGTTTAGTTTAGTTTCGATAGCACTGATCTGTGTTTGCTTACACACAACAAAAGTTCTTTTGTGTTCCTGAGGTGGTGTGTGCACTTGGATTTGGATCGACAAATGACACCCGTGGGCTGCTGGAGCTCACAGCACTGAGGTTTTATTGCTGCCAGTCATTGTTCTTACGGTCAAAATTGGGACCTCAGCTGCCTTTGCCGTGCTTGAGGGGTTTAACGATAAAGGGCACCATTTTTTCTTTCAACATGGAAAACCCAGAATTCCTGAGGAGCATGCAATACTGTTGCTCAGAAAGGGAAGTAAGAGATTTTCACCATCCAACCTGTCCAATAAACTGCATGCTAGCGGCTAGTACAGTAACTTTCATTTACGCATTTTATTTTTAATAAAGGTTTTAGCTCTCCTTTCATGCAGAAATGCCTTCGAACTGCCAAACCGTGGCAACTAACAGCAATCCCCGGTAATGGACATACAGGCCAGCAAACGTCCCGGGCACGCCTGCAAGGTCAAGTGGTGCAACTTCCCCCGCTCCACCCCCGCCCCAGGCCGGCCCTTTGCCCACCCCGTTTACCGAGATAAACGCCGCCACCCGCCTCCTGTTCAGGTGACGGAGGCGGAACCTGACGGACAGGCCCCCCTCCCCCCGCCTTCCCCGCCGCCATTTTACGCCGCCGGCAGCGCTCGGCGGCCGGAGCGCCCCGGGGCCGGCCCGCGCTGCCCGGGGCCTCGGCCCGCGGGGCCCTGCGCCGGTGGCGGAACCGGGCGGGGAACGGGCGGACCGCACCGGCGCCCCTCACGGCACCGGCGCCGCGGCTTAGCTTGGGGCACGGGCTCTTTCTTTTGCTCCCCGTTCCCAGTCCAAGCGCAGGCCTGTTCCCAAGCCCGTTACCGAGGCGCTGGGCCCGCCCCGCTCCCGTAACACCGGCCACGACCGAGAGCACCGGACGCGCCGGGCGCGCGGCCCCGCCCCTTCCTGCGGCTGCCCAATGGGCGCGCAGGCCGCGGTTTAAATGGCGGGGCGGCCCCGGGCCCCGGTCGTTGGTGCCGCCATGGGCAGCGCTGAGGGCGCAGGTAGGGCCGGCCCCGGGGGGCTCCGACCGCCGCTCGCTGCGCCCGGCCCTGCGGTGGGCCTGGCCCCGGGCCCCGCTCCCGGAGCAGCGCCCGGCCTGGCACCCGCAGAGCCGGGAGAGACGACCCGGAAAGTTTCCTTCTCCCTTATCACTCCCCCTCCCCGCCGCTGCTCGCATCGCTGGCACAATTTTATTCAGTCATTATTTATTAAAGCTCACCCAGTCAGTTCATGCTTATTCATTTATAAAGCTGTTGTTTTCTTGTGTTACAGCTTTTTAAGATCTTTGCATTAACCTCCCCCTTCCCCTCTTTGTTCCTTTCCTGGCTACACTTTTAACTTAATAAAGCTACAGATGAACAGTAACTCAAGTGTTCCAAGACATCAGCCTGAAATGTAGATGCTGCTTTAACCTTTGGTGCATCTGAAACTTAAGGTGATGTCTGGAACTGATGGAGTAGAGAGATGGAAAAGTAACACTCCTCTGTACAGAAGACTGAAAACTGTACCAATTTGTTTCTGTTGTAGTAATTCTATACTTTTTTCTTCCAAAGGTGACTTATGTCTTCACCAATAAATTAAAGTTCTTAATGCTTGTTAAAATATGTGTGTTTCAAAGCACTTTGATCTTAGGACTCAAATTTTGAGGAAAATCACAATGTTAATGCACATCTTGTGCTCAGCAGAGAACTTGGTGTGACCACTTCTGTATTCTTCTAATCCTTAAATAATTAAAGTAGAATTTACTTTTTATGAGGAGTAGTTACATTAGCAGTGATGACATTGCCTAAGGCTATTAGAGAACCTGAGTTTGTCCGAGAAGCTCATGTTTTCCAAAAAAAGAACCTGTTATTTCTGATAATTGATAAATGGTGTATCAAAGCTTGGCTTGTTAATGTCTTGAAGGTTTAGAGGTCCTGGCTATAGACCAGATGCAAATTTGTTTTTCATTACATGGAAAAAAAAATTAACCTGCCCAGCCTCTGGTACTTCAGTGTTTTTCACTTCCCAAGTCCAGTTGGGTTATGATTACACTTAAACACTGTTTAATATTTTGGATGGATTGGTCAGCCTCCTGTTTGACCACCTCTGGTGGAGTCAAAGACACTTACAGATTATTTTCACTGTAAATAACCACATCTTTATTTCTGGGTCTTTCAGCTCTGACATTAATGATTTTCTTCTGTACAGATTGGGTTGATGTTGCCAATGATCTTTTAAGGGCGTGTCACATAAACCAGCACATAAAGCATCTCTCAGAATGTGGTGCTGACCTGTTTGTTTGTCTTTATGAATCAATCTTAGGAGAGAAAGTACCAGGTAGGAATAATTGCTAAATATGTTTTTTATTTTTGTCTCTGTGTATTTTGTAGCTAAATAAAACTGAAACTTGTAGAACTTCTACAGATACAGGGATTTAAAGCATTTGCATCCTTCCAAAGATAAAAATATAAGGTTGTCATTCTTGAAGAAGATTTAAGTAATATTGGCCAATTTTATTTTAACTTTGGACGGCTAAGAATGGCAGCTATGAAGATAGCCACAACAAAATTACTGTAAATTAGGCCTTGAAAGCTGTCTGTGGGCATAGTACTTCTGCAGGGTGTGAAGTGGCTCATTTTATCTTACAGCAGTGTTAACACTGAAGTTTGTGCTCATAAAATGCTTGATACTTGGAGTCTGCTAAGAGCTGAACTGTGATTTAACCCTGCTTTATCCCAACTCCACTGGACTTCAGTGACAGCCATTAAGCAAAGGCTATATATACAGATATGCATTTGCTTTGTTTATAAACTACTATCTGTAGGAAGTGTCAGACTACTGATTGCAGAAGATTTTAAGAGCACTGAGGTAACTGGCACCTATTGAAGGTAGAAGTCTTGTTAAATGTAAGTGCAGAACTAAAAATAATGTTCCCAATTAAGTAGAATACACTGCACTGCAATTAGTGTCTGACAGGGAAAGAAGAAGCCCTAACATAAACTGCAGTTCCAGTTTGATGATCTGAACTAGGTGTGTGTGCTGGGAGTGAAGGAGAAATGCTTTAGTAATTTCTCTTCATTAATTTAATCCTGATAAAACCCTCGCATCTTCCAAGGGGTGTTCTAAGTTTGTGTTCAGTATTTATGAATGGTTTTGTAGGGCCATATATGATACTTAGGCTTTTCATCAAGGACACAAGGCACTGAAAAAATACTAGCTTGTAAGCAAAAGTTAAAGTAGTTTCATTGTTAAGATACTTGCAACAAGCTATCCATTTAAATAGTCTAAAATCTATTATTTATTTTAAATAGATTTCATTGCTACTCCCAGAAGCCAAGAGGATGATGCACATAATGTACAAGCAGTAATAGATTCCCTGGCATTGGATTATTTGCAGGTCAGCTTGTCTCACATCACAGGTAAGTACTTGGTTTAATGAGACAAACTCAGTTGAATATCTGTGCAATTTAATTTAAACACTTTAAGAACCAGGTGTTACACAGCTTGCTTTCATACTTGCTTGGAATCTCTTCTTATGGTAGTGGATGCCATCAGAACACTGACCCATTGCCTTGGACATCAGGTCCAAGGAAAATAGATAAGAATAAGAAATGTTAAATTTAACATCCAGCCATGCTTCATCTGCCTGCCAAAGTGTTACCTGAAATCTGCTACTGGCTCAGGCTTGGACACTGGGCTTTAAGACATGACCTTGGAGCTTCAAAATTGTTATTAGATTTTTTAAAAGTTGGTAAGTAAAAAGCTGAACCGTGTTATCTGTACACAGATAACGGCTTTCCCTGAGTATTCCTATGTGTGGTCTCACACATCATAACCTGCAAAAGAATGAAAATTGCTTGATGAGAAGTATCTGACTTGGTGCCTGTACACCATGGCTGGTGTTTGCAATCCTGCTGCCATACCATAGATTGCTTCATGCTATAGTTTTATGTATAAGAAAAATATTAAATACCAGTTGTCCCTGAAAACATCCCAGACTATTTATGCAGTTACTGCATCTATAAACTTTCACTTATGGGAACTGGAAAGATGCAAATTTAGAACACGTGAAATATACTTTAAGCTTATCTATACAGTCATAAATAAGTGACCAGGTGTCTTCTGAGCTGACACCTTTACAAGAATTTCCAAGCACTCTTCTACAGAAAATGCCTGCTTTTGAGAATTTTTCTTCTGTGAAGTACTAATTATTAATATGTGTCATTACTTTCTCTCAAGGTGAGAACATTGTGAAAGGAGACAGGGAATCTATCAAAAACCTCCTCGAAATATTTGATGGCTTGTTAGAATATCTTAGAGAAGTCAGTGAAACATCTTCTCAGACTGGAGGTGAGATATAAACCCGAAGTGTTTCCAATGTAGTAAAGATTTATTTGGGTTTTTTTGTTACTTGTAACCTTGACAATGGAGAGAAGAGAAAGACAAAACTGACTCCAGGGGAGGAAATTTCAGGGATAAAGCTGAATATTTACATTCCTTATTTTCATAAACAATATTTAAATATAAAATTTTCCCCAAAACTTACATAACCTTTCTGCTTCATTCTTGTGGCAGAAACCTAGTCTAGACAATTCATGCTTTGTTAGTTGCTTTTCAACCTAAAAGTAGATGATTTAGGATTAGGATTCAAGGAGGAAAATGTTGGCTTTTATTGGAACAATGAGCAAATGTCCTTTTTAGTTACTAGGAGAGAAAAGAAACAGCAGCCTTTCCTGGGAGGAGGGTCTTGGGAGTAGGTCCATAGCAGGGTTATTTTGAGGAAAATGGGAGGAGAAGCTGCTGAGCCCTGCAGAGGTGTCTTACTGCAGGTATTCCTATCTCAGAGCTGATAAGAGCTGTCACCACTGGCTGTTCACTCTGTGAGTAAGGGGAGAGGGAGCATTTGGTGCCTGAGTTCCCTCCTGACCTGCTCCAGAGTGGACAGAAGAAAGAGGCCAGTAGGAATGTTCACTGCTGTTCCCTTCCCTCAGGCTGCCAGTTTTGTTACCAGTGGGGGTTAGTGGCTCGCATTTTCTAGCTCTAAGTCCACAGTTCAATCCTTTTCAGGAAGAATAAATGTTTATTAATAACTGGAACATGGAGATATATGGCAGTGGTATAATTTTTCAAAGAAGTTGCCTCGCCTCTTCTACTTCCCCCTGTCATAGGGAACATTGAATGTCATAATTTTATATAAAAAATTACAATGTTGATATTACATATAAACTGTTTTGATTATATTAGAAGTAGTAACTGTTAGTTTATAGGTCTAAGTAGTTTTCATGAAAATAATTACTTCTTGGTTGTTATCAGCTGAGATAAATGTGCTGTCTAGTGATGAAATTCAAATTGCATCTCAAGAGCAGCTGGAAAGCACTGCTGATCAACTTACAGAACGTACACTGCTCTCATCAGCTGAAAGGTGAGAACAATTCTGAGTATTTGCTTTCACACAGTGATTGACTGTGTATCTGTAGAGAAATTAGTAGGTTTTTTATGGTATAGACACCTACTGATTACATATTCCAAAAGGAATGTGACGTGACTCCTCTGGCTGGGCTAAAATTACATCTGGGACTTCTTTTGCCCTTGAAGGGTTGGTGATTTTGTTTCCCTTAAGTTTACTTTTTATGCAGAATGAAACAACTTGAAAATTTTGATCAGTTTTTAAGGCTGTAGTTTAAAAATTGATTAGTTCAGCTGAGTTCAGTTTGTGGTTGTGACTCGTGCTCTGGTTTGCTCTGTGGCAGCAGGGCCGTGTTTTGCATGGCTCCTCGGCAGCTCCATCTCGTGGGCTGCATGGGCAGAGGCTGAGAGAGGAAATATTTGATGGATTTATGTTCCCCCTTAGGTCCCCGTCAGAATATTTTATTCTAACTTGTGATACAGATGGCTCAGGATCTACCAGTGAATTAATTAAACTTGGCGATACTGCTTATTCATTTTCCAAGAGAGGAGAAGGTGAGTTTGGATGAGAAAAAAAATTAAAACTCTTCTCTAGTAAGATTTCTAGACTTTTTTTTTGTTTGTTTCCTTTAAAAAAGTTACTTCTTTCAGATAAATACTGTTTTAAATACTAGATTAAAAAAAAAAAAAAAGCCTAGACAACCCACAATAAGGAAATATATCTTGCTGAAGTTAAAATTTCTGGAAGTAAATATTCCAGGTGTTATTTTTCATGACTCCTGCACTACCTTATTTGGATAAAGGTTTATTGTTTGGGTTCTAATTCAGTTTTACAAAGGCATTTTTTCTTGTTCAATAGAACAGGAGAATTCTGAAGGCTTAGTTTCATTTGTTGCAGTCTAACATGTATTATTTAAGACTGCAAAAAAATTAAGTTCATTCTTAAAGACTTCTTAGGAGTGCGTACCCCTTCAAAACTTCATGGATGGCTCTGAAAGGAGTAGTGTGCAGATGACTTAAATAGAGCTCATTCTTATTTCATATTTTTTATAAGATTATTCCAATTCTTTCTATTCTTATTGATGATTCATCTCCTCAAGTAGACACATAAAGAAATATTATGAATTATGAACATTTCATTGACTGGAGTTACAAATAAGAATTTAACAGACCTATTTTGAGCTTAGTATGGATTGCTGACACCAAGCAATGAGCAGACATTAAAATTATCCATCAAAACAGTTCATAGCCAGATGCTTTATAGATCTTAATTTTTTTAAGCATCCACTTCTAGAATTTCAGATGCCTGTACTTTGTCTAGCAGAAAAGGACACGGGAGTAGAAGACTCTGCAAGCACAGAGGCTCTTGCAGCATTGCCCAGACAGTTCTCAGAAAGTGAAAGGGGGACTGCAAATGAAAGGGAAGAGGGTGAGTATTGATTCTTCTGACAGCTCATCCACCTGATTTTGATTTAGAGGCATAGGGAACTAGGGTAGTGTGGAGGAGAGCTTTAGTCATGAATGGAAACACTTTAGTCATGTTTTAAAATAAATTATTTTCAGACAAGTGATATTTTAGTCTCTCAGAGTAGGCAAACTTTCATTATCTGGGATATTTCTGCTTAGCTAGGATTTGGCTTCAGCTAGGCTGTTTTTAATTTGTATTGTGGTTTGTATTCTTTTCTTTTGTGGTTCAAAACACTAAAAAGTCCTTGTGGAAGATCTTAACATCCAAAATCATGTTCTCAAGGCTAAAAAACATTACAGCATTGTCCTATGCAATCCAACAAAGGTGGCAGCTCACATTAGCTATCGAGACACTTCCCTTTATTATGTACACACAATGCACAAAATTTGTTCTGCTTTACCAGATAACACTTCAAGTTCTTTGTATTTGCCTCTTCAGGAGGGATGGAGTCTGTTGGTGCTGCTGAACCTCACAAAGGGAGTTTGAGTGTCAGTGCTACAAAGCTGGGGGAGCCTATCCAGCAGGCAATTCCTCTGCTGCCCCCGTTCCAGCCCTCGGATCCGGCATGGAGAGATTACCACAGCTCAGACAGACAGGCAGCAGCTCTGGCTTGCAGTCAAGCAGTGAACATTCCTACTGTAAGGAAAAACCTATCCCTTGATTATTTCATTTTCTTTTAGTAACCAATACTGCTTTCATTTGAAAACCTCCTAGTTTACTTGCAGAATGGGAGTAGATGGTCCCTGAAGAACACTTTTGAATGTGTCAGAGTTTATTTCAGTTCCAGGAATTTTGGATTGTGGATTCATTCTTCACTAAGTGTCCAGAGAGGAATTTAGTTCAAGGGGTGTGTTTATGTTATACATATATACATACACGTCTCCACAGTCAATGCTAGAGTTTACAGTATAGTAAACAAAATAATTACAGAGACTTTTATCTATCTATAGAATCAGCATTGATTTCCATTTGCAGACAGACTTAATGTATGACCTTCCTTTAAGCACTCTTCAGTGAATTTATAGAACATGTCTTGCTTTTTATTTCAGATTGAAAAGTCACTTACCCAAAAATTTCATGGTGTTTCTGATGGTCTTCCTCTATCCAGAAAGATCCCTGGTGAGAGAAAATTTTGCATCCTCTAGGGTAACTCCTAAGTGTTACAATTTTGCATTCATTTGTACTGGCACCACAAGAAACACTGTTTTGAATCTACTAGTGCATTTTTTTAAATTCAGCCACAAGTTCATATTTCTATCTCTGCTTTATAGAGAAACAAAAATAGGTTACTTTTAATCTTTTTCCTCTACTGGAAAAAAGTAATCCATGTCCCCGATTCAACTCCTTTCTTAGTTAATCCTGTTAAGATGGGTCTATACTATAGAAACCTCTTCCAGCAGATAAATCCCATGGCTCAGCTTATTCTGAGCAGAGAGACATGGACCAAACAAGCCGGTTTCAATTCTAAGAAAAAGCCATTAACTGCTATTGTAAAAAAGGTTTAGAAGCTATTTTTTTCAGTACTCATTTTCTCTGTTGCCTTGGAAACACTGCTTACCTTTTTTAGTTCCCATAGCATTCCCATGACACTGAACATTGAAGACTGGAGAAATTACCAAAATGAATGTTACAACTGGGTAACCGCAGTTGCTTTGTCATTCTAGTCTCTGAATAATTTGAATCCATAGGCCCTGGCTTGCATCTTTTTTTCTCTTGTTGCCCACATTAGTAGGCACAGTGCCATTAACTCACACGTACCTGTCATCTGCTTCTGCAATAGGAGAAATGCTGGGAGATGATGCCAAGGACAATGTGACAAAGGTACATGTTGTATCTTTATTTTTGGAATTTCAATCAGTATTTTTTGATTTCTGCTTAATTATTTCTGTTATCTTGTGGCATTATGGGCTTATTTCAAACCTCCTTTAGACTTTCTTTCACCAGTATACAATCAGTGATGCAGTGTTCTTAGACTATGATTATGTGCAGTCTGTGAGTCATGTCAGTTCTCAGTTCTTCCTGGAGTTGTTTGCTCCAAAATGTACAGAGGCAGCACCCACAGAGATCTATTTATCACAACCAACCAGTTACTGGTTATCTTGGTTTTTAATCAAAAATGTACAAAGCACAGGAGTACAGTCATGTCCTTTTTCTGAAGTGTATCAGCATTCTACAATAGTAAGAATTTTGGGGGTTTGGCCAATAAAACTTAGATGTACTACTTTTTTAAAGATCCATAAACTTCTTGCTATATTCTCTCCTTTTATTTTCCTGCATTGTGCTTTGCTTTTGAAAAACTGAATAATGCAAAACCCACAAATTGATCAGCAGTTACCAATCTGTGCCCATAGAAATGTGTCTGTAAAGGAGGTTTCTTCCTCTGGAAACACAATTTTGCCTTCTGCAACCACAAGAGGTACTCACAGACTTTGCTTGTTCCAATAGTTTAAACAGCTTTCACTTCTACATTGTCTCTGAAACTCATTTTCCATTGGTGCATTTCCCAGGATGTCCATGCCAAGCCCAAGCTATTCCAGTTTGAACAGAGAACTTACCAGGCAGAACTAAACCAGTGCAGCTAAATAGCACAAGGACAGGAGTATTCTCTTTTGGCTTGCTGTGAACTGCAGCTCAGTCTGTACTAAGGGAAATTCAGTTTATTTCCACTACCTGGCATCAGTCCCAGGCTGATGAGGTGCAATGTGGAGATACTCATTACCTTAACCTAGCCCTGTTCTGGTTCCGTGGTTTAGCTTTGAACTGATCTTCCATATTTTTGCTTGTCCATTTCTTTAAATGTTAACTCTCTAAAGCACACTGTCTTCAGTCAGGAGCCTAGAAATAGAACTGATTTTATATATCTATACTCACAGGGTTTGGGATGGTTCTTTTACAGCATCTCTACTCATGTGATCTATAAAACCTTCATTTACTCATTTTCCTAGGTGCCTCTGGTATGTGAGTCTTCTATATCCACCTCTTCTTTAGAGGAAAAGCTCCCGTTACGTGCTGAACAAGTAACACAAACCCCAAGACCTGAATCTCAGCAATGGCCTCAAACAACAAGGCAAGTTCAGATTTTTGGTAGTGAATCACACTGGCACTTTGATTTCCATGGCAAGCCAACCCCCTCCTCCCTTTTAAAATAAGATCTCTCTTTCCTTGGCTGTGTGAAAGAATAATTCTAACAGAAAGATTTCCTGGTTTTCATGACATATACTTATTTTGTTAAATATGGTTATAGGCATTTACACATTCTGCTTTACTTAATCTTATAAAAACATGCTTAGGCAGGAAGTGAACTGGAATTGTGTGAGATAATGCTCATCATCGAGTTTTTATGACAGAAATGAAATCTGTTTTCTGTTTTAGCAAATACAAGAATTCCACCACAGATTCAGCTGAAGATTCACTTTCCCACAGAACAACAAAGGAAAAAGTGCCTGAGGAAGAGTTTAATGAAGCATCAGAAAATCTGTCTCGCAGGCTAAATGAACTAGATTTAGTAAGTGCAGTCTCTTCTTTGTTGAGCTGAGCAGTGCAGGTTTAATAATGACATTGGAGAGAATTAAGAATATCAGTGCAATATGCATGAAAAGGAAATCTGCAACTAACACCGGGCTTTAGATCATTCAAACTTTAGAACTGTCTATTGAACCTGACCCCACCAAAAAAAAAATCTATCCCTTAGATGCTGAAGAGAGCTTTGGGTGAGCACACGAGAGAAGAGGAGCTGACAGATGAGGACAGCCTGTCCCACCACAGTGACAGTGTCATGGACTATGGCCGAAGGATAGCTGGGAGAGGTAACGATCCTTATGCCAGTATTGAGATGGAAACAAATATAAAAGAAACTGCTACACTGAATTACAGTTAGTTACTAAGTTTTGTATTGCTAGTTAATTTCTTTTTTTTTTCTATTTCGATTGCTAGTTCATTTCTTTGATCCAAACCTGAGCTACAGTAACAGAATTGCAACTGAGTTTCTGTTTAACACTTAAAAAAACCATGGTAAAACTTCGCAAAAAAATACAAGCGAAACACAGCTGCAGTAAAAAATGCATAGAAAATGGGGGGGCGGATAGAATGCAAGCTCACAGGATGTGGTTCTGAAATGAGGGCCTACTCACAATACACTTCACTGGGTTTTTTTGTCTCAAATTTGATACTCAGTGAATGATCTTTCCCTACAGGCACATCACGTCCAAGGTACCGGGGCAGGCCAAGATCCCTCTCTCCAGCCTCACCCTTATCTCAGCACCAGGAACATAAACTAAGTGGCAGCGGAATAGGCCAGATAAAGACAATACGCAGCCACCTGCAGGAAGAAAGGAATGAAAGAACAAGAAAAGCAAAGGTAATTTTTAGATTGGACCTTGTGGCAATTCTTACCAACAGTTATACTAAAAGCACCAAACCAGAATCTTTCATGTAATGGGGGCATCTGGTCTCCTCTAGTAATAATATACTGTTTATCTGTAGCCTGCTGAGGAAGAGACTTAAAGCCCAAATTTTGCAAAAATTAAAAGTGGAAGAAGCTACTTTGGCCCATGCAGCAACCAAGTTAACAAGGTGGCTGTATGGACTGGTTATTTCCTCTGACAAGTGCTTTTATTTTTATTTTCCAGCTGGTCACTAAAGCTTATGAAAATGAGCTAAGAATTTTTGAAGCGAGGGAGAAGTGTAGAATTTCCAAGCTCAGAGAAGCTGCCAAGGAAATGGTAGGTGATGCACTGTTGGGATTGCTGGTTGTGTTTTGTTTGGTTGATTTTTTCTTTTTAAATTTGTCTAGAAGGTCTGTCCAGACACTTTTGGGAACAAAACCTCCTTGACTTCCACTGTCATAGTTACAACACTGTACAACTGAAGTAGTAACTTTCTAATGTAAAGTGCTGCAGAAGAGCTGAGGTTATGCAATGATGAGATTTAACCTTTGTTTGAACCCTGACCTGCATTTTGTAAATTGTGGCCTTCTGGAGAATCCAATGCAGTATGTCCAAGTTCTCATTCTAAAGTCTGAAAGATATTTAAGTTCTGATGGCCAAACTGTGTTCTGTCAGTGTTTCCCTTCTCATACCTGTTCTCCATCTGTTTTACATCTGCTCCTAAGGAACAAGAGTACAAAGAAAATGTCTTTCAAGAACCTCCAAAAGTGTCTCAGCGAGCAAAAGTTTATTCTAGAAAAACCACACCTCAGTATCCCAAATACAGCCAGTGGATTCCAAAACGAGGGATCATGAAGCCAAAGCAAGCAGCTCCAAGTAAGAACTGCAAAACTATACTTGGTGGAAAACTGGCATCTTTTGAAAGCATGTGTTGAACTCCAAGAATAAAGGCTCCAGTCCAACATATACCAGTCAGCTGTAGCATTTTCCCTTCTTCTGACCTCTATATGTCTGGATTTTTGTTAGGGAAGATAATGCTTTAAGTAAATGTAAACCATCAGTGCACAATCAAATTGTGACCCATTTGCTGCTTCCTTAAAATCCCTTGGATTATTTTCAGGGCTTTTTTCCATTGCTGCTACTCCTGTGCTTATTCCACTACAGTCTGAGCTCTCCTGTTATTTTTCTGAGCATGTATCAGATTTTAAATTGGGCCTGTGGCTAGAGCTGAGCCATGTACAGGTCACTGAGCAGGATCTGTCAGGCTCCTGCCACTGTGGTGTTAATGCTGCCACTGATTCTGCTGAGCAAGTGATGCTCCAAGAAAGCCAAGCTGCAAATCCTAGGTCCAGTTTTGGTAACTAGCACTGTGCATGCCTATCTGTGCTATCCTATCACCAGATAATCTCCTACATATCTGGATGTTGCTCAGCTACACTGCCTTATTTTTTTCCAGTTTTTGAAGGCCATATACTTGGTAAATATCCTTTTGTTTCATCTCCCCATCATCTTTTCCTGCCAGAAAGATCAAAGATGTAATGGGAATGAGCTGGTTGTAAACCAGTTTATTTTGCACCTGTTTACTTGACCTGGATCTGTCATTGCCATGGCTGTGCTGGCTTTATTTTAAGTTGCTGCAACCAGAGAGAGAGCGAAAGCAATCACTGATTAGTGATGGCCATAACCATGTGAAGAAAGAAGGGTATTGCTGCCTTAGTTGGATGTGGTGGGGGTAGGGAAATGACATCTGAGCTATAAAATGAGTTCTTCAGAGAAAACAACAAAAGACTGGGACTGCTTTCTCTGCTGTTGTACTGGCAGGATGGTATGTCCTGCTGGGCTTAGCTTGACATGGTAACAGCAGCATGGTGATTTTATACAGTGTTCAATGTAAAATATTTCTTGACTTATGCTGATACTGTCTGGATGAATTTACAACTAAATGTATTCTCCAGGAATTTATTGCTTACCTCTTTATCTTACAGTGACAATAAGAGACAATGACCTCCTCTTGCAGCTCCTGGAGGAGTTTCCCCACCTGCACATTTCCCCCCGTACTCTGAATAAAATGTGGCATCAGCAGCTTGCACAAACTGCACACCTCAAGGCACCCTCTGCCAGACCTAGACCAAACCTCCAAAATGAAGTGAGTATTTCCATTCTTACCTGCTGAATGTCAGCAGAGATACCCTGACAGGGCACCTGCACACCCACAGCACAGAGTGGAAGGATGTTGTGGGAGCTTGGTTAAATAGGGATGTACAGATTTAAATACATAAGTTCAACTTTTCATCAGCCACTCAAGTATTATGGTCCTTTGAAACTGGTTTCTTGAGTACTGCCTAGGGTTGCTATTGCTTTTTTAAAAGTGTTTTGTAGTTTCCACTGCTAGTTCTATACAGTCTTTTAGTTTAAAAGTGAGTAAAAAGATGAAAAAGTTGATTAACTTATACAAGGCAACTCACAACCCAGACCCCAAAAAATAGCAGAGAGGCAATATTTAAATCTGCTACATAGG
Source organism: Lonchura striata (assembly GCF_050655825.1). NCBI lineage: Eukaryota > Metazoa > Chordata > Aves > Passeriformes > Estrildidae > Lonchura > Lonchura striata. Next base: position 5,062,903 of record NC_140720.1, on the reverse strand, counting down.
ACAGCTTGTCCTGCAGCATGATGCAAGTAATTAGCTTTTTTTTAAACCTCCAGGTTGAACAAGCCTTGAAGAAACATGAGCTGCTTTCTGCAATTATTAAGAAAGATCAAGATCACAGCAAGAGACTGGTATGTTCTTTGAAGACTATTTGTTACATAATGCAGAGATTTCATATGGAGCTATCTAAAATGCACATCATGAAAGTTGCTTTTAATCTTATGACAACTTCACACTTTTTGAGTAGCTGTGGTCTCAAAATGCCACATGATCTGTTTGTTGTGTGGCTACTGGGGTCATGGGAATGGAATATTATAACACTGCACTGTTGCTCTAAAAGGTAAAACAAATTCTAAAAAAGTGCAAGGAGAAATCTGAGATTGTGTCTCAGCTCCTGTGACAGTGACACGACTTTGCTACCTCAGTGGTGATTAACGCTTTAAACCTTAACTGCAAAACTGGGTTACGGAGAAGGTCCTTAGTAAAGGACCCTAATTAGCAGTGATTAACAAAGCTTTACCTGCAGGGGTATCTCTTGGCAGTTTGGTGGTCTGACAGCTGCTGCTCTCCCTTTAGCAAGAAATCAAGCAGCGCATCCACCGGCAGAAGTGGGCTCAGAACAAAGTGACGGAGAAGCGGCAGCAGATGGCCCGGGCCAGGAAATACTACGAGGATTACAGGGTCCAGCTCCGGGCCAAGCTGCTGCGGGCGAGGACGCGCGAGGAGAGGGTGAGCACGAGGGGCATCGCCCTGCTGGGCTGGAGTTCTTCCCAGGGCTCAGGTCGGGAAGTTCAGTGCTGCACGTGCAATGACCAGAGCACAGCCAGGATGAAGCAGCTGATAAGTCAGGGCCACAGATGAAATGGTTCCTTCTCTGGAAATGTGGATCCAGTGCAGGGCAAACCACTGTGAAACAAGAAAAGATGATTTATGGGGCTAAGAGGAGAGAAAGGGTGAAGTATCAGTGTGGAAAAACAGGGCTAGTAACATGAGAAATTGGGGAAATGAGTTTTCAGAAACAGTAGGATTAAGAAGTTGTTCCTACAGTCACCATCCAAAGAAAACAATCTAAAACTTCAGTTAAGGGAACTGATCAAACAGGCAGCCATGTTATTCAGTTGTATTTGTTAAACAAAGTGGAATTAGTGACAGATATGATCTAATTAGGGTTGGACATCAGAATGAGGGAAAGCAAGTAGAGTTATTACACTCTGCAAGAGCAAATACAGAGTTGGCACCTTTCAAAATAAAAGATTAGAAGTTTACTGCATAATCCACTGGTAGGGATTTGAGAACTGTTTGCCTCAAGCTGTGAGCTACAGCTGGTAAGTGTTCTTGTGGAGGAATGGAAAGCCTGAGTCCAAGCTGGATTTCCTGCTGCTGGAAACCTGGATGAAGGTCCTGAAGTCAGACTGCAGAGTACAGGGTGGATTGTAAATCACAGTGCATGTTCAAAGGCCCTGGCTTGCACAGTTGGGTCATCTGACTAAACTGACATGAAAAATTATTTTATCTATCAAAATTTCAGCTAAATGAGTAATACAAATCCAGTTCAGCTGTATCTGCACCACCATTTCTAGGTACATAATAGTGCTTTTTCATGAGCTATGGCCTATCCTCATGTAAACACCATTCCATCAGGAGCTAAAGCAGCTGAGAAATGTAAATGTATAATACAGGTTCCTGGGAAAGTTTCAGGTTTGCTTTTTTAATTGCTGGCAGATATTTAAAAACTTATTTGAAGAAGGCTTAGAAATTCAGAAGCAAAGACTGAGGGACCTGAGAGCTTATGCTCGGGAGAAGCGTGATGAGCAACGGAGAGAGCACCAGATTGCGCTGGAGTCTCTGGAGAACTATTACAAAGATCAGGTAAGGCTTCATCTCGATCAGAAAGATCGTATTTTTCCACTTACAAGTCTTTCTTGAATTAGTTCAACTCACACACATTATGTTTAGTTTTCCATGCTAGCAGAAGCTATATCTCAAGAATTCCAAGAAATCCAAACCAGAGAGAAAGCACAAGCACAAGTAAGTACTCGTTAATTTTTTCCAGTTGCCTTTTCTTTTTACATGCTGTGGCTAATGTCAGTATTTTCTTTAGATGCTACAAAAATCAAAAAGTGAAGTGCGATCAAAGATGGAAAAGGAAATACAGCAACTGCAAGCAGCAATCATGCACAATGATGATGACACATTTTTTCAAGAACTAGAAGCAGACAGACTGAGATCCAGACTTCAGATTGCTTCCTTCCAGTACAGCCAAAGCCACTTCTTCTAAGACTTGGGTAAATGTCACTGCAGTCCTCCCTGGCTAAGATGATCAGAGTCTTTGAGAGCTGCTATAATGGGAAGATGGTGTGAGGCTGGTTTTTTTTTCTCCAGAATATCTGTTTTGTCATTTTGACCTGTCAGGAGTGGAGCTGCTGGGATCTGGGATCTCCGCAGTGCTTTTATGATCACCAATAAAGTTTCTGAAGTACTTTTTGCCTTCTTAGCAATGTTAGGGTAGTGTTGGGCTCTACCCAGAGGAAGCTGGGATGAAGTCAGAGTGCTTTAGTGAAGTTTTCCTGGTGGAACAGTTGGAAGCTGAGGCTTCTCTGCATCTGTGCTGGGGCTGTTGCTGCTAAGCCAATCTAACACCATTAGCCAGAAATCATGGATTGGAAAGCTCACAAAGCACAAGAAGATCTTTAAAAGAACATCAGAGGTTCAGGTTTCCTGTGAAAGGCCAAGTTAGAGAATGCCTGCAATAAACCTGACATAAGTAACTGGGAATTTAAATATTTAAATACATTAAGCAAGGGAAGACTATTCTTCCACTCCTGCTTCAGTTGTATTTGCAATGTTAATGTTGCTGGCCTGATAAAATACAAGGGCATATAAAATACTTTCTATGCTACAAATGCACCGGGAAAAGTAATTTGAAATATAAAACAATGCAGATTCTTCTAAAGCTGTACATGATTAGCTTCTGCAAGAGGTGAACCCTGTGAAGGAACCATAGACAGCATTCCTAATCCTGCACAGGGCCACACTCACAGGTGCAGCCTGATTACTCCATCTTCAGAACCAGAATTAAAGAATGATTAATTATTTCACCAGTCAGCTTTTACCTTACTTCAGGTTGTAAGGTCTGCTTCGAGGCAGAGCAGGAGCTGACAGCAGGCACTGCACCTATTGTAGCATCTTCCAGTGCTATAAAAAGTGCAGTGCCCAGCAGGAAATCCAGGTTTCACCAGCCAAACACTGTGGAGGTGCCAACACAGAGGGATGAGGACTTGAAGCAAGAACAGTTACATAAAACCAAGCTGATACTAATGAAGCCAATTGCTCATACAGACTGTCTGATAAAAGTGCAACTCTTAATTAGTTTACCTTGGTAGTAGAATAGTTCTTGCTTAAAATTGCTGTGAGAGAAGTGATACAGGAACGCTGGATTTAACTGCACTTTACATACAATATTTAATGGTTGCCATGAGGGGGTGTCTCTGATGGAACTGACAACACACAGAATTCACACTCATTCACTGAAAAAAGAGCTAAACAGGAAAAAAAGCCCCCAACATCTGAAGGAGCTTCTTTTACAAATTAAACGAGCCACCTGCTATAGCATGAGACACCTCACTGCAAAAATACACATCTAAAAAACACACCAAACCTCTCCACAAAACCAGAAACACAAAACCCTGACCTATCCAAACCTTTACAGGGAGTTGCTGTAAGCCTGGATAACTTTAAGCCTCTAAGGGACAGTATTTATCACCTAAGTTGATGAATTTTAGCAAGTCTTTACCAAATTTGCCTTTTTTTCCCTCCAGGAAGATGGTGTAGCTTTGCTGAGTTTTGAGGAGACATCTGTTCACCAGTGCTGAGGTAAAGTCCTTGCCAAGCCATGCCAGTACCTGAGGGCCAGAACTAAGACCTGCTGTGTTTGACTAGAGCGTTCAGCACACTCTTCACTGTAGGTAACAGCATGTAGGAAGTCACCAAGTTTCAAGTATTTTCTCCTGAAATAAAGTCGAGTTACTTAAAAAGGACATTGTTACATTTTACAGATTTAATTAAGAAAAACTTAAAAACTTTTAAAACCATTGATGCTGTGACAGTGCAAACAGCATACAATTTATTGCTCAACTTCTGCATGGGTACATACATTAAGTACTTAAAAACCATTTTATACAGATTTTTTTTGTTAAAGCTCATGTAACAGCTGGGTGAAAATACAATGATACCAATGCTAAAACACTCTGTAATAAATACAATGAAAATGATAAACTAAGAACTGTCAGTTTGTGGAGAAGTAATTACACTTGTATAAACTAATTACAACTACAGACAAAGCTCTGAGGATGTGTAGAGCCAGGAACCTACTACATAGTGTAAAGTACAACAAATGGCACCTGTTAACTGTGTGGTGCTGTTTAAAAAGATGCTACATCGAGCTGGAGGATGGTGCTGTGACAGAGGAGCAAAGCTTGAACTTCCATCAATGCAGCCTTTTAAACGCACCAGGAGTTCAGTACACATGTAGTGTTGTGGATCAGGAATTTCAAAATAGCTTGTGTGCTCTGGACTTTAGTACAACACAAAAATTTGGTACAAATAAATCAGTTTAGGGAAACTGAACCTATGTGCAAAAAAAAAAAAAAAACGTTAGAATACATACTGTACAAAGCACCGTTACAAAACTCTTTACACCGAGAAATTAAATCCTCTGAAACTCAACTGTGAACTGTATATTTGAAATCTACAAAAGTCACTGTTCATAATTAAACATTCATAATGAAAAGCAACAGCATAAAACCATGATGTGACATCTCTCTAAAACAACTAAAGACTGGATAAAGTAAAATCCAGTAAGAGGGACACACTGAAATAAATATTCACATTAATCATGGGGTGAAAGTCCAAGGTTAAAATGCAATATTAGGCTTAGCACCTTTTTGAGGGGAAAGTAGCTGACATGTTCTTGAAACAAAAGTTTTGGAAAGGAATCAACCCTTTACCACTTTCAGATAAAAATCTGACTAGGTGATGAGGTGCTTTAGTTAAAGCTCTCAGTCTTTATGAAGGTAGAAAGGCACTCAAAATACTTGGTATAGTCATCCTCATCTGTCAGCTATGGAAAGTTCAATGCAGACTTGTCTAGTTTTGCCTGTAATATATTAAATTTACAATATCTGTAGCAGTTAAAAAAATTCTCAATGCCATACCAAAATGCTTAGTAGAAAAACAGATGTACTGCTAAGGCTGCTGTGAAAATGAATGTAATTATCAGCTGACCTCAGGTCTCTATTCTGCAGAGCTCATCTCCTCCCTCCACAAAGGTGCCTTGGTGACAGCAAGGTGACCATAACTATGCATTCAATAAATCCACCAGCCAGATTTTATATTTGCCATGTTCTGTGGCCACAGGCTGGGCAAGCACGGGGGGGGGTAAATAAAAATAAACAAACCCTTAAAAAAATCACTTCTGTCAGTGCTGTGACACTGAATCCTCTCCTGTGAACAGTCCCAAGAACCTGTCTGTAAAAGCCCTTCAATGGTCACTGACACGCTCAGACCTGGCAGGGGCTGAGCACAGGCTTTGGGCAGGGCTGGAGCCACGGGCAGCATTTGGAGTGACAAACTCTGGGCAAGAACCTGCTGTGCTCCCCCAGCCCTGCACAGGCACAGGGGCAGCTTCCCTGCTACCACAGGTACCTGAAAGCCCTGAATGGGGAGCCCAGCAGGGATGCAGAAGGAGCAGCCCTTCAACAGGAGTGCAAGAGTCCACTGAAATGAAAAGAAAAGGCTCTGCTGTATTTCAAACCTGGCTGTCACAGCAAGTCTCTTGGCTTTCTGTTTACATCCCTAAGTAGCCTCATCCTGCAGCCAGCTCAGAAAGGGAAGCAAGTCCCTTGGAACAAACCTGCCAGCAACAGCTGTACAAAAGAAATAATCAAACCAACATGTGGCTTTGGCTCACCAGATTCTCACCACAATTCTGTAAAAGTAGTCCCTTGCCCACTATTCAACACAAAACATCCAATAGTAGTTTACTCACTGTGGCAGTCAGACTTGGCAGAGCAAAATTTAGTTTAAGTGCCACAGAACAGACAGCAAATGAGCTGGTTCACTGACTTACACTGCAAACATGGAACAGCTGGTTACATCCCATCCCTTTAGCATTTTCAATACCTTTGACTTTCTTCTCATTGGCAGTGAAAAAATAATGCAGATTTGATGATTAATTGTAACCTAAGTTACAAAAACACAACACTGATTGGAAAAAAACTGCTACTTATTCCAAATATTCTCATGGCTGAGAGGAGAATGGCACTGTCTGAAGCAGCCTGATTTATCCACATGCCACGAGGAGATCAGACAGATCTCAAATGAGAATTTCCAAACTAACATCAAAGTTCAGTTCCCTCTACTGGTAGTGCATTTTTCTCCCCTTTGAAGAGATCAACCCATGCTATAAATCATATATATACTTACTTCCATCCCTACAATCAATAAATTATGTGCTCTTACAACCTCATTTCCAAAGCACATTACACATATTTCAGTCAATACACCATTTTTCCTTAGCTGTAACTTAAACCCACGTGTCATAAGCAGCTGGACAGAGATTACAACATGTTTTACCTGATAAATCTTTAGCATCAACAAATATAGAATATGATTTGGCTGCATTCAAACAAACTTTGGTTGACTGGACAGGATGGATTCTGGAACAAACTGCTGACAGGCTTCTGCTGGCAAAGCCCATCAGTGCTTCAACAGCTGAAAAATGCAGTGTTTCAATTTAAGGTCAAAAGCAACAGAAAGTACTCTTGACAGAATTGTTAGAAAAATGCTGTTTAAAAAAAAAATAAAAACATCTACTGTTCATTAAGAAAAGGTTATTCCACGTGTAAACACAAGGACTGTACCAAATAGTCTGTGTCACTCACTAGAAATTCTGCTGGAGGAATCTGACAAGTGATATAAATAGGACCCCAAAATGTCATATTTGGAATTCCTGCTTGAAAAATATTTTTAAAAGCCCCTGTGGTAACATTTACCTGGAATTTACATTGCAGAATATAATGGTTTACTATAAGAAAATGCAGTTAACATGTAAGTGGCTTTCATTAAAAAGATTAATGATTCTTTCAGCCAATTTTATGCAAAGTTAGAATAATCCAAAATACTTTTTTCCAAAAATAGCAGGTATAGATGCTGTTCAGTATCATACATTTAAAACAGGCTGAAACGTGACTTGTACCGACTGCTGAAGTTGTGTCTTGGTATCTGAGAATAGAAATCAGGTAGGCAAATATAATAGATTACCTCTTACAAAAATAGTAGTAGTCTTTAAGTATAGAATACTGCTTAACTGTTGAAATGTAGGAAAAGTCAGCATTCTGTATGTTCAAGATATTAGTTTTTAATAGCAGCTGAATGATCCTATGGCAGGAACCACAGAACCTATTTTCTTGAAATAAAAAATTAAAAAAAATTAAAAAAAAAATCCAAAAGTTGTCCTTTCCCTCCCAATGTCCTAGTGTAGAAAAGGGAAAGTTTCCTGTATTTCAAGCATTTCTTGAGTCTTGGCTGAGGGAAGGAAGGGCTTTCTGGCTGACAGGAGTATAAATAGAGTCTGGGAGAGGCTGGGAGGGTCATTCCACAGCAAAGCCACAGGTCTCCTCGATGGCCGTGAGCAGCTTCTCGTAGAGCTTCTCGTAGCTCTCGTAGGCGGGAATGTCGATCCTGTTGAAGCTGGGGGGAAGCAGAGAGGTTTCAGCTCTGCACCACCACTGCCAGCTCTGTCACCCCTCACTGAGCTGCAGGTGCTGCCAGCAGGGCTTAAGGAGCCACCCAGCTCCATGAAACAAAAGCCATCTCCAGGCTGCACACCTCTGCTGCTCCCCGAGGGACAGCTTTCATTATGTCATGAAAGACAAAACAAGGGAGACTGCTCCAAATACTCTGACAGCAGATTGGTCTTTAAGCTACAGATCACAACAGAGAACTGAAAAAGTCTTACCAGGTATGAGCTTTCGGCAAATTATTAGTGCTGGCATCAATCTGGTGTATTGTGAAGAGTCGTGGGCCTGCAGCACCTGAAAATCCAGAAGAGATCTCTATTACTGTGTGGAATAACATGAAATGTCTTCATTGCACTGCAAGAACAAGAGAGCAACTAAAATACAAAGAGAAACTCTGCACCAAGAAAGATGAAATCATAAAGAGGCAGGAAAAAACTGCAAAGTCCCAGTAGCTGTGGGACAGACCCCTCCTTGTCCACGCAGACAGCCCTGCAGTTATTTAAAGGAAAGGAAAACACTGATAAGGAAGAATAAATCACCTTTTTCACACAGTCTACTGCATAATTCAAACAGTTTTTAATTTCTCTTCTTTCACCCCTCCTATAGAACAAAACTTACACAGCTGTACCTGTCCCTGTTTTGTAACACATCTTGAACCGTGGCCAATTCCACTGAAATCCCACAGTGTCACAATGGCAATTCCTTATTAAATTCATCTGACTACTAGAAATCCCCTTAATGTCTCTGCTAAAGAAAAAAGAGTGCAGCACAGCCATTGTTTATACTTGGTGTGCACTGAAGATGCCACAAAGGACAGAAGAAGCTATAAATGTCCTAACCTGAGCAAAACTGGAATCCTGGGTTGAGCAGTCATTAAAAATACAATTCAGAGGGTCAGGTTTCTCATGGGGAGCTTGACTTGTGTTACTGCATTTCAGTCTAAAAGAACCCCCAGAGCTGTGCAACCGATGAAGGCTTGTAAAAGTTAGGAATTAAAACTCTGGCTTCTGGAGCCCCTCTAAGATCTGAGCTGATCAGAACCTCCTGCCAGAGAAGGAAGTGAAGAAATGAAATCAAAAAGCCATTTGCACCTGCATGAGAAGGTACGAGACAAACACACAAGAAAGGACTGCTGGTGATTGCCATCAGCCCATTAAAATGGCTCTTTGGGAGTCACAGGGCCGAGCTCCCGGGCACAGGGCGGTACCTTGCAGCGCCTTGAAGCCCTGCAGAGGCACCCGGGAGGAGCCGGTCACGAACTGCAGCAGCCTCGCCCTCCTCTCCTCGTCGAACAGCTCCACGGCTTTCCAGAACCATTTCACGATGTTGCTGTCTGGGGTACAGTGTTTTAACCTGGTATTTGCCTTCCAGTCGTTAACATCGATTTTTCCCAGTCCACAAATGATGAGCTGTGAATTTAGAATAGATTTATTATATTTTTCATCACTGATCACTGTAAAAATGGGGTTGGAACCAAATTATGAAGAAATGATATGAAAAACTGACAGATTTTATACCAAAGGCAAATTATAAGTTCTCCCTCGTCTTCAGCAATGCAGAAATATATCTTCCTTGTTTTTTTAATTTTACCTCTATACACAAACCATTTTTCAAGTGGTCTCATTTTAAATTAAAAAGAACCCAAACAACCAATTCAGGCTGAGACAAAAGGGCCTTGACCTGTCAGTTAAACAGAAGCACAGATTCTACCCTTGTATGACACTGCAGGAATAATTCACATTTGACCTCAGTATTTCTTTCAGGAGCATGGCCCTGGGTGCAGTTTCCCTGGTCCAGCTCTGGACCCCTAAAAGGAATCTCGTTCCTGTGATACCACACAAAATACAGAGCAGCCTTTCCTGACACTGAGCTTTCAGTGCTCCTGAAGGGAGATCCACAATTGATCAGGTTAAGCTCAGTGAGGATATGATCATAATTCTGAAGACATTTTTATGATTAAAAACACTGGACCTTCCCCTTTCTTATTCCAGAGCTGCAAAATGGTTCAGGGTTAGCAGCATGGCTGGCTCACTGCTGGGAGTGAGAATATTTGCGATAAAGGAGGAGCAATCACCACGTTCCAGTCCAGGGATCAGAAACACACGTGGATAATTTACCTGCAGCCATTTTACACGGCAAATCCCTCAACTTTACAGACTGCAATTACATTTCAATTTAAAGCAAGCTTGGGATCTGTGGATTTGCCTTCAGAGGATGTCGTTTGGATGCTGATCCTGACATTCTGTAGCACACTTGCCTGTGACAGCACCTTTCCTTCTGCTGGATTTACAGGGCTAATGGAGTCCAGCAAAACTGAGCTCTGCCAAACCCCAGGTGCCTGACACCATTCAGGGCAGTGCACTAAGGGCTGGGAGGGAGTGACAGCCTGTTCTGGCAGCATTGAATTCCACATGAGGAAATTGTCCCGTGAGAACTCTGCACCAGGACTCTGCTGGAGCAGTGACACAGCCCGAGGTCACTGCAGGTCCTCAGAAGGCTCCGAGGAGTTTGAGCTACAAGGGAGGGGCTGCAACCACTTGTGCAGTTGCTGTGAGCTGTCACCTCGAGGAACACTCCCACAGCTCTCACAGGAGGCACACACAGCCATGGTCCCTGAGCTGCCCCTCATCCCAGGTCAGAGCAGACCAGGACTGCCGGGACAGCCCCGCGTTCCTGCGGCTCCGAGAGCCTCGTTACACTTGACGACACAACACAACACTGGTGCACTGACCTCTAACTCCTTCTCATCAAATGTCTTCAGCAGATGTTGTGGGATTACTTCATTAAATCCCTTCTGCAGCGCCAGAAACTGAGCTTCAATTCCTCGTAAAAACCGCCAGTTCACATAAAGTCTGCGAGCAAGTGCAAATTGGGTTTGTGGAGGGTGTATTCAAATACAATAAAGCTGCAATTTACCCAGCCCCAAAACACAGCCCCACTGACAGGATTACACCAGAGCACTGCACAATCCTGCACCAAAACCCAACAGCACAGCACTGACAATTACTTCAACAAGTAATGGCTGCTCCTCACCATAGGAAACAGAAAAAGAGCCCTGGAAAAAGCTACTGAGGTACCTGACATATTCCTTTTTGTTCTCCTCTGTCACGGGGATGCTTTTGCCATTGGGTTTCAGCTCGTGCTGAATGATCTCCCCGTAGGCATTGTGCTCCACACAGAACGTGTGGTCCAGGACCCCGGTGATGTCGTTCTCACTGGTGCAAAGAAAGCAGCAAATGACTGAGGGAAAACATATTCTGCAAATATATTACAACAATGTTCTATCTGACAGAAGCACAATTTCATTTTTCAATGGCATTTCAAAGTCCTGCTTGGATGCAGAAGGTGAACATACAGTTTTACTATGTTACATTTAAAAACCTTTATCAAAGTTTCAATGTTATATTTTAATAACCTGTTACTATTAATAATAGGTAAAATTAATAAATTAACTCCACACACCTCCCCCCTAAAATCTAAGTAGCTTGAGCATTTTTAGCCTTAAAGAAGTTGAATCATGTGAAAGATGTTTCTTAAATCTGAGATCATCAAAATACTCCTCATTTCCAGGATTTAGGACATAACAGAGACAGCATTCTAACACCCTGAGGTACCCCACAGAGTACATACAGTATCCAAACTAAGCTGTTATGGAGGTCAGGGTCAACCAATTCCATGTCATCCAAAGTAATTGGCTTCCCAAGCAGCTGCTTGTAGAAAGGCAACGTGAAGCCCCCGTCAATGTAGTGCCCATGGAACACAGCCATCCCCATGATCCGGCCCACAAAGTGGAAATAGGACAAGTGTTCCTGGAACAGAGCAGAGACAATTCTGCTAAGCATTCTTAGAGACAAATCTGCTAAGGCCATTCTGCCATGTAAGACCCCCACTGCTGAGCATGAGGCAAAGTTTCAACACTCAGAAAAGAAGAAAACCCCAAGCCCAAACCCTGTGTAGAGGTTTTGTTTTGTTTTCATGCATGGCACACTGAGCATTTCACTTCCCATCCAGGAGTCTTAAAAGTAACAATCAAACCAAATTTCTCCCAAAGGACACATAACTTGATACCTGACAGAAAATGAGAAGTTTCTTTGATCCATGCAAAAAAGAAACTATGATATAATTGTACACATTCAGTGTCCAGCAGTACCAATTGTAAGGATTTTGCTCCTAAGTGGAGCCAAACTAATCAAATCAAAAACACAAAGGTGTGTGTTTGATTTCTGGTCAGAAAACACTGATTTCCAGCCCATGGCCCCAGCCCTACCGGGTTGACAGCGGAGTCGGGGTTGATTTGCAGGGTGTAAATATCATCTCGGGAATACTGGAAGAGCCCATAGTATGGATTCAACATTTCATGGGACAACAGGTACAGCCACTCCCTAGAAAGTAAAATTATTTATTGGTACTCTACAGACAAATGCATTCTTACACTGAGAATTGTTTCAAAATAGTCTGATTTTTTTAAAATCTTACTATTGAACATAAATGTGAAGGAAATTAACTCTGAACATGCTGAGATATGCATGAAATCAGAATTACTTTTGCTAGCTCAGTAACCACACAACATCTGACAGCTGATGGATTTCCAGCTTTCCAAGATTTTCCTTCAGGTTACTCATTTCCAAAAGAGTTTCTGACTGTGATTCTCCTACATCCATTACACACTAAGACATTATATATTCACTTGAATATAAAGATGCTGGAATCAAAGCTTTTGATACAAATCATCTTTAAGGTAATGGATATATTTAGTTCAAGTTTTAATTATGTGTTCACAAATCAGCAAATGGTCTGAGAACTGGGCATGTCATTTTTGGTAAGGGAAAAATAATCTCAGACTGAAGTTGCACACCAACTGCTGGTGGCAACATTCTGCTTTAAACAGCAGTAACAGTTTGCAATAAAGCTTTTTTTTTTTTTTTTTGGTTAAAATTGTGCCATAAAGTCAAGTATTTAGTGGTATATATTCTCAGATCCCCAAACTTCACTAGCCAAAGAAAAAGATGTTAATTTCAATAGATACCAAAACCTCTCACGTATGACAGATGTTTGACATGATGTGTCATTTGCATTTTATTTTCAATAAATTAGTTCTTTTTTTAGATGCAGTTTTTCTTTTACAATACTACCTAGAGCCATATGTTCTTCTGACATTTAATCTGTTACAGAAATAAAAATAAATAATAATAATATAAAGAAGCTAGGCTGGTTCAGGATTCAAAGCACAGGGGCTGTTGGCAGGGTTGGGTGCAGGGAAAGGACAGAGGAGCCACTGTTTGTTTACCTGGCAACACCTCCATAATCAAGGCCCTCCTCCCCACGAAATTTTATCATCAATCGTTTCCACAGGTCTTTTGGCCTCATCTTCATGACTTGCCTGTAGGATTCCTGCAAACACACAACACATCCTTTTATTAACTGCTGTTTACAGAGTAAAAGCTGCTGCTGTGTATTGGAAGTGAGGGGAGTCTCAGACTCGAGTCCAAAGGGAGCACTCTTAAAGGGGACATTCTTTTTCCTGATCTTCATCAGTTTCTCAAATCACAGATTGTTTCTTCATTTTCTCCAAATGTGATAACACTTGTCAAATAAAATGATGAGAAGATGAGAAGAACCACCTCCTATTAAATTTCCAGGAGTGAACAGCGATCAGAATATTCTCCCTCATTCTCACATAACTTATAAAAAAATTGTGTTAGTAAACTCCTTTTGTTTTCCATAAGGGCTCCTGGCTTTTGCAGCCTGAAAAGCCAAATGTGGAGTTTGTTCTCTGGGTAAAACACAGCCTTCAGGAAGCACCTTAAGAATGGAATCAGCAATGCCATCCACAGGATTATTCCTCTGTCAGTAAGTGTTCACCAAGGAAACACAGAAAGCAAGTTGAAAGGCAGAACAAATACTAAGAAATTAGGGAAAAAAGAAAACTCTGGTTCTTATTTATGTCCAGTACCAGCCCCAAGCTCTGCCTCAACAGGACAGAGGAGGCAGGTGGGTGTGTGGGGACCCAACAGGAATGAACAAGAACATCATAATCCTGTAGCCTTCCCTCCCTTCCTTTTTCAGTTGCTTACAAAGTGATCTGACTCTCCAAAGGGAAGACCAACACAAATCCTTCTTGGCTGGGAAAAACTGTGACAACACACTGGGGCAATCAAGTTTGTGGGTGGGGTAAAAATGCAACAGGGATGGGTGGGATGCGTGAAAGTCCTCAAAAGGACAAACTGTTCTCCAGAAAAGGCCAATGAATTATAACTGTGTTTAGTCAAGTCAACAGAATGATTCTGCTGAATCACATCTCCAAACAGAATGCAGAGACCCCACTGTGGCCGTTCAGAAGCCCTGACAGTTTGTAAAACCGATTTGATTCTGGAGAGATAATTCAGACTGATGATAAGAAATCCAAACTCTGAAGAGGAATCCTATTCAGTAGTAGTTTTACTTAACTTACACTTCATCAAAGATCATTAATAATCGTGTTGAATTTGTAACATCCCCTATAAAACAGTCATCAGCCTCTCAAATACAAGGAAGAAGTGAGACAGGATCCTCAGATACATTAAGTGCTCGGACTCCTTCCCCAGTCCCTGACACATCTCCAGCCACAAAGAAAGTCTTCCTTGATTTAGTTCATCTCTACAGGGTAAATGCATCTAGTTCAATTACATGACAGTCCTGGCATCCCCCTGGAATGCTTCCTCTTCACCATGGTAAAATCCCAGATTTAACTGCAGCCTCCGAGGTTCCATCTATGGGAACAACCCCTTTACACAGCTATAAACAACTCCCCTCCCCTTCCCCCTGTAAAGAAACAGATCAAAATCTCGACTTACCTCAAAAATCTCCTCCCTGGAGACCTCGATCCGACAGTGGCCAGCCTGAGGCTGCTGCTGGGACAGCTCCTGCCGCAGGATCTTCAGCTTCTGCACCAGGTCGCGCTTGTAGCGCGGCACCGTCAGGCACTCGGCCTCGTCCGGGAGCTGGCACAGGGACACCACCTGCTGCTGCTGCTGCTGGTGCTGCTGGTCCTTCAGCTGGTTCTGCCGGCTGCAAGCACACACAGCTGCCTCTGAGACCCCTGCATCCATCCCTGCTCTCTCCTTAAACCTTCAGGCACTGTACCTAAACTGCTTTCAATTTACTGTGATTATTACTGTGATTACGCAGAAAACGTCTGGGGCCAGTAAAGAATAAATTCAGAGTGATTTTATTCTGACTAAAGACATATGGGTCTGTCTTTCTTGGCAACTATCAGGTGTTTTTAGGGCTTGTTATTTCTATTAGTGCTACTCTACGTAGTATGCAAAAGGTTACAGCACATACAATAAGGTATTATCCATAGAATTTTACTACTAAGCTGCTGACACTGAATTTCTCAGAGACCATTTCCATATTTCCTTTGCGTGTTTTCCCTTCCTCCATTTTAAAATTCAGGGATCTGCCAAACACTCTGCCTCTAATCTACAGTCAATACCATAGTCTGTTTTAAATGGCTTGTCTGGAAAAGAGTAAGCTTACAAAAAGATGTTTGTACTGGCAGCTTGGCAAGGACCTTGTCCCTTGTACCTGGCCTAGTCTGGACCACAGGAATGTGGGAATTCACATGGAACTAATTGGCACAGATAAACAAGTATTTTTACTAGCAATTCTAAGAGATTTTGTAAATCTGACTTCTTACTAGGAAAAGTAAATGGATCATGTTGCAGAGATGTTCTCTCTGTGTCGTTTCTTGTACACAGTGAGTGGATATTTTTATAGCTTTTTTGTATGGCATTCCCAAGCAACACAGGATAAAAACTGTATTTTTAAAGCCTAAGAATATCATCTCTCTGTGGAGCACAAGAGAAAACCCTACATTTACTGGATAAATAAGAAACATTAAAATTTAGAATGTTTTCCAGTGGAATGCTAGTTCATTTTTTTTAAATATCAAAGACCAAAAAATAATAGATGGAACCAAACACTGTTTTAATGTATTCTGTAATTTCAGCCTATTGTCTGTTTTGAGATAAGGCCTAGTGGGAAACTCTCCTGGCCAACCAAAATTCACCTCCAGACTTTTCCACAGGGACACCCAGAAAAATAAAAATCATTGTAATGATTTAGACACACATTAGCTCTGGTTCTATGGCTCTATGTCATTTGTGCCATGTGCATGGTAATTTTCATTTGTGATTAGTTTTAAATATGAATCTCATTTAAACTGCATTTACTTGATACAATATAAAGCTAAATCCTTATTCTGTCTTCTGGAATTTCTAATTCCATAAGGAGGACTAGAGTAAAAATATTCCCTGTATAGGACTACCAGAGAAAGCCATATTTATATACTAAAGTGAGCATCCCTCCATACCACATTTAAGGGTAAAAAGTCACAGTTCCCCAAAGCACAAAGCTAGACAGGGTCATTCTTAAAGGAAATGTAATCTGTGAAATGAGAATGATTTTAGCATCAAATGAAATCATTACTTTTCTCCACACAGTGCTCCCCAAAATAAGGAAGTACTATATAAGGAAATACTATACTATACAAAATAAGGAGAAAAATAAAACACCATCTTCCAGATTTGCTAAAAATGATCAGTGCAGTATTAGCTAAACAACCTGCAGTGCTTAAGGTCATTAAATCTCATTTCTTAGTTTGTTTTCACATCTGAATGACTATGCTTGAATCCATACAGTGTTTTAAGGATACAACTAAATACTTTTCAGGTGCCATAACTTATCAAAATTATCAGAAACTCTTGGTCAATGTCTTAGAACAGAACTGGGTAACAAGTCTGAATATTTTCATAACTTACAATGTCATAACTGGAAGAACAAATGGCTTTACTCAGCTCAGTAGAAAAGTCAGTATCACTGAGAGTGAACTTTTTCTCATGCCTTTGAACCTAAAAGTCTATCACACCCATCCCCACACGAAGACTAAACTTATTTCTTAGATAATTCACAAAATGACAGGCCTAAGGCAAACTACTTTTTTTGCTTTTTAAAGAACAAATAAGGAGGTGGACTCAAGGCAGGGGAAACTTTCACACATCCTGTTTGGTGTAATAAAAGAATAAACACCAAAAATGATTTATCAGGCAGCAGACTTTGCTGATGACACTGTTGGGTGAGTTTCTGAAATCCTTTCCTAATGAAAGACAGATGGACAAATTAAGAACTCCTACAGCACACTGTAGGAGAACTCTTAGTTCAAATAAATGCTAAATGGTTCTGTGATTCTGGAAATTAAAAGTAAAATTGGACTTTTCAGCTAACAAAGGTAGCTCTGTTATCTGTCTTCCACAATCCATGTAGAACTGGGTACTGTGCCCCTCCTGCCATTTCCAAATAAACCCACCTGAGGAGGCCAGTTTGTCAAATACAGCCCAGTTCACTGAGTTTCCTACAGCTTCAGAATCGCACTGCTGTAGTTAAGAGGGTCTGAAGTTTTTCTTTACCTAAATCTGAATTGATTTTAGGAACTTTTCTGTGTTTCAAACATGAACATGCTCCTTCGCTACTGATTCTTTTCAAGATAATTTTATTTTCAAACCACCAATTTCAATTCAGCTAAAATGAGTAGTGATTTGTTTTAAACTAAAAAATAAAGCACCTGAAGTGTCTGGATGATGGCAGCTTACAAAAGCCTGTAACATACACATATAAAACCAATGATTCCTCTAAATAAAATACATGTTTCTATATTTAGGCTTCTCTCCCGTTTGGGGTGTGAGGTTCAAGTGTATATTGGGTAGAGGCTAGACAGCTCTTGTGTATTGCATAAAAGACATGCTGTCTCCTGGATATGACTTTCCATTCCTCAGCTTTGTCTTTTCGGTGCTTGTTCCCATTATTCTTTCCTTCAGCTTTTCTTTCCAATGATTCACTTCCTTTCAGGACTATTCCTCCTACTGACTCCTCACCCAGGGCAGCCTGGCTTTCCATCTAACCAACTCCTCATTGTTTCTTCCACTTAACACCTACTCAATACTTCACAGGTGTTTCCCAAGAGTATTAAAAGGTATTAGCAGGAGAAACAATGGAATAAACTCCCAAGTACCAGGACAAGCCGTCTGAGAGAAAAAAGAAATATTTGTTTGCTTTTTCGTTTCCATTTTTAGTAGAAAATCCCCAGTGTGTAATGAGTGCCTAGGGAATAAAACACGAGTCAGAATTCTTTTCAGTTTCCCCTTCTCTTTTTAAAACTGTGAGATGAAATTATGATATCAAAACACGAAGGCAGAAAAAACGTGGTTCTCGTTTCATCCTTTTTGTAAAAAAGCTGAGTTAAATTACTGGGGCCTTATTTTGAGAACATATCAACTAGTCCTACTCTAAAACTGAAGGCAAGAGCTGAGTTATTTCTCCTTACTCCAGGAGCATAGCTGGGCACTTATGCACCCCTTCCTAACTCATCAGTATTTCACACCACTGGCTCACATGCAACTTCTTATTTTAAAACAAGTTCTTCATAACTGAAAATAGAATGAGGTACAAAGAAAACAAAGCATCTCTCTTGCTCTTAAGCAAAAATCTACGGGCCAATCTTTCCCACCAGACAGCACTTGCTTCCCTCCCCTTGTGCATCACAACAACCACATTCCTGCCTAAATGCTCCTGCAGACTTTTTCGAACTCCTCTTTGCCGTGGAACAGAGAAGTTGGTGGTGTGTCAGAGCTACTCCTGAAAGCCTCCCGGACTGGCAGAGCCATCCCCATCCGAACCCGGCTCCAGACTCACTTTAGGACCAAGTGCAGATTTGCAGAGAGCCGCGGGTCCGTGAACTGCGTCGTTCTGTTGTTATGGTCAACAAAATAAACCCTGCCTGTTGCTGTATTTCGGATCTCCCATCCAGGAGGCAGTGGACCAAGCTCTTCACAATTGATGTTGCTAAGATCCCTGTGAAAACAAATATAAAATGAAAAATACCTCAGCAATTGGCCTCCGAGCCAAACAAGCGTAAATGTAACAGAACAATTCCATGAAGTCTGAGAAAATGTATTGTTTCAGAAACTTGATCTGTTCAGCTGGAATCTCTGCTCCCAAGGTAGAAGCCCACCACAGCAAAAACACACCCCAGAACACATGCCGTGGGGAAAAAAGTTCTTATCAAATAGCCCTCATTCTACAAACGAACTTCAGCTGTGAAATTAATAAGGATTTCAAACAAAAATAAAGACCATTGCCATATTTGTCAAAATGGAATTGCAATTCTGCACCAATTCTGACAGAAAACATTTTTTAAAACAACATTAGTCACGTAAGGAGCTGTGAATCACACTTTAGAAACTCATACAAAACAAAACTGTATTTCTGAAGAGTTATACTTTCCATGAAGAATTACACATGGGATGTGTATGGCACTGGCTGTTTTGCCCCAGAAGCCCATGGGCTTGTGGGAAGCAAACAGCTCTCTAATAAACTATTCCAAATCAAGGAGTAGATGAACAATGACTCAGCTCTGCCCTGAGCAATGCAGAGGTGGCTCAAGAGGTCTCAAGAAAAATTCTGCTGAAATTAGGAAGATGCAAATCAATTCCAGAGCCTCACTGAAAACAAATGCTGGTCTCCAAAAATATACACTGATTATTCATGGATGCAATTCACACCTCAGACCCCTCACACTGCCCCGTGCAGCTCTTCCCAAAGGTGTGCAGCTCTCCCAAAATCGTGGGAGCTGTGGGAGGAAAGAGCCAAGGGTCAGAATGCCTTAAAAGGTGCAGTCTGCAGGGCTTCCAAAGACTTGAGGAGCCCTGGGATTGAACTTCTGCTGCTATTCCCCATGAACACACTGCTGCTGTACTGCAGGGATTACTTTTGCTGGCTACATGACTGTGCCTATTAGCCTCAAAAATACAGTATTCCTTAGAAATGACATAAATTCCATCCTCACGCAAACAATTCTTGTTCTCAGAGACATTCCTGCTGTTTGTGCTGCCACACCTCAGGGCAGTGCTGACTTAGATTGCACACAAACTATCACACCCCAAACTTAAGGATTAGATCTTCATATTAGTTTTTTAGAGCTTAGTTTTGCATAATACACAAGTCACTGACTTCCTACACAAGTGCAACCTCAGCTCTGCAGGCAGTGCATCAAAGCTGTATCAAAGCAAGGTTCCATCTTCTAACACAGAAACAGTAACAGAAAAATAACTCGAACAATGAAGTGTGGTCTTGAGGCATTTTACCCTTCCTGGGACACCCATTTCCATGAGAAGGAACACAGGAACACCAGCAGCAACTGACAGTGTTCCCCTGGTTCTCACAAATGTCAGCACAGGCTGCCAATTTCAAACCACACAAATCTCACACCACCATTCCTGGACTTCAGGAGGAAAGCGTTTACAACAGGATTTATTATAATTTACAATAGGATTTCTTGGCTTTTTAAAGGACACTCAGAAGCTACCAATAATGTCCACTATCATCCTTTCCTTTCAAACACAGCAGCAATAATCACATGTACTTTCATGAACACTATGTACATGTATATTGTGTAAATACAATACAAATATGTCCATGGAATTTAAAAGACCTAGGATTTGTTTTTTTCCAAGTGTTGAGATAATTGCAACAGGAAAAGCAGTTTTACTTCTCAATCCAACCCAGTTTTCACCAAAGTATCTTGATGGAACGTCTTTTGGAAATGTTCAGGTTCTTTTTTTTTTCATTATGTTGCAGAGTATTAAAATCTGGACTTGGCTCTAATTCACATACAAAATCTAGAATCAGTGAAGTGTACCTGTTTACCTGTTACCTGTTACTACTGTAATCTATTTCCTAGTTTTCCATTTTTTCATTACAATACCAACTCAAAGAACTGGGGAAGAAAGACTAATTCATTTTGATGAATGACGTGTTAAAATAATGTATAAGGGGCCAAGAATCAGAAATGTAAGCCAGAGAAAACTTGGAGGAATTTTGATTTGAAATATTAAGGGTACTTCCACCACTTCTTACCTAGGTACTCTTGGATCGTGCCACGTGCTTACACCAGTTTGAGTATGCAGAAAATAGACCTGACCTTGCTGAGTTGTCCTTTGCTCTGTGAAAGCAAGACAAATTAATTAATGTAAGAACAAAAAACGCAGCACGAAGACTCACAAAGACTGATTTCCCTCAACTAAGGAATAAAAATTCCACGTGAGAAGACACAACCCATTTTCCTGCTCCTTGAGAGCCCCACAAGTAAACCCCTTTGGTTTCCATACCGTATCCTTCAGGCAGGTCGGGGGGGGTGTGCAGGTGTGTCCTGCTCATGTAGTTCCTGTGCCTCTGGGAGCGCACCCTCCTCTCGGCCAGCCGCGGATCCGCCGCCTGCCCGCAGGACGCGCCGTTGGTGCCGCCGATGGGGGTGTTCTCGTCCACCAGGCAGCTCAGCGGCCGGCCCGGGCTCGAGTACTCGGACGCTGGCCTGGGGACAGTGGGAAACCTCAGTGACAGCGGGGAAACCTCAGTGACAGCGGGGAAACCTCAGTGACAGCGGGGAAACCTCAGTGCTGATGGCCACACGGCACAGCTGGGGCAGCTGCAGCCCGGGCTCTGAGACACCTCAGCGACCTGCCCAGGACACCTCGACTGCAGCAGGAAGCTCCTGTCCCGTGCTCACCAGAGGAACATCCTCACCTCCAGACCTTCTCATCACCTTGCCTTCATGTGGCTGAGGAATGATCAGGCCTTGGTATTCCTTCTAACTTTTACAGAATGTTATTAGGCCAGGATGGTGAAAAAGGGCTAAGCAAGAATAAAAGCAGTTGCTCATGAGAGCAACATTGACCAGAGTGATTTTGTATCACAGTGCCGCTTTCAAAAGGAGTTTAAATAGGTTAAAGGGGGATTGACGAGGTCACAAGAAATCCCCAACACAAATTATACATTTTGCTTTTGCTTTTCTACTGTGTCTAGAGCTTAGAATGGGTATTTCAACATACCAGGAAAAGCAGAACTAGGAAAACAAAAAGCTGTTCAGTCCTTTCAATCCAAAACTGCAAACATGTATCAACACTGACAGTGTTAACAGTCCAGATTATTTAATATCAAATATATCCATGCAGAGACCAGAACGATATTGAGAATGGAAGAGAACATCTGCAGGCACAGACAGTCTGCAGAGGAGTCTGATAAAAATGCAATGACACCGCCTGCAACACAGGCAACAGCAGAAGTGGCTTGAGGAACAGTTTCACAACACACGTCTACAGTGATCAGAAAAAGTGATCACAATGATTTCCAAACACACTCTGCAGCAATCAGCTGTAACTGTTCTAGGTTACAAGGTCACAGAACAGTGTCTGACAGCTACTCACAGTCTCACTTCTTCACTCCTTAAGATGTCTGCAAAATGTAATGTCTGTATTTACAGAGCTCTACCATAGCATCTCTACAAGAAAGCAAAGATGCTACGACTAGGGCAGGGAAAAAAGGAGTCATAATGATTTTCTGAGTTAAATATTAGGCAGACTAAAGGAGAAGGATGCTAAAGAAGGAGAGTATTCAGCTTGTGCAGAGTGAATGAGCAATCCAATCCCTCTGTGAGAGCCACTTGGAACTGCTCAATAATCAAACTCCATCCTCCCCACAGCATCCCAAGGAATTCCTCACCGTGTGGGTCGCTCCCACTGAGTTGTCCGTGTAATGTGGTTTAAGTACTGGATCCTTCCAGAGGCAGTCCTGCGCTCCTCCCACCTGCAGTTCAGACAGGCACAGATAAGGCACCGAGTGCTATTTCCAGGAAACCAGGGCACAAAACGTTTCCAACAGAAATGCCCAGCTCAGGAAGACTTACACTGCTATGAATCACGTTAGCTGAACGAGGTGACAGGAAACAACTAAAAGTTCAACTCAGAAATGGTTTAACATATTCTTCCCTTGGAACCAGGCACATCATTAACAATATCACACCTTCATATTCAATAACGGCTTGAATTCTAATTAAATCCTAATAGTCACATAAAGGAACTTCTTGGAAACATGTTTAATAATGCATTTAACTTCTTTTGACCACTGACTCGAACAAATGCTTTCATAGCATCTTCATGCACTACTTGCTTTCATTAAAAAGTCAGCTTCAAATAATGTGACTTTTGAATTAACATTAAATTTGCACTCTGAAATACATGAGGCTGTACAGCAAATTTTGCAGTTACACAATTAAGTGAGCAATATTTACGCAAGGAACATTCTGAAGTGAAAATTTAGAAGCATTTTCAAAAATGTTTTTGACTTATCTGGACTCCAAATTAACAAAAGAATGCTGTTACAGACTAGGATGGTGATTTGTCTTTAAAAATTTATCCTCTGAAAACTAATTTTCTCCTGTCTTTACCTGCCAAGAATCACATTCAGAAAGTCTGTGTTTGCTCTGAAGAAGTTGCTGACAGCACCAGAACCTAAACCAGAGTATTTTCCTGTGTTTTCAAAACTGTTCTAGGTGATAATGATGTCATTAACTCTCACAGGGACAAACAAGAATCCTAAACCCTGCATGTGGAAGGTACATACAGCACAAACTTGAGCTGCATTACCTTTTCCAGTCATGTTTTCTTCCCTAAGAGGTGCAGGAAGAAGAAGTGATCCATGTTTATCATGGTGGATCTACACCTCTACATGGTGCTGCAGAAGGGCAGCCAGACTGTGTGGTCACTTCCTTGCTACAAAACTACTGCATGCATAAGGCACTTTGCTGGCTGTGATTTAATCTGAAATATGTGTTTTCTTGGACAAGTTGTTTTTCCAAGCATTTCTTTACATATGTCACCTCCCCTTTTCCAAGTGCAGATAAGACAACAGCCAACTGCTCAACTGCTCTGCGTACCCCAGCTGGCTCAGCTCCTGTGCTGAATGCAGAACTCTGAGTGCAAGATTTAAAATAATTCATTTGCACAGAGTTCTCACTATTACAGAAGTCTGTTGCATGAGCTGTATTTGTGTTTACATCACAGTGATGTCAGCTTACCCATCTGGTAAATCGTTATCGAATAACCGACTGCAATCCACAACTTGTCCTCCTGTGCCTATTCGGTCTCTGGACTGAAGACTGACTATTAGGATAATAAAAGAATTATTAAAGATGTGGCATCTGAATGTAAATTGTGGTTACATTTGAAAGAGAATTGGTACAACTTGGAGGAGGACTAAGCTGAGACATGTTCAGGATATTTTTTCCTCCTCAAAAATCAAAGATGTTTGCAAAGGAACTCTGTTTTCATAGATGGAATTCTCTACATCTTACTTCAAAAAAGTTAGCTTAAGGAACATAAGTACATGTTAAGGCAGAAAAGGAAGTGAACTGTGAAACTGCAATTAATTTTGTGTGTTGAGATGGACTGTGACATTCAAATGGTGGCACTGGGGTGCCACCTCACACTCAGCTGGGACAGGGCCAACAGCAGAAATCTGAACAGGAAGAGCTAAAATAAGGAATTCCTCCCTGGTTTTGACTCCTTCTCATGTATTTTGTGTGCCCATGGGTTTCAACAGACACACACACACAAAACCATGCAAAATGTAACTGCTAGAAGCACTTCAGATTTGGTTTATTGGCTACTTTCTAACACCAGTAGTATGAATTCAAATGCAAACCACACAAAGCAGCCTGAAATGCCCCTCCTTGCCCTCACCAAAACTGCTTCACTTTTAAATTAATTTTTTTACATGATTCGCTGTAATGGATATTTATGCCTGAAGCTTTTGTACTGCAATTATGAAAACAAAGATTTTTTTTTAGGCTGCTTTTGTTCCCAATATCACAGTTTGAAAGTGTCCAATCTGATAATTTATGACACTTGTGTTCCTGTGGGGTTGGGGTGGGTTTTTGATGTTTTGTTATGCCTTTAACAATAAAACAATTGCTTAAAAAGCTAAATACGTGCTGTGGCCCACATTTCTTGAGGTGGTATTAATGCACCTCTGGACAACTGTCTTCAAGTCCTATTTATATGAAGTGAAATGATCTTACAGACCTTAACCTGGATGCAACCAAACTTTTGTAAAGATCAGAAAGTTTAAAAAGCTGGAGCACAACTGGCAGATTTTGCCTGAGCCCCCAAATTTTCAACAACAACATGCATGGAAGCTCAGGACTCAACAGACCAAGCCAGGGAGTCCTGGAGTACCTGCTGCTTTCCTAATCCATATTAACCCCTAATCGTCCATGGACCCTAACATGACAAAATAGCTTCAGAGGGAAAGACACCTTTAAATTCAACCAAACCAGGATCTCACATGATGTATTTATTCTACCATGACCCCACACACTACAAGTTCACACCACTGCAGGTAAGCAAGGTTTGGCAAGCAAAACAGAGACTAAAATTAACATAAACAAAGGCAATTGCCTCCCCTTTGCCTACGTGAGGAGCAGAATTTGCGCATGGCTTCATTTTGTAATAAGTGAGGGCTTATTTTTTTCTGCACTGCCACTTCAGAAATAAAGTGGGGGCACAGAAAAGCTGCAAGATTAAGACACCGTTCAGGTGCCCCTGGATCCATTGCTGAAAATGCCCCCTTTTCTTCCTCTCTTTGAAGACAACTCAGGGATTTAGGATAAAGATCGCCTTGGTCCCTGTACCAAGGCATAACCACTGTGCATTTGATTTGCAAGATTATCAGCTACTGGAGGCATCAATTACATTTTAATATTGGCTTGCAATCTTGCATGGTCTCTTAATTTAAGAGAGTTTATAACTGGAAGAATTGAGAGTATATTTAGAACTCTTTTATAACTTAGAATTTAGAACTATTTTTTACTTATTTTTAATCCATGTTCTATGATCCAGATTCTGTTTTTAATTTCTCTACCATCTAACTACTGTCGTGGAATTATCTAGTTTTACTCAGGCTCATTCATCCACACAATAAAGTTGCATTAGTGGAGACAGATTAAAATATAAGAAGATTAATAATAACAACTTAAATAAAAAAAGACATGAGTCTCTGGAACTTTACCAAGGATGCATTAAATTAAAACAGAACCATGACTGAGTAAACTTGACCTTTCTGACGGTATCACCAGAAAACAGAACACTCAGATTTGCTCTGGGTCTCTGCTGTAACCTGACAAGGTGGTTTTCTGTAGGTTCAGTGCACAATCCAACAGCTCCTGGTGTTGAGGGGCAGCCCCAGCAGCAGCCCAAGAGAGCCAGAACTGCTTTGGCTGCACCACTTCCCATGGGCACATCAGCTAAAGGCAGCCTGGCAGTCCAGGCTGTGCCCTCACTGTGACTAGCTCTGACCTCTCTCTGACCAGTTCTCTCTGAAGTCTCTTTGTCATTACATGCTGCAATGCGTTTGCCACAGGCCTCTCAAACCTTTCTACATTGGGGAGGGGCTTTTTGGGTTTGTTTTTTCCCTTTAATGAATGGCAGTGCTCCCCAGCGATGCTGACCAGGATGTGAGTTCATACTCTGGAGGGCAGCATGAGAGCACAGTCCCTGAACCTGCTCTCCTGTGCTCCCAGCTCAGCCTCCTCTCCAAGGACACCCACAAACAAAGCTGCACACACAGGGATGCTCAGGGGACCAGGACACTGGAGAAAAACCAGCAAGCAAATCAAACCCATAACAAAACACACCCCAGAGAAGTGACTGATTCATCCTTTACTCTTCAGTGCAAGCTCATGTGGCAAATGTAATTGAGAACAGCCTGGAGGGTCAGCAGTGCACTTACAAATCCCCATTTCTACCATCATTTCACCCTCCTGTGCTACCACACTCTGATCTTAATGCAAGCACTTGCAGATCAGACAGAGACAGTTAACAACACCAAGAGGTAAAGTCACAGGTGTTATTCAACACAGGGAGGCAAACAAACATTTGCTGACTAATATTTCAGAGGCTTTCCCTGGAAGACAGAAGTGCTGTTTGGATATAATTTCAACTAGGGATTGAACATAAAACTGAGCATAAAAATTCACTTTTCTTTCCCTCATTTCCAAATATTCTAATTAAAAACTTGCTGTATAAATAAAGAACTTCCTTATCCTGACCAACTTTTGACTTACATGACCTATTAGAAATGCTGAGAACTGAGAATGGACCAAACAAAGAATTGAGAATGCACCAAAAAAGGGAGTATTTATCAAGTTTTTTTTGGATACTTGCTTTTCAATTTGCCAGCTTCTTTTTAATTTTGAAGTTATTTAAAGTTCATGAGTTCATAGAATGACAAAGCACAGTTACTGAGGTTGTTGACAGACTTGTTAATAAGCCATGAAAACACAAAATTAATGGATCAAGTCACCCCAGACAGTAATTTCACTTGCTTATAAGCAAGATGCTTTTTTGCTTTTCCCCAAAACCTAAGGAAGCACAGCCTTGCTGGAGTTCTCAATGGCCAAGAATTTTGTAGTCAGTTTTTCACAAAGAGTTCACACTCAAATTGTAACAATTCTTTACAGTGAAATTAAAAAACTTTCTATTTTTTTTATTATCTATGGTCTTATTTGCCCCAACATTTATTGTAGTATTTTGGTTTGGGTTTTTTTTAGGTGGTTTGAGCATTTTGGTTTGTTTTTTGGTTGTTTGGGGTTTTTTTAAAATTCTCTACCTAAATAATTCTAGCCTGAGGTCCAGTTGGCTCTGGCAGTAGACAGGAGAATCCAATATAGAAAAATGACATAGCTACTATAGAACCTAAAGATAAAAAGATAACTAAAAGACAAAAACCTTTACTCACCTACTATCTGTCCTCTAACAGTATCATTGTCATTTGGCCCAAGCTTGCAGAGATCCAACCTCTGATCTACAAAATGAGGGCACAAAGTGTAAATCACACAATGAAACAGAACACCATCACAAGCTACCAAACCACCTGGAATATACAAGCTTTATAAAACCCAGAAAAAACCCAATTAAGTGTCATTCTTCAAAAGTCTGGACATGCAAGCTTGGGCTGAAAGAGAAGAAATCTGTCCTTAGCTTACTTACAACCAGTGTCTTTAAGGCGGTTGATTGCATTTGAGAGAAGCCTCACACAACCCAGAAAACCAGCTCCCTGCTTTTTATGAATTTTCTTGTGATTCCACACGCTGATCGTTATTGAATCCGACTTCCCAATATATCTGAAAAACGTGGGACAAACAGTACTGTCAGTGGCACTTACTGAACACTCTGATGATGCAGCAGAAACCACCTTGGGGGGAAGAAAGGTCATCAACCACTACATTAAAAATTTAACACACACTGTAATGGCAAAAGAGAGCAAGTCATCAGCAGGTAAGATGTACGCTGCATTTCAATGGAAGCATGTCTCATGGAGAAGCTCACTTGAACACAAACTGCTCTGAAAGCCCATTCTGGAAGGGGGCATTCACGTGAGCCAACCGAAATCTGTTCAAACAGCAACACGAGCAGGCTGCGGGCTGGCCCTGCACCACAGCTCCCTGAGCAGCCACAACATGCTCAGCCCCAAGCCCCAGCCAGCCCGTCCCAAGGGGGACAATGCTCGTGGCATCCCAGCAGTGTCTGGGGGCAGTGGGAGCAGGGACAGCGGCCCCAGTGCGGGGCAGGAGCCGGGAGCTCTTGGGGGCTGCTCCTGCAAGCCCCAGGAATGCAGGGACCCCCAGCACCCAGCAGTGTCAGGCCAAGCCATCACACAGCTGCAGCTACCCGAGCCCAGGGAGGCTGGTTTACCCTCGGGAATGCATGTCTGGGACACACATGACACCTTACAGCCACATGGGGCTTAGCTGGGATGTGCCACAGTCCCCTCCTGCCCAGGGCTCTCTCCTCGCAGCATTCCCACGGACGTGCTTGGCAAAACCTGGATCTGTGTGCACTTTTGTTTGAAGCTTTGTTCTTCAGAGGCAATTACTCTGCGAGCTTGTTTTTGTTTTCAAAACTTTTAGAAGACAGTTTCAAAACACTCAAGATAAATCAGCGATTGCCAATACTGAATTATTATGCCTGTTTCAAGTTGAGGGAAATGAATTTGTAACTATGGCTTAGATCCCAAGAATTGCTTGTAGTTCTCTCTTCCCAGACCACAAATTCTGGCCTTAGTTTAGCTCCAAGTGCTTCTTTTTTGTTTGTTTTTGAATGAAAACTGATCAACCAAAGTCTAAATACATCTCCCCATTGACTGTGGCTTTACTGGCTTTTAAACATCTTAATATTTTCATAAAGATAGAAATGATACTGTCAAGGTTGGCAAACCAAATAATTGAACTAACTGGCATGGCTTAAAACTACAGCTGTGATCAGGTTAACACTTCTCCCATTTTTCCTTTTCCAAAAAGCAGAACTTGTACAACTTCTTTTTCCCACCTGCAGACAGCAACTGACCCAAGAAGTAGAAGACTGAAAAACCTCATGGTTAAAAGTAACCACTGCACATTTACACAAAAACAAAACCAAACCCAAATAAAACACAAACTTCACATTAAAAAGCCCCAAAAGTTTTTTCAATAGTAAACTGATTATATAACATAGGTCAGATTTTTGGCCTTACAACCTTGACAATGCCAATTTTTCATAAAGAAACAAGATGAAGATGGGTAATCACGTGCACAGTTGCAGTCTACAATGCTTTGTGTACTTAAAATAAAGTCTTATGAGAATAATTTAGGTGCACTTAAAAGTAAAGACTTATCATGACCTGTCTTGAATTTTCCAGTTTTCCTTGTTGCTTTAAAAAAGTCAAAGGTATATGGTTAAACACAATTTCATAACAGAACAGTTTGAATAATATGTAGAACAGCTGAATATACAACATAGTTTTCAAGAATTCCTGTAATGTTTCAGGGTGAGGTTCTCAGGGCTGGGATGAACAGTCACCATCCACACCAAGAGGTGGGAACTCCACATTCTACTATAATCTACTCTTGATTTTTGCACCCAAAACCTAGGCTGGTTCACATTTGAAAAGGAAATAAGCAAGACAAGCTGCATTTTTCCAAATAAAAAGCCTGGTTTTTTAATAAAGGAAGAAAAGAAACAGTTAAGTAACATCTAGTTGGCTTTACAGCAAAATGTTTCTTTCATCTACATCTCTGCATCATTTCAGTCATAAAAACCCATGGTCGTATTTAGAGAGTGACAGTAGGATGAGTTTATATTTCCAATATTTGAGTTTATATTTCCAATTCAATTTGGTGGATCAATCCAATTTGGTGGATAAGTTACATTTGTTTTACATCATCTGGCAATAAAGTTCCAACATAAAAGCCTGAGCTAAGAATTTTATTTTTTATTAAAAAATAAAGTGCAACAAACCAAACCAGAAACAAAAAACCACAACCCCCCCATTTTGTGGGGTGACTCTCTCTTCCTGCTCGTAATTAAAGTTATTGGAGCTTATATTTCTTTTTTTCCTCTATCCTATCAGCAATATTTCTTCCACAGCTTCAGTACTTCAACAGAGATAACAGGATTAGTATTAATGAAGTGGAAACAGAAATTCAATTGCATAGACATTTTGTTGAATTCCATATTTTCTGAACCTTTAAAATTAAGACTCTGGTTAAGAACTGCATGTTCAGAAATTTTAATTTCCTTACTCTTAGCACATCCACTTCTAAGAAAAAAAAAATCAAATTCATGCCTTACTAGAAACCTCTAAATAATTTAAATAAAAATTAAAAACAGGACAATTGTTATTTTGTCTGCCACTGAGGAAGGTTTGGTATCAAGTGACTTTTCATCCCCACAGCATTACCTACACTTTCCCTGAAGGGTTCACCTTGTTGAAGAAATGTGGAATGAAGAAAGTGGAAAAATATATTCCTGAAAAAACACACCTCTTCCTGATCACAAGCCAGACATACTCCCTCCAGAAAGAGAGAAAAATGCAGCATCACGAGGTATGAACTCAGGTTTGGAAGCCAGGAATTCCCTATTTCTAATCCATGCTGTCACAAAGACTGTTTTTATGACCTGGACGATTTACTTGGTTTGTTTCTCCATTTTCCCATTTCTGACTTTTTTTTCTAATTCAATCTCAGTGCTCTGCTTTGAGCTACAAGCTACGTTCAGACTGGGGAGTAGAAGTGATGAGACAGAATGAAAAACGGCACCCCAATTTTTTCTCTCCCATCTTCATTCACCTCCTTCCTGGCATTTCCCATCTCTGCAGCAAGTGAAGGCTGTTTGATCCTCTGGGATGGTCCCCAGGACCTGCCAGGGGCTGTGGCTTAGGCAGGAACGGAGCAGGAATGGAGCAGGGACACGTGGTACTCACTGGCTGCTGCAAAGGGCATCAGCTTCATCCAAAGGAGAAGGAAAAGGAGAAGGAAAAGGAGAAGGAAAAGGAGAAGGAAAAGGAGAAGGAAAAGGAGAAGGAAAAGGAGTTGCACAGAGCTGTCTGATGGCTCTTTAGGAGCTAATCTAGGATGGGATTGTTTAAAGCAGCACTAGGCAGAGCTGCTGCCTTCTCTCCCTGAGAAAAATCCAGGCTCTTTAGCATTAACTAGGCAAAACAGAGTCAGAGGATTAGGGGAGGAAAGTGATTCTGCCAGGGCAGTGCAGCAGCCTGAGGATGTGAAGGCACCAGAGAGCAGCAGAACCTGCAGTGAGGAGATTTTGGGAAGAGAGGGAGTTATCTGTGGGAGCTGGGTGAGGTTCCATTGGAGAGAGCCCACAATGGAGAGGAGTCCATGCGGGAGCCTGGGGATGAGGACTTGAGGGGCACAGACTACAGCAGGGACCAGGAGCAGGTTTTGGTGGAGATCATGGTGCAAATACCTCTCAGAAAGGTGGGACCTGCTGTGCCCTAGGGCCAGGGGTTGCTGGGGAGGCTGGGCAGACTGGGCAGGGGAAATGTAGGAGAGCTCTGGCTACCACAGGAGGGAAGAAAGGGGAAGGAAGAGAAAAAGGGGATTTAAGTTCCTGAGCTGTTGGTTTAGGTAGTTTAGTTCTGAATGCAAGAAGTCTGTAAATGTGTCAAGTCTGGTTATTCAAAAGCTCTGAGGAAAGGCCTGAACAATAGGGAAAACACAAACAAGACTGAAAATAAGGAAGGGGAATACATCCAGGGCAAGCATGGTATTTTACTGACATTAAACTACATCCAGACAGCAACTATTTGGCAATTTCTTTCTGGAAAGTCTCCCAGATTTCCCCTCTCTACACACACACCCATCTAGGCTGAAGAATCCAAGCTGCTAATTCAACCACTTCCTTTTCACACTAAGATCTGAATTAAGAACCACATAAGGCAGAAGCCAACCCTTTCTTGCTCTTTAGAACACTGCAGAAGTCCTTCTAAAAAATTCTTATACAACAGAATATCTACTTATGCTGAATCAGGTTAGCATGCCACAAAATTCTCTTGGAATTAGCAACTTAATTCAGACGCTACTGCACGAATGTATTACAACAGCTCCATCTGACTGTGCCATTTGCATCTGGCACCATATGGTATATGAACAAATTATCTTAATATCTGGTGCAGATGAAAAGCTGAGACCTGACACTGAGTACATTATACAGTAAAAAATCACCTTACAATAATAGCCAGGCAATCTCTTTGCTGTACCAAAGAGATTTAATATTTTACTGCTATTTTAAATAGGAAATAAAGATAATGTGACTGATGTTTATAAACAGAAATACATTTCCCCAGAGTAACGAATAACAGTAACACTAAAAAAGGGGTTAAAATATTATAAAGACAATTTAGAGAGGGAAAGGATTATTTTCTAATAACAAGGACTGATACAACACCAAATTTTACTTTGGATTAGAAATACTGGATATAGTTCTGTCATCAAGGAATTCAACAGCCGGAATCAAAGTAGTTTTTCCCAGAGGACAAGGTTTTATATTGAAAATAATACACTAATTCAACCAAATCTATTTTTTTAAGGGAACTTCTCTGAACAAGAAGAAAACAACCACCACCCACAAAAAATACTTCACACAGGTCTAAATTCCTTTGGACAATCCAGGAAGAGATGCTTCAAAAATCTGCTCAAGCAACACATTCTGCCAGAACCCCCCTTTTTCTCTCTGCTTTTTATGGTATGTTGTGGATTACAATCACAGCCTTGGAAAGACAATACAGTATCCAGATACAACCATGGCTTGTTCTATAAAACAACCTAAAAATACCTTCTCATCATCCTTCCTTAAATGTTACAACCAGAAAGGATTTTTTTCTAACGATTTTACAGGTTTTTTTCCATTACTCTTGTTGCATGTCAACATCCTCCCTCATTTCCCACGTCCTCTGCTTCTTTTCTGCAGAAGGGAATCAAATCATCAGCTCAGGGAGCACTGAGCATCCTGGACAGCCACTCCAGACAACTCCAGTGTCCCACAGCACCTCAAACTGGCCAGTTCTGGGGCAGCCACAGGGAACCAGAGACTTCCACACAGAATTTTGACATCTTCCACAAAGAATCCCACAGAGTGCCAAACGATGCCCACCCTCCTCCTACAGGAGAGTCCCTTCCCCAGCTGCACAAAGGTTACAGAAGGATTTGCACTTAGCCATGCTGGCAGGACTTCCCACCTTCTATCCCTGGAAAGCTGTGCATTAATGCTCATTAACAGACCCATCTAACTAAAAGCAATCAAAGTCTGTGCTTGGTTTCAGGCATATCTCCTTAACTCTACTCTGATCCCTGGAGAAGACATGGAAAGGCAAAGGTCTGAAACCTCAATTCTGTACCATTAAAAAAACAAACGGACTTAGAATCCTTTCAATTGAAAAGAGAGCCATATGCTACACATGAACTTAAAACTTCTTTTGCATCCTTTTCTCTAAGGAATATAAATTACAGTCTCACATGCAGAATCTAAGCTTGAACTGGGTTTGGATAATAAAACCATAATATTATTTCACTAAACTGCCATGATACTTTGTTAAGCAATGAAGAAAATGTTCTGTATCCTGCACGAACTCATTATGAACAATGACTTCACACATTTAGGCTTGGATATTCAAATAAGGAGTAGATCAAGGCATGACTTTAAACCAGGTCTTTCATACTCTGCTGTGAGACCCATCAAGATGCTTCCCTTTACTGGGAAAAAAAGGGACAAGAAATTGTCTATGTACCAATACTAATTTGCTGCAGGTTTGGTGATGGCCAAAGTTAACATAAATATGTTCAACAGTTTCTAATAATATAGAACAGGGACTGGAGCCATGGGGAAAAAGTCAGAGATCAGAACAGGAGAATACAATGATGCAAAACAGTTCATTTCTCTTCCTCATCTTTCATCCCAAAGAAAAAGATAGAGAATAAAAGACAAGAAAAATAAAGCATGCACAGAGACCTAGATATAAATCAAAGCTTTAATAAGTTATATTGTACAGAAATATTCTATGCTTTAGAAAGAGAGGAAAACCATGACATATACGTGCCATACTGATACTGCTCAAAAACACCAAAAGGTGCTCAAGTGATGATAACAATAATTCAGAGTGAGAAGAACTTTTGGGACAGAAAATGACAGAAAGGAGAAAAAATGAACAAAAGGCACACAGAGAAAAAGACACTGTAGCACCACAACCAAAAAAATTGCATCAGGAGAAGAGCAGTTTGAGGGAAATACTGTCAATTACTTGCTCCATTTTACAGAAGTGTTACCATGAAACACCACAATAAAACAATGCTGTAGTCCATGTCCACATGCTGCAGACATCAGCACCAGAAAAACAAGTGCAGTGCTTAAATGTTGAGGTAAATGAGAAAGTGGAGTTTTGCTAAGTGTACTTTTTGCTCAAACTAATAAACTCTGGGATACTTTTCAAACCATACACAGGACAGGATAAAGAACATCTGACATTGTCTGTGTAATTTAGAGGATTTCACTTCAAACCTTTGGTTATCACTGTTACCACCTACAGGTCATAATGCTGATTCCATTTGGGATCAAGTGTATTCTTCACAGTATCTGTAGAATGGCATTGGCCAGATCCATCCACCACAACCTTAGCAAAGGGATCAGGAAGTCCTACGAGGAGGAAAAGAAAAAAAAGCTACCAAGTGGATCAGGATGCTTTGAAATCCTTTATCATTGCTCAATTATTTTATCTTTCATTTGAAGATTTATTTGCCTTTTATTCATAATAAGACCCCCATTTAATAAATGGGAATAACATGACGTATTAAGCACAGGAAATGGGTAAATTAGCAATTTATTTCACTGGTATAGACTAAGAAAAAGTTGTATAAATCAAACACATTGGGAAAAAAAAAATCTAAACACCTTAATCTTCCTAATTTAGGTTTGAGTAAATTCTCAGTATACAAAGAAGCCAAAGGCAGAGAAAACAGAGTTACATTCTTTATATGTTTAAAATCAAATCACAATTATGGTTTTGGATGATATTGGTGTAACAAAGAACTGCCTATAAAAGATTATTTTTGCTTTCAGGATCCACTTTGTGTACTGCTGGCTTTGTGCTCCATTTGCTGCCAGCTCAGTACCTAAGAAACACTGAACACAGGTTCATCTAACACCAAAAATCAGTGTAAAGATGGTGCTGAATTCCAGATGCAGGGCTGGAAAAGCAGCAGGAGCAGAGCAGCCCACGAAGGGATGGTCCCAGCCCCGATTCCCCAGGTCCTGCCCTTTTCCCCACACACTCACTCATTCCTCCCCTCTTTGAGTGCTGTGAGTCAGCTGGAGGAACCAAGGTAACATTCATCACATCTGCTGAGGTGCAATTTTGTCCCAGCTGCATTTCAGGTGACTCAGGCAGGGCTGGTCAGGCAGCAGAGGGCTCAGGACAAGTGTCAAGAAAGCACGTGGGGACAAAGGAGTGGGACCTTGGGACATCTGTGCTTCAGCATCACACATTGCATATCCTGAGGGATTTTTTCAGGCATGATCAAACTGTTAAACACCCAAGAACTTGTAATCAATACAGAAATTCAGATATAAGCAATGCTTTAGAAGTATCTCAAATCACAGTATACTTCTGGATCATTGCCTCTTCTATTTCTTTCCAAAGCTCAGGTCTGCTCTTCCAAATTCCTCCTGCTCCCAGGTGGGAGGTGGGAGGCAGGTGATCTCTGCATACAGGACACAGACAATAGCATTCCTTTCTGCCTTCCTCATCTACTTCTTAGCACGTATTTCAAAACATTATTAAAATTAATTAAAATATAATTTCAGAGTACGTCGGTGTTATGAGGTGGTTATTAATAAAGGAGCACATCTGTTTGCTTGACAAAAAGTTATTGGATGAAAACGACGTAATAAATGTATGACACTAAATTTGAAAATCATGTAATTTGCCTGAGTGGGTAAATTTGTTTTCCACTCCCATAAAAACAGACACAGTGCGTCAGTGTTTTAATTATTATTGTGATTCTGTGATGAGTGTCACCTAAGACAAAAATAGAAGCCCTGAAATAAAACATCAAGGGTTTCAGACCCCTTACTGCAAATATCTTAATATAATGATCATATGCAAACACTGCACTATAGAACTTGCCTAATATTTATTCTGTCTATAAATAAAAGTACAAAACTGTAACAGCTACTTACGGAAAAAGTCCTTTTTCACCAAGTTTTTTGCACACAGTACTGCAAGAAGAACAGAAATACAAAATTAAGTTACTGATTGCCAACCTTAAAAAAAGTTATTTTACCAATCCAGCACTTCAGAAAATCTTGCTTAAAATAAAACTAACAAATTAATTGTCCTCCTTCATCATTTATATTGCCATGTGAATTAATTCCTGAAAGTGGAGCTGGTAGTGCCATCTTTTAACACTTTACCTGGAGGCAGTTAACAGTGGAAGTGAGATGGTTGTGGTTTCCTCAGGCAATAGTTTCACATGGTGAAACTAACCTAAAGGCATTTTTTTTCCCCTCAACCGTTTTGCCAGCTGTGAGTTCACCAGAGAGGGACCTGGAGCACTCCTGGCTGCTTCACCACAATTAGTGCTGGGACTTAGGAGGGGCAGTTCTGCAGCCCAGCAAAAGCTTCCTTGATCACAAAAAGTAGAACATTAGGCAGCCAAGGCTTTTCTGTTATCCTGCATCCTTTACAAATAAAAGGTTTTACCTGAAAAGCATTTGGGTGGAGCACACTAACTTCTAAAGCCAGAGTTTTGATGGTTCCAAAGATATCTTTTATTTGTAGCAGCTGGTAATTGTTTCAGGCTTTTTTTGTTTGTTTGTTTAAATTAAAAGGAAGGAACATTTGCATTTGTCAACTAAAAATACCCAGGGGAAAACAATCTCCTATGAGAATAAATTTAAATAAACAAATAAATAAATAAAAGGTCAAAGGGGACAAATTTCATATAAAGGTGCCAAGGTACACAAAGAAGACTTCACAAACTGCACCACTACTCAACTACTATGCTTATCTATTATCACAGGTTTAGTAAGCAGGAAATATTAGATTCCCCTGTGAAACATTAAAATATTTACTGATAACACAAAAGGATTCTTGGGGATTGAGTAAAAGCATGAATTCCCACAGCTAGTATTAAAAAAAAAGGAGGGGGGAGTGGGAAGAGTTATTTGGTTGGAACCTGATGCTGCAAGAGATTCCTCACTATATGATTCCCTTGGATATTTTTCCTATGAGATCGCCAATATTTATTACTGCCAGGAAATGCAAAGACAGAAAAGTGCATCCAATAATCACATCCCACAGGCACCACCTAAAACCAAACACCATTGGTCATCCTTTCCCCCCCAGAATACCCTCCCACTGATCTTGCAAGGCTCCTGATCTCAAATTTCTGCCTGAATAAAAGCAAGCAGAGGCAATCCATGAGCACTCCCATGGAGATCTCCACAGCCAGGGCAGAGAAGAACAACCCTGGACTGTCTAAACATAGAATTCATGTTTTCCCAATTTTTACATTCATAAAGATGCTGATTTTAACGAAGCTGC
The DNA here is from genome assembly GCF_050655825.1 of Lonchura striata. NCBI lineage: Eukaryota > Metazoa > Chordata > Aves > Passeriformes > Estrildidae > Lonchura > Lonchura striata. The sequence continues at coordinate 5,025,308 of NC_140720.1, read as the reverse complement.
TTTCCACTGGAATTCAGCCCTGTAAAATCTGGCTACAATTCTGCTCAGGTCTGAGGAGTTTTGGTCCTCCATAAAACACAAGGAGATGCCTATCAGTGGCTACAGGGAGTCACAGAACAACTCCTTCACACTGACCTATTCCACAGGAAAGGAACATTTCTATTCCACAGGAAAGCTCCCAGGAAAATTTCAGCACAGTAGTTTGATATAAGGGGCTGCTAACAACATTATTACCCTGAAAAAGAAGTGCCTGGTTCCAGGTTGGTAGCTGCTGGGATTTTTTAAAGATGATAAAAGTAGTAAGTATAATTTCTCTCAATTCAAAGACATACTGGTAGTCCTAGAGCATAGCTCCATTTGAGGGGTTTTCACCCAGCAATTTCAATCTGAACAGTCAACAGTAATAAAATACTAATAGAGAGTCAAATATTTCAGGTATTTGATACCCAGCATTCAAGTACATATAGGAAAGACACTGTCATATCACTGCCACAGAAATCAAATAAAGGTCTTTGGACATTGTAATAAAAAATCCACAGTTATCAAAGGCTTCCACGTGCTCAACAATCTAAAGTTTACTCTATCCAGAACATTGAGAACCTAAAGGCATCTGAAAAAAAAATAGGTAATAGAAAAACTGCTTTTGCTGCTCCTTAAGGTTTTATTACACCAAGAATATCCTCAGATGAGTGATAACACAACAGATATCATCTGCCGAAGAACTGCAATAGGTTATTGCTCACCAGCCACCTTTCCTCTAGTGGTAAAAAGCTTCAAGTAAAATAGGTAATTATACAGATGACAACTTCCTAAAATATCTAAAAAAACATGTAATTATTATCAGTTTTACCCATTACAAGTAATTAGAAGTGTCAAGTGAAGAAGAGGGCTTAAAATTCAATAGTTAAGTCAAAATGCATCTATAGCACAGCCACACAGGGTGCTCCTGAAACTATATAATATCCAAGACAAAAAAGGTTCAACTATTCTTTAGAGAAATTGTAATGTTAACTAATTACAAACACTTCTTTTCAAAAAGAAAGCAAGCCTGCCAATGCAATTTAACTGAAATCTCATTTTTATAAGATTGGGCACACAGACTAATAACTGCTTCCCCAACAATTAGCCATGAGTGAACAAACAAATATTTTTGGCTCAACTTCTCCCTCTCTAGTAACCACATTTAAGGAAGTCAGATGTCAACTCTGGCTTTGTCAGGTTAACAAAACAGAGAAGTTGAGAAAGCTTCCACTAGCAACACCCTCTCTGCCAGGTATTTCTAGATGAAAAAGCCCAGGTCCCAGAAGCATCAGCTCAACTCGAAGTGAAACAATCTTCTTCCACACACAGAGGTCTCATTTATCTCAAGAATTTTTTTGGACAAAACTTTTCCCACTGGTGGGAAAAGTACCAGAGTTTATGCTCCACTTTTCTAACAGTTTCAACACTGCATTAAAACCTGTCCTGAATATTCTGATAACCAGCTGATTAATAGTTCTTTGAGAATAAAAGCTAAGGAAGTTTGGTTTCCTATGGATTCATGTTTCATGGTTGACTGAAGGCTGTGGCTGAGGCTTTTCCCACTGGGCATTCACACAGACCCTCTCCCACGCAGGCTCTCCCGTGGCCCGGCAGCACAGGATCTGCTGCAGCTTTTTCCTCTGGCTTCAGGTCACTGCCAGGGTCTCCTCTTTACCCAGGCAATGATTCTCACAAAACTCATGGGACTTAATTATCTTTGAGTCCTATATCCTAAGCTCAATTTAAGCGAAAGATTCAAAACCCAGAAAGAACTAGAGGGAGGTTTCTTTCCCTTGACAAAGCCAAGTTAAAGCGCTGATGATTCTGGACCTAACGCTCATCGTTATCAGATCTACACAGCCCCACCACTAATGGATCCTCTGGAGGCACAAGGGCACTGCAGAAGGTTATTTGTTATTTGGATGTGCTTGTTTTAAGGCACTTTTTGTTACAAATATTTTGAAACAAAAAGTTAAGCTATTTAAACTTGCACTGGAACTAGAATGCAAACCAATGGCTGAATATACTGAAAAAGAACAGGGGGGGTGTTTTGTGCCATAACTGCATCATCAAATGACATTAATGGCTTCTAGCACACATGTGTAGATACAGTATTCATTACAGAGTATCAGTGAGTCAATGGATAGATATGTTTCTGTTTATTACAGACTTCCTGGGTAGTCTACAGAAAAGAGAACATTAATATTCCAATGTATATGTGCCAAGAAAAACAGCACACCAATTTTACATAGTATACATACATTAAATATTTTTTTATCATGCTTTATGATCTCATTCTAACATATGTTACTCAGGTCTGTTCACAGAAACATTAAAAGAGCATAATGTTATAAGCTACCCAGTCTCCTTCTGTGACAGCTTTGCTACACAGTCCACAAATATTTAAAAATAGGAATTAAGTGAATCATATTTGCCAATTTCCTTTTTCTTATTTATTACTCCTGTGACTGACAAAGAATGGTTTACTGAAAAATAATTTAAATATTATAAGTAAATGCAAAATATTTAGTATCCCCAAACCCCTGTAATCTATGTGTTTCCTATTAAAATTTACATGCAATTACAGAGGGAGCGAATAATTGGTTGAACTCACATAAAAATTGAAAGGAACTATGACTATCAAAAAGGTAAATTTTATAGAAAGATAAATATTTCCCTCTCATTTTCTGAACTGTTTATTCTTTTTGCTAGTTACTGAAGAACTCTTGTTACAACTGCTGCTAATTTTGGAACCATTTTTACAGAAAAATCCAACTTTTAATGACATCAAGCTGTTGTTAGGGAAGGTATCCTATGTTATACAGTACCACTATTTTTCATAAATATTAAAAAGTATGTTTATTTCAGAATAATAAGTATATCAGTAACACCAGGTCTCCACAGATAGAGGGAGGAAGAACATGAAGCCGTGGAAAGGGAGCTCCAATGCAGGAAGCTTGCACTGAAAACAAGTAAAAAGTGATAAAGATCTATGAGATTTCACAGAATCACCACCTCTCAGACATGAGCTCAGAGTCTTCAATGATCTATTCACCTCCAAAGGCTGGGTAACAGCAGAATGAGTGCCGAGGAAGCACCATTAGAAGGAAAGAAAGTGTTATGTGAATTCAAGGAACCCAGACATTTAAGGGCTGTGTATTCAACCCTCCTGGCGATTTCCAGCCAGTATCAAACTGTTTGTAGCCAATTTGTTCACCACATTCACCTGCAAAATAGGAATACCACTACTTTACTTCACAGGTAGGTTTTAGTGTTGCATTACTTGCATGTTTGTGTAGCACTCGGTTATCTCTTAGTATGCACCTCTTTATGACATGACAAAGTTTAAATGTGTTTATGCCCAGCAGCGTGAGGTACAAACACCTCAGGCTACAGCTGTAGACAATAATTTTATAAATATATTAATCTTAAAATTCCTATGTTAAAATAATAAATAATAATGTTTAAGTAAGTAGTTTTAAATACGTATATTTGAGACACACCAATACTATCAAAGAAAGATTAAGGAAAACAGGTAAGAAAATGAAAACAATCATGAATGTCCATGGAAGTGAGCCATAGCTGCAGAAGGAAACAAACAATCAACACATTTAAGTCTACACATGGCTCAGCAGAACCCCCCATCCCATGCCAGCCATCCATCCATAAGAACCCACACTGTCAACAGACAGCCCTGAGGTTATGGGGAGGAAAGCACTCAGTCCAAAGCTAAGATTATTTTTTCTAATCTTCTGGCTTTCCACGTGTCATCACCACAGAAGAACAAGCTCAGCCTTCTGAATCCAACCAACAGTTTTAACATTATCATTCCTGTTGGTTTTTTTCTTTCCCGAGGGTTTTTCCCCAGAAAAAGCACTTGTTCAAGAACATATGTAACACACGGGAGAGCGACAGGCTGCCTATCAATTTTTACCACAACGGCTCATTTTGAGGACAAGTCTTTCTTCTCCTACAGAAACACCATCTTTTACTGAAAGCCATTAGCGTTGGGTTTTGTGATCAGATCCCAGTTGTTTGCATGTTCTATGCAAGGCAATACAATCACTGAAATAAGTCCCAGCTGTAGAAACACAATGCTGTGCTGTTGCTAATGTGTGTTGTACTGATAATGAATGGTCGTCTATGCTTTAATCTGAATAAAGCTCCCAACTGCTCTGCCTCTCCTTGCCAAAAATTCCCCTTCCTCCTCCAGACTGTGGTTGCATTCCAATTACACTGCTGATTGGAATGAGCCTGCTTGGGGGAGGGAGAGGGAGGAAGGCAAATGAAGCCACACTCACGCCCCTCCTCGCCTTCACGGCTGCCCCCGGGACCCAGAGATTGCTCCGGTGTTCGAACCCAAGGCTGACATGATGTACTTTTCTCCACAATGTACAAAACTCTTTGCAAATCCACTTGTTTCTTTTACAAAAGCCATTCGCGACAGGCAAACAGCACACGGTGCACAGGTTCCAGCAGGATGGCTCAATACTTTAAACATTTTTAAACAAATTCCTACTGGCTTTTTCCATTGTTGGCACGCTCATGAGAAACTTACATTTTTCTGCTTGCATTCCCTCCTTGGACCTGCCTGAATTCCCAGATGGGAAAATACAAAACGGGAGGTCTTCAGCTATTTATTGAACAAAGAGCTGTAAATAACGCCATATGGATTTTGCAAATACAGCTGTTGAGGTAATAACTACCTCAATTAAAGTTTTGAAATAAAATTGTTTACCCTGACATGAAGTTTTATTTTACAGTTAATCTCTCTGAGGAATTTTTTTAAGGTTCCAATTTCTCTGAAAGATGCTTTTTCTGCAAATGAACAAAAAGTGACAGAACATGATCATAAAACTGAGTTCACTTTTGCTTAATGAAATTTCTGCATTTTTGAAGATTGCAATTGATTGCTGTCAAGAAGGGACACATAAAACAGGTAAACCTAGCAAATACTGTATTTTACAGGTGCACAGGGGTTTGGAGTCAAGGTCTTGCAGCACGAAATGGGTCAGAACACAGCAGCTGACCATTATTCTGAGCAGGATGGGTGATGGGAGCACGCTGGAAGGTTTCAGGTTGCACCCAACAGTACAGGGGGCTGCAGCTGCTCCTCCCTCAAAGCAGGTCCGGCCAGCACAGGGATACAAGGTAGAGCATGAAGCTGAACTGGCTTAACAGAAAATTAACCTTCTGGGGAGACAGATTAGTTCATTGTTGGCTCCTAGAGCTGCACAGACTTACCCTGCAGTCACGCCATCTGCAAACCTGCGGCAAAGGAAGTGGCACAAGCACATGGCTGCAGAGCAGAGAGGCTCAGCCAAGCTGCCCTTGCTGCAGTTGTACTGGAGAAGTGCACCCCATGAAACAAAATGCTCCCTCAATGTTTTCATTTTAATGGAGACATATAGCTTTTCTTCCTACCTCTGTTTTGCAGCTCCAGAAATTTACTTTATTAAAAACAAAATTAAGTTAAAAGCAGATTTTGCTACCAGTATAGCAACATAACCAGTTAACACCCTTCAGGTCTCTAAACCTTCAGGATTTTAGAGACACAGTCTTCTCCTTAAACATTCAGCTTTTCCATTTCCCAAAGCACACTCAGAAATGCAGAACTAAAACACAAAAAAGCACTTCTCTTGCTAGTAAGCACACAATTACTTCCAGGCTGCTCTGTTTTACTTATGGACAGCTGTTCCTTCTGGGTCTCACAGAGCAACAGAAATTTATAATAACCCAATGAGCTCTAAACAGAGAGAATGGCAGGATCATTACTTTCCCCAGTACTTCATTGTAAAATTCAGCATCACCCAAATTAACACTCCAAACTCCACCCTCTCCAGGGCTCAGTGGAGGCAGCACCCTGGTGGAGCTGCAGGTGCCATATGCCAGCACATAGAAGCCCAGCTCACCCAAGAACACTGGACAGGCTGATGCTGATTTCAGACACACTCTGCTCGGTGACATCCAAGGCAATCACTGTCCCCCATCCCTGGATGCAAGCTCTGCAGCAGGAAGAGCTGCAGGGCCAGCAGCCAGGCACACCCCAAACACCATCACGGGGCTGCTGCACCTGGGTATCTTTTCCTGATGTGAATTTGGAGCTGCATCACACAATTCCTTCTGCTCCTGATGGGAGCCAGGGCAACTGGGAAGGGATGGTGACATCTTCAACAGGCACAGCTACCTCCCAGCACGCCTACAGCTTATACTGGTATGAAATTAATTTCTATTCTCTTACAGACTTACAAACCTCATTTAAATTGAATGCAAACTTAGAATCATGTACCAATTCTTACTCTTACTAAAAATAGGCATTAGAACAATTCAAAAGTACTAATGGATTTTTAAAGTGCTATTTAATACTAACATGTCAGGTTGCAGAGAAATATTCTGAGTGACATATAAAAGCATCACTGATAGACTGATGTCCAAACACAAGGTAGACAGCTTTAAAATAAACTCGATCAAAATATGCATTAGTATAAACACTAGAAAAGCACTTTTAACAAGAATTTCCTTTACTAATTGTTATAATTCTATCTTTTCCCATAAACACATTCCTGTATGTTCAACAAAAGCCAGATGCTAAATCCTTAATATACTACATGTAAAGTGAAACCCATTTCCAAGGATCACATACATTAAAAGCACTGTCAGTTAGAAACCTGTGTCTCAACAAATCAGAATTTTTCCGTGGCACTAAACAAACAAATCCACAATATCCAGAACTGACAAATACCCTAATAATGCTATATAATTTAAACTACTGTGAAAGATGCCAGAACCTAACGCAAAACCAGTATAATTTCTGTTCAACAGATTCACTCTTAGGTTCTCCACAAGAATAGGCTGTGCTGTGACTAGATTTAGAATTCCAGACCCATATAACCTGCACATAGAGTAGGTTAAAACTCCAAATGAAAACATCACACATTTATCAGAGAGAACAAAGATGCAATGCATTACTGGATAGAAACAGTTACGCCAATAAATAATTCATCTCATGCAATAATAAAATTCTGGGAGAGAGTCTCCAAGGCTATTTTAAATTCCCGTAAGGGAAGGATGACAGGACAGTGACTCCAGACTCCAGCAGCCTGTGCGGGGACGGCTGAGTGACTCGTGGCCACGGCCAGATGGAGCCTGCCCAGATTTGCCATGTTTAGACTCCTGTTTTTACATCATGATGTCTACTTCACAGCATTGTTTCACTGTAAACAAAAGGCTTCCTTTTCCACTTCTCCTCCCTTACTCCACTCCAAGCCAAAAGTAAAACAAAACACAAAACCCCCCAGACCATTGAATTCCTCCTTCGTGCAGCTCATGAATTCACGTTTCCCGATTCATTCAGCAATGGGCTCGCTGCCACACACGTCACCCACCCTATTCATGTGTCCAGTTGTTTGATACGCCTCTCAAGAGGTGAAGGAAAGAAATTATTATGCTGCCACTTCTGCAATGAAGATAGCAGCCCTCCCTAGGCACTGCAAACCCTACCAGAAAGGTTTACAAGTCTCTTTCATGGAGATTCACATTAATTCAAGTTAAGTTGAGGAAGTAGATGAAAAAAAAGTTGGGTTTGATTTGCCTTTTTTTTTTTTTAGCCATATACCACATGTGTAAATTAAAGGTGAATGATACAAATAAACCATGCTCATCAGGACTCTGTGTAAATTAGGGCTTTAGCCACAGCTCGGCGAGAAAGAAGCAGAAGTAACACGTGGGAAACTTAAAGAAAACAAAGGCTATTGGGAGTATCTGCATTTCCTGGTTCAGTGTGGATGGAGCCTCTCAGACCAGCCAGGATGTTTCCAATGCACAACTTTCATATACTGTAAATTCCATTTCTCTTCTCCACCCTCCTCTAAAATGGCCTAACCATCCATTTCACCCATTTTTCAACATCTGAAAAACCAAACACTACTGTACCATGGAGCTGTTGGACTGACACCACTTACAGAGACTCAAAACTGTGCTGTCACCTGGGGTGGGGGAACAACACAGCTTTAAATTAACACCCATTAGAATGCTTCAAAGGAAAAAGTCAGCAAAGATCAATTTTCAGACCAATTTAAAGTTATTCTTTCTGTTTCTCATATTGGTGACAAATATAAAATCACATTCCAGTAAACAAAATCAGGGTGGGAAACAGAAATCTATTAAAAAGATGAAACAATCCTGCAACTTTGCTGTTACATTTACTGTAACAGTCTCAATTATTTCTTACCCTCCTGCAATACTAAAAAAATAGTCCATTAAAAAATCTTTAGTGTACCATTACCAAAATTAACTAATCCCAAATCGTAGAGGTGGTTTTTATATCCAAGTGTGAGTGAAGTAAACTCTAATTTAATTTTCCAAGAAATACTGGAATAAAATAGTTTTTAAGAGCTCAGGCAAAGAAAAGGGGGTCAACCCTTATCTCAAACTCTTACAATTGTGCTAAAAATCTTACCTCTGTCCTTAAAGACTTCACAATCCCAGCAGTTAGTTTTTAAGCAAAACAGAAACAATTAATCCAAAATTATCAACTTGTAAAATACTTAAAGGAGCACAGGATCATTCCCCTGATAGATAAATAAAAAAGGTAACGTGGAAATTTACCCATCTATTTCTCAGTTTGTTTTGACAGGAACAGGAGTTGGGGGAAAAATTTAATGGGAGAAATAAATTATAGCTCTGCCTGATGTATTTCATGCAACGTGCTGGGCACAAACCTGGCAGCAAGGAGCAGAACCCTTGGATTTGTTTCACTGCAGTAAAACTCTCCACCTTCTGAATGAGCTGTAGTAGAGGCAACAACAAAAGAAATACATGATCTAATTACCAACTGGACAAAAATGCCCTGAATTTTAAAAAGGGCTCAGACAAGAGGCACCTGCAGCTAAGTCAGACTCCTGGGTGTCAGGGACTGTGGGTCCCAGCAGCAATCCAGGCTGGGCTGCCAGCACTGTCAGGACACAGCCACAAGTGTGATTTAAACAGGAAATCTCCAAACTCTGTCTCTGCTGCAGACATCGTCCCTGGGGAACACCACTGCTGCTGGGGCTTTTCTGGGAAGAGGGGAAAGGAAAAAGGAAAAAAAGAAAAAAAGAAAAAAAAAAGACGCCAAAACCATGGACATAATTCACCCTTCACGAGAAATTCCCATGCCACTCCAGCAAAATGCTGTACATATTGATTTTATCAGTACTACCAAAAGGATTGTCAGATGCTTTTTAAGAAATAATTCCTAACTGATGAGAAAAGCTTGGGCAACAACTTCTATTAGGGGAAAAAAAATAATTCTGGCATCTCAAATACATATTTACGTATTTATAAAAACTAATCCTCTAATAAGTAAAATAATGTTAAAGAGTTCAAGAGGGTCATGATTTTGATACTATCACTAGCAAAAAATCATTAATTAAGCAGCTGCCCTTAATCCAAATTCCTAGCTCAGCACAATTTTGTTTTATTACTACACCTGATGTACTGACATGATATTACATGGAGCAATACAGATGAGTAATATACTCTTATATCCTCCCACATTATCATCAATATCCACAACCTCAGACATTCTGTCTCCTTCATAATATGTGGCTCCTGCCTCTTTCTTATTTAGTACAGCTGAGATATTTAAGCACAATATCCTTATATTCACTTTTTTGGGGAAAATTAGTTTTAGTGGAATACTTTCAACTCGGAAGTTGCCTCTCTTTGGATCCTGACAGTTTGGCTTCTGTCAAAAATACAACAGGGTCAGCATGAAAGTGCGTGGACTATATACACACACACACCCCTTTACCTGGCCATGCCTCTGATGATGGAATTCTGTCTGTACCTGCAGAAATGCAACATCATCTAAATCAGGAAAACTCCAGCTGCTTAAAGGCATCACACATGGAAAACCAAGACAATGTCACCATTCAAACATCACTAAAACTCTCATATACCTCAGTCCAGTCTTATCACCCACCACACACCCATGAAACCTCATCTCAGGAGATTATTACATCATTAGCCTATCCCATTTATAAACTGATTAAGTTATTGCAGTCCTTTGGTAAGGACAGATTCTGTTTGGTTTCTCTGTTTAAACAGATGTGTCCTACAGAATAAATCCAAACAGTTTAAGAAGCTGCTGCTGTTGAAGAGAGATGAGTGAACTGAATGAGCAACCTTATTTATTTCAGCTGAAGTAAAACAACTTACAGGAAAGCCTTGGTTTTGTTTTACTTTGGTTTTACACAAGTTGCTTAAATTACTTAGTCAAATCGGTACAATTTATATAATACTGTAAGAAATACTATAAAAGGGAATTTAAAGAAACAGAACACCAAAAGATTCAGATGAAATAGCTCACCAATATATGGAAATAAAGGATCTTGCCCAAAAACCATTGCCATGTCATTTAAGCTATAACTTCAGAAATCCCTTGGGAAGATGCAATGCCCAAGAAGTAAAATGACAATAATTTTTTTGAGAAGGAAGAACACAGAGTAGAAGATATTAAGCAGGGTAGAGTGAAGATTAAGAAAGATAATGGGGAGGAGCTGAGACTGAAAAGAGTGTAAGGTGATTACATGAATGCAAAAAGTGTAACACTGTGCATCAACACTCCTAGCAGAACAGCAAATGGATAAAATCCCAGGAAAATATTCCCAACAAGTTCAAGAACATTTCATTACAGAAGACATATTGGCTTCCAATTGCAAGGAGCATCCAAGGACTTCCAAGGACCTCAAACCCCAGTTATGAACTTCAGACAGTCTGAGTGCACATGATGGGGATTTTGAAGGGACACAGAAATAGAAAACCCTTATTTTCCTGCAGCCTTTCACTCTAGGAACCCTGAACTTCTTGCAGTTCTGCTCACAAAGTGTTATACTAAATAACTTCTGATTTCTACCACTTCTTACATGGCTACACAAACAAGGAAAGAGCAGACCAAGTTTTCCAGAGGAATTTTTACATGCATTTCCTAGACACACTGCTCCTTGGACATCTCATCTTCTAACCGAGTGCTATCCCAGGGCACCCAAATACAATGATTTGCTAAACAAATATATTAACTTTCCAAGTACAATGTTATTCTCACAGGCATCTTCTGCTATCTCAATTATTTAATACTAAACACCTTCCAATGACATAATTCCTTTAGTTTCTCTATCATTTATGCATCTTAGAGTAAATATGACAATTTATAGTAAAATAAGACCAGAGATACACTAAATACCTGATCAGTTATATAGAGACAAAGAGGGCACAGGCTTTTTCCCTTTTACATTGCTTCATCCAACTTTGTAAACCGTACCTCATTTCTGCATTAGCTAAATTTAAGAATTCATAAATATATTTCCCGTTCACCTTTCAGCATTGTAGACTATGAATGGCATTGTTAATGTTGGAGTGATGCAATTTTTAAATTACTAAAAATCAAAATGCAGTGATCACCCTGGAACTGACATCCTACATTAAACTACATCTCCAGCTAATCATGCATTTTCCCTAAATATAAGCAAATAAACTGCAGTAAGTCAGTTCAGGGAGCTGTGCCTGCACTCCTAGCTGTAACTGTCCTCATTAAAAGGTGCTGTTGCTGAAGGGTCACAAGACAGGAGTGCTTTTTTAGGGTGCACACAAACATTTTGTCATTTAGCTAGAAATCCAAAAAATACCTAAAGGCATTCAAACTTACAAGAGAGAGATTAAAAGAAACAAACAAGTCTCACAGATTTTGCTCCTAAATACAGACTGTTCTTCAGGAGACCACGGGACTGGAGAAGATAAAGTGTTAATCGCATATTTGGTGGTTTATGAGCCAAAGCAGTCTGAGGTTTAAACTGCTTCTGCTCAGTGCTCATCCCATTCAGAGACGATGAATCATTTCCCATTTGGCAGCACTTCTGCCTACAAGGCTTGTCTTCTGTGATATTTCTCCTGTAGCCTTGTAATAGATTTGCTAATTTAGTACACCTGACTTTGAGCAAAAGCTATTGTTGCCAGCTGTCAGACTAGACCTCGTCCTGTTTATCAGACACATCTCCACCAGCCCGGCCTGCCCCAGTCACAGAAACACAACACTCCTCACTAATCCCAGGGCAGTAAATTACTTTCTAATATCCTTGTTTTTCTTACTCTGCCAAAATACCAACACATCACAGATTTAAAGCAATAGCAAAATCAATTTATCCTCAGCAGCTCATACCAGTTTATCCAATAATCACATTTTTTAATGTCATTTTTACTGTTCTAATCATTCTGTCCATGAATTTTTGAGTTCCAGCAGTAGAGGTTTGACTGTTTAAACAAAGGTAACAAACTCACAGGGACCATAGTCTAGTTTTTTAGGCAGGCCTCCACAACTCTTTGAAAGATAAATCAAAGCAAAACAAAGTATTAAATGCCTAACACACACTAAAATATTTCCTCATTTTCCCCAGAGCTTTGTATGCAAAAGAAAATGCATTACTTGCTGTTTATAAGTATTTTTGTGAACAGAAGTTCAGGGTAGGGGCAACAAAGGAAATATGGGGAGAGTTGGGTGGGTTTTGCTGTTTTGGGTGTTTTTTTGTGGTTTGGTGGTTTTTTTCTTGTTTTGTTTTTTTTTTTTAACCTTCCTATAGTGAATCTGTGAAACATATGAAAAAACAACTTGTGTATATTTATAAGCCTAAACAAAATCTACCAGAACTTAATCCTTTACATTCCAGATTACATAAACCACTTATACAGATACAAAAGAAAGCAAAAATACCTGCTCTTTACAGGTTTCACACAGATTGTCCACAGAAGCACATGCCCACATATTAGATGCTCTTTTGATACTCTTACTCTTCTAAATGTTTTAAACATCAGTATAGAGAATGTACACTCAGCTAACAAAAATACTGAGTATTGACATTGCTCTCTTGCATTCTCAGGGGGCTGTGGAGCCACTTACTCATCTCATTCATTCAAATCTGGCTCCTGAATTCATGCTGAGCACTCAAGGAAATGCACCTGGATTCTTCCACCTGGGACTGACTTGAAAGGCCAGACAGAAACTGTGCTTCAACATGAAAAGACCATTTACCATGAGCAGGTTCCACACCACCCTGTGGTTACCTTCTGCTATACCTGTTACCAAAATTAAATTTCATTGTATTTGCTTGTAGCATAGCAGAGAATCCCCTCTGACCCTTTCCCTCATGACAAAATCCATCCAACACCGCGCTGCAAACACCCTGCCCTTGCAAAGGGAACACAGGTCTGGGAGCTCAGCTGCACAGCCAGCACTGCTCTTCCAGCTGGGACAGAGGAGAGAAGCCTGGGAAAGAGAACAGAATCTTGGGATTTTAGGAAATGGAGGTGAAGTCAGAGCAAACAACAGACTCAAGCAGCATAATTACTTCATTGCCTTGCAACAGCTACACAAGCACTCTAGTCCCATGTAAAGCTGATGTTATTCCAAGTGAAAAGACCAAAAGACCTGTGTGTGTATATATATATATATATACAGTTTCACAGGGTTTTTCTTTGTAACATTTGACATGATGAATCAGATACTGCATTTCCAGTATTATTCATCTGTACAACTTAAACTAGTCCTGAGGAACCATTAAAGAAAAATATTTGCCAGGAAAAAATAACCTAGAATATATGATTCATTCATTTCTGAAACAATAAAATGGTTCACTATAACAAAAATAACTATATTGTAAATACTTCAATTAAATGTAAAAAAAAAAAAAAAAACCCTAGCCAAATACAATGAAGAAAGCATGCCCTCAGAATAATAACAAACCACTAAATGTGCATATGTGTGCAAATAACAAAACATCTTGCTGGAAAAAGGCAATTTCATGAAATGCAGTTAACACCGTATCTGATGGAAATGGTACTCTATTCTTTAGGGATTTCATAGTCTTAAAACAACAAAGACACGCCTCAACTCTCAAATGTAACTATTCTATTAAGCTGATAAACAGGTATTTATTTCAGTAGAAAGTGATGCATTTAGTGTATACCTAAAAACCAAACAGATCCTAAACATCCCCCTGGGAAGCAGACAAGGCTATCACTGACCTTAAATCATGATAAAAGGGATCAGTTTAACTAAGACATGCATTTAATAACTTTAAAATTGTCCAAAGTGCAAAGAGATGTGAAAATGAGCAATTTTAGGAAAGAAAGTCCCATAGGAGAAACCTTTGTTTTGCACTAGTGTCAAACACTGGGGGAAAAGAGAAGCACTCTTAGGCATTAATGAATAAATGTAAAATATGAAAACAGCCTGAAAACCTCATTTTTCTTCATAGTTAGACAATATTAAGTTTACTTAAAACCTTGCAGTTTCACATTTTATCAGTTCATTCATTTGTAGTTTACTAAAAGAAAAAATAATCATCCATCTGAATGCACCCCTAACTTATCCTCACTCTGTCTACACAGACCTCTACAAGAAACTTCACACTGCACATCTGCCTGTCTCTTGCTGGAGGTACACCTGCCCAGTACAGGTAATTTCTGGTCTGTTTCTTCACTAGTCAAACTCTTTTGCACGCTCCTTTGTGTGTGTTTCATACACACAGAGAGTGAAGATCCAAGTGGTTCACAACACTGGCAACTCAGTGTAAACAGAGCACAGTGTACTCAATCAACCTCCTGACGCTGGAAGATGCTCTGGTGCAAATCCAGTGGGGATAAACTGTAAAGTTAAAGGGCTGCCCTCTTCTATAGGGAAATATTCACAAAGAATGCAAGCTCCATCACAGCAGATAAATGATGACTATGATAGCTCGTAGCTTTCTCTGTCTGCTTGATATTTAACATATTAACATTGACTCTAAAAAAGCTCAAGTCTTTCATGCAATGAACTCATCAACAGCAGATAACACTTCTCTGAAAATTGTAACTTCTGGAATTCCATTAATTGTAACTCCAGAACTTTTGTGAAAATACGGCAGGTAAATGAGACAAGGAAACTTAAAAACTGCATAAATCAATTATAATTAACAGCAATTTTCTGACCCTTTTAAAGTAAGAAAATATTAGCATTAATGAAGTGATCAAGATATGCTTAGAATCAAGGGTCTTTTTAAAAAAAAACTTTTCAGGTTTGCTAAAAGCTGAAGAATTCCTTTTGTTCTACACATAAGCAGTAACCCTGATCTTATCTGCAAGCCTTTTTAGAATTATGTTCTGCATCATGTCCACTTAGAAGCCAGCCCTTAATTCCCTGTTTCTTCTATATAGTATCAAGGTGATGAACATGTGAAGCAAACGACACATGGGAGAAATTTCGTGGTGGATGTTTTTTTCCTGTTTGTTTTTAAACTTCTGACCTCTTTCCAACTGTAACCACTCTGATTCTTTGCATCTTGAGCTCTTATAAAGCCCCTCTGCTGTAGATGACCCCTTCTTCCCAATAAGACAGCTCACCAACAGAACATCACACGGGCAGAAACAGCATTCCCTGGTTACACAGCCAAGTGTTGAAAGGTCTGGAACAGGAGACTCTGGGCTGCCTCTGTGACCCTGTGGCATGCTGAGTGCTGCAGCACCAGAGCCCAGGTACCAACAGATCCCCAGTGCCTCGTCCTGCCCAAATCAGATTCCACCATCTGCCCATATCCCCAGACAGCTCCTTGCTCCAGGTCACTCCCTTCTCCTGCCCCCTCATCCAGCTTTTGTGCCCTGTGCATTCCAGGTAGTGCCTCTCTTCCCACCAGGAGCACACTGAGTTCAGCGTTAGGAGGCAGAGCTCAGCTCCTCACTACACCTGCACCAAGCCTCACCTGGCTGATTCTGCCACACCTGCATATTACCATGTCCCTGTTTGACAGTGCCTGTGCCTCAGAATAAAGGATTCACAAGAATAAAGCATTTCTAGATGATGTGCAATGTATTTTTAATCGTTTTTGAAACTAGTTGAAGTTTAGCAGAATCTTCCCAAAATAAATTTGGTCTGATTTAGCTCCTCAACATGAAAAATGTCTGTGTTAGGTGGCTGCTAACAGCACTAAGCAGTGCCTGATAATGGGAAGTGCTAACTGGAGCTGGCATTATTAGCTCCAACTTGGTATTCCAAGTTCAGCCAGAGCTATAAATTCCACTGATGGCAAGTAAAAGGCCAAGATGTTCAGACAGACAAAGCAATTCCATGTTCAAATGACACAAAGTAGAAGCAAGTGTGGGCCCCAGAGCTCCCAGTCCCCAGAGTGCTCAAGGGACAAGGAGCAATCCAGGGCTCAGCGTGAGCAGGGACAATTTTCCTGTGCATTTGCTGCCACCCCACTGCAGTGACACAGGGTGGGAGCAGGACAAGTGCATCTCCAGGCATGGACCACACTGCAAAGAACTGTTGAAATGTGGAGAGTGAGGTTACTAAATTCCAATAAACTTAACGAAAAATATGAAGCTTTTGAATGGGTCCAAAGTCCTGCCCAGTGTAGATGAAGTTACATTATCCTGATGAACAGGAAATAGCTGACTGATTCTACAGGATGAACAATTCACCAGAGGAAAGGAACTTTCAGGAAAAATGATAAATATTATAATGAGGAAATCCGAGGCACGTATTCACAATGCCACATTCACATCTCACAAATGAACAGAAATTTCTTCGTGATCCCCTGGCCACAGAAGCAAGTGAGACACAGACAAATATAAATATATAGGGCCTCCCCCCAGGCAGAATAACCACTTGCTGTTTGGGAGAGGAACCAAGAACTTTACTGTCTATCCTTGTAGATAGGACTACAGAACTTTTAACCTCCTTTTACCCCCCTCATAACAGCTACTGAGAGAACACTGTGAACTGTGGGAACTGCTTGAGGAAGGGAGAGAAGACTTCACAAATATTTTATGACAAGCCAGGCACGACGCACGTACTACTGAAAATTACTCTAAGTCATTTTTTCCTTAAAGGCCTTCTCTTTTCCTGCGGCAGAAGCCAACATTTTAAATCATCTTTCAACCCAGTTCTTAAGAAGAAATCCCAGACATGAAGGATGTTCACAAAAGGGCCGCAGCGTTACACGACAGCACAACTTCAGCATAAATCTTGCCCTCCTCACATTAGCACAATCATAAAGATTTAAACCCTTTAACTTTTAAACAAAAAGCTGATATCCAACTATTTGAGGCAAATTGGAATTATTGCATAGAACCTGGAATTTACAGACAGCATTTGCTTCTCTAAGAGACCAGGGGCACTTCCCCTGTGCAGCAGCATTAATAAGCTTCAGCAGAGGACAACAGCAGTTTCTCCCCATTCCAACATCCTTGACCAAGAGTTTATTATAACTATGTGTGATATATATACCACATATATACATTTGAAGATTCTGTTCACCACCACCCTGTGCTTCATCAAGCATCCAGAATTGCTAGTTAGACATTTAGAAATGCCACATACGCAACTCACTGGAAATTATGAAAGATGGCACAAAAATTTTGTATCATTCTTCACAAGCTTCAAGTAACAAGAACCTTCTGCAAGATCAGTATAAAACATTTTTTAACTTTCTACTACAATTCTCTAAATAAAAGCCCTAGAAAATTTCTGCTTCATCATGCATTTTGCCCTTCTTTAATTCTGGGCAATTTATATGTCATACTCTGTGCACGCAGGCTTAAAGAAGGCAGTCATTTTTAATTGGTACTGCTGAGCAAGTGCTCTCCAGAAGATGTGAGGATGAGGTCCTTCACATCTATTTCAATGAAGTACTTAGCAATGGGTATTTTGTGTCCTTTAAAATACATGTATTTGTATTATCAGGATGAAGAGGCTGGGTATCTTCAGATTTCCACACTGACAGTGCAACCATTGAATCGTAAGAGCCTGGCTCAGTGCTGGACTCACCAACATGCTGTGTACATTTCTTTACATTTTAGCCCAAGCACATGAACCCACATTTGTTTTCTGCTTTCGCTATAAAGTGACACATAACCTGGGAAACTTACAGTCCCTCCACATCCCTGTGCCACCTCTTCAACAATCAAACCCCACTCTGTCCTATTTCACTTCTACAAAAGTTCCCTTTTGTCTCTGAGTGACACCACCTACACCAGCTGTATCCTTAGAAATTTCTTCTATCACATCCGATGATGCCACCCTTTATAAATAAAGACAGAAAAACTTACTCTGCTGCTAAACAAAAAAGAGGACACCTAAGTATTGCTACAACTAAGCATAATGCTATTACTCATCTAGTCCTGCACACAGTCTTCTATACAGAGCTATAAACTAATTTATAATCCACAAGGGAAAATAATAGGAAGAACTTCTCTGAAAATAAATATTTATAGATATTATAAATAAATAATTTCAGAACAAGGTGAACATTTTCTGTTAAAAGTCAAATTGAAGGACTATTTGCTATAAGGATACCTAAATGCTTGGTACAATAAATGCCATGAATTTCTAATCCCAGGCAGTTAAGCATGACTGTAATTCTATGAATTTTATTCAGACATGTTTTGTTCCTCTACATGGTTAATGATTTTTATTTTAATTTTTTTTTAACCAGTCATGTCCATAAACATCTAACCCGGATACATCTTTCCTCCCTCACCAGTAATAAAATTAATTTTAATACATTTTATATTTTTTGCATAAAAAATACCTGCATTTACTAGATTGCCTTTTACTAAAATGAAAAACAAATTACTAAGTACACTCCATCTAGTTTCCTCATGTCCTACAATATGCACAAAGCAGGAGCTTTATCATACATAATTTTAGAAGTGTACAGCCTGATCTCTATCTGTCTTAGGAAGAAATCTTCAGATTGACCCAAGTTCAGAAAATGCCTCTAAGTATTACCAACACAGATTCCACCTCCAGTTAAATACAAGCACAACTGCATCTATAATTGAATTTATGTATGCATCTATATATAAACTCCAAATCAAATGGTTAGCATGTTAAAAAGAAGCATCATGACAGATATAATTAGTTATTACTCCATTTAACTCCATCAGTAATGTTAAAATCTGGGTCAAGGCAGAATGAAAATGCCACCAAGAGCCTGCTGGTCTGTGAACCTGCCTGAAGCCACCACTCATTTACACATCAACCCACCACAGTCCTCTACACCCAGGGAAAAAGGGGGATGACAAGAAATGGACTTTAATGCAGATGCATTCCTCAGCTCACCCATCTGACGGCACAGGATGGAGCAGAGGGACATGTGCATCCCAAATTTGGTGCTGTGGGTTGGAAAGCTTTACTATGGCATTGTCACTCCAATGTTTGTGGCAAGATGGCATCACACATGCTGATTTCGGCAAGAATGGAACAATCTGGGTACACAGTATTACTGTGACCTGTAAATTACATAGCCTGGACATTCTCTGCATATTTGAAACAACTCAAATGAATTGGTTACAGAAAGGAAGCATTGAAGCCGTTGCACTGACAATCCCACAGCCATGGAGTGACTCTCCCTTGCTCCAAGAAAACAAGCCTCATACCTTGGGTTAAATACGCACTGGCCAAGAGTCATTCCACAAAATTACCAACAGGATACAGCCACAGAAACTCACATACTGCTACTTTTTCTTTCACTTTCAGAATTTTGAAAATGTGAGTAATGCTTCATCAAAAGCAATATGGATTACTCATGGGGATATCAGCCCTCCTGGTCTCATCTGCCTGAGCAATAGCAAAAAAAAAGTATTTTGAAGTGGAAAAAAAAGGGATCCCCAAGAGTCTGCAGGATGCTAAAGTACAGCTGATAGTGCAACACAAATATGGCATATGAGCAATAACTGAACAAAAATCACCCCAACTGCACAGTCTCAGAAGGCCCAGCACTGAACCATCTCTTGCTGTGGATTTAGACTCAAAAGAAACAATGTTCATGGGCAGAATGTCAAAAGATAGTGGATCTAAATCCCAGCTTTACTTGTTTTATCCTTTTTATGATCTTGAGCTTGTCTATTCTCCATTCTGTATCAGCCTTCCCCTTAAACTCAGATGATAATGCTTAGCCAGTTTTGTCCTGAGCTTTATCAACAAAGTTACAAGCAATATTATCTATGCTTTCATTGGAAGTACTTAAAGATGAAGTAGCAAGAAAAAGCCAACAATTTGTTTCCTTGAATATATTACTGACAAATGTCCCTTAAGATTCTGACCCTCTTCCACAAACAGGAATGTGCTTTGCTGACAGCAGACACACACAGCAGCTCCTTCTGTATGCACTGCCTGGCATCACTGAGGTGAATCTTCCCCAGCCCTCAGGAGTCACAGAATGATCTCAGCCCTGCACACGGGATGAGCATTTACATTTTATACATTAAAGCAAGCACATAACAGCCTGTGCAGTAATGCACTCGTGCCACTCAGCCAAGTCAGAAGCCAGCTCACGTCATTGTTGTGAGGAGAGCAGGGAATACACCCAAAGAAATCATCCACCCTTTTTTAAAGGCCCAAGAAAGGTCTGGCCCAGTGGTGAGATGTCATTCTAAGTAAGATGGCAAAGCAACCAAGCACTTCAAAGGCCATGAGATAAACCAGAACAAAACATGAAAAGCTGTCTTCTTTCAGGGATCTACCCATTCACCTTACAGACACAAAGACAAAATGTTTTCATCTGTGGACTGATCAGATTTTTCAGTGTGCTTAACAAAGAAAACAGAACATAATTTGTTACCACTTACACAGACAGACATTACAGGACAGTGTAAACTTCAGTGTAAACTCCATAAACTTCTGAAAACTACAACTCTAAACATTACTCGCTAATATTCCACCCCCAGGATTTGTTTTATTCCTTTTCCCGGCAATAGCTTTAATTTCTTTAAACATTACTATTAGGACTGCCTGCAGATTTCCCATATGTCTCCCACATATGCCCCATATGTTACCTACACATGTAAATCCCCAACTAGTTTCTATGTGATGCTCTCCTGATTGTACAGCCACAGGTGAACAGTGGGTTTTTTTAAACTGAATTTCAATCTTTTAATTGAAGCCCCCATGTAACTGCTTCCCTACAACAATTTCCTCCCCCAAATCCTTTCTGATCTTTGCTTTCCTTGCCATGATAACCCATTATGTACTCCTGAACACAGATACCTAATTTTATACCCAGATGAATGAAACTTTGCCATACAAGCTGAACTTAATAGAAACAAACAGCTGAAACTGCTCCATACAGCTGCTCAGTTGTTTATTACAATTCTTTGGCATCTGTATGATCCACAACTGATTTATAGGTATATAAATATCTATAACTATATACTGTCTATAGAAGAAAGCATATATTTACACACACACTTCATACTTTGATGAAAATACTGAGGGCCAAGCAGCCATCAGTCCCTGTACACCTGATTAGACACGTCTATTGATTTTGTTATGACTGCACCAGCTTAATCCACCTACTATGTAATTTATTGATTCGGATTTCTCAATGACACATGGCTTACGAAAACTAGTACTTAAGTCAAATATACCTTACATGAAGGAAGCCCATTGTTTTATTGCTGACCAGAGCCTATCTAACTACAGGCTGCTGGTAGGAGAGGCAGCCCTGCCCTCTTTGCAGCTTCTTCTCTGCATCCCTCTTCCTCAATACAAAAAAACATTTTTTTCCTGGTAGGATTAGCTTTCAGCTCATCCCATAGCTACACAGTTGCTGGAGTCAACACAAGGGAGGACCCAGAAAGTGAAGCCAGGGACTACAAAGAGAAAAAAGAAACAGCATTCAGTTTTTAAACTGATCTAAAATGGCCCTACAATTTCAGTCAACTATAAAACCACTGCCTTGCTACATACAGATATAGGAAGTTACTTTATCAATTGATCAATCAGATGTTCCCACAGTGAGCTCTGCTATCCATAAACTTCAGTCTTGCCTCCACCACCACTGATGGAAAAAACCACTGTCTTCAACTGGATTAATTTAACACTTCGATTTATCCACTGCAAAAACCAGGTTTGAACATTCCATATTGTTTTACAAAGCTCAGGAATACTCTGGCTTTTTCTAAATAAAGTATATTTTGCAATAAATTATTAGCCTTACAACAAAATAAATTATTAGCATTACAACCAGAGTTTCTATGGTCTGGTAAAACAGCAGCACTTTCTCCTTCAACACTATAACTTCACAGTACAGTCTCACCTTTGTACTGTGAGGGCTGAATAGACAGTAAGGCAGCAAGAGAGAAGAGAGAGGAGCAGCTCAGGAGATGCTGATTCATTTTCCACCAGTGCTTTTATTTCTCTAATCAGCAAATCCTGCAGGAAAGCTGGAAGCAGTAAGGAGGAGGAAAAATAAATCCAACAACTCCTCAGGCCTACATCTGATTCTGTACCAGCAAAATTCTTCCAGCTCATTCCAGTTTTATCCATGGGATATTTATTACCCGTTCTTCCAGCCCAGTGTAACTGTGCTTTGTGGCTATGGAAGTATCTTCACTTGTTAACAATTCTGAGACAAACACTACCTGCAACACATGAACTAAATCAACTTCTGCACTGAACCTTTACTCAACATATGCTAATGCTCACAGAGTTTTGTGGACTTCAAACGTTATGGCCTCAGCTGTCATTGATCTCCTAAGTGAAAGCAGTCAAATGTAGCTATTTTAACATTAGAAGATTCACATATTAGAACATAAAATATTTACTGAAAACAATGGTCATTTCTCAGTTTCCTGAAGAATGAAAGATCAACACAATTCAACAATAGGGTGAAAGAAATCATAGCATGTTCTGACTGACAGTGGAGTGTATTTACAAATCCACATATTCAACATAACACTGAGAAAAATCACACTAGGAATGGAAAGGGACGACTGCATTTGCAGCTTTTGTAGAGCTTGAATGTACTCAGGATAGGACCAGATCCTGGTAAATCCTGCGGTAAATATGCAAGAGTCAAAGAAGTTTTCCTTACACTTCTTGGACATTGTTATTACAAGCTGTTAAGATAAATTTCGCAGAAAACTAGTGCAATTCTGGAATTTAGCTAATTTAAATTATACTGCCTATATTTTAATCAAAAACAAGGATTTACACCTCCTGCTAGAAGTATCATCAGAAGCCATGACACCTGGATTTTAAAAATTATTTGCAACAAACAGCCAAACCTTTGCTAAAGAATAAACTTTTTAAATAAATATATAACACAGATACACTGTAAACTAAATAAAAACTTACTAGAAGTATGCCACCGCTGTGGTTTTTCTCTGTTGTGGAACCCAGACCTAAATAAACTGTTAAACACTTAGTGTAAAGGTATGCCAAACATTTCTCAGAACTTTCTTAAGGTCTCAACAAAGAGTCAACCTTTTTTGCAAAATGAGGCCTAGGTTAAATATTTTATTTGGCTCCTCAAGATGGACTGAGAAGTTGGGCACTAGCTCCAGATCAGTTCTTGGACTCACATCAAACATTACCCTGTCATTTATCCAGTCAGTCAAAACAATGTTTTCCATCTAAACCTTTAATGTTTATGTCCTGAAAAACTGCTAATTGAATCCAGTTCTTGAAATCTATTTTTTAATCTATACCATTTAATTTAGAGATACTGAACAGAAAAGATAAGCGTTGAACAATGATTGCAGAATTAATCCCATAAACATTCAAGCCAAAACAGAAGACTGCTAGTTTCATAGAGCCAAAGAAAATTAAGATTAAATAGCATTTGTCAGTTTGAGAATAAACTTTTAGAAACACTGGATATACAGATTCTTTTAATTCCAAACAGTTTTAGAACTCAAGAGCCCCCAAACTGCTTTTCCAATCAAAAAGAATAATCAAAACCACACAGAACACTTACAACTATTCCTAGGCAAGAACTGACAACATGTCAGCTGAATTAATAAAATTCATTGTTTTCCTTAAACATGTAAAGCTTCCTTACAACAAATGACCTTAGGTGAAACAACTCCCCATTAGCTAAAGCAGAAAATACCTCAAGCTGTTCAGCTGGAGACACAGGCCAATGTTTCCTATAAGCTTCCAATAATGGAACTGGTACTCAGTGCCTGCCAGAGCTGCTAGCCCTGGAACAGTCCTAAAAAGACACTTTTGCCTTCATCCCATACTCTGCACTTTCCCTTCCCAAAATACAAGATGCCCAAAAAACACAAAAACATTCCTTAGGGTTGTACCTGCTGCATTTGGGGGCTGACCACAGTGCGTAAAACCACAGCGTGCTTCTGGTCACAATCACACTCCCCTCACCACACTGAGATTGTCACAGGCACAGTTTCATTATATGCTTATTCCTCAATAAAAATAAAATATGAAATGAATTTGAACACAAAACACAGAGGTGAGAAAGACAAGTCCCTAGACAGTATTTTCCATTATTTTAAATAAGGTTACAGACCATTTTTTATGTTTCAAAGATAAGCAAGTCTGAGCACTCACTGCTCAGGGAAAGAAAGTATTAAAGCACTGCATCAATACAGCAATAACCTGAGGAGAAAGCTACAAAACACTCAGTAAAAACAAGGCAGCACTGTTCCATGCAGCAGTCCCAGCTACGCTCATTTTAGGAGTTTTATTTCCAAGTGTAATATAGAGACACTCACGAATCTCCATGAAAACTAGATAACAAATCTAGTCCAAGTTATTCCAAAGTAAAACAGAAGCAGATACATTTTACTTTTTCTGTGAAAATAACATACTTGGAAAGATCAGTATGAAAACACCTCTCTTTATTAGGTATTAAACTGGAGATATTTCTCACACACCTTAAGTAAATATAACAACTCTTCTAATATTTAAAAAAATATTTCTTTTGCAAGCTGCTTAGAAACACTATATAAAGGTGGATATTTACAGTGAAAAGCTATACTCTTCTAATTGCTTACCTTTGTGTACTGATGCTTCAGGACACACAGTGTCATTTATGTGCTGGAGGACTTAACAATACTTTGAAGAAAAGAGCTAGATTCAAGTGTCCTGAATTTTTTTAAAGAAAGCTCAAGCAGAATTTCCAGTATTTTTTTTCCTCTAAACCTGTTTACGTGGGGTTTTATATGGAAAAGGGCATAATTTTAAGTATTTAAGACCAGATTCTTTTCCTTCCCAGCATGCAGGTGAACCGTTTTTATGGTATTTTAAAATATCAGAGGTCAAGTGGTCTGGAGTAGGGCAGGACAAGGCAGTTCACCCAAGAACTGTGAACAATCACAGAATATGCTGAGTTGGAAGGGACCCACCAGGATGATCGAGCCCAGCTCCTGGCCCTGCACAGGACACCCCAAAATCCCTCCCTGTCCCTGAGAATGTTGACCAAAGGCTCCCTGAGCTCTGCCAGCCTTGGGGCTCTGAGCACTGCCCTGGGAGCCTCTCCAGTGCCCAACAGCCTTAGCCGAGGAAATCGCTTAAAAACCCCAACAAAACAACAACAATAAACAAACAACGAGATCGAAACAAAAAGCGTGGCAGTTTCTTTCGAGTTTACACCGAGAAGACGAAGGGAAAATACACTGCAAGGCTGGGGCGCGGTGGCTGAAGTTCCCCCAGGCGGCTGCGGGGCCCGGGCCGGGCGGGCGGCGGAGCCCGGACACGCCGAGCCCGGGGCCGAGGGGAACGGACGGCAGGGAAACCTCGCCCTCCCCTTCCCTGCGAGGCCCGAGGGGCCGCTCCGGCCCCAGGCTCAGCCCCAACGACACCCGGAGGAGCCGCTGCCGCCCCCCGCCCGGGCTGGCCCGCGGCCCCGGCCCAGCCTCACCTGTCAGCCGCAGCTTGACGGGCCCGTTCCGCCGGGCCCCCGGGTTGGACATGGCCCCGGCCGCGGCACCCCGCCGCCGCTCCGCAAGGGCTCGGGGGAGGCGCGAATGGAGCCGGGCCGGGCGCTCAGGGCAGCGGCGGCCGCCGAAGGAGGAGGAGAAGGAGAGGCCCGGATGTGCCCAGCGTCGCCATGAGCGGGGCCGGGGCCGCGGAGGAGGAGCGGAGCCTTCCCCGCTTCCCTCCGCTTCCCTCCGCTTCCCCGCCCCCG
This sequence comes from Lonchura striata, assembly GCF_050655825.1. NCBI lineage: Eukaryota > Metazoa > Chordata > Aves > Passeriformes > Estrildidae > Lonchura > Lonchura striata. The sequence goes on along the minus strand of NC_140720.1, from coordinate 4,999,341 downwards.
GGCCCGAGCACAACAAAGCCGGGACGGAGCCGCACGGACGGGCGGGCTGGCGGCGAGCTCGGCTCCTCTGCTCTCCCTCCGTCCCTCCCTCCTGCCCCGGGGAGGCCCTGCCCGCCCCCCGCGCCCCGCCTCGGGTCAGCCTCGGGGGAACGGCGGCAGGTGGCGGCGGCGGCCGGGCGCTGCTGGCCGGGAGGCCGGCGGGATGGCCGTGTCCCGGGAGAGCGGGGGATGGACCTGTCCCGGGAGAGCGGGGGATGGACCTGTCCCGGGAGAGCGGGGAATGGACCTGTCCCGGGAGAGCGGGGGATGGACCTGTCCCGGGAGAGCGGGGGATGGACCTGTCCCGGGAGAGCGGGATGGCCGTGTCCCGGGAGAGCGGGATGGACCTGTCCCGGGAGAGCGGGATGGACCTGTCCCGGGAGAGCGGGATGGACCTGTCCCGGGAGAGCGGGATGGACCTGTCCCGGGAGAGCGGGGGATGGACCTGTCCCGGGAGAGCGGGGGATGGACCTGTCCCGGGAGAGTGGGGCTCGGGAAGGATGGGGGGATGGCCGTGTCCTGGGAGGGCTGGAAATGGGGAAGGATGTGGGGAATGGCTGTGCCTGAGGGGAAGTAGGGGACTGGGAAGGATGTGGACAGTGGCCATGGCCTGGGAGAGCTGGGGATCGGGAAGAATGTGGGTGAATAGCCAAGGTGGGGAGGAGAGGGTGGCAGAGAAGCTGTGTAGGGAGTTGGGACAGGAAAACCGAGGGTACAAATGGGAAAAGACATGGCAGGAGAATTCAGAGGCAGGCTGAAATGGGTGGTCCCACACAGGAGTGCTGCCGATCCATGACAATATTCCTCATGGACAGGGTGTGACAGACCAGCCCTGGAAACTGTTAAACTTTGGACCAATTTGGTTCTTATCTGCACTGTGTAGAAATCAGCAGTTGAGCTCTGTGAACTGCCATGTGCAGAATAATAATTTTTTTTTTTTTTAAAGCCTTGCATCCATGCCGTGTTGCCTAATTTAACTCCCACCCTGTGGGAAAGGTGACCCTTTCCAGAGTTTTCCCAGCTCTGCAACACACTTCCCATGAGGAGACCTCCATCAGAGTAATAGGCAGCTTTCTGCAGGGCCAGAGGGGCCTCAAGGGTGAGACAAACTCCCAGGAAAGCTATGAACGTTACCACAGTCTAGATTACTTTAGAAGTTTAAGCTAATACATCACACACCTACTCTTACTAACAACCTTACTAAGACTCTACTCGTTTGGTCATGTCACTGCTCTGGCTTCTTCCTGCTGAGGTAACCTGTGAAGTATTATCATGTGGGTAGTCAGAGGTGAGGATCCAGCTATGGATCCCCAGCATGGGATGAGAAGATGACCTGTGCTTCACTGAGTTCATCCTGTGGCTCCTACACAGCCCAGGAGGTTTTCTCTGCAGTCGCTTGGAGCTGAGCTGTAACCATGTCTTGAATGGTCCCATCCTGACAGAGCTCAGACTCTGAGCCTCGTTAATTCAAACCTGGGGTGTGCGACTGATTTTTTTTTTTCCACTGAAGGCCTTGAAGTGCAATGTGGTTCTTAAAGCTTTCCGTCCATAAAAAGTGACCTCTCCTATGCTGTACGTGGGGATTGACTTCCTATTCCTCCCAAAGTGTCTGAAGTGCAAGGTGGAGATTTCCAGTGCTTCCTGCAGTGGTGGCACTGCTGTTCCAGTGTCACTTCAGCAGGGAACAGAGGAATCCTGGGGTCCCTTCTTTGGCCAGGGCTGTGCCTGTCCCCTGTGCCATCAGCTGTTTAACACAAAACTAGCAAATGTTAGACACCAACCTCTTTCACAGCACAGGCAGAGCACAAGATAAAGCATAAAACATCTTTCCAGTGCTTTGCCACTGGTTAAAAAGAAGAGAATTTGAAACAATTAAAGTCTAAGCAGCATTTACTACAAAACATGGACAATACACCTATGGATTTTATGACTTTACATTGCACTGAAACAGTTAAGAAGTTATTTTGTAATGGTTATGTAAATTCATGCACACCCCAAAGACATTCCAGGTGTCCTGATTCTTGCATTAAAAAAAAAAAAGAGGAATAAAATTAAACATTTATAATTGAAGGTCATACTATTAAATTTTCAGTCTGTTACAAATTCACATACTCTTTTCTCAAACCAAGTATATAATGCAACTGGCTGTTTGGATCACAACTACACTGCCTCTTTTGTTGAGCTTGTAATGAGGAATCATTGATGGTTTGCAAATATTGCAACATTACCTGGCCACTGCTAAACTGAACAGCAAAAAAAACAAAAAAACAAAAAAAAAAAAACCAAAAACAAAACTACTATTCACATACTTAACATATTTCTAAATTTTTCCTAACATGATGATTATTCATTTCTGGTGTCTTGCAGTGCACTTTGGACCTAACATTCAATAATTCTGATATAATTTGACAAAAGTGCCTAATGTTATATTAAATACAGAATTCTTTCTACATGATCTTTTTCTAATGGATAACTAGTATGTCAGACATTAATTGAAATGCCAATATTTAAAAAACCCTTTGGGATTAAATATACTTTCATTGTTCAGTAGTTATATGAACATTTAAATTCTTTCATTAAAAGTGTTTTTTAAAGGTCATGAAGCATACTTGGTTTCAAACTGCTTTTCAGAAAGGAACTTGCTGAACTATAAATTTTTCTAAGGTTTTTGGACACGCTGCTCACCTTTCAGTGAAAGCATTGTGATATATTGCAAGTGTTAGAGCATTAACTGACACTGCATTTGGGTCAGCATATAAAATGTACAGTCTGCAGGATGGCTGCTACTGCTGTACACTTTTCTTTAATATGTGCCATATTTGATTTTATTTACTTAATTTTTAAACAACCAACATGACTTGAGCACTTTTATAAATACATGCCAAGTACATCACATGGGACAGTCCTGTATAGTAGGTGTGTATTCAGCAGGGGGAGAAGAAGGGCTCCAGCTCCCATCAGCCTGGCAGGGCTGGGTCCCAGTTGGGTCTTGTCCCTAAGGTGGGGAGAACACCCTGGACCAGGCTGCCCTCGGACACACAGAGGCACCAGATGCCAACTGCTGCACCCTCCTTTCTCAGGGCTGTGCCTTGGCTGTCCCACAGCTGTTTGTGTCCTGTCCTATCTCCCAGTTCTGTTGGGAAATGAGGATTTTCACTCGCTGTTCCCTTCACTGTGTAGAACTGCCAGGAAGGATTTAAACCGAGTATGTTCAAGAGGAACCAGTGCAAGATCTGCAGGCAGATGAAGGGAAGCCAGGCAGAGCACCAGGAACTGCGGTGGTGTAGGGGAGCAAAGATGCTGGCAGTCCCTGGTGGTAGAAAGTGCTGCTTTCCCAACCAAGAAATCCCACTGGAATATTATGATCCAGAGGTTCCTGAGCCAGTACCATCCCCCAAATTCTCAAAATATTCTCAGATTAACAGAACCGATCTCTCACTGATCCTGCTTTTGCTTTCAGAAGCCAAGATTTTGCAGGAAATTGTATCTTTATACAGTTCCATTTCAGAGGTTTCACTCTGTGCAGGGCTGATCCTGTGAGAGAGACAAGCAAGTATCATCAGCACTGCTGACAAGAGCCCCATGCTCCAGTGCAGGCTAGTATCACTGAACAACACATCCTTTCAAGATGAGACAGCTCGCTGGGATCCACATCACCCTGCAGATCATTTTGGATGACAGCCTTGCTGCTGGATTTGGGAATCCAATCCAGCCTTCTTCAGCCAGAGCTTCACAGCTGAGCCACCCTCTAACGGATTGGAAGAAATGTGTAGAGAAGGGGCAAGGTCAGGTATCTTTAGGACACCAACAGGGTGAAGAATCCACATGGAGAAAATAATGTAATAGTTGGTATTATTATGATATCATATCAGTGGTATTGGTGTTATATGAGTGACACTTTTGAATAAATATTTAGAAATACAAAAATTTCTTCTGCTCCGTGACTACAGAAAAAAGGGCTTTGATTTCTTGAATTTACCAAGAGGTAAATTCTTCTTAGGAGAAGAATTTTGTTTCACATGTAGTTCTCAAAGGATTTAGTGGTTTTGGATGCCAGGAAATGTGTACAAACATCTTTAACTAAGTAGTGTTCATTTTCAGAAGAGGATGGTTGTAGTTAATTTTGTAGAGGTGGTGTCCTCCCCATCTTTAGAAATGGAAGACTATACTGGAAACTCATTCCTTGGCATGTGGAATGTGTTCAAAGCAAATCAACATTTAAGAATTACATTCCATTTCTTTCTGTATATAGGTTTAATCATGGCACATTCCTTCAGCAGTAATGAGAGCTGGCTGGTATTATATCACATTCTTTCCCAGTTTCTGTAATGTAGCAAGAAAGCAAGAAAGCTCTGTTCCTATTATTATGATTTTGTGACATAATGAAAAGCTTAAAACTATTTTCCTGATACAATTTTTTAAAATAAAGATATTTTAAATTATCTGGATTGTATTTACTTCTACTAGTCATCATTTACTGAACTTCCCTGACCCTAACATGGTTGATTTATAGACACCACTCCTGGAGATCATGGAGTTAAAGATGAGTTGATCAGTGCAGAATTACACCTTCATTTCTTCTTTCTCTATGATGTATCTATTTCCATTGTATGTGCAACTGATAATGCTAAATGCCTATTTTGCCACCTAATGCTGTAGTACTGAGAAATAAAGTACTATAGTAGATTACACCTAGGCAACCCCAAAAATTTTACTATTTATCAGGTTTAATTTAATCTAGAAAGAGATCCATTTGAAATATTTATGGAAGTCTGTTCCCTTTCTTACCACATCAGTATTTTTTCTTTTTTTTTCTTTTTTTTTTTTGGTAAAGCTCTGTTAATGTGGCCAAAAAAAAAAAAAAAAATTGAAAAACGAAATTGTGAAGAATGATGAATGTTTCTACCAGCAGTTTTCTCTGCCTCTTTGTTAATTTGCCTGGTTAACTCATACCCTTTCAAAACATTCATCAACACATTTGATTGCAAAGGGCATTGTTCTCCTGGTCTGCCTCTTTGGCACAGGTTTTTCTTCTAAACCTTCCCTAAGCCAATCATAACTTCTTACTGTAGCTAAAGTACTGCCTGAATTCATTGCAGATCCATCACATTTTTTGTCCTATTCCTGAATGGAATTCTGTCCTCCATGAGGCTTTCTGTTACTTGCTGCTTTTCTGTGCTAAAGGAACAAACCCTACTGTAAACCCTACTGTAGCATTTTATACTACATGTATAAAATGTTCCTGCATTTCAGGAATTAATATAAAAAACAGAAAATTTCTCTTTGTACAAGATTCCTTTCTGCCCTTTCAGATTATGAAAATTGTCAGACTGGAGGATTATTTGTGTTGCTGCTGAATGGAACAAACTGCATTAAAGCATTGAGATGCACATGCTTAAATATCTGGTTTTACTCTGTCTCTGTTGCTGCTCGGAGACAAAGAGAGTTAACCCAGCAGAGGACGACAAACCTATCAGAGCTCTTGGATGAAGAAACATGTCTAGACAGGAGCTCTGGTTCTCACTAAGGCTCCCTTTGGCATGCAGAGACAATGTTTATGCAAGAGGTCAAGAATCAATCCATTTCTCAAGCTGGAGCTGGAGATGAAGCTTTTCAGGAGAAGAAACTAGGAAGGAAATCTCCACCCATGTGCTGGCTACTGCGAAAGGGGACAGCAGCTTGGAGCAGAGACACTGTGGCCCTCTGAGACAGGATGTGTCTTGGGGAAATGATGTGTCTCTGAAGGGAAATGACTGCAGCTGTGGCTACAAAAAAAAATGCATGAGCTTCCATATCACAGGATTTTCCAGTGGTTAGTCACTAAGATAACTTCTAAGTCCATCCATCCAGAACAGATTAGTAACTGATGCACAGATATTCCATGCAGTTCTCGAGCCATGTTATTTCCTCATCATGTCCTGCAGGACAGCCCTATCCTAATGTGACTTTAGCAGAAGAAGAAAAGGGAGATTTTAGAGACAGGCATTGAACATGGAATAAGTAGATGTGTTGTATTTTATTACTAGACAGGGACTGAAATCCACTTCCTGAGAGGGGAAGATCTGTCGTGAAAAACCATGTCCTGGTGCCTGGGCAAAAGGTTGCAGGCAATACCCACGTGCCAGCCCAGACTGTTGTCTAGCACATGTCACCTCTGTTCTCTGCTGCAGGATGTGTCTCACAGCCCAGAATCTAGTGGCAGGTGCTGCACAGCATTCTAAGAGCCTAGCACACAGGACAGAGCCCAGCTTCATCCTTCAAGCACAGTGATGTGTCTTAGCCTTAAAATACATTCCCTGACTTGTCTTAATTCAAAATCAATAAGACTGCTGACCTGAAGTACAAAATCAGCCTCCAAAAATCTTGGTCCAAAAAGAAAGGTCTCTGATTGAAGAATATTTCCTTTATTCTTTCATGATTTCCACTTATTTATCCATAGGACACTATCATTATTATTTCTTTTCCAGACTCTTGGACAATTGGCTTTGTCAAGTGCTCTGAGAGGTACATGCTAAATATTCTGACTGAAATTAGGAGGTTTCCTGAAAAACCGCATGTTCCCTTGTGCAACTGCTCTGTGCAACTTTCTTCTGTTGTGTTGTGAATGAAGCAACTGTAGAGTCTCATCTTTAGATTTCCTTGGCTGATACAAAGCAGGTTCCTAGAAGACCTTACAGAAGAAGACAGTTGGAAACAGCCTCCTTGGTGTGACATGCATCAAGAACTTAGTTCACTGCTGTGCTACAATGTCTGTCTGAAGATAGTGTCTGATTCAACTTGATACTGTGTGTATCATCCCAGAGCTCAGACAAATGAAGAGTTTTGAGGAAGAATCAGCCCAAATAAGTATTCAAAGAGTTGAATACTTACAATGCTGCTTTAAACAAGCCACATTATTTAGCTACTAGAGGAATATCAAACCTTCTCCAATCTTTCTTATTCCCTGTGACCCAGCATCAATTTGAAGTAATTATTTTGTCATCTGCAAAAGGTGAGCTGTAAAATCTCCTCTATTGCAAATCTCTGAGTTTCAATGATGGTGGTGATGCTAAGAGCAGGGTGGCACTGCTGGGGATGCCAGGGGCTGACTCACCCTCAGCCACTGATGATCAGCAGTGATGCACTGGCAGGTGGTTGCCCTGTTACATCAGCCCTTGGTCTGCCCAGGTAACACCCAGCTTGCACCACAACCTCTGCTTAATACTTTGGAAGAAGTAACAAATGTTCTGTGATGCTCCTTCCAGCCATGCAGCCATGGCAAGCAGAGAAGCTTTCCTGGCTATCCAAAAGTCCTGGAACATTGTCTGAGAAGCCTTGATAATTTGGCATAATTACCCAGTTCTCGCTAGCCATCATAACTTATCCAAACATCCAGAGATTAATGTTCCAAGCTGTACAGAATTCCACATGTCAGGGCTTATGATGAGGTATAAGAGGAGCAATTTATCCCATTCTAACCTGTTGCAGGGACTGTGGCTGTTAGAGACAAATGCAGCTACAGATAGGCAAGAGGCTGACAGCAAACTCCTCTCATGTTGGCAGGGAGAGCATCTTGGGACAGTGTAAGCCACTTAAAACAGCCCCCACCTCATAGTTCTGATTCTCTCTGTTTTTTTCAAGCAAGTGGAAGTTTTTCCATGTGTGTCACTCAAGTTACTTCCAAATATTTCTATTCAAGAGGAAAGATTAATTCCAGGAAATGCATCAAGCTATAACAATATTGTCTAGTCCTACAGGTAGTTCAATCTGCCAGGTTCAAACCCAAAAATAGCTCACAAAGCCTTAACCCCATGGGATGATTATTTTCTGCCATGGGGAAGCAGGCACTAAGTCAGATGAGCTGTCTCAAGCTGTGCAAACCACATCTACTCACAGTTCTGGGAATTGCTGAAAAGAGCCCGGGCTGTCCAGCTTTGGAAACACTCTGCTTTGTTTTACATGAAGTCTGGAGACATTTATAAACATGCTATGTGAAAACTAAATCCATAAATAAGCTCAGTCATGTCACAAAAGCATTTGCAGGTTCAATAAGCTCAACAATCTCTATTTTTAAAAAGAAATCTTATTCCTAAAACCTTCTGAACTGCAGAAATACCTAACCTATCCACAGGCTGTACTGGCTTTTTTTGTGCTTTCTTTTAACAAAATCACCCACAAGTCCACTGTGAAATCAGTTTGAGAGGATTTAAGATAAAGTTATCTCTAAAAATACCTCTAAAATATTTCATTTTTAAAGTTACAAAGCAAGGTTTTATGCCAGATAAGAACAGCACAGATATTTAAGTAGGTTAGTGGGTCTAGTGAAGCAATAAAAGTAACCTAAAGCAAAATCTGTCACCATGTATCTTGATCATTCCTTTATTCCACTCTTGAAACCTTTAAAATAGAACTGGAGGAAAGGTAGTTTTCTCCTTTTCTTTTTAGCATTAATATTCAGGGGCAACATGTCTAATTAGGCAATGTGTCTAATGAAAGATGGGAGGGCTTGGCTCTTCAGTCAGATACAATCATTCTGCAAGCAGACACATACATCCCCTCTGTGCACATGTTCTCATTCACTGACTGCAAAATTCAGGGTTTTTTGAGCAAATGTCATGTCTCATTTGTCCTGCACAGCACTGCACAGTTTGGTTGCTACAAATTTAACAAACCCTTGGATTACATTGCTAGAAAGACATTATGTTCCAATTTGGGTCTAATACATGGTGGGTTGGCTATGAAGAAGTAAGCTTAATCTTTTTTTAAAATGGTTTTTCTGGGGTTTTTTGTTTGTTTGTTTGTGGGTTTTTTATGCCATGTTTATTCCTGGGTTGTTTTTTCTTTTTTGTTTGTAACTACAGCACACTGAATTGTGTTGACAGCTGCAAATACGCTGTGCAATACAGCAGATCAAATTTTGTGTTCTGCAGCAGGGTAGGATATCTGCATGAGCTCTTGGTAGTACTGAACAGAAAAGTTTTTAAAGACAGTTTGGACAAAAGCTGCAGGAGTGGGCTAATCTGATTTTTCTTAAGTCATTTCTAGGATAATTTGCTTTTAAAAATGGATTTATTAAAAATTATTAGGTCCCCATTGTCAGTCTCCCTCAATCCCCTCTGTTTTTCCTTTCTGAGTTAGTTTACCTCTTGCAGAGTTGTTACCACTCCCCCTCTGCTTACATTTTCCTTCCCTAATCCCTGTCTGGCCTCAGACTGCAGGTGTTGTTATACACTTAAGTACAGATGGGGTAATAGCTTCAGTTTAAGGAACTACATAAAACAGTATTTGTACACAGATGAAAAATTCCTGCTCCACTCAAGTCAAGTTTGCAAAGCAGTTCTTCAGAAGTGGAATGTGGCTGTCCTGCCTGTCCCATCCCCCTGCCCTTATTTCCCTAGATTAGTAATGTTCTCTCTCTTACATGTTATATGAACTGCAGCAATTGGGTTTTTTTAGCCATTAGGGGAAAGGAAATGACATATGGAGAGAATTCAAGTTCCTCCTCATTCCTAGAGAGTCTATCCAGAAAGTCAGTGTGCTGAGCTCCATCCAAGTGTCGTTTCCTGCTCAGAATTGGGAAGGGGAGCTGGAGGTGGGAGGAGAGATGGGTACGTAACATTAAATTGCTGCTTCTGATTAACAGCACATTCTGCACACGATTTCACAGTATTGCTTTGAACAGAACTGAGCCTCTGCAGCCCAAATATGTGTTGCAATCTACTGATGAAAGAGCTATTTTTACATCTGTTTCATATAGTGGGTAAAAATGAAGTGATTGGGATGGTGGAAACGTGCTTTGGAGATTACTGAGGATTTTCTGATAACTTTGTACCTCCAACCTTCCATATGCCCACAGAGCATTATTAATACTCCTGGTGGTACAGCTATTTTACCACTGTGAAGCTGCACACAAAGCAATCTGTTACAGAGAAAAAATTAGGCAGTTCTCCACTATTTTATATATATTAATATATAAATGTACATATGACCCTGTGATTTATATACACCAAAAATAAAAATCAGACCTTCAAAAGATGACCCCATGATTTTCATTTCACAATTTAATGCAAATTGAGAAAGATATGAAATAGAGGAGAATGATTCCTCATTACAAGCTCAACAAAAGAGGCAGTGTAGTTGTGATCCAAACTCCCCCACAGTGAAGTCAGTGCCATTGATTTTGCTTCCAGTATGTCAGTCAATTGAAACTCTGTTCCTGATACATGATTTACACATCACTTCTGGAGCTGGCCCATTGTTTTATTCAAATGATCAGCACAATATTTTCATGTCGTCAAGCAAGCTGTGTTTGGTAAGGACTAACAGGATTTTTGTCCATCCTGCTTTATTTTTTCTCTCCCCTCTTGTCCCTTTAAATCCCAATGTCACTTCCCTCCCACTAATGACACTCCCCAGGGCAGTGGGTGAACTGCAACCTGGACAGGGGCCATGGCTCTTCCACGAAATCTTCTGGCTTCTGCGGAAGAGCGTCCATTTCCTGGAGCCAGTCTGAGACAGACAGTGCTCTGCAGTCAGGAGCAGGACTGGAATCCAGTGACCCTTAATCCATAGGAAGTGCTGCGAAACTCACAGCAAATCAATTCTCCCTCAGCTGTCCACAGGCCTGCCTCATGTCAGTGCCATTCCCTGGATCAGTGAGGAGAAAGTGTTTTACAAACACAACGGACAACTTTGCACACTTGGAGCGGGAATGTTCTTGTGAATGGCTTTTCCTGAAATTTCCAGTTTCAGGGGGTGCACTCCTCCCAGCCTAAGGAGGGGGTCCCCTAATTCCCTCTTAGCCTTTTTCCCTAATGTTCCTCTGAAGGCCAAAGGGTTAATGTATTTCCTGTTAGGTTCTAAGTGAAAGTCCTACCATTTTCCTCTATGGGTCAAATATAACTAAACACAATTAACCTTCATTAATTACTTCTGCTTTGACTAACAGTGCCTCTTCCCGAATGTACACTTTCCAAAGTTTAGACCTGTACTTAAATCTACATCATACCTTATCAGAACAGAACTTCAATGCTCCTGGGATAATCCTATATTCAGCAAAAGGATAACTGTGACCAGAGGTGCCATGGGTTAACTACAGGGGCAGACATCAGGATTCCCAGGCTCCAGGTGAATTCTGCCAGCAGCTTTCTGTATGTCTATGGATAACTTTCTTGTGTCTCAGTTTACTCTGCTGTAAAATAGATTTAGAAACAGAAGAGATCTGTGAAATATTGCTGGGTAGTGAATTCCTTTCCCTGCAGAACTACAGATGCTTCTTGCTGCTGATACACCACTGTGGTTCTGTGCAATTTAAATCATTCTGGATAGAGAAGCAGGAAGCAGCTTTGCTTAAGAGAATAGTTCAGTCTAATTCACAGGAAAAGAAAAAGTAAATTTCTACTGATTTAACCATTCCTAACATTCCCACAGTTTAAGCTGTTTTTCCTGCAGGGGAAAGTGAACAGAACTGCAGGCCTGCAAAGTCCCAGTTCTCCTTCCAGAGCCTTGCACCTTGGGGAACAGCAAATGGAACAATCAGCCAGGCAGCATCTGCTGCCATCAGAATTTCAGAGGCAGTTACGTTTGCCGAGATCTCAGACTGCAATCTTGCCATCACTCCACAGATAAAATAGCATTAGGAACAACTGCATTCCAAGCCAGTTGATGTCAGCAGGGGTCTGTTATTGTTGCTCTCAGCACAGAGGAGTTGGCAGACCGACACACAGGCCACCAGACATCAATTCCAGCCCTTGTCCTGAATGAGGCATTTGACAAATAAAAAGGACAATCTCTTAAATCTGACTGGGCCATGCACAAAAAAAAAAAAAAAAAAAGAAAATCCCCCCCCCCTCAAAAAACCAAACCAAACAAACTATAAACCAGAAGCAATAATAATTCTCCTCTTCCTTTTTGCTCCTACCACTTTTTTGAAGCTAGAGACATAGCCTCATGGGTGACTGTGATCCTAACCTCAGAAATAGTTTGCATTTTCTTAGAATAAGGAGTGACTCACCCCAGTCACTTACTCATAATCATTGTAGATTGTTGTTTGTGGAAATACATGCTGCCAACAGGGCCCACTGGTGGATAGGCTGAACACATTTTTCTTGGACAAAAAGTCTTGGGCCCCAGAAAGTTAATTATTAAGCCACTGAGCTGTCAGGCATCTAAAGACCTTGCAATGTTCTATTATTAACTCAATATATTGGATAAATCTGAAACAAGTAATTCAGAAAAAAAGAAATAGAGATAACACTATTGAACAAGTGTTCTGCATTTATTATATACAGAGGCACAAAAGCCAAATTACTTGCACATGCTGAAGAGCAATTAAAGGAGTTGTGTTTTGAAGTAACAGTACTTTGATTTTAAAGGGGCTTTTAAAAGGTTGTATCTTGTATTCGATATTTAACCTGGCTAAACACTCGGGAGTTCGCACACAGATGATCTGTGTAACCACACTGAGTGGCCCAAAGCCGTAGCTTGGTGTTTTTGACTCGGAAAATGGAGCAGGTCGCACCTGAGTGTTCCCGGCGGGATTCTCCCACCTCCGGCACCGCCCTCTGCCGGCCCCCGCGCCGCTCCACAGCCGCACGAAACCCGCGATTCTCAGCCCGCCAGGCCGTACGGCTCTGCCCCTACAGACAGCAAACCGGGGGAAGGAGCGACTCGCTCATTAAAGCTGACTTTGCATATTGCATTTATAGAGGTTAAGTATTTCAATCCTCTACAGTTACATAGAAAATAATTATTTTCTGAAGCTTTTAGGGGAAGGTGGAGGTTTGACAATAGAGCAAAGGGCACAGGAGGCTTCACTCAGGTGCATAAATTCCCTATTTGGTTGCTTTTTCCCCCAGAAGAGTAAAGGCTCCAGCACTGCAAGGCTGGTCCTTTCCCCTGTGCACAGGTGTGACAATACCAGACTCTGGTCCCAGGGGAGCTGTGGACCTGTGGTGGCACTATTCTCCAATAGGCCCTGGGTGCCACCTGCAGTCTCACCCTTCAGTCCAGGGGTAGGCAGGGCTGGGAACAGACCACAGGCATAGTTCAGCCTCTTTACAGACACCCCACAGTAAAGCTTAGTACATGCTACAGCTTTTTTGGAGTTAAGAGAAAAACAGTTAAAGTGTTACAGGCCAAAGTATGAAGGTCATAATGAATCAGTTCAGGATGGTGTGGTTTTTACAAGCCAGTGTCCTTTGTGACAGGTAGAACCTGCAGCCCCTGCTGGTACATCAGTTCACAGTGATGTGTCACCAGGATCAAGTTCTGAGCTGGATACAGGAACTCGCACAGCTCCAATAGCCCAGCAGGACAATAATCTATGGCAGTGACTCACGGAGATTGGTCTGCACAAAACAGTATTGTTGCTACCACAGATACAAATTATCTGCTGCCCTTTATAACTTTATCACAGTCCAGCAATACCCAACCTCCAGAGAGGTCCCAGGGCTGGGTCATCACCAGCCTCCAGTCAGGGAGGGAACTATTTGCCAGCAAGTGTGGGATAGGGAGCAGCAGACCTGCCCCACACGAATGAAAGCAAGAGTGACATCATATACATTAGCAATAACACATTTAAAGAGATCTTTGTTAGCAGCACACAAGAGTGAATTCTTCATGAAGCACACCTGATCTTCCCTGGATTGCCAAAGAGTTACACCCAAACCACTTTTCTACGCATCTGCACTTCAAAATAAACTTGGAAGCATACAAAAAGTGACTAATACAGGAGACAATACCAGATCATATCAGGTTCACCTAGCAGAATAAAGAAGAGGATTTTTTTGTTTTGAGTTTTTTATTCCCCTCCACCCATAAAGGTGGAAGCAAAGTCAATGGGAACTCTGGGAGAATTGCCTACATATCAGAATTTTCCTCCTACCTTTTATTAATACAAGTGACATGCTGTGGGGTCCAATGTTTCATGTTTACGAAACATCTAGCCCTGAACTCTGACCTCTCCTACACAATCATTGGAGCTAGACATATTCAGTAAGCTGAGACAATATAATTATTCCAGCACATTTGACTCCTGAGAGGTTCAAGTTAAATAGCTCAATCCAAGTTCTTCCAAAAACTTGGAAAACAGAACTACAGTTCTTCCTCTCCACTCAATACACTTCCCTCCTGCAAACCCCACCCTACACAACCCTTTTGAGGGACAAAATGGGTTCCTGTAATTAATGACTTTAGCAATAAAGGGACAACTGATTGCAAGACAAAGCCTTCATTTTACTCTTGAGGGTAGGCAACTGCTTCGAAGCATTCCCTATGCTGTATCCTAAGGATATCTGAACATGTATGGAACTGGTTAACTGCTGTACTTACATCTCCTCCAAACTATTACTTACAGTTAAGTAGCACTACTAGTCTTTAAATATGTTTTCAAGAGGCTGAAGTTAGTTTAGCTCAGCTATGCACAGGCTAAGATGAATCAGATTTCTACAGAAAGTACCTGGAGAGAAGCAGCATTTTCTTGGTCCTGTAATAGAAGGCTGCTGTATACAGAAATCAGAGCTTGGTGTGACCAAGCTGCTTTAAATCCACAATCTTCAGCATTGAATCTCTAATGGTTTAGACCTGCATTCATGCCATTATCTATTTTTGACTAAGTTTACTTACCCAATCAGTCAGCTTTTGATAGAGCAAGTGACACAGTTCAATTTGATGTACTGACAACACTTTATTGAACTTCAAGTATGTCTTCCTTAAAAGCCTGTTCAGTGTATTTATTACTGCAACAGGTCATGTAGAAGGTAAGAGGCTATGGGGAGGCCTGCAGAGCAGTGGCTCAATGCTTTGTGAGAGGCCCAAATTGCCCACATGCTCTCTTTTCCCAAGACGAGGACAGAAACAGGAAATATTTACAAGTATATCTTAAAGAATTGAGGTTTACATTTAAAAGTTCACACATATATATAGAGTTTGAACTGTTCAAGTATGTTTCAGTTGGACAAAGTGCTACAGGACACAGAAAAACCAGTAAAGGCAAGAGGAACTATTAAGACAAAGAGGTGGCAGTCATTTGTGTGCTAAACCACTTGTAGGTGGTTGCAGTATACGCAAGACCTAGAAGTTAAAAGAATTTGGGGTACTGTCCTGGATTTGGAAAGTGTAGCTGTCAGCAGTAGAGTCTGGTACAACATTTTGGTCTTCCTCTTCCTAGAAGGAAAGAAAAGAAAAGGTTGGATTAGCAGTAGCATTTGAATCTAATAGTCAGTGTTAGAATAGAAAATAAAAGTGGAAAAGCCCCTGAAGTCACTTACTTCTGCTGAGAAATATTTCTCAATGATGGTGGATGAGGCTCTGTACACTTGTTCATTTTCATGTGACTGGAGAGCTTCAATTCTGTCTAGACCTCCACACTCCTCAATCATGAGGCAAAGCTTTTCAGTCTCATTAATCTTCTCAGCAGCCTGCAACAGAAAAGTGTGGAATCACCTCTGGAAAGATATACAACAGCAGCTACTGGAGAGCCATTAGCAACAACATGGACAATAATCAAGTTTACTGCATCCACATACCAAGAAGATGTTGGAAACTGCATCCAAGATAACGAGCACAGTTTTGCTATCTTTAGTCGAGAGAAGATTCAGTAGAGGTTCAAGAACACCAGCCTGAACAAGGTACACAATCTGGTCAATTGTTCCACCACTTGTGTAGTTTGTCACAGCCCACACAGCTTCCTTCTGAGATTTGAAATCCCCCTGTGAAGGTAAAAGCAGAGTGTTTGAACACAGAAGTAAGAGGAAAAGGCTCAACATCGTAAATATAGGCTTTGTTTACCTTCCTCAGAATACCAATGAGATAAGGCACAAGACCGTGGTTTATAACTCGCTGGATCTGATCCTGACGCCCAGCAGTGATGTTGGACATTGTCCAGGCTGCTTCTTTCTGAATGTTGTTTTTATGATGAGAAAGGAGACTTGGAAAGACAGCCAGTGCTCCTGAGTCAATAACAACCTGTGTCTGCTCATCAGTACCCGTGACAATATTCCCTATGGCTCTTAGTGAAGGAGTCTGAAACAAAGATAAATGGAATACTTAGGAAAATTGTTCAAAACCAGATTAGATTATAGCAAACAGAGCTATATGTGATGGCCACACACTCTAACCTTCCCAGTTAACAGCATGACCTGCTATGTACAACTGGAGTTTGTGCTCCTTGTTAGCATTCCACAGGCAGACACTCATGTCTGCATGCAGAGACTGCACACCTTCCAAGGTCAGCCTGCAAACAACCACCCATGGCAGAGCTTAGGGAAACTACTTGCTAAATAGTAATACAGTTTTATTATGCTCTAATTATAGTGGACAGAGCACACTTGTGAAGATCACTGTCCCAAGAATTTGGATCTGAAACAGCAATTGAAAGGCGAGCTTTAGTGAATGTTGACTGTTGTGCTGGCTGTGAAATAAATCCAATGATTATGTAAAGCAGCTTGATAGTCCGCAGCAGCAGCAGTCTGCCTCGTGTGGGACAGCACCCAGGCAGGAGAGAAACTGATGTCTCACTTCACAAAAATTAGAACAGGTACTTGACTCATGTATGAAAAGAGCCATGCAGTTCCATGGACACTACTCTCCCTAACTTGCTTAATTTGAATCATGGTTACAACTGCACAGCAGCCTACATATCCAATCACTTACCATTATTGGCAGTTCACTACATCCCAGGAGTCTCACAAGTTGTGGCACCAACCCAGTTTTCACAACAACTTCTATCCTGTCATTGGAACCGTCTGTGAGGTAGGAAATTGCCCAGCATGTGTCTGCCAACACCTCAGGGTCATCGTGGTGCAGGAGCCGGACGAGAGTTGGAAGGATCTGCTGGACGGCTTCTATGGGAGGTGCAGGATTCTTGTTGCGACACAGGTTTGAGAGGGTCCATGTGACATTGCGTAAATATCCAGACTACAATGGTTGGAATAAATGGTTAGCCATAGTTCAGCTAGGTTCTACTCAATAATTGTAACTTGAATCACTCTGCACACTTACAGCCAGGGAAGAGAGGTCAGGAACAGCAAGGAGACTTAGCAGTGGCTCGATTGCACCATATTTAATAACCAGGTCTCTGTAGGAAGAACCATCCCCTAGAGAAAAACAAGAAAAAACAGATGAAGACCAGAAAACAAGGAACATGTGTACACAGAACCACTGTGTGTTAGAGGATTAATTCTTCTAGTCCTTAAGAAAGGCTGGATAAAATAAGAAGGAACAAGAGGACAAAAGGACTACTGCCACAGTTCAGTCACATGACAAGCATGTTCAGTCAAGCCACTGAGCTTCACCTTTTGTGTTGGAAGAGGAGATAATGTAGAGTGTTTTCTGTACAGCTTTTCCTAAGAGTTCATAACCACACAGGTTCTTGCATGTTTCTTTGGAGACAAATCTAAACCCTACACTAGATGTTTCCCCACAATGTGGGACTTGAAATGCATTATAATAATCAGCTGCATTATTGGGTGCTACAGAATAATCCTGACAGCATATCAGAGATTGGATTGCAAGATATAAGAAATACCTTATAATTGATTTTAAAACTCTAAGGACAAACTAAGAAAATCCCAATTATTTGAGTCACTGCTTCCTGCCTTCCCCCTTTTATTCAACACACAGGGCAGAGCTCATTGCTGAGTCACAAAAGCACTGCGAGGTCTGAAAAAGGTTTGTGTTGTAGCATGATTAGAGAGCCGACAAACCCGAGCTGAAATCTGGAAGCGGTGCCCACAGTACAACCCACGGTTGTGCCAGGCATTGCATGAGGTCTGAAGACAAAGTTTCCTGCAGCTCACGCTGCAATGTAGGGCATGTCAGGACTGGAAAGCCATTGGGGCAGAGCTCCCAAGCAGCTCAGCACAGGGTATGGCACAGCAGGAGTGATGTCAGAGTGATGTCCTCCCACCTCAGCCAAGGGCACAGAATTCACAGAATGATCAGGTTGGAAGAGACCTTAAAGATCAAGTCCAACATCTCAAATAAACCCTGGCATCCAGTGCCATATCCAGTCTTTTTTTAAACACATTCAGGAATGGTGACTCCACCGCCTCCCCGGGCAAGCCATTCCAAACTTTATCACCCTTTCTGCAAAAAACTTTTTCCTCATTTTCCTAATATCCAACCTAAATTTCCCTTGGTGCAGTTTGAGCCTGTGTCCTCTGGTTCTGTCAGTTGTTGCCTGGTGAATGAGACCAACCCCACCTGAACTACAACCTCCTGTCAGGAGGATAATTAGAGCTGTGCAGTATATGGACATACCTGCAATATTCCCCAAGGCCCATACAGCCTGCTCACTGATGTGAGTGTGTGGAGAGGCCAGCAGGGAAATGAAGGCTGGAATTGCACCTCCATCCACCACTGCCCTGGTTTGCTCTGACGTGCCAGAGGCGATGTTGGTGAGGGCCCAGGCAGATTCAAACTGGATGGGACTGCAGTCTGCTCTGCCCAGGAACGAGACGAACTTTGGAATCAAACCAGCCCGAATTATGTTGTCTATTGGGGGTTGCTTCTCTCTTGAGAGGAGTTTCCTATGGAGGAAGGCAAACAGGAAGCATTAATTTTGCCTGCAGACATCTGAACAACAAATTAAAGTTTTAAAAGCACCATATGAAAAGAGTTTAGCATTGTCTTAACATTCATAGAAGGCAACACAACAGCATGAAAGAGAAATGCATACAAGATGAACACTAGCTCCCTAGGCAGGCCTCTGTTAATGCTAATTTGGCATGTCTTCACTATATGAGAGGTTCTGTTCAGACTCTGAAGCAAAGCAGACCTGTAGGAGTCATTACACATCTGAGCTGCTAGAGGCTTCTCAGCAGAGAGAGGTTAGTGACTGCCAGAAGAAGCACTTGAGCAATATGCAAGCTTATTAAAGGATATTTTAGATTTGAAAAGAGAAACAAACTTGGCAAACTTCAAAACCCACTCATCCTACTGTTCACATTATTCTAAAGTGAATTGCCACACTCATACATACCAAAGTGTTAACACAGTTTAAAAGGTACCTTACTTTGCTATAATAAAGTGTTTACTATAATTACTTCTTCAAATCAAAGGTGACTACTGTTAAATTTGCCACCACTAAAGCAAATTACTTCTTCCTACTAAAATATTCAGGCACTTTAAATATTCAAAAGCCACATGATTTCAATAAAACCATGCCTAAGTTATGGGTATCTCAACATGGTATATAAGATGGTGTTTGTTGAAATACTGCCTGATAAGAAAGCCATAAGCAGCCATTTAGGCTCATAAGTCAATCCTCTCACCTTGCCTAGTTATTGGCTTGCACAGCTGAGTTGGTTTCCTCTGAACTGCTTACCTGGCAGCTTGAGTAGCCTGTAGCTGAAGCTCCATATTATTACTATTAACTCCTTTGACTATTTCTTCAACTGACCAATGTGCCAAAACCTGTACAAGAAAATGTTACATGAGTGCTTCACTGGGACAGTCATGTGTATTCCTGACCAGAGAGCTCTTACGCAGTACCATGAACAGGCCCCAATTTACAGCCACTTCCACAATGAGGTATTTCAAAACCTCATCAGCTACAGCTTCACCTACAGTTATCTGAACTGCTGAAAGCTTTTTTTAACCAAGTGATTCATACCAGTTATGCTAGGCTTAAAATGTAGCTGCAGCCAGTGATGCCTTGAGAAGTCTGACTTAGAACAGAGGCTAGACAGAGTTAAAGAATAAAGCAGGTATTGATTGAAGGCCTTAATGGATACAACTTGGGCAGTACAAGAGCCTGGCCAGGGCTACACCAAAGATGAACCAAAATGGTCACAAAACGGACTATGGTCATGAGGTTTGACACTTTTATATGTTTTAGTCCATTTGCATATTGGAATTAATTGTCCAGTTATAACTTTAGGTTACAAAGCTCCATCCTGTTTATTTTTCTTTCTTCAATTCACTGTTGTTTATACTTTTTGGGCCTGGAGGTTGTAACACTTGTCCTTGGACAAGCTGGAAAGGGATTGTTTTGTCTACCTACTCTGTGAAGAGAACTTGCTAACACTTAATATGAAGCTCAGAGTTACACACTAAAGCAGCATAGAATCTGAAAAATATGAAAGCTAAAACTTAAGGCATCCCCAGTTGTGTGTAAGAGTGCTGTCCATTAGAGGTGATAACACAGGCCTGAGTTATTAATGCAGATGCAGTAGTGCTGTCCTGCACTCGAGAATAGATCCATGTTGGCCTGGCTGCAACATCTCAGACAGTAAGACCCTCCAAGTGTGTCTATTCCAAGTATCCATTTACCTGGTTGCCTCTGTTTTCCTGAAGGGGAGAAGTAGCATCATCTGGTAAAGTGCTCACATTTCTTCTTTTAAGCATCTGGTCATCTTTTTTAGCTTTCCTCAGCTCCACATTGACTTCAATGCGCCGCCTTCTCATCTCCTGGAGGATACACACTCAGAATAAGTTCTGGGCTTTCAAAACTTAAAGAGAAAATGGCTGGCTAAAGTACTAATTGCACCAGAGTACTCACTGTGCTGTCCTTTCCTTTGTTCTTGAATCTGTTTAATCGAGCTGAGGGTGTATTGGCATTCTCATTAGTAGACATCTTGCTTGTTAGATTTTTTGAGCAGGACAGATAAAAACAAGCCTGAAAACAGAGCAAAGGAAAATTTACTCCACAAAAGTTAAATTTTAAAAAATTGGATCCATACTCAAGAATGATAGGCACTTGTTAGCATTAATACTATAAAAACATCTGACTTGTTCAACAGCTGTCTCTTTAAACAGCCGTATGTTATAACGAACTCTAGCATCAACACAAAAGCAGAAGACACAGTCACACGATTTTGAGACACTTTAAACCAAATACTGCTAGTTATTATTTTCAGGAGCAGCATAGATTTTCATTTCTACAGACAACATACACACGCTGTTAAATACTATTTTCACTATCACGCACCTGTGCTGCACAGGAACCCACCTAGCCCCACCCCGACCTTTTTGGGAATGGGAAGAAGGCCGGGGGGCGTTTGCCGTGCGGGCGCAGCCGGCCGCACATAACAACGGCTACACGAGTAACGAAGAAAACCCTTACGGCTCAGCCACTGCCAGCATAAGAACCGTCTTGGCTTCCCTTCGGCCATAGCCCCACCGGAGAGACAACCCGCGCTGGGATACACCAGCCCTATCAGCCCCAGTGCAGACAGCGAGACGCGGGAGGCTCCGGAGAGAGGCCCCGGCAGAATTGTAGGCATAGCACGGCTCTTTCCAAAAGGGCAGCGCAGGGCCCGCATCCCCGCCGCCCCAGACCCGGTCCCCACACCTCGGCCGGAGACGCCGCCAGTCGCTCCGCTGCTGCCGCACGCTGCCACTGCCCACGGCCGCCCCACGCGGCATTTAAATTTCCCGCGGCCGCGCCCTGCCATTGGCCAGTTCGAGCCAAAGCAGCCTTCTGATTGGCCGGTTTGAAAGCAGCCCGGCTCGCCATGACGGGGAATGCCCTCCCGGAAGAGCCGGTCGGACGTGACGTCTTCACAAAGCCCGGTACTACAGCCCCCGGCGTGCCCCGCGCAGGCAGTGCCAGCAAGCCCCTGTGGGGCGGCGCGGGGCACGCCGGGAGCTGTAGTGCACGGGGCCGGGCTCGGTGATAGCCCGGGACGGGAGCGGGGATCGGAGCGAGGGGTTAATTGTGTCGTGCAGGGGCCGCGCTGTGAGCGGGTGGGGCAGAAATTCCCTCACGCAAGCCTGAGTCTGCCTCAGTAACCAGCGCGGCACCGCGGGCTTCCCCGGGACAAGGGCGGGTAGTGACAGGACGAGGAGGTGGATGGTTTCAAACGCAACGAGAGTGGGTTTAGAGGGGATATTGGGAAAAAATCCTTCCCTGTAAGGGTGGTGAGGCCCTTCTCAGGTTCCCAGAGAAGCTATGGCTGCCCCATCCCTGGAAGTGTCCAAGGCCAGGTTGAATGGGGCTCCAAGCAACTTGGGGTAATGGAGGGTGTCCCTTCCAACCCAAACCATTCCGTGATTCCATGGCTCCACGTGTCACTTATTGTCTCCAAGAAATGTGGTGCACAGAAATGCAAAGAAAAGGGGATATGAGATTGCAGCTGAAAGCAGTTCTACAGCCATCAGGGCAGATGGAAACCTAATCACACAGAATAACAAAAGCAAAGGATTCCTGCCCCTGTGGTATGGCCTGAAAAGGGATGAGATTGATTCCAATGGGTTTGGCCTGCTCATGAGGGATGGAACACAAAAGAACACTGATTTTCACAGGAGATCTTCAAACCAAAGAACTGTAGGGAAAACACAACTCTGACACTTTGAGACACCTGTAAGGTACAACACAGAGAAGTTTCAGGCATGTACATCGATATGCCTGTGTGCTAAGCCATCACATTAAACCACTTATATCAATCTCTAGGCACACATTAGGTATGGAGGATGTTTGCTGAGGAGGAATTACCAGTGACATGTCATATAGCTGGTTTTAGGCCTTATGGTGCTGAGCTTTGTAAAAAACACCTACAAAAACAAGAGCAGGGAAGCCAAGAGAGGGCACGTTGCTAACAAATGGAGATATTAAACAGCAGTAGTTTAACAAAGAAAAAAGGCAGTTCAAAAGCAGAAATAGAGGTAAAACACCTGCTTTCGTGAAGGATTGGAAGGTTGGCGTGAAGAAATTCCATCGCTGGCAGTGTATGATCTGGAGCAGTTAAATCTGGGCACAGCGATCGGTGTTGAGGGCACGGAGAGGGCTGGCAGTGCCCGAGATGCCCGAGGGGGTGTGGGCTGCGAGGGGGCGGCAGAGACGTCGGGGGAAGACTGGGCAACTGGGGCACAACAGCGGCCAAGCTGCGGGTGAGGTTGTGGGGCTGCAGAAGGTGTGTGCAAGGCGGGCAAAAGGGCCGTGAGGGGTCACAGAGCCCTGAGGGGGAGGTGTTCCCTGAGAAGGCCGAGTGTGGAGCCGCTGGGACTGGGTAGAGTTACCGGCAGCAGCACAGGAGCCAGGACCGGGCCCGCGAAGGGAAGCTGAAAGACACGGGCCAGCGGGCAGCGGTGGCCGGGGGTCCCGGGCCAGCGGGGCGGCCGCGGGCGGGTCCCCTCAGGCGGGGACGCGCTCGCGCCGAGGGCGGGAACCCGTTCTGAGGCGCGGGCGGGGCCGCGGGCACGCGCCGCGGGGCGGGGCCTGAGGGCACCGCGACCAATGGCGTGCGGGGGGTGGGGCCGGCCCGCCGCGAGCGGGGAACACGTGACACCCGCAGGGGGCGGGGCCGGGGCCGGCCGGGCGGGGCTCTTACTGGGCGGCGCGCGCGGTGTGTGCTGGGTGACCCAGTGGCCTAATGGATAAGGCATCAGCCTCCGGAGCTGGGGATTGTGGGTTCGAGTCCCATCTGGGTCGTGCCGCGCTCGTTTTGTGCCGCTGCCGCGGGTCGCTCCGTGCGCCCACCCCCGCCCGGGACCCCCGACTCTTTTACCGCGGCTGCCCCGGGCCCGCTCTGCCCGCGCTCCGCGACCCGCGGGGGCAGCTGCGCTTCCTGCGGGCATCCCTGGGTCCCGCTCCCTCCAGAGAGCAGCAGCCGCGGGGCACCGGGCAGGGATGTGGCTTTGGTCCCGGTTTTGCCCAGCGCTGCTGGGAAAGCTTTTCCATCTCCGCTGCTCGAGCACCCCGGGGCTGCTGGAATGCCGGGAGTGCTCCAAACACCACTGCTGTGCTCTTAATGGAGATCCTGTCCAAGTAAAGTCTGGGGAAAGAGTGCAGACACAGCCGTAATGAATGAGGGTTGAATTGCACCACCAGCTAATTCAACAGAAAAATCCTTGGAATACAGGTCTGTGGCATGCTCACGTGTGTGTATATCCATCCATCCATCCATCCATCCATCCATCCATCCATCCATCCATCCATCCATCCATCCTCCTCCCTCCCCAGTGCCAGCACTCACACTCCAGCTTCTGCTTGCTGCAGGTACCTGCTGCTCACCAAAGCAATGGAGGAGCCCTCCTCTCCTTCATCCTCAATTTACATTCCTATTCCCGTAATAGCTATCTTGGGATAGTTCTGGAATTAAAATGTTTCAAATAACAGAGGGAAACAGGGAGTAAGTGAGTGTTGCAGTAGAAACGTAACTCCTTGAGTAATAGATGTGGTGAAATGTCTTTTATTTTCCACACTATTCTGGTGAATTTTCTGTATCTTTGCCCATGGCTGCTGGAGACAAAGCCCTGAGCTTCTGGAAATCCTATTGAAATATTTAATTAAGGCAGGACAAAACAAACTGCTTGAACTAAGCAACACTGAATCCCATGCCACAGGCATGGCTGAGGGTTAGATTTTCTGTCAAGGGTGGGTTTCAGGAGCCTTTCGGTGCCTTTATGTAGTTTTAAATTGTTGGTTGTCCCTTAAAATCATGAACAGCTTCCACAGCACCCAGCAGCAGCCGCTGAGTTAAACTGTCACAATAGGAATCTTGTGTTGCAATAAGGTCACTTAGAAATAAGCCTTCTTAATTCAGTAATCCAAATCAGGGTTGGCTTGGTGTGTGAAAATTTGCAGAGTTCTTCATGATGGCAAAGAGAGATTTAAAAATAAAGCTGTGTGGGATCAGCAGAGCTTTCCCTTGGACTAGACAGTCACAACTGCATTTTTCAGCCTGAAAAGAATCACTGAAACTGGTTCCTGAAACTAAAAGAGGAGATTAGCAGTTATATCACTGGAGGTGACCAGAAATCCCCAGATATGTTCCATTGTCATGCATATCCTTTACAGCCCCCGTGTCCCCGGGTCTGGTGTATTCCAGCAGCTCCCGGTTCCCCCCCAGAACACAGCTCTCCACAGGCAGCAAAACCAGCCTTGTTCCCGATGATTTTTCCCTACAGAATGCCACAGGAGGGCAAGACTCCCCAAAATAAAAATCTGCTGCCAGAACCACGTGTGGGTGTGTATTCCCAGGACTCAGGTGGTGCAGCCAGGGGCTTGTTCCCGATGGGAAGGAGCACATTCCTCCCAGGCAGGGCTGGTGGAGGCAGCAGCTTGGTCTTGCTCCAGTGGGTTGTCCAGAGAGTGATTCCCGTTTCCCCTCAGGCTGCCTCTCATTAGCATGGATCGGGGGAAGGGCATAAAAGACTCCAGCTCATTTTGAGTCTGGAAAAACTTTTCTTCAAAATGACAACCCAAGTGTTCTGGCTCCTCTGCTTTGTCATTAGATCATCTTCTGGTAAGTCTGTTACCTTCGGAGTGGGGCTGGGGCAGCTCTGCCTCGGGAAGCAGGGGAGGCTAAGGACTTTCCTACAAACCCTTGCTCGGGCAGCCCCCCAGCCTGCAGCCTTTTCAGCAGGTGAGGGCTCAAGAAAGAAACATTTCAACATGTTTGTGCAATGGGAATGTAGATTGCAATATTTAATTTGCCAGCATTGGGAAGAATTAAGAGCGCCTGGCAGAAGCAGGCAGGGAGCTGGTGCTCTGTCCTGCCAGCCACCAGTGGCAGGTGAAGTTGGATTTGCTTCTGCATTTGGGATTTTTATAATTTGTATGTGACCTTTCTCTTTTAGTCCCCACCACCTGTAACTCCAGATGTGTGGCTGACTTTAACATGTTCAGTGTGCCCTGGGTCCCTGCAGCAAGCTGTCCTGAATGGATTTATTTGGGTTTTAGTGCTTCACTGACAGAACAGAAATAGCATTTACATCTGTTCCACTGAGATTTGGTTATGTTGCAGTCATATTTCTTAGGTTGCAACAACTAGACAGGAATATCTTGGTACGGGAGGAGGAACCTCAAGGTCCTGAGCAGATTGAGTAGAGAAAAATGAACTATTTCTTGATACAATCCGTGACTGAGAAGGCGTGATAAAGTGGTAGAAGAGTTTATTTGCACACCCAAGTCTGAGACACCTGTTCAGAGGGCACAGCTTCACACTGAACCATCTCCAAACCCCCCTTGCCTGCTGCTTTTGGCAGCTTGGACTTCTTCCACCCCTCTCTCCACGGACATTCTTTTGACTTTACGTGTGGCCAGCCCAAATATCAGGGAATCTTTCCCATGACAGCAGCTGGTGAGAGCACAGGGGGAGAAGTGGCAAGGTCAGCAGTTGAGTCAGTTATAGGAGATAAACCAGGACGTTGTTCATCTGTGTATGTCAAATCTCTCTTTTCACACGAGGAGCTGGGATCAGCCTCCTACACAGAATAACCACGGCCGTGAACACCAGACAGAGGCTGTGTGTGGGTGAGCTGTGTGAAAACTCTGCTGGCTCACTCCAAGCCTGCAGGGAAGGTCTAAAGGAAAAGGAAAATAGACTGCCGGGGGAAGTTCCTCTCCTGCTGGGCTAAACATTTTGGTAATTTTTCTTTGTGAGGTTCAAGAGATCAAGGTGAAGGTATAAATGAAAGTGTAGGTGGTTGCCCAGCTTCTGTGAACAGTGCCATTAAGTTATTTTTTTTCCCTGGACTCCCAGGCACTTCCTCTCTTTCTCAAATATCCTCTCAAATTAAGCAAAGCCCTGAAATAATTATTACTCAGCAGCACTAGCCTAATTACTGCTACTACATGCTCAAGTCAGAGATCCAAAATTGTGGATAAAGACCTTTCCAGTAGCATCCAAAGCTACTGAAGTCTGGATGACATTGTCAACAGGCATCCCATGGATGGGAAAACCAAATAGTTCTGCTGTCATGGTCTCTTAAACAAGCATCCCAAATGACAACGTGAACCTTGTTTCCTCAGATGCTCCCTGGAGATTCAGGGGTTTGAGAAAAGGGTTTGTTTTTAATTTGAAACAATAATAAAGTAAAAATGCAAATCTCCTGTTTTGCTCACACAGCTGCATTCCCTGTACGGGACCATCAATATCTGAGTAGAGGAACGAGGAGCTCTAATGTGCTTCATCTATTGAACTATTTATTAGTTTTATGTCTTCTTGTTGAAGGCCTCACTTATGGGTTAGAGCCTCAAATCTTCCCATTCTGAAACATTTGGAATAAAAGACTTAAAACACTGATTTTTCTCTCCTTTTTTTGCCTGTAGGATCCCTGCTCTATGCTGAGAAAGCCGGCCAGGCTCTCAGCAAAGATGTTTTTAGCTCAGCAGCTGCTGCTGACGTTCAGGTGAAAGCGGCGGGGCGGGGCACGGGCAGTGCCAGCGGGAATGCCAGGGAAACGGGAATGGCGCCGGGAATGCCCTCCCTGGCCGCCGACAGGAAGAAAGGCGCGGAGCCGTCCCTGGAGAACAGCACAGGGCCGAGGAAGCGCCTCGGGCTCCGGGGGCGGCGCCGGGCCGGGGCCAACAGCGTGGGCGGCCGAGCCCCCCGCCCGAAGGCGCCGTCCCGGCCGGGAGCGCGTCCCGCTCCGCGCCCTGCAACGGCGGAGCGCAGTGATGCTAACGCCCCGCTCCACCTCAACCGAGCGGGGAAGGCAGAGCCCGACAAAGAGCCCGAGCCCTCCAGGGGCGTCCCCGGCCCCTCGTGGGTCACCAACCGCTGGTCGCCCAGCTCGCTGCAGCTGGGCGGGCTGAGGAAAGGTAAGGGACGGGCTGCCCAGAGCTTCTCCGAGGCTGGGGCACAGTGGGGTGAGACATCCCCAGAGGGCCCCTGCTGTCCCTCAGGCTGTGCTCCTGTTGTAGGTGGTGACAAGGAGGAGGTGTGTCTGTCCGAGTGCAGGAAGGAGCGGGATGAAGTGGAGGCTTTCTGTGCCAGCGAGTTTGGTAGGTGGTGTCCCTCCCCCTCAACCCACAGGGACAGAGCACCTTCTGTCCCCTTGGCACTGATACTGCACTGCTACTTTTAAAATACTGCGATTAGGATACAGTATGTCCAATAATTACCAAGTATTCAAAAAGGACCCACCACAATTTTTCATAAACATACTTACATTACCTTTTCCCTACCTTGGGCTAGTACTGCCCTTTTTTCTGTTTCCTCTGGAGGAACAGTGTCCTTGAGACTGGTCAATGGAACTGAAAAGACTAATTGTTTTAGATACTCTCAGATTTAACATTGAAGCTGGGTTATTTATCTCTTACCATTTAGAGCAAGTTTGATTTTGGGAATGGAGGTTTGAAATGAAAATAAAATGGTGAACCAAACAGAAAGAAGACTGTGATTCTCTCTCTAGCGAGGATTCTTCTTGAAGTTCCTTAGGATTCAGTGTCTTTAATCCTTGTGTTCACACTGATGTAACTAAAGGTGGCAGGAAACAGCCTAATATTTTTGTACAGACTTTGTTTAAGGACAAGCATTTTCTGACTGAAACCCTGCCTTGTGCTTACAGAGTTGTGAAACAGATACCAACTTTTTCTCACAGTATTTTAAGAGATAAGGAAAATACAAACCCAGTGGTAACAGATGTTTCCATTTGTAGAACATAAACACGTTAGGAGACATCTGTTTTCTCTAAATGGAGAAGTCAGGAAGTGCTTTCTACAAATGCTGTCCTGCTTTGGTTTTTACCACTCTCACACATTCCTATCCAACATGGGCTTCACAGCAACCTGACCTCTGTGTGTTCAAGACCTTAAAAAACAGCTCTGCTCCTAAATTGAAAGGACAGGTTGGAAAAAGTCTGAACAACATATGAGCCAAGGTTCCAAGGCAGTGATCAGAGAGAGCTCTTCCTTGCTTTACATTTACAGTGCAGATAAAAGAATAAATGACTTGAATCAGAGTTCTCCCCCTGAGGCAGGTGTAACACCAGGTGCAGTAGCCCCACTAACACAGAGCTGTTTTCCCACCCCTGCACTCAACTCTGCCAGAGTCAGAAACTGGGAGAACAGCATAAAGGGAATGTCTGAGCTCCCAACACAACCTACTTGTGCCCCTGTCTCTTGGTATGACAAGGGCCTTTTATTTCAAAAGCCAAAGTATTTCATTACCAGCTTGACTTTTTACTTCATTGGAAAGTTTTAAATTTGAAAATTTTACTTTGTTAGGTAAATATGCCCACTTTATATGGTACTGAATGGTACTGAACCCATTGCTTTCTTCCCTAAGAAACATCTCAAACCTGTAAACAAGTTTTGCAAAGCAGCAAAACTTCAGGCAGTGACCTCACCAAATGTGATTATTTGAAGTAATTCCCACTGCCCACTCCTGAGCCAAAGGATTCCTGCTGACACTTCCTTTACAGCACTTCAAATGACAGCCTTCACACATACCCTGAAAATTGCCATGATATAAAATTTGATCTTATTTTCCCCTCTCCCTTAAAACAGCAGTGAATGGAATTGTTTATAACCTGGAAAGCCTGGGGAATGGAGTCCAGTGGATTACCCTCTTGGCAGACAGTGATGGATTGTACAAGATGAGTCGCCTGTATGTCACTCCTGACGCCGCCTTCTTCCGAGTTCACATCTTGGTTGTGGATACTTTAAACTGCAGTAAACCATGTCCAGACTTTAAACTTGGTAAATCATTCCAGCTAAATCCATTCTGCTATTCCTCTGCATGCACTGCAATCTCAGTCTGCCTTACTTTAATAGGCTTAGCCTGGGTTGCTGGGAAAATTTGGAAGAAAAGTATTTACTTAAAGTTGAGGCCTTTTTTCCCATTCAAGTTTCTCAAAACTTTCACAAGAGAACCAACTGCATGAGGAAGTCAGGTACCAGCATAGCCCTTTCTTAATTCTATCCCGTTCCAAAATGAAGGCAAGTTTTCAGGATTCCTAAAACAATACAAGCAAGAGCTTAAGCTGATGCCTTTGTAAGTCGTTCAGTTTTCCTTTTAAGCGCAAGTTTATCAAATACCAGCCTTCCCCCCGACAGTAAATCATCACTTCCACGCCAGCACCACCCCCAGGTCCCAGCAGAGCTCAGGGTGCAGTGGAAGCCCCGTGTTCAGGATGCTTCCACCGGCACAGCTCCACTCTGTTCCCAACAGAGTGCCCTCGGAGTGCCCCCCAACTCATTCCCCGAGGCTCAGCAGCCCTGTTGGTTTCCTTTGTGTCGTTGCAGGCAGCAGGTACATCGTGATGGGGCACATCTACCACAAGCGCCGGCAGGTGCCCGCCGAGCTGCTGCCGGCGCTGCGCGGGCGGCTGCGGCCGGGGGACGGCTGGGTGGGCAGCGGCGGCAGCTTCGTGAGGAGATTCCACAGGAAAAGCGATCTCAGGGTGAGGGCAGCGCGCTCCAAGTGTCCTTAGGAGGCCGGGGCTCCGTGCAGGACGCGGGAGCAGCGGGATGCCCCTCGGAGCACAGCCGGCCGTGGGCAGCGCTCCCGCAGCCCCACTCCGCTCCTGTGCTCGGCGAACGCCGGGGCCTCGAGAGGCCCCACGGAACTCACCCCACGGAACCCACCGGCCGTGAATTGGCTCCAGCTGCTTCCAGAGCACCAGGTTATTGGTGCTCCCCCGCTGCAGCGTGCCCCGAATGATCTGTAGGAACCGTAATGCAAAATTCTGGCAGTGTCGTCCTCAGTACACCACAAGTGCACTTTGAACCCCTCACCTTGAACACATTAAATGATACCACAGCTTTATCTACACAGGATGTTCACTGTGCTTTCACAGTTCTGCCTAATGCATTTGATTTCAGAGAAACCAACACCACTAAGTACCATTTGTATTATTTTTGTCTCCTCAACCATGTCTATGGTATTTTGGAAAATTACACCGCTCTTCCAGCAGAGCTGGGTGTTCACACAAAGCATACAGAAAAGAGTGTAATAATTTGAGTATATTAACATACTGACTGAAAGCAAGTCAAGAACTGCAAACCACAAATGCCCAGTTGCATTTACAAGTGATGGTGCAGGGAATGCAAAATGAGCACAGGCTGCACACACTGGGTGTGCCAGGGCACTTTGTTCTAGAGCAGTGCTGAATGCCATTCTTCAGGAGAAATATTGCGAAGCTTGTACTTGCACAAGTGTAAAGTTACTTTTTAAGTCAAAAAGACAATATTTTATTACCTTAGTGTGGTGAAATTGAGATGTTTGTTGTTCCCAGTCAGTATTTGCAAATAATAAGTCTGTAAAAGAAACTAATAAAATGCTCATGATGTTCTCCTTTCACTGTCTCCAGGGTTCTGGAAGACCCAAAAACCTTACGTAATGATGTTGCAGAAAGGCACCTCTTTGTGTGACAAGTTGGCTAAGGATTTGATACATATTTATATTAAGAAATGTAAAAAATGCAGTACAGCTCTAAACCCCACATACTCAGTGATATGTGACCTGCCACAAGAAGCAGTGGCTTCTATGGAAGCATGTTCTGTTTTGAAACAAGGTGGTTCTGACACACTGTCCTTGTCACACACCTCTGCAGCTTCATTTAGTGTCACTGAAAAGCCACGGAGCAGGGGATGGGATGGGCTACGCTGCATCAAATATTTCCTGACGTGGAGCAAATACAAAGAGCAAACATCCCCTACTTGGGACACAAAAGGCTCTTACTGGAGGATAGAAATTTACTCACAGCATGAGCCTACCTAAAAAATACCATGTCTCACTTTTGGTATGTGAAAGACTTTGCATGGAACACAGCATGGATTGATGGAATTTTCCTGAGAAAACCTGAGGGGGTTTTGATTTGGCAGAAGGACTGTTCTGGCAATGAATCAAAGCTCTCGAGTGACTGGGAGGGACAGAAGGAGGAAGGGTTACATGTGCATCTCGAGTTTCTTTGTTTCTATTTTCAGGGGAAGTCCAGGGATTAAGCAGCAACTCCTCCAGGCATCCCCTGCCCGGAGCAGCAGCCGAGCCCCATTCCCCTTATCCTGCTCCAGCCCAGGGAAGTGTGGGCACAAACCCAGCGTGTGCCTCCCTGGGCCTGTCCTTGGGAAGGGACAAACAAGCACAGGACACCAGTGCTAAGGACATCCCAAGCCCCAGTTCAGTGCCCATACCTGACAAAAAACACTGGAATACAGATGTTGCTCTGGGAGCCTGAAAAGTGATTTATCCCATGTTCTCTTCCTGTGTTACCAAGTTCTCTTACCTTTCCCTTCTTGATTGGAAGGTCCCTCCTTAAAATGTTCCCACAGCAGCTGAGCAACAAATCCCTGTGTGTCACAGCCCCGCTGAGACAGGGCTGGAGCAGGAGCAGGACTATTGTCACCAGGCTCATCACATACTAAACACACCTCCTGAACAACAACAATTCCCAGATCAAGGGGATGTCCAGTTTTGCACTTGCTATTCCGAAACTCTCCCAGCAATAACCACACTGGGAACTGGGTGGCATGCACATTCAGCAGCTGCCATGGTAATTTTGGTACCTCACAGTCAATAAATTCCTTTCCAACAGGATAAATATGGAAAATTCTGCCACCACCACACAGAAATCTGGGTGTAAAGGAATAACTGTTCTCACCTTGTCTGTCCAGGAGTTTACTCGAAGCTTTTGGGTAAGCCCAACTTCTTACTGTACTTTAAATCTCCAATTAACTCTTGCACAAACTAAATTGAGATTGAGAATAATTGCTTCAAATTTGAGGAGACAGAAAAGGAAAATCAAGCTGGCACAGCTCACATTATCCATATCTTACAATATATGACCATTTCAAAACAACTGTTGCAATAATTTATAAAATACAAAGAAGACGAGGACTGAGCAGAGATCACAAATCTTATGAACTTTATGCTTGATGGCAGGTGGGGATTAATTACAAGTGATTTATTTTCTGTAACACCATTTAACTATAAAACATCACCACTAGTAAATCCAGAGAAGTACCTTGACCTGCCCAATGGCAAGTGAACACACTGAAACAGGTTCTCATGGAATCACAGAATGGTTTGGGTTGGGTGATTAATCAGCAGCATTAAATTGCATGTATGTATTTCTTCCCTAAACAACCTGATTCACAGTTACATATGATCTGGCAAAGCCAAGACCTATATCCAATAACATTATCATTGTTTCATTAGAAACACCACCAAATCCATGTCAAACACATTACTTTATTTGTCTAGGATGATGTGTCCTATAAGGTACAAAAAAGTACTCTTCAGTTTGCCACAATTTGTTAAAAACAGTAATCTATTGCCTACAGGTAGGAAAGGTTTATATCATGTCAATATGAATTTAGGTACGAATAATAGTACAGAAATGCTGGGATGAGATGCAGGATATGTCCCAGTGCTGTTAAAGGTGAGATTTTTCCTTGTCCCATTAAAACACAATGCTTACAATATGCAGCATTTTTTAAAACGTCAAAGGACAACATAACCTAAATGCAACTACTCTTCTTTGATTTTCAGAAGCATAAATGGATTATTGTTTCCACACTGAACAATTAGTAATTTTCACAGATTGGTTAAATGACAACAATGTATGTACAAAAACACATGGGTTTTTAGTAGATAAAATCCCCCCAGAAGAACCTGAACACCTGAGCTGGAAGTGTAAGAAAGGGTGGTCAGTAGCAACATCTTTTTTAAAGAAAAATAACAGAGGAGGTTCTTGCATAGCAAGGTGTGAGGTTAAACCCAAAAGGAGCTTATCCATAAAACAGGTAAATCCCAGACCACTGGTAGAACAGAAGTTGACTGTGAGTTAGTGCAAAAGCTGGTCAGGTGGGTGAGGAGCTGCAGAGAAACCAGGGCTGGGACCTACAGACAGGTACCAGAGCAAGTCAGTCACACACAGGGAAATAAACCTCCTCATCTACAATTTGCATCTTCTTGGACTCTGGTTCATCCCTCCTGGCAGTGCTGCCCCCATAGGAAACACGGAGGCAGCCCAGGGACACAATTACAGAGTGTCCACATTCCCAGAGCACCTGGCAAAGATCACTGAGCTCCAGTGGGCAGGAACACCTGACAAACACCTCCTGTCCCAGCTGGACACTCCTGTGGGCACCACAGACACCTCCTGTCCCAGCTGGACACTCCTGTGGGCACCACAGACACCTCCTGTCCCAGCTGGACACTCCTGTGGCACCACAGACACCTCCTGCCCAGCTGGACACTCCTGTGGCATCACAGACACCTCCTGCCCTGTCCCAGCTGGACACTCCTGTGGCACCACAGACACCTCCTGTCCCGTCCCAGCTGGACACTCCTGTGGCATCACAGACACCTCCTGCCCTGTCCCAGCTGGACACTCCTGTGGCACCACAGACACCTCCTGCCCTGTGCCAGCTGGACACTCCTGTGGGCACCACAGACACCTCCTGCCCTGTCCCAGCTGGACACTCCTGTGGCACCACAGACACCTCCTGCCCTGTGCCAGCTGGACACTCCTGTGGCACCACAGACACCTCCTGCCCTGTCCCAGCTGGACACTCCTGTGGCACCACAGACACCTCCTGCCCTGTCCCAGCTGGACACTCCTGTGGCACCACAGACACCTCCTGCCCTGTGCCAGCTGGACACTCCTGTGGGCACCACAGACACCTCCTGCCCTGTGCCAGCTGGACACTCCTGTGGGCACTGTCTGGTCGGGATCACAGGGCTGGAATGCGGGCGGGTCCTGGCTGTTCCCACCCCTGCTCCTGGCAATCCCTACACTCCTGCACAGATCCCCAAAGTGTCTCACACACGTGGCAGCGCACACTCAAACACACCTACGGCTGTGGGGAGAACAATGATCTCCATTTATTTTGTTTCATATACATCCATATTTTGAATTTTAATACAAAAGAAAAAAAAATTAGAATCTGACAAATGTTTACAAACAAGATACCTTCAAATAGATTTTACTCAGTTCAGTCTGGTGCAGAGTAAATGACAAATTGTACTGTTTGTTATATTCAAGGCAACAGAGTCTGTAGTCCATGACCACTCAGCCCAAATTGTATGCAAGCTTGTTTTTATCTACCATGAATGATAAACTCCTTGTTGATTCCCAGTCCTGTGTGTGTGCACATGTGTACATAGCAGCTCCTTTCATAGAAAGAAAAGACATCTAGAGGTCTTCTTGTACTTTTACCTACAGGAATCATGTTAAGATACAGAATGGATTACATGGAACCAGGGCTGGATTTCATAAGAAAAAATAATTAGCTGACAAATGAGGGCAGCAATAAAAAAGCGTCTTTTTTGCAACAATAAATAAATACAGTCAAAGTTTTCTGTGTGGACTTTAAACCAGCTTCTTCACTGAAGAACAGACGTGGCATTTCCATGGAGTTAAACGTGACCCCATTTACTGTATCTTTTTTCTTGCTCTCTTTCTCTCTCTCCTTCAACAAAACAGTTTTCCTGCTTCTGCCACAATAGTACAACAATTTGATCTTGACAAGAAAGTGGTGCTGCTGATTTTTATTTCTTTGTCCTTTGGACAAAATAAGCCAAGAATATAATTTGACTGTTGTGACCAATAAAAACACAGTTTACATCAAGTCTTGTCAGGATAACCTGACTAAAAACATCTGGCTCCTTAATTAAAAATTGTCAGACAACCAGATCCTTGCTCGTGTGTTTGGTTAACACGCTGAACTCTAAGAAGCTGTAGACTGCAGTTTGTTGTTATGGGACCTGCAGAATACAGAAGAAAGTGAAGAATTAAGCACCCTTCAGTTTGCAGAACACAGTTGCTGCTAGGTGTTGCCAAAAATAAATCACAATAGGAGAATAATCACCATGTTGCTGTCATTTATTTTTTTCCCCTTCAGAAAAAATAATAATTCTTGCTCTGAATTTTAAGCCCATTTTCTCCTCCAGAATACAAATATTTCAGTACTTGTAAAATGCAGTGTGTCACTGGGATATGCCTGAATCAGTTGTACTCACATATTTACATAATAGTAGTCCACCAAAAGGAAAGCAAAAAGACATTTTTAGTTTTAAATATTTATAATAAGGTCTACTTTGCTTAAATTTATTCAATAAGTCTCTGGATTAACTTAATAGGAAAAAAAAACCTGAACAGGCATGTTAAAATCACATTTTTGCTAAGCAGAGTTCAGCAAAACTCCTCTTTGACATTCACAGTTTTATTAGTGACTTAAACTAAAACAATAAAACACAAGGTTTCCATGATGAATTTTTCCTTTTTCTTGATACAGTATTTGAGGAACGGAACAATTTTTTTGTTAATACAGTTATGTTCACCAGTGTGACTGCTGGCAACAAAAACAACATCTACTTTTTAGACAAATGATCTGGATTTTTAGGGCAGTTTAATGTCATTGGATTGTACAATAAAAGAAAGTGACCCCAACATCCAGTTCTGATTCCAGTTAAAAAGTTCAGACTAAAGATATCACAATCTGCAAGAAAAGAAAGAAGACGGATGGTATAAATGAAAAACAAGAACAAATAAGATGCAACAGTGAAATCAGTGTGCAAGCACAGGGAGTGCTGGGGCCCCAGCTAATGGCAGTGACACAAACATGAGTTGAAAATTACCTGACAAAAATTATTACGGTATTGAACTGGAAAGAAAAATGCATATTCTTTTTCAGGAATGTCTATGTAAGGGAAACCTCTACATCAGCCCTTCTTCAGAAAAAAAAAAAAAAAAAAAAAATTAAAAGTTTAATTCTGAAAGGTAAATTTTGAATTGTTTCATTTTCCATACCCTACTTTAAACCTTACTTACTGCCGTGTTTCAAAGGTGGTAAATGATAAAAAGATGAGAGAAGGAGTAACACTGAAGCAATTTAATTTCTTTCATTGGATTATAAAATTCACAGCAGGATTGTCTCTTAATTAGCATGAGAATTATTTACTGCAGAATAGAACATCAGCACAACTCAGACACAATATTTGCCCTGATAAGAAATTATTTTCTGCAGCATCGAGTTGACATATCACTCAAATTTTGCAAATTCACGACACCACCCAAATTTTTAACAGCTCATTTTGAATAAACATTCCAAAGTAACCTTCTTGAAATCATATTTAAGCCTTAATTTTGACAAAAGTTTCCAGGAAAGTGCATGGAGTAGTAAATACTGTGCAAATACAAGATAAGCTTAGAAAGGAGATTTCAGGGGCCAACACAACACCTGTGGTTAGGAACACTCCAGCTTACCTGCTTGCCTTAAATCCTTTTAGTTTCTGTACAAAGAAAGACTCGAGAACTTCTGCACACTGGTAAAAAGGGGAGTCACTTGGATTGTAGTAACGGCAGTTATCAAAAATTTTGGTCATGTCTGCCACAAACTCCGTGACCTTTTTGTAGTAGCGTTTCAGGATTCTTTCCTCCATGGTAGCAAGGTCTTTAAAGAAACCAAAGATTATTTAAATGAGAGACTTGCATCCTAAACAGGAATCTACATTGTCAAGACTGTGGGAAACAAAGCATTGTTCAGATTAGAGGCTTTCCCAGGAATGCTGGTTGTCACTGCAGGTCTCCCTCAGAAGAGACACTTAGGCATGAATGTGTTGTGTGCAGGAAAAGTCAATAACATACAAGAATCACCATGACTAGGGGAAACCTTTGCAAGGAGCTCCCACTTTTTCTGAAGAAATGAAGGGACAAGGTCAGACAATTACGATCCACATGCACATGTAACAACCATCACCTACTGATTATTTTTTGAATTCCTGCCTTGCTTTGAATGAACTATCAATTCTCATGGGCATGTGCACATTACACATGGCACAGATGAAATATTTTAAGTATAGGGTCATGCAAAATGCCTGAGCTCTCATCCTTACTGACCAGACACATTAAGGAGACAGGAATGGTGATATGAGTAACAACTGTCCTATCTTAATGCAAATGTCAATTAAAAACAGGGAGAGGAACAAAACCTCTCAAATATAAATATAGCTGTGTAAATGTCTAATGTTACTTTTAGCCTATCTGCCCTTGGAAAATGCCTTGAGGTGCTTATTTTGAAACACCAGTGATGCCAGACTGTGTGCAAAGAACTGCAGGTAGGTCTGGATTACATGGTGTATTTTACCCAGATTTAATTGTATTATAAATGTCTTCTCCTCCTACTTAAGTCAGAAAGGGCTAAATACACTTTTGCCTGCTCCATCAATAATACTGTTATTTGAGCTTTCCTTATAAACTTTAACCCATCCATCATGGAATAAGAGCTGTTCAGCAATGTTATAACAGCACAGTCCAAAACTTTGGAATGGGAAAGGACACAATCCCTAAACAAAGTATTATTTTCAGTCAGCATACCACAACATTTTGCCAAGATACTAAACTGAACATTCCTATTTCTAGGATGAGTAAGGAGTAGGTGAGAAAGCTCAAATGATACACTGGTTTTCACTGAGAGATCTGAAAAGGTATTGGTTCAATACTGTAAGGAAAGGAGTAACATTCCCAAAACCATTTCTGTCAGGAGGTAGATTTTCCCAGGAGGTTTCACATGCGAGTGCTTATCCAGTTTTAACTGGTGAGCTCTAAGAAGATCAGAGTAAAGCACTGGAAAGCTGCAGCATCTCTTCTTCCACTTTGCCCACTTTCACAACATCTGAATTCTTTTTTTCCCTGCAGCTTTAAAGACAAATTACACATAATACAAAATTTACTATCAAGTAAGATGAAGATAATTTTGAACTCCATCTCTTAAGGTGTATGTCACACTTCCATAGCATCACCTCCTCCTCAGCCTCTGGAGTACATATCCCAACCTTTGGAGGAGGAGCTCATTACAAAGACAGAAGAAAATTGTCCTCTTTAAATAAAGAAATTTAAAAACATGAATTCTATCCTATTATTGCACTGACTTCCACATTCATCTGTAAGACTGGCAGTATTTAGGGTGAAGCAGTCAGCCTAAGAGTAGATAAAACAGCCCTCATGAACTTCTGAATGTATCAGTGAGAATCACAGTGTTTCACCTGCCTAACCTGTGTATTTTGCAGATTATGGCTGGAGTGATCAGCAGGAAATTAATGTGTTATTCTAAAGCCCAAAGTCACTCACTCAGGCTGTTCTCAACAGCACTTACCCATTGGTTCTTTGATGACACCATAATAATCTGGGGCATCGTTGGGATCTACTGGTTCTAGGAACGGCCATGCCATCTTGTGAGCCTGGCAAGGAAACAGGAGAGGATGACAACATACAAAAACATACAATGAAGTTAAATTAGGCATCCTAATAGGTAAATATTTTCATCCTTTTATCTGTTGGGGTCTGGCGTTGAATTTCAGGAAGAAGTGCAGCATTATATTAAAAGGAACCATCATCTGATGACTGGGTAAAGTTTTAAATGTCAGTGACCCAGCAGCTGGGCTTCAAAACAGGAAACTGAAATTCAGACATAACAGGATACTGTGCTGAACAGGCTGCATGGAAAAGTATGGAATGAATTTACTGAGAGAACTTTCAAGTATCCTAAAATTAATATACTTTTATAAATGTCTGTAAAACATAGGACAATGCAAAATATTACTTACAGGATTTCTGTTACCATAATATTAAGAATTTTACCAGAATTCTTAAAAATTCCTTATAGCTGTAGCAGAAAATCCTATTTGGGAGTGACAGACAAACCAGAAATATCAGACAGTGTACATAATTCTTATTATGAGGATGCCATCATTTACATGCTGATAATGATCCCCTGTGAGAACACTCCTGAAATCTGGTAACACTCCATTAAAGTAAGGAAGTGTGGATCACAACCCACAGCAAACTGATCTGAGAACAGAACACTACACCTTCCAATACCCTGTGCAGTTGTACTCCCACTCTGCCTTTTGGGATTCTAAATCTGCTTCCTTTAAAAGCCTTTAACTGCTGGGATTGTTGTTTCACCTACTCAGGAGCAGATTTATTAATTATTGTAAATATTCCACAGCACAGTAACACCAAGCAGGTTTGCAGCTGACACAGTGGCACAGCTTTGCTGTTCCCAAATCTCAGAGCTAATACGGAGAAATCACCCCTTCCTCCCAGACCCACTGGGTCTGTCACACTCCCTGGTGCTGCCAGCCTTGTCCTCACCTGCAAGGAGCGCAGGACCCTCCTCAACCCTTCATAGTCTTTATCTGTGAGAGGACTGAGCACAGTCATGGCATCCTCTGTGGACTGGCACTGGGGACACACGTACTCATCTATGAGATCTGCCTCGCTCTGCAGGATGCCCACGCAGCGCCCGTGGTACCAGTTCTGACATCGGTCACAGCCAATGTAAAATCTGCAAGAGCCAAATCAAATGTCAGTGCCTTCATCTATTTCAAGTCCAGGTTACATTTAAACACATACACCTGCCATCCCCTGCACACAAGCAGATACTTGGCATGATTAATGACAACAGGTAACATCAGATTTCAGAGTGACAAACTCTACTCCAACTGCTTTTGTATTTACGGACCACTTCACATTCCTGAATTTTATACTTTCAAGCAATCAGGATTTCAAAAATAATTCCTCTGCTTTAGAGATGAAAGGAACAGTGTAAAGCCAGAAGCCTCACCCAGCCAGTATCCAAACCAATTCAAGATGCATTTTGCACAAACTGGACTACAACTAGGGCTTGTTTCACTCCATACAAGCACTTTTCATATGGAAGCTTCAGCCTTGTAACTGAATACAGAGGGAGTATTCTATGACACAAAGCCTTACAGTAAAAGATGCATATAATTCACACATATATGTTCATACACCAACCATATACCCCCCCCATGCTAAAATTATATTCTCCAGCCAGATCAGATTAAAGCGCAAAAAAATCCACTAAATACAGTATTTGTCTTTTAGTCTTTCTAACCATCCCATAAAATAAAATAAAATAAAATAATAAAATAAATCCCAATTTAAAGTACATGGTGTTTTAGTAGATTGTTGTTAAAAATAAAAACCACAATACATTTTGACTGCCCTGAGGGACT
The DNA here is from genome assembly GCF_050655825.1 of Lonchura striata. Classification (NCBI taxonomy): domain Eukaryota; kingdom Metazoa; phylum Chordata; class Aves; order Passeriformes; family Estrildidae; genus Lonchura; species Lonchura striata. The sequence goes on along the minus strand of NC_140720.1, from coordinate 4,958,662 downwards.
TGACTTTTCCTAAACATTTACTGAACAGAAACATTTGGGAGGGGGAGACAATTACTGGAAAGCAATTTGTATTACGAATGAATACAATATATGCAGAATAACTCGTTTTTTACTCTTTGCAAGGAACAGGAAAGCACAGTCAGAGCAGTTTTGCTACCTAGACATGGAATAAGAGGTTCTTATCCGAACTCACTGCGACTCATCATAAGGTGTTCTGCAGATACAGTACAACTCCTCACTGCTGCCCTCTTGTGCCCGTTTACACTCATTACAGATGTACACATCCATTTTCTTAGCCTCCTTTTCTGTGATTCCAACACATTCTCCATGATACCAGTTAGTACAAAGATCACAGCCAATATAGAACCTAAAAGTGTTCACAATGAAAATGACAATGTAATTGTCATTTCAAATGGCATGGCACTTTTCCCTGCATTTCTCTCTGATGCACTTGATGCTGGGCTACTTTCTGTCTCAGCTTCCCTGCTGCCTATTCCTTACGAACTAACATCTCATGCTGCAGCTAGACTGGCAGTAAGGTCACTTGGGTCAATTTTGATTTGACAATTCATCAAAATGCACATGTATTAATATGTACATATTAATATGTAACCAGACTTTGACAAAGCTATGGGCTAAAAATCTACTGACTTCAACATGTGTGTGAAAACCTGTCAAAGGCACAAAAAGACAAGGCCAAAGGAAAAGGTTTACATTTTCAAAATTGCAGCTAAAAAGCCACTGAAACACTTCCTTAAGGTTTGAAAATGTAGCTCTCAGTTAATTTAAAAAACAAAAGCAAAGCGCAAACACCAACTAAGAGTTACGAGTACACTACAAGAACATGCAACCAGCAGTGTGTAGGTACATCTTGGTGTAACATGATACAAAAGAAAATTGGGTCAGGGCATGATTGTCAATTTTAAATCTTAGTGGTTTCTTGTTTTTTGTTTTTTTTTTTCTTTTTGGAGGGGCTGTGTGCACTGAAAAACTGATAATAAACTACTTAAAACTGTGACAAAGTGGAATTTTGAGTGAATAATGTTTCCTCTCAGACACAGCTGTGTGACAGAACCAGGTATGGTATGACACAAAGTGAAGGAAACCAGGGACAGAATCATGGGGATGGGACCTTGCACAGAATGATGTGACAAAAGTGTAAAATATTATGCCAGGATGTTTGTAACTCGTGTATGGATCTCTCAGAACACACCTATGACCAGTGACAACCAGATGGGTGACTCTCACATCCATTCTCTCTGCCTAAGCAAAAGCAAGCAGACTCAGAACTTCCATCCTCTTGGATTTTGGAGACCTCAACCCCCTGCCAGGTAGGAATTCTCCATCCTCCTGGATTTTGGAGACCTCAACCCCCCTTGCCCCTGCTGCTGTAGGAATTCCTGCCACCCTGTCAGCCTGCAGGCAACACCCTGGGGACACCAGAGCACCAAGGGTAGTAGCTACCCCATGTTCCACAGGAAGCATCTTTGATTTCCTGGGCCTCTGCACACATCCTGGACACTCAGATCTGCCTTTTCTCTTGTTTTTCAGTTGGGCAAATCCTAAAATAAATATCACACAATTCAATTTCCAAAAAGAATGGCTACACATAGATTCTGGCAACTATCAGCAACTCAGCCTGCACCCCCTTCCCAAGAGGGGCTGTGTCTGCTCCTGGTGATGTGGGATCACAGCATCCAGGTGTAGATGCTAAACCTTGCCACTGGCATGTGGAGCAGGTGCCACATTATGATTTAACAAGTAAGCTGAAATCTTAGTAGGAATCTTAGAAAGATATCCTTACTGACCGTCCTTGTATCAGCAAATCCCTATAATCCTGGAGTATCATGAATGAGAAATAAACATAAGAGATCTGCAATAAAATACACAGCACAAAACAACTTACAAAGTTTTACTAAGTCAAAGAAAATCACAGGGTATTTGTAAAATACCACAACTTGGCTTTTCAAGTAGCAAACCTATCTTTTCTGAAGTAGAAAAGAGACACCAGCACAAAGTGGACAATCCAATGCCTACATATATATGAAAAAAAAAAAGTCTCAGAAAACTGTTTTAAAACTTGAGTAATTCCTTTCCAAACAGTGAAAGGATTATGTACTTCAACGGTACAGATATAATTTGTAAGAACATCAAATTTAAAATTCACAAAAAAGCAAAGCAGCACAGCTCAATCATATTTCTAAGGATACTACTGAGTTATTAACATTTCCTTTTCTTGAAGTTTTATTCAGTGCACTGAAGCACAGTTCTCCATTCAAGCTACCAAAATTCACTCTATGACCACTGGAGTCAACACAAAGCCTAACAAACAAATCCCTTTGCTCACTCACTAACTCCAGATGTAGTAACACACAGACCTCTGGTATCACAATCAGAGAACAGGGTCCCTCTTAAGTACACTGGGTGACAGAAAATCTGACATAGACACAAAGTTAAGTGAGGCTGGGGACACCTCTCAGAGGTGGCAGTGACATAACAGCCAGAGCACCATTCTGATCTTCCTGCAGCACTGGCAGCCCAAGGAGGAGCCCCATTTCCCACACTGAACTCAAAAGTGCAATGGTAAGAGCTACTTAAACCAAGGTGAAAAAAATCTCAAATATCTCAACTTTGTTAAAAGACGTAATTAAAACCCAAAAAAGGCTAGAAGGAACCTCAGGAGGTCCCCTAGTCCTGGCCCTAAACTTCATGGAATGAAGAACCATGACCCATGGAGTGAATGCACTACTCCAGATCTATGGTTTCCCTGTTATCAGCCCTTAAAGTACTATCAAATGGTACCAGTTCTAAGTTTTAGGTATTGACACTTGGAATGAGTCTGAAGTCAAATTTATCATACATACATCTCTACACAGCACTCAGATGAGAGAAAACCATTACTAACCACTGTTAGTCACCTCTAGCTTAAACAGAACATGTAACACTATCCCCTGGAATCCACTGGATTCTCCACTCCAGCACTTGCACCATTCCTTCACAGCACTGTATGTAGCGTAAATACTTTTCCCCATTCAGTTAGAATCAAACTACAGGGAACTGCAGTTTTCACTTTGTCAAATGGTTAAATACTCATTTCTCTCAACCCTGGCATGCAAATAGTAACACATGGAAACCATTTCTCCCTGAAACATTGTCCAAAGTGAACTGCAGTCCAGCGACTCGGATCCCCCTTTACTGGTACTGCCTTACAACAAAAAGTAATTTAATGGAAGACGGTCCCGAAGTTATTTCTGAAGAACATCAGCTACTTCTTCAGGAGAAATTGCTCAAACCAAATTGTCACTTGCTTCTGAGGCAGAGGCAAAACGGCAAAAGAAAGAGTAACAGAGCGGAGGGGAAAAAAAAGAAAAGAGTATGTGCATGTGAGACAGGAAGGTCACACAATGGAGACATGCAAACGAGTAAAATCTAAACCACGCACAGTAACAGTATCAATCGAGTATGTTCATATTTGTAACTGCTAGCGGAAGATAGAGACTTTATTCTCTACACCTCAGTGATCCCTGCAATAACCTGCCACTAGCTCCACTTCTAGCACTACCTGGTGCTACGAGCTGACACTAAACCTAAAGCTAAGGACATGCAGGAGGGGCTGTGGCATCGCTACTCACTTGGACTCGTCGTAAGGCGTTTTACAGATGCAGTAAAGCTTTGTGTCCTTCTTCGTTTCCTTTGAGGTAGTAGAAATCATTTTCTTTTTCTTGGACTTGGAAGCTGAGCAATCTTTCTCCTCCTCTCGTTTCCTCTTCTGGGAGGAGACTGGCACGGGGACAGTGGTGGAGGAGGAGGAGGTGACGCTGGCTGCTGGCAGCTGTGGCGGTGCTGGTGGCACTGGTGGCGGTGGTGGTGGGGCAGCTGCGGCGGCCGCAGCAGCTGCGGCTGCTGCTGCAGCAGCTGCTGCCTGGGCTCTTTCTTTTTCTTTCTTAATTTTAGTCAAGTCTCTCTTTAGCTCCTCCTGAAGTGTATTAAACGAATAAATAGAGGGAGGCACTTCACATGATTATTGCAAGACAGGGTTAAAATCTAGGCAAAAATCCCCAAGCTTAACCAAAAGTAAACAATCAAATACATTTAAATATGCATTTTTTCATGTTCTGAACCTACAATTCACATAATATTAAGGGATAACACTCTTGGGCTACAATGGCCCCTGCCTGTAACTTATCAGAAGCTGTTTCATGAAAGAAGGTAATTTCAGTCCAGAAGAAAACCAAGAGCCCTTCAAAGGACATATGAGCAGCTTTGCAGAGATCCAAAACCACAGTTCCTTCCTGTAAATTTCCTTAAATTCTCACTAAGTAAACAGACAAAGATTAACACAGAAATACTCTCCCCAGCTTAATATCAAATTAGCCTTTGAGACTCTGTCTTACCTGCACTTCAATCTGTAGATCTTTGTCCAGAAGTGCTCTTTTTTTCAGTATTTCAGCTTTCAGCTGCTCTTTATGCTTGAAAAGCAGAGCTGAGAGCTTGGTTGCGTTCTGTTTGCTCCGCTTCTGCTCCACACTCTCTTCTCGCTTCCGTTTCTTAGCTGCCTGCTTTTCTTCTTTGTCTATCTTATCCAGAATATATTTCATCACTTGGTTGCACACAATCATTCTGGGGAAGGAATAAAGGAAAAGGACGTTGTGCTGACCTGCCTGTTTATTCCCAGTTGAGAACCAGAATCAATTCTCCAGTCACTGCAAGCTCATTATTGTATTTCCTAAGATGTACAAGGTAAATTTAGCAATACCCAGACCTTCCACTCCTGCTTATTTACTAGAGCACTGCTGGGAGAGATTCAAGTCCCTTGTTAGGCTCAAGAGGGCCAATTCCAATTTCACTTAAATGATCTGAGTACTAATTGTTCCTCCTTTCCCCCATCTGATTCCCAACAAAGCTTTGGTTTTAGTAGGATGAGAGATATTTTTGCTCAATTCAGTTTCCTCAGTTTGTTTGAAAGAGCTGGATTTTTTATGCTGATGTAGGATGAAAGTGAGTTGAAAGCCTGTAACTTCTTCAAAACTAGGTATGTCTACACTCTAGTGACCACAAAATACTACCAAGACTGTTTTTTGGCATGCGGACTGACAAACACTTTTCACTCTATAGAATTCACTAAAAACAGTTCCCAACTTCTCCACTAATGACAGCTCAAGATTAGTTTTTCATCTGCTTGTTGTACCTTCAACTATAAATCTATTTACCTGCTCACTTGTTTTGCACCCTTTATTTATTTTGCTTTATATTTCAATTAGAAAATTAATGTATTTTGGTTCTTTTGAACTTACTTTTCCCTTCCCCATTCTTTTCCAAAACCATTAGAAAAGCAAATGCTTGTTGCCAGAGTGACCATGAAAAACAACTCCCATTGAGCTGAGAGGAAACAGCAGAAAAGCAGTGGCCAGGACAAGCAGCTGGCTAGCAACTCTGTGGTCTCAGGTATTTTGTCCTTTGATAGACAGCTGGATTTTGATGACAATGGAATATATAGATAAATATTTGTAGAGTCATACAATTTTTTGAGTTTGCTCTTTATACCTGCACTGTATCTACTTGGTTTAACCTGGACTTTTCATGGACTAAAGATCCCCACATTGTATTTTTGAAGAAGAATAAATCAGTGAAATGGAAAAGCAGCTGCACCACAAACCAGGCTAGTTTGAACTATTTTTTTCATCTTTCTTTTAAATTGGACTTTGGTCAGTCGAAACACCTATTTGGTTATCTGACACCATTAAATGAAGAGCATATCCAATACATCTTTTTCTTTATGCAACTGTGAACAGTAAAGGAGTGGCACCCAGGGATAGTGTTGTAATCAAGTGAACTTCTGATTTGATGATCAAAATTTTATAGAACATACTCTTCTTTTTCTCAGTATCTGACACACACTTGTGATTATCTAATTGGAGCAACTGCAAGTGTGAAAAGGAGTCAAAATAATCCCAAGACAAATGACAAACACTCCAAATTTCTGTTTAGCAGCTTCACGCATAAAATCTCTCAGTTTGTCAATCTGTCTTCCAACTCTTCAGCTCCTTCTGTAGAGTGGGATGTGCAGGGACAAGAATGGAAACACATGGCCATGATAAAGGACAAACAAAACCCAGGCTTTTTTTTGCAGCAGAAGCATTAATTCTCCATTCTGTGCTTTACTTGAGTAAAGAGCTTCAAACACAATATGTAACATTACTTAAAAACATATTAATCAAAATGAAAATTGAGATTATACTAGATGAAATTAATATCATTATGAAAGCTACTTTTAAGTGTTACTCAAACCAAGCTTATATTGCAACACTTCTTTAAGCATTTCATTATGATACCATTAAAAGATATAACAAATGAAAGATTTGATCTCTATGAATGCACTGTGATGCATATTCACCTCTGATTTTCTTCCCTCTCAGCTGGAGTCAGCATCTTCTTCTGTTTCAAATGTTCTATGACAGCATTCTGCTTCATAACCACCTGTAAGATGATACAGAATCCAAAATAAAAGATGAAAACTTAGCCAGTATTTCACAGTATTATGGGGAGAACCAGGACATTTCCTAAGTTAAAGTGTCATTTATTTTACTAAATGATAAAATAAAGCTGATTTTATCAGGGGACCAGTGCTTGTTTACAACAATTACTTGAAAATTCAAGAAGAAATTGAGAAAGAAAACACCACCACCCCAGAGCAGGATATTTTGCTTATGCCAAGTTTGAACCGAGGAACTAAATGTAAATTGACTGTATTTCCTCAGTAACTGGTTGTTTTATTTTAGAAGTGGTAATAGTTCATTATATATTTTTAAGCCCTGCAGCCATCCAACAGCATCACATTTCAGATACCTCTTTGGAACCTCAGTTTTCAGGTAATGGAAGTACTGCACGAGTGTTCTGTCCATCACCTCTCCTAGCTCTGACCTATCTTTCCTGAATCGAGAATAGAGATGGATTTGTCCCAGCAGCTAATGGTAAACTGATTCAAGGTGACAGAAGAATGCAAACATGGTACAAATGACTTGATGTCCTGAATTAACTTGGAACATGTCATTAAATTGCCAATAGCAATCGTGAACTATCTTTGAAAGAATCAAATTAACTGCCTATCAAATGTATTAACATTGTTAACAAGAACAGGCATTTCAAATTAGATTCTTCATTCATTAAGTGTTAATTTCCTTCTGTTAACTTTACCTGTTTCTGGGTAATGTCACTTTGATTAGAAGCCTGAAGGGCGTGCTCACATTTAATTTCTATCTGTTGCTGCTCCCTGAGTTGCTGGACTCTGTGCAGCTGCTCCTGCACACTAGCTGCTTGCACTGCCACCACACTGGCAATCTGCTGAGCCTGTGCTGGGCTACTCTGCTGGACCTCAAGAGGCAACTGAAGCTGGATCTGGGGCACACTGCCCTGCTGGGCTCGTATCCGAGCCGCAGCACGGGGCTGCAGCTGAGAGAGGACTTCCACTTGCTGCTGGAGCTAGGCACTGTAGTAATACTTGTTGGAAGCTGCTGAAGTTGCAGCTGAGCATGAGCTGGGCACTGCACAGGAACCTGATTTAAACTTTGAGTACTTGCACGGGTTGGGCCGGAGGTCTGAACCTGAGGCTGTGATTGCTGCAGGCGAGCTGGAATCTGTATGGGAGTGGGGGGCCACATCAGACTGGGTTGTTGGGTTGGAGTTTGCACCTGAGCTGGATGCTGAGCCTGGGCCTGGCCTGGGGGCGGCGGCTGCATCGGGCCTGGCGCTGGCGAGAGCCCCGGAGCCTGGGCTGGAGACTGAGCCGGGGATTTGGAGGGCTGAGCTTCGGGAGGGCCCGCGGGGTCACCGGGAGCCTCGGGCTGGCTCGGGGCCTCGGGCTGGGCGCCCTGGGGCTGAGCCCCCGCGGGCTGTGCCCCGGAGCCGGGCTGGCCCGGGGGCTGCCCCTGCCCCGCGGGCACGGCCGGAGCCGGCGGCGCCTGCAGAGCCGGCTTCGCTTCCCCCGCAGCTGTGAACACAAACCAGGAGTCCATTAATGGCAAATGGCACGGCTAGGAGCCTCGATAACCCCAACCCGCCCAACTACTGCAAAGCTCTGTGCAGGAACTCAACAACAGATCTGCAACACGCTTCCAGCAAACTCGCTGCAGTAACAGACAACCTCCAGCTGCATAAATACTCCCGTGCAATTGAAATGGAAGCTTTTTTCTGCTGAACAGAACACTGCTTACCCGAGGTGGAAGTAGAAACGGTGGTTGTAGTTGTGCTAGCTGTAGTAGCAGCTGCTGGCAGTGGGGTGAACAGAAATCTCTGAATTGTACCATTTGGCATAGCTGCTTGCATAAGCTGCTGTCCTGGACCAGGTATTACAGTCACACCCTGAGGGATTAATTGTAACTGACCAGTAGTTTGACCTTGTCCCTGAATTACCACAGTTAAGCCTTGACTGCCACCCTAAAAAAAAGTTAATATTGATGTATTAGTGATGTAATTCTTAGACAGGCTCTGCTGAACATCAGAACAATTAGGGGTTTGGATTTCAGAATTCAGTATTTTTATCATATTCCATACTCCTAAAACCCAGAACTAGTATCTGAGATCACAAAATACTCAAGGACTCTTTCAACAATTCTATCGCCAACAGATGACTGGGTTGGAGTTACACATTTTGTGAACCCACAGAACACAACACAACTCTGAGTCTTTGGTGTAGAAACTCACTGAATCACAGAGTGGGTTAGGTTGGGAAGGACCTTAAAGCTCACCCAATTCCACCCACACCTTCCACTATCCCAGGTTGCTCTAAGCCCCATCCAACCCGACCTTGGACACTTCCAGGGATGGGGCAGCCACAGCTGCTCTGGGCAAACTGTGCCATGGCCACTTCACCCTCATAGAGAATTTCCTCCCAGTCCCTAATCTAAACCCACACTTCCTTTCAGCTTAAACTCCAAATCTTTTTCCACCTACAAAAACCTTATCTGGCAATGAGCAGTCTGTACATCACAATAATTTATATGAATTATTTATAATCTGAAGAACAGATGTTGTGGTAAATTATAGAAATTTATTTTTACCCAAAAATTGATGCTCAATTTATTTTTTGCCAACAGACCTTCATGATCTGAGCAGAAGTTGTAAGAACTTTTTCCTCCTCTGCTCACAGATACTGCAACTTTTCCTCTGAGATTCTGGATAGCATGAATGAAAACTAGATCTTCACATCAAATCAAAAGACAAGTAATCAAAATTATGATCTGAATGTCTACAAAACAGACCATACAGAATAATTATGCCCCTTACTGCTATTAAAGATTTTTTTCCATGCTGCTGAACACTCCTGATGCCAGTTACCTTACTGGGAAATACAACAGGAAGCAAGAGTTAAAACTTTACTATTAAAACTACTTACTTCGTATTTACTGTTTATTATATTTATTTACAATTTAAGCTGCTTTCAGTCTGTAATTATGCCAATGCTCATCCTAAATGAAGCCAGACACATGAATTTATGGGCACAGGCACTACACTGCTGAAATGCAAAGGCATGATGGGTTAGCACATTTCCACACCCAAGGTTGTCCAGTGCTTTACCTGCCCTTGTGTGAGCTGGGTGAGCTGGGCCATTGTCAGCTTCACCTGGCCCTGCTGCGGGCGAGGGGGTGGTGCTGGGGTCTGTGGCTGAGCTTGTTGAGGGGCTGTTCCAGAACTTGTGATGGTTTTCTGCCCAGTGCTGGAAGAAGCTGTGCTGGTGCTAGAAACTGCTGTTGAGACAGGTTGACCCCTGATTATCTGAGTCACCACTTGCTGGGTCTGACCTGTAAGAGAAGAATTTGAGCTAAGAAACACATTTTCAGCTTTTTAACCATAAGCACAGCAAACCTCCAAGTCACAAATTGCAATGGACTGTGATGGTGATCAGACAGATGAAGCAAACCTTGCACTTTGCACATACATTTTTTTTACAAACCCTTTGTGTGATGGAAAAAACTCTGCAAAATGTTTCCTATTTTAACTAAGGTTGCATGCATATGGAGAACTTCAAAAACACTGTTTTTTCTCTTTAAGAAAAAACATACAAAAAAAAAGGCTTTCTCAATGCACAATTACTCTGTAAGTTTTTAGAGTTTTTCAGTTTTGTGGGTTTTTTTCCCCACCAAATGAATGGACTTCAAATTAAGTACTACATTTCCCAGTGTCAATGATGAATAACGTTGGCAAAGCCTCCAAAACATCCAAAAGCTGAAAAAGGCATAGTCAAGCATCAAAATGAGGGATTTCTGCATTGGGACACAACGACACAGAAGGAATTTATGAAGAAACAAACCATGGATTTCACACTGGGATTTAAAATATTAAAGTGAACCTACTGGCTGGCAGAATACCTTGTTGCACCACTACAGGTGTTCGAATGATGGTCTTGCCAAGGGTGGACTGCTGCAGCGGTGTCCGGATCACCGTCATCCCGGGGCGCAGCGGTGTCCCCTGCACTACCTGTGCACACCAAAGAGGAAACCACCTGTCATCTTGAGGAAAAAGCCCCTGGAATTATGTCCTGAATGGTTTTCCACATGTGTTTTAATTTTCCCAACTGAAGGGAACTGTTGTACCTTGTTAGAATAAAGGATCCATACACACCATTGCTGAGATGAGCCAAAACCATTGGAAAATGATTAGCCAGAACTTTTTAATATCTGCCAATAACTTAAAAGTCTACACATCTACATTTTTTTTGAGTTAAATAACCAGAAAAACATCTTACTTGTGAAGTGCTTGTTGTTCCTAATGTCCCTGTGGTGTTTGGCCTAATGGTTACAGTTGCTGTCCTTGGCTGGAATGAAGTAAAGGTTTGACTTGCACCTGTAGTTGATGGAATGATACCCAATACCTTTTGCTGAACTTGAACCACACCTAATTAAAGAAAAATTGAGAATTCATTAATGACATAATGGCCAGCAAAAGAAGTAAATGCAACTCCAGGGTGGCATTTAGAACAAAAGTCTTCAGGTTTTTAGAATACCTTTGAGCCTTTCAATATTTCTGGGGAAAGCCTTTGTCATATCGTAAAAAGAAGCAGCATTATACTTTGTCAATAGTCCAACTACATTTTAAGTTAAGAAACAGGTATTTTAGAAAAGATTAAGGAAAGTGTGAATCTTTACAAAGATCAGTTTGATGGTAACTGCAAAGAAGTCCTTGCATTGACAGAGTGTCACAAATTAGTGTTATACAACCATTAAAAGCTATAATCTGATTAATTTCAAATGTAGGAAAGCAGTTTATACACCTTTCACCTACAACACTGTGGTGCTGAAGAAAATGGGCAATGCTTCTCCTGTCACCTATGAAATTTCAATACAACATCTGCAGCCTTTATGATGTGCTCAGATGCTAAATATAATGGAGACAGAGAACTGAGCTTTTTCTGTTCAATATACATTCACAAATCTCAAAATATTAAGTCCTCTTCTTGAGGCAAGAATCAAAAAATGCTAATCTTAGTCTGGAGCCAAACTCCTGCTCATCAGTGAAGAGCAGCTGTAGGCATTAATATTTTTGTGAAGAAAGTTGCTTTGTTGATTTAGATAAAAAAAAAAACATGCTTCAATTCCACATTGTTCAAAATAAAGCTCCTAATTTTGTGTTAGGAAATGCAGAATACTTTATAAGCAAAAAACTTGCATTTTTCCCCTTACAGAAACAAATATGCAACACAGGGGGAACAAGTTGTAGAAACTTGTATTTATATATATAAAATATATGTTTTTCCCCTTTCATGTCATAGTTTACTTCACTGGGAAAATAGTGTCAAAGGAGAATTAAACAGCAAGCTGGAATACAGTTTTTATTCAGTTCCCTTTGCCCTACCTCCTTGAGTTGATGGCACATTGACGGCAACAATCTTGCTGTTTGCAGGGAGTGGCAGCTTAGTTATCACTTTCCCTGCCATCGTTACTGGGCTGCCTGAGAGCTGGAAGGTCTGCCCTGTGCTGGCAATGGTTGTGGCTGAGGTGGCAGCTGTGCTAGTGGCTATTGAGGCACACAGAACAGGCAGGTTTAGAGCAGAATCATTAGTCAATGAAATGACTGTTTTTCAAGCATGAAACAGCAAACTACAGGGTTACTTTTACTTTTTTTTTTTTTTAAAATGTGTCATGCTTTCTTTGGTAAAGGTTCTTTTTGGAAACAGTATGTTACATCATAGAATGTTTTCATGAATGAAACTGGTACAAAAACTGTCAGTAATTAATGAGACAGGTCAGAAATGAGTCTTCCAAGCAGAAGTCAAAACAAGGAAAAACTAGACAGGTACAATCTGAGAAATGTCCTTCTGACATAGCAAGAGTTAAGAGCAAAGATAACCAGAAATGTAATAATGCTGCATATCTGGAGGCGATGTGATGTGTATAAAGATGTGATGCATACACAGGATGAACTCCAGCAATGTTCCTTCCATGACAAATGATTCCTTACCTGTTGAAGACTGGCCTTGCTTAACCCAAGTAGCAAAAGTCTGATGGAAATTCTTGTTCTGTTGGAATGTTACTGTAGCTGGAGACCCCACTTTAGTGGTGAGCACCACTTTGGTTCCCGTGGGGACTGGGCCTGTCAGAGGACCCACCACGACTTTCTGGGGTGTGGAGACTGTGGTTGCAGTGCTGCTGGCTGTGGTGGCTGCAGAGACCACACCTCCTGCAGGGATCTGCTTCTGCTGTTCCAGCCGTTTCTATTTAGAAAAAAAATGGAATAAAGAGATAATTAGTATTTTGGGTTTTTACAACATCAACATTGTCTCTATCCAGTATTGAAAGATAAAGGCCTCTGGTAGGATTTTAGTTCAAATGGTAGAGGACTGAAGAATAGGTTCCTTGATCTCCAGAACTAGAAATCTGCGTAGAATACACAGCCAGAAATTTTCCTTTATAACAACTTTAAAATCCTTGCCTTATGTTAATTTCATGGCACATTTTACTTAAAAAAAACCACACAATGTATTCATTTGTTTCAGATTAATCAGAAGGGTTTAAAAACCTTTAAAAAATATCCATCTATATTTGGCTTTGACCATGTGCATGCATCTATGTCCGTAATTGGTACATCATCATCAACACAGAGTTTACTATTAGCATTCCTAAATTTAGAGCTTCCCGCACTGAGATCCTGCCAGTTAGAGAAAAAAACAGACTGTATCATTCTGTTTCACCACTGAGAATGCAATTTTTAAAACTATTCTTTTAAATTTAAATCCAGTTTTCAGCCTGCTTAAAAAAATTAGGTTCAAAATCCCTTACCTTACCCAGTGACCTTCTGTGCTGTAACTGTTGAAAAAGCATATTTAATCTAGAGAGCCCCTTAGTGAAGGGATGTATCAGCAGGCTCTTCTAAAATGTCAACTAATCTAACATTTTTTCCCATGTTACTGGAATTGTATCTGTATTTATCTAATTTAAATTCCAGCACTATATTGCAGTAATGCCTACAAATCAGAAGCACTTGTTCACTACTAATGAGTTTTTGTCAGGATAGATGGAATGAAGAAGGAATATGTTGAGAAATAGGAAAGTTCTTAATAATGTATGTGAAATACCAACATGGCATTAGATTTCATTGTTTTAATTGCATACATTTAAATATAAATACATATACATATTTACATATATTTAGATAAAATTATCAGTGTGCTTAAGTCAGATAAGCTAGAATAAAATCAAAATATTCAATCTGAGTGAAGCATGAAATGCAATTGTATTCCCAAGTCAGCTGTATTCCAAGGCAGCTTTCCACCACACACAGAACACTGAGAAGCTTACCTGGAGATGGGTGCTTCCCAGCCTTCTTTAAAATGGAAGCAAATTAAACCTTTCTAAAGTGTTATAAATGATGTGGGTGAAAAACAGGCAATCCAGAACAAGCCTTTGCTTTAACCCTGTTTCAAAATAACAGATGTATACAGTGGCAGCAGCATTTTTTGATGGCTTAATCTGCAGTTGGAACTATTTGAGAAATGGTGTAAGCACGGGATAACTTCATTTCCCAGGCTATGATGCATGTGGTGAGCAGTGCAGTTGCTGACTGCTGGGACGACCAACAGCTCCCCACCTGCTGGGCAGCCAAACGTTGGTGTTTTAGCTGAGCCTCCAATTGGGCCTTGAACTCCTCTGCCTTCTTCTGTTCACTAACCTTAGCCTGTTGTTCAACTGCCTGTGCCTTTTCCTTCTCCACCCTGCCAAAGACACAACCAAAAGTAAGTTATACCACCACATAAAATCCAACCTTCAAACTGCATTTTGTTTTATACAGTTTAACTGCTCTTGTAAGAGCAACCGTCAAGACTGAGGATCACTGAAAACCTGGTCACAGCTTTAAAAGTATTTTGAAATAAACTACTGAAGTTGCATACAACATCCCTGAAATGTCCTGATGCTAAACTACTGCAACACCTTACAGGAAACAATCAAAACTGGAATTTATAATTACATCTGAGACTGCAAGAAACCCATGGTAATAATATACATTTAAAATTGTTCTTTCCAAGAGACTCAAAAATGTTGTTCCAACTGTAAGCACATGATACTCAAAATATGCATCTTATGACTTGAGTATTCTCAGGCTCAATTTACTTGTACACAGTCATTTTCTCTGGATTATAGAAGTACTTAACAAATACTGTACAAAGTCATGCCAAAAGCAGACTACAGCTGCACTACAGTAATAACCTTTTAGCATTTAACGGTAGTTAGTTCATAAGCATAGAAAGATTAATATAATATTAGTTCTAACAAATCTGAAATATCTGCATACCTTACTTTTGGTACCAGCAAATAGTTCAGCTTTGTAACTTTAAGCTTGACTATCAGTACCAAAAGGCCCAGTAAAAACATAATACACATGTGTTTCTAGTGATCATAGTGACCAGATTTGTGTTCTCTAGGGCAACTTTTATTTAACAATCACACAAATGAAGACTACTTTCTTTAAAAGCTCACTTTACCTTTCAGCAAATGCCCTGATCTCCCACAGTTCCAACTCCTCCTCTGCTACCCAAGTTTCCATTATAACAGGGCCTGTTTGCTTGGGTGTTTCTGGCCTTTTTGGCCTGAGGGCACTTGATCGCAGTCCCTTCCTCTGGGGTGTTGGAGTTTCTTTAGAGAGCAGTCAAAACACACACATTAAGCTACACCATAAAACGAAATTGAAGTGTACACCAAGATTTAGTGATGTTTTCAGTCCCATTTTATAAACAAAGAGGCCTTTCAGCTCCAGATAAATAATGTCCATTTGTTAAATGCAGCATTTGTTTGCCTTAGGTAAATTAATTGTTTGTGGCAAGCTGCATTATCTCCCTTGATGGGTTGAATTAGCATAAAGATCCAGTTACCTCAATTTCTCTAGATTACAGAGGATGGGGGAGGGAAGTCTAAACAAATAAACAAACCTTTTGGAGCCTCTGGTACACCAATGGGACAAATGATTTTTCTTATACAGTACTCTGACCGGATCCCATATGGACCGACATCTCTCCGCTTGATTATTTCTGTTGTTGTAATTTCAGTTTCAGTTGTTTCTGCAACAAATTAGTCCCAGTAGATTAATAACAGAAACAAATAAAGCTAAATATCCAATCAACCCAATGTACTCAAGGCAAAGAAACAGCAAACAAAATTCAAATGCCACAGCTGACAGTGAGCCTTTATAGAAATGTTTTGAGGGAGTGTAATACTCAGAATTTACAGCAAAAGCTTTTGCAAAGAAAACCAGAAATTTAAAATAACAATACCTGTCCTTGTGGTTCCTCCCCCAGGTGGAGCTTTTGTTGCCATATCATCCCACTTGAGACACGCCCACAATAACCTCAACATCAGGCTCACTCCAGCCAATGATTTGACTGTTTGGAGTCGGTACCTAATAACAGAATATAAATTATATTTAAAAATAAATTTAAAATACCAAAACAACAGGACAAAGGATTTCCATGATACTTTTACTGAACAATATAGAAAACTGAATAATAAATAGCAAAATTTGCATATTTGGGAATAAACATCACAATAAATAAACTATCACTTGTATTTTAAAAATCAATTAATTTCATCACATCCTAGACTTCTTCTCAAAAATGTAAAATATGTACCTCCAAGTGATCCCAAAAGTTGGTCTTGGGGATGGATATGGCCAGATATCCAAGGCAGGCTTTGCATTGTAATTGAAATAAGGAACCTCTCTGATCCCTCCTCTCCTGGCCAGCTTTTTTAAGTCATCATTGGGTAAAACAAATATACTTTTTTTACTGCTTTTGGTAACAAATTTCCTGTAAGATGGCAAGGCAGTTCCAGAACGAGTTTTTTTCGGTCTTGTGAATTTCATTAACTTCACTTTGTCTTTTGTGGAATATTCTTTGCTGACAGTCATGGAAGTTACCAACGTGCCTTCTGGGGTGGTCAGTGAATCAGTGACTGTTGTAGTAACCACTGTTTTACTGTGCTCCTGGACAGAGATGACATCAGAGTTACTTTCTGAGGTTGGAGTGGTGAGCTTGGTGACAGTGGTGGTGGTGACAGTGGAGATGGCACAGTTTTCTGTAGAGGAAACAACTGTGGTTTTCTCATCGCTGGCAGCTCCAGTCTCTGCAACCTTAAACACCGTTTTGGATTCTGTGGACACAGTTGAGGTTGTGGTAGTCACTTCAGTAATAACAGTTTTCATTTTACTTTCTCCATTAATATTTTCCATTTTATATGTCTGTACCCCGTTCTGGTCAGCAAAGTGACTGCTCAAGCTGGATTCTTCACATGAGGTTACAGGTGATGGAGCAACTTTCTTCTCCTCAATTGCTTCAGTTTCCATAGATTCTGTTTCACTGCTCAGGTTATTTTCTTTACAGACAGGCTGTGTTGGCAGGGAAGCACAGCCAACACTGGCAGATCTCTCAGGAGAAAGCTGATTTTCTTCAGTTTGCTGCACACACTTGGGAACTTCATCTGGTGGCTGAAGAGTCTCTCCAGACTCAGGTGAACTCTGCAGATGTGACTTTGAGTCCATGTTCTTTTTATCCTTTGTGTCCTCTCCCATGATGTCACCATTCATGAATGGTTTTACTGAAGATTCCTTAAAAGTTAATGGTTTTATTTCATGTTCTGGAATGGGTTTATTAATATTATTAACTTTAGGTTCAATATCACCCCCTGCCTTAGCTTCACAGGTATTTTTCACTAAGCAGTCATCATTTGATAATGCTTTAATGTCATTGTCTTTTCCATTCATTTGAAATGATGATTTTTCTTTTTCTGTCTCAGTTTCTTCATCTTTATTATTCTTTTTGTCAGTAAGAGTATTTACATTTGTCTGATCAAGATATTTGTTCATGGCATCTGTGTCCGCTTTCAGTTCCTGACCTTTCTTTTGACCATTAGCCTCTGTTAGTTTAGAGCTCAGTAAATCCTCATTATCATCTCCATCCATGTGTTCCAGAGTTTGGCTTTCAAGGTTTCTTTCAGAAATCAGCCCTGTTTTAAATGATTCTAGATCTTTATTAGCTGATTTTTGCTGAAGTATCAGCTTTTCAGACTTACTTTCTGTCTTCACAGGAGCAATTTCTTCCTCCATTTCACTTTCTTGAGAGGATGTGGTTTCCATATGGCTTTTAATCATACAATTGTTTTCTGGATCTTTGCTTTGCTGTTCAGAATTCCCTTCTGAGTCTGCTTTTTCAAGAGTGCCCACAGCTTCTCTTCTACAGCTGCTTTCAGGTACCACTGGTCCTAAGTTTTCAAGTTCTCGCTGAGACACTCTGGTAATAGGTAGCTTTTGCTTCAAGGGTTTTTCATTTGTTTCTGAAACATCCCATTTGATTCTGCCTTCTGCACTGGTCTGTTTCAAGCCATCCACTAAAGAGCTCTCAGACTGTCCAAGAGCCTCTTGTCCTTGACACTTATCAGCAGTTGAAGGCTCAGGGTTGTTTTCTCTGCCATCATTCTGAACAGAGCTGTCTCCTTCAGAGCATTGAGGGGTGTCTTCATCCAGCAGCTGCCCCTCTTTTGAGAGCCTGTTTGACAAAGGCAAAGAAGGTTCATCTTCATCCCCAGTTTTGGTACAGGAGATGCTGCTGATGGGCAAACAGTCCTGTTCTGCATCTTCAGCTTGGGTCTTGTCTGAAGTGTAGCTTTGATCTTGGCAAGAAGAGTCAAACTGGCCTCCTCCTTCCCCATTCCTGGTTTGTAGCTCATCTGTGTTTTTCTGGGGGCTCACAGATCGAATGCCCCCAGTTTTAGCACCAGCCTCCAGCTTAATCTTTTCTAGACGCTGTTTTTCTTCCAGTGTAAACTGTTTTATTCGCCGCTCCAGGAGTCCATCTAATTTTGATGATTTTACTTTCCTTTTGTAGCAAGTCCTTAAATGAAATCCCTCACTGACATTGATTATATCCCGCTTACAATGACTTTCCTCATCTTTTATGGAGGATTCAATTTTCACATCATCTACATCCATAGGTTCTTCTTTGATGACTTTATCATTTTCACCATCAATGTCTTTTTCCACTGTGAAGAAGAAGTAACTCTGAGTCAGTGAGCTCCCCAATAATGAATACAAATTATATTTTTACATTAAGTACTAAGAAATAAATGGGGCTTTTAGCATATTAAAAGATTTCAATTAAAAAAGGAACAAAAGCTTCAGACACTGCTACAATGGATAACAGGCAATCATTTTACTGAGACATTTTAGATGTCTTGACAAAATCTGTTACACAGTTTTTCACTAGTTATTTCTGAGGTTCTATGCTTTTACTCATGCAATAAAATGAGTTTCACAATAACAAAAGGTTATCACCTGTGTCTTTTGCATGCTCTAAGTTTTCAGAAATTGTGTCAATTTCTAATTTTTCTTCATGCAACTTTTCTTCTTTTACTTGGACTTTCTCCAAGGTTTCTGAAACATCTGCTTTGTCTTTTGCTTGCAGATCTCGAGAATCCTTTGCTCTGTCTTTCTCTGGTTTTACCTTAGTTGTACCTTTTCGTTTATCCAAGCTGCATTTTTCATCTTCGCTCTTTGCTATTAATAAATTAAATTATTTCAATTATCCATAGTATTTTTTGGACTCTGCCACATTTGAATGCATGTTAGTTTACCTCTCAAATAATTTGCACACCATTAGTGAAATTCAGAAAGAGAATTAAGCATCTAGTGATAACACCATAGATTAAACAGTGAACTACTGAACATATATATACATGCCCTCAATATTTAAGATGTAATTTTTTTGGTTTTGATGCTCTACATAACTTTTATCTACCTTTAATTTAAATAAGGCTATACAAAGATGCACAAGTATTACAAACAACATAACTGAAACAATTTAATGTAGCTACAAAATGTCTGTGTAATCTGAACAGGTTACACTGACAAGATTACCAGATATCCACAAAAGCATTGCTGGAAAATTACTCCTAAAGTCTCCTCAAGAAACATCACACAAATTAATCTGCAGTTAAAAAAAAAAAAAAAAAAGTAACCAATGCAGACACTTACTTGACAGCAATTTCCTGTAATTTGCATTAGTATTTCCTGGCAGTTTGGGCATAAACCTGTGGACATGGGTTTTACTAATCCAACTCCAGCCACCATATCCTGTTACCCTATATTCTTCTCCTTTTTGCTTCCAAACCTATAAATATTTTTTGGAAAGTAATATTAATGATGCTATTTGCTGCATTATTAATGTTTATAGGAGTTTTTGAATCAACCTGTATGCTTGTTACAAGTGCAAAGAACTGCCCCAACAAAAGTAGTTAATATCTACTACAGGAGAATATAGAAGTTTCTACAGTAGTTCCCATCATATTATATAATCTTCCAAAGGCTGGATATTTTGGGTAGAGAAGTGGGACAGACACAGACAAGATACCAATAACCCCCTAGAAGCTTCCATTAGGAAAGGCTGCATTTGCAGACCTGTATCTGTCATTCAGGCAGTGTCAATAAGAGCATGACACAGATCAAATTCAGTTCAGACCAAGATAATGTGCTTGAATACATGGCCATGGTTCCTACTTCCACGTAGGAGTAATAAAAGGACATGAACACTAAGCTTAAATGAAAACACAGAATCAGAAATCAACAGTTTCTGTGATTCCTTTGTTCCTCCCACAAAAGAAACCCTCACCTGGTGTTTGACAGGAAATGTGTATTTCACCCATGTAGCTTGTTGCATTGTTTCTTCTTCTTCTTGTTTTCTCTCTTTTTTTTTCACTTTCTCCTTTTCTTCTCTTTCTATTGCTGTCATTCTGCGTAATCTAATCCATACAGATTTAAGTGTATTTAAGTACAGCATCTTGCAAGCAAATATAAGATGTCAACAGCACATAATACCCCTTTGAATAAGCTTAAATGTCTGAAGTTAAGAGGAATGCCCACTATTGGGTTTTAGGTATTACTTGTAACAGGAACATCTCTTTTTTTGTTATTTCAGTGAGGCAAACACAGCTGGATGCAATTGTGTCTAACACCAGACACATCTATTTTCTGCTCCTATGACAAAACAAGAGACAAAACTCAGACTCCACTGAACTGAGAGTGTTGAAATTTGCTCTTCTGCTCTCCCAAGTTTTAGCAGCTTTGAGACTGAGGCTCAGATAAAACAAATCCAGGAGCAATGATGCTATAAAAATATTGTCATGGTTTTTCAGTGTTTCTGTTTGAGAAAATACACTAAGTGCTGAATGACTATTTCAATTTAAATACAATTCTTACAGGCTTAGAGGAACTAGCAGTTGCAAACCAAAGTAAAATTTTCGTATCCAAGAATATTTTAATATTTATTAATTTTACCTCGTGTGCCCCAAGGATTCCCGCCAGATGGGCAGCATGACAACTGGTTTGATTGCACACTCCAATATAGCCAGTGCTAGTGCAAATTCTCTGGGTTTGCTGCACATCTGAACAGCCTTAATCCAGTTAGACCTAAATTGGAAAAAAGAGAATGATCTGAAACATATAAATGCACTAATACAGCTTGCCATTTTAAGAAGACTTCATGGCAGGATAAAAGCTCCTGTAGTAATACTTTACTCAAATGTACAACCCTTTTAGTCACATCATAAACACACATTATGTTTTATCAGAGTGAAGCACAGTGCTTGGAAATCACAGATTTGAAAAAACAAAGACTATTGTTTATTAACATTGCTAGTAAAACCACAAGTAAAATATGAGCATATGTATTTCCATTTATTCATTTACCTGTGGGAAGCCCAATTAGGGTGAAGGAAGGACGCTGGGATATTGTTTTCTAGCTGAATAATGGTCAGCCTCAGGGTGGATATGGTGAGAACTTTGGAGCCATGCACAGACCCGTTCCACTTGAACTCTCCAGCTGGAGTCAGGCAGAATTTGTGTGAGAGGTGTCGCCTCTTGTCGTGGTCCTCCCTGTGCTGGTGCTTGTTCAAAGCAAAGGAATTGGTGGCATATTGATTGTGGTAAACACGGTACTTCCCCTCCTGCCCCAGTTTGAAATAGTTGTTCATATTTCCTTTAATCACAACGTCCTTCTTGGTGCTCACTCGGGAGACTTCACCTTGAGAGTTGACCACCAGAACCTTATGAAAGAAATATTGGAAACTTTTCAGTGAATCTGTAAAATAATTCCTTCTATTTACTTATTTAAGATTTAGGCTTCAAATGTCTGTCTATAAAAGAATAAAAATACCCTGCACCAGTGTGTAGAAACAACTGTTTATCCAATACACCAATATATGTATTTCACTGTCTGTCTACAGAGTTAGGATATTCCCAGATCCACTTTAAGATTAAAGAAACACCATCCAGGCTTCTCAGACCAGAGGAACCTGTTTTGCTGTTCTGATTGTGCCTATGGAGGGAGAGAGCTCTGGGAAAGCAGCTTTACTAAACTCAGGTAAGCCTGCTGTGAATCCCCTCCTTGGTACATCACAGAATTCAGACATGCAGCTAAGGAAACAAGTATCCTAGACTTTGAAAACATGGTATAGATAACATCACTGGACTAATTTGTTCGTCAGTAAATTCACTAAGTGTTAACTTACACGGAAAATCAATTAACAAAAATAAAATTAATATACCAAATAATATGCAGACAATTAACTGCAAAAAAAAATCCCAACAGTTGAGCATTTCCTTCCTGGAAAAACTGGGCTACTTAAAAAAAACAGAACCAAAACAACAAAAAACCCAGTCATACAAAACAACTACACCCCTGTGCACTGGCTCACTGTCATCACTCTGTAGAGAGCACTCAAGAGAGCAAACGAAATGGGGGGAAAAAGCTTCCTGTGATATTTCAATTTTACCATTTAGTAATTTATTATTACTGCCTTTTTTAAAAAGTACCTCCACTGCCTGAAAGAAATCACTTTTTTAAACTTTTCAGTAAAATTTAGTATCCTTTAAAGAAATTAACATTTTTTTATAGTTCTTTGAGTCTTCCAAGATGTACACAAACCTCTCTGGTTTCTTTATATAACTTATTTGCTTCATTTGATGCAGCAACAACCTGCTGGCTTTTCATCTGGCTCAGTTTGCTATCTGGATTTCTCAATCTGGTGAGCATCCGTGTCGAGCCTGGCGTGCCCTTCCCTGCACCTGGAGAATCACTTCTGTCACCATTGGATTTCTCTCCTGCCCAGGAATAAAAAAGGCTTTTAAAACAAACTTAAGAATTGGAAGTTTTCTATTGATGTATGGAAGTTACAAAAAGAACAGAAAGTTTAGTGAAAATATGCATAAAATGGAAGCTGGAGATCCTTATCATCCTTATTATTATTAATATAATTATCATCATTATTCTTACCTATATCTTCTGAAGCCTGGGATCCCCTCTCTGCATTTTCAGCATCATCAAGAGTCTTAATGGAGTCATTCTGGCCAGAGCCCAGCTCGCTGCCACTGCTGTTCTCAACATCTGCCTGTGGAGGTGCAGCAGAACCACTGCTGGGGATCATCTGACCAGTTTCCTCTACAAAAGAACAACTTCAGTTTTAGTTTTTTCTTTTAAATTGGATCAATGCAACGTTTTAAAGTTTTCATCAAAAAAAGGCAGATGAAAATGTTTTGCTGGACTGGAGAGAAACACATAGAAAATATTAATTCCCTTCAGAGCACTGTATCCACAAAAGTGTTTTTTCTTCTGTTTTAAGCAGTTTCAACTTCTACATCTCTGAAGAACTGAAATTCATACCTGTATTTAAAATATATTTGTATTTCATCCAAGACAGTTTTTTTCTATAGATGGACACACAGATATCCCTGAGACTGTTTTACATTTAGAATTCATAAAATTTGGTCTTCCTGAAGCATCTGATTTTCTCTCTTTTAATTTTCTTGTGCTTTAGCTGTTCCTCAGAGCACACACCTTTCAGTTTGCCTTGCTTTCCAATGAGTCTTTGATCGTCTCTTCCTCAGCACCTTAATTCTCACGAATCTCACAGATTCCTGTTCCACTGCCATCACTCTAAATATCAGCCCACTTAAAGTATCAGCCCCTTCCTGATCTGATGGGTCTTGATGTGGCTTCAAATGAGTTGCTGGTCCTCAGCTGTCCTTGTTGCTGTGTCTTGACAGCTCTGGACTTCGTTGTCCCCTTCCCTGTTGTGCTGATATTTTTGACTAAATACCATTGAATTGCAGCTACCTTGAAATAAATCCCTCCACCCTCCAAGTAGGAACAAGCCCCCATCCCTCAAAACAGCAAACCCAGCAATGTCTTCTGGGCTTAGAGCCAAAGGAAGACAGTTCAGCTGTTTAAAATCTACAAGATCTGCCTGTTTCTAGAATTCTTCCAAAGCATCAGAGATTCTGATGTTAAGAGAAGTGACAGAACAAAATCTGTTTTTTGTGAAATATTCACTCCTAGCAGAAGGATGGATCAGATAAATATTCTGGAATTCTTAGAGGATTCCTAATCTGAATGCATCTTGATTTCTGACTGTGCCAAATGGGGGACCACCACTGTCTGATCCACTCCCCTTTTTACTATAAGGAAAAATGGACCTGTTTCCATGGCTATTTGGTGGAGAGTGGAAGCACCCAAACCAGACTCTTAATAAAGATTATTATCCAAATTGTACTTAACAAGGATGGTAACAGACATTCTCATCTACCTATGCATTTTACTCATATTTCCCCCCTCTTTTGGGGATAACTGCCTCAGTGATCCTGGTTCATTATCTCTCCTGTCTCTGAGAGTCTCAAACTGAAATTTCGTAGTATGAACACAAACATTGCTGTGGATACAGGGAACCAGACAGGAGGAAAAACCCTCTCCAACACTTTCCTACAGAAAAAGAGCCCATGAATATACAACTCACGTAGAAGCTTTGGAAGGAGAAAAGTACTTGTGAAAGTATAATAAATAATGATAAATATATAAGTGAATCTTTAAAATAAAATACAAACCCCATAAAGGTGTCTGAAGCAAAATTATAGTTTGCATCTTTTCCATTAAACCTCTATACAGTTATTTTAACTTTAAAAGGGAATAAAAAATAGGAGATCTGGCAAAAATATTTGGTCATGTATCTAAAATATATAGTTTTTGTCTTGTACATCAGGGCATTTTCTGTACTTAAAGAGTATTATTATGAGGCTTGCAGATTACAGATTAATCTTAGCTTTCATTCTGTCCTCCTGTACAGAAAGTTTATTACAAGGTTTGGATGCATTGACTTTCATAAGATGAGAAGTTGCAGACTGTGACTGCATGGAGAACTATTTCTGTAGGAGAAAAAACATTTACTACCCCTTTTTAAAACATAACACATCGAGTATGCTCACATCACACATATTCAGATTTTTAAGAACTGAGAATAAAACTGAAAATAAAATCCTGATAATTTTAATGTTGATCAGCTGTTTAGAACAACATTTAGTTATGTAGTTAATCCTGTAATAGAATATTATTTGAAATGTAATATAATTTTAGAATAGTACAGTCATACTTCACGTTACATCGAATCAACTCCCACTTATTCCTAAAGCAAAAGTAAGTTTGTCTGATTTTAAATAGCGTATATTATTATCTTTGAGTCACTGACATGGCAGAACAAAACATGTTAAAATACAATAACCCTTGTGCTTATAATTCTGAAATCTGTTCAAACTTTCCAGCATGACAATTTTAACCTTAACATTTCAGTGCAATGGTTTATTCTTGTGAATGAAAATGCTTTGTTAGTAATTTACACAGTAAATGAGAGATTAAAATAATAAACAAGCCAGCAACAAATTAGATTTGAAATAAACTTTGAGAGGATGCTAACAATCATTACGGATCACTATGGAAAAACAAAATATACAGAAAATAGAAAATAAAAAGCTTAGCTATAGTCATCTTTGGAAGGCATGGAAACAAATGCTAATGTCATGGAGGACCACAAATTTCAAGCACTAGTTGCAAGAAAATTAACTTTGAAATGTTAATAATGACAACGTAGCAGTAAAGGATGGCACTGCAAGCAAACAGCATGAGTGATATACGCTGGGAATGGTTTTAGTGGACAAATCAGAGAGAAAAACAGATTCCCCAAATTACAGAGGCATTGGTAACAGTGCCTTCTGTACCTGAGAGTTCCAGAGGGAGCTCTGATGCCACCTTCTTCTCTGCCACGTTGTTGCTATCAAGGGTTTCTGACTGACACCCCACTGCGTCCTTCCCTTCAGAGCAACTATTCTCTCCTGCAGAAGGATTTGTGGTGCTGTCATCAGTGCTGGAGGTCACAGAGTTACTTTTATCCCCAAGGGCTGTTGCCTCTACAGTAAAATGCACAACAAAACTTTAGGGATGTTCTTTATTATGTCTTAGGATGTCATTTGGCATCATCCATAGAAAGCAACTTCAGCAGCTTTGCTTGTTTGATAATGCTGAAAAACAGCAAGCTTTTTCCCTTCCTTTTTTTCGTTATGAGATGGTATTGCCTCAGAAAAAGAACAAACCAACTGTGATTAAGAAAAAGTTAAAAATTGTGGCTTTCTACAAACATGCTGATCACAACCTGTAAGTGCCACCAGTACCTCAAGGCAGGATATCTAGGAGCCAGCTGTATAAAAGTAGGAAAGTTGGTGAAATTACTTAACAACTCCAACAAAGCACAAAGCAGAAAGGAACTGACAAATATCACCTATCACAGAAATACCTTGGAGAATCATACAAAGAAAGTATTGCATCAACACCTAAATAAATGTGGGGTTCTCTTCACTTAAATGGAGCTGTTAATGCACAGTCAGTTTCTTTACCTTCTGTTCTCTCTTTTTCCACATCTTGCTCACTGTGTGTTTCCTCAATTTTATCCTGGTCTCCAGATTCTTCCTTGTCTCTCTCAGCATCTGTCTGGTCATTATCAACATCACTTTTGGCCTTTTCTGCTTCCTCATCTCCTGTATTTTTATCTTCCACTATTTCTCCTTTTCTTGCTCTGATAATGTCCAAAATTTCGTCTACAATATAAAGCATCTTGTCAGCATGAAACAACAAACCACCTACAGAGCCACAAAGCACAAATAACATGACATAAATCCTGCTTCTGATGTAAGATAAACTAGATTTGATTCAAAGTGCAGCATCTATTCCCATTACACAAAATATTCCTACCATTTGCTGCAGAAAGGAAAGACTTGTTGCTGCCCCTTGCTTTGTTTGTAAGGTCTTCTGTCACATCCATGTGCCGATGAATTTCTTCACGCATCTCGTCCAGGGTTTTGCATAGGTCAGCTTCCCAGTAATCCTTGTCCAGGCATTCAATTAACTCTGCCAGCTGGATCTTTGTGCTGTAGTACCAGATCTTCTTATCCTTCTCACTTTCTGAATCTTCCTCTCTGTAGGAGTATTTTAAAAATATTGACTTTAAAATATCTGGATAAATGACAAAAATTGCTATCACCTGCTTTCTGCAGAGCACTACAAAATGTCAATACCTGAGTGCGAATAAACAAATCACATTGCTCATATGCACCCAGTTTAATATCAATATTCCTTTCTTGTTTCCTTCCCTTTCTTCATCGCCTCAGTTCTCATGGCAACTTCCTCAGGAAAGCTTTGAAGTCTCCTTAAAACTGGTTTGTCCAATCTGACAACAAGATGTATTCTTATTATGTTTACTATTTCTGTAACCAGTAATTTACTACTAAGTCTGAAATAATTTTTAAGTCCAGAATCCATAATGGTAGCTTCTAATAGCATATTCAGGAAAATACACAGTTAGAAAATTCAAAGTATAGAATGTCACATTCATAAAATATTTTATATTGGCATCCTAGAGCACCCACCTGTGAGAGAGCACCGGTAAGGAATGAGTCATAATACAGCCCCTTTGAAAAGATCAAGGGATTTCCACATTTTCAATCTGCAGTACTCATGACCACATGAATCCAGAATTATTGGTGCTAACAGCACCTCAGCAGGGCCACAGAGCCAAGGGAGCTCCAGCAATACCCCAGGTAACAGGCTCTCCTGGAGCCTGCAGGGCACAGGGAGGATGCTCCAAGTGGCTCTGCAGCTGCTGGATTTCAGCTTGGCTTGGTCCACCCTGGAGAGCAGCAGTAGCCAGATCCAGACTGGCATGAGCCCATCCACTCATTTCCACAGCACATCCCAGTGCTCCCCACACCGTGTGGGTGCCACTGATTGCCAGCCTGGCCCTCACCTGGGCAGAGGAACTAAACTATTGCTGCACTTGCACCCCCTGTTCCAGCACTGCAGGCCTGTGGCTCACTGAGAACCCTAAGCCAGAGTGCTGACAGCAATGGGAAGCTGACTGTAAATCTCAAAGATCTGCCCTTGTGGGCTTTGTTGCAGGTTCCTCTCTACTGGTTCCCTTCCTGTAGCTTTTACATTAAAAATGGCACAAATTGGCTTCAGGGATTCAGAAGGACAAACAACCTTAAGGCAACTTGATTGTTGTTGATCTACTGCCTCCCACTCTGTATTTGAGAATATTTGCAACTCAAACAGAACACTACTGAAATAAGGTGGTTGTGAAGTTAATATAGGCAGTATTATACAAAATTCAACTACTAACTTGTCACAACCATTATTACAGAACAGACTTTTGGTTTTGATCATAAAATCTGGTATTCTGCAAAGAAACTTGCATCTCTCTCATAAAGGCCTTTGCTCATGAAAAGCAACTTATTCTGCTTCACCCATTTATTCCTCTAAACTGCCAAAATCCCATTAGTTTTAACCACACCAACCTGTTACATTTGACAAGTTTTCTCAGAAAACAGCTCATTTCAGAAAGACTGTCATGTACAACACCAAAATCTAACAGCTGAACACTGACAATCATTCAACTCTATGGAATATTCTAGGCCTGTAAACTTCCATGTCAAAGAAAAATTACTGTTTAAGCCATGTTTCCTCTAAACCAAGAGTTATTTACTAACAACAATAGGAATGACAGCACTTTCATTACTGGTGGTGAACAAAGGCCACAGAGGAGGAAGATAAAGGCAAACATCCAAAAACCAAGATGGGGGGGGATATGAGAATGCAAGAATAGAGCTTTACACAGTGAGAGGAAATAAAAGGATGAAAAAAAAATGCTTAACTACAAAGGACAGGGAATGTGTGCCTTCTGAGCTTTCCCTGGCAAGTGCCCAAGGGAAATGGCAAGTGCAAGACCCTGGTAGAGCAGCAGTTGTAAGGCTCCTGTACTCCTGTAGAATATGATGCTGTTATTATTCTATTTCTTAACTGACCAAAAAGGGAACTTGAATCTTTCATTTTGAACCCCTCTTGTTGTAGCTGTTACAGGATTACTTGCTAGAGAGATAATGCCATTTATACATCCTCTTATATGACCTAGATGTGCAACAATATAAATGCTTTATATAGAATGAGAGAATCACTTTGGCTGGAAAAGACCTTTGAGATCAAATCTGACAATATATTCTCATCTCTCCAAGAGGAAAGGCTGTGCCTGCATCCATCTGCCAGAGAAGCATCTTGTACATATTGCTTCTATTTTCATGGTGATCATCCAAGTGTTTTCTTATTTTCATGTTTCTCCCCATTCAGCAAAGCTGAGACTGCTCCTGGTGCACTAATGCAGCCAGGGTGAGTATGTGTGTCACCTGAACATCCCAAGCAGCATCTGGCTTTTCCCATCAGCCCCATCTATTTTAGGTTTGCAAGGTTCCATTGGACTGAAAAGCAATTAACTGCTGTTTTCAGTTTCCCTGGATAACTCAAGAAAAAGCCTTCAGCACCACTAAAAGTTTGCAGTATTGCAGACCAGTAAACCCTGAGGCTCAGTGTGCAGCTGAGACATCAGACCACCAAGAGTATTCTGCAGAAAGCACCTAGAACTGATCCCTCCATGTGTGATTTGAGTTCTGCCCATTAAAGAACTGCTCAGATAATAATCTAGAGACAGACAATAAGGCTATCCAAGAGTATTTTAATACCCTTCTACTTCATTTATATCAGGGTTTGAGCATAAAGTTTGTTTTGAGCTGAAGACTATCACAACCTTAACAAGAGAATTTCAGGAATTAAAGAGTTTTCTCTTGAAAAAGCACAGACAGAATGTGAAATGGCACAAACTGATTGGTCTGTGTGCTTACACCAAACTCATCTCTGGCCAGACTTCTTTCCAAGATTCAGATGTGTGCCAGGGGAAGACTTGGAGTACACAGCAGGAATCATTCCATGCAATCCATTTTGGCCAACTTAGATAAGACTTAAATTAACGATTATATAATTCCAACTAACTTTCCCTTAACATCTTCTTGTGTTTACTAAAGGGACACAACTTTTATCCTCTGAAGAGATCAGAGGGGCTGTCATAAAAAGATGGAAATATCCAAGGCTGCACAAGGACCAGTTCCCAACATTTTTCTCGGCCAGTCCAGACAGATTTGCCAGCTTGGTGCTGGACAGGGGGACTCAGCTGAGTCACACACAATATGTGAGGGAGAAAAGAATCACATGACTATTTCCTACCTCTTTCAGCCTCCTTGGCTGCCAGGAACTATTCACTGGCAGGCTGCAGAGACA
This sequence comes from Lonchura striata, assembly GCF_050655825.1. Taxonomy (NCBI): domain Eukaryota; kingdom Metazoa; phylum Chordata; class Aves; order Passeriformes; family Estrildidae; genus Lonchura; species Lonchura striata. The sequence goes on along the minus strand of NC_140720.1, from coordinate 4,928,658 downwards.
AGTTTAAAAACTGATAAAAGTGACCTAGAAGATAATTAAAACTTTCAAGTAAGGTGATATCAAAATATTTAGTACTAGTAGTAGTCGCAGATACATCCTAAATTCCATTATGATAAAGTTGGAAACTGAAGAATTCAGGAAAATGTTTAAAGCAATCTATTCAAATGAAGACCCAAACCCTTGTTAATTAACTGGAGAAAATAGAGGAGGACTCTCTAAGAACATAAACAGCATGACAAATCTTTCAGAAAAAAAGCTGAAACTGCTTTTGTCTGTTGAGGAAGATCCATACAACTCAGGAATAACAATGTGTGTCCTATTTCTGCTATCAAAATGAAAGCCGAAGAGTGTTTCATTATCTTCTTTTGCAGATAATTGCTAAATCCAAAGCATCTCAGTATTTCTATGATGATATACTTGTTAAAACACTGCAGCAGTTTAGAAGGACAATGCAAGTCAAAGTCCCAAATTTCCTGAGTTAATAACTTGCAAAATAATCTTCACAAGTAAAACAAATGCAATTGACCCAGAAGCATTATCCTTAATTTGTAAACAGCTTGAAACAAAAACATCAAGAATTAATTTGCTCTTGGCCTGTTTTTTGTTTTAATCTTATTGATATTTGTTCATGAGGAGACTCCTTCAGTGTCCATTTTTCCATCTCTGTGAAACAGAAGAGGTGGAAAATAGAAACAAACACACAATGATGGGCTTAAAACAGGCAAGTGATGGAAATAAAAGTATCAGGGAACAAACCTACAAAACCCTTTAAAAGGTAGGAAAACCAGCAGTAGGTTGGATTTATGACATTTAAGGGGGGAGAGGGGAGAAGAAGTAAAAAGCTCTGAAAACCCTTTTGAGAAACAAAACCACAAAAAATTTAGGATTTCAGTTCTCTAATCCTCCTGGGCAGAATTTCAAATTGGTATTTGTGCAGATTATTTTTAGATCTATTAGTTTCCTCTGATACATTTGATCACATGGCATTGGGGAATATACTCTATTCCTTTTAATAAAGTTGATATGATAATATAATTTCATGAATCTCAGGTTTTAGCATTTGGCACTTATCCCTTAAGTTACCCTTCAGTTATCCAAGATATCAGGTGTGGTTTGATCCTGTTCAGTGTGTATATATAAATAAATAAGTAAATATATGCAAAAAGTTGGGTTTGCAATACAGCATGCTTATTGAATTTGAAAAATGAAAGTACAGAGTTTAATGTCTATGTGAGTTATTAAAGTTGCATTTCCCTGGAATTAAATTGTGCACTACTTTTGCCCCCTTATGATACAATTTGCCCACAGAACACCTAAAAGCAATACAAAATATTGTTTTTTAAAAATTCAATACATTTAACTTCTGAAGATGTCTCTTCTAAATGCAGTTAAAATTACTACCAATGTGCTAGAAAGAAACAACTCTCACACGTGCAGATTTCAAAGGATCACGAAACACCTGCATGATTCATTTTAGTTTGAAGTATGTTGAAGTATTGCCTGTATCAAAACCTTCTGAACATCAAATACTCCACTTCACTGGGAAAAAAAAACATTGTTTCACAGATCAAGTTTGGTTAAAAATAATTACCTATCTGCCTACATACAGGGAGGAAACAAAGTCTGCTCATTTATCTCAAAATCCTCAGTTATGTGAATTTTTTAATGTTAATTCCCAGACCTCTGCCAGTACAGGAGAGCAGTGAAGATAAAACCATCTTTAGAATAACTTTTTCCTCAAGAGTTTGTGGGGGAAGATACAAAACCAAGGCAGAGGTAACCCTAAATTATTAAAGCACAAGTAACTAGAGCAAAAATAATCCCAGTTACGTGTCCTTTACAACCAGGCTCTTTGTGAAAATCAAAATTTCAACACATTTTCTGAAAACAAAAGGTAGGAAATTCTGTATGAAGCGATGGAATAATTGGGATATCAGCAGCTTCAGGTGCTCATCACATCCTGGTGAACCACCTCAATGATCCACCCTTACTGTGGAGTATAAACATGCAGCATATATATAGCAAAAAAGAAGAGTATAAAAGATTCCCTGCATCCTTTGAAAGGTTACTTGGCATTACTGTGACATTTATAACACAGAGAAACTAAAAAAGATCAAACATGGACTCCTTTTTTAAGAATATGAAAGAAGAGCACAGGAAACAGAGCAGAGATAATTAATACTTAAAGCATCAGCTGACAATACTCCAGAGAAACAGCCCCACATTTTAAAGGAATACCATGAGCCCTTAGAAGTGTCTTCTTTGCAAGATGTAACACCATCAGCAGACCTCACAGTCCCTTTTAAACACACTGGCTACTATCTTAACATTCACTGTAACCTGCTTTGTATGAAATTATGTTAAGGTACCCAGCTGTGGTTTATTTTCTCTGTAACACTGAAAGGAAAATTGTGTTTCTGTGTTTTGAAGCTCTGCTAAAACCTCTATTTCTCCTAATTTAACAATAGCATTGATCTTACTTAAATATTGTTTCTCCTCCACTATGAGAACAATTAGATAAGAACAGTCTTTTATGAGAAAACCAATCTGCAGCCATTTTCCTGTGAAAAATTAATTTCAGATTCAACTTTTCAGGTAAAATCCGGGGCACAATGTCCTCACTAGCAAAGGTTTGATTCCTATTAATATTTTGAGGTACATTTTATCTTGAGACCAACCAGTAACAAGAAATTGTGTGAAACACACACAGTACCTCCCTTGAAGACAGGCATGATTTTCTACGGTGACTTTCTCTGCACTACAGAACAACTTTCAATGCAACATTTTCTGCATTTCTAGGAACAATGAATTCCTTTGAGCACCTCTGAAAGTTTCAGCTTCAAAGGCAGAGCATAAAACTGGTACCAGAACCTGGCAGCAAAACACTGCTTAAGCAGGTGACAGACCACAAGTGGTCTCCTAGACACCATATAATCATAAAAAGAATCAAACTTCTTTTCAGTAATTTCTACAAGAAACTGGGGAGTTTTCATTAGTATTCCCTTTCTTTGCCTCACATCCATGTGTTTTAGGCACATTACTATTAAGCCTGAGGTCCTGTTTTTATGTCCTTTTTATGCATAGATTATAAGAATAGTAATTTTGGATAAATATGGATTATTTACATGGTCTTTAGTAATCTCCTTACAAAACAGCAAACAACAGCTTTATCTAAAGGAAGAAGAATTTTAAGATGGTAACAGCAATTTAAATATTTAAATGATGTATTAAAACCATGATATTATTGTTCAGAAACTATGCAGTGATTAGCTCACTTACATGATGATTCTCCTGTTCAGGAACCAGTATTTCCGCCTGTGCCTGTCGTATCCAATAGGTTCGTGTCGGATGTACGGTTTGTTTTTTTGGATTTCAGCCACACAGTCAGTCACTCCAGGCACCTTATGTGCCACGCAGACCTCGCACTGCCACTCGTCTTCGGGCACCTCCTCCAGGGGGGGTTTCACACACTCCAAGTGGTACACGGCCGAGCAAGTCTCACAGCAAAGCAAATCCCCAAGTTTGTGACAAACCCTACAATGATCATCATACTGAATAACACCTTCTGACATTAACTCCTCACGTGCAATGTTTGTGGTAAGAAACTGATCCACTAAGAACTGCAGAACTTTGATTTTATTCTCTACTGGTCCATAAGGATAGTCCTCTGTCTCTTGGTAAGGAAGAACATGATGGTATTCCTTGTCACTCTCACAATATACCCGCAGAACCTCTGGCCACGTCATTCCATCTATGAAATACAAAGTGGAATTAACGCTATCTTTGAGGTCAGCAGGTCCAAAGGTAGTATTTGAAGTGTCTTCTTCACGTAAAACTGCTTTTAACAGCACTATATGCATCTCTGCCATAAGTGTGCACTGCTCTTGACTTACCAGAGCAGCACAGAAGTCCTCAAAACGAAAAGGAGAGAGGCGCAAAACAGTGCCAAAGTTCCTTAGTACCTCATAGATGGCAATAACATTCATTATGTGCTCACTAGGCACCATTAAGTCCTCTGAGGATTTAGGAAACTCCAAGGGTGGGATATCTTTTTCTTCCAATATTGGAGAACGAGGACGATGTGCTCTCTGTCTTCTCCTACCTGGAATAAGAAACAACAGTAAGAATTTTGCTGTTCACAGGTCAACATGTTTGAACATCTATCATTAATCACTGTGTTAACATTCTGAACTAATGCAAATTGAGGCTTCACAAGCTTCACAGTTACATAAATGTGTTAATTCAGCTAATCATCTTATATTTTAACTAACAGTATGAAAATAAAACACAAGATAACTGAAGCTTTGCTTTAGACACATACAGGAATTGCATTTCCCATACAACATACATCCACTGAAGCTTTAAAATTAAATCTAGAAGTGTAATTGTTTAAGTTACTTTAAAAAAATGACATTTCCTGCAGCCAAAAAATATTTTTTTCTCACTTTTATCCAACATGACTAGTTTAAACCTGAAACATCAAGCTCCAAACAGGTATTTAGTATTAAGTGATTGTCAGTTATTCTCCACTCCAGCAAGGGCATCCAGGAAAGTTCATTCCAAGCAGATATCATACGACATCAGTTTCAACCAAATTAAAAACAAAAGAGAACCTAAAGTGTGTTGCCCACTTCTTTCTAACTAGAATGTTTCTCATGACTACCTACAAACCAATGCCAGAAGGTAAATGTGATGTTTTACAAATATATTTCAAAAATTCTCAATTTCTCAAAACAAACACACACCCCTCCAACCCACTCTCATGCTTCAATAAAACAGGAGCCATATCCACAGAATGAGGAAGTAATATTACAGAAGGACAAAGTTTACCAATAAAAGCTGATCCAAAGAGCTGTTTTACTACCTAAAAGAAAAGACACTGAGCATAATTAATTCAGTCTCAGATGTCAATTCAGATAAGATGCTACACTTCCTTCCCTTGGATTCCACTATCCTTGATGCCAAGCAGAAGGAAAAATAAAAGAGGAATGTTTTTTTAAATGACACTACCTGACAGATGAAATATTTCATCTTCTATCGAAATAACCAACTACATGCAACTATTTCTCAGCTATCAGTTAAAAGCTTTAGATGCACTCATTAAGCTTATTTCCCTTTATAGAAAAAAACAAGTTGAGAAAATCTCATAAACCATTCATCTAGGTTTAATCCAAGAATTGAGATGAAAACTGGTTTTAAGTCCTCTTACTAAGTATACTAAGATTCTGGTCAACAACTAAATTTCAAAATTACCCATTGTCCATGGACAAGTGTCAGCAGGACACTTCATGCATGGTGAAAAGCCAAATAAAAACTGCAGCTACCCATAGCAGCCATTTCCCACACACACTTCCTTAAAATGGGACATGTATTAAACTTTGTGTGTTCTGACACTGAAGAGTGACACAACTAATAGTCTGGAATTTTAAGATTCTCATTCATAATTTCTTAACCAAATTCTGCACATAACAGACCTCCCCAAAAACTGGTTCAAGGAAATTAAGAGATAAAGTAAGTTCCAGACACCTTGGATGTTACCATTATATGGAAATGGTTCTCTATGGCATTTGTTCAACCCATCCTACTCCATTCAATACTCCCAGAAATACAGAAAATAAGTCTAATGTGGGAGAAAACCTGCTAATGCAGATCCTGCTGAACCTGAAACAGCATCATTAAAATATTAATGAATTGAAAAGGGAGAAAAAAAGTTACCACAGGAAAAAAAAAAAAAAAAGCCACCGCTAAGAAATATATTGATGCACAACAAATGATTACAGAAAAATAAATCAACCCCTAGACTGGTATGGCAAGAAGGCACCAGACACAGTTCTCCCTTTCCCATGTTAAAGAATGAAATCTGGTACAACAAATTACACACCAAACAATATAGAAGATGAACTGCAAGATGTTTCCATTACTGAAGTAACTAGTCAACCTCATCTGTGGATAAAAATAACTTTCCAAGTTCGAGTTCTGACTGTGGAAAGTGAAGGAATGCTTCTATGACTGTCTTCCAACATGCCTCTGCACTAATAAATGGAAAAAGTTTAATCATGGCAAACACACAAAGACAAAGGAGTTTCACAGCCAGGCACAAAGCAAGTGTTCTCTAGATTAAACTCAACTTTTCTATCAACATGATCCAAATCATATGTACATAAGCCATTTAATTAAAAGACCCCAAAGCAAAAGAAGGCATGCTCACACAAGAAACCACTTTGGGGTCCTGAAGCTTCCTTCAACATTGCAGTCCCAGTTGGCCATGCAGGACACCACCACAGAACAGATATTCTGAAATCACTGACGGCCCTCACAGAGTCCAAATATGACAAAAGCCAGCAGAGCTATCAACCAGGATTCCATCTGTAGCAGAAAAATGTGTCTGCCACACAGTAATGCCATTAAACAATCCTTCAAGAAAATGAGCAGCAAGGCGGTTAACCCTGCTTTACCTGAACTAATGAGAAGTGACAAATCCCCCCAGTAATTTTTAGACAAAGATAAACCAGAGTGAAGGTCTAGTGCTGGAAAAAAAAATGGATTCCAAACACCAGTTTCCTGATGTCTCATTACCATGAGATAAGCATGGTATGGAATCACAGAATCATTAATGTTGGAAACATCTTCAAGATCAAGCCCAACCATCTCAGCCCCACCACCATGTCCTCAAGTGCCACATCCACACATTTCAGAACACCTCCAGGGGTAGTGACCTACACTAATTTCCTGAGCAGCCTGTTCCAGTGCTTTACAACCCTTCAGAAAAACAAAATTTCCCAATATATAATCTAAACATGTGCTGGTGCAACTTTAAATCACTTGTAGATTTGTCACATGAAATTAATAGGGGCATAAAAAAAATAATTTAAAGCAAGGCATTCCTAATATGTTCTGAAAAAGTTAATCTCTAACACTTCCTCTTACAAAGGAAGCACATTGGTACTATTACAGATCTAGAAGAAATGTGTTATCAGGATATAAATGTGTCATAATAGCATAATAAAGAATTGTACTTAGGTGCAAGCACCATACAACCCTGTGGCTGCATTAGTCACACCATTCCATCTCCTACTTAAATCAATTTGTGAATTTTCATGTTTGTTTTGGTATAAAGAACAGAAATTTCAAAAGCAATAATAAAACAGACAATAGGAAAAGCAGACTGGATTATAAAATGTGTGCTTCATTTTTTAGGCCTCACAGTTGCAGCACATTATGATATTGTGCACCTCAATGCTCCCCATCCACACTGCAAACCACACACCACAGCTCAAGAGCTCAAATAATTTCTCTTTTTGGACACTGAACTGCTCTGAACAATTCTCAACTAAATATAAACTGGTTTCCAGAGCTAAAAAAGGCAAGTATTCAAAGATGCAGAATATTTTAGAAAGAAACTGTATTTTTCTCAAATTACTTGATGGCACAGCATTTAAAATCTTTCTATGCTGGCTTTTTTTCTTTCCAATTTCACTTTCAATTTGTTATTAATATTCTCTGTACTGGAGATGAAAAGAATTTGAAGTAGAGGAGTCAAAAACTGTGATTTGGATATTCAGAAATTCCCAGCAATTTGTGCTTAAATGTATTACTGGCCAATACATCAACTGTGATCTCAAGAAACACTCAGACACCTTAAAAAAAATCCTCAAAAGTCCAAACCAACAAACCCAAGCAATCTAATAATCTTCAGTGAAAAAAATGGACATTTTCTGCCAAGGTGCTCATAAATCTTGAAGCATTGCAAGTGGCTGCTCAACTGAAATTAAAAGTGCAGGTCAATGAAAAATATAATGATGTCAAGGTGCTACAAGTCTCTTTTTTGAGCTGAAATGTTGGTATTTTACTGGTTGGGTGGATAACCTTTCTTCACTGCTGGTTTTTTAGTGTGCTGAAACCCTCACAGCTCACCCTGCTTTGGAGCACTTCCACCTCCTGCCTGCGTGAGGGTTTTTGAAGACCACAGTCCATGTTTACCCAACTGTGTCTCATAAACATACAAAAAAAAAAAAATCCCTCAAACATTGACAAATGTCTCCCTACAATAAACATATACAATTGTAAAGCTCTTCAATTTCAAAGACAATCTTCTTTTTCATGAGGCAAGTGAGCCAATATTTAAATTCGACATTCAGTGGCAGACACAAAAACCCATAGCCCAACAGAGAATTCTGGTCACTTCAAACTAGAATGAAGTTTAAATTATTTAAGAGATACTAGGATTTGACAACTTTTTTTTTTTTTTTTTTTTTTTTTAACTTGCTGTCACTTGTCAAGGGTTTGGCCCCCATGGAGAATTTTTGTTTCAAATAGAAATTGCAGTATGTACTACTTTGTTTAACCCCAAAACCACCAAGAGGATTGCAGAGCAGGTGCACTGGCAGGTTACTTTTCCTTTAAGCACCATCACCTGACTGACCAGACTTTAAACTGAATTTTCATGTAACTACTCTAAATTCAAGAAATTTAGTCTCAATTTACCCACACTGAAGTTTCCCAAAACATACTCAAGTTTTACTATATGCAAATTAGATACTTCTGAGACAGTTAAGATGCAGAAACTAAGTCTTTGAATCAAATTTCACCTCCAAGTTTGAGGCAGTACAAAGGCAGAAAACGTCCATTTCTACACCACTCAAATTACATAGCTTTATTTGGTGGAAAAAAATTGATTTGCCAATAGCCTCCTGCTGCCACAGCTGGAATATTGACAGGATCCAGATCCCCTGGAGTGTCTGAGCACTATATTTCTATCAAGCACAAGCTTCTTAAAAATGGCAAGTTCTTCACCACAAAAATCACCAAAATCCAGTTTTGCCTGGTCTCACTGACGTTAAACACCCCTCCCCTCCAGCACATGTAGCCTTTCAGCCCAACATATTTCAGGTACTGGACTGTTGGATGGACATCCTACAGAACAAGTATTACAAATATTCTGCCAGAACCACTGTCTTGTTTAAACAGGGACAGAGTGGTGGCTGCATTGGTCTGACCTAAAAAATAAACACTGGTTCCAGTCTCTCTTGACTTGAAAGTTCACAACTGGTCTCATTTCTCTTCTCTCAGAACTTTCTCTTCCTCATCATTCCTCAGCACTTGGGCTCTCCAGCTCAGAGCTCCTGCTCACAGCGGCCATGGAGAGGATAAGCTTGGTAGGAGCATTGGGGAGAGAAAAGAGACCAAGGAGTTTCAGATACTTCAGCAACCTGTCACAGGGTGGGGGAAATATAGAACAAGCCCCCACCGCTCCAGTCACATTCCACTAACTGACCCCAGAAAAGACTTCCCGTTTTCCCCAAAAGAAGATTTACATTTTGGCTTCAAGTTCCACAAGCCATGTCAAACCACACTACTCTTACATGAAAGTCCATCTTTAGTAAACTAGAACTGGGCTGGTTTTCTTTTCCAGATTGTGAGTCACTGCAAAAACTTCTCAACATAAAGACCAGCAGCCAGTTATATACAATGTCCTGGGAGCACGAGCACTCCTTAGAGAAGATGCCCTCTCCTACATTCTCCTTCCTTCTGAAAACTTTGCCTTTTTACTGCCCTCAGACTGAGACCCTCCTATTTTGGTTTGGTTTTAATAAACACACATTTGCTGTCCATATTATTGCTTTGCACCAGGCATGTTTCAAATGGGACTGCAACACACGAGTTTTTGTTAGATATCACTGAGAAAACTAGAAAACACTTGATGACAACACGTAAGAGAACCTTTTTTTGGTGTTCCTTCTTTCCTTTCACAGCAGAATGCAGAAACTGGATAGAGCTGCATGTTTGCCACAGCAATATCCAAACTGGTTCTTTAATTAAAAGTCAACCTCTTGGGAGAACATTTGCTCAGCTTCCACCAAAGAAAAAACAGCAGTAAAATGAATGAGTTCAACTAAAAATAAGAATATATTATGAAAAGTAGTGCCAAAAGAGAAAAATCTAAATATTTTTCTTGGGATGGGCTGAAATTAAAGGCTTTGACTTTCACAAAACACCTTCTTCCCTTTTAAAAATGCCAACATGAAAATATTTCTAATATTCACACTCAAAGAGTCTCTTCCAGAAAAATTTTCTAAAAGAATAAGATGCATTTGTAACTACTTGTAGGTGCAGCTCCAATTTGAATATAACTCCGCAGTAATCACACCTAACCCAAATTTATTTTAGTCCTGAGAAAAGAAAAATCCAGTCATAAATAAAACTTAAAAACAAAACAAACATTCCAAATGAGGTATTCCAAGCACCAAAAAAGCTTTGGAAGTTGAAACACAAATTAAAAAATCACTGTTTAGTAGACTAGATCCTGAGTGCACTCACATCACACAAATTCTCACATGTGTTCCTAAAGTAAAGTTTGACTCCTGCCTTGCCTTGTACAAAAGTAGGTCTTTATGTTCTTTTGAAACCAAAACTTTTGGCTGCTTCCTTTTTCAGTTTGTACACCTGTCAGCATACACTTTAAATCAAACTAGGGTTCTCGACTGATTTTACTTTTAAGAATTTAATTTCCCAAGTTTATGGCCAGCAGCACTCCCTCAGGACGCAGGAATACAAACCCCCCCACGTTCTATGGAATCATTTTAACATTTGGATAACTAATGCAAATGCAAGACAAGCTGCAGGTGAGATCACTCTGAGAAGGACTCAGAGGCACAAGCCCTTTGTGCCTAGAACCCAGCAAAGGAAAAAACTCCACAAAACCACAGGTAGCATGCAAAATGATTCTCAGGAACAGTTAGACAATTTCTTGGGACACACTCAGGATAAACTTTTATAACTAATAAGCTGATAAATAATTTAAGAAGTTAGTGAGCCCTGAAAGCCAGTCCCAGCCTACTAAAATCCACATTTATCCACTTTACACCTGTTCTATGCAACACAATGAATGCTTACAGAATTTTACTGCAGATCTACAAAAAAAGTTTGCTCAATAAAGTCACTGCAGCACACTATCCTTTACAACACACATACTTTGATAAGGGCGAGGTATTTGCTGCTCAGAGCTTCCGAGATGACTGACAAAGCTCACTTCAGCTAAGTTGCCAATTTACAAGTCAATGCAGCAGGATCAGCCCCAGATTTACTCCTCTGGCCTTCTACACAATTTCTTTGTTAAGAATCTCTGCTACATTTTCCAAGACTGGCATGACCAATTAGTGATCCTTCTGCCCAGAGTACAAATCAAAGTGCAGATGGCTAAATGGTAAAATAAGAGCATGCCAGGTTTAATTTAGAGAAGAGGGTAGCCCAGGTAAGATGTTTGGTAGGCTGGTAAATCTTCTCACACGGCAGACAAAAGAGGCTGCATATCTTAATGTTGTATCTCAGTGTCTCCACTTAGACAATTCTTCACGAGCATGAAAACGTGTTCAAAAAATTACTACAGGCACACCAAATGCAGCACCTGGTTCCCAGCTAAATTCTTTCACTCTGAAGATAAAAACACACTGTGAAGTAACTGGTTATCAGAAGCAATGGTCAGCCCCTGCAAATGCTCAGGCAAACAAAATCCTATTATTTATTGTATTTTAAGATAAATATTTTGTCTCTCAACTCCAGTGTTATTTGTTTGTTTGACAGATGATCTCAGCTGAAATCTAGGTCTATGGCTCTTCCTAAAACTAGTTTTCTGGTGAAGAAAAATCAATAAACAAAAAATGAAGGACTTCTAGGCATCCTGATTAAAGCCGCCTCTTAAAATTCTGCAACATACGAAAAATACTTAGTAACTATAATGCAACAGTGACAATCCTCAAGTAGAATTCACATTGGACAGGGGATAGCAAAAATGCTTAGTGATACAAGTTATACAGGATACCTTTCCCAACAGTTCATCCACCTTCTGGGGATGCAAAGGGACAAGAGGGAAGGGACATTACACAAACAAAATCCCTCAACCAAAAGTATATCCAGTAGAATAAAAAGAAAGAATTGTTATTCACACAGTATGTTTTTACTGTACCATGACTAAGTGGTATATTAAGCTCTTTCTCTTTTCTATGATTCTGTTTCTTTAAATAGTTTAATAATATTATTTTGTATTACAATAATATTAATTTACTACCATATTATAGTAGAACGTACTCCTTTATCTAAGTTCAAGATAAATCATAAGCTTCCCATCAGAGCACAAAACCTGAGGCCTTCTTGGCCAGAGACATTGCTCTGGGATCTTTTAATTCATTGTTCAACCTAAGTTAGAGAAAACTGTAGCAAGTCCATCCCCCATTTAAGTGGGATGTAATTTACCTGTAAAAGCTTGGTTGGCAGGAGAGTTTGACTGGGATGGCACTTATTCAATACCCAGCTCTCAAAAATACTCTTCAGCCCTTAAAAGTACATCCTGGAAGTGGCTGGAGGGTAAGGGGAGAAGGATTGCTCATCATCTCTTCTGGTAAAAAAACCTGCCAATTCCGTCAGGAGCCAGCTCAAGCCCAGGGAGGAGAGGAGACGCTCCTTGGAGCCCTGCAGCTCAGCACAGGAGCTCTGTCACTGTGTTACACTCTGCCTGGCTCCAAGACAAGGATATGAAATAACCCCTGTATCTAAACACAGCTAAGGACCAACTCCGGCTCAGGGTGCACCAAGTCCAGCAGCTCTGGAGCCCCTGGAGGAGACACAACTCCCCAGCCCTGCCTGCTGTGACCTCCTCTGTGCACCGGCCACAGACACCGAGACCCTGATGAGAGACCAACCCTGTCCTGCCGTCAGTGCTGCCCTGAAGGCCGGCATCTCCTGCTGGATTATGCCGAGCCCGAGATTTCCATCAGTGCCACCCTGCACAGCCACGCTGCCAGAGCAGGTGTTTGTCCACGAGAGGCACGGACTGAGCTGCCTGGATGAAAACTTTCTTTGAAGAAGGGCAAGAGCGTGTCTGGGAGGAAGGGAAGGAGGGAGACCTTTAGGCAAACGCTGAACTAATGAGAAGCACCAGCTCATTGCCAAAATAACAATACAAACGTTTTAACTCTCAAAAACTCAGTATAGAGCAAAAGCACCTAAGGATAAAAATGCTTGCACTTACGCTTCTCTTAAGAAAGTTAACTGAAGTCATCCTGACCAAGTGAGAAATAAACATATAAATTATCAAAATGGTTTCTGATACACCTAAATACCATGTAAAACCTGTCTATGCTTGTACAACAATGCACAGAGAGCTATCTTCTGATTTGCCAAAACACAGCACATTTGAAAAATGGCATACACCCATTCTCTGCAGAACTCATTTTAAACATGGATGCTCATGTAAAAAATATTATCCTGACCTAGCCAGTTAAAATCATAAAAATATTATTTCCCTGACATAGGCATTCCCAAAAAAGTAATAAAAATGAAAGTTATCGCAGCTAAGAAGAAAATGGAGAGTTAAAAGTCAGAGAGTATTTTAGAGCTTTTTTTCATTCTGTGAAGCCAGATCTCAATGTTTATGCAAAAAATTTCAATTTGATTGCAGGACATTCCTGCAACAGGTAAACTAACATAATCCAAAAATTTATCTCTAAATAAATTTAGTAAGGTATGTACTTATTTTGATTCATTTAGGTTCTGAAGCATATGGATATAAGTTTAAAAAATATATAGACAAACATACAGAGCTTTTTAAAGTACTATTATGAAGTCAAACAATGAACTGATATCATTAACTCACCAAAATAAAAACAAATGACATATTTAGCAGCCAGTACTTCCCCCGTTTAAAAAGTCATCAGCCAACTACTCGGAACTACATTCCTTTTTTAATTACAATGCAATGCATTCACACCAACAACCTGTTCCTCCCCCCTTCCAAACTGGCCAAATACTGGAACAGCAGTGTCTGCCACCCTGTAGCCCAAATTACCTATAAGTTGAACTACTCTCCTGGTTCAGAGACTTAAAAAAAAAAAAAAAAAAAGAAAGAAAGAAAGAAAATAATAACAAAATAAAATATTCTAAGCTTGAATTCCTTTCTGGAACGAGTTCAAATAAATCCAAAGTGGTTAAGTTTAAATAAAAGAATTTTTGAAGCTTCGTGAATGAACCAATTAAGGACAAGCAGAAATGCAGGCCTTAAAAATTTCCCAAATTTTCTACTAGAATAAAACAAAACAAAACAAAAAAAAAAAATCACAATTATATTTAATGAATTTTAACCCCAACATGAGTTTTAAAGGTTGCCATATCTTAAGATAAATGCAGTATTTAAATGCAAGACATCTGACTCAACCTCCACCTTTTAATCTTTGTTTTGAACTCAGACTAGGTTTACATCCTTGCAATGAGGCCCTGTGCACTTTTCCCCAAACTATAACAATGCAATCTCCATTTTGAACAATGCACCTCATTTCCCTCCTTGGAAAGCTACTTTTGTCTTAAAGCCAGTAGATGCTGGCTCCAGTTATAGCTCTGACCTCAAGAGCCTGAAAATTCTCCGTGTTTACAGTTTTTTGGTTTTTTAAGCCACTTCAACTTACATGTGCTTCCTTTCCTTTCACCATCAAGTTGTATTTGCAAGCACAAGCCAGCCTTTCCTGTGTTTAATTGACAAGACCTCTTTGCAAGTCATGCCTCTCGTTTCCCTCGTTTTTAAATTTAAACTGAATGCTCCACAACACTTCTGACATTGTTTGCAACACGTCCTGGTGGATCGCGCATTTCTGCGGTCACCAGGTTCTCCATGAATATTTGCAAAGCATCCCCTTGTTGCAGCAAGTGCCGCCCGCCCTCCCTGCTCCTCTCCGTGCACGCGTTTGTGAGCATCTTCCAATGCTCCCCGCGTCCCCGGGGTTGCTACCAGTGGTTATCTGCATACCCCTCTCCCTGGGAGTGCTTGCGGGCATCCCTCACATCCTCGCACGGGAGTGCGGACCGTATTTGCCAGCCTAGAGGGAGCATGTGGGGTGCCCTCGACTTGTTTGAGTTCGCCCACGGACTCTCTACCTGGGGTGCTGCTGTAGGTGCTGTGGCTCCTGAAGCTGCTCTCAGTGCAATAACTGGCATCGTCTTCATCCTCCATCTCTTCGGGGTAGTCAGAGTCGTCGTCGTCCTCCTCCTCCATTATCTCCTCCTCCTCTTCCTCCTCGGAGTCCTGGTTATCCTCGGGGTCTCCCTCCTCCTCCTCCTCCTCGGACACCATGCTCTCCTCCTCCTCCTCCTCCTCGCTCTCATGATCGTCGTACACCACTTTGCTGATGCTCCTCCTGGACGAGGCAGCCCTGCCTTGGCTGTTGCAGCTGCCTCCTGCGCCTCCTCCTCCCCCTGCTCCTGCCGCCCCGGCCCTGCCCCTGCCCTTACCGCCGCTGCCTCCCCCACCGGGGGTGCTGCCGCCGCCGCCGCCCGCCTTCCTCTTGCCGCCCCCCCTGGGCGAGGCGGCGGCGGCGGGCGACGAGGCCTGGGCAGCGCCGGCTCCCTTCTGCTTGGGCCCCGCCGTCTCCGCCTGGGCCGCGGCCGCCCACCTGCCGCGGCTGCTGCCGCGCTGCCGGGAGCGCAGCCCGCCGATGGGGCCTGCCGGGGCCGGGGCGCTCGCCGGAGCGGCGGCCGCCGCCGGCTGCTGCTGCTTCGGCGGCCTGCCGCGCCGGCCCCGCATCGCTGGGCGCTGGCCGAGGGGGAAGGGAGGGGAAGGGCGGCTCGGGAGGGCGCTCGGAGTCCGGACAGGCGGCTACGGGCAGGCTCCGCGCCCCGCGGAGGGCGCGGGGCCGGGGCGGGGGGGGGGCCGGGCCGAGCTGGCCGCGGCTCAACGCGAATCGCCGGCGCCCCGCTCCGGATCGCCGCCGGCCGCCATCTTGTTCCCCGCCTGCGCCTCGGCCGCTCCGCGCTGACTGGGGGAAGCGGCACCAGGCCCCGAGCGCCTCACGTGACCGCCGCGCCCGCCGCCGCCGCCAGGGGGCGCGCCCGCCGCGGCCGTGAGGGAGACGCCGCGACGGGGCGGCCCCGCGACCCCCGCGCCCGGCACCGAGCCCGGCACCGACACCAAACCCAGCCGAACCCGCACCCGGCACCGACACCAAACCCAGCCGAGTCCGCACCCGGCACCGACACCAAACCCAGCCGAGTCCGCACCTGGCACCGACACCAAACCCAGACCGAAACCGAACCCGGCACCAAACCCAGCCGAGTCCGCACCCGGCACCGACACCAAACCCAGCCGAACCCGCACTCGGCACCGACACCAAACCCAGCCGAGTCCGCACCCGGCACCGACACCAAACCCAGACCGAAACCGAACCCGGCACCGACACCAAACCCAGCCGAACCCGCACCCGGCACCGACACCAAACCCAGCCGAGCCCGGTACCGACACCAAACCCTACCGAGCCCGGCACCGACACCAAACCCAGCCGAGTCCGCACCCGGCACCGACACCAAACCCAGACCGAAACCGAACCCGGCACCAAACCCAGCCGAGCCCGGCACCGACACCAAACCCAGACCGACCACCGACCCCGGATCCGATACCGGTACCGATATCGACCCCAGGCACCGACAACGGCCCGAATCCGAACCCGACACTGACCGCAGGCACCGGCACCGCTCCTCGGCCCTTTATGCTCCGTTCCCCTCCGCCGGGAGCTCGCGTCCCGAGCCCCGCTCCCTCAGCCGGCCCAGCCCCGGACTCGCTCCCTCTCTGGGCCCGCGGTCGCGTCTCTCCCAGAGCTCGACCCGCGCCCCGAGGGAGCAGCTCTGAGCGAGTGTGCGCCGGGCCCCGGCCAGCGGCTCCCCACCAGGGCCTTCATTCCCCTCCCAAATCAGAGCCCCGGGTGTCCCCTCAGGAGACGCTTCCCGCCACCATCGGCTCCAAGCAGCTCCTGTGACCACTGACACGCACCTCTGGCCGGGCTTTGACTCCTCGCCCGTTAAAACCCCTCTTACAGCTCACCCTCACACAGCCAGCGCCCGTGTAAAGCAAACACAGAGATCACATATGGACCCACCATCACCGTTTTTGCCCATCCACTTTCTCTGTTCTCTGTTTCCACAGTTCTCTGGAACACTAGGAAAGAGACGGGCTCTGTCTGCTTTGTACTCCCTGTGGTTGTCTCATTTGCCAGAGCCTACAAAGAGCTAAAACTCATCAACAACCAGTTGCACAGTTGGGTTTCCAATGCCACCACTTGAATTCAGGGTATCAGTTTCATAAGGAAAAACAGTACAAGCTGAAAGTCAGCCCAAGGCACACAGACATCTTGTATTTCTTAGAACCAGCCTTCCTTACATTGGTAGATCGAGACAGCTTCTGGATTTCAGAGAGCCAGAAGTCTTACCATTAGAAAATCAGTCTATTAATTTCTTTCAGTCCCTTGCTTGTACTTCTGAGCAAGGTAAAACCCAACACTGGTCATGCCACAAACATGGCAGCACCATGTCCAATGTGTAATTTTATTTGCATTCTTCAATAGTAATTTTTGAAGTCCTTTTGTTCATTAACTTGTTGCTCAGGCTGAGCACATCATTAAACCTACGAACCTGCTGTGGAACCTGCCACAGCATCAAGCACTCAGCAATGGCAGCAGGTTCAGCCCCATTTGCACTCTATATCCAGCTTTTTATCTGCAGTCCTTTTATATTCAGTGTAGCAACTGCTCAGGCCCAAAGCCCTGGTCTGAACACAGGATTACACACACAGCAGCAGCCAACATTGCCCAACCCCATTTATACCTTTCTACTCAATTTGTATTCTGAACCTTTCCAAGTTACCTTTAGATTGCTTATGTGGAGCTGATCTTTGCTACCTTTCACAAGGTGGCAGAGGACTGTGGTAACTCTTTAAATACATGAATATACAGACACACATTTTCCATTATCTCCTTCCGGTACCATGGGAAAAACACCTGTGCATTCTGCCATCTGAAAATCTAGCAAAGGTACCTAGTGCACCCGCTGCACCAATCACTTATACTGCAGCATTGTGAGAGCATTAACACCTCCAAAATACTGTGGATTTTGTGTATTTGTGGTAGATCAAAGGTGCTGAGAATCATGTGCTTCTGAACTGTGAACCAGAGTATCTAGTCTCTTAATCTCACCCCTTACCAGCTGGTGATGTGGAAGTCCTTACTGAATAGGACTTCATAATTTTCATTTTATAAGTGGGGAAATGGGTGTACAGAGAGGTATGTTACCTTCAGGGACAGGATAGAAATTAGTCCTTTCCAAGACACAGCTCAGCAGAAAAATCAACCCCAACCCCAAAACCTGCCCATTCCCCTCAGAGCAGAACATACTGATTTGGAACTTGGAGCTCCTATTTCAAGTGAAATGAGCATAATTATAAGTGAATTGAATACAGCAGGAAGAGGAATTTTTGGGTGGAAGCTCCACCCTACTTCCATCCTTAGGACAGATGGAGAAAAAGCTTCCTTTCACGAGGCGCTTTGGAGAAGATGAATAGACCAGTTGTTCCAAGCTGTTGTCTGGGTGGATTCCTTTCTCCAAGGAAAAGGGAAAGAACTTAACCTACAGCTGGATGGCATTCAGAACAAGTGAGCATATGCTCTTGTTTAAATTATTGAGATGCTTTGGTCCAGTCCTTCACTCCAAAGTATTTCATAACGTGTGTTAGGAATTGTATTCAGGAGTTCAGCTCCCAAATCAGTTCCAGGTATATGTTTCTAAGTCACCATGGCGTTACTGAGTAACATTACACTAGAGCTCAGCAGTGGACTGGAAATCAGGTGTAGGAAGGAAGGGCTTACATGACTTTTGCTGAGGTAATTCAATATAGTTCCAATTGTCACTTTATTTAGATGATGAAAACCAAAGTATATCAATATACTGATATATAGTAAAATGTGGCAAACCCCAGCTCAGGGAAGAAATGATGATGTCTGGCTCCAGATCAGAAGGCTGAAGGATACCTTTATTAAAACTATACTATATTACATTAATATACTATTTAAAGAGATACTATACTATTCCACATACTTACTTATTACTTACCTAACTACCTACAAACTCATGACCCTCTGCTGAGAGCCTGAGCCACAGCTGGATCCGATTGGTCACTGACCCCAAACAACCTTCACCAAAATCCAACCCAGCAATCACTGCAGGTAAACAATCTCCACACCACATTGCACATGGGGAGAACAAAGGAGCTGAGATAGATTGTTTCCTCTTCTTCTCTCTGTGCATCTCCAAGAAATCCTGAGACAGAATTATGTCTCTCTGTCCAGAGAATGTGATGTCACACTGATATGCTGAATTCTACTAATATTCTGTCACATAATTACTAAAAATAACATATTTGCTGTTCTGAAAAGGTACTGATTATCTTGTCCCCAACAATCCACCTTATACTTGACTCCAGGAAATTCAGCATTATGCTTTTGTCCCATTTTTCCCTATTCCAGGTGAATACTCCCACAGGTATCTTGCTACAAGTCAGCTTAAAGTGAATGCCTCATCAGAAGAATAATTCAACAGATACCTGTAAAATCTTCAACAAATATTGTCTACATAAAACTTTAGTTCATCACTCTGTATTTCAAAGAGTCAAAATCAATCTAAGATATACTTTGAAATGCTAGAATTCAAGCAGCATAAGTGACATTAACTAAGTTGAGGTGTTCAGTAGTTGAAAAAGTACTTATAGAAAACAAACCGATGTAGGTAAGAATGTTCTTATTTTAAATTCAAGATAAGTTTTCTTGACCAAAACATTGAAAGCAACTACTACCAGTGCCAAGAAGTCCCCTCTATAAATCTTCACCTGCTACTACAGGAGTTAACTTTTCAGACTTCTACATACATTTGGTACTGACAGTGTATAAATACAACTAAACATGTCACCTTCCAAAGTGACTTGAGTCTTTTAACTGTGTCTGCAGCTCTATCCAAATTATACAGCCCAAGACAGCAAGTTTATTCCCCCAGTACTTCTGCCACAACCATCTCGTGTTTAGCCAAGAATTGTGTGATATTCTAGGAAGTTCTCATGATCACATATCAAAATTCTACATGAAAATAGAAGCAAACATCCAGCTTCTCATCCAGTCAAAAAGAAAGATTTTAATACACAAGGTTCAAACTTACAACTCCCATGTAGCTACAAAGTAACCAGGCTCCTCCTATGTAGAAAACAACTTGTGACAGCCCCAATATGGAGTGCTAATACATCCTTGTCATAAAAGGAATCAACACAAAATAAATGTGTTAATGAACTTCAAATTCAAATGATTTCCAGCACTTCAATAGAATAGGTCTGAGATTCTCTCAGGAGGTTCAGTCTTTGTAATTCCCGCAAACTTCCTTCCATCTTGTTGAGTTCTGAGTAGAACCGTACCTGAAAAGAAGAAATCAGAGACATTTATAATAAAATACTTTAATTCTTTTATACATCATCATACTGTGGAACTATCTGTGGTTCTGCACAGCTTAAGATATTTAAACCAAAAATAAAGCAGCTTTTGAAATTCAAATGAGACAGAGGCAACTGCAATTCATGCTCAGGAAGGAGCATTCAGAGGAGGACAGACATTATTTGATTCACTATATAATTTGCTGTTGTTGGTCTTCCTCTGTTCTCAACATCCATATTCTGAATCCAACTGAAAATCAAATAATTATCCCAGAAAATGCAACTTACTTGGGCTCTCACAAACCTATGCAGGTTCGAAACCAAGTCCTTTGCTTCTGGAAGCATCGCCATGACAGTGAACTGAGCATCAAGTAACAGGCACATCCAATCCATGATCTGAAGACAAACAAGAAAAGTACACTTACACTTCCCAGTCTGGAAATAACACGTTTGGCTTTAAAAGCTGAACTCCGAGACATTAACTTTTAATGCAAAATGCACGGGTTCATATTTTCAGGTATATTTGTGTTTTGATTGTTAAAGTGTTACATTGACTTCATACAGGTTATGTTGATGGACAGCTCTTTGTAGAATGAATACAGATGTCAGTTGACTTTAGATATTCCCAAATACTCACAGTTACACACCCCAGAAAGAGAAGGAAGCACAGCTCTTAGAATGAGCTGCTCACCTGATTTATTGTGGGAGAGCGTACTCCAGGAAGAGTGGTGTTAACTTTTTCACTGCACTTCACATACAGGTAATATAAATACCTGAGAAATAGCTGAAAGTAGAAAAGTCAGAATATTTGTAAAGGACAAGCACATGGTAACATTCATAAGGATTTTTAAAAAATTATTTCTTGCTTTTGAATGCAACATAGATGCCTGTATACTACACATTAAAACCAAGTTTTCTGATTCTCTTACACCACCCATAGCTGGATGTTTGAAAATTCTCAGCAATATTCAGTGTCAACTGCATTCAGGGGTAATCACTGTTCCAGGAGATGTGTCAGAGCTGAGATCAGCTTTGTTTTGATGCGCAGCGTTTTTCTAAAATCACTGGAAAATCAAACATATCCTCAGGTACACAAAGTTCTTGAAGTTATATTTCAGATTTTGAGAAACGGGAGTTTTCTTCCCTAAACTGAGGTGATCTAGATTTGTATTACATTTGGGATTATAGAGTTTGTGTCTCATAATTTCTAAACTTCTGTCTCTGATAGGACTGACTAAATTACCGAGTTTTTTTCCTTTCTTAAAAAACATCTACATCAAGGGAAGGTATTATTACTTGCTAACAGAACATGAACTTTTTCCAGGTATGCTGGGTCATAAAGAGAGTTTTTTACTTACATCTTCTAAAATAAGAAACAGAAGAAATATCAAGAAAAGTACATAATTATATGGTAAAATGTGATACTCCTTAATATTAATTCTTATTAGGCATCCTAATTTCATTTTCGTACATTAGTTTGTTATTCAGACTCCTGAAAGAATGGTGAATTTCTCATATAAAATAGAAAAAAAATCTCTTCCCTTCACCACAAAATAAGTGCATTTACACTTTTTAATGTTAAAATACTTACAACAGCTTGTTGAGGTGGAAGATTTTTCAGGTGAGGCAAAAGAAATGTTTCAGTGTAAGCTGAATGGAGAACAGCATTTCTGTGCAATGCTATTAAGGGAATAACGTTGCAGGAAAAATACCAGTTTCTACAAACCAGAGTGAATTCCAAAGAAAATATTTCTCCAGATTTTTGAGTGAAATTCTATTTGAATCTTATTTCTGTCATGAAATATCGACAGCAACTGAGCCACTATGATATATTTACTTGAACAGCTCTGTCCACGGCAAGGGCGTAGCTGCCTGATGTGTTTTAACAGGCAAATATCCAAAGCACTGATACCTTTTCTCTTAAGTAGAGAAAAATGATTGCAAAAGTGTAATAAAACTAAGTTTAAATGGGTGTAGATACATTCTAAAAGCTAAGTGTTTCCATTTACATTTTAAACAGTTTTTCTACTGAGTAGGAACAGCTCTTAGAGAACTCAAACCTTTAGCACCAACAGAGGATGTGGCTTTTGGCAATACCAAATAAAACATCCCCAGCACATGCAATGCTCTGGCTTCCCTTCGTGCAGAGGATACAGCAACGCTGCCTTGCGAAGCCCAACGGGGCAGGATTCACCTTCGCTGCGGCTCTCCCTGGGGATTTTGGTATCACACATGTCCTGCTCCATCTCTGCACTGAAACCATTCTCCAGAGTTTCAGTCTTAAATCCCATATCGTCGTATTCAACATCCACATAACAGATGGCAGAATCTAGATTTACATCTATACTTTTAAGATATTCTTCACTCATGCTGTAGAAGAAAATTTCAGACACTTAACACTTTTAATTATCAGCTTTAAAATCAGCAAAGCCATCAACACGGATAATAAACTCTTTGCAGCTTATTATGAAAACAAAAGCAGACTAAAATTTTGGAAAGAAAAAAAGGAAAGACTGATTTTGAGTTACCTTAAAAATGCTTTCAGGCAAGCATAAGTAATTTCTTCAGGAATATCTGGAAACCGTTCTAGGCAGATTTGTAAGAGATGCATGTCTTTTTTCTCCAAAGCAACAGCCATTAAATCTGGACATAAACTATAAGAATATGAAATTAATAGGTTGCACAGTCTACGCTGAGAACTACACTGGCGACTAAGGTAGTAGTACTAATTTTCCTCTTCAGACGGATTTTTATGTAAACACCAACTTCATCAGAAAATAAGCACCTTTTGTAATAAATTCTGGTAATTCACAAGCAGCTTATAAAGAACCTTATTTCTACTTTTTTTTAACTTTAAAGACCGATTCTTACACTTTAAAAATGCAGAGTCACTACCTGTAGGACAAGTTTCGGGTTTCAACGATCTCCTGCAGGAAAGTTTGAGGGTAGTACTTCGGATTTCTTTTACATCTGTCTATAAGGGCAGTGACCACACAGCCAATGGTGGCTTGCAGATCTGGGGTCGGTGCTTTTGCCATTAGTTGTCTCAATTCAGTTTCCAACACATATGTAGAAGCATTCTGCAAAAGACAAATACTGTGCAACTCAGAAGTACAAGGCACATGTTTGAGAACTACCCTGGCATTAATTAGACCAAGTAGAAGCAGACCTATTTTGGAATTCAAATTACAAAAATTTACAGAAATCTCTCACCACTCTGTGTTTGGATAGGATAGATTCTCTCAAGCATGAAAGAGCTACATGAGGACATGCCTCACTCTGAACTCAGGTAAGCAGTAACTGCTCATGCATCCTGTTACATCAGTGACAATAACAAGGTGTCCAGCCACAGGTGAACTGTAGATAAGTTTCCCTTGCTGTGTGACCTATCACAGCACTTGCAGCAAGTTCTAGAAAGGAACTAAAGAGCTTATTGCTGTATTTACAGTGGAATTCCTGAGAATTTCTCTGACTTCCTATGGCCAAAATACCTTCAACAAAATTAAGGCCATAAATAAGAACCTAAACAAGCAAAGTTCAGATGAAATATCCTCCCTTATTTATTGTAAGAGACTGTCATTGAAAAGGAACAAATCTGTGCAAGTTTCCAGAACTCAGCTGTTATAAGCCATGTATTGTACAGTTCTCAAAACATGCTCCCATGACAAAACTTAATTTCATCATGCCCAAATGCTATTCTTGCACAATAGTGATAACAAGAGTATCCTTCCTCTCACCTGTTCATTGCAGCTTGGTCAACCTGATCTGTGCAAGAAGACATGGAAAGAGGTAACAGCTTAAGAGACACCTAGAATATTCTGGGAGTGTCTAAACCCTACTTGAGGATATTTGGGTTACTTACTTTGAGTTTTAGTAAGAGCTGCCCAACTGATAAGGTCCCTGACTGTTCAGCAACAGTGCTCCTTCTTGACCTTAACTGTGGTAAAGAAAAACACAGAGTTATTACTCAGCTCCAAAATATTTAAGGATTTCAAGCAAGATAAAAGAACAGTTCATGTCTCAGCTTGCTGTCCAAACTATAATTACTAACTCTAATTGCAGAAACAGTGTTAGAAACAATCAATAACAGATAAAGTGAAACTTCTTTCTGCTGCAACACCTAAGAATAGCAGGGGGAAAAGACAAGATAAGCAACAACCTCAAACGACCCTAATGCTAACTTACATTCATTCTGGACTCTCCTTTCAGAGCTACAGACTGCTGGGACTGAAAGGAAACCACCTGCTCTTCATCTTCCAGGGTATTCCAGTTCACAAATGAGGACACATCTGGGAACACACAAATAAAACTACATGAAGATAACACTTACAGCACATTTATTGAAGTATGAATATTGCATCAACTTCTTATGCTAATAGATACTTTCTAAACTATAATGCAAGTGATTTTAAGCCAAGAAAATTGCCAGTTTTATTTCAGTAGCAGGCAATTTTATGACCTTTTTTATACTGTTTCTCCATTTTGCCTCTGGGAGCAAGAGAAGTAAGTTATTACACAATTTATTCTGAGCATTACTTGCAATGTTTTACCAATGCCGTGTTTAAAACCACTATGACAGTACAATTTTAAACTGAAATTCACAAACTAAGGTTTGACATTGCCCTATCCAACCACAAACTCTTTGAAAATACTTTTTAGGAAAACAGCACTTCACTTTGTTCTCAGTATTCATCACCAGCATTCCAGTGTTCTCAGTAATTCCAGTATCTGAATGAAAACCCAGGTTAAGTGAAGCCACAATAAATTCAGAAATTTCTGTGCTTTGGTGTTCCCAGCACCAGTAGATTTAGCAGCCAGGAACACAGTACAGTGTGAAGTTGCTTCAAGCTGCTTAAACTCAAATAATTTTATAGGACTGTGTTAAAATAATTTTTATACAATTTCAGACATCTTCCTTTTACAAGATCTTTTCACTGTAATTATATATTAAAAAAAAAAATCTTACCAAGGGTTTGACTATCCTTGAGTTTTCCCACAGCAGCTGCCAAGGACGATGTTTCACACTTGTACAAAATTACAGTCAGCACTCTCCCATGAAACAGAAAAAATTTTTCCTCATAACACCACAACTGCAAAATATTAAAATGTATCATAAATGAGATAAGCAGAAAAGGGAGTTCCTGCACGATGTGTAACTCCTTACTGTAAACTTCAACTGGAATTCAGTGATCAGATTATTTTAAATTATTTGTGGTAGGTTTAACATTTGTTAGCAGCAGAAATTACAAGTGTTGAGTATTTTTCCAGGGATATCCTAAAATACAGTGGCTGCTCCATATAGTAGCATTAAGTAATTTGAAAATTTCACATTTTAAGTTTCCTCTTGTGCAATTTTAAGACAAAAGCAGTCAGCTGTTTGGTGTCATTTCACTTATTTGACTCTTGAATAGCTTGAAGTGCTGCTCAGCTGTTCATAGAATCATTTCTTTCCTCTACTGCAAACTGCCTGAACAGAACAGACACTGCTGGGTTTTGTGTTCAGTGATTTTATTCACACCAAATAATCATGACCATGAGACGTGACAAAACACGAAATGATTACAGAAATTCCTATAGGCCACCATTCTCCCAGAGAATATTCTGGCAGAAAGTGCTCATCAACTGGTCAGCATTAATTCTGCTGCAGAATTACTGCTCCTCCAGCAGCAGCAGAGCTCTGCAGCCCAACAGCCCCTTCCCTGCTGTCAAATGCACAAAGCTCAAGGACCCCAAACCCATGGCTGAGCTTTACCTGGCCACTGGTCCCCAGGGGCAACTCCTTTGAGGTTTGCAACGTCTGAAATTTTGTATTCCATACAGTCAGGTACTCTGAGGGAAGTAACAGATAGATGAGACCAAAAAGCAACATAAGCACTACATCTGCCTTTGCTACTTTCAGTTACAAATGCTGGAGGAAACAGAAATAACTATTTCAAAACAGCTCAGCCAGTATTTAGCATTAGGAATTGCATCACTCGGGTTAAATCTCAATTTAAAGAAAAGTTGGTTTTTCTGTGAAGAACTTTAAACCAGAGGCTGGGACAAGTGGGATGGCAGAGTTTTCTCACCCAGTCCTTTGCCCATGGAAATTTTAGATCTTATAATACCTTTATATGATTTTTCAAGTTACCTTTGGGCTTGTTCCCAGATGCAGCCAGACTGCCCAACACTGCAACGTGGTCTTTGTCAACGACAACTAAAGATGTTCCTTTCAGAACAGCTCCAGATACTGAAAGCTTTAGTAGTAGTGACTTGGACAAAATTTCTTCTTTTACTTTTTCCTCTTCTTCAGTATCTTGCTGTAGAGGTATCAGAACCTGGTACACAGAGTCATTGGAATCTGTCAAAAGGAAAATAATAATCACTCTTTTACAAATTTTTTTTGTGGAAAAAACCTGTTTGATATCATATGGCAAAAGGCCATCCAAAAAAAACCAGTATCCAGTGAATGCTGAAAGAGAAATTAATGCAGGATATTTAAAGGACTGATTATAATCCAAAGCAGCAAAATGAAAGTACAGCAATAAAAGTGCAGTGAGATCTGCAGGGTACAAGTGATCACAGGAAGGAACAGTTGGCCTTTGCAACCATTAACGTATCAGGAATCTTTCATTACTACTTGTAGCTGCTTTAGGAAGTTTAAAAAACTAAAAATATTACACAGCATTTCACAAATATGAACATTTAATGTCCTTTCATACAATTCTTTGCTTCATTATCACAACCCATTAACAAATATAACTTACACAAACACAGAAGTGTGACAGTTTGGTTTGTTATATGTGCTGTGAAACACAGTGGCTTGGCTGATTTCTGTTGTTCAAGCTTGTATTTGTGTAGACTACTCAGCTTAGGCTTCTGTACATAGACAAAAAAATTCCCATCCTAAAATAAAAAAAGAAAAGAAAATTTTCCCTTAATTTACACAAAGAAGATATAACAGAAATTCAGATATCAGTACTGCTTAACTTTGGATGTTGTGCAAAACTAGGAAATTGTATTTTCTATAGGACATACAGAATAATTTGGAGTAGTCTACAGACCAATAAGTAAAGAAAATTCTTATTTGATGCAACAAATGGATTTGCAGGAAGAAGCATTTGCATAAAGACAGATTCATGTATAATTCCTTTTTTAAAAACATACATCCTAGTCAATAGATCTTCACAATGGAGAGTCACAATGTCTACTGTACTTCATCTTATTACTTGTCCTCTGCAGTTCTGAGAGCCCAGCTTCTCAGCCCTGAATGCAACACAACTTCCATTTAACTGCTGTGTTGATTAAATCAGGATAATGATCCCACTAAAAGCTCTTAAAATCAAATAAAACCAGTGATGGATTTTGAAAAAAGCACTCAGGTCTCCTGCTATGAAAGTTTTTAAAATAAAAAGTGTTTTACTCACTTTCTCAGTAGTGAAAATTAAGACAGGTTGTTGGCCTTCCATAAAAGCTCCACTCCACCTAAAACCAGAAAGCTGGATGAACATCCTCCAAATTCTTGGTTTATACATAAAGTCATATCACTATACACAAGGCACCTTTTAACTTTTAGGAAATCTCTATAAATAACCCTTAAGATTTTAAAAACAAAATGTTGGAAGAAAACACTCAACCCCATGATGTTGGTCATTGATTTCCCCCATCTCCTCAAAAGAGGGAACAATTTTCACCATCATAATCAATTCCCCCAAGCAAGAATCACAAAGTGCAGCTCTTACCTGATGACCTCGGCTGAGATGAGGTTTTCAATCTCCTGCTGAGGAGCTTCCAAGAGCACATCCAGCGTCCGAGCCGCCCCTCCCTGGAACAGCACCACCGGCCCCGCCTGGGGAAGGGAGTGGATCCTGTACACATCTGCTGAGAGCTGCAAGAACAAAACCAGATCTCTGTTCTCTGCTGCACTACCCTGAAAACTGAGTGCTTTATTCATGATTCTCTCTTTTGCCAATAAGCTTTTAATAGAAAAATTATGAACCTTTAAGATTCTTAGCAACGTGGATCTGAATGTTGCTGATTTGCTGAAATGCCACAAATAATGCAAATCACTACCCAAAAAAAAGTCAGGAAAATGACCTGATGAGCATCACATTCCTGAATCACGTCAGAAAATACGTGATAGGGTCAGGAGGTCACACAACTGCTCTACAGCAACACACAAAGTGATGTTTAACACATCAACCAGCAGAACACAAAGATCTGTAATTGAACACAATTCATCATCTTTAGAAAGTCCTCAGAAATGCTGGCCTTGGCATAAAAATCATTCTAAGAGAAATATTCTGATGATAAAGTCAGTGCAATACTGCACAACATCATGAAGCACAAGTTAAGCTAAAATATAAAATGGCTAATACTACGAAAATTGGAGCGGTTTTTCTCTCCACCAGAATCCAAAACACATAGCAGAGAACACATGAAGACTTACTGTTGCTTTAAAGGCTTTGTCCAAGTTAATGTCTTCATTCTTCCATATTCTTAGAACCTTTAAGAGAAGCATAATTTTTAGGTGAAACAGTAACACACAGACTTCTCGTCACTCAAAATACCAGCAACTGCGAAAACACACAGGGAGCATGCATAGTGACCTGAATGGGAACTGCCCCAAGGAGGGAGCAGAAACAACAGGAATAAAAACCAAGCTCAGAAATCCTGAGTTGGAAAGAAAGGACAGGAAAGAATGAAGAAAAAGACACAGCAGAACTCTGAATTACAGTAGATCAGAGTGGTGGAGACAGGTGAGATACAAATCACCTGATTTTCACAAGCAAAGCAAGGCCAGGAATGATATTTCACCAACAACAAAGAAAAGCCAAAGGCTCAGCATGATCTAAGCAAATGCTACATAAACACAAGAGAGACTTTTAACTGTGAAACAAGAGCAGAAAACCAAGGATGGGTGTGTGAATTATTGTAACCATTCCACAATCACGCAACTGTCAATGTCACCCAGGATCCAACAGAAGTAACTCATCCTTAGGGAGTGCATGCACCAGGCACTGAGCATCTCCTGTGTCCAAGGGCCACCAGACCATGGTGCTCAGCACAGAAGCTGCTCATGTCACCAATGTGCCAAGGCTCCCCACACTTCCAACCAGAAATGTCACACTGCTGATGTTTTCCTACCTACGTTCCCTCAGGAGCACCCACCAACTCCTTCCCTCTCCAGAAGGATGAAGGCTCTCACCTTGTCGTCGTGAACGGCGATGAACTCATGGGTTTCAAAGTTGCACACGACAGGACAGGTGAGAATCTGCCCATGCTTAACTGACCAACAGCCCAGGGGCTTCTGATCCGAAATCTACAGAGTCAGAACAAAGACACTGCAATTCAAATGTAACAGGTGAAAGACCACTTTGGGGACTTCTCTCATGACAGAAAGGAAATGCGAGGCAGTCACACCTGGTCTGAATTAGAATATTAAAATATGCAAACTGCTATACTCAGAAATTCCTCTTGAGCATTCCTGTTACCAACTCTAACACCAACAATTTCAGAATAACAGGAAAGAACTCTACTTTAATTAGATTTCTTTTCATGTAAGAAATAACTTTTCCCTGTAACAGTCTGAAGGGCTTATGCCATGAAGCACAGGTACAAGGCATGGCTTTTTCAAAAGGTCAATATTCATTTTATCACTAGTGTAATTTGTTTTTACATACTAATACAATCACACACAGACTGCGCTTTTTCTCTTCCTATTTAAAGGTGAGTTACTGAGACCAAGAGCAGTGGATTTTGCAGTCTGAACTCCTGTTCTGTGTGATTCACAGCCAAGGGCACTCAAGCCCCTCTCCTCCCTCCAGAGTACACTGGGCACATTAACAAAGTTGTGTTGTCACATACGGACTTAGCAGGGGGAATAAACAACCCAAAGGAGGCTGTATCATCAACCCACTTAGATCATGGAATGCTTTGGGTTGGAAGGAACTTTAGATCACCAAGTCCCACTCCCTGCCATGGACAGGGACACCTGCCACTGTCCCAGGCTGCTCCAAGCCCTGTCCAGCCTGGCCTGGGACACTTCCAAGGGTCCAGGGGCAGCCACAGCTGCTCTGGGCACCCTGTGCCTCACCTCCCTCGCAGGGAACAATTTCTTCCCAGTATCTAATCTAAACCTACTCTCTGTCAGTATAAACACATTCCTGCTTGTCCTGTCACTACCGCTTGGATGTGACAGTCAACTTGAACCAGAAACTCAAACACTTGCCTTAAAGTTCCTTATTATGGTCTATGGAATAACAGAGACCAGAACATATTTCCATTTTCAGGTGCTGCAAACAAGTCTTCCTGCTGCCAGCAGGCCGGCAGCTGACACTGAGCTGACAGCCCAGAATCTGGCACTGCACGGACACGCACCTGTGGCTTCGGGAAAATGTTTTTGGGACGGGGAACGGACACATAACACCAGCAACAGGAGAAATACGCCAACAAGCGCCCGAGCCGCCCCGTGCTACCGAGCAGAGGGAGCGGGGAGCAGAGCACGGCCGGGCCGGAGCCGTTCCGGGGATGGCGGCGGGGGACAGCGGGGCCGGCCCGGACAGGCCGGGACGGAATCAGGGAACCGGCGCGGCGCGGCCCGGCCCTGCCCGGGCCAGCCCCATGCCGGGGCTGCCCGGAGCGGCGCTGCCGCCTCCCGAACGCGCGCGCGCGGTACCTTGAAGAGCGTGGCGGCCCGGCCGCGCTCGGTGAGCAGCACCAGGTCGCGGCCCGGGCCCGGCTCCAGGCACAACCCGGGGCCGCCGCCGCCGGGGCCGGGCCCGCGCAGCGTGAAGCTCTCGCACAGCGCCGCCATCTTGGCCAGGCCCGGCTCTCGCGAGAGTTGGCGCGGCGCGCGCAGCCCCGCGAGAGCCGGGGCGGGGTCGGGACGGGGAGCGCGCGCTGCTGTCGCGCGGCCCTGCCCGGCCGGGCCCCGCCTCCCCGGGCGCGCGGGGCGGCCCCGCGGCGGGCGGCGGCTGAGGCGGGCGGGCCGCGCGCCGGGGGCGGGAGGCGCTCTCGGTGCCGCGACAGCTGAGGAGAGCGGCAGCGGCTGCCCTGGGGACAGCGGGACACTCACGGGCCCGCGGGCACTGCCCTCGCCCGCGTGTCCCCTCCCCGGGGCACTCCGCGCTCCCAGCCCACCGCTCCCGCGGCCGGCAGCGCGGGCTGTATGCTAATGAGGCGTCCGATTTACGCTAATGAATGGCGCACGTGCACGCCAACGAGAGGGGTCACGGCTCTGGCAAGGAGGGTCACGTGTATGTTAATGAAGAGGTCACGTGCGCGCTAACGTGCGCGGGCACGGGCGGTGAAGGCTCCGCTGGGGCTGAGGGTGCGCGCGGGGCCCGCCCGTGCCAGTGCCCTGTGCGGGACAGGCTGCGGCATTGTCCCCGGGCAGCGGGAGTGTCCCCGGGCAGCGGCACAGGGTGCGGGATTGTCCCCGGGCAGCGGGAGTGTCCCCGGGCTGCGGCACAGGGTGCGGGATTGTCCCCGGGCAGCGGCACCGAGCGGGATTGTCCCCGGGCAGCGGCACGGGCTGCAGGATTGTCCCCGGGCAGCGGCACAGGGTGCGGGATTGTCCCCGGGCAGCGGCACCGAGCGGGATTGTCCCCGGGCAGCGGCACAGGGTGCGGGGATTGTCCCCGGGCAGCGGCACAGGGTGCGGGATTGTCCCCGGGCAGCGGCACCGAGTGAGGATTGTCCCTCTGGGACACCGCCGACCGCGCAGTCGGAGGGTCCCGTTGGGGCTTTCACCGCTTTGTATTTTGCTGTGTAGGATTTTGGGTGTGTGCAGATCTCGGTGCAGCCCCACCCCAGAGCAGGAGGCCAAGGTGTGCAAGGTCAGTGCGGGTCCCGGGGTTCACCTTGGGCCCTGCCCCACCTGGCTCCGGTGGCCGGGCACGGTGACCCCGCGGCTGCCGAGACGTCCCCGGGGCTGCGCGGGCTCTGTCCCCTTTGCGCCGTGCGATTTCCAATTTAAAACATTTCCAGTCCCCTCTTTGTTCCCCCTGCCCTGTCCCACGCTGCCCGGAAGCTTTTCCCTCCTGAATGAGCGCTGCCGTTCCTCGGGAGCAGGGAAAGCTTCGTTTCTATGGAGAAAGTCTGTGTAAAACCTTATAAAGAACCGTTGTGCAAGGGAAACTTCTGTTGGCTAAAATTAACTGACTTGGAGACAAGCCTGAGAGGATTCGAGTGGTCTCTCTTCCAGTATTTTCCAGTTACTGAGCTGCCAAACCCTGCATAAAGGATTAGATTCCCCACTGAAAAAGTTCCTTGTCAACCAAATGGTCATTTACAAGTGAATGGGCTAACGCCAGACTGATGGGGCACCTGCCCTGGTAAAACCTTTACAGAGCAGGGGCACCACGGAACCCAGGAGAGGCAGTAAGTGCTTTAAATTTTCCTCACAAAGTTAATTCTTTGTGCTATTTAATTTTGAGGAAGTGACTTGAGCTGGAGTAGAAATGTCAATGTTACATGTTAATGAGGAGGTTTCTGCCTACAGGAGATCCAGTAAGAGAAAACAGCCACTGTTGTAAAGAATAGTTGTTGGTAGTTTATTTACAACAAAATGCAACGAAAATACAATATTAAAAATAATAAATAACTTGGAAAAAAACTGAAACTAAGTGATAAGAGAAAACGACAGTCAAATTCTCCTGCTGAGCCTTGCACTATTGAACGTGCAGAGCAAATCAAGACTTGGTCCTTCTTTGACGGAGGTGGTGCATTGCCTGATGTTGCCATCAGTGCTCTAAATAAAAGAAATTAATTACTGGACATAACAGAATCACGTGGAATTATCGCTGAAATGTAATAAACCAATAAAACCTGCTTTAGTGACACCAAAACTACAGGAGATCATAATTCAATGACCATGCTGTTCATTTAAAGCAAAACATTGTTAGACTTATTTAGCAGTTTTAACTTACACATATAAAACGGTCCAAACAATGACAACAGAAAATCTCCTATTGACAAGATTTTGAATTCTCTCTTACTGCACTCACTAATTCATAAAAAGCATATACATTTGGCTTATTTCGAAGGATAACACATTGTTTTGAAGTTATAGTGCAGCAAGCTTCAAAGCAGTTTTAGCAAAGTATAGCGGTCTTGTTACAAACTGAAATTCAAGGAACAAATATTTCAGTTTCAAAGTCTCTACAGCAGCAATTAATGCAAATTGGCTACTAGATGTCACAAAATCACCTTCCAGAATAATCAAAAAAGCCAAAGAACAAGGTCAAATAGTTTCTTTCCATAGTATTTATCCAGTCCTTTACAAAATTAACCATTACATTCATAAGAAATCCGATTAAGTACATGTTTCAGGAACAACTTTTGTGGGTCCCTCCCTTTCTGATTTTTTAGGAGATCGACCCTTCTGAAGCTGCACTGAATTGCCAGTTGTTTTGTAATGATTGTTCTATCCAAAATACACAAAAGTACAAGCAAAGCCTGGAGGTTTTCATAGAAACCTGAACAAACTCATCACAGTTTTTGCTCTGAACTGTATTCTCCTTGATAAAAAATGCCTTGCCAAGTCCTAGCAGAGCTGCATCACGAGATTCTTGTCACTGTGGCAGAGAGGAGGAACACAGGCTGTGTTCACCATGCTCTGAGGCTGTACCCAGTAAGTAATCACAGCGTTTATTTTGCAAACTGAGGAACACCTGCAAAACTCTCTATTTTAATCCTAATAAACGTGTCTGAAAGCACAACAGAAAGGGAAAAATCAGCCCTGAAAACAACTCTTTCTCCTCAAGGTGTTACACTGAAATAAGCAGACCTTCCTTCTCATTTCATTTAATTTCCTGAATGCCTGCTGAGAATATTCTAGAAAAAGTTATCTTACCCTAAATAGCAGCAAACCAAACAGAAAAAGGCATTTAAAGATCATATCATTGACCTGATGGGTGATCACTGCTAGGGAAAGCAAGGCAAAACTCAGCACTGGGCACTTCCACAATCAGTGAAAACCTGGGGTATTCTTATCCAAAGCAGGGACACATTACAGATCTTTTAATTGGCCTTGATTGGGCTGTTCCTGACCCTGCCAGTGGCACACTAAAGCAGGGAACAGCAGGGAGTGTCCTGTCACTGACACTCCAGGATCTGTGTCTCTCTTACATCTCTGCCAGGCAGATATTCAAATCTGTCCTCTTCAATGATTTTCACAAATGACTTGTCCCCAAACCTTCCTAATATCATGATCAATGTATTGGAAATCAATCAGTTAAACACGAGTAAAGATGGAACTGCTGTGGTCCAATAATCTGTGTCAAACCCAGATTCCAAAATGTAAATAGGAACAGTCTTGTGTGAGCACCAGGACACTGAATAGAGCTGAGCAAATTTGTCTTGGACAAATTAAAAATCTTTTGAAACAAGACTTTCAGGTGGAACAGACCTGAACTATTTCTGTATGGGCCAAAGTCAGGCAATGAGAAAAGATTTACGTTTTTAAAGGTTTCCCTTTGCTGCCAATGTTACAATCTTGATACTAAATGAATAATAACAATAAAAAATTACATATGATCCTATGATCCATAATGTGCACCCTTGTTAAGCTGAAATCATAAACCAATGTAGGAAAGTTTTGCTTCCTACAGAACTTTTTGTTTGCAGTATTACAGCAGCTTCTTTTTAAACAAAACAGCATCACCCATCAGGTCACCAATGAGTCAGAAGTGCCAGCTCTGGAAAGAAAAGCAAAGGCTAGCATGGACAGGACGTGGGAGAATGCAGGAAGTCACACCACAGCAGACCTGCAGAGAGCTCCTAGATTTTGCTGGCTGCAGGATTTTCCCTATCAGACAAATGAACACTTGTTTCAGTGCAGGTTGGCAGTGGAATTACTTCTGCTCCTAAAACCTCCCCCTAAATACCACTCATTCCACAAAACTTGTGCTGCAGCTGCAGGCAGCGAGGAGCTCAGTGCATTTCAGCCACTGTGCCCCAGGTTTGGGCACCCCCAAAGTGAGTGTTCAATATTCAGGGACAGCTCAGCTCTGGAGGAGTCTCTTTTTTCCTCCATCCATGAACCATCAGTGGTGGCACAAAGTATCACCCCCTGGGATGATGGTTCAGGTAGGAGCTCTCATTCCCTGGGAACTGAACAGTGGCTCTGAACTGATGTCACCTAGAGAAGGAACTGCAGCAGCCATGGAATAGCAGCTTCTGTGGGCAGAGCAACGTGCCCCACACAGGGCAGCGAGGAAAGGGTCTCACCCAGTTCATGCTTTGAAGAGAAAGGAAGGAAGAGACCTCTCCTGCCATTTAGTTTTCTCCTTTATCCACCATCTACACTTCCCTCTGGGAAACATCCTTATCAACAATTGAATTCCTGAGATTGAAGAGTGATTTCACACACAGACCAGGAAGACCACTTTTGGTTCCTCAACATCACCCATGATTGGTTTGGTTTTTGAAGTGACTGATTTTGTCCCCCTTCCCCAAAC
Organism: Lonchura striata; assembly: GCF_050655825.1. NCBI lineage: Eukaryota > Metazoa > Chordata > Aves > Passeriformes > Estrildidae > Lonchura > Lonchura striata. The sequence goes on along the minus strand of NC_140720.1, from coordinate 4,892,940 downwards.
GAGGCAATGCCTGGGCCCAGCTCTGCCAGATTGTTCTGTTCAACAGAGATGTGAGGCAGGATAGAAAAAGGAGTCTCCTGTTTTCTTCCCTTTGCATTCAAGGTCTCCCAGCCTGACTACAGCTCTTTTTTCCAGCGAAGAAAAGACAGAATTCATTGCTTTTGTTTCTCAACTGGCACAATTCAGCTGCTTTTTCCAATGTCACAGAACACCACTGAGGAACACCAACACTCCGAGCTCACAAAAGGACAGGGGAGAGCTAGTAAAATACATTATCTACAAGAAATAGGTGGTTCCCGTTACAAATTCTGTGCAAGGTAGAAATAGTTCAATGGCCTCAAAGTCAGTATAATTAATTACAACTGGGGCTTTGATACAGTGATATTTTAGCTTTGAAAAGATTTGTGTTTTGTGTTTTAGGCCCCAAATCCTGAGTCATATTAAGCAAAATGTGGATCTGTTGGTGTTCAAGTACAATGAGTTACAGGTCAAAGGTTTATGAACACACAGGAGAATCCTGAGAGTGGGAAAGATTTTAAAATTGGTTATAAAAGAAGAAAATGGGAGAGTTTTTTTTCTATTAACCCTGCGTTCTAGTTGGCACTAATTTGCCTCAGAAGTCCTTGGCAGATTTACTTAACATCTACTCCTAATTATAAATGTTGTGACCTAGATGAGGGTTTGCAGGCAGAATACTGCTACAGAAAGATTGTTTTTTGTTTATAGCATCCCCTCAGACTGTTCCATTGGTGCCAGTAAGATGCACCATATGGCTTGAAACACTACTTTAGGAATATATAAACTACTTTCTCTTGCATGCACTTGTCAGAAGGTTTTAAGGATCAAGTCTGAGGAAAGGAGTCATCTTTCCACACTGGAAAGATTATCTGAAACAAACAAAAAAACCAACCCACAAACCACCACGACCTTTGTAGCAACTGAGTTATGTCATTCTTGCTGTGGCAGACATGGCTTATCAGGAGGAAACATGCAGGGTTAATTTAAAAGTTTTTTTTCGACGGATCTGGAAGAGTGAGAGTTTCTGGAGCAGACTTTTTCCGAGGCCGATCTTTGGGAACTGTTAGGAAATCAGGAGCATCTGTGGAGAGAGGAGTTGATGGAGCACTAGATGGAGCACTGCGGGTGGAGGAAGGCATGGAAGTGTTAGAGATAGATATTGCCGGTGGGAAAATCCCAATCTTCTTGTTGGTAGCTTCCTGAGTGGCTCGTTCAAACTCTCGAACTTCATCCATTGTCATGTCTTCAACGAGAAGGAATGAAAGACAAAGGCATGTTAGAATAATTTCAAATAATCATTTCATTAACTCAGTTAAACTACTTCCATCCAAATCCTAAAGCAGGGAATGATTGCTTATCATGCATCTCATTAAGTGATTCTCCGCATGAATGCCTCCCCATTGTAAGGCGGTGACTGGAGCACCATGAGCACAATGTAAAGGAAACAAAGTTTTAAGTACATTAATCACCTGCTAATGGTTCCTCTACCTGGGTCTGAGCTGAATAAAGATTGCTGCCTCTGGAATTGCTGGGAAAATCCAGCTATTCCAAAGGCAACTAAAGAGTACATTTGGATACAGTCAGCAGGTAGCATTTTTCAGAACTTCAAACAAAATACAACTGAAAGGGGTTTTAAATGTTTCATTTAGATTATAAACCCAAGTGGGCAAAGGGTTGTCATGGTTTATTCATCTGCTGGAATTACCAAGGGATGAAACATTCTCTCTCCTTCCATTGACTTGAGCTGCAGCTTCATGCAAGGACCGCTACTAAAGCCTAAAGAATTCGCTCTCCCTTGACAAAGCCACACCATTCAAAGCCGTGCTTCCAACTTTCCATCCGGAAACTGCACTTAAACCCCGCGGGGCAAGTGACAAACGCACAGCTCAATCCCCGCAAAACGTCGGCAAGTGAGGTGAGGGATGAAAGCCGGCGGGAGGGGAGCCGGGCGCGCTGTCCCGGCGCTGCCGAGCCCGCGAGGGGGCAGCGCCATCCCGGCTCCGCGGGGCCGAGCAGCCCCGGCGGAACCTCGGCAAACCCAGCGCAGCCACATCCACCAGCTGGGGAGCTGAGCGCAACATCAGCGAGGCTCTTCTGGAACCTGCAGTGCCTGCAAGACGCCCGCCGAGCCAACTGAAGGCTATGGTAAGATTTTTGCTGAATGTCAAGTTAAATTCATAAATTTGAAGTATTTCAGTAGACCATTTATAGATTCTTTGAGCCACGAAAGCTCAAAAATGTAGAAATAAAACCAGTACTCTTTAAATCAATTAAGAAGTCTCACGTATTCGAGTGTCTGAAGCACAGCACTGAGTGTGGATTACCAAATTTGTGACAAAATCCTGGCTTTCCAGGCACTGATGCTTTTCTCTGCTTTCCCAGCTGCAGACATGTGCAACCTTGGTCGAAGCAGCTTTCTGTGTGTTCCAACATCAGGTTAAATAAACCAAAGCGAGCACGGTGCCGGCTGCCTTGGCTCCCCCCTGCAGCACCTCTCCAGCCCACACTGGCACTCATTAGGAGTGAGAACGACGCCTGTTACAGATCTGACAAAAGTGCTGGCAATAAACAGATGGTCCCAGGGGAACTGTACCTACTCATGCTGGAGAGAGGTTTGAACCTGTTTTGCTGGTTTACATTTCGTTTCACACCCTGTAACAGTGGGCGAGCATTTCTGCACTCAAAGTGTCCCAAATTCCACTGAAATCCCAGGGATTTTGATTGAGGAATTCTGTAGGACGTGAACCAAAAGCTGTCTTGGACAAATGAAGGAGACAGGAAGGCTTTTCAGTGCACTGTCCTTTGAAGTCTTGCTGAGTGGAGCATCCAAGACTCTTCATTTTCAATTCAGACATTAAACACTTCAATTGCTTTTTACTTTTTAGCTTATATTTGTTTTAATTTCCTTCTGCTGATATACACTCAAGTAAAACAGTCCTTACACTGTGCTAGGAAGACTCAGGTTCACTTTTTTTTTTTTTTCATTAATAACAACTTCTGTTCTGACCTCAACGACAATTTTTCCATATGGAAACTACAGGTGGCAGACTTCATTCATAACCAAATCCTGAAGTGTCGAGCCAAAATCTGAACTAATTCTCTACTAAGAAGTAACCTTGGTGTCAGTGAAGCTGCTGTGTCAGAAGCACAAGAATTACCCTCCTGGGGACCACACAGACAACATCTCCTCAGGCTGGGGCCAGCTGGCACTGAGCAAGAGCCAAGGAAAGACTTTGAGCCCTTCAAGCCTTGCCCCACACTGATTTCATGACTAAACCCAGCACTGAGTTCCACAGCACCATTAGCAGAAATAAAGGGATAATGACATTTCAGGAGCAAAGGCCGCTGCATCTTCTCTATTTGCAGAGTATTAATCCTAATTTTAGGTCTGTACTTGTGGGGCTCAAATTAGGTAATTTAATACTTTATGAAATCTCCAGACTGAACCAGAACTTACACAGCAACCTGTCCTTTTCCACAAACCACTGTTACATACTTCTGAAAATACTTCCCACATTGTTGGTAGCTAATCAATGATGGTGACATTAAAGTTACCTTGAAAAGAGTGAATAACTCATTAGATTTTTTTTTTCCTGGTGAAACAAAGAATTTTGTGAGTTCCATAGAAATTTTCCACTCCCCATGTTCTTGGCTTTTTGACTAGACCACTGTGAACTCCTGCATTTTTTAACTATTTTTTATTTTACTAAAGTAAAAATTCTTTTTAACTTCCTCTTTATGTATCCAACTGAAATTTGAGTATTGTGTTTTCCTGGAAGCCAGGGAGCTGTATATGATCCCAACCCCACCTTCCCTCACATAAGTGGCAGAGTTACTGTGCAAACCAAAGGCAGGATTGCACTTGTTGGAGAAAGATTCTGTTCTTATTAAAGCAAAACCGCCCCAAATTCCACTGACTGATCAACAATTGGTTGCTCTTTTTTGGTCTGTACAGATGTATTGGCCGAGGATGGGCAATATGTTTTAAAAATGGACATACTCTTGCTTTGGCATGGCTCTCTATTTCATCCACAGAAGATGAATGTTGGTTGCAAACTTTAATGTTGGTTTTTTCATGCATATTTTTCTCGTATTCTCGAACATCATCCATAGTCATATCTGTAAAAAGTTCAAAATTGTTGGCATTTTCCATTGATCCAGTGCAAACTTAATTTTTTTTCCTAAGAAGGTTCTAGGAACACAAAGTCTTTCAGCAGAAGCCAACAAAGGATCTTTTAAAAAGCAAGGAGCAACTAGCTTTATGAAAATTGCCTCATAAAGGTAGTTGTGTCAGCCAAGGAAGGTGCGAGGTTAAGTCAAAGGGAGTCAGAGAACAGGAAGGAGTGGAAATTGTTTAGGAGAATCTGTGTAATGTAAGGTAGGTAGGAAGTACTGAAGTGCAGGCCTTGGCAAAGGCCAAGATCTTCTAAAGAGATTTTAGAAGATCCTTTGGAATAAAGGATAGATACAGAAATATTATAAATATGTACTTACCTTTCCAGCATTTGCAAAAAGAAATTTTGTTAACTTTGCATTGTACATCTCATAACCAGCAAAACTGTTAGTGTTAGAGCCCACACCAGTTTAGATTCCAGAAACTCACACTTAAACTGGTAAGTGAATTAATATTGAGTATGTTAATGGTTGTGTAGCCTCAAGCAATTGAATGAATGATGAAAATTAGAAATATCTCACAAATGAGGCTGATCCCAGCAGCAGGATCACTGAGCACTGCCCAGCCTGGCTGGGGTGTCACCCAGCACTGCCTATCAGGTACTGTGGAACACCAGGCAATGGGTAACACCTTCAACAGGCTCTGTCATCAACCACAACTCCAGCAAAAACACAAATAATCCAATAATTGACCTGTGACTCTTCTGAGTATTCCCATGCTTTCCATGAATGCACTGGGGATGAGGAGTGAAACCAGGAGCAGTGTCTGTTCTTTACGATGCTTTGGTAACTTCAGAGCCTCGTAAAAACAGCCATCAACTTTTGACTCAAAACACTTAAAGAGCATTTTATTAGCACAGTCTGCTTGCAAATGGGTGTCCCTTTGGTCATGCACTGTGATCTGCTCTCGAGGCTCCCATATTCCTCAAGTTTATGACGTGCCACTGGGATTTGGGAATTCTTGTATCACGCCACTCCTTGTTCTGTGCATGAGGCTCCTGCTACATTTTATAAGGCAGCTTTTAAGGCAAGATACAATTTCAGCTGTTGTAGTGGCAGCATGATGTCATTATTCATCAGTAAAAACAAATGCAGTCTAAAATTTTGATACAGGAATTTGAAAAGGAAACATGGAATACCCCTAACTCAAACTCTTTCAGTCTTTTACTGTTGTCTGGAATGAAAAACAAGCTCAGAAGATGTGTCAGTAACATGCTGGGATGCACTTTGCCAAGCAGAGAACATGCTCTTTATTAGTAAGTAACACTGAGAGAATAGAATTTCTTAATAATAAAGCTAGAGTTTAGTAAATTAAACAACAAAACAAATTCATACTTACAGGGTCAGTAACAGCAACCAGTCATGAACACAACACACTGCTTATTACACTGATTATTTGATTCAGTTTAGCTGACTACCATCATCTCCAGGTCTTTCTCAAACTTTCATTTTGAAAGGTGTTAATAGACACTTAAAAATTATATTTTTGATACTAGATTATTTTATATATTTTATTAAGCCCAGATTTTTTAGGTTTTGTACTTAGGCTGATAATTAAGCTCTTAAAAATACACTATATTAGTCAGTAAAAAGGCTCACTCTGGCAAGGAAAAATCCACAAGGTAATTGTGTATCACAATATTTCATTTGTGGAAAGAGTATTTTTGGCAGGGAGATTTTAGACTTAGGAGGGGAAAATCTATAATGAAATGTTTTTGAGCTAATCCTATTTGGTATGTTTAGCTTTGTGGCTATTCATTTGTCATCATTATCAGTGACTCTGCCAAAGTGCAGCTGATACTTTGCTCCTCAGTAACATTGTCCATCTCTCACATTATAGATATTTTTGGGTAGACTGGGAGCAAATTTATGGGCTCAATTTTTACATGAAGTCAGGTTGTTTTATTTAAAGTTACCAGTTTCCCTGACTTGGTACAGAAAAAAGAATGGATTGCTCTATTTCAGGTAAAAAAAGAAACAAATCTAAAATTTAAAAAAGTAGCTCTGAAGAACTCTCTCACTGGATATAAAATTCTCTTACTAGTTTACAGCTATCCCAATAGAAAAAGATATTTTTAGCAGTTTCAGTATTTTTATGACCATTACAGCACAAGATTTTCATGCAGTATTAAATTTATAAGAACACTGTGATTTCAAAAGCAATTTTTTTTCTATTTCCAAACATGAGCCCACTGAGTTCATGTCTAAATTCATGGCAGGGCTGTGACACCTCTGAGATGTGTTTCCAGCAGTGAGCGCTCCTGAGCAATGCACAATGGTTCTGAGCTCTGATGAGAGAGGTGTCCATCACCCATGAAATGCCCAAATTGGTGTTTCCTGAGGCTTGAGGAGGGCCTAAATAAACATTCTAAATATATTGCCAAATTCCTATGGTATTTGCATGGCCTGCCTCAGAACCTGTTTGAAGAGTAGCTGTGATGATGGATATGTCTTACAGAAAATGCATGTAAAAGGTACAAACCCAGTGAGCTCACTTTAGACAATGTGATTACTGGTTTGATATTCAGACTGCTTTGTCCTACTGGAAGTGCCCATATTCCCACAGCTGCCTCATGGATTCTCAACACTTTTTGCATGCAGCTGCTGCTGAATCAGACCCTGTAGGATTTATGCTTATGTACATATTTTTTCAGAAAAGCTCCATCTTTTCTTTGTTGCAATCCATATCAATAGCTTAAAACTTTCCTAAAAAGCTAGAAATGTGATGGATCAGTGGCCTGAGGAGACTGCAGTATGGAAATGGCTGCAAGTTAAGGCAGCCCTAAGAAGAAGTTTTATTCAAACCTGCACGAGGTTCTCCATGTAAACAACTCCTGCCTGCAGTGCAGGTGAGGGCACTGGTGCAGGTCCACTGACATACTGGGATGGAAAGGCATCCCTGGATGCTGCCTGCTGCCTAAATCCAGCATCCCTGGAAGTGCCCAAGGCCAGGCTGGAAGGGGCTTGGAGCAGCTTGGTTTAGTGGAAGGTGTCCCTGCCCATGGAAGGGGGTGGAAGGAGATGACCTTTAACATGGTTCCACCTCCTCCATGAACAATTCACACGAGGACCTGATGATCCATGAAAGCAAAAGAAAACCTGCTGTTAATTGTCCCAGGCTGGCTCTGGAGGACACTCACCATACCACTCATCCACCCAGGCAAACGCCTGCCGGTGACCGATCAGGAGGATGTCTCTGACCACCTGCAAACAAGGAAAGGGTTAAAGGCCTCAGCAGCAACAAAACATCTCATCTCTGTCTTTCAACAGGATTGAAAGTGAGAAACCCTCTGACAGTTGTGTGTCTAAAAAGTCATTCTGGCTCTGAAGGGCTCCTAGTCCAGCTTCCCACTGGAACTGGGTCTGTTGCCAGCACTGAATCATGGCTTTGACTAGCATGGGAATGTGCAGAGATTCCACTAATCTCTGGCCAATGTGACATTCTGGATCTCTTATTTTCCCTTCTCAGTTTTTCAAACATATAGAAGGTCAATACTATGAAGAATTTTATCACCTCGCAGTTAGGCTATTCATGAATTGAATTTTTAGTAGACTGATTGGAAAACTTTTCCACTGTCTGTTTCTGAGGAATTCTTCACCTCACTGCTGTGTGTATGGGACCCCTGTACTCAGAAATACTTCAGCTCATGTATTGGTCACAGCACTAAAAATGTTATTGGTAGTTTTTCTCAACCTTAGGACTGAGCAGCTCCGGGCTTTGTTACATTTGTACCCAGAGTGAAGTCCTGGGCTCTGCTCCAGCTCTTTCAGACCTTGTGAGAGGTCTGAGCAGACTGAGCCAAGCTCCCAGGCTTCTCCACAGCCACAGCCACATTCCTGTTAGTGCTTGAGTTCTGCTTATGTGAAGGATAAGAAACAGCTCCTGTTTCACTGACCTTGTGTACAAATTGCTCTACTCTGGTTTGAAGTCCCCAGACTTCAAATTTCACAGTCACAAGTTTGTAGGAACACATAATTGGCTGATGGGTCTCTCTCCAGCCTTCTTTCAATTGGCCTCTCCCAGTTTTCTGTGACTTGAAGTATTTGGGATCCTGCAAAACAAAGCAAACATACAGGGAAATGCAGGAGGGGAAGTCATGTTTGTCAGTCTGCTAAAGTAAGAGTTTTGATAAGACATAAAACATGCTGAAAAATATGATGAAAAAGTAATAGGAAATTGACTTTTAATATGCACTAGGATATCCTAAAACCCAAGCCTGGCAGTGAATCAATGGCAGCATATTCTTGGAGATGCATTGACAAGCATATCATCCAGGACATTTTCTGCTGGAAGAAAATCTGTTATTGCAAGTCATTACAGTGCAGTGCACTCCAAGGGTTATTTATGGCCTTGGGGAAAAAAAGAAAGTGCCTTCTTCAGAGCCTGCTTTTCCACTACCCCTTGGTGTGAACTGCTTGTATTTTCCACCTGTGCCTGTCTCCTGAAATGGTGTCCAGCTGGAGCTTTGACACTCCAACACTGACCCTGACAATGCCATCTTCAGTTTGAAGTGCACTTGCTCATCCTAAGCTAAGTAGGAAACTTGCAGTTTATCCATCTCTGGTTACAACTAAGTTATGAGCAAACACTGAGTAATCACAACTCTGTTTCTCTTTCAGGAACTGGGAAATCAAAGAAACTACAACATTGAAATGACAACATAATTTCATAAAACCATTAAAGGCATTAGCTCATATTTTTAAAATTTTTGTTCATCTGTACAAGATACAGTTTTATCTATGAAAGTGTTATTTTCCATATTGGTATAATTCTATTTCCCTTTATGTCAAATCCTACTAATTATATCTTGTACATAGAAATAATTTATGGTTAAGCACTGATTGTCAGAACTTGAAAATTATGTAATTTCAGAGAGTTCATAGTGGAGCTTCTGAAATCTGTCCTGAAGAGTAACCAGCAGTGCTCAGCTGTGTTCTTTCCTCAGTGCCAAGGTCTGGGAAGATCCTTTGTTATAAAAATAGTTAAACATGTGCTTAAATTATGCATTAAATGGATGACAATCAGGAGAAAAAACACAAAAAACCCTGATAACGACTCTGATCTTAATTTAGCTTCATTCAGTGTGAGTTTATGTATCACCCAGCATTCATGTTCCCTACTGTTTAGTTATCTCTTGACTTCTGGTTTTATCCTAAACTGAAGCTCTGGCATTAAAGCTTCCCTACAAAGCTCTAATGAGGTGATAGTCTTTCCTCCCTGTGAAAGTCACTGCTTTTATTGCTGACACAGGCTTTGCAAAGGGGAGACTTTGAGCTCACAGCATAATAAGGTTTCAATGTTAAATCACCATAAAAACAGTTCAGCATCATCATTTATCAAAGCAACACCCCCTGTACAGAACAGCTCATGGTCACAGGCTACTGCCAATCTTCTCACCCAACAAAGCTCAACCACAGATGGATCTACACATTTTCTGTTTGAAAGAGCTGTTTAATAATTGATCATTGCCTGAAGCAATCAATATAATAATAACACCAATAAAAACAAAAAAGGGAAGAAAACATAATATTCAGAAAGATGTAACATTCTAGTTGGATGTTCTTTAAAAAAATCATTACAGAAAATATTATTTCAAATATGCCTGCAAAATATTCCACTGTGAAATAAGAATCTCTGAAAAGGAAAATAGTTTCCTATAAGTAAAGGTCTGCTATTTCTTACACACACACACACAGAGTGCTGGTGTGATGGAGCCATTGCTTTGATTCAGCATTTCAGATACACACTTCAAGAATTCTGAATGTTGTAATTTACAATCCTTCAGAGATAACCAGAACTATAATGGAATAACTTCAGTGCAGTCCAAAGGGATTTAGTGTAATCAATTTGAGTCAGTATCAAATATCAAGTAATTCTAACTAAAAATGAAATAATGAATAACTGCCCAACTGCCCTGCACCATTGGTTTTATGAGTTGGGTGTGTTAGGTTTGGTGAGTTTAACCCAGCAGACAAGGGGACACACAGTGGGAATCACTAAGAACTTGGTGGTCCTCAAATCACCCACCAACTGCAATGTAACTGATCCATGACATCACTCCCAGGTGCAAATTCCCCATACAGCACCTGAGATGGCACCTCTGCATCCCTTAATCCTTCCCTTTTTCTTGAAGGACATGAGGATTAATCACAAATTGGCTGGAGAACTCCATGGGAAGAGCCAGTTCAGCAACTCACATCAAACAGCTCTTAGGAAAATTCCTGCCTCTTTGGACACATTAACATATTGATACTATAAAACTGCAGACTGAAGAATGGAAGCCAGACCTCAGAGGAACAAATTTCCAGCCCGCTATAGAAAGATCAAGGTGCTAAAGGCTTTCCTGAGTGCTTGCTCAGAGAGCTGAGACTCAAAGGCTGCACAAGAGCCAAGCAGGGGGATGCAAGGCACATTGTGACATGGGGCAAAGTCAACTTGAGAATTCCATGTCTGGGCCATCAGCTCAAAGGGCACAAACGTTCGACACAGGTGAGCTCTTGTAAGGAAAACTAATATCCCCGGGCTTTAACTCAGCTGCAAAAAATTTACATGTTTAACAGCATCTTGACTGTTTTAGAAACACACATATTCTGTCTCAGCAATTGCTTGTGCTATGGATCACACAAGGAAGCTTTTAGGGGAAGAATCTCTACATTCACCTCTGTATTTTTATAGCTTTCCTTGGCCTCTGCTACTGATCACAGCCATGGACAGCAGGCCATGCCAGAGGGACTTTGGTGGAACCAGGACTGCTCATCCTTTGCTCTTCAATGCCTGATCCAAAGCCTACAGAAATTAATGAGAACTTGGACAAGAATAATTTTATGTGCCTTACTCGTGGGTTCAAATTGCTAAATTAAGACTCACAACCTGGAATTGTTTCTGCAATTAGGCACATAAGGTCCTTCTATAACAAAAAAATGAAGCAGGGCTGATCATTTTCTATTAAAAACAAACAGAAATTATATTGGTACCCAGCACTGCTTCTCTCGGCATTACTTGTGGCACATACTTGAAGCTTTTCTTCCTCTAACTAGAACCTGTGCAAGCTGAACTTTGCTCTGACCCCACTTTTATGTTATTATTGGATAATTAATTTTGAGTGCTCCTTATTTTTGCTTTTAGATACCCATGCCTTTCTTCCTAGAGAAGACATCATCCAAAGAATACTCTGTCTATTCACTATTTTCCCCTTGATTTATCTACTGGCAAAATCCTCAATCTGTTTTAAATGTAATGGCATAGCTAAAATCTTTTTGTTTAAATAACCTTCTTGTCCTTTTATCAGACACAATTTATTAGGAAAGCCCATCTGGCAAATCCTTTTACTAGAGGAGCAAAACCTACTCTGTATTTGCAATACATTATTGCCAGGTGCAGAGTGATTTAAAAATAGCACTTCTGCCAACAGAGCAGAAACATCATAACCCGTGAGCTGGGCTTAGCTGAGAATGAAATGTAAAATTACAATGAAATAAAAGCCTCTGTGTGTGGGATATGGATTCAAACATAGCACTCTCCCAGATTTTATTACTTAGACCGTGAGTCAATCTGTTTATTGATGGAGTCTATTATTTATCATTTAGCATTTATTTACTTAACTTTCCTCACAGACGTCAGGGGCATCAGACATGGAGTGGTAACGCCCTTTCCAGGAAGGAAACACAGCACTGGGTTGTTGCACTGACTTTTCACAGTTAATTCTGACCTGTTACTTTGTACTCGGAGTTAATAATGAAATGCATTTCTTGTTTACAGAAAACCACCAAATCGGCCTGGCACACTTGCCCTCAGCTCTGCCATGGTACCAGACCTGACTGGAGCTGGCAGCAGGTCCCTGTGTGTGCTGGCAGCCTGCATGGGACACCCTTGTCACCCTCCTGTCTCCCCTGGCTGCTTGTGTGGTCCTTCCAGCACGGGCCAAGGTCCCCAGGCTGAGCCTGCTGCCACAGGTGAAAGTGCAGCCTGCTCGTGCCACGCATCCTGTTCTCTCTGTGAAGTACCCAGACGTTCCTGAAACAGATCATTCCTTCTCTGTAATGCCTGGATTAATTTTTTCAGACTCCTATGGCAATATCATGGTGCTTTTGAAGTGCAATCATTTTTTACCTCTTTATGCTGAAGACCATTTTGTTTCATCTTGAATTTCAGAACCAATCATGGGTTTAATACATGTCATCTGGCATTTCAGCATCAGCTGTAGTTGCTAGGGTTTAGATTTCAGCTTTTATACCAGGGCTCAGAAAAGATATATTGATGTAGAGATGCTACCACAGACATTTATGTGGAGTAATTTTTTAAGGACTTTAAAAAAATTTCCATTAAATGGTGCTTTCTGGAAGATCCAGCTAAATACTCAAGAACTGTAAATACTGGGACAGTTCTGAGGTGTTAAAATATGATAACTCAGCCAGCCTTTACGTGAACTCACAGACTAAGTGAGTAAGGAATAGGAAATGTTCTTACTTTTTCATGTACTTCACTGAACTCCTGTGCTGACACGGTGCCCACACTTACCAGGGGGGCTGAGGCAGCTGGATTATTTCAGCTACCATCATTCAGTGATGTGACAGAGGTTTTGTCACTCTGAAAACACTTGGGCAGGCCCAAGGTGGACCTATCACAGAGCAGCTGTGCTAAAGGAGAAAGGCCAGCAATGGAAGAAGAAAACTGCAGCAGCTGCACGGAATCTGTTTAGAAGCAGCTTGAAAAGTTTATTCCATTTGTCCAGCTCTCCGTTGCTTTGTTATAAACAGGAAATGAAACACTGTTAATTCTGAGAACTTGAATATGTTTGCACTGGACATTTTGCTCAGTAGCTCACAGCTACGGTAAATGTTTCATTTCATGAATGATTCACTGGAGGCCCTCACTCAGCATAGCTCAGCTTTGTTCTTTTCTATATTTCAGACAAATATATCTGTCTATATAGCTGGTGATACATATTCATGGGTGCTAAAGTCACAAGGAAATGACTTCACAAAATGCACAACTACTCTTACCTGGCTGGTACATTCTCTGTACAGAAATACAAAATTCTGTTCTCGATGCAGTATGTACATCCAGATTTGGAAACACATGGGTCCTTGCAGACAAACAGGCAACCTTGTTAGCTGGGATCTAGAATCAACCTTTCTCCATTTGGAACCTCACATTTAAACTTCTTAAAACTTGAAGGATTAGACCCACACTTGTAAAAAAGTCCTGTATTTAAGATGTGGCTACTTCACAATGGAGTTGGTCATGAAGTTGAAGGGAGGTCACCTGCTTTAGGATACCTGAATTACTGCAGTTTCACCTCCTCCAGCCTTCCAGAAAGGCAGGAATCAGCTCAGCCCCACGACAGAGCAGGACTCTCTAAGTGTTTGTAATAGCTCACAAAACTGCCTTCTGATTCACTATGGACCTGGTGATTTCAGCCCTCCTGTGCACACTGCCAGGTAAGTCCTGCATCCTTAAGGGCATCCAAATCTCTTGGATGATTCTGTTCAAGAGATCCCCCAGTGGTACTGGGAGGGGCTCCCTTGAAGTGTCCTGCAATGAAGCAACAGCTCTCCTTAAGCCTCCAGCTAACTGGATTCTTCACTTTTCAATTTTAGTTAATATTTAGAAAGAGAGAAAAGCAAATATGCACAAAGTTGAATTCAATAATTTTCCCTTTAGCCAGGACATTTTTGTAGAACACTTCCTCTCTCAGCACCAGTAAGAATGAGCTGTTCAACTCAAATGTAGTATTATACATACAAGGATTATTTAGTCTTTTTATGTGTGAATCACTATTATGGAAATGAAAATGGAATCTGTTTTTAAGATTCATGTCAGAACAACTGAAAAACTACATTTTAGATCACAGGTGGGAGGACACAGTGGCTTTGTTCTTCTACCATCAGGTTCCAAAGTCCCAGCACAGAGCAAGCAGAGGAAGTAGTGTATGAAGGCTTTAAAATATTTAAGCCACTTTCTAGTATGCAGTATTACAGCTAAATAATGACATTTGCTGTTAAATCTCAAGTATATTTTTAATTGAAAAGGAATGAGCTTTCGTCAGGATGTAAAGAAAACTAAAGCTCATTTCTAGAAGCTGCCAAACATGCTGACCCTGGTAAAGAACTTGCTTTATTTTAAGCCTGTGAAAGAGCCACTGAAATGAAGAGATTATTGACGTGCCTGAAGTTAAAATTGTTCTCGTTGGTCTTTCTGGATGGGAGCCAGGACATTTATCCTGTGGGATCTAATTGTTAAATCCTGAGGATTGCACTTCACTTTTAATCCCTAAACTTCATATCAGTTCAGATTACATGATTTAAAAGCAGCCAAATTGTTGTTATTAGTGCAACTAAAATACCTTTCAAAAGCTTACAGAAACTGGATTTATCTGAAGCTGCTATTTGGGAAACACAAACCCTTTATCATTTGCATAGAATCACTGCTCTGATTGAAAACAGATGGAAATTACATTTAGAAACATAAAAAACCAAATCTTTATAGTGTCTAAATTATGAAGGAAGCCTCATCAGAAATTGGAATTTGGCTTCATGTTCATCATAGGGTAGCATAAAAACCCTACAGTTTGTAAACTTTGGAAGATCCATTATTTTAAATTATGATTAATTCACTATCACTATTATGGCATGTACAAAGTTAAATACTAAAGGTGTTCTTACTGCTCTGTATGAATTCTGAAACAGAATTTGGTAGACAACAGAAAAATCATCCATCAGTACAGAAAAAAAAACAACAGATGCTAGGCTATTTTTGTAGTTTAAACCCATATAAAATTCCATTTCGCTTGGAATCAGGTTTTTAGATTTGTCTTTGAAATAGCAACACAAAGATTCAGAAATGCTTTTCTCCTTTAAGAGAGCTTGTTTTTCTGTATTTGGAGATTAATCACAGGGAAATTATGCTTAATAGTTGGTTATTAAAAATGAGCAGGAAAGTTGCAAAACTGGTCGTCACCTTTGTGTTTACAATTTCTGAAGTGCAGAGAATGAGATGAAAAATCTCACAGGATTTCTTTAAAGTACAGTCAAATGCTGACCTGTTCCATTAGCAGCTCATTTCTAAATGGAACCAGAAGCCATGGAGCTCAGATAAGATGATGGGACCAATAAGCTGCTTCATGAGGTGTTATATAATTTGTGGTACTAAACAGATAGATTTCATTATCTAAGGAAAGTAATAAAATTACTTTTCATTCTACTGTAGGCTCAGTTTTGGTTTATGACCCATACATAACATTCAAAATAGGATCTATATAAATGGAAGATAACAAGTACTTGACATTTTTAGTCTGAAAATCATGTCTCCTATAGTATAGAAATATATTCCTTGGCAAGTCCTCACTTTCTATCCTAAAAATGATTATGTAGTCTCATTTTAGATAGTTAAACAGCTGCCATACTCACTGCCAGCTATGAATATAGACTTGGCTCCAGAGGCAAATCATATCTCCAAAATTAAATGCGAGCATAGATCTGATCATTCCTCTCTAGCTGCTTGTTGTGAACCATCATTTATCCACTCTGAGATTAAAACATTGAGACCTCATCTTCATTTGCATGGTGGCTGCTGATTCAAACAGTGAATTGCATTGACCTAGAAGAAGCACGCTCTTCAGAGATGTGCTCCATCAAATATACATGGGAGCAATTTCCAAGGGAATTTTCAGAGTGACTCTGCCTGCTACCATTGATGCTTTTTGGCAGATCTGCTGCAGTCTGCAGTGTGCTTCAGTCCCTCTTGGTCTTGTGACATTGTTCCCTTCAAGCAATTGTGCATCAGCCCCTTGTCACTGCAGCACATCTGTCCTTTGCTGGGCTTGGACACTTTGCAGGGCTCACTGATGAGGGTGGGATGCAAGTAAGGACAGCAGGAGTGTTTAAAAGTGCTCAGATCTGCAAACCCTTCACTGAGCTTCATAATACAAAGGAAAGGCCTTTTCTAGTTTGGACTAATTCAGCTGAATATCAAAGGTCTGGTACAGGATGTGTTCTGGTAAGGGTAGGAAAGCATTTCAAAGAATTATCTGCAATAAAAAGAGGCTGCTGGCTGCTTCCCCTCTGACCAAAGGCTCCTGAGATATTACTGACCAGGATATTTTATACAAAAATAACAGTTTTGATTCCTATCCAGGCTCTTCTAAAGCCTCTTACCTTCCCTTCCTCACCCGTTCACAGCCAAGCTGCCTCTTACCTCTGATTCCTTATAATAGCGCTCGGGAATCTCATCGCTGGCAATATCAATAAAGCAGACTTCTCGCTCCAGATCTTTAGCTTCTTTGTCAAAAATCTGCAAGAGTTAAAGAAATTCAAGGCTGTTACAGAACAACACGCTCACAAAATCCACCTGGAATAACCGTTACAAGCAGTTTCAATGACTTGTGCAACAGAATGTATTTTAAGCTTGTGCCTGAACAGCTTTGTGTAAAATACTCGAGTTTTTACTGGAACACATTCTCCACCCTACTGCTCACATCGTGTTCAGCACTTCCTGTTCCCACTGCTGTTCTTCCTTAGATTTTTTTGGAATGGAGACTTTGCTTATAAACAGTAAAATCAACAATTTGGATTGTTTTTACTGTATTCTCCAATCTTTGTGCTAGAGCCTGTCACTGTGTAAAAACCCCAACTCTCTGGACTCGGTGGGTTTTCCCCCCTCTAAGGACTACAGCAATGTGCAGGTGTTTGCTGGGAACAGTCAGGCTGAGGTGTTGTTACATGAAAATCAAAATTTTGGTTGAACTGCCTCAGTGGAAGCTGCAAGCTTCCCCAGCCCACCCATGCACACACATTTCAATGCTTTAGGACCTCGTTTGGAACAGCAAGCCTCTTGTACTATGCAAGGCAAATGATGGAGATATTTTGAAAATCCAGGTCATTTGCAGCTGCAGCACAGTATCCTTCTGTGCTTGTGTCCATAATTTAATTATTTAGGCATCTCAGTGACCCATGTGACTTACACTGTGTCTGCAATACATTTTCATCACAATTCTGAGATTTGGAAACAGTGCTGAGCTAAAAGGATATCATGAATTAGTGCCATGAAATTCAGGGAAGTTATGCATCCACTGTCAGAATCAGTAATAAGCTCACAATGTGCTTTTACCTTTGGGGCACAATGTTCTATAGATGATATTTCCAAGAAGCAAAAATATTTTTGTTTTCTTTTTTTTTTTTTAATAAACGCACTGAATGCTCTCTTGATTTAATTAAATTCTAGAGGAACAGTTAAAAACACAAAATGCCAGCAACTCTTTAGTAACAGAAATGCTACTTCATTATTTCTGAAAGCATTGGGGCTGCCTATTTAAGGCATTCAAAAAGAGCAATGGACTCCAGTGAACACAGGAACCAGCTGGTAGGAAGAAAAATCAGGAAATCATTCTTTCAAATACAGGAAAAGCTGAAGTTTGACTCTACAATTTTAACTTATCTTGGTAGTGAATAAAACAGGCAGCACTGAATGCTCACTGAGCTGGATGTAACATGTTCACACATCTGAAACTGCAGAAGAACTGAGAAACTCCAACCTGGTTGTATTTATTTTATTATCCTTCTCTAATTTTTGTTTTGCAAAAAATTATGTTAATTATTTGAACAAAGTGGAACTTTGAAGGGAAGCCCTTCTCCTGTAGTGTTCCTTCTCTGAATTGGGTACATTGATGATGTAAATCACTTCTGTGTTTAGATATATAATATAGGTCACCTTTTATAAGCTTCCTCACTTGCTTTTTGCCTAAACAAATTCAGAAATACAGAGCAGATGAAATCAGTTGAACTATTTCCGGAATAAGATGCATTTCACCATAATCTCTCTAAAATAATGGAAATGGCACTTAAATGGACATTACCAGGTCAGCTGAGACTTTGAATCTGTCCATGGTTTAGGCACAAGCCCCATAAATTCAAGCACATGCAAATCTCTGCCAATTTGCAATGGCCTAAATGGAGATTATTACCCAGTATCTTATATTATTATTATATATTATATATTATTACCCAGTATCAAAGAAATGTGCCCTGCTCTGTCCCAGACTTGATCCACATATTCCACCTCATATGAAAATAGTTCTAAATTCCTTTTCTCTCCTTAAAATTCTATGATACAAGTGGGGATGACAGATGCCTTTGCAAATCTGTCAAAACCAGGAGGAATTTTTCAGCCATTTCAACGATGCCTTATTTGCTGCCGAGGCTGTCTCTGACCATTTCCTTTATTCCAGACGTTTGCTGAATGACATTCTTACTTCCCTTTGCCAGCAGAATTTGTTGTCAAATCATTTATGCTTCTCCCTTTCTAAGATTGTCCTCACAAGATTTTCAGCTAGAGATTTAATCTTCTCATTCTATCAGCAGTCGAAAATAAGAAGTCATTAGAGAACAAGACTTATTTCTTTCTTAGCTCTTATTCTCTTATTGCCTTTCCTAGCCACAGAATCTTGGATTGCCTGAAACCCTGTAGGGAGGATGGGTTTATTGTGGCTGGGATCAAAGACACTAAAGAAACTTAAAAGTTTTAAAGGAAAAGATTAAAGGCCACAAAAAGAAGCATAAGGCTCCCAATCTGTGCAACTGTATTTGCAAATGTGCAGAAAAACTGAATGGTGAGAACAATCTGTATCCTTAAGAAGATGATGTAGAAGACAGAATATTAAATATTATATTGGAAAGAACTGGACAGGCTTTACATTTGGAAGCCAAGTGATTAATTGAGATTAAAATACACAACCACATGGAAAACAAAGAGCAACATTCAGACTGAAGTGGCCTTTTTGCCATGGGTTTTGGTTTTATTTTGGGGGAAGTAATGTGACAGCTTTTTTACAACAAACATTTATATACTTCCCTTTCCTAAGAGGAATGAAAACTCACCATGATTTAGACTACATCAACCACAGAATGACAGAAATTGGGAGAAAGGTTTCAACTGGGTCTTCTTTATGACTTTCAATGGTGTCTTCTGGTGAAAATTTAAAAAAAAACCCAAAAAACCAAAACCAAACCAAAACAAAACAACCCCACCCCAAAAAACAACAAAAGACCCCCCAACAAGCAAACAAATAAACAAAAACCCAAAAAAGCCAACCAAAAAACCCCAAATCACTGAACTCCCCCCCAAACCAACCAACCAACCAGAAACCAAAAGTACACAAAACCCACCCAAGCAGTTGATTCCAGAACCTCAAGAAAGACAACTCATACAGGACACTGCAGAAATATAAGTCCTGGTGAACTTAAATTTAATTCCTTTGTTTTCCTCCTGCTCTACAAGGACATGTCCTGGCACATCCTTTCCTACCAACTTTCCTTCTCCTGGTAGCCACAGTCAGAACAGAAAGTCAGCTTAGGATATGATGGGAAATTTGATATCCTCTTTTCTACAAGCATTTTTTACTATTTTTCCTTTTTTCCCCCCTATTTTTAGGCTAAGCTGTTGGCTTCAATTTAATTCAGATATAGTTAATCTAAAATATAACTTTTGTGGCCAATCTCCACTGCTAACCTGGATTGGATATAAACAGCATAAAGGCAGTTTTTCTGCTGAAGGCGTTGACTCCATCCACACTGGCAAGCTCCTCACTCATCTGCACCACCAGGATTCCAAGAGTCACATCTGTGCCTCTGGCTTGGCTTTGTTTCATAATACATGATTCTCTCCTGTGATGTTTGTTTTCCATCTTCAAGAGCAAAGGAACCATCCAAGGGATTACCAGCTGGAAAGGTGTTTGGCTCTGTCATTACTACAAAATGCTTTTTTTCCCAGCCTAAACACAAGGAGTTTGTGGTCAGAAGGCCATAAAAAACAGCTAATTCATGGCAGGGCTGTAATTGTGGTAAGGACTGCAATAATCACCCTTTTCTTCCATTAGAAAAATGCACAAAATATACTCTCCACCTTGAAATTCTCATCTCTGCAGATGGCCAGAACCACTGGCTGCTCCTCAGTGTGTTGCTGCACACCTTGAACAGGTTGTGTCCCCTGCTCCACTGGAGCTTTCATTTTTCTGAAGGAAAACTCCGACTCAGAACTTGACCCATGGAGTTTATTGTGTGTATCTTTTCAGTAAGTCATGCTCCAACCTCAGCTATTTCCAAATTCCCTAATTTCCTTTTGAGATTTATTTGAGCAGAGATTACAGGAATTGACTGATTTTAGACCTGCTCATGGGATAAAACTATTTATGTGGACACGCATAATTGGGAGCAATTTTTCTATGGAAAAAGATTGAATCTGGCTTTGAGAGGAGAAAATTTGGCTCCCTGACCTGGCTGGGAATATCCCTGTGTGCCACAGAGTGGGAGAGGCAGTTATATATTTATCTGCAGTCTTGCTCCCTGCTCCTTTTGATCTCCATGTCATGACTCCCCTATTATTCCATCTCTTATAAAATATCTCATCAAGATTTGTGCTTTCTGGACAGAGAACTGGATTTTTATGTAATTATGTCAAAGTAGCTGTGTTTCCAAGACCGCAATAGACTATCTATAATATTTACTGGGATTAGGTTTTTAAAGTCACATCTAGTTCAAGTGCCAGATTTACTGACTAACTTCAATAGTTCATTTAGAAAAATGAAAAAGTAGAGGCACAACCATATCACTTGTTCACACTCTGTCAGTGTGGGCCTTGTCATATGTTCTGTGATAGCCATATGTGCTTGGGACAGAGGATCTGCAGTTCAACAGAGAGAGCTCTTCCCTCAGGAGGAATTTTAGACTAACCTTTCCACTTGTTTGCCTTTATCTTTTCAGACTTCATAGAGGGGGAGAAAGCCTCTAAAAATCATTATTTTTAAAATACAATAATAAAATAATGTTTTTTTTTCATTGCAAATTATGGGATACTCAGTACCATCATACAGGAAAAGTCCAGGTGCAAATAAAATCATCCTCAAAGTGTCCCTTGACTTGACTTTGCCATATTTTGAGTGATGCCCAGCAATTCTTTTGACAGTTTCCAGAATGAGATCCTGTGGTGCAGGTTAAACCAGGGCACAGCTGAATCCTTTTCAGCTGAAATCACTGCTTCATGGCAGTTGCCTTAAATAGTGAATTTACATTTAATTTCCATGTGCTATATTCAAGTTTGTTACAACCTAGTTCCACTTTACTTAGATAGGAGACAAAAATAGAGAAAAAACCATCCTAAACTCAACCAAACTAGAAATGGATTTTTTTGTTAGCTGCCATATCTAATTTTTTTTTTTTTACTTTAGTTTCATAATCAAGATCCAGACACTGAGTTTTCCAGAGAAAAATGTTATGCTACGAAGTGCAAGGCACTGAAAATTTTACATACAGTGAATTTTCATTATTGACAACCTTAGAATTATTTGACAAGCTGTACTTTTTTTATGCTTTCCCCAGACACCATCAGATGGCAAAAAATCACTGCCCAAATATCAGCAGCAATTAATTCTGTGACTAAAAACCAAAACAAAACAAATCAACAGAAATCAGTCAAACATAATGATCCTTGTGCAACAAATAGGAAAATGGAATGTCTCTGTGATTGAGTGATTTGCTTGAGCCCACCCTGCTGTTGCTGTACCTTCAGCTGCCTTGCAGACATTTTCCCCAGTAGCAGAGGCTGCCACGCAGGGACAGTGTGGCAGTGCCATGTGTGACATGGCTGGGCATTGATTGCAGCAGCCACTGCAGCCATATGGTGTGGCCCTGTAATCAACACAGCTGATTGCAAGGCACAGTTGGTGTATTCCCCACGAAAAGGAAAAAAACCAAAATGTGTGTCTGTAGTGCACACTGAAACTGCAAGAAAAAGAGATGGGAGAAAAGTGAGAACAAGGTGACAGTTCTACTAAATTGGTCCTTTGTGACACAAATACTGAGCAGTTCATTGGACAGCTGAAAGAAAATACCCGTCCAGATAAAGAGCTTAAGGAAGTCTTCTAATGGAAAGCACACACTCTATTTATTGACACACAAGCAGCAAATCCCACCCTCCTGCCCAGATTTCTACCATTTCACATAGTAGGTTCCTGTAAGAATTCTCTCTGTAAGGATGTCCTTTATGTTTTAAATATTCAGAATGCAGACTTTATCTATCTATATTCAAATTCCCAAAGTGCTACTTTTGCAATGGGAGAAGGGTGTGATTGCTGTGCCCGTTTACACTGCTCTGTGCCCACCGAGGCTGGTGGCTGTAGGCACCTGCACTTCCCCTGCCCAGCACTGCCCAATGCCTCCCTGACCAATGGAAGCAGCTCAGGATATAAAGGGAAGCAATGTTTTCATGGACTCTAGATGCCACCTCCCATGTCATTTACATCTCATGAAACATTCTAATTTTTAAAGATTCCATTCTGTTATTTCAAATAAAAGTAGAATCAAAAAAAAATTTCTCTTTAAGAAGTTGACTTTTAATTTAAAAGATCTGCAAGAGGAAATACTGACTGGCCTGACTCACTGGTCCAGCTTCTGACAGTGCTAATGAAGCTGTAAAGCTACAAGGTAGCAGGGACAATATTTGATGTACTCACATGCTCATCCAACACTGACTCTGTTTTTCTAAGAATAGAGTTGCCATGGAACAACTACATGGGATACATTAAAATCAGCTGCTTTGAGCACTGAAATCACAGCTCAGTGGATTTATGGTTCTGCACTACTACACAAGGTTACTAAATAAAGACATTTATTGTCCATTGTTCTGTCAGTGTCTATATTTGTGCAAATCAACTGCAAACTTTAACAGATTGGAACAAGGATGCTTTAACACATTTAAAATAGCTTAAGATGATAATGAATTCTAAGACATAAAAAAATTGGGTTCCAGAGCAGATACCATCTTTCACTAGTATTACTACTTTCTTCTATCATGCCAAATGGGAAGAAAAATCAGTAGGAACTTTGCATCAAGATATATTGCAATAACCAGACAACACAACATGTTCAATGAAATAATTCTAATAACATCCCACCCTACCAAATGACAGGGACCCAAGACCATTTATACTTGCTTTCTTTCATGGATCAGTGGAATTAGTTTTAGTATCCTTATATATAAGTATTGCTTTTCATAATCAATATCTACTTTATCAGACAGTATGGAAATGAAGAATAGATCAGAGTGCAAAAATTTCAAGAAATCTGTATGATCTAAAAAAATACATTAAGAAATAGCTGAGTTAAAATCAGATTTGTATTACTGCCCTCATTACTGTAACATTAATATTCATTCAGTCTATTTTGCATTACAACTGCAAAATTTACAGAAGGTTTTTTTGGATTCATCAGACAAGGCTGATAGTTGATAGTAGATACAGTGTATCTATGGGAATCTATAGGAATCTATAGGTGCTATACTTCCTGTTGTTTTCTACCCAAACAGTGACATTTAATCTAAACTCGTCTGACACAAAGGAGAAATGCACTTTGCAAGTTCTTCAGGGAGGTTTAAACCTGCCCATTGGGTAATGGGAATGAGGTTGACTCCTGCTCCTAGTTCCAAGGTGTTTGATTAACAGAAGCCTCTCCATATTTAGGAACCTTCCAGCATTTCAGTGTTGTACCAGTCATGTTGGTGGTCCCAGATAAAGGTCACAGGAGCACAAAAATGTAGATCTTCCATTGGTTTACTGTGTTCACATCAGGGAACAGCACAGTTCTCAGAATTACAAAATCAGGGAAATTAGGGCTGGAGTGAAACCCTCTAATTTGCTCCTGCTCTTTTTCCTCCTCAGTTCAAATAGGGGTCAGTGAAATCTCTTAATCTAGGCAAACACTGGCTTAGTCTGTGACTCAGATGCTGCAATAGAAAGGTAATATGATATTACCCCACTGGCAGTCTGGCAAAAAATGACATTGGAAGAGCTGGATTCAAGCAGAATAGAGTTTCTTTGATTTACATCACTGGAGTATCCCACCATGGGCTTACTCTGTGCCACTTTCATCTGAATTCTCTGGCTGGATACTATTCAGGGCTTAATTCACAGTATTTTAGCCACAAGCTGACACACTGAAAGAATTCACTCTGCTGAAATAGCTTCAGTTCTTCCTCTGTCAGACAGCAGCCCAGATCATGTCTGCTCACTGCTGACATTATAATGCACCAGAAAATTAGTCTGCACCCTCCCAAAACCAAAGGTGTAGGCTTGCTCTGAATTAAAGTGCTGCCAAAAAGCAGAAGTGAACATTAAAAAGTGCATAAATTACACGATGTTCATCTAGCTGGTAATGTAATACACTTCTTTTTAACTCACTCACTGATCTAGCTTAGAGTAGCAGCGACTGTGAGTGGTTGGTATCTGGTGGTTAATAGATGATCCCTGTCATGTTCCCAGTGGGAAAGTGTCTGCATGCCAAAAGCATTATTCCAAATTCCACCTTGTTCTTGTACATGTAATTATTCTGCCATAAGCAGTGCAACAGCTGTTAGTGTCATGAACAGGCAGCCCCAAGGGGCTGAGGGAAATGTACCTCCCACCTGGAGAACAGAACACCTTCCTCTTACCAAGGCTGCTGGAGAGACACCCCAAAACACTGGAGGGCTGTGCTCAGACCCCTTAAAATCTGCTTGACTGCCTTTTTCCTTTTCAAGAATGAGTTCAAACACCCCATCATTGGGTCTCTGTTTCAAAGTTCAAATTTCCAGACATTTAAACTTTGTTTCACGCCTACAAGAAACCTCTGCCCATAAGGCTGCAACCAATGCATACCAAAATGAAACAGGGAGAAACATATTTGGTATGAACCCAAGGGTTCAATTTCCACATACTGAGCTTTAGTGAAAGTTATTTTTTCAAGGAAAAAGCAGACTCTGCCTTGCTCTCTGCACAGCAAAGTCTGACTGACCTCCTGCCTTCTGCTCCTGAGCCTCTCTGATCAGCAGCTGCTGGCTACTCACTCCCACCCTTCCTCTAAAGAGGATTTTACTTAGTTAATTGTCCTTCTCATCTCTAAGCTCTAACTCTGGAAATTTTTAACTTCGGGTAAGTGACTGCCAAAAGCATCACCTAAGTTCACAGCCATTGTTCCCCCAAGCTGCTTTCTGAGACCTCTCATCTCTGGCCATTGTTTAGTTTCCTGTTTGCTCTTCCTGACACCTCCTTGGAATTCAATCCCCTTTATTCAGAGATAATAATGTGAAACACAGAAAGTGGAATACAAGCACACACAAAAAAAGTCCCAGTCATCTTTTCTTTACTTTCCATAAATTTTCAACACGACTAAATTCACATATGTAAATTATGCTGTGTTTAGAGAAGGAACAAATAGAAGAGGCAGGAAGGAAGGTGTGTACATAGATCTTTCATCTCCTGGTACTTCAGAGGTAACTTCCCTGCTGCTGCTCAAGACCAGGGCACCCAGGGAGGGGCAAGGGCACAAGTTTGATGGGGCCTTTTTCCCAGACTGAGAGACCTCCAGACCCCAGCCAGACTGTGGTTAACAAAGAGGATTAAGTCAATTTTTGCACAAGGTGTCATACTTACACTGTCATTGCTTCCTTTGTTGTCCTCATATTTTGTCTCTATATGAATGGAGAATTTAGGCAAAAACGAACACTGCAACAACAACAACAACAACAAAAAGTTTAACACAAGAAATATGCCTTACTTCATCAGCTGACATATTCAGTACATTCCTTTTGGCATCACCTTTCTTATTTTTTTTTCAGATTATTTCAAGAAAAAAAGTAATGTTCCCAGAATATAAACCTGAAAGGTTTGATGATTCTGGAGGGATCCAGAGAGTCTATCTTAAAGCTGAAAATTATAATGAAGATACAAATAAATCAGTATAAGCAGTCTAGAATAATTAGATGCAATGGTTTTCATGCTCGCTATGTATGAATGTCCTGAATGTTTTGTCAGAAATTCAATTCACTAAGATCTTGAGAGCAACTCAATATCCCTCATTATAGACCAGTCTATCCCTCATATAGAAAAACCCAAGGACACTTCACCAGATGCAGGTCCTGACCAAACAGACAGCAGTGCTTTCATACATTAGGCTTTTTCTTAATTTTCAGTGAGAAATGAATTTTAGCATAATTTCCTATTAATGAAATTTAGATGGATTATGAGCCCCTGTGAAAATTCCTTTATACTAGATCAAAAAAAATCTTTAGATAATAACATAAAAAAAATACACCAATGTTTTCCTGTTAAAGATTAATATTCTATATTTACATGGGAATAAATGTATTTTTCTGAGGATTGCTTAGCTTAGTTGTGTTATGCAGACTAGGATTTGTAATACTAGGCAACATAATCCCATCTAATAAATATTTCACATACATTTGATTTATCATTTCACAGTTCTTTCAAAGCAAGTTTTCAGACAGGCAGATATAACAGCTGTCTAACCAGCTCTACATGACACTAGTTCAGCATCTTTGCCATTAGTCACCAAGGCTTTCCCTGCATTAACTGCCAGTTCCTTGTGTGATACATCATTAATCCCCTATGGCAAATGACTCCTTCATGGGCTGTACATACAGGTTATACAATGAGGCTGGTGGGACACCTCAGTGTTCATACTGCTGCTGGTCCAAGTTCAGGCTTGAAAACATTCAGAGAGTTCCTCAAGGGAGGGGCTGGTGAGTAAGGGAAGAGGGCATTTAGGAGGCCAGGTGTAGTGCAAGAGCTGAAATCAAAGGCAACTCCTTGGAGACTGCAGCAAATACATCCCTCCTTCAATGGGTATCACTCAACAAGTCATTGTTCAGTTTTCTTCTGATCACAGGCTATCCACTATCAATAAGCTCCTCTAGAATCAATCCTTGTCGAAAAAACAAGTGAGACAGATTCCTCAAAATAAGGTTCTGGTGCCATGTAAGGCAAAACCCCATTATGCTGCTGATCTGAAGCACAGCTGCAGTTTCAGAGGGAATTATGAATAAAACCAAATGCCATATTTCCCTTTGACCTTGGTATTAAAGAAATACCTGCCATTTTCAATCACTGCCAGGAGGTTGCCAGCAATGAGTCAGGTCATGACACTGAAATGTCACCGTTCCATGTACTGAACATGAGACTGCATTGGGCTGCCTGGAGCAGCTCAACAAGCCACTGCTTGAGTCGAGTTGTTGATTCCTGTGACCCAGAATCTAAACTCTAATTAAAACAAGAGTGCTTCTAACCTTGTATTTCAAAAAGAAGCATTAAGAAAAGACCAGAGTTCCTTAGAATAGCATAGAAGAATGGCGCCATTTACCTCAAGCCACCTCATTAGAGAGCCACTTTCTGTAAAGCCACCCACAGGCAGCCTCTCTGTGTGTTTAGTATGAAGGAGAGAGCTGTAACAGCCTCACTTGAGATTATAAATGGTAACATGGGCTTACCCCAAATGAAAATTCAAATTCACCAGAAAGTCCTCCACCGCAAAAATCTCCCTCAGAAACTCAACTAGCTGGCAATCACTGCTCCAACAGCTGTGGGGGGTCTCGCTGCCTCACAGGAACACTTAGCAGGGTCTAAATTTTTGAACATTTCACAGAATGTGTCTCATGATTCATCAGCTGCACTCTGACTAATTGGCAGAGGGCTCTGGCAGAACCAGAAAACTGTTTATGCATCATTCAAAAGACTATTATTCATCGTGCAAAAAGTTGGGTTTTTCCCCTCAAGTGGCAGTGTATTTACTTAAATGGGGATTAAAATTGTTATGCAACAGTCAGAAACAAACTGGGGAGTGAATAGTAGGTAATAAACCTTTCTGGAGATTCTTATTTTCTTCTGAGCACCACTCCCTTTCTGCTCTGCCTCCTCTGGGGCCTGTGTTCTTCCAGCACTGACCTGGAGGCAATCGATCCTGAGCACACACAGGAATGCACAGGGCACTGTTTCCAGCTCTCCATTTCACTGGAGGCAGCATGCAAGGCTCCTCTTGGGAAGGAAATAGTGGCAAATTCAATCTTTAACTTGAAATGAAACTTAAATTCTACAGAATAATTCAAAATCTTCAGTGATAAGGTGTCTTTGTGTAAAGGTCTCAAAGGAGGCATTTCCAGGTATTGTCACCTCCAGATTTTTTAGACGTCTTATAAAGGCCTGTAAAAATTGTCATTACCCCAGCACACCTGTGACACTCAAAAACAAATAAGGGGAATCTTCAGGGCTTTTTGTTTGTTCTCCTAAATTTCCTATTTTTGGCACCTCGATTTTTGAAGAACCAGGAGAGGTTTAAGGCTCAAGAGAGCACCAGTGCAATAAGAGGAGGGTGAACCAGTAATTACCAGCGTGAGCAGGGGTATTTCCATGTTAGAATGAAGGGAATGAAAGCAGCATATGGAAAGCACAGCTTCCAGTTGCGTTTGCAATTCCCTACACATAACCTCTTGAAAAACGCGAGGCCTATTTTTAGCATGATGATTGATTAGCGTTGCCATAGCAATGAGCTACACTTACAAGAACAGGGTAGAACCGAAGTGTGCCAAAACACTTGCCAAAGTCTTAAAGAGACAGTCAAACACCTGCGGGGTGTGACAATCATTTAACAAAGAAGGCTGTCACATTCACCTTTGCATAGTAATTCTACCTGAGGTGGCTGTGGGAATTACTGGAGTTGTCAGCAAATATGTTGGTCTTGGAGAGGCTTCTTCACCCCCTGGAACCTGCTTTGTGTGAGCGATGCCAGTTCATCAATGCTGTTGCAGCTGGTTTCATTTTCCATGTGGTTTCTGCCTGCAGAATGTTCAAAGACCTACTACAGACCTCATCCTTCCTCTTCACTGCTCCTGTTCCTTGTGCATATTAATCCACAATCCTTGGCAGTTATTTCTGTACAGTAAAAATTAATCCCACTTTTTTTTTTTTTTTAGCAGCAGAAGCATATTTCCCTAAATCTTAACATAAAAGCCCAGCAAGGCAGACATTTCATGTAAATGTTCTCTCTCATCTTCCACCACTTCTCAGACTGATGATTTTTTTATCTGGTCACATATGCATTATTCTGACAACACAGGTGGAACTGGATTCTTTAGAGAGCAATCTCCATGGAGCCTAAAGACAAAGAACAAAGTGACTGCTACAATGAAGTGAGAGTGTTCAAGCAAATGAAAACTTTTCCACTCCAATACATCACATCCTCAAAATTTTTGGGCACTATTTTGGTACTCAGGGAGTAACAACAGCATTTCTTTATTGAAGGTCAAAAACCAGAGAACAAGAAATGGAATCTCAACTTTGTTGTAAGCAACAAAAGGGATGTGGGACTGTGGGGTGGTGGAAGATGGAATGTTCAATGTTTTTTGGAAAATGGACAATGGGGAGTTATGGACTCCCATCAGATTGCTCCAGACAGCTCTGCATGTGAGCCCCCAGAGCTGCTGTGTGACCAGGTCACCCAGGCACAAACCAGCATCAATCAGGGTGACAAGGCTGGAAGAGAATAGACGGAAAGGGCTGGGCAGGGTGATGGCATTTGGAAGGTGTGACTCAGTGAGAGGGAGGAGAATTTGGAAAGCAAGATAAGTCCAGGAAGGCGGCAAACAGCAAACAGAACTGATGTTGAGTGGAAGGGAAAAGAACAATGCAAAAACAGGGCTTGAAAATAAACAAGGGAGCAAAACTCTCATAAACAAGCTGAGGAAGAAAACCACTATTTGTATTGTATACAATAACCTGGAGATGCAATGATGAGTAACAAGTTGCCTCCAACTGCTATAAAAATCTTATCTCTGGCTTTGCTTTTCCCTTAGGATCTCTTTCTTTGATACATGGGAACAGTAACCTGCTTATTGAAGAAGAAATGAAGGGAAAAGCAGCATGCACAAGTGGAAATGACAGTCCCATTCATCAGAGAGGGGGCTGGATTGCTTTGGAATAAGGCAGTGCTGGAAAAAGGGGAATTCTCCCAAGCAGTTTGAGTTACTAATTTCAATGGGATTAAGCTATTAAAGGAGAATACAGGTTTGCAGCTCTCTAAAAAATGTAATTTTTTTTTCTTATAAATATTACACAGGTCCTTCCTTTTGCTGGAACATCTACTAAGGGAAATAAATCTGTGTTTTCCCAGGACAATGGCATCAGTGAGCCTGTTTTCTGAGTTGGGGGGATAATATGGGAGGATGCTGGCATTAATTTTGCATTAGGTTCTAATCCTGCAGTATGGATTCTTTGTACTGCATTTTTGATGCAGACACTTCAAATCCTCAAGCTGCAGAAAAGTTTCAGCCCTGAAGAGTGGGGGGTTAGATCCAAATTTCAAGGGCTGGTAATCAGATAAAGAGAACACAGGAAAAAACTCTACAGCAATGTTTATCTGAAACAACTGTTTTCCTTCTCAAGTCATCTCATTATAAAAATAACAATACAAAAACATTCCTTCCAGATAATTTACTTCATGGATAAACCAGCAGCTAAGTGAAGCACAAAACATGCCTGTTCTCAAAAGTAATCAGAAACCAGCAGGTCAGTAATGGACCATTTAGTAACTCTCACTCTGGGGCCTTGACACATACCAGATGACATAATTTTATTTTCCTCAGTCATTTGCTGTAGAAGAATAAATGTCATTGTGATAAATCATCAAAGGAATTGTTGTCTCCTGCTTTCTGTTCCATAACTAATTTTCATAAATATTCTGGATTTATATTCTATTCATGAGGATGTTTGGGATGTTGAAGGAATGGTCCTCCTCCTTGTACAGAGCAAACAATGCCATTTTAATGTTTGTTTTGTCTATATAATTTTGAAACTAACAATTGTCCATAAATTATGCACAAAAAAATTATCCAGCTGTTTTTAAATTTCAGCCCCAGAACTGAAATATTGCTAACAACACCAAAGCCATTCAGCTCAGGCAAATCTGTTTGAATTGATCCCTGGTAAACATTTGAGCTGCACCTTCAAACCCAGAGTTTGCTTAAATTCTCTTTGTATTTTTCCTAACCACCTTCTACTCCAGCTTGAGAGCTAAACTTTGGCTCATTTTCAGTGTACTTCAATCACATGAAGGTTTTGTACCATGGTTTAGTCACCAAACATGATCTGATTGTTTGCTTGAGGCTCCTCTCTTTTTTTTGTCCAGAATCTCCACTGTCACTTGAGCAGGTCAAATGGATATTTGCACTGTGCTGTTTATTTTCTAACAATATCCCAATATAGGTAAAGAAACTTAGTTCTATGCAATTCTTTTGTGTTTGGTTTGCAGTAGACACAAGTTTGCTTTCTAGTTAATTATTTCTAATCTTGCTGGGCAACCTCAGAAATAAAAATAACAAAGCCTCCTGAAAGTTCAGTTCTTGCCACTGTGAATAGCATAAGTATTTTCCACTAAAGATACATATTTGCAGGATACATATTTCCACTAAAGATACATATTTGTGATAAGTTGGTGCACAAGGGTTGTTGAGAGATGCAAGGCATCTTGTCTCCATCTTCCAAGAGAAAAAGGCCCCAGCCCCTGACTAGCAAAGGAATTCTTTCCAAAGCCAGCAGCTAACAGCACCCATTCCCCAGGAGCAGGTGTAGCTGGGCAGGAGGCACCTGACCACACCCAAGTCCTGGAATTGCTTATGGAGTGGAATCCATTGGAGTTACTCCTATAGGGCTGCAGTTCTGCTGCATCCTAAATATGGGATCACGGGTTTATTATCTTAAATCAACCTAATCACAATATAAATGGATTTGTAGATAAAACCTAAACATGTATTTTAGCAAGATATCTTATCAAGTTTCTAATGACAAGATCAAAACCAAAGCAGCTCCAGTGTCTATCTTGAAGACACTTTCTCACATACAGGTCTGAAGTAACACCCTAACCACTAAAACTCTGAACTTTACAGAAATATCTTATTCCCTAAATAGTACCTCCAAATCTGGATGACTTCCTTTGGCTTCAGCTTTGACAGTATTTTTTGACTTCCTCCTCCCTCTCCATGTCAGCAGGAAGCTTTCAAGGATTAGCTTTGGCTCTGATACAGCACTCCTTGGGACAGTCCCCATGTGTCACCTTCCTGAGAGGAAGTCTTTTGTAAGGCAGCTTTAGTGAGGTGCATTTGCAAATGCTCTCCTGACATGGCCCTATAGCACAAATTACACCCCACAAAAGCATCACTTCTGCAATAGTTCTGTAAAACTCATTATCTTAAGTGTGGCTTTTGGTTTACTTGTTGTTAACATGGTTGTCAATACCCAGTAGCAGATGTGGTGTTTGCTGTCAAATTTAGGGGGTTGCTGTGTAACAAATACCATTGCTTAAAGCAGATGCCATCATAACTGGATCCAGATTACAGAGGACTAATATCATGACAGTGTAATTTCCATTCCTGTTTTCATGCATCCAATTGCTCTCGGCTTTTTATACAACCATGGTACAGAACAATATT
Source organism: Lonchura striata (assembly GCF_050655825.1). Classification (NCBI taxonomy): domain Eukaryota; kingdom Metazoa; phylum Chordata; class Aves; order Passeriformes; family Estrildidae; genus Lonchura; species Lonchura striata. The sequence goes on along the minus strand of NC_140720.1, from coordinate 4,860,452 downwards.
CTGAAAATTATTTTTCAATGCCTGATGAGCATTGTTTCTTAGATGTCCTAATTTCAGGTCTTCAAGAAGGTCATATTTATGAATTCCATAATATTCACAGGAGAATCAGATTGATGAAATTATTCCATACTGCATTTCTAAATGCCAGAATGCTATTTCTCAACAGCTTACATATTTTACAACTGAAAAACCTTAAGACTGTCAGTAAGGTTCAGTCTGCTGTTCACATCCTCTTCCAAATCACTAACACAAACTGAAATAACATGCTGAGCCTTTAAGGTCCTTCTCTTTATTTAGAGTGGAATTTACAAGGTTAATAAGGTGTGAACATACCACAGAGCAGTACATACTTGACTTGATAAGATTATGCTTTATTTATCCAGTTATTGGCCTGCCTTTAGAATGAGTTTTCCTTGAAATGAGGCTCAATTTGACTCTCACCATTTCCCACAGATCCTTCAGAGAGAATTTATGATCTTTAGGAAAAGGGCTTCCAAGCTATCTTACATATTTCGGGCAATGTCTGTGGGCTTATTCTTTCTTTCAGAATTCTCTAATGGATACAGAAGATCAAATTTAGAGAAATATTCCAGACAAGAATAGCAATTATTCCCAGTGGTATGTTTGACATTTTTGTTCTAGATTCAACAGTTGGAGGCAAAGGCACTGTCTCTGTTTTCCATGAAGATAAATTCATAGCCCATCAGCTCCATTAATACATATTTTAGATTTTTGTCTGAAGCAGAGTTTTCCTTATCTCCTCCCAGTACTTCTAGTTCAGTTTCCTTGCACCATAGTAATTAGTCCCCAGCTCCCCTAGGCAGTTACACTGTCACTTAGCGATGGTTTTGCCTGCCTTCTAAATTTCTGGACTGATTTAATTTTTCTTTACATGACTGTTCAACACTGCAATCACTTCTGCTGATGCTCTTGAACATTTCTGTAGCTGTACCTTCCTCCAACCTGCACCAGGTGTTGTTTCACCAGATCAGACAGAGATCACCTCCTGATTCAGATTCTCTGAGTACAGCACTGCTGTTTGGCTTTAATAATGTATTGCATTTCAAATTTAGACACATATTTCTGTCTGCCACCATCCTTTGCATCATCTCCACTTGTCTCTCTCAGTTAAAGAAAAAAAAAATCACATTAAAAGATTCAAATTTATTTTCAGTTAAAGAAAAAATTTACCATGGAGAGATATCAGTGCAACACAGCAAATGTCAACTTCCCAGCCTAAAACTAAATGTGCCATCAAAAGTAAACTTTAATTAATGTGAACTCTGACAGACACTAGCAAAAGTCTCTTCTGGCAAAACCAGCTGAGAATCTGTCCCTCATCACTGCTGTCCATTCTGGGACATTTGTGTTTCCTCTGTCAATCAAATGAATATTCTAAGTACCTGTAGCACATATTGGAAAACACAGTTTGTTGCTTTGGGTTTTCAAACATGGCTGTCATAGTTTCAACTCCTGGTCTCTACCTTTCAGATCTGAGCCTTTAAATCCCTTTATTTTTTTTTCTTTTTGTCACACTGTTTTTTTTTCTCTTTGTGCTTTATAAGCTTTTAAAAAATCTGCACAAACGTTTTGAGCACTGCAGAATTAAGAGAAACATCTGCATTATGTTTTACCTGCAGTTACAAGTTCAAGCTAAATCAAAGCAGAAGTTTCTGAAAGGTCCCTTCACCTGGAACCTTCCCACCATCCCCTCCTCACCTTCCAAAGGCTGCTGGAAACTCATTGCTATTATTGAGGCCAGTATATTTAAACATTTTTTCTCATGATTTATGTGCTATATTTTGCCTTAGCTCAGTGAGAGGGAATAGCTGATTTTTCTGGGCACTGTGCCCAGATTATCTTTAATTTTGTCTACAGATTGTACAGTTTCCCAGATACTATACCAGAGATGAGCATTTTATAAGTTAATAAACCAATAAATAAAATCTGTTATCATGTCTCCATGTAACAACTGGAACCTTAAAAGCCTCACCCTTTTTAATGGAAGGTTCTCTTTCTTAAAGTCAGTAAGTAAAAACATATAAAATAATTTTGAAGTGATAAAGAAAAATAATTTATAGGATCCCCTTAAAATTACTTCAAATTTCCCTTTAAATTGCTTAAACAAATAACTAAAATAATGTTTCACTAGTGAATGCATTATAAATAAGCTATATTAAGAAGGAATCAGATTGGATTCCACTACTATATTTTATGCCATTTTTCTATTTTTGGGATAAAAAGAGGAAGAAAAACTTACTGTGTATTCTGATTTCCAATTGTCCAGTTGTAAAAAAAAAAAAAAAAAAAAGAAAAAGAAGAGGGAAAAGAAAAAAAAAGAAATGTGAAATAAAACAATGACACAAGATCCTTACAGTAAACACACACTAGTAATAAAAATGATTGTGTCAGTCTTATATTGTGTCAGATTTATATTTGACTAAAGTCTAAGGAACAACAAAGGACACAAGTCAGACAGAATCCAAGCACCTGATGTTTTCTTTGCAAGCAAGAAATTCCATAAATACAACACTCCAGTTTTTACCTATCCTTAGTTTATAAATCTTCATTTCCTGATACCAGTAAATATAAGGTGACAAGTATATCCAGTTCAACAGGAGTTGTTAAGGAGACTTTGTGCTTGTAGTTCAATATGTAACTTGGAGTTTCTGAAGATAAACTAAACAATCCCCAAACCACAAAGCAGCAATCATTTCTGCCAAATTCCTTACCTGTGATTGTGTAAGGATAGTAATTCCAGGCTTTCTCTGTAACATAAAATATTTTGGGAACAACTGCTCTAGCCCAGCTAGGCAGTTTGCTGAAAGTAAAAAGAAAATATAAAATTAGAATATCTCATGACTTATGACTTGTATTATTAGAATATATTATGACTTAGAATATACTATGACTATTTCTATGTGTATTGTTTTTGAAGGTTCTAGATGAACCTTCATTTGCGAGTGTTTGTACCCAGACTTCTCAGGAGAATTTTAATTTTCTGCCCCAGCTGTGCTCACCTCGCAGAGGGAGCAGATCAGGGCCACAGCAACAACCTTTGAGTGGGCTGAACTGAGGCTGCTCATGTTGGGAGTTCATGGCTGGAACCTTTGGCCATACTCACTCAACAGCTGAGGCCAAAGAAGGTGTCCCGGTGGCACCTCAGGGTGTGCGCAGCCACAGGGAGGCACTCTCTAACAAGAGGTCAGGAGGGAATGTGGGATTTCAGTCCACTTCGATCCCGAATCCATTATTTCTTCTTACAGAATCTTTTTTCTTCCTTCATGCTCTCTGCCAGCCCTGAAACGCTCTTGGCTCAGCTCACCTGGCACGCAGCTGTGCCCACACTACCAACACCAATTCCTGAGTAGGAAGCTTTTATATTAAAATTAACAGATCACTCAAAACACCTCGTGAGGCTGGTAGGCAGCATTAGTCCCACTTTGCTGATGGGGAAAGCAAATAACAAAAGAGAATTAATGGAACTGACATGACAGCTTAGAGTTTGTTCTGTCAAGAAAACTCACCAGTGCAGTGGTACAAAGGCAGCAGAATCAGAAATCAAAGATATAGATACACCATTTGAAGGGATCATTAAAGGGTAATTGACTATTACTATGGAAGGGTGGCAGCATATTTTACCTCAGCTCTTGGATCTCTCATTTCCAGCACTCTGGTCACAGAGGGTACCAAAAACTGATGAACAAGGAAATATTCAAAAAGGCAAGCTCACTATAATTCATCTTTCAACCCTCTCTTAATGACTTCAGTTATAAGCACTGAGGGTGCCAGGAACAAAGATGCAGAACTAGTTATTCCAAGGACAGCAGACCTTGGACACCACAGATATCCCTGTACTTGGGGGACTCAGTTCAAATGCTGTTGGTGTGGAAAAGCATTGAGCAGAACACCCAGGCCAAGAATGAATCTGTACTGAACTGCAGGAGATGCTTCCAAACCTCAATCTCCCAAGTGTAAATGTTAGAAATAGTTCTGTTTAGATAACTGTGTGCAGAAAGTAAATTAACTTTCCATATTAGCAAAATTCTGAAGAAAATACATTTGGGATCATTAAGGTTTATTTAACCATGATCTGGCTACATATAAATATTTTATTTGTGCAGAGGCAAAATGCAGATGTTAGTACATTATCTACAGATTCAAAGCCAAGTGCATTGACTTTTGCTCTTTGATGACATTGCTCAAAACCGGATTATTTTCTTCACATAAACCTTTCTTGTGTACAGACTTTTAAGCAGTACTTTACATCCTGCATAATAGACTTCCCTGTATCAGATCTTCTGTTTATTTTGTCAGCCTCTGTCAGTGTTTTTACGAATACTTCCCTTACCCCTGCTAAACTTTACTCTGATGCCTAAATTATAAATACCAGAAGATGCAGACTTTCAGCTTCTGAAAACATTGCTCCAGAAGGAGAGAAGAGGCAATAAACAATCCTAAATATAACTAAGGTTATACTGACACTAGAAAATATACATCTGCTCATTTTGCACTTTTTTTTGTTATTGTTGTTTTTAGCATATTTGCCTACCTATCTTCACCAGTACAGAACATCCTGAAAAAAATAACCTTATGAGCAAAACATAGACTATACTCAGAATTGCTGGCAAGTTCAAGCCACAGACATACATGAATTCTTCCAAGGTCCGCTCCAAGAAAAGATAATATCTCTATTTCAGCAGCACAGGTATGAGGAATCACCCTGGTTTTTTTTTTTCTTTTCCTTATTTCTCCTCCATCCAGATGAAGTTCAGTCTCAAATTTCTTTAAGACATATCAGTTCAGATCAAAATAGAGCAAAGTAAAGTTTGTTAGGGCAGTGGGCCCAGGAAGAAGAAAAGCTGAAGGAGAGAACTGTGCTGGTGGAAGTTGTGTTCCTCAGCAAGGCAGGCAGAGGAGAAGTTTCCAGCACATCCTGTATGGGAGCACGTCTCCTTGAGTGAAATCCTCCAGAGACATCCTGGCCTCCCAGCAAAATCCACAGCAGCCTGACAACATCCTGACCCTTTCCACAAAGCAACAACAGTACTGCAATATCTGACACCACACCCAGATTCAAATAGCAAATCTGGTGATAGAGGATTCAGAATTATCATTCAAGTCAGTGAACATGACTTCAAATATCCACCACAGCTTTAGGTAACTGTCCTGAGTTGTTGTAGGCACAAAGATCTCCTTTGTCAATGTTTGTAACCATCTCTGGCTAAGAAATCCTGTGTTCCATTGCCTGCACTACCAGGAATCACGTGCTTCCCAAGTATGGTTTGTACATGGCTTCTAGGTATTTGTCGTTCTGAATTGTCCTGAAATGCCAGTTCTGAATATGCTCTTCTGTGCTTAAACCCTTATTTTTAACATGCAGGAAAGAAATACACAGAAACATTTTTTTAAAAACCCACAACATGTGAGAGCTTTACTATGGGAACACATATATTGATTTTTCCCAAGTCCTATACCTAGCCTGTGAGAAAACACTTGCAATCACAATAATATTAAATTTTGGCAAGATATATATTATTGAACTCTTGTGTGTGTGTGTGTGTGTGTGTATGTGTGTGTGTGCAACATCACTGGTGATTCAATTTGGCCTGAATTAAGGTTAGATAAGTCAGAATTGCAGTGCAGGAGGAACTTGTAATGTAGAAGCAATAGCCTCAGTATTTGTATGCCCACTTCAAAAATGCTGCAGAGCATAAGTTTAATACAATGAAACAGGCCCAGGGGAAAAGAAGAACTTCAGGAAAAGCAGTGATATTCAATTAAATCAGCAGTAGAAAAAATGGGAACAGATTGTGCAATATATCTCATATTGCACAAATATATATCTCTGAACATCTCCAGTCTGTGAGTGTAGAGACATTGACCCTCAGAAGTATCATTACAGCACAGGAAGACAAACACTTCACTCTAAGAAATGATGGAACTTCAGAGAGAAAACCCCCAAATTTTCCACCATGTCTTTAAGCCTAATGATCCAGAAGGCTGACATTATCCAACAGTCATTCATAATGTCAATTAACTTTGCTGAGGCAGAATACAGTCAGCAAAAATGCTGGCTTTGTGACATGATTATGAGGTGAGGGAAACTTAAACGTTTTCAATGGTTCAGTTTTGTTTTTCTGGGAGGTTGGGTCTTTGCTGGTTTTGTTGTTTAGTTTGTTGGCTCCCCCTCCCCAACAATTTTGGAAAGCAGAATGACAATTAAGTGTAAAAGAAAACAAAAGTTCTGAATTTCAGTATATCCTGAACTCCAAGTTATAATTCCTTCTCATGGAGAAGATGCTCTAGAAAGAATAACAGCCAATTCCTCTGTTTCAAGCCACTGATCTATCCCACCTCCTCATGGCTACCAGGAAGCACCATGTATTCACGGGAACATCTTTTGAAACAGAAAGGCTCTTGCCTGCATTCCTTGCAAATTTTTCTTACAGTCCATGCTGGGAGAAGCAGTTTTACTGCACTTGCCTGTTGAGATAGACTCGTTTCTCTGTTAGCTGACCATTGCCATGGTTGGGATCTTCATAGGGCTCATTCTGCACCACTTCCACACCCTCCCCTCGGTCGCTCTGCTCATGGCTGTGCTTGCTGATCATGTACAGCTGTCCAATTCTGTACTGCAAGGCAAAATCAAGAACAAAGTATATTAATTCTATGTTACACATGTATTCAAAAGCCAATCTTAGTCAATTATATATGAATAAAAGGTAGTTTGAAGGTGAAAAATAGTATTTTTGGGGTCCTCCCATTATCTTATGAAGTCTATGGCATCGCTTGGGGAAAAAATACCAAAACCTGTGTGCATACAAATGTAAAGAATTAGGCCAGTCTTCTATTATTAGACTTTGTAAGAATATTAGTGAAGACTAAGTAAACAGTTAATCTTGTGCTTCCACATGCTGAAATGTAAAGGGACTTTAAGCAGCAGGTGAACCTTAAAACTGTGTGGGACACAGGATTCTCCTGCCCTGCCAACACAATGAAGCCCTGCAATAACATTTGGGGTAACTATGGCTGGGCCACAGAAACAGGAGCACTAGCTCTTAAGGAAAAAACATGTAGACTCCAAGTCCTATGAGAGAAGTCGTTCGAGTCACTTGGCAGTATCATTAAAATGCATTTAAGCACTTGAATGGTCATTTTTCTATAGACTCTCAAGTAACTTAGGAAGCCAAACACTGTGAGGATTGGCCCAACTTTGCTATCACTGAAAAATAAATTGTTGCTCTTGATTTTTTTCTCACTATGTCTTGTATCTGCATCAGGGCTTTTGCCTTCAAAGAAATCTAACAAATACATTGTTGAACTTTCATGAACAAAGGTTCTAGAGTAAACTTGTACTTTCCCAATCATATTCTGGTCTGAAATTTTATTCTTAAGTCTTTTGCACACTCTTGAACATACCAGGGTTCTTCCAACCTGAAAGGTCTTTGGACCTATCCAGTTTTCTTGACTGGACCCCTCTCTTCCTCAGAGCAATTTGTATAGGCATATACATGCTAATCACTTCAATCACATCAATCCCCCTTCATACACAAAGAACAACCTGTTAATTTAGAGAATGGCTGAGCTACCACACAAGCTGCCAAGTACTAGCTCAGCATAAGCAAACAAAAGGCTTGTGACAGTCCGTCCTCAGAAAACTCAATGAGATTCTTGTGGTTATTGCATATTATAACAGCAATCCTATCACATACTTTAAAGAGCCCAAATCAAAAGAGCAATTAGCTTAGAAAAAACCCCAAACCATCACAAACCTTATTAGCAACTGGCAACAAGACAGTCTTACTAAACAAAATGATAAGGAATAGGAGGATGGAGGGCACCCTATATTAGTTCCTCAATTTTGCATAATCCCATTTTTTTCTCCTACAGCAACAGGTCACAAGGTAAGAAATTTGGAACTTGCATCTTGATTTGAGAGAGAAAGTTCTAAAATTGTTTTACTTGCTAATCCACTTCTCTACCTTTGTCTCTACTGAATGCTTTATCTCATCATATTTGAACATTTTGTCCTAATCTCAAAAGCTCTGAAGAGCTGCAGACCTCACACATAGCTTTTAACTAGAACCATGACAAATTGTTTTCTCTTTTTCTCTAACAAAAATGAATGTATTGGTGCACAGCAAAGGCAAAGTTTGTAGTACATTTGATTTGACCAATTAGTACAGTTTAAAAACGAGTAAATTTCAGGCACACAAAGCTGTTCTTCAGGTCTGAAATCAAAGCAACACACTTAAAAGCTAAATACAAGTTGAGAAAAAATGATTTGCCTTTAATTAGATGTATCAATTAGACCACCTGGGAGCACAGACTTCCTGCCTGTAGAGTGATAAGGATTGCAGAAAAGAGGAAAGGTGATAAGGTTCTTATCTTCTAATGGAAAGGAAGAGGTCAGTAATTTGTATCCTGTGGAATATGAAAAGGTTAGATGAGGAGTGGAGAGAGGAATTACAGTTTGACATAAAGTCAATATTTCGATCATGATCTCTATTGGGATTTTTGTTATCCCATAAAGTTATGAATTTTAGTTGCCATGGACACCTCTGGAAAGTGTTTCATAATTGCACATAATCAATTTCCTACATCCATATAGTTCTTTGCAATTTTGCTCTCAGTTTTAATGGTCAAATACAAACCTCAGTTTCTGTTGGAAATGTTGTCTCAGAAATATCAAGATGAATGTACTTTCCCACTGACAGCCAGCTGTGGGGTTGTACTGATGCCTTCACTTGCTCCAGCAACATGGACCAGAGATATCCCTACAGCACCACGTTTTGCTAACAGGTTGTTCTTTCATGCACCCACCCCAGTATAAAATGCTTTCAAGATATCAAATCCCAACGACTGTAAATTGTGGTAAGCATATTTCTCTCTCTCTCTCAGGATTTTCCATAGAGGTGCACAGAGAGAAAGAAAGAGAAAACAATTTATATTTCTGCTCCTTGTTTTTTTCTATGTGGAATGTGTTTGGAGACTTGTTTACCTGGGGTGATTGCTTGATTGGATTCTGGTGAGGATTGTTTGAGTCTGATGGCCAATCCAACCCACCTGGGGCTGGACTCTCAGAGAGGGTCACAAGTTGTGAATGAGTTAGATATGGTAATTAGAGAAAGTAGTATGTAGTTTTAGTATCTTTCTTTATACAGTATATTAATGTATTATAGCATAGTTATAATAAAGAAATCATTCAGCCTTTTGAACTGAGTCAGACATCATTTCTTCCCACTGGGTTCACCTGCATTTACAATAGTAAATGAATCTGAGCAGAAGTTTAAGGGGACTAAGCCCTGTACCCACTGCACTCTGCAGATGAGGGTCACTGCTGTCAAAGCAGCTGCTTTCCAGATGCTGCACAGACAGTGCCTAAAGGAAGGTTTTCCTCTGCTGAGGCTCAAAATTACACACATTCCAATCATACCCACCATCTCACAGAAGGTATCCAGGCAGCCCAGCATGGTGCCTCCCATTTGGAAGATGCTGAAGGGAACAGAAGGCACCACTGCTGGACAGCTCTCCTGCAGGAACCCCACTGCTCCTCGCCTTCTGCAGGCGATGACTTTCCATGGCCATGGATCTGACGCCAGTCCAGTAGGAATATCCACCTTCAAAGCCAGCCTGAACGGGGCCCTGAGCTGCCTGGTCCAGGGAGTGACATCCCTGCCCATGGCAGGGGTTGGGACGAGAGGAGCTTTGAGGTCCCTTCCAACCCAGCCCATTCTATGACCTTTCACAGCGATGGAAGTGGCTGGGCAGTCCTGCTGGAAAGCAGCTGCATTCAGCAAAGGAAACATTTGTACATGTACTTTAAAGTAGCTAACTTAGCACTTTGGTGTGCTATTCATTTGTTTCTACCTACTGTACAAAATGTTAAAATCATTCTAGAGCTGAATGGAAAATGTTAACTTCCAAAATAATAGTACCTTACTAAATCAGAGAGTGAACAACTATTATTTCAGATAAAATAGCATTTTTTTCAAGCGTATGTTTCTATTTAAATTAATAAAATCCAAGGCAAAGGTGCCTTTTAGAACTTGCTGGAATTTAAATGTCTGAATAAAAAGTCACAGCTTTTTCTTAGCTCCTATGGATATTGTGGAGAAATAGCACTTAAGAATCGTTTCACACCAGTAATTGAAACACATTATTCCTGCAAGGGTAAACTGATGTGCCACTACTATTAATGTTGCTCTATCACAGTCTGAATTTCTGTGTTCTTAGCTGTAAGATAATTTTCCAAGACCATCTACTGTTTCAAGGACCTCAGTAAAATTTCACACAATGGCATCTGAAATTAATTTGGATCTGGAGGAAAACCCTTTGTAAATTCTTCAGTTTAATAGGGGAAAATATATTCAATATCAGAGCAAGAACTTCAATAAACAAATGCACAGAATGTGGAAAAACAGCCCTGATGTTTCCTAAGCCCTAATGAGTGAGACTTTGTCTCGGTGGTGACTTGCCTGCTCCTTCAACAGGCAGATGGTGTTTGCTGTTGGGATTTAGTCATACAAGAAACAAGGTTCATGCTAGCAACAGCATAAGGATGGCCAAACTGATTTTGTTTAAAATTATGAGTGAGACCAGAAGCCCTTTTATCCCTCAGATAGAAGGAAAAAAAAAAAACAGAAAAAAAGAAAAAACAAAAACAAACAAAAAAAATTTAAAAAGGGGTCCACCCCACCCATCTTTCATTTGTAGAGCTCCCACCATCTCCAGCAGGAGCTGCTCAAGAGATCTTTGTACAAACATGTCTGAATTTTTTCAGCCTGACTGCCTATTGCTCAGTTTTTGATTTAATGCAAGTCTCAGAGTACAAACTTTCAAACTTCAGGTGGAATATAAAAAATAAAGCTCTCTCAAAGGAGAAATTATGCCAAAATGATCTTGTATCTGAAATTTTCATACTGCTCCTTGAAGTTCTTATCTGAATGCTCACAGAAAATGTAACAGATTTATCACTGGCTTCATCTTACATAATTCTCATATTCAAAAGAATGGTTGAACACTTTCATCTACATTTACTTCTCTGTAACTAGACTAAAACATCAGGGATGGTGCTGCCATTTTAATTTGTTCAATTTTTTGTTCTAAGCCAGTAGTGAGATCCCTTCCTGCAGAGAGGAGCTGGAGTCCAGAAGACACTGACTTGTCTTTTCTGCCTGCTTAAGGTAATGATTGTTTGGTGAGCTGCATTTTGACAGTGGAAAGTATTTCTCACACAGGTTCATGCTAAAACACGCCAGTGGCTTCTAGTCCTGTTCTCAGACAATTGCAAAGGTAAAACAGAAAAAAAGAAAAGCAGCAACAACTAAAATGAAACAGATCTGTCCTAATGCACAAAGGCAACTCTGAAGGTTCAACCCTGCCTCCAATGATGGCAATAGTTCTTTTGTCATTGACCTCAGTTTAGTTAAGATTTATTTCTAGCAAGAAAATACAATGCATCAGCTTCATTATGAGTTATATCAGTCCAGCTACACTGAAACCAAGGGCATTGATTATGGCAAAAGAGTAGCAATTTTATTAAGGACTTCTGATTTATAGAGTGCTGTCTCATTCACAGTCAACAATCTTAAAATTGATTGATACATTTCTGATCTATTTTTAAGTCTTAATCTTTGCAAGATGCTCTGTGTGGTCCTTGTGAATGTGTTCCAGGACTTTTTTAATTTATTTTTTTTTTTACTAAAAGCATTCATAGTAATATAATTTATCACTTTTCCATGTTTTGAATTATTGAAAACAATTGCTGATTATTCCTCAAAGGACCACCATGGGACAAACATAGTGATCCCCAGGTAAGTTACTTGTCCAAACATGCACAGCCCGTCACTCCCAGCAATCTCTCCCAGAAGTTTTACAGAGATATTTTAACTCTGAAATAAATTGTTTGGAAATGTACTTGCTTGAGTAAATATCTTTGTTTAGGAGGATACACTGAGGTTTCCTATTGTGTTTGTTTTGATGTTCAGGGCATTGTTTTCAGGTCCTGATCCAGACATAAGCCCTACACTGCTACAGATATGAAAAGCTTCCACTTAGATACCAAACACAGGCAAAGAAAGTATTAACCTTATTTCATATTTGATTAATTGTAACAGAAATTAATACATCAACCTTAAAAAGGATGTCTGTGGTAGAGCAGGGAATTTAGCCTCAATCTAGTGATTCCAGTTCAGTGCTGTTACCACAAGACACACCTGTAATTTCTTTTTAATTCTTAATGATAATTACTTCAAGAGAAGTGGTTTCTCTAATCTCCCTCACTAACCATAAATCCTTCATGTTAGTATTATTAGGCATTGTTTCATCTGGAATGGGTGAATCCTGATGCATCCTCATTCCCTCACACGTGTGGGCAATTACAGCCCTGGCTGATGCAGCACTGAGGTTGTGCCCTCTGATCCCCAGACTCCTGTAGGTGATGATTCATGGCTATTAACAATAATTTCAGGAATTCTTTTCCATGACACCAGCTCCAGCTTCTGACAAAGAGATCTGTTTGCCTTGTTATTAACATTCCTAGATTGGTTTTAACAAGAATAGAGGAATGTGCAGTGTGTTGGTATTTGATTTTTCATGTATGGGTGGGTTTGTATTGGCTTCTCCTTGGCTGCTTTTGGAATCAGGAATTTGGTTTGGTTTCAGCTGGGGCACAGAGCCACTACTTTGCAAGCAATGGAGGTGAGTATTTCTTGATAACCACCAGCTCAAAGTTTTACTGCAGGACATTGCTATGGAGAGAAATCAGTCAGACTTGTAACCACTGCAGAGTAAGAAAACTTGCCACTGAAATAATAATTTTTTCCTAGAGAAGCAGGGAAGAAAGCAGTAAGAAAATAAATTCAATGTAAATTTGAACTTGGAAGTCTCTCTTATGTAGCACAATTTAGCAGTGTGAAAATAGTGGTTTATATTTCCAAAATAGTGATTTTCCTGGTAAAATAATGACATTGTGGGCTAGGATCCTGTGAAAAGAGGACTGCTGGGTTCGACTGCTTGGGAAATTCTGCAAGGAAAGCATGAATAGTAAACAGAGAAGGCAGAAGGGGGTGGCTCTTACAGCCCAGTGCAGTGCTGTGCAGATTCCCAGCCTGCTGACCTGACCCTAAATCTCCTTTAGCCTGCCCAAACAGCAGTGTGGAGCCTGCATTAATGCATTGTTTGGCTTCTTGTTTCTAAGCTAAGATGTTTAGAGCAAACCAGGCACCTTTGCACTGCATTTTCTTTGTCATGTAGAAACATCTGAAGTGCAAAGAAGTTTTTATGAACAGGTATTTTAAATGTTTGTCCCAAGGCACAAATATGAGAAAGTAGCTCTAGGAGGAAAAGTAGACTTATAAATTACTGTCCTCAACAGGAAATCTGTTTTTATCTATACAAAAGATCAATCAAGGAATTACACCAAACATCTAGGTCCTAAAGTCTAAATCTTAGCATAATTCACTGGAGTGATTTGAGGCCCCAGCAAATAATGCAAATTATTTGGTGGTATAAATGTCACTAACTGCAGTAATATATAAAGAATCTGACCAGTCAGAGTTTAGAGTTGAGCTTGAAATTTTTCTTTCAACTAATTTCTGCATGCATCTCTGAATCACAAAGGACTACACATCTGCTGACTTGCATCAGCAGTATTCTTTACTGTTACCCAAATTCATGGGAACATGCTTTTGTAGCCTCACAAATAACAGTTGCAGAAGGAACAGTTGACTTTTGCATGCCGTGAAGTGCCATTCTTACTGCTTTCATGTTTGCTTTGCCTTTTCAAGGAAGAAATTACATCCTTGAGATACATTATCTGCCTAAATTCCCGTGAATGGCAGTTCAGCAATGACACAATGGATGTTAAAAGTCAGTATCTTCCTCTGGTATTTTCAGCTGAAGCAACATGGCCCACTCTAAGTTTACAATACCCTGGCACACAGTGGCTTACAGCTAAACAAGATCTACTGAAATCAATAGGAGCATGTCTAGATCTCTGCTTAATAGGTGTACAACGAAAATTAAAATAAATGAAAATTAAGTTGCAAATGTTCAGCTTTCATGCAAATGGTTTGCCAAATATAGCTCATGTTCAAACTGTAGTCATTTTATGCTTCTAGACCAGCTGTGCTATTGAAAAAAGCCAGCTGTTTATCTGGAGTGTACAAGCTCATACAATTTTTAAGAATCAGTTTTTATTAACAATATTTTACAGTGAGTCAGCTGGTTACATTTTCCAAGCATGTACACTATGTGCTTTGTACATAAATACTGATGATATTCTATTATGTAGATTTATCCGTGTATTTCCTGCAAGGAATGCAGATATATTTCCGGAGGCTGTCTCAAAAGTCCTCTGTGCACATAAAGAACAACTAAAAGGGACTCACTGTGTGTCTTGAGCAGTCTGTCAGTGCTGCACACTGACCACTCTCCACATCTTCTCAGCTCTGTTTATGAGTACCTGCTCTGATTGTCTGCAAACACGCCCTGCCTTGATTCCAGCTTCCTACTTTTCATGCACAGTTCATTCTGCTTTACAGTGCACAATCAGTTGGATAACTGTCAAACATTATTGAATATTTCTCTAAGGCAAAAGCATATTTTATTTGTTTGCCACAATTCATTCATGAGGTCATTGCTAATTTAAAGACTGAAGCTCAAGAAGCTGTTCAGTAAATATCTTAAAATTTTAACTTAGAATGCAGTAAAATGAAGTAAAAGTGCAGCATAATTTTTGTAGAGGTCACTAAAGGTTTTTCAGTGACATAAACCCTTTTCCTGATATTCCAGGAAAACACTGTTTCCATTTCAGATATTCCAAGAACAGTCAGAGTGGAAAAGCGAGGGCATTCTTCTTGATGCCTGTCACCAATCTCTTCCCAGCAGCAGGCACGAGCCCTGCACATGGGGTGGCACAGGACTCTGTTCACCCACGGTGAAGTGTGACATTCTCCATGGCCCAGTGATGGTGATGGAGAAGCTTGCTCTATTAAACCTGACAGCAAAAGCTGTTGCCTGTTTTTTCCATTAAAACAAACAGGATTTGTGGGGGGGGAAGAGAAGAAACTCACTCATGTGCCCTGCATATTAAAGACATTTTAGCTGGCCAGAGCTGGGATGTGCTGTGGCCAGCCAGGCACACTATGTGTCAAGGGGCTGGGCTGCAAAACTGGCTTTGAACAGGGAGGTTGACTTCTGTGAAGTGCAGAATTTAAAAAAATTAGTTATTTTAATTCAGTTGAGTTTAAGCTGAGAGTATTCAGAGTTTCATACGTCCTTTGACCCTTTCAAAATTCAATGAAGTGCAGAAATAGACTTGAGAGTTAGGTTTATCTTTAACTATAAATGGACCAAACACGTGTGCATCTATTCATGCTTTTAGAAATGATTTTCTCTTTTTGCATGGCTAATGGTATTTGCTTAATGTTTAAGTAGAACTTCTTTCCCCTCAGGCTCCTTTTCTCTAATTACTCTTCTTCAGTAATTACTCATTTTTATGACTTGAAAAATCTCTCTCACGCCAACACCATCAACTTTCAAGCACAGAGAATTCAATGCTTTCAGAAACAAAATTTGAGTAAACTTTGAGTTTAGAAGCACCAAAGAGACTACAAAGGATTACACAAACTTTGTCAGAATCACAGCAGGGAATAACTCTGCAATTACATTTTTTGGCAAGCAAATTCCTAACAATGCATTTTTAGGCAATATAATTCTGCTTATAAATATGGAAAAATGAGAATTTTCTTAGTATGCACAATCTACAATGAATAAAACAGCATCAGAATTTAGTACTCAGTAGTAACAAGCTGAACAAGACAAATCCAATCTGCCTTCTGATATTTTATTCAGAAGAAAATTAAATTTTGTTTGGTACTTACAGTGAAATAAAAATATATTCACAGTCCAGAATATTTAATTTTATTATCGGAATTACTTCATCCTACTTTCTGATCTTCTAAAATAAAACTGACTTCATTTTAATTTTTAAAATGCACTTGTTTTATTCCTGCGTCCTGTAGATAAAAATAATGTTATAAAGAATCTAGTGACTGTAAATAGTTGAGGTCACTCCTGAATCTCTACCTCTAGCCCAGGGATCAGGATGTTGAAAATATTAAGGTTATCTGAAGTAATCTGATGGAAGGAAGCACATGAGAGCAATTGCATAAGAAGGAAATTAAGACATACTTTCCTCCCCAGATTTTTGAGATACACTGAAGTCTCAACACTAATACTGAAAGAAGATCTAATTTTTCCATTTTAGTTAATTAGAACAAACATTTGCAATTTAAGTACCTACTCTATATATCTGTGACAAAATCCCCCCATGCTGAAATGAATCACTACCGCAGGAACTTATTACTTTTGTACCTATGCCTGTGTTACATGCATGAATCTGTAACACATCTTGGGAGGACATTTAGGGGAGAAATCTGCTTGCCTGATTACTGATGGAAAATCAAAACTGCAGCCAAATAAACTCTTGGGCAGGAACCTGGGTTTTGCTGCAGAACAAAAAGCAGCTGTGACATCTGGGGGTGCACATGCTGGAGGAGTCAGGGTGCTCATGTGTTTGTCTAGAGTTAGAGCACACATTTCAAACTTCTCCACCTTGAAGGTGCAAGTTCTCTGATGATGTACAGCTAAGCAGAATTGCTGCCTTCCAGCACTACGCAGAACAGAAGCTCTTGCGTAAATATAAGCAAAATTTCCAGGAAGGACCACATTCCTGACTGAAAAGCTTCCAGAACAGACATTCTTTCCATACCACATGTAGACTAAAGGGAGGATGAAGGCAAAGAATTCCTGACAAGGGACTCTATAGGCTTAATTCAATTTTATCATAATCCAGGAATGTGAAGCTGTATGTTCTCCAGATGTTTTTGCCAGATGGAGCCAGAGCATTAGGCATTCCACCAGTGCTGATCTGGTTTTAGTGTTCTGTAAGGGAAGTCTAGAACATTACACAGACACAGCATCTCCTCTGGGACAGAACCTGGAAACAGTGCAGAGGGAGGTGCAGGATTTAAAACCTGCAGATTTTAACCAACACAAAAGAGTTACGTGGCTTCATCATACTTAGGAAGATTAGAGAGGGTGATAATGTTTGGGTAAAATGGGATATACTTTCTCAGGCTTATACAACAAATATGTATCTCTACATTCCACAGAGCTACCTGCAGTCTGATTATGCAGGGGCTGTAAAACACAACTGGCAATTTATCAGCTCAGATATCAGAATCTGAGAGAATCCAGTGTGACTAAGGGGGCCTTGACCATGCACCAGGGAACTAAAAAACTCTTCTACGACAGATAGCCTCACCTTACTCCTTTGGATGCCAAAACCAGAAGTAATGATCACCAGGAACAGCAGAGCAATGAGCAGCTCCTGGTTCTGTGCTGGACTGTGCAGCCTTATGAAGTAGCTTGTACACCACCACTAACAGATAAATCAGTTTCTCAATGCGTCTAAGTGGGGATTATCTTTCATTCCGCCATGAAAACTTTGTGATATGATCTTTTGGAAACTTCCAAGTACAAAGAAGTTTCCAAAAGGCCACTTCAGCTGGAACAGAACCTGTTGAGTCCAATGGAAAGCCTCTCGTGTTGACTGCGGAGAGCTTTGTACGTAAGTGAACAAACAGCCTTCCTGCACTCCCTACTCCAGTTAACCACTTCCTCATTAGCTACAGCCAGCTGCGTCACTTGGAACCGATCCTTTGGGTATAAGAGTTCATGGTGTACTGCAGTAGCAGGGAATAGAGCTGAAAGACATAACAACAAAATGCATAAATAGATAAGAATTCTGTATAGAGAACCTGGTTTTCTTCCTGCAGTCCCTCAGACCAGCACAGTGCTCTGAGACAGTCATGGGAGCACTGTTTATGTGAGTTCTCCAGGCTGGAATCTGCTAAGACACATGTTTGAAATGGAAAACATGTAGTTCAAGGACTTGAAGTGCACACACCCTGTAAAAAGCTGGGTTTGGAAAAAGTCAGAGGATTAATGTAAAGCATTCTGCTGTAGACTTCAATAATGGACAAAACCCTAAACAAAAACTACACACATACAAGCTGAACAAAAGCCTCTCCTCACCAGAGTCTAAAAATACAGTTACAAAGAGATCATTGCTTCCTTTCCTGCCACCCAGGGCCTTCTACTCCCCAAACGCTCCTGTCATTGCTTCAGACTCAGAGAGGAAGTGGTTGCTGCAGCAGTGGCAACCCAATGAAAGCTCTTTATCTCCTACATTTTTGATTTTTTTATAGCATGCAGAAAGACCAGACAGCAAGACCAAAAACTTGTTGCATGGCAACACAGCTTGACCTTCTCTATTACTTTTCAAAACAATAGAGAATTCGAACAAACTTAGAGAATTCTTTGACATGTGTCATGTGCCTGTAAATTATTCCTTGAAAAACACAAAAAGGTATAATTATGGGAAAAAGATGGAAGAAAATATTAAAACATGAATGAAACTCACTAAATATGTCCGTGCCCAAACAGGTCTCACAGGTTGGTCAGTAATCTAATTTCAGTCTAACATACTTTTAAATGCATGTGGTTCAGTCAGACATTTACAGCACTACATGTCTGCATTACTTTTAAGTTAAAACATTGCTTTTATAGTGGTTTAGAAAATTTCTACTATTTTTACAGGCTTGTGATTGTGAAACATTTTTATGACAAATTTTTTTAGTCTAAACACTTTATGAACTCTCAGCTTTTTAACTAGATAATGCCATGCTTTAATGGGAATACTCAGGGATTTCTCCAGCAACGCAAAGGCTGGTTAAATGCCGGTTGAAGAATTTCCTCACTAAAAAATTAATTGCTCTTGTGGACAGTTTCTCAGATTTGTTTTAAATCTCTCTCCCTTATTTGAAAACTTTTGGGGTGGGAAGAGAGGGAGAGGATGTCACACTGCCTGATAGGTGTTACCAAAACAGTGAAACCTCTAACATGTGGTATTTCATGCTGGGCCTGGGAGCTTGACTAGGAAGATTTTAGCAAAATAGTTCAGGGAACAGCTTTAGTGGGAGCTCATGGCAAATTGTTCCTGCAGGATCCACACTGTCAGTTTCCAGACACTTTAGAATATTCCATTCATGTTAATATTCCATGCCATGTTAATCTTTAGAATATTCCATTCCTCTGTCTCTCACATTCATTCCCAGAATGAATACATATAAGGAATGTTAATGGTTAATTATCCAACCTGGAAACCTAAATTCTCTAATTCTCTATTTCTCTCTTTTTTTTTTTTTTTTTTTCTGGTGGTTGTTTTGCCTTGTGCTCTGTATGGACTGCAGGATTCTCCTGAGAAGCAGATAACCATCTGGGCACTCTGAATTCCTCACTGATACGGCTGAACTGTCTTCAACACCTCAGACACACAAATTAAAGTTACATAGTTGAACAACAGAGCAGGGATATTCCTCAGCAGCACCTTCCTTGATCCTCAGCATCTGATACACCTACATCCCAATCTTGGATTAGCAAAACCACCACAGTCAACCAGTCTAAGCAGTGCTTCTTTAATATTTAATTCTATCCAGGCCGCAGACAATTAGTTAAACCCACATAAGTTAATGCATCTAATTCTACTCTTTGATTGAAAGGATGGCAACGAGCAGTTTGCTGCCTCAACTGGTCACAATTGTCGCTGAGAGGCAGCCACCAGTGTGGCTCTGTGGGAAGCTCACAGTGTCACTTCTGTTGGAGCCAAGTGGTCATCCTGCTGTGAGCACAAATGCTGGCAAATAGGGCAATGTGTGGGAAGAATTCTGGCATTCCCAGTGGTATCCATCAATGCACACAAGGCTTATGTATGTATTCTACTATCTACTATATTCTTTATACTCTGTATACTCTAGTTGACCATACTAAACCTGCTGTGTGCCCATTCTCTTGTGATTCTGAGTTAGTCCACAGCCACCTGATATAATCTGGATCATCAATAACTCACACTAAATATACAAATAACACAAAGAAATGAAGTTACTTTAGAAAAGAAAAAGCACTCCAGATATACAATAAAATAGAACAAATAATGCAGTGTTCTTAAGAATAATTAATGTAAAAAAGGGGGTGGAAAGGAAAAAAAATCAAAAGAAACTTTTTATTCCAACTTGTTTCTTTAAATTTAAATTGCAAAACCAACAATTACTATTGAAAAATATTTAAGGTGCTTAAAGTGAGGCCAAAACACAGGTTAATGTTGTAAAAAAGCTGGTTTAGGGCAAGGAAAGATGGAAGGTTGTATTCAGGGCTGGATGACAAGTGCTTTCATGTCATTTTCCCATGGCACTTTGTGACATTAAAGCTACAGAATCTGGCCAGAATCTGACAAGCATGACTGATTATTGCTTTATTTTCTCATTCTTCCAATAATTTCTAACACACAAACACATAATGACCATCAACAGAGAACACAAAAGCTTAGATCCCACAAACCAAACAGGGCTTTCAAAAGGGCAAACTGTGTTTAATTCAATTGGTTTTAGTGACGGGTCAGGGCTCTTCTTTCACAGCTCAGAGGATTCCCATTGCCCAGTTCTTCCTGAGCTACTGAGAACAAATAAAAGACTTGCATTCTAGCACCTGAATTACAGTGAGTGGAAGAAAGAAAATGAAGTGGGAGTTTCAGCCTTGGGTTCATACAATATTTCCTATATTACCTGTCGATGCTGCCTTCATGAAGGCCAGAAAATTCCACATGGAGCAAATCTGCATCACAGTTCCCCTCAAAGGTACAAATCCCAGCTCTCATGGCAGTCTTCTACCTTCCTCTATTGTTTTTTATGGGCAAAATTAGAAATAGAACAAGGATGTCTATGCAGCATTGTGAATCATTATGGATCTGGCTCTTGGTAGCCTTGAACAAAATTTAGGAAACTGCTTGAGCAGCACCAAGCAAAGGACTGGTAGAGAATACCCTGACTGCAGGTGACTCCCTGAAACTCACTTCATTTTTGGTGCAAGAACTCACAAACTGGAGACTCAAACTCTCATGTAGCTACCTTGACTTGGGAAGGCTCTTTTTCTTAAAAATAGACCTTCAGTTTTTCCTCTCAGACCTGATGTGTGCTACAGAGACACAACACACTCCTCTACAGCCAGAAGGTTTGAATTTGAGGTTTGCTATTTCTATATTTATTCCAGTTCTCAAGTGTGCCACAAAGCCCTGACAGCCCCAGCAATCCAACAACTGACTTCCCTGACACAAAGACAGCCAGGATGGGTAAAGGTCAGTCATATCAATAAATACCTATGAACAACCAAGTTTCTCTTTTTTTTTTTTTTTTTTTTTTTTTTTTTTTTTTTTTAATCTGTGGACATGAAAGGATAATTCAGTAATTTCATTACAACAGGAAGATCAAACTAGGATTGGTTTTCCACTTACTATTAAAAGCAGTCCTGCAGGGCTGAAATATTATTGCCATTCCATTTTTAGTTCCTTTTCTTTCCTGTACTTTTCTATCCATTGGTGAGATTCATATCACAAAGCTCTCAACCTTTACAAAACGGATGATTTTATCTTTGCAGCTGAGGTGCCTGTGAAGTCAGAATGATGTGAAAGGTTTTCTGCATTTAGTAAGTTTGCCACGTGAGTAACTGCAGACGTCACTGTGGTGCCACTGTCCCAGCTTTGTGAGGACACACATTCAGGGAAACAATGAAGCACAATATGCACTTTCTCAAGTCTAGAAATGCAATCCTGAAGGGAAACTTGCAGAGACACGCTTGCCTCTCCACTCATCCATAGACCAAATGTTTCCTTAAGGCCATTTAGGTGCCATTTCTCCTTCCAATGACAACCGAAGGAAAAAGTGACATTAAATGAATTATCAGTTACCATTGTGTATCATCCTCAAAATTATTTTATACACATCACAACAACTTCATTGAAATTCCTAAAATTGTAATTGCTCCTGCAAGAATTCAAAGCTATGAACAAAAACGTGCTGTTTTAGAAATATAGTGAAAGATAGAAAAAAATAATCTCAGTCTCTCAGAGAACACCATCAGCCTAAAGATTTGTATGAGTAGTTATTAAGTGAGAAGCTCAAAGAAGTGGAACTGCCTTGAATTTTCTTGAAATGAAGGATTAGATGTGGTTTTGAAGGTTATATGATAAAGATGCTGAAAGAAGATGAGTTTTAAGAGCTATCAAATAATTAACCTGTGAAACAAGATGAAAAAGATAAAGAATAACACAGACATGGACTGCAGTGTGAGCTCACTGGGCTTGTTTGGCTGAACTGCTCTGTGCTCCCATGGTGAGATTGTTTCCAACACTCAGGCCAATGTTTGCAGGTAATCCAGGTGGAGATAACCAATCCAAGATTGCCTTCAGGACTGTCCCTATTCTCTTAGCTCTCGCTTAGCTTTTCTTAACTATAACTTCTGTTTTACTACTGCTTTTTTGGAACAAAAGATAAAGGAGCTTATAACTGAAGCCAAATAAACATTCTATCTCCTGCTGATCTGTATTTGACTTGATGGTGGCCACTGTCTTGCTGAATCTGGCCTGAAATATCAAAAGCAGCTGGCAGTTTGACTTAATCCAGTCTTGCTCTCACTGTAATTCCAGTGAAGGCACTTTAGTTCATGTGTTGTGTATTTACTAGCTGTCTGTTTACATTGCTAACAATGATGCTGATACTGCAGCAGGTTATTGCCAGTTAAGTAAAACACAAGTTTATGCTATCATCAACTGTTTCTTTTAACACTGACATAATCAGTGTATTGGGTAAATATGTAGTGGTGTTTTTCTGTTACCAGATATGTATTTAAAAATCATGTTATCAGTAAAAGCAACATTAATATGAAAATGAACAACTTACATTGAAGAGATTTGTATCTAAAGTATGAGCAGAGAAAGTAACAGCTGACCAGTCATTAACTGGCTAACACCAGCCAATACAAGAGATTCTTCTCTTGCTGGTAAAAACTCCAATGCATTTTAGTTGCATGATGTTTTACTGTGTCTACTTCAGGCTCAGAAAGCCACAATGAAAATGGCTCTGGAATGTTTCAGTTGCTGTTAAAAATAATAGCAATTATTAAATAAAAATGATTCATTGTATTGGAAATAAATGTCAGACTTTTTTTTCCTTTGGAAGACTCTTATGCCTACAGGGAGCTAGGAAAGGGATTTGAAATTCAACAGACATGTAGACTTTGCATAAATACTTATGCATGAAAATCCCTTGGCTAAATAGAAACCTTTAAATTTAAGTCTTTGCAAATACAGCTCCATATTCTCAAAGAAGCTTTTTAGGGCTTTCCAGAAGAATTATCAAAATACTCTGTTCTTAATGCACACTCTCACAGATCCTACTATATTTAGGACATATGTTTCTCATGTTCTTTATCAGACTTTTTTCTATTGCTTATTCTCTTCTATCATATGGCACTGTGTACATTCAAAATGCTCATTTTATCCATTACTTCCATTATCTCAAGTGCAGCAGCCTGTGCAGCGCATCCCAAGGTTCCAGCACTGGTGATAAGAGCCAGCAGCTCACATGAGGCCAGATGATGACACATCACATGATGGCCCTGCCCATGGCAAGGGGTGGAGACCAGATGACCTTTAAAGGTCCTTTCCAACCCAAACCATTCTGTGATTCTATGATAGTCGAGCTTTTTTTTTTTTTCCTCAGAAGTTTGCAAAATCCCCCAAGATACTTACAAACAAAAAATATGCTTAAGGAAATCTTACTCAAAAGCCAGGCAGTCAGGAGCCACGGAAAGGGATGGGTTTCTGATTGGAGCTAAATGCACTTGGGTACCTAAACACTGGCACAATTAAATAATCATGTACCACTTTTTCTCCCTATCTGAGGCAGTTGCATACTAATGTGGATGATTTTACGTAGGGCTTCTGCTCCATTTGCTGAAGTGCTGAAAAACATTCTGGGAAGGGCAAACAGTGCCAGCTCAAGGTCACATGAAGTGAGGACTCCACACGAGCGCGTATCCTCTGGCATCGCCAGCACGAGGGCCCGGCCGGGATGCAGAAGGATGAGGAATGATGACATTTAAGCAATGGAGGTAACACAAAGCAAATCACTTAATCCCACATTTTTCACAAGCAATTGCTATTCTCTTGTACCTTGTCATCTGGGTACCCCACTCGACGCAAGAGATCTGATTTGGAGAAATGCTAAACATTTACCAGACTGCCAGCTGCTTAAGTCTATGAGAACTGTGTTTCCAATTTCACCCTGCAAAATCAAGCTCCAAGTGTTAAATAGTCAAAAAAAGGTGAATATTTTCAACTATTGTCTCAATACAGACTTCTGTCATCTGCAAAATTATAGCACTTGTTCATTTACAAAAGGGTAATGAAAATAAATTGATTTCTATTTAGTAAACATTCAGACACTTCAGTGATAAGCATCACTCAAAGCCACGGTAGACACTGCTTACAGTTTCAGAGATGTAAGTTAGTGGAAAAAAAGACAAAAAAATTGTATCATGAAAACATATTCAAACCAGCCTCATCCAGCCTTCTCAGGTGCCAGTTTTATTGAAAATATATTCAAAAAGCAGGCAAACCAAAACTATATGGGCAACATTAATTTTGGCACTGCATAATTCTAAGTGCCCTTGAACTCTTAAATAAGAATTTTAAAATCAGTCTACATTGATACCAAAATTATGATTTCCCTGCTGTTTTGGAAACTCTGCAAAAGAATAGAGGCTACTGAAATCTTTGCAGATAGGTGAAAATGAAGTGAGGTGGTTCTGAGCTCAGTGTGGCAGCTTGCAGATGTGCTTTTTCCTGCTTGTGCTTTTTTTTGTGGTTAAATAAAAGCACTCAGCTCTCAGTTCTTATCTCTTCAATGTGTTATATTCATGCTACAGGAAACAAACATCAGTATTTTGACCCTGTGGGGTTTTTTTCTGAAAACAAGACATTAATACAGGGTAGAGCAAGCAACAGCAAAACTTCATTTTTTAAATTGGAGAAGCAGCAAAATTAATTTTGAAAGCTTCTTCGTTCACAGCTGAAAGGCTTTGTACAAAACTTCATCCTGGAGTGATATTTTCAGCTGTAATATAGGGGTTAGTAATGGAAATGCTGACAGGCCCATAATTATGGAAGCGGAGCGGGCACCACTATAAAGTATATCAGATAGGCAACTGCTTAAATTCAGTACAAGGTATCAAAAGATGTTCCTGTCTGTCCTCATTAAAGCAGCACTAGAAATTCCTTTTAACCTCTGTGACCCAAACTATTAATTTGCTGTCCATCAGAACACATACACCAGGACTAATACTTGCATGAATACACCCCATTTTGTGCTTCAAACTGAATTGGTGGATCATCCTAAATGGTTAAGCTCATAGAAACTGAAAAAAATAAGTGGCAAGGCTCAGAACATTTTATTTCACAGGACACAAACTGAAGTGATGTAAAGCAACATAAAAATGAACCCATTCCTGTGTTCTATGAGGTCTTAAAGCTTCTCTTTAGATCCAGATAAGGAATTATATATTTGTGTGCAATTACACTATGGGATACTGAGGGGGGAAAAGTGTCATCTCCTCTGTTCACTGGATCTTGTTTAACAGTCACCTCATTTATTGGCATGAAATCCTTGATGCCTACACAAATTCCATGCTTGCAAAGGAAAGAAGATCAGCCCTGAAGGTCCAGGAAGGCAGCTGAATAATATGTGAATAATATGCTTATAGCCAGTATAGATTTTAATTTATGCTGATAATTCCAGCAAAAACATTCACTAATTTGGTAGCATGATTATAATGTGCACAGTATATTCCATTTCTGTAATATATCAATTCTGACATATCATCTAGCCATTGTCTGCTGTAATAATATTCTTTTTTTCAACATAAAGAGCAGCAGGAGGCTACCTTTCAACCATTTCCAACCATATACTTTATCATGACTCAAACAATCTCACTCCTATTTCCTTCTCTGCATTAAGGTGCACAAAAACTACAGAAAGAGTGAATTTACCTCTCTTGCATCTAGCCAGAAAATCAAATTTTTGGTGCCAAGTTCTTCTGAACAAGACCTTTTTCAAGCATAAGGAAATAATTTTATTTTAAAAAATTATGTGTTGCACTCTTTACAAATCTAGGTCTACAGCTTTTATCAAGTAAGGGAAGTAAGGAATGTCACATTCCACAGAAGCTTGCCTCACTGGAAATGGGATTGATGGTGTTTTTGATGACTAGGTAGAGAAAGAAAACATCTCACTGAACAGAAAGTACTTTCCCATGGAAAGCTGGAATAGTACTATTTTGAGTAATGCCCTACTTAAGCACAGGGACACCCTCACTGTGTCACTCACACAAACGTGATTTGCATGTTTTGATGGTTTAAAACTCTACCTCAGACTACAGCAATGCCTTCCACAAGATGATTCAGAAGATTATTATATTTGCATATTTCCCCCATTCCTGGCAGCAAAAGTTTCCACGGGCCATCAATTCCAGGACTGCAGCCACTACAGGAGAGCACAAGCAGCAAAACAAAAAGGTCCCAACATCTACTGATGTCATTCCTAATAAAATGTGGAGCACAACTGGGGCTGCCAGGATTCCTGCACTTGTAGTCATGGGATGTTTCAATTTTCTGATTAGGAAAACACGTTTTCTCCTAAGGAGGACAGGATTTTAGATATCAACAGAGGACAATGCAATTTTGTAGTTCCAGAACAAGGAGCCACACGAAGATTTTTGGTTATTAACTCACTTGCTGAAGAAGATGAGGCAGCAAAGCAACAAGTGCCAGAACAGAAAAATGTACTGGCTTACCAAGCCAGGCTCATTCCTCCTAGATATCTACTGACCAGAAAAAACCTTGCTTAATCTTGTGCCATTTTGTCCGTATTATATATAATTTAGCAAATAATTAGGTTTACAATTTTATTAGCAGCCATTAGGAAACAGTTTAAATTTTTTAACATAATTTGGTCTTCTGGTAGTACAGTTTAAAGAACACATAAATGTGAATCTCATATGCAAAAATGACTTATGGTACTTTGTGCGAGAGTAAGACAAAGCACTTTACCTAAAGCCAGCAGAGTTCTGCTCTGCACAGAGTGCACTTCAGGACAGAATTGTCTTGCATGTCACACACAGCTCCTCATTCAATTAATTCTTACTCAGGTTCATATTTTTGCATTTTTAATGCAAAAGAAGAAAAACTCCCACGGCTTCACTGTGGACCTGAGAAGGACATTAATCTTGCTGACCAGCATGTATAGGAATGCTGTCAATTAATTACAAGCACATCAAATGCTTGACTGCAGATTGTGTACGTGGTGTGCTTTTCATTTACTGATTTACAGTGAGGGGAGGAGGTTAGAGCGAAAATGTATCTACAAATCAAAGTTAAACATGGACATAGAAATTTATCTCTGTTTTCAAGATGGACAGTTCTGTGTGTGCTGGGCATGAACCAGGGCTGTGGTGATGAAACAGCATCAGGACTGTGTTTGCTCCTGGCAGTGACAAAGTGGGGAATCACTTCTGGAGCACAGGACCCTGTTAGTTTAGATGCTGTGCATCCTACAAGATCTAGGACCTAAAATAAAGCAAACATTAGCTTCTTTCAGAGATGAAACAATCAGAAGAATTTGCAGCTCCAAATGGAAACCAGGGAACATGACATCCTGCCAACCAGCACTTGGCAAAACAACTTCTAATATAATATGCAAATACTGCTGTACTGAAAATATTACTTGCAAAAAAATATTAATAAACTGCCTGAAATCCTATTAGCATTATTGCTACCTCTGTGATTCCCTTTAAGAAACAGTCCCCCAAATAGTCGATGGTTTAAAGGAATAAGAATTAAAAAAACAGCAATCAAAAATCCTCTATTGAAGTTTTGTGCTTACATGTAGTATAGCAGATAGCCATGGTAAAAAAAAAATTCCGTTGTATTCTAAAGATTGCATCTTTGCATTTAGAGTTGATTCAGTATGCTGTATTGGCATTAAATTATAATTCTATATTTTCACCAAGCAGGACAGGAGTTGTATTAATTTGCTTTTCACATGCTTTTCATTTGCTATCATCTATTCAATGTATTGAACAGAAAATTGAGAAAGAGTATATGAGAGTGGGTCCTATTACTCAAGAAATATAAAAAAATGTGTGTGTGACTAGCACAGCTTGAATGCATAAACACAAAGTGAAATTTAAGACAGCTTTAGTGAGGAGAAGTCATGTCTTAATCTATGTTTAAAGAGGTCAGCAGGTACACAGCCAGAGCAGACCCAGTGGATAATGGGAAACTCAATATCAAAAGCCCATTTTGCCAAGGCCACAGAATCACAGAATATGCTGGGTTGGAAGGGAGCCACCAGGATCATCAAGTCCAACTCAGCCCTGCACAGGATATCCCCAAGAGTCACACCATATGCATGAGAACACATTCCCCCATATTCTAAAAGAAACAAATTTCCCATAAGGAAGATCCTCGCATGGACAAATCACTGTTTACAAGTGCAATAAAAAGTGAAATGAATAGACAGTTTTTAACACTGGAGAGAGGGCAACAGTTAAGTCCTAGAGGAATTTGTGCTGGGTCTGAAAGTGTTCCACTCGTCATTAATGATGGTTGTAGCAAGTTAACTTGAAGCCAACAAGGATGGAAAGCTACCTTTTCAAAATTAACCTCCTACAAAAAGGATTTAAAACAGGGAGTGGGAGGCATATTACAGAGAGTACAAAGAGAAAAAAGGAGAGAACATAGAGGATACAGTTACAGTGATCACTTGCAGCCTGCAAGGCTCAGAGAGCAGCCCTTGATTAGATGAAAAGCTCAGTAACTTTATCTCCTTGACCTTTGAGGGAATGAACACCTGAAACACCAGCTTAAAATTCTTTAGCCCAAATTCACCACACGGTCACCTCAGCAGTGCAGATGGAAGAGTTCAGGGATGAAAACTTAGGCTTCAACATGATCTTCTACACACAGAGCAACCAAAGAGCTCCCAGTTTCTTGCTGGTTAGCCTGTGGCACACAGCTCTGGTACTGCTTCTACTTCTGAAACAGAGAGGTACAGCTGAGCCACAGGGCTGAGCAGTGTGAAATTACAGAGAAACATCTCAGAAGGTCAGCTGAGAGGAAACCAGACCTCCCCTACTGACAGTGCAGGAGTACAGGGAATACAGGACATGAGCCTTCAATCCTGGGCGAGTTATTTCTCGTTCTGATGAAAATGCAATGCACATCC
Source organism: Lonchura striata (assembly GCF_050655825.1). Lineage (NCBI taxonomy): Eukaryota > Metazoa > Chordata > Aves > Passeriformes > Estrildidae > Lonchura > Lonchura striata. The sequence continues at coordinate 4,831,206 of NC_140720.1, read as the reverse complement.
CAGTGCTATCCTATCTCAAGGTAATGATTAATTTGTGGAGTTGTACAGTCTGCCTGAAAAGGATCCCATACTCAGGATGTCAGAATGGCTTTATGCCACCCACAGGTCTTTGCATTTTTATGACAGCCATTCCCCGGGCAGCTTCATTAGACAGATACTTTGAAACGCTGGCTTCTGTCAAGAAACCTTTCACAGAAGAGTTTGCATAATTTTTTGAGTTTCTAAAAATTGCTAAATATTTAACAGGAAAAAAAAACCCCAGCAACTCATTATTCCATCAGTAGAAATGCAACATATGAAAAAATAATCAATCTTTGAAACTGTCTTAAACTAGCGTCTATATGCCGGTATGAGAAATAGTGAAAAAAGTCTGCTGATGATCTATACCTTTTAGACTTTGATGATATAATTTTTCTTTCCCTGTTTTCTAGAATATCATAAGTAGATAGAGTGCACTAATTTGCTAAAGAAAGGACACAAGGAACCAAATTTTCAGCTGACTTACTGAGGTGAACTTTATATGTCAACTTGCAAAGTTTGCTCTACCTCCAAAACAGTTTTTGTTTAAATCTGACATGTGCAAACAATTTGCACACATAAATCAGTGGGGTGATGAAATGCTGATAGAGCTAAAAGACCTTTTGCTTTGAAACTCTTGACTGGAAGAGTCAAAAGTCCAGCAGTAAAAGAAAGGTTTGCAATGCAAGATAAGACAGGCAAAAATGTTCCTCAATAGTTCTATTATAAATAATAGTCATTATTTTTATGTCAGTGATTGCATAATAAAATATTTAACCAGCAAGTCTATTTATTTTCTTACATGGTTTTCTAATATTCCCAGTTTCCAAAAAATGAAAAATACTTTTAAATGTCATCTGATGGAGCAATTGAATTCTATTGTTATAAATCTTATTACTTAAATTCCTTTCTCTGAAAAATGCATTCCATGTCCTTCCTTTTTCCCTTACTTTTCACTTATTTTCTTTTAACTGACAAAATGAGTAAAAAATATTTTAAACCAAGAGCATTTTCACTGCAGTGTAACCTGTATTTAAAAAGCAAGATACCAGAGAAATGAACACTCGGCGCAGGAGCCAGGAGTATCAGGAACCACCCATCAACACCAAGATGAAAATTCATGCTACAATTTCACACAGAGAATCGTGACTGTTAAGAATGAATATTCATAGATAACTGCTTAAGAAAAGTGTGGAATAACCTGATATAAACCCAACAAAATGAAGCCTGGTAAAGCACAGTGGCAAAGCTTTCATAAACTTCAAGACTAAATTCTGTTTTGTGGCTGATGAAGACTTGCTTGGCTCCAGACTCTTGCTCTTGTGCCCACACAGGCAGCACTGGTTAGACGAGAGAGGCAGTTTTTCCCAGGTCAGTACTATGTAGATGAGATATAGTCATCTCCAAGGCACAGGTTTACACAAGGACTCTGGGACTTTCAAACTTAGTACCAGCACCAAAAGAAAGCAGAGGTCCTACATCTCCAAAAAGAGGTGAATGGACAGCTGAACTGGGAAAACTCAGAAAGGTCAAGAAAAACCCAAGCTGGAGACTGAATTTCCATTAGATCTGTGAATCCAAGACACTGATCTTAAAACACATGATCTACTAATCTACATAAATCACCTTCAACGATGCTTTTTTATTTCCTTTGATCAAAAATATCTTGCAAACTCAATTTTTTTTCCTTGTCTCATTGTTCTTGTCAAAGGTTTGAATTGGCTACAATGCTGAGTTCTCCCCTTCCCTTTCCATTAAATATGCATGAACACTTCAAAGCCCAATGCTTTACTGCACACTTACGGTTACATGGAAGTTTGTGAGTGGCCCTAGGGAATGTCTGTAACAATAAACTCAATCAAGTGCTACCTATAACATAAGCCTGAAGTAGCTCACTTAATTTGCAAGTCTAACTTCCAAAATTGTGGAAAAGGTCTGCAAACAAGGATGTTGAGTATAACAACCCATGGAAAGGAATGCAATTGCTGTGAGCTTGTAAAAGGCCTGAAAGACCTCCTTGCAAAACTTTAAGACATTCTCTGACTCTTGGTCTTTTGTACAAAGCAAGCTGGTTTAAATAACATGGATATTTCCAGCCAATGTAAACCAGCTTAAAACCAAAATATGACAAAACATGCCATCCATGAAAGCTATTTTGTTTGGCTTTGCTTTACAAAATGGTAAAATGTGAAAGAAAAATTGAGAAACGAGAAACAAGAAACAACACTGAACTGAGTTAAAGAGAAAACTCTGTGTATGCACACATCTCCTGCTCCTGAAAATTCATTTTATATCCTATAGCTATAGGAAAAATTGGAGGATCCAATTAACCAAACTTAATAAAGACCAAAGTCTGACAGCTGCTTGTAAAAACAGTACAAAAATCCTCAACAGGAGACTGCTGCGCAGAACTCAGGCAGTGAGCTCCACTTCTGCACTTCACTGCTCACACAATTGCACCAATTACCATCCTTGGTATGGGTCTATTAACACATATTTTATAAATGCCTTTGATAATAACCACACTATCCTGACTGAAGTATTTACACCTGGTTACTTTATACTCCTGGGCATATGGCTTTTTGCAGTAAATACAGAGCGTGAAATTATTTTGAATTATTTAATTTTCACATCTTATAATATTTCAGGAAGAAAAATCTACAACACCTTTTTTCCCCCACCTAAATGTTAAGAATAATTTAGAATAGTATCTGTGTCTTTCTGTCTTTTTACTCTGAAGAATGGAACTGTATAGTCACATGTGAAAACATGCATTTATATATTATGTGATTCGTGTATGATGTACTGTAGATACACCATTTAACTGATTCTATTTGAGCTGACAAAATTTAATCAAAACTATTCTTATGGTCATGAGAGGGAGATGCTTTGAATAGTTGTGATAGTAGGATGTGTCTTGCCCACATGGAAAAGGTGGAAAACTTCAGTGGAAAACAGAAGGAAATGAAGAGTTGAGATGAGGTAAAGGGCTAATATGTGGAGATCACAAGCAAGCAGCAATTTCTGCTCCTCAGATGCTGGTCGGGAACAGAACTTTACCTAGAGTTCAGTCCCCAGGGGAAGGATGAGACAGAGCCTTGTCCCTGTGCACCAGAGCAGGTCCTTCCCTCCTGCAGAAGAACATTTGCTTCTGAAGTCTGAAGTGGAGGATGTTCATTGATGGCCACTGACATCCCTTGGCCTGTCACAAGACAAATCACTCATGTTGTTTACTCCAGTCCTGACCACTGAAGACAAACTGGAATGTCTGAAAATGTCTTGGCAAAGAGGCAGGAGTGGAGGTATCTACATTTAACTTGTAATATGCTTGCAGCATGATTAAATAAAAACATAACCACCTGTTACCCTTAATTCAGTGGGAGTATCAATTTTCAATTATAGCATTTACTATCCACCCTCAAGTATGGCAAGGAACACCATGGCAACATAAACACAGTCGTGGCTGCTTGAGAAAGTTAAATTATAAATAGCAATGTATAGCCCATGAGGTCCTGGAAATAAACTAACTAATCCATAGGCATTTGTTACTATGACATAACATTTCCACTCGAATGCTGTTTGCCTCATCTCAAACTCCCTCAGAACAGATTTAGAAGTTTGGCATTACTTGACTCCAAGCAAGTTCAAGTTCAGACATGAAAAAAACAGATATAGTGGAGAAAATAAGCTATAGCAGAACAGTGGAGAACTAATTAACAACAAAAACCACACAATCCCTATTTAGGCTTTATTCTGTTTCCACTGAAGTTAATGGGGAAAAAAATCCCAACATATCCCAAATGTATAACAGAATCCCCTTAATATAGACAAACATGTTTTTATACTGAATCATCCCTGAGGAGAAACAAAGAAAGAAGAAAAAAAGAGAACGGAAGAAGAAAAATGGGCTTAACTGAATAGCAAACAGTTTAGAAATGCAAATAAACTTAGTAACCATCTAAGACACTGGAGAAATTTTGGAACTTGGTGCTCTCTTTAGCTTCAATCTGGGAGAAAGAGCCATGGTAACTGCAGGAGTACAGGGATTCAACCCGAGCTGAGAACTCAAGAGGGAGCTGAATTCTCAATTGTTCCAGTCTGCTGTGCAGTTCCTTATTCCCTGCAAAGCCAGGCCAAGCAAGAGCAGCAGATTTTTGCCAGCTGGCCACACGCCTTGGGGCTGGAGAGGCTTCCTCACTTCCCACCAACCAAGGGCTCAAAGTGGGAGGAAGGAGAGGAAATCAAAGGCTCTGTAAATCTAGGACTGAATGTTGAGAGCAAAGAGGTAACTGAGAAGTCTGAGGTGTGAGGACAGCAAGAATTTCACTTAATGTAGGCTCACAGACATTATAGAGTTTGGACACAAATCTGGGGCTTTAATCTAAGCAGGTGATAATGTTATTTAGGTTAGGCAAGAATAATAAAGATTTAGAGACATCGGCTTGGTCTCTTTCTTGTTCAGAACAACAGATTTGAGAAATTTACATTTTCTTTTCATTTACAGGCATTGGTTAAAGTCCATTTTTTATCAGACTGATAAAAATCTGTAATGGATCTCGTGAGGTCAATGGAATTATTTCAGATTTACGCCATGCAATTAAAATGGAATTTAAATTCTCAGCATTTTTATTCTACAAATGTGCTGTGTTTTATCACACATATTTGGTGAAATCTTGGTTTCTCTGACATCACTGACAACACTCATTGGTATTACTATGGTCTAATTTTGACTGAGTGTTTTTCTGTTCACACAGAGTGAAGCAAAACCTGCCCCACTGAAGGAAGATTTAAATCAATTTTATATCAAGTCTATGGGACAAAAAAAGCAGGTAGGTTATTTAAGACTGTAATAATGTGTGTATTTAATATGCTTCATTTGGCTTATTGCAAATCATTGTACAATTAATTTATTAAATGAAAATATTATCTAGAGGTCAGCTAAATTTGCACTTTTGAAGAAAACCTGACAAAATCAGAGAAGTAGCTGGATAAATTTGTCAAGCTTCTTTCAGAAGATAATATTCTACATACTAGGACCAGTGTTCAAATGGACCTAACAAGTGAGACTATTTAAAATCATCTATGTATGGCCAGGAGAGATCCGAGCTTGGCATGGGTAAGAATTTAAATAGAATTATTATTGTCTTTACCTTTCTGATAAAAACAATTTTTTAGTTCATGGTAGAGTCCTGTATTTTGGGAACCCTCCAAGCAAGATGATGCCACTAGCACAAAAGATTATTTTAAGAATTTTATATAAAATGAGAGCAAAACCCTGAAAATATATTTAAAAATTAGTTGTATTTGTCATCAGTGGCTGATTGTTAATCAAGCACTTGAGCAACAGTGTGTGTCACACTGGAGTGTCATTATCACACAATCACAATTATTTTTTTGTCATGCATTGTAAAAATATTTTTACAGAAAAAAAGCCCTGAACATAGTCATTAATTGGTCAGCACATTAAACCTCAGATGACATTTAGTGTGATGAAATGGAAAATAAGGCATCCTCAGCATGCTCACAGAAAACAATTCCCACAGAGTCTAAGTATTCCTAAATCATTTGGGCAAGACTAATCTTAGAACAGACACGTAAAAACTCCTAAATAAAGACCATGATTTTTTCTGGAAAGCATATGAAGAAGTATTTTACTAAATCCACAAGCATTCATGTTCTGTGACTCACATGACTCCTGGTGCTTTAAATTAAGTGTGTGTGCAACTTATGGATGTGCTGGAGCTTGGAGAGTGCACAGCAAAACCAGCTTTGGAACTGCAAAAGAACAAAACCAATAGAACCCAAGACTGCTTCAGCATTTTCTAACCACAAACAAGAAAAAGATGGAAGATGCATATTTTTTTTCCCCAAAAAGAGCCATTAAAATGTCATTCCTACAATTTAGCGCCCTGCATTGTACTTCAGAAAATTAAAAATAGCATTTTGATACATATCCAAGGATTCAAAATTGGCTGATCACTTATAACCAAAATTGGAAAGAAATGATGAACTTAGAAGGAAATAAACAAGACTAAGCCTAGACTAAAAGCATTATATATAAATACAGGTGAAGTTCAAGTCTGGTTTCTTCCACCTACAGGCTGTAAATCCATCTGTTAATTCAACTTGAAATCTAAATTACCTTTTCTTCACTCCATTTTAAACACAGTCAATAATCCTGGGGAGCACCTTTCTCCTTGCTTTTTAGATGCCTGCAGACACTAACAATTACACTTAAATACATGCACAACATCCCTACAGAGAGTTCTTCAGGCTCCACTGGAGGACTCTCATATTAAATTTGCATGAAATGTCATTATTTACTTTATTTTGGTATAAAGCCTCACAAAATCTACTGTTGATCATGATAGATGCTCTATGAACAAATGAAGATAAATATAAGGAAAATTACAACTATATGAAAAAAACCAAACAAATTCCAAGTAAGTTTTCTATTAATAAGGATACAAAGGATTATTCCTTACCCACAGTGACTGAGAATATTCAAGGGTTTGCATGTGTGTGTTATCCATCCCCATCCTCAGAGTATATAATGGATGCTTATGTATTAGGTTGGACAGCCAAAATGCAAAGCCTGTGTGGATTTTAGCATCCACAACTGACTTGCTTCTATAAGAACAGCCTGGGGAACACATTTGTCAGCTCACCAGTCACACAGAAGAATTTAGTGAATGAATCATTGTTATAAACTATGGATTTTCCATTAACTGACGAGGCAGCCTTTTGTACCCAAAACCATGCTCTCTAACAGATTTTAACAATGCAAATGCCTATCAGACTCAAATGAATACTCATAAAAGAAAATATAATTTGTAACCTTTCCTAATTAGTACAGAAATCTTTGTCTCCCTCTAATCGAAAGGGCTTTAAAGACTTTCAGAACTATTAATCACCTGCATTTTTTATAATATATGCAGTCAAGCACATGAAAATTTGTATAGATATAACATTTCTATATAGTTATATTAGTTATATATTATATAATATATATATTATTATAGTTATATAGTTATATTATTTCTAACTTTAAAAGTATGAAGAATTAAGAAATCAAACAAACGGGACTATGGGAAAATGTATTTGACATATCAGAGCTATCAAAGCCCAAGATGCCAATATTGACATCTACATTCATTATTAGGTATGTGAACAGAAGTCAGAATTTCAAAAGTGCTGATCATTCAACATTAACATCAACTCTTACAAGAACTTAATGTTCTCAGCAAGACAAAGTCCAACCCAAAATAAAAAAAACCCAGAAAACTCTAAGTTTTAAAAGCCAATATTGACATTCTGTGTTTTCCTCTCCCTGTTCTTTTGTTTCCAAACCTACATTATGCTTCAAAAACAAACACAACTCATGGAGTTCTTGATAGCATCAAGGCTCTGTAGAGTGCTTTAGCTACAAAATGTCCTAAACCACCAACAGGCTGCATTTTCTTTTAAGGGAAATGCAAAACTGGGCCTGTGCTTTGCTAACAAAGCCCTCAAATCAAATGTGTTGTATTTTTCATTACACACACACACACACACACACACACACACATATATATATATCACATATATATATATATACACCTTGGAGAAAACAAGTGTTGACAGGGAGCAAGGAAGATAAAGAGAGATGGATGTCAGAGTCTGGTGTTCCTTGGGTAATATTCAATCCTTTCCACTGAAAGATTTTTGAAATTATTTACACTGAACTCTACAGAACAAAGATTGTCTTGTTTCTTTCAGAGAATTATACTGAAATGTCCAAACTGGAGTAAGGGAGAAAATGGCATATTTTTGGATTTCTATTTGCAGTGGAAATCAGTGAAGGTTTGACATCTGCTCTGCATTGCTGTACATTTACAGCTGACCACAACTAATGTAAGATGGCCAAATCAAAGCAAGGTGTTTATTTTTTCCCATGCTAAAAACCAGCTTTCACTTTCATCTGTTCCAGTTAGATCATGCAGCAAAAGAAAATCTAATAGTTATTCTTCTTTGGTGCTAATAGTTAACTTCTGGTGCTTTCTCTCCTAGGTTTTATCTGTTACAATGATTCTTCCCAGGCCGTAAGATTTTAGGTGAATTTAAGGTCACACTGTGTGCAGTAAAGGCCTTGTGAGGAGAGTAGACATGACCACCCACCAAAGATCACATCCAACCCCTTTGCTGACAAGAGATACACACAAGGAATTCTTTTAAAGGGTAAAAATATGTTCAGAATGGTGTAAAAAGGTTTTCTAGCTCAATAATTAACTCTGAATCCTCTCAGACAAATGTGTCAGTGCCTCCACTGTGTTAAGTGCAAAGGGCAGGTGAGGCTGCTGATGCTCTCAGAAGGCATCTCCTAGCAGAATGATTAACTACAGAAAAAGGTCCTTCATGTTTCATAGAAATTCAGTATATTGTAAAGGAATTGGTGTGAGATGCATTAGAGCTGTTGATAGATTAAATTAAAATAGCATAATAAGCCTCTATTTTTGCTGGACAACCTCAGCTCAAAAATGTCAGATAAACATTTTCTACAGAGGTCATGGACATGACACAGTCCAACTATAATTTCATTTACAAGTAATTAAAATAAATTAAATTTGATTACTTTGGCTTAAGTTTGTTTATAATCCTCTTGTTTATGACCAATATACTGCTTTTACAATTGTTCCATACATTTATATATTCCTGAATAATGTTCTGTGGCTATAGTTGGGAAATAAAGGAAATGGACAAAGTTGAGCATTATTTAATCTGTTTGCAGTATGAGTAGATGTAGTTTGCCCTGCAGCAGATCACTGTACTTAAAAAAAAAAAAAAAAGTTACACTTTATACCCTGCTAAAGGTTTTGCTGTACTACATACATATAGTTATGTCCAAATATTGTAACACCTGCTGACTCTCAGGGCATGACAACCTTTCCTCATATGCTTTCAATGAGCTTTAAATCTGTCTGAATAAAACATGTTATAACATGTACCCTCTGTACACAAAATGGGAGACTATGAAATCTGCTAAAGAAGTGTATACAAGATTCACAGGATACAAATGCTGTTTACACAGATGTTGTTGAAATAATTTTATGTAAATAATCCACACTGGGAGAATTCATAATGTTTAAAACAAGAACTAAACAATGGATATTTTTATAAAGCAGCAAGGACAACACCTCTAAAACCAGAATTTGTTAATGCTAAAAGGACTTTTTGTTGAAAAACCAAGATCTACATTTACAGACATTTTGCAGGTCTCTGCTTGTTTGTATTCATGACAATACAGCTGTTCCTCCACACCTCATGCAGGCAGTGCTCCCCACAGATTCAACTTGGCTTTTATTTAAAACACAGAGTGGGAGTGATTCCACCAGCCTCAGCAGAGATAATCTTGGTAGAAATAAAGAACAAAGGAAAGAAAAACCTGTCAGGACTTTAGGTTCTGGCTATGCATGTACAGTTCAAAACTAACAGAAACCTTAATGGTCATCCCTGTTTCCAAGGAAAAGGCCCTATGACTCCTGTAGTTTATTTGATGTTCAGCTTTCAAATTTACACAACCCAGCTTCACATCAATCATACCATTTTGCAGCAGTAACAACTCAATTTTCAACAGGATCCAGCAAAAATGTCTTTCCATCTATTTCCCTAAAGAAGAATCACTTTGCTCACAAATCAAGAATTTCAGTATACTTTGCCTCTTCCAGAAGAGTTCAGTACCACACTAACCTATCACATTTGGTTTACATTTTCAGATATAGGTAGTGTTAAAGCACAATCCTTCCTATGAAAATGGTGGAATTATGATTGCAATGAGCTCCAAGCCTGAGAATTTTTTAGCCTCTCCGCTCTTTTCATTTGCTTGGTGTTCTTCTCACTTGCTTAGGAATGTGTTTTTTTAACTGATGATATTTAAAACTCACAATGCAGTCTATTATAATATTCTCTCATATGATGTAACAAGCTATTTGTAAGAATGAACTAACACAAGAAAATGCAAGGGGAAAAATAACCAAGCAGCAGGCTTATTTATTAATTGCAGCTGGAATGAAGACTGCTAACAGATCTATGGAATTGCTGGAACAGATCTTACTCATTTTATATACTAATGCAAGGAAAGGGCTTTTTCTGATTTATAAGGTCTCAATGTTAACAAATGGATTGAATTTGCCAGAAGTACCATAAATGAGTTAAAGAATGACTTCTCATTGGCAATCATATTGTTTTTGTCAACCAAAAGTCCTATCCTGACCTTATTTGCAAAGTTCTTATGGCAGATGTTATTGTTTTGCTTAGCAGTTAACATGGTGCATCCTTTCTCAAAATATTTTAAAGCTGATCAGGCAGCTTGTGACTATGCACATGTAACAGACCTAAACAGTTGTCAAAAATTCAATTTACTAAGGAAGGCTCAGCTTTGAATAAGAACTGTAGTGTGGTGCCACTGCACCTCAGCAAGAACTCTTGGAACAACTCATCTTTCCTGGTGGGTATGGACAAGGAACAAATATGCATCTTCAGCTCCTGTGTCCTGGCTCAAAATACACCACAACAGTTCAGTCTGTAGCAAACAGCATTTCCTAGGAGATGTTTTCTTTGAAAGAAAGCATTTGGCCTCTAAGCAGATAGGTAGATAAACAAACCTCCTATAAATATTTGGGTATCTCATCTAATAAGGGCATCAAGGAAAGAACGCCTCAGGAACAGGATCTGCAGTAGCTAGTGAAGGAATTTCCTCTCCACAACAGTGCCAGAAACTCTTTAAGCCTGGAGACAGTGCTGCTGTTACATGACATCTATCAGTTTTTAACTCTTCTCTAGAGATAAATTTAGGTCGTGATAGTCAGCCAGAGCAGCATGAACTCCCACACTGCTGCCTGCACAGGTATTTACATGCAAGGTCATGACTTACAGTTACTTGCCTGGACATTACACAACACTTTACTGCACATTTTTCACATTACACACAAAATCTGACTACAGAAGATTGGATACAGGTGCTTGGCTGACAGAGCTAACACTTCATCTTCCTACCTGTGCCAGATTATGTTCACAGGAATGATATGGAGACCACTCTGGTGTTGGTAACAACACCACAAATTAAGGACAGACTTCTTTCTCATTCATGAGTTCTATGGATGGATAACTGGCAAGGCAGTGCTAAAAAAAGAAAGCTGCTCAAGGAAGTACTTTTGGATGTATGTATAAAGTGCACAGTCTGAAAGGCAGACTATGCAAACAACAGAAAAACAGAGTTTATTAAGTCTACATAAGAAAAACAGCACAAAAAGGGAATCCATGCTGTTGTATAAGAAAGAACTGCATTTTTCCCACACCTGTTGAGACAGGACCTCATAAAATTCTTGGGTGTTTAACTGCCAGAGGTGTCCATTCAGGTCAGCTACCCAAGTGCCTGCACATCAGAGACCAACATCCCAACTCTGGGAACTTGCAGCTCCTATGGAATGTGCCTTTCCTTCAAAGCCCACTGAACTTGGGTGACTTTATACCCTGCAGAAGGCAGTTTGGGCCTCTTAGAACCAAAATGCTTTTGCCTTTTGAAGGGTGAGCATTGCCCCATGATAATTCTCCTGACAACTGCACAGTGCAGCACCTTGCTCTACACAGATGGCAAAAAATCTCACTGTGTTGGTAGTTAATGTGCAACTGAGGGTAAAAATAAGATAACACCACCTTCCTAAGACTGCAAGAAATGTCACAAAGATTAACAACTATGAGAAATACAGTGTGGGACTTCTTTAGGGTGCAAATACTGTAAGAAAAGGAAGGTATTTGCTAATTTCAAAGATTTGTCCTGGTTAATTTTGTAATTAATAATTAAATTGATGCTAAGCATCAGACATGTTCTAGGTTCCTCATTCAGGCATCTCAGCTACAGTGCTTGGATTAAATAATGGATGATTCAACATAAGCGAAACTACAAAATCGAGTATCTTTATTAATTCTGTTAATATTCTAGAGCACAAAAGACATTCAACATTGTCTTCTGCCTCATTATGAATCAATCATTCCTGTTTTGGGAGATTTTTGAACTTTTCTGCATCTGGAAATCTTGTTTAACGATAATGTTTCAAAATAAATTAGATCTGCTCCCTTCTGATGATGTAATGAACTGTTATTAACTAAGTGTGGTAGTCTAAGGACATCAGGAACTGGCTTGGATAAAATGTTGTCTACATTAGAGTAATGCAATAAACAAAGAAAATTATGTATTAAAAGAAAAATGCCATCCAATATCACAGTACATGATATAACTTGGATGAAAAACATACTAGAATTAAACCTATATCTATGTAACTTCATGTATATGGTGGTTTTAGCTCCTGCTCCCAGCAAAAGGAATTTCCTGAGCAGCCTGAAGTAAATATTTGGCAGTTCCAGTTCTGAGTTCTAGAGAACTGTTAATCTGCCAAATCTGAAGATACAAAACGACCATTGAGACGACTACTCTGTCACACCCGCGAGGACTTCTGCACACATTTTGCAAAAAATAAAACTGTGCGGCAAAACACTCGCCTGGATGGAGCCAAAGAACAAATGTGTACATTAATTAGCGGATTAATGAGTCAACTGGGGCGCTCCGCCCGGGACCCACGGCCAGAACCCTCCGGCGGGGCCGGAGCGGGGCCGTGGCGGGGCAGGAGCGGGGCCGTGGCGGGGTGCGAAGGGGAAGGAGCGGGGCTGTGGAGGGGCAGGAGCGGGGCCGTGGCGGGGCTGTGAAGGGGCAGGAGCGGGGCTGTGGAAGGGCAGGAGCGGGGCTGTGGCGGGGCTGTGAAGGGGCAGGAGCGGGGCTGTGGAAGGGCAGGAGCGGGGCTGTGAAGGGGCAGGAGCGGGGCTGTGAAGGGGCAGGAGCGGGGCTGTGGAAGGGCAGGAGCGGGGCTGTGGCGGGGCTGTGAAGGGGCAGGAGCGGGGCTGTGGAAGGGCAGGAGCGGGGCTGTGAAGGGGCAGGAGCGGGGCTGTGAAGGGGCAGGAGCGGGGCTGTGAAGGGGCAGGAGCGGGGCTGTGGAAGGGCAGGAGCGGGGCCGTGGCGGGGCTGTGAAGGGGCAGGAGCGGGGCTGTGAAGGGGCAGGAGCGGGGCTGTGGAAGGGCAGGAGCGGGGCCGTGGCTGTGGAAGTGCAGGAGCGGGGCCGTGGCTGTGGAAGGGCAGGAGCGGGGCTGTGGCTGTGGAAGGGCAGGAGCGGGGCTGTGGCGGGGCTGTGAAGGGGCAGGAGCGGGGCTGTGGAAGGGCAGGAGCGGGGCTGTGGCGGGGCTGTGAAGGGGAAGGAGCGGGGCTGTGGAAGGGCAGGAGCGGGGCCGTGGCTGTGGAAGGGCAGGAGCGGGGCTGTGGCGGGGCTGTGAAGGGGCAGGAGCGGGGCTGTGGAAGGGCAGGAGCGGGGCTGTGAAGGGGCAGGAGCGGGGCTGTGGAAGGGCAGGAGCGGGGCTGTGGCGGGGCTGTGAAGGGGCAGGAGCGGGGCTGTGGAAGGGCAGGAGCGGGGCCGTGGCTGTGGAAGGGCAGGAGCGGGGCTGTGGCGGGGCTGTGAAGGGGAAGGAGCGTGGCTGTGAAGGGGCAGGAGCGGGGCCGTGGCGGGGCGCCCCCTGGCGGCCCCACGCCGCCCGCGGGACCAGCGGAACTTAGCGCGCAGCTCGGCGCAAAATGCGCGCTCAGAGAGGGCTCGCTCCCCTTCGCTATGTCCAATCCGCAGCAGAAATAAGACAACACCGAGGTTTTGTTGTACTTGCAGGACAAAAAACCATAAAGCACCATCTCCTTTCCAAACGCCATCAGGCCTTTGGGCACCTAATTTCACCTACAAGCACTCCATGAGCACCAGTAACTCCAGAGCACGTGTACTCCATGTAGGTATCACTGTCTAAATTAAAACAGTGAGCAGGTGGGATGCCTGTAGATAAATAAAAACATAACGTTCCTAATACAGAGTTCAGAACACCGACAAAGAGCTGTTTGACTTTCAATGACTTCTTTAAATGACAACAAAGTTTTACTAATAAATGATCACCTCTCTTCCCTACCTGTGCTGGAGTTTCAGGCCATGTTCAGCTGCGAGGGTATTTTAAGCAAAGTGAAATATGTTTAGAATTTGGGTTTTGGACAAACGTTTTATCATATAGAAATTTCAGCACAAAACATTCCCTTGCAAATATGCATGAAATTCCTCTGAAAAGTCTGGTTGGAAAATCTTTATAATCAATATTTTGATGACACAATGCTTTTGATACACTTAAGTTACCTTCGTTCCTGCAGGATTCCTATATTTTCCAATAAAAACATTCCTCTCTAACCAGTCATCTCCGACTAAGTTCATTACACGAAGAAAAAATATTCAGCAAAACAAATATAACCTCAATTCGCCTTGCAAGAGAAAAGGCTCGATAAGGAACAGCCTCTCCTGTACGAGCGCGGATCTTACCTCTTCAACTGTCAGAGGCATACAGATCCGGTACTCCTTCATGAGCATATTCCTGCTGCTCAGTGCGGACCGGCGAACTGGGAGAAAAGTGGTGATTTCTGCACAGAGATCACGACGGAAACCAAACACGGGGAGAAAGAATTAAGCCTCTTTTCTCTGTGCGCGCTTGACAATGTGTTCACAAGACAGTAATGCAACCATCCAGGAAGGCTGACCCAGCAAGAAGAGAGACCACCACAACTGCTTCTTCCTCCCAGTTCTTCCTCCTTCACACTGCGATCATGGGAATCTCACAGACGCTCGCACCGAGATACGCTACAAAGTCTCAAACCCCCACCGCTCTCGCCCCAGCCGAAGACATCCGTCGGAAGTGCATGGAAACGCCGAGCTCTCTCGCGGCTGTGTCAAGACATGCCTGGGGCGGCGAAAAGAACAAACGAGCCGAAAATGTGGCTTTCGCCCCCGCCGGCAGCACGTCGGGCGGCAGGAGAGATGCGATGCTGATTCCCAAGACAAAGGCTTTTTATAACGTTGCCTTCCCCGGCTGCCAAACGCGGCTCCCACCTCCCCGCCGCAACGCGGCTGCGGCCGCCGCGGCTCCCGCTGGGCTCGGGGGAGGGCACGGGGGGGCAGCGCGGCGCTCAGGCGGGCGGCCGCGGGTTCCCCGGCGCAGCCGCGGCCGGGGTGCTCACGGGCGGAGCGGAGCGGCTGCAGCGGCGGCGGCCCCGGCGGGGCTCGGCTGACATCAGCCGGGCGGCAGGAAGGAGGGAGGGGGCCGGCGCGGGGGCAGCGGCCCCCGGCGCTCGGGCGGGTTCAACGGGGCCGGGCTGCGGGGCTCCGGGCAGCGCCCGCCGGCGCCTCCCGGCAAGGAGACACCGGCAGCGCTGAGCCCCGGGAATTCGCGATTTCACTTAATTCTGTCGTGACGACTTCTCGGGTTTTGGAAGTTTATTGCCCTACGTGCGACAAGGCACCTTGCAAAGCATTTACACCCCGGTGCAGGAGCGGCGAGCCCGTGAGGCTCCTGATACAAAAGGAAAGGAAAGGACAGCGTGCGCTCGGTGCGGACACACACAGGATGTGGAGGCCTCACCCATTTCCCTTCTGGTCAGCCCTCTGCTATCAGCCAGCACATTTTGCAGCACAAATGAACCCCGTTTTTCATATAGTTTTTTTACTTTCAAATGACACGCAGAAAGTTCAGTGAAAAAACGCCTCCTTCCTAGCTGAACTATAAAGCCAGAACCGTTCTAGCAGGTCTCCCCACCTCTTTTAGTGAGGAATTTGTTAGTGAAATAGTTTTTTAATATGCTTGGGATTGTGTTTTTCAGAGAAATGTACACATCATTAAGTTACAACTTGAAATGCACAGGAACCCAATTCTGAAACTACCTGGGAACCCTGAACTGTTACACAACCTCAGCATTTCACATTTAAAATGCTCATCCTGCTGTTTCTCCTGTTCTCCCAGTGGCTATAAAGCCACTCACTGGATTGCAGAGAAGCACTGTAAGAGCAAAACACGAGGTACTGCACAGATAATGGTAAAATATACATCTGCACTTACATACCAGTTGTTTGCAAAGAAAAAAAAATGAAAGCAATGATGTACCATATTTGGGACAGTTAAAGAGCAATTTAGGTCTACAGTGAAGTGTGTGTTTCATAACAAGAAAGAGCAAAAAGCCCCTCAGAATTTCATTGGTTCTGGATGTACATTTCAGAGCTGTGGGTATAATTCTCAGCCCAGAGGACACAGTGCCATCTCCTGGAGCCAACAACGTCCGTTTGCCAGCCCCTTGCAATAATGGCACAGTATTTCACATCCTTGCCTTCCCAGGGAAGTGCAAACACCTACACAAAGAAATAAAAAAATCTGAGAGCTCTATTAACAGTCTGGATTTTCAACTGAGGTATGAACAATGTGTTTAATGAGACTTCTGTCTCAAATCTGACACAGCCATTTATAAATACGGAAACTGTGGCTATATTTCATAATATTGGTACAGTATGTTCCTGGAATTCCAAGCAAAATAGCAAAACCAAGGTACTACCTTGTGATATCTCACTGCAGGAAGGACATTGAGATGCTGGAGTGTGTCCAGAGAAGGGAAGGGAGCTGGGGTGGTCTGGAGCACCAGGGGTGGCTGAGGGAGCTGGAGCCTGGAGAAAAGGAGGCTCAGGGGGACCCTTCTGGCTCTCCACAACTCCCTGGCAGGAGGGGCCAGTTGTGTGTGTGTGTGGGGCGGGGGGGCAGGGGGAACGGGTCAGGCTCTTCTCAGGGAACAAGTGATGGGAGGAAATGGCTTCAAGCAATGCTGGGGGACATTTAGATTGGATATGGGAAAATGTTTTTCACAGGGTTGTGAAGCATTGGAACAGGCTACCTAGGGAGGTGGTGGAGGCACCATCCCCAGAAGTGTCCCAAAAATGTTGTTTGGATGTGGCACCTGGGGACATGGTTTAGTGGTGAACATAGAGGTGGTGCTGGGCTGACAGTTGGACTTGATGATCTTAAAAGTTTTTTCAGCCATAATGGTTCTGTGATTCTGTGGTATTACCCACAGATGAGATGCAATCCAAATTCATATTTAAAACATTCTTCAGTTTTAAGTGATTTTCTAGTGGTTTCTTCCACTGGGAACAATATTTCTGGTTTCTGCTGAAACATGTTATAAAAGAACCTGAACTTGGCATGGGGCCTTGATGCTACCCAGCTATAGGCAAGGACACTGATTTCAATAAAACCAGGAGAAAGACTTAAACTAATTTATCACCTATCATGTGATTTCAACATAAAGCAAACCTTACAGCTCTGTGTACATTGACAAAGCAGATCTGCAGAAAGCAGCATGTCAAATACACTTGCTCAAACTGAAAACCAAGACTAATTCCCATACCTGCAGCAAAACATTCCTCAGTCATGGGGAAAGCAGTGACCCCAAGAATATCCCTTACAACTCCCTGCTGGGAGTGCCCAGACTCTTTCCAAAGCACACTCCCCAAATGCTTCCTGGGGGACATGCTGAGACAGAAAACTTCCAGCTCCCATGAGCCAGGCAGTGCCTGCCAAGCATTCCTGCCTCAGTTTTGGGTTTTGATTCTCACGAATTGGCAGAAATTTTTACTCTTACCTCTGCAACATGCTCTCAATGCTCTGTTGTGAAAATGAGACATTTTTCACTCATTGTTCATTTCTGACCTGGGGGGAAAACGCCCATATGTTGAATTATGCTGAGTATGAACTCCAGATGGACTTGTGTCAGCAAAGTGTCACTTCAGAGTAAGAGATGGTAAAAGCCAAGCTGTTTCTTTGGGTGTTTCACTAAGGATTTTTGCATAAGAATTTAGTTTCTTTTTTAGCCACTCAGGGATTCTATATTGGAGACAACAGCTGCCTCCTCCTTTCCCAGTGTACCCATGCAGGTAAAGGAAAACAACAATTGCAGAAGGCATTTATTTTCTTCCTTTTGCATTCACTTTTCTGAAGTAAATTACTGTGTACAAGACTATGTTCAATTAGATTAGTATGTGACTTTTAACTTCCCTGGAAGCCATCATTCCCAATCCATCACCTGTAAGAATATACTAACATTACCATGAGCTAAAAGAATCAGATTATAAAAATAAAAGCTCTGTAAGAGTTTGTAAATGGCCAGAGTAAGGGAAGAACAACTGATACACTCTGTATGATACATGCATGTATTTTCAGTGCCTAAGTCAACTGGAATTAAGTAAAAATGATTAACGATAATGGATAAATTCTGTTAGCAGATTTTTCAAATCAAGTTTGTGTTCAAACAGAAAGTGATTCAAAGCCCATGATCTGTGCTGTGCTAATTGGAAGGCATGTATCAGACACAAATGCAAATATACAGTATTGGAGCTCTGAATTAACGTAATTGAATTACTCTGAATTTACACCATTGAAGCAGATGTAGGAACTCAGTCTTAATTCTGTCAACAAAATATTTAA
The DNA here is from genome assembly GCF_050655825.1 of Lonchura striata. Taxonomy (NCBI): domain Eukaryota; kingdom Metazoa; phylum Chordata; class Aves; order Passeriformes; family Estrildidae; genus Lonchura; species Lonchura striata. Next base: position 4,812,786 of record NC_140720.1, on the reverse strand, counting down.
ACCAGTTATCTCAAATACCCCTTTGCCACATTAACATGTTGGTCTGTGTACAGTATAATCTGAAAGTAGCATGGCATAAAATGTAATTTTGTGGTAACTTCTTTCTGGAAATCCTAAATAACATCCAAAGATTTCCATGGCAGGTGGTTGGAACCAGGTGATCCTAAAGTCTCTTCCAATCTAAATGATTCTGTGATTCTAACTCAGGGTGATGCCTGAGTATTTGAGGTTTGCTTACACACACCAGGGAGTTTTTCTGGATTTTCCCAGAGAATGAAATTTCTGTTATGAAATTGTGTTGGGAGATGATGGCAACCTGTGTTGCACCAGCATCTCACAATTTATCAAACACATTGATGGTGCAACACTGTCTAGATCAGGATCCTGGCGCCATTAAAACCCATGATGTGTCCTACCTTTCCTCCACCTCTTCAGCAAGGCCAGGTCATTTAAAGACTCAAGGCTGGAATGAGATACAGTGAAACCCCCAAGGTGAAATCAGCAGCTACAGAACCCAGAATGCTTCACTGTGGCCACAGCTGCGGTGTGTCCACACGGCCCGGATGTCCCCAGATGTGGGAGAACAACACAAACCCACCATCCTCCTCACTCACCGCTCCCAGCTGCGAGCAGCACCGTGGCTGTGGGAGCTGTGTCCCCTCGTGGCCGTGCTGAGGGGCACACTGGGGGCCGTGGCTGCACTCCGGGAGATGGCACTGGGGGATGACACTGGGACATGTCAACCCCATATCTGGCACCAACTCACAGCTGCCTTTCCTGGGTGCCGGGAGTCCTGGGCTCAGAGGTGCGGACTGAGGGCAGAGCCATTCGGAGGGGAAGGTCGCGGCCCGGGTCCCCTGAGAGGGGCGGGTTAAGGGGGGAACCCCTCAGAGGAGCAGATCCCCTCAGAAGGGTGGATCGCGGTCCCGTCGCCTCGGAAGGGCCGTGGGCAGGGCGGGTCGCCTCAGAGAAGCGGGTTAAGTGGTACATCAGAGGAGCCGGTTGCAGATCCCCTCAGAGGAGAAGGTTGAGTGGCAGGTGCCCTCAGAGGAAAGGGTTGAGGGGCAGGCAGACGCCCTCAAAGGAGCGGGTTGAAGGGCAGATCCCCTCAGAGGACCGGGCTGAGGGGCACACCCCGTCAGGAGAGCCACTGAGGGACACTTGCCCCAGAAGGGCCGCGGCGGTGCCGCTGCCCTCAGAGGGGCCGTGGGCGGGGATCCCCTCACGGGCGGCACCTCCCCCTGCGGGTCCTGAGGCGGCCGGGGGTGCCCAGGCTGTGCCTGCTTGCCGCGGCGCGGGGCCCTTCGCCGGGCCTGCCCCCGGCGCGCCTGCGCGCGGGCCCGGCCGGTTCCGGTGGGCGCTGAGGCGGCGGAACGGGCGGACATGGCGGAGGGCGGCGCGGAGCGGGCCGATGGCCGCATCGTCAAAATGGAGGTGGATTACAGCGCGACCGTGGACCAGAGGCTACCCGAGTGCGAGCGGCTGGCGCAGGTGAGGGGGGAGAGAAGCCCGGCGGGGCGGACGGGCTGAGTCATGGCGCGCTAGGCCGCGCGCGGAGGCGGCCGCATCCTGCCCCACGATGCGGGTCCGGCCGCGGATTCTCCGTGCCGTGCTGAGGAGGGGAAGGAGCGAACGGTTCCGCCGTTTCAGGGCTGTGTGGAAGAGCGAGCAGGAGGGGAGCCGGTGGCCGAGCACTGAAAGTGCTCTCCAAGACAGTGGTCACAACCCCAATGCTGCCAGAGCTCATGGAAGGTCTGGACAACGCTCTCAGATACTTGAATTCTTAGGGATGTCCTGTGCAAAACCAAGGCCAAGAGATGGACTCGATGATCCTTGTGGGCTCCGTCCAGCTCAGCCTGTTCTGTGATTTTGAGAGGGACGAGGTTTCGGGGCGCAACCTCGCGAGTGAGGGAACCAGAGGGCCCCGGTCCGCCACAAGGGCCGTGGTTCTTCGTGCTGGCCCTGCGACGCGAAATTGCTAGTTCATCCCGGGGCTCTGTGCACCAGAGCTGCCTTCGTGTAACAGTCCTGGGTCAGGTTGGACAGACAGCGATGGTCATCCTTAAATTCGGCAACATGCGAACCCCAGGGAGCTGGAACGGAGGGACAGAGCCAGGACGGGCTCTGGGGCTGTCTCTGCCTCCTTCGGCTCAGTAAACAACGCCTGTGCACGCCCTGCGTGACCGCAGGAGGTGTTCCACGTGGGGTCATAGTGATGGAGCATCGGTGGTTTATAAAAAAGTTCTGTGGCATGGAGATTCTTGTGCAGCTCAGATCTCAGAAAAGACAGAAGTATAGAATCACAGAATGGTTTGGGTTGGAAGATGCCTTGAGCTCATCTCATTCCACCCACTGCAGGGGACAACTTCCACCAGTCCAAATGGGCCTTGAACACTTCCAGGGATGGGGCAGCCACAGGTTCCCTGTAGTGGCTGTGGTTTGTTGGCCCGGTAGGATGGCATCTGACACTTTACATGCTGCAAATGCTCTGCTTGATCCACATCTCATTGTAAAAGACACACATGTTGTACAGTTCTGAAGACAGTAGCCTTAAGATAAATAAGTTACATCTTAGATTATTTTAAGATTATTATATGGAGAGCAGGCGCAGGGATTTTATCCCACAGGCACAGCTCTGCAATGGAATGGACATGGCCATGTTTCATTGTGCAATACATACAAACTCTGTGGCAGTAAGACCACATCCTTGACAAACCATTGTATGTAGTCTAAAATATTTCAGCTGGGATGTTTTAGAAACAAATTTCATTTTCTTTGGTTTGTTAGTAATTTTCTAACAATTTTTTGTTTCTAGTTTATAACCGTTTTTTGCAGCCCCGCCATTGCCATGGGTTGTTACAAACTCACCCATATCAACTTTTTTTTTTTTTTTTTTAAACTAGATATTTGTTGGGATTTGCAACCTAGGACTAAAAGTACATTGTAGTATCTTACACTCCTCTAAACAAAGGCAAATATGTTTGTCAAGACCTCTCCAAAACCAGAACTATTAGAATTCCATGCTTAGCCTGTAAAGCTTGTAATTAATGCTTTGTGTAATAAACTTTAATTAAAATATGAATATGGATGAAAGTAATAGGAGAAGAATTTTTTTGTGAAGGTATTTAATTGCTTATCTGATCTAGCTGAAAACTGTGTTTTGGCCAGAGAAGAAATGAGTTTTCCATGCAGCTCAGTGAAAGTGAGCTCACCAAACCTGTCTGAAACTTGCCAGGTTTCTCTCCCAAGGCAGACAACTTAGAGCATGTGTTATGCAAAAATGAAACTGTATCTCTCCAGTTTTATCTCTGTGTAGAAAACCATGTTTTTAAAGTGCTATGCATGCATTAAAAAAAAAAAAAAAGACTTCAAAATTAGTGTGGAGTCTGGTCTGTATTTTTATTTATGTGGAAATTTGAACTACTCTCATTTTAAACTGAATTATGTTCTTAACTCATGGAAATAATTGTTCACCTGTCTTATTAGGAAGGAAGATTGCAAGAAGTCATTGAAAACCTTCTCTCCCTGGAAAAACAGACACGGACGGTGAGTAGTGCACGATGATGCTGGGATGTGCTGCACACCTCACGTTCCACTGGGTTAAAGTGAAGGGACTTGGAGTATCCTTGGAGTATCAGTCTTTCTTTTTTCTAAAAAGCAAGTTAGTGAGACCAGACACAAGGAATTTTTCCCCATTGTGCTGGAAGGCTGCAGGTTGTTGATCCCATCTCTAACACCTTCTTGGTTTGTTTCAGGCTTCTGACATGGTCTCCACTTCCCGAATCTTAGTTGCCATAGTGAAAATGTGTTACGAAGCTAAAGACTGGGATGCTCTTAATGAAAATATTATTCTTCTATCAAAGAGAAGAAGTCAGTTAAAACAGGTGAATTTAATAGTTTGAAATAAAAAATAAAACGGTATTTTGGAGCTGTATTACCTATCTGGTTCCCCCATGTGTGTAGGGACTTTCTGTGTAAAGATGGTGGTTCATTTTTGCACTCTTGTCAATATGTATTCCTTATTCATGTTCAGATGTATATTAAACAGAGTTACTGCATTTTATTGTGCTCATATGAAATGTGTGCTTTGCATGCTTGCTTTTGAAACTGGCATACTTTGGCATCAAGCACTTGTATTTAAGGAAGTGTGAAGTTCATTGCACTCTGTGTGTTCAGTTTGAGCAACAGGTAATTTTAATGGTGTCATTGCTTTAGGAAGGAAAAGGTTACCTATCATTTAGTGTGCAGGATCATCACTAGTGTGTGTAAAAGTAGGAGTACAGTTTAGTTCTTTGTCTTGCACACACTGTAGCTGAAGGTGTGCATCATTCCAGGTGAATTTTGAGGAACTTCTTGAGGAAGACATTTCTTGAAGTTTAATTCTGGGTTTTTTTTAGAAGTAGGTATTTTAATAATAATTTTTGAAATGCTTTGCGAGCATTTTACTGGAAGTGCACATTTCCATACCTGTGCTTGCTACTAAAGGAAGAAATCTTCCCTCTTCCTTTCTTTCCTAAGGAATCTACAGCTGTTCCAAGGAGAGAGGGTAGTGCACACAGTTAAGAGAAGGTACAGGTCTCTTCAGCCATGCAGTTTTAGGGCAGAGAAGTTCTACCAGTCCATGTGAATCCTGTGGATTTGGCAGAATAGGAGTTGGTTTTCAGGATACGGCTGCATGGCATGGATTATTTTCAATACTGGAAAAACTGAGATGGAAAAAACAACAGAACAGCATCATGTTTGCCTTGTAGCATCAGTCTATAGTATCATTGTACACATCATCTTGAATCAAAGGGAGATGTGTCTTGTGTGCTCTTTGCTGAAATGAGTCTCTTCAGTGTGATGTGAAGCTATTTATTACTTACCTCTGAGTGTTGCAGCTTGACTTCATTAGAGAAATCTGAAACCACAGTATGTTTTTCCCCTCTCTTTTCACACTAGGCAGTTGCTAAAATGGTCCAGCAGTGCTGCACTTATGTTGAAGAAATCACAGATTTACCGGTCAAACTGCGCTTAATTGACACATTGCGAATGGTCACAGAAGGAAAAGTAAGGCTTTAAGACTCAATGTCTAAAATGTAGAATAAAAATTTGCCTTGTTTAAAAAAATAGTTTCTTAGCATTATTTTTTAATCTTGTGCAACTAAAACTAAAACTTAATTTTAAAATTACCCTGAGAAGCCATGTAGTTTATTTCCTTCCAAAAGACTGGAGATATTTTCCATATTTAAATCATATGCTCAAACACTGGTCATGTTCCTATGATGTGGGTATCTGGTTGTGTTATTTATATAGTTAGTAACACATTTCAAAATTCTAAAATGCCATTTCCTTTTCACTTTTTAAAATGTTATGTATTTGAATTTGTTGGGGAAATGGGCAGGTTTAAATTAATTTCTCCTGAACTTAGCAAGGTATTGCATATAGTTATGATAACCAGATGGTAATATCAAGTGAGTTACTTACATTGCATTCCTTTTGCTTTAAGAAAAGAAAGAATTGTGAATTAGGCAAATTTGTGTCAATTTTATGACTTCTGTTTGTTAGTCTAAATTGTTAGTAATCAAGTATTTTTGATTAATGGCTGGTTAGGAGTAAGTGGAATAATTCAAAGTGTAGTGCTTACTACACATGAACCATTAAAGTTTAACTTCCCAAATCGTTTGATATATTCTAAGAGACGAAATATGCAATACTTTATTCTCAGTGCATATCCCTTGTGTTTGCTGAAAGAGTCATAAATCAGTATAGACATTATTTTTTAGATTAATTTGGGCCAAACAAGTTTGGCATGTCAGGTATCCGTTGTATTTCATCAGTGTAGTGGATGGATAAAGAACAAATAAAGTGATTCTATGATGACAGCATCAGGTGTATTTCCCAGTGGGGTTGCAGTCTCAGAGATTGCACTCCTCTTTAGAAAATTTCAATGTTTATAAACTTCCTTCTACCCTCAGATATATGTGGAAATCGAACGTGCTCGCCTGACAAAGACACTTGCAACAATAAAGGAACAGAATGGGGAGGTGAAAGAGGCTGCCTCGATTCTGCAGGAGTTGCAGGTAACGCCTTTGTACTCAGAATTGCATCAGCAATAGCAATTAATTCTGGCTGTTCTGAGGTTGTTTAGAAACTGAATCAGGTATGCTTGCAGAAATGCCTGGGATGAGATGAGCTGTTATTAGTGAAAGTGCAGTTCAGTTTTAACTGCTTTTGTTAATCTCATGGTTGGGTTACATAGAATATCTCCTACTTGGAAAGTAGATTTCAATTCTGTACCTAGTGCATTGAGTTTAGTGTTGGTGGATTCTTTGCTGTAAGTGGGGGCGATAATTAAAATAGAATAACCTTAATTCCATTTTCACTTGCTCTCTAATAGCTTTTCTTCTGTTGTTTTGTTTTGGTGTGTTCCCTCTCCAGACATCCTCCCACTCTTCTGGCACAGTGAAGCCTTCACCTGATTTGGCTTTGACAATATTAAGTAGTTATAATTTCATTTCAGGTGGAAACCTACGGTTCAATGGAAAAAAAAGAACGTGTAGAATTTATCTTGGAGCAGATGAGACTCTGTCTAGCTGTAAAAGACTATATTCGGACTCAAATTATCAGCAAAAAAATTAATACAAAATTTTTTCAAGAAGAAAACACAGAAGTAAGTAATTGGATGATTTCTCACTCTTTCTCCCTCCCCCACCCAAATTTTAATCTGACTTGCCTCTCTTCAGGTCCAAGTGTATTTATTTAAATCCCTTTGTTTTTTGGGGTTCAGCTGAATTTCATTTATGTGTCATGGAGCTGTGTTAATTTGACTTTCTGATTGTTTCAGAAATTAAAGTTGAAATATTACAACTTAATGATCCAGCTGGATCAACATGAAGGCTCCTACCTCTCCATCTGTAAGCACTACAGGGCCATTTATGACACTCCCTGTATCCAAGCTGAAAGTGAAAAGTGGCAACAGGTAAAAAAACTTATACTGCAAAATTACTGTATTTCCATGTGACAAATACCCATTTCTTACCACATCAGTGTATAGTGGATGAAACAGCTCATCGGTCTGTTTTTACTTAAATGGCTGTATTAACAAATTGGTTAGTTGAAAACAGATAGGATAGAGTTGATTTCAAAATAATGTTTGTTATGAGTATCTTTATTTTGTTACCTTAGAAATTGAGAATGTCTAAACTCTTTCATACAAGTGCAGAGATTACAAACAGCTGTGTAAGTGTGGTCGCAGTGGTGCTGTTGTGTGTGCAGTACAGATGTCTTTTCACATACAAAAAGTTGTTTTTCTTCATGTATTTATTCTAAATACTAGAATTTTGGTTAACCTGTGTCAATTTAAATGTACCACAGTTCATTTCTGAGAGATGACATCAATTTCACCTTGATTTCTTAATACACTGAGCTTAAATCTTTTACATATTAAACTCTAAGCTCTGTATCTGTTTTGGCAATTCCTCTGTTTAATTTTAAAAAACACACTTTCCTCTTCAACAGGCACTGAAGAGTGTTGTTCTTTATGTTATTCTTTCACCTTATGACAATGAACAGTCTGATTTGGTGCACAGAATTAGTAGTGACAAAAAGCTAGAAGAAATCCCCAAGTATAAGTAAGTATTCTTTGATTAAAAAGTCTCTCCCTAACAGTGCAAGTAAATCTCTTTATGCTGTCTGCTGTAAGCAACTCTGAATTTAATGCTGCATTAGGCATACTGTAAAAGTGTCATGATTGTTCTATGTGAAAATAAATGTCTCTTGTAAGAGAAAGATCTTTGTTACAAAAACAATCTGACTTTAGCTGCCCCCATTATTTATGATAATAAGAATAAAACATTTAAAATTTTGCCTTTGATCTATTTTAAGTATGAATCAGGCCTTATTAAGACAGGATTGTAATTCAACTATACTAAACCATTTAGAGACCTCCTAAAACTATTTACCACCATGGAGCTGATGAGGTGGAGTGCCCTAGTTGAAGAATATGGGAAGGAGTTAAGAGAAGGATCCCTTGACAGTCCTGCAACAGATGTTTTTGGCTGTACAGAGGAAGGTGAAAAAAGATGGAAAGATTTAAAGAACAGAGTTGTGGAACATGTAAGTATCTGTAAACATCAGCTGTTTACTCAGTGCCTCAGCTAAAAATGCTTTCTGCTTGCCATGTTTTAATCACAAAGAAGAGAAAAAAGTAGCTAATAAATCAGCAGGTAAGGTGTCTTTTCTTTTGTGTTGTATTTCAAGATTTTATTTGCTTGTATATCTTTATTGTATGTTTATATTTGGCATAGTTGCCACCAAGAAGAGCATATTGCACTCAAATGAGATTCAGCATTCATGTTTCAATAAAGCATAAATCTGAAAGTCTTGCTTTGTATTAAATTCATAATTGGTTGATTTCTTTTCTTAATAATTTATCATGTAGTGACTTTTATACCTTCTACCAGCAAAAGAGCTTTTTGTTCACAATCCCTCACATCCCACAAGCTGGACTGCCATTAGAGCACTACAGTTCCTAATCTTTTAACATGGACTTTTATATTTTTGCAGCCTGCTTCAATTATTTTTTGCACATAACCCTCTACTCTGAACACTTTTATTCCAGAATATTAGAATAATGGCTAAGTATTATACCAGAATTACAATGAAGAGAATGGCACAACTCCTGGATCTCTCAGTTGATGTAAGTCTTGCTTTGCTTATCCTTCTTTCATAATGGGATGTGTTTGTGGCAGAGATGTGAATATTCAGCAGAGTAATGTTCTTGTTTGATTTAATTTTCTGCCTTTATGGGAGTTAGAAAACTATTAATTAAACCTTAAACTCAGTTTCATGATGCACATGCCCATAAGGCAAAAGCTGCTCTTAGAAGTTCATTTATGTTCAAGGTCTTGTGTAAATGCTGGAGCTTCTTGTCTGGTGTTTCAGTGTTACAAAGTTCTTGTGAATGAGTGATGAAAACCAACTGAAGAGAGGGTCCTTCACCTGTAAATGTCCCTGTTCATGGGTGGTGGCACTTTGGGAACATGGGGTGGAAGGGTCTTCCTGTCACCTCCCTTTGTGTTTTCAAGAGCTTTCCAAGGGGAATGACACATCCTGGTATTTTGAGTGCAAATGAAAAGCTTTACCCTCTTCATGGAATCTGCTTTTCCCACAAACTCAGGAAAAGCCCTTTTTCACAGTGGTCAGTAATTTACTGGGGTTTTCCCAAGCCTTGTTCTGGTATCTGTGTAGCCAAGTACTCCAAAGTGTAAAAGTCTATTGGAGTTGTATATTACACTTTAATTTTATGAGAGATAATCAGATATAGGTCAATTGAAAACAAAAAGGTTTGTTTGTTTTTTTTTTTTTAACAGCTTGTGCTAGTACCTTGCAATGCCAGCATGTGTAATATTAAAGTATCCTGCATTTTTTAAAGCACAATATTGTTACTGCTGTATTTGTGTATAAACAAAATCTTGTTCCTGGTGCTTTCATGCTGTTTGGGAGGAATTCTGGTGGTTTGTAGGTAAAAATGCTGTTTTCACTGTTTTCTTGACTTAGTGCTGTTTGTCTTTACAGGAATCGGAGGAGTTCTTGTCTAACTTAGTAGTTAATAAAACCATCTTTGCTAAAGTAGACAGGCTGGCAGGAATTATCAATTTCCAGAGGCCTAAGGACCCAAACAATATACTCAATGACTGGTCTCACAAGCTCAACTCCCTCATGGCCCTAGTTAACAAAACCACACATCTCATTGCCAAAGAAGAGATGATCCATAACCTACAGTAAGGTGCCTCAATAATCTCAGTACTTTTAAAGAAGGCATTAAATCTTCATAATAGAGACTATTATTACAAGTGTGTATATGGTTTGTTTTCTCCCTGTCAAGCCTTCCTGGTCTAAAATTTAGAACATAATTCTGAAATTCCTGTTGACAATTAAGTTCCCTTGATTATTCATTCAGTTGTTAAATGTTTTTGCTACAATTGGTGAAAGAATAAAACTGTATTGCCTGTATATTAATAGTCTCATGATTTCTTTTTTTCAATGTGAACCCTTATCTGTCTATAATTCTGTGGTTATTTCATTACAGGACTATTTTTGAGGCTGTGATTGAGAGGATATACTGTAAATTATAAAATCCTAGGGTTTTACAAAGAGGTAACTTAAAATGACTGTAGTGTAGAGTTACGTCGAAATACTCTTGGAACAAAATTATATTTATGCTTAAGACTAATGCTATTTCTTACAATTTGGTACTACATTAGAATTTGTTAATTAATTATGAACTGCCAGAGCAATCAATGCATGAGTAAGTATCTAAACCTTTGTTTGCTTGGTACAAGTCACTCATTTTGCCTGTTTTGTTGGTACAATTTATAAGGGCTACACTGGCAATGAATCAGTTAGCTAAGCTTGTAGTTGGAAGCTGCTGCTTCTCATCATGGGTGTGTTATATTCTGAGCAGATAATATCCTGTTATTTACTTTAACCTCCTTGTAATGGAGGGGAGCTGTGGACTTTACCCCCGGTCTGTTTTTATAAGGAAGTAAAATAGTAGAACAAATAGTGTAGTAGGAATCAATGGAACTTCTATCGAATTTGCTCTGGTTTAGAATGATTTTTAATGCTAGCCCTAACCATTCAGTTCATAATTAATTAAGTAAAGACTACCATTGTAAATGATATACTGAGACATAGATAAATCCCATCTCTTTACAAGCACACTGAGCTTCATTCAGACTAATGCTCTTTTCATGTGAATACACAGAAATTGGGAAATTCCAAACAGGGATTTTGAGTGAGGGAAGTCTGAAAGGACAGGAAAAGATGGAAGCTTGTAAGCAGTGATTTGCATTTGAAATGCTGACTTTGGACATAGCTAATGGGAAGTTTGGGAATGTATTTTGGAAGGCTCAGAACTTTAAAAGCTTTACCAATCCAGCTCACTGCATTTGAACAACAAAAAGGCAGCTGAATTACCAGTAAGGGAAGGAAGAGGAGCAGTATTCAGAATGCACAGAATATTTACCATCTAACTTCCTAAACTGTATTCTAATCCCAGTTGTACAAGTTGTTTAAAATTTTATCACTATTTCTGAGCATGGGATGTTTTGGCCATTGGGAGGTTTCAGCAGCATGAACAAAACTGGCTGCTGTCAGAACAATGGACAAAATAGCTTAGAAAATAATGTATCATCTGGAATCTGAGGCAAGAGCTATCAGAGGGGAACAATGGGTCATCAGGGGAAGTAGGAACTTGCCTCTCCCTGTTCTTGTCATAAACATTTTCCTTCCAGTTGAAGTCTGGTCTGGAATCATCAACCCCAAGCCTCTGATGCTTCTACCAGATACATTAGTCTGGTTTTCCCAGCCGGCCCTCTTTTCCTTTTTATCCTAGAGTGGAATGTTTCAGTGGTTCCCTGGCTCTTTCTGGATTTCTTGCAGATTCTCCTCCCTCTCTGTCCAGGCTTTATCCCTCCCTGCTACCTTTGGCTACATTTAGAGCATGAGTTTGTTGGAGAGAGGAAGTTTCTCTCCCCTCACAACCACCTTTTTCTGTCACTATTAGAAAGAACATAGGAGAACTCTCATCTTTCAACAGCTCAGGTATCTCATTAAAAGTCAGCACAGAAGGATTATGAAAGTTCACTTTCATGGTCTGTATTTGTGCCTAAGATCCACAATGATCAAGCGCTCTGCCTTTGAATCTGAAATTCAGAGATTTTTGTTCACAGTTGTAACACCTTAGTCTTGGTTTGGAACATAGTGCCCAAGGCAGACTGCCTCCCTGTCCTCAGAGTGAGACTTCTGCTGTGTTCTGAGTACTTGTTGCCAGAAGCAAGAATCCCTCAGGGTTTCCCTCCCTATACATCACAAAGTTAAAATAGAAGTTTTAAAACAAAACTCTAGAATTATTAAGCTATAGGGTAACTCCAAGTGAGTGGAACATACTATTGATGAAAATGGAAGTGTCTCTTGAGGCTTACCTCAAAAAGGTTGTCACATTCAGGTTGCTAGGAAAAAAGCTCTAAATTTTTGGTTCTAGTTCCTCTCAAGAATGCAGATACATGTCAGATATAAGTCCTCCATGAGCAATTCAAAGGTCATGCCAGCTTCTTAAAAAAATGAACAGAGACTGAAGATCTTTGATCTTGACAGTGTGGGATCAAACCATCACATTACGCTGACCTTTGTAGTTTCTGTCTGTGTACCCTCAACATCCCCTTGTTGCTGGTTACTTCTCAATGCTCTCATTTTGTGGATCAAAGGAGAAATGAATTAGTTTGAATATTACTTGCTCTGGAAATTACATGTGCTTAAGGAGTCCACGTTGAAATGTTACCCATGGATAATTATGAAGTAAGATTAAAGTTGAGATCATTGTTCATTAGAGGACTCTGGAGGAATTCCAGGGGAATTTTCATGCTTGCTACTTGAAAATCAAAACTTGCTACTCTTCAGCCTAATAACCAGACATTAATGGCTGCTTAGAAAGAGTTTGCTTTATTGTTTACCAAGACTTAAGAACTGTTGCTATCTAATCCCAGGTCTACCACTGCCTTGTTTGTGGCAGAGGCTAAACCACTTCACTTCTACTACTTTCCCATGATTGCTGCTTCTGAGGGAGTTCAAAAATTTATAAAGGTCCAGTGTGCTAAGACAATAAAAACATTGCTCCTGTTGCTGCAATCTGTCTGGCACTTCCATTGAGAAAGGCCTCCTGTTGTTTTGTTGCTCAGGGGTGAACGAACTGTTTGAGAAGCCTGCTGGGATGTTGGGCTGCAGGGTCAGGGAGGCAATTCCCTGCTGAATGTATTCTATTATGTCCTTATTACTCTTACATGTTAATTGTAATGGTTTTTCCTGTATTCTGACTAGACGTTATGAGTGGAGCTGATTGCAAATTGAGATTTCTGTATTCATGAAATACCAGTTCCCAGAAATGGGAGTGAACTTGAGCATAGAATGGAAATTGATCTTCTGAATTTCCTGTGAAAGCAGAAGAGAAAGAAAAAAGTAGCAGTATAAGTTTCAAATAATTAGAATAGTTTTGTTTTGAAAATGTAGAAACCAAGCTGCAGTTGTGATTCCAAGCGTGCAGCTCATGGGCGAGCCAGAGCTTCAAGGCTTTTTGGCTACCAAGTCTCCATTAGGCCTGCAGCAAGTGAGGGTTTGAGTTCCCAACTCTGCCAGAATCTGTGCCACACCTTTCAGCGCCCTGCTCAGATCTCTGCTTCATGGCAGGGAGCCTAGCACCCCTGAGTGGCACCAGGTTTTCAAATCCGTTTTTTGGCAAGGAGCTTGGATTCTTCAAGGACCAGGGCATGGCTCCTAGCTTCGTAGAATAGGGGGAACCCTGTGAGCCAGCATCCTTTACAGAATCCTGACTGAAGGGTAGGGAGACACGATGTGTTAGGGCTTCCTTGGCAGGGTGGGCTTTCTGAACATCCAGTGAGAAATCGCTATTTTCAGATTTGAAATATTTCAAAATCCTAAAAAATGTACAAGTGGAAATGAATTTGATATTGCTGCATTCATTGGAGGGTTTTTGAAAATTTTATCATTATAATGAGTCCCTAGAAATATCACTGTTAGGCTTTTGAGGATCTGAATCCTGTCAAGTCTCATGATGCTTAGTGGGAATTCCTTGTCTTTGTCACTGTCTTGTGCTTCCCCATTATGCCTTTGGTATTTTTTACATTTCCAACATCCACTGTTGCTTTTCTCCCCCCAGACTCCATGTCACCCCCTGCTCCCAGTCTCTTTGGGCAGAAGTCTAGCACTGCAAGCTCTCCTCTTGCCATGAAATCCCACTGGATCCAGGAATGTAGGAAGTCTGGACAATGCTGGAAATGCAAGGCAGTAGTCAACATGTAACACATCTGGTTCTGTGCCCTGCCCAGTGCTCAGTCCCAGCCTGGCTGTCAGCTCATCCTGTGGGGTTGTCAATGATGTGTTGGAGAGCAGAGGCTGGAAGGCAAAATTGCAGCTTCCACTGCAGTAATGCACATCAAGGAAAGAGAAAGAGATGTCTCGTATAGATAGATACTGAGTTCCTCTCACAGCAGTAGGAATATAATAACCTTACAATAAGAGATAATAACAATAATCTTATTGTTAAATTATCCTTTAATAATGTGTTGAACCATATCAGTGAAAGCTACAAGAAGTCTTTTTCTTCCCAGGTAATCTGTAACCAGTTCCTGGGCCATTCTCTGCCTCCTAGGATGTTACCACAGAAGTGGCTCTAAAGTCAAGTTCATTTTTTTTAGGCTGTTTGGATTTAGGATTTCATCCCTTAAGCAAAATGATATGTTTCTCACCTTGAGCAGAATTTCCATAGTTAATGAGCCCTTGGAGCCCCATTTGTTTTGGACCAAATTTTGAAAGTCTTCATCTTTCTATCTGGTAACAAGGACCTTGAAAGAGCTTGGAGGGGACAGCTCATGGAAACAGGGGAGTTGTTCCAAGCTTGCAGGCTCTGCTTGAACAGGGCAGTGCTTGGCAGCCACCCCCATCCCAGAGCTGCTGGCTCCTTGTCCAGCCTCTGGCATCTCCACTGAAGGTTCATGCAATACACTTGACCAGCCCACAAAATAGACTAGAACCTCCTTCATATGGAGGCTGAAGGGGTTAAAGTAACAAGATCATTAAAAGCAGTGGGTGCAAGGGCATGTCTCCATGTTGTGTTTTACCCATTGGGATTCCCCTGCTCCCATGGTCCTCCCCAGATCCTTTCTGGACTGTTCCTACAGGGCAGTTGCCACCTTTTCACAGCAGCCTGTGCCTCTTAGTATATCCAATCTGGAACTTTAAATCATCAGAGACAGAGAGTGATAAGAATGGGGTCTGTCACTGAACAGATCCTCCAATAACTCAGTCACTGCCACACAATTTTTTTTTCTTAGCACGTTATAAAAAAAATACTGTCAGAATGAATGTACTCAAAAAAAGCTTATGTGAAAAATAAACCAAACTAAATTTCTGTCTTCTCCAAATTGAACTTCAGAGGATATGTTTATATCTAAAAATATGCATACATTGATAATTCTATCTTCCACTGCTTTTTCTAATTATTTATTTTGAAGAAAAGTTTTCTAACAGAAAAAAAAGACCAGTAAGATAAAGCTCACTAGGAACCAAAGACAACTGGCCTCAAAAGTAAAAGGACTTACTCCATTTCCACAACCTGGACTGAATGACACAAAGTGAGTTGGATCCTAAACATGGTTTCAGCTTTCTTTGGTCCCTGTTCCTTGCACAGTGCTCGCAGAAAGTACAAGTCCCAACACTAGGAAAGGTGTCAGGCTGGCAGCAGGGACAGCTATGGCCTATGGCAAGTTCCACAGGAGGGTTTTATCCTGAAATGGCATCTCCTGGGTTGAGGCTGGGACCACCCACACTCTCCTCAGTGACAGCACAACTGCACTCCCAGCTAGTTATGAAGCTGAATTAAAAAGTAGACTGTTTTAAGACTGGGTGGCAAATGCAAAGGATTTATTTAGATTTATTTCCTCCTATATTTACATTGTTGCAAGGAGCTCTCTCTTTATAAATGCATTACTGATGAATATTGAAAACCTTCTTGGGCACAAGTATTTTCTTGCAGTGGCAATGCATCAGAGGCTTGGCTGGTGGTTATTCTTCAAAGAGTTACGAGGCTTTAGATGTAAATTTAAATATAAATGTAAATACATTTTACAGCAAGATCCAATACTAAAATGATCTGGATATTTTTGCAATTAAAGGGGAAGGAAAAGTTTTTAAAAACCACTGAAATACTGTATTGGTGATAAATTTTCCTAAGATCCTGAAATGAGCTGCTTTTCCCCAATTTCTTGTCCACTTTGCCCTAAAGCACAACAGCCTATGCAGAGTACAGGGCACCCATTCACAGCAGCTAAGTCGGTAACGCCTTGAAAAAGCCAGTTTGCAAAACAGCGTAGGTATTAAGTACTGATTGCCAAAGAGTCTGAAAACACAGCTAACAGGGAAGATTACTCCATGAAAATAAAACTGTTATGCAAAGCAATTTCTGGGATTCATGAGCAGCCAGCAACGCGTTTACCAGCAGTCCTTCAGCAGGGCTGATGGGTTTGGAAAACACGGCGACAGCGGGAGCTGCTCCAGCACCTGCGGCAGCCGCGGCACCCGCACCGGCCTCCTCACGTTTCTTTGACGGAAGGAACTTTAAAAACCCACAGGAAAATAATAATAAAAAACCCCAAACCAAACCGGCCAAAAAAAAAAAAAAAAAAAAAAAAAAAATCCAACTTACGCAGTAGAAAAACCATGAGAAGAAGTACTTTCCAGGCTTTTTTCACGGGTGGGCTCCGTGCTGGGCTCTGGCCGGCCCCCCCGGCTGCCGGTACCGGCCCCGCCAGCGACCCTCGGGCTCCGCGGCTGCGCTCCGAGCCCAGGGAAGGGAAGGGGAAGAACAGAGAGAAAAAATAAAGTAAACACGGAAAACCCCCCGAAATCGCCGGTTTCTAGCGTGGGCGGAGCGGAGGTGGCCCCGAATGCTGTTCCGTGAGGGGACCCCGGGCTGCGCTTCAGCGGCCGCCGGGCTGAGGGGACCGCGGGTCCCGGTCCTCATCCTCATCCCCTGTGCCGGACCGCGACCCTGTCCCCATCGCCGTTCCGTCCGGGTCCCCACCCGGGCCCCGGTCCTCATCCTCATCCCCTGTGCCGGACCGCGACCCTGTCCCCATCGCCGTTCCGTCCGGGTCCCCACCCGGGCCCCGGTCCTCATCCTCATCCCCTGTGCCGGACCGCGACCCTGTCCCCATCGCCGTTCCGTCCGGGTCCCCACCCGGGCCCCATTGCTGCCCCAGTCCCCGCGCTCCCGTCCCGTCCCCTCGCACCGCCGCCCTCCGCCTTCCGGGCCGCGGGGAGGGCCGGCCTTTCCCACAATGCTTTGTGGGACGTTGACAAGTGGATCCAAGATGGCGTAGAAAGTAATGACAGGTAAGTCGGGACTTCCCCGACCGCCCCCGCGGGCACCGAGCGCGGCCCGCTCCGGCCGCCCGCGGCCCCGCCGCGCCCTCAGGGGAGCCGCGGGGCGCCGCGGCCGGCGGGCCGGGCGGAGCGGGCCGCGGGGGCCGCGCGGTGCCGGCGGGAGCGGGCCCTGTGTCCGCGGAGGGCCTGCGGCGGCCGCCGCTCGCGGGCTGTTTGCGGGGCGCTCGGCCGGACCCCGGCGCCGCCGCGCTCCCCGGGGCCGCGGGCGGCCGGAGCGGCCCCGCGCCCGGCCGGGCCCGGGGGCCGGGCCGCAGGGCCGGGGATGCCTCGCGCGAGCCGGGGGTGCTCCGGGGGGGATGCAGGGGGGCGGGAGGCAGCTTTGTTTTTGTACCGGGCGGGGCGGGAGGGGATGGGAGAGACGGCCAGAAAATAACAATGGTGAAATAGACGTGGAAAAAAAAAAAAAAATGGGGTAGGTAGGGTTTGTGGAGCGATGGAAAAATAAATGGGAAGAATTTAACAGCTGTTGTAAAATTACCCCCTCGGAGCGGTTGAAGGGTGGGCAGATGAGCTTATGTTTTTGTTTTCTGCAGGAGGCTTTGGCAGGGAGAGTGAAGTGAAGTTGGGAGGTTTAACACAGGTCTTGAGAGAAGCTTTTATACCGTGGATCAGCTCTGAAACTGAAAACAGGAGAGTTTCTACTGCACATTGCAACACAGCCCTTCCAGCAGACACTTATATATGTATTTTTAGGGCACATCTCCAGTCAGGAGAAGGATCTGTGTTACCCTTCCTGCGGTGGTACTTGTCCTGTTGTTAAAGGGAGTGCAGTTGTTTTGGCTTCAGTGCTTTGTTAGGCAATTGTTGTTCGATTAGGGTAACATGATTAAACATATCACTGATGGAAATTAAGAAATAACTGCTGAGAAACAGTTGCAGGGCTGCTTCCCAGTTAATGACAAAATGAGTAAGAGTTAACAAGGTAATAGAATTTTTGCATTATTAAAGGTAAAGCGAGCTTGAGAGGAAGTTTTAAAATAACACATTTCAATTTTCATTGTAAAAACAAAATAATTCAGTTGTGAGACAGAAAAATATGCTGAAAATGGATATCCCCATTGACAGATTAAGTGTATCACCATGGCTGGTCCTGTTGGGATGGTTTGGATTGTTGACATCATCTGATGATGTTGTTCTTAATAATTAGTGTAATTGAAGCAAGGCAAAGGATAAAATACACCACCTGTCATTCTTTATATAAGAAAAGGCATGTTCCTTTATAGAAAATAAAAAAATATGATAGTGATACTTGGCAAGTTTGCATTATTTTCTAAGGCTGATAGGTAGATCAGGGTGACTTTAAATAATGTATGTTAAATTGGTTTGATTCAGTACTTTTGAACCATAGCAGATAGTAAATGAAAACTCTTTTGTTTTGTTTTGGTTTTTTTTTGTTTTCTTTTAAATGGCAAAGCTTTTGGGTTGGGGACAAACTGGGAGTGCTGGGCAGATCTGTAGGGAGGAGCTGATTTTGAACATTCAGTTCAAACTTTGAAGAGGGGAAAGTTTACAAGGGGCCACCACATTCCCTCTACCTCCTTGTGGTACAAACCCAGTAAATCAGACTTTGGTAGGTTTGGCTTTTACAGCGCCGAAACTGTAAGTGGCAGAAGCTGAGTTAAGCTTTTTTTTTTTGTTGAACTTTAATTAGCAGAGCAGTTTTTCTTTATTGGTAAGTGAAGGAACATTTTATGTGTTATTACTGATAAATTGAGTTCTCTTTGTAATTTGTTCTGAAAGCAGAAATTACTTCTTTATTTTTCCTAGTTGAAATGACATTTCCTTTATCACTCTTCACCTCTGTGATTTTTTTGGACTTAAGAATTGTATAGTGTGTATTTTCCCTCTTTTAATTCATACAGGCACTGTGCCTTTTTAGGTGAGCCAGATGAATTTTTCTGTGGTAGAGGCTTGTTTAAGTCATGGCTTAAAGACTTGAAAGGTTGTAATAGCGGATTTTGTTGGGGTTTTTTTGTCTATTTTGGGATTTTTTTGTTTGCTTGTGTGGGGGCTTATTTTTACCTCTTCCTATCAGATTAAAACTTAAAGGGAAATGTGGAAGCAGCATCTTATTCTCGAATTTGTCCCAGTTCTGCTTCTTGATGTGTCATGGAGGATCCTTTTCTTTTGTAAAATCTCACTGGTTTCAGAGAAGTTCCTCCTGGGCTTTGGGATCAGTGTGAATAGATCTGGCTGTAGAAGAAGGGCTGTGGTTTGGACAGAACTTCTGCTCAAAACCTGGATTTGTAGAGAAATTCTCATCTCCAAAGATGTAAGTCACAGTGTCTGGAAAGCTTGAAGAGGGGATATTCCTGGGTGGGTAAGGTACAGGTCTAGTGCTTGAGGGATGTGGAGAGCCTGATGCAATCAGTTCACCTGTTTGTGCCTCCTTTTGGAGGAATTTAAAATAGGGATAGTGAATCTTACTGACTTGTGAGGAGTCCTGACGCCTGTGGATGAAAGAGCCTGTGTAGGAGCTGGGCAATAATATTAATGCTGTTTTCCAACTCTGTTAATTTCATAGGCTGATGAAATATTTTCTCCATTGTTGGTAATTGTTTTTTTTAGTAAAATCCCCTTTGCATTTATAGCTGCATATCCTTTCTGACTTTCAGTGTATTGGTATGTTTTTATTTTTATTTGTTATTTACTACCATCTTATATTTGCTACTGAACATTATTCTTGGTGTTTTCATTTTAGTAGTGGCAGAAACAATTGCTGGAGCAATTCAGGTTATTAAAGCCCTTGAATCTCTCACCTCACTGGCATCCCCCTCCTGAGGTCAGTGGGACCTCACAGGTCTGGTAGCAGGAGTGAAATCTAAATTAAAAAAGTCTTTGGTATTAATTTAAATCCATCCCCTGTGTACAACCTGAGTAACTGGGGAAAGCTGTGGGAGCTGGCTTGGAGCAGGAGAAGGGAGGGTGGTGTGCCACTGCTCCAGCTCAGGGATGGAGTGCTTGGACAGCTGGAATTCCCCTGCCTGGGGGATCAGCAGGCCAAGAATCCCAGCGAGCCTCAGTCCTGTCCTGACGTTTCTCCTGGCATTGCTGAAGCTTTCTTCCTGGAAGGAAGCAGATCCCCAGTGTTCCTCTCTGTGCAACGCTGCCAGTGGTTCATCATGGCGGGGAAAATTCCAAATTTTGTAATCCCAACCCTCTCCTGCTCGTATTGCAGCTGTTGAATTCTTTCTCACTTCTTTTGCTGAGATGCTGTGGCAAAATCTCATTTTCACTATAAGGTACATCTATTTTTCCACCATAAATGGAAGGATTGTGAGTTAGATTTTCAGAACAAACAAAACCTTCCTTTTTCATTCTTGTTTGTCTTGCTGTCTCTTCCGTGGCCTTTGGCAGCAAGGCAGCACTTGTGTTTATATGTATCAATGACATATATTTAAGGACATGGTACTTTATGTGTTGTATTTCTTCCTCCCTTTAGTGCAAACTTCTGTGGTTGCCATTCTTTTTCAACAAGGAAGAGAGAATGTTGTAAAAGAGGCTGGTTTTTCAAAAGTATCCACACACCATTGGTATGAAATGAAAAAGAAATCGTAAGGAATGCTTGGTCTTCTCTTGGTCTTCTGCAGATACTGATTGGGAAAATAAACATTTGTTTTCCCCAGATGTTTTGGGGTGGGAGAAAATAACTAAACTTCATAGACAAGGAAATTTGGAGTCTGCAAGGTCAGAGGCTGCTCCACAGGAACAGGTCAGCTTCTGGGGATTGCATTATGGTGACACTGATATGTGACTCAGGTTCCTTATTCCAAAACAGTCTTGCTTACTGAGCTTTTTTGTTCACACAAATGTTTACAACATGGGGCTTCCAACAGAAACAATCCCTCATGTCTGAGAAACACAGAAAAGTGAATATTACTATAGAAAAAGAAGGAATTGGGAATTGAAGCAGGGAGATTGTAATTACCCAATCTGTTTTTCTGTTGCATTTCTATTGCACTGCCAGTTGAAGTTAAAGGATACTTAATGGGGCTATAATGGAATACCCAAATATTCCTCCATAATTTTATATGCAAATTCACTCATTGTTGTAAATTAGAAATGGACTGGTTATTTATCCAGTCTTTTCTCAAAGTCCTCCATAATACCAAATTACAGCCTTATTACAGGAAAGCCAGATAAGAAATGATAGATTTCAATCTTTTTCTCCTTAAATGTAATTTTACTACTCTGAGAGAGTCCGTTTCATGACTACAAAGTTTGGTGACTGTGGCCGCATCCTATTTCCAAATGAATACAAACTGTGAGATTTTCTGAGTGTCATGGAGTCTTTGTCAGATGTTAGAAGGCTTGAACTGTAGCAGGTAGGTAATTTAGAATTAATAGCACTGAACTACACAGGTTTTCAAGAAGCAGTGGATACACAGTGCTGCTGAGCTGGTAGCAAGAAGTTTTGTAAGTGATGTTATGTAGACATATATTTTGGAGATGTGACTGGGAGCTGTTTTACCATTTCTTGCTGTTAGTCCTGGGAAATATCACTTGCATGAAGAATGCTGTGTCTGAGGTGAAAGTTTTGTATCTTTGGCTTATGTATGGTTTGGAGAAATAAGTTGCATGCTCCTGTTTGTAAGCAGTAGTAAGGCTAGTGATTCTTGGAGCTGTAATGATGAAATATTGGAAGAAAAAGGACAGTAGGTTTGTGTTTGGTATGAAATTTTGAATGTTGCAGCGGCAGGAAGTGAAGGATAGAAATGTGAGCACTGTGTGGACTCGTCTGAGCTGGTTTTATGGTAGTTAGTGTAAGTGTTACTTAGAAATGATCTTTCAGTCTGTGAATTTCACAGTCTGGATTTTTTTTCCCCCCATAGTTATATATAGCAAAAATACTGTATTCATCAAAACACTAAAAATTATGGTGCTTAAATATGCTTAAAAGGTCTTTCATAGCCCTTCAGACCCCACTGGCAAGAGGGAAGTCTGTAACATGAGCTGTTTTCGAGAATCTTGGTTGTTAGTAATGTGGCACAAGTGTTTAATTTGCTGGAAAATGTTTAGTGGGTTCAGCAAACCAAGAAGGTAACAAATCTTTGTGGACATCATAAATGGAGAATGCCACAAATGAAAAGCATAGTGGTTTTGGCACCACCTAAAATAACACTTCTTCCCTATGTTTTTTTTCACTTAATATAAGGTAATCTCTATTTTTTTTAAAGCGAGAATTTAATTTTATCCTGGGGTAATTTTGGGAGGACAGGGATGGGCAGTTGGCCTCTGTTCCCAAGTAATGTTCTTTCATGGGTCTCAACTAAATTCCCCTTCGGCTGGGATTCCCAAATAGTGTTGGACCAGCCACAATAGCTGCCTTGCATCTACTCCTCTGCTATCTTGGGAGCCAGAATTTGTTGGCTATCTCTCATTATCTACATGGGGAGGTCTTTAAGGGGAATGTTTTTTGCAAACTTTGGAATCTGTGCTAAGGCAGTGCTTTGGGTCTTTTATTCCAGTGATGTTTTTGATTATAGTTGTTTGTGCGAATGGTTTTGAGGTAACTGTGCTCTGGCCATATCTTGAGACACTCACACATTTGGAATGGACATTTGTTTTGTCGTTTGAACTGACTGATATTACTTGGCTGTAGCTTTGTTTATATTTGTTTGGCTGGGCTAGACACCGCTCCTCTGCTTCCCAAGTTTTGTCAGGATTATGCTGTTAACCACAGCAGGGTCGTTGCTCATTCCTGCTGATGCAGTTCTTTAAGTGGGGTTTCAAATACGTGACTGAATCACTAATGTTCGTTTCAAAAGGAATGAGGAGGGCGAGTTCTGTTGGGAAATGTGTTCTGGGTACACGTCGTGGTGTTGCTTGTAGGGTTTGCTGTGAGGGGAGAACTTGGGAATCCATATTCTATTCTTGCAAGAGTCTAAAAATTGAACCTCTTGGTGCTGCCATGGTCAGGTATTTGAGGAGAGGAAACACGGATGGTATAAAAGCATTATCCATACGCAGAAAGGTTAATGTAATTAAAATACAGAGTGACAAGACAAGTCCCCAAACTAGGCTTAGCTATATTATGCTGAACTATTTGAAGCATGATCATGTAAAAATGAATCTCAAAGATTATTTACAACAAAGATAGCAGTTTTTAGTGGTGGAGGGTTAGTTACTGCTTTGAACTTTCAAAACTGTGCACAAAAATACCATGTACAGTTACATAATAGGCATGGTTTGGGGAAAGATGTGTTTGGAGGATCTGTGGGTGGCATGATGGTGTTATTAAATCTGTTACGGTAGGACCCTTTTGTGCTAAGCACTGTGTAAATGCATAACAAAAAACTCAGTCACAGTATTATTCACTACTATAATAAATTAAAGTTCATTATAAAGCTGCAATGAAGGCTGAGGTATATTGAAAGAATTTTTTTCTGTTTTATGCCACAGTGTTCTGGCTGATTCCTGTGCTCAGTTTGTGACCTGTGCAATGTACCTGATAATCAGCATGAAGATTTTTTGCAATCTTTTTGTATCTTGAATGGATTGAAAGAGTGATTCATATATTGCATCTCAAACAGCAAATAAACTTGGGGCTTTTATTTTTTCCCAATTTATCCAACTGTAAAACTGTGATACCTGTAGCATCTGCATTTGCCCTAGGGATCAAAGCTGTATTTTCAGCTAGATTTGCTCCCAGGAGGTGCTCCCAGTATCTGGTCATGTCAGGGGTGGGGAAAGTTCTTGTGTGAAAGTTTGACATTTGAGGGAAGACTGTTTCAGCATTGCTACAATATCCTGTTTAGAAGAGAAAATGTGGATTGAGCCACTGAGTTTTGGAGTTGCTGGGGGTGGGGAAGAGTTTGCATAGGGTTTTTGAAATGGGAATATGCTGTGATAAATAATTTCCTAGTTTAAAAACACTTTTATTTCTGAAATCCAAATACAGCTGTATTAGATGAAGCTGTGAATTGAACATGAGACTGAGAGGAACTGCTAATTTTGATTCTGCCTTGGAGACTGAATAAATTGGTGAATTTGGCAAATGAACTATGGTCAAGTGCTCTCTGCAGACAGTGCTGCATGAGTGACAGGTTCAATGAGCACTGGAAAATGTTGTGCTTTTCCATTTAAACTTCTGAAATGTATTTGTAAATCTAGTGATATGTGTTCTGTGTTGGAATGATGCTTGGGAATCTTCTATGACTCCTCTTTGTATTCCTTGGGAACACAGTTTGGCACTTGCTTGGCATTTTGAAAATGAGGTGACACATGTTTAGTCACATCGATACAGATGTGACTATATCATAGAGCAGGCATTTCTCAGAGAGGACTTCTGGCACTACTGTATGACTCAGTGGAGAATAATATTAGGAATTGCAGGACTGGGTAAGTCCTTAAGATGGGTAGTGTTCATTTTTTGGTCAAAATTATTGCTATACACTAGTGCAGAGACAGGAACAAAGCTATGTTCTGATATTCAAGTGCTGAGAAGAGATGTTCTGACACAAGTAAGGCATAGTTTGGAAAGCTGTGGATCATGGTGTTTAAACCAGCTTTTAGAATATAGATATTGTTCTGTAAATCTGAGTTTGAGGTTTGAGTCCTGTAGTTTGGTGCTGCTGCATGGAGAGCTGCCTGGTTGTGCAGTGCTGATTCTTCCCTTTGTTTTTCTCTGGCAAATTTCATTAAGAGAAGCAAAGATTAAATTACTTTTCTAATGCATTTTTTTAAAGTAAGTAATTGGTGATGTTGTTATGGGGATAAAATGGTAACCATGGGACAATATTTCAATTAAAATGCCCTCATCTTGGGTAAGTGTGAGAAACTCTATTCTTAAAAATCAGTGTGAACATAGAGGTATATGGAGTTTAAATTCCTTGTTAACCAGTTATTATGAAAGATTGTTTACGTAAAGATTTTCTATGAAGGAGCCAAAAACTTTAGGTGGGGCAGAAGCACCACCTATTATTATGTTACCTTATGCTCACTATGACATACTCCTCATTTCACTTGGTTATTGTTTGCCAGATTTTAATTATTTGGGTTGAAATTTCCCATGGTAGATGTCTTTCACAGTCGGACTTTTTGGGTGCTGTCGAGGAGAGAAAGGTTCTGCCAACACAATTCCATCTTTTCTAGAAATTGGGCAAAATACTTCCTTGTGTTCATGATAAATTAGAAAAGAAATAATCTAGTGACCTATAGTGCTGTTTTGTGCAAAGTTGAGATCTGTTATTGTATAATGTTTCTGCCAAGGATGTGCTTCTGATAAACCTTGTGAAAATCTTCTCAGTGCTGGTCAAATCAGCATTAAGTACAAATGTAAAAGATAATCCCTGCAGTGAATATGCTTCAGCCTCAGCTAAACAGGATTTCTCTGTAATTTGAAGGCTGGGGCTCCTGCATTCCTCCCTGGTTTGATTTTGGATAAAAAATGTGAGTGGAGAAAATTCCCTTTCTGTTCTCCTGATACCAAGTTCCTCTTTCCTCCCAGCTCAGAGGAAGCAGCACTGGATTAAAACAGAAGGTGCAAAATGCAGATTTTTGCAGAATTATGTACAATAAATGTAGAGATGGGGGTGGTTGAATGAGGAGAAGGGGACTGAAAAATATTAGTATTCGAAAGAAATAGAAGGGAGGCTGTGCAGTGTGGGAATATATGATTTATTTCATAATGATAATACAGTTGTTTGTTGGAATACAGTTTTGCTATCTGCATGAATTAAGAAGTGTGTCTGAAACGGAGTAGGGAATAGCAAAAAAGGAGAAGGCAAATCCACTTAATCCCCATCTTTGCTACACATAATTTTCTGTACTTCTAGTGAATTTTCCTGTGTTGTAATGTAGAGAAATGCTGGATACTCCTAAGTCACTGTGCAGACACCAGGTGCTGTGTGTTGGTCATGTAAAAGGGCTGTACAGTACAGGCAGAATATAGTGGGGAGAAATCACTTCTAGATCTCTTAATGTGAGTATGAGAAGCTTATAGAATCTTTTGCCTTGTGTGTTCTTATTTTAATGATCTGTAAAATGGGAATATTGTCAGAATGATAAAGATACTTTCTTAATTCTTGTAAAGTGTGCAGTTGCAGTATTGTAGGTATTATTGAAAAGTTAATGAAAACATTCAAATGCTGTCTTTAGAATAAGATTTGAGTAGCATGCAGTATATAAAGCCACCATCCCTGTGCTGAAGTATTTCACTGGATGTCCATTAGGCAGCAGCCTCCCTTCTGCCCACTCATTCTGCCAGGTAGCCCTTGGAAAATGTGCTCTGAGACTAATACAGTTAAAGGCAATATCATAATAATGTAGGCACACAGAAGGCCAGCATAAGCTTGTACAGATGCTTTTGTCCTCACACAACCTCAGAGTATTGAACTTTACAACCCAGTATTTGTTCTGTGAAGTTAATGAATGCAATATGTGTGTGTATATTTGCTTTGTTTAAACAGGAACCTTGTATCTGTTGGCTGTGAATGGCTTTCAGGCAGCACCAGCACATGTCACTTAGATGCTGTGCTTTGCCTTGCCAGGTATTTTGCTTAGTTTCATCAGGACAGGTGATGTTTTCAGACAGCTGTGTGAAAAAGGATCTTTTTAAAGGCAGGATGTGAAGGTATTAGGGATGTGGTGGATGGGGAGGTTGCAAGTGCTGAGTCCATGAGTTATTTCCAGATTTTGAGCCAAAGATAGCCAGTGTCCATGTCTGAGTGAGTGTTGCTGCTGCTGGCTGCACAGATTGTCCTTTTGCTGCTATTTCCAAAATGAAAATAAAAGAGATTAGTAAAATGTTAATAATCACTTACTAGTCTGTACTGAAGTCATAACTAGCATGCAAAAAAATGTAACTTGTTACTATCTGTGATGTCAGTAAAGTGGTTTAAAGCCTGCAGAGGATCCAAATGCAGAAGGCATTTGCTCTTAATCTCAATTGCCTGTGTCATTATGTGAATGATAAACCACCCACAGGCTCTTGTTCTTTTCCCAAGAAATGTGGTTGTTTTTCTATACTTTAAATTTATGGGATCAGACTCAAAGTTTCAGTTATGTGGCCAGAGATCACTTGCCCTCCTCAGTTATGGTGTTGTCTCTGATTTTTCAATGTGGAAAGATAGTCTAAGCATATAATGGTCAGGGGCATCATCAACCTCTTCTTTCCCCTTTTTCCCTTCCCCAAACAGGCATATCATGTTCCTCAGAGGCCTTGGAACAGGATTCTTGCTGCTGTTACACTATAGAATAAAACCTTGAGATGTGCTTGCCTCATTCTGTATGCTCCATTTCGGATTTAACATCATTTTTGGAATTGAAAGTAGGGTCATTTTGCCTGGAGTTGTACAACATTAGCCAAAGTAATTCAGTTACTTCAGAAAACTGATTAGATTGTCCTCTCTCAAGGGTGGAGGCTTTTGTATTTGTTCTGTAAGGTGTGCAGTGCATTTCTGAGAACTCCTTAACTACTATTACAGACTTCAGCCATAATTGCAATAAATGAATGCATGAGATCTCTGCTGTTATATTTTTCTTAAAAGAAAAAAAAGCCAAAAGCACCTTTCATATAATTCTTTCTTTTACACCCTGTGTATGAAAGATGCATCATCCTTTTCATCTCTGTTACGTAGGTACAGTGCACTGTCATTATCTACTCTCATTTTATGAAAGGATTTTTTTAGACTGGGATTATTTATGATGTGTATGTCAAGAAACTAGGAAAGTACTTTTTTTTTTTTCTGTATGTCTCTGTAAATCATTTCTGTATTTTGTGCAGCTCTATTTTATTCCATCCTGAAGGCTTGAATAAAGGGGTTTGGATTTTTTTTTTTTTTTTTTGTCTCAAGGCAAAGATTAGGTTATTTTAATACAATGGGTAAGGAAAATAAATGGATATTTGATTTTATTTTATTTATCTAAAGGTATTTTAGTGCTATTTGGTAATAATACAAAACCAATTGACATGTACAGATGCAGGCATGCCTTAAGATGATTTCTAACTGTAATGTTGGCATGTCCACAGTAGTTAACTTTTTTAGTGTGTCATATTCAATATAATAATTCAGATTAAACCCTGGGTCTTTTCATACCTGTATAAACTAAAGTATCTTGTCACTTTTTTCTTGATAATTTTGAGTGAGAGGGAAACTATTAATCACAGGGATTGTAGTCATACCAAGTTTGTGACTTCCCAAATATTACTTGGATATATTATGGAAATAACTAATTTTTGATGTCTAAATTGCTTACATCTCAGTTTACCAGTAACAACTTTGAGAAAGGGATGGGATGTGCAATGCTTGGGTCTGTAGTCTAAAAACACCTGGAGGTTTTTGGATGGATGCTGGAGCAGTTAAACTGATGAATACAGCCTATGGTATTGACTGTTATGGACAAGAAAAATAAATAAGACTTTTCTTTCACTGGTGAGTGATACTTTGCTGCAGCTCTTGGTGGTAAATGGCAGCACGTGGCAGTAATTGATGGGGTAACTGATGTCTTGGTATCAATAAGAGGCTGAGTTATAACTTAACCTTTCCCTGGGTCTGTTATCTGTCTTGTTACACATTTTTCATGAAAACTGCAGCATCTTGAAGACCCTTCAGACTTCTGGGAAATTCAGTTCCAATTGACTTGAAGCTCAGAAGTTACTGAGGAAGGACAGAACAACCAGCTCGTAAATAAATCTAGCAGGTCTCTTCTTGCTCGTAAAAGGAATTGCTGGGAAGTTCTGATAAACCAGCTGTCTTTTCTTGAGTATTGCCTGAATTTATTGCATGTTTAAAACTTCTCTCCAGTTTGGTGGCCAGCCTTTCCAGTCTGTGAGATGGGCTGGGCAATCCCAAAGGACTGGGAAACAGAATGCTTGCATTTCTGTAGAGAGGGGCAGGATGAGTGGAATTCCTTCCCTGCTCGCTCTCGGAGCCTGCGCCAGCCTGACTGCAATGGGCAATGGAAGGGCAAATCCATCTCCTGCTTTCCCTTCCCGCAGGACAGCAGGCTGCTAGCAGGAGGACATGGCTGAATGGCCTTGGCAAAGAATATTTTGTGCTTATTTCCCTCAGCAGTACTGTTTGAAGGGTTATGGATTGTAATGGAAGGCAGCTGGAGAGGCTCTTCCCCTGCACGTTCCCCATGGCAATGGGTCTCATTCATTTGCTTCACTCTGCGATTCCCAGGATGTGGCTCTTGAAGTCAATTCAATTGACAGTGAATCCCTACTAGTCTCACTGTAGGACTGCAAGTTGAACATCATTGCTTTAGCATAAATCTTTACAAGAGATGTTAATGTTTAGTTAAAATATGCAAATATTTACTGACTTGTCTACTGTTTGTCAGCTTGGCATGCGAGACCTTGGATCTGATCCTTCTGTCTTGGCAGACATTGGGAATTTTGCCAGTAACATTAATAGGAACAGCATTGTGCCCTCTAATCTGTTTGTTTATGAAGTACAGCGAGAGTTATCTGGCTAGATGCTTTACAGTGAATTGAAAAAGCATCTGTTTGAAATTTTTTTAGGAACTGTCACATGCTTTAACTTATTATCGTAGTGTATGGACCCTTTTATTGCATGAAACACATCAGTAAGATGTGGAGCATGGAAGTGCACAGTCATGAGTTAAACTGCCATGAAACTCTGGATTTTAGTTCATGATGTTCTCTCCTCCTACATGGATTTTAATTTGAAGTTGGACTCATCAGACTGTGGAGTAGTTCTTCAGAGCCTCCTGTGCACCAAGCAGGCGTAATGTTTACTTGGAAATAAATGACTGTGTGGATCACGTTGTTTATCACTCTTCCTCCTCAAGCTGTCCCTTCTGCCTTTCCCAGCCCCCTCTGCAGCTCTGGAGGGGAAACATACAGCTTTATTTGGAGTCTGGATTTTAGTTCCTTATTTCGTGTTTGTTTACAAACCTTCTTTGGCAAGAAGGTGGAGTACTCATTAGGAATATTGAGCCTGAAAATCATTAGTTGTAGGGGAAAAAAAAAATTGCTATGGTTAGTTGTAAAAGACACTAAAGTTTAAGTCACACCAGTTGGAACTAACCAAGTCTTTGAAATAAT
This sequence comes from Lonchura striata, assembly GCF_050655825.1. Taxonomy (NCBI): domain Eukaryota; kingdom Metazoa; phylum Chordata; class Aves; order Passeriformes; family Estrildidae; genus Lonchura; species Lonchura striata. The sequence continues at coordinate 4,782,770 of NC_140720.1, read as the reverse complement.
ATTTTGTGGAAGATAAGCAGAGTTCAACTTGACTTTCAATGAAATGCAAGTTCATTAAGCTCCCTTCTACTTAAGGACAGAAGTTTGTTTGAGGTATGAAGTATGATTATATGTTTTTATATATAATTTCTTCGGTATGTCCACCTATTTTAGATATGCAGCTTTAGATCGTGGGAATATGCTTCTTTACTGGTTCTTCAATATTTTGAAGATGTATTAAGCTTCACTAGAGGATAAGTTATTTCTCAGAATTGAATTTAGAAGTCTTTTGGCATGTGGTTTTCCATGTCTCTTTGAGAAAATGAATAATCCTGATGTTTGTTCTGTGTTAGTATTTTAATTTCAGTTTTGCAGACAGAAGTGGAGCTCCTAAGTAATTTGCTCAGTTTTGCAAAGAGAGTTGGGAATATAGCACAGACCTTGTGACACTTCAGCTTTCAGTTCTAATTTGTAATAAATTCTACTCTTAGAAATTCCAATTTTATGCCTGAAATCTTGAAAATAAAAATCTGTAGAACTGAAAATAAATTTATTTTAAAAAGCGTCTTCACTCCTAGGCTGTTAATAATTCTGTGAATACTTTAAGTTTGGAAAAGACCTCGAGCATTGAGTCCAGCCTTTGACCAAATGCCACTGTGGCAACTAAACTATATTGTGAAGTGCACTTGTATTTTGAGCACTTCCAGGGGTGGTGACTCCATCACTTCCCTTGGCAGCCCATTCCAATACTTAACCACTCTTCCAGTGAAGAAATTTTTCCTCATATCCAACCTAAACCTCTCTTGCTGCAGCTTGAGGCCATTTTCAACTTGTCCTGTCCCTTGCTCCCAGGGAGCAGAGCCCGACCCCCACCTGGCCACAGCCTCTTTTCAGACAATTGTAGGATTGAGGAGGTCCCCCTGAGCCTCCTTTTCTCCAGGCTGAGCCCCAGCAGCTCCCTCAGCTGCTCCTGCTCACACTGCTGCTCCAGCCCCTTCCCCAGCTCTGTTCCCCTCTTTGGCCCCAGTGCCCTTCTTGTAGGGAGGAGCCCAGAACTGGCCACTGGACTTGAGGTGAGGCATCAGCAGTGCCCAGCAGAGGGGAACAGTCACATTCCTGGTCCTGCTGGGACTTAGGAACTGCTCTGAATGATTTTAAATGGAGATAAGTCAGGTACTTCAACAGACTACATTTTAAGGAATGAGAGGTTTAAGTTGGATATGAGGAAAAATTCCTTAATTTGAAGAGTGATTAAGCATTGGAATGGGCTGCCCAGGGAAGTGATGGAGTCACCGTCCCTGGAAGTGCTCAAAATATAAATGCACTTCACAATATAGTTTAGTTGGCACAGTGGCATTTGGTTGTAATTCACGTACACAAGTGTCAGTTGCTGATTTAGGGTACCAAAACTAGGAAAAAAAGGTTTCTAAAGTCAGCAGAAGAAGTCAGGTGTCTCCAAGGAACAGTCTAGAGCACTTGGATTTGAGTCTGGAGTAGATGGCACAAATACCTAATAAATGTGCATGTTTGAGTCTGCATGTATGGCTACAGATGGGACTGAAATGAAATCTGAGAGCCTGAGTGCATAATTTTCCATATATTGTCCACATACTGGTTTTGTTTGTTATAACTCGATTTTTCCCCAAACCAATTACACTGCAGCGGCTCCTTATCTGTCATTGTGTTCCATGCACTGTGATTTTGGTGGATTTTTACACTCTGAAATACTATTGGTGTGACTCAGTTTAGCCAGTTATCCAGGAGCGTAGTCCTTAGTGCTCGTTTCCACTTAATTCACAGGATTTAGCCCAGTTTAGCTTCAGGTCTGTCCTCTGAAGTGCTCTGCAGTCTTCAAATTGACCAGAGAAATTGTGTGGGCACTGCTTGGTGTGTAAAATCCAGCTTCTCAAACAGCTGAGTTCTGTATTTCTCCAACCAGTCAGCATAAGGCAATTGATAAAGAACATCTTTGTCTTTTACGTGGTGCCATGATGGAGGAGAAGGGTTTCAAATCTGTCAGCTGTGCTGGCCAGGTCACTTAGGATGGGATCTGTGTTTAATCAGTCTTTGGGAATAAACACACAGAAGCTCTGCTCAGCCTTTTGGTCAAAGGAATTCTGGTTATATGTCAGCCAGGAAGTGAGGAAATCAAAAGTACAGCAGAGTTCATGGAGTCCTCTATTTTCAATCCCTTAGGAGGAAAACAGAATGTACATGAGAAAAACATCAATTAACTATTGTGTCACTGTGGAAGCAGATCCTAGATTTGTGAAATACACAGTGGCCTAAAATGGTAGTGAAGTGGAAACCAGTGCAATCTGTAGTTGTATCTAGAAAAGACCCTTGCATACACAGCTTAAGAATACCTAACATTTATGTAATTGAAAATACATGTGAAGTGATCCAGCAGAATCTTTAATTGAATTACCTCATGAATGAATTTACTCATATGTATGAGGAAATGCAAAACCTACTTGCCTGTTCCTATTGTTTGAAAATGCAGACTTATTTTTAGCAGAAAAATAAATATCTGGATGAATGAGGTAATATTTTGCAAGGCTATTATTAAGGAAGAGGAACACGTCACAGATTTGTACCAGGATTAACTGCAAAATATTCATGCTTGTGTTCCTTCATTTTAGATAAAATTTTTTTTTGTTCTAAATGAGAAACTTTCTTAGTAGTGTTTTAAAAGGGAAGCTGGTTTAAGTCTTGAAAAATCAATATTCCTTTATGTAATTATTTTGATACTGAATGGAAATTTAAGAATAGAGGAGAACACATAGAACACTGTGTTGTACAATATACAAAAAGACTTGTTTACATTTCTTCTGAATGTTGGCTTAGGCATGTGTTAATGGGAAAAGTGCGATAATGGATTATTTTTCATATGAGGAAAATGCATTTATTTAACGTTAAATTCTTGAAGTTACTTTGCCTTTGGTTGAAAATCGTAAAATACCAAGTATAAAGAAAGCTCTTAACAGTTAATTTTATAAAGTGGACTAAAAGTAGTTATTTGAGACAATTGTAATGTCTAAGCATGAATACTGACAATATTCTGCTTGCTAAAAGCAAAAATGAGAACTCTTTATTTTTCTTTCAGTTATCAGAACCCATTTCTGTGAAGTCAGCTTTAATGTTCAATGTCTCTAGAGATGTGTATAATGTATTTAAATATGTCAATGATGGGAGAATGTGGACAGGGATTATAGAAGTGCTTTGCTCTTCTGCTGACAGTTCAGATGTGGATAACCATTTGTCTTAGTTTATTGGCAGATAATGTCTCTGTGTGGACAGAATTATTTTAATAACTGTCTCAATCCCCCCCAAATATATTTACTTTAACATTATTTAAGAAGTTCTGCACAAAGGTGTTGGTGTGGCTGGGGTATCTAGACTTTCTCAGCAATAAACGTAGCTAAATAAGCAGAAGGAAGAGACAAGTGATTGGTTTGCTGTTGACCCCCTGGTCTTTCCTGTCCTTCCCTGTCCATCCTTGCTGTGCTTCACCAAGAGGAAACATCCCCTCCTCCCAAGTATAGGTGAGAAATGCTTGGAAGAGAAGGTGTTGTGCAGGCTGCAGGCTCAGAGACAGCACTTAGGGGATGAGTTGTGTTCCTTCCAAAGCAAAGGTCGTGTTGCCATTAAAGCCCAAAAGCCTCTGCTTAAAATCAGCCATGCTGACTTTAAAATTTGAAACCCCTACTTACATTCTTAAAATCAGTCATGGGCTTTAAGTACCTTCTTGAATTAAAATCAAAATCGAGAGCTGGGAGCGATGGAGAAGAGCCTGGGAAGCAATCAGTTAGTGAGAAGCTTGGTGTAGGAAATGTGAGTGGCACAGCACGAGGGGGATGTGACACAGCACCTTGAGACGGGAATGGAAGTTGGTTGGCAACTTGTCAGTGCCATTCCACAGCTAACCAACGTTTTATCGTCCCCTCTGCCCCCGCTCTAGGATTTCTGTCCCTGAGTCATGGCAGACAGAAGACCAGAGAAGGCATGTGAACAAGCATGTGAATCCCTTAAGCAGCAGGATTATGAAGTGGCAGTGAAGCATTGCACAGAGGCTCTCCTTTCCCTCAGCCAGTACCCCCCAGCTCACCTCCCGGAGCCCTGCCAGGCAGAACTCGACCGCATCAAAATCGAGACTCTTCTGTATAGAATTGCTTCCTTTTTACAACTTGTGAGTGTGACTCTTTATAGTATCTAGTGAACTGGAAAGAAAAGTCAAATATCTTGTATTGTCAAGATTTAAATACCACTCAGAATTTTTGGCATGTTGCTCTGCCCACAGAATCCCTCTTGCTATAGCATCTGTGAGGCTTCTGTCTTGTAGCTCTCCCTGATACATTTACTTTTCAGGATTTGAACCTCTTGGTTTGGGTCTCAATCACAGTTTTCAAAACAAATAAGGAAAAATAGTTTAAACATTTAAAATATGCATATTCCGGGAAGGCAAAATAGGGGTTAAGGTACATATGCTGAATTACATACCAGATTACCTTATCTTTTAGGACCATCAAATTAAAGCTTCTGCAAATAAAAACACTCAAAAAACAAAGTTCAGAAATACCAGAATCTAGGTAGCTGGTTCATACCTGCTTTAGCTCCATTTGCATGGGCCTAAAATTAGTCTTTTTATGTTTAATCCCAGTTTTCCAAGGCTAGGCTAGAGCATATCTGGTGAAAAATGTAGCTTTTAGACTCTGACAAATACTTAGTGGAAAGGTGAAAACGAGTCTTGTAAAGGTCTGTAAATGCAAAGCAAGAGGCATAACCCTGAATTAGAGGTGACCCCATTGCCAAATTTTTGTCCTTCCTTTAAAGCATCAGAGCTACAGTTTCTTAAAGGAAAGGACATTTCAGTGCTTGAGAATAAACCTACAACCTGCTTTTTCCTACCTTTCTGAAATGCTATTAGAGATTTACAGCAGCCTTGTCCACTCCAAATCTTCATGTATTGAGTAGGAGCAGTTTCATCCCAGGTGGAAAAAGTTTGGCCAAGTCACAAGACCTTGCTGGGCAGCTTTAGGATAAGTCTTGCCCATCTGATTAAAGGAGTGTTTTTAAGCATTCTTTAAATAAATAGCTGGATTGCACTATACAGTGTGCAAAACAAGAACTGGGAAAACCTCTTCAATGAAGACGTGACCTAATTTATGGCTCCTCAGGGGAAGAGATTCACAAATAAGTGAGGCTGGATTTTCTAATAGAAGTTGTGTTACCACAGACTTGACCCCTCAAAATTATTTCTGTAAACTAATAAGCAGATTGGTGCTTGGATTATTTAATAAATTTCTGGCACTCTTTGCAAATCCTCTGAGGCACCTATCTGGATGTTCATCATAGTGATACTATTGCAGTGAGTGTGCAGGGACTTTGGAAAAACCAAAACCTTCCTATTAAAGACTTGAATTATATAGATATGTAAAGTCTTAAAAGAGGAAAATAATCAAAAATTTCCTTCTTGTTTTACAAAAAAAAAAAATCTTTAAAATCACTATTGAAAAAGAAGAATAAAATAATATCTTAAAATTTGAACATTACTGTATTAGTGCAAGATTAAAAACCAAACAGTGTCTAGAGAGTCAAGTTTTATATTTTTTCCTAGGTGTTGGGAGCCACCCAAAAACATTTAACACACACACACACACACACACACACACACACACACCTTTGCCCATTCAGGCTCCACTTTTAAAATGTCCATGTGCTGAGAATTTGAGGGAAAAAAAAAAATCAACATTTTAACTGAGAATTTGAGAAAAAGACACAAATTAGTCTTAATTCTAAGAATTAATTATATTATAATTGACATATAACTTATGTTCTTTACATGTTCCACCCAGGAAAAGACAAGGTAATGGTTTCTAAAAAGTTTTAAAAAAACTTGTAATTCAAGCATGTAGTTGTTTATGCTAACTGCAATAATGCTATTTTTAAACTTTTCATGTTTTACCTTTCAGAAAAAGTATGGGCAAGCAGATGAAGACTGTAGGCATGGTATGCTTATTTCTTTTTTTTATTACATAGTGTTATGAATTGCAGTCAGTTGTCTGAATTTTTAAAACTGATGCCCAGATTTGTTAGTTTGCTAACAGTGTTTTTTCCCTATTTAAAATTATGTATCTGCTTTATAATACTTTTTCTGCCATTTCCCCCCTCCCTTTTTTTTTTTCCCTTAAAGAGAGATCTCACTGTTTTTCAGCTCTTACTCAAATACCAGGACTCAAATACATGTCTTTGGCTCAGTGGTGCTATTTGGCTAATAGTTATTTTAGTGCTCAAATGTAGGAAGAGTTGATAATGTCAGGATTCTCACAAAGACACAAAGACAGTTGATTGTTCCGCCTTTCTTCCCAGGGACATGGTGGATATTTTGGTTTGCATTTGGGACTTAGTTCAGAGAAAATCAAGATGATGCACATTTGTTAAAACTTCCAAATGTGCCTATGTCACATCGAGCTTTTCATGTGTCACTGCCTTGTTCAGTTTGGGTATTTTTGAAGGAATTTCAAAAATTCCTAATCCTCTGTTGTTCATTTATAATGCAAATTATTCAGAATTCACTGAGAACTCACTGGGTTTGCAGGGTGTTGGAATAGAGTTTATCAGTTAGATTTGGAAAGAAAAACCTTTTGGTTTTAATTCTTTAACTACTCCTAAATGTTAAAGGAAAATTTTTCAGGTGACAGTTTTGTTACACAGAGTGTGATCTACTCTTCTGACACTCCTATGCTAGCAATGATAGTCTTTAAATTGTTTCTTTCTGGGTTTGTGGGTTTTATATTGTTTATATTGTTTTGGGGGTTTTTTTTTTCTTCACTGATAGTCAAATCATGGTTCAGGGAATTTGTGGGGCTCGGCAGCCTGCTTGTGATGGTCCATAAAAATGGACTAAGAAAAATAAACTTGCTTTCTGTAGGTGTAAAATTAAAGTTTAATACATTAAAAAAAGTCTGATTGTCACTTAATCAGTATCATTATTGAAATAGCCTGAAATTTAAAAAAAATTCTTTTACCTTATTGATATATGCTGTAAGGGTGTAATATTCTAACTTCAGAGTTGTCTTTCATGATGGCAAAGAAAAGTGAGAGACATAAGGAAAGCTGAATGATGGTTAAAGGGGGTGGGAGGAAGAATGTTTTTAATGAACAGTGTTCTCATCAATGAGCTCTGATGGGTTTCTCATAGGGGACAGGGGTGACTTTCATCTGTGGAACTTTTTCTTGGTGTGTGTCTCAGTTGTCAGTATCTCAAAGGAGCTGTCATGGTAACTGCTTGTCATCTCTCACTGGACAGGCATAGAAGTGGGTGGAATAGGACCTATGGTGTCTATCTTCTTTTTTAAAATTAAGTAGAAAAAACAGTCCTTAAATGTATATTAGTTAACAAAGAAATAGCATCCAGATTTATGTTAATTTACTTCATTCATGCCGGCATATTCTGCACATATTATTTCCCAGATCGAAAACTGAGGACAGTTTTGAACTTAGTAATACCATATTTATGTATGTATATAAAAGTGTTGTGTATGTGTTTACATATATATATGTATATATATAAATACATACCATATTTTTAGGCATAGATGAATGAATGATTTGGTTGTGGTTCTCCAGGATGTGTGGTTATCAATTGTAGCCCAGCACCTGACATTTAGAGTATCTGCATTTGTAATCCCAAAAAGTCTTAGTTTTGATTTTATGTTTGAGTTATTGTTGGAAAGAAAATACCTTAGCATGTACTTGACAGGCTTTTTATAATGGGCAAAGCTTTATTCAAGCTGCTGTTCTGCCTTTTTACAAGACTTGACATGTTGCACAGCTGTGATGGTTTTATTTGAACGTGAATGATCAGTGTATTCTGGAATAGCTGGAGAAATACAGTGTTCTTTATAGTTCTTTACATGTTCTTCTATATGCTGCTTGTAGTGTTACAGGGAATGATGATAACTTAAAATCTGTTAAATTACTCCACAAATCTTTCCCAGGAGATATTGCTTAATGGGTTGCAACTTTTTATGTGCAACTGTATGTTTTAGCTTGGTGATATTATGCAAATAATGATATGAAATATAATAATTTGAGATTTCTGTGTTATATTTTTGTATCTATGGAATATATTAATTGGAGATTTAATATTTGAGATTAAAATAGCAAGCTGTCAGACATGTTAAAGCTATTTTTGGTGCTGCTTCTTCTGATTTGGGAAGTAAGTTCTATTTTTGGCAATGTGGTCTGTACTATCAGAGTGGTGAATTCAGACTAATCTTTGAGGGACTTTATGAAAATGGATTTAGTTACCATTGCAGTTTGAAGAGATGCCTGGTTGTTTTTATTTAAATGTTTTGTGGGGCTATTTATTGAGTCTTTCATGCGATTTCTGTTAATGTCTGTTGAGTGAGGAGTTTTGATTTATTATTCTAAAATGTAATCCTGAAGTTGTGGTGAATGTGAGATTCCTGTTAGCACTGAGAGGGGCTGTTTGCATCTGCATGAGTAGCAGTATAAACACAGATGTTGATGTTGCTTGCAATAACAGTTATTCCATAATTCCTTAATTTTAAACAACTGTCCAGCCTTCTTTTCAATCTACACGCTTAGCTTGCTAAGCTTTTTAGTCACTCTGGCTTTTCATTTTCTGGACAGGTAACACATGTAATTAAGTGTTGTTGCAGCTTGTCTGAAGCACGTCTGTATGGTGAAATAAATCCTGTCCCTGCTGGAAGTGTTCAGAAAGTGTCTGTTTGGCACTGCTCGCTGCTGATCCGTGCTACGAAGCATTCAGAAAGTTTTCTGTTACAAGGAGCCTGTAAATTTCTGGGCTCAGACAATCGTCCCTATATGCCACACTTTGCAGCATAAGTGAATAAAAGCCCTTTTAGAGGAGCAGGAATTGCCCATGAGGAGGTTGGCTATTTTTGGAAACGACAGGGCATGTGTTTTGTGAGCATGAATGGATCTTCCTGAGCATGTTTGTGTTACTGAGAGGTTGTTGGTTGCTATTTCTTTTTTATCCTTTCTGTGAGAGGAGGTCCTTTGTGTCTGTGTCAGATATTTGAATTTACCCTTCCCATATTTAATTTATGTCTATTTTAGCATGTAAACATGACAATCTTTTTTGAGCTCATGTGCAACATTTATGAGCTGGTGGGAGACAAGTTTCAAGTTAATATTAGACAACAGCACATGATATTTAATTTACATCCAACAAGCCGTGGATTTGACCTGAGCTTCAGACTTTGTTTTCTTGTTAAGGGTGAAGGAAAACTGTATGTTTGACTTAAAAGGGTGGTGTGCTGAAGGTAATAGTGACTGATTTGTGTTGCAGTGCTGGGAGAGGGGCTGGCCAAGGGCGATGGATCTCTCCGGGCAGTGCTCTGCTGCATGCATCTCAAAGGGAAGCTGCAAATTGTGTCTAATGTTCTTTCCAAATCACTGATGGGGGAATCACTGGTAAGTGGGTTTGCTGCAATCTACATTGTTTAAAGAAAGAGTTTTTTATTTCCTTCTTCTAAAAAAGCTGTTTAATAACAAACTTCCAAACATATGGTTCACTGGCAGCTTGCAACAAAAATGATTTGTGTGGAAAAGATAAATATATGGGCACACATATATCATCAGGATGCCAGGTTGTTGCATAACCAGTGTTTCAGAGTTGTTGGGATTTTGAAAAGTTTTTTCATTGCTGGCCCTGAATCCTCAGGGAATGTAAAATAAATTTGCATATTTGTGTGACTTACAAGAATTATCTAAATCTTAAAATTTTCCTTGCTTATTTTGAATTATACTTGACCCCATTTTGTTTGGACTTCAGGAATTCTATCCATTAAAGCAGAAAAAATATTGATTGGACTTTTAAAATAACTGGCCCCTGATAAGGTGTAAGACAGCATAAAAAGCTTTTGAGGACAAGAAAAAAAGCTTTGCATTTCAAGATGAAGATAAAGGTTTGAGTTCAAAGCTTCTATTTTACCCTTGAACTGTTAAAACTTGTAAAGATGCTTTTAACCCCAGACATGTAAGTAACTTCAGGCTTTTATGTGACTACTTATATGGGGAAATTAGGGGCATATGTAAGCCTCTAAAGAAGTGTCCTTTTAATTTATGTAGTCTGGATTAAATAGCCAGTTCATCAGCATGAACTGCTGGTCTTAATACACCCAGAAACATGGTCATAGCTTAGTCAGACTGAGGGGACTGTGTGACATCAGAAACTTGCAGGATAACCTCTTACCTTGAGATTGGATCCTGCTTAGCTGAATCAGTAGGTTGTTTTTGAGAGTTCTGTTTGCCTGTCTGGGCTGTATCCTGAATTCCCTTCCCCCCCGGCCATTGGCTATTTTTACATAAAAAGAGGTTTTTTCTTTGTTTAGCTGTTTTCTCATGAAAAAAAGTTTCATTGAAAAATTCCTGGTGAGGTTGAAGGAAGCTTGCCTTCAGGAAAAATTAGTAAAATAGTCTTATTGCAGGGAATGTGGAGTGCCCTTGCTTTGAGCTGTTGTTGTGCAAATAAAGGTACCTTTGTATAGAGTTCCAGAGTGTCATCCCAAAGCAGGGTTTGAGAGGTTTTTACAAGCTTTAGGTTGTTAGACACAGTTGTTTTCAGTAGGAATATTAAAATCAGCAGCTGATTTACTGACTGTGCCATTGTCTGAAAGAAGAAGTGAAATGAAGTTTTGGAATTAATTTATTGAAGAGTTGGAATCCATCCAGTTTCCTCCCCAGTGGCTTAAGAGAATGATTCTTGGTAATTTTTTTTTGCTCTATTACATTTAAGCTCAACAAGTTCAATTTTCAGCCTTCTGCTGAAAAAGTGAAAAATCATTTTGGAAAAAGCCTAAGTTATGAGGATTGTTAAGTGGTAAGTTTTCAGCAAAGAGTAATTTCTCCTGCTCAATAGCACAGTCTGAATGTGGAGAAGTCTAAAATAAGTAGTAGCACTTAATTAAATTTCTGCAAGAGATTATTGAAATAAACCCCACAGGTCTGGGTTCCTTTAATTAAAATTTTGACTTACAAGAGTGTGAAATTGTTGCAAATACCTATGTATTTCACATAAATTCAGTTTTGAAAAATTTTTACTTCAATTGTACTTGATTGTGTAGTTAGTGACATGGCTAATCTTTGCTTTTGAGGAAAAACTCCAAAAATTACACAGTCTACATCAGAGCAGGAAGAGTTATGGAGCTGCAGAAATTAGTGATCAGTAAAGTACATCCTTAAAAAGAAATAAATCCATCACTGCAACAGCAGTGAAAGATTATTATATTAATTCTTCAGAGCTGAAGTGTTGCAGTAACCATGGTATATTTTTTTCCTCAAGTTCTTCTTAGTGTGGTGCTTTCCTGAATTGTCCTGTATTGATACTTATTGTAAGTCTAGTGCTGGTTTGGCCAGTGTAGAATTCCCTTTTTCATCACAATGTTTACTCAGTTTTATTTAGTGTCATTTAAAATTGGTGTTGTAAGCCAAATTCATTTTTATTTCTCCTGGTGTTGAGGGGGAAATGAACTTGGTTGCTGTGGTTTAGTGCACATAATGAAGGTTTATGTGTTCAATAATTAATATTCTTTCTGCCCCCAGAACGGGATGGTAACTAAAGATCTCACACGACTGAAAACACTTCTTGCTGAAACAGAGGTAATTATGAGGATATTATTGGGAAAATAATGAGCAGTACCTGAAGCAGCTGAAGGGCTGCTTTCCATGTGTCCCAGGAGATCCAGGCTCACTGGGAACAGGCTGGTTCAAAAATGATTGTTTCTGCCGTGTTGGTCTTTACCCACCAGCCTCTTCAGGAACTTTTCATCCCAGTCTTGCAGGATGTATGAGAAAATAAAAAATGATGCTAATAAGTTGTTGATTCCTGAAGTAGCAAGTAGAAAGAATTCCAAGCATTTAGATCTGCAGTATTTATTTATTTATCTATCACATTTTTCTCTGTTGGAAATTAGTCTGAAGTAATATGACTTCAGAAATTTTTTAATTATTATAAATACCTTCTCAACCACCTTTTCTTCTTTTTTTCCTTATGCTTAGTTATTTATTTGGGCTTTATTTTTGATGTAGATTGAAAGCTGAAAGACTTATCAATGTAGTTTAGTTTTTGGTGTTTCAGAAATTCACTGCAGTCCACCTTAAGTTGATTGCAGGGTAGAGTTTGGTCTTGTAAAAAATCTCTAAAAGTTTTTTCTAACCAGTTGACTTGGTGTTCCTGTCAGAATTCCTGTTATTATCAGAATCCCTGTTATCAGCAGGGTTTGTGACTGGAAGTGATTTCAACTTACGATTGATAGTTTTGTAATAGTTGTTCTAAAACCCATGTTGACAGCAGTTGTTGTTGATGAAATTGTTTTGTGTTCCTTTATAACTGTGGGCTTTTTTATATAATTGTAGGCAGCTGGTAAAGTACCATCAGGATATCATGTAGAAGATTTAGAAGAAGGTATGTAACTCAATTTTAAAGCTGCATAATTTCCTAGTGAGAAGACTTGGATCCTGCTGAATGCTCAGCGCTGCTTTGCAGGCAAAACCAAAAAAGAGGCTTGACTGTTGTGATGAGCCCTAATGAGGTAGAATTACGTCAGTGTTGACTGAATATGGGGGCAGAATTTTCTGTTTATTGACCAGGGGGCTGTATCAGAGCCTGCTGCATTCTGCAGATGGTTTGAAATCTGCCTTCATCACCTTTACTCTAAAGAGCTTGTCATGGATTGTAAATCAGTTTGGAGGGGGAGATGTGTCATTTGCTTATGTTCAGATACACCTTGAGTTGATGCTCAGAGATGTGGCTCCCTGAGCAGTTGCTGTCTGACTGGAAAACTGAGAATTGAGGAATAATGGTGGTTGTGTCCCGGCAGGGTCACGGGATGGTTGGCACTTCCGCCCCCCTCCCAGGGGCGTCACCAGCAGTGAGGAGTACACACTGTGTAAAAGGTAAGAGCAGTGAGGAGTACACACACACTATGTAAAAGGTAAGAGCAGTGAGGAGTACACACACACTGTGTAAAAGGTAAGAGTAGTGAGGAGTACACACTGTGTAAAAGGTAAGAGCAGTGAGAAGTACACACACACTATGTAAAAGGTAAGAGCAGTGAGGAGTACACACTGTGTAAATGGTAAGAGCAGTGAGGAGTACACACTGTGTAAAAGGTAAGAGCAGTGAGGAGTACACACTGTGTAAAAGGTAAGAGCAGTGAGGAGTACACACACTGTAAAAAGTAAGCTCTTTGCTTCATTTAACCCCCTCCAAGGGAGCAGAATGGTTCCTCTTTCATTTACCTGCTGTCAGAATGAAGAGGCCAGGAAAGTGAAGGTGCTTGTTAGAACAGGAGTTGACCTGTTCACAGGTTTTTGAAAGGTTTTTTTCAGTTTATACAGCAGCACTTCAGTTTATAGAATAGAATCACTAACTTAGTTTTCATAATGCAGTGATTTAATGGACATTTTTCGAGTGGCAGGTCAGCATCTCTCTCTCCCATATCTTTTCTAATTTGGGTGATTTCAGAGGTGTGAAAAGTTCTCTGGCAGCAGTGTAAGCAGACTGAAGCACAGTCAGGTTTCAGTGCTGCCTTCTGATAAATGAACTTTGTTGGTAGGTGGGCTTTGTCTTTAGATAAAAAACCCCAGAATTTCTCTCAGATCTCATTGCTTTCCCTTTTGCATAAAGTCAAATACACAGACAAGATCCAAAGGCTTGTATTGGTGTTTCTCCTTGTTTTTTCCAATCATCTGGTCAATATTGCCTGTACTTTGTGTTGTTAATTGTCATTGCTCTACATAAAACTGTATTAATATATATAGAGAGGAGCCATCATTATGCACTTGATTCTGCCGTTTATGTAACTAATGCAAATTATTTTCAAAAGCTCTGACCTGGTTTTTAAATGGCATGACTGAACTGCTGATTTTGAGCAACTTTTGGCATGATTTTCTAGGGATGCTGAATCTTGGCAACTCTTCTTGACTCTTAATCATGTCTGGTGCTTATTCAGCTATTTTAAAAAAGCAGATATTTACAATTTTTAGCTTCTGGTGATCTTTTGTTGAGTAACATCTATCCCATGTTTCCAACCATTGCTCTGAAACATTTTTCCATTGAAGCGGTAATGAGCTTTAGGCTCACTGTTAACCCTTCCAGTAAGAAGGATATGCTTTGCTCAGCAAATCTCTGTGAACAGCATCGTTCTGACCAGGGACTGAAGGCTTTAGTTCCTTAGAAGGAGGCAATTGCATTACTGAATATGAATTTTTGAAGCTCTGGTTTATTTTTCCCCTGTGCCATAAAGCAGTGGGAGTGCAGCATATTTATTCTAGATAATGAAGCTATGGGATTGCAGGAGGTATTAAATAAGAAAGTAAAATTGAGGGGAAAAAAAGTGTTAAAAATATGAACAATGGGATCTTGGAAAACCTGTATAATGATGACAAATTTTAAAGTAATATGCTTTTCTGTTAAATAATGGAAAGGAAGCTCACTTGATTTTAAATCTGCTATGTAGGTTATAAGAACAGGTCAGCAATTTTTTATGCTTGCACTCCATTTACTTTAGGAAGTGAAATTCATAATTGTACCTTTAGCATTCTAATACAGTGGTGAATTGGAAAATTGACAGAAAGAATACTGAAATTGACTGCCAAGAAAAAACATTTAAATTTAACATATATTAAGAAACATAGCTTGAAAAGGCCTTTAGTGACATGGTGTTATATATCATGTTTATTTTGTTTACAATTTGGGCATGCAAACTTTCAAGTACATTTCATAAAGGAAAAATGTATGTTAAATCAAATTATAGCGACTGATGCAGGTGTGACCTAGATGTGCAGGTACTTGTGCTGCAAGGTTTTCATGTCTCAGTCAGGTATGGCTTGGTTCTGTCTCAGCTCAAAGTTCACAGTTTCATTCACATTATATAACACATGTACTGTGGAAATAAAAAAAAAAAAAGTGATGTTTGCATTAACGTTTATAGTCTCCTTTTGGAAAACAAACAAACAAAACAGTCTCCTGGCCAAATTTTATTCTGTTATATATAACCAATGCTTTCCTGGTAGCTTCAGAACTTAAATCTCTCCCCCTGTTTCATTTTCATTTTGTCATTTATTTTTTAAGTGCTTCAGTTTTGAAGAATGATGGAGCTGCAGCTACTGCCTTGTGGTTTATAATTTTAATACAAAGTTAAATTATAAAAATAACCCCCAAGTTAAACAGGCATTTGCCCAGACTTGCAGTCAGTTCTGGGAACTAGAATGCTTCAATTGTATACAAGCCTTTGGAATAGCATTGATTCGATGCATCAGCACATGCCACTAAGTGGAAAATGTATTTCTTTAAGAAATCCTTAGTGTCTGCAAGAATAGATCCTTTTAGACTAATACACCCTTTCCAAAGAGGAGGATTAAACCTCTTCCTAGAGGTTTCTGTGTAGGTGTATTTAGTAAAAGGGACCATGTGATGTCACTGTTGCTGCAGGAAAAACTGCTGATTGAGTATTTATCAGCTAATAATGTAATCACTGGAAGAAATTATGCTATATCTTTCCTTTGCCCTTGATTAAAAGGAGGCTTTGTGCATATTAATACAGTGCCTAGTCATTTCAGGGATGCTCTGTGATCTCCTTGTGTTAATTGCTGTACAAACACTTGATTCTGTTTTATTTAAAGCTGGAAATTTCTTGAGACTTCCATCCCCCTGTATTTCTAAGAAATGTTATATATTTTCCTGGGCTTTGCAGTGAGAGAAGCTGCTGCCTCTTTTAAAAATGCTGTATAAATATATATATAATTCCAAAGTAGTTCACATGGACTAAACTGCCTTTAGTTCTGTGAGAGA
Source organism: Lonchura striata (assembly GCF_050655825.1). Taxonomy (NCBI): domain Eukaryota; kingdom Metazoa; phylum Chordata; class Aves; order Passeriformes; family Estrildidae; genus Lonchura; species Lonchura striata. The sequence goes on along the minus strand of NC_140720.1, from coordinate 4,766,944 downwards.
AACTTAAAGAATGTCCAAGCCTCCTTCTGACTTTACAAGTAAAAATGTGATTTCTTTTTTTCTTTTTTTTTCTTTTTATTGGAGGCTGAGAAGTTCAAGGCATAATGGTTTTTCTATTTTATGTAGATTTTTAGAGCAAGGGATCTGCAGGTATGGTGCCCAGTGTACTTCAGCACATTCCCAGGAAGAGCTGACAGAATGGCAGAAACGATACGCTTCCCGCTTGATCCGCTTGAAACAGCAGAAGGAAAACAAGCAGTGCTCGGGCAGTTACATGGAAACCCTCATTGAGAAATGGATGAATTCCTTATCTCCTGAGAAAGTGGTAAGGAAGATAGCCTGCTTCTCTATGTGCTCACTTTTAAAACTAACATGAGCCTGGTTTTGGCCCTGACTATCAGAGCTGGTTGAATCACTCTTCACTGAGAAACTGTCCAACCAATTTGCTCCCCTTTCCATCCTGCCCTATGTCTTTTTGCAAAGAGACTTAGGCTGATCTGTGGGTTAATCGCAGCTTGTTCATTTTGCATATTCACTACTCCTGTGTAGGATGGGTCAGCAAGTCTCATGCTATTGTTCCTGTTCCCTGACTAGATGGCAGAACTTCTCAAACTGGAGAATAAGTGGTAAAGGTTTCACAGCTTAGTGGGGAATTCTCTTACTCTCTTACTCTCTAATGGGGAATAACTCTTACTTGCATGTGGCTCCTTTTCTCTGCCTGCAGCTGCAGTCACTGGTATGAAGAAAGGCCAATTCCCCAAATATTCTAAAGTGTTTCAGTACCAGGGAGTGTGGGATATAGATATGATAAAAGTTAGCAGCTCTTTGGAACTAGAAAGAACATTTTTTGTGGCACTTGACCAACACTACTTGCCATTGACCCTAAGGAGGTTTTGGTCCAGCTAGTGTTGATTAAATTCTGAGAAAAGTGGACTTTATGCAAAATGCATTGATGAGTAGAAAGCCTGATTATTGTTTCCTGTTGTCTCAATAGTCTCTTTGATGTCAGTGAGATCTGGGATCTTCTGGGCCTCACTCACAGATCCATTTTTCCAAATGAATTCTGTTCTGCTTTAGACATTTACAATTAAGTTGTTTATTGAAAATCATGTCTTGTGGTTAATTGTCCCTAAATGGTTCTATTCTTCACTTACACAGTGTGATCTGGTAGATTTAGCTTGTCTCTCTGCATTAGCACATATTTACATTAATTCCTGTGTGGGTTTTGCATCAATCCTGCACAATCTGGGAAACTAGTCTTTCCTCTTTCTATTAAACAAAATGCTACCTCTTCCTGATTGTTTGTGTTTTGATACTGCCTGTAGAAGTTTAATTTTATCTTCCTTTTCTTTTGATCTAGCTTAGTGAATGTGTAGAAGGAGTGAGAGTAGAACATAATCCCGAGCTCTCGGTAACTGTCACCACCAAAAAGTCTCACCAGACATGGACATTTGCTCTCACATGTAAGGTAGGACTACTTATTTTTTGGAAGTTACTCAGTAATAACTAGAATGCAACCCATAACTTTTTGCAACTAAAATTTCAGCTGCATCATTCTTAAAATAGACAAACTTCCTAGCACCATCCCTTCTCTCTCTTTTTTCCCAGAAGCTCTGGTGATTACATATCAACTGCCCAGATTTCTGGAAATCAGGCAGGACCTGTACCTGCTCTGAGAAACTGATAGTTCTTATTAACCCTTTTTATCTGATTGCAAATGAAGATATTCCTGGAATAATTTCAGTATTTCAGCCTTTGTATTTCTTTTCCAGCCTGCAAGAATGCTGTATCGAGTGGCATTGCTTTATGATGCCCATCGACCACACTTTAGTATCGTTGCAATATCTGCTGGAGACAGCACTACCCAGGTATCACAAGAAGTTCCAGAAAACTGTCAGGAATGGATAGGAGGAAAGATGGTCCAGAACGGAATAGATCACTATATATACAAAGTCAGTATAGCCTTCAACACAGAAATCTTTGGGACTTTTCGCCAAACTGTGGTGTTTGACTTTGGATTAGAGCCAGTCCTCATGCAACGAGTGATGATTGATGCTGCTTCAACTGAAGGTAATGTACTAAAACTTTTTTTTTGGTATAGTGGAGATCTTTCATGTCATGTCTTTCCTGTTCAGTTTTGGGCAGAACAGCATCTCTGTCAACTGCTCGTGAATGTTTTGTGCTGTATTTTCCTTATGGATATGAACAGAAATAGCAGGCAAAAGCTTTAGAGGGTGTAAATTAGGCAGATAATTGGAATATGACTTTGTGTCAGGATATGGCTCCTAAGTATGATTAAAATGCTGGGAATTTCTAGCTTGGTGTGTATCTGAGTGTAGCACTGCAAGTTCTGCCTTTATAAAAACATGTTTATGTTTTTATAAACATTCTTATATTGATGAAGACATTAAATATGTCAGAAAAGGTTGTTAGAGAAATGAAGTGTTTCTGTATAAGAATACACAGGGTAATAATCCCAGTAATTAAAACAGACTGTCTGATAAGTTGGTTTGTATTTATTTCTTCTCTTGTAATGCCTGAATAGGATTGTCAAAGGCAAGAGGCTGAGTATGGGTTTGTAGCTCAATAATTTGCTGCTGACACGAATTTTGAAAATGTAAAGAACTTTATTTGAAGTAAAAAAACGAGCTACAAATTACTGTGATTAATCTGTTTCTTAAACTGATCTCTGTCTCTCAGTTCAAACCTGAAATAACTCCAGTATGAGAATAATATCAGAAAATGAAAAGATGTTTGAAGAGGTGCAAAAAAAGAAAGAAGCACTTTGCTTTATGGTGTAAGAGAGCTAAATATAGGTCACTATATCACTTGACAATAAGCCATTGGGTGGGATACACGATCTTAATTTTTAATGAAAATTTGAGAGATAAAAACACCAGTGAAACAGAATTGTAGCACTGGGATTTAAGCAGAAAGAAGAAGAAAAAGGAAAAGGAAGCAAAAAAGATGAAGCTGAGAAAACAGCAGTTTTCTATTCCTGGCCTTTATTTTGATGTAACAGATTAGCATTTGCAGCATTCACGGAACAAAGCTGTAAATAGCAAATACCAAAGATCATGATCTTTTGAGATGCCTCAATTGCCTGGAGCCAGGAGCAGAGGGACTGTGCACGGTGTAACATCTCTTGAGCAGAGGGTATGGCACTGCCAGGGAGTGGGAGCTCTTCCATGATCTCCATGGAATCACAGATCTCCTAAGCCACTGGGCCTGTGGAGAACAGTCCTTGCCTTGAAACCTGGGCAAGATCAAGGGAACCAAGCCATGAGTTACTGGCATTCAGAGTTCCTGTCAAACCAGTCTGTGGGCTGGGGCCTTACACCAAGTGCTAACCACAGGGATGCCAGGAGCAGCCAGCTGAATTCCACATGGAGATGGTGGGTGAGGTGGAGGCTGGAGGAGGAGGAGGTGCTGCCACATGGGGGGAGCAGCCCCAGCATTGGGTGCTGCTGTTTCCTTCACACGTTGCCTGTCTGTGTGCACAGGGACATTGAAGTGTTCAGGCAGGACACCACTAATACTTATTTCAAATGGAAGGAGTGTGTAAGAGCTTTACAGAAAACTCTAAGTGCAGAATCTTGGGCTTTTTGCTGTGCGTGTAAGAGGTGTGCAATAGGCAAGGGAAAGGGATAACTACATTGGATCTGTGCCCAATTCCATAATTTCTTTTACTTTTTGGTATATATGAATTGAGATATTGTGGAAATGCCTTTTTAACAGAAAGATGCCTGCGGTCTCTATGTTTGCATATAATTCAGGGCCCTGTTGAGATGTTTAGGCAGGAATGAAAGGTCAAGATTAAAATATTTTAATAGAGGAGCCTCCATTCTGCATTTTGAAATCTTTATTTACAGCAGAAGAAGGGAGCTATAGGAAGTTTTCTGTGCACTGATTATGTACTAACTGCTCTTGAAGAAAGTGTCACTGTGTGTGCAATCTGTGCCAGGAGCTGTTTATGTCAGGCTTCCAGGGAAAGCCTCTCCAGTGCTGGGAATTAAATGGCTGTTCCAGCAAGCAAGGAGTCAGTCGCAGCATAATTACTGAGCTTTTGGGATCTGAGGTGTGATTTGTAGCAGAAAGAGCTTCATTTATGGTGATGTTATTTTAGACACACAAACCACACAAACTTGGACTTTTTCTTGCTGTACAACTGTAGCTACTGATATGGTTCAGGCTTGAGGGATGTATTTAAATGTGTCTTCTTACTGAACACATGAGATCAGTGAGTAAGATAAGCCATGTTCCTGTAGTCATAGTCAAGCTGAACAAAGATTTCTTTTGCTAAAATGCTGTTTTTTTAAATCTTATTTAGATTAAAGACAGTCAAGATGATGTTAAGATTTAATTTGAATTTGAAAATGTCTTTTTTGCACATTTTCAGCGTTGGTGTGATATCCTGGATACCTATGTTAAATCTTACTCAGAGATTATACATTAAGATAGCATAGCTTGACTATAAATGCCAAATATTTTCAGCTCTGCAATTTAACTGCAATTCTGTTAACTGATTCACTGTTGTCATAGTGGTTTTGTGGTATTAATGGATATATTCTAGGGGCTGTAGAGAAGTGCTTGGTCTCCTGTTTATCATCTAAGCTATGTGGTCCCTATCAGGCACCACATCTAAGCTGCGTGGTACCTGAAATCAGGGTATGCTGAAAAATTAATTTCCTTTGAATTTGCTAATTTTTATATCATGTTAGGTTACATTTCCCAAGTTTTGCTTAGTAAAATAGCTTTAGCTACTTTAGGTAACTGTCTACACCACACGCAGAGTAGGAGATTGTAGAACTTTTAAAAAGTCTTTAACAGTGTTGCAAATGCAATGATTCCTTACCAGCTGATTTATCAACTTGTTTTTATGACCTTCTAAATTTTATAAAATACATCATAGGGTTCCAAACTGCTTAATAATTTTGAAATGAGAGGATGTTGCAGTTGGATTTTAAAGTGTATTGCAGTGCCAAGTCCTTCAAACTGTTCAAGTAGAAGTGCTTTTTGTCTTTATTATTTCTAATTACTATCTATAGAATGTTTTATTTTTCTGATACTTTTGGAGAGCTTGCTTGCTCTCTGTGCACACCTGAAAAGTAGGGGTAGTAAATACCAGCAGTGAACTTTCTAAAGGTGTTGTGGGCAGAGAACACTTTGCCTGTGTTTAGGTATCTCTTGAGGGGATTGTTTTTACTAGTGGGTTTTGTTTGATTGGTTTTTTTTTTTTTTTGAGATAAAAGCAAGCCAGCTGGGGTTTGTAAAAACAAAGCTCCCCTTCCCTGCTCTGTCCATGCAGACCTTGAATACCTGATGCACGCACGGCAACAGCTCCTGACCACAGCCAAGCGTTGGGATTCCACCTCCAAGACTATTGTGGAGTTTGAGCCTAATGAAACTACTGAATTGGAGAAGAGCCTTCTCACCAGATACCAAATCCCTCTGTCTGCTGACCAGCTGTTCACACAATCTGTCCTGGACAAATCATTGACCAAGACCAACTATCAGTCACGGCTCCATGACCTCCTGTATATTGAAGAAATAGCACAGTATAAGGAAGTTAGCAAGTAAGTGATTCCTTTATAAAAATATTCCTATTAAAATGAGGGTGACAGCTTTTTTCATTAAAGCTACCTGCTTCCTGAAGATATTGAGGCTTTCTGTTTCTTTGAACTGAACCTGAAAAAGTCAGGGAATAGTAATACTTGGTAAAGGTCACTAGCACTTAAATGTAAATTCCTGCTAATTATTGAAAACAAACATTGTGTATCAGTCTGTGCTTACACTTGCAGGCACTAAGCACCTGTTGGACAGAGTTTTGTTTATTTTGTTTCTAGTTTATTGTCTGTCTATACAAAAATATATTAATAATAGTTATATTTTTGTTCCTGTGTGAAAGTAGGTTATAGTAAAGAAATATATAAAATCTTTGTAAAAAGAGTTGAATTGTGGGTGGATCAGACTGATCTTGTGATGATGTGGCAGCTGGCTTTATTTCCTAAATAGGTTGGCACACAGTTTCTGAATAAAAGTTCCAATAAAAGGCATATAATATACATTGTTTGGTTTGTTGTGTCTTTAGGTGTTATGTACAAATTACCCAACTGGTGTAGATGCTTGAAAAAGATGTGATATTCACACTTACTGACCTTCATGTGGACTTTTTTTCTTTTTTTTAGTTTAATATTTGTGGTCAAAAATCTTTCCTGTATTCATGTGGTACTAAAGAGTTTTAGAGTTTTGCCACTAATCAGAATGGAAAGTCTAAAACATATAACCTCATTGTAGCCTAATTGGGTAGCAAAATTAGTTTTATCAATTACCTGAAGTTCCAAATCAGGAAGTCTTTTTTAAGATGAAGAACCATTTCTGGAGCTACAGAGGTTCAGTGGAATGAACCTTCTAGAGCTTAGAAAGAAAATACTGTGAATAGTTGTATTTACATTGCTTTTAAAGCAAAAAAAATGGTTCAATATATTTTTTAAATCTCAGCTGAAGGGCAGTATTTGAGCTGTTGTTTATCTTTTATCACTTCTGCTCTCTGCTCTTGAGCTGGAGTCTAACACATGGAGGAATCCTGCTTGAACACTGTTTCCAGCTTACAGAAATATTCTTCATCATACATATTTATAAACAGGTTGACTCTTCTAATGCCTTTTGAAACAAAAGTGGATTTAAAGTAAATATTATGAAATACCATTAAAACTTAAGAAGTATTTTTACTGATAGAATTTTCACCGTGGGAGTTGCACTCTCATGCCTCATAGGACACCAAAGAGCATCAAACCTGGAGAAATGAAAGAAAAATAAGTATATCCTGTATGTAATGCTTCCCCTTTGGTCTGTTTGATGCAGCACTAATTTATTACTTGATTAAGTTAAAAGTAAGTTAATAATGTTCTTGAAATCTTCTGTTTTGATAGCATTGATGACAAACATTCTTTTGATCTTGTAGCTGACCCACTTTATTGCAAGAAGGCTCAAACCAGCAGCCATTTCCACTCCTCTGTGGCTAAGATCACACACTTGGTATTCTCCAGTGAAGTGTCAGGGTTGCAAGCCTGGAAATGGCTGAGAAATCCAGATGCAAGTGGCTGTACCACCTCTGAAGTGGTGCCCCAGTGACAGTGCTGCTGAACTGTTGCACTTGCAGAGTTTGTGAATGTACATTGTAAAAGTGGGAGGATTGGCAGCGTGGTTTTCTGACAGCACTGGGGTAACAGGAGTGTCAGATTGAAGTGGATCCTTGGGTTTGAAGAATGTTGATGGTATGTCCCTTTCTAGGAAGGTGCTGGTTCAGACTTTGTGTTGGGATCACCTGAGTGGAGCTGGGCAGTATTGGGTGACAGTTGCAGTGGCTTGAACATGCCTTGAATTCAGTTATAAGGGAGTTCTGCACAGTCTCAGAGAACTTTACTTTTAAATTGTGTTTATTTTAATATTTCAAGAGACATTTGTACAAGTTACTCCACATGAGTATCACAAAGTAGAATAATAAGGGAGTCACTGCTGTTGAATTTCCGAGTACAAACAAACTGGTTTTGAGGAAAACCAAAGCAATATTCCAGTCTTCACAGTAGTTAGGTTTTGGAGAGTCTAAATACATGTTCATGGATTTAAAACTCTTCCTTTCTCTCTTGCATATTGAAGAGAAAAGCAATATATACTTGTTCGAGTGACTAGAACATTTCTTGTATGAACATTAAAGGGTGTGAGGTGACAGACAGCTCTTTCCGTGCTCCCAGAATTACAGAGCAGATTTATCCTCAAGGCTGTGAATACGTCAAGGACTGGCTCTGATGGAAAATAAATTTACTTTTGTCATTACTGTGTGTTCCATTGATCCGTCCCCAGGCAGGTGTCCCAGTGCACACCCTGAACCCTGCAGGTGTCAGTGGCAGAGGAAATGTGCTGAATGGGCTTTTGCAAAGTGGCACCTGGGGTTTTGGCCAGGATGGGTTTGTTTGCCTTTGGGGAATTTATTGTTTGCATTGGTACTGGATGATTAATGATTTATGAAGTCATTCTTCATAATTATTCTGTGGTTTTAAATATGAACAACAGGTTTTCTTGTAGCTGCTTCATGAACACTGCAGGTAGCTGGCATTTGAAGTGCTTAGGAGGAAATAAAAGATTTTGTTGTTTTTTTTTTTAATAAGCCTGGCTGAAAACTTTATTTTGTCTAACTGTCCAAAGCAAGGGTGAGAAATGGATGAAAGAAACAACTTCAGATTTTTTAAAAATCAAATCCTGTGAGGATTTTGTAGTTTTGTAGTTTGCCAGAAGGTGTCAGCTTGCTCAATGGAAATTGCTTGATAATTTAAACTTGAGATTCCAGTCAGCATAGCGGATGCAGTTCAGTCATTTATGAAAACACTAACCTCTGCCTTGTCTCAGAAATGCAATAAAACTGTTTTACAGCACATTTTTATGAATCTGAATTTCAGCTGATACATATTCAGCAGCATAGGGATCAACTTTAGGGAAGTTTCAACAAAATAAATTCACAATAGCAAATGATTGTGTCTCAGTAAGAATTCCCAGCCCTTGTTACTCAGTTAAATGTTTTATATAGTGTTTTAACAAGGAGATATGAGTTCTGTTTCAGATGTGGCTGACTTGCTGATAGCTCCTTTGGAATAGTGCAGCACTTCAATAGAAGAGAGCTTGTCTCTGTTATGGGGTTTTTATTGGTACGTGTGGAAATGGGAAGGATTGGGTGAATGCTTTCACTATAGCTTGTGCAGTAACCTCTGTGGTCAGTGATAACCAAACAGATCCCTGTTAGGTGAGAAAATTTCCCTTGCTTTTGGAGAGTGGAGGACTGGGAAATTCTGATCTGACAATGCCCATATCCTGTAAAGAAGGAGCTGTTACCACATGGGGGCAAACTTGCAGTTTTTGTGCAAGGTTTGTGGTTTGGCAGATCTGAAAAAATACATCTGATTGGTTTGGTAGATGTTTAATTACCAAACTAAAATGTTGGATTTTATTGTTAGAGGCTTATGATTATTGATACTGCAAGGCTTAAATGAGCAATTACCAGTTTATTAGGTTAAAATAGAAATTATAAGAAGAACAGATCAAATAAAACCAGTATGAATCTATAAAGTATTATAAGAAAATAATGTATTTTTCCAAGAGGTTTTATTTCATTGAATGGGTTTTACTTTTTTTTCTGTAATTTGTTACAAATTTAGGAAAAAGTTGCTGATGAGAAAAGGATTGAATATTGTTACTCTACTGTCAGACTTCTTTTCCCCTTTGTTCTTTTTAAAACCAGGTTGAAGCAATCTGTTTTAAAAACCCAACACACTAGGAAGAGATTATTTTTTATTGGTGAGAGGTCAATAAAGTGTGCCAATAAGTCACTTTAATGTGTTGTGCATGTGACTTCTGGAAAATGATAACTGCAAAGGATGAATTTGTTACATCTCTGATTACAGGAGGAAGCTGCTGCTAATAGGAATTCTGTGGATAGATGGTTTATAAGGCTGAGCCTGTGATGCCATTCCCTCATTTCAAATAAAATGATATCATTTTAATGCCTACAATCTGATTTGTTTGAATGCATTTTAATCAATCCCTCTGAATTATAGGTATAATACCATTTACTTTTTAAGATGGAGATTGCCCTCTTTGGTGTGCAGCCTGGAAGAGGCACATGGGATAAATGGGAATCTTGCTCTTATCTTTGCCTGCTTGTCTCCCCTTGCATACCTACCACAAGATTACAGACTGTTTAAATAGAAATTTTACTGCTTTGGGACATGTAATTCATTCACTCTAAGATTTTTTTGTTATCTAGTATTTGTTTATCTCTTGTGAGGGTTCTATTTTTAAACTTCATAGATGTTGATTGTTTTAAATATGTACTTTCTAGGCTACAGTCAAGAGGAAAAAGTGTGGATATTTGATAGCTGCATACTTACAAAGGGCCAGTTTGACTGTACTTGTTCATACTTAAAAAATTAATTAATGAAGTGAATCTTCATTCTGAACGCCTGAAATTTCAAAATCTGAGAGCATTTTTGTGCACTGACTCGATGCTTTCTCACTTAGGTTCAACATAAAAGTGCAATTGCAGATTGTAGCAAGCTTCATGCTCACTGGTGTTTCTGGAGGTGCAAAATATGCCCAAAATGGACAACTTTTTGGTCGCTTTAAGCTCACTGAGACGCTCTCTGAAGACACTTTGGCTGGACGGCTGGTGATGACCAAAGTCAATGCTGTTTATTTATTGCCTGTCACTAAAGAAAAGTCAGCACAGACCCAAGGAACCAAAGAGAAGGTTTATGAAGCAGCTATTGAGGAGAAGACAAAGGATTATATCTTCTTGAGGGTATCCAGGGAGTGCTGTGAGGAGCTGAATCTTCGGGCAGATTGTGAAATGCAGGTGGGTCTGCCTGGCGGTGGTTGTGGTGTCAGAGCTCTTTGCCTTTTGTTTGTTTTGCCTCCATAACTGATCTGCTTACCAAATAGAAACAACCTCAGATTAAGGTCACTAGAATTGCCTGGAATGAATGCATTTTCACCAAAGGTTTATCTCATCCCATTTGTTTTGTTTTGGGAAAACATATGGAAGAATCCTAATGTCTTAATTTAACATGGATAATTGGTCTGGGAAGATTTATGTCGTTCTGAGCTCTTGGTTTTGTGTTTGTTTTCTTAAAACAATAATTAAACTTACTAATTGATTGTGTTTGAAACTTGACTGGAATGCAAAATGAGCTGGGGCTTCAGGAACTGGCTAATTTTTCCTTGAGTGTCTTAATAATCTTGGCCCGAGGCAGCAGATCTATTCTGCATTAGAAATTGAGTCCTAATGTTGTTTGTAAAATCATTTAGTACTTTTTATGTGTATCATTGAAGTAGTTGTCAGATTCTTCAAGCATTACCTATATTTGAATGAATTTTAATGATGAGGAATTTTTTATGATTATTATTAACTGAAATTTTGGAAAGCAATCCTCAGTTTAGAAGTGAGGGCGTTGTAATTTGGATATGCAGAGTTTTTGTTAAAGGTGCTGGAGGTTTTTCTGCTCTCTTCAGTAGAGTTGATATTCCCTATGTGATTCTTAAGCACTGCTTTGATTTCTGTGGATTTTGGATAAGTTGGGTAGTTTCTTTGCTTTTTCTTTTCCTTACAATTAGTCTCAGAAACTTGGTGGTGCCTTGTTTACCTGCTGTTCTGGCTTAACTATAATAAATACACAATTCTGCTTTTATCAGTAAACCATTCATAAAGGTGGAGTGGAGTGAACTTTAAAGCACTGTGGCTGCTGCCACCCTTTTGTTCTTGGAGTGGTTCCTCTGTTCTCTGTCCTGCTCTGGGAACCTGGCAATGGATTAACTTCCTTTCCCACTGTTTTCTGATTGTGGAAAGTATATTAAAGCAGGTTACATGCCTCTCCTTCCCAGATGGCCTCATTCAGTGCTCTGCAACAACAAATAAAACTATTTGATTCCATCCAAGCAGTATTAAAAGCAAAACAAATCACAAGCTGTTAAGAAAGTGGTGAATGCAGGTAGATAATAGGAGATATTTAATGCCAGGCACCTTGCTTGGACTCCCAGAAGGGGCTGTTAAAGTGTCACCCAGACAAGCATCACGTTTCATCAAGTTTTTCTGCATTTAAATTACTCTTGTTAGGTTACGTGGTTTTCTGTCAGCCTTGGGTCTGTCTGGGCAAAGATATTTTCCTTGGATAGATCAAACCAGGAGTTTGGGATCATTGCCATTTGAGTGGCAGCCTTTCCCAAACATCTGCAGGTTGTGCTTGGTGGACAAATCAGCCCTGGGGAGGGATGGGGAGGACAGAGCTTGGGGAGGAGCTCGAGGTGCCCATGGGGCAGGGTGAGCTGTGCTGTCACTGCTGAGAAGTGCCAGCCCTGCTGTGCAGAATGGGGCTGAGGGGCTGGGTGCCACAAATTGCATGGGGTGGAAGAAGAATTCTTGAATTTTCTTGTGTCCTATTAAAAAAAAGTTTTCTTAGCAGTTCCAAACACCTCTGTGAGCTCCATGCTTAATGCTGTCAGATTTGTTGCTGCCCTTGTCTTCAGACTTACGGCTGTACATCTTGCTGTAAAATGTGGTAGTCAAGATGAATATTTAATGTCTCTATATCTGCCAGAGATGGAAAGTTAATGGCTACACTCTGCAGGGATACAAGCAAACATTGTTTATTTACAGCAAAGCTAGTGTTGATTTTACATGCTACATAATGATATGAATACTGTAATACTGAAATAAGAGTAGGAAAAAGAAAATGCTAATTTACAAAGCCTTTTGAAGGAGATGATCTGCAAGTAGTAAACATTACTGGTATACCAGAGTGATTCCTGTGGTGGGAAAGGAGCTTTGTGGGTAGATAAAGGAGTGTCAGGTACAACAAGTAGTTAAATCCAAAAGAATAAATTATTCCTCTGTATGGCAAATTCTCCTCCGTAGGAGAAGGTTCCTGAGGGGAGTTTATATGGCTTTGAAAGATAAGTGATCACTTTTCTTTTCCTTCCTTCTGTCCTTCCTTTTTAATTGTCAAGGGCTTCTTAAGATTTTTATGTAAGTTGTCAAAAAATAATTGTAAAAAATATATTCTAGTATTGCTTTGTGTTTGTTGAACTTTCTGGTTAGTAGCACTAATTACCATGAGATTAAAGTGTGATTAAGTAAGAATGGGCTAACATCAGATCAGTGAGTGCTAGAGGAGAAAATGATGAGATCTGAGAGCAGGTCGTTGCTCTCAGGGGCATGGGGGTACATTTGGAATGACTGCCCCCTCCATGGCTTTTCTCTGGGATGACACAGGGGCTGCACCTTCAGCTGGGATGGTGCTCATGGACCAGATTCAGTCACCTTTGCTCTGAGTCTCTTCTCATCTCCTCATTGCTAGGATGGAACCAGCTTCTGTCAGGTGGATGTGGAATCTCTCCTACAGATGGCCATGGAAATTGTTAAATAATTGCTACTTCCATGGGGGGGGTGCTTTTCCAGACACGTTGCAGTGATGTGGCTGCTGTTGGTAACATGTTCACACTCATTGTAAATCTCAGAAAGAGACTTACTTACTCCTATGTAATCAAAAATGCTTATTAGATTTGTAGCACAGTAATTACATAAATATATAGTGATAGCAGTGCTTTGGAAATAAACCTAAAAATGTGTATTAGTCTCTTGAAGTTCTTCTGCAGTTTTTAGTGCTTTTATACTGGTTTTAGTGCAGATCTGTGTCAAATTTTGTCTAAAGGTTTCTGCTGTGAACGTGGAGTTCTTCGGCATAATACTCTGATCAGATTCATTTGTTTCTGGAGAGATTAATTATTGCAAATTTAAATCAGTGTAAATGATAATCTGAGTGAACTGTTTTAATGAATAATTTCCTCAGGAAATGCTTTTATCCCTTGTTCAAATTTAGAATGTACTTTTCTCTTTACCCTTTCAGTGTGTGTGTGTGTCAACTACTTTCACTATTCATTGTTCTGTTCTGAATTGAATCAGGAATGTTAAGTGCTCTGCGTGATGTTTCTGGCTTTGTACCAGAATTTATGTTGACAATAGCTTTTATTTACTAGCATTGAAACACCTGTAATTGAGAGAACAAAACCAAGAATGTATTGGTAAGCAGCTAATTGTTAGAAATTAACTTTTGGGGAGTCCTAATAATTGAACAAAAATTACAAGTTATGCTATTCCAGAGTGTTTGACTAGAAATAATGTTTGGAGTTTATCTTTGCTGATTTATATAATTTATTAATATGGTAAAACTTCTGGCCTGACATTTTCTTGAGGTTCTTACAATAGGAGATGAAAGCTTACATTTTTAAAAACAATGTTTTAGGACAATAATGTTTTCCAGGAGTGTTTTTTGTATTTAAAAAAAAAAAATTCCAAGAATGCTTTCCCTTTATTTTTTTTCCAAAGGTACAGTGGAATAAAATCTTACAAGTAAAACAACAAAATTCAATTAAAGAAAATGCTATATTTATCTTTGATTCTAAACAACAACAACAAAAAAGCAAGTTAATTTTATCACAGATTTTTGGATTGAACGCTGTTTGCTGTTTTCTTCTGAGAGCCAGTGTTGTGCAGGAAGATAAAAATGTATAATGTACAGCAAAGTCTAATGAGCATTTTCTAAGTGAACCTTTTTTGTTCACCTCTCTGTTTATTATTGGTTTGTTGTGCAGGTTGAGCTTCAGTTCCAGTTGAACCGGTTACCCCTCTGTGAAATGCATTATGCCTTGGACAGGATTAAGGACAATGGCATTTTGTTTCCAGATGTCAGCATGACTCCCACCATACCCTGGAGTCCCAACAGGTACACTAACACTTCAAAATCAAAGGTTGGGTGGGAATGCAGCTCTGTATTTCTCAGAGCAGATGGCTGAAATCTGTCCTCAAACAGGAAATAAGCCTGCTCCTCATTCCTGATGATGGGGGGAGGGCAACTGTGTTGAATAAAACAAGAGGAATGATCCTCCCAGGACAGAACCCACTGAGTGGTTTTCTCTGGGGCTGAGCTGGAGGTTTGGAGGCATCACAGTTCTACTGTGGCTGCAGAGAACAAACCTGCTGCTGTTAATTTCTGTGCTGCTCTCCTCCTGAAAACATGATACTTTATAGGAATGGCAGTGCCAGTTCCAGAGTGCTCTGCAGGGTCCCAGGAGTGCAGGGTCCAGTTTGCAAGGGCTGATCCATTAGCACTTGTTGAGCTGCAGTGAGCCCAGATTTGGCCAGAGGGTGTGGCTGTGGAAGGTGTGGCAATGACTCCTAAAGACCAGCCCTGTGTTTGCAAGCAGCCCAGAGATTCTTTCTATACGCATCTCACAGTTTCCTTTATGAAATGATAAACCCCTGTGTTATATAAATATTTCTAAAGAAACTTAAGGCTGATGCAGTGAAAATAGTTTGTCTGGAAGAGGAAGCTTAGGGAGGAGAAATGTGAGGCTGTGTGGCTCAGGGAATATGGTCAGTATTCTTGCTCTTGATAAAAGTCATGAGGTTTCTATGCTTGGAGAGCAGGGAAATGAGAGGAATGTGGAACTGATAGTCTGCATAGCCTGGGAGGAGTCGTGTGGGGTCTTGAAGGTGAGAATTAGGAGTGTGATTGTGATGTGGGAGAAATCAGCAGATAGCCCAGGCATTAAAAGGAAAACAATCTGTCAGAAAGCTGAGACAGTGAGTATTATAAAAACCACTGGAAAAATTAATTATAGTTTGTTTCTGGAGCTGTAAGAAGAGATCCAGTACAAGGGTGGGATCAGTGTTCTGGTGGGATGATCACTGTGTGCATCAGAGCTTTGACAGCTGAGAGGAAGAAGGGAATAGGTTCTGTTTAGAGTTACACTACAAAGCTAATGGAGGTCAGTGACAATCTGTTCACTGACTTAATTAGGTTTAGAGTGAATCTTTCAAGGAAATAGTGTTTGAGAATAGCAGTGAGTTCAATAAAAAGGAGTCAAGGCAAGTAGGATAGAACTTCTATGTACATCCCAGTTGCACGTTTCTATAATGTTTTGTATTTTTTTGTATACATAAATAAAATATGTAATGATTATAGTTCAGTTTAAATCAGTTCCATCTGGTGGCTTGATTTGTCCTTCCTTAAGAATCAAGCTAACTCCAAGCTGTCTTTCCTGTTTTTCTTCTATGTCTGTTTTATGTCGCTGTTCCTTTCCTATATTTCTTAGTCTCTTGCCAGCTTGTTGTTCATAAGTATCTTAAAAGTTAAAATTCAGTCAATTCCCTCTTGATCTTGCTCCCTGTTGCTAACTACTTCTGAACAGAAACTTTCCCAGTCTGTAAGAAGTGTGGTGCTTGTACCAAAGCAGATCACATTACTAAAGTATGGCCATATGTGCAGCAGTGACAGGTGTTTTTTACTATGCATGTCTACTTTTAAATCTGTCAGTGGGAATATTAAAAACTCTGTCTAGAAATCTTTAACTTCTTATGCTTATTGGAATTTTCTGAAAGCATCTTCCTCCAATGCTGGCATCACTGGCTGCTTACAACAAAAATCCTTTTGCTTAAGACTTCTTTCCCATTAGAGGTATGTGCCCTGATGATCTTAAAAAAAAAAAAAAAAAAAAAAAAAGTGAAGTCTGTAGTTAATTGGTAGCCAGTAGTTTTTAAATTTGATTTTAGATAACTTCTACCAAGCCCTGGGTTGTATAACTGGTTATTTTTAAAGTTAACAGTGTAAATGCTGCAGGGAAAAAACATAACTAATGGAATTTTTATTTGCATGATAATAGTAGAAAAATCGTAGTATGTTTACCTGCTTTTTTATCAGGGAATGGTGCAATATGTCCTTCTTCTAAAATGGGTGCTCTGCAGGTTAACTGTTGTTAGGTGGGATGATGTAAATTGAGAATAGGTTGAAACCCCACCGCACAACTGATTGATTGCAAATGGCAAATTATTATGATTAAAACATGATTGTTTTGCTAGAATTTTTGGTTTGTTTCATGTGCCTCAGCAACACAATCCACACAGCAGCTCTGTAAAGGCTCTTCAGTTCCTGTAACACTTTTGAAACCATCCCTGATTTGATTTCTGCCTGGCAGAGGATTGTGAGAGCTCCTGTTTGTGACCTCGGTTTGTAACCTTTGCGCAGGCAATGGGATGAGCAGTTGGACCCTCGGCTGAACGCGAAGCAGAAAGAGGCTGTTCTGGCTATCACCACCCCACTCTCCATACAGCTGCCTCCTGTTCTTATCATCGGTCCCTATGGGACAGGAAAAACCTTCACTCTGGCTCAGGCAGTCAAGCACATCCTCCAGCAGCAGGACACCAGGTGAGAGGGGGCACTGAACGCAGAGCAGGGCTCCACTAGCTCAGAGGATGTGATTTTTTTGCTAAAATTCAAGTCAAAGGTAGAAATACAGAATTTCCACCCAGCTTAGAAACCAACAAACCCAAGCCGTCCTTCATTGTTTGGGATGATAAAGTAATTTTATAATCTTGGCTTGTGTTTGCCATTTAGAACAAAATGAATTAAAATGGAAGTTGTGTAGAATGGCTGTGATTTGCTCGGCATGGGAAGTTTTGCAGCATGGTAGATAATAAAGCTGGTCTTTAAAACAAGTCTAGATTAATTACAAAATGATTATTGAAAACCTGTTTGGTAACTGATAACTGAAGGGTTTGAGCTGAGGGCTGAATCATGGGAAGTGCAGTAGGTTAGTGAGTAGTTAATGAAGAAGAATGTGCAGGAAGATGGCCACTGTTTCCTTTCTTTTGTATTCTACTGCTTTGAATTGTTTTCTGTTTCTTCATTGCTTTTTTATTTGCATCCATTTATTCCAGCAGGATTCTCATTTGCACCCATTCTAATAGTGCTGCTGATCTCTACATAAAGGATTATTTACATCCATATGTAGAAGCAGGCAATCCCCAGGCAAGACCTCTCAGGTATTTTTTTAAGGCTTATTATGTATCTATAAAATACTATTCTTAAGAAAAGGTGTCTATAAAAAAAAGGTTAAAGAACATTTAAAAGCATATTGGCATTACCCGCAATGCTTTTAAAAACAGCCTAAAAGGAATGTAAAGTATTGTAACGTAATTTTCGGTCATTTGTTAAATAAAAATAAAGACATCCTTTTTTAAGCTTTTATTCTGTTGATAAATGTGTCTTTCCTAATGAGCAAACTTTTGATACAGTCCTCTAAAAGCTACTATGATAAAATAAAATGGGCTTTAGTTCTATTTTAATTTCTGAAAATTTTGACTCAAAATTACAAGGCTAATTTGGAAACTGGGGCTCCCCACCTGGCTTCTTGGAGAAACATTTTGGTGTCATAGGAGCTACTTACTTAGAGAAACGTGTGAAAGTAGTTTGGCCTCTTCTGATAAGTCAGTGTGAAGTGATTGTTTGTGTTGAAATGTACTTACTTAATGTGTATTGGGGAAATTGGTTTAAGAAAAAAAAGGAAGCAGAATCTTAAGAGCAAGGAGGGTAAACTTGCATGGAAATAGTTGAGGAAGATTTATTTATGGACATAAATCTGCTCCTGGGAACATTTTGCCCAGTAATCACAGTGTATACTTTATACTGCTAACTTGGTGTATATATATATATTTTTTAAATTATGGGCATCATTTTCTGAATGCCAGTGGGTGAGTTTATAATATTACTAAGAAAATGACTCTGTGTTTACTTGCTAGCTATTAAAAGCCATCCTGGACTTATATTTTATGCAATGTCAGTAAAGCCAGTGAAGTTATGTGAAAAGGCTGCATTTGCAACAGGTGTAAATTCTCTTAGGTCTGTTTGCTTTGGTTGCCATGTGACATTTTACAGAAACTGAGGGTCTGGCCAAGGGGAAGAAGGCAGTGTTGTTTTTTAAGATGTCTTTGATCTGGTTGTATTTTAACACAGATTGTCTTAAGGTGATTTGTAAAGCACTTTGGGATGAAAAACTTTATGGAGTCTGAATTTTCTGAAGGGAAAAAAATGTGTGTAATTGACCCTTTTGGGAATATTGAAGTGTGATTTAACAGTGCAAGGAGTTAAATACAGTTTTATTGTTGCCAGGCTGTTGCTACCTTGTTTTCAACTGTGTAGTTCAGTCTCAGAAATATGAAAAACATAAAAAGTAGTATATTTCTTATGGTTAAAATTTATTTGCATATTTGCCAAGAGAATCACAGCACATAACTTAAACGTCACTTTATGTTTGAAATGAAATTTAATTGTTGTAGTATTTGTTATAAAGCCTTCAGAAAGTGCTGCTGTAGATTATCTGATGCTGTTCACATAGACAGGACACCTCTATAAAAAATTGAACTTTAAAAAATGGAGGCACCTCTGGTGTTGTGTATATATGTTAATGGATCCACAATGTATGGTTGAAATAAAAAATCGGACAGATAATGTTGTTTGAGCACAAAGTCCATTAACCTGCTCTGGCAGGAGTTAAAGGTCAATTTTTCTGAATCCAAACTGGAGTTGTGTGAGACTCCCAGTTCAAAATTATTTATAGATGTACCTCCCTTATAGACTGTTGTAAAGGTGTATTTTCAAATTAAAATCATTACTGTTAGATTAAACAGGGGGATCTGAGCCTCTTGCAGTATTTAAAAGGAAGCATCAAGTGGAGTGGAAGCAGTTAATTATTCAAGGTAGATGTGCTGCTTGCAGAGTTCGTTGTGTTTTTAAATAACTGAACACTGCTGTAGATTTTATCCCTTATTTACTGTACAAGTTATGAGTTGGCTTACTAGGGAGAAACACAGTATTTTATAATATTTATGTTGTTTTTAAAGAAAGAGAGCTAAATTATTAAAGGTTTTGTACTGAAAATCATGTAGATATTTCCATGGGTAAGATGTACATTAAATAAATTATCCTGTCAGTGATGTGACATAAAAGTTTGAAAAGTACAGTTTGTGGGGATTTTTGTTTAAATATCATGTTATAAATTTGTATTATCTCTTAATAAAATAACTTCCTGTGCCCTTTGGAAAATACAGTCAGAGTGAACAGTGAGAATTTATGTTAAATCTAACTTCTCCACCTAAATGAAATACCAGTGAAGCCTGAAGGCCAAATTCTTATAGTCCTGATGCCCATAAACAGATTATTACCCAGAAAAAACCTATGCCCCTGGGTTTGATTAGATGAGTCAACTGTATTAGGGGCACACTCCAAAATCTGCCTTTTACTGGAGAAACTTGACACTGAAACAATTTCATATACTTATGTAAATGAATGCAGAAATGTTTCTGAAGAAATGAAACCCAAACCCAAGCTCCAGCTGGGAGGAGGGAGCCTGGATTAAGTGCTTCTGTTTGATGGTGAAACACCTGATTTTTAGTGTGCAGGGGCAGCCAGGCACATTTAGATGGTGAGTCAGAGATGGAAGAGGGAGTAATTGGCTCCTGATTTGTATTTTCTTTTACTCTGTGGATGTGCCTGTCTCCATCAGCTGCTGGAACCTTCTGGAGGTGGGTGCTGAGGTAGGAGAGCACTGTAGCAGGAGAATTCACATTATTCCCCTCTCCAAAAAGCTCCAGCAAGCAGATAGCAGCAATTCCACTGTATATTGCTGGGCAGTGGTTGAGGTATTATTATAATACGAATTTAGTATTATTTTACTTGCATATTTCAGATTTAGTTGTTTCCATATACTGATTTTATATTGATTACTAAGGGAAAAAGATGTTAATCCAGCCTTTATTTGTATATTGAGTATTTTTATTTATTCCTAAGCATGGTCTTTCTTAGGAATAAATAAAACTAATATCTTCAGTTCAGGAGTGTCATGAAATAAGGTGATTCTGTTAAAAATATCTCAGTGAAACCCCTTCAGTTAATTTTTTTACTACTTTGATCATAACATTCGTGTGTAAGTTCAGCATATATCCTGGAACCAGGTAGCTTTAGTATGTGGCTGCTAGCTGAGAATTATCCAGGTTATAAAAAATAGCCCATAGGAGCCAGAGTTGAATTAAAAAAGAAAGCAAACAGCAACCCAGACCAAAACCAGCAGGTTTTAAAAGACCATTGCCCCTTTTTCCAAATGAGTTCTTGTACTGAAAATGGAATTAATTCATCTTACCAAACATTAGTTTGGAAAATAAATTACTCTTCTGCCAATGACCTTCTTCTTGAAACTCTAGTTTCCATCTTATCCATCCTTAAAGGAAAAAGGGATTAAAAAAAGAGAACTTTCAAGTTCCAGGACAGGTTTTTCACATATTTTCTACATCTCAGGGAGCATACTGGTTTGTGAGCACACTGGTTTGTGAGAATGAGCCTCTCTTTGGAGATGGATCTAAACCAGGTGCTTTTAAAGTTTCCTTCAGGCTTCTTGGGACTAGTTAGATTTATTTTGTTTTTAGTGGTATCTTAACACAGACATGAAATTACCCTGCTAGATTTCCCTCTGAATTTTTGTGCTCTTTTTACTGGAGGGATTTCAGGTGAGCAGGGTGAGCAGTAACAGCACCAAAGCCGAGGAGGTGGGATGTATCCAAGAAAAGTTTATTGGAGGGTCCTGGCCTTTCTATTCTGAGCTGAGAGGAATCAAGTTCAGAACAGGGAAGTTTTGAAGAACTGAAGTTCAGTCCCCACTGTTGCAAGGAGTCACCAGAAGAAATCACTGTTGTAGGACGGGAGTGCAAATGAAGCTCTTTTTAGCCTCCCTCAGATTTCTGACTCCAGACTCCCCGTTTATTACATTTTAGAAGTGTATTTTAAGTGGCTAGAAGCAATCCCAGCCTGGAACTACTCGATTTGACTGACACTTGGTTGAAATAGTTGGGGAAACTTTCTTTTGTGATGCCATGGCAGGGAAGGTGATGGAAGCACAGGCTGGTCAGCTGCCAGCTTCTTGCATTCTTTGCCTCACTGGCTGGAGAAGCACACAAATTGAGGCTTCTATTCTAGGTATCCAGATGCCACAATTAGAAATAAATTTCCAAAGGAAATGCAGATTCCTTGCATGTTAACCAAGCATTAAATGCAGTGGATATATTCAGTGCCTTTGTTTGCAGAAGATTGAGTCCCTAATCTATAATCTTCTGGGATTTCCATTTTGAGGCAATGTTCCATGTATGTGCCAGTAATTTCACTGCCTGTGGTTTGGGTAAACCTTTACCCTGCGAGGTTTTAATTTCTCCAGAATTAAAGCCTTGATATGAGGAATTTGATGGGAAAAAAAATCTCTTGTAAGCTGTGGCTGGGTTTGGGTTCAAAGAACAAAGTGGCTTCAGCTTTTTCCCACTTTGTATCCAAATAATAATAAAATTTGTTGTGGGTCCTAATGAGTGTTTTGCTTAGTAGCTACCTGACTGCTGGAGTTCAAGAACTCGGCTCATGCAGGATTAAGACTAAACATTTTAGAAATTTAGTCTTTTGTTTAATCAGAAGGGCACTTTGCAGGGTGAAATGTTATGATTTGTGTTAAACTGGTAAACCCTATTTTTATAATTGGTTCTTCCATCTTGGAGGAAGAAACACCTAATAATGAAATTATGGGTGATTTTATTAGCCTGAGTTGCACCTGAGAAAGAAAGTCCTTGTTCAGTGAGGCTTAACTTCTCTCATGACATTTTCGAAGTAGTCACATCTGTCAGGTGTTTTTATGCCAGTGGTGAATAATAGCTCTGGGATACCTATTTGATCTCACATCAAAATAAAAGAAATTAATGGGTAAGCAGCAATGCAGTTTGAAATGCTGTCAGCCAATCTGTGAGTCACCCACAGTTGAATTTCTGTAATGAAAGACAGTGCATGGTATAATAATGTCTAATAACCATAATATTTTGCATTTCAATAGCACCTTTCATCCAAGAATCTCAAAGTGCTTTACAAACATAAACTCCCAATAAACTCAGTAATGCTCACAGTGCTCCTGTGAGG
The DNA here is from genome assembly GCF_050655825.1 of Lonchura striata. Lineage (NCBI taxonomy): Eukaryota > Metazoa > Chordata > Aves > Passeriformes > Estrildidae > Lonchura > Lonchura striata. The sequence continues at coordinate 4,744,562 of NC_140720.1, read as the reverse complement.
TGGTGGGTAAGTATAACCTCAGTTAAGGTTGGAAAAGTGAAGCACACAAAAGCTGAGGATTAAAAAGCTGGGATAATTGGAGCAGGGGTTATCTTGCTCCCTTGTTGTAGATGTTAGGCCATGACTTGGTGTAATAACAATTTATCAAATAAAGCTCATCCCTTTGATAGCTGAGAAGAAATAAATCTGTGGGGGTAACATAAGAAGCCTCTTGTTCTGAGAATGACTCAGGAGTGTGGGGGTTGTTCCTGCACTGAACTCAGTTTTACCTGGAGTTACCTTTGGTCTCCAAATCCTCCAGTGGATTTGCCTTGGTTGTGTTGTCAAATCAAAAATTGTTCAGGGTACTGAGGTGCCTTTGAATTTAATTTTGTCCAAAATGGACAATGTATCTTCAGGAACCAGATTTATTCTAACGCTAGTACTCGTTTCTCTCGCATCACATGGAGCTCAGCTGTAATTTTCAGACGTGGGTGGACATGTGATATCTAGAGTCCAGCCAGTGCAATCATGCTCTGCAATTAGGTGCATAATTACACATTTCCAAACACTTTATTAATAATTTGGGATTTGAACTATGGGTGCAGGAGAAATAAAATAATGAATAGATAAACCGAACAGTATTAAATCCCATATTTAGAACTGAAATTAATTAATTTCATCTTTGGAAATAAATTTAAACTTTAATTTCTGTACAATAACTTCTTGTAGTTTAAAGGTTCTACTTCAGATTTATAGTTATTGATAGAGATTATGGTGGTGAGAAACACCTGATGGAGGTGTCACAAGGCACCTTTATCCAGCTCCTCGCTGGATGTGTTCACCCTGTGGAGTTACTTGTCCTCTGTGTTCTGGGGCACAGCTTTGTGTCTTCTGTAGCCAAACTGGCTGTAACAGGTCATCCCTTCCTGAGAAAAATTCATCACTGATCCCATGGGGTGGTGGTTAAGATGTGTCTTGGAAGGGTCCAATCTGAAGTCCAGCCAATGTCCTCATATTTTAGACTCCAGCCAAACTTCTGGCACTGTTTTCCCATTCTTTTATCCAGAGTATCACAGTTATGGCCCTGTATGATAAAAAGATGAATCCACCTCATGTTTGGTTTGTAGAATTCAGATAACACATGGGATGGGTGAAAGGAACAATGAGATTTGAATGTATTTCATGTATCAGCTGCAGTGGCTGAGATGTGCAGACCACTGTCAGTTCCATACTCTGGGCTATAGTTACATTGCAGGCCAGCAAATATTTATTTTAAAATTAGTTTATTGTAGGTTTAATATTAAATAGGCTTTGATGTGAGGATGACAGGACATAAATATTTGAAGAATTTACAGATGTCTCTATGTGAAATAAAACCTGCTAACTGTTCATGTATGTAAAACTGCACTGCAATAATAGAAGGTGAAGCCAAGACATTTTAGCATGTAAGTGCTGTTTTCTTCTTGAAGATGATGTCTATTTATCAGGAAACAGAATATTAGTGTTTGAAATATTTGAAATGTGAGGCTGTGTTCAAAGCTCATGGAAAATAAGCCCCTTTTTCTTTCCTAGGGTATATTTCCGAAATCGCTGGGTAAAGACTGTTCACCCAGTTGTGCATCAGTACTGTTTGATTTCAAGCACACATTCCACCTTTCAGATGCCACAGAAAGAAGACATTCTTAAGCAACGAGTAATAGTTGTTACTTTAAATACATCACAGTACCTATGTCAGCTGGATCTTGAACCAGGTGAGAGAATTTCTAGACAAGAAGTGTCCATGCTTAAGAAGTATCTTCCTCTTGCCACTCTTGGTCCCTTACCCAATTCTTGGAACTGTTAAAAAATAAAGTAAACTATGATAATCTTAATATGCTCATTTGTTTTTTTTTTATGAATAATTGTTTATTTAAAAAGCTGTAAACTGTTTGCATTCTAATTAACCTTTTGCTTGTTCTTTTTTTTTTTCTCCTTCTTTAAAAAAAATTAAATAAAGAAGCAGTGCTATCTATGATCTGGTGTTTCTGAGATCCAAGAGGGAAAATTCTGTTTGAGATTCTGACTTTGAATATTATGCTCATTAAGGTCATTACTCAGTGGAGCATGTAAGCATAAATAACAGAGAGCTTTTTTTCCTTATTTTGTGAGTTGTTTAGCTTTTCAAGCAACTCCCACACATACAAGCCCTGTCTTTGTTAACATGATACATTTAGGGTTGTTTTCTAAACTGAAATATATTAGACTGATTTTCTGGGGCAGAGGCTGCTTAGGGTTTATTATTTTCCTGATCTCCAAATTAAATACATCTGCTTTTTGGAGATCGTGGAATTTCTTTACATAAGTTGTTAGGATTAGTTGTTTATGGCTACATTTAAGCATTTGTTGCAACAAAGAAAACTAATATGGAATTTATGGTAAATATTTTTGGGTCTTTAGATAGAAATAGCTGCTTTGTTTGGCAGCGGGCTGTGTACAGTCATGCCATAGCAATGTGCGTGCAGCTGTATGAAATTTGTATTTTCCAAAGAAAATTGCTACATATTTATGTATGCAATCTGAATTGGATGGTACACTAGGTCCTCTAATACTTCATTTTAAACCTTAATATATCACAAACTTCAATGTCTAAAATCACTCCTATACCTGTCCTGAGTTTAGATTTTATAAAATATAAGTCTACAGTGGCCAAGTTTTTTTTTCAAGTGCATGTTCTCCAGTGCATAGATTCCCACCAAACTTTTGGTCCAATATTATCATAAGGTTGAATTTAAATTTTCCTTCAACTTCTGTTCCTTTTTTCCCCCTCAACATTCCTTTAAGCCCATAACCAGCAAAGTGCTCAGGTATGTGTGCAATTTTAATGGGAACTTTAGTATATAAAATAGTTACTAGGACTCAAGTACACGAGGAATTCCTTGTGACTGTCCAAAGCTCTTCAAGTCTCATGGTGGCAAAATAACTTTCAGATTTGAGAAACCCTTTGAGGGATGGTTTGCCAAGAGATATTTCTTCTTGGGGTAAGGAGGGCTCAGATAAAACGTGTTTAATTTCATATGTATCACAAGAAAGAGGCAGACCTGGGGCCTCCTGCTAATGTCACTGGCAACCAGGTGACCACTGTTGGTCATTTGATGGGTGTGAAAATTGTGTGGTTTTCAGTAGCTGCTAGAAATTAATTTGTGTAAGCCTTACTTTTTTAAATTCAATTTTGGTTACTATCAGAATACAGAATGTTAAGTTCAATTTATTTTTATCAATATTCATTTTATCAAATTTCAAGTTTCATTTATTTGCTGATATCTCTGTTTTACAGGGTTTTTTACACACATTCTGTTAGATGAAGCTGCTCAAGCTATGGAGTGTGAAACGATTATGCCTCTAGCATTAGCTAACAAAAACACAAGAATTGTCTTGGCTGGAGACCATATGCAGGTAAGAGCTATGCAATTTTTGAGTATGAAGTGCATATGTATAATATTTGTATTTATCTATTTAAGTTTATTTATCTGCACCAAATCATATAATAGATGGGGAAGCCAAGGAGAATTCCAGGGATGTTATCTAAGATGTGAGGATATTTATTACAGTCAGGAGTTTATGACTGTATTCCCTGTTGATTTTTAAAAGAATTCAAGAATACTGAGAATTAGAATTGAGAGAACTTTAAATTTTTATTAGAAGCATCTAATCTGGTGAAGATTTGAACAAGTAAGAAATGGGAAGTTGAAACTAGCCAGTGCTTTTATGTTGCTGCAAAGTGCCTAGGAGCTGCTTGGTTTGGAGAGTTTAAAACACTGATTATGCCTGTCATTTTTCAGCCTGTAGGCATGCTTGGAAAAGTCAGTTTTACTTGCTTTATTGATTTAGGTCAGATTTATTTGTTTTTATAGTTTTGCCTTTAATTCTATTTGCATCTCACAGTAGCAGTAGGGTGGATGTTTGCTTTGGTACAGTAACAAACTCAGAATGTGTGTTGCCACTAATAATTTAACACTACTGGATAGTTTCAATTATATTAGTAATGCCAAGGACTGGAGTAGTGCTTTTTAAATACTGCTCTCAAAATGCTTTTCAAGAGTTTGGAATTCTTACTTCAGGTTTGATCTTATCAGACCAGCTGTGTGTATGAATTCCTCCCAGGGCTTGTGTGACTCAGGCTGCTCTATAGCTCAGGGTCTTACAGAAGATCCTCTATCAGGTGTCCAGTATTTAAATTTCAAAAACTAATATGTAGCTGACTCATATAAATTCAGAATGACAAAATAGGTTGGCTTAATTTCTACACTTGGAAATTGTATTTTAAGAATCTGATTTTCATCTTCCTTGATTCTATTTTGCCTGCTGTAGTAGATGTTGGTTTTATTGTTAAACAAGCCCAGTAGGAGTTTAGTAAATAGGTCACTGGGTTTTTGTTTTTTCAATAACATTTCTATTTAACTTTTTAAATGGTACTAACATTTCTTTGTTTTCTGATTTGTACTATTTGTGGTAATAACTGACTTGTAGAAGTGGTTGTCAGAATAATGGTGTAAAGTCATTCTAGACAAAGTTGGGAGTGTTAGATGTAAATAGAAGGGCTTTTTGCATAGCTATGGAGTATTTTATTGTTCCTTTAAGACCATGCTGGTCTTTTGTTACTTTTCTGGGAGGCAGGAGCATTTCTTTGGAATAACCATGGCCTGTGTCTTCCAACGATGAATGTGCAGTGAAAGGGAGGTTTCATTTTTGGGTTGATGCAAATACATATGTTTGGGAGCATGAAATTCCGAGTCCACCCATTTAGTTACATTTTCTTTGTGTGTGTGTGTCTATTACAGCTCAGTCCTTTTGTCTACAGTGAATTTGCCAGGGAGAGAAACCTTCATGTTTCCTTGCTCGACCGGCTCTACGAGCACTACCCTGCCGAGTTCCCGTGCAGGATCCTGCTCTGTGAGAACTATCGCTCCCATGAAGCAATCATCAAGTAGGTGTGAACTTTTTCACTCTATCATGTGCTTCTTCTGACTGCTGCCTTCCAGTGAACCAAAGAGCCGAGCACAGCTGGAGTGTTTCTGTCATGAAATCTTACTTGTTTCAAAGTTAATTAGTAATTCTGTGTGGTAATTTGGACTCCTAGAGCAGCTGCCAGGGCTGTGGGACAGAGCCCTCATTCAGGTGGGGATGCTTTGGCTGCTTGCACACTAAACCAAAGAAGAGCCAACTTTCCCTTTTTAACCACCCATCAGTTTATTATATAGCTCTGTGCTTCTTTGAACCATATCAGAATTTAAGATTTACTGGGGTGGATTATCTTGGAATGGTAAGCTGTGGGCAATGTAAGGAACATATGGATATGCAACTGTGAATGGAAAAAATAGGTCAAATTTTGAGCGTGTTTCTTTACTGTTGACATCTTTTATTACTTCTTTCAAGACACATTAATCAGAGGGTTTGCATTTTTATGCTGTGATAAACTAATGGCTGCCAGTGTAATGATCTCATCCATGAGCTGTGCTGGAAAGAATAAGTGCAATCATGGGGAAAAATGCTAAAGTTTAAATCCTGGCTCAAATATGTACTGAGGAATATTATGTTGGTATCCAGTCATACTAATTAGGTTATCACTGTGTTCAAAGCAAAGGCAGAAATATTTAAGTGCTCTGGGGAATCAAAAGTGAGAATGTAAAATATTTTTTACATAGCTTGATCTGTCTTCACTTTATGGACTTTGTAGTTACAGGCTGAGTGTTACTGAATTTCTTACCCATTTTTTGAGTTTCTGAGTTTGAAATGAGAGAACATCTTTAAAGGAAGGGATCACTTCAGCTTTTCTTTAGAGATCACTTCCATGTCATTTATCTCTGAAAGATCATGAAAATTCACTTCAGCAGCTGGAGTTCAGACAGGGAGTTCCAAAAAAGATCCACTTTGTTGAACACCGAGGTGAGGATGCAGAAACACCACTGGGGCTGGTTGGATCTCTGGTGTATGTCCAGTGTGCCCAATTCCACTGGGAGGTGTTGCTGTGTGAGGTCAAACCAGCTGAACACTCTCATGGTGGTCCCTTTAGGAGATGTCTCAAGTCTCTTTTTTTGTGTATTGTGGAATTTCCCCTGACAAATGGGACCATGACATTTAGGACAGAAGTATAGGAGGATGAAGGGCTCATTAATCATCTCTACCTCACTGAAGCAGAGACACCATGAGAAATAGAGGAAAGCAGGAGCCATTAGTTCAGCCTGACTTTGGAGCTGTAATTGGAAAAAGCAGCCCATACAGAAAAGTTTTGTTGTTTAATGAGATGTCATTACTGAAAGTTAATTTGCAGAAGCGATATGGTTAGTTTTGCCCCCTGGCTGCTGGGGAGTGACTGCCGCAGCCTAACCCAGAGAGGAGCCCAATGTTCTTCAGGGTTGTTCAGGGTAAGCCAGTTCAGGTGAGGGGTGGGTTGCAGTGCTTTGATGGTGATTTTGTAGCAGGCAAGTTTCTGTGTCTTTTCCATGAGCAACTGTTTTCATCTTAAGCTGCAATAGCTGGAATCCTGGAAGAACTGGATGGACCCCTAGCTGCACTGTCTCCTGCTTTGGTTGTCTTCATGTCAGGCTCTACTCAGGTTTCTGCAGCCTCTGAATGCTATCCAAAGAACATTAAGGTTGGAAGCTGAGCATTGAAAGGGAGATGATACCAAAATTCACTCATTACTGGAAGCCAGTGCATTAATTTAGCTCTATTGTGCAATAGCATACATCATTTACAACACTCCTTGCTGCCTTTTTGTCTCATTCCATTCAGTTTGCCTTATCCCTCCTACTTTTACCATGAAGTAGTTCTTGCCTCATTTCTTTTTCAGTCAGCCAGCTGCTGGAATGGCTGCTGCCAGCAGAGGAACTCTATTCTGGTTGTGTTTCTGGTCCTTAGCAACATAGATGAGCCTGGAGTAGAAGTCACAGAAGAAAAGCTTGGTTGACAGCTGAACGCTTGGCCTGCGTTGTGCTCAGTGCACACGAAATCTGTAGTAAATTTATCTTCCAAGTTCAATAACTCTTAACTGACATGAGCAAGCTCATTGTCCAGCCTGGGGAATAACCAGTGCCAGACAGCAAGTGTTCTTTTTGCCCAGTTTCCAGCCATCAGAACTTCTGAGTGGAACAGCAGTGAGAATGTTCATAACTTTGTCAAGCTTTAGATGAGAAGAAAAAACAGCCTTTGTAGAAAAAGTGTTGGAGAAGCATATTTTTAGTGCCTTCTGCTGTGTCTGTAGAAGGGAAATATCAGTTCAGAGAAATCATTTGAAGATGCTGAATAGTAATCAGTGGTTCTGTTTTCCTTATGAAGTATTTTATGGTTGCATATTTCATCAGGGAGATTTGCATATTTTATCAGTGAGCTCATGTGTAGACTCCACATTTTACCCTGTTTTGCCTCGTTACAGTTACACATCCGAACTTTTCTATGAAGGCAAATTGATGGCAAGTGGAAAGCAGCCAGCACACAAAGATTTCTACCCTTTGACTTTCTTCACAGCACGTGGAGAAGATGTGCAAGAAAAAAATAGTACAGCTTTTTACAATAATGCAGAGGTAACTCTTCTTTGCTTTCACTGTTGATTGTTTTTTTAAAGCTCCACTCCCCCAAATTTACTGATTTATGCTCAGTGTGGGTGGAAGACATAAATTGTCCTCTACTAGGAGAGTAGAACATGGAGTTTGCTAAACATGATGTAATGAAAATTGCAATTGTAGTAAACATTTCGACTAATTTACCTTCTTTTTTTCTCTGCAAATTGTAAGCTGCATCTCATTCTCCCAGGCTCATTCTTCAGGAGAGAAGATTTGTCTTTCCTGATAATTTATGTGACATTCTGATAGATGTATCTTAGCAACTGAGAGTAACTGCAATTTGAAGTAAAACTTAGATTTCTTTGACTGTTGTAGAAATGTTCCCACTCAGATAAGAGTCCTCTGGAGTAACATTTCACATTTCCTTTAATATGTTTAGGATCAGTGCATAACTGATAATGTGCAGATGAGATTCTTTTAGGTGAGAACTTATTCTCTGTTTGTTTCACATAGATTTATTGGTATTTTTCTACAATTACTTTCATTCTCATTCCTTCCCTTGTTTTTAAAAGAACCAAACAACCCAAGCCCACAAAAACAAACACATGCAGCAGCACCCACCTCCCACCTTCTGACTTGATAATGCATTTCATAGTGGAAGATGCCTTTTTCCAGTCACCTCCAGTTAGGGAGGGAGGGAAAATCAAAGAAATAGCAGTGATTTTCATAAGCTTAGGAGGAATTTCTGGGTAGTGCTTGTTATGAAGCACTGCAGAGCTGCCTGTTTCCCCTTGTTGATCATGGTGGGGTTCCACTACTGCACAATTTGAAACCTATTTGCTGTTGTTCTGCTGTACTTGTTAAACATTCTTTGCTGCATTAAAATATCTTCCTAAATATGAAGCCCCAGTGACTTCTGGACACCTGACTGCTTTCATTAATCGACTTGGATTGCTTTGCCATTTCAAAAAAAGTTGTAAAAGACCTAAAAATATCTTCAGTGGCCAAGTAACTGTCTGAAAACTGTGAGTCATTAATGGCCACAGGCAGAAATGAAGGACAACAGCTTCTTAAACACCAGCAGGAAAAGCTGGAATTAGATGATGAGGGAGATTTTTTCTGTCTGACCCTTAATGGATGTTTGCATTGGGGCAGCTTGTGGTTCATTGATGCCTATATTAAGAATTGTTCTGGGAAATACACTTTCCCTTGTCGGTCTTCATTTTAAAATTTCTCTATGTGGTATTAAATTGAAATGCATACCCAGAAGCTATATTTCAGAGAATCTTGCCAAAATACGTACAAAAGATCATTATTTTTGTGCTACAGGTTTTATAGATATCAAAGTTTATTCTATTACCCTTTTTTAATAGAGCTGGCTTTTAAATGCAAGAATTGATGTCACAAAAATATTCAGGACATGCTTAAAAACAGTCTCATATTTTCACTGTCCTCTGAAATTGCCAAAAATAATCTATTTGTGACTTTTTAAGGATTAACAGATTTCTTTTTCTTTAAGAGGCTGAGCTTGCATTTGTGATGCTGTAGGAAAACAGCACCATGAATTACCATGCTTTAAATAGCTGGAGAAATATTTATTTGGAAAAAAAAAGAAAAAAAAAAGGAATCACAAACCTTCTATATGAGATTACTCAGAAATGCCTTTTACAGTGCAGTACCTCTGGTGTGTTGAAAGGAGCTGCTCTGGCAGGAGGTTACTTGGAGGCTGTCTCCTCACAGGGGGAGGTTTTCAGGTTTTATTACACATTACTCTTCTCAGGTAGCACATTTCATAGTATTTCACAGAGAGGAACTAGCAGTTGATGAATTATCTGAAACTCCCAATGGTATCCTTTGGAATGGGAGATCATTGTGCTCTGGTATATGGATGCTGTGTCTAGAGCTATCAGACATGATAAGATGACATATATCAAATGCAGAATAAAAATTAAATTATAGCAATTTGGGCAGTACATTTACTTACAGAAATAAGTTGAAATATGGCAAGAAATGTCCTAGTGCACTTGTCATTTCTGTAAGAACCTAATAATGAAAATTAAGATTATTAATATAATTTTGAAGTTTATAATTTTAACTGTGACTTTTGTGGGAAAGCTTATTTCTTGATAAAAAAGGATGCTGTATAGTGAATACATTGTTTTACCCAGGATATTTTGGAGTATCACTGTAGATGCAGTGATATCATTGCTTGTGTAACACTGTGTCGTGTAAGTGTTTCAAAGCCTCAAAGCTTTAACTCCCTTTCCATATCAAGGACTGATGCTCGCTGGGGCATAACTTTTAAGAATCCTGCCTTTTCCCCAAGGTGTTTGAAGTGGTGGAGCGTGTGGAGGAGCTGAGGAGGAAGTGGCCAGTGGCCTGGGGCAAGCTGGACGACGGCAGCATCGGGGTGGTGACCCCGTACGCTGACCAGGTGTTCCGCATCCGCGCCGAGCTGCGCAAGAAGCGCCTGTCCGACGTCAGCGTGGAGAGGGTGCTCAACGTGCAGGGTGAGCAGCTGGGCTGGCCCCACAGCTGGGCTGCCCAAGGGCAAATGTGTCTGCTGCAATAAGAACTCAATGAAATTACCCTATAGTTTGCTAAAATTACCCTCAAGCCGTGGGAGCAAAAGGAGAGCTGTGGTACAGATGTTGCTCCAACGTTGACTGTAAACTCAGTGGATGTGAGATTTATCCGATTTATCTTTTCTCAAAAATATATCTTTATCTTTCCTCAGAATGAAGTTTAGCCTTACTTAAAAAATAAGTTGAGTGGAAATTGTGGAAAGCGATAGGTTTTTAACAGAATTTTAATGTTTTTAACAAACTGATAGGTTTTAGAGTTCCAAATACAAATGTAACAGAGCTTTAGCCTCAAAATGTTTCACTGATTTCTTTTCCATCTGTGGAATAAACTGCAAGGAGTCTAAAAATTTAGGTGTTTCTTCCTGAAATCACATTGATAACAAGGATTTTGTGTAGGCATAGCCTGTTGCTAGGTTGCACTTCTAGTTAGTAATAAACAAAGGCAGATGATAAAGTAACTGAGTGACAGTGAGTGGTTTGCTCTGTTTTTTCATGGTGGATATTCATGTATTTGAGATTTTTAAAATATGAATCAAGAATGTCCACAATTTATTTTTAAGGCAGAATAAATAAATTCAAGATTTGTTATTGACTCACAGGCAATGCTGTAAAGATAATTAATATTTCAGGAAGTTCAGGAGTGATTAATATCAAGGTGAAAAAGTGATTTTTTTAAAGAGGAAGTATTCTTGTAATGGAATATGCTATTTATAGTGCATCTTTTAAAATTTTTAAATCTTATTATTCTTGCATAAAGCTCTTCATGTGAAGGGTAACTATGAGTTCAGAACATCTAGGTGTGAAATCTGGCTGGCAAGGGCAGTGGTAGGAACAGAAATAGCAACAATTATCTCAGAGATGTTTTTTGTTTCACTTTAGGAAAACAGTTCAGAGTTTTGTTCCTCAGCACAGTACGAACACGGCACACATGCAAACATAAGCAAACTCCAATTAAAAGGAAAGAACAGTTACTGGAGGATTCAACAGAAGACTTGGATTATGGTTTTCTGTCTAATTACAAACTTCTCAACACTGCCATTACAAGAGCACAATCCTTGGTAGCTGTGGTTGGAGATCCTATTGCTTTATGTTCCATTGGAAGATGCAGGTACTTTCTCTATGTTCCTTGGTTAATCAGGGCTAAGGGTACTGGAAAATGTGTTTAGCTGTGACTGATGGATTCAGGAAAAGTGAGGGTTGTCATCATGTACAACAGGGAAAAATGTGAGACACCTACACCTGGCCACTAGAAAACTGTCTTTTCATATATTTATAATTGCTCAAATTTTCACTTAACAATTGAACATGCTTCATTTTACTTTCTAGTAGGGTTTTTTTGTATACCCATTAGAATTTTATAAACAAATAAACGTAATGCATAATTTGGAGTTTAAAATTGTGATGTAATGTATTGGAATATTATGGCAGTCGTAAGATGATAGAAGACTTGAAAAACATTATTTGTGTTTTGATAGGTCTTCATGACACTAGGAAAAAACTTGTTAAGATTTGAGTGAATTTACATTTTATAGACCTAAATGAAGAAATGAAAAATGCTGAGATATGTAAACACTTACGTTAAAGGTTCCAAGTTCTCGTTCTTCAAAGGGTTTTTTTTCGATGGAAGAGCTGAAATTTTGAGATGATCAGAGATAAACCCTGCAGCTTATTGTCGAAGAGAGGAAACAGTGCACTGACTACATTATTAAAATAAAGCTAAAAATACATGTTAGTTGTTATATCTATGTTGTGTTCTACTTTCCTGAGCAATGCTTCTGCTGCTGTATTGAAAAGGGATGTGGTTTTCAAAGATTAGAGTTGAAAAAGCCAAATGGAATTCAAACCTTTGTTTACTGTATTTATGAAATGTAACCTGAATTTCACCACTTCCCTGCTGGGGCCATGTCAGGAGTATCTGTACATGAACGCAGTGATCTGCTTTAAATGGCTTCTAACATCTTACTGACAGAGAAATAATTGTGGGTTTAGTTCACTTTTCCCTTTACCTGGTTGGGTTTTTTAGGCACGGAGTGGTTTATGTAATGAGCTGATGAGAAGGAGCCCCTGTGCCTCCCAAGTGCTCCTTCAAAATATTTGAAATAGGGTGTGCAAAAACATAATAAAATAAAAATATAGGCTGTCAGCATGGTAAATAAATTACAGGGCTGGCAGTTAAGGATTGGGTTTGCATTTTGGAGACCAGCAGCTGTTTATAGATGTAGAGCTGCTCCAAATTATAAAAGTGAAAGATAATTAAGAAACAAGGAGCACTGAAACTTTATTAAGCTGTATCTTGAGCTTTCGCTTTAATACACCATTGTCTTGTTTCACTGAATAATTGAATATTCACTCTTTGAAAATAGTGCTGGAGGGGCTCAGGGAGGCTGCTGGGAAGATGGTTCTTTTTTAGTACAACAGGAGTAGAGAAGTCTGAAAGAAGTGACATTTCGTTAGCAAAAACAGACCTCAAAAAAGTTAAGAGTGTACTTGAATTTTATAAATATTCTAATACCTGTCAAAATGAGTCAAGACTGTAATGATAGTTGTAGAGAGCTTTGTGAAGCATGCCCAGGGTAATCATTACATTCCTGTGTGCTCCAGCTGGACTAGACAGAGCTGTTTTGGCAGACACCCCCTTTAAAGTCCTGAGCACACTCAGAGGCAGCAGGGTTTTATTCTCTGTTCTTACACCCCAGAACAAGTGTTCCATGTGTAGAGAGACTGCTTGGGGCATTCTCAGCATTCTCAGCAAAAGTGGATTTGTGGTACTTGGCAGTAGGTTTGGTGACTGAACAGATTAATCAGAGGGAATTCCATCATTAAAGCATCCCGATGATGCATTTAATTTTTGTTTTTAATTCTCATTTAAAATCTTGCAAGATCTATTTGCCTTAGAGCAAAATGCAGAAAAAGGGCCAACTTGCATCCTAAATTTTAAAAGAGCATTTCTTGCCTCTATGAAATCACAACAGAAATGGGCTTTTAGAGAAAATGATTTTGAATTCTTAAAAACATTGCTAGCATCACAGCATTCTTGCAAGGCAGACATTTGTTCTTTCTCACAAAATCAGCTACTCAGCAAAATGTGACACTGCTGGTACAATCAATGTTCAGCAGTGTCTCATTTTGCAGGTTTTGGGAAAGAACACTGCTTGCTGATAGGCCAGACCTTATTACTGAAGGGCGAACAAGCAGAAGTTACAGTCAAGCACACCTTTACTCTTTTTATTTTTGAAAGAGATACCTCAGTCAAGTTTGTCGGGTTTTTTTAAAGTGACATCTTCAGACCTTATTTAAATAACTTTTAAGCTTCAGTAACTTCACCCAAAAAGTTCCTTTTGAGGTTAAAACCAAAAATCATAAGTGTAACATTTTGTGTGGATCCTGCTGTGGATGTTAACCAAAGAAAAAAGACTTTTTTTTTTTTTTTAATATAAAGCAGTATAAAGACATATCATGAGAAAGCAGACGACAGGGAGGAATGTTCTTTTAGTACATGGTTTCAATAATTGCTCCATCCTCCAAAATGTTGGAAACAGAATTTTCATAGACAAGTCATGCATCATCTGGTGGTTGTTTTCTTAGCTCAAAAATACTTCTGTATGTTATAGAGAAATCTGACATGCACTAGAATTCATGGTTTTGTTTGTTTACCACTAGAGGATCCCAAAGAATCTCTAGAAACTCCCAAAAATACTAATTCTCACGTGCCTCTGAAGTGTTTCAGTGGAGTGTTTTTGAGGGCATATCTCAAAACCCTTTGTATTTGTCTTTTGTTAGCTTTGGTATTTGTTAGCTGAAGGATCTGCCTAAATTCAGAAAATGTTCTTGACATCTTCTAGGACTGAGAATCTGTGTAATTCCTGTCACTATTTGAGCTTAAATAAATGCCTTAAATAATCCATTCCAGAATTTTAAGCACGGAGTTTGCTGGTTTTGGTTTTTGTCGTGGTTTGACGACAGTTTTCTGGGAAAAAGTTCCGAGTTGAAGCTGTCCCTGGCGTTAATATCAAATGTGTGCCCAGCCAGTGCTGTGGCCTGATGCACATTGAGAGAGCTGTGTGCCCATTTGGAATGCCTGGGGAGCTTTGCTCTGTGCAGTGGGGTTCTGCTGCAGAGAGCAGGTTCAGGGTGGGTGGATTGGTGTGTGAAATGAGCACACACAAACCATAAAAGTGTCCCACAGTTATAATCAATCTGTTTTCATTTTAATAACAGCCATTGAGCCTTCCTCACTGTTTGTAAAAATCATTTCCATAGGAAGTTCTGGGAAAGGTTTATTGCCCTGTGCCACGAGAACGAAAGTCTTCATGGCATCACGTTTGAGCAGATCAAAGCTCAGCTGGAAGCTCTGGAATTAAAGAAAACCTACGTGTTGAACCCTCTGGCCCCCGAGTTCATCCCCCGAGCTCTGCGGCATCAGCACTCAGCCAACCCCACCAAACAGCAGCAGTCACCTCCAAAGGTACAGTGCTCCTGCTGATGCTTCTGTCAGCACTGCAGGGGAATCCAGAGAAATAACATGAAAGGTTTATGGAACAAGCTGTTTGTTTTAAAATTGCATCAGTGCAATCAGATATGAATGCAAATTCCAGAGGGATCCTCAGCATTTTCAAGTGAAAGCTCTAGACTTGTATTACCATGAAGTTTTTAGCCATCTAGCTTGGGGTTGTCCAAGCCTTGTTTCCTTACTAAAGCACACCATGGCTCACTCTGGCTTGCTTGTTGGCAGTTTTGCAGTGACCCTGGAGAACTTCAGCCATGGAAATTCAGGATTTAGTTAAACCAGATTAAACCCTCTGAGCAAGAGCCAGTCCCTGTCCCAAACTGTGCTCTGACTGTACCCCAAGAAACAACAGGTTGATGCAGACAGTGACAAGGAGTAAAAGAAGCCAGCAAAATAATAGCCAGAAGGGATTTGGTTTGGTCTAAAAACTACATGTAAAATTCGAGGACTTAAGTTATGTAAGATAATTTTTGATGTAATTAAAAATATGTTGTAAACTGGTTTATTGCATAGATTAGCACAGTGATTATGTCCTTCAGAAGACCAGATTTCATTAGCATCAATAGGATAAAAAGATAAAATTACCTCTGAATGGTAATTTCATCAGGTCTTTTTATAAAAGCAGGTGAAGAAGTGATGAAAATACATAGCTTCCTTAGGATGATAAAGAACAATAGTACATTTTAGAGCTTTCTTGGGGGGTGATATATTAGTAATGAATTATGTTTTTGTATCAAAATCATTTAGGTTATAATTTAATTAAATTGTGTTTAGAGATGGAACTGATATGCAGGTTGTCAGCTTTGTGATGCACTCAGTGTACAGGAAGGAAGAACTGCACATATTTCCCATAGCTTTGCATTTTCGTTCCAGGCTGTATCATTGAAATGAGATTTTTACGACAGGTTGTTTTAATACAAAGAGGAAAAGCCTTCCCTTTGGCAGTCCTTCCCAAAAGGGAGCTTGTAAGGGAGAACATTTGGTTTCTTCATCAAGATGCATGCATTACTTTCTGAAACAAACACCAGATTTCTAAAGCTTCTAGTCATGTGTCAAAACACTGGGCCTACAGAAGACTAGAAATTACAAAATTGTCTTTAAAAACCACTGCTGTGCTCTCATTTTTCATGAGCTCCTCAGTCTTTTCCTTAATAATAGAACATCATGATTAATACTTTTAGTTTCCTAAATGAAAAAAACAAAGTACTTGAAAATGCCGGCATAGTACATTTAGGAAAAAAAGGGGAGTGAGTGTCAGGGAAAGTGAGAGTCTCATAAGTAGACAGCTCTGTTTATTTTGCTTTCGTTTGTTGGTAAACTAAGCCCTTGTGCTGTTCCAACTGCCAACACTCTATTTTCATCTTAAGATCTGAAGTGCTTAAACCACCTGTATCACAATTCTAAATAAAATCTTCCCTCTGAATGCAATTGACAGGTAGTGTGTGCAGTAACAGCACAGGTAATAATCAAATACTCTGAGAATACAGCTGGGATCAGGGATGCATTTCTCTTTGCTCAAGTTTTAAAAGCAGATGGTTGGTTTTGCTTATTTTAGACATCCTAAGCACAGTATATTTAACATTAAAAATGAAGGATTAAAATCTAGTGGTGGTGTATTTTGTAGCAAAAAAATAAGAACAGTCCTCAATACAGTGTTTTGCGGCGAGTTTATGGACTTGTGCAAATCAGGGCTCGTCTTTCACATGTGCTGAAAAGTGGTTTTGTACAAACAGCACTTCTAACTCAGCAGAATTGCTCCTGGATTTATGTAGGGACATCAAAAACCTCTTTGCTGTTTAGATTTTAAAGAAGGAAAAATGTTTCAGTCTTGTCTGAGAGGCCAGCAGCCAGCTTGGAGCTGTGAGGGCAGTGCCCTGCCCCATGTTCGTGTGGCTTGGCCAGGCATGGCAGTGGGAAGGAGGCTTGGAGCTGCATGGGGACAGCCTTTATTGAAGGTGATGATGTGGAAAGGGAACGTTTCCAGAACTCGGAGCTTCCCTCGGGGTAGTTCACGTACAGTAAATTCAGCTCAGAGTTTACAGCTTTCCTACCTCCCACTCGCTGCCTGCCAGCTTTGGGTCTGGGTTCAGGCACTTAAATCAGGGTGCATCATCATCCCAGACATTTCCTGCAGTCAGTGAGGATCACAGGTCAGAGTAAATCTCTGGAGAACTCTCTCTACTCCTGTTTGCTGACTGAAGGGGGATCCAAGGAATGACGAGGCTGAAGTGTTTAAACCACCTGCACTCACCCAGATCTTGGTCTGGGCTTCCTCTGAGAGCCTTTATGTAATGTGGATTTTTATATTCCAAAGGTGCAGCGAGTTTTTAGAGGAAACTGAGTGTGTTTGTGCACCAGTGTTGTCAGTCACCATCAGTTCTAGGGTATCCTGAAGATGGGTAGGGACATGAGCCTTGGTGTGAAAATCTTTGAGAAATGGGAACAATTGAGTTCATGAGAAACTGTTATGAAATAGTAAAGCCTTCAAAACTGTGAAGAGAAAAAGAAAAAAGAAAGGCAGCAACTCCCCCAATTTCCTGGTGGCCCCAGTTGACTTTTATTTACCAATCTGATCCGGGGACATACTGAAGCTCCCACTGAGCAGGGCAGCTCCTCTTACAAACTTAGGCCATTATTTTCTTACAAACTTATGTAAGTATTTAGTATTTTGGTTTGAAAAATATGGCACCTATAAAATACAGGTGGGACAGGTTAGAGCAGAGGTTTGTCAGATTTCTGCACACTCTGTTTGCCTCTGACATTGTAACAGATACAGAAATGCAATGTGCTGGCCATGAGTGATTAAGGCTATAGCTCCTCCATGTTTTTAGATTGAATCTTTCTCTGCTGAATAAACAGGCTTCCTTTGTTTAAGTGCTGCAATGAAAAGCAATTATTATTTTATTTTTCCATAATTCATTTTTCAAATGAGAGGAAAATTTGGAGACCAGTTCTTTAATCTGGTTTATGCATGAGTCAACATTGTCAAACAACCTGTCTTTGTACCCTGACTAATTTGCTCAGAGTGCTGGAAAACTGCCTAGACTTATCTCCTGGGTAAGAAAAGTTTTGCAGCATCAAAGCGTTTCTAGATTTATTTTAAATTTGTGAACGTACTTAGGTCCAGATTAAGTAAAATATTTCTGTGCTGCAAAGGACTTGAGAGCATACTGGCAATGGAATATGTGCTCACAGTTTATGAATATTAACTAATTAGTTGGTGCTCCAAACTCGTGAGAAAGTCGGAGGGATAACTCAGGTCTGTTAAAATCCTTTTCCAATGTTTCTCCAAGGAAGAACAGTTTCCCTCCAGCACTTTACTCACCTGTGTTGCACTTTTGGGGAGCAGTCACAGAGGAGCTGGAGCCCAGAAGCTGATAAATGAGATGGGGCAGGGAGACAATGTCTCATGGGGCTGTGTGAGCACCTGAGTAAAACTGGGGCAGCTCCTTTGTCTCCAGCATTCCTGAGCTGGAACCTGGAGCAGAAAATGGATCGTTCTTCCACTGAAGCTGCCGTGGCAGAGGAGTACTGAGGGTTACACTGATCCTGGGTGCTGCTCCTGAAAGATGTGGGACAGTGGGAAATGAAATGGTGAGACAAGAAACTCAAAGTACCTGCTGTATTATACCTCTTTGCATCTGAAAACAGGCCCTGGGAGAGGGTTTTCCCAGAGGGAGTTGTAATGACCCACTGGCTAATTGAATAAGTGGTGTTTTATGTCCAGCTTTGTGAATTTGTAGGCAGGTGGTGGAAATGGATGGTTCAATGTGTAAGAATAAACTGTTGGGCTGACTCCTTTCAAACTCTGTTTTATGTTTAATTATCATGTTCACTTGAAATAAAAAGCTTTGGTTTGTATAAGAATATGAAGATAGTATTATTGTTTTTTTTCCTTTAAAGGGCAAGGTCCATCATCATAACCAGAATGACCATTTCCCACCTGATGGAATTGGTGAGTGCCTCTGAAGTTCCTGGGGGAATTCCTGAGCCCACTGAAGCTGACAGTAGTTTGACATACATTGAGTATCTGGTCTCTTACCTGTTTGAAAGCCATTTATTTGTTGTTTGCATATGGGAATCAGATCATAGACTGTGAAGTGGACATTTGGTATTTCTGGGACTCACCCCTTATAGGTGTTGTGTGCACTTATTTTGAAGGTTTAACACAAACACAGTTGTTGGCCTTTGAAAAAAAATAGCTGTGTTTAAAATTCATCATGTACAGCCCTGTACCAGGGTATTTGCACTAGAAGGGTTTGGACATTATTTTGCATGCACTGTTTTCTGAGGTACTTTGAAGTTAAATTGTGCTGTCAAGCATCCAGGTATTACTGATCATACCTTTGCAAGGTAGCATGCAACAGCTGAATAATTTTGTTAATTATTTGGAAAAAGATTAGTTTAGAGCTTGTCTTCCCTACTAAAGAAAGGAGGGTTATTTTAGTTTTTGATGCAATGCTTAACAGCCACTCTGACTGTCAGTGTATTTAATTGGTTTGGGACAATCTTTCATTAATGCACTTACCAGCTACCTGTTTCTCTGTATCTCAACTCATATTTTCTGCCTCTTCAAGTTTTTGAAATGGAATACAGGATTTGATTAATGCTTTCTCTTGGTGTATCAGACCTATGCTGTTAGAGTTGCATGCTTACTTTATCAAGATAGATACTGTTAGGATGAAAAAACAAAGAAATGGTCATCTTCATGTTCTTTTTGTATATATATCTTCTTTTTTTGGTATGTATATATCTTTTATTTTTATCTTTATTTTCAGTTCAGCCCAATCCTTCTGTTCTAATTGGAAATCCTATCCGAGCATATACTCCTCCCCCTCCTCCTCTGGGACCTCACCCCAATCTGGGGAAATCTCCAAGTCCTGTTCAAAGGATAGATCCACACACTGGGACAAGTATTCTATATGTACCTGCTGTCTATGGAGGAAATATGGTCATGTCTGTGCCTTTGCCTGTAAGAATTAATTTTCTGTTTCTCCCCCCTCACCACCTCAGTTATTTTGTGCACGTAAATGTATGGCAAAATCAGATAGTGTATTTCTTGCAGGTTTTTTTCAGCACTCCAAATCTGTGGGCTTTGCTGGCTTTAGGAGTGGCAGTGCAGAGGACAACCAGAAAATAAGGACCTGAAAGCTTTGCTCCCCCAAATAACTCCAGGCAGGCTAAAAGCAATTTCATGTTCATGTAATTTGGTGTGTTTTAGGCACACCAGTGGAATCTGTCTCATCTGACTTGAGACACCTGCCTCTGAATTATTTGCCTGGTTCAGTTCTTAATCATTGGAGAGACCTAAATGATTCACACCAAGTTTGTTTCTTTTTATTGGCATCACACAGCCTAAATGACAAGTTTTGGATGTCTGCAGTGCAAGGTGTCTGAAGTGAAGTGATAAGAAAAATAAGCTTAATGGGATGTTTTTCCCTTCCAGAACCTCATAGTGAACCAGTTTCCTCTCCAATCCCTTCCCTTAATGACATTTGGGAACAGAATGAAGATCTCTAACCAGGTCTTTTAGGCTACATTTATGCATGGAATTTTGGATTATAAATAAAACTGTCCCACCAGAATTTGCACACATTAAAAAAGCAGTCTCTGCTTTATTTTTACCCTTCACAGTCAACATATTCCAGGAGGAGAATGTAAGGAAAGAACAAAGGCTGCAGAAGCTTGTGGAGTAGCATGTCTGTGTTGTACACAGCTCCTGAAGACCGTGGCAAGGATGTGGAACCCACACATGCATATGTGTTCAATTCCATTCATAATGCTAAATGTTGTAATACAGCTAATTTAGTTTTTTTCAATAATTATGAGTCCTGTGTTGCAATTTGGGCTATGGATGCTGAACAGGGGACTTGCTATAGTTTCAGTTTTGTGTCTTAGATCAGCTGGCAGCTGTAACTCGGTTTTCTTTGCTAGGCCAAGGAATTTTCCTTTTTCCTAGCTTACTAGAAATATGCATTTGATGGATAAATTTAAATGCAATGAGAAGGCCAGCAGCTGTAGCTTTGTCATGCTTGCTCACATTATATTAATATCAAACCAACGTAATTTAAAAAGCTCTGTCTTATTGTTCCAAGGTTAATACATTTTTATGTGTTTCCAATCAAAAGAAATGTATTAAACCCAAGTATTTTGAACTCACCTTCCCTGAGGATGGATTTTTAAATAATTAAGTGGGAAGACTGAGGTACTAATGAGACTGTTACTTTTGAGAAGAAGCTTGGAGGTGATTTGGGGTTGTGCAGATGCAATAGTAGCCTAAAGCTGAAGTTCAAAGTGCACATTTGAAGGGCAAATAGTAATTTAAAAAAAGAATTGGATGAACATTGTTACACTTGAAACAAGCAGGGACTGAAGTAAAATGTGTTTATGTTTGTGGAAGATAAAATGATGTCTTTGTTTAATGCAGTTTCCATACCCAAGGTAAAAGCTAGAGGAGGCTGCCTGCTGCCATCACTAAAGGATGCTTTGGCAGCCTCAGTGCTGGGGATGACTTTCCCTGCACTCTCCTCTTGTTCCTACATTTCCCATCTTTTAATAAATTCTCTACAGGATGAGTTTGAACTCATTTGATGCAGAGCTGTCTTCCTTAGCATTCCTTTTAGGAATAAACTTGAAGCCATTGTAAAAAATCCTGACTTTTTACCTGCTTTCAGGAGGTGGATTTTGCTTTGACTCTGCAGTAACATGTAGCACAGACACTTTGGAGGGTGATTCCCTGTCACTGCTCACCTGTGGGCACCCTCTGTGTTCCTCCAATAGTCCTGGGAACTTCACTGAGTGTCCTGTGGGTGCAGAGGTGGGCACAGCCCCTCCTGCTGTGGCCCAGAATCCCAGCACTGGGTCCTGCAAGGTCTGGTCATCACCTTTGAGGCTTCTCTCTCTGCCCCCCACAAGCCACAGCCCAATGTCTTGTAGCTGCCAGGAGAAAGGCCTTTGTATTTGCTTGAATGTCACCCATTTATATTTATTAGAGAAGGGTTTCATCTGAAGTTTATTACTATAATTTGTCCATCAGTCTTTTCTGTCTGCACTTTGAAACCACTGTAACAAAAATGGGTTTTGATAGAAACATTTTTACCCAGGGTTCTCCTCGAAAATCTGTGTCCCTTGTTTTGCCTGCCCTTAGAGCTCTCCCCTCCTAGCACCAGCTGTAGTTGTGTGTAAGTGTGTCAGGTCACCTGGTGCTTGAAAAATCCTGCCACTGACCTAATACCAGCGTGCTTGTTATCACTGCCTTTAATTTAATGTTCCTTAACAGATCACATCTCTCTCTCTTTTTTTAATTTTATTTTTATTTTCATTTTTGTTTGCCACGTAGGTACCATGGACGGGGTATCAGGGTAGGTTTGCAGTCGACCCTCGCCTCATTACTCACCAAGCAGCCATGGCATATAACATGAACCTGTTACAGGCACACGGGCGAGGGTCTCCGATCCCCTATGGCCTGGGCCACCACTCCCCCGTTAGCCTGGGACAGCAGCAGCTCCCACACCAGGACAAGGAGCAGCACGAACAAACTCGAAATGGTCAGTGCTTGGAATGCCTCTGCAAACTGCTCTGCTCTGGGGGGAGTTTCTGCTTGAAATGGGGTTGTGGAAAGGACTTTCCTCCTTCCTCTCTATCCTTGGCTCTTCCCTCCCTAATCAAGGGATCCACAGATGAGGGAAATAACCTGGGATTTGCCGTTCCAAATAGAATAATTGGGATATTGTGAGATACAGAAGGAATGGGAGGTGGGAAGGGGTGTTGAGGGTGTAATTGTTCCATCTCCCTTCCACAGTACTGCTGATGTTATTTGCAATTAAGTTGGAAGAACTACTTAGTGGTTATTAATGAACAAAGTGTAGAGATTAAAGGGAAAGTGTTATTTGGGTAGATGATACTAAATGTCTGTGATGCTGTAAATGCCATACTAAGAAGTCAATTTTCCTATGTCTGGGGGAAAAAAAATCCCAAAATAATGTTTTTTCTATTGAAATGAAATAATTTTGTAAATGTTTTTAGGTAAAAGCGAAAACACTGCTGGACCTGAAATCAGTAAAATTCGAACACCTGAGAAGAAACCTCTGGAATCCAAGCAGGTGGGTTTCTCTTGTCTGGGTATCTGGTTTGGTTCATTTGTTTCCTTTTTTGGGATTTGGGCATTTTTGTTTTTTTGTTATTTCATACTCTCTCTTAATGAATTTAATCATTAAAGTCATTCATTTAATCATTTAGTCATTCATTCATTTAGTCAAACCGAAATGTTTTTATTTCAAATTCTTAAAAGCTAATTCTCAAAACCTTTTACTCTCCTTTTGCAGGTTGATTTAGAAGCAAACCCCCAGCAGAGAAGTCCAGAGTCCCGTTCCAGTGCTGGTTACCCCAATGCTAAATTCCACCGCAAAGACAACCCCAACCCCAACCCCAACCCCAGGCAGCTGAACCTGCACCTGACCCCGCCCCACTCCCAGTTTGCAGTTCCCAGCCGCCACTTCCAGCACCTCTCCCAGCTCCCGAGGCAGCCCTACCCTCTGCAGCAGCAGCAGCAAAGCCTCTTAAGCCAACAGCAAAATCACTTGCCTGAACAGCCCAACCAAATGCCACCCCAGCAGAGCCAGGTAGTTCAGCAGCATAATCACTTGAATCAGCAGCCTCCACCACCTTCGCAGCTTTCCCCTGCTTTCCAGGCAGGCCCCAGCCAGTCCTTTTTTAATAATCCCATTCCCCACCGACCACATTCTCCTGCTGTAGATGCTGTGATTTCAGAACAACACCCCCCACCTCTGTTACAAGAAGTCAATAATCCTTTGAGGCCTATTGCACAGCACAACCCAGTTCTGCCAACCCACTTGAACAACTTCATTGAAGAGAATCCATCAGGAATGCCCTTAGGGGACACTTTAGGTAGGTGACTTTTCTTTATTTAAATTCAGAGTGTGCAATTATAACTACATTGAAGTGAAAATGAAAGAGGTATTTACCTTTTTCAGGCATATTGCTCTGAATTGGGTCATTGTTGGGTTAGTTTCCATAAGTAATGTCATTGAGCATAATTTGCTGCTTGAGGCATGTTTGAATATTCAGCACTTTATTGGAAGATTCATGTTTATATGATTTTCCATGTGATTTAAATAACCAGGTTATGCACTGCAATGCAGTTAGTGTATAATAGACCCTGGAATAAACTGTATAAAAAGTATTCTTTCTTTTTTTTTTTTTTCTGACATAAAGATCTTTAAAAAGGGGCATTAGATAAAATTTTTTTTTAAAACTATTTTTATAGATCGTATGCATGGAAATGTAGCTTTGGAAACAATAAGGCAGCAACAACAAGCCAGGTTACAGCAATGGAATGAACATAATGCCTATCTCAGTCAAGGCACTATTCCATATCAACACCATCACCATCCTCATCTACCACATCTTCCTCAGCAACCAATTGGATTACATCAACAGCAGCAAGTTAGGGCAAACTGGAAACTTGCCAGTAATACAGAAGATGAAACAGAGGCAACATATTCAAGGTATTTGTTTACTGAGTCATCAGAGCTTGTGTAAAATTGAGCAGTGGGCACCTATCTGTAACACTGTGATCAAGTGCAAGGCATTTAAAAGTATTGCTTTTTGCTGCTGTTATTATGAAGGTTAAAATAGTTGGCAGGCTGACTTACAACTATGCTTTTATTATGTGTTATGCTTTATTCTGTTAGTATATTGGGTAGTAAAGCTGTAGTGGAAAAATATTTTTATGGAGCTTTTCAGTGCTGTATTTATGGAATGAGGAATGGGTAGAGAGTAACAACCTTGTGTTTTTATGAAGGAGGTGTCCGAGTGTAGTTAAGGCCTATTTAAGTTGTAAATTTTTCAGTTTGAAGTAGCAGTCTGAGATTTGTGCGTTTGAAAAGAAACAAAACAGCCCCTCCCTAAACACTGCTCCCCAATGAAACCTAAACTTTTCTTCCTTTTCAAAAAGCCTTTGCTTTGAAAAGCAGTTTAAAAAAAACCCAAAAAAACAACTTGTATTTGAGATGGAGCTTTAGGGAGCAAGAAAGGAAGCTGTTGAATGTCAACAGAAAAATGGTTCCAGTGGTCATCAACTTTAATCATGTATATTGTAAAGGCTGGATTTTTAAATTGCCTCTGTTTACTGTCATCTCCCACTATGCTTTCTTTTCCATCTGGTTTGTTAGAGCCATGGTAAAGCATCTAAATGCCCTCCTAGCTGACTCTTTGAAGTGCTGAATTGAATTGATCTTTAGAAGAAGTTCAGAAGTATATTGTGCAAGTGAGGGGAGTCCCCGATTGTCCTGGTTTTTGCCCTGAAAGGGGTTAAAATTGTCTTTAACTATGTGAACTTTTTACTTTGTGTAATAAAGCAGGAAATCCTTACCTTTAGTTGTCTCTTAAGAGATAACAAAAAATTGATTCTTCTGACTGGAAAGGAAATCTCAAGAGTTATTAAAACTTTGAGATGATTCAGGTGGGTATTTCATCCAATTAATCCTCTTGTGCCTAATTCTGATCGCTCAGTCACATCCTTTGAAGTTAGGGTCAGCGAGTGCAAAAATGAGAATATTTAAATTCAGAGTGCTGTTGTCTGAGTTTTCTGCACCTCAAAAAGAGCGAGCTTTCAGCAAAACTTTTGTTGTTTTTTTTTTTCTCTTTCCTTGCTGCATTTCTTGTGTCTGTGCAGATTCCAGGACTTGCTCCGGGAGCTGTCGCACCGCGACGCAGGCGAGAGCCGGGACGGGGCCGAGATGCCGCCCCCCCAGTCGAGACTGTTGCAATACAGACAAGTGCAGCCCCGGAGCCCACCAGCACTCCCTTCTCCCTCCTGCAACTCCAACCACGGCGCCCACTTCCCCAACTTCACTGAGAACAGCAGAGACATTGAACTGCCCACTAACCCAGCATTTCAGCAGCATTTACCCCAAATGTACAACCCCCCTTTCTCAATGCCATCCGAACACATAACCCCGTCTCCCTTGAAATACCTGCAACCTGATGGGTCCTGGACTTATGCTAACCTCCAGCAGAATCACCTCCTGGGGCAGGGCTTTCACTATGGAATACCTCCACTGCCCCACAGGTCTCAGCAAAGCCCTTTTATACAAATCCAGAATCATCAGCACGCAGTCGGTCAGGAGCCATTTCATCCACTCGCATCTCGAGCAGTTTCTGCTTCTTCGCTCCACAGCTTAGAAGAGGTGGGTGTTCTGGCTGCTCTGCACTTGTCCTGTCGTTGTAAAATCAAATTATGCTGTGAAGTGGTCATGAATGCAAAACACCTGTGAGCATTAAAAGCTCACAGTGGGAATTTCTGTGAGGTGGAATTGTTCTCTGCGTCTCTGCTGTTCTCCCTGAGCAGATCCATGGTTCTTGTTGCTGTAGGTGCAACATTTTCTCTGCTAAATGGGAAGCCTTGGGTTTTGGAATGTTACTCTTGAGTTTTCATGCAGTCATTGCTCTGTGTCTGCATGTCATTTATCTGCAGTGAAACTCAACCACAGCCCAGGTGGAAGCTCTGGACAGTCAGCTGGGATCATCCAGCCAGCTGACTCGGTGTTGAGCTGTGAATGTGCTTGAGTTACATTCTCAGAATGTGCCGTAGAGTTGTTCCATCATGGTCCAAAACCTGATTTCGTAATCCCACCCTGCTTGCATTAATTTGATCCAAAGCCACGCTGTGCATATTTGGGGCTGTGTGTTGGAAATCAGAGACATCCAGCTGTGCTGCCTGAGGCTGGCTCCAGCACAGACCCTGCCACACACAGCTGGATCTGTCCTTCTCCATCTTCTCTTGTCCTGGGCTCTAAGGGGTTGTGCCAGCACATACAGCCAGGACAGGTCATGTTTTGAACAGGAGGTTCTAATCCCTGTTAGAATCTGAGGTGCTAAGGAGTGTATGATGTGCAAACACAGAGTATCCTGAAGCCAGGTTGCATTCCAGGAATGTGGAAATTAATATTCTCACTGAGTGCATGTAATTCAATATTTGTACATAACATAAGTGGCTTGTTCTGTGTTGCATTTCTGTTAAGGTTTTTACAGGAGCCGGGGAGGGAGCCTTCTCATTGCTGTCTCACACAATACATATTTATTTGTTTATCAGCTTCTGAAAACAGAAAATACTTAGTTTATGAGCCTGAGAATAATAACTAAAATTGAATTCCAGTGCATTTTACAAATTTGTCTTACACAGATCCAGAGAGGTTAATGGAGTCCTCAGGCCCAGCCAGAGCTGTAGTAAGGTTTGAGTTTATAGACATTTAGAAATTTGCTGTCTCACTCCATTAAGTCATACCACCCTGTATAAAATCTAATACTTTGTGACAACAGTTAATGCTGTCAGTACAGCGGGACGTAGGAACAATGGCTTTTCAGCAGTAATAAACCAATAAATATTCCTATAGAGCTTGTGACAGTTCCTGCTATCTGAAGACAAATAGAGTGAGCCTTTATGTAATTAGTGCAAGTTTGGTTTAGTTCTTATTTCTTCTTTCTTTCAAAACATGTGATAGAAATGCCAAATGCAGTAACAGTGTTACAAGACAGAGGCTTGCTTAGAAACTTTCAAAACTGATTCTTCAGCTGGTAGGTAGGACTGAATCCACAAAGAAATCAAAATGGGGTTTTAGGTGTATTTTTGACAGACATCCCTCAGACAAGGCACTTGTCAGGGCAGATTTCTTGACTTTTGTTATCCTTACTAAACTGTTTCCACAATCTCTATTTATAAAGCTGTTAATTGACTTGATACTTGAAAGCTTTTGCATGTGTTTAGTCAAACCAGATCTGAACTGCCCATCAAAGGGAATATTGGAGTTATTCTGTATGGTTCTGTACTTGCAAGTGTCCAGAACTTTGATAAATTCCTGATTGCTTACCAAAATAGCCCTTTTAAACTCAATGAACATATACCTATTGCGTTGATTTGGGCAGTAATTTATGACATTTTTGTTTGTTTGTTTGTTTGTTTTGTTGTTGAAGAATTTCTTTAGGGGAGTGGATTTGTCAGGGTATCCAAGTGTTGATCCCTTTATTGTGGCAACAGAAATAAGATACAATATATATAATAAGAAGTTTCCTTTCATGCACTTTTTTCTCCTGTCTATTTCTTGTAGATGATATAGTAACAATAGTTGGACTCTGCAGGCAAGTTATTTGTTGATTGTTTAGCTAATTTCTTGTGACATTTCATTAGGATATTTTTTCCCCTTTACCAAGTCTAGATTTACCTGTATGACTTTTCTGTTATTGGTCCTCTTGTTAGTCAGTGCAGATGGGTGTAAATACTGTATTTATTGTTCAAAATAAACTAATACAACAGACTTGCTTTGAATCTTGAGAAAGCTTAGAGGGCCCTTAAATCTGAACTCTTGAAGCCCACAGGTTAATTGATGGAGCTCCTGCTGTTTTCATCTACATGATCTACAGGGTTTATGGAAGCAAGTAATTTCTGTGGTTTCAGATAAAATTCTCTGCATTATTTCTCCCGAGGGCACTTGCTTCTCCAGAGCATTTGTTTTGTATGCACAAAATCCAGTATACAAATGTATCCTGCTTACCCAGATCCTGGTGTACAAGTCACTAATTTATCCTTTGGAAAAGGAAAAGCCAATTTTTCCTGACTGCATTGTAAGAACATTATTTTCTTGCTGTTCTATGTTTCTGTGCTTCCTTTGCTTCGTCTGTAAATGCTGGCTATCTTCCTCCTCACTGTGTGATCCAACACCCACGTAGGAGTGTGAGATATAAAGGCTGATAAGAATTAAGAAATCCCAGTTGATGTTCTTTGTACTTCTTTAAAATTCTCTATTTTGTGTGATCAAAATACGTTATCAGTGACTGCAGTATGCAACATATAACTTTAAGTGTATTTTGGAAGTGCAAAGAACTAGGGGTTTTTTGGTAAGACATTTCAAGGAAAAATATTGAATGGGAAAATGGTATTTGATACATGCAGTTGAATCAAAAGAGCAAAAGGCTATCTTATGGTTTGTTTTTTTCCTTCTTTTTTGTTTTTTTGTTCACAGTATGAACCAAGAGGACCAGGCAGGCCGTTGTACCAAAGAAGAATTTCCTCTAGTTCAGTCCAGGCTTGTTCTGAAGAATTAAGCACTCCTCAAGACAGTCTTGGTCAGTGTAAAGAGCTTCAGGACCACAGTAACCAGTCTTCGTTCAACTACTCCTCCCCTGAGCTGTGGGTGAACTCCTCCTCCTCTGCCCCTTACCCAAACATTCCATGCAACGGAGCCAGCAGAGCCGTCCCAGCCCGGGAGCTGCTAGGTGGGTACAGCTGCAGCTGCTTCTTTCCCAAAACCAATCTAAGCAAAGATTTTTGAATTATTTGTTGTTTCAGTAGTTACAGGTTTGCTTGGAATAATCCCATTTCTTGGCAACATCCTGCTCTTCAGCTAAAAAAAAGCATTGCTGCTGCTTAGTCTTCTCCAAAAGCTCCACTAAGCCCAGAAAGTCTTGTACAGTGGCTTCAAGTGCAGCTGAATTTGTGCTGGAGGGAGCTAAGGTGACTGGTGGGATTTATTTGCAAGATAGATTGTTTGTTTCCAGAATCAGTGATATTTTGTGTTGGTATTACAGTCTGAGGGAGCAGCACATAAACTGAATTAGTGCTCTCAGCGTTTCTCTAGTAAATTCTGGTGCTTCATCAAAGGAGTGACGAGTTTAAATTCTCTCTCACCGTGGAAGAATCTCAGTGGAATGTGGCTTCCCTGGTGGTAGCAGCAGTGTTGATTGATTGAGCAGACAGAAACTAAATTAACTTTTCAGAGATGAAAAAGAGCTGCAAAGAGAGAGCTGGAGCAGTTCTTCTGTTTTCAGTATTTCTTGCGTTTTTGAAAAACAATATTACCAAGATAGTACAGTTTCTTCCCTGTGATTTTGCTTTAATAATCTTTAGTGGTAATTTAAAAACAAAATTAATAAAAATGCAAACAGTATTCCAGTGTGGATATTAAAACCACTTAATAATGTGGAAAAATATTTATAAGCTGGTTTTATTTGCCTTAAAAGATTTAATTGCTTTCCACCAAACTTTATAAACGTAAAACATCCTGTAATTTCATAGTAATTCTGAAGTAGGAACATGCAGAGTAGAATGAATGAGAAAAGCTCTTTATATCAGCGACAGCACTCAAGAATTAAATTCCTAATGTGCTTTTTAATTTCCAAAATATGAAAATGTTATTTTGCAAAGCCATATTTATGGCAGCATCTTTCATGCTAAGTTCAAAGCTTCAAGCTCAGGGCACCTCCTTCAATCTATTTCTATTTTTACTGAAAATCGAGGAGCTGAATGCACAGTATTATGTGGCATTCATCACTGAATTGCTCACACAGAGTTGCTCTCCAAACCTCCATGGTTATCTAAGAGGAAACTCAGGAACTCTGGTACATTTGGGGTGGGATGAGCCAGTCCCACATTTCTGGGCTTTAATGGAAAGCTTGAGGACCTGTTTGTGAGTAAAGTCCTCAGAGGTCAGATGTGTATGTAAAAAGTACCATACACAGATACACATTTGCTGTCAAATACTAAATTCTAAGTGAAAATGTCAAATTCTCTCTGGTAACTGTCTTTGCAATGAAATTTTTTTATTGTAGTTAAGCATGGTTTCTGTTTTGTCAATAAATGTATATGAAACAGAGCCCTGTATCTAATGGTTCATGCAAACACATCTCCATTTTATGGCTGCTGTGGCTTTCCACCTTTACAGCTCACTGCCTGTGATCATATTTACAGCCCAAATGTGTTTTATAGAGCTAAGGGTTAATGACCAGTAACTGCACTGTTCTCGTTACTGTTGGTTTTTATCCATGAAATAAAACCCCGTGAGAATGTGATGCTGTGAAAGTCCTGTGCTTGTTAGAGAGGGAGTGACCCCAACTCCAGACTGTTCAAGGGCTGATCTCTCCTGCACACCAGGAGTGGCTGTGGCACCAGTGTTGGGTTGGATCCAGAGGGATTTATGGAGCACAGGGAGAGCTGCTGTCAATTCCTCAGGGCTGTTCCATGCAGGCACTTCTCAAAATTGCAGTTTGAGAGTTTGATATGCATTGCTTTTTCTGTTGATGGAAAGAAAATTAAGTTCTTATTCAAGATGTGTGTTTCATATTTTTCCTTCTGTTAGACACCTCTACCACACACAGCTTTCACCTCTGGCCCTGCTTGTCATTACTTGTCTTCTCCTTAGTGCTGTGGTTATTTTGGGAGGTTTTTTGCTCATCTTCTGGGTTGTTTGTTTTTTGTTGAATCATAGCAACCCTAGCAGAATTGCTTTGCTTGTGTTCTTTCCATATCCATTCTTCTATGGGTTGGTTTTTGGGGCTTTTTTTTTGAGTGCTCTATAAAAAGTAGAAGCCTGTGTGTGACCCTTCCAGTGAGAAACTTTACTTTGTTTTTCTACTTTTGCACTCATTTGGTGGTACGTTTTTGTACATGCACTTTACAAAACCCATTATATTATAATGCTATATTTTATATATATAATAACATTATCATTATAAAGACTGAAATAATTACAGAATATATCTGTTGCCCAGTTCCTGGACTATTGCAGACAGAACATGGAGCTGTGTTTCAGTGTAGTGTCTCTCTGGCTGAGCAAGACAGCAGAATTCTGTAAGGGAAAACTAGGGGACCTCATTAGGATTCAGGAAATTCATTTGAAAGCAGTTTTATACCTATGGTTTAAAGCACCATTTTTTCTGATAGTTACAGGAGTTGTTAAATGTGGAGCAAGAACATATCAATTAGCAAGAATGCATTCAGCCTGAAATACCAATAATTAGTTGGTTGGCATTCAGGACTCTGAATTGCTGTTGGAGAATGAATTATATATGGTGCTGTAAATTTTAATTTTAGCCTATTAAGCTGTAAAGCAAGAAGAATGAAATACTCTTTGTGCTGTCTCAGTGGATAAAGTGCTTAAATTAGAGTAGATCCCATTGGGAAGCAGCTTCCCTTCAGTGCACCCGGAGGATCTGCTGTGCAGAATTGCAGGTTTGGGGCTGCAGCTGTAGGGTAGAAACCCACGGAGGATGTGCTCAGTGCTGCCAGTCTTGTGCTGCTGCTGATGATCCAGGAGCTGGGAGTGAAGTTAGATCACTTCAAGGCCAGGCTGGATGGGGCTTGGAGAAGCTGCTCTGGTGGAAGGTGTCTCTGCCTGTGGCTCGGGATGGGGCAGGATGAGCTTGAACATCCCAACCCAGCCCGTGCTGGGACTGTGTCGTTCTGTGAACTTCATTTTCAGAGTGACTAACCACGGCAGATGGGTGGTGTGGGAGGAGGTTACCAGAGGGGTGGTGGCAGCTCTGGCTTTGGGCTTGCTGCAGGTGGATTGGCTGAGTCAGAGCCGCTCGTTTGCTCCAACTCCGCTTTCTCCTTCGCAGCTCCCCCGAAGGCGGCCAAGCCCCCGGAGGAACACCTGAAGGCCGAGAACATCCAACTCTCCAACTCCTTCAACTACAACGTGCTCCAGCATCTGGGCCAGTTCCCCCCTCTGATGCCCAACAAGCAGCTGGTGGAGTCCAACAGCAGCAGCCCCCAGCCCGCGGGCGGCACCAAACCCGCCATGTCCTACGCCAGCGCTCTGCGGGCTCCCCCCAAGCCCAAACCTCCTCCTGAGCAGACAAAAAAGAACAGCGACCCCCTGTCCTTGTTTCAGGAACTTAGCCTAGGTAGTTCATCAGGTAGCAATGGCTTTTACTCCTATTTTAAATAATCAGATTATTTTTTTTAGAGAGAATTTAATTTTTATTTGTGTCGGTAGATCTAAGATAGTTGGGGCTTCACCTGTAGTTGCAAATATTCCCTTTGTTTATATTGGTAAATATATCCTCACTTAATTGCTTTGCTGCTAGACTTGCAACTAATTTTTTTTTTTTAATTATATTCCATTATTTTGCATTTTTTGATGTGGGTCGGGTTTTTGGAAGCTTTTCTGTAGGAAGACACACACGTGTTATTTTTTAATTTGTGTAATGTTAATGATATGTTGCATTAAACTAGCAGCTGAGAGATTACCTGTACAACTTGAAAAAAGGAAAAAAAAAAGGAAAAAGAAAAAAAAAGGAAAAAAAAAGTTTGTCTAAATTGTATTTAAGAAGATTGTAAGTAGCATTTACATTTATTCAATAACATTAGCATACTATGCTGGGTTTCTGTACCAGAAATGGCCAGTTAATGTAAAAATGTATGTTATTTCTGCTTAAATTCATTTAATTTTTTTTTTTTTAATAAAGGTGCAGCATCTTCTAAATAATTTCAGTTTTATCAGCTTTTTTGTGAAGGGATGCTGCATTCTCAGACTTTTATAGTTTTAGATTCTGTATGATGTGGTATTGTATTTTCCATCCACTGTAGGATAAAGTAAAGGCATTCTTTGCAGACACCTATGCCATTGTTTGGAAACATTCAGATAAAAGTATTGGTATACTTTAAAAAAATTATAAAAAAATAGAAAAAAGAAGAAAAAAAATTAACAAAAAGCCCAAAAAAACTCTACATTTTATTTTTGGACAAGCTAATAATATAAGCTTGTTTGAAAAGTTAATTTGATAGGTTTTTTAAATGAATCATGAAGCTGAAAATAAATTTTTAGGTATGTTGGTGCTTAGTAGATTTAATAACTATTTTAAAAAAATGCGTGAATTTAGTAAAATACTTTTTTGTTTGTTTGTTTAATTTTTTTCCCACTATGCATGTGTAAATGTTTGTAATCTGGCTTTTTCCTCCCCTCTTCTCCAGTGGTATAAAGAATTGTGCCGCTTTAATTTTTTTTTTTTCCGGTAAAACTTTTGGTACATTATTTGATGTTTACATTAAAATGTGACATTATACAAGGAAATTCAGATATTTTGCTAACTGTTTTGTTTGAGGAACATCATTAAAGAAGAGATTTAATGTTTGTCAAAGCTGTATCCAAATTAATCTAAATCTTCTGGGGATCACAGTGGTTACCAGGTTATTTATCTCTGTGAACCTGGCCTTTAAGGAATCCAGTCTGAATAATTAATTATGGGATATTTAAAAAAAAAATTAAACAAATGTGAATGAACATTCAGAAGATAAAAACTTTGTGGATAAAGATTTCTGGTCTTGCACACTGTCCCTGCTCTGTGGCCAGAGAGCTCCAGAGGGGGGTTGTAGAGTTTCCCCTTTATTTCTCCTTAATCCTCCTTTTTACACTTGAAATAACTTTAAATCTGGGAACTGGTTTACAGGGATGAGCTGGGTGTAGTTCAGAATTCCTCCACTTATTACCTGTGAGAATTGAAATTTTAGAGCTGTGAGGGGGCAATTTCAGATTTTACAGCTGTCCATGGGACACCTTACTGGGGAGCGGTGGCTCTGCTCTGTTCAATCAGATTTTTGCTCTAGTTACAATCAATCAGGTTCATTTTTTTTTTGCATTTGACTTCGTGTGTTAAGACAAAGGTCATTATGTAATGGGGTTGATTTAAACTCAGTACACTGCAGAGGTTTGCATATAAATTTTTTATTATAAATCTTTGCTGGGTTATTATTCAGAAACTTCTCTGAAAACTTTTTTCCTTCTTTTTGCTGTAAAGCAAAGCTTGTGTAACTCCTTAATTTATTTCCTAATGTTAAACCAAACAAACAATGCTGGGGAGGGGACAGCCCCTGCCAGGTTCTGCTCAGCACTTCAGCACAGGGCATGGAACCCAGACGACCCAAAAACGAGGAGAGGCCAAATTCTGCAACCTTGAATCGAGCAAAGCTGCTGTTAAATGGGTTTTTGCCGACCTGCTGGCTGCAGGAATCAGACCATGGGAAATTCACTGGCAGAGCTGAGGTGGGATCCAGTGGAGGGAGGAACAGGACTGGCAGAGCAGAGATGGATCCAAAGCACTTCACGTCCCCAAGTCAGCATTTTGTGATTTCAGGGGTTTCAAAATCA
This sequence comes from Lonchura striata, assembly GCF_050655825.1. Lineage (NCBI taxonomy): Eukaryota > Metazoa > Chordata > Aves > Passeriformes > Estrildidae > Lonchura > Lonchura striata. The sequence continues at coordinate 4,710,007 of NC_140720.1, read as the reverse complement.
CTCAGTTCTATGGAGCAGCCTTTTGATTCTGTTCACCATTTAATATTGAATATTAAACTAATAAACATCACTTGTTAATTTTCTGTTATCTGTTTATCAGTTGAGGGGGAGATGGTCGCATCTCACCGCATTTTATTCTGTTTTACGCTGGCATTTATCTACACTGAAAATATTACAGATAAAATCCCATTTTCTCTCTGACTTAGAATTTCAGTTCTTTAACTTTATGAAGACCCCAGCTGGTTTTGGTGCTAAATTTTCATAAGTGCTCTCACCCAGGAATTTGAAGATGATATGATAGAGATGAGCTGACATAACAGCTTTGGCATGAATCATTTGGATTTCTTAGAGTTAGTTTTTTTTGAAAATATTATAATTTTTGAAATGTCTTTTCTGGCCATTGTATGTCACATACACAGCCCTGAGTAAGATCTTTGGTTTTTGGAGCAAATTATCCAATGTTTATTGAAGTCATGTTTAGAAAACCCCAAAACTGTATTTTCAACTCTCTGAGGGCTTCAGCCCAACTCCTATTAAAATGAAATTAAGCCTTACAGATGGCTCCAGTGGGCACTGCTCAGACTGCACTGTAAATATGGACCTGTTGCAGTTACAGGGAAAATTCAAAATTGAGTTTTGTAAATTGTCTCAGTGTGGGGGAAATGAGTGGAGGCTGGGGCATATACACCCACTGGGTATTTGGCTCCTTGACTTTTTTTATGCTTCAGTTAGTGCCAGATCCCATGCTCCTTGTTCAGGAATAAAATCCCCATTGTTGTCTGTGGAAAATTTAAATGACAGATCTAAATTTAGTAAGCCTGTATTTGATATCAAGAATAATTCCTGGTTTTGTTTTCTTTCATTCCAGTTTTTGATGAGAAAAATCTGGATGCCTCATGGGAGGTTGTCAGTGTAGTAATAAGAACTAATGAAGAACGAAGGGAAAGATTAAAAAAAAAATTTCAATTCTAAGAAAAATAATTTTTTTTTACAATTCAGAGTCTCCACCTTTTACAAAGCCACTTAGTGAATGCAGCTGGCATGTTTTTCTGTGTGTAGTTGAGGACTGAATTATTTTGAAAGTGAGCTTTCCCCTTGGCCATCCCAGGTGAGGAGCAGCCAGAGCTGATGCTGCTCTGCAGGGAGCTCAGCCTGACCTGGAGCTGCATTCTGAGGTACCTCTCCCACCTCCTGATGCTGCAGGACCTGCCCGTGGTGTCCTGGCTCATCTGGGTTATGCTAAGGGACGTGGCTGTGCTTGTCCCCAGCCTGGGCTGTCCTGGCCCTGGCCCTGCAGCTGCCAGCCTGTCCTGGGGACCCAGCAGGCTCAGGAGAGGTTTTGGGGCACGTCCCTGTCTCTCTTGGCTGCTGGGGCCCCTCCACGGGGTGCTGGTGTCCTCTGGAACACCCTGCAGGTGTCCCCAGGGTGGCTTCAGTGACTCTCAGATCCTCAGAGCCCAGCGTGGGTTGTAGGGACAATTCCCCTCCATCCCCTTTGTGCTCACGTGGCAGCTTTCAGTGTTTCCACAAGACAGCTCATAAATTGCTGTTTTGCATAAAGCTACTGCTTAGAACCAAGGCCCCAGCATCCACATTTTCTCCTGGAGGTTGTCATCGAATACAGTTTGTCCTGGATTTTTAATTGTATGGGCTGTGGTGTTGCTGACCCTTTGCAGGATGTGAGTCCTGCCACTGACTACGAACCCTGCGAGTGCCATTCCCTGCTTTGATTAATTAATGTTTTGTTCCCAGATTTGTCAAGTTCAGCTGGTTTTTTTTGCAGAGATGGTGCTCCATAAGCAATTCTTTTGCTATGTATGTAGTACCTCAGTGCTATAAGTAGCACCAGGAGCAGTGTTTGACCACTCCAGATTTTCTTTTTAGACTGAACTCAAGCATATCAGAACCTGCACATTTGCAGGGCGGTGAGCCCATGATGCTTCATGCTCTGCCCATATCATCCTTCAACTCATTTGTTTTGTTAGTTTTTAAAGGTTCTAGTTTTCCTAGAAAAACTGCAGACAATTAACTTGTCAAGACAGATGGTGATGATCTATGGTGCCTGTGAAAATTTGCACATCGTATTCCTTGACATGAAATATGGGCTATTTCTGTTGGTGTAGCAATACTTGCACCAGTCTCTTTTTGCTGGCTGTGTCAGGGAGCAAGGGCTGAATCCTTCTAAATTTGTGTTTTTCTTTCATTCAAGAGAAGTAAAAGGATTTGCAGCAGCAGCAGCAGCAATGGAAATGTCAGTTCGGTGTGGGGGTTTTTAGCAACTTTAGCTGAGAAATGTTGAGGAGTTTTTACCTCATTAAGGATTAATAGATGCTTCTGACAAATTACAGAATGCTCAGTGGTATGAATTATCCAAGACTGGTTAAAAGATGTTGTCAGTCCCTTTTCCAGAAGACTTGGCTTCCTGCTGGGGGGTAAATACCTCAACAAGACCAGCTGTAAAGCCACTGAGGTGCTCCCAGTGAGACTGGTGATACTGGGCACGAAGCTGAACCACAGCCTGGGGTGCAGCCTTGCCAAACAGAATGGTGCTGCTGGTTCTATTATAGAAAATAGTCCAGAAATCCGAGTTTATTCCCTTCTCTGCGTTTCTTTGAAGAAAGCAGCAAAGCAGCTCAGTGTCTGATGCAGTGGGCATGTGTGATGTCTGCATGCCTTGAATTTATGTTCAATAGCTTCAGTGGAGCCCGAGCATCGATCAAGTGTGACAAAGCAATGACAATCTCATCCTCTACTTCAGTCAAAACAAAGTTGTGACGCTCTTTTCTTGTCCCTTGGTGACAATGGAAAGGGGAAATAATTGGAATGGATGCTTTTAGAGCAGGTCCCACTGCTGTGTGTGTTTCATGGTACAGAGCAGCCTAATGCTCCTGTAGTTAAGTTATAAAGTGATGCAGTGTTCCAAGGGGCACAGTCCCACTGTGGACAGAGGAAGCTCATTTTAAATTAAGTTTAGGCTGAGGTTTATTCTCTAACAGTTTCTGCCTGTGGTCAGGTTCCTGGCATGTGACTGCCCAGCTGCAGCTCTGGACAGAGCCCATGGGCTCCATGTGAATCCCCAGGGCCCTCCCCAGGGCTGGCAGTGCTGCAGACTTCTCTTGACACTCCTGTATCCTATATCCTGTATCCTGTATCCTGTATCCTATATCCTGTATCCTCTATCAGGTGTGCTCCTCAAGAGCTGGCAGGCCCAGGTGAGAGTGTCCCTCTGCAGCAGGGCCAGGGATCTCATGGTAGGGGCAATATTGCCAGATCTTCAGGGCTTTCTGGAAATCATTTCTGAGTGAGGAGGAAAGGGTGATGGCCCCAAGGATGTCACAGAGTGGAAATGGCATCAGTGAAAAACCGAAAAGTAAATTTGTAAATACTTGTGCCTTTGTAAACAGTTTGATCAGGGTGATCAAACACCTGAGCATCCTGCATGTGCTGGCTCTTTCTAGGTTTGGACTAAAGGAGAAATAGGGGTGTGTGCCAGGATTTCTGGGTGAAATCCTCACCCATCTGTGCTGAGCTCTTCTCCCCCCACCCGCTGGCGCTGGGCTGTGCCTGCAGAACCTCGTTGCAGATGAAGGGTGTTCAAGAGCTCAGCTTGCTGCTAAACAGGCAGTTTTCTTCTTCAGGGTTGCTCGTCTGACACCTTTTCTGCACATTAAATTCACACAGCACAGCATTTAAAAACAAGGGAAGCAGATTCTCTCCACGCCTCACAGCAAATCTTACATAAACAAAAACCTTCACGTCTTCTGTTGCGTTGACTGTGATTTAACACTCGGGCTTGGGCAGCCCAGATCTCAGCACTGTGGCTTGGGCAGTGCCCTGGGGCACCTCTCTGTGGCTGTGTGAGGAGGGGACAGGCACTGGTGTTGGATTAGGGAGTGGCAAATGCCCAAGGAGCCCGTGACTGGAGGTGTGCGGGACTGGGAGTGGCAGGGCCAGCGCTCAAGATTTCATGTTGGCTGGGGGTTGTTCCTTGTTCTGCAAATTGATTTCCTCTCTCTCTCTCTGGTGCCTGTTTCCCACTTGGTTCTTTGGCTGTGTCCCAGGCCCAGGAGTGCTCCTGTTGGATGTGTAGCAGCTGGGTTCCCATCCCTCTTGGGCTCTGGTGATTCCCTGCTGGTGAGGATATTTCCTTCACATTTTCATGGTACATTCCTGAGAGGTTCTGGTGGCTCTTCCCTGCTGTTTGCTCAGCTGAGAGAATGAAAACTGAAACTGGTTACAGCTCCCCCCTCCAACATTATATTCCTTTTCCTTTATGAAGGCCAATTACTTTTATTAACTCTCTTAAAACACATTATCAGCTCTGGCAGAACAAACCTGCTGCAAGAGCAGAGCCCTTCCCACCGTGAATACCAATGCCTGATTTAATGGATGGGTCCCTCTTCAGCAGTTCTTAATATCTGGAAGAAGAAAATGAAGTTTTCCATGTGCTTCTCAGTCTGGCAGGGACCATACAGAGCAGGGAATGATCACAAAACCTTAGCCTGGAGCAGAAAGAGAATAAAACTCAGTGAATCTTAAGGGCTTTAGGAGGCATCTGGCTGAGCTGCCTGAGCTCTGGCTGTGGGTGTAGGTTCTTGATGCCATGAGCTGTGTGTTTTCTCTGCCTCGTGAGTAAAGTGATCCCAGAGATGCTGTAAAAGCTTGGATCCAGGCCAAAGCCAGGCACTCACCAGGAATCTTTCCACTGCCCTCACTGGGGCTTGGATGAGGGGGATCAGGAGTGTGCAGGAGATGGGTGAGACCTTCCAGGGTGTGTTTATCTGAAATGGGAATGTCTTGCTCTTGAATATCAGGAAGGGGACTGAGTGGCATCTTGGCTGGGCAAAAAGTTGCCCATCAGGATGAGAACCCACCTAGAAATTACTTTCCCCCAGCAGAGGTATTGAAAAGGAGGCATGGCACTTCAGAAAAGGTGTGGATGGGTGAAGGCCTTCCCTTCACACACAGGATGTGCCACTGCTCTGTGTGGGGTGAGGAACTCAGACCCCTGTCCCCAAACCTTGCTTATCTCAACCCATGGTACATCTGAGGTGATGATGAGGATGATGATGATGGCTGATCTGGGACTGCTGCTGTTCCTGCCAGCTGCTCTGCTTAGATTATCTTTGCTGTGTAGATTTGGATGTCCCAACCCAGGGTCAGTCACCCTGGTGGTCACACTTACTTTCCTTTATGTTGTTGCATGTAAAGGTTCTCCCTCGGAACTAGCCTCTGTTTTCCTGAACAATGAAAATGCAAATTCAAGATGTCAGCTTTGCACCCAAAAATAAGATTTCAAAACCATTTAGCATTTCAGAGTGGTGCTGTGACAACGTGAAGCCTTGCAGTTGTCTCTCATGATGAGAGACAGGCAGAGCTCCTCAAGCTCACACTCAGATCTGAGCACCAATGAGTGCTTTATCCCAAAACTTTATAATATATGTGTTATTTGTAGTGCTTTTCAACTTCAAAGAGCTTTGAAAACATTAATGCAATTTCACAAAAGGCTTCTGTTCTCACTGCCACTCTGCTGATGGGGGAAATGGAGATGAGCCTGAGTCTGGCTGGAGCTGCTGGGGCTGAGCCCACCCTGACGGTGGGGCCCAGGGCAGCCCCTCGAGCCAGCACGGAATTGCTGGGGAATTTCTCCACACGTTGAACATGTCATTATTTCAGACCTCTTCAAACTGATTTTTCTGTTTGGAATTCTGTTTTTCTTCAGGGTTGTGGACAGCTAAATACAGAGGGAAGAGCACTTCAGTTCCCCTTTCTCCTGATTTTTAAATTACCAGGTAAAAAGAGTACCCTGTAAGCCAAGTACTTTTTCCTGCTTGGGGGCAAAATGCTGAGCAGATTCTGAAAATTGAACTGTAAAAAAAAAAAAAAAAGAAAAAAAGAAGAAACACCCCCACCTCTTGGTGCTGGGGGACCCTGAGGGTGAGAAGGGCTTGGCTGGAGGGGCTGGGTGAGGGTGTGGGGCTGGGGGACCCCCAGTGCTGCTGATGGTTGGACTGGGGGACCCCCAGCCCCCAAAGTGCTTCAGGCAGCTGTGGCAGAGCCCTGCAGGCTCTCACAGCAAAGCAGCACCCGCAGCATCCCCAGCACTGCCCGGGCTCTGATTCTGCAGCAGCTCTCAGGGCGCCTCTCCCGGCTCCTGCAGGCAGAATCCTTTCCTCCTTTCCCTCTCGGCAGCTGTTTTGAAGGATTTTTCCTGAGATGTAGCTTTGTGTACACATGTGCAGTGAGCAAAGCAGGGTGCTCTTAAAAAGCTCATTCATGGGGAAGGAGCGAGAGCTCCGTGCAGCAAACACCACCCAGCGCTGCTCTGCCGTCCTGGACCTGGCAGAATCTGATGGGCCAAGTGATTCATCCATCAAAATGATTTTCCAGGAAATCATGCTTTTTATTAAAGGAAGATGATGCTTTTTATTAAAGGAAAATGCCACTCTTCATGTTCTGTACTTCTTGGCTTCGCCACTGAAGTTTAAGCAAAACACGAGACTCTGTTTTGTGGGGCTTTATGGTTGATTTAAAAGAATGGAACTGCCAGGTGTAAATTTGGAGGGGGGATTTTTATCCCAATGCTACACAAAGTTCTGTTTTGGTTTTTATCAAATGTTAATATTTTAATAGAAAGCATAAGGATCTCCAACTTACCCTGGGAACAAGCTAATAACCCTTCTGAGGGAAGGAGTGTGGCATAAATGGGGACATTGACTCCCCACAGAGTCTCTCTCTGACTGAGTAAGGTATAAAAGCCTGATATCCCTCATGGATCTATGCCCAACTGCACCAAACATCTTCCCCAAGACAAAGCTGTCTCCTCTGTGGCCCAAGCTGTCTCAGACACACATTTCCCCTCAACTGCATCAGCACAGGGCAACCCCAAGTTGGTACAGAGCAGTGCCATTTACACACACCCATGGTGGTGTTGAGTGGTCTTTCTGCTTTCTTAAAAAAAAAAAAAAAAGAATCAAAAAGGAGAGAAAAAAAGAAAGGAAAACAAAGGAAAAGAAAAAGAAAGCAATGATTGCAATCGAACATGCCGTGGTTCAGTAATGACTCACTCGATGGAGAGCACATTGTGTAGTGAGACCCAGACGTTTTAAAAAATACAAATCTTTTCAGAACACTTTCTGGATATTTTTCATGGGCGCAGGGAGCATCAGTGCTCGGGTTCTGCATCCATGCAGGTCTCCCAGGGGTTCTGGGGGAAGCGGGGCAGCGCGATGAGGAGGAGGGCGATGCCGCAGACGAAGAGCAGCACGAAGGAGGCGCAGGCACAGGCGAAGGACCAGGAGTAACTGTACTGGATCCAGGCTGTCTCCTTGCTGTCAATCATCCTCTTCACGGATTGCCTCATGACTTCAACAGAGATGATGATGCAGAGACCTGAAGGAAGATAGGAGCAGTGGGTTGAATAACCAGCTGTCAATTTTTCATCCTTAATTAACTGCCTCATCTGTTGTTTTGCATACAGGAACTGTAGTGAGATTCACAGGTGAGTCACTGACTTCAGTTTGAAGGAACCAGTGCTCAGAGCTGCCAGGAGCTCTGCCATAACTGAGGTCAGCCACTGACTTGTTGAGTGTGATCTTTCAGGAAGGCTTGGATGGGAAATTCAAAGTGGGGGAGGAATAATTGCATTCCCTGGAGAGCTTTTTCAGAGTTTGAGGAAGATTTTATATTGAGGTGACAATTCGCACCTCTGTCTTTCACTCATTGTGGCATGTCAGAGTATTCCTGGCTCATGTACAAGTGCAGTCTTTGTGTGTTTGGGAGACATTGTGTATTTTGAGCTTGGATCAGCAGTTTTGTTGGTTTGAATCTTAATAAATGAGATAGAATATTGTGTGTCCCTGGTTCAGACTGGGACTGACAGTGAATATATTAGAAGGGAGTGAATATACTTTTAAAGAGGGTTGGAGAAAACATAGACCAGCTGAACAGGACCACACCACACAGGGACCTGTAGTCTGTGGCCAGGAAGAAAATGCGTGCAGGGCATTTTTAGAAGTGTCTCTGTCCCCTTGGGATCTGTCTCAAGTTTCTCTGTGTTGTCCTATAAACCAAGCCCAGAGATGTGAGCAGCTCTGGCCGTACCTGCGAAGGTGTAGAACATGGATGCTGGCTTCAGCAGATAATCCCTCTTCTTCCTGAAGGACAGGAGCACGCAGATCGTCCCGATGATGGCAAAGCCAACACTGAAGATGGCAATGGCTGCAGCTGAGATGCTGTATTCTGCCAAAGGGAAAAATACCCACCAAAAATGACATAGGGTGCACATTTTGAGCCCGTTGCCATCAGCTGTGGGGACGTTGCGGTAGCTCACACTGAGAAATATGTGCACCCCTGATGCTGGGAAGAGGTGGCTTTGGTGAATTATTTCTCTCAAGTGAAAACAGGGACAAGTATTGGCCATGTATCTTTTGAATGGGAAGGGTATGAAAGCAGAGCAGGAAGGGGAAAATGCTTTCTGAACCCCTGGAGATAGCCCAGGGCAACTTTGCTCAGCAGCCCACCTCTATGGGGCTGCTGGAGCTGCTTTGGCTCTGCCATGGAAATGTTCTTCTCAAAGCCTAGCTGGGCTCCATGCTCTCGTCCCCTCCATCACCCCACACTCAGCTCCCAGAGTGAACAGGCAGCTCTCTGCTGCTGTTATTCTGTGCTTTCTGCAGAGCCCTGGCCCGTGCACGGTGCTGCTGCTGTCCCAGTGCACGGAGAGCTGAGTGCTCCGTGGGCTCAGCACACCAGTGGGCACAGCAGGCTGGGGGTGAAGTGTTTGCACAGCTCATTTTTCTTCCTTTGCCTTTACAACAGGGATTTCCAGCTCTGTAAAAACCCAGCTTCTTCAGGACAAGGGATTAAACCCTCCCCAAAAGTCCTGGTTTTTGCAAGCCGTGGGCTGGACACTTCCCCCAGCCCAGCACTGCTCAGGGCCTGGGTGGAGGGAGAGTTGCTAATTGAGTAATTCAGGCCTTCATTTGCATGTTGTGTTCGTTTTCAGATTAGTTTAATGTTTAACACATGTAGTCATGCATGAACATCACAGTGCCTGATGATATTTGCTTTTCAAGCCATTTAAAAAAAATATCTCCCAGGCAAAATCATGAAGAATTTTTTTTGCCTGTTACTAATTAGCTCCCATCCAAATGAGCTATTTCTGCAAAGGGGAACAGCAGATCACTCTTTGTTCTCACTGCTTTTCATATCAGTGTTTTATTATAATTTTCTAAATGTTTCTCTTTTCTCTGTGCTGGAACTGCCTGAAAGTGTTCATTTTATTTTAAAGTCTTTTGCTGGGCTTAAGATTTTCTTTTTGCCCCAAATAAAATAAGTTCTTACTGACTTTTTTTTTTTTTCCTGAAGAAGAAATTCTTCCTGATTTTTTTTTTTTTTTTTGCATTGCCCTGAAGGCATTGGGTGCATTTTGAAGATCAGGTGGCTGGATTAGATAGCAGATAAGTGAGCAAAAGCAGGTGACTCAGATATATGCTTTTCTAGCTAGTTAAAATTCCTGTCTTTCCTGTCTTAGGAAGCTCCTTTTTTAGGAAACCTATCTTCAGAGTTTTCCACTGTTACAACTTCCACTAGAAGCAAAGCAGATTAATGCATGAAATGTATCCAATGGCTCACATTTTCCTCAGTAAATATGTTGTGTTGCAAACTATGAAGGAGTTTGTCCACAAAACGAGGATGAGAAAGAGAGAGGAGCATGTTAGGGGAGCCCTCCAAATATTTGGACTTATTAAATATGTGAAAGTTGTCTGTGGAAGACAATTTTGCTGTAAACACTGACAGTTCATGTCTTTGCAGGATACCTGCTCCTTCCATTCATTGATCGCTCTATTTTTTACATGACTTTAATATAAAATCAATATGAACCATAAAATTCCTAATGGTCTTCAGAGAGCCTCTGCACTTCTTTTCGGGTCAAGACTCAGCTTGGGGTATGTTTTATTCATTTAGCTTTTATTAATATCTTCCCCTTCAATGGCAAAGGCTGAGTGTCATGGATAGTGCCAATGTTGTAAAGTCATTTTTATCCTGGAAGGACTTTTTGCAGTTTTCCTGGGTATTGACATAGTTATATATTTGTGGGACAACTTATGTAAAATCATGTTTATGGGTGTGATCATATATCAAAATAATTGTCCCCAGGAAGCTGGGATTTGACCTTGTCCAGGGCATTTTCCACATTTTTCTCAGCTGATGGTGCCTGCTAGAGATTCTGCATCTTTCACTGAAATCAGGGATGAACTCTCATTTTGGGGATCCCTTTTCCTTAGCTCTTGTGTGTCCATCACTTCATACAACATTAGGAAAATATTCTTTTGCAATTGTTCTTACCTTTCTGGGTGGTCACTTCAAATATCTCTGAGGTCTCTCCAGGAGTGAAGTGCTTGAAGTAGGAGCAGTTGTGGTCTGAAAGAGAAAAGAAAATTCAATTTTGTGCTCTTGGAAGCCTCTGATAAAATGTAGTAAGACTGAATTAGCTTTATATTGATGGAGAAAGGTTGAAGTGGTTTTGAGGCTCCCTACCCTTGGTGATAGCGAGGAACTGGGGCTGGATCTGATTTCCTTGGGGGCAGATGAGGACACCAGACTCCAGCACGGACACGGCTGAAGCCCCTCTGATACCTTTTGTATCCCTCTCAGAGCTGATTGCTCTCCTGTTTAAAATATGAATTACAGATGATTTTCCTCATTCTGTCTTTGGCCACGTTTCTGCCTCTGTGTTGCAGCATTTCCTGGGAATGGGCCCTGCCCTGCCCACAGCTGAGTTGGCAGCTCCCTTCCCTCACCAGGCCACTCCATGGGGGTGTGCTGACCTTGGGGTGCAGACAGGGGGATGGAGTGTCCTCACCACCTTTCCCTGCTGGCTCTTCCCTTCTGCAGCTCACAGATCCCTGTGTGGCAGGGGAGGTTTGATCTGGGGGTCCCAGGGATGAGGCTGCTGCAATGCAGCAAAGCACACGGTGTTTTACTAAAATAGGGATGCTAAGAGCTTTTTTTTTTTTTTTTTTTCTGGCTGTCAGTAAAAAAAGAACAAAGCAAAAAAACACCAAAGCTGTTTGAAGCCCAAGCAGTTGCCCAGAGAAGGGGAGGCTGCATGAGCCAAGGGCAAAGAGGGTATCACGCCAGGCATTATCCAAGTTTGATCAGCCTATTAAGTTAATTTGGTAGGACAGCAGAGTTAGATGGAGGGAGCTTTATGAAGTTCCTCTGTCTGGACTTCACATGAGCACAGTGCCAGGTACGGGGTGTTTGTAGGGGTTGGAGAAGCCAGCAGGGATCAGGACTGTGGGGATGAGGGAAGTTGCCAGCTGGGTCTCTGGAGGGCCACGATGCTTTTTGCTCCTCAGCCTGGCGAGGTCGGCGATGTTCCTGCAGACACACGGGAGCCTCCAGCCCCGCTCTGGTGAGGACCTGCTGACTCGGGCCTTTGGCAGCAGCAGGGGAAGGGTGGAGGGTGTTCTTGCTATTTATAACTGATTTAATTGAGGCTTTGCAGGGGTGTGAGCTGGGAGAACAGTTGCTCACCAGGAATTTGGCTGGAAGGGGACGCTGGTGGGGACGCGCTGAGCGGTGCCAGCCCCGGCTGCGCCGTCCTGCTGAGCTGGGCTGGCTGGGGGGACACGCTCAGCACCTGCCCCAGCACCCCTGCAGCACCCAGGGGCTCCCAGTGGCCCAGGAAACAGAGCCAAGGCTGCCTGAAACACAAAAAAGGGCCCCCTTCCCTTAGGGACATCTGTTAAGGAAACAAGTTAGCACCAGCTTCCACAAGATGCTGGGAGGGAGCCTAGGAGAAGTTGTGGCCCTCTCCACATCCAGGCTGGGACAGGCACAGGGTGAAGCCTGAGCCAGGCTGGGTGCAGGAGCACGCAGGGACTGCTGTGGGTTCCTGTCTGTGAGAATTTCACTAGTTCCTTACAGCATTCATTTCTCTGGCAGAAGAACCCTGTGCTCTACCTGTTGGTTCTTGTGGGTTTTTCTGTCATGGCTGCTGGAGTTAGTGACTCAGGGAGGATTTATTTTCCCTCTCCCAGGAGATAGGTAATTGCAAAGCAGCGTTTCTGGGCCTGTTAGGGGAAGATTCCTTGGAGACACTCTTATCTGCTTAAGTTTATAAGATGATTTTTATTTCATCTGAAGATTCTCCTTGCTGGAGACAAGGTTAATGTTTAGCTCTGGCATCTCCTGACCTGTTCTTTATTATCCTTGCAAATCACTGAAAGAAATACATTTGAACTCAGCCCTCTGTGACTCTAATTGTGAATTTTGAGCCCCAAAGCAGTGGTTGTGTGCCTCCACCAGCAGCTCAGTGGTGGCAAGGCTGAGCACTGTGTCTGGGACACTTTATTTTGGGATTGTTTGGTTGAGCTTTTCATTAATTCTCTAAAAAGCCTGAACTCAAAGGAGGCCCCAGGCATGCAGTACAAAGGTGGAGGCATCAGACTTGGGGTGGTGGGAGCACAGCACAGCTCTGAGTCCCCTGCAGGGGAGCCAAACCAGTCCAGTCCACCCTCCATCCTCATAAACCTTTCAGAGGTGGACTTGTCTGCAGGAGATGGAGCTACCTCTGTCCCTTGTGGCCCTTAGCAAAGCTCTGCCAGTGTGTGATAAAAGGGGTCATCACACAAGTGGGTTGGTGTTTTTGGAAAATACACTTGTTATGGGAAAATAGAGCTAGATTTGTTTTGGTGAAATGCTGAATTGCTTTCAGTTTGAACATGCTCCCATGCTCTGTTGAGCTGGGGATTTTTGTTTCAACAAGTCTGTTCAGCAGAGCTGAGGCACTGCAATGCCTCTGGTGCCACCATGAAAAAGAGAAAAACCTGTTTATGTCACAGCAGGTTTACATATCAGACAGGATTTCCACTGGGGTTGATAATGGATGGACACTGTGTGGCAATCTTCCTTTCTCTCCACCCCAGCTTCATTATCTCTGCCACAGGGTCACCCCAGTGTGCTGATGGGGACAGTCCAGGGGCTCTGGGGTTGCATGAACTTCAGGGTAGTAATGTGGTTTATCACAGAGAGTCCTCACCCATCCAGTGCACCCCCTCACAGCCTTCCTGCTTCCCCCCCCTCAGATCCATCACTCCTGGCTGAAGTCATGGGATGCAGAAGTGCAATCCCACTGAGCTGTGGTAGAACCTTGGGGAGCTGCAATTTGGAGATTTTGTGAGGGAAAGAAAGGCTGGAAAGACCATGAGATGTTCAGGCCACACAGAGTTTTGGGTGGCAGCTGTCCCCTGTAAGCATTGGAGTGCCAGGCTGGGAAAGGGCTGGAGCCCACCTTGCTCTGGAGCCCCAGATGGACAGAGCACAGGGAGTTTGTGGCAGGGTGGATGGTTGGAAAATCCTGGGGTTTCATGTGGGGTTTCCACTTGTGATGAGTTTGGGAGACAGGACCTTAGAGGACGTGTTAAGGTGAGGGCTGAGCCCTGGAGGGGGCCAGGCCTTGGGCTCTGACCTGGCTAATGAAGCCTTTGACACACACACGGGGAGTTTTGGAGATTATCTCTCCAAGCAGTTTCATTTCACACCTGTCTTGCAGGGTGAGTCTCGTGTAACAGGGGACAGAGCCCTGCTGGCAGCCCATTTGTTCAAGCACTTCTCTCCGGTTGCCTGTGCTCAGGTTCCTGTATTTACAAGGACCTGTTTGAGCTGTTGAACACCCCTGGTGCTGCCCAGGAACCACTTTTCAGCACCAGCACCAGAGTTACAGGCAGTGACACTGAGCTCCGTTTACAGCTGGCAGTAAAATGCCCTAGTGCCCACTGACCACAGTTAAAAATGTCTCAGTGTTAATCTGAATTTGTCTGGTTTTAACAACCATCTCCCTGATCTTTTTATTTGTTACAGCAGGATGCTGAACCCTTTTCAATTTGTCAACACCCTCGGATGGGTGCTGTAAAATTTTAAACCTCTGCCTAAATCACAGCCCTGCTTTGTGGACTGCGAGCCAAATCATCCTCCCCACTCTGCACTGCGCTGAGCTCAAAACCTCATAAATAACGTTAATCATGCCATCCATTTCCTCCACAGGGAGTGACTGGTAAATGGTTATTAATTCAGTGATAAATTCTGATGCCTCTTTCCCAGTCCTGGCAGTAATGTCTGGTTATATCTCATGATTTTCAGGAAAAGCAGCGCCTGCATCTGCTCTTTTACTGCGCGTTTGTTCATTCACATTTTCTTGGCTGCTGCAGGTTTCACAACCCTGGTGTTTCCCTGCCGACATCCCTTCCCAGAAGTGTGAAATCAATGGAGCAGGAGCCGTGCGGCCGCAGCCTCAGCCCCGGGGCTCTTCTCCCCTCCCTTTGCTCTCATCCTTCCCCGGCTAAAGCAGGGATGAAGGTATTTACGTTATAATTGAGGTGCGAATTTCACCCTCTGCAACGTGGTTACGATGCAGGCTGTCATCCGGATTCGCAAATATCTTTAAAAATGGGACGAGCCAGCTCTGGCGTGGGGGACAGCCCAGCCCCTCCGCAATTCCCAGTCGCTCTGTGCCTGGCGGAATGCGGCGCTGGGATGCGATTCAGCGTCCGTGCGAGCACATGCTGATGTCTGTCAAAGATAGCGGCTGCTTCCCTGCGCCCTGCCTGCGAATCTGCTTTGTGCAGACAGCTGGATATTTATGAGTTTTATATTTACCCCACGGTCGTGCAGTTTTGCTGTTTACCCACCAGTTTCTATTGTTTTTCCTTTTGTGGGAGTTCTCGGTGCGTGGGGGAAGGCGTGCAGCGAGGAATGCGTCTCTAGGCACGTAAGTACCTTGCTGAGAGACATTAAGCATATGGATGACACACTCCCAAGTTTGGTTAGAGGCAGACCCACATGCTGAGGCTCAGCTCCTCTCTTCACAACATGTAATTTGGCCAAAGAGATAAAGAATTGCAGTAATACGGGCAATATACAGTCAGACCAAGCAGGAAGATTTTTCACAGGAAATTTTCAAATATGTGTTAACATATATTTCATTTCAAGCAGCGAGTCTAACACGAAAGCAATCCTGTTATTTCTGTTCTGGAAGGCATCCAGTACCCTATAAGCCTTCTAAAAAAGCAGCGTGGCTCAGTCACAGAGGGAGTGTATTAGTGCAAACGGCGTGGATGTTGCTGACTTGGCAATCAGCAAAAACATAATGAGCTCCTTTAACCATGAGAATGGAGCAGCCTTCCCGGAAAGCTGCCGTGCCCACTGCCCTCCCCATCGATTGAACTGGAGGGGGAGACGTGTGTGGGAGCTTGTGCCTCTGGTGAGAGGTAAGGAGGCTCCCTAAGTCCTTGAGAAATTGATTCAATCTCCATTTATGACTCTTTTGTTTCTGGAAGTTGACAAACCATCCTGCAGGTCCCTCTCCCTCCCTGCCCTGAGGAATGGCTGTTACTGGAGCAGCTCAGAGTTAACCCAGTGCCCACCGTGGGTGGGCTTTTCCTCTGGGATTACATGGATCTGGAAATCCACCAGCTGTGTTTGGTGGACCCGTAAATCCTCTCTCTTGCCTGCTGCTGTCAGCGTGCCTGTAGGACCCTTGGCTGGGGTTCAGCAAGATTCCCTCCATCCCAATCTGCCGTTGTGATTCCCACTGTGCCCAATCCTCCTCCCCTTCTCCCCACCACTGTCGCTGCTGCACGGGAGACTCAAATATGGTCACAGACAGACCAAGGCAAGGCAGCAAAGCAGCCCCAGCAGGAGCTGGCAGCGAGGTGTGTTGCACACCAACACGAAAACAGCCCCGTGCACCCCATCCCAAACTTTCCTTCTGCCGTGAGGGACGTGGAGCCTATTTCCCTTTGCCACGTCCTCCAACCTCCTGAGCAAAGCCTGCTGTGAGTCTGCTGCATGCTCACGTACCTCCTGGCAGGCTGATGGGCCCACAGCTCTTCTCTTTGGGACCTTGCTCCTGCATGAAAAGGCGCTTGGTGCAGAGTCTCCAGAGGCCGAAATGCGCCGCCTCGCAGGTGGTGGTGTTCTCCTCCACGCTGGGGCTGAGCACGGCCCAGTGGTCGGTCACTACGGCCGCGAAGAGCAGCGAGATGCCCACCAGGATCACGGAGAAGGTCAGCCGCACCTTCAGGGGTTTGCTCTCGTCCATCTCGCTCCGGGCCGGCGCTCCCAGCGGAGCGCGGCGCGGGGTTCGCCAGGGCTCCCGAAATCCTGGCGCATCTGAGAGCCTGGAAATGTCATCCCCGGGCCGCAGGCAGCTGCTGGGCTGTGTCAGGAGCTCCCGGGGCACGGCTCAGCTTTCGGCCCCGGCCCACCCGGGCTCTCGCCGGAGCGCAGGGGCTGAGGGCTCTCCACTTGCAGCATGCCCAGAAATAGGCATTAATAGGATGATTAACTTTTCAGCGAGGTTATAAAAACATCTGTGTTTATAATAGTGCTGGGCCTGAGTGCAGACTGATCCTAAACAGCATAATAGCCCTGGAGCTCTGTCACCCCACGCCTGCGGCTCACAGGAGCTCAGAGGTGGACCTGCCTCCAGAGCCCAGAACTGTGGCAGAGAGTGATAAAATAAGCCAACTAGTCTATGTCTATTTTATTATTTATTTGTATTATAGTTATTTTTATTCTAAGCTTTTATAATAATTCTTAATTAACATGAACTATTATGAGCTGTTGGGGGCTTTTTGTGGGTTCCAAGTTTTTTTTTTGTTGTAGTTGTTTTAGTTTTTTTGTGTCTTTTTTTTTCTTTTTGTAATGCAATACCTCTTAAATACTTGTTTGCTTTCCTATCAACCAGGTTCCCCTCAATACCTGCAGTAGCTCCAGCAGCCACCCAACACATCCATTCCTTTCTCCAGAAGTGATTTCTCTCTTAAGCACAGGTTGCTGGAGCTGGGCCAGCCTCTCTCCTTCCCTTTGATATTTCAGCTGATTGTAAAGCCAATTTGATGGTAATGTCAATGCAGAGGCCACTGTGGAGGTGACATTACAATTGTGATGTCAAACTGAGGAGGGTGACAGTACCTGAATGTTAAAAGAATGGTTAAAAAAATGCCAGTGGAAAGCTGCAAATATCATTGTGTCAAGATAATGTCAGAGCTACTCCAGTCCTGCTTTATTAACACCCCAGTTTGATGTCAAAATAAAGGTGCAGAGGTGTCAGCTCAGGTTGATGAGGACAATGTGGAGCAAGGAATTAAAGTGTAGGCAGAGCATGGGAAAGGGAGAGAAAATAGTGTAAGTTTAAAAATATTGGTCCAAAATAAATAATTGAAGTATGACTTGGGTTAACATTACTCTGCTTGATGTGTGACAGGGATGGCTTAGACACCCCTGTGGGGCTGAGGGACATGTGGGCACCTAGGATGGCATCTGGAGCCCCATTCTTGCTGGGACGTGGGGACCAGTGAAGGTACCTGGTGCAAAATTGGAGGGGAAGGGGACCAGGGAGGGCAGTGGGGACATGGAGCAAGACAGGGACCAGGGACCACAGCCCCATGCTGGGGCTGGCAGAGATATTAGAGGCTTCCATTTAAACCAGAACCAAGAGTGAAAGCAGAAAGACCTAAAGGGAGCAGACTTTAAGCCAGAAAAGAAACACATGAAAGATGTAATGCCTTTTCCTTTGAAGTAGACTCTTGTTAAATTTCGCTAGACATCAGTTGATCTCAGAAGCTGCATCTCAACTTCAATTCCTTGATGCTACAAACTCCACAGGTGGAGCAGAGGGAAGTGAATGTGTGTTTGCAAATGTGGGCACACAGTGAGGCTCTGGTTGCTGGGACATCAAGTGCTAATGATCCTGCTTTAGACTAATTACAACCTACAAGGACTGCAGGGGTGGGAACTCATTAATTTTTTTCACTGGCGTTGGTCTTTGTGCCTCTTCCAGTGTTGGCAAGAATCACACTTTTTGTTCTCATTTAGTCCTTCATTCTTGAGAAGTTCTATGGGCTTGGTTTGGCTTTGAGTTTCCTAATTTCCAGGGAACAACTGAAGTGAAATCAGAAGTGAATAATTGGTCCTTCCCTACTGCTGAGTGGAGCTGGGAGTGTGAACAGGTTTCAGTGAGCCCCAGCATGGGCAGCAGTGGCTTCCCAAACTCACATTGCTGCAGCTGAGATTAAACACTCTCTCCAGCCTCCAAAAATTACCTAGAACTGCCAGCCCATGGGAAAAAAATGGGTTTTGTGGGTTATTTGTGGGCATTTGGCAAATGCAAAAACAAAACAGATTTCTGGAGGAGCACAGGACTAAAGCAGACCCTGGAAATTTTCTGCACATCCAGAAGATCATGATGTCTAATCCTCTGGGAATGGTTCCTGCAGCCTCCCTATGTCAGCTGGTAAATATTCACATTTAAAAATCGGTATCACATGAAAAATAAACAGACTATTAATGAGGACCTGTTGGAAAGCAAAGAGGGCTGCAATTAGTTGCACTTTAGCAGCAGTGAGTGAGGGACACAATTCTGTTTCTCTTCTGGAGAAAATGCCAGAGGAGGCGTCTGAAGCCCAACTACTGTGTTGGTTTTGTTCCCTGGCAGAGGTGGTGACTTGGCTCTGCTCCCCAGCACTTGCACTCTTCTGTATTTCTTTCAGACCAGCCTCAGCATTCAGCACGAGCAGATTAACCTCACTCTGTGGTTCCCTGCTTGCAGAACAATGCTCTGCAGAAAACCCATCCCAGTCAGAATAACCCAGAGAGGGGCAGGCAGCACCTGCTCTGCTCTCAGCTCAGATGGGAGCTCAGCAAAGAGCTTTCTTCAAACAGGGTCTCCTCAGTGCTATTTGGGCTCCCCAGCCTGCATTGCCCCAGTGTGGTGAGACAAATGGGATCGGGGTGGGTTCTGCACAGCCAACACCTGGGAATGGCTCCAATGGTACCCTTGAAAGCTCCCCGATTCCGGGGCGGCAGTCATGGAACACAAGAGCTAAATGTGGGAGTTTTGGCTGGCTGTTGTATTTTGCAGTAGACTCCCAGCCTGCTGTGTGTAGCTGGCCATCCCTGCTGCCCCTGTGAGTGACCCAGAGCTCTGAGTTCCCAAAATACCGCGGGCGGTGCCGCTGGGAACGCGACCCTGGCTCTGGAGCGTGGCAGCGCCGGCTGAAAGCCGAGCTGGGCTGCAGACAGATGCACCAACTCTCCTTTCCCTTTTAGACACAGGCACTGCCCGTGTCTGTCGGTTCTCTCATTCCAAGGAAATGCCACATCCTCTTTTTTCCACTTTCTGAAGCCTGTCTCTGCTTCCCCCCTCCTCAAACATCACTTTTCCCAACACCCCTGTTCACAGCGAGGCAGCCACAGCTCCTGGGGTCACCATTTACCCACGGACTTGCTCATAAATGTGGGAAAAACCTTATTTTTATTTCAAAGAGGAGCAGCTTTGGGCCTGAGCTTTAAATGGCTTCACTACGGCGTGTCAGAGGCGTTTGAAAAGATGAATCCTCTGCCGCCCTCCAGACGTGCCAATTCATCGTGAGCCTGGGAGAGGTGGGCAGAGACAGGCAGCCAGTCCTCATCCTTGGAGACAGTCTGGAGGCTGAGGAGCTGGGAGGTGAAGTCGAAAGAAGTATTTGAAGGAGGAATCCTGTCTGTGATTCAGGGATGGCTGGGGCTGTCTGGGGTGGGGAGAGGCTGACCCGCGCTTGGCACCGCTCGTCCCGCGGGACGTGGTGGTGCTGATCAGAGCAGGGCTGCGTGCTGCTGCAGCACCTGGGCCACGCTTCCTTCAGGCAAGATGGGAAAGATCAGGGAGAGGAGGATGCTCCAGGTGAGCTCAAAAGAAAGCTCAAAAGCCTGAGGAAAGCTCAGGCTCAAGGAGGCACTTCAGAATACACTGGGTTGTTTTCCTCAAGGGTGGTTTGCAGTGGCCTCTGGCCACCACACCAGGCTCAAACTGGGCACTGAGAGCACTGTGAACCCATATGGGACAGGTTTAAGCTGGAAACTAGAAGGTTTTTCTTAATATCCAAGCAACTAACCAAAAATATAGCGAAGGTAGATAATCTTGGAGATTTTGTGATCTTTGGGACCACAAGAATAATTTTATCTCCTCTGAAATACTGGCACCCAGTAACATGGCCAGCTGCAATCAAACAGTGAAAAACGTGAAAAAATAACCTGAAATCTCAGCTCAGAGAATTTGGAAATTAAATATCTATATACCTTTCTCCACACAAAACCAAATACATTTAAAATGGTTTATTTAAAAAGTAAGGATTAAGTACATTATACATGGTTGTGATTATACCAGTAGAACTGAAGCACAGTGGAAATAACACTTTAGAACTGCAGACAGAAATGTAGCCTCAAGGGACATGATATATTAGCCCTTGTGGATATGTGATCCATACAGAGAGAAAAAGAAACAGAAAAATGGTTTATTGTTAGATGTCTGGGCAGCTGAAGTGATTTCTGCTTTTACTCCTATTGTGTATGAGAAATAAGGAAGAGAGAGCTCATGGTATACCTGAAATTTTGTTTCTTGGAAAATCAAATCTGATCCAACAGCATTTTTTTTTTTTTTTTTTTAGTTCTGCTGCTACAGTATGTTATATACCAAAAGACTGATTATTGTTAATGATATGGTTTTATGGTATCTGCAGGCCTTGCTGGGAAATGGGGCTCATTTGTTTGATGCTGTCCAGGAAAACCAGAGAGCTGTGGAAGAACAGACGATGTTTTTAAACTATCACTGAGTGGTTTCAAATCACAATCTAACTCTGTTCAAATACATCAACCATGGAGCAAGACTGCTCATGGTCAGGAATGCTGCAAATTTTTCAGTTTTGTCAGAATCAAAGTTTTTAATGGGACAGGACTGGGGTTTTGATTTTTTTTTTTTTGTGGTTTTGTTGTTTTTGTTTTTGTTTGTTTGTTTGTTTTCTGGAATTGTCAAATGTATTTTGTTTTGTTTTGATGTTGTTTGAACAATTTGCTGCACTGCAACTTAACTGCTGAGTTTTCAGTCACAGCCCTTGTTCCACACGACAAAACCTCTGGTCCCTGTTATGTCCACATGACTTTGTTCCCTGTCCAGACCCCATGAGCATCTCATGATCCCTACTCCAGCTCCATTTCTTGAAGGTGCCTGCTGGAGAAGGAACAGATGCTCCAGCTTGGACCAAAACAGGGCACCACTCCTGGAGAGCTGCTGGACCCAGCCCTGCCCTGGGGGAGGAGGCTCTGGCAAAGAGCAACATCCCAAAATGCTCAGCAAGACTTTCTTTTTTTCTGCCAAAAATACTGCATGTGCCTCTGCAGGTCTGAGCTGGGCTGAAGAAAAACCTTGGACTTTGTCTGGAACCAGATGGGTGGTTTGAAGCACATTCACTGGAGAACGACGACTAAAAGAACAAAACCCACGGGCGGAGCAAACCTCACACTGTCCACTTCCAGTTCAAGGTACATGAGTTTAGAGAAACAGCCTATATCTAACTCCTGGTTTGAAAGGGAATGGTTTTATTCTTAATTACAGTAAACACGGATGAGGACTTAGTTCTAACTATTAGTCTTTTAACACAGTGGGAAACAAATAGTTCTGGGAAATTGCACTTGAAAAATACATTGACTATAATTAGATGTAAATTAATTAGCACTTAGTATGACACACTAATGAGACAGAAGGTTGGTTTTTGTTCATTGCAAACTTCTACTTCTATCATAGCTAATCAAAGTATTTTAATATTACGAAGTCTCAAAAAGTAGGAAATAATTTATTGTTTGAAAGCATAAAGATTCTTGTAAAAAAAACCTTTCATCAAGAACTTTAATAATTTTAGAACCCTTTTATGTTGTCCTAGCCGAAAAGTAGGTAAAAAAGTTTTCTTTTCTGCCTCTGTTTGAAATTTTTTTAAAAAGCTTGTGTAACATCTTTCTCCATAGTGTGTTGATACAGAAAGTAGCACAACATTTTCTAGTTTTAAATCATTCCCATTGCTCCATTCGCTTTAGCTCTCAGAGTTCAGAGGTTTGAAAAAAGGATCCCAGCGGAGTTTTAACCTGAATGGAAACTCTTAATGAGCAGGGATGAAGGCTCCAACCCAGCCCTGCCAAAATAAAGATGTGGCTGTGCCAGGCCGAGGGCCAGGCAGAGCTCAACAGTGACTAGGGGAAGACTCTCGCTTAAAACTGAGATTTGTGTCTTGGTTCTTGCAAGGAGAGAGGCTCGAGTGGGTTTCTCTGGGTGGAGAGGGGGTTCAACTTCCTTTTTGGGATGTTAAGGCAGCTTCTCCAGGATTTCCCTGGAGGACTTGGTTCCACTAGCTGAAAGCCTCATATCCAAACCACCACTGAGTCTCTGGCCCTGGGGCCATCATAGGATAAATTAAGACCAAAGAGGTTTTAACAGTTTGGCTGAGATCTCCCACTACCAGTGACCCAAACTTTCCAAATTATGGATTTTTTTCTTGTCACCACTTGTCTAGTGTACTAGCAGAGATTTTCTGGACAAAGATGATGGGGATATTCCAAGGAATCTACAGGAATTAGATGCTCCTCTCTCACTGCATCTAATTCATCTGAGGGGAATCGGGCACCTCATTCTCATATGGCTTGGTCAAGTCGTCACTAAAATCAGAATGAGTACTATTAAATTAAATTACCTTTGAGTCAGGCCATCGAGCTTTGAGATCCAAGCCTAAGTATAAAAACTGAAAGCAAGAATTTATAAGAAAAGAAAATAACATTTCAGACTGTTTTAGAAACATACAGAAGCAAAGGGTACAAATTAGTTCCCTCCTTACGTGATGCATAGAGTTTGCTGTGGGCTCTCTGCACGTAAGTAGATGCATCATTACAAAATAAATTAAATTAGGTCGAACCACCATTTCCATCTAAAAGCAACTATACCTTGCACCATGCGGCACTTAATTCATAATAAAAAGAGTTTAATAAATATCTCATAAACGGTGATTTTTTTTCCCTTTTTTTTTTCTTTTTTTTTCTTTTTTTTTTTTTTTTGTTCTGTTTTAAAAAATACAAAGTCGTCATCTGCTCTGTGAACACTCGGCTCCCGTTGCTGCGGGAAGCTTCGCGAGTCCGGGCGCGTTCTCTTCGGGTTGCTCCGAGATCTCCGTTTCCAGTAGCGTTGGTGTTGCACTTGTGAAGCGTAAGGAAATCGGGAGCGCGGTGCCGGGGGAGCGGCGGCTCAGCCCCGCTCCCCGCCGCGCTCGGGGAAGTCTCCGGGGGCTCCTGACAGCCAGCACTCAGCACCTTGCTGGATCAGGCACTAGGGCTCGTCGAGATGAGAATTCAAGTTTTCTAAACGTTAGGCAAGAAATGACACTTGCAAATAGGCTCAAGTCCCACCTACTTTAATCTTTTTCCCCTTTCTAGGCGTTTCAAGACGCACCCACCCTCTGCTCCTTGGCCTGTGTTGCCCCAAGGGATGCCTTACCCCAGGAATGGGAGACCCCCTTCCCACCCCATCAGAGAGTCTGTAATGCTCAGTACGTGGGTGCTCTACGGTTTCAGTGGCACAGGTCAGTTTTAGAAAGTGTTGCCTTCAAAAATATTTTCTTTTTTTTCTTTTTTCTTTTTTTTTTTTTATTTTGAAAGAGGCAAAGCTTACGCCGTGTCGAAGGAAAGTGGCTCACTTGATGAGTAGCTCATTTTCATCCTTGGGCTTGGTTATAAATTATATTTGCAAGTTTGTATTAAGGGATCTCAATATTAGAAAAAAAAAAGTACAACAAATTTTCTGTAATCCTTTAAAACACACTGGTGGCCAGTCCTTTGCAATTTCTCCAAGACTGTGTACATACTACAAAAGTGCAGAAACATGAACTGCCTTCATCTTGTGACACCAAGAACGGAAATAAACAAACTCCAAATAGCTTCAAAAAAAGCTACGAGCGTGTAAATATCTTTATGTTGGTCCAGAGGATCTCCACTTGCTACCTCAACACATGCCACAATTAAAGAGGTGAGAGGGTATTTTAACATCGCTCCTGACAGATCCATTCTGTTTGGGCATCTCTTCAAAAAGCACGAGGAAGGAAGGTGCTTCAAACTGGCGTCGTTCTCCTGTTGACCATGTTGACGTGGAGTCCTTCCTTAAATTCCTTCTGGAGGAAGTTGTGGACCTGCAGGAAACTGGCTTCTTGGTCTGCGTTGTAGCTGGCAGCTGTGGTAACCTTCAAAGGCTCCCTGGAAAGGGTGTACATGGAAATTTCATTCATGGGGATGGTGCCTGCTATCTTCATGCCAACTGGAGAAATGTCCCTGGACGGAGAAGGCTCCGTGGAGCGGGAGCTGGATCTGGACCTCCGCCTCCTGTACCTATAGCTTGGCATCCTGGCATAAGGAGAACTGGAAGAAGTCTTAAGGAATTCCCTCTTGGTCTTAAACCTCAGCTCTTTGTTCTTCTCAATATAAATGTTCACAGCCAGAACACCTATGGTTTCGGCCACAATAAAAGACAAGGCTCCAAAATAAAAAGACCAGCCATAGTTGTAATGGTTCTTTTTGTCCTCGTCTCGCTTGTCACTTGGGTCACCTGCATTGCTCGATATGTAGACAATGATCCCTATGATATTACTTAGACCTGGAGGAAGAAAAACATTAATCAGTGTTTATGTGGCTGGGGAGATAAAATTCAAGCTACGTTACTTTCTGGGCCTGAATGGTTCTAAGACTGGGGCAAGGAAATTTCATTACATTTATTTACTCTTACATTTATCTCAAGGACTCATTTATTCCTGAAACACAACCAATAGATCAACATATGGATCACATGTGCTCACATGGATCCCAAAATACTCAGCAGGACTTTTTCCCATCTCTTCATTGCCACAGTGGAAAAGCAGCAGCTTGTGAGAGCTTGCTAATATTGTGAGTGGGATTCTAACATCCAGAGGAATGATAAAAATACATTTGGAGCTTAGGGCTATGGCTGTTTACCTTGATCAAAATAAGTTCTCTTCCACCTTGTTGAATTTTCATCTAAATGCTGCATGTTTAATCCAGGCTGCAGGGAGAGCCATTAACAATGGGGCTGACTCTCTCAGATGTGAAAAATGGGCTGACCTATCAGAGGTGAATGTTTTCTGCCTTCATATTAAAAAAAAAGGCCCTAGGTATAAGAGATGCCTGATTTATCTAATGTTTGATACATTTTAAATAGTGTAAAACATGCTTGTTACTGAATTTCGCTTCCTTCTGCAGGAAAACCAAAAGCTTTTATAGAATATACTTATTGTGGGGCTTCAAGAGCATGATTTTGTCTTGAGAAATTTGCCTGGTGTGGTGTTGTTAATGCCCTCAGTCCAGGAAAGGGATCCAGGGAAAGCACTGCCAAGGAGCTTTTCCAGAATCTTTTCCAGCTGAAAACAGCAGCACTCCTTAAGAACTCAATTTAAACAGAACATACCTGCTGCCACAAAGAGAATCCCAGCGCTGAGAATAATGTTGTTTTTGCTGTTGTAAATCCTTCCTGCTCCGACACAGAGTCCTCCCAGCAACAGCAAAATTGTGCTTAGGATGGGGAACACGCTGGAGGCACGGACGATGCCTGCAGGGAGACAGGGAGGAAGGGAAGACAGAACAATCATTTTGGGTGCCTCCTCGGGTGCAAGTGTGGAGATCAGAGTCTCAAAAGCCCTGTCTTTTTCCTAAAATTGTTAAGAAGAATGATTTAATAGAACCGGAGAATTGTTAAGGTTGAAAAAGACCTTTAAGATCATCAAATCCAACAGTGAAACCAGCACCTCCACCATGCTTACCACTAAAGCACATCCTTGAGTGTCAGCCATATCCACACATTTTTTGAACATACTCAGGGACGCCTGTTCCAGTGCTTCGTAACACTTTCAGTGAAGAAAATTTTCCTAATATCTAACTTATTATATTTTTATTCGTTTTTGCTAGAATTTTCACTGATTCTGCATTTCTGGGTGTGTTTTTGGGACAACGAAGCCATGAGGTGGCCAGAGTGACGCAGTCTCTCAAATGAGGGGCTTCAGTCTTTTGAGATTTCTCCCAGGAAGTCCAGCATTGTTGGCATCTTCTGATGCCACCGTGTGCAGAATATTTCTGGCAAAGCATGAGATAAGTGACAGTAAGACCCAGCACCACGCAGGGAGCAGCAGTGAAAAATTCATGAGCTGGCTATGAAGCCTACAAGGTTTGGGACAGCTGGAGCAGGCGGATCTGTTCTGTGGTGCACAAACAAGGTGAGCAAATTACAGCTCTTGAAGTCAGCAGCATCCACGTTGCTAGCAAGCACAGCTAATAACCCCTTTTTCTTTTGCTGGATATTAGGGACATCGAAACCTTTCAGATTTCTAAGGAAGGGATTTTAACAAGTGTGTCTTAGATGTTTGTGTTTAGTTTCCCGACAGCAAAGTAGTAATTTAAAATTCTGCATGCTTCAGTCCATTCATCAGCGTATAAAACCCCCCACAAAAATATTAAAACATGACTTCAAGCCAGCTTTCAAAGTCGGGTCACAACAAGACACAGCAGCAATCGACTGGGGCTGAGAAAAAATAAACAAGCATAAGAAGAGAGATGTCTGTATTGTAAAAACCAAAGGGGTAATAGATGGCAGGGGTTCTTGAAAGGCAGAGTGAGGAACCGAGTTTTATTGCTGTAGAGAGAGGATTTATTTTTTGAAGAAGGGGAGATAAGGAACTGAATACTGCTGTGGAAAATGGGATCACCCTGAAGCTGGGGAAAGGCAGGGCACGGAGGGGAGCGCTGGCACAGCAAGGGGCGCCAGGCTGGGGGATCCCAAAGCGAGGGGGAGTCAGGGGCTGCTGTCACAGCAGCATGGAAAGCCCTCAGCGGAGGGAGGCCCGGGCTGAGTGAGAGAGGAGCAAACGCCATCTGGGCCGTGCGGGGCCGGGAGCGCCGCGGTGTCTGCGGGCGCATCCTCCCGGCCGCGCTTCCCGGGAGACACGGGCAGATGTTCCAGCTGCGGCTTTCGAGTTCCGCTCTCCGTGGCCGTGGCGTTCCCGGCTCAGGGAATCGCTTCCCAACGATTCCCCCGGTAACCGGTGGCAGAGCTCCCGGTGCTGCGGGAGGGACGGGGCGGGCGGCTCCGCACCCGCGCCGCTCCCAGCCCCGCAGGGGTGAGAACACAAACCCAGCAAGCCTGGGAAGCTTCTGCCTCTGCCGATCTGCAAGAGGGAGAAAAGTCCATCCTTTCCCAAAGCGGCAGCGTCGCTGCACGTGTCCTTCACAGACGGGGCATTTCCAGCCGGATCTGAAGCCGGGCCAGGCGGGCGCATTGCTATTCAGGGAGCGTCTCGCAGGAGCTGCCAAAGCCAGCCGGTGTCAGCGGCTGTAAGGTCTCTCTCTGCTCAAAGCCTGCTCCCTTGGCCTGGGTATCCCCACGTGTGTGGTAAGAATTAACAGCACTTTGGCTTTTGGGTCATTTTTCTCAGTCAATTGTTAGAAATTGTTAGATTCAAAGTCAGTCTCTGCTGCTGGACTTTAAGGCACCCCAAATCTCTGTCTGTCTGTTTTTGTGCCCTGGTTAAAGGCTTAACATCGCCTCTGGCCCACCCTATCTGGTTATTTTTTCCTGCACTTTATGGTCATGATGTTTTATAATTATTGCAGTTAAATCAAAGAGTTTTCCCAAAATGTTTCAGTGATGTCATTAGAAGGAACCTGTCAGATGTATCAAACATAGGGGTTGGGTTGTTTTATTTGTACTAATAATCTTCAGAGATAATTTTTCTATAGTAGGCAATTGATGCAAAGAGAAACAAAATACAGTGTTCTCTCCCTGAAAAAATTCTACAGTATATTTTTTCTTACAATGTGTACTTTTAGCTCTGAAATTTCAAAGGAAGCTCATAAGGTACCACGTAGAATTTACATATGTCTCATGATACTGGTAATAAAGTGACAGCACATCAAAAAACATTAAGGCAATCTGGTTTTTGCTTTCTCCCTGGCTTTTCTCCCGCCCTTGTTTACCGTCCTGTCGGTTCGCATCGCCCGCTGTGCACCGCTATGTGTGGTGACACCTCCTTCGGTGGAGCCCTGCTCCTCCCCATGGGGTTGCAAACCCTGCTCGGCTCGGGCTTTTAATCTCCAGAAAGGCAGGAGCCGAGGGAATGGCTTTGAAGAGAGGATGCTCTAGCATGCAAGGAGGAAGGGCATGAAAGCGTAGAGATGCCCCTGAAGCAGGGTCCCCCGGCTCAGAGCCCCGACACCCCCAGCACAGCGCAGCGAGGATGAGATTCCCCTTCGGCAAAGGGAGAGGCGCCCCTGCTTCGTGCGGTGCTGGGCGGGGGCAGCTCGGGGTTTGTGTGCTCAGAGGGATGCGGGAGAGGAGGGAGGCAGGAGAGAGGGAGGCAGGAATGGGGAAGCAGGAATGGGGAAGCAGGAATGGGGAGGCAGGAGAGAGGGAAGCAGGAGATTGGGAAGCAGGAGAGAGGGAAGCAGGAGACCAGGGAAGCAGGAGAGAGGGAAGCAGGAGATGGGGAAGCAGGAGAGAGGGAAGCAGGAATGGGGAAGCAGGAGAGAGGGAAGCAGGAATGGGGAAGCAGGAGAGAGGGAAGCAGGAGACCAGGGAAGCAGGAGAGAGGGAAGCAGGAATGGGGAAGCAGGAGAGAGGGAAGCAGGAATGGGGAAGCAGGAGAGAGGGAAGCAGGAGCCAGGGAATCAGAAGACCAGGGAAGCAGGAGAGAGGGAAGCAGGAGATTGGGAAGCAGGAGAGAGGGAAGCAGGAATGGGAAGGAGAGAGGGAAGCAGGAGCCAGGGAAGCAGGAGATGGGGAAGCAGGAGCCAGGGAAGCAGGAGATGGAGAAGCAGGAGACTAGGGAAGCAGGAGATGGGGAAGAAGGAGACTAGAGAAGCAGGAGATGGGGAAGCAGGAGCCAGGGAAGCAGGAGATGGGGAAGAAGGAGACTAGAGAAGCAGGAGATGGAGAAGCAGGAGCCAGGGAAGCAGGAGCCAGGGAAGCAGGAGATGGAGAAGCAGGAGCCAGGGAAGCAGGAGATGGAGAAGCAGGAGACCAGGGAAGCAGGACCAGGGAAGCAGGAGCCAGGGCCCAGGGAAGCCGGGGCACGTTTGCCGCTGGGGATGCGGTGCCAGCCGGGGGTCTGTGCTGGCACTGGGACATCTGCTGCTTGCTGGGGCCCTGCTCAGGCATGTGAGGGGGATTTTTTTAGACACACAGATGGGCGTGTGTTGCCACGGGGAATGCTTCAATAGGAAGGGTCTTGTCTGAGCTCCTCTGCACGTGTCAGCTTGTCCCACGCTCTCGTTTGCTTGGTTTCGCAGGGAGCAGCTTGAACATCAAAGGGCAAAATCCAAAATCCTGCTTCTACCCATTCCCTAGACCAGTCTCCCAAAATCAGTAATTTTTGTCACTGATTTCCATAGGGTTTTGAACCAGGGCTCGATCCTGCTGGCACTACAGTGTTTGCATTTCTCAGAAGCCCAAGTTAATGTGGGGGCTGTGAAAGAGCCTGAGACCCTCACGCTGCTGTTTTAGGAGCACAAAATACATGAGTGTGGGTGCCTCTGTCTAAGCCAGGCAGGAAAAATAAATATTAGTCCCAACATGTCCCTCTGAGAAACTGTGCCAAGAAATGGCCAGAAATAGTGGAGAATAGAGCCAGTAGACTGCAAAAGTGTTGCAGAGGGCAAAAACAGGACAGAAGCTCTCACGTCTCTGTGAAACAGGATGCAAATATCCTCCTGTCTTAGACAATGATTTGGTCCCTATTACATACAGGTATGAGCTCATCTCTTCTGGATTTAGACATGTTACCTTTCAGTAATCTCTAAATCAACTCTGAGCATGGGAAACTGCAGTTTTCTTATGAAAGTCAAAGTCAAGGAGCCTGGTCTCCATGCAGACTCTGTGAGGTGAGCTCTGCTCTGTGGGGGAGACACCGGAGACTGATTTTGCAGAAGACATAAAGGGTTGGACCAACTTGTTTTTAAAATCTGTACTTAGTCACTTTTGCAAAAAGCTTTTAGGAATACCCATCACAAGCACAGTTACAAACAATTTACCAGTCTCGTAGATTAACATGGAGCTGGAGAGTGTTTTTCCCAGTTCTCACTTTTCTCCACATAAAGAAGGCATAATGTGTTTTTATCAAGATGCTACTTAATTCCTCCTTCCTTTTACTAATGATGTTTGTTTCCTAAAGTTGACTTGACATCAATTTAACATTAGTTCCAAGGTTTTGTATGAAAGATAAATTCAGCTGTGCTCACACTCTGCCTTTGCCTGAGCTCTAAAATCGTGTCACCCCGGTGCTATGACTGATCTAAATTGACAAGAGCAAAGAGGAAAAAAACATCTGGATTTTCTGGTGAGGCAAACTTTTCAGAGATTTTTTTCCTTCTCCATGTCTTAGCAACAAGAAGTTGTTGCCCAGAAGTGAGCAGAAGGGCAGAGTGGTTCTCTAAGTGGTGTGTCAGGTAATTAATATTGTAATTGAGGAGTTCTCTGCCTTGCCAGCAGCGTTGTTCTCTGCTCCCTGATTTCCCAACACCTTGTGAGCTGCAGTTCCTCTCTCTGTAAAGGGCACTGCTTTCAGCTTGGCTGCTCAGCTCTTTCCTTCACAAGGAACAAGGCAAGGAGTCCTCTGGGGAAGGGCAATCTAACTCCAACTTTGCAGACTTCATGGTTGGGTTCCAAGGCCTGCCATCAGCTGAGAGAATGGTCATGTGGAGGGGAGGAAACAACTACCCTGATTCCAAGCACCAGGTTGGTGGCTGGAATCCCTTCTGGGGGGATTAAATGCCAGCCTGGAGCAGCAGTGGCTGGCTGGCCAGGCAGGGAAGCCATGGTCCCTGTTCATGCTGGGATTTTGCTGTTAGCTGCAGAAATTTCAGCTTCCTTCTTACCGTGCAGTAATTTCACTGTAGGAGGATGTGGCTCACCAGCTGCAAAGGCTGAGGCTTGAGTAAGGGTTGGATTTAAGCATTTGGTAAAGCTTCCTAATGGGCTGGAACCCACTCCTCAAACCTGTTTTGTTACACTAACCCTATAAATACTCCCTCTGTAAAATGTCCTTGCAGATCTAGGCACGATAGCTGTAGTTTTCATTTGACATTTTGTCAGATGATGTATAGACAATCGGCACCAAAATTGTGAGCATTCCCCTGGCTGAAGGAAACCCTTGGAAAAAATCCTTGAAACCCCATGGCAAGAGGGTTGGAACTAGATGGTCTTTAAAGTCCCTTCCAACACAAACCATTCCTTGATTCAATGACTCTGTGAAGTGGGGTCCCAAGGGTGGTGATAGTGTCAGCCTCTGCATGAACTGGACACGTGGCACCACTGGGCTGTGCAGCCCAGGATGGGCCAGTCTGGCAGTGAGTAAAAGTGGGGTTGCTCTCTGCAGAAGAGAAGCCCAGGGAAGCCCCTGTGGCCACACCTGTGTGTGAGGTATCACTGCTCACTTACGGAGAAGGTACTCTGAGCTGTCGTGGTCGTAGTCGTTGTCTTCAGGGAAGTGGTTGATCCGGAAACAATGTCCTTTGTAGATCCCTAAAGGAAACAAAGCAAACAGAATTCATAAGGAACAGAACCAGGTAAATGTGCTTTATATAACTGGTCAAGAAACCATCTCTAAAGTGATGAATTTTGGGCTAAAGGAAGGGACAGCCAGGATTCCTGGGTTCTTTCCTTCAGCCACTTATATCGTTCTCTTGAGTTTTTTAATCTTTAAGTGCTTCACTTTATCAGTGCTGTGCTTATCTTACAAGCATACTGACTTTGCAAAGCTTCTTTTTGTTCCCAGAGTGGCTGTCAGGCTGGGTCCCTGCTCCATGGCTGGGGCTCCCAGTGCCAATCTCACTCCCATCACCCTTCCCATCTCACCCCAGTCAAGTGCCAGTAAATGCTGAATTGTCTGAGGCCTCTTCAATTACTCCCTAGGCTGCAAAAACAAGCCCATAAATCTCTTCCTGCTGCAGTTTAAGCCTGTATGTCCCACTCAAGGTTGGCTCAGCTTTTAATAGCATATTTTTTTAGCTAGCTGGGAGTCTGTGCAGTAAAGTCAGGGCATGGTGTGCACTCCTGATGCCTGGAGGGACAACACCAGGGCTGGCTGGACAAACCCCTCGCTCGACTGGACACCTCAGCACTTTGTCCATGCAGGTAAAGCTGTCCATGGGCATTTTGTGTTCTTTCCTGTCACAGTTATCCACAGTCTGAGCTGCAGTTGGGTCGCTGTGGCACAGGGAGCTCCACGGGGAGCTCTCCCCAGAGAGCTTCCTGCAGGAGTGAGCCCTGAGCTGTGATTGTGCCATGGTGCTTTCATTATTCATTAACCAGAGCTCTCCTGCTTGGGAACACATCACCCAGGCTGAGCCATCCCTGCACAGGAGTCTCGGTGCTTACAGCTCGAGCTGGCAGAAGGATTTAAAACCCATCACTTAATACTACTTTAACAGAAGCACAGCTGCAGTCTGTAGGATATAAATGTGGATTTATTTCACTACCTATTACCAATGATTACAAAAATCTCAAAAGAATTACTAATCCGGAGGATTTAAATTGCACCCTGTGAGTGTCAACTGCAGGTTTGCTACTACAGCGCATTAAATTCTTCCAGTAAATGATGTATCAACTCTAATTGCAGCCACGGCTCAGGCTTTCTCTGCACAGCACTTCAAAGGCTGGGAACAAGATGCAAGTGGCTCATGTCACATCTGGAAGTGACACACCTGTCCTGGCTGCCAGGTGGGGAGAGCACTTCAGCTGGGCCTGCTCCTGCTGAGCCTGCGTGCCCGAGCATCCTGTGCTGGCCACCACAGGGGCTGCTGCCCCTCCTGGCTCTCAGGCAAGGCAGTGCAGAACTCAGATTTTAAAGATTCCAGTGCTTATTTTCATGGCAGTTCACACAACAGAACTGAATCACCCCCAACATTACAGACCCTCTGAGACTGGATGGTCATTTCATTCAGTGTTCATTAAGGTGTGCAATTTACAGGAAATACATTCAGAGTGTGATTTTTATCATATTTATTAAGGGAAAAAAAAAAGTCTAAATAATTTTCCCATCCTAAATTCCCATGGAAATAGGCTGCTCAGTGACTGTGCTTGTGTGTGTATGGGTGGGGCCCTCTCTCAGTCTGTGCAGCTTGTCTGTCTGTAGGTGCTGTATTCTGTGTCCTTCTCACACTGGGTTAGAGGAGATAAAGGGCAAAATTCCTCCCTGTGCCCAGAGAAGCTGTGGCTGCCCCATCCCTGGAAGTGTCCAAGGCCAGGTTGGACAGGGCAGCCTGGGACAGTGGAAAGTGTGGGTGGAACTGAGTGAGCTTTAAGATCCCTTTGAACCCAAACCACTCCGTGATTTTATGGTTCTCCAATAGAGGTTAAGGTAGTTGGCTGAATTTATCCGGAGCTGATATAAAAGTAGAAGTGAGCAGGTCACTGAGCTGCAGTGCAGACAGGGAGATGCCTGAAGGAGAGAGCTCTGTGTCCCCACCACAGGCTCCCTTGGCACGTTCAGAGCGTGCACATGGCAACAGCCCAAACAAACACCTCACTCCAGAAACTCACTCAGCAATGAGGAGCCTGCAAGACCAAAACGTTCTCAAAGCCTCCTGTGCTGCAGCACTGGTGGAGGGGTTTGGGCTCTGTAAAATGGCTCAACATAATTAAACTGCTGAGTGAAATGGGCCCCTGAGCAGAACTTTCACAGAGGCCATGATTCCTTCCACAGCAGGGCTGGAATGCAGCAGGAGGACAGCACTGATGAGACTTTCATTTCCTTTCACATGAAAGAGTATTAGCAAGACTAGCAGAGGTAAAAAACAGGTTACTCACCTCTTTGCCCTATCCTCTCCCTCAGAAAAATCTGGATGAGTTTTAGAGTTCATTTTCAGTTTTTAGGAATACTGGGATTGATCATTATTAATTGGTCATTATTTATCTGGCTAAATTATTATAGAAATTTCAAATAACTGAAATTCGGACCTGTGTCAAGCCTAGGAATTCAAAATATTCTCCCCAGTATTTTTTATGTAGTTCAGACCTGACATACTTGTTAAGGTTTCTCTCTAGTGTCAGTGATGTTTGATAGCTAATAACAGCAACAGACTGAATAACTTTTTTCCATAAACTTAAAAAGTGCAATGTAATTCAGGAACAGTTTATTAAACTCTCAGTGAGGCTTGAAGTTGTTATCAAGAACTCTGGTGATCTACACAGTATTGAGGCCTCTTTCAATCCACAAAGTATCTGAAATAAAGGCTTGCTAGGAAAAGTAACAATACCTCTTCATAATGATGGACTTTGATTTACCAAAACTAGCTGGAGAAGCTACTGAAGCAGTGGTCAGCTCAAAAAGCTGACAGCAGAGTCTGAGTTGTATTTATACATAAAAAATAGAAGCAAGTTAAAGCTGGACTTTGGTGGAATATTCATCTCCATGCCCTGGCATGTAAAGCAATGCATAAAAAATAAAAGTCATGGAATGGCAGAGGTGACAGAAAAGGAAAAACTCAATTAAACTCAGTAGCAATCATTCTGCAAGCATCTGCACGAGGGCTGAGCTCCTTGAACCTCTTCCCCAAGGCTTCTCAGGAGCTGCCCTGAAGAAATGTAAAGGCAAACACGGCCACATGTCCACACTCACTGAGGCACACAAAACCATTTCCCATCCCAGGAGGGGATGGGGGAGAGAGATTTTCCTTCTTGCTTGAGTTTGGGGATACAGTCCCTTACAGCCTTGGGAGAGGAAGATGGAATATTTAACTCCTACTGCTGTACCCACTAGAGAGAGATAAATAAACTGCAATCACTGCCTACCAGATACTAAAATATTGAGAAGCACTTCTAGATACCTCTTGAGAGTGAGATATAATATCCCACCGAGATGCTGTATTACTCCTTTCTTTGAATGATTACGGATACGTTTTTAATGATGCTTTTAGAAATACAAATATTAGGATGCATTTTTTCCCCTCATAATAACAAAAATTTTGTTCTGAATTTTGAGCTAGGACTTCAGGATCTGCGTTAATGATAATGAAGAGGTAAATTTTCTGAAGTGTTGCTGATGGTGTAAGAACAATTTTTTTCCACTGGCTGCAACATACTTACCTGGCAATTAGGAACTGAAAAGCATTTCTGACTTGGTTCTACTCTGTGTTCAAGGGCTTCTCTGGCAAGGTTAGTACTTCCCAATCTCACTAAGTGTTGTTCAGACAACTATAATTAGAGTGTGATGTACTCAGATAACATGATAAGGGAGGCAACTGTAGTGCCTAAGTGAAGATTAAGCTTTGTTTTGGGGTTTGAGATCTCAAAATACATAGAGGTTTCAACAGCAAATCAAAGTAGTGATCCCAGATTCTGATGATGTACTGCCTTCTCCTTGCTCTTTCTCAAATAATCCTTTAATAATCCTGCCTCTACCACTGCAGATTGTTCACTGAGTTTTTACTTTTTTATTTTTGATGACTGAGAGTGAAGGTTAAAGCTGAGGATGCAAATGCTTATTAATTTGGTGGCCATGCATTACCCGATCCTGTTATTGTCCATACCATCAGCCACGTCTTTGAGACCAGCCATTTCCTGTGGTTAGTGTTCATCAATGCCAGCATTCCCTGATGCCCTGGAAGTGTTAGCAAAAATCAGCACTGGAGAACAGAGTCCTCAAATGTCTGACAATATTTGTCAATACAAGGCTGTACTTTTGTTTTCTCCCTGCCCCAATCTTGAAAACTCTACACAACAAGATCTTCCCATAGCATTACTGCTCTGTTGTCATTTAAAATAGGTTTCCAGCACTCCAGACTGGAGCAGCTCTGCAGCAGAGGGCCCTGTCTGCAGGGGACTTCTGTCAATAGGGATTTTTGTCTCCCTGTGCTGAGCAGGCTGGCGGGAGGCAATATCTGATAGCAGTGGGAGACTCGGGGAGAGGGGGCTGAGCTGCTCCTCCTTCATCATCTTCTGCACAGCCACTGCCCCGTTAACTCTTCCAGCTGCCAGCCCTCCTTGATGCAGAAAATGCTGGGTTTGGGAACTGGCAGAGAAGCCTTTCTGGTTTTCTCATGGGATCAAACCCTCCCCTGCCAACAGCCACATTCCTCCAGCTCTTGAGCAGCTCTGGATACTTGGAACTCACACTATTAATAGTGTGAGGCTGGGGATTCTCCCAGAGGAGCTGCACTGGTGGGATGAAGGCTGTGAATGTCAGCTCAGAAGTGGCCACTTGGCTTCAGCAGGTAAATACAGCCACAGCCATCCACCCCAAAACCTCACCAACCAGCCCATCGCTTTCTGGCAAATGTGGGACTTCTGGGATGGTTTGGAGACACGGAATGAAATTATTTTCAGGATCATTTGACAGCAAGTGCTTGTGGAAACCAGGAATACAAGTTGCAAGGAGCTGACTGTATATTAAAAATGAGGCAATTAGTAAGGTACCGTGGGAAATTTGGACTGATGGTTCTGCTTGTTGCATCTATTCTGTGATTAAATACTGTGCCTCAGTTCCAGAGCCAGCTGTCAGCCTGATTTAGTGCAACACATGAATATCTGAATGTTTAAATGACAAGTTTTCTGAATATATCAGCACGGAGAGGGTTGACTGACAGACAGTGTCACAGACCACGAGAAAAGTGTGATAAGCAGAGTGGGGCTGTGGTAACAGAAGTTGCCTGAACACAGTGTCCATCCCAGCACGCTGTGCAGGACTGGGTTTCCTTAATGGCATGGCTTTACACTTCCCTTGGACATCAGTGGAGAACCTCTATTTATAGGGTGAGAGTGTCTCAGTGCTGGACTCTGCCAGGGGAGAAGAGAAACAGTTGTGTATTTTTTTCCTTAGGAGGATTTCTCTGCTGACAGGTTCTGAAGCCCTTTGCTGAGTGATTTGAGCAATAGTGAGCAAAGGAGATCAGACATGCCAAAAAATGTTCATCTCCACAAAAATATCTATCTGTGCACTGTGTTCATTTGTTTGATTTTCCACCAGTACAGCTCCCCTGTCTCACTGCACTGACACCACAGCACACGCAGCTGCTGCCTTGGCTTTCTTCTCATTCCTCTTGTCACAAAATAACCCTCGAGAACCTGCTTTGTGGTGCTGCTGGTCAGACAGGGATTTATTCTAGTCCTGAGCTCTCCCCTCAGACCACAAGGAACAGCATTAGGAAAATATCCTGTAGCTTGGAACTTTCTGTGTTAAGCTGTCCCAAGTTTGATTATTTGTCTCCTGCTGGTTGCTGAGAGTTTCACAAGCCTGTCCTTAAGTTACTCGAATGAGCACAGATCCCACGAGCCTCTGCCTGGAGATGTTTAATGCTGTTGTTATAAAAGAAATCATGAACTATTGATGCAGGTCATGTGCAAAACACACCTCATGTGAATTTGCTTCTCCACAATGCTGCTGTGAGCCGCCTTCATCACTGTGGAGGATGCAGACAGCAGAGGAAGAAGCCTCAGGAGGTTAAATACACATTTATTGGGTGTCTGCCTTTGAAAAAAGTTTGGCTGTTGTAAGAGCTGGAAACTTCAAAGCATAGGCTGGTTTTGAGACAGATTCTGTCTGACACCCTCGGAGTCCTGCCAGTCCTGGAAATTTGTCCATGTGACAGTTTGTATTTTTGTTTCATCCTGAAGATGAATTTGATGAAGAGCACTGCTTGTACCTGGGGTTATTGTCATATTTTAGCCAGAATAAATCCTATGTTCAGAAAATGCTCAGGATATAAAAAGAGTGGGACTTTATTCCCGTAACTGTGGGCAACCCTGGTGCCATAAACCAGCTGGGCAGGACAAACTGCCTGTGTGTGCCATGGTCAGGCCAAAGCAAATTCAGCTCAGCTGAGTCTTTAAAAGGAATTCATCCTTATTCCTAACCACGTTTCTCTACAGGTCTTGAGACTGTGAAAAAAAGAATATTTTGTTTCACTTATAGAAGATTTTTTCTTCTTTGTCTTTCACACAATTCCCTAACTCAGAACTCACTTGTTTCTCATTGCAGGAAGAGGAACTGCCTACTTTTGGGCCAGATTCTGATTTCCCTGTACTGGACTCAAATCTGCCTCACGCAGTGACATCAGAATCTGGCCTACTCCCTTTCATTTACTTCCCATCTACTTCCTGGGCAGAAAGACAATTATTTTAAAATGTTGAAATGTATGAAATTTGCCCCACTTTCTTCCTTAGGAGCTGTCATCTCAAACAAACCCTTTGGGTTCTTCTTTTGATCTATTTTCAATTGTCTGGTGGGCAAAGCAAAACTCCTCCTCCAGTCTCTTATTTTCTTATCTTCTGCTGTGACATGAATTTCCCCCTTTTTCCAGTCCTCCCCCTCTGCTGCCCACAGCCCTTCCACTGCTCGGAGCTTCCTGCAGTCCCCTCGGTGTCAGGTGAGGAGCAACCACTCAGCATTTGCTGCCTGCTCCATTTTGCTCCTCTTTGGGGCTTTTGAAGGCAGAACACCTTCCCAGTGTGCCCAGCACCTCGGGAGGGCTCCCAGGAGCTGGAGGAGATGCCGGAGCAGCTGCTGCTGCCCACGCACTGCAGAGGAGCTGGGGCTGGCAGGGAGCTCTTGCCTGGCCTTAATTTAGTGCTCCCCATGCCCCTACAGCCTGGCAGGAGCACGTTTTCTCCAGGAACAGGTCTTGGTTCATCTTGTCATTGGTGTGCTCACTCCGTTCTCTTCCCTTCACACAGTAAATGCTCCCTCCTGTACTTACTGTAGACTTTCTGTGAGAGACTGTCTTACACCACCACTCTCCAGTATTTCGAATATCCTGATCTGCTTTCCCCAGCTTGCCTGCACTGTGGCAGTGCTTGATCCGATTCCCTTTTGCTGCCTGCAGCCTCTCCCTGGTGCTCCTGCACAAAGCCCTCCCTGTTGGAGGAGAGGCTGCTCGCAGCCCTTCTTCCAGCCCAGCCCCACAGGAGGGAGGCTGTGCTGCTCTGTTCCTTGCACTGCTGCTCCTGCAGCGCTCGCAGGCTGCACTGGAGCTCACGCCTGGCGTGGCCAAGGAGCCACCTCCACTGCCCTGAGTGCCAATCCCAGAGCTGCAAATAGCGACTGGAGAGGTTCCTGCTCGGGCAGGTCGACCTTCATGGCACAGCCACCCCTGTTTGAACACTCCCGAGTCTCCTGTGGCCTTAGCTGATCTCCTCCAGATGCCAGGGGATGTTCACTATTTCCCATGGAAGTTTGTCCCATAGCAGAAGGGATGCTTTGCTTAGGAGGTAAAAAAAATCCACTGTTCATGGAACGACAGAATGGTTTGGGTTGGAAGGGACCTTAAAGCTCATCTTGTCCCAACAGCTTCCAGTGTCCCAGGCTGCTCCAAGCCCTGTCCAACCTATCCTTGGACACTTCCATGGATGGAGCACCTCTGGTGCTGGGGGCTGACTTCTAATTCTGGCAGGAACAATTTTACTCTCTGAGCAAAATACTCTTGGTTTTTTTGACATTCTGCAATCCAGGATGCACCAAGCACTATTTTATACAGCCTGGTAAAGCATCTCTAGATTGTGGATCATCTACACCAGAAAGTATCTGAGGAAATGCCTACAGAGGCTCAGTCACTTATAATTCATGTGGAAAAAAAAGCCTCAGCAGCTGACCTCCTGTTTTCAGCTGGACAAATATCATCAAAGATGTTGTGCATTTGTATTTCTGTGTAAGAAATGAACAGATTTAGAAAAGATGTTCTGCCATAGATACCTTTCAAATTCCATGACAGCCTTTTGCTCCATTATAAGATTTTGAGACCTTGAGCGATGTTAGAAAACTCATAGCAGCAAAACTCATTTCCCAAAGATTCACCTCACCTGCACATCTGGGAGCTAATAAAACACATCACAGTGTCTGGCTGCTATCTTTTGAATTCTCTTCGGTCATTACAGAACTGCTGCCAAAAGTACTAAGTGTCCTTGTGCTACCACAGTGAATACCAATGGTACCAGGAAAATGCAGGGCAGTGGCAGAGCAGGGGAGAGTTGTATGTTACCTGTTGGTTTAGGCTACTCACTTTCCAGTTTCTTCAAATATTTGCCTCATAAACCAGTATTTTGGCCACAGAATTAATGACTGAGGTTATTCAGCAGTGCTCCTAGCCCTTCCCAGCTGCCTTTCCTTGGCCAAGCAGCAGATCACAGAGTGTGCTGTGTAATTCCACAAGCCCTGCTGATGGGCCTTCCTACTACAATTTGCAATTTTCTCCTGCTGCTGCTTGGATGGCAAAGTGGGGTAAATTTCAGGGGGTTCTGTTTTAGTCTCTTTTGTTGCTCCTTTTTACAGAGTTTATTGAGGGAATGACTCTGTGTTTTCCAGAGAGGAAGTCTAACAAACTTCCAGCCCTGATGTTCAGTTTGCATTTTGTAAATCAACAGCACAGGGAAATAGGGGCAATCCCTCAGCCTGGGTGTGCCGTGGTTGTTTTGGGGCAACACTGGTGATGCTGTTTGAGGAACATCTTCAAGTCAGCCACAAGTCAGCCCTGCCACGGTGAGCGTTCTCATGCCTGGCTCAGTCCCAGGAAACTGTCAACATTTCTGGTTTGTCGTGGGGCTGTTAACTCACTTCTCTGTGTCTGCTCCTCTCTCCACCACCCCGGCCCACACTCGCTGTCTTCTGCCTTCACACCTCGTCTCGTCCTGCGTCTCCTGCCTCAGTCCTTTATCCCGGCAGCCCAGAAGTTTGTCTCAACACTCACTTCCATATTTTGCTCTGCTGCCACTTTGCTGAGGCTGTTTCTGGGTGGCTGATATAATCCTCCTCATCCTTTT
Source organism: Lonchura striata (assembly GCF_050655825.1). NCBI lineage: Eukaryota > Metazoa > Chordata > Aves > Passeriformes > Estrildidae > Lonchura > Lonchura striata. The sequence goes on along the minus strand of NC_140720.1, from coordinate 4,669,344 downwards.
CAAGTGAATTTGGAGCTTGGATAGAAACCTCCATTAGAGTTCTGTAGCTGACTTTTCCACCTTAGCTAAAATTAGTCTAACACTTGAGGAGCTGGTGTTGGCTTCTTAGGTGAGAGCCTTCATCCATCAGAGCTCTGAGCTGAGAGTCTCCTCTCATGAGTTTCCAGCTCTTACTTACATTCTGGCTCCAAATACCTTAATTTAAAGAGGTACTTTAGTAACTGGCAGTGCTTTTGGCACAATACACTGAGTTGTTTTTCACAGCTGTGAATGGCTCCACAGTGACCATCACCACCCCGACACCTCAGTGTAGGAAATGAACAATGCTGGTCCGAATCTAGCCAGGATTTGCACCAAAACCTGTTCTTCCTCCCCAGTATTCTTGACCCTGACATAGATTCAGTGGCACAAAGACTCATGCAGGGAGGCTGCTGCCAGTCCATCAGACTGTGAGAGGGATGAAGTGCCGAACTGTAGCGGGTGCAGTTCTGAGAACAGGCCCTCGTTCTGCCTGGTGAAGCTCAAATGCTGCAAAATGACAAATTATGTTTATTTTCACAATGTCAAACCATGCCTTTTTCCTGCATCTGCACAATTGGAATCAAGTTTCCTTTAAGGGGTAGCTTGGTTTTTACCCATATGTTTTCCCTTCCTTTGGGAAGTCATCGGTTCTCCCTCATTACCGTGTGTTCAACCAGGGCTTGGTGGCTTTTAGGATCACAGCACATCTGCACATCCTGTCCCCTGGCTTGGCATTTCTTGGGGGTGGGATTCAAGGAAATGGACATTGATGTCTCTTTAAAGTGTCTACTGAGTTTGTAATTTGAATCACTGCCATGGTCACCTCTGGGGTGCTTCCTGAACTACCCGAAACACCCCCAGTGCAATGTGTGATGCTTAATCCCTTCTATTTTCTGCCACTTCAACTTTCACGTGTGCACAACCTCCAGCTGTTGCCTGACTGTTCTTAATTTCTACTTTTAGACTCTCTTAAACTGCCATTCCCCCCCCCCCCCCCCCCATTTTCTGCAACATTTTCATTTCACACCAGGCAAGGTTTGCAGCTGGCATACAGCAGTCTAAAATTTAAGAAAAAACTCTCCAGAATGAAAACCTGGGAAATCCTTGGGGATGTTTGGAGTAACTTGCACAGGGTGCACCTGGTGTCTTCTCTGATGGAAAAACCTTCCAGATCTAGTCAGTAGAAAAAATTATTCATATTATTAATATTTTATTAATAAGGAGATGGTTCATATTACTGATGCAATCAATACTGAGGATTGATAATTGGTTGTTCTGATTACTCATGGTGAGATCTCTTGGTGTAGCAGAAGCTTGCAAGGCACTAAATAATTACCTCTCTGATTAAATGAGTTACTGTCATCTCCAATAGCAGGGACTGCCTCTAACCTGACATCTAGAGCTGAACTTCTTTTACAAACTTTCTTTTGTTTCATTCATACATTGCAAAGTTGGGAATTTTTTAATGAAAAAGCATGAAGCTTACACTGGAAAGTAGTGATATAGGACCTTACTAGCGAATTGATTAGAAATATATAGGATATTTTGACACTTCTGGAATCTTGTAATGATTCCACATCTCTTCAATTCATGCAGATTCATCATAAGATGATGGCATATAGAAAAATAGTTGGATATTGAAGAAGCAATAGGGAAATCACACTCCATAAATCATCTTAGTTGAAAGGAATGCTAGTAAAGTGTCTGTCTTTGGAATGCAGTGACCTTGAGTTGGGTCTCCATTCGTTTTGGAGCACACAAATGAGTCTTCCTGGTCTCCCTGCCAGCTTGTTGAGTTATACATAGAAGCACAGCCTCTAGAGATTGATCATGCACAGTCAGTGATGCGGGACAGAAACAAGGCAGATGACAACAGGGAAGCTAAAGGTTGGGAGAAAGGGGTGGAACTGCCAAACCCTGCTGATGGCTGGATTTGGGAAATGCAAGGCAAAGGTCTCAGTAATCATCTGCACGATGTATGAGTGTGAAAGACACTCCACCAGGAGAGATTAGTGCTGTGCACACTGTCGAGCTGAATACCCAGGGCTGATGTCTAACCTTGGGAACAAATAGCAGAGCTGCTAGAGAGACTGAGCAGCTTCCAGTGGGAGAAAATGAAAGGAACACAAATATTTCACCATTGTTAAATCCTGGAAGGGAATATAAAGGCAGCATGTAGGATTTTAACTTGAATTAGAGTTACTACTGCCTTGGTTATTCCTGATTCACAGCAGTGCATGCAACCCAAAAGGTGCTGCACCTTTGTGCAGAAAGGCTGAGAGCAATGTGAAAAAAGAGCAAAGGAGCAGAAAAAGAGCAAAGGAGAACTTTGGGGCAGAATGTGGAGGAATGGGAGGTGGTTCACAGACGAGGAGGAAAAGAAGCTTGGGAGAAAGTGGGAGGGAGAGAAAGCTGAGAAGGAGATGGGAAGGGCAGGCAGGGGGTGGCTGGAGGTGAGTGAGGGGCTTGGGAGGAGAGCAGGGGCTTGGCTGATTGGAGAGGCCTGTGGAGATGGGGAGCAGAGGGTGACCCAGGTCCTCCCTGAGAGCCCTGCCTGAATCCCATCCCTGCCTGAATCCCAGCCCTGCCTGCATCCCAGCCCTGCCTGCATCCCAGCCCTGCCTGAATCCCATCCCTGCCTGCATCCCAGTCCTGCCTGCATCCCAGCCCTGCCTGCATCCCAGCCCTGCCTGCATCCCAGCCCTGCCTGCATCCCAGTCCTGCCTGCATCCCAGCCCTGCCTGCATCCCAGTCCTGCCTGCATCCCAGCCCTGCCTGCATCCCAGTCCTGCCTGAATTGCAGCCCTGCCTGAATTCCAGTCTTGCCTGGATCCCAATGTTTCCGAATCCCAGTCCTGCCTGCATCCCAGTCCTGCCTGAATCCTGGTGTTTCTGAATCCCCACCCTGCCTGCACCCCATGTCTGCCTGCACCCCAGCTCTGTCCAGCTGAGGAGCCAATGCTCCTTCCTGCCAGAAGGCAAAGGGATGCACAGCAACTGCCTGATGAAAATTAAAAGCCTTAAACTTCCTAATTCCCAGGACTGATTTAAATTATTACAGCTAACAAATGACCTAATACATAAAAATGGAGACAGCTACCAAATAGATCTGTTTAAATGAGCACATGGAGAAGAGATTCCATTTGGCTGCTGCACCTGAAACTTCCTATTTCCTAATGCAAACTAAGCAGTGACAAATAAAAATGAGGCTGCAAAACCAGCATGACCTCTTTAAGCTTTAATTATTCATGAGCACTGTTTTCTTCTCTGCTGAGATTCAGAGCAACACATTTAAGCGGGTTCCTCTCAGGTTTATGGGAGATGTACGTTCCTTGTTACACCAGCTAATAAATGCAACTAAACACAATGACCCACCAATATTTGTAGAAACAGCATTTGGGAAAATGTGTTTAATGAATCAGAAGAGCCTTAATCTAGTCAGTCTTGAAAAGCAAAACATATCATGCAAAATTACAATGCACCAAAGCACAGACTCATAAATATTTTATGGTCGAGATTTCTGAGTTTACTTTCTGTATTTTAGGATTGTATTCTACTATGAAATGTCTCTACCTGCACTGGGGAAGGGCAGTGCTGATGGGAGCTTTGAGCAATCCAATTTAGAATCCCAGAGTTTGCTTTAAATAATGTATGTAGACTCCCAGCCCTTACCATCGTCAGGCACATCTGCCATTGTAACCAGAAATGCTCACTGCCTTCTGCTGTCCTGGGATGGCATGGAAAAAGCTGGGAATGTTTAGAGCTGGGAGGAGAAAACCAAAAGATTTTCCTTTTGCTGGGAAGGCTGGGCAAAGGGCAGGGGCCTGTGCCTGGCTGTGGTGTCTGTTGTGCCACTGACTCCCTCAGCCCTTCGTGTTTCTCCCTTGGATAACAACACCCAGGGCACCTGATTTCCCCCGAGTTTAGAAAGCAGGGGAGGAGCAGTCTGTCACCCTCTGGTGACATCTCCTGCCAGGTCCACATCAGGAACCACGCAGCAGCTCTGACTGCCCAGGAACGCTGCCATGCCCAGGGGGAGATTTACAGCTCCTCTCCCCTTCACACACCTCATCTGGCGTGGTGCAGAGCTGACAGCTCCTCATTTCCATGGAGTGCAACCTCCTCTTCCTCCTCAGGAGCCTGGGTGGGCTGCGTGGGGCCCCTCAGGCTGAGTGCCCCAGGGCAGAGCCCCTGCCAGGGCTGGCAGAGGCAGCCAAGGGGCAGAGTTCCAAAACCCGCTTAACGGGGCCCTGCTCTGGTACTTACTCAATCTTTACAACTCAGTGATATGCTGCCAATATATTTTTGCCAAGGAGACAAAAATACGTCTCTTCTTCCTACTCCCTCAGCCTATGAAAAATCTCAGTTGTGTGCGCGAAGAGACGCTCTGTGTGTGTGTGTGTGTGTGTGTGTGTGTGTGTGTGTGTGTGTGTATTTAGAGGGGGGAAAAATAGAGTTTCTGTTAACTTATTTTCCAGTTGAAAGTCTGCCTTGTAGCCAGGGAAGCACTGTTTTCATTGGTTATAACTTTGGGCAAAAAAAGCCTTACTTTGTGCTGAGCAGAAATGGCAGGGAGGGAACTGGGAGCAAATCCTTTGATTTCTCCATGGCTCATGTTCTCTGCTTGAGGATGGATGCCTGATGGCTTATAAATAATTTGGGGATTTATGGGTCAAACAGCCCTGTATGAGCAAAGTTGCCTAATAATGGGCAAAAAAGAGAAGCATGATCCTTGCAGGGTGGTGGGGTTCAACTCCCCAGGGGCCTGAGAGACTCCAGGTGTTTCACATGTTAATTAAGACTCTTCCACCTAGCCACGGTTTGGAATTCCAGCTTTGTTTTCTGAGTGGGTTGGGGTCCTTTAAAACCATCTGGTACAAAAAGGAGGGACTGGAGGCTTTTTCTAAGCTTCCCTGCAACTTTGCTCCAAAAAGGTGCATTCCTTTTCCCTCCTTCCCCTCCTTTTCCCCCCAGACCTTGCATGACTTCAAGGCATCAAATGTTAATGAAAGTTTGCTAGGCTTCAAGGGCTGTGAAACAGAAGTTAAAAATCCTGCACTATAGGATGGCTCTAAAAATACTCAGTCATGTTGAAACATCACCCAGCTCCAGCAGCTCTCCCGCACCCGGCAGGATGCAGCAGGGCTTTCTCTCCCAGATAAGCTCTGGACAAAGTTTGCCCAGTGACTGTGGATTACTTCTGCTCTACAGAGTGGAATCTCTGGGTTAAGGCCAGCAGATACCTGCTGGGGAGTGAGGATCTGCTGCATCAGTGAACTCTGGTGGTGCTGCCAGGCCAGGGATGGGCTGTGCACTCCTGCACTGCTGGCTCCAGCCAGAGGGTCTGAGATGGGATGTCCATCCCTGGGGATGAGCACAGCCCCAGACAACCCTGTGGGTTGGAAAGGGAAGGTCTGATGTCAGCCTGCTCACCATGAGGGTCCAGCTCCTGACTCTGCTCTTCAGTGTCATTTGTTGTCCAGGGTGCTGGGGTTTGTAGGCTGAGCTTTGACATTTTAGACACAGCATCACCTAAATTCCTCTGCAGACCTAGTTCTGCAGGCTCTGGACTTTCCTGCAGCAGCTCCCCACAGTCCTACCCAAGATGTCCTGCTAACCTGCAAATGCTGGATACACCAGGGGCTCCTTCATGGACTTCTGGGGGGCTCCAGCAGGGATAGTGCCATCCCCTTGTGCTTTAACGTGATTTTTTCTTGGATTTCTTTCTTTCCTAACAGTGTTCTCATGCGTGAGAACCTGGGAGTTGCTCTTCCCACACCACAGCCTCCTTTTTCTTCTCAGAGAAGTGCAAAGACCTTTCTCCCCACGAAGCAAAGGAGGAGCCTGAGCAGCATGGCTTGGCTGGTGATTTGAAGCCCATTCCCAGCACGGTGTCTGAGCTGCTCCCATCACAGGAGGAGCCAGGGAGGCTGTGACAGCTGCACCTCTGAGTCACACAGCCCCAGCTCCCGGGGGACAGAACTCTGCCTTTGGCCTCCAGTGACTCCAAACTGCAGCTCAGGGCTCAGCAAGAGTGTGGACCCCAAACTCTGGCTGCTCCCTGATGATCCATGCCCAGGAAGGGACAACCAGCCCCCAGAGCAGCAATGCAAGGCGGGGTGCATGATCCAGGTGTGTGCAGAAGTTCTGTGTCCCCAGACCTGGCCAGGCTGCCTGGCTGTGCTCCAGCCCTGTGTGAACACATTGCACAGGCTCAAATCGCTATTTTTGAGTCACTAGAAATAATTCATGTATGTGCAAGTTAAGATTCTGCTTAAAAATTACCCTCTGCCTCAGAAACTTAAAACCTGAGACATCTACAGAAGCAGATGCTGAATTTCATTTTACAAGCTTCTTTCCAGCACTTATGGTAAACTTAGAACCTCATCCTGCATTTCTTTACTTTAAGGATCTTTTTTTCATTCAAATACCTCCACACTAATGCTGGCAGGAGCAGGGGCAGGTGCAAGTGTTGTGAAGAATCTGCCCCTTTTACTGGACTAGATAAAGTTTTGCACCAATTGCTAAGATCCATGATATTTCTTAAAAGGAAAAGTTCAAGTAATAAACATTCAACTTTTAAGGACTTAAAAATAAATTTGTGCATATGTCATTAATTTATTTGATGGTATGAACCAAGGTTTTGGAAAGCTCAAGGTGCAGGTTTATGTGTGTTAACTGTAAGCAACACTACAAAAGGAAAATGCTTTCTTATCCACATGAGCTTCTGTAAAGTGCGTTCTATCCTTAGGAGGGTAAACATAACACACAAAAAAATGTAATCATTTAAACCTTGCAGGAAAAGAGGCAGGAGCGATGGCAACCTCTGAAATGATAAATGTATGGATTTATTTCACTGCCACTATGGGGTTTTAAATTAGTTTTATTTTTCTTTTATTTCTCCTTGTTGACAAGCAGGCTGCACTGCTCTGCAGATCTAATGTTTACAGATAAGGAAATATTGAAGGTCAAAAATTCTATTCTTAGTTATTCTTGTATAAGGTAATCTCCTTGTGCTGGTACAATGCAGAGTGATCTCATGTCGCCATGGGTACCTGAATCATGCCTGTCTAACAGCAACATTCCCCATTCCCATCCCCTCCCCTGAAGTTCTTACGTAGAAAACCCAAAGATATCTCCAAGAAAAGCTTCATGTGTGATGCAAATGATGGACTGGAGCAAACACTTCCCTTTGAGACAGAGCCCTGTGCCACTACCTCCCTCATGCATGGCTGGGGTGATGAATTAGTTTGCATTTGACTGTGACCAGGAAGAATTTTGCCAGGAATGCAGGCTGAACCCAAAGAGTTCATTTGATCCCTGCAAATAAACATCAAAACAGATATATTCAGAAGGGTAACTTTGTCCCTCAGATGGGTGACTTTGTGCCCATGGCAGCCTCAGCCAGGGGGATGCACAGCAAGCTGAGCTGAAATCCAGATTTTGGGGGGGACAAGCGACATCAGCATGCCCACGGCAGATCATGGCAGGGACAAGGCAGGGAGGCACAGAAGTGTGGTGAAAAGAAGGTGAATAAAACACCAGAGAAACATTAATTATGTCTTCCCATGTCTCTGTAGGTTCAGCTCAGTGCTCTAATACCCACAGGATGTAGCTTTCCTTGGCAGTTCTGTAACATCTAAAGGGAAGAAAAGAAACCAAAGAGGAAGCAAAAGGGGCCTTGGTGGTGACAGGGCTACGACTCTTTGAATGCCAGCTCTTCTCCCTGCTGCAGCATGGAAGCTTTTGCTCTCTGCTTTGAGCTGATGTGGATGGAGCAGGCACATGAAAGACCAGCAGCAACAGCTCCTAGAGGCTGACAGCAGGGCTGTGGATCAGGACTTCTGCCTTCTCCTATAGCAATGGAAGGGACTGAAGTCTAAATCTGGGTCTTTGTGCTCACAGTCTTGATATGAACTTATTTTAAAGGGAAAAAAGAAATCCAGAACAAGAAGAAAAAGAATACTCTCTGGGAAGGGGGATTGAGCACTGTGAGCTGCACATTCTTCTCAACATCAGGATTCCTTTTTTACTAAACCATTTCTGACCTCAGCAGTGTGCAGCAGGCAGGAAAACCAGGTTGGACTTGCAGCTCCTGGAGACAGGATGGAGGAAATCAGATAAACCAGCTTGTACCTACCACCTTGCTGTGAATTAGGGCTGTCCTTGTGTTTCACTTTTGTACAATCAATTTTCAGAATAAAAGCCTTTCTTCTACACGGCCAAGGGGTTTAATTCAACCACATAATAAATGGCTGGCTAACAATGGGCCAAACTCAGCTTGGATGTTGCTCTAGTTAATTAAGAAGAGTAGCATCAGGGGCTAAATTTGGCAAGAAGTGTTAAGTGACTGCCTTCAGAGGCAGGGAAGAAAAACCCTTGCTTAGCTCACTGCACCCAGCTCTTCAAATGCAAATTAACCTGTCAACATCTGCATGCAGCCACCCAGGACAGCTGCAAAAAGGAGCATCCTGCACCCAAAAGAAGGGCTGGAAATGTTTAGTTCCAAACAGCTATTTTCTAAAATAATTTTTAGTAAATAGGAATACATTTAAAGTAGTAAACTGAGCATCTGCTGCATGAAATGAATGGAGGACAGCATGTGAAAAGAAACATATGTCAAGTATGCACTTCAGATGCATTGACTACTTGCCTCTAAAACAGAGAGAATTTAAACATATTTGCAGCAAACACACACAAAAAAATTGCCTCTGCAACCCAAAGAAAAGCCTCAAATAACTGCACGAGTTCAGCTTGGCCCTACCTTGCCTTTCCCGTGGTGGAAGGGAGCGGTTTGCTGGATTTCAGCAGCTGCCTGGCTTCTTTTCCTCGGGCACCTGTCAGGAACGCCAAGCCCGGGCAGATTTTGTTTGGAGCAAACAACGTCCCTTTACCAGTACATTGAAAAACCCAGAAAGCAAGGCACTGCTGCAGCCAAACCCTGCCAGACTGGCTTCACTGGAGGGAGGACAGGAAACACCTCTGTGGCTTTTGCAGAGTGCCTTGGCTGCAGAGCTGCCATCCTGCCCGGGACCGAGGCGCGCTCCGGACTCCATCTTCAGTACCTGCAGCTCAGGGAAATGCATCTCAGTGTTTACCTGAGCCCATCATCCTCAGACACAATCTCTGCTGACTTAACTGAAGCTCTTACTTGCAAAACAAGTACAGGGCAAGGCCCCTTCAGAGGAGGAGATTCCAGCTCTACAGGGTGAAACTCTTTGTGAAGCGGCGTGTGGGAATATTTTTCAGTGTAACAGGGCATGGGATAAATTCTGATGTCCTCTTTTTTTAGGTCAGGGGAATAATCTCTGTTCCAAAGCTGAGAGAGGTGTGCTGTCTTTCTGTCTGTCTGCTGAGGCTTTGCTAAGGGTTTGGTTCTGCAGCAGTAATCTCATGGTGCAGCTATCTCCTGTGGTCCCCTTGGGAGGGAGGGGAAACCAGCCAGGAGCAGCTTTTGCAGAAACTGCTTTGCTATGATAATGTGGTGTAATTAAACAGGACTCAAAAATCCCAGAGTTATAAAAACCCATGGCTTGTACCAACACTTTTACTCATCTGTGGGTTTTCAGGCTGAATCAGGGCTGAGCAAAGAGATCATGAGAAAAAGATCTTTGACTCACTTGATGGCATTGGTCCTGTTCACCTTGGCATTTTGTAGCATCTTGATAAAACAATTAAGAAGAAAAAAAAATAAAAAGAGAGAAACCTCTGGAAGATCCAGAAACCTACTGGTTCTCAAGGAGAACCTCAAAATGGAGGTTCTCAAGGAGAACCTCAAAATGGAGGTATCTCTTCCTGTCCCTCCTTTGCTTGGGTTTACTTCAGTATTTTTCCCCTGATCCTGGAAGTTACATTTCCAGGAGCAAGGAGCTGCCATTGTACTGGCACTGAGCTGCCAGGGCCCAGCAGTGGGGCTGGGGCTGCATCCCCTTGGCTTGCGGGGCAGCACAGAGTTGCTATTGAGTGTGTGTCCACATGGTAACAGCAGTGGTGCTCCAAGAATTTAATTTCCACGGTGCCCCTGGAATCCTCACTGCCTTGACATCTTCATTGTTCCACAGAGAAATAAAAAAAATTAAAATCCATGGGTAGGGTAAATGCAGTGCAAAATACAGAACACCATAGGACAGGGTAACCTAATGGTTAATTTAGAAAGGAACATATCATTAAAAACATATGAAGGTGGCTACATATTGATGCTGTATAAATATTTAAAGGAATGCCTCTCGTAAGGGCAGAGTTCCAAGCTACACCTAAAATAACGTGTGTGAAAGAAAATTAAAAGAATATTTCACCATTTGGACTTGTTTAATCTGCTTTGGAAAGGCTTTTTATGCCCAGCTACTGCACATTAGTATGGGAAAGGAAATCAGACAGAAATCTTTTCTGGTGTAATTCTACCAAAGTCAGCAGAGTTAAACTGAAGATGATTTTTCTGGCCTTTTAAATAGAGTGTAATTTTCTCCATGGGTAGTTATTAAATGCTATTGAGAGAGACTGCGGCTGCTGTTGGAAGGGCTTTCTGGAGAGGTCACTCTGTCCCATGTGAACAGCACCAGTGAAAAACCAGGAGCTTTGTAGGTTTTACAACTTGAAGAGTTCCTGGAGGCTCTAACTCCACCACACGTCACTGCCTGACCCAAAGCTAAGAGCACATATCTATTCTGAGTTGAGATATCCTGGCTTGACATCCACTCCTACATCACAAGAATTCTGCCTGTAGAAATTGCTTAAAATATTGGAGGGGGCATTGCAAAAGATATTTGTGTGGACATCTGGTCCATCTCTGTCAGAGAGGACATATTCCTTAAATACACTTTCTGAGGCTCAACTGCTCAGTCTTGACATTTTGGGGCTGTTGGGGTTTGGGTGCTTTTCACCAGCTCTCCTAAGCACTGGCTGAAGTGGCCGTTCCCTGTCCTTGTTATTTGTTATTTGGGACCCAGATTCCTGCAGCCTTGTCTGCATCTGGACCTGTTTGAAGGGTGTTAAAATGCCCAAAAGGTACCTCCTGCGTGGACACAAGGCTGAATAAGTCCTAGACTAAAACGTTCCTGTTCTGGGGGGGATTGGGAAGATGTCAGGATCTCTCAGTAAGGCACATCAAGGATCTGGATCTCCCGTGGGTGGCTCTGTCCCTCACATGGAGTGCTGAGCCAGGTACCCAAAGTGTGGGGCTGGGCAGGATCCAAATGGGTTTTCCTCCTGCCTGCACAGCCAAGGACTCTGCCCTCTCGTGCAGAAATGAAGCTCAATCCTCAGGCAAAGCAGCAGCAAAATTTGGATCATAAATCAAGATAAATCTTGGTTTTAATGGGGGGCAGAACCCAGAGAATTATTTAGCCATTTTACAAAAAGCCTACCATCCTCTTGGGATGGAATGGGAACACATGAGACCTCATAATTTATATATGTATTAACTTCCCACTGGTGAAATTAAAATGCAAAATAGTGTCTCTAAACAAAACTGTGAAGCTCTGTCTCTCGAGAGAGTTAAAAATGAAATGGGCAAAGCATCTCCCACAGGATCTATTCTTACCCTTGTAGGACTTTGGGCTGGATTGTAGGTATTTTCTTTCTCACAGCCACAATGCTGAGCTCCAAGAAAGGATTTGTCTGTGCAATACAGTGAAGCCCAGCAATAATTACCCATTGTACTCTGTGATGAGCCATCCCTTTGGTTCTTCAGTAACCCGTGCACCTGGACTTTAACTAAAACCAAATAATATGCACAGAAAACATTTTTATGTAAGAGGAGGTGAACATCACTAAAAATCAGAGAGCCTTTGTATGGCATGCCAAACTGCTGAAGCGAAAAAATGTCTTCAGTGAAAGGGCTCAGATGTGAGCATGTTTCAGTGCACAGCTCCAGGAAAAACTCTGATAATAAATGTGAGCTTGTTATCGTTGCTTTTCAGTGGGAAGTAAAGCCGGAAGCAGGGTCGTGCTGGCTAATTGAAGCTTACATTTCCATTCAAGCACTGCATTTTAATTATAAACTGGTGACACAAGTGTCACTTAGTTCCTACCCTGTCTTAAGTGTGCACACGTATAAAAAATATTTTCTGTTATTAATTTATTCTTGTGATCATATTCATTATCCTGCATTATGTCTACCAGGCACGTGTCTAATGACATGTTTGATACACGCTAATTCTTGTGCCTCTTTTAATACAGAGCTTACACAGACATTTTAGGCTGAGCACGGTGCCAGTTGGCCACCAAAACAGGTGCACATTAATGCTATAAAATCAGCATTAGGAACTGTGTACCCATATTCTGGCCAGCTGCAAGCACTTGCTCAGCCCTCCCAGGGAACAGCAGTCATGCCAGAAAATGGGATAACCTGTGGGAGTAGCTGCATCCAGTGCTGATGCCTGGAGATGCTGATGGTGAGGTCCTGCTGCCCAGGTCTGGCCCTGATCCTGGACCAGGGTCCAGCTCTGCCCTCTGAGCTGAGCATGCTGACTCTTTGTGTGGCCAAAGCCCAGGGTTAATGCTTAAAATTCAGGTGGAAAAATTCTGGCCTGTTTTTCCCTCCCTATGGGGTTTTTGTGCTGTGCCCAAAGAATGTCTCCAGCTAGAACACTACCATTCGTACACAGAAATTAAAATAAAATGAGCAAAAAGGTCACTGGGAAATGACTACCAAGAGACACCAAGTAAGTCATTAAAAACTCAGGCCAGCAGCACAAGTGAAAACAAGGGAAATATCCCTAGAAAGCAAATGATGAAGGTAAACCTCTTTCAAAGGCATGGATTGAACAGGATCGCTGTGTTTTTTCCCCTCTTAATTTGCTACCAAACTATAAAGAGGATTCTGTTTTAATAAGCACAACCATAGCAGGGCACTGCAAATGAATTGTTCGAACAGCTGTAATTAGAAGTGGTGCTGTGAACATCATTCCTAAATGCTACATGGTTTATTTCAGGTCTTGCATCTTTAAGGATCCCAAAGCACCTCGGAACCGTCTGCGTTTGTCAGCGCTAAAGGCAAGGACAATAGCACAGCAAAACGTGCAGAGCAAAGGAGAAAAGCTTCCCATCCTCTGGAACAAACCACAGGGTGTTTAACCTCACAGTGAGCAGGTATTGGCAGAGTCTTGGAGAAATATCTTTTGAAACACCCAAGTAACTTAAAAATATGAAATTTGGCTGACAGTACAATGTAAGCTTAGACAGAGGTCGAAAGCCTCACCCTTTGTAAAGTCTGCTCACTGTCTTGGAGCATCTTTTGTCCACAGACAAAAATGTATTTTCACAGCAGGCAGAGCTGGGGGGGAGTGGAGCAGCTCTGATCCAAACACAAGGTGGGAACATCCAAGCAGCTCTGAGCATAAGCCAAGAAACTCAGCTCCTTGCTACGTTCATTGGCTTGGGTTCAGTGTGTGCAGAGGGGCTTTTGGACTGGGGCTGTCTGTGTCCTACTGCTCCATCTGGAAGGGGTCAGTCTGTCTGCAAAGAGCACTCTGGTGACCCCCAAATCACTGTCATGGCAAATAACTGAGCCCCTGATGGCTGGCAGAAGGATGAGGGTAAGGACCCAATTCGTTTGGGTTAGCAACTCAGTTGTAAGGAACATTTCCAATCTATTACTGAGCTCCCAGATTTATTAGTTGGTGTTTTATCATGTTTAGGAGATGCTTGATACTGACATTTTCTAACAGTTCCTCTAATAAAACCAGTTGAAATAGTCCTGAGCTCCAGCTGTACAAAATAACCTGTCTTCAGCCAGGTGTACATCAGGTGGCAGAATGGAAACAGGGGATGTTAAATCTGGGAGGAAGCAGAGTCTGGGGCTCTCCCTCTGCAATGGAAATCAAATTCCTTAAGTTTTGGTAGTTCACAGCTGCCTGCAAATCACCTTCCCACACTCAGCAGAGCCATATCTGGAGTTTAACAATCCATTTTGGGCTATTGGCTTCACTGGCTCCAGTAACAGGGCTCTGTTCAGTGAATTTGAGGGATTCAACCCTGTTCACAATCCCCGTGGATGAAAATGTGATGTGACAATGCAACTTGCTGTTTCATCATCTGGCTAAAACCAATCCAGCACACAAAGAAACCAAGTCTAGCGAATTTTGCATTAAAATATATGCATTATGTAAAGGAGCATTGCTATGGCTTACTTGAATTTAGAATATCCACTGGACAAAGATGATTAAAGCCCACTACTGCCATTAGTGAGTCATGCACGGAGGAGTATCGCAAACTTTCATATCTGGGTACCTTTGAAAGCTCAGCCTAAATAGTCACAAGGTCTTCCAGCATTGAGAGTTCATTATTTCATTTGCTTGCAGGCAGTTGAATGCTGGGGGCTGAGCTCTAAAAAGCCCCAACAGCATGACAATTCTTCCAACAAAATCATCCAGTGCCTTGCTCTCAGCTATCACTGATAGCCAGCGAGCTGTGAGATAGGTGTGCACAGCTCTGATGGGTATTTGCTATAAGTTACAGTCTAGATTTGATTACATTTAGGCAATGTTCCTCTGGCAAGATCCTATTTCAAGTCATAATTGCGACATGCCATGGTTCCTTTTTAATGCCTTGCAGCACCAAGAGATAAACTGTGCCTCTGGGATGCAAGGAAGACAATAACAACCCCAGCGTTATTGAAAGCTATATATTTGGACAGGAGAAGACATCCAGTCATCCATATTCCACACAAAACTGCATCATTTAAAAAGCATAAATGGGAGACAACTGATCTGAAACCCTGGTAGAGAATTGGCAGTGACTTAAAATGGTTATTAACTTAATCTGAAAAAAAAAGCTCTGGCAGCTAAACAAGGGTGCTAATTCCTGCCTGAGCTGGGTCCCTCTCCCACTCGAGCAGGGGATGCTCAGTGCTGCTGAATATCTCAGAAACATTTGGCATTATCAAGCTAACAGGACTGGCTAAGTGAGAAACATTCAAAGGGCACAACTAAGTGGCACAATTCCAAAACAGCAATTAAAAGGCGGAATGCTTGAAAAAGAACAATAAAAGAGGTTAATTTGTATCAGGGCTTGGCAATTGGTACAGGAAATACTGTAATTCCATAACGTGCTCTCCTGTCACCCATCTCTTCATACCATGACTGTGTGTTTATAATCTATCATTCCTTCATGGATTACATTTGACAAGAAATGACTCAATTCTATTGAAGAAGAATTTACAGGGCTGTTTGTCAAGTAGGCAGAAGCCTGGATAAACCTGGGAAACAAGTAAAACAGGTAGGGAAAAAGAGAACCCAGACTATACCTTTGGACAAGTAAGTGATTACATGTTTTTCATTGGCAGGATGGCACAGAGATGAACAAGAGTTAAGAAGAGAAATTAAAAAAAAATCTTAATTTTCTACCTAGGGCAGTATCTACTTACTTTCTAGAGAAGGACTCATGCACTGTCATCGAAGAGCTAATTTCAAAGGTGTCTCTGTAGCAGAAGGAAGGTTATAACATTTTAGCAAGGGGAGGAAAAAAGAGAAAGAGAACAAAGATGTTGAGATGACAGGATGGCCTGGGAAGGAGGAGAAAGAGGGGCTGGACTATCTGCCAGGCTAAATCAAGAACTGCTCCAGCACTTCCACTGCGTTTGACTCCCAGCATGCAACAACTGGCAAAAGTGCCCCCAGGTCTGAAGGGAAATCTAGCTAGGTCTGTCTAGGCTGGGCTATCCATCCTGCAGGCAGCTTGCCTGGAGGCTTGCTATTTTGAGATAGTAGAGAGCCACTTGTCATTAATATTATGATAAATCCACTATAGAGAAAACTTCAAATGTTGCTGTGGTCCACAGTACTTCTGTGTGCTCTGCAAAAAAGAAAGACCCCACTAAAAAACTCCAACTGAAAAAAAAAAAACAAACCAAAACCAGCTGAAGCCCAGGACAGAGCCACCTTCCATGTTAAAATGTTGAATATAAAATGAGCTGATGTACTTTGGGAGTGGAGACAAATAACTAAAGGAAAGAGTTATCTGGGAGTAGAAGAGGGAGGGCAAAATATATTGCAATTTAACTGATCAAAAGCCACTGAAAAAGCGAGAGGCTTCAGAACAAGGCAGAAAAAACCAAGAAGTCCTGCCCAGCACTGGTGCTGTCTGCTGCAAATACCCTTTTGTTCTGAAGTCATAAGTGTGTATCAACCTCTCAGACATATGGGCAGTTGTGCATTTATCCTCTTTATTTTACTACTCCTGTGCATCCTGCCTTGCCATCTGTTGGGAAGAATTTGGATGCGGAACCATAAGTCTGAGACATAATAAATACCAGTAAACAGAAATCTAAAATGAAGATAAGCACCAAGTAATGTTTGGAAGCAGGACCAGTTTTTCAGTTTGATAGTCTGATTTATTTCCTGAGATGAGTTTTGGCTCACAAAAGAAGGACCAGCAGGAAAAGGTCCAATTGAAGGGACAAATCTGTGATCCCTTCTCTTATATTGGCTTCATATTGGCATAATTCCACCGCCTTCCTAGAAAGCAGTTAACTTTACGTAGGTGGAGAATCAGACTTAATCCTGTCCCTCAAGGAAGACATGCTTAAACACCAAATATTGCATGTATAAAACATAAGTTGCAAGCAGAATGCTTCAAACCCAGTTAAAGCCCTGTTCCTGCATCTTCCCTGAGCTGGGCAGCCCTCTCGCCGTGTCCCAGTTTCTCCACATCTTCATTTCCATTTTATTATTAGAATGAGAGGGAAGTGGGTGGAAAGGAAGCACAGTTATCCCTCCTAGTCAGGGGCAGGAAGATAAAGCAACTGGCCCCAGATCGAGCAGGAAACCTACCAAAGCCCAGAGTCACAAGCCCATCCTCCTCCTCCTCCTCCTTCCTCTCCATTTTCAGTTTGGATACAGAAATTCTACAGAAATTGCTGCTCTTTAGCACATAAACCACAGAGACACCAACTAAATATCTGGGAGCTGAGAGGTGTTAATAACAGACTTCAGATTACACTCAGTACCTAAGTACTCCTACCTCCTCAAAGGAATTAGAGATGAGATGAAAGCACTTGCTTCTCTTCCTAATATTTGTTCTTTTTTTGCTCTGTTGCTGCAAAAATACACAAGACTTCAGGATGGAGACATCAGGTACACTCCCCTTCCCCTGAGTTTTTTATGAGGTGTTTTGTACCTGACAAGACTGACTGAAGCTACAGGTGGGGCAGCACGACCTGAGCAGAGGTGACACTGTGTGACCCAGCAAATGGGACAGGGTGTACTGGAGGAATAATCACTGTTGAAATTTCACAGGAGCAAAAAAAATCCTTTGCTGTATTGACTTGTTTTACCAGTTTACACTGGCGAGGGTCAGTAGAGCTGCCAGAAGGGAGGGCAAGCCTTGGCAGTATCTAAAAAGAGCAATAAAAGCCCATAAAGGTAACAGCTGCTGGACAAAGCCCAAAGACTCCATTACATCATTGCAAAGGTCCCCACAAACCCCAAAATGAGTTACTATGGCTCTGACAGATCCTACCACAAATGCCATCTGTCAAGTCCTCAGAACATGCAGTGTAACTATATACAGAATAAAACAGTAACTGCAGCACAACACAGCCACGAGGATCCTGTTTGTACAACCCAACGCCTCCTTGACTCTTCACAAAACATTTCTGAAACCTCCCCAGAACAATCCTGAAACCCAGGTGAGATTAATATCCTCCACATTGCATCCTGCACAGTAGAAAAGAGCTTTACAGCTGGGTTACAAATGTGCTTTCATTGGTCTGCAGCCTTGGGGGAGCATCACTAATGCACACAGAGTCTTTGGGATCTACATTTTGCACTGGGATATCTGACATGCTGAGAGCCATGGAGAAAAAACCAAAACCTTCGTGTAGCCTGATAGCTCCCTACTGGCTACAGAGTAGATCGAGTTCAAAAAAGCAAATGAATTCATTAAAGTGACATATATTCAGTCAATTAGCTTCAGATCCTTGTTTCATAGGGCAGGGAAGAATGGATGTTTTGTGACATCAATAAGATCATTTGAGAGCCTCTGTATAAATGTTCAAAGAAGTGCATTGAGGAGACACATGCTTTTTTTTTTTTTTTTTTTTCATTTGAGAATAGATAATACCTTAACCCATCTTCTGCTGGCAGATCCTCCAGCACCAAATTTCTCAGTATTTTTAAGTATTTTATACAATGGACAATATTTCAAAGGGATTGAACTCTGTGTCCATAAATGCAGCTCCAAATTCAGAAACTCTAACAAACTGAATGCTCCTGGAAAAAAAAAAAAAAAGACCTAAAACCAACGTTAAAAAAATCCCTCCATCAGTTGCCAGCAAAACTGCTCTGCTTCAGCCAGGGTTGCAAAGCTGACACTGGAGTGCTAAGAATTGCTCTTAAAAACAGTGAGTAAAGCACATGGACCTTCTCAAGAGCATGTGTTTTACCAAGGCAACGGAGATGGTATGAGCAGGATGTATGGAATGAAAGAGTACAAACATGGTCTGCATCTCAGCAGAGTCCTTCACTGATGGGTTTATGTTTGTGTTGAAAGATTCATGGGTGAAAGTTCACTCTTCAGGAGTGCAATAATAGGTATATATTGTCCTAGAAACAGACTACAGCATCACAAAATAAGTTTTGCAGAGCAAAACTACATTTGGGTATTCTCCATTTGCAACCACTTCTCTTTCACAGTGTGAGCACAGGCTCATGTGCCTGCACAGATTGAAAAGAGCAACCACCTTTATTGTGCCTGTGGACACAACCCCCAAGGCAGGTCATGTCTGATCTTAGAGGGATTTAACATTTGCTCTACACCAAATAACACTTTGGCCACAGCACTGGAAGAAAAAGTCTGCATTGTATTCAGTTGATTACAAACAGTGGTGGTGCTGGAGCTTCATAGCTGTGCTTGGAGAATACTAAGGAATATTCATTCTTTTCAGATGAGCCATGAATTTGCAGTATTGATGGACAGCAGCCTGCCTTTATTTGCTTGCCTCAAACATTGGTATAAGCATTTTTATTTTGTTTTCAGGAGTATCCATGGAAGCGGCGCATGCGGGTGCCGCAGTTCCTGTGTTTGTGTGCATTCATCCAAGCTGGAAGACTTGCAAATAATTGTGCAAATGTGTGTTTGTGCAAGTTTTCAAATCCATAAATTATTTACTCCATCCTTCCTCCCCATTATAAATGTTCCAGCCACGCAGCCAGGAAGGACACGTGGGCCCACGTGAATTAAGTAGCCAATTGCACCACTTGAAAAGTAAATGGCAAACAGGGAATACTAAAAGCAGTAGACACAATGGGTTCAAAGAGATTCATGTGCTGAAGTGTTTAATAAAATACTCTTTGAATAAATTTAAATTACAAGTACATTACTTGATTTCCTATCTTGATGTCACAGAGCCTGCAGAGCGCTCTATTGTGAGCTGTCCTATTAACTTCAGCACGATTGTTCACCAAGATAAGCAGTTTCAGTGGATAAAGTGGTGTTTTTAACATTGTTTTTTTCCTAGGCAAATATTTTAATCAGATCCTCCTCGTGAGTGAGACCGTGTGAGGCTTAGGAAGCTGTGCTGCACATTTCCCATAGGAACAGGAGCTGCTGGGAAACCAGAGTGGTTCCATCTCCCTTCCTGGGCTTAGGCTGACCACAGAATGGTTACTGAGAGGACACAGCATCTGCGGGGTTTGCAGGACCCAGGGACCCAGAGCTTGTGACAGCCACCACAGCTCAAGGGTGGACATGGGCCAGAAGAGCAGGCACCCGAAATGGGTCTGCTTTGCTCCTCCTGTGACGCTGTGGGCTGGGTGCAGGTCTCAGGGGAGCTGGGTGCAGGTCTCAGGGTGGCTGGGTGCAGGTCCCAGGGTGACTGGCTGCATGGGGGCTCCACCAGAAACTCCCTACTCCAGTGGCATTTTAACTTCAGCCGCCAAGGCTGCAGCTATTGTGGTTGTCTTGGGTTCAGAAAACCAAACCCCAGCTTTGCCAGGGCCATCCTCTGAGGCTCAGCCACTTCTGTTCCTCACATCCACACCAGGAATTATTTCACTTTGCCACTGAAGGCAATTACCTTGGATAAAACTTTTAAAAATCCACACAGAAACAGCACAATTATTTAAAATCCACTCAATGAACCTCCTACCTCCACCTTTGACAAACACACTAAAAGAACAAAATTGGGATTAGACAGGCAAGAGTTTGAGTGATGGATCATTAATGCTGCCTCTTGAGTGACTAAGCTCCATAGTAGTATCAACTACTAGAACTGAAACATGATTTCATCCCTGCAGCTCCCAACAAAGATAATGTGCTTGATCCCTAAGCTGTATCACTGCAATTACGATGCCAATTTGTTGTAAAATATTGTTTCAAAGAAAAACAGGAAAACATTGGGGAGCACCTGATAATTGAATTATGAGGTTATCCTTTTACATCCTGTTTTAGCAATTTTGTTTGAAATCTTGGAACTGGGGCTACAGAAGAGGTGATTGCTCATAATCCAGCATACAGGTTGTTTAATTGATAGAGCTGAGAAACATTTTACTGGGAAATTTCAATTGACCTGAAATTTGCTCAGCAAAATGCTTTATGTATGTCAAAAGCAATTTCAGAGGCTGTTAAAGGCATTTTCAGCTTCTGCACATTTGTGTCTCAGATTTGTCTTTTTGACATAAGAGTGAAATGGCAATAAAGACCATTAAAATAAATTAAAGAGGTTTTAACAATTATTTCTACAAAACACCAGAAGATTTCTAAAAATAGGTTTGAAGCCAGACCATTTAAACACATATAAAAATACATAACTGAAGCTATTTTCTTGCTATGTATCTCCTCAGAATTGCAATATTACCTTTAGATTACTAAAAGACTCAGCCACTTCAAATGAGCGAGGCTCTGAAATGGTCAAGGGAGTGTTGTTTTAAATCAGCTTCTAGAAATGGTTTTATTATTTTATAAAACAAAGGAATGGTTCCATTTGAAATCCAAGTCCCATGGCATGGTTTAAAACATGAATAATTTACTGTATCTATAGATTTTATCTTACAAAACAGAACATACTGAAAAAGGAGGAGAGAATGTAGTCTTTGCTCCTCAGCTCTGTGAACAGATGACAGCTTTCTCAAATTGGGCATTCTTAGCACATATTTGACAACTTTAAAAATTGTAACTTTATAATTTGATTATGAGCATTTGAATTTTGAGCAGAACAGCTCCCTTGCTGTCGGATTGATGCGTCCCATGAAAAGCCTTTTTATCCCCCGAACTGGTGGGGGTTTGAGCTTCACTGGCACACAGCTCCTGGGTGCAACCGTTCAAAATCCCCTGGTGAGTGCCAGGAGGGCACCGGCGCTGCCCAGCGACGCTGCCAGGCTGGAGCTCGGCCGTGGTGCCAGGAGCTGCCTCAGCACCGCCCGTGCCCCACGGCTCCCCTGACTGCTGCTCTCCTAAAGAAAGTTCTGACTTAAGCCCAGGTGAAATCAAGGCAGAAATCCCACCAGTTTCAGTCGAAGCTGCGCTTCACTCTTATGAATGGTGTTACTGGGAGACCACAGAGAAATCCTGACATTGGGAAGCTCAGGGATTTTTCCCAGAGGTGACAGGTCCAGCCTAGCTGGACAAGCTCAGCAACTCCTGCAAGATACAAACAAACTTATTTTCCATGAAAAACGGAGGCTGAAGACACTTAGAACAAGCTCAGTGAAGATCACAAGAGTCAGTTCAAGTGGAGGATGCTCAGCACCTCTCAAGCAAACTCAGGAGCTCTCAGATGCAAGCTCTCATTTTCCAGGTGCCATAAAAGCCCATGCTGAGTGTTAGACTTCCTTTAAGAGTCATAAAGCCAAGCATTGCTATTACCCATAAACCTTCACATTTCGATAATTCTTTCTCTTTAGCATCTAAAAATATTTCCTTTTCCTACAGCTCTTCTATGTATGCCTGCTATTCCTAGGTAGCAAATCCGGTATTTTAAGGGGAAAATCATGTTACACTGTAGCCTTAAATCATTAGCTAGAGGAGAAGATGAGAGCAGACGTGAGAATGAGGTGTTTTCTACCACGCCACAGCCCGTTCTGGGCAGAAAAAAAACCATCTAAACACAGCTGCGACTCTGAACCGGAGCTGGGCTCGTCTGGGCTGAGCCGTGTGTCAGCTGGAATAAAGCACAAAGCCGGCTTTGCAAAGTTCCCGTGCTGATGGAATGAGGTGCGCAGCAGCCCGCCCGCCAAGCGCATCCCCGTGGGAGCAGGGCTCCGGTGCCCCATCCCCCGAGGCACAGAGCGGCTCGGCACAAGCCAGCAGCGCTCCTGTGCCCTGCCTTTCCCCCACGCTCCGCTCCAGCAGCACGGAGGCTCCGCTGGCCGCTCTCAGAGGATGGACCAGCAGGTGAGGGGCTCCAGGGCCACCGTGGCCACAGCCCCCGCTGCCAGCGCATGTCGCTCCTTTCGCAGGGATGTGCCCCGGAGCTCTCGGCTGACAGATGTGCTTTCCCATCTGGGCTTTGCGACCCGCTCTGCCAAACGCTCGCAACACCCATGTGCTTCTTTGTCCCCGCAGTTACCGCCGCGCCTTCTCCACAACTCCATTTTCAGAGCGGGAGCCACATGTTCGGCCTCTGCGGGGAGCGGGGTCCTGCTGCCCAGCTCAGCCGCTACAACACCCATCTTTTTATTGTTCCCATCCTTCAGCCCGACCCTCGGGCTGTATCGAGGAACCCCGACTCCACGCCGAAGCACCTGAGCGGTGGCAACACCCCCTCCCCGAGCCCCCGGTGTCTCTGTGCGAGGGCAGACTGGGAGGAACTGGAGTTCCCGCTGTCCTGCCCGAGAGCTGTGGCTGAGCTCCAAAGCTGCTAAAGCCGAAGTCCCGGGGGGAGGGGGGACAGGGGAGACCCAGCCCGAAGCCTGCAGGGCTCAGGTGCGCCCCAAAGCCCCCAAAGCCCCGAGCCCACCAGGAGCCCCCCAAAGCTCCGAATCCCCGGCGATGGTCGCGGAGCGAGGTCGCCCCCCTGGGCAGCGCTCCCCTGGGCAGCGCTCCGCATCCCGCCGCCGGTTCCCATGGCAATGTCGGAGATGCCGGTTGCCACGGTAACGCCATCCTCCTCCTCGGCCGTGTCCGAGGCAGCGGCGCGGCTCCGGCCCCGGCTCCGGCGGGGCTCAGCCCGGCGGCTCCGGCTCCAGCGGCTGCCGGGCTCTGCCCGGGCGCTGCCCGGCGGCTCCGGGAGCGCAGCCGGGTCCCCCCGGGGAAGTCGCTTCCCCCCGCCCCGGCCAGCACCGGTACCTTCGAGGCAGCAGATCCTCCAGAGCCCCGAGTGCGTGAGATCGCCCCGCGCCCGCCGCGGCGGCCCCTGCGCCTCGTCCGTGGTGATGTTGGTGCCGTTGCAGATGTGGGCGCTGGAGTAGAGCCAGTAGTCGGTGCCGATGGCGATGGCCATGAGGCTGAAGGCGGCGAAGGCGCCCACCGTGGTCAGCAGCATCTGGACGCCACGGTCACACCACACCATGGTGCTTCATAGTCCCCGCACGGGCGCGGGGGGCCGCACGACAGCGCCCGGCAGCCGCCGCGCCCGCGGGAGGCTCCGAGTCACGGGGCGGGGGGCGGGCCGGGCGGGGGGAGCCGTGCCGCCGCCGCGGGGCCGGGCTCCGCCGCCGGCCGCGCCCCCGCGCACCGCCCCGGCCGCGCAGCCACCGGCCGGGCCGGAGGGAGGGGCGGCCCGGCCGCGGGCACCGGCCCACGGAGCCTCCCGACCCCCGACGTGCCGCCGCCCCGCCGGGACAGCCTGGCCCCGGAGCCCGGGGCGCGCCCGCCGAGCGTCGCTCCGCTCCTTCGGTCTGAGCGGGCTCCGCCGCGGCGGGCGTGTTCCATCCCGGGAAGTGCTCGAGGCCGGTTGGACGGGGCTCGGAGCTGCCTGTCTAACGGAACGAGATGGGCTTTAAGGTCCTTGCCAACCCAAACCGTTCTGCCATTCTGTGAAATTCACAGGTGTGAGTGTGAACCAGGTGGGCTCTCCACCCTGCAGCACGCCAGGATCTGTCTGGAGAGCGGGGAGGTCCCACCCACTATAGAGGTGCAAAGCTCTGCACCTCCACTGCTCTTTCTTGGGTGGTTTCTGCACACACCTTCCTTCTGCTGCATGGGCTGCCCTGGAAATCACCGTGGAAACGGTGCCAAACACAGTGGGGACGAGGCTTTGAAATTCCAAGAAGATGCCCACATTGCCAGGGCCATCAAGGGGGTTTAGCCATGATTTCCTCCTGCAGCCTCACTCTGCAATGAATTACCCAAGGAGGTTGTAGGCAAGTGTTTGGGTTGCTGGTTTGCTCCTGTTTGGAAGGGTGTGGAGACAAGCCAGCACCTGAAAATATTTTCCCTTGGAAAACCAAGGGGAGAAATATCTACACCATTTTTGTCGCACTATCCTGTCTTCCACCCCTCACTCCCATCACCGCGAGCTGACAAGTCGGTCCTGCCTCCACCTCATGCAAGTGACAAGCCAGATGAATGGGAAGGCTTCCTGATCAGCTAATGCATTTGTGTGGAGGGAACGTGGCAGCACACCAGTTTTATGTATATGAATTAGGGAGTGGGAGGACAAGAGCTACAAACCTCGAGAAATACAGTGCTCTTGCTGAGCAGTGCGTGGATGGCTGCAGGTGCTTGTGTGACTCCAATGCTCAGCATACCAACGCAGAGAGGCTTTTCAGCTGCTTGTCCATTAAAACAAAACAAAACAAAACAAAACAAAAAAAAAACCCCAAAAAACTGTGAGAACAAAAAGCAGATACAAATTAAAAGCTGGTCTTTATTTTGCAGAGACCTCGGCAAATTGCTCAGACATAAGCCTATAAACATAGAACAGCTCCAAAGTCAGATGCTTGGTTTAAAAATGTAAATTATGCTTTTCTTTTCAGTTGTGGTTTGTAGGTGTATCAGTGCCTTTGCAAAAATCACCTTCTAAATTAATGTCTCCATTAGAGATGGAAGAATGAAATCAGGTAAACTCAAAAGCAGAGTGATAAATCGTTCTGAAAAACCGGATTGAGCATTTAAGTTTAATGAGGTTCAACAAACTTCTCATTTGAAATATATGTTTGTACCTCTGGGCTTTGGGGGTTTGGACAGAGTGGGGAAATGAGATACTGAAACAGCAGCAGAGAAGCTATTTCCATAGCTTTTTAAACCTATTGAGCCTTAATTAATATTATTTATTTGTGTTACGGTATTGCTGGGAGAGATGCTTATGGCTGGAGCAGAGGCAGGGGGAGGGCTGGGTGGGCTGGACCCAGAGCAGGGCTTCCACATGGCACTGAGACATCCTCCTTGAGCACTCCCAGTCCACATGCCACAGCACACAGGGAGGGTGGTGGCTGTCCTGCTGGGTTCTCGGCAGCCTCCACCAGCAGAAAGGGGACACACAGCACCAGGGTTTCCACGGGCTCAGAGCCACCAGCCCTGCAGCAACGCTCCTATTGACTGCGCAAGGTAACAGCACATTAACAGCCTTTATTAATAAAATATCTTGCTCCTCTTCCTCCCCCTCCTATTTTTGCAAAGAAGACATCTGTTTCTGTTTCTCCTGCCCTGAGAGAAATAACTCGGGCTCCTGAAGGGTTACAGAGCAGCATCCAAGGCAGGCAATCATTTTCTGCCCAAGCTATCTTCTTTAGTTTAAAAATGTTCTCTATTCTTTTGAAATGCATGAAGTAGATTGTGGGAGAGCTAATATTATATTCCACTACAGAAAGCTGGTGGAGTATTTTACATTGATGTCTGGCTCTAGTGATTTTCTAAGGATTTTGAATTCATTAAATCCAACCATTGAACAATCTCCATTCGTGGCGGAAGGAAGGCAAAAGTGCTTACGCTCTTCAACAGCAGAAAAGCGTGTAGTCTTTTCTTAAACACGAAATCTCTCTGACCCACTGCATGCTGCACAGGTTGCCCACCGTGTCACCTTTGATTTGCAGGCTTTGCTTATGGTACAGCCTTACAAAACTGCCACTGAATGTAGCAGCAGAGAGCCTTGGCAGGGTGTTTTGCACTGCAGTAGCCTCCTCCATCCTCAATCAGAATTAAGATCCAATTGTTCCAAGCTCAGACCAGAGGCAGAAGCTCAGGACAATGAGAAGAGAAAGCCCCACAGGGTCTCCCTGTAATTCAGCACAACAACGTGCAAGGACAAGACTCCAAACCCAGAAATAATTTTTACCCTGGAGAAACAGAATCTTGAAACAGAATTGTTTTGATTCCTTGACGTTGATGTTCAAAGCTTTAAATGAAATCTTGTGCCTGATCATTTTATTTCTGAACTGAATAACAGTTACTTTGGAGACAAAACTTTGGCTTTAACCGAATTCAGTGAGAGCTGTCACTAATAAAATCCTGCCCCAGAGACACCACTGATATCAGAAGAAAACTGCAAGATGTTACCATTTAGCATTACTGCTGCTAAGTGTCAAACATATTGAGTTTAACAGATTAGGCTTTCTTCAATTTTTTTTTTTTTTAATCTATCATCTAGAAAAATAACACTAACATTTCACTGAAAGAAACTTTTGGAAATTGCTCAAGAAGAACTCGAGAGAGTTCTTTCTCAGAATGAAAATAATTACTTCAATTAAATAGGGCTTTTGATGTAGATACAGTCTAACTACCATCAAAGCCTGGAATAGATATTTCATCCTCCCTTGTTTTTTCTTAGCTTTTAGCTCTATGCCTGTGAGAATGAATTTTAGCATCTAGGAATGTCCTAAAACTGTAAGAACATCTGTATCATTGGTGATTGTCCTCTTCCATACGTTTTGGTGTCTTTCCTATCTAATTTGATGCTGATATTGGGGGAAAAAAATCCTTAATAACCTCCTTCAGATTATGCTGTGTATGGAGAACTGGATGTTTCATCCATTTTGTACAGTGTTGGATAATCTCCTTTTATCCCCAGGGCAGCAGTGGGATTTGATTAAACCACCAGCTCAGCAGCAGAGTTTCACATCTCCAGCCTGAGCACGGGACCTTGGAAGACCCTGGGATGTGGCAGAGGGTGTCAGTGGGTCACAGGGATGTGTAAGAAGGAGTACTACTAAAATTGTTCCTGCAACTGTATTTTCATGCACTTTGGATCAGATGTTGCAGATTATTGTGATATCTACTGAACTACCTTGGGGGATCTTTGCAGGGCTGGATCCAAATTATCAATCTCATAAATTCTCATGTATGCAGTGAAACAAAGGTTGAATTGACTCATATTTAGGGACGACACAGAACCTGACCCACAGAACCAGCTGTTCCTTCTATCATAATTCATCATAAATTGCAAGGACATTGTGCCTTTCACCTCTGTGCAGAGGCTGGCAGACAAGTCACCATCACATTTCAGAGTGTTCAGTCTAGGAAAGGTGAACTTGAATTTAGTTTGAGGCATTATAAGGCTGAATTTCTTTTTTAGTCCTTTCAAATAGCATCTGGAGTGAGGGCAAAGAGTTTCAGATTGTCCTTCAGAGCTGAACAAATGGTCATCTTAAAGGAAAAATATTGTCATTCCTTGCCACTTTAGGGACAACAGCTTGGCCTAGATTCTATTATTCCTTTTAATATATTAAATATTCCTTGGCTTAGTCATGGGAAGCAAAGCAACACAACTGCTTTCTAATAAATAAAATGTGCTCAGAAGAAACTCTGAAGCTTTCCAGATAACTGCATTTTGAGTTTGCCAGGAAGCCAGATGCTGCTATTGGAAAAGTAGCTGCTATGGTTTGTCATCCGAGCCTAGAAATTGATACTCAAGAATGATATGATGAGACAGACTCGATGACAGCACTGCTCTTTCTATAAATAATCTGAAGAAAACTTTTTTCATTAAAAAAAAAAAGAAATGTTTTTTTGTTAGAGACTTGCACAGCAAACCAGAAAATTAAAAAGGATAGGCATGCTGTGTTTGAATAGGGCCAACAAAAGAACATGATATACGCAATTTATAGAAGAATATATAGCAGCTCTCACACATTTTACACTACATAAGCTCTATTTTTCCCAAAATACCAATAGTTATGAAACTCATTATCTTTTTGACAATGGAAAAATGGAATATTATTCCTTTACTGCCTTGATCATGTCAAATGTTAAAGCAAATTATGAATGCTTGTCCTTCAAACACTCAGCCCTCCTGGTAAGATATTTAACATCAATACCATTCACATCCAGCTACAGAATGAACTAATATTGCACACATCTCACAGACCTTAAGTTCACTGTGCCTGTTGCTTGCCATTGCATTTCCATGTCTCAAGTCCTACCTCTTGTCCCTGTCCTAAGCATGGGGAAATTCATTGCAGTGCCAAATGGCACATTAAAAATTATGTGGAGAAGGAGTTAAATCCATGAGCAGGAGTTATTTATGAGTTTAAAGTGCTAAAAAGGGAGTGGGAGAAAGAGCAATTGGTTAATAGGAGTCTTGATTTTCATCATACTTCAAAAACTTTGATGAGACATTATGGGAGTTTCTAGCAGAAGAAACCTGCTGAGAGGCCAGTGAAAAAAATCAATCTTTTCAATGTTGGAGAAACAGATGTGCTGGGTGAGGGTTCACCCAGACAAGGCACTGCTGGAACGAGCTGTGTTCATTCTCAGGGCAACATCCAGAAGGAAATACAAATTCTCCTTGGGAATACGGTACAGTGATGGGGAGAGTGGAGAAAGGGAAAAAAAAAGTGTGTGAGATTCTTTCATTCCACCCATTATGTGCCACCTCTAAGGAATAATTCTGCACCTGTTTGTGCTGTACAAACACACCCAGAGCTACTCCACACATCCCTAGATGAACTGCAGCCAGACTGGGAGGTGGGATGTCCCATTCCCAGTGGGCTGGGAGTGGGATGTCCTGGTGATGGATGGGAGTGGGATGTCCTGGTGATGGATGGTGTGTCCAAGGGCTCTCCCTGAGCCCACAGTGCTCAACCTGCCAGCACTCCTGGGCACCAGCTCCTGATCTCCCCACCAACAAAGCAACATTAGTCTCTTTAATGGCCTTTAGAAAATAAAAATATAAATCCTCTTTGGAGCAAATGCTCCTTGTCAGACCCAAGGGGGAAGATGCGTAGAGCGGCGTGGCTGGAATTACAGGAGGGTAAAAAATGAGGCAATCTGGTGGAGAGCTCATTGCCTCTGAAGCTCTGCATCACCCACAGCCCCAGAGAGGGCAGGAGAATCACCCCTGGCCAGAGAAAGGGAAATTACTGCACTCAGGTTGCTTTTAAACCTGAAAAAAAGGAACTTCAATGGGAACGTGTTAGGAGGTGGATTGAGTGAAACAGGTTTTTAGGATAAGTCTTAAATACTTAAATCAATCATGATAACTTGCTGCACTGAATTTATCTCCTAAGCTGCCTAAAGTAAATTCCTCAGATCTGTCTGAATAATTTGGAGCTGATAATGCAGCATTTGAGTAGGAAGGATGTTGGCCACTGCAAGGATTTTCTCATTAGAATTTCAGCCGATTATTCACCAGAGAAATGGTCTTTCAGGAGCATATTCCAGCAGCTCCCTTGAAGAAGTTTTATAAACACTCAGCCTGCTAAAAAAATGCAATTAGAAGGTGAAATTACAGCTAGTCATTACTTCTGAGAGGTCAGGGATAGAACAAGCAGCCACAAGTGGGTTTATCTACTCTTCCCTGTGCTCTGGCTTTTTTATTCTACACAAGACCAGGAAATCCTTTTGGATCATCTGGAGCTGCAGCCTCTGAGCACAAGTTATCAGAAACATGCCCTTGATCAGATGCTTGTAACAGGGGGCTGAAGAGTTGTTTTTCCATAGAATCACACTTAGGAGATGGATGTTGAACTTTAGTTAGAGCTTTGCTGGGAGGCTCCTAGCTGGACTGAGCTTACCTAAAGAGAGAGGCTTTAAGCTTGTCCCTGACAAGAATTTCTCATTCCATTGTTCTTCTCCACTTTCAATGCAATTATTTTTCCAGACAGAGAAATCAGTGTGTGAGGGGAGGTGGGAGTTGAGAAACAGGGGAACTCAAGGGGAAGTTTTGCCACAAGGAAGAACAGAACTTTAAACCCAATCCCAATTCATGGGTTAATTGAGGCAGAATAAATGCTGGAAGAATCCTTTCACCTCTTCCTCATTTAGCAACTGTACATGGAGTAGCAGAAACACCTTTCCACAGACCATTATGTGCCAGAAGCAGTGAGAAGAAGAGAAAGAAAAGCTGTAGCAATAATTACAAAACACGGTGTTTTAAGTGAGCTGTAAGTACATCCAGCAAAATTCCAGGAAGCCTTGCTGTCCACATTGCCCTGGAACTGTAATTTGTGCTCTCACTTCTTAAAGCCACACCAGTGTCTCCATGAAGTATTTTGTTTGGGCTGAGTAAATGGTAAATGGTGTATTTATTGATTTTTTATCTCTCTTCACACCTCAAATGCTGCCTGTCTGCTCAGAGCCAGGTCACAGCACACTTACTCAGCAAACACCTCCTCCATGGCTGAGCCGTAAACTCTCTGGGACAGCATTTAATCAGCATAAGGTCCCAGGGGTTTCCTCTCCTCCCCTTCTTTTTCCAAGAAGACTCAATGTTGCCCCTGATGTTTTTTGGAGGAAAAGCTGGTAGGACCAGTAACACTTTACATCCTGTTAATGCCATGTGTAAAAATGGTTTAAACTTGGCACAGTTTAAGCTGAAGTTTCTGTACTCAGTGATTAAGTACATCCCTCTGGTAGCACCTATATGTTGTGTTTAAATTCTTCCCTCATGGTGGTGTGGATTTTTTTTTGGGAGTGGGAGAAGAGCTCTACAATAGACATTTATCAGTAGACTGTAAATGCAGAAAATTAGGTAAGAGGGCTTTTGTTACAGCAGACAATATATGAACCAAATCAAAAGCAACACCAAAGAAAAACCTCTTAAAAATGTCAAAAATAATAAAATTCAGAAGCACCTTGAACCAACATGATCTTCTCTGTTCCTCAACAAGCTCTTCTCAGAAAAATAATTAGAATAATTAGGAAGAGATTAGGAGATGCTGGTGGAGCTTCATAGCCCTTCAGGGATGCTGGTGCTGAGCTGGCTGAGCTCCAGTGCCACCAGCATTGCTGCTGGGATGGATGGGGTGTGCAGGGCTGGGAGAGCCCAGCCCAGCACCTCCCTCATCCCAGGGGAAGCACGGATTTGTCACCAGCTGGAAGTGCAAGGGTAGCTGCACCGAGGGAAATTTAGGTCGGATATTAGGAGAAAGTTTTTTGCAGAAGGAGTGATAAAGTTCTGGAATGGCTGCCCGGGGAGGTGGTGCAGTCACCATCCCTGTGTCGCCCTGATTCTTAAGATTTTCTAAAGCCTTCTGAGTTTACATTCTGTTAGAAAACTTTCCCACACATTTTCTATTAACAACATATTGTTTTGCAATCCTTCGTGGGGGTGGAGGAAGTTGATGTACTGGTGGTTTGTCCAATGTCTTTGGAGAGGTAGCTCATTCACTCTCCAAACCACTGTCACCTTTGGAAAAGTATAAAAGTTGGAGTCAGAAAATAAACTTTCTTCTTTTTTACCTTGCCATCGTAGTGGCTCGTGTTGTGCTTTCTTGTGTCCTGTAGTGACACCCCTGGGGGTGTTTAACAAAGCCTGGATGTGGCACTGGGTGCCAGGGTTGAGTTGAGGTGTCGGGGCTGGGCTGGGCTCGATGATCTTAAAGGTCTCTTCCAGCCCAGTGACTCTGTGAATTCTGTGAATTATCTGAGGAGCAGCAGAGCCCCATCTGGCGGGGTGGGCAAACCCACAAGGTGCCAGCCCTGAGCTCCTGCCTTGGCTTCCCCACGCTGGGCGTGCAAAGGGCAATTCCAGGCTGTGCCCTGCAGAGCTTGTGGCCCCGGGGACGCTGCCCTGGCACCGCGCGGCTCCCAAGGGCTGCCAAGGAGCACCCAGGAAACAGGAGGTTCTGCCCAAGGGAAAAACCTCATCAGCTCAAAAGGAAAATGGCTTTTGGAGAAAGACAAGGAGTTGCAGCAGCCAGAGTTGTGAAAAGCCTTGACAAAATATTTAACACGTAGGAACAGAAAACGCTTGCCAAGTGTTAGAGCCTTCCTAATGCAGGTTATTAGATGGTTACTGCCACTGCTATTAAAAAGACACAATTTTCTGAGTGATCCATGCAAAGGAAGGGTGGAACACACCTACAGCCTTTCCATGTGCTTTTAGCTCTGCTAATGGAGAAAAAAAATACAAGACTCAATGGAGAAATTATTCAATTCAATTAACAAATAAGTAATGTCCTGTTTTGTGGTGTAGCCATTAAACTTGTGCAGAGGAAATTCAATAGATAAATCTCTAGAAAATATTTTAGGTTCATCACACGTATGTTAGTGCAGCCAGATTTTTTTTTTTTTTTAATCTATGAGGAAACTGATAAAGAATGAGGATGAGGTTTCAAAAAGATGGAAGGAATTAGTTTTCCATTGAGCTCCACACAACAATGGTATCATGTGAATAATTCTACTATAATTTACTTAGTAGAATGAAAAATAGCAGCAGCGATTCTGGTTGTAAATAACCCATTTTCTCATAGCAGAGAACCATTACCAGGTCAACATCTACTGTCAGACTTCATGATTAAACTCATTAAAACTGTCCTGTTTAATTCTATTTTTCAATGAAAAATCATGCCTTCAATGGGATTTCTTTTTGGCCTAAAGTGCCCACTTTTCTTGAAATATATACATGTTCCTACACATAACTTAGAAATCCAAAATATGAACATCTGATCCTTCCCCATCCTCCTTTTGTCCCTGCCCCCCTATTCCCACTCTCGTCCCTTTATTTTATTTTTTTTTTGCATTATTTAGGTGAACATTTCTAACATAATTTTTTCTACCTTTTTCACAGGAAAGCATTCCAGCAAGATCTCTGTTAACACAATGGTTTCTAGGTAGCAAGGAAAAAAAAAACCCACAGCATCTCTACTGCAAGAGCTGGCAGATGTTGACTTTTTCCCCATAACATTAATGCCTCTATAAAAAAAAAGTCCATTCCAGTCTTACAAGCGTTAAAATGGAAAATAAATAGAAGTGGCAAATACAGCACAGCGAAAATTACATGTGAGGGACCAGAAATTCCAATCCCCTCTCAGAGGGGACATTGCAGGGGTAATGAGAAGATGCAGAAGCTTTTCAATCTCCCAAATCAGTCCCTGGTGGAACGTGGTGGAGGCAGACAAACCAAACGGGGCAGCAGGGGCGGCCAGGATTATTTAATGAGCATTGGCTGCTGCCAGACACCCACGGCCACCCCAGCCTGCAGCCTCGTGGAGGAAGGTGCCAGAAGCCATTCCCATTTGCTACAAACTGGTGATGTGCCGGGGCTTTTCTTCTTGTTGAGACAGAGTGTGATGTTTTATTTCCAATTCTGTGCCACCTTGTGGAGGTGGGGAGGGTGTGAGGGATGCCTGGGCAGTGCTCAGCTGCAAACCCCACACACACCTCGTGGGTTTGGTGATGGGCAGAGCAGGGGCTCCAACAGCATCCTCACAAAATGATCTTTTAAATCCCCCACAGGGCTGGGGATGCACAGGGTTTTGCTGTTCTTCATCCTGGGGCCAGGTAGGGCAGTGGTTGGCACACAGCTGGGGGACCACAGGGGCTCCTCCCCTCTGAGGATGGGCAGCAGGCTGTGATTGCTAAATTCAAAGCAAGGCCAGTTTGGTCATTGTGTGGAAAACTGCCTGGCTGAGAAGAAGGGCACAGCCAGGTCCAGGCTGCATACACACACTCTCTCTCCTGCCTTCTCTGGGCTTGGAGCCTGCCAGGCACCTTTTTGTTCCCCCCCACTTCTGTAGCACAGCCAGCACCTGTCCCCACAATCCCGACCCAGGGCTCAAGACAAAACAAGGTTGGAGAGGAAAGAAAGGTCAAATGGATTCCACTCTATTGCTAAAAGCTCAGAGTAATTTGCACTGTTATAATTCCAGCAGCTGAGACAGACAGAAAAATACATTTAATATTTCTTTTTTTTCCCCTGCTTTTTTCCCCTAAGACATTTTCTCCCCAGTTGAGGAGAACACTAACAATGACTTCAATAGCAGAACCAAGTTTAAAGCCCAGATCTTTCCAATTCTGCTTATTCCTTTAAGCTATTCCAATCCCCTTTATGTTCTTTCTGCATACACACATCTGTCTTCTTCAAAGCCTTAACCATCTCTGACACACCTGACCTTTCCATCCAAGTGCAATGGTTGGATGCAAAGAAAAACCCTTTACCTGCAGCAAGTAACTCTTTGTTTTGCCAGTCCCACGCCTGGAAATTTTGCTGCTGCAGGAAGTAAAACAACGAGCAGCCTTCCCTTGGCTTTTGAAAAATGGAACTGTCATCTCTTTGAGAGAAATAACAGCTTGTCTTTATTTTGTCAGACATGACTGTTAGTTATTAGAGTTGTCTTAAGAACATGCTACATGTAGAATTAGGACAGTATTGTCACAGAAATGTCAAGAGTTCAGAAATTAATTTGACAAGATCTGGGAGATCTCAGATATCTAATTAAACTTCCAGTGACAGTTATGTTGTGTAAATACTGGAAACCTCTTAAAAGAAAGGATCAGGTAAAACTAGTTCCATATTCAATTAATAGATATTAGACCCATTCAACAGCTGTTATTCTGATTAAAGCCATTCAGTTCATGCCAGTAAATATAATTTTATCTATTCAGGCACACAATGTTCATCCATTTTTAACAAAAATATCCAATACATTTATTGCATTAGATAACAGTGTATTATATTTTATCCTATATATATACACTATATTTTTTGCTGGAGTTTTTATAAACACTCTTCTCCTCCACTTAGTGAATGACAGCATGCATTGCCTTATGATAAGAGCACATGCAGTTCTGGTTTTGAAGGTTTTAGAATAATTTCTGTAGGAAAAACATATTCCATAGATGAAGGGAATTTAGGCTAAGAGGAATTATGGCTAATAGATTCTGACCTCAACAGGCTATAATGCAGGCTGGATTTGCACTCAGCAATACTTGCATCAAGCCCATATCTCATAGCTGTGTTAAATCATATCAATTCATCATTTAAAGAAGCCACTACATCCATTAGTAAATTGTTTTAATAGTTAATTATTAGCAGAATGAAAAGGATGTGATTATCCCCAGCCTGACTCTCCAGAGGCACTCTCAGCACGTGGATCATGCTGCTGCTGTGACTCCCGTCCAAAGCCAGCAGTTCAACGAAACACGAGAAACGCTTCTGAAGCTAAAGGTGTTGGACCAAGCTGGGTATTGGAGCCACCAGTCTGGGCTTAGAGCCTAACTGGGGCTCAGGCTTAAACACAGAGCTGGCCCAAGTCCACCCTCAGTTCCCTCCTGCAGCCCAGCACTGCTCTGCCCTGGTGTTTCTGCCCGAGCACGGGAGGCTGTGCATCCCCAGGGATCGCTGCCAGCTGGGATGAGGTTGCTAAGCAAGTTCATCAATACCCATTAATCCTGGAGGCGACACTCCCTGCACACGAGCAGGGCCGGGAGGGAGGATCTGCAGCTGGGGAGGTCATTAATAACCCCGGCTGCCACGGTGGCCCTGCTGCCACAGTGCCAGCAGTGAAGTGGAAAGTCACCAAGGCACTCCTTGCTGCCAGGCAGACCTGCAGAGTCATCCCCAGGGCAGGCACATGGGCTGGGTGTGAGGAGCAACGCCCAGACCCTGCTCCGTGCACAGTGCTTGTGTTTGACACGGAACAGCATCATAAACCAGTTGATTATTTGCTGCAATTTCTGTCCCTGATCACGCGTCTCCTTAGCACTGGGGCTGGCTAGGAAGAAAGCCTGTAAAGCCTTTGAAAGAAATTCCAATCATTTAAATCAATTCCCTTCCCAAAGTGCTTTCTGATTCAAAGACGTGAAAATTATGCATTGAATTTCAAGTTCATTCTGTTGATAGCTGAACAATGGTTATTTTTCAACTGGCGTTTTCTCTCTGCACCCTCAGCTGTTCCCGTCTCTTTTCCAGTTAAGCTTCATGTTCGCATTGCTTGGCCAAAAACTCCTCTGCTGGTCCTTTGGGGCTGGCAGTCACCTCTGCTTAGGTGGCCAGAGGGGAAATGTGCATCTCTCCAGCAGCACTCCCAGCGGAGCAGCTCAGTGCCACAGCCTTCATCACCAAACAAACCCAGTGAGCCTCACCCTGCACTTCCACTGAGGGGCAGGACCAACCTGAGGAACTGAGAAAGAGGAAGGTGCAGCTGGTAAAAGGATCTGAGACTGAGAAGGAAAAAGAAAGAATTAAGACAATTTTTTAGGGTTTTTTTTTAAGTTTAGAGTGAAGGGTTCTTTAAAGGTTTTTCCAATGATTAAGAAAGGATAACCCAAAGCCCCTACCAGCATGATTTGTTCTGGAGGCAGGATAGGACAACAACAGATCCCATAAGCAATTTGCAGGGCTTTCTTACCAAGCACAGCCTGGCAATCTTAACTCCCTGCCTCACTTAAAACAGCATCTCTGTTCCTGGATAACCCCCAAACCCACGGCGAGTAATGAATAAGAAAACGATGGTTTTTGTTTTCTTTCCCATTCCCAACACTCACTCTGCATTAGGCTCCATCATTTCACAACTCCCTTGATGTAACACGATGTGGCAGAACGTACCCTGATCCAGAAGTGAACCCTGATGCAATGCAGAACAGATGCCTTGGACTCACACTGCTCCTTCCTTGCCTCTCCTACCTTTGATCCACATTTTCTGCTTGTGACAGGCTGTTAAATAAATATCAGTGACAAGGCTTGGTATGCATTTGTTTTTCTGCAGCTTGTTTTCTTTTTGTTCAGCTCTCCAAGCTGAGCATCTTGTTGACAAATATACACACTCCATTACCAATTAATGACTTTAGCCTGGTGTCCTCTACTCTCCTTACTCCCCAGTGCCAGTTCTACACATTAGCCTGGGTAACATTCAAAGATAATTGTGTTTTGTTTATTTGTTTTGGGAAGTAACAGCAATCAGACAGGCAAATCCCAGTCCTTGCCAAAGCTGCAATTCTGTTCCCAGCGTAGCCTGCTCCGAGGAGAGCTAGGGAAGCACACGTGGCATTTGCTCAGGGTGAAACTTCGCTTTTCTTTTGCTCTTCATTTTTTTGTTCTTCCAAGGAAAGGACATTTTTCTCAGCACTCAGGGCTTTCTGCAGGCTTTGCACATCTAAGGCCAGGTTTTCTGCAGCCTCTGTGATTGTTTAGTCCCTTTTTAAAGCTCACTCTTGTTGCATACTGCAGTTCATTGAAAATGTGAGGTCATTCCCAGCAGTACACAGACTCACAGAAGAGGCTGAGGTGGAAGGGATCCACAAGGATCATTGAATCCAACTCCTTGCCCTGCACAGGACCATCTCTGAGAGCCCCACCATGACCTGAGAGCATTGTCCAAGCTCTCCTTGAGCTCTCTCAGGCCTTGTGCTGTGACCACTTTGTCAACTCCTGCACACACATGTGGTCAGGATCCCATATTTGTGCACGGAGATCTATCTCAATGCTGGAAGAAACATTTCATGGATATTTTCAAGTGGCCATTGACTTTGGGTACCTCCATTTCCGACTGAGTTAAAGTAATGTAATTTTTGAGAATTGGGTACTTGGGACGTTTGCAATCAGAAAACCCAGAAATCCAACCCCCTCAGGAATCCGTGTAAATGAGGTCCTCTGTGGAAGAAAACCCATTTGATTAACACTGAGTGCAGGCAGAGGTGGTACAGCCTGAGCTAAATTCAGCCTCCTTTTTGTGCTTGCAGAGATGTAAAGTCTTGCTGAGCAGCCGTGGCCATGCTGCACATTAACCGAGGAGACACGGACACAGTTGGCGGAACACATTAGCATCTTCCGCTCTGATAATTAGTTTAGTGAAAAATTATTGCATTATCTGTTTGGTTTCATTAGGGACCAATTGCATTCTTAAAAAGAACGGCTCACATTAGGAGCTTTTAATAAGACAATAAGCCCTATAGTGTTTCCAAACAAGATTTAAAGCCCATTCAGCACGTGAGTAATTAGCACAAGGCAGGTTGGAGGCCAAATGCATTATTTAGTAATGGAATTAAATTTCCTTAGAAAGAAAGAAGCCCATTAAAATCCACAGAAATGCAGAAGTGTCAAGGCACTGTGTTTAAAATATATTGTAACAGAACTCTTATCTACACAGTAGGATGTGGTTCAGATTTTAGCAAACAGGCACCCAATCTTGCAGGTCAACAATGGAGATTTTACTCCAGCTATGCAGGGAGAACGAATCCTACAGAGCCATATTGCACAGCAGGTGTTCATCTTGCAGATGGGTTGAAATCAATTATCAGCACTGACTGCTGTGCCATTGGGTAAGAAGGCTGAGATCCTCTGAATTACCCTCAGATTGTCCCCATTTTCATCCCAAGAGTCACCTGAGATAGTTTACCTAGCACAGAAAGTTCTGCCCTTACAAAAGTAACCTTTTTTTTCCCCAGGAATGCGACACAAAGCTGCATTTTCCTACATGCTGTATTTTAATTTTTGTGTGGCATGAGCAAATATAATTATCAGTACAAAGGATTCAGAAAAAAACCCTATGCTTAGCAACCTCCAGCAAAACTAGCAGAATGCACTTGACAAAACTTGTGCTCTGTAATGAAATTCCTACAAAGGCATTTGGTGCTTAAAAAACTAGGACAAATTATGCTGTAAGGAGCAGAATATGTAAACGTGGCAAGGAGCTGCATTTTATATTCTGGCTTCAGAGGGGTTACAGCCAGCTGACAGCAGTGTGAACGAGACTAGGGCACGACTCATGTCCACCAGCAGGGAGACAATGCTGGATTTCCGTGTGGGAATATAAAAACATCCCTTAACGAGGTCCATGTGCAGGGAGTTCTGAGAAAGATGGAGTGTTTGCATCTCTGCTATGAGTACATGCAGACCCCCTCTTTTATGGCAGCCTAAGAAACAACAACAATTTTGGAGCCAAACTACCAGCTCAAACACACGAGTGACTTGCCAGCTCATCCCTGTGGTAACTCTGCAAACCCAGTGATGCACGTACCCTGTATCAGGACCATGAGCATTTCCATAACAGTCAGCAGCAGTGACAAATGGAGAACAAAAAGGAGAGGAGAAGCAGGAAATATGGCAGCTCACTTGGTCCTGGGAAAAGGAAAGGATGGCTGCTGATTTCTGCTGCAAGAATAAGAGGCTTCCAAGAGTTCCAGGGGACCCACTGGTTTTATTCCATCAGACCCCTCAGCTCTGGGGCTTCTCCTATAAATGTGCTTCTCCAGGTACCTTCAAGGCTCAAGTTCTCACTGCAAATCTGCAGCAGAGCTGGGAATTGGAAGAGGTGCCTGGCTCTTCCCATCAGGGCTTACAGATAAGCACTCGCTGCAGAGTGATTTATGTTCCCAGGATTTGGATGTAATCCTGCCTCCCTGGGGTAGCTGTTTACTTTCAGAGCCAATTTCCCTGATGGAGCAGGAATATCCACGTCTTGCTTTTCCTCCTTTTTTCTTTCCATCTCTGCTCAGAGAGCAGGGAAGGGATGGGGTGTTCTCTACAGAAGGACTGTGCTCACCCAGCCACACACCCTGATCCTGGAGGAGTTCTTGGTGCCTTCACAAAACAGGCACAAAATGCAGAACATCTCTGGCTTGCTATAAAATTCAATATATTGAATTATGTCAATTATGTTCAATCAATTTTCCCCAAGCAGCTCATGCTGTTGACATTGTATTCTGCAGCTTGAAGTCAACCATATTTACTTCTCAATCAGCCAAGTGGAGAACCCAGGGCTGGCTGGGGCACCCCTCACCAGAGCCCCTTCCAGGCCTAACCCATGGGCAGGGCTGCAGGAAAGGACCTGTGTGCACATTTCCAGCCCACTCCAAACCAGCTTTTGCTCTCTGTTCACAGCATCACACTGAGACACAGAGATTTCTCTGCAAGGTCTGAATAAAGCTTAAGCACAAAACAGCCTGACAGTCCTGAAAGAAGCCAGGGATCTAAGGAAAATGGGTTTGTAGGTGATGCAAAGCTCTCACAGATTCACTCTGAAGCTGCTGAGCCTCTTAACATCTTCAAAACCTCTTTTCTCCTCTGGGGTCACAAAGGAAGCTGCGTTTCCTGGAAGGCAGCTTTGAGAGGTTTGAGACTCCAGGAAAGTCATGACATTAGCAAAAGTTCTGACACAGCTGCTTGTACAAGCTGCAGATTGAGCTCTCTGCAGTCATTCATCCTCCTTTGAGGCTCTTGCCCTCATTTCTGAGCTGTCCACTGCAGTGAGGAGCCATCCTGCCAGTGCTGTTGGACTCCACAGGCAGATTTTGTGCTCTTTTTTTTCCATGTGACCCTTCAGGCACATTTTCCAAAGGCAGCAGCATCTCAGGGGCCTTCTGCTGCCAGTGCCAGCCTGGCAGCAGCTGGGCTGGGCAATGCACACTGAGGTTGGCATGGGCAGCCAAAGTCTCATCTTCCATCCAACCCTGCTGGCCCCGGGGAAAGCTCAGAGACCCCAGCCCAAGCTGGAGTGGCAAAACCTCAAACTTTGGACTACAGGTCATTAAGGCCATGAAAGCTTTTCACCAGCTTAAGAGTCAGCTTGGGCTTTTCCAGCATTTAACCTATTTACTGAGGGTCTTGGAAATTCAGCCAAAAGTGAGTGTGTGGCCTGAAAAGCAGTTTTCCATCAATACCTCACCCACTAAGAGCCCTTTCCCCAGCACTTCTAGTGAGTTCAGCCATTGTGCAGCTAACAATTGTCACACCCCAAAACCCAACCAGAGTCCTTGGCTGGGGAGAAAATGAGACATTTTAATCACCATCATTACTAAAACAGAGACCTGTGAAGGATTACTTGCATATTATGGCAAACTTCAATTGAAATGGGCCATTACTTGCCTCATTAATATTTCAAGTGTGTTTGAATGCTCTGTGGCAAAAATATATGACTCGGAAACAAATCCAGGTGGAAGGAAAAAACCTCACAAAACAAATTTCATTAAATAATGAACATGCATTACTCAAAACCATCCTGAGATTCAGCCCAAGAGCATCACAGACAAAAAAAATCCTGGTGCTCTACTTATAAATAAGGCAAAATTATCTATTCATTTAGGAAAAAGTAATCATGCTCAGTTAGACACACCAGACAAGCATATGAAAAGAAAAATGGCTTTGAAGCTGCTCCTGATAGAAGCCTTGACAGTTTTGGAAGAAAACTCTGCAATCCACTTTTTTTTTTTAATTTTTTTTTAAGTATACATTAGGAAGTCCATTAAAGAAGTGGCATGAATTGGTAATTTTTTGTTGCATAACAGTTTTGAATCTTTAAGAGAACGTTAATGCAATACAGCTCTTTTTGCCAGCACCCCTGCAACTCATTTGAAAACAATTCCCAGTTAAAGATGCTCCTTATAAATTGGATATTAATTGGGAATGGAA
Organism: Lonchura striata; assembly: GCF_050655825.1. Lineage (NCBI taxonomy): Eukaryota > Metazoa > Chordata > Aves > Passeriformes > Estrildidae > Lonchura > Lonchura striata. The sequence continues at coordinate 4,627,940 of NC_140720.1, read as the reverse complement.
TAGAAGATACACCCCTGCTGCTGTCCTGTTTGTCTCTAGATAGAGCATGGCCTACTCTTTTTCTAAAGTTACAATTCAGCACAGTTTTCTTTCATTTTACAGTTTGGAACTATCAGTAATTGTTCTAACTTGGGTAGGGGAGGCTTGTTACTCACCTTTATTTGTTCATAGTGTCAAGGAGTGCTACTAAGATCAAGCACTGAAAAAATAAGGCTTTTGGTCAAAAACCTCCACCACAGGTCTCAAAGGATCCAGATCTACCCCAAGTTCAAGGCTTTCCTCTGAGTTTGATAAAGACATAGATAAACAAATAAAGTATCCTGGTATGCAGAGAAAGCACAACAATCATCACCTGGAAATTCCCTGTTTTGGGAGATGGCAGCTGAGTGAAACCCTCCTCAAAATTAGATTTTGTCTGAGATATGAGTTTTGACCAACAGTTGAGACCTGACCCAGCGCAGAGGGAATGGGTGATGATCAACATCAAGCTGCAGCCTGACAATTAGGTGAAAACTGAAAATCCCAACAGCCACACAAGCTCTGCTGCAGTGAAAGATGGATCAGGGAATTAGCAGCAGGGTTTACCCACTCAGGAATTGACCACCTGATCACAGGATTCTCTGACTGAGAGCTGCAGGAACCCATTGGTGTTTTCAATTCAAGTATTTTTAACTAGGACCATAATTATTTTCTCTGGCCTGTCTCCCCCTTCCTTCTCCTGCTCAGGGTGCAACATCTCTTGTCTTTAGCCACATATGATTCTAATATATAGATATATAAGTACATACATGTGTAGGGATAGGTAGCTAGACAGACAGATAGATATAGATCAGGAGAGCTTTTTTCTATTTTTGAAGACAGGAACATTAAAATATGACTTTTAAAGCCAACAGGCTTCCCACCAAGAAACCCTCTTCCTTCCCATCAGGCCCATGGCACACTCCAGCACAATCTGGACCTTGCAGCAGCTGAGACCTCAAGATCCAGGGTTTGCTACCCCAGTGCAACTTTATTTTCTAGGCAAGAAGCCTCTCCTGAGGCCCAAACTGCAGCCCCAGCAAGATCTTCAGTGCTGCTGGGCATAAGCAGAGCACCTCAGATGATGGTTGCAGAGGCTCCTGAGGAAATCAGGTTTAAAAATAAGATAAATTTTAATTAGGAAGGAGCAATGCCAGAGCAGAGAGGAGGACTCCTACCTGAGCCACTGCCCTTCTCCACCCAGCAAGGTGGGTCCCGTCACAGGTGCCTCAATGCTCACTGCAGAGCTTTTACAACCCCACACTTCCCATCTTTTTGGCTGAAATAGCAAGGGCCAAAACTCACAGAAGCCTGGGAGCAAACCTGCTGTCCAGGGCAGGCAGGCAGCAGCTCAGGGGAACAGGATGTACCCGAGCCTGGCTGAGCTCAGGGCTTTGAGCAGCTCTGGAGGAGGCAGCAGGCAGAGAGAGGCACCTCCTGTGCTGCCCTTTCTTGCTAATGAGACCTTCTGCTGCAGGTGATGCTCTGGCACTGCAGTTGGAGCAGCCGTCCAGAGGGAAGTGATGTCCTCTCTTTTTCTGCACTGGGGAAAAAAAATTACTGTCCTGCACAGATGCCGAGAAAAAAAGAAAAAAAGCAGATTTGTCCTGCCTGTGCTGCTTCTTGCATGGGCCATGCCAGGATTGGTTCCATTACTCTGTTCTCAGATGTCTCTTGGGTGCTGGCTACATGATCACCTCACCAAAAAAACCCCAAACACTGAGAGAAATGTCATAATTTGAGAGATGTTATTAAATCCCGATTTGCCGTGTTCTTTGCTACGCCTGTAGCTTAACCACTAAAAGCTAACAAATAACCAAGACATTGTTCACAACAGAAATTCTCAGGCTTTGGCAACCCCAGCCCTGTTTCCCAGCCTAGCTGCTTTTCCAGCGGTGCCACAGCAGAGCCTGTGCCGGGCAGGAGGGGAGACAAGCTGGGGGGTGGGAGCCACCCAGAAATTCAATGTTCTTAAACTTCTGAGCGATGTCACAGCTCGTTCTCCAGGCACTCAGAGTCTGCCACCTTCTGTCCCTGAAAGGACATAACCGGCATGGAGGAGGATTTTCCCATTTTTTTCTGCGGGAGGTTTGGTGTGTGGGGAGCAGTGAGAGGAGTTTCGGGGTGATTTAACCCCGTGCCAGAGCTGGGGGCGCAGCCAGAGCCCAGGAACACGGGAAGCAGGAGGAGCGCTGCCATTTCCAGGCTGATTTCCACAGAGAAGGAGACAGATGGGTGATGGTGCCAGGGCCGCGGCTCGCAGCGTGTGTGGAGGCATTTCCCCAGGTGGAGACAGGAGCTCCAGCCCAGAGAGAGCTCTGTGGTACAGCAATGAAAAATGACAGCTGAGCGTGGCCACAGGGCTCCAGAGCCTCTGCCTTCAGCCAGACGGATGGATCAGAGTTTGCTTCCTGCTCCAAGGAGGTCCCAGGGAAGCTGAGCCACCTCTGGAGATGGGATGAGCACCCAGCTGCCTCCCCAGGAGCAAGGCAGAAACCAACGGGGCACTTTGTCCATCCCCAGACTTGTGACTGAAGTGAAAATAGAAAAAAAACCCCAAAATCAAGAACAACAAAGGCTCGACAATAGTGGCAAATTGGGTTGGTTCTCTCAATGCTCCTCAATTACTCGGCACAAATGCTAATTGCAATGGTTCCTTTCTGCGCCTCAGTCAGCACAAATCTCAAAGCCTGAGATAGTTTTTCTTCTTCTGCAAGCCATCTGTCAGGCTAATTCTCTTATTGCTGAGAGTTGAGGCTTGTTTTTTTTTTTTTTTTTTTTTTTTTTCCTTTATCACCATTACAAAGAGAGAATGCTGTTTCTCCCCAGCCAGCTCCAGGCTCCTCCATGGGTGCACAGAAATCAGCAGCTTTCCCCATGGCCTGAGATCTGTGTAGATCTGTGTGCTGCAGGGGGTTATTGGTGTCAGGGCAAGCAGGTGCCCTCCTGCAGCACTGACCTGCACACCTTGAAATTGCTCTGAAGAGCACTTGAAAATAAGACCCTTGGCTGATGCTTTTTCTGGGGGATTGATTTATCATGGTACCTGTGACTACATCTCAAATTGCATTTAATTATTCATTCCCTTTAATACTGCAAGCAGATATTGAGGAGGTCTTTGGCTTCCTCAGACAGGCTCTTTTAATAATAGCAACCACTTTCATTTGTTTTCTTTTCAAAGTAATAGCAACAGATAAACACAGGGGGATTCTTGCTCTCTGCACATCCTTAATTTATGAGGAATTTTCTGAGCTCTCTACTCCTGCCACACTCTGGTCCTCAGCAAGGCAGTGTTGGATGAAGGAGGATGCATTCACCTGCCTTTGTACAGTATGGACATTATCTGGCCCATCTTCCTCCTTTTCTTGGCCTTTCTTCCTTCTTTCCTTGCCTTTGGAGAGAACCTTTTACAGTTAGGATTATTTAAAGAATGCCAATCTGATTTCAATACACCCTTTTTACCTGTTTGAAAGCCTGATGGATCATATTGAGTAGTACAGGATTTAAGGGCCATCAACAAAATTGCAGATCTATATCCTATGGCAGAAAATGCAGATACTTTGCAACCTGCTTAAGACCTGATTTAACTTGGTTTACCATTTTATATCTGAAAGATGCCTTCTTTTGCCTCCCTATCCACAAAACCAGCCAGAAAATCTTTGCATTCAAATGGGAAAGCCCCAAAAATGGGCACAAAACTCAGCTCATATGAACAGTGTTGCCTGAAGGATTTAAAAACTCCCCCACTTTATTTGGAGAACGGCTTGCAGAAGACCCTTGGGAAGCTCTGTGGGTTCTCTGCTTGTTTTTTCTACCTCTGTCAAGGCCAGGATTGAAGGCATTTGAGATGGTGGTTCACGTTCGGACTCAGGTGTTTATTATTTCCAGTCAGTGCTACAGCCTCACAGCCATGAGTTCTGCAGTCTTTCATTAGCAAGGCACAAAAAGGCCAACTATCTTTTGTTACAAGATCTTTTAAGACTAAACTATCCAGTTAAGAAATGAAACCGAGATTATTTTCACTTTTAACCCAGTAACTGATCATTCAAAGCCTGCCATGTGGACTTTTCTGTTCAATTACAAAACATCACCCAAACCCATGAAGAAGGAAGAAGGTGAAGAACAGCCTGCCTCCACCCTAAAACCTCCGTCTTGCTTCATATTTATTTCTATATTCTAAAACCCCAAGCTCTAAGTTTTCTACCCTGTGATATTACACACTTTTAACCAACTACACACCCATAATCTCAGTGCTATTAATCAATTTTGGAAGTCTTCTCCACAGCCTCAGGTCAAAAGCAGTGCTCTCTTGTGAGTCTGTGCCTCTCAGCATAGAAAGTTTAAAATTCTCAGCATCCAGGATTCCAACAAGCTCCACCAGAAGAAGGAAGGCTATTGCAGTATGTAGATGATCTCCTAAATGCCACTCAGATGAGAGAGGTGTGTGGCCTGGACAGTAAACATCTAAAATTTTCTAGGACTTCAAGGTTACAGAGTGGGATTGTTTCCCCTCATCCCCCTCTCTGGGCTGTTCATAATTAATCAGGGACAACCTAATTTGAGCTGCCCAGTGCTGCAGCCTGGCTGGAGCAAGGCAGCTCTTATTAGGACAGCATTTATTAAAGGGTCAGTTCTGTCCACACGGAGCAACAAAATCCATGTGTTTTGTGCAGCTGTAAGCCCGGGGTGGCTGCAGAGGCCACACAAATCAAAGCTCAGCTGGCAGAAATCACACCAAAGAGCTGTTTATTGACACATTTCTTTGCCAGAATAAAAAAACCTGCTCCATTATTGTATGATAAAGCTCCTGCCCTGGAGCTATGGACCTACAGAAGGGCAGGATATTCTCTGTGGCAGGCTCTTTCCCTTTTGGGGCTTCCATTCTGCTTAGCCATGTCCAGCAGTGTGAATATGGAGTATTCTCAATGTCTAAGCAAAAGCAGGAGTGAGATACCTGCCACTGAAGGTCATAGACTCAGCATTTCTACACAGAAAATGTGGCTCCACTGCAATCTTCAGCAAGCACATGTGACAGCATCTGGCAGCGGGGTCCTGACACCCACAGCGAGGGTTTCCTGCCAGACCCAGTGCTCAGAGCCACCAGTGAGCTGCAAATACAGAACAAAATCAATTTTTCAGCTTCCAAGATGCTCCACGTGGGGACAGGAGGGCTGGGAATCCGTGCTGGATGGGGTGAGACCACAACCAGGGGGTTCTCAGGCTTTCAGGGAAGTTTTACCTGGATATTTGCTGCTGTTTTCCAGAAAATCTCTGATTCCACTTTTCTGCTGCCACCAGCACAAGACTGGGTGCCGCCCCACTGGTTCGTTTGTTTCTGTGCCTTCTGATCCCTTTTTCCAAGCCCACATTCTTGTTTGGCTTTGACTGCTCGAAGGTGCAACATCTCCCCTGTCATAGCACTACTTAAGTGGTACTCCAGGGGTCCCTTTTTCTGCCCTTTCATATTTTATTGACTTTTCCCTGACTGCTAAGAACTTATAACACTTTCAGATTTTTTTTTTTTCCAATTCCTTCCAAAGAAAGCCTGTTTTGTGTGGTCACTGTGTGATGGTCCATGGACATGCCAGTCTCTGTCTGCACCTTTTGAACTTCTCAGCTGTTTCAGTTTGCTGCAGGATCCCAGCTGGAGCAAGGTAAGAGCGCTGCAGAGTGCTGCAAGAGGAGGAGGCTGCTGAAGCCTCTCCTGGAGGAAGGATTCCTGCAGGAAGGAATCTCCAGCAGCCATCAGAGAATCCACCACAGGCCCATCAGAAACCAGGCTCTGGTGCTGCTTTTATTGCTGGTGTCTCCCTTAGAACGTTTTTCACACCCTCCAGCAGCCCCAGGGCTTCTGCTGGAGCAGGGACATGTCTGGGTTAAACCACAGTGAGCAGCTATGACCACTGCACTGCCCAGAGCTGGGGAAGGTTTCCTTCCTCCTTGGTCACCGTTTGGTCTCAAAACAACAGTTTTGTCACCAGCTGAGTGACTTCACATTTTTTAATACCTATTAGTTTTTCCTTTCTGCTCGTAAGCAGTATTTATCTATACTTTTTAAAATCTAAGCCTACCCTAGTATTTTTCTTGTTTCAGTTTTTGCTTTCTTGTTGTCTTTAAACATTTTTGCTTTATTAAATTCCTGACAGCCTGTGTGAATTACACCTGAGAGAGGACTCTGAGATTTGCTTTTAGTTTTTGAAGAAAAAAGCCAAGAACATCCTGCAGCAGCATCAGCATCATTTCCAGAGGGCAGCCCCCTCCATAAACAGTTTCACCTGCATTTTTAGCAGCCTGGGCTCCCAGAATTGATAAGGGGGCTCAAGGTCGCTGAGGAGCATTTACGGATGGGTGGAGATGGAAAAAGCAGTTCGTGGGAGCTCGGCTGCTGTTCCGCCGGAGGAGCAGGAGAGGGTGCTGCGAAACCAGCGGCTGCGGGGACAGGGACCCCCCCCCACGGTGTCCCCAGCCCCAGATCCTGAAAAGACATTTTCCTCTAAGGTGGGAAAAATTACTGATAAGTCCCTCTGGAACTCAGCGTTTCAGCTGTGAGCAGTTCCACAAGCTCATTCAGCAATATTTTTATGTAAAAAATAATAAAAGGGACGCAAAAGTGTTCAAAACTCCACATTTTAAACATTTTCAGCTTTTAATACTCTGGGATTAAGAATGAGCTTTACAACCTGTTGTGTCTTTCATGAGGGAAGAACGGGTGGGGGCTCTCCAGCTGTTATTTATCCATCCCTGCCTGGACCAGGTGCCAGCGCTGGAGCTGGCAGGGGTCACTCCCCCTGTGACAGGCAGATGGGCTCCTCAGGCTGCTCCCTGGTGACAAACCCTTGTCCCAAGGGTGACAGCACCTTTCAGCTGGGCACGTGGCACCCTGGGGCATTTTGCAAGTGAAAAAAACAAAAGTCAGGAATTTCCAGGGCTGAGAGCCTGTCCTGCCCCTGGAGCCCACTGCTGAGGGATGTGCTGCAGGGCAGGCCGTGTCCGGGCACTGAGGAGAAGCAGGTTTTACCCCTGCAGCTCCCTGCACTGACCCTGCCTGGAGTAAGACATCCCCCAGTGTTGGGGAGGGAGGGTCCCAGCTGTCCATCGTCACTGAGTCTGTCCCTCATCACCCCCGGCTGCTGCTTCCTTCAGCCACAGCTGGAGCACAAACAGAGCCTTCAGAGCAGGACAGGCCCTCCTTGAGGTGGCTTTTAGGGAACCATCCTGGCTGCTCTTCAGTATTTCAATCCCTGGGCCTTCCCTCAGCCTTGCTGATGGTCCCTCAAGGCCCTCCCGAGCACTTTTGGTGTCACAGAACCACGCTGGCTGCCTGGAGTGTGACCTGCTGGCACATGGGCAGGGCGCTGGGAGCTCCCTGCATCCCTTTGCAGCATCAATAATTGATGCAAAGATTGCTGCAGCTGGTCCCAAGCCCCACTGTCTGCCCAGGATGCTGGGAACAGCCCGAGAGCCTGAGCACCAGCACGGCTGCTGGGCTGCAGCTGAGACAAGAGCTGCTCTTCAACAGTTTTGGTTGGATTTTGTCCCATTCCAGGCTCCAGCCTTTGTCTTCTAGACTGAAGTGTCTTGTTGTATCCAAAGTCTGTGTCCAATATCTTCTGCGCTGTGCCCATGATCCCCCAGGCTCTCTCTGTTTTAAATACCAATTCTTTTCAAAATTCTTTCCCAATTTCTTTGAATATTGTGAAAGATGTTAAATCCATTGTTGAGGCAATGTGAAATAGGGACTGGGCTTCCCAAGGGCTTCTGGCCTCTCTGCCCTTCCCAAGGGTTATCCCACTGATGGGAAGCCAGGGCCCCTGGGGTGAGCAGCCAGTGGGATGTGCCTGCTCCTCCAAACTCCTGGGGATGCAGAGAATGGGAAATCGCTTCCAATGAAAGAGGCTGGAGGAGCTGATGATGGAGAAAACCTCCCTAGGGAGAAACCCCCAATATCCCAGGTCAGAGACCAGCCAGAGAGTCAGGAAGGGCAGTTGTAGGGTTGGCTGATGGAAACACATGTTGGATTAGTGGCCTCACCTTCAAAAGTCCCAGTCTGAAGTTCTCCCAGCATGACAGGAACAGTGGAAGTTGAAGGTACATATCATTTATGTGCCAATTTTTTAATTGATTTGCCAAAACAGGCCGTGATCATTCCAAGTTTTAATTGTTACTCTGAGCTAAATGAAACCTAATTTATTTAACAGCATCTTTCCTGACACCTTAAAAAACTCAACCAAACACAGCCCAAGGACCCTGAAGCAAATAGGCCAGGCTGACAGACCTGTTTTCACACTACTTGAAATTGCATTTTGATCTTCCTAACCTCTTTTTCCTTGTGCAGCTCCAGCGTGGGGCAGGCAAACAGCTGCTCCTTGCCAGCTGGGAAAAGCTGGGAAAAGGTGATGTGCATGGAAAGGACAATTCTATGCCCAACACCACAATGAATAACCAACCAACCAAAAAATCCCAGCTGATGACATCAGTTGAAATAAGGGCAGACCTGAGAAAAGAGAGGAAATAAAAGCTTCTTCTGACCATTAATGGCCCAGTGACAGATGCAGAGGAGGTGCTGACCTGAGCCCACACCCCTGTCTTTGGGACCTTCCCACCCTCCTTAAACTACAGCCAGCTGCACCCAAACACTTAATTTTCTTGTTTTCCCTTATTACAAATGAAGCACCGGGAAAATAGGAAAATGTGGCATAAAGCCCCATTTTTTAGGTGTTTTTGGTTTTTTTTTTTTTTTTTTTTTTTTTTTTTTTTTTTAATGCCTCTGCTGCAGGCTGCAATATTTTGGTAATGCAGGTCCCTAAGACAGCCCTGACCCTGTTGGTACAGTTTCTATAAGCAGCTCCAGTTTCTGTTGCAGGCCCCACACTGAGGAGGGAGCATCCTGTGAAGAGGAGATCAGTGCTGATCACCATGCAGCACAAACGAGCCATTAGACCTCCAGAAAAGAAATCATTCATTATCTGTGTGCATGCTAAGGGCAGCACACTTCACCCAGAGGTCCCCAGGTGCCAAGCTGCCAATTCAGAGAACATTTTCTGGTTTATAAATAGGAAAGCTGAGACAGAGGTGTGTTTTCCCACAGGCTGCAGCCCCACACAAGCAGGGTGGTACCTGTGGGGTGACCTCAGCCCCAGAAACAGCTTTGATTTGCCCCAAAATATTTTCCTGGACTGGCTGACATTGCAGATGTTGCTGCTGAACAAAGTCCAGGTACACAGAGGAGAGGGGCCTTGTCTTCTCCCCTTGTGCAAAGTGGTTTCCAGCTTGCTCCAGAGCCTTTGGAGCATGATAATTGCCTTGGGAAAATGCAAATACACCAGAACTGGCTGTGGGGTGGGAGTAGGGAAGAAAAAGCCCCCAGGAGCGTGGAGGTGGCAGTGTTATAATCTCAGCCTGTCATCAGTTTAACGTTATTAAACAACTCCTTAAAATAGCAGCCAGAATGATTCCTATATGGAGCTCAATCTGGGGAGCTTTCAGCTCCTTCACTCTTCTGCTGCTTCACTTTCCAGCTCCAAAACGTGTGGTTTGGGGTCCCACAGCCACAGCAGAGGTGTGAGGGAGCTGCTCATCCCTCAGCAAGGCTTTGCCCTGGCATCAGCCTAACCCAGTTTCACCAGGCTCAGCTCTGTTGACACGAACATAGTTTTTGTTGCATTTTTAATTGTAAAAATGTATTTACATGAATAAAATACAGCTCACTTGGGGATATGACCTACTTTTTATGGGAAGAGAAAACAACTGTAGGTTTGCATTTTTATTTCATATATTTCAGCTGTTCTCAGTCAGACAGGGCTGCTGAAGCAGATCAATAGGAAATCCACAGCCACCAGGATGCTTTTTTCCTGTAAATAATCACATTCTGATCAAGATGACAGGGAGCTGCTGCATTTCCATGATGAAGCCCTTAACCTTCAAATCACTAGAACAGTTTTGACAGTACATAATTTATATGAAAATAAATAATTTGATGGGGATTTTATATGTACATGTTTTCCACCGCTGGAGAGACCTTCTCTGCTTATCTGAATTATGAATAATTACACTAAATAATATATAGTCCTATTGTCCTGGACAAGCACAGGTCATCCCAAAATATAAATGCAGCAGTTGCTGGGGATGCTCTCTCCAGAAATAGATCCTGTAATTTCTGCTAAAATAAAGCACAATTTGCTTTTCCAGGATAATCAAGAGCTCTCACTCAGATATTTGAATATTGTTTAGTATTGAAGCAAAGCAGCTTTAAAAGCCATATTATCTCAATTTAATATGTTGGATGGGCACAGCACAGCCTTGGCCACTGCCACTGATTTTTCTCTTATCCCCTCACTTCAGCAGCCTTTGATGAGCCAAGCTGGAGACAGATTAAGCCAGCATTAAGACCCCCACAGCACTCAGTTATGCTAAAGCTAAATGCCACAGATTTACTCATTAAAGATAGATAATTGAGCAGGATCTGACCTGCACTGGCAGGACAGACTCTGCTCCTTCTCCTGCGTGACACCGATCGTGTTCCTTTCCCACGGAGGTGAACTCCCCACACTCCCCTTGGGAGCAGCTGAGTGACATTCCAGTATTTATTCAAATTAGCTGTTATTAATTAAATAACACCTTTCAGCTTCCTTGGCAGGTTTTCCCCTGCAGTTGCAGCGGGAAGCTGGTGTGTGTCAGGATGTCAGGCAGATGTGAGATCCTCGGGGTTATATTTTTGTGAACATGCACCTCATTAAAAAAAGCTATCACTGTAGAAAATAATAAATTGATGGTTATGTCTCTGTACTGTCTCCTCTTTTGTGCCTGCCAGCTCCTCTATACAAAACCCAGCTACCAAGCACTGTTGAACAAAGGCAGCTCTTGTTCAGCAGAGCTTTGCTTGGCCTTAATTTTGGCTCTCAGGTGGATCCTGCTGGAGTCCGAGGGGCTTCAGCACGTGCCTAAACACTTTGCTAATTAGCAACAAAGCTGAATCTCAGCTCTGGGGATTTATCCACATGCAGATTTAGAGGTGTTTGATGGTGGTGGGGACTTATTGGGGTAAGAAGGACTTTGATCCAACATGAGCCATTTAGCCAGGACTGGCGCTGCCCTTTGGGCACACGGAGCTGCAGCAGCCTCAGTTGGAGCAGCTGCAAACCTGGGCAAGCACAAGCCATGGAGCAGCTCCTCTGCATCCCTGTCACACCTGGTCTGCCTTTAAGGAAATGAATGCACACTGTCCCAACATTAAAGATTAAAAGCAGCTGCATCTCATCACAGCCAGGAGATTTGTCCAGAGCCGATGACAAAAAAAATGACTTTTTGGGGAATAACCTTGACTGCTGGTGCTGCGTATTTTCAAGGCATATTAATCACAATTTCTGTGTGAATACTTCTCCTTTCACTGGAAATGGAGAGAGGGATGAAGCTTGGGAAGTTCTGGGGTGGTTTGATTAAAAATGCTGAGCAGACCCCACAGAACATCATGGCACAAACAGCTCAAGACATGAAAATGTCCAGTTAGAGTCAAGGCATTCCTTGAATCCAGCCCTTGGGATAAAATCTGGCAACACAGGGGAGTGGGGCTATTTTTTTGGTTGAAATAGTGCTTTCCTGTATTACAATTATTACAATTCCTATTGTAATAATAATTTTAAAAGGGTCTTTCTTCTACTAAGGCCGAATTGACCAGAAATTCAAAGATGAAGTGGTGTGAAAAGAAGGGTTACATTTGGGAGACTGGTTTGCAATTAAAGACACACGGGGTAATTGCTGCAGCCACCTCCTTTCCTTTACAGCCACTGCCCACGGAGACCACCATAACCCAAAATCTGAGGTATATAAAACCCTACATGAAGATAAAGCAACAAGGCAGCTCTTCTCTCTCCACATTCCACTGTATCCATGGGAACAGGCTGGGATTTGACATCTACACAGTAGCTATAGACAGAAACCCTGCAGTGCACAGAGGAAAGGTCAGTGGAGCATCCCAGCCATGGTGGCACCCACGGAGCAGCTGGGGCACTGGGGACACCCTGGGGACACCCTGGGGACACCCTGGGGATAACCTGCTCCCTGCCCAGCAGTCACAGATTTCCTGTGTGCTGTGGTGCAGCCAGTTTGCAGAAAGAAGAGTTAAAGAGCTGATGTGGTTCTTGGGCACAAAGAGCTGGTGGAGCAAATGGTGGGGTGAAGGAGACCCTACCAAGAGGAAAACAAGAAGGAATAAAGCTGTTTTTTCTAGATAGGTTTGACTGTTAAATTGGGGGGGAAAAAAAGTAAATAAGTAAATAAATACATCCCATGAGGAAGGAAGAAGAAGAAGAAAATAAATATCTCTCAGCTACTTCTCATTAGTGGAGGAGTATTTACTCAGGTGAATATTCTGCCTGCTCACACAGCATCCCCAGCACAGGCACACCAGCTCTGCACAGCTAACAAGCTATCAGCAGGGAAGAATAAGACTATTTAATTTCCTAGCACACCTTGAATAGCCCATGGGGCCAACTCACATTTGGGAAAATGAATACACAACCTTGATGAATAGTATTAATAATGCAACGCAAGGACTTGAGAGCAGAGCACTGTGAGCTAGAAACCCCCACGCTGTGTACACCAAGTCAGCTCCTGAGCCTGCCACAGTGGTGTGTTTTAGGGACAGCACCCTAAAAAATACCTTTGAGTCTTGTCTGCTTGAAGCTGATAAAGGGCACAGGTCTTTCACCCTCTGTCCAGATGATGCCACAGCAAAATTCTTCTTGGGCTTCCCTAGCAAAAGGATTTGCTCTCCCCCTGCCTACCTGACCAGCAGCTCCATGGCCCCTCCTGGGCAAGGGCAGCACCAGCCTGCCTCAACACATCTGCCCAAACCTCATCTCACCACAGCAGCAGCTTCAGCAGGGCTCTTGGTCTGCATCCTTGCCTGGAGTTGCTGCCTCACAGGACCTCCTGCCTCACCTGAACCTTCCCAGTGGCACCTCGTGCCCACTGCCACCGCAGCTGCAAGGGGAGCAGCACTGGAGGGCAGGACATCTACACCTATTTGTGAATTTATGTATTTAATCATGGTTCTTTAAGTGTGCAAGAAAGGGCTCTGGAGCCTCAAGATGCTCCGGCAGCAACGGAAGGAGAACAAGACCCAGCACAGCCTTGTTATTCCTGGCTACTCCATTACTGCTCGTGATTGGTCTTTAATGAAGCTCTTGCATCCACACCTCATGGTCCAGTGAGGGTTGTCAGGACACTGCTAATGAGAAAATGGTCCCCCCGGGGCCCTATCACACCTGGGACCATGGGAACGTTGTGGTGTAAAGGGGGAATGAGGAGAGTCCTGGGGATGCTGGCACAGGAGCTTTCATGTCCCAGAGATATAGGCCACAAAATGCCTTTTTGGGCTTACAGAAAAGGCATTTGATTAAAAAACCCCAGACACAAAGGGGCAGTGTGGCTTGTGGGAGTTCCCTGAGATCTCAGAGCACCCAGATCCCTAGGCAGCCTCCCCTGAGCTAGGGGTTCACTCACCTCCCAAGTGCCATTCCCTCAGTCAGCATCCATCCATCCATCCATCCATCCATCCATCCATCCATCCATCATCCCTCCATCCATCCCTCCATCAATCCCTCCATCCATCCATCCATCCATCCATCCATCCATCCATCCATCCATCATCCCTCCATCCATCCATCCATCCATCCATCCATCCATCCATCCATCCATCATCCCTCCATCCATCCATCCCTCCATCCATCCCTCCATCCATCCCTCCATCATCCCTCCATCCATCCCTCCCTCCATCCATCCATCCATCCATCCATCCATCCATCCATCCATCCCTCCATCCATCCATCATCCCTCCATCCATCCATCCCTCCATCCATCCCTCCATCCATCCCTCCATCATCCCTCCATCCATCCCTCCCTCCATCCATCCATCCATCCCTCCATCCATCCCTCCATCATCCCTCCATCCATCCATCCATCCATCCATCCATCCATCCATCCATCCATCCATCCATGCCCAGGATCCACAGGACATCCCGGCTGTGGGATGGAGGTGTGTGCCTGTGTCCCTGCTGATGGCAGGGACAGAAAATCCTCCACCTGCTGCAGGCCTGAGCAGCAGCCGGAGCAGGGAACTGCAGCAGGATCAGGCTTTATTTAACTCTTATCCCAGTAACTCGCTCTGCTGCTGCAGTTCAAGGAGCTCCAGCCCTGTGCACGAAGACTCTGACACCAATTAGTCATTCATGCAAAACAAGATTTTTGTGCTTCAGTACAAACCATTTTCTGTGCAGTGTCAGACAGCAGTCACCTTCCCACGGGCCTGGGGGAGGCTTGGCTCATCCCATTGGGTGAATTTAAGGACTCATGGGGTAAAACTTCTAATTTAATTGGTAGTCTACCCTCAAAAGCCACTTTTTATTTATTGCAGTCAAAGAAACAGAGACAGAACACAGCCAGAGGGCATGACTGAAGTGGGTGGGAGAGAGACTGAAGGAGGGCACTGAGTGCTGTTCCTCAAGAAGGGATGATGTGGGGTAAAACCATGCCAGGTAATTAGAAAAGGTGATAAAATTATTAATTGGTGTCCTAGGGGGGTGCTGCATGTATTTACTAAGCATTTATTTTGGGGAGCTGCAGCTCCAGGGTGGTTCTTGGGGCAGGTGAACCTGGCAGAGTGGCTGGGCTCACCCCAGCCCCTCACCCAGGCACGGCTCTGAGGATCCAAGGCTCTGGAAAAGTTTCTCCACAGCCCACCAAGGTGTGATAACTGCATTAGGGACAGAGCAGCACCCAGAGGCACAGCCATTGCTGCCTGTGCTTTGCAAACACCACATTATCCTACCTAAAATCTGCATTTACTGAACCAACAGCAAACATTTATTTTAACAGATTTTTTTTCTGGCAGTCCTGCACATGTGCTCACTGGGTGAACTTCCAGGCTCACAAATGCAGCCACATGATGAGAATCTCTCCAATGAATTAAAATAATTACTTTTCTAATTTGCCCCTAGACTCTGCTAAACCTTCTGGGGCCTCGAGGAAGGCATGAAATTCTTCTAATTTCTTCTACTTGTGTAGGCAAACATTTAAATTTATAAAATGAATAATTCTGTATTTAATCAGTGCAAAGGAAAATTCCACTTGGGGCAGGGACATCTCATGATGCTGCACAGGATGACTCCCCAGTGTGAGGAACGTGGCCATGGGAGAGCCTTTGTAGCTCTGGCCATCAGCAGTTTTGGTGATCCTGAACATCTCCCTCCCAAGGACTGAGAACATCAGCATCCATCAAAAGTACCATGCAAAGGCAACAGCCTTTGAGCCACCAAAATTCACCAGCATCAAGCCCAGCAAACCAGATCAGCCCCTGGGAAACTCAAAACGATTGTTTGGGAACTCCAGTGGTTTTTTGGAGCCAAATTCACACTGAATATGGGGATCCTGACAGAAAAGTGATGGTTTGTCAGGCTGGGGGCAGCTGAGGACCAGCAGATTTGTTCCTGGAGAATGAGGCTGCATTGTGCTTTAGTGCTTGAACCTGCCCAGCAGCCAACCTGTCACATAGCACTTAAAAACTGGGGCTTAAGAGAGAGCACAAAAATGTTTGTGGGTCATACAGAAACTGAGGGTGAATAGAACTGTGTCTACAAAAAGATGCCCTGATTTTAAAATTTGCAAATTAGGAATCTACCCAGATATACACTAAATATGCATGACTTGCTTCTCTGGAGGAAGTGGAGAGGAGCAATCCTGCTCCAGAGCTGGCTGGATACACTCCTGCAGTGATGTCCTGTGGGACAGGTGTTGTAATGGATGCAAACAGTGATGCTGCACCAGGACTTGGCCCCTGCTTTGGAGGAGTTTCTAAATAATAAATATTTAATAGCAAATAATAAATAATAATATTAATAACAACTAAGAGGTCCAACATTCATTTGCAGTGTGCTACAAATAAGGTTAAAACTGCATATCTTCTATTTCTTTTAATTAACGGTAAGACAAAACAAGCTCAAATGTACCAAGAATGCCCAGACAGTTTTGTTTTGTAGAACAGAAATTTTCAGAAAGGTTTAAAATAAAAAGAACAGAAATAAAGCTTGGGCAAAGCTCTTTTTCCTGCAAGGTGACAAGCTGGGGCTCACTAGAGGGATCACAGCCTTTTCCTTCCCTGCCCTTTGTTTCCTATCAGTGGCAGTGGTGTTTTCCCCTGGCAGCAGGCTAAGGCCAAAATGCCAAAGCATCAAATGAAATTTTCAAACTTAAAACCTCAAAATAAACACACACACACAAAACAACAACAAAACCCCCCAAAAACCCCCAAACAAACAAACAAACAAACAAAAAGAAAAAAAAAAAAAAAAAACCAACCAAAACAGTGAATACCATTTTCTTGCCAAAATGTAAAATAAGCCAACTACTTTGTTGCAGTGGACTTGTATCAATGATCTCAGCTACATCACTTTACACAAGTTTGGGCTCTTGCCTCTCACTGAAATAACTTCTTTCCTCTAAATCCTGCATGTGTGTTTCCCATGGGAAAGGTTTAGGTTGTTTTCCACCTGATGCTGCGCTGAAATTCTCCCATTTATGCTTCAGGCTTCCTGTCTGTAGGACAGCAGAGGAAATTTGGGTGAAGTTTGGAGGCATCCCTCCAGCCCGGCTCCCCAGAGTGCCTCCAGTCTAACATGGGATATTGAAGCAACTGTTTGCAAGTGGCCATAGAGGAACAACAACCTGCTGGTGTCCAAGCCTGCTGAGGTCTCATGGAAGGATGGCTATTTCCCATTCCAGCCTGGCAGTGAGAGATACCAACCAGTAAGTGTTCAGTCAAGACAAAATCTATATTTTTCTAATGCTGGTTGTTTCTTGGAAAGTTACACAAATCTTTTATGCCTGCTGGTGCTCAGACCAGTAAATATAGAATTCAATGATACAGTCGAATGCACAAACTTTATCAGTCTACCTACCTACACCAAAAAAATACACCTTTATTTCCTTAGTTCTACTCTATTTTCTTTTTCCTGCTCTTGAGTTCAGCCCTGGATTTATCCCCCAGGCAGAACTGCTGTTTGCTCAGCGGGATGAGCCGAGAGAGGAGGACTTTGGAGAGATTCTTAGTTATGCAGGGAGGAATAAAACAACCCAAAAAACAAAGAAAGGGAAACATCCCAATTCTCTAGGTTACACTACTGGTTATATAACCAATCCCTCTGGTTATATTTACGCTCCTATAAATAGAGAATTGGCCAGAAAGAGCGGCCTGAAAAAACGACAAACGGCGTTGGGGCGCGGCGGCCGGCGGAGTGGGCGCGGGGCTCAGCACGGGGACGAGGACATCTGGTCGTAGTCGGGGCACTTGAGCAGGGCTGGGTAGTTACTGTTCATCTGCAGGGACGCCTCGCTGGAGATGTCCGAGGGGCTGCGGCCCCGCGCCCACGCGTCCGGGTGCAGGAACTGCCCCGAGTAGTCGGAGCAGTTGCTCAGGCGGGGCCGGTAGAAGCCAGGGTGGGGTCTGTACAGGTCCTCGGCCGTGTAGCGCTTCATGAACAGGTAGACAGACATCACCCCGGCACTCTGTGGGACAGAGACACGGCCTGAGGCCCTCCCCGCCCGCGGCTGCACCACCACCCCAACAGGGCAGCGCAGAAATCGCCTTTTTGTGCTGCGCTGATGCTCAAAAGCACCCGAGCGCCGTCACCTCCCTGCCCCGTGCCTGGGGTGTTGCAATGAATAACCTGGCACAACCACATCTCTCTTTTTGTGCCTGGCATCAAACTGTGATCAAATGCCCCATCAGTGCTCCAGGTTGGGATTGTCCCCCTCACATGTCCCCTTCACATTATACATTACCCCGCTACCCTCACAGCCCTCCCTTAAACCCTGTCTGAGCCCCCTTTTTGCCCACAGCCTCAGTCTGCCCACCCCTGGGAATGGGGTACACTTGTTACAGGGCGTGGGTACCTCTGTGAGAAGGAAGGAGATGGCAGAGAAGGCAAAGGACCACCCATATTTGTAATTGAAGAACGACTCCGAGTCTTTGGTCCTGTTGAGCATCTCATCGTTAATGCTGGATATGTAGAGGACCAGCCCCACCACCAGTGACAGACCTGGAGAAGGACAGTGGGAAATCCTTCAGGGATGAAGCTGCTGAAGAAGCACCTTCCTGAAGGCCTGGCTTTGAGGGAAAGTAAAAAAACTTGGGAGTGTGCTTGTATTAACTGGGAAAAGGAGCTGCCCTCCTGCTGCTCCAACCCAGGGCACTCCACTCATTCCAGCCAAACATTCCCTGCTCAGGGAAATCTGTGAGCACTGGGAGAAGAGATCTGGCTCCAGTGGGAGCTGCTTCAAAGCTCAGCTGTCACAGCTATTTGTTTAGCACTTGCACAACACCATGAATAAATCATTCACTTCTCTCATGCAGACACAGCCCAATTGAGCAGTTTGAAGTTTCAGATCTCTCCTGCGACTGATGTGCCATGAGACGTGTCCTCTCCCCCAGCACCTGCTCCTGCACGGGCTGGGGGGGCCTTTCCCCACATTTCCACAGAGCTCTGCATCCATCCCACGAGGTCTGATCAGGCTGTGGGACTGAGCTGGGAGTGATGAGTCTGACAAGGAGCCGCCAGGGCAGGTTAGGAGAGCAGCAGCAGCTACCAAAGCAAACGTGCTCCATGACCAAAGGCTGTCAAGAGAAAACCTGGCTTGCAGAACTCACCTGAGAGGATGAAGAATATCCCCGAGACAAAGGCCAGGATGGTCCTGTGAGGCCGGATGTGGCCGATGTTGCTCAGGATGAAGCCGATGAACATGAAGAAGAGGCTGACCAGAGGGAAGGGGGTGGCAGAGCGGATCATCTCTGTTGAGAGAGGAGCAGAGGGAAGTGAGAACAGCTTAATATTCCCTAAACAGTGTGAGAAATGTGCTTTGCTGGGTGAGACAGATCCAACCCTCCTGCTCAGACCATGTTGTGTCTGAATTTCTCTCCTTGCTAATGAGCTGGGTAAAACATAGAATTATGGAATCACAGTATGGTTTGAGTTGGAAGAGACCTTATGTTCCAGCTCTCTGCCATGGCAGGAATACCTTCCACTATTCCAGGTTGCTCCAGGCTCCATCCAGCCTGGCCTTGAACATTTTTAGGGATGGAGCATCCACAGACTCTCTGGGCAACCTGTGCCAGTGTCCCACCTCCATGGTGGTGACTCTGCTGATGTTTGCATTTCTGAGGGTTCCTGTGTGAAGTGTTGCATAGGAAACCATCAGAACCTGATTTTTTCTCTAGCTTCACTGCGTGTTTGCAAAACACTTCTATTTATTAATTCAGAAATGACTGCAGAATTCATCGTGAGAGCTGTGACACTCCATCCTCACTTCATCCTGCTATATAATGTGTAAAATTGCAAGGGAATAAATACAGCTGCAAATTTTGGAGAGGAGACTAAAAAGTCAAACACTTTGATAAACATTAGCGCTGAATAGCCAGTGACAGGAAACTGTACAGCTTAGAGCCTCCCTGGCCATCCTGCCATTAGAAAGGGATGTCCCCAAAAGCTTACAAGCACTCTGGGCAGGTCCCATAACAAAAAATGTAGTTGCATCATTGTGTGGCAGCGCTGTCGAGGAACTCGGAGCTTCTTTGGCAAGGACACAAAGGGGATTTCTTGGGGAGGATCCCTAGTGCTTGGGACTCGGTGATTTGCAGGATGTAAAGGGTGGAACCCCACCAAACCACTTACTCAGGACATTGATTGTGGATTCAGACGTCAGCTGGATGTTCATGGGCATGACGTATTCGATGGTGAAGCACCGGCCACGCTCCTCACCTGTGGCAGACACGGACAAAAATGTAACCTCTGAAGCCAGGAGCCATGTCAGAGCTCCTCACTTCTCCCCTGACTTTTCCAAAGCAGCTGAAACTTTGTGACATTTCAGGTTGGTCACTTTGAGATTCCTGTTCCTTTGGGTTCTATTCAACTCTGTCCTTGCAGCCAAGTTGCTTCATCAAACTTGGCACAGGCAGAGGGAATGGTCCTGCTGACCTGAATCTGAATTTTGCAGGGATGAAATGGAAAGTTTTTAGCTGCTGCCCAAGGCGTCGTGGCTGCAGCTCTGGAACAGGGCAGGGGGTCTGGCAGGGCAGCAGCAAACTCACCAAAGCCTATGTGCAAAGGCAGATTTATGCTTTGGGCTGTTAAAGTCAGGCATGAACAGATGACATTGCTTGCCAAAGGTTGTGCCTGAGTTTGGACTCAGGGATGGGCAGAGCCTCTAAAAATCCAATTATTCTTGGCCCTTTCCTGCCGGGTGGCAGTGACACACAAAAACCAAGGGGATGTTTTTGGCCAGGAGACCCTACCTGCCAGGAAGCAGACCCTCCAGAGCCCCGAGTGCAGCGAGAGCTTGATCTCGGCCGTCTGGTTTTGGGGCTGGACGATGCCCTCCTCCAGGTAGAGCCAGTAGTCGGTGCTGACGGAGATGCCCAGGAGGCCGAGGCCGCAGACGGCGAACACGCTGCTGAGCAGGGTCAGCGCCTTCCTGCTGCAGGCGCTCATCGCCACCGGCACCGGCGGCGCCGCGAGGAGCTGCCAAGCCCTGGACACGACAGAACAGTCACTGACACACCAGCGCTGGAGCCACATCCCAGCCGACTGCTGCCCCGCGCCGAGATGGGAATGGGAATGGCTCAGCATGGATGGGATGGGAATGGCACAGCACGGATGGGAATGGGAATGGCACAGCATGGATGGGAATGGGAAATGGGAATGGCACAGCATGGATGGGAATGGGAAATGGGAATGGCACAGCATGGATGGGAATGGCACAGCATGGATGGGATGGGAATGGCACAGCATGGATGGGAATAGGAAATGGCACAGCATGGATGGGAATGGGAAATGGCACAGCAAGGATGGGAATGGCACAGCATGGATGGGAATGGCACAGCATGGATGGAAATGGGAAATGGGAACAGCACAGCATGGATGGGAATGGCACAGCATGGATGGGATAGGGAATGGCACAGCATGGATGGGATAGGGAATGGCACAGCATGGATGGGAATGGCACAGCATGGATGGGAATGGGCAATGGGAATGGCACAGCATGGATGGGAATAGGAAATGGGAACGGCACAGCATGGATGGGATGGGAAATGGGAATGGCACAGCATGGATGGGAATGGGAACGGCACAGCATGGATGGGATGGAGATGGCACAGCACAGCTGGGACGGGGAATGGCACAGCATGGATGGGAATGGGAATGGCACAACATGGATGGGAATAGGAAATGGGAATGGCACAGCATGGATGGGAATGGGAATGGGAACGGGAATGGCACAGCACAGATGGGATGGGGAGTGGCACAGCACGGATGGGAATGGGAATGGCACAGCACAGATGGGATGGGGAGTGGCACAGTACGGATGGGAATGGGAATGGCACAGCACAGATGGGATGGGGAATGGCACAGCACGGATGGGAATGGGAATGGCACAGCACAGATGGGATGGGGAGTGGCACAGTATGGACAGGAATGGAAGCAGCTCCTTCCCTGGCTCCTGTTGGATTTGCTGCAGGTGAATTCCTGCTGCTCCAGCCAGAGCTGGCACTGATCCCCCCAAGGATGGAGGCAGCATCTTATCTCCCTGCAGAGCCTTATCAAGCACTGCAGACCCTGGCACAGGAGCTGCTGATGATCATGGACACCACAATCAGGGATTAACAAAGCTGCTCATAACTGCTGGACCAAGCCCAGCCCCAAGCAGCTTCCATCATCATCCCACTCCTTTCCAACACTGCCACTTTTCCACTTCCATGGTAGATCTACCAATTAGGAGATCATGCTAATTTTGCAAATGCCATGCTACATTTATGACATCATCAAATAACTTGAAGCAGAGTGGCATGACACAATAATCTGCTTTTTTTTTTGTTGTATTGCTCTTGCCAGAACTGCCACTACCCTCCCTTCTCCAAACCTGCCTTGTGCTCTGGAGGGAGGCAGGGAAATGGGGACAGAGAGCTGCAGCCAGGCCCTGGGCAAACCTTAAAGGAAAAGCTTCCCCCATCTCCATGTCACTTATGTATAGCATCTTTTTAAATTATTATTATTTTATTGCACATTTGCTACTTTGGGCAAATCAGCAGTTCCTATGGTGCCCTGCAGACTGATAAAATAGAACCAGAAATCAAAGTTCTTGGTGCAGGGGAGAAAAAGTGAAATTGGTATGGGGGGAAGGGGTGGGGGGAACCCACAGCAACACAAGATTAAAGGAATAAGAGCAAGAAGGAAAAAGATGAGTTTGAGAGATGGTCTTGTGTGGAGTAGCAAGGAGGCAGATAGTGCTACTGACTGCTGCTATAAAGGCAGAATGAATCACAGATAAGTGCCATGTCATGTATATTTTCCAAGGCCCATTTTGCTGCTATTCAGCACTGCAAGAAATAAGGAAAAGAAATCTAAATCCAGCTAGACAACAAAAGCTACTGACTTTTTTAAGCAGGCTGCAGCTTCCTTGGACTCCCCTTAGAACTGCACTGGTTTTGTTTCACACCCTCAGAAGCAGCTCCATCACTCCTGTGGTGAACAGACTCCTTGGGAGAGAAGTCCTGTTGCTATTATCACTGCAAAGGTCGTGGGTTTAGTGATTAAATCAGGAGACACAAATCCTGCCTGGACCAGGTGATGACAACTCTCTGTTCCAACACGGCCAGACTGGAGGAGGGTGTTTTTTACTAGTGCCTCTGATGCAAATAGATTATTTCTCCCTTGCTTACACAGACTCTCAGAGATGCCAAAAAGTACACAGCTTGTACTTTTACACCTGAAAGCCTCCAAGGATAATGTTGTGCCATAATTCCCTCATGGTGAAGGTGAGTATGTGATGCTGAGAGAGTTTTTTTGCTCCTCCAGCGCTCTGGGGAGCTCTGAGCTCTTGCAGTGCTCATCCCCAGCATTTCTGTCTCACAAATCCACAGCACCAGCTCCCCACACCCATCCTGGGTTGTGTTTGCAGCAGTTTCATTTGGATTAACATGAAGGAAACTTGTAGTTACCGTGGAGTCCAAAGAAAGGCATTTCCTGAACAGATGCAGCATCCAAGGTCTGTGTGCCCCTCCAGCTCACTGCTCAGGGCATCAGTATGAGAGAAAAGCAGGGAATGGTGCTGGAAGAGTATCAAATTCTTGAGTGAAAGACAGAGAAGGAGAGAGAGTCTTTAATTATGGGATGTGACCCTGAGTCCAAAGCAGGCAGCACATCTTGGTAGGAAGCAGATGTACTCGCACCCTCAAGCGCTGCACAGCTTTGACAATTCCCTTCCATATGAAATTAAAGATTTGGCTCTTCCTACGTTCACACTGTGCCTTTTCCCAGAAGGTTCCAACCTACAGGAAGGGGATTGCTGTCTCCAGAGAGTCCAAAAAAGTGCTCCAGCTCACACTCCTGCAAGCTTTCCCTCTACCTTTGGCTTTGCTAACCAGCCTCATTTTCGATGTTATTTAATACTCAAGAAAAGTAGGATGTGCTCCCAGGAGAAATACCTCCTGCTAGGGGAGCAAGGAGCCAAGCACTGAGAGGATGCTCAGATTTTTTTCCCCTGAAGAATTAGGAGCCTCCTATGGTGGCTGTGGGGCAGAGAAGCACATCAGCCCTGCACCTGCCATTTCCCATCTCTATGGATTCCCATTGGATTCAGCAATCAAACAGCCAAAACACTCCTCTGGCTCACCCATTCTTCTCCCTAGCTCAGCCAGAGCCATATTTTCTAGCTGCTGCCTCAAAATGAACAGCATTTACTACAGGGTGTCTCATCCCTCTTGGCATTTTGGTGCCAAAATGGTAGAAGGAACTGCAATCTATTCTTGGCTCATGTATCATCAACAACCATCCTCCCTGCACATTTTAGCTAATAACAAGACAAAAATCATAGTAAAGAGTATGTGAAGGTCCAGATAAAGACACTTAGAGGGGAGTAATGAAGTATTTCCTGTGATTTGCTGTCCACCAACATCAGGCACTGGAAAATAGACCCATTTGGGCTCATTTCTGTTGGTGTGACGTGAGCAGCAGGGACAGGAGCCGGGCGTCGGAGCTGCACCTCTCAATTGCCTCATTCCTTTCCCTCTCACACTTCAATTTCATAAAATCATGGATGTGTTAGAGACTGGTGCCTATTTCTGCCTCGCTGGCACATAGAATTCAACCTGATGTGATGGGGAACAGGGGTAGGGGTGGTGCAGAACATCTGCCTGAAACAAACCTTCCCCAGGTCCAGCGCCTGCAGGATTCACAGGGCTCCCAAGTGGAAGGGTTTTCAAGGACAAGAACAGGAGCTGGCTTGATTATCAGGAAGGATTTAATCCACAGTGACCTTTATCAATTGTATTATGCTTCCTATGGCTGTTTGGTTTCCAACAGGAGTTGGATTTTAAATTAAATGAATAGAGTCCCAACGATTTCCAGGAAATAGAACCTTAGAACTGCTCCTGCTCCTTCCATCATGCTGTGCATCCTGGTAGTAGTCCAGGGAAAAATAAAGGCAGTCTGCAACATAATCTGCAGTCTTTGTAATGAATTTCTCCTTGCCTTGGAGCAACAGTTGCTGATGGAAACAGCACATGGCCCTTGCTGGGCCTGAATCCTTTAGGAAATGAAATGAGCACTGCCTTTGATTCTAACGCAGTTCACCCAGATTTGGGGTAAGTCCTTACCTGATGCTCCACAGTCACAAAAGGAAATATCCTGGGCAGATTTCTGAGCCCACATCTGTGGCCTAATGCCAAGCATCAGCCACTGCTCTGGGCTGTGTGGGTGGGCTGAGAAAAATGAATATATCACTGGTCAGCTGCCTGGACAGGATGGGTCACCTCAATAAATCACTGCTCTGGGTTCACCAGAAAACAGCAGCTCCCTCCTGCCCTGGGTAAAGGCAGAAGGAGCAGGGCCAAGCCATTGATTTTTATGTGACATCATTTCCAATTTCCTGACATTTGGGAGGAAGAGAAGCACTGCCAAGCTTATCAGAGCAGACAGGAGGGAAGGGTTTGTTTGTGGAGGGGTGCTGAGGTCCAGGACAAGCCTGGTGGCCTGTGGCTGTGAATACCTGGTCCATGCTGTAAGCCAAGGGCCATGGGAAATCAGAGATTCAGCCATGGATCTGGAGCAGTGGGAGAGGCTGAGCAGAACATACAGGAGAAGGAATGAAGCCAGTGAAAGGGGAGTAGGAAACCCTCTGAGTGAGCAATGGATGTACAAAGAGCACCAGGACCTGGGTAGGAGCAATCAAATGCTGGAGATCGTGAGCAGTGATGGAGCTGAACTGAAAGGACCAGATCCCACTAAACTGCAAGAAGAAATTGGGCTGGCTAAAAATAAAGGGCCTTTGAGCAGTGTGATCTCTTCCTCAGGACACAACGCAGGCCATGGATGTGTGAAAAAAAAAAAAAAATAGGTCAAGGAGAGCAGCTCTTTCAGGGTAAAACTTCTCAGAGTTGGCAGTGCTTAGGCAGGCAGGACTGTGCCCAGGCCACCACTGCACTGCCACCCTCCTTCAGACAGCACAACTCACCCTGGCTCCCTCAGGGGCAGAGCCAGGAAAGGCTGGTTTGGTCATTAATAACCCTGGTGGAATAGAATGATCCCACCGAGCTCTTGGAGCACCCAAATTCTTCAGTCCCAAAACAGGGTGTGAAGGATGCAGCCCGAGGGCAGCTGAACTGGTGCTCTTTGGGTTGGCAGAGAAGGCTGGACCAGTGTGAGGAGCACACAGGGAGCTGACTTTAACCACAGCTGAGGAGAGGAAGAGGAGGAGATGGTGAGGGCAGCACCCAGAGCTCCATCTGGGATCACAGGAGAAGCAGCTGCACAAACCTGACCTGGGAAACTGGGCAGCTGGGAAAGGTAGTTCTGGTTTTGGAATTACTGCTTGGGAAGAAATAGTCCCTCCTGAAGCTTGGAAAAGGTGTGCTGCAGGCAGGAGAGGAGCACAGGGCTGCTCTGCTTCCACACAATAGCTGAAGAGAGCACAGATGGCTGCAGAGAAAAGCAACGTCTCCTGCTTTTCCTCGAGAAGGAAACTTCCAAAGAGGATATGGGTTGGAGCTGGCCCACGGGGTTCAGGTGCCCTGTCCTGGGCTGCTGGCACCCACTGCCTCTCCTGGCACATGGGGAGACTGAAATCCATCAGGGCAGCTCTAAGAGCTGCATTAGTGCCACACAGAAATGTCAGCTCCATTTCTGAGACCAAAACTACGTGTTGGAAAAATTAAGTGCAGAAATAAATCTTTTTGACGTGGAGGAGGTTTAGCCTGATATTAAGAAATAAAACAGCCCATCTCATGGCAGTTTGAACAAGGGCTTGTCACTGTGACTATGAGCAAACAAACTTCAAAAGGATCAATACTGGGCTTGAAAGCTTCCCCTCAGCTGGGAGCAGCAGCGCGGCGCTGCCATTACTGACACACAGACACGGCAGCCTGGATCAATGGGCACACAGGCTCTCCAGGGAGGCTTTAAAAATAAATAAATGAATAAAAAGAAGGCTGGTTATGAGTTATTTAATCCCAGATTGAGCCACAGCAACAACAAACCTATTAATTCTGTGCTTGTCATCACACACCAGGAGCACCTGATAAATAATCAGTAAGAAACCACATGTGAGATCACACACTGCAAGGCTCACCCACTAACTGATTTTGGTAATGATATTACTTGGGATTGTCTCTCTTAAATTTGACTTACATATTTTTTCTGTGAAGTCCTCTTTTCCCTAGCACTTCCTGTGCTTCATTTCTTGCCAGAGTTATTTTTTGCAGTTTGGTGTAAAAATCTGGCTGTGGCAGTGCAAGTGTGATGGAAATGCTGTATAGAAAGCACCATAACTTGAATTTCCAAGGCTGACCCACTTCCCTCTCTTTCTTTATCTCACAGCAGCCTTTTTGCTGTGGACTGCTCAAAACCTGACCTTTTGCCTGGGTCAGGTTTGCAGAGGGTTGTTACTGATAACTCAGCCCACCTCAGCTCCAGCAGCAAATAGAAGGAGATCAAATGATATTCCCAAGGTCGAAGGAGAAGGTACTGAGATTTCTTTCCCACCCCAGCCCTCAAAGCAGACCCTTTCCCAAACTGGGCACCTGTGCCACGCTGCTGCACTCGCTGGAGTGATGGCACTGCTCCAGCTCTTTCACAATAATGGCTTGGGATGAACCCAGCAGCTTCCACAAATAAAATCATCCACCAAGCAGCCCTGATGGTCCTGGTTCACAGGCTGCTGGCGCACAGCCAGCCTCATTCACATGGTCCTTCTGGATCCACAGATATCCCCCACAAAACTTTTATAGAGCCCATCCCACCCATGTGTCTCCTTTTTCCCTGGTGGCTCAGGCTCTTACCTCTGTTAGCCCCAGCTGAAGCGATGCTTTGGCAAGTGGAGAAGGTGTGATGGGGCTGCAGGTGGGAAGAGCAGCTCTGGCAGATCAGCTGCAAGGATGAGGCTCCTCACTGGAGGCTTCAGCTGCCGGATGGTCTGGGAGGAGCTGGGAGTGGGATGGCTTTGGAAACTGGCAGGACCTGAAGGGAGGGCACAGCCTCAGCTCTCCCCCTCTGACTGACCCACGGGAGGGCTGCAGGGTGCTGGGGCACAGGGACAGGCAGATGGCAGGCAGGTCTCTGCATCCACGTGCTGGCAGCTCCTGCCCTGGGGTGTTGTAGAAAAGCATTACACAAAGTGCATTTCTCGAGAGGGAAACAGGAGCTAAAGCTCTGAGCTTGCAATATTGCCCACACACCCTGGTCCAGCTCTCCAGGCCTAACCTAAATATATCTGTTCAAAGTTTACAAC
Source organism: Lonchura striata (assembly GCF_050655825.1). Classification (NCBI taxonomy): domain Eukaryota; kingdom Metazoa; phylum Chordata; class Aves; order Passeriformes; family Estrildidae; genus Lonchura; species Lonchura striata. The sequence goes on along the minus strand of NC_140720.1, from coordinate 4,600,097 downwards.
CCTAACAATAGCTGAGCCCTGCCCTTTGCAGAGCTCTTCCCAAAGCCCTCTCTCTCTACCAAATCTGACACAGAATTCTCCTGCTCGCAGTGTCAGAACGCTCACAGTCAGGGACCTGAGCCCAACTGCTAGTTTCAATACCCTACAAAAAGCTACAAAAGCAGAGTGAAAGAGGGAAATATCTAATGGTGCAAAGCAAACCAGCTGGGGACTGTGCTAGAGGAGCTGCAGAAACCTCGCTGCCATGGGAGCTGTGCCTGCCCATTAACCTCTGCCTGAGGTGCATTGTGGCTGGTATTTAGATCCCAAAGGCAGGAACTGCAGTACCCCAACGATCCAGTGACCCTGCTCAGGCTGCAGCACCGTGCTGCCTTCTGCTCTCCTCGGCTGGCACAGGGACAGAGCCAGGGATGAGGGAGAGCAGCTGGCTCAGCTGTGCCCATCCACTCACTGCAGCACAAGCTTGGGCTGCTCTGGTGGGCTATTAACAAGCTGACCCCTTTCACTTCCAAGTATCGTTCAAGTCGGCATGAAGTTCTGTAAGAGCCTTGTAGATTAAAAAGGGGAGAATAATCCTCTTCCTTGCAGCTTTTCAAGGTTTCTGTGTGGTTCCAGCACAAGGCAGGTTATGACTGAAGTACTCCAACCCCACTCTGTAAGATATTGATGTTGTTTTGAACTGAAGTGGGTGTGAGCAGAGCCCCCAAATTCAGTGCAAGCACTTCAAGGGCTGTCCATGAAATGTCTCTGGGCTATAAACATTCCCTGCTGTGGAAGGTCTGAGAAAAGCCCCAGGTACAGCCCGAGCTCAGGAGCTGAGGCTGCTCAGCAGAGAGGGGCCAACACCCCCTTCCTTCTTTTCCCCTTAATAATCAGTGCATGACAGCTTGAGCTAAATAAAGCTTGCTAGGAGGTAAAAATAGCATCAAGAGCTAATTAAAGCTCTTGCACTCCCTGTGTCTGTGGGTACCTGAGCTGGGGAGGCAGAAGCCACAGCTCTTCCCCCACTCCCACTCTTCTCACCAGTGCTGGCAGCTGGAGGGGCTTCATGAACATTTTCAGAGTGATGAATGAGAGAAAGGCAGAAATCCCCCGAGGGCCTGGGCTCTGTGAGCACTGAGGGCTGCAGAGCAGTGGCACTTTGGGCTGGCAGCACGTGCTGCCCACGGCTGCAGGGACCTGCGTCCCCTCGGCGTGATTAAGGATGATGGATGGAGGGAGCAGTGCCTCGTTAGCCAGGAGTCTGCATTCCCTCTCCCCTGCTTAGAAACCAGCTCCACTGCAAAGCCTCTGAGCAGCGAAACGATGGCAGAAAGTGCACAGGGGCTGTGTCAGCCACACCTCTGGCAAACCCGGTGACACTCGTGGCTGCCACTCTACCCAGTGACCAAGGCCAGCAGCTGCTCCAACTGGCTTTGCCCTGGCATTTTGGGAAGCTGTTGGTGATGTCTTCATGCACGACTCCCCAGGTCTGACACTGAGCAGCCACTAAAGTTTGGTCCCATTTTCGCATCAGAAAGGTCTTTATGTAGCTCGTTGGGTTTCATAATTAGTAATATTAATGTACATAACATGTATTTATACATCGCTGGAGGTGCTAAACTTTCTACCACTCAGATTTTAGCAAGATTTGTTACCAGTTCCAGTATTTAATAGGGCAGACAGGGCTGGAAAAGCCATGCATGAGGTGGAGCAGCCTGAGAACAGGCACAGGCACCACGGGCTGGTCAGGAGGCCCTGGGCTCACCTGTCCTGCTCAGCACAGGGAAGTGCAGCCACATCCTGGGAAAGTCTGTGGGAACAGGCAGGGAATGGACTTGGTCTCACTCTTCTCCACCCTTCCCCAGGCCAGCACCTCTTCCCAGGTGAAACCTGGCCTGGCTGTGTGTGCCTGGTCTCTGCCTGTGCCCCTCTCCCGTTCCCTTTGTACCCACCCGGCAGCACCTCTCCTGCCACCTACACCCGACCTGATATTCCCAGCCAGAGCTGCTGCAAGGAAAAAGAACATCTGCCATCACCATTTTGTGTCTCCTGGGAAGGAGCCAGGGCCACCTGTAGAGCTTTGAGGCAGGTCCTGCCCTGGCAGACCTGAGCCTCTGCTCCCTGAGGATGGGGATGTCATCAGGAAGCACTGGATGGGCACTGGGTGGGAAAATGAATTTTCCACAAGTTGTCCTGGGTCAGTGGATGCAGCTGCTGTGCTGCTCCAATAATGCCCTCAGTGCAGCCTTGACATGGCTCTAGCAAGATTTTTCACTGATAAGCAATATCTCTCCCATTAATAAAAGAAAAACTGTAATTCCTGTCTTCCTAAAAGACCCCACACAAACTCCACTCATCTGTGACCACTGACATCAGGCCAACATCTGAGCCTGATGAAGGCATGTGTGTTGTCCTTTCACAAATTCCATTTTGCCAGTAAATATTTTACTACAAATATTAGAAGTTGTGGCTCTACAGCTTTAACAATCAGTGTGACTTTTAACACCCAACCATCTTTCTAGAACACACCTAGAACCCAAACTGTCTTTAATTTCAGTGAGATTAAGATCTCCACATAACTAGATGATGGGGTCTAGGTCAAAAGTTACTTAAAAAATGCCATGTTAAACCCAGGGGTTTAAAACTCAGGGGTTTAAATCTTCCTAGCTGATCTAGGGAAAGCTCCTGGTGCTCACTCCAGCCTCGCACAGCTCACTGATACCATTGAAATCTCTGCAGGCTTTTGCATTATTTCTCTTTTGTATTTTATATTCCCTCCCCTCTCCATAAATAAAGCTGAACCTGCAAAAGCTGTGCTATGGATGCTGCCAGGTGGAAATCCATTCAGCTCAATGAATATATTCAACAGCTGCAAGAATACAGCAAGGGATCGGAGGAACCTCCACGCAGAGGCATTTCTGTCCCTGGATGTCACCTGGGGCAGCCTGGGGGCAAGGAGTGATGGCACAGGACGGGCTGCTGGGAGCCAGTCTCCTGCCCTTGGGCTTTGTACGTGGGTCCCGACATGACAGACTGAAATGTGCTGCTCCAACAGTGGCAGAGGAGCCTCTGGAAGGAGCCCAGACACGAGGCACTTGTGAAACCAAAGGGCAGCAGTGATGGAAACACAGGAATGCTCCTCCAGCAAAGCTGCCAGCCTGGGTCATGCCACCAGCACTCGCTGCTGCTGCAGGAAACTCAGCAGAAATTCTCTTCTTTAGGTGAAATAGCTTTTGCAGTGCTCTGGCTGAAGCTGTGCTGTTTTCAGGGAATGCTCTTGCTGCCCTTTCCAAAGGCTCACCTGTACCGTGCAGGCAGCCAGCAGCTCTGAGAGCTCCTCTCGCCCAGGGGGATTTGGGGGACACAGGGACACGGCGGTGACAGCGCTGCCGAGGCCAGACCCGCTCCGGGGCACCCCGAGGAGCTCCTGAAGCCCCAGCCCGCAAAGCTGCAAAGAGCATCCCGCGTCAGGCAGGGGCTGATGAAGTTCCGCGAGCATCCGGCAATTAATCAAGAGCCAAAAGCCGTGTCAGAGCCTCCCTGCTCGCCGCGGTGGCTGAGCCACCACATCTCACATCATCTCACATCTCACATCATCTCACATCATCTCACATCATCTCACATCTCACATTATCTCACATCTCTCATCTCACATCTCAACTCACCACCATCCCCGGGCTGTGGATAAGGAGCTCGTGGAGTGAGGACAGGCTCCACGTCCCCGTTCCCTGTTCATATGGTAACACACGATCCAGCCCTTCCCCTCAGCCCCGGCACTTCACTTCACTTAAGAAGCAGGTCAGGTTTTTCTCAGATAGCCTCGCTCAATTCTCACTCCCCTCTCCAAGGGGTTTGCTACACTGGAAAACATTCGCAGCCTGATTTCATATTCCCTGGGAAAAATCCACATCCGTTCCTCAGCAGAACGTTCCAAACTCGCCGCTGAGGACGGGGATGCTCTCAGCGCCCGAGCCATGGACTCTGTGAGAGCAGCCTGCGGGGGGAGAGCCCAGGGACGAGAGCTCAGGGAAGGAGCGCCGGGATTCTCCGGCTTCCCCGCGCTCGGATCCTTCCGTCGGGAATCGGGCGAAGTCAAACGCCGCCACCCGAGCGGTGCCAGCCCCGGGCAGGGCACAGGGGCACCTCACCCGGGCAGGACACACGGACACCTCACCCGGGCAGGACACACGGGCACCTCACCCGGGCAGGACACACAGACACCTCACCCGGGCAGGACACACGGACACCTCACCCGGGCAGGACACAGGGGCACCTCACCCGGGCAGGACACAGGGGCACCTCACCCGGGCAGGGCACAGGGGCACCTCACCCGGGCAGGGCACACGGGCACCTCACCCGGGCAGGACACAGGGACACCTCACCCGGGCAGGACACACGGACACCTCACCCGGGCAGGACACAGGGACACCTCACCCGGGCAGGGCAGAGGGGCTCCTCACCCGGGCAGGGCAGAGGGGCACCTCACCCGGGCAGGACACACAGACACCTCACCCGGGCAGGACACACGGACACCTCACCCGGGCAGGACACACGGACACCTCACCCGGGCAGCTCCGCGGCTCCGGCCGCGCCCGCCGGGGCTCGCTGCGCTCCGGGGCCGCGCTGGGATGCGGCGGATGCTGCCCGGGGCGGTGCCCGCGCCGCTTCCCACTCCAGAGGGAATACGGAAAGCACAGGGATACTGCCCTGAGCCCTGCGGCTCCGCACCCTGATCCCTCTTCCCTCGCCTTTAAACTTTCAGGGCTTTACATCCGATGGGGAGCCCCCACGAAGCCACCTCCTGGGCCGTCCCCCCCCGCTCCCGGGGCAGCCTGGCCCGGACACGGGAAGGAGCCGCAGCCTCGCCCTCCCCACGCCAGTCCCGGCACTCACCGGCCCCGCGGGGGCTGCTCCGGGCGGGACGCGGCCGCGGCCCCGGGGATGCTCCGCTCCGCGCCGCGCCGGGAGAGCCCGGGGAGGAGAGGGCATCACATGGCGCCGGCGGGGCCAGCCCACCTCTCCCTCCCCTCCATGCCCCCGTTCCCTCCCTCCCTTCATCCCTCCTTCCCCTTCTCCATCCTCCCCTTCTTCCCTCCCCCTTTCTCCATCCGCCCCTTCTTCCTCTCTACCCCCCACCCTCCGCTCACTTCCCTCTATCCCCCCTTTCCCTGTTCCTGCCTCTCCCCCTTTCTCTGTATTTCCTCACTTTCTCTCCATTCCCCGCTTTTTTCCTCCTTTCCCTTCTCCTGCTCCCACCCATCTGTGCCCAGTCCCTGTGACTGCCACTGGGAGCCAGCCCTGCTCCTGCCCCTCTGCGCCTCCTCCCTCCCTGCCCCGCACAGCTGCAGAACCTCTGCTCCAGGCGCTGGGGAGGCTGCGCTTCCCGGGACAGCCCCTTCGGGAGCTGGGCAGGGGGAGCTGGCTCCAGCAGCACGGTGGAACGCACAGCTAAGGACACAGCGGGGAGGGCTGCAGGCAGCAAGCCCAGCGTGCTGGACAGAGCCAGCTTGGCAGCGAGAGAGCCAGGGCTAGAGGAGAGAGGGACACAGGGGCAGATGCTGTGGGCTCTGGAAACCCCTGCCAGACTGGGTGATTCAGCCAAAGCACATCGAAAATGAGAGGCAGGACCAAAAAGAAGGAGACAACTCCATGGAGGTGTCCAGCAATGGGACACTTCCTTGGATAGTGCAGGAAGGACAAGCAAAGGGTCACACACCATGCAGGAACTGCTGCAGGAGGTGCCAGCCCAGGAGCAGGGCCCAGGGAACTCATGGACTCCATCCCAGCACCTGGAGCTTGGGAAATGGAAATATCTGCAGGGACAGCTCATTCTCTGCAGGGGCTTTGCTCACACACCACAGTCCCCAGCTCCCTGCCTAAAACGTGCTGCATCTTTGCCGAGGCGTCCCCAGTTAGCAAAACAGGGCTGCTTTAAATAGAAAAAACTCAAAATAAAGTGAGATCTGAGATGCGGAGGAGGTGTTGTTGGGTGGCTTGTTTGGAATCAATGGAGCCGTGTGCTCAGGCTTGGTGAGCTCTGTTTGATTTACAGAAAGAACAGAAGCTGATGCAGATGTGGAGGTTTGGGTTTCTTCAACCAGAATGTGGTAGAGCCCAAAATAGGCAAGTTCCAGATCCAGACTGGTAGAAAACTGCCTCCCAGTAAGAGGTTTCTGCTTATTTATACTTATAAAACTCATACCATAACTTAGATAACTTATATAAGAAGTACTTTCACACAAAGTTACAGCAATACTTAAATTACAGTGTATTCAGCATGTTTTCCTGGGCTCTTATTCCCATTTGAGGAATAATTTAAAGCAGCAAATCCCTTGAGAGTTTGACAGGAAGGACAAAGCAGGGATTTGGTCAGCAGAATAGATTCTGCACTGGAAAAGGCAGCCAGAGGGGCAATGCCCTCTGGGGATCCTAAGAGAAAGAGGCTTCCCTGGGATGGAGATCATGAGCAGGGAATTGCCAATAAAATCACAAATCTACAGGAGGCTTGTTAGAACTGGATGTTCCCCATGTGCTATCAGGGTGGATGATTTTATCACAGTAATTGGCTGTTCATCGTTCTTCTTTTCTCTATATTGTTAAAAAGAAACCCAAACAAAGCAGACCTTCATTTTTCTTGACAGACAACCTGCTCTGCTGCTGCCTGGGCTCTGGGCAGGATCATTGGAGTACAACACAAATAAAGCTGCAGCTCGCACAGTGACATAATTAACCACACAGTGTGAGAGGCCCCCAGCAGCCATGCATGTAATCAATTAGAAATACACATTTTGAGCTTCAGTTTCTTCCCCTCCCCTTTGCTACCATGCAGATGCAGTTGCACTGAAGCACTCGGGTGGATTTGCTGCTGCTGCTTGTCCCACACAGCAGCTCCTGCCCTGGCAGAGCACAATGGCAGCACTCACAGCAGAAGTGTTTCCCACAGGCATTCCAGGGCCAGCATCAAAGAGAGCACCAGCGATGCCTCCCAAAACCCCAGCAGCACAGCTGAGCTCTCCCACCTCATTTGCAGCTCTCCAGAATTCCTCCCCAAAACATGTATTTCCCCGATGATGGGAAAAGCCAGTGAAGTGGAAAATCCTCCTCTTGGACAGAAGCTTGGCATGGCTGCCCCAGACAGGACAATCAGCACTTTACATCTTCTCAGCATCCCCCCAAGCCTTGGGGCAGGACTTTGGCAAATCCTGCAACAGCTGTTTCAGTTTATTGTTTCACATAACACCAGCTGGCAGCATCATTTATCCTTCCCAATTTTCACTGTTCCTTCTGGGCTCTTTCTTCCTGCAGATCCTCCTCCACAGCCACACGTGGGGCAAGTGAAGCTGGGTGGGACCTTGCCCAGGTCAGGATGTTCCACAGCTGTGCCAGGCTCTGCAGGGCTGGGCTCTGCCCCAGCCAGAGCAGCTCTGCAGCCCTGGCACTGCAGCAGCCTTTTGTACCACCCTTTAATCAGTGTGGAAGCTTCGTGGGCACCTCAGCAGTAGCTTTTAGGATGCACCCAAGGTCAAACCTTATTACTGAGGAGGGATTTGAGCTTCATTAGTGGCTCAGAACAGAGGTGATTTGTTACAGGAGCTCTCCCTGGGCTCTCAGCTGTGCACTGGGGGTGGTGGGCACGTCTCATTTCAGCTACAGGAGTTTGATTCTGACAGGTGACATCTGCAGGGATGATTTTCCCTGGTCTTTTCCCTATCAACAGAAGCCACCTTGAAGGCACTCAGGTTATTATGAAATAAAAGGTCTGGTCCTGTCAGCTTGGGCCACCAACTGGTAGGAAACCTCAGGTTTGCCTCCCCTCCTATTCCCTCAAATTTGTTCTGTGCTGAATTATTTGGACAGCAAATCCACCCAGCAAAGGGCAGCCACCCCTGAGCCCACCCATGGCTCTGATGTGGTGTCAGACTGAGGATTTCACTGAGCAATTTTCCCTGCACGCCGGGCTGGGAGAAGCATTCTGGGCACAGGGAGGGGAGGTCAGCCTCAGCCTGGGGTTGCAGCGTTTGCCCGAGGAAAGAGGAGAGGGAGCAGGTGAGTGCAACAAGCTGGGATGCTGGAGCTGCTGTGACTCGTGTGGGAGGTGATGGGTGCTCCATGCCAGATGTTCAGCTCTTGCTATTTTTTGTCTTTTCGTGGGCAGCACAGCTGGGGGGAGGCTGGAGCATGGCAGAGGTGCTGAGCAGCCCCGGCACCACGGCCAGGGAAGGCACGGGGCAGATCTCAGAGCCTGGGAACACTTGCTGAGGGAGATTTCAGAGATTTTTGTTGCTTGTGGATGGTGTTTGTGGGGTATTTCACACTGGGCAGCAAAACTGGCACCAGCAGCTAGGTTTTGGGTTCCAGACCTGCAGTGGCACAGTGCAGGTGGGATGGGCTGCAGCCAGGTCCTGTGGAGTGGAAGGAGCTCTGCACAACTTCTGCTCCTTATCCCAGCAGCATTGGGCCTTTGTTTTTCAAACACTGAAAACAGGGAAAGACGTAAAACTCACGGCACCAAAGAACACCAGCCCTCCCCTCTCTGGGAGGGTTTTCACATCCTGCTTGCACCATGACTAAATTAAAGGAATTAACTCCGTGGGCTGTTGTAGCTGCAGCTCCATTTGCTGTTTCCCCTGCACATCCCCTGCCTGGATCCGCTGCTTGGGAGGAAGCTCAAGGAGAGGTGCCACATTATTTTTAACCCAGCACCCACATGCTGTGTGAAAGCCTGGAAAAAATAAATGTGTGGAGCCTTTTGCAGCCTCCCCGAGCAGCTCTGACTCACAGAACAACAAAGGCACACGTGTGAATGGAAGTTAGAGTTTATTTAAAATAAAATACCCTCTGTCATCATTTGGGGCTAAACTGAGCTCATGAAAGAGGAGAATGTGCCAGTTCAGGAGTTTTCCAGGTGCAGCCTTTAGCCCCGTGGTGCTCCAGGGCTGGCAGGGCCAGCAGCCCAGGGCTCTGAGCATCCCCACAAAACAGCAGGGAAGGGGTGTGAAAGAGCAGGGAGTGCCCACATCACCCCTTTCACCCTGCAGGGCAGTGCCCTACGACGAGACCAGCTGGGATTTCTCACTGCTGGTGTTTTCTGGTATCCTGCTGCACAAGGAGTGGAGCTTCCCCCAGCACAGGTTCCCTCTGGGAGCTGCTCCTGGAACTGGAGCCAGCCAGGTTTCCCAGCACAGCCCCACTGGAGCTACCAGGCTGGCTGGAAAGCAGCTGCTTGCAGGGTGAGGGATGGCTCTGGCCACAGCAATCTGATTTCAAAGGTCATGCTTTGGAAAGAAGTTTAGATGACATTAATTATTAAAGCCTCGTAACGCTGGTATTAAGGGTAATAGTTTTCTGTGTGATTTATATAGCACTGAAATTCATTACCAACCTTTTAATGATGTTAGTGTCAATCAGGCACAAGAATGCTAAATGACTTATCCCAAAAAGACCAGGAAGTGATCCAAGGGCATTTGGGATGCTCTCACCCCTGGCCTTTCCTTCCTTCTGCCCTTGCTTGTTGCTTTTGTGGCTGTTTCTGGTGGATTTTCCCTGAAATCTCACCTAATCAGTGTCCCAGACATGGTTACACTGGAAGGAGAAGCAAATGCATCCTGTTAAAAGAGTGTTTTCTGGAGCTGTCCCTGGAAATGTTGAAGCTTTAATGAGGTTTTATAGAACTTGCTGCAGAATGTTTTATGTGGATTAGGAAGTCTCCCTGCTATGGGCACTGAGTTTTATGAAGTGTTCTGAATAGAGGAGCAAGGTAAGGGGGGATGGATCAAGGCCCCAGATAGGAAAAAACAGGAAAGATAGGACAGATAAGGACCAAACTCTCTCCCTCAGACACACACACAAAATTCATTCCAGCATGTAAAGAGATAAGTGATTTTTGCCAGCCTTGATGGCAAGAGTAAGATCTAAAATATTTCTAAGCAAACTTCCACTATGGGATTATTTGTTTGGGTTTTATTTTTTTTTTTTCCCTCACCCAGGTAGGGTGCTTTCAATTGGCTTTGGAATTATTTCCTGTCATTCATCAGACTGTGCAACAACCTGTGCTGGGGTAGGATGTCAGGCACTGGCTCAGGGACCAGTAATGAGCACTGGAAGTGGCAGCTGCTGTCTGACACTGTCACCCTGGAGCAAAAGCAGCAAGTCCCCAGAGAAGGAAACAGCCCTGACTCATTTCCCATGAGATCTGCCTCATTCCATGACTTTCTTTTGGGAAAGAAGGAAAAAAAAATAAAAAAAACCCTTTTCAGGTAAACTCTGTGGGTCCAGCCCTGCCACTGCCTGGTCTCATCCCCTCCCCATTTCTTTGGTGCAGCACCACTTTGGGAAGGTGACAAGTGACAGATGCAGCTGGGGAAAACATCCCTTTGAGGACAAGCCATCCACACGTGGCAACAGCTGTCCTGATTTGGGCCCCTGATTGATTTGCCTTTGCTTTACCACGGCTCCCCAGGGAGCAGGTGGGATTATAATTACCTCGTGGTAATTAATGCAGCCATCATTTCAGCTACCCAAGCAGCTCTCGGAGGAGCTGCTTTTATTTGCAGCTCACACACCAGCTCTGCAAAAATATTCTGAGATTTCTGAATCAAATACCCAAATCTCTGAAGAGAGGCTGGGGCTGGGGGAGGCAGGCATGAACACTTGGTGTGGTTTATTTTGCTGGAAATATTCCTGATGGAGATGCTCTCAAACGTGGATGTGGCAGGCGTGGAGAGCTTCAGCCTCTCCTGCAGGAGCTTTTAACACTTCATTTTCCCCAGAACCACCAGCTTCACCTTGCCTGCTTAGAAAGAGTCAAAGATGCAGTCACAGGCATCTTCCCCTTCTCCACACCCCACCACACCAAAGCAGCCCACACAGGCTCTCACCACCCTCTTGTGACAGCTGACTCCTCCCACTGTGAGCTGGGGGATTGTCCTGCTGATGAGACCACCAGTCTGAGGTGGGAGGATGCAGAGTGTGGCCATGGGGTAGCCAGAGGCTCTCCCACCCCTGTGAGTCCATGCCCAGCCACCCATGGCTCTGCCAGAGTTGTTTTTCCCCAAGGAGACAGTTCAGAAACTCATGTGCAAGCTGTCACCCCAAAAGCCAACAGCCCCTTGGATGGGCACTGTGGTGGTCTGGCCATAACTCCTGGCCAGCCAAGGGCTGGGGTGCAGCTCTGCAGGATGGAGAGCTGAGGAACCCCCTCCTCCTGCCCTGGAGGCACCAACTCTGGCCACGAGCTCAGGGCAGTGATGCATCCCCAAAGTCCCTGCCCTGCTCTGCAGAAAGATGCCAAGGTCTGAGGTGTGTTCATGGGCTTCAGAAGCTGAGCATGTGAGATGACAGACATGAAGTAGCCTGGAAACACTGACTCTTTGGAAAAAAAAACAGAATTTGATAATTCCTTAGGGCAAACTCAGCCAGACTTCTGCAAACTGAACCCAGTAACTGAATCAGCACGAGCTTCAATCCTGTGAGAGCAGGCAGGAAAGGGAGCTGTCTGTCAAGCTGTCACAATATTTGGACATTGCTTTCAAGTTTTGAAAACCAACGATGCCAGTGTGAACGAGGCTGGTGGGATCGGGACGTTGTGTCCGGTCCCCCAGGAGCCAAAGGGAAACCAGGAGTGCTAAATCAGGAATTTCATCACACAGGTGGGGCCCTGAGGGTCATCAATTATCAAAACGAAAGGATTTTCCTTAAATTTTGCCTGTTGGAGTTCTGGATGCTGAGAATTTTAGACTCTCCATCACTGCAGCAGCCCCTCCTCCCAGGAAGAGGCGGCAGAGGGTGGAATGAACACTCAGGGCTCCCACAGCTCTCAGAGACAAACTGAATTGGAGTTTCCTGGGTCTGACTGCTCCCAAGGAGGGCAAATCCCCCCAGCACCAAGTCCCACACCAAGCTTTGAACCAAAGCCTCCCATCTGAGACCTCCTTTGGCTCCTGGGGCTGCTTTTCCCTTTGGCTCCCACACCTGGAGCAGCCCAGCACCTGCGAGGTCAGCAGAAATCCTCTTCCAGACACATCTTTCACAGGTAAGCTGTTTTTTTTTCCCCTCTTGATTCATTAACAAGAGTTAAAAACAAACCCCCAGGTTTTTGTCTCTGTTTCTGATTCTGTCTCTGAAGAATCAAGGTCCAGACTGGGCAATTTCTGTGGCTGATCACACCAACCTCTCTGCAGCCTCTGGCCCAGGGAGGCAGTTTTGAAAGGAAATTTTATCAAGGCAGACCAAAGTCTCACAAAAGTAATGATCAGTATTTTTATTCATACACACTCGCTTTGAAACTACAATTAATACTTAACAGAAGCATTTCATGCAAACAAAGATTGAAGATACTGCGAATTATGAAACAAACAAAAAAAAAAGATGCTGGAATTTGTACATCAGTCTTGCCCACTACACTTCCAATGGCTGGGATTTTATTAAAAATATTTTGAAAAATGAATGGCCTCTCCAAATTTTCTGGTAGCATCTTGAAGATAAATGATATGAAAATAAATAATGTTCTCCTCTATATAAATACAACATTTGGGTCTTAATATTAAAAACATTAATAAGTTCAAGGTGGGATTACTTAATGTTTAAAAGAAAATTAAGCAGCATACAGTCACTTGAGAAGTTTCAGGTGTTCTCTGTATTGTTGTGCAAAACCACAGTGTTGAGAAATGCACATTTTACAAAGAGCCAATGGGCTTAATTTTGTTGAAATTATTTTTTTTACATACATTTTGATAGCAGGGAGAGAACAAATGAAAGGTTTGGGGAACAGGCCACAGATGAAATTTTTATTACCCCTGCATAACATTGTTTTTATACTCCAAGGCCAACAGTGGGTACAAACACATACTATAATTAATATTTTCAGTGAATTGGGGCTATTGGCCAAGCACTCAGCACCCAGGGAGCTCTGTGGTTCCCTGGGTGCCTTGGAAGCTGTAGTGGTTTTGGTTTGTTAATTTTAAGATTTTTAAGCCAGGAGTGTGTGAAGCTCTGGAAGGAACCCTGGACAGTGTCACCTCAAGGGGTTCAGAGAGAAGGAAAAGAAATTCAAATAGTTCTCAGGAAAATGTTTGTAAAGGTCATGAACATCATCTTCCTTTCTATTAAAACGTTTCTGTCATTAATAATTATGAAACTAATGAACATCAGCTGCAGAGTGTCCAATGTAACCAGTGAGAAATGAGCTTCAATGGCAGCTGTGTCAATGTTGTTGCTGCTCATCCTGCACTGTTTCAAATCATTAACAGACTTGATTTATTTATTTAGGTCAACTGACATCAGTGGAAGAAAAAAAACAGCTTCTGGAGAAGGTTTTTTTTTAAAATTTGAACTATGGTGTCACAGACAAGGAAAATAAAGAAGCACAAAGACACATTTACAACACAGAAATACATTAAAATATCAACAGAAAATATCAAGCTGTCATGGACAAACCAGCTGCACAAAGAACAGAGCTCCTCCTTCAGCAGGAGTCAGTAAAAACTAGAAAAAAAGCTGTGCTGACTTTATTTACCCAAAGGGAATCTCCCCCTCCAATTTTCAGTTCTGCTAAGACTTCCATCCACACAGAATTTTTAAATTGCACATAAAAATCTCAGTAGCTGGAAAAGAGCTAAGTGCAGCTGACCCACACAATCAGCAAGCATCACTCCCCATCACACCCTGGCTCCAGGTACAAAAGCTGCACTCCAGATTCTGTAAGAAACATATCAGATCTGATTTTATTTCTCTTCAAACGGCTTCAGCAGAGTTACTAAAGTTCTATAAAAAAGTAGAAACAGCATGGTATAGCCAGCAGTACCATGTGAATCCAAGAAGCTGCTTTAATATTAAAAATTCTAACAATACTTACACAACTCTTTTCAGGTTAAAAGTGAATTAGAAACATTGCCTAAGAAGTGCTCAGCCCTCCCTGTGGGGTCACTCAGAATTGTTACCCCCATTCTGCAGGTGAGGTAAGTGAGGCAGAGGTTAACAAGTGGCCTCTCCCTCTCCAGGATTTCCTGGGAACAGGAGGGCTGTAGTGCATGATAAGGCTGTTTAATTCCCAATTGTTACTGGCACACTGAGGGAATCGTGCGTGTTTATGGAGTCAAATCTTACTTATTTCTGCAGCTCAGCTATTTCAGTGTGAGGGGCTGAGGGAAAAAAAGTGCTTTTTAGCTTGTCTACTTTTTGACTACTTGGCAGCTCAGTGCCCACCTACAGAGGGGACACATCAAACACAGCCCACACTCACAACGAGACAAAACCCCTATGTACAATAACTTGTGCTAATGGCTAAAAGAAAATCACATTAAATATTTCCAGAAGTTTCCTGGCAGGACCAAAAGCCTACTGTAAACTCGATATGCTGTAGATATGCTTATTACTTGTGTCAAAGCTTTATTATTGGATTATTATTATTATTATTATTATTTCCAATGCTATGCTTTGCACAGTAAGGAGGATCTGCCCCTCCTGCTCACTGCATGTGTCTCCTATGGCATTTAACTGGGATTACATCCAGAGGCACTGGCTCAGAAAACACTTTTCAACTGGTACCACTCCACCCTTGGATGTGTCATCTTTCCAGCTAGGAGACAAGCTCCTCTCTTGCTCGACCTTATTAATTTTATAGAAGCCCAGCATTACTGAATTGGATTCACCCCAAAAGACAGGATGGATTTCAAAGGCCAGCAGCATTCAGACGTGATGAGGTTTTTTAAATTAACAGCTGATTTCCAGAAGAATTTTCTTCAGTTTGTAAAAGGAAATTCAATTGCAGTTCTGCTCCAAACAGGACTAAGAAGGACTATTTTATCATGGGAATGTGCTTTATCCTTCTCAATATGTGCCAACCTTGCTCAGAGCACTGAGCCTGGCTGGTGGGTGAAATGGCTGTCCTGGAATCCCACCACTCTGCTCTGGTCACTCAAAGGTGCACGAAAGCATCCAGATGCCTGAATAAAGACAGAATTTCCCTAGGAGCCAGTTGAGTCCTGTTTGATCCCTGAAAATCCCTTGGAAGTTTTATATGGCAAACCTGTGCCTCTCCCAGCAGGAATGGGGCTGCCCTGGAACCATCTGAGACTCGAGCACAGGGATGGAAACACAGCTCCCAAAACTTCCAGCCCAGCTTCAGTGCAGTACAATTTTTAATTACAGCTCCCAAAACTTCCAGCCCAGCTTCAGTGCAGTGCAATTTTCAATTTGCCTTTTGGGAATCTTGGTGTAATCCCAACGTGGGTGTTGGGATTACAGTTGCTGTCAAACACAAGTGAAAGAGAAGCAGCCCTAATGCCTCTCCTTCTGTTGATACATGTTCTCTAGAAAACCAAATCTTGTGAAAAATATTATATAAATAACATCTGCCTCTAAAAAGATTTTAATGTTCTGGTTGGATTCTTCAGGTTTTCCTTGCTATGGTAAATTTCTGGATTCTGAGCAGCCAGTGGGAGTTCTCAGGAAAGGTCAGAGCCTGTGAGGGCATCAGGAAGAGCAGAGAGGGGTAAGAAAATAATTCCTGCTTTATCCAGCCCTGCCTTGCTCCTGCAGGATCCATGAGCTCACAGTACCTTTTCCTAAGTGTTTCAGAAACCTCCAGAAGACAGAACGTCTGTCACAAGCCCAGGGACCTGAGGTAACGACGTTCAAGAGGAATTTCTGCTTCTACGTCAGAAAAACTGGGAGACAAACACAAGGGCTGAAGAAATTGGGTATGAAAAGTAGCCAGAAAATGAACAGGTCTGTCCCAGTGTCAGAGCAGCCCTGTGACACCGTGTCCTGGTGTGAACAGCACCAACTGTCACAGCTGTGCCAGCAATGGCACTTCCTTGGAGAATTCAGATTTCATCAGGAAAACAGAACTGTAGCAACATCTACCCTGGAGGGGAGCTCCTGCCTGCTTGCTGGCTTGGGTCAATTCTGCCCTTGTTCTGCTTTGCTTACTCCCCAAACCTGTATGCTGGTATTTCTCCCTGTATTTTCTTTTTTCAAAAGTGTCTTTTTCACTTCACATTTTAAAAACAAGCACAATGGCACCTCTTGGCAGACTGGCATAGCTGAGAGACCCTTCTTTATTTAAATCTGAAACTCAGTAATCTGTTATCTTAATTCAATCTATTGTCTTCTACAGCATTTTACTAATCATTGCCAGGCTAATAATATTCATGGAAAAAAAAAAAAGAAGTCATGAATGCTGCATTAGGCCACATGCTTTACGGTGAATACCATCAGTTTTGAAGTAAATAATACACAAAGGAGAAAATGAACTCCCAGTCTTGGATGACAACATATTTGACAGAGAACAGTTTAAAAATCGTACTCCTAAAATGTTTGAGAAGTTTGGAGATCTGTTTGTTCAGGCAGTGACCTGAGTTCCTGTCAGCTGGCCACCTCCCCTGGTGAGCCACTCTTGGGGTGTCAGGTTTGATCACCCCAAGATGTCCCTCGTGGGAGCTGGGGGTACAAAAGGACGGGGACAGGGCAACAATTGGATTTCTGGAGTGTGGAAATTGCACGTCCTGGCCCCCAAGCCACGTTTCCCAAGCAGCTCAACACAGCCACCTCCACCTCCAGCCACGTCTCCCTCAACAGCTGCCCAGCCCACCCAGGGCACCCCGGGCCCAGCCCACCCCTCTGGCAGGACTGCATCTTTCTGACAGAATCTTTGGCACAGGTTCCACGTTTTATTGTCATAAAAGGTGATTAGAAAGTCGGTTTCCCCCACCCCGTTACATATTCTAGTATAAATTGAAGTATTTTATGGCAAATATCTTAGTTTTTCAATATGTTTACATGCTGGAAAAATTGTACCCAGTCTGCATGCAGCAACAGAGACATCATGCTTCTGGCATCATCATGCACATCTGACAGACAAAAAGTGCCTGTGGCTGCTAATGGGATCAAGGCAGGAGAGGAAAAAAAAAAAAAAGGAAAATGCACCAACTACTATTTTACATGCTGTAACAAAACCAAAATATGCACAAAACATTATTTACTGATATTTGAGTTAATATCTTCTCGTAAGTAGTAAGAGGAAATATCAAAAATTTTTATCTAAGTGATAGGAGAGGAGAAGATTGCATTAATTACAGTGTTCATCATTGCAAATAAAGTCTATTTCCTTCTCTGCAAATAATAAGCAGATGTGAAATGAAAGCCTAATTGAACCTCGTATAAAACCTGCAGGTAGCAATTATTATTTAAAAGTATATCTACTTTAAAAAAAAGAGATTATACCCTAAGCCAGTAACAATATTCAAAACCTAAATTAAAAATCAAAACAATAGCAAGAAAACATTTAGCTAAATCTAAATGGTGTCATTCAGAACAAGAACTTTCACAAATAAAGCACAAGTTGTTTTATAAAATTTTTATAATACTCTTTATGCTTGATACGATTATGTCAATAATACAGATCTGCTTATTATTAACCCTTATTATTAAGAGTTATTACTAAACATGCAAAATTCATTGCATGAAGCATATGTAAAACGTATTAAATTCCATTCTATCAATAAAACGAGTTTTAGGTGCTGCTTTTTTCAGGCTTGATTATTCTACAGCCCAAAGTTTTCTGAATTAAAACCGATTATTTAAGACTAAATCTCACTTGATTTTCATGAGTTATTCTGGAGAAATCAGGAAGTCACTTGGGGCTGCATTTTTTGTTAATTTAGTATACATAATGCTTTCTTTGATTTACTGTCCTACACTGCAGACTATAAATAAACACATGTAAATAAGATATGAGGAATTACAGTTTTGTTTTACATTCCAGGTTAATAAATTTCATAGTGAAATATTGGTATTAGAACCAGTTAACAGTAAACTTGAGGAGTGGTGTAAATGAAACCAACTGAACAGACAATGGCACCCTGGATCACAGAATAATCTCATGGAGATTAAAAATTCACAAAAGTATTATTAAAATTATTACTATTATCATTATTATTATTATTATTATTATTATTAAAGACAAAATTTCACCCTCGAGTTTATCACATGCTCCTCCTAGCACAAATCCTAGAGACGTGGCCACCCCAGTGTTTTCACTTGGGATTTTACAGGATTGGTTCGCCAAGCCTTGGGGTCTAATTTCATTTCATCCCCCTCCCCACCCATTCCCAGGTATTTTTTTTTCCCTGCCATATTTTGCAAACACTTTCAGTGATGTTTTTGCAGTGCCTCTCCCTCAGTGCAACCCCTGAAGTCCCCGGGAGCGCGGGGAGGAGCTCCCACCTCCCAGCATCCACCCCCAGGAATAAATACTCGAGGTGGCTTCTCCTTCAGACCACCATCCCGTGTCAGATGTTCTTCCAACACAGAGGAGTGGAAAAGGGAGCAAAAGGACAGTGGGAAGTTACAAAATATAGAACGTACCAAAACATGGGTAAGTTTTGACAAGTCAGTGGCGACTTCTAGAAGTAAAAGTGGGCACTGTACACTAATTTATCTCCTGTTAAGACAACATTGCTGCTGCAAAGCCCAAATCCTGACTTAAGTGGCCCTTCCCTCATCTTCCACCCTCTAACCCTACAATTTCCAGGCCCAAATGGAATCAACGAGGCAAAAGCCTAAAAATTGTAGGGTTACAGCTGTTCCCCACGGCGGGATTTGTTCTGCTGTTTCATGCTACATTTTCTACAAGGGGGTGCACGAACTGGGGGTTGACGTAAGAGAACCCTTCAAAATCTGTTTGGTCTATGTTGGCAATGACCAGCTGATCTGGAGGCGTCAACACCGGCTGTCCTCGTGTGAAGAACTTATCGAAGTTTTCAGCCCCTTTGCCGCACTGCAAGGAAAGAGAAAAGCAGAAAAACGGGCTGAAAAAAGTCAGCAACACAACAGCAGAGCTGTCAGGACACGTGCAAGGCTTTCCCTCGTTCCTTATGAGTAGCTGAGGGAAAATTTGCTTTTCAGATATTTCGACAAAAAATCCCAGACAAGCAGTGATGATTTGATAGCTGAATCCTGATAAAAAGCAGACAGAAAAGTTTCCATCCATCAGCATGAGGTGATGAGAAAAAGAGGCTTAAATATTCAGCATTACTGGGATACAAAAGGAAGAAGGAAATATTTTGATAAACATGCTGGCAAGAGATACTTTCTTTGTCAAGTTGCTTCATTCTTTTTAAATGCCTTATTGTACAAAATTAAATTTTTTGTGTTAGTCTCTGTTTCCTTTACAATCTGAAAGAAGCTTACTGCAATTCATTTATGTGCTTTGAGTCTGAACTGAACAGGCTTTGAACTCCTGAATTCCTATAAATTTTTAAATTTATTTTTATTTATAAATTCATAAATTCCTATAAAGTCACTGAACTCATATAAATTCATAAATTATAGCAGGATCTCAGTCCTTGGGATGGCAGGAGGGTTGGACAGGGAGCACATCCCGGGACAGGTCCTTGTTCCAAAACTTGCTATCACAGGTTTCCTCCTTTATTTTCTTAAGAGACTCATTTTTGGGCAAAGTCCAGCCAAGAACAGGGCTAAATACAGCTACAGCCTGAGCACAACTCCTTCAGAACAGAAAACAAAAGAAACCAGGTTTGTAGAAAGAAGAGTTTTGAGGAATGCAGAAAAGACTTGATAAGTCGAGAAGTATGACCAGAAGCATGCTAAAAAATAAGAAGGTAGTACCAGAATGAAATTAGCTTTTGTGCAAGAAAATGAAGTATTTTTGAGGAAAATTGGGCATTGAATATTGTGGAGAGGTGAGGAGGAAACTGGTAAATGTGCTCATCTCAAAACTACCGTAACAGATCTTTGGACAAAGCAAGTGTCAGACAAAGGCAGTGGATGTTTCTTCCTATTGCTCCTCACCCTTTCCTCTCTATCCATCCTCTCAACACCCCTGCATGTGGATGTAAAGGGCAAAATTCCATTATTATCTTCAGAGGATAACTTGGAAAGGGCAGAATATGGCTTGTACAATAGACCAATATTAAATATTGATTTTTTTCTGAATGAATGCAACACGAGTAAATCTGTGCATTTGCAGGAGGATGCACTGGAGAGGGGCCCACGGAGGGGATTCAGAGTGAGAGGTTTGGAAGGAACCCAGGCAGAGTTTCCAAGCTTCCCACAGAGCACCTGGCAGGTGCTGGGCTGGCCCTGCCATCTGAACTTCTGCTGCCTCAGGCACCTCCTGGCTCCTATTTCAGACCACGAGCTCAGGTCCTGGAGCCAGAGCTCCCAGAGGACACTGGTCCAGCCTTGGAAGAACACCAGCACAGGAACACTGCACCATGGTCAAGCTAACAGGGCTCTGCTCTCTCCACCCAGGGCTCTGCACCACTCATCGGATGCCCTGGTGCCCACTGAGCCTCTGCACTTTGGGACAGAATCTCTGGAAAGAGCTGAACTTTGATAGGGAGAAAACCTCCACATTTTTGGCATGTAGCCCCAAATTAAGTCGACTTAATTTAGAGGCACAACAGCCAGCTCACAGCAGCCACAAAAGGAGACTTTTTTATTGCTAAAAAAGAAATTTTTGCTAAAAAGATGTTCTACAGATAAGCAGCATCCTGCAACAAAATGATGCTATTTTCTTTCTTTTAAATTTTTTTTCCCTCTTCTTTTGTCAGCAGGTGGAAAGTATTCAAAGAAGCTGGACATTGAACCCAAAGTTCTTGAGACCATTAGGTGTCTCACATTGCTAGAGGCTAAGAAATAATTCACGTGAAAAATGTGTATATTTTAGGTGTAAATAGAGTAACTTATAAATAAATTTGTATCTTCAATGATATATTTGTCTTCACATTAAAGAGTAGCACTGACCCTTAAAGCAGTATTAGAGTACAACTGAAATTACAGGACTCCTCAAACCCCTAAACTTGGAAATATGAGTAAAATGTCCTTGCCAAATAATTATTCTATGACTATAACCTGTGAAATGTCAATCTGGAAGGGAACATGCTATTTACAGCACCCAACTGCTGACCCAAAATCTGCAGCTCTGTGTTTGAGTGAGGATTGTGGAAGCAGTGGGATTATTCCTTCCTAGAGAAGATGTACCTACAAAGGTTTCCCAAAAAATATCACCCCAAACAAAGCCTACAAATACATCCATATCTTCAACCAGATTAAGGGGTGTGTTTTTTGCTTTCTGAAATCAATATGCCTCCCTGGAGGGATTTAAAACTTGTGTAGATGTGGTGTTTAGGGACACGGGTTAGTGGTGGTCTTGGCAGTTCTGGGATAATGGCTGGAACTCGATGAATTTAAAGATCTTTTCCAACCTAAAGGATTCTATAACTGTATGATACTGATACAAACAGAATCAGCAATCACCATAAATGAGCTGTGCACAGGGTATGTAAATACTGGACTTGGATTTTAAGTTATTTTTGTCAGGAGAGTTGGGCTCCGTGTGAATCCGCCTCGGTGTATTTTAATAGCAGCCTGTGCAAACAAACCAGGTCATGATAACCAGGGAGACAGAGCACAGCTGCTCTGGGGAGCAGCCAGGATCTGCCAGGATGGAACCAGACCACACTTCAAGCTTTTAGCACCTTCATGCTGGTGTTACTTTTAACTTCAAGGAGAGTCTAAGCACTCAGCTCCTGAGCTAATAAAATTTACAGATGTGAAGGTAGAGCTGCTTTATGATCAGCTTTAAATTTGACTTGAGAAGCATGCAAGAAAAATCTCAAATGAAATAAGCTCGATGAGCTCCCCTTTGCAGTACCAGCTCTGGGGAAGGGCTCGGTAGGGCTGGCAGGACCACACAAATTCTTCACTTATTTGCACCCTTCCCTGCCTGCAAAATCCACACCATAACAAAAAGGTATTTTCTTTAGCAATAAACACCCTTCTCAGCTTCAACTCTCCTCCTGTTCATGTGAAAAAGTAATTTGTCTGAAAAAAGTGAAGAATAATTCAGGTATTGGCATCCCTCTGTTCATTAGTTCGTGACAGACACTGGTGTGTCTGTATTGGCAAATAAATCAGTGTAAAGAGCAGTCATCCTACACCTGAAGTGCTAAAGCCAGCCGGGATTCTCAGCTGAAAAATAAAAGGGTTAGAGAAGAAAGGTTCAATGTTAGGACATAACAATTTACAGCTGTTCCTTAAAGCTTGTGTTCTTGTGTGCAAACTCTTCTCTTTGCCTGTCAGTGAAGCACAGTACATGCTGAAAGAAATTCTGGCTTAATAAGCAAAGCTCTTCCAATTCTATTCTGCAAACAGCTTTCAGGGTAAGGACATCTTTCCACTTGCTTGGATTTCTAAAATGTTCCTGTAGATACATGTGTGCAAGCCAGTAATAAACATGGAAAATAAACCAGGGATTAATCCTGCAAACTGAGCAGACATTGCTGTAGGATGGTGAATAAAAGGCCCTGTGCTGGGCAGCCAACCATGGAGAAATTCACCCCTCTAATCCAAATCCCTCAGTCAGATCTTGACTTTAGATGTTGCTCAGAGGAGACAGTTGTTAACCACATTTATGACCAGTCTCAAGTGGCTGATGTGGATGTGCCAGTTCACCCTGTGCTCAGCTCCTCCCGTGGTGTGTGCCCATCCAGGCAGGGCTCAAACCACTGGGAGGCTTTTTTACAAGGCACAAAATTCCCCAGGTTAGACCAAAACACGAGCAGGCTCACAGACAGCTCTGCCCTCACCAAATGGCCTCATTTCAGCCATGCTCCAGCTCTGCAGCAGAACCCCACACCTCAGGGAGCAGGGCTGCAGCCACAGTCAGTGAGGGAAATGATGCCTCAGGTTCAGCTTTCCTATTTTTCACATTCTGAGCTGCTTCAGTGTGTGGGTCTGGCTCCACATGAGGGGATGCTGAGCTCTCTGCACAGAGCAGGGACACAAAACAATTCCTGCTCCAGCTGGGCACCAAGGACAAATGATCCAAACCTCAGCCCAGGAGCACAAACAGCGTGGGCTGGAGAGAGAAAAACAAGCAGGGTGGGACTGATGGGCTGGAGCTGGAATGGGACAATGAACTCCAAGGTGCCAATGGAGCAGAACTTATAAAAACGTGAGATCTTGTGACCAAGTCCTCTTTTGCTTCTATCTTGAAGCCATCCAGGCAGAGCCACAACTGTGGCTCTGGTACTGCTGGGGTGTGGCTTTTGAAGGCTCTTCAATAAATACCCTTTATTCCCCTTAACTCCATCTAGCCTCTGGTCCAGCTCCTCAAGGCATCAGTTTTGGTGACCCAGATGGGACAGGGAGGCATCTGGACCTCTGGCATCTCACTCACCACTTTAGGCTTGAAAGGTGGCTGAATCTCTCTGTTCTCCAATTTTTCCCAGTCAATTCTCCTGAAGAAAGCGTGTTCCCTGATGTCTCTCTCACCTTCCAGGCCACAGCCAAGGCGTTTTGCAGGATGTTTAGTCATTAGCTGTTGGGAAGAAAACACCAAATGATTGGGTTTAATGCTGGAAGGAAAGTGAGAGGGGCTTTCCCCTGCCTGCAATGCTCTTGCTTCTCTCCTGAACACACACACTGCTAATAAAATTGTTTAGAAAAGCTAAATGAATTTTAAAAATAATTTTATTGCTTCATCACCGGATACAGCAAATCAGCAGCAAAATTAGGAGCTGCACTGGGGAAATTTTTCCCACTGGGCAGAGGTTGCTGCTGGAGGTGCAGGTGGTGCCCAGGACACGCTGCCATCCCTGCTGCCTCACAACTCACTCCTGAATTTCACCTCCAGTCTCTCAGTTCAGCCTTACAGATCTCCAAAACAGCTCCTGCCCTATCTCAACAATCAATTAAGCATCATAAATTCCAATGCACTAAAGCTCCATGAAGTACAACCCCTCCACACTCCCATTTCATTTTTCTGGGACTTGTTCAAGACATCTCATTACAGAGCCTCCAATTCTTTGGCACGCAGCTGACAACATCTAATCTGTGCTTCCTCCCTTGCATTCTTAATGACATCCTGGTCAATACTATACCCAGTTACAGAGATTAAACAGACTTGGGGAAACAAACCAGCCCCAAATCCACCAGCCTGGCATGATTAGAAACTGAAATGTGCTCCCTAATTAACAAGTTCCTCAGCATTTTCCAATTGGTGTGTACACTGGGAATTGTGCAATGCAGCCTTAAACTCTCACTTCCAGTTTCATGGGGACTTTTTAAAGCTCTTTTACAAATGATATATGATTAATGTACTGCTGGGAGTGATACCTCAACAGATCTTCTTAAAACCTCAATACCACTTTAGTCTCCTTCCAAATGTTGAGCTGATCTGATTCCAATTTTGAACCTAAAATAAAAGTGACTCTAAGCAGGTTTGGGGAGAAGCTGTGCACTGGGCAGGAATCACAGCCTTCCTCAAGATTAACAGCAACATTCCCATTTTTGTTACCTTTTCCAAACCCCTTGCTTTAACAGTAGGTGATAAAAGAAAATGGGGGTATTGATTCCAGTAGTTTTAATTCTTTCCAAAGTTGCTGCATTTACCAAAACCAACAAACTCTCAATCAGTGGAATGGAAGTCAAGCAGACAAATCAATTCCAAGAGCAGAGTGGGCACGTTTGTCTTGCCCAATGGTGCCCAGTCCTGGGATTGCTGAGCTACCACTGACTGCAAGGGTCAGAAACCTTCTCTTATTGACTTCTTAGCTCAGGAAAAACTCCCACTGAAACCTGAGATCAATTTGTCAGTTTAGCAGATGAAGAACATGTCAGTATCACAGAGACTTGCCCAAAATCTCAAGGTGCAGGATAATTTTAGCTTTCTGCCCTCCCTTGACATGAGCACACAGAAGCAGCAAACAGGGGAGCTGCAAACAGGGCAATTTCACCAGGTACAGACTGTGCTGTTTGAATATGTGATTTCACAACAAGGCAGCAATCTGAATGTGCTTTACAAAAATACATCATGTTTATTTTTTGTTGGCCAGCACATCTACACTGGGATAAACTCCAAAATTAGCATGGTCTTTCATTTTACCTTCTTGTTCCAAACACCTTTTCCTTGATGTTTTTCTTTAATGGACTAATATCCAGCTCATGTATAATGCTTCATAAATGGTTGAAAAGGATAGGAAGAATGTAAATACCAAATTAACTAAGTGCAGTGGTGTTTTATCAGTGCAAGTCAGACATCAAATAACTCATAACAGGCAGTGGATTGGAAAAGCTGCAGACTGATGGTGCTCTGGAGAATCACATGGAATCAAAGGAAAGTCAAATGAATTCTTTTTTCCTAAGCTAATCCCCTGAAGCCAAATCTATTATTTTCCTCAAAAGTAAAAAAAAAAAAAAATTAATTTTGTAACTAAGACCAATTTTAGGCCACACAGGTATCACTGGGTCAGAATTTCCCTAAGGTTTCCTTGCATTTATGCTAAAGATTTTCACATAAACTCATCTTCACCTGCATTTAGAAATAATTCTCCTGAACTCCCATGCTCTGATCCTGTCATTAGGCATTCTGGGCTGAGGACTGGCTGGAGCATCTCCAGCCAAGCTGAGAAATCTCATCCTGCAGAATCGGGGCTGTGCTGCCGTGGGTCGAGAGGCAAAGCAGGGGGAGACTCTTCACACCATGGTCCTGTTTATAAATTCTGCTCAAGATTTGGCAGCCACTGATTCTGACATTTGTTCTTGCCATAAAACAAGCAGGCACAGCGGGAAGAGGCCAGCACTTACCAGTGACACCAAGTGACAACACAGCTCAGCACTGCCTGACAAAAGTTGCACTTTAAAATACTACAGTGCTGTGTCAGAGCCAGGCAAACCCAGTGACTCACAAGGATTGCCAAAAAGGAACTTAATGATAAATAACATTTTATCTCACCCCCTTGCAGATGGAGACTGCTTCTTTGGACAGTGATTTTGGGTAGGAAACATTATGCTCCATTATGGACTGGAATAGTTCATCTTCATCTTCCCCATCAAATGGAGGCTGTTGAAAATAAATCAAAAGTGAGTAAGTTACAGAGTTTTCCTTTTAAATTCTCCACTTTTTATGAAATGGCGTGACAACACCATGCCCAAAGAGATCCATATACAGCAGTGCTCCTGGTTCAGGAACACCCCCCAAACTCACAGCAATCTGCAGCCTGGATATCTGCTGACCCAGAAGCTTAGTGTTTGACAGTCTTAGATTAAAATCAAGGAGAAATGTTCATTTCTGTCCCCAAAATGGCAGTCAGGTTAATTAAATGTGTGCAGGATTATCTTTGTCATCAGCTTTTAAAGATACTGTGCACCAGACAGGCAAAATACTTCAAAGGGTGAAGTTTGGAGAATAACTTTCAATTACCTGGTGCTAAGGTATATCTATTCCTCACTTAATTCCAGTTAAACTCCAGTTTGTTTTATGTCATGGCTGTAGATTCTGTTTCTGAGACTATCACAAGAAAGGGTTGCACTATATTTTAAAATACAGGGGTGGGAAAGTGCCCATGGATAAATCCCCAGGATATGGGCCTGTGCAAGACCCAGCTAATGGTAAATCTCCTTTCCTCCAAAGCATTCATCTGGCCAATATTTGCCATTCAGCCTGCAAATGTTAACAGCTGCAGTTGCTACACACAAAAACTTTTAAAATGTCCACTGGAATTCTGCAGAGAAACTCTTAAAGGTATTTGTTACAAATGTATGTTTGAAGCTTGGGAAATGCCTGCCTTTACCTACCACTCGCTGAAAGCCAATTGCAGGAATCTTTTTCAACTCAAGACTAACAGAGCTCCTTTAGGTTGGTGCTTATCTGCCATTTTTTGCAGCACACTGTTGCTTCCCCACCCGAGTGACTCAGAGCAGCCTTTCATTAACTGTGCAGAATGAGGGGCCTGTAACTGAGCACATTTCCAAGTGCTGAGACCCATATTTTACCCCCAGGACATACAGTACAAAAACTGTATTCCTGGGACTTAACTGCAATGCAGAGCTTATACACACTCTTATTATGCTTCCCTGTGGTTTCAAAATCCTAAATGGTATTTCTTCCACTTGACATGCATTTTCCTGCTCAAGTGTCTCCCTTTCAATTCTGAAGATGGCTATTTATAACATTATTGCAGTACAAAAGAGCTGTATTCAAAGGCAGAGCTTGATTATGTGGGTGCAACATAAAGAGCTTAAAGCCTAAATACATTCTCAGTTGAGTCAGTCAAGAGTACAAGGAGATAACAGCAGAATGAAAGGCTTCAATCCTTTCCTTTAATGGTCTAAGCCTTTAGGGAGCCTTGAAACAGAGCAGCCTTGGAGGGCAGGAGCAGGTCACAGCAAGCACAGGAGGGGGAAGCTTACCTGGCCAGCCAACATCTCATAGAGCAGCACACCATATGCCCACCAATCCACAGACTTCCCATAGGGCTGGTAAGCAATAATCTGCATAATCACAAAAAACAAAAGAAGGAAAAACCCCTGTGTTAGCTAACCCCAGCCCTGTGGTGCATTAGGTACATGTGTGACATGCAAAGAAGGACAGATTTCCTTGAAAAAAGCCAGAAAGACAATCCTGTAATGCTCACTCCAGCTAATCACGGGTTTCAGTGGGAGTTAGATTGTTTTGCAAGTGTTAGGCTAAACCCACCCACGCCCTTGGTACCCTGATATCTTGGAAAATACAGCTCAGAGACTTCTTGGGATGTGCATTTGCGGGCAAAGGAGGAAGTATGGCAGCACAATATAGGAGACAAAGCAAAACCATTATCCCAACTGTTTGTGTCAAAGTCTGAAATCATGAGGCTCACTTAACTTATGGACTATCAATAATTAAACCTTTCTTTTCAATTTTTATATTTTTGTTCTGCTGTGAAAGGAATCAAAACTTAGGAAAGCAGAGAAACTCAAGAAACCTCAGTTAGGTTTTCCAAGCTGCATGATTGTGATACTCAGGACAAAATACCAACTACACCAAAAAGAAAGGGAAATGTGCTGTTCAGATTAATGGAAATGTCAAGTATTTTCCATGCTCTGGGCTCACACCTGACTTACAGAGCAATACAAATTGAGTTCTGACACAGGGAAAGGCTGCGAGTGCCAGGAGCGCCCAGGTCACCTCCTGCGTCATCCTCTTTAATCAGGGCCTCCTCAGAGATCAGAGCTCATTTCTTCAGGAGCTGCATTTGGTGATGGTGAGGAGGAGTTTGCAGATGCAGGTGTTCCTCAGATCTTTCTAAACAACTGTGAAGGGACACTGTGAATTGTGAGTGGATGCAGGACATGCCAAGCCCTGCCCATCCCCACATCAGAGCCTTCGACTCCAACATCTCTGCTCCACTGGAATGAGCAGGGAGCTGAGGCAGTCAGAGCTCCAGAGGGGTTTGCATTTCACCTTCCTGTTTGCTCATGCTTTTATGCTTTGTGAAATAAATTGCCCAGTCAAGTACACATCACACATCCTAAATTTTTTAGTAGTCTGAAAGAGAAGTTGAACTGCCAAGTTCTGTAGTTGCTCAGGAAAATAGTGAGTCACTAGTGCAATAAAGCAGGACTGCCTGGCTACTAAATAAAATTATGGTCTCTGTGTGGATATATGTCCTTGCCTGAGATACAGCAGCACATAATTTAAACACTACTGCAATGTTTCTAACCAAAGGATTTCAAAATCAATTGTGCTTTGGAATGTATTAGGCAAGCAGAGATAATAACAAGATTGTCATCTGGAAGACCCTACATAAAGGCAGTCCATATTAGCTGTCTCTTAGCAGTAATATGGGCTTAAAAATATATATTTCGGTCATTCATTTCATCTTATAGTGACATACTAGGTTACTCTCCCTTCATTTCCATCCCCAGTAAATTCCTGCCTTTTGATTTATTAAATCAATATTGCCTTTTGAAACACCAAACACTTTCAAAGTTTCATCCAGGAAAAATACTGGCCTTTACACACAGAAAATGACAAAACATTTCATCCTCAGTCCTTCTCTGACAATATCTTCCTGCCTTATGGAAAAGAATATTTTATATAAAAAAGGGGATATTTTTCAGGTCATTGATTTGTAAGGGCAGAACATTTTGTACAAGTTCAGTCCAGGTATGTGGTTTTGGGAGGAACAGCTTCTTTCAATTAGCAAATGAGAAAAAAATGGATCCACAGCAGTGAGAAAGAAAATGCTGCCACACTGCCAAGGTTCTGTACCTGGCAGCCAGGTCTGTCCAGGAGCCCACAGTCCACTTCTGTCCCTGTTGTGAAGGAGTTTGATGGGATTACTGAGAGGAGGAAACCACTTAAATGCTCAATGCAATGTCCTACAGTGGAAGTTGCAGCAAAGCATGGACTCAACAATGCTGATTTTTATCCAGCAAGAGGTGAGTCAGGGCTGGATTCTTCTCTAAACAGCATTCCCATCAGGAACTGCAACCACCCCTATGAAATCTGCCTTTGGGAGAGAATATCAAACAGAATCCACAGGAGAGGCAAAATTAACATGGAAAAAGCTCCAATGGATGGTTTGAATCACTCCAGTTTTTCTGCTGTTTGATGTCACGTCTGATGAGCATAGCAGTGCCCCTCTGAGCTGGCACACACCTCCCTGACCTGGATGGAAGAGTGGGAATTGAGACAGAAATGCAGCCACCAAGGCTGCAAAAGTCCCACTGCAAATGCAATAGCAACACCTTTTCCAGTGAATTATCTCCATACAGGAAAAGTTGGCGCTGTCGCTGTCTGCTGCTGCACGTGGGGAGTTTTCTTCCTTTAATCCCATCTAAATACCCCCAGTTTGAATCACCAGCTGGGTGCTGGTGAGGCTGTGGCTCCAGGGACAGCCAGACCAGCCGTTCGCCGCGTCCCGCGCAGAACCCGCGGATAAAGCTCGGAGCGGGAGCTGCTCCCAGCACTGACTGGGAAGTGCAAACCAGAGGGAAGAATGCTCACTTCAAGGGAGGAATTACATGTGGGAGGAAGCAGATGAGCCTTCAATGTACAGTCAAACATGCATTGGTACGAAGTCAGCAAGTTCTAAACGTGGTATTTGCAGTAGCTCCCTGCTCATCACCCAGGATTCATCGTGTGCCACCTCCCAGCTGCTGCACTCAAAGCCACCCCTGCCTGCCTTGCAGCAGCTGCCAAACTCATTCCATCTGCATTTACAAATTCTGGGGTCTATCAGAGCAGTTGGGCTATGGGGACCTGTCCTGTCTCACCAGTGTGCAGAGCAGAGCCAGAGCAGTTCTAGAAACAAAGAACTGCACCCTCCTCCACCTGTGATTCCTGATTTCACTGGCCAGGCAGCAGTGGAAAGCTGATGGGATCATTCTCTTCCCCTCCTTCTCCATCATTAATTTAAATGATTGCCTTTTTCATGTCCTTTTGCATTTCAAATGTCTCATTTTACCCATCTATTGCCATGCATTAAGAGCTGCTGCCTTTCCAGATTCTGTGGATTTGAGCACTCAGAAAGAGCTCAGGAATTTCTCTCATCAAGCAAAATTGGCAGAAGGAGTTGCTTTTTTTCTTTTTTTCTCTACTCTGCCTCTGAGGAAGGCACAGTTAAGAGCAGGACACAGAGATTAATATCAGCAATTTGTAAGAATGTTTAGATCATTGCAGCTAGTAGCCAGTTGGGATGAAAAGATTATATCCCAGAGGCAAGAGGAAATCTTTTGTGAGCATATATGATGGCTGCTGGAAAAGTTAAAACTCAGTTATTAAAAGAAATAAATATTACTATCACAAGAAACAGTCAAATGCACTTTCCAAATCTTTGTAATACCTATTTGCCTCCCACAATCCTGGCAAGTTCAAGGTGGGAACTGAAGGTTTTGAGGCTGTGAGATGGAAGAGAAGGGAAATGGAGTTTCTAATTTGAATTCCTCTGAAATTCAGAATCAGCACTGAGGCTGCTGCAGGGATGCTGATGGTGAGGTTCTGTGCTGGCAGAATCTCTTCCCCCTAATCCTCTTGACATCCATCTCCTCCTGTCTCTCTTGACTGGTCAAGGAAACACAAAGTACTAATTGATTTCACAGTTATTTTACCACTCTGACCATAAACATTTAAGTTCAGCACATCAGGAAATACTCTGTACAAGATAACCACTTTCTGCCTGAGAGAAGCTGTCAGACCTGGGATCCCACCAGCTTAACCTCTGCACACTCCTCAAATTGCACAGCACAAGAAAATTAACAATAATTCCAGCCCATTATACACCCAGGTAATAGCAAATGGTACCTTTCCCACTCAGAAGAAAGGGAAAACATTATTTTGCAGCACACCAAATTGGGGGGTTCACTTTGGTGAAGGCAGCACTGCCTGGCCCTGCTTTTCCAGGCAGAGCTGGGGCAGGGGACCCAGCTGAGCTGTCCTGCAGGGTCCTGGCAGCTGTGTGCTCCCTGCTGCCTCTGGGGGCAGGTCCTGCAGGGGCAGCGTGGGCTCCCTCAGGCCCCACGGGAGTCGCCACATTCTTCCCCAAAAGCTGCTGAAAGAGCTCATTCTCCATGCTGGAGTGCAGCCCACTCACAGGATTCTACTCCAGATACCTTCAGGAGTTTATTTACATTTAGCTCCTTTATCTCCACCCAGCAGGGAACGTGACGGTGCAAATGAATTCTCATTAAAATCTATTAGAAATGTCTAAATTTTAGCCCATGGAAACATGGGCTGAAACACCCCTGAAAACAAAACAGGAACCCTCCTTTGAAGTTCACCACAGAACTAGCCAGCAAACTGTCACTCACAACAATGTTTTCAGAGACAAAAGAAAATCAGCCAATTAAACTAAACAAAATCAAATCTGTTTGTAAGAGAACAGACTAATTTTCTCTCACTTCCTGGATGTTTTGGTAAAAGGTTTATTTCTTTATACGAAATTTCCAAATAAAGTAAAATAATTTGCTCCAGCATTGAGCCACACTGAGCATTCTGGTATTGACAAAATGTTCTTTGGCATTAACTGGAACAAGACAATTGCCCCAGAAAGGACACTTTAATTTGTAATATTGGCTTCATTTATGTTTTGACAGAGGAAAATGAAATACTACTCTGGTTGTTCTGATATCCTGCTGCAAGCAACCGCAAATGGTAAAAAACCAAGGGTGTATAATACACAATACTTCACTCTGAAAAGCATGAATTAGCAACTGGGAAAAAAACCAAACTATTTTTCATTCCAATTTCACAGAGATGACAAAATTCACCTTAGACACTAATTTACTTGTCTGTGTATAAATCTGCCCTATTCCAATAAACATTCAATTACAGCCAGAAATGCTCCAGCCAGAGCTGCCTCTTGCTCAGTACCCAGTGAACAACTGAGTCTCTTGGATCAGGATCCAGCCTCTTGCATCAAATTTGCTGCCAAACAAATCAAGACTCTTGAAAGCTCAGTATGCACAAAGACCAGATTTTAATATTCATATATTTGAATTATATCCAAATCACCACATGTGCTTGTTTTCAATTCTTTAGACCTCAACTACTGAAATACAAATCATATCCAGACTCAAAGTCTTAACTCTAAACTCGTATTTATCCCAATGCCTTAAAGCACAACTGGGCTTCTCATGATTGTATTTTCATTTTAGACCCACTGCAGTTGGTTCAGGCTTCAATGTCATTTTCAGTGGCTTAAAAGCTGTACAGGTATGGCCAAGTCATGGAAAACTCAAGGCAAATTATGGATTTATTACAACAACTCCACTCAAGGCTTGATCTCTCAGCTTTTGGAAGGGTTCTTCAATGATAGGAGCTTTCCTGAGGTGAGGAGCAGCAACTCGTGGCACCTGTGCAGCACCTGTGCAGCACCTGCAGGACACGGCCTGGAGGAGACCACGGTGGCTTTACAGAGAAATCTGCAAAAAGCTTCAAGGCCTCATGAGTCCCTTCCCAAAAAACAGTGAGTGGTTTGTGATTTCCTGAAAATGCCAAATAATCCTTTCAATAAATGTGTGCTGGCAGCTGTGTGAGCCTATGGAGGAGTAGATCAAAGCAGCATTGTTTTCTCCCAGTGAAATATTTGCTGATCTCAGCAACAAGCTCAGCAATATCCATGATGTTTGTATAACCTCACAAATTGCAAAGTTTGGTATAATAATATTTCCAGGCTACAATTTTAAGATCAGAAGCTGGTGAGCCTGTTTTTAAAAGTTTTTTGCTAGAATGAGCAAAATCTTATCTCATAAAAAGTTAGTTTTAAAAGTTAGTTTCTCAATTAACTAGGTATTTCTTAAAATAGTGAATAGTTTTATTGGTTACATTGCATTCATTCACAAATACCTGCAGAAGTTCAATGGTGCCATCCATGGAGAATCTGAAGTTAGAGCCATCCAAACCCAGTGGTATAAAATGTGGAGGGACAATTTCCTTTAAGAGACTAAAAGGTTCCTGAAAGGGTCAATGTTTACCTCTGGTGCAATGTAGTCTGGAGTGCCACAGAAGGTCCTGGTTGTTACTCCATCTAACATGTGTTCCTTGCACATTCCAAAATCAGCAATTTTAATGTGTCCTTCTGAATCCAACATCACGTTATCTAATTTCAGATCTCTGAGAAGAACCACAGTAATTTAAGGTTAATATTTGGGATCAGCTAGGGTGAGCTTATTCTGAGTAAGGAATATTTGCAGCTCTTTGGGGGTGGAGGTTCAGGGTGCACACGTGGGGCTGGCTCAGCCTGGAGGGAGCTGGGCAGACATCTAAGAATGACTTTAAAATCCTGGGATGGGTTGGAAGGGACTTTAAAGCCCATCCAGTGCCACCCCTGCCATGGCAGGGACACTTCCACCATCCCAGCTGCTCCCAACCCTTCCAGCCTGGGCTGGGCACTGCCAGGGATCCAGGGGCAGCCACAGCTGCTCTGGGCTGGACAGTGAATGAAGAGGTGGCTGTGTCTGACCCCTCACCTGAGACTTTTGAATGTGTAATATTATTAAACATCACACAGAAATACAAACCATGAAGTTTTCAATTTATAAAAAAGGTTTTATTTGAGCGGGGCAGAGCACAGGTGTCAGAAAGCTCAGGTTAAACAGGGCTTGGGTTTCTACCTCACCAGTAGCAACACAACAAAAAGAGCTCTACACTGATGGCTTTCTCTTTTAAAAATACACAGAAATGTTAAAGAAACCGATCATTTGGGGATTTTAAAAATAGTTCAGAAATTACTTATGTCAGATCACACTCACCTATAAATAATCCCTCTGTTATGGAGAAAGAATAACCCAATTGAGATCTCAGCTGCATAAAACCTGTGTGGGGGGAAAAAATCAACAGATTTTTTCAATGTCTCATGATTTTCTTCTAGCTAAATAAATTGGAAATGAATCATGGTAAAGGATGGTAATAAAATAGCATATGAAATATGTAATTTATAGTGCATATATACAGGTGATATAACAGACATATCACTTCAGCTGGACCTTAACAGAGACATTTTGAGTATTTGATGATAAAATAATGCAGAATCAAAAATTTAAAAAAAGGAAAATGGTTCCCTGGACCACAAAGGATGGTGCAGCTGGAGCACAGCTTTTTTTGAACTAACTCTGCTGCAAAGATCCTTATCTTTAATCACAGACTGATGAATTCAGGATGCAGCTCCATGTACATTGCAATTCCTATGGCATGAAATAATTTGCAGAAATAGAGTTCCTTTATACAGCCTGCTAATGGATTAATTACACAAAGTTAATTAAAATGATTACCATATAAAATATAATTGCTGAATGCAGCGAAGAGGTATGGAATACTGGTGGCTGTTTGAAGCTGGTTGCCGTGGAACTGTGCAAATTACGAGGATTATTTAGAGATGAGATTCATTTTTAGGCTCAGCACAAGGGAGAGGAAGCAACTGAGCTCTGCAACACTCGATCAGAGGTGTTTGTGAACACGTGTGAAGATGCAGCACAGGCAAAAGCTGTCATGAAGCACCACAGATTTTGCCAAGTGTTGGAAAGTTGCATTAGCTGGAGTCAAGGATGATCTGCCACCCTCTCGGCTTGATTTGGTGAGCTGTTAAAATGTTTATCTGCATCTGAAACACTTCTGTTCAGAAGGCATCTCATTTAAACAAGCCCTGATTGCTTAAATCAAAATGAGAAATTATTTTAACTGAATGCTTAAAGCAGTTGGTCACCCTTGATTTTGAAGTTTCATTAGTAAATGATTTATGAAACACTAACAAGTGGTGATGAGGTATTATAAGGATGGCTAAAGTGGTACTGATGGATCTATTCACTCTCAAATATGCTACAGATCATTTTCAGTTGCTCACTGATGTGCCAGATATACAATTACCTGAAAAGAATCATGTAGATAAACAACTCCTAATTCCTTATTAATTCTTCACAAATATATCACAGAAATTCTTACAAGCTATACATCAAATTTATCTTGTATAATTTCTATTACAGAGCTGAGTCTATTTGTACTGCCTTTCTCTATAGCACTAATTCAGACTGAAGTGTTCCACTCACTGTTTTTTTTAAATATTTGCTTTAAAAAACATCAGAATAAGAAGTAACATCTTTAATTTCCTGCTGCCCTGCTTAAATTCTTGACACTTTTCAATAAGCCTCTCCTGCCTTTGTGCTGTGTTTTTGAATAAAGGCACAGCTACCTTTGATCTATGTGTTCAAAGAACATTTTCAACACGAAGTGCAGATTTTGGGCCTTGAAAACAAACAAAGGCCAGCCCGGATTTCATCCTGAGCCTGGAAAGAAGAAGAAACCAAATCCTCCTACAGTGTAACATCAGGATGATGGTATGATTTAAACACATGAACACTCACACTGCTTGTGGCTCCTTAAATTTTCCTACTTGCTGGATGTGATACATGAGATCCCCACCATTGACATACTCCATCACAAAATACAGCCGGTCCTAGGACAAAGTATTAAAGAGGCACATAAATACATTATTGACAGTATTAGATATTCATTGGTCAGCCAAAAAAAAAAAAAAAAAAAGTCACTAGCATGTTATTAAAAAGCTTTTAGGATTATTAGGACTGGGAAAAAAATTTAGATCAGGAAATGGAAGTGGAATATTTTGTGCAACCTTCAAGAGTAAATGATTGATGTGATCTGTCTAGTTTTGCCAGTTTTAGTGCCATGCTTTTACAGATTATTTGTGTCCAACGGTTTCAAGAATTATGCAAATATAGCTCAGTCTGAAAAATCTGTTTCTAAAAATAAATGGAAAAAAAAAATCAAAGATGGCCAAAAATTCCAAATTGCTTTGAGGGCATTTCTAATTGCTGCTAGGAAGTTTTCCTTTGGAAGATGGTAGATGAGGCACTTGAGGACATGGTTTCATGGGGAATGTGGGCTGATGGTTGGACTTGGTGATCCTAGAGGACTTTCCCAGCCTCAGTAATTCCATAATTCCATGTCATCCAAGAGGCTGGCACAGTGACACTGGGCCATCAGATCCAACCTCAAATGTGTCACTGGGAGATGTTTTGCAATGTGATGGGCAAATATCCACCTCCTATATTTATAAGGAAAGAAGAAAAAAAAGCCCCTCAGTGTCACCAAGAAGTGACAGAAAATGAAATTAAAACCACTGACACTGATTCATGACTAATAACCTCATGAAGTAATAATAGCCAAGAAGACTTTTCAAGTATTATCCTCAGAGCTTTAAAAGTAATTGGGAGCCTTTGGGAATCTGGGTTTGAGGCTCTGACTTAGCAGAGCAGACACATTTAGGAATTGTCATGCTGGCCTGCTCCAATAACTGCATGAAGGAAAATCTTTAAAATGATTTTTTTATATTTAGGATACAAGGAGTAATTACATGTGGGATTTCTTCACCATTTTCTACGTGCAGAGGCTACCATACATGGGTTGGATGATAATAAATGTTATTGGAGTGATAAAATCCACGATGGGAAACATTGGGGTGGCAAGGAAGGCAGAGCTCACGTACAACAGTCTGGAAACAAGAGTGGAGCTGTGTCAGGAACGGGGGCTTATCCTGCAGTGCCAGGACTCGTTTCTCAACCATGGTGCACTCCACATCATCATCCTGGATCACCACGTCTTTTTTCAGGATTTTGATTGCATAGAGCTCCTCTGTGCCCTTCCTGTCCGCCAGCATCACCTGCAGGACAGAGAAACAGCAGCGTGGAAATCCCCCAGGGCAGGGAGGGAATGTCACTCAGATGCCTGAAGATTTAGAGAGATGGCAAGCCAGCTTTTCCTTTCAGTTGTATAGACAAATTTGATCCAAGCTCCAAAGTCATGATCCTTGTACAGCTCAGACAGCCTGTGCCCAAACCCGCTGTTGACTGCGGGCTCGCTGCTGAAGGGCTGATAAAATGTTAAGTCCCAGGAGACTTCTTCAGCAAAGGGCAAAACTTTATCACCTGAGTTTTGTTCAAACAGACAGGAAAATAGCAGTCTGTTCTCTCAACTGCTGGATTTCTGACATATATACACACTGTCCCTGGCTTTTTCCAATATTCACCCTTACAAATGTTGGTGACTTCCAGGACTGGCAGAGTGATCTAGGTATTAAAGCCAGAGAAGCAGACTTGATTTCCTTGAAATTGCCAAGAAGTGAGGATCTGAAAGTCAGCAACAAGTTCTCATCTTGCCCAACAGTCTGAGTTTTTAAATTTATTTTTATTTTTTCATTAAGCCAATCAGGACTAAAGTCTGCTAAGCCTTAGGGAGAATGACCTTACTCCTATTAAGAAATCCTTCCTCAAAAATGCACATCCTTTTGACTCTGAATTTTGCTTCTTAGAGAGCTGTTCATTCATTCTTCCTCAAGGAAAAGAAAAAAAAAAAAGAAAAAAAGGAATGTGAGTGGATTAATTCTGAAGAATTCCTACCTTCCCAAAGCTCCCCTTTCCAAGAACCATGAGAAAGTTGAAATCTGTCAGCTTCACCCTGTCCAGATTGTTGGATGGCACACTTGAGTTCTTGTCTTCTGTTGAAGTAATGACTTTGTTACCAGCTGGCCCAAGTTTGGCTTTCTGAAGAACACACACACACATACACACACAGAAACAGCAAAGTGAGAACTGCCCATTTTCCTGGCACAGGGGATCTCTGGGTGCAAGTTAGAGCTGGAAATGGCCAGGTCTGAGGTGCCATTCCCAGGTGAAAGGCTGCATAACAAAATATGCACAGACACACCTTCAAAGACTCATTCCAGCAATACTTTTGACATTATTGAGGGAATTAAAGTGGAAAACTGTGTTCATGTATAACCAGATGAAGCAGATACACTTATCTGGTTAAAAAAGCAAAACCAAAGCAAAGCCCAGAAACAAAATAAAAAAAATCATAATTTACTTTCATTCCAAAAGCAGCTTAAATGGTGCTTTTGTTCTGAAAGACCAAAAAAAAAAAAAAAAAAAAAAAAAAAAAAAAAAAAAAAAAGAGGTTATCCAAAAATACCATGCTGTAATATACACTGGGTATTTTAGGATATAAACAACCTCCTCAAAATCCTCAAAACATTCTCTTTTCAAATGGAGTTCTTCAAGTCACTGCATAGCAAGAGTTAAATGAATTTTGACATGCACTAAGAACCTGCATTAAAAATCCCACAACACATGAGAATTAATGCAGATGAACATGGCCACTTTCAAACCAGCAGTACAATCAACTTTGATTTTCAATCAGGGGTTGATCTGGAAAAGGGAGGAAGGGGAATATAACAGACAAGGGCTGTACCAGACACTGGTTTACAGGAGGCTGCAAGTCTCAGTATTTCACTTGAGACACCATGGCATGGCCCAAGTAAGCTGCATTTCAAATCTCAGAGTTAATAGAAGAGAAAAAAGTAAGACTCACCAAAAGATAATGCAGGCTATGAGATAATATCATTTTTTTCCCCCCTCAAAATAATCCCATATACCAGCAGAAGCAAAGCCAATAAGGTTTAGTAATTCTTTGGGATATAAGTGCTTTCCCCATCTGTCTGGTGTATTGGTCTGGTTAATAACGTCTAATATAGTTAATTTACTTTTTGCCAGTGATGTATGTTTGACAATTCAGGATCACTACTCTTCTCTCTGCTTCACAAAAGGATGATATTTGTATATTATCCCTCTTTCACAGATAAAGAAAATTATAGAAATGGAGGTTTATTCAAAGTCACACAACACCTCCCTTTAAAAGCCAAGCCTGGCTTACACTTTGGCACTGGAAACTGGGAGTTACAAGATTTCCCCTCCCCAGAGGAGTTTAAAACCATAAAATTGAGAGGCACTTGATTTACAGACTCCATCTACTCCTGCAGTAATGTCAGATAATCATCTGACAAAATAACCTCCTGTCACTTGAAAACCATATTCAGCTTGGATGACTCTTCCTGCAACTTTATAAGTGCAGAAAATCTTACGCCCTATCACAGGGATATGAATTTTGCAAGTTTAGATGTCTTTATTAAAAAATTTGTAATACAGCTTAGAATGGGGAATTTCCTCCACAGCAATGCTGTTACTTGTTTGCATGAAAGCAGCTCTTGGAGATGCTGATCAGGATCAGGTGCTGTGCAAACATTTAGGAAGAGCCAGTCCTGGATGTCACCTTAACTGGCTGGGTCTGCAAGGGATGTTCCCAGGGCAGGTCTGGCTGCTGGGACAAATCTGTGCTGGAGCTCTTTGGCAGCACAAAGCTCCTTTTGAGGCCACACAAGATTGAGCCAGGAGCAAAAATAGGGAAAAAACCCCAAAATCCCAATATCCGTTATTTGTACAAGATAAAAGACGTGGCTCAAGGGAGCAGCCTTGCTGGCCATGCTTTTGTGATGTTCCACAGATGGGATCTCAGATAAAGATCTTGCTTTTCTCATGCACAAAGCAATTTCAATATCCTCCTTTTCACTGAGTAATGGAGATCCAAATCAGGCCCTGAATGGAAAGCATGGCTTTATTTCTTGCACCTTTAAACCCACTGGACAGGTTCTTGGCAGTTTGTTTGAAAAATGAGTAACTTGAAACAAAAATCAAATTTTGCTCCAAGGCCATTTTTTTTTTTTTTCTGGGTACAAACTCTCTGCAGCACTGCAACACCAGGCTCTGGGATTTCCAGCACTTTTTCCATAAAGAAGCATGGCAGGTTCACCAGCAGGCTCCTGTGCCTGCTGCTGGCTCCAGAGCTGGACGCACTGCACTCACTCAGAGTCAACATGGGCTGGAATTTTCAGGATCTGAAGGCAGGATCTTAAAATAATATTTGAGAACCCAGCCAAGGCCTCCCTGCACCCTCTGAGCACTTAGATTCAATGAGCAAGAGACATGCTCCTCTCACTCCCATTTTTCAGCTTTTTTTAAAGTCAGACGTCAGTCGCAGGTTGAGAATCTCTTTTTGCAGATGGCACATCTTTGAGGAGAGCATGGGGCTCCTCCTGTGTGCTCAGGTCTGGGCTGTCTGAGCCAGGCAGGAGTTTGTGGATGTGCTGAGCTGTGCCCACCCGTGCCCGTGGGATGGTGACAATCCTGGGCATCCCCTGGCTGAGCTGCCATGGCAGGGGTGGAGAGAAAACCCAGCTGCAAACCAGCTGGAGAAACCAGGGACAGGGCAGCCAGGGAATGCTGGGGAACAACCAGACTGACTCAAAGGAAGCACATAGCCCCAAAGTGGCAGGAAGTCATTAAATTATCACAACCTTATCAAAGGTGCTTATTTCCCATCACCTTGGCCAGCCACCGTCCCTGCAGAAGCATGCAAACACCCCTTTTTCACTTTTGGCGTGTGAATTCCTGTTACTGCTTTTTGGCTTAAGGTCCTAGTGGAAATAGAGTGAGAGTTTCAAGGCATTTCACTGAGCTCTATCATGAGTTTTATATCTGAAATACCTTGGCTGTAGCAGACAGAAAATGCCATGCAGCCAATATCCTCCTCCCGACTGCCAGAGCAAAACCAATTTTGCAGCTACAGAAGGGACATAAACTCAAATTATTCCCAAAAGTTTATTGGAAAAGACTGATATTTTGCCTTTCCTACCATGACTGAAATTGAAAATCGCAGAATCCTATTTGAACCCTCTTTTATTTTTTATGGATATTAAAACTTGCTGAAGTTGAAGACAGTGTTCCAGGCCCTGGATTAATTTTCAATCCATATTCCAACTCCTTGGCTTATTACCTTGGATAAAACCACAGTATTGTTACAACGAAGCCAGCTTGCAGCAAACCAGCCAGGAAAACAGAATGTTAAAGATAAATTAGTCTGCACTGGGAGCAGGAAAGTTAATCTAAGAAGAAAACAAGACATGCACATCATCTTACTTCCTCTGCTTTGGACGCACCTTATCTCGGCCAGTTCTTTTACCCTGAAACCACAGGTGAGACACATCTTTTATGTTCAGCCCAAACTCACTTCTCCATTGAATGCTAAGAAATTACAGTGTGCTACACTGGGAATTTGGTAGGTGCTTTTTGGAAGATATCTCAGGTTTCACAGTAAAAACTCTTTGGATTTATTTTTAATCTAAGAGTAACAATTGTACTTTTAATTAAACAGGAAAAAAGTTATCCAAGATCTAATGATAAGTCTGATGCAAAGAAGAAACAGAAGTGATTTAGGGAATAGTAATTCTTCATTTTTTATGGCGATTGCAGTAATTCTTGATGATTATTTTCAAAACTTTCTGATTCTCCCCTGTGAAGAAAATTGAATAGGACAAAGCAATAAATACGAATGTTGGTTCTTCTGCCCTCTGTGTACATCTGCAGTAAAGAATCTTAGGAATTACTGAGCTAAAAGGATGAATTGGTCATTTTCCACATTAGCCAGTAATAAATAAAAGTTGTGAGGATTAAAAATAAAAAAATACAAAATTCCCTTTCTTACTCCCTATCTCCTTAGGGCAATGAGTCTCCTTCCAAGATGTCAGTGCTTTAACACCTTGCACAGCTCTCCTCCACTGTTTCTCTGCTGCTGGGTGAGATTGGCTTTGTTCCCACGTGGGAAACAAACACCAGGATCCAAACTTGCCATCCCCTCCTACCCCCAAGCACAGCTTCAGGAGGGAGAAACCCACACCCTCTCCCATGGTCAGGCATCCAAGCAAACACAAAGCTTGTGTGCAGCTCACTAGAGGATGTGTTCCTCGGTTGTCAGGGAAACTCACTCCCAGCGAGTTCCCAGATGCCAGCAGGATCATCTCTGGCACCACATTTTCAAGAGGAAAAAGTGATAAATGAAAAAATATTTAACAACAATGCTGAATTCCCTCCACATGAGCAGAGTGCTGTCTGGAGAGCCACAGTCCATCCTTTATTTATTGGCCTCAGTCACACCTGATGGGGAGGTAAATCCAGAGCTCTGCTCCCAGCAGCTCTGGATCCTCCCAGCTCTGCTCCACATGGATGCCAGCATTCCCTCCTCATCCTTCCAGGTTCCACCACCCCCCTGCTCTGCCCATGCTGAGAACAGTGAGTGCAAGATGGAACTGAGTCTGTCCA
The DNA here is from genome assembly GCF_050655825.1 of Lonchura striata. Classification (NCBI taxonomy): domain Eukaryota; kingdom Metazoa; phylum Chordata; class Aves; order Passeriformes; family Estrildidae; genus Lonchura; species Lonchura striata. Next base: position 4,557,827 of record NC_140720.1, on the reverse strand, counting down.
AACTCACGGCTCCTGCACGAGGCTCAGCAGGCCAAGGAGTGACTGCACAGGGCTTGTCTCAGGTCACAGCATCACTGAACAGTCTGGGCTGGAATGGACCTAAAAGATCATCTCATCCCACCCCTGCCATGGCAGGGACCCCTCCACTCTCCCACGCTGCTCCCAGCCCTGTCCAGCCTGGCCCTGGGCACTGCCAGGGATCCAGGAGCAGCCACAGCTGCTCTGGACAACCCAAGAATTGAACCCAATTGGTTCCTAGCTCAGAATTGTTGTGTTATCCTCAGGAATGCTGCCTTCCTCCTTCACTTGCTCTTGCTGATCCTTTCAGTTCCAGCCCTGCAAACCTGGGGATGAAACCTCCTCAGAGGTAGGAATGTAGAGCAGGAATGTCTCTTTGCCATGACTTAGTCCTTCTAAAAATTCCAACAAAATCCCTGCTTCTTACATGGCAAGAAGTTCTCAGCAGCTCTTTGCTAAACTCTCACGTGCTCCTCAGATGTCCCTGAGTGAAGGAATCAGCCACCTCACACTGCCACAGCTGGAGCCAAGGTCTCTGCTCCTAATTCTTGAATTAACCCAAAGCCATTGCAGGTAACACTCTGCATAACACTTAGAAAAACTGCAAAATGGATGGTGAGAAGTGAGGATGGAACAGCCTGAACAGTCAAATTCCAGCTGCACTATTCCAGCCCAGGGGAATGCAGGAGGGAAAGGAATGCTCAGTGCTGCCTGTCGCTACCTGGACCCTGCACAGGAGCACCAGAGCAGCTCAGATCTCAGACAAACCTCAGAAGATGGCACTGACAGAACCAGCAAAGCTCAGACTAAGGAGGGAAAACGGAAATAATAATGATTTCTTCAAGTCTCAAGGAAGGACCATTCAGGTTTCCAGTCATGTACACACCAAGTGGGAACTTTGATCAATGTGCTGAGCCATTAGCAAGCCTTTAATAAAGCAAATAAATCCAATAAATTTCAAGTCAAAATCTGGAAGAAAATCCCTCCCATTCAGTGAAATGCTCTCTGTCATTGTGGCAGCTTGTTTCTTACATTATTGCATTTCCAATTCCATGTAATTATAGGTGCTATGATAGACTATCAATTTCCTACTTTCCACAACTTAATTACCAGGATGCTGAGAATGTGAAATGAGCAGAGTCCGTTTCTAAGCCCCAGCAAGACCTAATGCTTCACTCACCAGGCTGAGGTTTAATCTTCATGCCATAACCTAAGGCCAGTTTGTAACTCAGCAGCAGAGTTTTGCTGGAAAGCAGGGAGGTGCCCAGTACCAGGGACACCATCAAGGATTCAAGAGGTTCACACATGGATTTCAGCCACTCCTTGGTGAATTTGCACTGCAGCATCACTTCTCTGCAGCAAGGGGAATAAATAACCAAGAAGCTGTTTATCAGCACTCTGAGATTCATTTCATGATGGCAGTGTCACCATGGTAAACTAGGATGTAATTAGTAAAAACCACAATATATCAAAATGAAAACACATTTTTCCTTCAGTGGCTAAAATAGTTATTGGAAAGAAGAGCTGGGAAAAAATTCATAGTATTCCCATTGCTAGCAAAAAGGCATGAGGGCAAATGGGATGTTTCATCAAGATATAAATTAGGTGGGTGACAAAAACTCTATCTGGGACTTAAATACCAACTATTTTATATCTTTAGTTGATTTTCCCCCTAATTTCCTCTCCTCCTCCTCTTAAAATTGTTTCATATTTACCCTGTTAAATACCAACAGTAAGTTTATTTCAAGGATTTGCCTGCAACAAATATTTGTGCTGTGTATGAACAGGATTAAAAATGCCTTTTGCTGAAAGCATGTCCAAGGACAGGGGAACCCCACTCCTGAAGCCCCCAAAGTGCTGGGCTGAGCAATCCTGAGGTGAGCAGAGCAGTACCTGCTTTTACACCTGCAGTTATAAAATATTTTGATTAGAGGGAAAATTCTCATCAGTGCCAGTTATCAAATGTGAATAAAGGGCTGCGTGCAAAATGTTATACTGAATTTTACTGAAATTGTGGATTAAATTAACGGGTTTGTATTTTCTAAGGATATATATACACAAACAATGTGGATGATTTCCCTCTTTTCAGGCCTTTCAGATGAGCCAGCTCAGCTCTGGGAGCTTTTCCCTGTTCTTTGCTGACCTCTTGTGGTTTCTCACTCTGAGGAGAAATTATTTTCTCAACCTCAACTTTACTTACAATAAAGAAAAAAGGGAATCTGAAAGGACAAGACAACTGTTTAATATACCATGGAGCTCCTCAACAGATCTTTTTTGTGGGGTTTGTAACAACATTCCCTATTCAGTTATTTTTCTTAAACTTTTTTTTTCTTGCTGGATTGAAGTTAGAACTGTATGAAGCACCTGAACACATGATTTCTAAAATATTCCCAAATGTGCCAGGCACAAGGTGAAGGTAACCATATGCCCTAGAAAATGGAGACAGTGAAGGCAAAGGACTATGACAGACATTGGGAAAGGGATGGATCTATCCTCAGACAGGAATTTCAGGGGATATTGTCCTGGACAACAGCATCTGTCTGTGTGAGCTGGGAAATCCAGAGAGGGAAGAGCTTCCAGGTCCCCATTTGGCACTGTCAACATGTTTAATCTGTTTAATAATCCTGCAGCCACCTGAGTCCACTTTGTTTCATGCCTTTATTGCCAAACACTCTCTCCCCTGCAACAGAGCAGTGCCTAACGAGATGAAGTGTAATTAAAGAGGCTGCCTAGGAATAATATTCAAGAATTCTTGCAGAAGCATCCTGTGGTGGTGGTAATAAAAATCCCCAAAAGCAAATAGGATGCTACAAACAGCAAACCCCTAAGTGTCAGAAGAAGAATTGCTTTTCTATATGCTCCTCCATTCTTTAATTATGCAAATTACTGCTACTTTTCAATAATAAAAAAAAACCTAGCGTGTCGAATTTGCTGTTAAGCATAAAGCTTATTTCAATAAGGGAAAAAGAAAATTAAAATTCTGCTTTAAAAGAATTTTTAAGGACTTCAGTTCTCCCTGATCTTAGAGCAAATCCCTGCAACCAAATCCCTCCGGCCACACAAAGCTGCAGAGCAGGACTAACTTTAAAACCTTGGGATTCTGTGTCCAAATGTTAATGTGCTCTGAAGTGATTTATCTCTCTCTCACACACACACAGATGAAGGTGTTTTCTGCATGATGCTGAGAAATAATCTGTTTAAATACACACTTTGCAGTGGGACAACAGCAGGATAGGTGTGTGGCCCTTCCCAGTGTCTGATTATTCCATACACAAATACTCACAGTATCTCCCATCTGCTGTGATATCGTAAATTGATTTTTGTACATTTACTTGTTCCTAGCTCAGAATTGTTGTGTTATCCTCAGGAATGCTGCCCTTCCTCCTTCACTCGCTCCTGCTGCTTCCTTTCAGTTGCAGCCCTGCAAACCTGGGGATGAAACCTCCCCAGCAGCCCCACAGGTCACCCCCAAAGATGCTCCTGGCACAGGGAACTCCTGCATCCCCCCAGGGATGCTCCTGGGCTGAGCTCAGGGCTCAGCAGCAGGGAAGGGAATTGGTGGTGAGAAAAGACAGATCATAAACAAGGAAGCATTTTTCCATGAAAAACCCTGAATTTCAGAGTGTCCCTGCAGAAACAGAATGCCAGTTTCCCCGATGGAATTCATGTTTATAATCCACCAGGACTAAACATGAATTCTGCCTGTGCAGCAGCAGCTGTGGGAAACCCTTCAGTCCTTTCTTTGGGTGCACTCCTATGTGGAAACATGAATTAACCAAGGACTTTTGTCAGTTCTATCAGTGCTCTTCAAGGCCTGGATTTCATAATGAGGTGACAAAATTTCCTGTTTCTGCCAGATGCATTTTATCAGGGTGACCTTTGCTCTGGTTTAAAAATGCATTAAGTAGAGAAACTTTCAACTTCCCAGCATCAAACAGGTTTCACCAATGAAACCACCATGTGATTTTATTTTCAAAATGAAGAGGTGTAAAGGATTGAGGAAGGGCAGTTCTCTTCTGTACAGGATTTTCTGAGATAAAAAATCAAGGTTAAGAAAAGTGATTAATTTCATTGTTCTGGTTCAGTGTTAGAATATTTGTTAAAATCATGCATCAATAACATATACAAGTCTTTAAAAATAATGTTTGTTTTTTAAATTAAATATTTTAAGCCTTGAATGATAATTCAAAGTGTTCCAAGTCAGCTTCAGTTGTAAAAATACTACTTGAAGATGATAATGGCTTCAATAATCTTAGAATCTTAGAACACAGTTTACAACACAGGAGCTTCAAATTTTAATCAAAATCGTAACTTAACCAATGTATGAAACTGAAAGTGTGGTTTGTGCCAGTGGCCTTTACCCTACTAAAGCAAGATAATTTGTTAGAGATACATGCAAATATAAACAAAACACATGTAATTTCTCAATGCTGAGATGCAACTTTTATGGCAGTAACTCAGTGATGCGGGGAGTAGTGAAAGGAGCAAAATGAGAAATAAACAGGTGAATTGATATTTCAGGTATCAGAGCATTTGTGCACATGGGCAATATCTCCTACAATATAACAAATAACATCCAGCAATACATGTACTATGTGCAATCATAAAACATGCATGCTCTAAATTTATCTATTTAAATATACAGTAACCATGAGCATTATTTTATCTGTGCAAGTCACTTAAAGTTCCATGAATGTCTTTCAAATTAAAGATGCACCTTTTTCCATTTTCCATGAGAAGGTGGCACTCATTTAACTAATTCCTCCAAAAAGAAAGCCACACTGCACCTGCTTACATTTGATCACTCTTTTTTTTTTGTAGTAAAATTCTAATCTAGGGATCATTTTATGACAAATTAATGAACAAATTATGAATACTTCATACTGAATTTTTTAAAAAAAATTTAAAAATATTATGCTTCATAATATTAATGAATATGAATTATCATTATTATGAAGTATTCTATATATGAAATATTTCATGATTATGAAATATTATGAAGTATAATACTTCAATTATTTGTTGATAACTAAAATTATACTTCAATTTTCAATTTTTTTAATGCCAATTAGAAAAGCTTCAAGTGGAAAAAAAAAATCAAGTGCATCCTTAAAACCGGTGAGAATGAAATTAAACTGAATAAACTTCAGATGTCGGTAAAGGGGGTTGTGTGTAGGAGAACACCAAGGAGAAAACTACCTTGAAGAAGTGGATATTTACATGACAGTCCTGGAAGAGACAGGAGAGGGAGAAACACTGCGTGGTTAGTAACGGGCTGGCACAGCACAGCAACCACAATCAGCAGCAGAAATAAAGGAATACAGACACAGCAGCAGCGGCAATACAGAAATGGGCACAGCAAAAACCAGGAGAGAAATCACTGTTCATGACCCCGCGGGCAGGGCTGTGCTGCTCCTGGCTCACAAAGAGCCCCGTGCAAGAGCAGCTGCTGGCAAAGCCTCCAGCTGTGCACAGCTGGCCAGGGGCACCCGGCGATTTGGGATCTTTGCCTTGCCTTGGTTTGCAACAAGCGTTTCACCTTCACAAAGAAATCCCTGCCATCAACGTCATGTTTTGTATTCTTCACCTTGTGAAAAATGCATGTTTATGATTGGCTTTTCACAAATGGCACAATGAATATTATATATATAATGTTAGAAAGTTATGCCGTATTAATTCTCTTACGTTTTGTGTTAAGTGTAGTTTTAGGTTACAACATAATGTTAAAATAGAGACTGTGTATGTGGGGGATTTTTTTTTTTTTTTTAGGGATGAGATACTCGCTTTGAGGAACACCTAAATCTTCCAAAGGAGAGGAATTTATGGCTTCTTATCAGAAGAAGCGAATTTCTTCAGGCCTCGCTCAGACTTGACACCAGGGGATTAAAAGAAACAGTTGACATACAACAGACAGAGTTTCTTGTTTTAAATAGAATGTATGTATAACCATGAAGGATGTATGACTATGCAACAAGTGTATTGTTTTTAGGGTTATTCCTTTGTTCACAAGGGATGCTTTTTGTGACTTAGTGTCTGAGAGCATCTGGACGTCCGTAATTCTTTGCTTTTTATTGTCTTGTAATTGTCCTAACTCTAAACTTAATTACTCTAATTGTATTATTATTTTTACAACCATTTTATTATTATTATTAAACTTTTACAATTTTAAAAACCAAGTGATTGCTGTTTTTCACAACCTCAAATCACAACCCACTGAGAAAAGCCTTAAGGCAGTCAGCAAACTGAAAGCAGAGATTGGTGCCATCTAGTCAAGAAATTTCAAGTTCTCCAGTTTGAGCCGTGCAGAGTGGATGGGAAACCTCCAGACAACTGCATATGGGAATTCCCCCTGCCAAACTATAGTACAGAACAGATGGAGTCATCTAACAGCATCTCTATAATGCTGCAAACTATTCTCTAATGATTAAATATGCACCATTTAAAAATAGGAATGAGTGCCATGGCCAAAAAAAGCAGCTCTTCTTTTTATATCTCTTTATGCATAATGAGTGTGGATTGATGTGCCAGTGATATTTTGGCTGGTCATGATTTGAGTGTGGCTTAGTTTCTGTTTCCTCAAAAGTAAATTTCATCTCGTCGTTTGCAATTTGAAGTGTCAGCAATGCTATTTCTCTTTCCATGTCCCCTTTGCTGACCTGCCTGAAGCTTCAAAGTGGGAATATATATTGGTTAGAGACCAAGATATGGAAAATAACATATATTTTATTTATTAAAAAAAAAAGAGTAAAGTAACTGCTCTGGGGCAAAGATGTAAAAATAATGTTTCCTTCCCAGCCCTTATAGCACTTTACAGGGACCTGGAGAACTTAACTCACAAATTGACAGAATCACAAGCTTTTCTACAGTTCGTCTTGGGGGTTTTGTGGTTGTGTGTTTGTTTGGGATGGATTTTCTGAATGAAAACAGATTTAATTAGAAAACTCACTGGGCTCTTAAGAAGCCACTGAAACAGTCCCTGGAGTATCTGCTCGGGCCCTGGCTGTGGTAAGCACATTTCTCTTTCTCTCAGGATTTTTCATAAAGGTGCACAGAGAGAAATGAAAGAGAAAACAATTTCTATTTCTGCTCCTTGTTTTTCCCATGTGGCATGTGTTTGGAGAATTGTTTACCTGGGGTGTTGCTTGGTTGGATTCTGGTGAGGATTGTTTGAGCCTGGTGGCCAACCCAACCCACCCGGGGCTGGACTCTCAGAGAGTGTCATGAGTTGTGTTAGAGTTAGAGAAAGTAGTATATAGTTTTAGTATCTTCCTTTTTATTAATACATTAGTATATTAATGTATTAATATACTAACATAGTTATAATAAAGCAATAATTCAGCCTTCTGAATTGACTCAGACATCCTCATTTCTTCCCATTGGGTTCGCCTGCATTTACAATACCTGGCTATGTAACTCCAACATTTCCATAATGTGAGCCTCCAGCTCACAATAAAGACAGCTCTAGGATGTCCTGGCTACTGATAAAAGGAAAGAAATATAATGTTCTTTGAACCTGAAGTTTTTGTGAATATCAGAAAAATGCCAGATTAAGAAAGTTCTGGCCTTCTCCTTTCCAATGAAGCAGACAGAAATGGCTTTAAAAAAATTAAGAGGAGTGGTTAAGATCTAAGAAAAACAAGGCCTGCACTGAAACAGTCTGAACTGATGTACTGATGTTCAGAGAACAAATTATAAATAAAAGAAAGAAAGAAAAAAATATAAATAAAAGAAAGGTTTTTCAGCATTAGACTGTAACAGCAACAAAACTCATCAGAGAATTTTAGTTGTGCCTTGATCTCTGGGGACAGTTTCTGGCCTGCTGAGCACCAGCTGTGCTGCCACAAGGAGAAGCTGGTGGTGTAAATCCACATGTGTGCACAGACACACAGCCCCAGGCTTCTGCCTTGGAAATTCGGGTTTGCACAAGGATTAACACACAAGTGTGGTCAAACAACTGCTGCCCTGCATCCTGGAGGAGCTCAGGAGCAGAAATATCTCTCAGATCCTGCATCACTGGAGAGGTTCCAGGTATTTATAGCCAAGCCTGATCGCCAAGCTCTGCATCCATCCCGTTATCTTCCAAATGAGAAGGTATTTCAGAAGGCATTTTATTTAGGTTCACAATAATGATAAGGCATTTTAGAAGATATTTTCTGTAGGGTCATAATGATAGTGCTGTTAGAAGCACTGAGAGGTCACCAAAATGTCACCACTGACTGACCACTTGCAGCGCTGACACGACATCCACCCTGTTCTCTCTCCTCATGTTCTGGGCTGCAGAAAGGAACTCCAGCAGCAATTCCATGGCCAAAGCAGCTGGAATCCCTCACACAAACAAGACTCAAAGCCAGAGATGTGGATGTGGATGTTTGTCCCCTCCCAGGGTCCAGGGACAGCCCCTGTGCTGGGACAGCAGTCAGAGCTCTCAGAAATTAAGGGAAGGATTTTGTTTCTGTCAAAGCCACCCAGAGAGCTACACTGAAGGGAATAATTAGAACAAAAGAACATCTCCAACATGTGAAGAGTGTGCACCAGGAGGACCATTATGTGTCTCCCAGAAATGCTCTAAAATGAGGATTTTACGAGCAGAATCCCATTCCCTCACAGCAATGTGCTTGGATCACTGCAATTGCCAGAGCTGGGAGTAGTGGCAGCCTGCTCCCATCACCATCACACCTCGTGCTCAGTAAATGTGTCCATGGGTAAGGATTATGACTGCTCTGTTCTTTGTTTAATTAAAAAATTCCTTTATATGGACCATAACAGCTGCTTTATTTTTAATAACATTTCCCAGTGCTGGCAAGAAAAAAAAAAAAAAAAAGAATGGGAAAGATCATAAAACAATTCACCAGCCTACTTTTAAATCAGTTTTATTATTCTGTTATTACTCTAAGGTAATATTTAAGGATCAAGAAGTGCTTTACTAAGCAGGAAAAGTAAAAAGAGCTTGACCAAACTCAAATAATTTCCCACAATAGACGTTATAGAATTTGCACATTTTCCTCCCAAATTCAGGAAAAAAGGTATGATGTCCTAAACGGCAAAGGAATGTAACTGCTCAAATCACAACTAGGTAGAAAAAAAATAGCAGAAGATTGCATTATTTCAATATTCTGCTTTTTTCTTTGACTAGAAAAGTACTAGAAAAAGAAAATAAGTAGATAACCAAGAGTAGATGCTGCAGTTACAAGATTTCCTAGTGTGGGTCCATGGAGGCACCTGGGACTGCTGGGCGTTCCCATGGCAACTTCAGCATGGACAATTATGGAGCAGCCACAAATTATTCTGAATATGCCTGGTGAGAAGGGAGTTCCATTTTGAGATGGCCACAAATAATGCCATTCCAGAGAGAAAATTCACAACTAAAGGTTAAAACCAACTGAAATATAGTGACAGATTTTCTCCTGCCTCCACTTCCTACAGGAGTATATTTTTATCTCTAAGTATTAATAATGATGTATCACATATAAATCATTGAGGACAGATTTGATCACACTGCTAAATGAGCAGATAATACATTTGTTTAGTTTTAGTGAGAGGTGAGATCCACAAAATATGTAGATTGAATACAATTTGTTGTGCAGAAAATACTGCATTGCACCTCTGCATAATATCCCTCAATTTCTGCACAGGCTCATATAGATTATGCACAAAATGAAGTAAGAAAACTCCTTGCAATAAAATATAAAAAGTAAAAAAAAGCACAATCCTCAATTGTTTCTTTTCCAATTTTGGTCCTATTTGTTGGAGAGGATCCATTCTGGGCAAAGGTTGGGTGTTAATTTTCAGCTGATTCAGATGTGACAGAATGGGCCACGAGGACACTTCTCATGATGAATAGTTTATAACCTTCAGTTACAAATATAAGTGAAGGTTTGAATCTATTATTATTTACTTATTTATTACCTTTATAATATTTTATAAATATTGTATTATACTATAATTATATTTTATAATATTTTACTGTAGATCTACATTGAATAAATGACCTAAGAATGAGTGCCAGGAGGTCCAGTGAGCAAAGCAGCATTTCCATAAGATTTGTGTGGCTAAGAGCCACATTTCCAGAAGAAATCTGGGCTGTGAAAGTGATGTGCTAAGAAGGATGTGATGGAACTGTGCAAACGGTTTGAGATTAATTAGAGCTTGAGGCCAAATCCTAAAGCTGCCTGTTGAAATATAGATGCAGGCAGATATTCTTAAAATTTTGATTTAAATAGGAGGTAGCTCTGAAGTAGGTCTTGGAGGTCCCCTACCCACATTTCTAAAATTTAGTTAAAAGGGCAGTCAATTTTCCCAACATCTTACAGTTTTCTAGATCAAGATTTCAGAAATTCTACATTTATTGGCTCTCTGGTCTTTTCTAAGCTGAAAATAATCTTATCCTTCCTTAATATGAAACCAATAAATCCTAATTCTAAAATTTCTCTACTCTTGTGTAGTTTAGGTTTGTATACAGCCCTTTACTCTGAAGGGCACCATTATTTAAGTATTTGATAAAAGTAATGCAATATTTTTGTGGAAATTGTTGTCATTTTGTACTCAAATCAGTGTAGCTTGGCTATCAACCACATGGTCATATATCAAAAAAACAGACCAAGCACTACAAGTGCAAACTGGACTGGGAAGAACTCTGGAGTTATTCCTTCCATAAACTGATAAATAGGAATGTGGTGCAGTGTGACCCCTTGGTCCATCTGTATTTTTAATCTCTTGATAAATTCACTCCCCCAGGAACGTGACAGTCAAGACCTGCAATCTTCTTCCTGTAAGGCTCCAATGCTGATTTTAGAAGAGTGGAAATATTTATTTAGATGATGTCATTAAGTCACAAATAGCAGCATTTTTCTCAGCGCTGTCTACTTTTTCCTTATTACAGGGCACCTAAAATAAGATGCCTGTGCAAGCCAGGATATGAATGATAACAGAAGTAAAGGAAAAGATGATCAGAGTCAGCAGCACTTATGTGCCATACCAGAATAGCTAATAAGTGAAATACCACCATTCAGACATCTGTGCTGTGAATTTTCAGAAGCCATCACAGTGATGCCCCTTGAAATCAAGGAAGAATATTCCATGGAGGGTTCTGCTTCCCTCTGCTCCTTCTCATAATGATAAACTTTGAGATGGGAAAGAGGGTGAAGCCAAACCCTTCAGCCATGGAACACCACACCACACCAGCCCTGGCCTCATGACAGCTCCAGGGTTTGTTCAGCTACCAACACTCTCATTTATCATCACCAGGTTTTAAAACTGTTCATTGTCCAGCTTGGGAAACTGCAATTATTGCAGACACCATGTGCCTACTGAAGAGCCATTGCCACCCCTGGATTAATTCAGTCACTCAGCACCAAGCAGGGTAGCCCAGAACACGGAGAGCCTCAAATGCACAGGGCTGAGGCTGAACTAATTAGACTTTGAGACAGACTAATTATTTCTGAGGCAGAGCTGCCCCTCGGTGAAGCTGCTGGGACTAGGTCCAGTAGTTTTACACGAATCCTCTCAGGATTTCTACTTCACTTCATTGCAGGACATGGATAAACCCTGACTGCTCCTCCTGCAACCAAAGTATTTACAGCAGGATTAAGAATCAACCTCAGAGACTGTAAATTCAATATGCAAACACACTGCCTGTAATATCTGACATTTTTAAGTGGACAATTTTAGTGACTTGTGTCTGTGCTGTCTCTGACCTGAGGAAAACCAGATAAATATCTATAGCTGTATCACCAATATATAAATATCCACCCAATTCCAGACTCTGCATAATGCACAGAAACATGGACAGAATTACTTTTGAAGCTATTCTTTCTAGGGAGGATAAAAACCAAAAATGATCTTGAATAGCAAATGACCTAGTGCAGCAAAATGAAATCACACTGGTCAGATCACGACTGTAAAGAAAGGAAAATGGAATGGAGGCTCAAATACTTCTCAAATGTGTAACAAAAATCATAGTTCATGCTGCAGACATGGGAGCTGATCCAAATGCGTTCAGAAGAAATTGGTGCACCTTTTTTTCCTTCTTGAAAGTTGAACATGTGTCGTTTTTCCTCACTTTCGTGGGTTAACCCATCTTTTATAATAACAATGGAGAATTCTGCCTGATGGTGAACATAGAAAATTGCCATTTCAGGTGGAAAGGAACAGGCAGGTTTGTTTATGCACAACAGGTACATTCATTATGTTTTGGATAAACAGCTGGCAAGGTTGTAAACTGCAGACTGGAATATCTCCAGCTCCTGGCTGTGTGTGCAGCTGGGAGAGCAGGCAGGGGAGAGGAGCTGCCCCAGCAAACCTCTCCCACCCCAGGCCAAACCTGTCCTGCTCCTGGGCTCAGTGGCCAGCAAACATCTGGCTGTGATTCTGGCTGGGGTTCTCAGAAGAGGCAGAGTCTGATCATTAACAAAAAAAACTCATTTGTGTGGCACATGAGACCATCCTTGTGGCTACCAACTTCCCCAGCTGGCACCACAGGAGGCAAGACACTGCAAAAAGCAGCACTTTTCTGTGGATTTTCTTTTTTGTACATACCCAGCAAAATCTCTGATCCTTAAAAAACATCAACATCCTTCCCCACACTACAGAGATGAGAGTTTCACATAAAAACCTTCTGCAAAGACTTCAAAGCTCCAAAGTGTGAACATTGAAAGTATTTTCTTAAAACACCCCAAGTTACAGTGTGAAACATTCAAAGTATAATACCATTGTTTCTGAGAATTTCATTTGGCAAATAATGCAGATATCAGTGATAGTGGATGGCAGATTTTGCAGCAATTGTTAAAAGACATTGAAATTATTACATATACTTGACATAACATATTTTAAAATACCAACTTCTAAGTGTCATAGCAGAGAAGCTGAACTGTCAGGAAAATGATGCCATCTCTGAGTTAAAGCATTTGGTCCAATCTTCAAGAAAACCACAGACACACAGAGCTGTCACAGGGACAGAAATAGGGGCACTCTAACATATGTATCATTTAACAGATTTTTTTTTTTTGTAGTGAAGTGAAAAATAAAGGCAATATTTAGTTGCACACATCTGTGTGTAATCCTCACCTCAAACTTCTGTCGGAGCTCTGCATTTCCATCTTCATCGGCATCTGGAATTGGAACGTTGTAGTATTCACCCTCCTCTTGATTCAGCAGCTTGTACCTGTGGTAGATTTCAGAAAAAAAAATGGTGACTTTATGTTTTTTTCCTCATAGATTCAAAATCTGATTTTGTTGTTTGTGTGTGGTTTCTGTCAATGTCACAGGTATGCAAAGAACTGATCTCAAAGACCTGAAACAGACTCAGAAATAGAATGTATTTTACCTGAAATCAGATTTTTCATCCCAAGGTATCTGTCAAGGCAGTTTAATGGACAAGGAGATTCTTCCCACTCGTCCTGGGGCTTGATGGGAGACACCAACCCTGAGGAGGAACCTTTGTCTTCCACAGCCCTACACAACTGTCATTGAAGAAATGTCCTTTATGAGATATGATGAGTTCTACCCTCTCCTGGCAGGTAATGAGGTGGCATTTTATGAGATCAGTTTCCATGTGCTTTGAATTTGCAGAGCTATATATAACATGATACACTTGGTATTGAACACATCATATTGGAGATAAAAATAAAATTTGTATCACAAGACTGTGTTCACAGAATTGAGTTTGCAGCAGCTCTTGGCTCCAGCAGAAGTTTCAGGAACACCATAAAAGAAAAGGAATTGTTTTATTATCCCCCTTTGATATATATAGCCTGTGTTTCCTAGGTTTAGTTGAACTTCAGTGAATTTATAGCCTGAAACACAGCAAAAAGCTCAAATAAAAGGTAGATCACATTGAAAAAAATTGATGGGTTTAAAACTTTTGGTGATATAGTCTCTCCTCTTTTCAGAAACTCTTACCATCCACTGGCTGGCATTTTCATAAGCTCTGACACTCCAAAAGAGAGCGACCCCATGAAATCATTCCTGGTGGTTCGATCCCAGTCCCAGACCTCTACGGATAACCGGCGATCTTTGTCTGTAGGTTTTAACTTACTAAAAAAGGAGAGAAATGGAGGAGTTGTCAACACCAAAAGAAACGGAATGCATGCAAAGACCCCCAGGAAATCAGGGTGTTGAACTCACAACGTGAATGACTCATTCCAGTCCGGATTCAGGGTAGAACGGATGGTTTTTGTTTTTTGTTTACTTTCATTCTTAGGATCTGGGATGAGCTTCAGTTTGACATAAGGATCTGAAAGTCCATTTGGATCCATGGGAATGAGGTTTTTTGCTTCTCTCACTGTCAATATAAAACACAAGATTACACATCACTGTTAAGAAAAAAATTACATGTCAGACCAGAGCTATTGAAGCACGCTGACAAATAAATAAGATGTGAAACCCACCTGTCAGACTTGGCCCGGGAGAAACTACTTGTTGTAAAGAAAGGTTGTACTGAGTGATATTTATAAGAATAGCAGGGAGCAATGACAGGAGAGAAGAGTGATTCACAAGCAACACACAGCTTCCAGGCAGCTCTCCCTGCAGTGCAATGATTAAATACCCAAATCCATCACTGTAATTTTTCTAAGCAGGTACCAACTCTTTGTGCTTTTGTTCCCTCATCACTCTTGGGTTATACAACCACAGATTAGGAGGCAAATACTGTAAGAGCCACAGGCAGAACACAGGGGATTGCAGGGGATCAGGTGTTTGACACAAGCCCTCTTTGGAAGGTTTCTACCACCGCCCTTCCCACGGATTCACGGCTCATTAGCTGTCAGATGGAATCCTTGGGAGCATTGTCATGACAGCAACCCAAGGAAAAGTGCAGGGAACACAAGTGGAGCTCCAGCTTCACAAAAACCCTAATGCAGCTTTCTACTTTGACAATGCCAAAGCAAGGAACAAAGTGAGTTAATTTATCTCGAGCTTTCCTGATCCCCAAGGAGAGAGGGAACACTCAGGAACCTGCAGCTGGGGAGTGCAGGGTGTCCCAAAGGGTGAGCACAGCCAGCACTGCCCTCCCTCTGGCACACACTGACAACATTTACACATCCTGGAAGAAAGAATGCTGAAGAATAAAAGATGAATTTCCCTCATGCTGTGAAACCCACCCAATCCCAGTTGATGAACTGGGATCAAGCTGGGATGGGGAATTTGGAGTTCACAGTTGGGCATCTCAAAACTTGGGGGCAGCAATCCCCTGAGCTTGTTTGGGACAGAAAACAGCTTCTACCCAGGAATTCCCTTGTGACAGTCAGAGCTGGAGGCTAGAACTGTCTCTGCAGGAAGGCTGCAAGAAGCTTTGGGGTGCCATGGCTCCTGAAGAACTCTGGCCTTTGGGAGCCACTGGAGAGATTACCCAGGGCTGACACTGCCCCCTGCCACTGCCTTCATTCAGGAGGGCTTTCTAAAATTTACCTGTCTAACTGAACTAATCTGAAGGGAAATTTAGGAAAGATCAAGTGTTAATCAACTTAGTATTTCTCAATGAAAAGTGTTTCCTACAGAAACTTGGAATTTAGAACCACTTAAAAGTCAGTTAGAACTAATGCAAAAAAAAAAAAAAAAAAAAGTTGTCAGGATCTTCAGCGACAAATATTTACTGTTTGCTCAAGACAGTGTCCTCCTCTTCCCCCAGATTTAAATGGCATTCTCATACTACAACCCCAAAATTCTAGACCTTTGCAGGATTTCAATCTGTTGTTTCCCAGCATGGAGGTTAAAAGATATCCAAACAACAGAGATATTATTTTATATATATAATAAGAGGAGTACAGGAATGTGAGCTACTGCTTTGGAAGACTCTACTTTAGAGCAGATACTCTGATGTAAATTAATTAATGAAATTAGATCATGCCTGGAAACGAATCACATTGACTTGACCCAACAGTTGATACTGATTACGTTTCTTAAATTTCTGGTTTTAAAAGGAGAGACAGAAAATGCTTATGGACTAAAATTTTAGAATAAAGTGTAATTCTAGTCACTATGTGTATTCTTCAAATAATTTTATCAGGAAAATAATCATTTTGTATTAAAAGAAAAGAACAGAACCGTGCTTTTTCTTGCAGACCACTTCATTTGTACTTTTCTTCAATCCATGTAGATGGATTGTAGAAAATGACAGGGTTTTGCAGTTGGGGAAATGATTAAACAACTCCTTTCAGGCCAGAGAAATTATTCCCATTCTCATTTACTCTAAGTTTGCCCTCTGGGGGTCTTCACACCTGTGGTCAGCTGGAAAAACATTTCTTTTCAACCCATGAAAAAAACCAAAACCACCAAATTTTTAAATTTTAGTGCACTGAAAAGAATCTTCAAACACTTCCATGGAATAACACTGAGATTAAATAACTTATTTTAGCTAAGTTTTTACAATCCCAAAGGGACTAAGAACCATGAAGCAAGTGAAGGATGAAGTGACAGCTTTCAATGAAAGCTGCTTTCTCTCATCCTATATTTGGGTTTATTATTGCTTTTCTGGTGGGGTTTTTTTTCAGTCTTCTTCTGCATGGATTTTGTGACTACACTGCCAGGTTTGGCACAGGAGATACTACTTCAAAATCCACTTTTTGATTTTTATTTCTATGCTGCACTTTGCCATAAGTGAGGAGCAGAACTCTCCACGTGTTCTACAGCTTCCTAAAAATACACTAGTAACTTTTCTGCTAAAATTCTAAGAAAAAAATTGCTTAATTTTACCATCCCCAGTCTGAGCTTTTATGTTTAAATTTTCCCTGCAGAGGCCCAGGTGGAACAGGCAGAATTCTGAGTGATGGGCTGGGTGGATGTGGAGGCTCTGCCTGGACAAAGCCACCCCTGCCCAGCCCTGATAAAAGCTGCAAATCAGCTCTGGCAGCAGCAGGATGTGGCAGCACGTGTAAAATTGCTGCTTTCTCCTGCAGCAAACACAGAAAATAGAGAAAAACCAAAAAAAAACCTCTAAATGCAAGAAAGAGAAGCTCAAAGATTAATTGGGAAGGAAAAATGCAATGCACTAAAGCCAGGCTGCTAACGAAGTCATTATCTCACTGCCTGTTTTAAGATATCTGGCCCATTTGTACTTTTGTCTGCATAATTAATACCCTCAGACATCTTTTTCCAACTGACTTAGCACTT
Organism: Lonchura striata; assembly: GCF_050655825.1. Taxonomy (NCBI): domain Eukaryota; kingdom Metazoa; phylum Chordata; class Aves; order Passeriformes; family Estrildidae; genus Lonchura; species Lonchura striata. The sequence goes on along the minus strand of NC_140720.1, from coordinate 4,540,706 downwards.
CTTTTCCTGAGGAAACAGCGTGATGATACTTGTGCTAAGAAGTGCTTATCAAGAATTAGCATCCAAGTGGTTCATCTCTTCAATGTGCCCTATTTTTAACAGGACAGATCAGGTTTCTCTTGGAGAATTGACATGAAGAAGAGATTCCCCTCCCCACCAAAGGCAACAACTCTTGTGTGTGGTTGAGAATGTTAAATGAAAAATAACTCCACGAAAATAAATCAATGTACAGTGGCTGAATTCTGCTCTAATTGTAACCATAGCAAGCAATCTCATCCTGCTTGGTAATGATTGGTTAATTAAACTCAACACTGTGCCAGAGATGCTACTCTAAATTAGAGAAGGTTGAAGGGAGGTGAAGTTCAACTCAGTTTGGGTAGAAACCTGAAATACTGCATTTCAGTTTTCTATTATAAATATTAACGATGGTAACAATCTCTGTACTGAGGAAAGCAGCTGCCACCAGGAAAATTCATTAACATTTTGTCTAGATTGGACTCTCAATGGGGACTGAGAAAGCCTACAGATAAAAAGACAAGAAAGAGAAGCATGGATTGACGTCTCCAACAAATCCAGTCTTGCTCAGGTTTTCTTCTAAAACCCAGAAAAAATTATCAACTTGCATTATGGACAAGATGTGCCATTTTCCTCCTCCTTGTTAATGGAGATCATAAATGTGTATTCAGTTGAAAATTTGGATTATTTGATGACTGTCCTACAGCTCTTCTATCAAGTACTGCTTTTAAAGCTGCAGTATGCATCCAGGAGCCATGGCTAAAATTGGGACACCCACTTTTCCAGGAATAGTGTAAGGACATGAACAAATACAGAGCTGGTTCTTAAGTATTCATCCTTTAAATAAAAACCTAAATAAAACAGAGTGGGCTGACAGAGAACAACCAACATTTCTTGTAAAGAGAAGAACTTCAGGCAGGATTTTAGGGAATTCAAAGAGAGGATGACAAAGCTGAAAGTTCTTCTATGAGATCGTGCAGATCAAGATTGCACAGCTGCCATATGCAGCTGTGGATTTACAGCTTCTTGAGGTACCAGCTGATAAATTTAGTCATGGGGATGACTAAATAAATGTTTCTGTCCCCAGGACAAAGCTGAATGTTTTGAGCAGGAGTCCACTCAGTTTCTTCACAAGTGCGACACAGCTCCCTTTTTCCTGAATTCCCAAATGTGGATAATAAAGCAGTTTACTAATCCCAGCAACCATTTCTCACCAATCTTTTAGTCCTGCAGACAGCTGAGATGAGCAGAAATCTCTCACCCTCATGCCAAAAGCTGCTTTTAGGAGACACTGCAAGACTCCAGTGGTCTCACCTGGCATGGTATCCAGAGAAATGAAGGAAAAGTGGGCTGCTGTTAGCTCCAATACATCATAAAGTTCCTCTCTTCTCCCAACAAAGCATTTCTAAATTGTTCCAAAATTCTCACTCAAGAAGTTTCTGGTGCAGGTTTTCAGATTTGCCCAGTTTCCAGATGCCTCAGTGAGTGACAGAGGATCCTGCACTCCCAACCAAGGAACTTTCTCCCCAGTATCCTCCTGCACCCCTCAATCACAGTTTCAATGATTTACCTGTTACTGAAAACAGTCTTTCTTCCCATTTTTGGATTTGTACTCATCGCATGCAAAACCCAAAGCTGCCTCCAAAACTCAGCTTTCATTGAAGATTTATTAGGAGATTTTATTAAAACTCACTGAACTCTTCCTTTCTGGAGCTGCTTGTGACTCACGGGTACAACTGACTGAAACAAATCCTGCTTTCCAGGCAATTTTCAGTCTCTTTGGTTTTCATCACTAAAAGGGCTTTCAGAGATGAGACTTTTCTCTATTCCACAACTACTCCCCTGCCCAGTGAAGATTTCTTTTCATATCCCTCCCAAGCCTGAGCCCTGAAAAATGGCAGCAGAATGAGTACCTGCACTGTGCAGGTGCTGTACAAGGAACAGCTGAAGCATATCCTTGACTAGAACAATAAAAAGAATGAAAAAATGTCTCATGAGACTTGATTCCTATGTATTTATTGAGACATTCTCTCCTCCTAACACAAAATGTGCCATCATCCCTAATACTTCTTCCTAAATTCTTCTGTCTGCAATAGATTCTCCAGGTTCAAGTTCACCTGGAAATCTCTTAGAAACAATTCTATGTTAGTTTTAATGGAGATTATCTTTACAAAAAAATACCATCTTAAAATATATGCACTACTGGGCAGGACAGCTGCCTAATGAAACAAAAATCTTACCACAAAATGGATCAAATAATCTGGAAAAGGCTTCAGGCTGTTACATTTCTAATTCTTAGCTTATATAAATATATAGGATCTAGGTAATATTTTTGGATGCATGCAGATGGCCATTACTGAAAAATTAATGTTTTTTTTAAACACCTTGCATTGCCTGTTTCTTCATGGTAAAGTAAATTTAATGAGTGAAGTGGGAAGGAAGCTTTTAGTTACCACTAGGGCTGGCATTGCTAAAGGCACAGCTTTTCCTGTAATGACTGCAGCAACCCTGCAGATTCTGGGAATGTCAGAAAGAAGATATTAGTGAAATAAACCATGAGATCAGTGGTCTTTGAGATGTTAAAAATGCCTCCCACATGGAAACAATTATTTGGGATCCCTTTATAGGCATTTGGTACTAAAAGCTGGTCAAACAGCCAGAATATTCATTTATGTTCCCTTTTAAAATCAGCTGCAGATACTATGAAATGAATGCTAACAAATACAGACACTACCACTGACCTAGAAAATCAAAATAAGATCATCAGGGTGTGCACAGTGGGGTCTTTTAAGGAAGCTGTTTTGAAGAGAATCTTGGAATGTGCCAAAAGTCTGCAGTTTGTGTCCCCAGCCTGTCTGGGCGCAGGCTCCTGCCCCAGCTGCATGACAGGACATGAATATGCAGTGTCAGGAGATGGCTCAGCATTCCCACATTCCTAAAAAACCTGGAAAATGTCCAGTGGGGAGCACGGAGCTCCTGGGGAGATCATTGCTGCAGAGCCTCTGTCCTGTGTGCTCCCAACTCTGCAGGCATCACTCACAGCCCTCCTCTGCTTTTAAATAACAGCAGCACCACTGAAGAATAAAACCAGATTTTCTGACCCTTGCACCTTAGGAAAACACAGTTAAAACCTCCCTGAAAATTCTGGGCTGTGCTTATATGTGTTTTAATCACAGAGTCACCACCATCCTGTCTCTAAATGAGTGTCAGCAGGGCAGATCCTCCCTGTCAGCTGCTGTCACATCCAACTTCCAGTGCCTGAGAGGTCACAGCTTAAAGTCCCAGTTTTGTGACAGCCTTTTATATATCAATGCACCAGATGGGGTTATTTTTCTCCTGAAGGTTATTGTTCTTTCACTATAAAAATAATTCAAAAAATAAAGTTAAAAAAATCAGAACTGTGATTCAACCACCTACGAGCTCACTCAGAAGAGCCCTAAATTATAAGATGGGTCAAGGAGTAAACTAAGAGTGAAAAAACTTTTAGCACACATCAGGAGGAAGAAAATTCAGTGTAAAAAGCAGAGATTAAGAATAGCAAAAAGCACTTTACTATGCTTAAGAGCAAAACCCCCACGTCAATCCAACCTGTGAAAGGGTCACGAACTCAGAGATTTCAGAAATATGCAAGAGTGTTTCTATAAAAAGAAAACTACCACATTTCTGTACTGCAAGTGCCATAAATTATTAATATTCAACTCAACTCCCAAGCAAGTAACTCAACCATTGAAAACAAACCACTGATGTTTAAGAACTACAGCAGAAATGAGCATTGAATGGGGCAGATTGAGCAGCCCTGGAGAAAATGGTGAGATTATGGCAGAGGATATCAATGCAAAATTCCAACTCCTCTGTGAAGAAATGCTGCAGAGCCTCTGCAGCTCCCAGAAAAACCTGGGTGTCCACACTGATGCACCTGGGCTGAAGCTCTGACTTCACTAATTGGAATTAAATGTGTTCATACCCAGGACTGAATTATTCCCACCATTAACTGCATTCAGAACCTGCCAAATTGGAGACTGTGGATAATCTGAGGGAGCCACTGGGCAACTCCTTCCTAGAATTCACTGGGAATTAAAAGCCAGCCCTATTTCCAACATGTTCTCAGGAAAACACTCAGAGTGTGTGTGTGTGTGGGGACTTCTTGGAAACAAAAGGCACCACCAACCCCCCAAAGAAGCAGGCAGAGAAGAGAAATTGGGATGTGCCAGATAAACCACAGGTCAGGAATAGATTAGATTAGATGCAAGCAGATAAACCACAGCCCAGAGCAGCACAGCCCGCAGCTCTGCCAGCCGTGCCCTGGTGGGGCTGGCACGCCTGGGATGCCCACGGAGCTGCAATTTGCCAGCACCAGGGGCAGGTCCCCTTCAGCAGCACAAATTGTTTTGCATGCAATCAAGGCTGGCTGGGAAGGAATCAGCAGGAACTAATTAAGAACCCAAACAGGATGCAGAGCAGAGGTATTGGGGAATTCAACTGAAGGAGTTCCACACCTACAGAGCAGTTCCTTTGAAACAGATTCACACAAAGGCTCAAACCAAACAGTCAATCATTGGTTATTTTTCCTGCTGTTTCTAAACCTCCTGGACATTTAATTCACCTCCTTTCCCAAAGCTAAAGGCAGTGATGTTGTGCCTGGGAGCCCTGAGAACTGCATATTCTAACAAAGGTTTTGTCAATAAGTATTTTAGAAGCAATGGCATTCTAGAAGAATATTTTTGCATTTTGTAATATGTCCATGAACTGGCAATTGCTAATTTCCTTTTCAGTTAAACACACACAAAAGGCACCTGAAATGTCATTTTGGCTCGGTCCATATGGCATTTTTAATGTAAAAACCAAAATAGCAGCTTGCTTTCAGGACAATTGTCATTTTTACTTAAAGCAAGCTTGGAAGTGCTGACAAGCCTCAACCACAACATGACTGTAATTGTTATATATATAACAAAGTTATAGTAAACATTGTTCTTGTTGTCCAGAAACCTACTTAATTGGGGGACGGAAATGTTTTATTTATAAATACAATAGAAATGCCATTTGCAAAGTACACTCGCACCTAAAAGAGCCTATGGAGAAAACCTGTAAAATATCTGTTACAGTTTTTCCATGCTCACCTCTCAGACAAGACCTTTTCAAATAAAACTCTAAACTAAAAGAACCCTTGTTTGTATAATCACTTTGCAATGCCTTGGTTCCACAATGACTTGTGATAAACGCTTTTGTCCCTAAAAGGATTAAAAATCAACTGAATCATTAGGAAATAAGCAGGTTATTTGTCAAATTGTGTGCATTATTGCAGAAAGTTTAAGCCATATTTAAGAGCCTTGCTGCAAAGCGGCTCAGAATAAAGCAAATATTAGATTTTGTCACTCGGATGATTTTTAAATTAATTCCCTCTCATGGTACAATTACTTTTAGAAGCTGCATCACCATCTCTAAAATGCCTCATTACTAAGTGAAACCACCTTCTGCTAATGACAGTACCTTGGACAAATTTCCCCCTCCCACGTTGACAGGAAGCTCTTTGAGAAGTTAAGCCACAATTAAGCATCACTTGGGATCTATTCTGATCCTTTCTAACTAAATTTTATCAAACTTCTCTTTTTCAATGCATTTTGCAGGCTTTGACAGGAGAATATGGAGGTAATTGGATTTAGGGAACAAAGCCAAGGAGGAATAATTGTCACCAGGGTAGTTTGCTGGGTCTGGAAGCTGTGAAAATTCAGTGATGGTCTGATTTTCTCTATGCAAAGGAGATGTTCTAAGAAACCTCCAAATTTCTCCTGCTCTGACTTTGCCCCCAAATTCAATTCCATTTTACAACACCAGACAGGCAGCAATAAAAGCACTGTATCCTGTTCTGGCTTCATGGAGTGTGTTCTGGAATTCCAGGCTTGGGATGGGTCTGTGGGGGGTGTGGGTGTGCACCTCTGGGTGTGCACAGCCACAGGTTATTCACAAATCCCAGAGAAACCACTCCAAGGAAAGGAACTGCCACCCTCCCCTTCCTCTTTTCTCTCCTCCTTCTCCTTCTCCTTCTCCTTCTCCTTCTCCTTCTCCTTCTCCTTCTCCTTCTCCTTTCCTTTCCTTTCCTTTCCTTTCCTTTCCTTTCCTTTCCTTTCCTTTCCTTTCCTTTCCTTTCCTTTCCTTTCCTTTCCTTTCCTTTCCTTTCCTTTCCTTTCCTTTCCTTTCCTTTCCTTTCCTTTCCTTTCCTTTCCTTTCCTTTCCTTTCCTTTCCTTTCCTTTCCTTTCCTTTCCTTTCCTTTCCTTTCCTTTCCTTTCCTTTCCTTTCCTTTCCCTTTATTTCTGTCTCTGCCTCCTCCTGATCTTGGTAACCTTAAACTTAAAGAATCTCTTTCAATTTTAAAACTCACTGGGAGTAGCATTTGGGATTGAATCCCAGTTGCCTTTGTTTATTCAATACTCTCAAATACAGGAAACAACTCCTCAGCTGAAGAAGGCTTGGTGCATCTCTCATGCTCTGAAAATGATGGGCAACTTCCTGAACAGCAACTCATCCTGCTGGGCTGCTTCTGACAAGGAAAACTGACAATACAATGATCTTCTAACTAATATTTCCGAGTTTTTAAAGCTGTTACTACAGATTTCCTTTTTTTTTCTACTTATTTGTATGAACACAACTTCATAGAGTTTCTTGATCCAAAGCCATGTTGTATGAAATCCTCGCCCTTCTGGAAGAAAATTCTCTGTCAGCAGCTTTAATGCACAAAGATCTGACCAAGGTACACAAACTCACAGTGTGTATCACACTTTTGTAAAACCTGAAACACTCCAAAAGGAGCTGTTTACCTGTAACTTCCAGTTTGTCACCAGTGACTTCAGCTTTCAGATAAATCCTTCCTCTCTTCTCTGTGTGGTCCATGCCACAGAGGCTTGGGACGTTTATCACACATTGCTTGTGGACGTTCATATCACAGGCTGTGGACATAAAAATGGTTCAGACACCCATGAGAAGCCAAAAATTTAGTGAAAATCTAATAAAAGTGAAAATTAAGACTAAATGCTTAATTATTGGCAAGACTTTCAGATTACAGCTGCCTGGTTTTCAACCAAATGCCACGGCTGGTTTCCATCTTGCAATACTTTCTGTAGAGAGTTAATACAACAGAACATAGAATAATCTACTCTAGAAAGCTAAACATATCATTAACAAAGTGCAAGGGGGGGAAAAAGTGAAAATGGAATAGAGACTTGCTGGGAATATGATTAAGAAAACAGAGCATTCAAGTCAGCAACGAAAGAAGGCGGGTTTAATTGATTATTAGGTTTTGATAGTGGGAGCCTTCCAAGACAAATTAAAAACAAGGAAAATACCAGACCTTGACTAAAAACTGAATTGAAATTCCAGTCTTTGAGAGTTCACCCAGACAGTCCAAAGAGAGGCTTTCTCAAAATTGCCATGACAAAGGCTCTTCAGCCACATCCAACTGAGTACACCATGTTCTCAGCACAAGAGGTGATTTTAATTACTAAGTTATTACAGTACTAAAATATCCACTTGAAATATACCAAGACTATAAATAGCTGACATTTGAAATTGTATTTTCCAGAGAAACGAAGTAAGAAGCTGTTATCCAGGGCTTCCACTTCCTTTCTAGAAGAGCCCTCTGGCAGCAGAAGGAAAACTTCACTCACTGTCACATTTCATCCCCTGGTGCAGGAGCCCGTAGAGCAGCGACCCACAATGGTCACAGAACGTGGGGCTCCCATAGGTGTGGATCTTGAACTTGTGCTTGCTTCTGGGATCCTGCAGGCAAAACAAACACAGATTCTAAGTCCTGAAAGATAAATTGACACACCTTTAATTTACTTCTTCGAATACCAAAAGCTTTCCAGCTTTGCAAATTATGCTGCAGGAAAATTTGTTTTAGTGTGTAGCTTGTTCACAGCCTTGCAGTAGTACCTGCATTGGTACCTGCATTGGCACAGGCACGTTGCCCTCAATTCCTAATTCTCCTTTTTATGGTGCTGTAAGAAAAAATGCATCAGCTCAGGCTTGTTCCCATGATTTATGGACACTAAAATTCATTTACTGACTGCTCACATACATAAAGTTTAATGGCAGTGTTCAGCCTGTGGCTGAAGACTCACAGACAAATTACAGAATGTTACTGTCACTGTTCTGAAATGTGACACAAAATACAGCAGAACTGGGAATAAACTGCTCATGGGCTAATCTGGAATACATTCCAATGACTGGAAAATCAGGATTTTACAGATGAGATCATCTTGAAACGCTGCAACTTTATAATCTCTACTGTTGTGAATGAAAGGGAATGAATTCTAACGTGGCATATGGTAAATATTTTACAGAGATTGCTGTACCCATCTGATTTTTGAGCAGGGACATTAAGAGTGAGGACATTTTAAGGCCGCCAACAGCTTGGAAATGTTTCCTAATTTAGGCCCAGTGAAAGGGAATACACCCAAATCACTTAAACACTCAACACATCCAAAGGCATCTGCTGTTTCTGTAGGAATAAGGGTACCCTCTGGAAAACCAAGAACATTTATTTCAGAGGAAGAAACCACATCTTCCATATGTTCATCCATGCCAGGCCCATTGCAGAGCTCCAGATGTGCACTGCCAAAACAAACGTGGTGATGGCCCTGTCCTGGGCACACCCTCTTTATCCTCAAATCCTTTATGACCCCTCCCTGCCCCAGCTGCACTTCAGTCAGAACCATCCCTGCACAGCAGAAACTGGGGAGAGCAGCAACACTTCATTAAAAACCACACTGGGCTTTGAAATCCATCCTTGCTAACAGTCTTTTCAGAAAGACCTCGGAAATTATGAAATGCCAGGTCTAAAACACCCTCAATGAAAACACAGCTGCAAAACGAGACATTAAAATGTTTCCCTTCTGTCTACATTTTGTATGATACCTTTGTATTGGGTAAGAACTGTTAAATTGTCTTATAAGTATACTGATTTTTAAAAACTACCTGCCTATCAAAGCTTTCCAAAAAAATTAAAAGGGAAGCTCAGCATGTTACTCAAGAGGGAAAACCTGCTGACTTTTTCCTCAGAATGAAAAGAGCTCTCCAGTATAAGTTCTTTCTGAAGAAATTTGGGAGCTTTGATTAGTAATTCTCACAAAAATAGGACTATGAGAAGGCAAAATTGTGCCTTCAAATTTTACTATTTTGCCATATTACCCTTTGTGAAAGCTTTTAGTGTTTTGGTAGCATTCTTCATGTGAATTCATTTTGGTATTGAGTGTGAGTTTTGCAGTGAATCTATAACCACTACTTTTCACTGTATGGAAGGAAATCATAGAGCACCCAGGATACCAAGTAAAGACTTTACATCACAAATTCAAATCAAAACTTTTTCAAGAATTCTTCTCATTGTACAGTCTGAGACATGAAATGCAAACTGCTACCAACTGTATTTATTTTGTAAACACAGCAAACCTAAATGGAGTGACAGCCAGGGCTCCAGAGAACATCTGTTTCATTATTTATTAAAGGCACAGCCACGGGTCTGGTGGCTCAGGGTCATGGGAACGTGGCTGTGCAGAAGGGTTCTCTGGTGGCTCAGTGCCTATGTGCCTTCCAAACAATTTAAATTACAGTTGGGAAGTTAATTCTTCCCTAAATTGTTTTGTTTAGATGACAGAAGGAGACTTGTTGGCTTATAAATATCTACACTTAAACATGACTCTGGTAAGACGTCTGTGGCTGAGAAGGACAAAAGCCACAGCTCCTAAGAATAAGCAGAGTTTTAAAGTTGTGTTTGATGTCTGGCACAAGTGCTATTTATGAGTATAAAGTAATGGTATAGAGGGGGAGGAAATTATTACAGTCAATGTCTACTAAACACAGTGAACGTGTGTATTAGACTGAAATTATAGAATACTGCCAAATAATTTCATTCCAAACTATGGGAAATTATTACAGTCAATTTCTACTAAATAGAGTGAACCTGTGTATTAGACTGAAATTATAGAACACTGCCAAATAATTTCATTCCAAACAATGGAATGTGCCTGGAATTAAGTTAAGCAGGGGTGTGTGTGGCTTACAAATGTTGTGACATGTAAGGACAATGTTCTGCACCCACTGAGAACCAACAGAAGTGAGGGCTCCTGCCTGACTACAAAGCTCTGTGTGGCTACAAAATCCCAGGAAAAGCATTCTTAGAAAACAACAAAACCCAGCCACATGAATATATAAATAAATCAAGCTGGAAAAAACTTTTGGAGTTTGAGTTTTGAGCCCTGTAGGACTCAATGTATATAATTTGAATCAGTGTTTGTTTTCTATATTGAATCTTAGTTTTCTATTCTTGTTTGAAAATTCCTGCTGTGGGGCCTTTCAAATCAACAATTTTGATATGGATTAGATTTTGTAAGGAGAAGCAAATATGTTCTGACTGTTATTAGCTATTATTTTATATGCACACACACAGTCCTTCATAACAAGAAGAGGACAATGGAAAATAGTACCAAAACTACTCCTGAACTGGAATTTTCAAAGGAAATCTCTCTCTTAAGATCCCTTTAATAGAATATCCTAAAAAACATTTAAAGCCTGCCACATAAGAGAATGCATTCTTCATCAGTGTTTTATCCAATTTTCTGCTTCAATCCCATGTTTTTTGGGGTTTTTATTTTTTTAGTAATGTGAAGTCCAGAAGGCATTCCTACTTAGGAATCAAGTCCAAGACCATCTAGAAAAAGCCCAGAGATCACTATCCATCCATCACAGTTGACAAAAGTTTTTATCTTATTCCCATATTTACAAGGATTCCTCATGCACTAAGAACTACCCTTGAATCTATACCTCACACTTTAATTCCAAGCAATCATATTAATAATAATTAATAAGAATTACTACATTGCCAGCTGTAATTACTTCTATTAACAGCAATTATTTTATCAGTTGTTAATACAGGTTCATACTTCCCAGTGTTAAATATGCATTAATGAATTTATGTGCATCATAGAGGAAATCATGTTGTCCTTAGCTCCTGTAAATTTTCTTCAAAAATCCCTTTTTCCTCAATGTAAACTTTCAATAATTCCCAAAACAGAGCTGGCAGCCCCATTTTGTAGTAAACACAGGGAGCCAAGCCAAGATCTGACAGATGAACTGCCAAATAATGGCTGCTATTTGCAAGAGAATTGAACTTTGCATTAAACTTGGCATAGATTAATTGTGAAACTCTAAAGGGAAAACCTACTTCTGTTTCCAAAATCCATCAAAGTTCTGAGTGGGGAAAGTGGCATTGGGAAAGCAATGGTGAAGTACTTGTTCAGCAGTGATGAATGATGTGCTCTATTAAAATTCGTGTTATTTTCCTGCTAAAAAGTGAATTCTCCAGTCCTCCATTTTTGTAAGTACAACTTAATGCAATACAGTGTAATTAAATGGGATAAAAATTTCTGGGCAATTGACATCACGGGCATTTTTTTGTTTTTCTTTGAAAAATCTTTGCATTGACAAAAATTTAGCTCTGCATTTGTATGCTTTCTATAAACTAGGGTTTCAGAGTCTGCAATGACACACATGGATGTAGCACCCCTATAGAGGTGAACCAGGCATCTACACCCCACACAGCTCTGCAGAAATCAGAATATTATCCATCGGTCCCAAAGCTGAGATGTGATTACGGAGAGGAGCAGCCCCAGAGGGAGGGATCCACCAGGAGAGGGCTGTACACACTGGCACCAGGTGGAACGACTGAGAAAACCCAAAAGTGGAGCAGGAACAAAATAAATAATGAGTTTGCAGAAATTACTTGCCCAGACAGCTCAGAGGGGTTCAGCCAGGAATCCTGCCACACTCCAGCAGAGGGAAGCAGAAGAACACAGAGGCATCTCCCAAAGCCTACACATTTTTCCATCTATCTTCTGCCTCTGAGGTACATCCTGCCCCCCTGCCACCATCCCTGCCTTCTTCCTTTGTCTAGCACAAACGAGCCCATTTCCTTTATTGAACAGCAATGGAAAGCACCCCCCTGTGAGGAGCCATTCCATCATTCCTGTGGCTCTGAGGCAGGGGTGTGCAATAATTGAAAGTGCATGGTTAACCAGCAGCACATGTCACACTGTGCCTTAACACAGCACAAAACAGCTCAGGAGCATTACAGCTCAGAATTCTTCCTAAAAGCTCCCTTTTGATGAGAATGTTATTCCCCCTGATATAGCAACGCCAAACCTGCTATAATTCTGCAGGCATTAAATCACCACACTGCCTTTCATTTTAAAACATACAAGCCCCACTTTGCAGGATGGTGCATCAGTGGAGGTTTCACATCAGGTTATTTATTATTTGGGAGCTCTTTTCACGGGATGCAGCTTGGCTGTGTCAGCAGGGCCAAGCACCCGCCGTGCCCTGGGCTCTGCCCCGGCCCGGGCAGGGCGGTTCTGCCCTCTGCCCAGCGAGCCCCACCTGCAGCACAGGCAGGAGCTGGAGCTGCTGCAGAGCCCAGAGGAGGCTCCGGGATGATCCCAGGGCTGCAGCCCCTCTGGAGCCAGGCTGGCAGAGCTGGGGGTGCCCACCTGGGGAGGGGAAGGATCCAGGGAAAGCTCAGAGCCTCTTCCAGGGGCTAAAGGGGCTCCAGGAGAGCTGCAGAGGGACTGGGGACAAGGGATGGGGGGACAGGACACAGGGAATGGCTTCCACTGCCAGAGGGCAGGGATGGATGGGAGATTGGGAAGGAATTCCTGGCTGGGAGGGTGGGCACACCCTGGCACAGATGCCCAGAGCAGCTGAGGCTGCCCCTGGATCCCTGGCAGTGCCCAAGGCCAGGCTGGAAGGGCTTGGAGCAGCTTGGGATGGTGGAAGTGTCCCTGCCCATGGCAGGGGGTGGAATGGGATGGGCTTTAAGGTCCCTTCCAACTCAATCCATTCTGTGATGCTGTGACCTGTCAGTGCCAGAGCCTGGGCTGGTGGTTAAGGTGCGAGGAAAAAGGATCCTGTTCAGTCATAATGTCAACACATGAATGTTAACAAGGTGTTAGGCAGGAGATAAGATTAACTTATTAAAAATTGCCTATGGTTGGTGAAAGGATTTTTTCGCCTTACCTGAACAGCTATTTTTGTGATCATGAAGAAGCAGAAAATGCAAAATTGCAAGTGTAAAAACATTTTTGGAGCAATTGAGAATTATATTATCCATTACAAAAAAAACCTTAAAGGAGTTCTGCAGATGAGTTGTGAGGTCCTCAGGTTGTACCAGGGCCTACTACAACAAAGAACAATTTTGTGTAAAGAAATGCAAATGTACCAAATTTTCCATATTGCATTTCCATAACAGAATCACAAGATTATTCTTCATCCCCGGTCAAACTTTCATATATATATATATATATATATGTAGTTGCTTATTTAAAAGATGTACAGGAAAAAAAGCTTAACATTTTCAAACTTAGACAAAAGAAAAAAGTAATTCCTGAATGTCAGTAGCAAAAATTGTGGCATGTTTGTGTTTCTACTGAAAACAGGGGTGACAATATATTCCAGATATGCAAAATAGCTTAGAAATAGTTACAAGAGATAGGAGGTCACTGTTCCTCTTTACCAAGGGAAAAGCCCAGAAGGACTGGCAGGTGTTTTCTCCACTTTAAAACACAGCCTTTAAGCATTCCCTGCTGTGACAGCACCACTGAATCCTACATCTTTCTTTGTCCCCCCTCCAAAAATCTTCAGAAGTGTGGATCTGCTGCAGCAGACTGATGAAACCACTGCAATTTGTACTGCATATATTTCCCTTAAAAGAGCTTCAACTTCCCCCAGCGAATACCAAGTTAATAAAACATACTTGAGAATATATTTGAGTGTGGTTTGCTCTGCACAGAGCCAAATCCTACATCCAGCCCACGCTGTCCTCAGGCAAATTTCCCTCTCTGAAGGTCTCCAGCTTTTCTGAACACCTTCCAAGCAGCGACTACAATATCCAGGATCCTGCTCAGATACCACACCTGTCTGAGATACCCTCCTCTGTTTGCTATTTATTTTTGCACTGAGAAAACAAAAATATTGATTGGTGATTTACTCAGCATCTTAATTTAAGAAAACAGCTTCAGCTTTGAAGCTGCAAGAGCCAAGGAGCCAGATGTGTCTATTGGAAATAACTTCCAGGGCTTAAAATATGGTTTCTGTCACCAGAGCTCAGGAGCAAGGAAGAGGAAAAAGTCCTTGTTTAACTGGTCACCAGCTCAGTTCTTCCCTGGCTGAGTGAGAGTGGGAGCAAAGAGAATCTGAGACTCTTGGGAAGGATTAAGATCATACAAATTTTTAATATAAAATGTAAAAATGCTTAAAGCTTGTTTGATATTTTCTCTCTCAGAGCTGCAGTGCAGGAAAGTTTTATTGCTTTCAGAAAAGTGAAATAAAAGATCAGACTTAAAAATCAGATTTCTACTGGTTCAAAATCAAAAATACCCCAAAAGGGCTGAGGCTGGCTGGGATCTCTGAGACTCCTGAGCCCAAACTGGGCTCAGAGTGGGGCAAATCAGCAGGGTTTGGTTCATGGGGTTACTCCTCCCCAGCTGCAAGACACTTCAGAGCTCCAAATCCACCTGCCAAGCACCCAAATAAATCTTCCCCAGGCTGACACACCGAGCTCCTTCCTGCAGTGGAGGAGGACAGGAGTGGCATGAGTGTGCTTTCCTGCTTGGTGAGGAATGACACCCAGGCTCTTTCCAGGAATCTACCTCCAGGCAGAATGTGAAGTTTGGAGTGACTCAAAGGAATAACTTGGAGAAAGAATTCATTCATTCATTCATTCATTCAATCCACTGACACCTGCAGGATGGGAAACCTGAACATACTGGGAGGTGTTCAGAGCATAAATAGAGTTGTATTCAACTCTAACAGTGTAACGTGCTGGTGGGATAGGGAAATAAAGACTAAGCAAAATTACCAAAAATACAGATGATTTAGCCTTTGCAAACCCTGCTGTGCCTCTGCCAGACCTGCACCAGCACCTGAAAGCAGCTGCAGCACACAAGTTCAAGATCCAGCCATTCCTCCCCGGCCTCAAGGGTTGGGATGACATTCAGAAATGAAGAATGATTCTCAAGTGCTGTAGAAGAAAAGTCTTTTAGGATTATAAATGACACCCCAGCCAAAAATGACAACAAAAATCTCCCCATTGTGTTAATAAGACCACTCTTATTTTTACTACTCTAAAGAGAATTAAGAAAGTACACAAATAGAAAAAATACTGTCTTTAGAGAAAATTGAAATTTTTCAATCCACTGTCTCTTCTCAGTAATTGTATAGAAGAGCACAACGTGGACACAGTTCAAAATGATTCAAAGGCAAATTTCAGTCCCCTCCTGGAATTCACAGTAAATTATTATTTTTAATTAAAAGAAACAGGTGGTCATTGAATCAACTGATTTTGACTGCTGCCTTTTGTTCGTGTTCTTGTATAGAATAGAACTGATTGGGTTGGCAAAGGGAGAAGGAAGATCTGCATGACTCTGCTCCCAGGGATTTGTAATTTCCTAATTACTAGAAAGACACATAAATCCGGAAGGGACTCGGTGTTTACTGGCTATTTTTTTCTCATTCTTTTTTAATGAAGAAACTGCAGTATAATTACAGAAAGTGCACAAAGAAAAGATCCTGTGAGAAAATTATTCATGACTAGGAGAAACGGAGAGAGAGTTTGTTTCAGATATAACTCACCATTGTGTTACTGCGTGGAAATCATTTCAATAAAGATGAAATCCAGGGATCTGGATTCAAAAGGAGTACTAGAAAGCCAGACACAGTCTGACTATGTCTTGCTTAACCCCCCTCATTTACTGGCTTTATAATTTTGTAATATGTTAATTAATTTGTCAAACAGGTACACTTTTCAACACAGAGCACCCTTTCCACCTTGAATACATATTACAAAATACAAGTTAAACTGATCAGAAGCAGGAAGTAATTTTAATAAATTCTTGCTGTACAGAAGAGTATTGCTATTTCTCCACAGTTACAATATGGTGAATTGTCCAATATTCCAAATTACAGTGGAGTTTCTATGCTTTCCAATGGATCTGCAACGGGGTTGGGTGCAGTGATAAAGGACTTATTTGTGTGACACCAGGTTGCATGAGAATTATTCTACATTAACATTTCTGTACAATAATTTCTCATCACTTCTTAAATATTTCAGTATATTTGAGTACAAGACCTTCCCGTCATTTCTTAAATATTTCATTACTGGCCAACTTGCTCATGATAGAGATGATACAACTTTGTTTTTCCTCATTATCCTCAGCCAGAGCTCATATCATCCATCTCTTGTTCTTTTAAACAGAAAATGAAAGGAGGTAAAGGCTGAAAACCAAAATCACCTGGAATGGTCCAATTCCCTGCCAAAGTGGTGACCCTGAGGGCAGAGGCATCTGGTCAAACAACTCAACATGTGCAGGAGCTGGAACGCTGTTCCTACAGGGAATTGTACGGACATTGATCCAAGAATTCAGGGCAAATGGAACTGGCTCCAGCCACCCTTGAGGAAGCAACCCCAGCTCTAAATGAAGTTCCCTGCTGGCAAATGAAAACTCCAGAGTCTGTGACCCCAAACCTCCCGACCACAGCCACGGCAACACCCAAAGGAACTCCAGTTTTATTTGTAAAGCCAAACCTGCCTTCAGCTACTCCTCTCTAAGGTGGTTTGAATGAAGGTTTTTACAACTATTAAGTGACAGATTTGAGCTCAGAATCCTGAAATAATTTGCCAAAAAACCCCCAGAGCACAGCGGGAGCGGCGCTGCGAGCGCAGATAGGGAATGCAGCTCGCTGAGCTGCTGCCTCTGCCTCTGAGCTGATTCAACATGCAAGGCCCTGAATAATAACTGGTTCACATTTCCCACTCCTCCTCTGTTTTCCCCTCTAAAATGGTGAAGAACCCAACAATTTATAAAGGCATACCTTACTTGTTCTCACTAAACCCTTACCCACCTATTTACATCACTCCTCTTCTTCCCACCTCCCACAGCAGCAGCTGCACACTCCAGCAGATCTCCAAGGGAAAATATTTTTATGTCTGGATGCATTGCTACCAAACAGGAACATGCAGCATCCATACACACCCAACATGTGCTCCAGAAGCTGAAGCTAAGCCCACTAACTGCTGTACAGATTTGTCTGTGGGAACTGGGTGCTGCAGGAGGGTGTTCCCTGTGCAGTGAGAAGGAAATCCAAGGAGAAGTTGGTCTGTCCCAGGGAATCAAACAGAATCAGGGAACATCCTGTGAGACACTCCCCAGAGATCTGCATCTCTCCTTTACCTCTGTTTCAAGGTAAGAACTGGCACATGCGTTGTTATTTTTCTGGACACGCTCCATTGGAATGCTGCATTGATGTTTCAGCAGATACCACATCCCTGTCAGTCACACACAAGCTAATAAATACATTTTAAAATTTTTCTCCCCTTTACAAAATGTCCCATCTGTTTATTCTGGTACAATGGCAAAACAGTGCTGAACTGAGCAAAAAAAAACAAAACAAAAAAAAAAAAAAAAACAAAAAAAAAACAAACAAAACAAAAAAAAAACAAACAAACAAACAAACAAAAAAAAAAACGCAAACCAGAAAGTTTGAGGAATTTTTGGTTCAGAATCAGTCAGAATTTCACAACTCAACAGCTCCCTCACACAAGAACCTGTGGGGTGGCCTGCTGCTTTCCATTTGACAAACTTTATTAGACAGACATGAATCTGAAACACCCGAGCAAATTGCCTTCAAAGTTACTCACTGAATAATTCATTTTCTTGCCTGATATTTTATACATTGGTTAAGCACCAAAATAAAGGCAGGAGGGAGGGTAAAAGATGCATAATTTAAACCCCCATGTCTCTGTTCTGTTCTGCATCTCAGCTCTGTGTTTTCAGGGATATGAATGTTACCACCTATAAACCAGGCAGACATTTCACCACACAGGCAGTATTTTGTCCTCCAGAGACAAAAATTCCATGAGAGATCTCTACCTACAAATCCCATCAATGATTGAAGGATTTGATTCAAATATGTTTGTCTCCAAGTGTACAGCTCAGTGTGAGAAACACTGCTCTCAATAAATCATAGCCATGATCACACCATGGGAGATGCTCAGGCACAGAGTCCTTGGATGGTCTTTTACATTGTATAACCACTCAAACACTATTTATTTCTGCATGGAACAGATGTTTTTCCATATGTCTAAATAACCCTTCTTCAGAAAAGTAACTCAAGCACATTAAATTTTGCAGACCAAGGAATATAGACATCAGATTTGTTAGTATTTATAGAACATTTGGGATCTTTCCTATAGGGAAGTCAATATTTCACTTTGTAAAAAGTCACTAATCCTACTCCTCTGTATAAAACATAAATAGGCAGCTAAGGGTGAATGTGCAAGATGCTCTGACATGCTTTAGCACTCAGATCCTGACCTTACAATGGCAGAGATCCCAGCCAAGCTGTCTGGCCCATAACATTTTTCCATGCCAATGTAGCAGTTGCTATTTATTAGCCAATTAAAAATTCAGAAAACAATATTGAAACTAGGAAAAAAAAAAAGTTAATGGTGCACAGTAAAACCCTTGAAAGAAGGACAGGCTTTCAGCACAGGCTCCTGATCCACCAACATTTTGCAGCTCTGTGCTTTAAACCCAAAATTCGATGCCACTCTTAGGGAGAAAAGAGTTTCACTGAGAGCACAGTTGAGGGCACACTCAGATTAAAAATAAGAATTGACACAAATCTGTCCCTTGAGTCAAATTTGACCCTTTTGAGGATTTCTAATAAAAAATCTGAACACAATAAGGACTGTTTAATCACATCAGAGGAGTGCTGGGAGCCCTGGAAGAAGGATTTCCTCAGGGCTGCCATTGCCGTGCTGCTCCCAGGGCTGGATGAGCCTGAACTGCTTCACAGTGTCAGGAAAAGTCCTCACAGCATTTAGCAATGAATTATAATGAAATCTATAAATATTTAATGTCTGGCAATTAACTCTGCCCTCTTCAAAGGTAAAAAAAGGAAATCTAGAAAGCCTTCACCAAAGCAATTAGTAACATGGCAAGTTCCTCCCCCAGCTATTTCGAGTGTGCCCATCCCAAAGCCAATCCATGGACACAAATTTCAGTAATAAGCATTTTTCCTTCTCCTTCGTTAATGAGAGTGTTTTTCCCAAGGCTGTTGATGGTAAAGGAGCTTCCCAGATTACACTGAAGGCTCTGGTTTGGAAGAAAGCCTGCACAGAAACATTTTTTGGCACAGTGCTCCCAACAAAGGGAAGGCAAGTTTGGATTCCTACTTTTTATTTCTCAGAAATCACTTTGTGGATAAAAACATCCCTCAGAGGAGTCTCTGATGATGAAGATCTCTCTGCAGAAAACATTGCAGTGTTCACCTACACTAGGACAACATAAATCTTTACAAATATTTCATTTTCCTTGTTATTTGGAACGTAAACTATAAAACCACAGCCAAACTCTCCAGGAATCCTCGTCTGTAACACTGACTGTAACAGTTCTTGATTTTTCAGGTCAAGTAAGACTTTTCAGCAGACATTCCTCTTTCCTCCTCCTCCTCCTCCTCCTCGGCCTGAGAGCTCCCAGTCAGTGTAAATTTATGGTGCCCTCAATGCTGCTGTGCCTGTCATCCATCATTGCTAAAGTTCATCCTCTTGAGTGCTATCAGGTCTGTTTTCTACAGAAAACATATATGCATGAGCAACAGACCAA
Organism: Lonchura striata; assembly: GCF_050655825.1. Taxonomy (NCBI): domain Eukaryota; kingdom Metazoa; phylum Chordata; class Aves; order Passeriformes; family Estrildidae; genus Lonchura; species Lonchura striata. The sequence continues at coordinate 4,520,984 of NC_140720.1, read as the reverse complement.
AAAAAAACAAAAGAAGAGTGAAAAATACATAAAAAAGCTTTAATTTAATAAATAAATAGCTTTGTTTTGTTCTCTTTACAAAGGGGAAAAGATGTCTCATTTTGGCTCCATCCTCATTCCACAAAATTCAGTCACCAAACACGGACTGGGAGTCCCTGCAATGACAACTGTAATGACAACTGTAATTAATTTGCCAACATGAGGTTGGACACTTGTCTGCTGGTTGCATCATTTATCACTTAGATTCAGCCTTTAGCTGGGAGCTCTGATTCTGCCATGGAGGAAATAAAAAAATTGGAAAGATTTCATGTTCTATTCATAAAAAAGTATTCCAGAGCAATGTTTATCAGGATTACAGCAGGCATCCAGGAAAACTGCTTGCACGGATGGCAGCAGGGTAAGGATATGTAATTCTGCAAGTATATGTAATTTTTTAAAAGAAGAAGAAAAGAAACTGCTCTTCCTCTGTAATACCAATCTACAGATTAACAGAGGTTTTTCTAGCACTGCCAGCTAAGCCTTTGTAAGGCTGCATCAAAAACAATTATTAAAATTAATCCCAGGTACAAATGGAATTGCATAATATTAATCCTGCTGAAAGAAAAATCGTCCTTCCTTCTGAGGTGGCCACTCTGGCAACAATCTGGACTTCCACAGCCAATCAAGAAGCAGCTAGAAGTGGTTTTTTAGTTGGAGATTAAACTAAATTTAAAACCCTGGGAGAAAAATGCTTCCATGACTAACAGCACTATGTGTACAAGACATAAAAAGTTAAATGCAAAACAAATATTAATGAATTAGCAGCCAGAAATTACAATTTCAGGGGTCCTTAAGAAAATTCACTTCATCCCAGAAAATGTGTCCTCACCATTACACGAGGCAAACCCAAGGAAACCGTAATGTGTGCCCTCCAGATGAACTTTCACATTTCAGAGACAACTAATGGTTTCAGATAATACTTTTACAATGTGCATAATCTAAATTATTAGATGGCAACATAATGCAATTAGCATGACAAAGCTTAATACTAATATAAATCCTTCTGTTACAGCTTATATTGAGAATTTAATACTCAGGAAAAAAAAATCTGTTCATTGCTCCTCACTGGGCCTTTGGTTTTTAGAAAAATAAATTAACTGATGGTTTTAAGTTTGCACGAAAAGCTTCATCTGTTGAAACAAACCAAAGATGTGCTGCATCAAGCAGATAGGGTGTTTTACTGCATTTTATTCCCTGTGCTGCACAGGGATCAGAGGTTTTGCACAACAGAGCTACAACCATGGTGCAACGTGTACTGCAGTTCCTCTGGTGCAGGAGTGCCTGAGGCGTCTCTGATCAGAGGGGACAGGGGAAATCCATAAACCTCAGCAAGTGGAGAGGACAGAAGACACAAAGGTGTGGGACTAAGCCTCGTGTGACTGCTGCATTTCCAGTCAGCTTCAGGGCATCTCCATCAAATTCATGGTGTGCTTGTGCAAACACAAAACAATACCTGGTATAAAGATAGCCTTTTTTTTTTTTTTAATTCAGATAAAATCAACATCTCGACCTCTTTCCCACATTTTGGATGTTCCTGTTCACTCAAGATCATACCTAAGCGTTAATGCTGTTTAGATTTTTGTTAGTGCTCTCTCCATTGCCTTTTTCTGAGATTTATGGCCAGCTTTAATGCTTTGACACAGTGGCAGGGACAATGACAAAGCACTTCTGTGCTCCAGCACACTCAGCCTTTGCTGGTGCCTTTGGAATTTGACACATTTTTGAAGCCAAAAGTGGTCGCTGACTTTGCACCTCCCATCCTTGGGATTAATTCCAGACAAATAATGTGGGACATGAGCTATGGAAGGGCAAACCTCAGCTCAGCCACGAGGCACAAATCATCCATTCCACAAGCAGGGATTCTGCCCCACAGATGAGGATTATTCTGCACTGCAGGGCTGGAGCTGCTCAGAACGAGCTGCTCGAGCATTTTCTGCACAGGAGTCGCTGAGGAAGGAAAGGCCACGCTCTGGAGATCCTCTGCAGTTATCTGAGAATTTCCAACAGCCCTTCATCACAAGGAAATTAATTTCTCTGGCACCAGAAACACCAAAAACAACCCCCACTAATTGAGCATTTCTGCTGCCATGCAGAGCAGCAGCAATCCCCATCTCAGTGTGCGTTTGGGGCGAGGCACATCTGACCCACCTTGATGTGAACTGGCTCTGACATGCAATCAAAGCCAAATCAAAGCCAATTCTCAGCCTAGACAGGCTTTCTCTGCACCTCTGCCAATTACTATTGCTGTGCCTCAAGATTCTCCTCCAGCACTGCAACATTTGACTTAACATTAAACAACCTGCCCTGGGTTATTGTGAGCAAGTTGACAAAAGTCTAAACCACAAAAAATCCCACGGCTGATTGTGACCGACTGCATCTAGCACAGAAATCTATAAAAATGCATTGTTTAAGGAAAAAAAACATGTAGCTCAGAAATAAGATCAGTTCAAGATGAAACAAAAAGGTAGTTTCATAAAAAATATCAGTTAGAAAAGTCAAGTTAAATTTGGAGTAAAATGAAATATGGTTACAACATATAAAAAGTAATGACATTGTTAAGTATTTATAAAATTGTATTATCTCCCCTAGGATAAACATGGTTTTAAAAGTGGCTAAAACAAATGTGCCTTTATGAACCACTGTTACTTTTAGTCCTAAATTTGTCATTTTGCTTTAAGTTCAATCACTGCCCTCTCCCCTTGCCCACAGTTTCTGCCATTGCCTTTGTGCCTGGCATGTCAATGACAGGATCAGAGACTGGCACCTCTCTCCTTCCATTCATCACTTTCCCATTTGCCTTCAGCACTCAGCATCATTAATTTATCAAGTCTCATTCCCTTCAACTCCCACGGCTACTTTAAGTGTGGCAGAGCATGGTCTTGTGCTATTATTTTTATTTTTTTACATATTTCCTGTCAGGCAAAACAAATGAGGCAACTCTGCAGCAGGAACACAACATCAAGAGAAAAGCTGTTACCAGAGCTTAATCGAAGTTTAAGTACATGAAGTATAAACACAGCTCACTGCTGGATTATTATTATTTTTTTTTAAATAATTGTTATTAATGGGAAGCACCTCAAAGAACCACAGAATTTTCCCAGAACAGGCAGGCATCTTCTCATCTCTGAAGTATATGAACTATCTGTAAAGCTCTAGTAAAGCATTTAGACATGTTTTATTACCACAGCAACAACATTTTTTTCAATAAGTTCTTCAGAAAAAAGAGTAAATTTTGAGCCTGTCAACCAGTAAAATAAATTGTCCAACAGAAAACAACATCAGGCAGTTCAGCACAATCCAGTTAACTTATTAGTCAATGCCAGACACGGTGGAAATCTTCCCCACAGAGTGATCTGGGCAGCCTCAAAGGTCACAGCAAACCTGGTTTTTGACATGCCACATCAGATTCCCAGAGCAGAAGCTGTATCAGCATAGCCAGGGTTTTCTTTTTTAAAATTTTTCAGTCCTAGACCCTCAAAAATAAATTTTAAAAAATGCAAAATAAAGGTCTCCCACCCTTTTTGTTTAATCAATAACAAAATAATTCCATTTGGAAAGCACTGAACTATTTTCCAGAGATTTGACATTATGCAACTGACAGTGCTCTACCAGCAAACCAGTCCATACCTAAGACTAAGAGAAAGAATTACAACAGGTTTGATCAAATATGACATTTATCTGTACAACAGCCACCACTGAGCCACTTATTTCACAGATAAATACAGATGCTGTGAGTCAGATTTTCTCTTCCTTATTATTTTTTGTATGACACTGCATTATAGATAAGAAAGAAAAAGCACCTGAAGTCTCACCCTGCAAAAAGAACAATTCCCAAGTGCTCCATAAATAAAACTCAAGCAGTTCTCTTGATGGAGAGATATTAATTTGAAGTCCCACATCTCTGCATTTCTTTTTCCCTATTATATATGACATGGTTCAATTACTGCACTTCATCTCCAGCAGGGCTTTGGCTGGGCACCACTGTCTGCTGGTGATCCATGGCTGGTGAAAGAGGTTAATAAAATACAGACTTAAACTGTACAAGTGACTTTATCCGAGCACTTGGCTGATCATTTTTCCTCTAACTACAGCTCCTCTGTCAATACATTCACCTCTTGTGTCTGACTGCTGCTCCTGATGCAGCTCAACCTTCTGAGTGAACAATTTCATTTTTTAGTCTGGCTTTAGTAGGATTCAGCCCCAACATTCACAATCAGCACAGATATGCTCAAGTGTCTCTTCAAATACGCAGCCTTGTGGTGGGACTTAATTTTTAATATGCCATGGTTGAGAGGCCTCAGATTAGAAAACAGTATATCACTGAGTCAAGCTTTGATTTTGTAGAGAATAAGCAATCCACTTCCTGTAAAAGCAGTGGTTCTCAACAAACACGCAGAATATAATTAACATAACACAATTAAGCAGTTTTTCTGCCTGCCCCAAGACTGTGCTAAGCAAGTATATTAAACCCAACAGAAAAATGTTCTCATGTCCAATCAGGCACAGTAAACCACGTAAATACTTTTTAAAATCAAAGATTTCCCTGTTAAATAAAAAAAATGTTGAATGCATATACTGAAATAAAGCCCAAAATATGAATGCTGAATGTTTGTGAAGTAAGATTATATGTTTAAAACCTCCTTTGTAGAGAACTGTCTTTACATAAACTGCAGGTTAACAAATGAAAAATGACAAAAGCTGTGGATGAAAAATTCTACAGGAACGTATTAATTAGTCTGGTATTAATGAAAAAGAAACAAAAATCCTTAACCTGAAGTTTCCTATAATGCTCCTTGATAAAATATATATTTGTGCTCACATGTTACCAGTTTATTTATCATGCCCACAGCATCATGAAATGGAGAGTTTAGAGTAAGCAGTCAATCCAATAAAATGGTGATTTATTTGGAAATGCAGGGTTAAATGGCAACATTGATTTGAAACACAACTCCTCCACTCAGAGAGAGACATCTCTGTACAGAGTCACGGAATGTGACAGGATTTTTTGGGGGAAATATGGCAAAGGAACAAGGAACAGAAATTCGAGACAGTAAAACTGAAGCAGAATTTGGAGATGTCACAGTAAGTGGTATGGGAAGAGCAGATTCTCTTTGCACCATCCTATAGGGACTGGATTACTTCTTTAAGTACATAAATACATAAATACATATGTATCTCCTTTCCAACACAAACCATTCTATGATTCTATGATATATCTGAGGATGCTGCATCAAACTGGAACAATGATTATCCCAAGCACACAGAATGAATTTTAAAAACCACCACCACACCCCTGATCTCTGAAAATGAAGTTTTAGCCAGTGGAAAAAGAAACTTTTCCAGTGAATTGGTGGGTGACACATGACTCTGAAATCAGTATGCCTACAAGGAGATACTCCCAGTTTTGGGGCCTTATGATTCCTGAAACAGACATCTGCTTCCAGATCCCTGGGGTTTTGAATTATTTTTAAACTCTGAACAAAGAACACTTAGTACCACATACTTCCAGTTTCACAGCTGGGTTATTTTAAGGAGACAAAAAACTTATTGGATTTTTTTTTTTTAATTTTGCAACATTTTAGCTTGAAGTTATTAATCTGTCCCTGCAGAATTCAGGACCTCCTAGAACACTCATTTTAAATATTCTGTGTCTTTCAAAGATACAGAATATTTCAAAGTCTTCTCACATGGCCTTGAAATAAATGCCTGAAATATCTCACTGCAATAACCCAAATGGTTATTTGGGCTCCCTTGTTAAGGAAGGGGCTGGGTTTCTTCTTGATTAGAGAATCACAAAATGTTCTGAGGTGAAAGGAGCCCACAAGGATCATTGAGTCCAACTCCAAAGGGAACAGCCCAAACATGGATCAAACATAACCTTGGTATTTTTGGCTCCAACCAGCTGAGATCATGTCAGACACCAGAAACCTTAATCTTCAAATCTCCAACTGGAAAATGTAATCCCCATAAACATTTCCTGAGGCTGAGAAGCAAAGACCTTTTATTTTCACAGTGCTCTGTGAGGCACAGAGAGCTCTGCAGAACCCATTTGAGGCAGGGCAGGGGGAATTCTCTCCAGATTCCTGTGGGATGCAGGCAGGACTCGTTTCCTCTGGGTCTAATTACCAGTTTGTAGAACCCTGTGTGTAAAGGTCCTTCCCTTGCAGGGATGTGCTGCCTGGGGACTTTGGGGTGTCAGGCTGAGCCCTCCTCGCTGGGGCTGCTCAGGGATGCTCAGCACAAACCCAAACAAGATGGAATCACTGCTCTGACATGGCTTAAGAGGAAAAGTCCAACCTGGAGGATGCACTGAATCCCCTGACATGACATAGAAAGTTTCCTCCCAAAATCAGCCCAAAAACTAGAAATGAGAGGCAAAACTTGGGCTAATATTGAAAGCCTGCTTTTGCATTTGTTAATGATTCATTACTGACGTGATGATTGTTTCAAAGTTCTTAATGAATTCAAATTCAATTTACAGTAACATGGAGCTTTAGTAAATTTACATCTTACATATTTACAATGGAATTAAATGTCCCTCTTTATTGCAGGATGACGAATTTTGTAGCTGTCTCCAACTTCAAATTGCTTAACAGATGCTCAGTCAGCCTTCACTGAATCACCCAAATAGTCAGCAAAGATTACTGCTTGTCTTCTCTGCTGTTCTGTATCACAAACAAAAGTATTTTTTCTTTTTCTGTTTTTTTTTTCCAGAATAATTCAATTTCTTTTAAAAGATCATTAAAATTAGTTTTAAAGAAAATTATGGAATATTATTGCACAGTCTCAGCATCTCAGGATATGACCACAAAGGATATTCTGGAAGCAGCAAGTTTATGCAAGGTCAGGGCAGTGAATATCCCAAAGGAAAACCCAACTCAGTAAAGCAGCACAAGGCACAAAGTGCTTTAGTGTCAACCATGCTATTAAAGAAATGTTTGCTTAAGACTGATAGTTCTTGAAGTTTGATGAAGAGTTATTTACAACTAATTGATCTGAAGAATAAAAATTTTACTCTCTTTTTCATTCTTAACTCACTCTCCTGGATGAACTATAAATAATAGAAGTATCAGAATCTCAGGAAATTCATTGCTGTTGACAAGACCTGAGCCCGTTGCTGTGTTCACCAGTTCTCACTCCTCCAAGGAGAGCTGCAAAGGAGCTCTGAAGGCCATTACATCTAAACAATTTACCAAACAAAATGATTTTACCATCTGAGGGAAAGGTGCTCAACGGCTCAAAACTTCTGGCAGTATCTTCTGCAGAGACTATTCCCAGCAAGAAATGAAACACCATCTGCATGGCCAGAGGAGGGCAAACGGGATTTGTATTGAAGAGGAATCCCTGAGCAGTCATTCAGGATGAGGGCAGAGTCAGGAGAAACAAACAATTAAAAATTATTCTGTTAAAAATGGACTTAAATAGAGGAAACAAACACTGGAATGAACTAGAAGTACCAACAATCCACTGAAGTGAAATGCCTTGAATCACAACAGAAGAATCAAAAATCCTATTTCATTTTACCCAGAGAAGAAAAGAACTATTATATGTGACCACCACAGTCAATGAAGGCAGGTCATAACTTTAAAAGCCATCAGCAGTCCCCACACTTTACTGGTTTTATCTTCTGCTGTTTATCAAGAGGACATGCCCAGAAATCCCTTAGGTAGGAATAAAACATAGGACACCACCTAAAGTACAGATATACTGGAATAATTCAACACTATTGATTATCATCAGAAAAGTTACAGAGGAATACTGAAATATGTCAGGATTTTCACATCTCCCCGTTTTAGCATCGTATGGAGCATTTGTCAAGTCAAGATACAAAAGGAACATTTCTGTTGGCCAAGTAAAATATTCTGTCTGTAGTAAGGGCAGCTTTGTTATTCCTTGTGGAAAACTGGTCCCTTCACCTTCACCTGCCCAAAGAGCTCTGAAAACAAACAAACAAACCAGCAAACAAACCAGGAAAACCCCACAGCAAAGACCTAAAAGAGAATAAAAGCTGAGATGAAATGCCCATCAAAGGAGGGTGTCAAAGACTGCTCAGACTGTTTGAACTGCTCCTTTCCACCTGATGTACCTCCACAAGGGTTTTACTCTTTTCTTTGCTTTTAAATGAAAAAATGAACATTTCTTTTTCGTTTTCATGCAGAGTGGCATTTTTTTCCCCCAGGTTTTTTCAAGCAGACAGCAAGTATTGTCTCAAGAGGTAACAAGTTATCTTGAAGAGACTCTGCAGACTAATAAAATGCTTTGAAGAGTATTAAGGAGGTCAATCTGTCCAATTTGTTTTAATTGAACTAGACACAGATGGTATATGGTTTAGTTTAATTAGGCTGTAGATAAAGAACATTTCAACTTGCGAGTGAAGTATAAATCACTAAATAGCAGCATATACTTGAAAATATATAAGGCAAAATCCTTTGCTGCCTAACTGAGAAATTGGGGCAATTTCTATCAAAAGATCAAAAGATTAGTCCCATTAGAAAGAATAAGGAAAAACTTCACAAGACCCTACATAAATGATGAGTAAATTGAGAAAATTGAAAAATACATTCTGAGAAACATTTATTTACTACAAAAGTAATGCTGGTTCTTTCATTACAGGGACATAATACAATAAGGCACAGTAATCTATCACAAACTATAGTTACAATTAAATAGATTACTCTACCCATCCATTAAAGAGATCTAATTATGGACTATCATTAGCAAGAACATAATTCTTTTTTTCCCTTTGTTTTTTCGATTACTACCTATTTGTTTTCTCCCTTTATTGACAAACTTCACTTCTAAGTTATCATCTTTTAAGCCAGAATAACATTAACAGTCTTTTAAAAACTGGCTATACTCAGATGATTTTGCACAAGGCTGGGAAGACTGGAGAAATCCAGTTAAAGCTGATTTCCCTAGTCTGCTTCTTAAAATTATTATTCCAGGAAGCTTTTTGAACCAACAGTTTCCTGCCACTGGCTTATTTACAACTCCACCTCTTTTTGAACACAATGAATAAAACATATACAAAAGCTGCAAAGCTTATAAAAAAAAGATGGGGTGACACTGAGCTCCCTGTTTCAGGCAAAAAAGATGGGGATGATGGGCACATTTACTGGAATAAACTGCAGCAAATGCCTGGATGATGGTGCTGACTGCAGGAACAGAGACCCCAGTTCTGCACCTGCAGGAGAAATTTCTCCTTGCTGGGGTCCTTTGAGTCTCCTAAATCCCAAGGACTGCGGGAGGACACCCAAAACCCACGGCAGCATCTCCAATTCTATTTCCTACTAAATGAACTATAAATTTTTTATCTGGTTTTATAGGCATCACTCCCTATCATTTCTCCAGCAGTTGGTGCCATCACCACCAAAGCCAGAGCTCTCCCTGCCTGGGATTTTGTAGGAAATGCTCTGAACACTTTTGTATAATCAACGTTTTCCTGAGGGCTCAGAGCGGAATAGATGCAGCACAGTTTATTTGGCATCTTTTTAGCTTTTCTTGCAGTTGTAAATCTCACACACTCTTTACTTCTGCGTTAAAGAAACTGTTTAAATACCAAGTTTGTAAATCAAGCACAGTTCATTAAGCACCAAAGACTCCCACTGACTCAGATGCAAATTTTGTACTAATGTTAGAAATGCTTGGAAACCCACTGCTTCCCAGACCTTGCCCTGAATTTCTCTTCACTCTCCAGACTTCCAAAGCAGTACCTTGCATTCTGAACATTCTGCAAATCTCAGAATTTGAACTGCAGTTAAGAGCAATTCTCATTTTTACTAAGCTTTCGATTGACAAACAAGTGATTTCTTAAAACTGGAGGAATGCTGAGCCACATAACTTTTAGTACTGCAGTTTTTTTCCATCCAGGTATTTATGGAACTGCAGTGTTTTTAAAATAAATATATGCCATAAATACTTTTAGATATATGACATTTCTGCACAAGTAGACTCACAACTGCATAACAAAAATCCAGTGCAAATAGTAAATATCTTGTATTTTGAGCAGCACAGAACACCCTCAGAAACTCCCACATCAGGTGTTGATTTATTAACCTAATTTTCAAAAGCATCAAGTGCCTCCTTGCAGCTCTGCTGGGGAACACAAACACTAATGAGCATGGAAAATGAACAATATCTGTGTGCACATGCCTGCGTGTGCATGGATGAGGAATTCCACAGCCCCTTTAGAGTAGGGCACATTTTGCCAAAAGGCCTTAATGAAAAAAATAAATCTCATATTCCAGATACCTTCATGCATGACGTTCTCAGAAGGCAAAAAACCCCTGCTGGTTATGAAGGAGGAACTCGAGTTTTAATGTGATCCTTTTGGACCCCGACTTCAGGAAACGTTTAATTTTTGGAAGGCTGCATTGATTAAGATGCATTGGTCTTTTATTGCAGTGAGTAATAACCCAAATTGTTGGAGTGTATCCCGAGAGTATTGGCAAAACAAGCAGTGATGAACCTGAGGAGGGGATGCTGTGACAGGAGCAGAGCGACAGGAAAATGAAATTCAGTGCAAGGACGGCTGAAGTGAGGGAAAATAAAACCCTGCTTTTTTCCTCATTTATTTTAGAACTACTTCAAAATAAACTTCTATTAGAGGAGCCATTTCTGGACTGTTATGTCACTGAAGTGACTTGATTTAGACACAGAACTCCTCGTGAGGAGCCTGGAGGAGTTGGGGTCTGTGCTGGCGCTGTCTCCTCGTTTGACCCCGGGGCTTTGCTGCTGCCAAACAAAGCTCTGGGAACCACTTTGATTTGATTTGAGCTTGTAAGATCAGTAAACAGCTGCACCTTCTCACAGAAGAGCAAAGGATTAGTCTGCAATGGGAGAATAGAACATTTTCTACCCCTCTCTCTAATGCAGTTCCAGCAAATTAAAAAAAAAAAAAAAAGAGGGTGTTTCTATTTCTATTTCTCTTAATTTTACCTCTGTGTGGGCAGGTTTCTAAATAAAACATGTTGAATATGTTAAATATAAACCCATTTGTGTCTGACCAAAGTCTTTGGTATTATTTATGGAGAGTCCCCTTTGTGCAGGAATATTGAACAAAGTCTGTTGATTGCAGAGTTCTTTTTATTTTCCTGAATGGTCCAATCATGCTCTTGGCACACAGAGAGACAAGTAGCAGATGTTAAACAGAACTCTGAGGAATTTATACATTTCTCCTAAAAGTTACAGGACTGCTTTATTTCTAGTGGGTTTGGGTTTTTTTTACTGCTCTTTTATCTTTTTTGGTTCTGCTTCTCCCGAAGTCTAAATACCAAAGTATTTTGACTTCTATCCTCTTTGGTATCAAAGGAGAGTATTGACTTCATTACATTTCAAAACTGACAACTGAACAAGGTCAACATGACCAAAAAAAAACCTAAAAATTTGAGAATACCCACAAAAATCAAAGCCTGTGGTTACTGAAATTCTTATTTTTCTTTCTCAAGGGAAGTAAAATTAATATAGTTTTAATATAGTTTAAAAAAGGGAATGCCATTAATATGCATTGAGGAATTGGACTTCAGGCTTCAGATTTAACAATCCAACATCTCTACTCATAACTAGGTCAGTCTGTAGGTACTAATACAGACCTTAGAAAATAAAAGTGGATTTTGACTAAGAAAGAATTTCATAAAGCTATTTATAAGAAGAAATGGCCAGGACTTCTTCCTGCTGCATGGTAAGATTTTAGGACTCAAATTATCTTTAATTAAATGTAAATAATTTTTGCAGGAAGGCAACAATAATTTTGGATAATCCCAGATTTTAAATGATTGTAGGTGGAAAAACTATTCTAGAATAAAACCTGGGACAAAGAAACTTAGAACCTTCTCCACAAACATTCCATGTATTTATGTATGGCCTATTTAACATAGGTTTTCTATATATTCTCATGCCAGTCTGTTCCAAACTCCCTCAAACCTCATCACTGCAGTAAGATTGCTTTTTATCCTATTTTTGGACAGGGTAAATCAGAATTTTTATACATCTCTGCTTGTACATGCACACTAAAAGGAACCATTCTCTGCTGCTCACTGGAGTCCCTGCCCAATCAATCATAATTTGCTTTTCATTCCAAGAAATCAGACTCTCAAACTGCACCTGCCTGTGATTTTCCAGGCCCCTTTTCCCACTGGAATGACCAAAGTCCATCTGAAAGATGGAGGAAAAAGCTTTTTTTCCTTTTTGCATATTTTTACCCAATCCCTAGTAACAAAGAATATTGACCCCATGGACTCCCAGTCTGTGATTTACAATTCCCAGCATTGCAATTAGACACCAAGTGCTCAATTTAATGATAATAAAGCAATTAGGTAGATAGGAGAAAAGGCAATTTGCAGACCAAAGATGGATAATTTCTCATCTTATTATAACTTATATAAAAAAGAATGAAGACCTTAAGATTCAGGAAATGCCTTTTCAAGAGGGTTACATAGAAATCACCTTTAAAAAATATACTGTTTCTATTAAGTTTAAATTTAAGACTTTCTTTTTTATAAACTCCTTAATTAATGTCTCTGGAGTTATTAATTTACTATATTCTACCAGTACTTCACTGCCAATAGGGTCTGACCTAAATAAATAACCAGCTTTCAAAATACTCCAAGTTTTGGGCTTTTTTTTTTTTTTTTTTTCTTTTTTTTTCTTTTCTAAAAAAAGAAAGAAAAGTAGCCAAAGCCATGCAGACACTTCTAGCAGCTATTTTTGTAGAGGCTTTAATCTCCTTTCTGGTCCGTTCTCTGCTGGTCTGATGCTCCTGTTGCCATAGAAACAGACCTGAAGGTGCTTTGATACAGATTACAATGGTGTTCCCAACACTGAGACATTTCTTTCATCCTCAGTTCAGCAGGTACTGTTCTCATGGGGACAGAAAGGGAAATGAATAAATCAATCTCTGACTTTTCTATCAATTAAGTTCTCATTAGCAGAATTTATGATATGCTTCTGCCTTTAGTTTATGAGCTCAGCACTGATCACTGGTACTTTAAGGACTGAGGTTCATTAATTACACAGGCCATGCCACAGTTAATTTACTTGCAAGGGAACAGCAAAAATCAAATTATGAAGAGAATCATGACTGGCATCGTCTTAACTTCAGCAGAAGCATCAGGATTTGGTTTTTCAGCACAGGTAATGCACCACTGCCTTAAAATCTGTTTGCATCAATTTCATTGGGCTGCTAGAAAAACCAGATCAATTGCAAAATGACACAGAATATTAAGATAACACTTAATACATGTTCCCTGAGGTCACTGATTACTTCAAGACAAATCCTTAAAATCCAAAGGCTGAAGAAAAGCCTGAGAGCTATTTGGATCTCTTCAGAGTACGACCCCAATAATGAACAGTGGAAATTAGAAAATACAAGAGCATTGGCCAAGAAGGAAACCAAACTGTTCCAGGTGATGCAGAGCATCCTTGGTGCTCTCCCAGCAGCTGCTGGATAAATGGAGCTGCAGAGGAAGAGGGTGGCATTGCTCCCTTCCCAGCCAGGATGTCCCCACCTCCCCTCCCTGCTTCTCCTCTCTCTCTGTTCCAGGGTCACAGCACCTCCACTGAAGAGCTTTGCTCCTTCCTGGGAGTGCAAATTGTTCTTTCCTGCCCTCCCCCAGAGGAGCTTCACTGGAGCTGTGATTTACACCGAGGAGCTGAGGCCACAACTCAGCACAGATCAGCAAACTTCTGCAGCAAGGACAGAGCCCCAGAGACAGAGTCCCCATTCCCAGAGATGGGGACACTCTGGTGACACATTAAAATCGCTCTGAGCATATGGGATCTGCAGTGCTTTTCAAAATTAGCCCACTTGTTTTATTCCAAATTAAGATTGAATCTAATTTTGGTGCAAGAACTGCCACCTCAACAAACAGACAGTGCTAAAAATTGCCAGCATTCTGCAAGGCTCTCTCAGTGGTCTGTCTGTGTCTCTTCTAGCTACTGAGTTCAGTGTGCCATAATCACTCTTTTTTATTTTAAAAACCACATAGTTTTGGGGGTGGAACTTGATAGAAATGTCTATGGTGCATTTTACACATGATATCTCATGTAACAAAACAGATTATTAGTAATTCTTAGGCATTCTTGTCCCCTAAACCCAAATATCAGCACATTTACACAGAGTTTAAAGACTGACACAACAAACTTTTGCCAAGGGGAAACAAGAGCTGACTAGGAAATAATGAATCTCAACCCAAATTGCACAAAACTCAATATATTCTTAACAACTGGAAAATAAGTGCTGATGGAATCATGCCAACTTCAATTTGGGGAGTTTGAAAGATTTAATGGTGAAAATCAGCACCCAGGAGTTGCTGCCACCACAACTGCACCCCATCCACAAGATTTCTTTTTACTATTGGGAATAACTTAGCTGTGAGTTCTCCTTTTATAGACCCACTGCCTAATTGTTCTGCAGTGCTAACTTGTGAAAATCTGGGATATTTTTAGGTTCATCATTTATATACATTTCCTAACTGTCTGAGCAGAGCTCTGTTCAGTGATTAACTCTTACCAGTATCACCTATGTTATATTATCTATTGCACAGGAAAGGCTAGAAAGAAAAATATAAAGTCTACATTTTATGATACATCTATTCAGCACTTGCACTGTACTGGATTGGGAAAATAAAAAAGTATACTCCTTATAAATAAAAAGCTATGAACTTTCAAATCTCAGAGGCTGTAACAAAAATCTAAACTGCTCTCCCAGTGTCTCAGGCACAGACTCCATGAACTGAAAGCCTGAAGGGCTGCAGTGGAGGATGTGAGCAAATGTTCCTTGGGAGTCACACACTGTGCAGGCAGCCACCCAGCACGGATCTCCTTCCCAAGGCTGTTCAGGGAGAGGATTCACACAGCTCCTTTCACACTGCAGGGAAAACTTGTCCATGCAAACGGCCACAGAGCCAGTTTGGAGATTGGATTACAGGGAATGGGTGGGATTTACAGTAGTTATAAAAGTTCATGAACCTGTTCCTTTGTAATTTAATTCTGCTTTTGCTGAGGATTGTTCACTGTAGCTAAAAGCCATTTCAGCTGCAATAAAAGGAGCCTGTGCTTTAATTTAGAAATAGAAAGTACACATGTTTTCTCGGGGGATGATTAATTCAAACACATTCCAGCACAAGAGCTGCTTTCAGGTAACCTGGGAAGCTGCTTGCAGCTACTTCAAAGAAGGCATTTAGGAGAGCAGTGCCACAAACTTCTCAGTACAGGCAGGGGTGGGCAATGCCATGAACCCAGAACCTGCTCCCAGGGCTGGAGGAAAATGAGCCCAGTATTTCCTCAGGGTGCACGGAGCCCTTTTGGGCAGGTTGCCTTCTTTAATTTCTCTGTCTCCTATTAAAAAGCATCTTACCTCTGTCCTGGTTCTGTTCAAATTGGAATTTCACTGTCAACATAACCACACTTTGCAATGAGCCACCGTCACATAGCACCATGGAAAAACACAATTAAAACATTACAGAACCAAGCAACTTTCACCCACTATTAAATTTTAGGGCTTTGAAGTCAAAACCATAGGCAAGAAACCTTTATTTCTACATAAACTACTTTGGATACTCTCCAGAGATTCAAAAGTCAGGGTAACCACAAGAAATAAAATGTTTATTTTTGTAAGGAAAATTATCTCTCTGTCCTGTAAAATTTGTTTAAAGTACTTATGATAAATAACAGTAAGAATAAAAATTTTCAGATCTTTCAGTATCACTTACTGCACTGACTGTGGTCATGCGGATTGTGTTATCTAAGACATAATTTTTGGTAAAAGACTGTGATAATATAGCAAGGAACACCATATTTTGATGAAAATATGTTTGCATTGTAATTGCTTTTTATTAAGAATATTACCTACTGCCTGCATCTAAAAATTATTATTGCAAACAAAATCAATGTGAATAATAATTATCATAATTAGAAACCACAGACATAGAAACACATTGTGTTGTTTCCTTAATCTGTAAATAGAGGGGGCTTTATATTTTCTCTGTTTAGGGAATGCAATGAAAATTTGCATCAGCGCTGTTTAAGAATTACTTCCAAATTCTCATAAAGGCTTCTTTTTAAGAGAACATTTTTGTTAATCTGGCAAGCAGTGAACTGCTTCTTGCCAGGTCTCCCTGCATTTGTGTATCTTTTGTGATGAAGCAAGAAGGTTTTCATCTTAATTAAAAACAAAATATTGCTGGGTAAAGATTGTCTCTTACTCAAAATTCAGATTAGCAATAAAACCTGAACCCCACACCTTAGTGAGATATGGTTGGACTTGACTATCTTCAAGATCCTTTCCATTCTAAGTGATTCAATGATTCTATAATATTTTATTAAATTATATTTGTTGCTGCTCTGGTCTCAAGATGTCCAACGTTTATAACAGTTGTTTTCCATTGTAAAAATCAACTACAGAGTTAAAAGCAAATCAGACAAGCCCTGCTGCTGCATTTCATTATCCTTGGAAAAAGACTGCAAAGCTTTCTGATTAAAATCCCTTTCTAACTAGTTCCATAGTAAATCTTAATCCTGTGCTTCCAGTTACTGCCTTTTCTTCTCTTGAGTTTGGTTTAGTTTTTTTAAATTCCCTAGGCCAGTCAAGCAACCCTCTTTTTCCACTCTAAAACCAGCCTCCTACATGTAAATATGATCTAGAAACATGATTAAATGCCAGTGGGGGAAATAAAATGGGAAAAAAAAAAAATTCAGCATTTCCTGGAACCAAACAGAAAAAGAAATCTGGTCAAGACACCTAAGGCCTCCAGGGCAGACCAGTTATATTAATTTATTCTGGCTTAGTACAGAGGTGATTCTTCAAATCATTTTTCTCAGAGCCTCAGCCATCAAATGAGCAGTGTAACAGTGCAGTAAATGTGGGCATCAGCACTCCCTGAGCCTCAGGGCAAACCCAGCCCCCTGCTGCCACTCTGAACATCAGCATTGCTGAATTAAGAGTTTCCCACAGGTCCCTCAGCACATGAATTTTTAAGGGTCAGTCTTTCTCCTCCCAGCTCTAGAATCACAGAAACTATAAAGTGAAAATCACAGTGGAGCCTCACAGGGCCATCTCCCCACAGAGCACTCAGGGAATAGCCACAGCACAGTGGAGGGAAGGGAACCCCAGTAAAAAAAAAATCTTAATTTCTTCTATTGGCAGCCCCTTGCTCCCCAGACAGCACCACTGCAGTGCCACTCAAGGATGAGCACTTTATTCCCAAGTATTTTTTTCCTTTTGGCACAAACAGACATTCCAACCTCAAATTTCAGCCATTCTGAGTAGAACAAGAAGAGATTAATTTTAAACTTTCCTCTTTTGCACTCACCTTTATTAAGGCATTATTTTGCAAGGACTGCCTAATTTCCATTAAAAGTACAGGGCACCATAATTTAACAGTATTCTGATACACAAAAATTATTATTATCTAATGATTATAATTATTATAATTATTGCTCTGGAAAATTAATTTTATTAATGACAGTATTACTCTTACAATTAATGGAAAGGTTACACTGGAGCATTTGAGTACACAAATTAATTGTGCACCTGCACAAAGTAATTTAGAAAAGGATGTTTTAATATTTAAAAATCTGCTAAATGTTATGATAAGCTTTATAGCACACTACATTTCAGAACAAAGCTTGTAGCAACTGGGAGAGGAATAAATTGCTGAATTGTAAAAGGGTTGAAATTATAGTCAAACATTTCAGTAAATTAAAGTATAATATTCTACAATCCTCTTTGTGTAATAGTACCCACTAATGTAGCACAGTTTTAATAAAACATATTTATTTTCTGATTGCTTTTAATCTTCAAACCTTTTTTGAGCTATTGCTACTGTGTAAATGTTGAAAATGATCATTTGGTAACCCAAATACAGAAACGAGGCATTAGGCTGATTTATTTAATCACTGAGTCCAAAAACCCAAATCACAAAATGCAGTCGGCAATATTAAAGACCGTTAACAACCTCTCACAGATTCTGTCACCGTGAAAAGATTCTCAGTAAAATTAAATGGTCTCACACACAAATGTGTGTTCTCATTTCTGAACTTCAGGTGAACAACCCCAAAGAACCATCTTATAAAAAAACCCAAATAATCAAAAACACATTTAAGAGCCCAACCATACATGATGGACACAGCAGAACTACTCATGAGTGTCAAATCTCAGTCAACAATAACTTCCATTAATATCCTACATCACAACTGAGCACTAAGTTAAAACCTGATTTGGGTTATTCTCCTTGTGGTTTTAGGACTGACCAAAGTAAATCAGAAATCATCTTCTGATTAGAAAATGTAGGTAGATAGTTCATACCTACAAATCATTGCTTGTAGGTATGAACTATATTCAGAGAAGGAGGAATTCAGCAGATATTCTTTAATTGTTCAGACCTTTGCTGAAACTGTGGCCCCTTTGGGCCCAGCTGGGGTTTTGCCATCAACAATCCAGATGAGGGATGAGAACATCACCCACCCAGGGCTTTCAGCCTCTCTGCAGCTCCAGGCACTTCAAATACATAACTCCCAAATTCCAAAACCTGCTTTAGCTGTTAACTACATTTACAGAGCCAAATGCCCCACTGCAAAGCTTAAAGAAATCAGGAACTTTCAGAAAAGCAAAGGTATGAAGAAAAACTTTGGTTTCTTGCTCTTGCCTAATGAATGTTTTATTAGTAAGGTCTCTATCAGCTAAACAAGAGATACTGAACAGGGTAATTATACTTCTAAATCTAGCTTTTTTCTTCTGCACCTAAATATAAATTATGTGAAATAAAATGGAAGTTTTAAAAATTCTCAGTTCTTCAACATCTCCCCATATTTAAATTTTAAAATGAGAGAACTTTTTTAATATCTGAAATTTTCCAAGACCCCTTGTGGCTTCTGCCTATATATTGTTCACTGACCTCCTGGCTGGCATATTGAAACAATCATGAGGAGCTCATTAAAAGCTAGCAGGAAAATTCTTCTGGTGCATTTTATCAGAGGAGATAATAGCCTACAATCTAGAGCATGAATATGTGATAAGAAACAAAACAAAGCCATTCAGACAAAGAACACTTGGAATGTATTGTTCCCATAAGCAGATGTTCAATTACTTCACTGTAAAGTGGGATTTATAAAACCCAAAGAAATGTTATTTTTATGTGAACAAATGAGATCAGTTTATTATTTCAGCAGGGTGACACAAAGATCCTGCACATGTGTCTCACCAGGAAGGCAGATGTGTGGAGAGGAAAACCTGGTTGTGGACCAAAAATGCTGCAGAAGTACTGACAGAGCAGGATGGAATGGGAGTAGCCAGACTCCTAGACTAGCACAAACATGAAAATAAAATAAAAACCCAGTAAGCCAGCTGGCTCAAGATTAAATTGTCATTTAACTGGAGCTACAGATCTTTGTGTGCAGTGAGACAAGGACCAGAGACAGCTCAAAACATACACTCTGAGATAAGATAGATACTAAGAAAGCTCAGAAAAAGCTTCAGCCCTTCTGGGAATTGCTAATGTCAAATAAATCCAACATAAAGCAAAGAAAATGAAATGCTGATTCATGGCTTGGTGAGCACCTCAAGGTTGTCACATTCTGAGGACATTGTTCTTGGTCACACACTCAAGCTTACTGCTCTTACCAAAAATAGATTTTTCAGTCCATAAATGTTCACTTCACAACTGTTAAAACCCACTTGGACTCAATTATCTGACGTGAAGAACCCATTGATCCTGTCTGTAATCCTCTCTCATGGGTGTAACAACATAAATCCGTGT
This sequence comes from Lonchura striata, assembly GCF_050655825.1. Lineage (NCBI taxonomy): Eukaryota > Metazoa > Chordata > Aves > Passeriformes > Estrildidae > Lonchura > Lonchura striata. The sequence goes on along the minus strand of NC_140720.1, from coordinate 4,501,191 downwards.
AAAGCAGTGTCTGAAATGTCAATGTACTCACATCAGTGTCAGGCCCCTTGTCAGCCCCAGGACAGGAGAAGGTAACGAACTCATGGCACCTCTTATGAACCACAAAACAGCAAACTGGCAAAACAAAGGGAAACAACAGTTAGAGTGGTTGGTGGTGCAACAAATATAAAATAAAACTTAAATATTTCACGTGTAATCAAGCTGAGTCCCATGTAAAATAAAGATACAAGCCATCAAGCAAACACAGTGATTAAAGAGGAGATAAGCATTCACATTTAAAAACCAAGAGACTGCACAATGATAAATCTTTAATGCTGGAGACAGCCCACAGTGCTCAAATACAGCATGAGATAAGCAGTTCTACAAGGCCACATTTCCTGAATCTCAATCCTGCTCTGTCACAGGAGGCCAAAGTGAGGAATGTGAAGCTGGAATGAAACCCATCCTTGGGTGTGGGATTTGCTCCCCTGCATGCCTGGGGAAGGTCTCTATGAAAATCCTAATCTTCCCCAGTTAATTCCTTCTGTGAGGAACCAGATCTCTCTCTGAGTGAGGCTGTTCTAGAGAACAAAGTGTTCTCATAGCACAGAATGGCAGGAGATAATGGGAAAAGAAAATTAGCTCCTGATTGCAATGTGAAGCCCATTTAAAATTTATGAATGATCTCAGAGAATTTTTTCTTTCTCAGATAAAAAAGCTCCTGCCAGGGGATTGAGGCCATCGGTTGTCACACAGCATAGGACACCATCCCTCCAAACCACAGCAAAAGAACAATCTGCTTGAGGGTGCTGAGTTTAAGAGTCAGTATTCCAGCTTTTCACCCCCACTATGGCCTCTTTCATAATATTAAACATAGTCCAGGTATTTTGAAATTGGTCCACATTTCGATGAAACAGATAATCAAGATTTAAGATTGAAAAAACCTTGTAATAAACACCATGCCATCAAACAGTGAGTCAGGAGACTATAATGAAATGATTTAAAAGTAATTCACAGCTTGTTTATAGGTAATGCATTCTCTGAATACTTGAAATTTTGCATTTCCAACACATAAAAACACACTATTTCCCAAATCTCAAGAATAAAATAGACTTGAATTGCTGAACAACTGCAAACATTGAATTTCCTCAACTTCAGGGGAAAACATATTAAATTTACTAAATTGTTCTAAAGAGCTCATTGCATGAGGCAACTTTAACACTTTTCTTTCCCATTTAAAACAGCCGTGAATTGATTTCATAAATAAAAAGTGAAGAGGGCTGTGGCCAGGTGCAGGTCACTGCAGACACAGCCGTGATCCCATCAACGCCAGCCTGGCCTCATCCCCACCCTGTCTGCCTTTAGAGTCTAATCACCCTTCTCTCCCTCCCAGCTATTTTTCATCAGTATCCCATGCAGAAATGGTTCCCAACGTGGCATATGTTCATTCTTTGGGCAAGGGGAATAAAGTGGGTTTTGCTCCATGGATTCCAGATTAGCTCTGCTGGCTCCGCTTGAGCCACAGCTCTGGCTCCGTGGTGCTGCCCACTTGGTTGTCTAGTTTGTTAATCAACCTAAATCCCAGTGAATCCTGCAATTATCATTTTGATGGTTTGTTTTCTACCAACTGAAAGATCACTAAGTGGCAATTACCATTAATATTACTTGCAGCTGAGTCATATTTTACTTTCAGATTATATTTTTGGTTCCAGATCTCCCAGTCTCAAGGACAATAGACTGATTAGTGTTTTCATTAATAAACCAGATGCAAAAAAAAATTTAAAAATTGGAATCTCGGTATATCCTTCAGAAAATAAAGAAGTTTACGAATTATTTTTGTAAAAGTTGCAAAATATCATGTGATAATCAATGCAAAAGATCTGAGACATATTATGGGAATATCTGGAGATTTGTAGAATGGAGCTGCTTCACCAATGCCTGCCATTCCAATTCAGACCTTGGAGTGGCTGCTCCAGCTCTGCCTTTATTCAGCAATATGTGCAAGGAAAATTGAGTATCTGGGCATCTGTTTTGGGCAGAATTTCTGGAACATCACAGCCACGTCCTGTCTCTGAGCTAAAGCCTCTCAGAGCGTGTGAAGGAATTCATTCAACCAGAGACAATGTCGACCTTGTTTTTAATATGATTAAGCATGGAGATAAAGACATGGGAAGAGAAGCGCCACTGTTTGCTCCAGCCCATGAACTTTAGCTGTGAACTTCCCTGGAAACGATGCTCATGACACTGCAATGGAAAGGACAACTCAGCTGCCAGAGTAAGCAAACCACGGAGGATTTGTCCTTTTGGACCCGGGCTACACCTCAAAACTGTGTGCTAACACCTTGATTATCAGTGTTGGTTACTGAAGTCTCAAAACTGAATTTGTGTTCAGCCTAATAACAGACTTTGATAGGAGCTGAGGCAACTCAACATGGACAGCCTTGATTCTTTTTCCTTTATTTCCCATTTCTAATGGGTGACTTATCTCCAAAAAGCCTGGTTCTTTAATAAGTGATCCAAAAGCATCAGACCTGTCTCACTTTTTGAGAATACTCAAAAGAAAACCAAAGACTTTGACACAGAAATAAACAATGCAACAAGCAACTTTCATGGAATCATAAATCCAAAGGGAAAAGAACAAGTGTCAACTGAAATCCATTGGACAGCCATCATTTCTGTACATATAATTTAACATCCAAATTTATAAGTTGAAATCCAGCCATTGGACTGTATTTTAGCATTTGTTTTTAGTGTTTTCTTTATTTCATGAAGCAACACAGATCTGGAGAACTCATGTAAAAATTTACTTCAGCTAAGTGTAAACGAAGTGTCATCTGCCCAAAATAATGTGCCATTTTTTTTTTTTAGGAATAGAGATAAAAAATAACCTCTCACTTGTTACTTGTTTTGAAGATGTTAAGAGCTTCACCTCACTTCCTGCAACTGTAACGACATCACATTATGTTCACCACCTTCATGTAATGAAAGTTGTATTACACTGCTTTGCAGAGGCTGCCAGGAAATTTGTTCCTTTACACTTTACCATGAGCTGAAGTGAGCTGGCACACATTATGCAGAGTAGCTTGAGAGCAAAGTGGCTCTCGAGGCTGACAGCTAAAATTAAAAGAAAATTATTGAGGTATTTTCATGTTTTGACAGCATGATTTTGATCTGTGGTATATATATAGAATCTGGCTGCGAGCTTCCATCCTCTCCAGCTCTGGACTTGCTGGAGCCAAAGGTTCCCTGAGCCCAGGGAGGGGAACAGGGAGGGATGCAGGGAACAAAACAGGCCTTGTGCTGCAAACCAGACTAACTGCTCACTCCCTGCTGGCACGTGGCATCGCCCTGGCTGCTCCCTGCCCTCCCAGAGAGCAGAAAATGCCAACTGGGCACCACAAAACCAAGGAAGAATCTGGAGCACTCAGAGCATTCTCAGAGAAAACAAGCTGAAGTTTCTCCACAGGGTCTGTGGGATTTATGGTACATAATGGAGGGCAATTCATTCTACCCAGCACTGCTCTGTCCAGGCACAGCACTGAGAAAAACATCTTGTTATCAATAATATATACATATATATATATATATATATATATGTTGTCACTTGGAGTTACAAGGCTCCACTGTCAATTTCCAGCTTTATTCCAGATTATGTGGAGTGAAAAGATTATAATGATACATGGTCAGGTGAGAGTTCTCTGCTAAAAGCTACTGCTACTAATGGCTTTCATATATGACACAAATGGATGGGACCAGAGTGAAGTACTGCAATCATAAATAACAGAAACAGAAGCAATCTTCCCTATTAGATGATCTATAAAGAAGAAAAGCCATTGCTGAGCCCACACATCTCTCAGCCATATCTCTGAAGATCTCCACAATCACAAGGGGTAGAACAAGAAGAATAAGGCGTAAAAAATATCAAAAGTCACATGCTTTACAACTGAGAACTATTAGAAAAGGTCAAGAGATTTATTTATTTTTTTTTAAATCACTTGTAAACTCCCACTTTTGGAAGAAAAAGAACAGAGTAGGTGAGGCTTTCTACTAGATATAAATAGCTCTACTACACCACAGTATTTATTTATTTATTCAGTAAAACAAATTCAGCTGTATTTGCCAGAGAGCCAACTGAACTGCCAGTTACCATCTACAAAGAAATCAGTGAGCCTTTTTCAAGTCATCTTTGACTTATTTTTGTAATCATACAATTATTAAGGTTGGAAAAGAACACCAAAACCATCAAGTCCAACCATAAAACAAATACCACTCTACCCACTGACCAATAGTCAAGACTATTGTCCCAACTCAAACAGATAACATTTTAACCAGTGTAGAAATCACACCTTTTCCTATGTAAACCAGCCCCAAAGCTGTGGCTCCACTGCCATGGCATTACTGGGTGTCCCACAACAACAGGCACATAATTTGTTTCCAGGTTTCAGGCATTGATTATTCCACAGTGTTGCAGTAAGGTAGAAAAATCATTTAAAAAGGCTCCATATAATCAAGCCTGATCTCCTAAAATCAGTGCCTGGCCTTGTCAAGGTAGCCTTTGCAATTTCACAAGTGAAAGCAATCCTGGTGTGAGCAGTTCATTAACAGAACAATTTATTCCTGGGTGAAAGCCAACTAGCATCTGTATAAACTCTTTTTATACTGTTAGTTGGAAAAATAAAAACTGTCTCTCACAAACAACTTTTCCTGCAGGTACACCCCGGGGGTTTGAGTGACCAATCAATACAGGATAACAACTTGTTACTAACCAAGAAAATAATTGGAAAGAAAGCTCCTGGCCAATTAGAGTCACCCATGAGGTCTGTAAAACTGTATAAAAATGAGTTATGTGAATAAAGAATGGGCTTTTTCCACCATGAGGAAAATGGAGTCCCATGTGATTTATTCCCATAGCAGGGGAAGCAGCACTGGAGGTCTCGTGGGCAGCAAGAGGGAAATAACTCCGTGCACACTCTGTTGTTGGGTTCCTGCCTTGGGGCTTTTAAATCAGAACTGGACCAAGGAGTTCCCAGAGAGGTTCAGGAAGAACAAAACTCTCCCTGGGTTACTCTCAGAGGGCTCAGAGGGGTGTGGAGCAGGGAGCCATGGCTGTGCTGCTGCTCCACACGCTTGGCATTCTCACTGAGGCCACAGAATCTCCCCAGGGGCCCAACTCCGTGGCTGCCCTGTGTCTTCTGCACAGCACTAAGCAATGAATGAATGAATGAATGAATGAATGTGCCACATGGCATGTGTTAGATCATCCTGAGATTAAATATAGCAATTACAATAAACAGAAATACAGTAGTACTTAAAAATAGACAAACCAATTAAATCCCAACTACATTTGTTGTTTAAATAAGTACTGTTTAAATAAGTTTACTAGGAATAGATAAAAAAGAAGAGTAGCAATTAAGATATAGGATGTAGCAATATTTGTCCTCCTCCTCTTCTGAACATATATAACTTGTAAAAACATAATGAATCCCTTTTACAGGGATTTAAATATAAGCAAGGCTGTAGATTATAAAGCAATGACAAGTCACAAGCAGCCCTAACTTTTACTGCTACCAACATACTGAATCCACTGAGAATTTTTAAAAACTGAATTACCCTAACTTTTCCAGCATATATAATTTATAATACACCAGCTTGCTTTTGTGCCAGCGTTTCACCCCATCTAGAAGGAAGTGCTGTCTCAGGAGAGTAGCCAGGCTAACACTTACAACTGCTTTATGCAATCTTTCCACTTGGCATTTCCCACTCCTTTCTGACTAAACCAGCCTGGAGCCCAGCAAGACACAGTCTGTTCCAAGCTAAGACAGAGAATAAGAAAAACAATGTCTCTGCCCATCACCTTAACCTAAGCTTCTTAAAGCTCTTTTGTGAGCCCACAAGGTCACACAGCACCTTCTTTCTGCACTAATCTGTCTATGGCTACACATTCCCTTGCTCGTGGGCTACCTTCATTTTCATTGTTGTTTCCGCAAAACTCAAGCTACCTTCTCAAAAATCTACCCTAGGGCAAGGTACAGAAATACATGAAATCAATATTGATAAATTGTTATTTCTATTTCTAAAGCTCCTGCTAATAATTGTCTACCTGCTAATAATTGCTCTGCCTAATCTCAAGTTCATACCTCTGACCTTGCTGCAGATTTTCTGCTTGGTCAAGTTCAATTAGACTAAAAAAACTCAGGTGGAGGACAGAAATATGACCACTGTAAACTCTGCTGTTTAATTTAATTTTTTTTTTTTTATATTATTTGAGAGAAAGTAACGGTTAAATGCAACAATATCTTATTTGTGTGAAAGGATTATACATATCCTCTGGACAGTCTTAACTACTCAGGTCATTAACTCCTTTACACTAAGTAGAAAACAGATGGATGTCTCTGATAAGCTGGCTTTGCAAGCTCCACAACAGTGTGAAAATACAGGCTGTGTGCCTGGCAGGGAATGCATATGCATTTACATTTACCCAAACAACTTTGGCAGAACTGGCAGTACCGTGGGATAAAATGATAAATATATACCTGCACATTTTAAATTAGAAATTTATACCTAACACGCTTTTGAAGCAGTTTGGATTTAGTAAAATACCTCACATAGCACATTCAAATCTGTCTGAATACTATATTCAGATACATATTATACCAGATTTGTAATTTCTGCCTTCCATACAGGAAAAAGAAGGTACTTGATATATTTTATTCTACTGAAACTGCAGCACAATATTTGCAAAACTGAAGAAGAGTTTCAAAATATTAAAGGATGTAATGTAATATGAAATATTCAGTGCTGTTTCAATCTACTTGTTAATTATATACTTTCTGAGACAGACCTCTGTTTCCATGTAAAGCCCTTGCTAAAATTTCACAAAACCATTAATCTCCCTCCTTTGAGGTGTCCCATTTTATAAATGAATAATAACCCAGAAACCATCTATCAAAACCAGTGCTGAAATACCTATTTTGAGAACTCGTACCAACAAAAAAGGTGACCCACAATCATAGACTTTTTCTATCTCTTCTGCAGTTTGAATTCACTTCAGCTGAAGAAGCTGCTGCTGTAAATGTGTTTTCTGCAGCCACAAAGCCCCTCTGGGTGCTGCTCTCATCTGCTCTGGAGCTGGGCACAGGCACAGCAGTGAGGAATTAAAGAGCTAGCACAATAGCAGAGCCCAGAACTGCTTCCTGAGAACGCTGAGCAGTTGTTCTTCAGATGTCTCAGCTATTTCAGCAGTGACCCCAATTGCAGAAATGGGATGTTTAAACAGAGCAGCTCTTTCAGTTTGAGGCATCACCCAGCACAAAACCCAAGGGGCTGGGAGAGGGAGCAGGAGGAAGCAGCTCATATTAAAATGACGTATTTTAAGGCTGTATGAAACGATGGGATACAAGCTGAAACCAACTCTCCAGAGCAGAATGCAGCTGTTGGGTTGCATTTTGTTCTGTAATACAGCTGGAATCCCAGACACTGACAGCAAGCAAAGAGCTTTTGGAAAATCACAGTGGCAGCCTCTACAAGAGAATCTCCCACAGCATGAAAAATGAGGTGCTCAGTGAGTAAACCATCTCTGGAGCCAAGAGCAAGTGCAGTGGCTTTGCTCTTGCAGGAGCAGCCACGGTGCCACGGTGCCTTCTCCCAGCTCTGCCCCGCACCCCGGGCCAGGACCAGCTGGGCAGAGCCCAGGAGCTGCCAGAGCTGCTCCCCGCTGCCAGCCGAGCTGAAACAGCTCTGGTCACTCGGGGAATGCAGGAACACAAGTTTCTGAAAGACTTATGTGGCTTCTTAATCTTTCACCTGATGTTAAATCACCCCACAGTCAACTGAACGCGGCCTGGGCCGCGCTCCCAGGGAATGGCTGAACCCCCCAAGAGCTCCGGGTGTGGAAAACTGATGGAATAAGGAAAGCACACTCATACAGCTCGAGGGTCTACCATGAACCCTTTAGCAGCGACCTTATAGATTGTTGTTCCCAGCATCCCATCCTCATCTTAATTCACAACCATAAACCAAAGCATTTCCTGGGAGTACGATTTGTAAGGACACCAACACAATAAGGGAGATGCCAGAGCTGAATGCTGAACATTAAAGTATTTTGGGGTATTATGAATTTAAGCTTTCAGTTGTGTTTGAGAAGCCCTATAACGTGCTAACAAAATTAATGAACCTCCCTTGCCAGCAAACACAAGCCACACACTAATTTCATTATTGCCAAATAATGTTTATTTTTCTTCAGGGTGGCAAGAAGTGAGACTAGGATGACACTGAACAAGCTGTTAGAGATATGAACAGAGCCATACCCTAAGCACTGAACCACAAGAAATAAACTTCCTGCAATACCTGTTAGGACACAATCCTGACTGGAGATTTGTATGAGGAGAGCTGAGAGGCTCCAAGGTGATCAGCAGATGACTTTGGATGTGAAGTGATCCCCTGGAAGGTGCAAAGGAGGGGGTGGGATGATGTCAGAAGATGTCACACAGCAGCAATTCGTGTTGCTCTAAGGTAATGAGCCTCTCACCTCCTCTCCTCTCCAGGTTTTTGGATGACTACAACCTCACAGAGCCAGCAGCCTCCTGCCATCCCTGCCCTGAGGCCTCCACACATTCCATTCCAAGAAAACAGAAACACACATTATTTTGGTTTGTTTTGCCAGTAATTATTCTCTGCCTGTCTAAACCTACCAAAAGTGTGTCTTGAATAGAGAAAATTATTTTAAAACAGGAAGGTTCAAAAGACACAGCTGAAATTTTCAAAGGATATGGAGGAAAAAGATCAAATTCAGCTCCTTTTGCACATAATGGTTACTAATAAAACCAACTGATAATTCCTGGTTACTAATAAAAAACAGATACTAACTCCTTTAGACACCTTTCTCAAAGAATTCAGGCTAGTTTATAAAATCCTATCCACCCATTCTCTTTCAGCAGTAGTATTATATCAAAAAATTGAAGAGGTTTTGTTAATTAAAGATTTCTCCAGTTCCAGTTTCTCTTCATTATTTCCATGTTACCCAACAGATGCCCAATATTTGTTGCAAGTCTTATCCAATTACATACATCTTATTAAAGGGTCATCTGCTAGAAACTTCAATATCACTTTCCTGCTCTCATCAGTCACTGTAAACATTTAATCTCAAAGAAACTGCAACTTCTCAGGAAGAAAAACAAAATACACAAAAAATGTGAACTCCACATTAGACTAATTACAGTTAGAAATTTGTTGCCAATGTAAGACAACACACAAGACAAAACACACATTTGGAAACCAATTAAAGAATTAAGAATATTCACCCTCAGATTTCCACAGTAAGTTTGGCGGGTATATTATTTACTCATAACAAGCAGATTAATTTTGTAGGTTTGGAAGATATCAAAATTACATGGTTGACTAAAAGACATGAGTTACAGTAAATCATTCCAATAGCAAAAGTGATATTTACAAGAAGTACCTGAGGGCTCAGAGATTGGCAGTACATAAATAACAAAATATGATACCATGGAAACATATAATTTAATTATGAAAAAAAAATATATATTTGCTGTAAACCATTTAATGAAAAAAAAAAATCAAAACAAAGAAGGAGCTAAGATGGGAGATTTCCAGCAAGAAAACCCCGTGGCAACAGTCAGTGGGATTTTTCACCAGGTAGAATCACAGGACCATAGACTGGTTTGGGTTGGAAGGGACTTTAAAATCATCCTGTCACACCCCTGCCATGGCAGGGACACTTCCCCTGTCCCAGCTGCTCCCAGCCCTTCCAGCCCAGCCTTGGGCACTGCCAGGGATCCAGGGGCTGCTCTGGGCACCTGTGCCAGGGCCTGCCCAGCCTCACAGGGAAGGATTTTTCCTAATTTCTAATCTAAATCTACCATCAGTTTGAAGCCATTCTCCTTTGTCCAGTCACCACAGACTCTCGTGAACACTCCCTTTACGTTCCCTGTAACTTTTAAAGGTACATTTTGAGCATGAATAGAGAACACCTGAGCAAGCAGTGCCCATCAGGGCATGAGCCCAGCAGCAGGCGTGCAGGCAAAGCCCTCCAGGGCTGGCCCAGCTGTAGGGAGCACTGGGCTCCAGGATGGTTTAGATTAATGAATGAGAGATCTCTGAAGGCTGCTCTTAGGATATCAGGTTTATTAGGGATGGAGAATGGTCTTGTTTGGAGCTGCCAGACGCAGCACGGGACAAGGCAAGAGGGGATGGAGGAAGGGAGAGACAAGAGGATGCTCTAGGAGAGGGTGGAAGTTCTAAAAGGGGGGAAGATCCAAGAGAGGGGAAGTTCCAAGAGAGCATCTGGCCCCTCAGAGCCCCTTATCAGGGGCTTCAAGGTGGGCTGGAACAAGGCTCGGGCCAATGGGGTTACAGGCTCTTGATGTTTTAGGGGAGGGATACAGGTGCTGGGTGAACCATACATTTTGGGGGGTGAGATGGAACAGTCGATTTGACTTTTGGACCTATCTGTAGGTAAGGGTATTGTCCAGCCAGTTGGGAGGATTGTTTTCATCCTGGCTGTATTATTATGAATAATTATATTTATCCATCCTTCCCAACACCCAGCTCAGCTCTTTGCACTCCTGGGGCAGCACATCCTCAGCAGGCAGAGCTGACAGAGCCATCATTTCCTCAGTCACGGGGAAGTAGCCACTTCACTTTGACATATAGCACATTGCTGTCAGAACCAGTGGCCCTGCCTGCTTGTTTCCATGTCCAAACACTTCTGCAGTGCATTTTTTTTTTTTTTGGCAGTGTTAGGTTTTAGCTGGAGCAGTTCCCCAAGTTAGCTCAATACGCAGCACATGGAAGCTCAGACAGCACAAAAACAGAACTGCAGGACCACCAGAGTAGCTGAGATTTCTACCAGGGAAAGTATCCATCTAATAAAAACCTGTATCAGTGTTGAAACTCAATCCTTCTGGCATGATTAGGTCAAAGAACTGAGACGATTTCTCCACTGTGTCCATGTGGCTGACAAAGATTTTAAAGCATTTTTAAGCAGAGACAACACTTGTAGAACCTGATAATTATCTCAGAATGCTCCGCAAAATTTAGTCTATGTTTGAGCTCTTGATTCTGAGAAACAATCATGGTTATTCTTGTTACTAAGTCATATAAAACCCTGACTGTGAAAATTGTATAAGTGCATTTTCCACTGCATGCTCATGACATATTTGTGCAGTCTTTCCTGGCTCACTGAAGCAGCAATATAAACAGCATTTCTTAGTTTCTGTCAGAGAGACTGAGTAGTATTCCCATGATATGGAAAGGTAAACACTATTCCCTCTCCCATGTATTTACTAAAAGCAATAAATTAACACAAATGAAAAATGAGGCATGAATGTCAGTGATAAATTAGCTGACATTCACCTGAGAGTATTGCTTCCAACAGGCCAACAATCTTCAAGCAGCAGTAAGGGCCTGGAATTCAGTAAGCCATGACTCAAACCAAAATAAAAAAAACAACAACAAGAAAGATGAGATTTCTACTCATTCCCAATCACTACAGAACATGCATTAAGGGTCTGCAGAGCAAAAGTGAAGCAAATCCATTTTTGTCATTACTGGCTTTGCAGAGTGCTTTTATTCAAGGCTTTACTGCATGGCATTGGCACTTTAGAAGTCAGGTCATAAAGGCAACTGAAAAAAAATTAAAGCAGTCTGGGATTAAACATCAAATCTATAACTTGGTAAGGAAAACAAGATCCAAAGTTTGGGCTTCAGATTGACAGTTTTTAGAAGCACTGATTACTAACAGTTAAAATAAGAACTCCTATTTTTCATGGGGGTTTAAAAATATAACACCTTTACTAATAAAAAAGAAAACACTGAAGCCACTTGCTTTTAAAATTTGTCTGACCTGAACAATACCTATTTCCCCTATCTCCCCCTTCTTACTTACACTGCAACAAAGCAATGCATTTTTTTTACAATGTGCATTTAACGTAATTAGAAACTACAGCTTAACAAAGTCTCCATAATACACTTGTGGGTGCCTGAAATGTCTTATTATTCCAGAACTATTAAAAGTTCTAGTGTATGTATCCATTTTAAGTGATAAGTCATTGCTAGAGGTGTCATATATATAAATCATGTCACTAGGCCTGAGAAGTTAAAAAGGACCTATTTTATTTTTTTGCAGAAAGAATTAAACACATGTCAGAATTTTTTCACTGGTCTCTGCTTAACTGCAGCACCCTGCTAGACTTCAGTGAGCCAGGGGAAAGAAGGGAAAGAAAACCCCAATGGGCAGAACAGAAACCCCAATCAAGGCACTTGTGGCACGCAGCCCCAGGTAACATCTGGGAGCAGCTGGCCACTGGCACAGAGCACACGGGCACAGCCCTGCAGGGCAGCACAGCCCAGGGGCTGCTGCCACATGGCCAAACCCCTCTGCAGGCAGACCTGTGTCCCTCTGTGTCCCTGTGTGCAAGGACAGCACCACCAACGCAAGAAAACACAAATAATCGTGACAAAGGACATGTGCCAGCAGTGCTGGTGAGTGGCTCCCAGGAGCCCACTGGGAAATGACACAGAGACCAAAATCAAAGCACTACAGAGGGACAGGGTTTCTTTGTTGGGCTCTAGAGCCTGGGCAGTGACAATGGGAAAAGAAGAAAACTGAAAGCAGAACACAATCTCCAGCTTTATTGGATGGGGTACATGATGCAGGGAGCGTCACCCCACTGCAGCAGTTTCCTCACAGCTCCTGTTTTCACACCTCTTGCTTCCCAAATCGCAGAATTCAATGCTGAATGTTGAAGTCAATATTCAATGTTGAATGCCCAGTGTCTCTACTTGGCAATGTTGCTCATTAGACCTCAGTTTGGAAACAAAGATCATTCCACAGCTAGTTTGGAGCAAGATAAAAAAGCCACTTTTCCCCCTTGCAAGATTTGAATTTAAGTCCTTATAATTAATAGCTTGAATAATACCCTTTTACATAATACAGCTCATTCATTACATCTCACCCACTTAAATGCTGCTTCATATTTCTGATGGTGAATATTCCATTATTTCAGCCAAAAATAGTTTTTATTCTCAATCACTTTATGCCTTGTAATGCTGCACACTGCAGGGTGCTTAAATCCTTCACAAATGGAGTAAAATAATGCAGTAAAACTGTATGAAAGCAAGTGATTTATAGAAAACTGCATGTTCTCTCCATAAACAATGTGACACTGTTAGAGATGCAGATGGAAAATAACAAATTCCAGGAGGCTCCAAGTGGCATGCAAACAGATGAATTCTGCATGAGTTATGCTGAAGGGATATAAGTAATTTCAGGCTCCAAAGTTTGGACAAGTGCATCCCACACACAGAACAGTGTCACATCAACAAGTTATTAGAGAAGAGATCAAACTTCCATTAATACCTGGATCCACTGTGGATTTTCAGTGTAGCTAGGACTTTGCTTTAAAGCTATCATGGTTAATTTGCAAATATGTAATTCCTGAAATCAGCAGAGAATGGAGCTTCAAAAGGGACTGAACTGTCTTAGGCAAATGGCCAGGAGAGAGGCAGAGAATGTGAGAGGTCACCAAAGAGTCCAGCCAGATTCTTTCCATAGAAAACTTCTTTAGAAAATCAATTTCTTCACCAGTATGGGTGAAATCATCCCTTCAAATTGGAAGGCAAAGCTACAACACCCAAAGCCCACAGTTGCAGTGCAGCAAGAATTCTCCTGTGACACAGACTGACTGTGCTTGATGGGCAGAAAACAACTAAAAACAAGCTTAAAACAAGCTAAAAACAAGCTCAGCCTGTCAAACCCTTCTGAAGAAAGGAGCTGTGGTTCCACAGCTGCTTCACATGGGCACAAAGCAGCAGCTCTGCTGAAGGAAACCTTTCCAGCTGCTCACTCCTGCCCTGGACCAGACCCTTGTTTTTGCAGGCACTCCTGGATGAGTGGGCACAAATGCATTTTCTCACTCAAGCATTCCCTCCTGGCCACATTAGCACTGCTTTTATGCTGATGCAGCAGAATATTCCAAGTTTACTGCCCAGGAAAGGATTGGTGAGCAGGAGACCAGCCAGGGAAGTGCCTGAACTGCAGCTCCAGGACAGGGCCAGGCTCCTTCCAGTTGGGAGCAGCTGGCCTGGGCTGTGCCAGAGCCCTCACCAAGGCTCAGCACCTTCACGGCAGAAATCACACAGCAAAATGGGGTTTTGCCCCATTTCCCCAGCCATCTGCCTGCCCTTTATTTTATCATTATGTCTACCCCTAGAGCCAAAGGTTGGACTTTGTATTCGTTGTTTAACCGACTGGTAAATTCTAGGCTGCCTGAGTTATGGCGGATGCGGTTGGTGAGGATTTCTACAGCTGGAAACCCAACAGATGCATTTGTTCTGAAACTCACTGACTGGCTAAAACTAGTTAAAAACAGATTTATGAAAGTGACTCAGAATTTGGAACTAATTGAAGATGAGTAACAAAACACAATGAACAGAAAGAATGTGTTCTATTATTTTTAAAATATGTGGTGCTGACAACTTGCACCGACCCTGCTGAGGACAGAGCCCAGCTCCTTTCTTTCCTTGCCTTCAGATTTGCTTCCTTCTCTGCACTTCCTTAAGGTTCAACTGCAGAATTAAAAGGGTTCTTTTACATTTTTGTCTTGGACATATTTCTGCTAAGCAACAGCTGACACTACAACTAATAATAGTAATGCCAGGTATTGCTGTAATCAGGAATTCATGGTTCATTTCCCTGCTGCATAATGGAACCTCATTCCCATTTCTGCAAAACAGAGTTTTTAAAACAATTTAAACTATTTCAGTTATGTTAAGCTTCTGTAGAAAAGCCACAACAAATATAAACTTTTCTTTGAAATTACTGCTGCATGGTGTAAACTGGTATTTCATACATTTATTTAGTTTGTGAGGGACAACAAAAGATTGTATTTGTCTTAAAAATACAAAAAGGGCTTTCTTTCTTTGTTTGGGTTTTACAACTGTTCACAGAGACATTAACACAGTAAGTCTATTAACAAGTGCAAGGAGTATCACAAGTTCAGTTGTGGTAATTAGTCATATTCCAGCTTTAAATGACTCTCTGCTCCAAAGAAAAAGATTATGGTTTTTCCTCTTGCTCTATTACCCAACTAGCATTTAAGTCAATCTGCTGAAAGCATATCTGCTTCAATGGAAGCTCAAAATAACCCATTAAAGTTATTCCACTAAAGGAATATGCAAATCTCTGAGCTTTTGGGGATTTTTTAATACTTTAATCTAATAAGAACATTTTACATGACTAAGAAATTCTGGGCGAATCTGTTATTCAGCTCTCCTTTAGCTCTGCCATTAATTTCATTTCTGCTGTCATGAATAGGGGAAAAAAAAAAAAGGAAAAAACCCCTATTTTACTGGTAAGATGTTTATAAGAAATGTCAAGTTCTTGTACAGGTTTCATGAAACAAAACTTCATCCCAAGACATATTCCTGATGTTTAGTACAGTAAGGAAAGCCTTTCCACAGTACATGAACTCAAAGAATCATTGAAAGGTTTGGGTTGGGTGGGATCTTAAAAATTAACTCATCTCAGTGGGACACCTTCCACTATCCCAGGCTGTTCCCAGCCCTGTCCAGCCTGGCCTTGGGCACTGCCAAGGGATCCAGGGGCAGCCACAGCTGCTCTGGGCACCTGTGCCAGGGCCCCACCACCCTTCAAGAGTTTCCTCCTCGTGTCTAATCTGAGTCTGAAGCTGTCACACACACAAATGTTTTATTTCAGTTCAGATGGGATCCAGCACTGCAGGGCCTTCAGCATTGCCCCCTGCATGAAAATGCTTCATCAAAAAGTTCCTATTCCCCAAATCCTACCAGGAAAGATGACCTTTCACCTCTGCTGTTAAAGCTGCACCAGGAAATTAATTTGGGGTGCTGTTAACAGATTTGATGAATACATGATGAATATAAGGAATATGGAAGGATATTGATTAGCAAGAGGTCTCCTGCCACCAGCTGGGTCTCCATTGCCAGCTGGGTTCTGCTCCCTTGCAAGAGTCAGTGAATCACAAACCTTACAGAGAGGGGGAAAAGGAGGCTGCTGTGGATTAGTGACAAAATGCGAGTTCACTAGACTAAAAAAATGAAAAGAACCAGACCTACACCTTCAAAAAAGACCCATGTGGATCAAAATACTGGCTCTTTACACTTCACAGCACTTGTAAATTAGTCGTTTGATGTAAAACAAATAGAAACAAAAAGAAATAACATAAGTAAGAGTTTAACTTTGAAACAGTTTATGTTATGCATTAACTAGCTAAATTTTTTGGAGTAAGATGCAACCAAAACCTGTCAAACTTCTATTATACTTGTGTTGTTTTGACAGCAGCTGGCACACAGTGTTCTGATTTAGAGAGATGCAGATTTTAGCTTGTTTTCAGGAGCTTTTGTACAATACAAATTGGCCTGTCATGCTTTCTGTTGGCATCTTGATTTCAGGATCTTACGTGTAAGGCTTGGTTAAAGGGTTTTAAAAATGGCCTATGGCAAAAAGAAAAGGACAAAAACGAAACCCCACACCACCTCTTCTCTGAAGTAGGAAAATTATTCCTACTTTAGGGTAGTTATTCAATTTGATTCAGGAACTGTTAAAGCCTCAGCATCCTCAGGAGACTTTCAGCCTTCTCAGTGAATGACCCCTCTCAACATTCTTCGTGCATTTAAATTCTACTTCCATGCTCCTCATTCTGTTAGCCAGGAATTTACAATAAACCTTGATTTGCTTTAAGAGGAAAAAGCATTTCTGTTCATGTGATGGCTTTGCTCACAATAGTGCTAATAAATTTGTGTTAATGCCCACCCAGCTCCTCCAAACACCATGGGAGCAGAGCTAATGGACGCTGTCAAAACAGAGCCAAGTTTTCACTTTTGCTGAGCAACATGTGCCTTGGTTTCTCTCTTGTTTACTACCAACATTTCTTTGTAAATAAAATTGTTATCCTTCCTGGCTGGAGCATTATGATTCAGCAAGTCACAGCAGGGGGAACCTGTCCTGGCTGCCCAGTGATTACAGGCTTATAAATGGGCACCAGTGGGATTTATTGCATGTGCACGTTGAGACATTGAACAGAGGCTGGGTTTGTTTGAGCTCAGAGCTCTGTAATCAATAGAGGGAAGCAGGCATGTCTTAAAGGCAGTGCTTCATCCTGATGTAAACTGCTTGCATTATGTGGAAAAGTAAAAAGGAAAAGTATTAGAAAGGATGGATGCTACTGTCTTCAAATAAATTCTTCAGGATGAGATGAATCCTATCTGAGCAGAGCTCACTCTTCTCCACAGGATACAAAGGGATCCAAGACATCTCTCAGTGGAACATTTACAACACTGGTGTTTAAATGTGAGCAGATTGGTCTCATGGTATAGGTTGGATAAGGTAAAATAAGGTTTAAATTAATAGGATAATCTGTGTATGCACTGAGCTGGAAGTCACCCCTGCTGCTGTGCCTGGCTGTGTCCCCAGCCAGAAGGAACCCCTGTGCTGCTGGGACCAAACAAGAACTGATGCTCTGCCTCCTGCTTCCATCAGCACCACACTCACTGAAGACTTCTGTGCTGGGTTTGAGGTTAAAAACTGCTTTATCTCTGTTCTGGAACCTGAGTGCTGCCCTCCTTCCACACAGCCAGGGCTCAGGCATTGATCACATTGCCTTTGAGCCTCCTCCAAACACAGAGGGAGCTGCAGGGAGCTCATTTCAGGCCTGGGTGTGTATGAGGACAGGCACAAAGTCCCCAATAAATAGAGCACACTGACTTTCAGCCCTTTCAGTTCATTCCTTCCCTTTTTGGACCAATTTCTGGCCATATTATGCACGCTAAAAGAATAGATGCAAATTCCCTGGTGGCTATTAGTGTGTCTAGACTCATTCATTGACCCAGATGATGTCTTAATTGCATCTTTCCTATCTGATGGGGAAAAGATACTCTAACTTTTACTGGTTGCAAGCTCTGCCATTAAGTTTTCTAACTGAAATCAGTGAATTTAATAAAAATTGGTGATACTCCGTGTTCTCTGGGATTGAGTTATGTGCAGCACTTACCATAGGCTTAACAGGACTCACAGGAAGCCTCTACCCATCTAAATGTTTCAGAACTTCAGATTTTTGGGCTCTTGGCTACTAGACAAGGTAGTGGTTGTTACCTGTGAAACTTACATCTTTTTATACAATATACTGGGTTAGCATGAACAAAATAATTTTAACTAACATGTACCTTTTAATCAATATTTAACAATTTCAGGTAGTGGAAATATAATAATTTTCAGAGGTGCACAAATTTACAAACTGCCTGTAAATTTACAAATTCACAAACCAGTACTGTCTGACCATGCTCTGTATAGAAATTCCAAGATGAAAATGGAGCCAGAGGTTTTGGTGTAACGTCTGCTACTATTATTTTTCAAGAGGAGAATTAATGCATTTTCTCTTTGTATGGCTGGGCAAACCCCGAGAGCAGCCTGCCACTACCAACATTAGCAATGCAATGTTTGGATTAACTGGTAAGAAATTTCAATTTCCAAGTGGAAATCTGTGTTCATGATAGGTCTTCATCTATAGCAAGGAGCCTGCTCCTCAAATGAAGCAACACACTGGGCAGTTGCATCATTTCATGGTTTTAAGATTAAAAGAGCCTAAGAGGCTTTTGGACTGCATGCTGCATCAAATTTACACTGCTGCAACAGTCAGCACTGAAAGCCAAAAAAGTATTAGTAGATTTAGCAGATTAAAGCAAGGATGCATTTCACTGATTACTTCCTGCTAATGTAATTTTGTTTTAATCATTTGAACTATTAATACATCACTTGTATCATGAAGATAATAGAGGCACAGTGCACACTGTGTATCGTGGGCTGCTTATTGAGTACTTCTATCCCTGTGGAATTTCCACTTTGAATAATAAGCTTTTATACAAAAAGCAATCAGCAGGTCCTAACGTTAACCTTTTATTCCAATCCCTTCTCTGTGTAATGCCCAACAGAAACAGTAATTGAAAACTACTTTTAAAAAGTGTCCTAGGTCTCCAAACTGAAAGCAAGCACGAGGACTTTGCTGTTGCATTATCTGGAAAAACAGGGGAGAATTGCCCATGGCCTGAGGATGGACTCACCCCAGCTAAGGTGCAGGAATTCTCCTCCCTCAGTGCCTGTTTTGTGGGAGCCGTGTGACTTAGCTGCCAAAATATTCTTTTTTATCCATTTTTACGACATTATGCGTGTTGCAGCACATACATGCACACAGAAAATGCAGTGAAGAACATCCCAAAGCTGGGATGCTTTTTTAAGTATTACAATAAAAACTTGAAATCAGCCATGCTCTCTAATATGAAATTTTTGCTCCTTTGCTTAACACACTTAATACTCTTTTCCATTCTTTCAACTACTATTTTTATTCTGCTCAAATCATAACTGTCTTCGGGGACAACATGTTCATTCAAAGTATGAATGTTTCATTCATGGCCTTTGACAGCCTGGAAAAGAATTTGATTGCAGAATACAGAGCTGTGCGTTTCCCTTCAGCCCAGTCCCATCATGAATGATGCTCTTTCACACCAGTTTAAGTAATTTCCTGGAAAAATATGACTACTACCATCCTTTGCCTCTTCGTGTTTGTAATTTTTCCCTTACCATGTTCTCAAAAATGTATTCATTTTTCCACTTACCATTATTCTCTAAAATAGATACATTCAGGCAGCAAATCTCTCCTTGGTGTGGCTGATCACAGCACATTTTATATCAGGGCATCTACAGAACATTTAGACTAGAGGAGGTTCTATATTTCTATCTTTGGGGAATTTTCTTGCTTCCTAAGCTGAATTTTCAAACTATTAACATGAACTCTGAATGTAATTTTCTCCTGTAATAAATCAGTATTAAAAAAGATCCAGCAAGAATATAAACAAAGTCTGTAACCAAAACACAAGGAGCCTTCCTGCCAGTCTAAATCTTGTCATTTAATTCATTTCAGAGATGACTTCTGCTGACAGCTCTGTCCTGTCTGGATGCAGGATTCTCCCCCCACCTCAGCTCCATGTCAGGCAGGAGGAAGTTTGTAAGCAGCAAGTTACAGCCAAATTCTGGGTGCTACATAGCAAAGACGTTTTCAAAGAATTCCTGATTTAGGCCTAATGAAATAGCATTTTAACAGAACAATTATAATGGGAAGCATTGTGAAGAATTGCATGCCAAAAATTATTTTTAAAATACATTTTCTATAAAATATGGCTGTAGGAATGACTCATGTAGTTCTTTTTATAACTAATTTCCAGTACAGATTGAAACCAACTTTTTTTTCAGTAATTTTCCAGTAAAAAACTTGTTCTAAACATCATTCTAAAGAAGTTACATCAGAAACATATGAAGTTTGAATGCTTCAAGAGTTGAGTAAGAAAAGAAGAGCCTACAAAGAGATCCAAATAACTAAAGGATATTTATGTTGTAGCTCAGAGAACAAGCTGAAACGACTCCTGAGGTTTCTCCCTTTTCACAAATATATGAAAGACTTCAGTGATCTGAGAGAGCAGAACTATTACAACTTTCTCTGAGACATTCCAAACATTTTCCCAGTTCTCACCACAAAGTCACATCCCTTCGCAAAGGACACTCACAAGGTGAATTTTGCTGGGTGAGAAAATGAAACCACTGTCATCCCTCCCGAACCGAGCGAAGGAAAAACCCCAAACGCTTTAACGTTAGCCCAGTGCGTGTGGGTTTATTTTAAAACAGCAAAAAAGCATTTGAGGCGAGGGCCTTGGAGTCCTGGACGCTCCTGCTGCGTGGGGCAGACAGATTCCAGCAGAATGCCATTTCCATTATGAGCTCCCTGCAAAATGCCAAGTTGCTGTGACAGGTACAGCCATGGAAGACAAACAGAAGCTTCATGCACTGGGAGCCCTTAGATTAGAAATGCCCTGATGAACACTGCAGGAGATAAAGAAAATGTTGCTTTGTTTTCTTTAGCAATTCAGAGTTTCACATTTATAGCTAAAAGGTAATAAATGTCCTTTTCTACTGTCCATATTATAATACTTTAGAGAGGGATCATTCAAGTGTTCCTAAATATGGACAAATGGACATAACAGACACATTTACTGCTCGTTTTATAATTACAGACAAACCAATCAAGTGATCATCATGTCTACATTTTAAAATTAACTGTGAGTGAAATCAGCTTGTGCCAGTTCTGAGACAGACCCTAAGTACCAGAATAGTTACTGCATTTTCTGTTTAACCTTTTATATCCTTTGCCCTTTCTTTCCCCTCAACTTCAAAATACAGGCTGAGGTCTGCAAAAACTGACTTGTAGCACATTTTATCTTTTGAATGATAGTACTTCATTCTTTTGTGACAATAAAAAGAAAATTTCTTTTTGACAATTACAGAAAAGCCTGTTGGAGTATGAAGATGTAGTTGTAAAAACTGGAATCAAACCAATGCAAGAGTTTCCTCCTGGAGGCTTTTTTCTGCCTTCAGTTTGGTAAGTTTTAACCTGTATTTTGGTCAAAACTAACCTGTATTTGGTAATTTTACAAATCATCCTCATTTGTAAAAACTGTGGCCATGTGGAGAGTTGTAAAATTATAACATGTACAGTTCCCAAACTATATTTGGTAGCATGTTAACTTGCAAATGGTTTAAAAAAAAATAAATCTTAAAATTTTTGGCCCTTCTTGGAAATTTTAAGAATTTTATTTTAGAATTACAGTACCATTCTAATGGCTTGTTACTGAGTTGCAGCAGAACTTCAGGACTCACAGGTTTCCAGTTTAGGTTTTCTAAGGACCCTTGTTTTCAGTCTGGTTTTGCATTTTTCATTAATGGCTGAATCAAAGGCCTTTGGAAGTTGCTGGGTGACTGCACTGAAAGAGTCCAACCAAATAGGAAAAGCCCTTCTGGAGGATGAACTGAAAAGGGAAGCAAACACTGTTCACCTCGCTGCTGCCTCAGCATGAATAAAGAGACCTTCAAAGCACACCAGGACTGTTTATTCAAAACATAAATACCTCCTTTCTTTCCTCTTTTGGCACAGCCTTTGAACAACCTAACCCAACAGCAAAGCATGGTGTTAATGAATTAGGGAGCTTACACCTATGTAAGTCAACTTCTTATACAAAGCAATGTTTAAAATTCCATTTTTCTTGAAAGCTGCAATGCTGTTCCCTTCTACAGAGAACCCATTCTGAATGTGACCTCAAGCATTTGATTTTTGACATATTTTGACATTTGTCATTAGTATCATTAACCTGGATAAATTGGGTTATTTGGGAAATCAAAGCAGACAATTGCAGAACAGAGATATGAACAATAAAACAGGGAGCAGTACAAGTAAAAAAAAGGTAAATAGTAATTAAAAAAAACCCCAGACACTTCAAAGAACATTAATAGTGGGCTCATGGCCAGGGTATGGAGCTGCTGTCCCCAGCTTCAGCGAGGAGGCCGCTCAGGACACAGAAGGACCAGAAGGATGAACAGAATTTCCAGAACCTCTCCCCAGGTGCAGCATGAGCTGAGTGATGCCCACTGCTGTGCCATGCTGACCTCAGAGCACTGCAGGGCTAAGAAATAAATGCAGCAATTTAGCCAAGAACACTGCTGGACTGCAACCCCAAATCTTTATGGCCCCTGCCTTTAATTCCACCCATACAAGAAACACTTGGTTTTAGGAAGCTTTTGACAAAAATTTTCCAAATTTTTGGACTAAAACATATTCTATCTGCAGGTAGACCTTGGACCTTTTTTCTTTTGTTCCCAAAATTTAATATTTCAAGTATTGATAAATTAAAATCAGCTCTTTATATTTTTAGTTGGAAGTCTTGATTTCAGCCTAAGATGAGTGATAGGTTTCTCCTTGAGCCAGCTCTTATGAGCTCTCAGAGAACTTATCACACCTGAGATAGCCCAGATACCCCAAAATGGCATAAAGTTAGCAGGATGGTTTCTGAGTTTGTACTGGAAACAGAAAAAGTTTTAATAAAAGGCAAAACAACAAAGCTCTTACAGAGAAAAACCAATCCAGGGGCAAGAGATTCTTGCTCCTGCTAAAACACCCCACAAAAGCGATTATTTCCTTTGTTCTCTTCTTCTTCTAGTGAATTACCTAGGTGGGACTTTTTGGCCTCTGTCCAATCTGGCAGCCCCAGGTTTGAGGTGAAGTCCCAAAGGTCCTATGAGGTGTCTTTTTACCAAACTGAGGAGAGAAACTTCTGGGCTTTTTGCCTTTTTAAGTGGACAAAGAATAATTGACACTGCATCAACAGTGGGCACATTCCTGCAGATGAGGTTCAGAGAAAGAGGTAATTCTTACCTATGTACACTAAAATTTGAAAATCCATCCTGAAACACTAAGGAAGAGTTTTCCCATAAGAATACATTTCAAATGTTTTGAAGGTTTAACCTTTCTTTCTGAATTGCCTTTGTTGTCATGCCATCCTTTGTTTCCAAGGTAGCAGGAGCAAACAGGAATCAGTGCTGAGCCAATCTTGTCTGTTTTGTGCAGACTCACGTTATTCCTCTAACTCCAATCTGTTCTTTTGTGCAAAAATACCAGTGCTGAGTTCATGTAAAATCAGGATACAGGAGTCTTTTCAAATGCTGAGGGAATTTTTTCTTCAGTCATTAGATGACAGCTAAAACCAAATTCAATGAATTACAGAATTACAACTGAATTAGGAAGAGCTACAGAACCACTGGCTTAACATTTACAGAGAATAATACAGGTAAAGTTCCATATGGGAAACCAACTCCTCAGTGTCCAAGTACTTGGGTGGTAACAGCCCTATAAATGCAATTCAGAGCATGAATCCTGAATCCCACTGCTTCCCCCAATATTATAAGGTATCTATGGCATCTGAGTTCTCCTTATTGGCACAATATCTGCTGATTCCTGCCAGCTTTGAACAGCCAACCCACTACCTCTACATATGACAAAGAAAACTGGGGCAAACATTCCAATCTGACAGTTTGTTGGAGAGATAGAGGAAATCAATTAAAAGAGAGAGGCAAATATCTGCTCCCTCTCCTCTGGTGTGGTTCAGAGGAGCCAAGCCATGCCCCACTGTATGGGATGGCAGCAGTCCTGCTCAGTCAGCTGGCTCCAAAAAGCAAGGTTATTGCAAATAACACTCCTGACTCTGCCTAGACAGTCTACTTTAAAAAAAATCCAAAATGTGAATACAGCACAAATGTGTCTGCCAACAGTGTTCATTTCTTTCGAGGCTGGAGCTTAGAAAATCTTCTGTGGAGATGCAGACAAATAACTGGATTGCAAGGAAACAGTAACTCAGATTCATTCTGAGGTCATTCTAGAAATTCAAATTTTAATTTGTCTTGCAAAAAGCCTCAAAAACTGTGTATCAAGGTAAAGAACAGAGATATTATCAAGCATTTTATACTTTTTGCCTCTGCACAGACTGGAAACAATGCAAATCACCTCCGTCGTGTTGCTTATCAAGCCTGGGACTGAAAAGGCGCGATCACAAAAAGGAGGAAGAGGAAAGGGAGGAGAACTTGTGCTGATTTCTTCACACCAAATATATGATAAAAGTTCCTAAGTTCTGGCCTCCTTAAAAAACTACTCTTGTGGTCCATGGCATTGTGTAGGAAGTGTTCTCAGTTCACCTCTGTAACACAATAGGATTTACCAACAGTCAGGTATGGCACCATATAATGTGATCAGTCTCAGGAAACAAAATTCTTCAGAAGAAGCTTATGAGCAATTGAATGACTTCTCCATTCCCAGATCCAATTACAAAGCTGCCTGTCATTACTTTAAAAGATCCTTTTCCCTACTTATCTAACTGGATTTTCTTCTTTTACATACATCTCTTATATGACTTTATCTTCATTTTTTCCACAACACACTCACTATTGGGAACTATCTAAATTTCCATAGTGAACTTCACTCAATCGATTTATTTTTAAATAAGAATTTCAAGGAGTTTTGTATTTCCTTTTTTCTGCCTCCCCTGTAGTTTTCTATATGTTTTTATTCATAACTTTCTTGCAGTATTTTCTTTTCCAGAATTTAACTGTGAAAACAACTGGACATGCAGTCAGAAAGACACCACACAAAAATAAGTTATTCCAATGATGTAATGCCTCAGAATTTCATCATCAAGGTAGAAATGTTACTAAAAGTAATGAAGTTTTCTATATATATTTAGTACTTATGCAATTTCACTTTAGATAGGGTTATGAAAAAATGTGCAGAGTGAAATGATAGCCACAACCTCCCCCTTTAGTTTGTGTTGCCTCAAGAAAGAATTCCAGTCAAATACCAGATAACCCCAATCCAACACGGAACAGAACTCTGATGTCTTTTCACATCAGTGTGGACAATCTCAACAGTATTCACCTTACTTAATATTAACTAGAAAATATTATATAAGTCTCTTTAAAATATTCAAATGAATCTTTGTTAAATTTTTATTTAGAGCTAGAACATATGATCATCTTAGCACCACCAAGCTATCTAATTAGCCATCTGCTTCTTGGAATTTTGTTAAATATGTATTATATACTTGTAACAAAGGAGTTTTTATCAGTCTAAATAGTGTCCTGTAATCACATTAAAGAGCAGGACCAATGAAGCATTCTCTGGACACTGAGCTAATGGGGAACCAGACATCTCAATAATTTGCAAAAACTCCCTGAGAGCCAGAAGGAATATTAAACAACACAATTGCCCACACCAACTCCACCCATATTCTGCTCAATAAACAATGTCTGGAAGCCATGGCCTGTAAAATTCATTTAACCCTTCTCTCCACTAGGACACCTGGCTATTTCTTCCTTTTGATTCTTCTCTCCAGACATGAGAGCTTTGGCAAAATTTGTATTTTCAGAAATGACTCACTAGAAGTGTCAAAAAGTACCCTGAAGTTTATTCTCCCACTTCCCAGGGGTTTGTGACTGTCTGAAAGATCCCCTTTTAAAGCTGAATGACCAAGCCTGTGAACAGAACCCAAAAATTTTCTCTGTGCTGGCACAACCGTGTGTGCCAAACCCCAGGGCTGACCAGAAACTGAAACGTGCAGCTGTTGAAGCAGTTATGAAGCAGCAATAAAACATTCCCACTGAACTGAGTCAAACAATATAGGAAATATATTCAGCAATTTCTTCTGCAGCCTCCTGCTCTTCTTTCAGGGGCAGCAGTTCTCCGAGGGGCAAAGACTCTTCTCTCAAAACCGAAGTTTCTCTTTGCATTCTGCTGCTTTACTGATCTCTTAACCAGCAAGGGCCATTAGAGCTCAGCTAAACCAGCACAACAATCCTAATGCTATTAAGCAGACAATCCAATTAAGCCATTTCCAAGTAGTGTTTGTCATTAAAGAGAGCTGTAAGTGAGCAGCAAGTCCATATCCGAAACCCAGTAATGGGAATTTTCTAGAAATGGTTCTGCCAAGGCTTTTAGCTCAATAGTACAAGAACCAAGAGGATACAGTTTCTGAATATGCTTATATTTAATATTGAGGAGTGTTTGTACTCTATGATAAAGAACCTTTTGGGGATTTATACAGTGCAATTTGGTCACAGTCAACACGCAGCAAAAACGTGCTGACAAACAGGTGGAGAACTTTGCCAAAATTCTACTGGTAGGTTTGGTGCCAGGCAATATTATCCTCTAGTACATCTAATTCCAATACTAACTTCAACTACATCTCCAGTGGTCATTATTTCTCTAAGTCATCCCATCCCACAATCTACTCTGCCTCATCAGAAGATCTTTTTTTTGTCTCTACTTTATATTTTCAAAAATAAAACCAAAAGAATCTTCTAATCTGATGGCGGACTGAAAATTCATCTTTGCAGAATACAGAAGCCACAGCATTGTGTGTTCTTAAAAAAAAAAAAAAACACTGCCAGCTTTACATCTAGAGTTACTTAGATACAAAAATAAATGGACAGGGTGGAACCAGGAAGACACACACACACACATGCAAAGTTATCTGCTAAGCTACTCAGGAGAACAATTTTTTTACTATTAATTAATCCTAGAGGTTAGTTAGTTACTTGTACTAAAAGAAAAATCCAACAGGAGAAATTTTAAGTGTTGGCAGATTGATCACAGGATAACTAAGATACTACTGCTAGTTTGAATTATTATGAAATTCAATTAAATATTAATATAAACTCAATTGAATATTAATAAATTAATAACAATTGATAATTATATACTTGTAATACTTAAAAAGCCAAAGCTTCCACAAACTCCTACTGGACAAAATAGAATTATTCCTATTGACTGTAAGAAGGCAAATGATTGCTGCTACAATAATTTTTTTTTAAAAGGGTAAAAGCAGCCATAAATGGGAAAAACCACATCTCTGCTCTGAAGTGACACCAGGATCACAGAACCACTGAGGTTGGAAAAGCCCTCCAAGGTCACAGAGCCCAACCTGGGACTGATCCCAACCTTGTCACCCAGCCCAGAGCACTGAGAGCCACCTCCAGGCCTGCCAGGGACTCCACCACCTCCCTGGGCAGCCCCTTCCACAGCTTTGAAATACAGTAAAAATGGCTGTTCCATTCCTTGCAGTCTTGATTTTAAGTCAGCTTAGTAATTTTGGTAAGATTCCTTACCAAACATGATTAAAGAGCTGGAGAAGACCAGAGAGAATAATTTCTCTCTCTTCAGGAAAGATTTTGCTACTCTTTAGCTAAAAAAATTACACTTTTAACCATAGATTTTTAACCATCAAGGCAGAGAAAAAACTTAAGTCCCTCCTACCTGGAAAATGTGAACAACAGTTTCATTACTTGCAGTTCCTACTAATTTCAGTTTCGATGTATTGCTCCAAGCTCATGTTGAAGAGACAGAAAGAATGTGCATCTAATTTCATTAAAGAAATAATTAAGCAAATGCAGTTTGTATTGACTATCCAGGGCATCAAAAATCTCAGCTGACACTGTACTACAAGGTCTGAGGTGAGTGGAAGAAATGAAACTCTTTAGAAAAAAAAGCAGGAGAGAAGGGAGAGAAGTGAATTTATCAAGATCTTGATCCATTTCCAAGAAATAAACATAAACAAAAGATTATGAGCTTGTGCTCTAATTGCATCGGTAAATTCTGCCATTTCATGGAGATGATTGAATAAAGTTTTAATCATAAACCTGTATTTTTAATGCACCCACCAAAGACAGCGTCTCTACCAAGCATTTTGAACCCACATACTGAGCCATGACTCATCCGAGTTACAGGCAGAGAGAGCTCCTTTGTCTTCCCCAACTCGTGCATTGCAGGAGAGAAATTCTGATGCTGAATGCTGCAGGACTTTTGCACGCTGAAATTCAGCGTATGAGCTACGAGGGGATGTTTTCAGAGCAGGCTGCACAGAGAAGCAGCTTCCAGAAATGCAGGTGTGGCTGTGAGAGCAGCCTGGCTGATGTTTTTAATCAAACAGCAGCCCGAAGCTCCGGCCTGGCTCAGTACATCTCCCAGGATATTTTCTGCTCAACTTCACAGAAAATGATGCCAGCTAAGGCAAAAGGAGACACTGCCAACACTCTTCTTTCACAGGTCTAATACAGAGAGGCCACAGATTTACTAAATCAGTTCTGCCTAAAATTTGCAGACAACAAAATTCTCATGATAAAACAGAAATCTGACACCTTTATAACATTTCCACCATTTTTTAACAGTTTGCTTATTTTACCTCCTAAAAAATTCTTTCATATGGAAAATACATTTCTAGCTAGACCTCACTGCTTCATTTCAACGGGAAACAAGTGGTCAAAAGACATCATGTTCTTCTCAACAAACTGTTGGGCCAACATCAAGAACCCCACAAACTCTGAATTTTCCTTAAGATGAATAATGCAACACAAGCAGAAATTGTGGTGGTGGTAAGGAACACACAGGACATGTAACCCAGAATATGGTTTCATATTCCTGCTTAGGTTGTAAGGAAACTCACAGCTCACAGGATATATTAGACACAGGTAGAAGCCACTTAAGTCTAGAAGCAAACTACAACTCTCTTTAATAAAAATGACTATTCTTGATTTCTGCCATTAGAAAGTCACAGAGAGCTACAGAAAAAAAATTTCCTCCTTTAGCACAACATAAAAAGAATAAAAAATCTGAATAATGCTTTTGTAAGAAAGAAAAAAAAGAAAATACCAGGTAAAAAGAAATCAGAAAGGTCATGAGGAATTTAGATAGATGTAGATAAAATTTGTTTATATAGATAAGTAAACACGGGTAGGACTAATAGATATTTCTGGAGTGGTTTTTTGTTCCCCAGGCACATCATACAGGAAGTAATATTGGCTGCTTGCTTGGCCATACATCCGGGTCTGCAGAGGCAATAAAGATCCCAATCGTGCACCTTGAATCCACCCCTGTAACAAGATATTTCCTCAGGACTGGCCCTGTGCTCTCCCTCCCACCCAGGACACCAGCAGAGCCCAGCCCTGGCATCAGGGACTTTTAATGAATAAAACAGAGGCCCTGCATCAGCTCCAGGTCCAGCCCAGCCCATGGGGAGCACCAGGAACCCTCAGGGCCAGACTGGTTTTACTGGGAGGGAACCAGTAGGATTAGCCTGGGCCAGTGTCTGGCAGCCAAGTGACTCAGCCTGAGGCTCACAGATGCAGGAGGGGAAATTCCAACAAGATACTGTGAAGAAACAGGAGAACAGGGATGCTCTGCCCTTGGGGATATCCCAGCTCCAACCAGACAGGACCTCGAGCAAACCAACAGAACTTCAAAGCTGATCCAGGGTAGAGGTTGACCAAATGACTTCAGAGGTCCCTTCCACCTCCACTTATCTGCATTTCTGTTCCATTTATTGTGGAAAAGTGAAAGATGGGGGTGGGGGGAAACAGTTTACTGTCAAAATACTCAGCTGCTTTAAAGCAGAGTGATGCAAAAGGTCAGATTATTAGATGGGGAAAGGAAAGAAATGTCACGTTCCACTTTCATTACCGCCCACTGCAGCTCTGCTGTTGAGTGATGCTCACAAATAATGCAAAGAGTTAGATAAAAGCTTCATCCTGAGCTTCTGCTGACAGTGCTGCCCATACTACTTACTTATCTGTTAATTAGAGACGATGGCAAGAGCACAATAATACAGCTCAGTTGTAATCTTGGATCATTCACCCTCTCCCTCAGCATGTGTATCAGCACTGCCTGTGTCAGTGCAGCAAATGTCTAAAAATGCCAGAAAAAAATTAATGTCTGGATAAAGTGCTGAGTTCATATGGCTACAGCTGATTTTAGAATTTTGTGGTGCATTATCTTCACCAACATCTGGATTACAGAAGAGGCTGATAAAGCACTGAGCAGCAGGGTTAGACAGCACTGGCAGGGCACCTGCCTGGTTTGGGGCACCACCACCTCTCAGCTAACACAGGAATGCTGCCTTTTATCCTCATTATTGGCCTCTGTTTTGACTTCTGAATTTCTATCATTAGTGAGAGCCAGGGTAGGGTGTCACCCATAAGCCACCGGCTTAAGCTGCTCTAAACCCATAAGCTGCTCTAAACAGCCCCACACTCAGCACTTACAAGAGCTGCCAAAATTAAACTTAGAAATATCCCCAGAGCACAATCACACTGCTTCAGCCAGCTCAGAAAAGTGATTTCTTTGAACACTGACTAAGCCAGAACTACCAGAAGGCCGAGGCAATGATCCTGCAGCACCAAGAGCAGAAAGATTTATTCTCATTCCACATGGATTTCTAGTCAACTTCCACACATAAAGAGTGTCATTACATGTTACTTTATGTATTATTGACATTCCAGCCAAGCATGGCAGGGCCTGATGTGGCTGGAAGCAATGTAATTGTCTTGTTTGCTTTTGTCCCTTTTCCCATTACTTTCACCACAACATTTACACTTAAGAGACATTGGGGGATGAAAAATATATGGTTGTAATTCAAGCATAAAAAAACATTCATAAGACAATACCACTGCCTGATGTACCCATAAGGACACAGACCATATTCTTGACAACCAAGCTTCATGAAAAAGACAGCAATTATTTTCTTTTCAAAAGGAAAAAAAGAAAAAAATTAAAAAAGGCGAAAACTGCCTGCAATTAAAAAAGTACACGTGACAGCATCCTGCTGTTTCCAGATTTTCATACTTATATCTTCAAAGAAAGGTCTTAATTGTGCTAGAAAAAAACATATCAGGGGAAATTAATACATCTGAATATTGTCAGTGCTACTATGATCGATTGTGACTGCAACCAAGGAACCTAAGCAAAATACACTTTTAGGACATATTTAAGTGACTGCAGCAATACAAGATTCAATAGCTTTGAAGCAGCAAGCTCAGGAAGCAGTGTATTTGTTTCTGCAGAGGACAGTAACCCAGTTTAAGTTTTAAAACTCACTTGAGAGACTGCACAAAGACTTGGCTGCCAAGCCCTGTGTCACCCTGAATTTATTGGCTGCAGAAGTTTTTAAACCTTGGGTACTGTCACTGTTTGCAGTCACTGCAACACCTTCCTGAGGCTCACTGAGGACAGCATGGAATGGATTCCATGTGTTCCCAAACCCTCAGCCAACAAGGAATTCCATGTAAGAATGGGATTTTGCTGTTGGGGACACCCCAAATCCATTTGCTGGATTCTGCAGGGCTCCGTTTCTTGCAGGCTGGAGCTCAGTACCAGGAGTTCAGCAGTGCATGAAGAGCTGCCAGGGGGAACCTAACAGCAACCAGATGTTCTGGAAGTCACTGAGAAGGGAATTTAGAGAGAGAGAGGATGGTGTCCCCTGAAAGGTTTCTCTCAAGGGAAAAAAATGAGATCTAAGGCAAAACTGGGGGTCAGTTCTGTGAGCCCACCTTAATGGGAACTCACCCTCCTGAAATGTCCTGCTGTCATAAAGACTGGTCCCATCCTGAGGATTCTGCTAGGCCAAAGAAGTGTTTGGGTTCAATTGTTTTGGATTCTGTTAGTTAAGATCTGGTCCAAGCAATGAGAAAGTCACTCCAGATAAAATGCTTTCATTTTATCTCAATAGCTTGAAAAGCTAATGCTAAATGTTTTTAATTAAACAAGTATGGCAGTAATTAAAAACCAACCCAAAACAAAACACTGAGACCAAATATTTGGTCAATGTTTCCCAGAAAAGCCAGACAGGACAAGAGAAATCTCCACTGAGGTTGAGCATAATGCTGATTTTAAAGAGGCAACACAATGTTAAATAACACAGAAGTCTTCAATTACGCAAATAATAAATCTTTGCAGAACATTAAAAGCTTTTAAGAATTCTTTTAGATCACTGAACGCTTTCCTGACCAGTTGAGGATTAGTACTTTTTTCAAGCTCCAGACACAACTACAATTATGCAACTACACAAGTAGCTTGAACAAAGAAATAAATCCACTCTGACCTCCCCATCTCATGTCAGAGTAATTTTCTTATTTTCACATCAGTCTACTCATTTTTTTTCCCAGTTTATTTTTCAAACAGCCAAAGAAATAATGAAAAAAACAATAGGAAGATCAATCAACATGTTTGTATTTTATTCAACTAACTTTTGGGTTTGAAACTAACAGTTCAGGGAGGTATCAGTCCTTATTTTCTGTTTAACAAATAATGATTTCTCTCTGCATCACTAATGGGGCCTGAAATTAAAATGGATTTTTAGTTGAGCTCCTGTTCATACACTTGTGTCATCATCAATATCAGGCTTGCTCTAGGAACAAGATTTATCTCAGCTATCCATTACAGGGAGGCAAGCTGCTTATAAAAAGCAGCAGGCATATTCCCAGGAGCCCCACAAACATCAGGGTTACATAAAGCTTGAGATTCTCTAGGACTCCACTCATTAGGCTTATAAACCTAAAAATAGGGCAACCTCAGGCTCAGCCTGCCTCAGCTTCTGCAAGCAAAGGCTCAACGCTTACCTGGGGTTAAATCCACCCTAGGCTGAGTTTTTGGGAAGTACCTGAGGTGCAGGGCAGCACTCAAGGCAAGCACCAAACCCCTCCCACACAGGAGAACCTGAGCACCTCTACAAGTGATGCTGGAGCTCTGCTGCAAATTGCTGCCAAACCCTCCACTAGTGCAGACACTTTACTGCAGGTAAATAAAATTCAATGCCTTGCCTGAAGCCAACAAGGTGTGCAATTTATAAACTCAGCTAAGGAAAGCAGTTTGTATCCAGGTAGTTCACTTTTTCTTTTTTTTTCTGAGACCTTCCTTTCAGTGCTGGAGAAGACACAGGGATTGTTTTTTCCCCCAAGCACATCATCTGAATATTTTAAAAATTGTGAACTATCTAAAGGATGGGAGTGTCTGCACCTCCCTAAACGCAGAGCTTTTTTAAAAATTATATTTATTCCTTGAAGCAAGGAAATAAGGCTGGGAGGGAAGCTCCAGCAAACTGTTTAAATCCTATCTGTGTTTTTTGCACAAATAAGAGGATCTTCAAACAACCACTCTTCTCCTTCCCCCCACATCTATAATTTAGCAACAAGAGCACTCCTTTCTTTATACCTTGGGGGATATGCTCATTTTAGGTCTATTTGGCATATGAAAATGAAAGGACTGGAAAAAAAATCAGCAAGAAAACATCAAAGCTGAATTAAGGAGCATGCTGTATTCTAATGAATATGAAATTACTTCAAATAGGGACTTTCAACACCTTCTGTACGTGTTTTTAACAAGCTTATGACACATTTATGCCCCAAATTGTCCTACAAATTAAGGGAAGTACTTATCTTGCTTAGAAAACCTGAAGGCAATCAGGAATGAGACAAATATATGCAGCTTTTCCCTGCCTACAAGACTGTTAAATTCTCTTAATAACCAGTGCAATTCTTCCAGAAAAAGTCTACACAGCAAGACAACAACAGAAGAAAAAGCAAAATTACTAAACAAGAAAGATTTATCAGAAAGCAGAACACACATAAAAGAAGTAAACAACCTTAAATAATGCAGATTGTCCAGTATTGTTCCCCATGGCCTGATTTTAGGAATTTAATCCAGGACACATCTCCTTTCTCACAAAGAGGTTGATTAGGTTAATGCAAGGATAGCCACACAGCTGTGAAGGGTATAGCCTTTGAAAGCAGAACATAAAATGAAACTGATTTCACAGAGGCCAACTATTTTACTAATAATATCTAACATTCTCCATCAAACTAAGCAGTTTATCATGGGATTACAAGGAGATTACTGAAATGCATCATATAAAAAAAAAAAAGAAAAAAAAAAAACCAATATCAAACCCTCCAAAACAGATTTTGACACAGTGACAGCCTTTAAGGATGTAAAATACACAAAATCTGGTAAAAAACATCAATCTCATGCTTGTCTTCATATCATCATAATTTTATATTTTCACAAATATAGCAGCTTCCATATATTATAATAATAGGATTTTAATTTCAATTGTTTTTTCTATCTCATATCATCAGCACTTACAAGATCAGTATTAATTTATTAGCTGAATAGAGCAAAATCCTGCTTAATTAGGACCAGAGGACTGAAAGAAACCTCCAAGGGTAACTGAATCCAGCTCCTTGCTCCTGCTGGCAACCATGGCCATTTTTTTGGAAGGTCATATTGAAATCACTTGGTTTCTTGGTCTGCTAATCTCTTCACAAAGCTATTCCTGGCCAACTGCTCCCCAGCAGTCAGAAGAGCAGTAATTTCCATCCTAAACTTATTAACAACAAGTTTATGCTTATTTGTCCTCAAATTAACACACCATCACTGGCACCAGATCCAAGCACTTCCGAGATAAAAAATGTCGCTGGCAGCGCTCTGAGTGGAAAAAGAAAAGGTGCAGGGCAGAAAATAAAAGCTCATCAGTGCTGAAAGAAGAGGCTGGATTTAAAATGTACAGCAGCTGCCTTCAATAGTGAGTGAAAGTGAAGCTGCAGGATCTGTCAGCCAGTCCCACCAGTCAGAGCCCTGCCATAACAAAGCAGAAAACTGCAGGAGGGAAATGAGGGTGCAGCCAGCAGAAAGATGAGTTATCCTCAAATTGCTGCTCATGAGAGAGCCAAACTTTCAGAATTCATGTTTAAAACAATTAGAGGTCAGTAAGCTCCCCATGAATATTTTTT
The DNA here is from genome assembly GCF_050655825.1 of Lonchura striata. Classification (NCBI taxonomy): domain Eukaryota; kingdom Metazoa; phylum Chordata; class Aves; order Passeriformes; family Estrildidae; genus Lonchura; species Lonchura striata. Next base: position 4,466,180 of record NC_140720.1, on the reverse strand, counting down.
GTTTCATTTTAGGATGGCAGAATGTATGGAAAAAATCTAGAGCACATCATCTAAGAGACTTGGGGCTTTGCAACAGTGGAGACAGAGCTGAGAACAGCCATAGTTACAGAACCTTTATCCTGAGAGCACTCAGGGCCTGCCTGGCTGAACCCTCACATTTATTATGTTTATTTCCTCAATATCTGACAACTGAAATAACTCTGACCATGCAGATTCCTGCAGAAATTACCAAATAATGCAAAACACATACAAATGAAGTGCCAGGGAGCACCAACACCTTCCCCTCATTTAAATTCGTGCTTTCTGAAATACCAAAAATGCTGTCACACACTTCAGCTTCTTGCCTTCAAAACTTCCTGTATTAAACACTGGTATTGATTTCAACTCATTTAACAGTGAAAACTACAAAGACAGTAATTAAGTTTTCCAATTTAACACTGTCTCAAGTCTTCTTACATCATATTTTTGAAGATATTAATAGAGGCCCTAAAAATAATCATACAGAGCAGCCAGGAGAGATACCTAATACTCAACAAAATGCAGTCAAGGGGATGAGCACTATGGCTATTTTTAGAAGACTTTTTTATAAGAGTTTAAAGACTAATTAATTTTGTGGGAAAATGAAAAGGTTGAAAATAAAATACACTGAATATGTGACAACTGGTTGGTCTGTGGGGCTACAACTCATCCTCCCTGGCCTGGGCCATTCAGGGATGAGAGCACTGTTTTTGGCATCACTCATCCCAAACTTTTCCTACATTTAAATTGAAGGAGGGAAATTAGTTACAATTAAATATAAATAAACATATTTATATTATAACATAATACAAACAATGCCTTATTATTTCACTGTCAGAAAAACAGTGGCTCATCACCAGAACCACATACAAAGGAAGCTTCACTTATAAATATTTTGAGGTTTTACTGTTATTTAAAATTAAAACAAAGAATCAAGATATAAATTTATATATTTCAGGATGTTAGAAACTACAATACTGGGGGAAAAGACAAAAGTTCCTTGTAATGTGACTGGAGTTTGATTACATCAAGATTTTGAATAAATCACAGAACCACAGAATGGTTTGGGGTTTAAGGGCCTATAAACACCATCTACCTCTACTCCCTCACCATATTTCAATGTGAAATGCTATAATTACACCATAATTCAAATATAAATATGTACTGAAAAATAAGAGATGACAGCACCTAATTTAAGCAATTTGACTTTAAAGACAGTAGGTAAAGACAATTTATTCCTAAATTTGAGCACTGAATAAAAATTTCAGCTGTGGAATATTCTACCTAAGTATGGTTTATTATTGAATATAAATGACAATGCAACATTTCTGAAATAATATGAGGATAAAGCGAGGTTCAACAATATTTATTTTTTAATATCAAACTGCCTTTCACCTGAGCCTATGCAAATGACTAAGACACAGGGAAGTAACTCACAGCAGGAACAAACCCTTAGAGCACTTCTACAACCAGAGTGTAAATACAGAAATAAAACAAAATTTCCTCCATTCACACCAATTTGAAAGCACTGCTTTTCTTTCAGTTTCCTCAAAAGATTCTTTAGAGATTGTTTTTTGGTAGGGAAAATCTTCCTCCTCCCCCAAACTTTCTAATATAGTCAGACAGATCAAGGTTCAGGGTACGTACAGCTTTTGTTACTATCACTATTAAACTCAGGATAAGAAACCTTTACAATATTTGAGTAAACTATTTACAGGATAACCGACAAAAAGGAAAGGAAGGAAAACATTCACATGAGGAAAAAACCAAAAGTCAGGCAAGAGTATTCAAACAATACTCAGAGTGTTTAGTTCAGTCAAATATTTAACAATTTCCAACAACCAACACCCCTGAGAGTGTTAAGAGGAAGGAAACAAGGTGTTTGAAATCATCTTTTAAATTCCTATGGCAATTTCACAAGTGGGAATGAAACCCTGCAAATAACCCACTGGAATTTGTGAGGAGGAGGGAGCAGAGGATGACACAGACAGGCAGTGCTGGGGAGAGAACCCCAGGACAGCTCCTCTGGTGCCAGGATGGGGCTGGCAGCACCAACAGCCCGGAGTTAATTATTTCTAACGAGCAATAATTAACTTCTGGGGCAGCTGGAGTGCTGTGCTCCACATCTTCCTGTGCAAGGCATCCCAAGGCTCACCACTCCTGACAACCTAAAATCAGCACAGCCCCAAAGTCAGCACCCAAACGTTTCAAGAGCATATGAGAAACCAAATAGACTGGAAGTAGAACGCTCATTTTTCAGATTTTTATCCGGTCCTCAAGGAATAAAAACAAAGTAGCTGAGGGCAAGAGTGGTCAAACCACCACAAAGAGTGCTAAAAAGTGAAGTGTTCTGTCCCCTGGCAGAGCAAGTCCCGTGTAACACATTCAACCACATTCCACTATGTACAGAGTGTCAGAGCTTTCTTTACACGTCATATTAGTTATCCTTCCTTAAAATGGACCTGTAAATAAAAGGTTGTAGTGCCATGGTATACAAGGAAGGGGTTATTTTTAGCTCAGACCAGTGCTGCAGTTCAAAGTGTGATTTGAGTGCAATAAAAGAAAATTAATCTGACAGTAAATTAAAGCAAAATATGGAGGTCACACGGAGCTCCATTATAAAGTGATTTCTAAGTGTAAAATTAAATCAATGCACTTCAAATTAAAAAACTGTTTCAGAACAAATTTCTGAAGTATTTTTTGTTTATGTGAAAGTGACTGACAGTGGCAAGGCAACAAACTAGAAGCCAAAGATCCTGTTACTAGTTTCGTTTTTGATGGAAATTCTAGCATAGAAGGCTTTAATGAAATTAAATAGTGCGAATCACATTTCACTTCTTGCTAATAAAAAAAATTAGTAACTGAAAAAAAAAAACCAAAAAAGAGCCTTCCTACAGACTCAGCAAGGATTAGAGGAAATGCTTCGTGTCAGGTAAAATCCCAATAGTGACAAAACAGTGGTGAAACACAAAACTGAAGTTTTTCAAATAAATGCAAAGCAGCATTGTATGGAAGGTTCAGTTTACTGGAATCTGCTCCTCCTCCAAGTGTTCCAACACCACAGAAGCCATGGGAGCACAAACCCAGCTGCTGGCACGCTGCAGAGCCACCCCTGCCACCCTGCGAGGATGCCAGGCAGGTCCCAGCTCTCTGCTGCTGGCACTCTCCCTTCTCCAGGGCTCCTGCTGCTGCCCCTTCCCTGTTCCCTGCTCCTCCCTGCCCTGCTCGCAGGAATCCCTTCTCAGATGGCGCAAGCTCAGGGCAGGTCCCCTCTTGCCAGGCACGAATTCCTCTGCAGGCTGGCAGGGAGGAGAAGGAGCCACACGAGTTTCGCTGCCGGGGCACCGCAGGGTGAAGCAGCCTGGCACCAGGCTCATCTCCAGGACAGATTATGTGCTCTCCCTTCAGCTTGAGAGCTGCTAAATCAGGAAAAAATCTGCCTCCAGTCAAGGCCAAAGGGTGTTCCTGGATGAAAGAAGAGATGTCAGGAAGCCAAAATACGTCTTAAACTCAGGGTTTAGTCTGCTGGATGCTGTATTTTTAATAAATCTCCGTTTCATTCCATCAGCTTCAAATAAGGAAACATCCCAAGGATGGTGATACCATGCTGGATTTGTTGCTATCTGCAGAAATTAGTTCCTATAAATAGTTTTCCCAGGCTTTTTAAGACACAGCTGTACCAAGTTTCCCCCAGAATCAAACTCGCCAAGACATCAATTCCCTGCATCATTTGTCACTTGCACAAAGGTTGTGACAGGATTCCAACACCATCCCGGGTTTGTTCTGGAGACGCCTCATCACACATTTTAATCCTATTATCTGTGAAGATGGAACACCATCTGCAACAAGCTTTTAAAGCATTTCTCTCCAGAAGCAGAATTCAGTGATGATAACAAGATTCTGTGAGCATGACTGGATAAAATTTTACCATGTTAACCATGACCCAAAAAACAGTGCCATGGTTTAGGAGGAGGATTCAGAATTGCAGGAATATAGTACAAATCTCACTCCAACCTCAACATGTGCTCACTACTTCAGCCCTTACACACAACCTTTCAGCTTCAGAGAGGGATTTGACAAAGCCAGGGTAGATACCATCAGTACCCATAATAATAGCCAAAAAATCTCAGGCCCATATGGATTTCTCAAGTTAAATCTTGCAATGAACTAAAAGAGAGAAAGCAGGTCACTGATTTCCCAACCTAAATACATAAAATATTTTTACTCTGCAATCAGGATTTAAATTCACACCTGCCAAACGAGTGATGAAATGACAACACTGGAGCAGGGACAAGCTTGGTTCTGGCACGGGCAGGGTTATTGCAGTTTACAGAAACTCATCACTGGATTGGTGCCAGCCACATGAATGATGCTGGGAACAGATTACTTGGGAGCAAGCAGCCATTGAGAAAGGTACCCAGGACACATTTATTCTCATTTAAACCCTTGAGTCACAGAGTCTGCTCAAGAAGGCAAAAGAGGTTTAGATTAAGAATATACTCTCATCAGAGAACCAAATGGAAGAGTAAGAAAACATAATTCATTCTTCAGATCCAATAAGCTATAAAAAAAATTCCTTAGTGAAAGACAAAATTGCTTCTAGGTAGTGATCTCCTCTACAATATCCTGCTTGAAAAACTACAAGTGCCCACCAGCCAAAAACTCACCCCTTATTTTGCAGATTCAAGAGCAAGGGCAGACAGGGGAGAAACTCTGCTCAAGGAACAGCCAGCTCACTGCATCAGAGGTCAGAATTGCAGGGTTCTGTTCTTATTCTGACTCATCCCTTTAATATTCACACTCCTCAGGACCAGGAGCTCGTGAAGCATAAATACATCTTTGCACAAGACTTTGTACCACAGCAGTGAAAAACAAAACAAGTCCTGTCTCATATTTATCTCACGTTCATCTCCTTGATCCTGACACAGTCTGTGCAACCCAAACACTGCTAAATATCCCCATTTTACAGGTGGAGGCACTATTAGCCTAACACACAAATAAAACTCAAAGCAATTCCATTTTTAGTGTTTTGGAGAGCTTTAAATCAATGACAGAAATGCAGAGTGTTGTCTAGAGACAACATTTAGGAATGCCAGACACATTTTTGGTTTGAATATGACAAGCATGTTATGATCTGCAGGTCCAAGTGTAAAGAGACAGCCCAAGGGTGTGCAGACACAGGTTAATTAGCAAAACTAGAACATCTGGATTGCTAATAAATTTGTCTTGTAAACACATCAGCAATCTATAAATAAAAAGCTGTGTTACCAGAGATCTTGGTATCTACTCAAGAGACAGCATGCAATTTTTCTTAACCCTAAAATCACCCACCATCTTCACAACTGGCTCTTTTCATAAAACTAATCTGGAAACAGAATGTTGAATAATAGCTTGGTTTAGTGCATTATTCCAGAGAAAGCCTGAAGTCTCCCATCAACAGAGAAACCATTTTGGACACATCTGTTTTGAAGCTGAGCAAGTTTTGACATTCTACATTGTTCAAATGAATCTTTGTGGAAACTGATCTCACAACTTAACAAAAAAGATCTACAGAGAGAGGTTTTCATATCCCAACTCAACTTGAAAGCAATTCACATTTAAAAGCATTTTAAAACGGACTAATTTTAGAACCATTATGCAGGTACTACACGTTAAATAACAAGCATGTTCCACCTCTCCTAAAACCAAAGTCCAAAATGTGCAAGAGCAGAAAGATTTAATTTTTTTTCTATTTTCAGTCTGAAATCTTTGAAGGCTTCATAGCTAAGAGTGCTGAAAAAAGTGATGTTTTATCCTGTGTTAACAACTACCTTGCTTGACATGCCACACCAAGGCTTTGCTGAGTCCTGCTGATGTGAAGAGCAGGTAAGGGAGGCTGTGGTGCCTTTGGAGAGAGGGTGAGGTCGGAGGAGGGACCAGGCTGGCAGCTCTGAGACAGGAACACGCCAGAATTAGGACAGGCTGCTGGAAAACTCAACAGGACATCAGCTCCTGAGAGCAGCCTTCAAAAGCATTCTCACGGCAACACGGGTTCTGCCATTAAAGCAAATTAATAAAATATCAAAGCTGGGGGCTAGGCAAATGTTAAAGAGGGGATTTGTAGCTTCACGCTTGCCTTTGGAATGCAGAAATTAAGATGGCGTTCCTGCAAAAACAAGGAGGAAACACACGCAGACAAGTCGAGGCTAAATCAGGAATTATAAGCAACAAAACCTGCAAGTTTTAGATGTTGTGAAGTCGCACAAACCCAGGCTGCTGCCCACCAGCCTGCAGAGGGGCAGAGCTCAGCTGAGAGAAACCCCCGAGCCAGAGGAGCTGGAGAGGAGCCAATGGACCCGACCCCAAGGGCGCTGCTGGGGCTTCATTCACATGGCCCAGACCCCCTCCTGCAGCACAGCTGCTGCCAGAGCCACTCCCCAGCCCACACATGCTTTTTCCCATCCTGTTTCACGAAAGAGTGAAACTTATTTCCAACAGATGCGTTTTGTACTCGGGTAATTCAGTGATATTTCCTGATGACTGGTTAACGCAAAAGCTGGGGCTGGTTGCTCCAAAGATTGCATCTGTTACCCTGCATCGTGCCATCAGGGCAGAATGAATGCCTAACTGCACAGAGACACCACAGAAGAAGAAATTACTCTGGTTTTAAGCCTCAACTTGGGGATAAATAAATTGCCCATGAAACAAGAGTTTGAATTAAGGCTTCTATTTTTTTCAAAATATGACCTAATTGTGGTTTTCTCTTTTTTTTTCCCCATTCCCCTATCTGAACAGCAACTTAAACATTTTCTTATCAATTTTACAGCTAACACAACAGAAAATACCTCTTGATTTTCTCAAGCAAGATCATCCTTGTTCCTATGAGCCCTTTGATTTCGGAGACTCTCTTAATTCAATTAACTGCATACAACAAAACAACCTCCATGGAAGGATTCATTCACCCTAAAACTCACTGGGAACTACAGACAGAACTTGGCTCAAGGAGCGAGTTTCTCCTTCCACAACACACAGCAGCACTATCACCTGAGCTTTCTGTGCACATGACAGCACAGCAGGAAAAGTCCCACACTAAGTGAGAAGGGCAGACCTGAGGAGAATAAGTTTTAAGTATATAATTTTCTGCTCCATCAATAACCATATCCTAAAACAAGAGGGGAGGGGATGAAAATAAATCATCACCTTATCACTAAGCCTGGCATAACTGTTTGCTGAGGAATGCTGCTGTGGGCTTTTCCTTACAGGGTCAGCAATGCGTGCCATGGTAAATCACATGAATTATTTCACAGGGTGTATTTATGTTTGACACAAGCACAGGGCACGAAGCCATTCTCTGAGCTTCCTAGGAACCACGGATTGCATCTTCTCACTTGTGCCTCTTAATTATTGTTACAAGAGATGTCTGCAATGAGAAATTCTTTTTGCATGATCCATTTAATTGGCCACTTTCTCCTCACAAGAATCTGGTGAATGCTTCAGGAGGTGTTCATAGCTCTGTCCGTACATGCAGCCATAACAAGCATAATTTAAATTATATCAACTATTTATGTAACAGAATATTTTTGTGTAAAACTTCAGGAGAGCTTATCATGCTATCAAATTGAAATTACAATACTGAGCTCCAGCAAAATATTTCCATTTCATAAAGTACATGTGGAAAGTGAGAGGATAATATGTGCACGTATCAGCACATCTCATGTCTCTCTAGGTTACTAAAACTCCTGTATCAAGGGCAGCTTGCTTTACTAAATATTAATGCAGAACTCTGCATAATATGAGGCTTCAGTTATTCAGATCTTTGAACTGCAAATAAAAATAAGCATTAAAGTCCACACTATTAACTACAGATTAAGGTCAGATCCCAACAGTTGTTCCATACAGAAGAATGTAATAGATAAACATCCACTGACCATGATACTGATCCCTTCTACAAAGCAGATTGCAAGATCCAGGCTTTAAAATTTTTAAGAACATTTATTAGCTCAGCATAAATGCAATCCTTTACTCCTACAAAGAGTTCAGAACTGGGACAAACTGTGTTTTGGAAGTTGTGGAAAGGCATCACTAAGGCACCTGCTGGCCAGCCCAGTTTGCATTCTCTGCTCTGCAAATCTGACGCTTCTAAGATTAACCCCACTGATTTTTATCACCGATTTCCTTTTCATTTGGCCATGTTAAATGTCAAATGATCCAATGTCTGACACTGCCCTTTTAATTATTACAACCAAAGCTTAAAGATGACACACACTCATCCCCTCACCCCTTCAAAGTGAGGCTCAATGAAACACCGGAAACAGTAAGAATTCAAAGGTCAGTATTTGCATAAGTGGAATAAAAGCCAAGAAAGCAAGAATTATTAAAAATTTAATTCTACAGTAAGTTCTACAATTATCACTGTCTAATGTATTGATTTAAAATACAAAATAAGCTTCATAGATAATACTGAGGACTTCATTAAAAATTACTGAACTTATTTATCAATGCTTCTTTTAGAAAGCTCATTATAAAACCCTGCACAACCCAATTAGACCTCCCAAACGCATTAATGATATATGCAGTCTTTTATTCCCTCCATCAATCTTAGGCTACACATTTACTTATATAATCAATACTCCAAAGTTAAGGAATGTCCATAAATTCACGGCCTTGCATCAATGAATTTCTTCACTCAATACCTTCTCACACAGAGTCCCCATCCCTGTCAGTCACATTAACCCAACCAACCAGATTTTATTGCTCTGTAATCAGGATTCAAAAGCACTTGAGATGACAGGAGCAATAAAAACCCTTGAGACTTTATATGTCCATTATGGTGCCTGGGTTGTTTAAAAACAAGAGCTGCAGTTGCAGGCTGTGACTATAAATATGCACAGCACCAGCACAGAGCCAGGGAAGCTCTGGGTGCAGGCAGGAAATAAAGGAATCAGAGGTCACAGACCCTCTGCAGAAACCAGGGAAGGGATGCAGCAGTGACAAACGTTTGTCCTCCCTCTTCCCAAAATAGAAATCGCTCTCTTAGCAAATATTTTACAGTGGTTTATGACTTCTTCTAGTCCACCTATGAAAAAAAAGAAACCTGGGCAAGGCATATGAGCAAGGTGTCAGGGTGAGGTATTTGTGCTCCATTATGTCTGTCCAAGGTACCTGAGCAGTATTCCCAGGCCTCCAGGGATTTGCTGCTTGCTGGAGTTGTAGGAGAGCCCCTGACACTGACAGACCTTGCCTTCAGCACATTTGTTGTCAAGCATCCAAACCCACAAAAACCATGCAAAACCTCTGCTGCCACAAAACGACGGTGCAGCACTGAATAAAACACGAGCCTTAAATGTTTGCAACATAATGCATTTATATTCTGAAAGGAAAGTGACGCCTGGCCTTGTACCAGGTTTAATAATATACAAGAAAATTCTGTTTTTGCAACGGGTTCAAAGAAGCTGAAGCTCAATTAGATCATCAGCACTTTATATAAACTTGACAACTAAGCTGTTCCTCATTACACAGCATCAAGAGATGCTGACAAGACTTGGGTTTTGCAGAAATCTTAGAGATGAGCTTTGCTGCCTTTTAGGAAAACAAGGGCAAGCATCAGTTTTACAGCTCCATCAGGCACACCTGGGTACCTGAGGCAGAACAAAACACTTAAAAGAACTGCTCAGTAAAACAACAACTGCAAGAGCACACAGGGAGCACCAGAACGTAAAACCCTCTAATGCAAGAGCCTGCTGTGCAGTTGGCATAACGACTGCAGATCCATTAGGGAACAATACAGCTTCCTAGGAAAACGTATCAAACATCTCCACCACTTACACTTCAAAACCCTCTTCAGCTTTTTAGTGCTCCTTTTCAGAGGCAAATCATGCTGCTGCTGCACAGTAACAGACACTGCAGGATCTGTACTGGTGGCACCAGCACACAGGTCACACTCAGACCAGCAAAGAGACAGAGGCCCCAGCACAGGGAGGACGTGGAAGCACCAGGATGAGCAGAGGGAAGGAGCAGCTCTGCTGGGAGGAAAGGTTGGGAGCCTTGGGATTGATCAGCCTGGAGAAGAGAAGCTTTGGGTTGACCTCATTGTGGCCTTTAGTGCCTGAAGGAGCTCCAGGAAAGATGGAGAGAGACTCTTCACAAGGGATGGAGGGACAGGAATGGGGGAAAGGCTTCAAATTGACAAAGAATAGGTTTGGGTGGGATATTGGGAAGAAATTCTTCCCTGTGAGGGGCATAAGGCACTGGCACAGGTGCCCAGAGCAGCTGTGGCTGCCACTGGATCCCTGGCAGTGCCCAAGGCCAGGCTGGACAGGGCTTGGAGCAGCTGGGACAGTGGAAGTGTCCCTGCCATGGCAGGGGTGGCACTGGATGGGCTTTAAGGTCCCTTCCAGACAAAACTGTCCCATGATTCTGTGAAATAAAAGAAATAAACTACCATTAAAAAAAAATACCACTTTTTCTCACTGATAAACTGCACTAAGAATGACACTTCAGGAGGTTTTCATATCTAACAAAACACACAATTCCCCAGGGTCTTTGGGCAGTCATGTGTTTGTCCTGGCCGTAGACTGCATTAAAAACACCATAAAATACAGTTTAACTAAGCTGCACAACAAGATTTATTGAGCCTTTGTTGTGTTTTAAAGGTTCTCAACTTAGGATCTCTCAATAAGATAAAAAGGAATTCTCAGCAATAGCTAGGCATCAAGCTATTTGAAACAAACCATAAATGAAATAATAGTTTTCTCTATCCTTTCTGTAACATTGGATTTGTCTCAATGACACATACACAGAGCAGAACTGAAAAACACCCACCCAGTGGAATCTACCTATTGCTTTGTGCTGCATCCACATCACTTGTTTTAACAGGGAAGTTTCACTCTATAAAATTACACCCAGCAGATGTAATTTGCAAAAACTGATGACAAAAAAAGGAAGATATAAAACTGACACACTTGGAATAAGCTCAAATTTCATTATTTTAAAGTTTGCAAACAAGGTAGGAATAGTCCAAAATCTAATTTTACAGCACATCACAAATTACTCAGCTAACCTGTCACAATGGAATAACTGTATATACACTTAAAAATAAACTCTGCTGCTTAGTCTGTTTCTATGTTCATTATTATTTTGTAATATTTTTAATGGGAACAAGTTCAGGGAATTGTTAGCCTGAAATCTATTTTATGCAATTCTGGAACAGGAGAAAAATGGAGCTGCCCAGAACCTGTCAGCACCTCGCAGGGTGTCACCTTCAGACACACAAAAAATCCTCTGGGGAGCAAAACCTGGATGCAAGAAATGGAAAAGTATTTCAGGTAAGAGGTTCTAGGAGCAGGTAACACTTCTCCCAGAGAATCAGGAGATGCCATGGAAATGCACATAGGGTGATAGTGGAGCAAAAATAACTATGGGGGGGGATTTTTCCCAACAGCAACGCCTTAAGAAACAAAGAAACTTAAAATCAACCCAATAAAACACTGATGTACACAACCACTTTGCATAAAATAAGGATTATTTCTGCGCTCTCAGAACATGAAGATTCACTTTTAATTTTTTTTTATACTAAAGGTCAATTTCTTGAGAACAACATTTTGAGGTGGATACTGGCTAATCCTGCTGAGTAAAAACCAAAATAATAAACCCACACAGACTAGAAGCTGAAAGAAGATAAAGCATTATTTCAACTCCTCCTTGTACATGAATAATGGCTTGTTTACTAAGGAGCTGAAACACCAGATTCAGCACACATTCCAGGGAAGTTAAAAATGCTGGTAATTTCAAAGGAAAAGGAATCTGTGCTTTGGGAATAGAGTTACATTGGGAATAACCTTCAGCACTGTTCAAAATGAGAATTTCTATCTACAGTCCATGCCTCGGTATGTACCTGTCCCTCATTCAGCAGTAAAATAAGGAAAATCAGTATTTAAACCATTTTCCAGTCATTAATCCTTTTAAAACATGTTCTAAATAGACACCCTCATGAACATCCTGGTGTCAAAACCCAGGCACACAGAACCCAACTTCTAAATATTTGATTCTTGTAGATTTTATGTTTGAAAATGGTAAAATAAATTGCCTCCAATATTCAATTGTGCCATCAGTGTAAGGATCATCTAGAGGGAAGAAAATGTTGAATTCTCAGCAACACAATCTTCATAAAATTCTGCTTCAGAATAAATGACAAGTTTCATTTAACGCTATAGAAATGCTTGCAGTGTACACAATACTGAGAGCTGTATATAACCCTTTTAATTGAAGTTGATGACAAATAAGGAGCAATAGCAGCAACTCCAGTTAAAAATCACTTTTTTAAAAGAGGAGCTATTTTCTTAGCAAAAGGAAGACAACTTGACAAGCGCTACACAAGGCAAATAAAGCCCTGAATATGCAATTTGTGTTGATCACTGTCCATCCACTGACACTTCTGACAGTGGCAAAATCTCTTTTTGTAAATGATGAGCAAATTTTCTAAATCTAGACAGTCCATTGTGTAAAGACAAGCATTAATTAGACTTTTGCAGCTTCATTTTAAAAACTAAAAAGTAGCAAACTAAAAGCAATAATGGCTATATTTTTGGTGTTTCTGGATGAATTTGCACTTTTAGTTCAATAAGTGTGTTTCTGTATCAATCTAAACAATAAATAAAAATGGACATTTTGTAAACTAGACAGGACAGACAAAAATAGTAACTCCAGTAGACGTCCACCTTTATAAGGACATATTCCAGACTTCTAATAAAGCTAATTTGATGAAAAGATTTTAATTAATAATATGATTTCAAAATGTAAATTATGTCAACTAGAAGATAAGCTGAAAAAAAGACCCATGTGCCTGCAGTACCTTAAAGTCTATTATGTAATTGCAAAAGGGAACAAAAAAACTTCATGTAAATCACATTCTAATCAAGAAACCAGAGTAAATGACACTGTAATGCACAGAAAGTTACATATGCACATTTGGCTGCCTGACTTAGAAAGTAACAGTTATGAATCACATTTATGGAAGGCATTATTCATAAATAGTTGCAATTGAAAAATTAACAGTTGATAGCCAGCTCTAAGCACTTCAGCCTCTGCAGGCCTTCAACAGGCACTGCTGGAAACAGTTAGAATTAAAATGTTCAGCATCCACAAGAATTTAAAAACACTTAAAGGGTAGTTCCTGTTATTAATTACACACAAAAGAGTGCTTCTCTCTTACACTGTCATGCTTTATACTGCAGATGGAAAAGCTGAGGAACTGAGCTTAAAGTATTTATTAAATAGCTTATTATTTTTACCTCTCACCCTAAAGAGAAACAACTCAATAAAACAAAGATAAAAATATAATTATCGATGCATCCCAACAGGAAAATCTGTATTCTTCATCTTCTTGCAACTTTCTTTCCAACATTTCATTAAATTCTGCTCATGGCATCCACAAAAATCTTGTATAAAATGAACACCATATGTAGCTGTGTAACAGCAGCTGATGTGCATGATAACCAAGGGAAAAGGAAATATTAAGAATATGGCAAACCTTATCTTGCCCAGGCCTCAAACAGGTTTATCTGTCAACTTGGGATGAGCTGTCACTCCCACATGTTCAATTAGAAGCTGAAGAGCTTCATGGAATTACATCCAGGGCACTGGAACAGTCAGTCTCCTAACTGGAACACACTGCTGGGATATCTGACCAATGCAAGTAAACAAAACAAAACTTCACATGGTAGAATGTAGGAAGAGTGAAGATGGTTTTGCTCTTGAAATGGAATATAAGAAATTAAATGTTTGCTGCAATATAAGGTTTAATTATGTTTGAGGTTTGATGAGCACAGTATCACCAAGGAAATTTTCCAAGAAACAGGAGTACAATGCCATAGTTATTTATTTTACTGCTGTGCTCAGTGTTGAGTGAATTACACAGTTAATTGTGCATTGAGCACTGAGAATCACAGAATCATTTAGGCTGGAGAAGACCAGCAAACACTCTGGGAATGATTTGGGTTGGAGGGGACCTTAAGCTCATCCATGGGCAGGGACACCTTGCACTGTCCCAGTCCCAGGCTGCTCCAAGCCCTGTCCAGCCTTGGGCACTTCCAGGGGTCCAGGGGCAGCCACCGCTTCTCTGGGCACCTGTGCCAGGGTCTCCCCACTCTTTTAGGGAAGAAGGAAATAATTTCTTCCCAATTTCTAATCTAAACCTGCATTCCTTCAGTCTTATCACTGCACACCCTGGTGATTCATCAAACCCAACCCTTAGCACTGCCAATGCCACCACTAAATCATGTCCCCAAGTACCACATCCACATCTTCAAATCCCTCCAGGAATGGTGACTCATCCTGAGGTACTCAATACATCGACCTTTTGTGAAAGCATGTGATTGTAGTAACAAAGAAGCCTCACCAACACAGAGGCACCTTCCCTGTCCTGACACAGATGTCCTGCTGCCCCTTCTACCCAGCTCAGGGACCACAAATCCCTGTCCCAGCACAGAAGGCAATGGCTGAAAGCAGAGCCTGCACACCACATTATCAGGTAATGCTCCAACAGGAACACATCTGTAGAGGAAAAAGCTGTGAATTAAGCTCTCAATTTCAGGGCTTTTATGTCTGATGAGCTGCAGTGGGATCCAGGAACCAAAACGAATCTCCATGCTCCAGGACCACCCAGCAACACAGACAAAGCTGGGATGACTGGAATACACATTTCCAATGAGTTCTCCAGGTCTGAGCCAGCACTGATGGGTCTGAACTCATTAAGACTCAGGAGTTTCACCTGTCACTGCTGTTCTCAGGAGGAACTCAGAACATGGGCAATTTTTCAATAATCTCTCAGAGTTCACCTGCAAAAATAGGAACAGAATCTCAACTTTCACAGGCATCAGCAATTAATGGCACCGTATTTCCTCATAAAATGGGTCAGATGTTGCAAAAGTAAGGACAGCCAAACGAGGGGAGGAACAATAAATATAAACTGACAAGACAAATGCACAACAAGCATCTTATCTGTGTGTGTGTATATGTCAAATTATCTGCAGATCAGTAAAATTACTGCCCTTTGAGAAGGGGTCCAGAAATGCACAGTCCACAGATCAGGCTGAGAGCAAAAGGCCAAAGGAAAGGACAAAGGAGAGGAAGCATGGAAACTGTGTGCACATACAATTTATGCTCGCAGGTGCTGTTTATTATTTTGTTTGGGCTGTGATTTTTGGGGGAGTGTGTGTAACTGGGTTTTGCTCTGGGGGGGTCCCATTTTTGAACAGATAGCTCAAAGTTATGCACATGAAAATACATTAATGAGACAGCTGCTGGAAGTGTATTTTTACTGAGTTCCCATTTGAGAAGATTTCATGCTGACTTTCAAGCTCCACAGTCACAGCCTTCCATGGACTTAATTTCTCAATCTCAGGCTTACAGCACCATTAGTTAATGTAAACTGTAGCACATGACTAATAAATAATATAAAGAGCACAAAGGAAAACACCCACATTGTTCAAGCCCTGGTCTGTAATACCCCATCTCACCACAAAAATGATAATGATACAAGAGAAGCAGTTTTGTCATAGAAAAGGGAGCTTGCTTTGTGTCTTGCCCACCCTTTGACAAAAACATTTCCAAGTAAGGAAGACAAATTATTTTTACGAGAAACAATGCCACAATGCAACAGATTTCTCTTTCTTAGGTTACAAAGGAAACTGAAGATTGTAAAAGGAAGAAGAAACTGTAGGGGAAACACAGCCATCAGGATGGAAAACCAAGTATTAAGACTTGATCTAAACACAGAAAAGAATAAATGGTGCTGCTCCTACTATAAATATATCACCACTGAGGATTGATGAAAAACTCTGCGTGTAAATCAGGTTGGAATTGGTCAGAGTTTTCATTGGTTCAAATCTTCAGATCATAGAGCATTAAAAATTAGTTTCTCAACTAAACGACTACGCAGACCTTTAATACAACATTTTTAATGAAAATACCTTATTTAAAAATGAGGGGGCACCAAGGGGTTCTTTGGTCTTTTTGTTGTAGAAGAGAGGTCAAGAATCATCAGATAAAGGATAAACAATGCAGAGGAAATGAAGTGCTGGTTTGATGTGCCATTGTTACAATATTTGAGTATTAAAAACTAATAAAATGTCCCTGTTTTCCTTTTTACTGAAGGAATGGCTGTAGATGTCTGCCCAGCCCAGACCCAGCATGGCACAAGCTGTTCCAAGCAGCTTAGGGCAACAATGGAAGGTAAAATTCAACATTCAGAAAAAAATGATCTGAAAATAAATTGAGGGAAGACAGGAAAAAACAGTGGAAAGAGCAATAGTTGCTCAGATAGGGAAGCATAATGATCTGCTCTAATTGATTTCTCTGATTTTTATTTATGTAAATTAGGACACAAATGTGAAACTCTTCCTTAGCTCATTACTATCCTAAAGCCAAATGTATTTCACAGCTGAACTACAGCAGAATATTGCACTTCAGTAAAGCCTGCAGCAACCATGTAAAAGAGGGAAAACTTGCTGTAATAACTACAAATTCTGACCATTTAGGAGAGAATTAACAACAGACCCTTGATCAGGAACATGAGCTGATCACATTTACATTACTGTAACTAAAAATATTTCTGCCCTGAGGAAATGTGCTGAGCCTTCAGTGCTGAACTTAAAACAACCCCTAAACCTACACAAATACATGGTTTGATCTTCACATCTTAGTGAGTTCCTGTATGTTGATCTCTGTTCACCAGAAAAATGCTTCTTACAAATCCAACAGAAAGAAACAAGTATAGGTTGCACTCAGAGTGGAACAGTCTATCAAAAGAATGATGAAGCCAAAATTTAACTTAATTGCTTGCTTAATTTAAAGTTGGCTGTCTCAAAAGAGGAACTTTCATGCTGTGGCAGATTGCAAAAGGTTTAAATTATTCTGTTTTTCACATTGCTCTTGCACTATTTCCAGGTGCACATCAGAGGAAAGCTTTCAGTGCTACAGACAGCTTGCTGGCCTGCTTGACAATGTAAGAAAACAAAACAAAGCCAAAACTCCCTGGAATAATCCTCCTATCATGTTTGCACTACCACAGACATGATCAACAGCAAACAGCAAAAGCAAAACAGCAGAATGAGAACTCCTGTTTCACAAGCACAATATTTAAAATACTTCATGTTTCTATAAATCAACAACAAACCACAAATATCAAATGGCAAAATGCTTTCTAGTATCAGGAATAAAAATTGCATAGAACCCCAGAATCACTGAGGTTGGAAAAGACCTCCCAGAGCATCGAGCCCAACCTGTGACCAATCCCCAACCTGTGACCATCCCAGAAAACTGAGTCCATGCTGTTATTTCTTGGACACCTGCAGAGATGGAGACTCCAGATCTCTCTGGGCAGCCCCTTCCAATGCCTGACCACATTTTCTATTAAGAAATTCCTCCTGAATCCCATCCCTACTTGGACATTAATCCAGCTGAAGTCTTTCAGGCTGATTTTCAAACCCACACATGGCCAAAAAGACATTTTCTGCTGCTACTTCATGATCCCCATCCCTCTTCTCTAAAAAACTTCTTTTCAATCATGCAACAGAATTCTGCCTCCTCTCCACTGACTAACACATCCCAGCTCCTGGCTGCAAACCTCAGCAGTCTGTCTGAGGTTCTGTTTGCTGGAATATTCAGCAGCCACGTTAAAATACACCCATTAAGAAAGACAAACTACTTAGGATGTGGACTGTCCCTTGCTGAGCAGTTGTGTGGTAATAATGCAATTGCACCTGACCCTCTGCCACATTCAGGGCATTAAAACCACACCAAAATTTAATTTGCTGTCTTTTGCAAATTCATCAGGATCCCATAAATAACGAGGTGAAAATAATTATATTGCAAAATGTTTTAGGAAAATAAATGGAAATAATTGTCTTCAATTTTTAAGAGCCCATTTAAATGTCATAAAAATGTCTTTATGGAATGCTGAAGCTAAACACTACAGCAGAAACAGGCATCAAAATCTGAAAACCAAAGTGATAACATACAAGCGGAAACAGGATTTAAGCAAGTCCAATGAAAAAAGGTATTCATGGTCCAAAATCAGATCATTTCACTATAGCAGTTTAAATTCTAATAAAATCTTTATTAAAATATTGAAATATTTTGTTTGAAGGCATCTCAAAAGTAAAACTAGGACTGCATTTTGTGTAACACTTTTCCAATGGAAGTTTTAAAAATATATAAAAACATACTACATTTGCTGCAATACTTAAAACTGCGTAACAACTAAGACCTTTTGTTTAATTAAAGAACTCTAATGCAAATATTGATAGAATTGCAGTTTTTTATAGTAGAAACATCACTTGAGTGTGGTGTGTGACTGCTGTGGACCTTCCTCTTCCCCTTTGTATCAAAGGCCAGAGGAATTTCAAGCAACTTGGGAAATAACAAAACCCCCAGCTCTGAATTCTGCCTGAGATCAAGTTTGTATCTAGTGAGAGATTTTACAACACTCTTGAAAACAGAGTAGTAAAGGCTTTTTATAATAGAAACACTAAAGGGCCAAGAACTCCAGTCATGCTAAGAGCTGTCACTGCAGTATTCTTTCCTTCATGTCCTACTGAAAATTCCACTTTATTCTCCATTTGTCATTCTTCTCTGTAAAGACAGTAATTTCATTATAGAATTTAAGGGTTTTTTTTCTGCAGCCTACCTTCCAGTTTCAGACTTTTGGTTTTAATTCCTCGTGTTCTCAGTAATTTTGATCCCTAATTTGACTTTTCAGCTTTAGCTGGTGACATTTTAGACAGAAGCTTCAGAAAGTTGAACAGAAAAAACATTGATTCAGTGGCTTAACTTTATCATGGGAGCCTTATTTTTCCAAGAGTATTAGCCCAAGAGAATGAACTCATTGATTTTGAACACAAGTGTAATGAATGATTGTTATAAAACCCCATTACTTAAACTTATTAGTGCACAAACAACAGCTTGCTACAAAGCATGTAAAATCAGAGTATTTCTCAGAGATTTTGACCAAGAACACAGACAAAACCACTGGATACAGCAGACTCCAAAGAAAAAGTGTAGGTTCTCACTCTGATACAGACAAAAGTCAAGTTTGAACATATTTAGATTCCTAAAAAGAGTAACTTCTGAGGCATTTGAGAACAAACAGAGCTGCTCTACTGCTTTTACTCTTGGTTGTATCCATGAGTAGCATCTGCAGGGGAAACAAGAATGAATCCAGAACTTCAGCTGGCTCTGTATAGATCAGTGCTCAGCAGCAGAACTGCTCCTGGCTCAGCAGAATTACAGTGGTAGAAGGAATCCCAGGCAGAGGAAAGGAAAATGAAAAGGAAATCCAAACCCTTGGAGATGAGCTGCCAGGCCAGGGTGGATCTGTGGCTCAGGGCAGGGCACCCTGCCCAGCCTGAGCCCCCATCTGGGAGAAAGGAGAAAGTCAGCACCGTGCAAGCTGCATAACTGCACCATTTAAATGCAGCCCCAATTACCTTCTGTATTCCAACAGGAATCGGTAATGAACCTCTAAATAATTCCTGAACTAGGAACCACTGAGATGTCCTGAATGAGACTGGGGAAATGCCATTCCATTAGCACCCAAGCACTGCACACTCATCTACAGCACTGCTTTGGATGTGATGGGGGGCAAAAACCTGGAGCATATCTACAAAATTTAATATTAATGTTTTGGGGCACAGAGGAAAAATCATGAATGTGTGCTTACCTCCATCAGGAAATGCTGTGTGTGTCTGCAAGGTTCAGCTTGCAGAAAGAAAACTTATTTATCACTAATCTTTAAAAGGCATCAGTCTTTGACATCCACTTTCTCAGAGGTTTCATTTCAAGAAGCATCAGCTCACATCAACTTTCACAAAAACACCACAGAATCCATAATTTCCCTAATTGCTAAGTAAAAGCAATGTTCAGGAGAGTCAAATGTGCTCTAAGGCAAGAGTAAATACCCATCAGAAATGCCATGAAAGAAGGAAGGAAAAGGCCAACTAATGAGTACACAACATGCAGCTGCAGCAGAAGTGACAGGGAGAAGGTGGAGAAGTGAGAGGGACAACAAAAAAGCTCATCCTAATTAAGCAAACATATGACAAAGGAAAAAACCTGCACTAGATGGGTGTGGTAATTTCATGATTAAATGCTAAATAATGGTAAGTATTTGGCAGAAATACTGGCTATGTGAGAATACAGCTTTTACAGTTATACCACAGCAGCTTTCTGTTTCTCAAGGTTAGCAGGTTTATTAAACCAGTGATTTTATACAGGTGGACTTTTCTTTTTTGTAATTCACTATTACGTAAGACAGAATTGTCTTGTCCTAATACAGAGATAAAGCCAAAGGTCCTCCTGAACATGCATTGTATGGAAATAAAAACCAGGGACTTTGGGTTATGAAAAGAAGCCATATGACTAAAAAGTGAATCCATTTTCCAAAACGCCCACACAGACAAGAGCTTCTGATGAGAAAAATGATCTCTGCAAAGCTAAACTGCACAGATTATTTCCATGAAAAGTTAAGAGTCTCACAGATTATACAATATTTACTGTGCTGGGATTAAAAAAAAAAACAACAACCTTTTATATTATTACAGTATGAATAATTACTTGATTGTTCCATGTAAATTATATAAAAATCAATAATTAATTAATTGAATAATTGCCTTATTTTAGAATTCACATAGGCAATGCTTGGTTTTTCCAGGACTGTTTCTCTCTTGCTGCTGGCGAGTTTTGGGTACCTTCAAAATGAGGTGCCACCACCTGTGTGTGCCAGCAAAGCAGCTGTGGCTTACCTTGGCACTGGAATCCTTGCTTCCCAAATCCCCTGCATAAAGAAGGAAAAAAACTGCCTTAGTATGTTTGGTTTTAATTTCTACTCAGTGATCTCTAAAAACATAAAAATAGCTTCATATTAAATTACTTCAGGTTTTGCTACGACAGCAACAGATTTTCAAATACACAACACAGACCAGCCCACCCATTTCAAAGCAGAGAACAATAGCTGTCACCAGCTATGTAATTTCAGCTTCTGGCAACAATTTTTTTATTATTATTATTTTACAAGCTATTTTGGATCTACAATTATCATCATCTGTGATTGCTGCATAATATTTCAACTCGTTTAATGCCACATGTATATTTAACAGCCACGTAAAATATTCCAAGTTCCAGCAAAGGCACGTAAAACAAACCAGACTTGGGGTTTCATCCAGGTTTTGGGATTACAAGCTGCTGTTGTGAGGCTCAGCTGAAGTCCAGCCATTTGCTGGATGGAAAGCAAACAGGTGAAAAGTTTTGCTTGTTTCAACACAAATAAGAAGCCAGGCCCCTGATTTTCATACTGATTATTCTCCAGCTTCCTTGCTTCATTTCCATAATGAAATACAAATGTGTGTGTAACACTTCTGCAGTGAACACAATGACAGTGGTATCCAGAGTTCCAACACATTTTGTACCTCTGGCAAACTCCACTGCTGTGGATTTATTTGTTTATCTTTAAGCATCTAACATTCTCTTCCCACAAAAATAACTGTTTTGAGTATCCTGCCTATAAACATTTCTCTGCCTTTTTCTTTGCAGCCTGTTTTTCATCTGAAGAGCTGGAGCTGCTCACACTCAAATAGACAAAAGCCATGAGCTGGAGAAGCTGCGTGCAATTAACAACACGTGGCTTAATTATCAACTTTATGGAAATGATTTCTTAAAAAATGTATCAACAATTTCTCCACTTTTTATTTATTTATTTATGGCAGAGACAAGACCTTCAGTGCACTGTTCCTTCAGGAGGAAGCTGAAATGACACAGAGCATTTCTCTACATTTTGCTGCACAAGTTGCTACTTCTTGTTATTATAAGCAAACGTGAACTAGGGAAATCAGGAGAAAAATCGAATTATTTCTTTACTTGGCAGTACATGTGCCTATATTGTCACTCTGATGCTTTTACCACTCATCTTCACAAAGTTCAAAAGCTAGAAGCATGGAAATACAATCATAGGAAAGCTGGTAGTGGGACTAAGAACATGAAACAGACCTGAGATAATTTTTAAAGCTTTGAAATAGACCTATTTGCAAATATTCCTGTTTTATGTACTCCAGAAGCACGGCTGGGGCTCAGTGTCTGAACTGAATCCCTGCAGAGCCGCACTCTCCGAGCAGTTACAATGTAATTTTTAAGTAAAAAGTCTTTTAAAAAATATCAACATTCCAGAACCAAAGCCGAGAGGCGAAAGTTGTTGAAGAGGAAAGACTAAACTATTGTGATCCATATTACGTGATGAAATGTAATCTAAGGGAAAGAATCTGTGTATTTCATTGAAAGGTTGTGTTTACTGTTCTTTATACCTTCCAACGTTGTTAATTGACACAAGTCATTTTGGAAACACTCAATGGTGCGCGATGGTTGTTTGAGAGCAGCCCATCTCCAAACCAGAAAACAAACAAGTTTTCGAGGTGTCAGATGCTCTTCTAAGGAATGTGAAGAGCTTCCCCAGGCTCAGCAAGCACGACAAGACAGGAGCATAGTCGCTCTTGCCACCTGTCAGCCACAGGATACCCTTTCAATTCCAAATCCATCCTGTCATTCGTGACAGAGCTCGGCTTTGTTTTATAATTGTGCTGCTGGTGTGCACAAAACCGCTCGCAATAACCCTGCCGCGGTTTTTCACACTTCCCAACTCATTCTGGTTTAGATTAACTTTGAAGCAGTTTCTGAAGGTCTCTCACTTTTACCATACCCAACTTCACTTTTTTTCCCCCCAGAAAAATTTAAAAGAAAGATAAACTCAGAAATTTGACTTGTTTCTTGTGCAGTCTACCATGTCAGCTTTCCTTCCTTAACTCTGCAAATATATTTCAATCATTTCTGGCACAAGCACAGTCTTTGCTTCAGCATGCAAGCAGAGGAAGTAAAAGGTCCCTGTCCAGACACATAAACACACATAAAAAGAGCAAGAAGCGTGCCACGGACACAGAGCCAGCTGCGTGCAGACCTTTTCACAACTTTGGCCAAAATAAATCACAGCTCTCGCTTTCGGCACCCAGAGCCGCAGCGCAAACTTGAGTAGCGGAGCAGGACTGGAGCGAGGGGAAGGAGGGGAATCCTGAGCTGTTTGTGCTGCACGGTCCCCGCAGGTCCGGGACCCCCGCGGCTCTCCCGGCTCTGCCAGCCCGGGCCGCCGCTCCTCGCTCCGGCCTGCGCGGAGCTGCCGCCCTGCCCGGCACGGCACCAACCCGTGGGTGTATTCTTCCCTACCACCTCAGTAATGAGCGTGTTGGTAGGGAGTTTTCCTGCCTCTCTTCCCTCACAACAACCACCCCTCCCTTTCCTCGGCGTGGACCGGAGCAGCGGTGTCACCGTGCCTGCCCGGCCTCGGCAGCAGGAGGGAGCAGGGCAGGCACTGACCAGGACTTAGGGCTGGGGGAGCCGAGTTTTGCCACTCGGCAACGCCGCGGTCTGACACGGGCACGCTCCGTCCCAGCGCGGCCGTGCCCGGCCGAGCCCCCCACCCAGCAGAACCCGGGGACAAGGGGTGGGAAACACAGCTCTGGACCAAGTGCGAAGCGCTGGTCCCAGCGCGGGGCTCCAGACCCTGCTGGTCTCTGCGACCCCCCCGCAGCCCCTTCAAGCGGGGTGCGCCCAGCCCCGGGCCCCCCGAGCCGCGGCAACCCGCCGGGAGGAGGATGCGACAGCGCCGGGGCAGCGCGGTGACACCGGGGGTCACCCCCGGCGGGGTCACCTGCCCGGCCCCGGCGAGAGCGGCCGCACCGCGACCCGGCTGCCCGGGGACGGGAGGCAGGGCAGGGACGGCGGCGCCCCGGAGCCGGGGCTGCCCGGGGCGGGGAATCCCCCGCGGCGGAGCGGGCCCGGGCGGCGGCGGGCGCGGGGGGACGCGCGCTCCGGGCTCTCACCAGATGAAGTCGGTGCAGTGGCTGCAGAAGGTGGGCTGCTTGAAGAAGCGCGCGATGAATTTGTGCTCCTTCACCTCGTGCACGTTCTTCTGCCTCAGGGCGCCCTTGCGAGCGAAGCGCCGCGCCGCCTCCGGGTCGGCGCCGGGCTCGGAGCCCGGGAACACGTCGGCCATAGCGCCTCCTCCCCACCCCCCGCCGCTCCGGGAGTCGCCGCCCCGACGTCCGCCCCGTCCGGCGGCCGCCGAGCCTCTGGCAGCGGCGGCGCTGGGCGCTGCCTCCCGCTCCCAGCCTGACGTCGGAGCGGAGGAGGATCCCGAGCCCTCTCGCCGGCTGCTCCGCCCGCGGCTGAGCGAGCGAGCCCCCGGCCGGGGCGGGGCGGGCGCGGGGCCGCCCCCGCCGGGGAGCGCCGGGGAGAGCGGGGGGGCGGCCGCACCTGCCGGGCCTCGTCAGCTCCCGCAGCGCCCCGGGCTCTCTCTCTTTCACACACACACACCAGGTGCTCTCACACACCGGGATCTCTCTCTCACACACACACCAGGTGCTCTCACACACCGGGATCTCTCTCACACACACCGGGATCTCTCTCTCACACACACACCAGGTGCTCTCACACACCGGGATCCCTCTCACACACCGGGATCCCTCACACACACACACACACACACACACCAGGTGCTCTCACACACCGGGCTCTCTCACACACACACCGGGATCTCTCTCTCACACACCGGGATCCCTCACACACACACACACACACACCAGGTGCTCTCACACACCGGGATCTCTCTCACACACACACACCAGGTGCTCTCACACACCGGGATGGATCTCTCACACACACACCAGGTGCTCTCTCACACACCGGGATCTCTCTCACACACACCAGGTGCTCTCACACACCGGGATCTCTCTCTCTCACACACACACACCAGGTGCTCTCACACACACCGGGATCTCTCTCTCACACACACACCAGGTGCTCTCACACACCGGGATCTCTCTCTCACACACACACCAGGTGCTCTCACACACCGGGATCTCTCTCTCACACACACACCAGGTGCTCTCACACACCGGGATCTCTCTCACACACACACACCAGGTGCTCTCACACACCGGGATCTCTCTCTCACACACACACCAGGTGCTCTCACACACCGGGATCTCTCTCTCACACACACACCAGGTGCTCTCACACACCGGGATCTCTCTCTCACACACACACCAGGTGCTCTCACACACCGGGATCTCTCTCTCACACACACACCAGGTGCTCTCACACACCGGGATCTCTCTCACAAACATTCACACCAGGTGCTCTCACACACACACCAGGTGCTCTCACACACCGGGATCTCTCTCTCTCTTACACACACACCGGGGCTCTCACACACACCGGCTCTCACACACACCGGCTCCCCCCAAACGCGCCGGTTCCACTCAGGCACACACCGGTTCTTGTCTCTCTCTCACGTTCACCTGCACAGGCTTCCCTCACACACAGGCACACACCGACGCTCCCCTCGCTCACACGCGCACGCTCCCAGGTTCCCTCAAAACACGCACACAGAATCTCCCCTCTCACTTTGTCTCTCTCCCTCACACCCTCACTCACAGAGATTCCCGGGTCACGCACAGACAGATCCCCCGCACACAGACAAGGTCCCCTCTCACTTTCTCTCACACCCAGAGGCTCCCCTCACGCCCACACAGACACAGCAGTCCGCTCTCTGCCCCTCGCACAGCCCCACGCAGGTCACACACACGCAGTTTGCCCGCTGCCAGCCGTGGAAACCCACAGGTCCCCTCCCCGCAGGACCGTGACCTCCATCCCTCTTTCCCCGCTGCCTGCCTCCGCCCGGAGCGGCAGAGCTGCCGCAGGCACAGCCGTGTCACAAAGCACGGGGAGCCGCGGCTGCCTGCACCCACCCCAGCATCGTTATTCCTGCACCACAACAAACAGCGCAGCTCTCCCCCGCACACCTCTCCCCTTCCTGCCGCTCTCAAACGCAGCCCCAGCCATGCGAGCGCTGAACCGCCGCGCACCTCACACACAGCGCCACAGGACGTCCTGCCGCTGCGCCGGGGATCTTTGGGTACCAGTGTAAACATCCCGCAGCGTTTCTCACTTCAAAATCCTCAACAAAAAGTGTAGGAAACATTCTCCAAGTCTCTTTCTCTCATTAGGACGTTCAGCACATACACAACAGACTTTTACCTTGGTTTTATGTCATCAAGTGTTCCATGAAGTAATAGACTTGTTCATTTACTCACATTACACGCAAAGTATTCCCAACTCCTTGGACACAGGAACATCTGCCATGGCACCCTCTCATATTAATACACTCAGAAAAATCATGACTATGCTAATATAAAATCACAATATATACATAAAGTAAAGAAACCAAGTATTAATCATATTGTTTTTAATAAATGTTATTTCCGTGGTTACAAATTTACACATATGGAAAATAAATGCACATTAAAAGTCCTACCCCAGTATATCTACACACTCGTCTATCTGTGTAAGCATGTGCAAGACATTTTATTTCACAAGAATGAAAGCCAGCTAATTAACTCAAATTAAGTCGTATTTGCTGATGGGAAAAGTGCACATGGACACTCAGCACAGAACAGAAATAACTTGCCACATACTATCTTAATTTAAAAGCCTCAGTTTCTGAGTGCAACCTGGGAGAACTGGAATGTCCATGGCATTTCACCAAATAACCAATGATAGGGATGGCCCTGCTTTTCTCTAAACTTAGAGAATCACACCAGATGCCCTAGAAACTGTTGCCATATGCCCTTGCTTCATGGATTTTATTTTGTGAGCAACTACTTCCAAATTTGATCTGAAATCCAATGAAATATAAAGATTTTTAATTTGGTCTCCACCTATTCTGCACATGTTTCAAATCTCTTCTTCCTCTTCAGAGGGAATAGATTTTCTTGCCTTAATCAATTTATGCCAAAGCATGAGGAGCACAAGAAACATTTTGTACTCTTGTTAGGATTCTATCAAGAAATATGAAACGTGTTTATTTCCATTCCTTTTGTGCTGTATCACAGATGCAGACACCAAAACTGGAGAATCTGAGAGAGACATAACTTGGATTATATCGGGTTTGGGGCAACCTGCGTATTTTGTTGTTCCTTAAAATCTCACAGACCTGCTGAATCATTTTGGATTCCAGTTTCTTTCCTGCCAATGACTCTGGACCAGGTTCATTCACTGAAACAACGGTGAATGTGCCAGGCTCGTGTCAGGCCCCAGGGAAGAGCCAAATGGAACCAGTCACAGCACTACAGGATCACAGTAGGATTGCTTTCCTGTCTCTCTCTGTAAAGCATCTATTTCATCTCGAACCTAGCAATTATTTGTACATCGTGACTAGTCACACTGGGCAAAAAAAATCCCCATTATGTGTGCTCAGACAACCAGGTGAACCCTTAGAACACATCCTTGCCCTGCTGTATTTAACACACAACTTCTTTTGCTGCTGCAGTTTGGATACACAGCACTTACACAGTGCTTTTATTATATTTACCTCCAATATCAGGCTTTGTCACCATGGCCAGGCTGCTCTTACAGTGATGCTATAGGGCATGGTGTGTTCCACTCCCAGACACCTTTGGGATGGTGCTGTTGTGACACCAGCTCCTCTTGCTGGGAGGTTTTTAATTGCCTAGACACTCATTTTTCCTACTCTGGACTCAGGTTCTGTTGGTGATACAGGAACTCATCCCTCCTTTGTAAATAACTGGAGGAAAGACGTCTGCCACCTCTTCCTGAGTGAGCACATTCCCCCAGCAGCTCATGGCTTGCTCTTCTGCCCAGGGGAGTGTTTGCAATTTGCTTCTGGTTCAGGCCATCTGGACAAGGAGTCAGCATTTTCACTGTTTGTGTTCAGGCATATACATGGCCATTAAATCAGAGCACCAGCTTTTCCAACCTCCTGGCCAGCAGCTTTAGAATTCCAGACTCCAAAGTGTCATTTATGTGGTCTTCTCCTGTATGGCTATTTGGATAATATCCTAGAGACTGTCACTGATAGAAGTTCCCATTGGATGATTTACATGTTGTCTTTTTTTTCCTCTAAAACATTTGATTATTGCTGTAACAAGCATAACTTCTGAAGTTCTTTATATATTTCCATCAATATCACCCTAGGTCTGTAAGTGCATCTGGGTTCATTTTGAAAAAGGTTTCTGCTGAAACGTCTCATCTTTTACTCATCTGCTGGAACAGAAATCCACCGTCTGCATCACTTTTTAATCAAAAAGCAGTAGAAAAGGAAATATGTATCAGGCTCTGTTCTGCCTCAGAGCCATTCAAAGGGAGCCAAGGAGAACACCTCCATCAACTGCTTTGGCAACTGTGACTGTTTTATTATTTCCTGCTTCTGAGAAATACTCAGCCAACAGGAATCACTTCCTGCTGGAGGCCTATAAGGAAGTTCACAAGCCAATTCCTCCTCACATTTCAAAGCAAATCACAACTGCTTCCCTCTCTAGAGAGTCAGGGGGACAAGTGTCCATTTTCCAAGTCCTTTTAGGAAGCATGATTGCAACACTGCTGCCTACAAATTATTTGCTTCACCCAATCTCATCTTCCAAAGGAATTTCCGCAGGGCCAGCTCATGAGACATCTCCACCAGCAACTGTTGTGGGATAATTATCCCACTTACTTGCCATAATTAGGTCAAAATCAGTTACCAGTTTGCATTAATCCACAGACTTCTTATTATAAACTAAGGAGTCAGGTTTTCATAATTTATTTTTTCCACACAATATAAACTTTGTTTCTCTCTTTGTCTGAAATCACCCATCAAGTTTAATTTTGAAGCTCCCATTCTTAAGTTTATCATGTTTTAACCAATCCTGGTTTTCTACTACAAATTCATTCACCAAAACAAAAAAAAACAAAAACAAAAACAAACAACAAACAACAACAACAACAAGCAAACCAACTAAAAAAACCCCAAACCAAAAACAACAAAAAAGCCTGTTTATTGTTCTTACCCCTGCTTTGGCAACAATATACCTTACAAATTTCCAAAAAAATAGAAAAAGTTAGGCTCTGGTAGCATAAACAGATTTCTGAAAGAAGCTGTCTGTCTTTAATCCCAGTGGTGAGGAGATTGAAATAATTTTCTCTCAGCGTGGGTTTCTGCATCTTTCTGTGTCTTTTGGCATCTGTGTTTAGTCTCCACAACTTTATTCCTGTCTCTGCAGTTACACTGGTCCTCTTCTCTGCTCCTTTCCCCTCAAAGTTCCTCAGAGTGCAGGTTGGGAAGCCCTGGGTCATGAGACAGGTTTTATTATTAAATTATTCCATGTGACAGACAGCTTGTTTACACAGGCCAGTACTGCATTAAAATACAGTCAAAAAGAACACTAAGTACAGGGGGGAAAAAAGTCCTGTGATAGATGAAATGTCACAGAAAGAGTATTTCTGAAAAAAAAAAAAAAAACAACTGGGGAAAAGAAAAATGGTATAATAATTAATACGTTCCCAGGGATGAAACTACAGTCCATCGATGTGTCCTAATGAGGAAAATCCTCCTTCCCATTGTGACAGATAAATGATGCTATTATTTCAACTTGAGTTTCCTTGAAAGCCTTGCAAAACCCATTCCTCATGCAAATAGCTTGTGCATTATCCTCATAGCAGCTCTCCATAGAATTGGAAATAAATGGCTGATCATATACAGAACATTGAGTGTAAAATAGTTTTTTTATATCAGTGTTATCAGAATACTGAGTGACAACCCATTACTTTCTTTTCTCATATCTCAGGAGTATGAGGAGCATGGCAAAATCTCTCCTAGTTATAGAGCTTGATGCTGTTACACACTGAAGAGTGATGGGGGTCCTTTGGGATGTTTCCTGGATTTTGTTGCTTTCCAGATTGTACAAACAAAAATTTCTGCCTCAGCTGGAGTATTTGCTGTCTTTGTTCTTTTGCTGATTTTGTCCTTCCCACCAGCAATCTCTCTGGAAAAATTTTGAATATCTCTTCCAAAAAGCCCTTTTGAGTGCACCAGAACAATTCTCTGGTGTAGACAAACTTTCAGTCTTCAACTGTACACACAAAAAAAGGCAGAAAGACTGAGACTGAAATACAAACAAAGCGCTCAAACCATGTGGAAAAAACAAACTGCTCTTGTACCAGCTAAACAAGGGAGCCTCTGTGATTTATTTAGAGAAACATGGGGCACAGGTTTGTAAGGAACAAAGTGGGTGGGTTTGGCCAGGGCCAGCTGAGCCCTGGAATTCCTTGCCCAGAAGAACCAAACCCACGGGACCAGTGCTGGGTGTGAGCGTGGGCTCGGGGCAGTGGGGTGGCCTGGGGCAGACAGAAATTGGATGTCACAGGCCAAACACAGCACATGGCTGGCTCAGAAAGTTCCCCAAATGGAAAATGCTCAGAAAGTGAGAGATTCTATGGAGGAAGCGTCAAGCACCTGGAAGAGACAAAGCACTGGTGGCCCTGCCTGAGCCACCACCCCATCATCATTTCTAAGGCCTTATTCTTTTTCTTTATTTAAAAAAAAAATATTCTATCACTGCCAGCTGACCAAAATAACCCTCCAAACTTTATTTTTCCACCCAGTTTTTGCATCGGAGTGTAGGCTGTACCTGGAGGATTTAAGTTTGTAGGTCAAGGCACTCTGTAGGTAGACATGGAGTGAGGCCTTGGCAAGCAGAATGTGTCACTGTCCTGAAACCTTCTTGTGACACTGTTGGAATCTCCAAAGGGCTTTAGGGCTTTCCTGATGAAGAGTAAATGACTTTGTACTGCTGCATGGCTGGGAAACATCAGCTCAGAAGATCAGCCTGTGAAGCAGCAGAGAGCTCCTGGCAGAGCAGGACACCCCTGTTTCTTTATGGGGTGAACACAGAAGAGTCACGGAGGCTGGAAAAGCCCTCCAAGACCACCAAATCCAACCTGTGACGGATCCTCACCTTGCCCCCAGCACTGAGTGCCACGTCCAGGCCTTCCTTGGACACCTCCAGGGATGGGGACTCCAAACCTCTCTTTGCAGCCCTCTCCAATTCCTAAGGACCCTTTCCATGAAGAATTCTTTCCTGATGTCCATTCTGAACTTCCCCTGCTTGAGGCTGTGCTTTGTCTTCACTGGCACTGAAGCCAAAATTAAATTTCCCACTATTTCAATGTGAGCAAAAATGTGTGGGCTATTTTATTCACCATATTCCCACAAATCTTCAATTGAAAGGGATGATTATTTTGCAAGAGTAGAATTTTGCCTTGTGAAGATGAATTGTAAATAGTTATTATGTATATCATACTGCAGCTCATTATTTCTGACAGGTCAATAACATTTATCAGAGACACAAGAAATCGCAACTTTCATGTTGCATTTTGTTTATTCCAGAAAATAAATGTAGGAGAAAAACAAAATTGTATCAGCTGGAATATCCAGAATATTCACTTCTTTTCCTGTGCCACCCATCTATTATGACATGTTGATGGAGGGAAAGCAGAATGCCATTTCCAATGGTAAGATTTCCAATTATACCACGTCCGTCTGTGCTCTGCACAAGTGTTTACACTCCTGGAAACACTAATAATTGAAATGGCAAGAGTTTGGCTGGACAAACACGGCTTTAAAACATTTGTTTAATTTAGAAAGACTGAGAAGTGACAACACTGACGCACAAAACAAGCTAACATTAATTTCAAAAAACAATTTCCAAAGCCCAGAGTGGTGAAAAATGAAGTGTGGAAAATCTCTGTGCCATGAAGAAGGAAGGAGAGGAAGGATTCTCTTTGTCAGAACTGAACATTCATTCAACTCCCCAGTATAATTTACATTTAAGAGAAAAAAAAAAAAAAAAAAAGAAGCAGAAACAATCCTTTAGTGACAGTGGAGAATATTTTTGGTCTTTTAATACAATATTATAGATTAAAGACTGGAAAGATTAGCAGACTAATACATATCATAACAAGGAACATCTCAGGTGGCTCTAGGTCAGTCTCATGCTGCCATTCAGATTCACAAGCTATTGTGACCTCAACAACCCGAAGTTTCTATCTGGATGTAAATAAAATTAATATTATTTAGAGATTTCAACATGAATTGCATTTAAGATAGTTTTCTTCCAGAAGATGTAATTTTAAAATCAAACATCTCACCTACAATGCTGTTAAGAAAAAAGAAAGACAACTCAGGGCATTCTGTATGAAAGTGCCAGTGGCTTTTATTCCAGATATGTTATGCCTGTGAGACAAGAACTGGGCCTCTTCATTTAAAAAGGTTTTGAACAGTGGTTGAACAAATTTGTACAGAGGAATAATATTATTTAACTTCACTATAGCTTGATTAACTATAAGAAAAAAGTCTTTATCATTAATGTCTGCATAACTAGATTACAGGATGGAGAAAAATGAGATTTTTTTTTCTTAGAAATAATAACAAAATAAAAGGAAACAAAATATGCAGTGAACATACTTGTGCTTTCTGTGCATTTTCAACGTCTGTAATAAATACTTTTCACTTTGTACAGTGCTCATGATCTGTTCTTTCCAAAACATCTGGACATCTCCCTTCAAGACTTGAATTTATGAGAATGTCACTGATATCAGTCCTGGCAATGCTGGAACGATTGCAATTTTATTTCACTCCTGTTGCCAAAATGCTGGCAGCATCATTCTGTCTTCCTGGGCAATGAAAAAATCTCCATGTGCAATGAATAAAAGAAAAATGACCTCTGATATTTATTTTTGTTATTTTTACAGAAGATTACAAAATAAATGCAAAACTCCAAGCAGAGCCTGGCTTGCTGATGGCACAGATTGCACAACCAGAATCAGAGTTTTTAGAGATTCACACACATGTGGAGATTTTCAAAGATTTCCAGATTGTCAAAGCCTTCTGGAAAGCACAAGACAGAGCTGCATCTTCCAAAGAAACCAACACACCAAAAATGTATTTTAATAAAGTGAGCACTTTTAAAAGCATGGACTTCATTTCATTGTCCAAATAGGATTTGAGCCCTTCAGAAAATGTGATTCCAGTTATTTATACTGGCCCCTCCAAAATCTGCTTCCTCTTAGGAAAGCTTCCCCTTGGATTTATTGCTGCAGATTAGAGGCTGGAACAAAGGGAAATTAGTTTATTGAGATGTTCCTAATGGTTCCCAGCACAAAAGAAGCATCCCTGTGGTACAGCAGAAATCTGTAACAGGATCCAGACGCAGAAGAATGCCACGAGCATCGGGCACAGCCTCACCCCAGAGCTGGAGGAGCAGCTTCAACAGCAGCAAGACGTTTCTAGAAGAATTCTCAGCTCACCGCAAACCCGCGGCATCGGGTCTAAACTCATCCACTTGTGTTGAAATATTCAAGAGCATTCTCAAATAGCAGCTCGTAAAATCAACGGTCTTCCCTCTGGATCCAACATTACGTGGAGTTTTCAGTTCTGAGACTGTGTTTTCAGATCCTTCAGGCTTGTCAGTCAACAGAGAAATGAGGAATCTCCCCCTTCGGAGTAACTCGCTAAGAATACAAGCATATATGTGTTTAAAAAGAAGGAACTAGATACAAATGTATATATTCTATTTATTTATTTAATGTATATATTTATCTTATATGTTACTTTATATAAAACATATAATACATGCTATCTATTATAATATACATTATATATTATAAAAATATACAAGAAAAAAACCTCAGCCAACTGTTTGTGTAGATTAATAAAGATCTGGGGGGGGAAAAACCCTAATCTTGCAATTTTGTTAATTGTATATAAACTGATTCAAATCACATATTAAAACACTGATAAAATACCATTTTAAGCCTCAAATGAAAGCAATGACAAGACTTGGACCGGCGTGGGAAGGGCTTGGATCACCATAAGGGAGATCAGTATCTGATTTTTGATTACACTGCACAGGAACTGAGTCACAGAGAAGGTAGATTTAATCATCCGGAGCGCTCTGGGCTCGGGCCCAGGGAGAATTTCCCAGCTGATATCTGTGGCTCCCACAGATCCCAGGGTCCCTCTGGGCTGGGATGGATTGGAGGTCTCTGACAGGGCATTGATCCCAGGCACGACCCTTCAGTGGGGTTTTAACGTGGATGAATATCCCAAACAGCTCCTCCGTGCCTGATCCTCTTCTCCATCACTTGGGAAAGGCACAGAGTGGCAGGAAATAAATCTGGTGGTGGCTGGGCTCTGGGGCAGCGCCGTGGCACCGTGCCAGGCCAGGGCTGGACAGAAATCCTGCCTCGGGGTCACGCCAGGGTGAGCCTGGCCAGGATTCTCTGCCAGGGCGCAGGGTGGCAAAATGATAATGGCAGTTTGATGTACTCGGTGGAAAGTGCTTTCTGCAGCACAGAGTGCTCCTTGGAGATCCTGCAGCAGATCCTGACCACGCCTGACCTCTCTCCAGCTTGTAAACAAGATGACAACCACAGAAAATACACATGTATATATAAAATAATTTTAAAAAATAGGTCAGATGCTGCTGTCATGGAAATCTGTGGCATTCGGCGTAACAGAAAGTGGAAGAATAATGGTGAAGAGAATCTTGAAAGCTTTGTTGCAAGCTTGCTGGGAGAAGAGAAGCAGTTTGGCTTGAGCAAGGAGAGCACCCTGGCTCTGAGGCTTCTCTTTCCTCTCTTTTTCTTTTCTCTCTGATGGCTTCTCCCTGGAATGCACTGAGGAGAAGGCAAAAAGCTGGGACCAGCCAAAAGAAAGGAGAGAAAGTCTGCTCCTCCATGCTGCACTTTTACACTGACATCTCAAAAGTTGTCCATTGCAGATCTGCTCCCTCCAGAGTCAAACTCTCACAGAGAATAATTTGCCCCCGAGGCTTCATAATTAGACATTCCTGAGGAAGAAATTTAACAGAAGATTTTTTTTTAGACTGCATTTAGATAAATTTATCGGAGGAACAGACTGTTTCACAATATTTGGGTCACAGCAGAACTGTGAGAGAGATTCTCCGGGTTTTCTGTGCAGGAAATGAGAAGGCGGAGAGGAGGAAGGAGCTGTAAAATGCTCTCTGGTTTTGTACACTGTGAGTTTAATGTATGTGAAACTGGAACACCTTCATGCCTCTGCAGGAAAATACAGGCCTGCTGTCACCTAGAACACTTGTTAGTGCCATCTCTGGCATCTCAGATTCACACAGGAATGGGGATTTTAATGCCCACAGTGGGTGCTTAAAGTGATTTAAGATGCAGGACTAAAATCATAATTACTTTGCTAACTTCAGAAAAAAATTCAGAAACATCAGTAGCAACTAGGAATGCAATTTACCCCCTCAAATTTGCTACTGAGTGAAAATAGTATTTTTAAAAATCATATACTCACTGTTTACTTTTTCTGTGACCAAGACATTCTGTTAGGTCAGTATCTGCTACTACATGTTTACATCAAAGAATCACTGAATGGTTTGGGTTGGAAGAGACCTTAATGATCATCCTGTTCCAACCCCCTGCCATGGGCAGGGACACCTTGCACTAGACCAGGCAATATAAAAATAGAAATGAATTAATTTATATATATAAGATATTTCCCTGGAAAAATAATACACTGCAAGTGGATCCTGATTTCTGGCTAGCTGAACATGACAACCCAGTCACCAACAGGTGGAACAAGAGAAACAGTGGGGAAAAAGCTGGAATCTGAGTATCTGGTCCGTATGGGATAAGGATGAGATTGCTGGTCCCCCTGCAGCTTTCCTACCTGACAGAAATCTGCAGCAGGAAGGGGCTGGCACACAGGGATGGCTGCACTATATCAGAGACACAAGAAATAGCAACTTTCATGTTGCATTTTGTTTATTCCAGAGAATAAATGTAGGAGAAAA
This sequence comes from Lonchura striata, assembly GCF_050655825.1. NCBI lineage: Eukaryota > Metazoa > Chordata > Aves > Passeriformes > Estrildidae > Lonchura > Lonchura striata. The sequence goes on along the minus strand of NC_140720.1, from coordinate 4,430,418 downwards.
ACAAAATTGTATCAGCTGGAATATACAGGATATTCACTTCTTTTCCCATGCCACCCCTCTATTACGTTGATGCAGGGAAAGCAGAATGCCATTTCCAATGGTAAGATTTCCAATTATACCATGTCTGTCTGTGCTCTGCACAAGTGTTTACACTCCTGGAAACACTAATAATTGAAATGGCAAGAGTTTGGCTGGACAAATACGGCTTTAAAACATTTGTTTAATTGTAAATGCACTCAGGCCTCGCCTCAATATTCTTTCTCAGTGTCCCCAGTCAACATATTCCTGTTGATTTGAGAAAGTTCTGCATCTTGACCTGGCTGTGTGGTGCATTTTGTGGTTGAAGAGAAGCCATAAAATCTTGAGAGCAGAGGGTAGTGCAGTCCCCAGCCCTCAGTGCCTGGCAGGACAGACCCCCAGCAAGTCTGTGCCAGGAGCAGAGGGACACAGCCTGCACCAGCAGGAAAATGAAGCATCATGCAGAGAAGTAGAAGTGCAGGTTAGAGGGAGGGCAGAGGGCATCAGCTGGCAACTGTTCCCTCACTGCCCCTCAGTCTGCCTGCTCCTTGAAAACTTCCTGCATAATAACTCCAGGGCAGACCAATTCCAGTCAAAAGCCTTTGCTTATCTTACTAACTTGTGTCCTGATTATTGTAATGTCTTTTCCTACTGTCCTGACAGCTCCAGTTGATGCTGGTGTCAATGAACAATGCTGCTGCACAGATTGCTTTCATCATCAGTTTTTTAAATTTTTCTCTATTTTTCCTCCTTCTTTTTTCATTTTTGTCTTCACTTTCAAGGCCTTTCCTGGCTTATTCTCTTCCTCTCTCCTGTTTCTTGCAGAAACCCCTCTGATGAACCAGCAATGCCAATCTCCATCATTTAATTGCTGCCTTTTCAAACATTCCCTCTGGATCTCTGCTTTGCTGCCCTTCACATTTTAGCTGGGCAGTGCCACTCCTGCAAAGGCAGTTTGTTCACATCCTCCTGCATGCTCTCCCTTCAGGCTGTGTTAGCACAACCCCAGGTGTGTGAGACTGCTGGGACACTGATCTGGTCACATCACACTGGCTGATAATCCCTCAGAGTGTTCCTGCACTGCTTTCTCTGCTTGCAGCTGCCATTTCTTTCCTTGGGTTATGACATTATCTGGGGCAGAGACCACCACTCCACTCTGTGTTTATGAGGCCTCTGATGAAACCAAATTCTGCTTCATTCTTTGGATTGCAGGAGCTGTGATATTAAATAGCTCACATGTGAAAGGAGTGGGCTGGATTTGATGGAACATCACCTGATGTATATAATTGCACACAACCACAGTCACAGCAAGAACTGGGTCGGTTTTGCTCATGCTGTGCCAAGGTGAATCCATATGACAATAGTCGCATTTTCACAGAATCATAGAATCAAAAAATCATAGAATCAAAAAATCATAGAATCACAGAATGGTTTGGGTTGGAAGGGACCTTAAGGATCATCTTATCCACTCTCCAGCCATGGGCAGGGACACCTTCCACTGTTCCAGGTTGCTCCAAGCCCCATCCAGTCTGCCTTGGACACTGCCAGGGATCCAGGGGCAGCCACAGCTGCTCTGGGCACCTGTGCCAGGGCCTGCCCATCCGCACAGCCAGGAATTCCTTCCCAATCTCCCATCCATCCCTGCCCTCTGGCAGTGGGAGCCATTCCCTGTGTCCTGTCCCTCCATCCCTTATCCACAGTCCCTCTCCAGCTCTCCTGGAGCCCCTTTAGCCCCTGGAAGAGGCTCTGAGCTTTCCCTGGATCCTTCTCCTCCCCAGGTGGGCACCCCCAGCTCTGCCAGCCTGGCTCAGAGCAGAGGGGCTTCAGCCTCGTGGTTAACTCAGTGTCCTTCTCCAGTTTCTGGAACATGCACAGTTATTTGTAACATGCTTTCAGATGTTTCTTATTGCAGAGAAATAAGTTTTCAAGAAGAATCACAAACATTGGCAGTTACTATGCACTTGTACACATAAATATTCATTCCCCGTCCCTTTCACATTCAGTTTTAAATCTCAGTTTTAAGAGCGGTAAAGTTTTTACACACCAAATCGATGGAAGAAGAATGTGCAGGTAATTTAACTCTTTTTTCCCGTTTTTTCGTACAGAAAACTTTGGAATTCCCGGTCCAAGGCAGAGCGCGTTGCGCCCCCTGCTGCGCGCGGGGGGAACTGCCCCGAAGGGTTCCCATCCATTGCGGGGATTTCAAACACAGAAAAGGACAAAATCCAAACATCGGGCAGATCCGCGGAAGGATTCAAACCAGAGGCAATTAAGTTCATTAAAGCAGCGTGCCTTGCATGGAAAAGCTCCTTGTGAAAGTGAGGAGGAGAAAGCAGGCTGTGACAAATGGAAAAATTATCAGATGTAAATACAGAAGATGAAGTCAATCTTTTTCTGTTGGTTTAGCAGCAGTACTTTGCCCTTCGTCACTGTGTATTTGGTAAATACTCCGAGCAGGACATTCACAGCGTTTTCTTTCTGAGAAGAATATCATGTTCCCAATTATTTAATGTTGTGGCTAAAATTCATGTTTCAAATACAAACAGAGAAATTTCATAAAACAAAAACAAAACCAAACAAACTATTGGAGATCCCAGCAGTAAGAGCTTGACATAACCCAACTTCTCTCAGAGCTTCAAATGTCCCTCACTCCCCCTCACAGGCTGTGAGTCAGCAGGGGAGGAGGATACTTAGATTAGAAACACCAAACTGTGGAACAATCATTACACAAATGTTATTTTGGTTGCTCTTCAGATGCTCCTGCAGTTAAAATCTGCTAAATTAGGAGAACTGCAGCGATCAGAACCTCAGCTGATACCTGTCGAGTTCTGAATTGATGTCCCAAACCTGCATCGCCACAACAAGGCTTTATGCCACCCAAAATCCTGATTTATGACCCCCTTGTCACAAATAAGGACAGGAATCATCATTTCAGCCTTCCTGCAGAGCTGGCACTGAGCACTTTCTGTGCTGCTTTTGTTTAGCTGGTAATTAGAAGACAACAGGAATCAGATCAAACAGGGCCCTGAAGTCCCAAGTTTCAGGCCAGATCATCATTTGTGTAAACTGGCATGAGGTTGGTACCTCACTGGGGGCACATTCCAATATCAATGTCACTCCAAAACGGATCATTTTGCCTTGGAATGATTTTGCTGTAACTATCAGGAGCCTGTGGTACACAGAAATGTCCACGCACCAGTGATAAACACGAGCCTCGGAGTGACAGTTCTATTATTCAACCCAATTTTGCATTCCAAATATCCTCATCCTCTGCAGATGCTGAGAATACTGTTTTCCCCAACACCACGGGTCCCAACAGGAGATGCTCTGCAGAAACAGCCAGAGAGGAGCCTGTGTGGAGCAGAAATTGCCATCTGAATCCCTGCATTATGCCCCCAACACAGCATGTGATGGTTGTTTCAGCCTTTATTAGCAGGGACACAAGGAAGCTTTTATCTTCTGTTTACTGGGGTGGGAATAAACACAAAGAGTTAATATGTAACCATCCTTTTGTGGGTTTTTAAGGGCAGAGCCCTGGCCCGGTGGCACTCGGGACGTCGGGGGCTGGCAGGATGCATCCCCTGGCACTGCTCGGGTGCCTTGTGGCTCTGAGCCACTGCGCTCTCGCATCCAAAGGTGAGTGCCTTCCACTTCCCAGGGCAGCCCCATCCTGAGGTGGGAATGGGGGAAACTGGAGAAAACAACACGATTTTAAAGCCTCTAGATAATCCTGGTCAAGTGTTTTGAACAGGGCTTTTCTCTGAAAGCTTATCTTCTCTTTCCTCTTTCCATTCTTCCCTCTGTCTCTTCCTGTGGTGAGGTGAGTGGCTGTGTACAAAAACATAAAATAAAGGAAAGCAGAAGAAATGCTGACAGATGTTGTGGGACCCAGGTTGGTGCCAGGGGGGAACTCTGTGTGCCAGGAATTAACCTGCTCCATCCCAGCTCACCCCTCCCTGCCCGCACAGCTCCTGCCTCGCTTTTCTCCCTCTTTCCCCCACGCCAAGATCTCTGGGCTCTGTCTCATGTCCCCTCTCCCTGTGTTTGCCATTTATTTCTCCATCCTGAGCTCCCTGTCCCTCTGTGCTCTCCCCTCGATGGCAGCAGGATCCTCTCTCCATGTCCTCAGCAGGAGCTCAGGCTGCACCCTGCGTTCCTCCCTCGCTGTTCCCTCCTGTTCTCACCCTCTGGCTGATGAGCTGTTCCTGCTGTCACCGTGTTAAAGCTGTTGAGGAAGCAGAGCTGGCTCATGGAACAGAGGGTCTACCCCAATGAACAGAAAAAATGGAAAAAAGGGAATTTAATTACAAGAAAAAAACACCTGATTTCAGGCTGACCCATCCCAAATGGATATGGATTAAAAATGAAAGGCATTTGTTTTCTTCTAAGTCCTTCTCACTCTGTTTTGTTCAAGGAAATTTACTGTATTTGAATCCACAGAATTGACAAAATGACCAGGTTGGAAGAGACCTTAAAGATCACTGAGTCCAACCCAGCCCCAACACCCCAACTCAACCCTGGCACCCAGTGCCACATCCAGGCTTTTTTAAACACACCCAGGGATGGTGGCTCCACCACCTCCCTGGGCAGCCATTCCAGAACTTTATCACTCCTTCTGCAAAAAAACTTTCTCCTAATATCCAACCTATATTTTGCTTGATGCAGCTTGACTTAATTTGTGCACCACTATTCTGGAGGAAAAGTAAATTTTAGTTTAAAAAGTGACGCCAAATCTAACTGAGACCATTAGTAGAGCTGCTGAGGAGAAGAAGAATACCATATTTTTTTTTCTGGCTAATACTTATGGCAGCCATTAGCTGCCTCAGGAAGACAAAAGCTCAGGGCAGGGAGATACTATAATTCATAAAAATAGACAACCCTTTGCCTCAAGCTGAGAAATCACAACGATTTTCTACCCAACCTCTTGTAAATTCCTTTCCTCCAGTCTGTCCCAGGCCACCAGAAGTGATGTTTGCCACGCTCAGTGTAGACAAAAAGGTGTATGAAGTGGGTGAGGAAGTGGAGTACACCTGCCGGCCCGGCTTCATGCCCAACAACGGGCAGAGGAAGTACACCTGCCTCCCGACGGGCAAGTGGGCCTTCAACACCCTGCTCTGCCTCCGTGAGTACCCCGGCAGCCCCGCTCCTGCCCGCAGCGGCGGAAAGGCAATTCCAGAACCCACAGGAGGAACCCAATGCATTCCAACAGCTCCCTCTCCAGCGGCTCTTCCCTCACTTGCTGGAAAACAAGTGTGTGGAAGAGGGGTGCTGATGGAAAGCATCTTCCCATCTGTGTCCCATGCCTGCCCTTCAGCCCCTGCTCCTGGATGGGGATGGAGACTGGAGATGGACAGTGATCCACCCCACCCAGTGCTCATTCTCTAACAACGTGTGCTGCTTCATAGCCCCCGCGTGACAAGCACATTCTTCTCACTCTCAGGATTTTTTATAGAGGTGCACAGAGAGAAATGAAAGATAAAGCAATTTTTATTTTTGTTGTTTTTCTTATGTGGAATGTGTTTAGAGAATTGTTTACCTGGAATGAATGCTTGATTAGATCTTAGTGAGGATTGTTAGAGCTTGATGGCTAATCCAATCCACTTGTGTCTAGACTTTCGAGAGAGGGTCAGAAGTTGTGTGGGAATTAGAGTCAGAGAAAGTAATATGTAGTTTTAGTATTTTCTTTTTATATAATATATTAATATATTTTAGCATAGTTATAATAAAAAAACAATTCAGCCTTCTAAATTAAGTCAGACATCATCATTTCTTCCCATTAAGTTCACCTGCATTTACAATACCTCTGCATTTATTGCATCCCTCAGAGGCATCTTCATCATTTCATTGCAGACAACTTACATTCCTCAGGAAATCAAGTGATAAAAATATTTAATCCTAAAAACTTGTATTTTGATGGAAATGTAGAACAGCCAGACATGTGGAATGTCTGGAGTGGAGTGGAGAAATGTGAAAGACACCAGGATGAACCTTTATGATCTACTTGTTCTCACTATAATGAAATTATAATGTCATGCCTCATGAAATAATATGATCCTTTTTTAATATTTAATAAACAGCAAAGAGATGTACCCCTCCTCCACCCCTGCAGAATGGGAAAATGGATTTTGAAGAGTTTCAGTACCAGAGTACTGTAACTTTTTCATGTGATCCAGGGTAAGTATTCCCTTCCTTATGCTGCTAAATAAACAACCTAAATCACATTGTAGTATCATCCACTGCCATACTGCAAGACAGAGAACATTGAAAACTGAACATGAAAACTCATCTACATTTCAGAAATCATTTTAAAAAAGCCTGTCTGGTGACCCACCTCTGTTCAGTCTCAGCTATAACATTATGGGGCTTTGCTACTCCAAAGAAAAGTCCTGCAAATACAAAAACCACCAAAATAGCAGAGATTTTATGTAAAAATTTTATTCTGGACTGCTTTCCCCTGCTTTTCAAATCCTCTTATTACATCATGAGATGAAATCCTACAGCAGAGAGTAGATAATCTCCATCAAAGTTATACTGTTGGGCTCTGAGGACTGGAAATTGTGTTTCTATGCCTTTCCAGGCTCAGTAAATGAAAACATGAGGTTAATCCTAACTTACCTGCAGTAAATGCACTTTTCCTCAGGGCTACTTGTTAGCTTTAGGAAAAGGAATGCATTTTAAAAAATAGTTATGATAAATGCAGGGAAGCATTTGATAGTAGCAGGTATTTAATTGTACTCAGGTAATTAATGGCAAAACAGGGCTTACCTGGAAGGTCACAGGTGAGACAAAGCCTAGAGCTCACTGAAAAATATCAAGAGCCTCAACAACCTCCTTCTGTAAAAGAGGAGCGAGATAAGGAATAAATAAATTCAACTATGACACTAAGTGTAGCAATGGGATTTGATTTTGTTAATTCTAATTTACTGGTTTTCAGCTGCGTCATATTGAAATGCCAGACACATCATTAATATTTCTTTAAAACTCAGAGTAGATGTTAATAGTGTCAATATAAGGATGGGAGAGAAGTGTGTAATGTGCATATGGAAATTGAAATATCTGGGATTAAAATATAACAATGCACCTCGGTGACTTCAGTTCTTAAGAGCATTGAGTTCTTTCCAATACTTGGTCCTAACTGCCATAATTAACTGGGAATGCCTCCCAGGAAACCATACCAATATTTGCTATTTATATACATCCATAGTGTTAATCATTTTTAGAAATTAATATGAAAAACAGAATATAAAGTTGAAACAACAAAACATCTTGTTGTATCAAGTGCTCTGCCTGGGTCTTTGCAATACTTGGATATTAACAGTTTTTCAGATCTGATTCTAAACTTCCTTTGAGGTCAGGAGCTGTTAAACTAGAGAAGGATTTCAGAGCTGGATTCTTAATTCTATTTAGGAGAAATGACAGATCTTTGATTGATCTGCCTGCTCTGATAACCAGGTCTGTTTGTTTGCAGCTACAACCTTGTCGGGTCAAGAACAAGCCAATGCATGGCAGATGGAAAGTGGACTGGAACTGTTCCACAGTGTCAACGTATGTGTTTCAATAAAAAAGAACTGGCCTTATTCCTATTACAGAAATATTCCTTTCCATTGCTTATGTATACTCTTATTCAGAAGCATCCTCTAGTGCTGTGCAAAAGCTGGATAGGGAAAATGAAGCAGAATGCTGCATATTTGGTTTTATATGTGTGGGTTTTAGAGAAATACAGTTGAAAGGTCTGAACAAAAGGTCGGGATCAGGGATGCTATTTACAGCTGGAGGTAAGATGCTTATCCACTCAAATTCCTCCTCCCTGTGTATAAAAAGAGGATATTGTCATGCCTTTGTACTTACGCAGGGTTTTGCTACAACCTATCCTGCAAAAACACTTGGCTGAAAAGCAGTAATATTATCTGAAAAATCCAGCATAACTCATGAATTCCATACTCTGAGGCCCCTCTGACACTTTAAATTATGTTTTGCCAGCTGTGATTTCATACGGGCTTATTTAGTCATAAGAATGTTGCTCCTCTGATTCCACAATCATTTGATCTTTAAGGTTTAATTTTCTGAATGCCGTGCTTTTGTAGCGGTGACTTGTGCACCTCCCTCGCTCCCGGAATTTGGGGTCCTCTCTTTCCGTCGCCTAAACCCTGGAAATGTCTCTCATTTCCTGGACACAATCCAGTTTGAATGTGTCCCTCCTCTTGCCCTGATTGGGAATGAGACAGCCACCTGCACGGCCAATGGCACGTGGAGCAGCATTCCAGTGTGCAAGGGTGAGTAACTCTTATCCACAGCAAAAAATATTCCTGAGAATTGCATATACAAAACTAAATGGACAACAATATTTTAACTTTTTTTTACAACTGTAATTGCAAACATACAGCACAATTCCTCTGCAGCTGAATTATGCAATCATTCAGACTCATGGATCAAGGAGATTGCTAACCCATGGCACATAACATGGGATTGACAAAACATTTGCTTCAGGTGTAAAGGTTATATAAACAAACCCTGCTAAACATGGTGCATAGCAAGGAACCTGAGCCTGGCCTCCAGTGTGCAGCCAACATTTGATTCTAAGTGCTCAGATTCACCTGAGAAATAGCCAACCTTACCCTCAGCCTGAGAAACTTCCCTGCTTTTAGTTAAATTACACCACGTTTAAGTCATGTTATAACCACAGATTGCAATAGATGTGTACTTAAAACAAGTAATGTTTATTTATTTGTTGTGGTTTTTAAGCTGTCTTTCTCCTGGCTGTGTTTCCTGTGCAATGACCCACTGTGAAAGTTTTTCTACATTTTTCAGGTTTATAGTTGTCTTTTGACCTGTGCCACTGCTAAAGCTTTGGGTTTGGTTTTGTCCCCCAGTTGTCACCTGCCCCACTCCAATAGGAATAGAGAACGGGTTCATAGAGTTTGCTGTGCGCAGAACCTATCACTACAATGAGAGCGTCAGCTTTGGCTGCCAGCCCGGCTTCGTGATGGAGGGATCCAAACATTCCCGCTGTGAGAACACTGGAAACTGGTCCACAAAGCCAGCCTGCAGAGGTGAGCACACCCCATCCCTCAGAAACCAGGGATCAAACTGAGCTCTCCCACCTCACCACTGCTCTGGCTGTTGAGCTGTCACTCCCCTGTGGAAGAGTTGTGCTCAAAAGGAAGCCAAAAAAGGAATTGCAAAGCCCTGATAATCTAAGCCCTTTCCTAGCACTGGATGTTGTATGACACTGATGTATTTGGATTGACTTCAATAATCAGCCATGTAACTTTATTCTGAGTATTTCTTCTCCTCTTCCTATTTCATGTCATTAGAAATTACACTGAGGCTGGATTTTCACAGGAAACTTTTGACCCCATGCTTCAGGGTCTGAATTTCTTCAGCATTTTAATACCAGCAAAAGTTTTGTCCATATGTAGGACACATTTTTCATTCCCAAATGTCGCATACACAGAATTCTGCTGGGATCTGATCTACCCCCTTTTCAAACCTGCTCCTTATAACTGGATTTTTTCCAGCACCATGTAAAATACCAGTTAAGAAAGCTGTAGTATTGTACAACGGTGAGAAGAAGAGAGTTCAAAATGACCTGAAGGATGGCATTCTGCATGGGGAAACTGTATCCTTCTTCTGCAAGAACAAGGAAAAATCCTGTGCCTACACCGTAGATGTGGCATGTGTGGATGGCAACTTCACCCTACCTGCCTGTTTCAAAGGTATGAGCCAGGCTGCTCACAAACCAGCTCCTGGTGGGGGAATTACAACTGCTTGAGTGTGGGGGACAATGTCATAATTCATCTTCAAGCCCTACTTGAGTGGCTATTTGAATTATTGGGTATTTGATTTATTGGGTATGCTGGAAGAAAATGGCCTGAGGAGAAAATACCCAGCAAGAATTTTCCTTTGGTTGTGTCAGAGCTCTGCTTTAATTCCTTCCCTGGTCTAGAAGATTCTACTTAAAGATGTTACTAGCCCTAAGAAAAGGCAATATGTGAAGTATTCTGGGATTTCATAAATCCTTGGATCAGCACCTTCTTTAGGGACAAAAAGACTGAACACTACTGCAAGTTTGAGAACCTGACATATTCCCTCTTATTCTGGTGAACTATTCCCACCTTGTCCTGATCAGGAAAACACTTTGGACTAAGAGTGTTGAACAGCAGCTCAGAGCTGTGGGGAGGAACTGATGCTAAAGGAACATCTTCACAGGCACTAGGGCTTTTAGAATAAATAAACAGACATTACCAACTTTGCTAGCAAGAGGGAAATGTTTCACACTTGTTTTATCAATATTCCTTACATAGAATTTTCCTTGCTCATTTTTAAGCGAAGGAAAAGCACAGCCTATCCATGATGAAAACATCTCACATTTGGCTTCTAATGCACGTAGCTCAGCTTTATTAAGATAGAAAATAAAAGTGTATTTCTTCCAACAGTTTCATTATGATGCAAAGATTGACTGCTCACCTCACTATTGTTTTCAGCTGTCACGTTTCAAGAATTTAACCCAGGTTCTTCACTTCTCTCCAACAGAACGTGGCTTTTTTTCAACTCTGGTGAAGAAAGACCCCTCAGAGATGAAAGCATGTGAAGATGAAGCTTGAAGCAGAGCAATGACCCAATACTAAATTTCTGCCTTATTGAGACAGAAAATTCCCATATACAAGAGGAAAACTTAGGTCCTGTGAGTGTAACTTGGGTCTTATAAATGTAACTCAGGTCCTGTAAATGTAAATTTCCAGGTGAACTCTGGAATCTGTGAATGCTTTCTTCCCTCCCCACCATCCCCTCCAGTCTCTTCCACAAGCTACAACACATCATTTCAGCCATTAACTTCCACTCTCTTGTCTCTGCTTTCTTCCAAATCCCTGCACTAGTGCTTCTCTCTCCACATTTCCAGTATTTATGCAACTGTAAATGACTTCCACAATAGCAGTTGCTTTACAATAAAGTGATTTTCAGCCACTACTGTGTTCTTATTTAATATTACCTAATCATCAATCAGATCCTTTATCCTTAGACTGATTTATAGCAAGAGCCCTTAATCATTAGTAATTACTGGGTTCTGATTCCATTACCACTCCCCTGTGACAGGGAGTGGACCTTTAATTATAGATAGACAGAAGGTCATGAGCCTGGTATTTTCCAGAATTTACGTAAGTAGAAAGACTGAAATTTCCAAATGAGTTTAGAAGCCAAGAATCCAACCATGATTTAAACATCAACAGCATCAGATAAAAGAGTTTTTAATATTTCTAAAAAAAATTGCTTCAGTTAGTAAGACTATTTGCATTTTAGAGATTTAACTTCACCTGGAACTGTTCTAAACCACTGTTAATTTTTACCTCTGTTTCAATATTACACAATATAATTGCTTCAGTTTTGGTTTGGGTTTTTGTTGGTTTTTTTGTTGTTGTTTGTTTGGGTTTTTTTTTGGTATTTTAAAAGAGAAATGTACACCATTGAGCAACAGTTCTGATCTCTGATCATTAAGTAGCTCTGAAGTGAACTGTACTTTTAATTTGATTTATGATACAGGCAGCTTACTGGTATGATCCAGTTTGGCAAGTTTTGTGCTTATGTCTGTATTTTCATTCAGAAAAAGTAATTATAATTTCAACATACTAGAAAGTGATGGAGAAATATTTGTGGTACACTTACAATAAATTGTCATGAGTCATACAAGGTTCCCTCTGCAGTTTAAAAGCCTTTTCTTTGATAAAAAGCATGAGTTCCACAGTAAGTAATAATCCACTGCAGAACTCTTAAAAGGACCATTTAAGATTAAGAACAAGCTACTTGTAAGATGGCAGAGCTGCCATTAAAGAACTCTAAACATACTCTAATCATCTTTTTTCTTTTTTTTTCTTTTCTGCATATGAATATTTTAATAGTATGACTGATATAATTTGTCCTTATGCTTCCTAGTTTTAAGGAGAGATTGAGGCAGCTGTTATTAAGTATTTAGTACTTTGTACTCAGCAACAATTTAATTCTCTAATGCAGAGACAATGCTGGCAGCTGAAGTGGGTATTTTGTTGGTGCAGCATGTGCCACATTTTGGTTGAACACGTTTAGGTGGGATCCTCAAATGAAGTTTGCAGGCCAAGATAGCCAGAACTCCTTCTAACACATACATAGCTCAGCTGGCAGGAGCCAATTAATTTGGAAATCCAGGCTAAATGTGGTGTGGATCCATCTCTGGGATCAGGATGTTCAGGACAGTTGCTGAGATACCAAACACTGTTTAATATTAACTCGTGTGTCACAGCAAACCCTGTGAAGTTGGCGTAAGGAAACTTAGCATTCACTGCCACCCAAATGCAGCTTGCCCCTGAAATGACTTATGTTTTGCACAAAAAAACAGCTGCCCCAGGAAAAATGGAGGTTTTTCTAAGGAAATTTTCCCAGTTCTACTTACCCATGCAGCAGGATAATGACAGAATAAATCAGCTGGCCCTGCTTCCTCACTGGATGTGGAGCACTGGAATACTTGAAAGGATCACCCTTAGGAGCCAATGTTCACATGCTGAGTTTGTTATATACTATCCTGAAGCAAGGAGGAAAAAAAAAAAAAATCTGTGACCTGTTAACTCTTTGAAGTAGTGAGGTATTTGTGAATCACAACTTTCCAGACATGAAAGATTTGCTCAGAAGGGCTGAAAAGTAATGTCTGAAGTGTTCCAGAAGCTGGTATGAGGCAGTCAGACCTGCCTGCCTTTTTTTTTTTTCTCTATTTTTGAGATGTTTGAAAAAATGCCTTAAGCTGTGTTCATGTTACTTGTGGCAACCTGCTGAGGCAGTTAAAGAGGTAAGAGAACATGGTAAAATTTAGTGAAAAAAAGAGTACTGAATATGTTTTGCTTAAATGACTGTATTTTTACAGTTCAAATTGGAAATTTGTTCAGTATTCTGGTTGGGATATCTTTGTGTTCTGTATCAGTGTGTCTACAGTGATCTCCTCAGGAGGGTCAGAGCACATCAGTGCTCCTCATGTCCGGGCTGCAGCTTTGGATGGAGACAAGACCTCAGTTATTTCCTCAACCTTTTGTTTTTCTATCAGTTTTTTTTTTTTTGGGGGGGGACAGAATTATGCAATTATCAAATCAGTTCAGGAAGGCTCCAGCCTCTCTGGCCACTCTGCTAGTGGATCTGCCTTGGGAAGCAGACCCAGAAACTGGATCTATTCCCTCAGGAAATTTCTCCTTGAGTAGTGGTTGCAATCATTGATTTTGCTTGGTCTCATGTTCTTTTTGATCATGTTCCAGCAAATTCAGTTTTTCAAAGTACTTTGTGATGAGTAGAACAAAGATATATTCAAATCTGAAGGTAACGTGCAAACACAGCTTAGTCTGCTGCAAGGAGCTACCATGGATTTAACACAGATGTAAAGTGTCCCAAGTTCCAAAATATATCAAATGACAACTATTTTAAATTTGGAATTTCAAGATAATAAATCATCCTTGTAATGTACTCTTGAGATTCTACCGTGGTTGAAATACTCCTTCACTGATTTTTGCACTGCTTCTGTGCAAATGTGGGTTTAAGGCACTCTGAGGAGGCCCCAGTGTATCTGTCAGAGCTATCTCCCAATGAGCCCTAACATGGAACCATTCCTGCTGAAGATTAGCTGAGAAATCAAAGAAAACAGCCAATTTCCCACTGTACATGTAAGGGTTTCTTGTTTGATCTGTATGTGCATCTGAATCAAACTAAGGAGTGTTGAAGAGTTTGTTTGCTTGAGATAAAAGTGCTTTAGATGCTACACACAGAGCAAAGCCCATGACAGATTTTGGGGAAAAAGAAATGTATGAATCAAAGAGGTCAGAGGGTTTATTTGGGATCATACAGACACACAATCACTTCATTCACTCAGGAAGAGATTGAACAGTTGAAAGATTTCTCTAATTGTTTTGGAATTGATGGTTTTCTTGAAATGGCTACAAAAAAATTACAACCCATGGTTTTTGTGCAGAAGTGTCAGGTGTGTGCTCTGAAATTCTTCTGTTCCACAACACCCTCTCATGTTCTCTGTCCTTGGGATAGAACATGAACAACCCAGAAACCATCAGCAATATGGAACATATTTAATGTTTTAAAGCTCAAAATCACTCTATTACCTACAAGAATATAATTTAACAGATTTTACTCTGAAACAGTGAATAAAACTGCCTCTGCAATTATTGAAGCATCTCCTAAAATTTCATTCTCATTTTATCCATTTATATATCTGGCACCCACCTCCAACTGCTCAAGCTCAAAAGCTACTTCTGATTTATTGACCTTTAACTTCAGAGTGCCAAATATTTCTCACTAAGCTATGAATAGAAACATTTTCCCCCTAAATGTTGATCATAATGAAGATATAAAAATAGATGCAGCCAATATCCAGCTAGCAGTAATAAAACCACATCATAAAGAACCTGAGGTTGTCCCCCACTGCTGCTGTACCCTCACTTTTCCAGTCCCAGCTCTCCCGTACTCACAAGGCACCACATCCATCCCCTGCATATCAAGGACCTGGACCAATCCCATTAAATTCATAGCACAGAATTGTAGAATTGAGTTGGAAGAGACCTTAAAGCCCATCCCATTCTACCCCCTGCCATGGGCAGGGACACTTCCACCATCCCAAGCTGCTCCCAGCCCTGTCCAGCCTGGCCTTGGGCACTGCCAGGGATCCAGGGACAGCCACAGCTGCTCTGGGCATCTGTGCCAGGGTGTGCCCACCCTCCCAGCCAGGAATTCCTTCCCAATCTCCCATCCATCCCTGCCCTCTGGCAGTTTGAAGCCATTCCCTGTGTGCTGTCCCCCCATCCCTTGTCCCCAGTCCCTCTGCAGCTCTCCTGGAGCCCCTTTAGCCCCTGGAAGAGGCTCTGAGCTTTCCCTGGATCCTTCTCCTCCCCAGGTGGGCACCCCCAGCTCTGCCAGCCTGGCTCCAGAGGGGCTGCAGCCCTGGGATCATCCCGGAGCCTCCTCTGGGCTCTGCAGCAGCTCCAGCTCCTGCCTGTGCTGCAGGTGGGGCTCGCTGGGCAGAGGGCAGAACCGCCCTGCCCGGGCCGGGGCAGAGCCCAGGGCACGGCCGGGGCTCGCCGAGCCCCGCAGCCACCAGCACCCGAGTCCTTCCCCAGGAGGCTCTCCATCCGTTCTCCACCCAGCCCGTGTTTGTGCCAGAGCCAGGGGCAGGGCTTTGCACTCCCATCTCCCTGGAGCTCCCCGGGGCTCTGCTGGGGACTCCTGAGGCGGTTGCCGTGCGTGTCTGAGCGGATCCAGAACCATCTACACAGGGAATCTGGGGGAGAGCACTGGGAATAGCCATGACCGCACTGCTGGGCTGCGGTGACATTCATCACTCCGGGCAGGAACCACAGAATATCCTGAGCTGGAAAGATCATCGACTCCAGCCCCTGTCCCTGCAGAAACCCCCAAAATCCCACGCTGGGCATCCCTGGCAGCGCTGTCCAAACGCTCCTGGAGCTCCATTCCCTGGGGAGCCTGGGCAGTGCCAGCACCCTCTGAGGGAAGAACCTTTTAAAATCCAGCCTAACCCTGGCACAGCTCCAGCCGTGCCCTGGCTCCTGCTCCCGGCCACCAGAGGGAAGAGCCCAGTGCCCCTCAGAGCTGTGAGGCGTTTCCGCCGTGCCCCTCCAGCACCTTCCTCGCATCCTCACTCCCAGGAGCTCCCCCGTTCCTGGGGCCGAGCCACTGCCCGGCCCCTGCGGGCTGTGCCCGCAGCCTCCATCCCCGCCTGAGGCCAGCCCCGGTCACCGCGGAAACGGAAACGCGCGGGGCCGGGCCGGGGCCGCCGGGAGCGGGGCCGGTTTGAACGTTCGGCCGCCGCCGCGGCCGCGACCCGCAGCCCCGAGGTAACGGGGCAGGGCCCGGCCGGGCAGGGGGGCTGCCGGGGACTCTGGTGAGCGCCCCGGGCCGGGGCACGGCCGGGGAGGGCGCTGGGGCGGCCCGGGGGTGCGGCTCCGCCGGCGGCGCAGCGCGATCGCTGCTGGGTGTGCCGGGCCGGCAGCGGCGCGGCTGCGAGCAGCGCTGCTCTGTGCCGTGCTGCTCCTGACGAACAGTCCCGGCAGCTTTTTGGTTCTGTTACTTGTAACTACCGCTCTGCTTGCTGCTTTCTCCACCCTCTTCTTTAAAAAAAAAAACACTCTCAAATTCTAAGGAATACCAAGTTAGGAATGCGGTATCACACAAACGCCTTGAGGTGTTTTGTACAAATTGGGTGTAATGAATATATTTATTGTGTGGTTGGCTATTCCGTTTCAAATCTAAACAAGCGCATTTTTGTAGATTACACTGAGAACCTGTTATTTACAAAGAATCTGTCTTAGGTTTGTGTTTATTTCAACGCATCTAGTTTCACTTCCCGCATGTTCCAACCACATCTTGTGTAGCCTAAGATGAAGAGAGACTGACGCAAAACAGTCTCAAAACAGTATTTGACCTTTCCTACATCAATGGCATTGATTTCGCAGGTTACTTCGTGTGCTTTCAAAATGAGCAGTGAAGATGAAATAAAGGAAAAACTGGATGCGGAATTAGATCGCTGTGTCGTGGCTATGAAGCCCTATGTCCTTAACCTGCAGCATAGTTCAGGTACAGATGGTGAAATGTGCATTTAAACACTAATAACAAAGTCCCGGGGTAGTTATGTGTGTAGTTGTATCACTTAATTTAACCAGGCGCTTAATCTCTGACATTACAAGGTAGAGTTTTGATGGGGGTTTGCACAACTGATAAAGTTGGATGTTTTAGGTGTCTACTACAATTGTTTGACCTTATCTGTCTTGTTTTAAAAGCACATTTACAATACATTAGCATCTATCTTTAAAAACCTAATTCAGTAGAAACAAAAATATTCTAAAGGGTATTGTTTTTGACATAGCAAATATTTTTAAATTATAAAGTTGTTAACATTTGTTCCGGAATGTATAGTAATAGGAACATTGACTAATAAATAGTGTTGCATAAATCTAATTTTTACAGCAAGCTGGTTATTATTAAAGGCACAAACCCTACAAATTAAGAGCTTTATGTGTAAACATTTAACTAAATGAATAATTTCCTTGTCAGATAGCAAAGCTTATGTAAATAGAAATTTATTTTTTTTAATAGATGAAGATTTATTGTGTATTTAAAGTATTAATGCTTGTGCAAGCTGTAAGTTGTAGTTTATGGCAGCTCTTGCAATGAGCTTCCTGGGGTTTCCAATTCCATGCTGTTTCCAAAAGATATGTAAACTTTTGGTAAGCATGAATTTATAGAAAATATTTGTGCAATATGTAAATTTGAATCATTGTTAAAGACTTTTTTTTTCCTAAGTATTTAACCATTTATTTGGTTTGGTCATTCGGGAATTTGTTTTGTTTTAAACTTTGGTGTAGAAGGGAGAAACCTACAAAACTGGTGACCAGTGATGGCTTCTGTTTTCTGCATGTGTTTGATTTGCTCTGAAAATGTATAGTGACCACATATACCTGTATTTTCAGAAAGAAAAAGATGCTCACTATGGATTAAAAAACTCTGCAAACCTTTGGCAGCGGGCACAGGAATAGTGGGAAGGGAGAATCGAAACTTGTATGCAAAGCTGCTGCTCCACATGCTGCAGAGAGGAGTTCTGAATGGGCCCTTCAGCCAGAAACCAGAGGAGGGAATGCTGAAAACTTTGCCTGCCTACATGGTGAGTGTCATTTCTTTATGAGACAAACTTGCTAAAATGTGTCCTGGAATTGCTTTTCCATCTTAGATTTGGCAAAAATGTGACAAACGGTTCTGAATGGTTTGAGTGGAACTTGTGTGATAAATAAAGGCATTTCTTGTAATTGATGCTGGGAACACCTTTCAATGGGCAAAACTTCTTGAGACCTGTATCTTCAAAATTCTGGTTAGAAGGCTTATGAAAATAGTTGTTTGAAGGAACAGAAAGGTAATATTTTTCTAGTTCTTTGGAAAAAATGTAATAAAAAGGCCCTTGAGGCTTTCTTTTGTCCTAATCAGTAGATAGCTCTTGTGAAAGGAAAATTGTTCTTAAAGGTGGTGACTTTAGTAGCCTGAGAATACTACAGAACTCACACAGACATTGTTAAAGTTGCAGTTTGGTTTCCAAAGAACTGAATATGCTGTGTCAAGCCTTGACATCAGCTTCAGTGACATAACAATGGTAATTTTTGCTAAAATTACCCATCCTGTAAGAAGTATTGGAAAATACTTACACTGTTGACATGAATTCCCACGGGTTGGGAAGATGGCATTTGCACACCTCACTGACCTCACTTGGAAAAGGAATGATTGTACTGCATACAGTCCTGAAAGAAATGACACTAAGGGTGTGAAGAAAGTGTAAATACATTCTTATGTTGATTTTGCACTTGTTCTCATTGCAGTCAGTTTATTTTGATGAACCAAGTTCACCAAAGGTTCGGAACGGCCGCTCTGACTGCTTACCTGAGTGGATGGTGGGAGATCTGGGAAACCAGGACAGTAATATTTCCTCTGTGGAAGACTCATCTTCAGCAACAATTCCTGCACATGGGTAAGGTCTCTGTCCTTGC
This sequence comes from Lonchura striata, assembly GCF_050655825.1. NCBI lineage: Eukaryota > Metazoa > Chordata > Aves > Passeriformes > Estrildidae > Lonchura > Lonchura striata. The sequence goes on along the minus strand of NC_140720.1, from coordinate 4,411,840 downwards.
TTTAGCAGTGTTTGATTTGTATTTAATAGACATAAGCTCTGGTTGTATCAGTTTGTATGAGTTTATTGCACTCCCTCATGAACCATCAGTCTTTACAGACAGAAACTCTGGTAAGAGCTTCAATGTAATGAGAACTTCTAGACTGCTCTGTTCTTACTTTTCTCCATTATGTCTTCTTCTCTGACTTCTTTACATCTCTTTCCTTGTCCCATCCCCCTGTCCTCTTTCTCTTCCTGTTGCTCTCCTCCTTTCAGTTTTGGACACTTTACATGGAAAATCAAAGCCTACATCTGTCGTCTAAGGTCATGATGCTGAAAGCAGCCGTTTTATCAAATAATTTTAATGGCTTTTTTCCTTATAGATTCTTAATACAAACAAGCATACAAGATGGTAGATTTAGAGGATATTCTATGACTGTTGCTCACAGGTTTTTTAGAGGAAATGGAATAGTGGCTCCTTGCAGATAAGCAAGTTTTGCTGAGTGAGATTTAGGTCTTTGATTTGCAGCAGCCAGTGAGCTTAAACTGCATCCTCAGTCCCAGTCATCTGAGAATAGAGCTGTTTATAGGAGGGAAAAATGGTGAAAAGTGTTGTTATTAAGGCTCATTTTTCTGTTGGCTTAGAAAGATGTCCCTGCAGTATTGAAGGAGTGACAATCTGTTTATTTGAACACTTGGAAAACTTCAGCCCTATTCTGTCCTAATCTGTGGGAATCTTAGGTTAATTCTAGTTTAATCTGCTGTTTTTAAGTATTTTCTGGATTTTCTTACATAGTGCAACTGCGTGCTGATTATCAAGATCTGTGTTCGTTTTTTTTCTTTATGTGGCTGCATTTCAGTCATGGATGGAATTTCCTCTTGTTTGCCTGTTTTGAAGTCTCATTAATATTTATCCTCTCTGTAATCCTTGTTGAAGGAAGCACTCTTAGACATGGAGTGAATATTAGTCTAAGCTCAATAAGCTCAGTAGGCACTGTGCAAGAGGAAGTGAGTGTTTGCTCTGCTTTTGGTTTCGTTTCATTGTGTTAGAAATACATTTTCAAGTTTAGTTTCAGAAGTCCAGTGCTTTTTTCATGTCTCCACTTACATCTTTCATAAGTTGCTACCATTAGCTATTCTCTTGTAGGCACACTGATATTTATTTATCATAATTTTTCAGTCATGTTTTTAGTTTTTCAGTAGTGATTTGGATAAGTGACAGATGGAGACTTGCAAGTTAAATCACATTAATATTGAGTATCGTGAAACTCTTCTGTATCCATTAACTGTATCCATTCTAACAATAATTTCGAAAGTTACTCTTATGTTTGAGGTCTCTGTACCTCCTTTTCTTGAGGATTAGGGGCTCTTCTGGTTGCTTGCATTTGTGCTCTGATAAGAACCTGTAGTTTTGATAACAGACTTGTGGTTTAAGAACCAGAGGCAGACAATGGAGAATTTCCAGTTAAGTTATGATATTACTGATTTGGGCTTGATGATACAGAGAATTCACTGGAAAATGAACGATTCTAGTTTGGTTTCATTGTGTTAGAAGTACATTTTCAAGTTTAGTTTCAGATAGATACAGAAAGTTGTTAAGAGGAACTGTTCAGATACCCTTAATTAAAAAAAATAGATTTGACATTATGAAAACAAGGAATATATAATGTTTTAGAAATGTTTTTTGAGACCTTGGAAAAATTTTTGTTACTGTTGTGCCATTTCAAGATACCTGGCCTGGGTCTGACCAGGTGATGTCAGTCCCTGGGAGCAGCATCATCAAGTCCAAATGTCACTCTGGGTGTTAGAAGCAATAAAAATATATCAGCACAACTCTCCCCTCTTAGGCCTAATTTAGCACACTGCTGTCTCTGCAAGGCCATATTTGTGGTATAGAAATACACCTCATTACTCTGAATTCCTGACTTATGCTGTCAGCTGGGGTGGGATTTGCATGTTCTTCTCTCTCTTCATCCCACTGGGGCTGGTCCCTGCTTGAGGTGCAGTTCCATCTATTCCCTCCCTTCTTTGCCATAGCTTTTATCTCTTTTCTACCTGGTTTATAGTAGAATACTGAGAATTTGATGTCATTTCCCACTCTGTGTCTGAACCTAAGATTCAGCTTGGCCTATCAAAGTTCCCAAGCTAATTTTTGGTGTAGTGAAGCTTTATTTCACTTTTCCCCATTTATCCTGTGGGAATGAAGCAATAGCTACTTTGGTGATTAGTGTGGTGCCCAAGACTCTACTGAGTTCTCTGGAGACCTGCACTGCAAATTATTCCCTGGACTGCAAATTATTCCCCAGAAGAAACAAGTAAATGTAATTGAATAATGTTACTGGTTTAAAGCAATTAAAAATCACGTGTACAGGCACAGCTCTGCCAGTGGATGCTTGGACCAAGATTAGGGCTGTGTCTAAGGAAATCTGAATTTGTGTTGGAAAATTTTGATAGTTCTGTAGATTACATAAATTAATCTTCACTGCAATAAGAAACTTAATTTTCCTGCAAGTTTTGCAGAAAAATACTGAAGAGAAATATTTCAGCTGTTGTGTTTTGAAAAATACATATTTACATATTTAATATTTACCTAAATATGACCACGTTAAGATATGACCTATATCCAAGATATAGATCCTGGTTTTGTTTGTATTTACAATTTTGGATGAGGAATCAGTGCAGGTAAAAATGCAATATATTAAATATTTCTGGATGTGCAATTTGTAGGGAGAGCCAGCAGATGGTGACCGAGTTCCACTGTATTTGTCTCTCGCCTCTGAATGTGCTTTGGGAAAGCTGCAGGCATGGGCATGGAATTTGTGTAGTTGGATGAAAATTTTACATTCCAGCCATGACTCAGTTCCTACAACATTTTCTCAGGGCAAAATAGATAATGTCAGTGAGACATGTTTGAGTAACTGCTTGATGTTCTTTATCTCAAGAGTCTCTCCTTTCAAAGACCCAAATAAACAGAAATTCTTTTCATAGTGATTTTTATCTTGCAATACAGATAATTCTGTATTGGACAATTTTGACTTCTCCATATGAAGTTGTTTTTCTGCCTAAATAAAAACCTTAGATATAGAAACCTTACTTGCAAACTGGGGTGTTGATGAATAAATCCAGCCAGCTGGGACTGGAAAGGTGCAGCTTTATTTTGAAATGTGAGAGGGTTGGATTGAGAGTTGAGATCGGTTTGAACAGAAACCTGGGCTTTCTGACCCTATAGGAAAATTCTACTCTGTGTTTACAGAGGATGCCTGAAAACATTGCTAAAGGTTAGTGTGTAGTCCTGCTGGACCAGGAAGAATCAGTGAATTTCTCTCACTTTGTTCCTAGAAGGAATATTTACCAATCTCCTTTCTTAGCAGCAAATTGCTGCCTCCTCCCGTGCCAGCTCCCTGCTTAGACTGAAGCAGAAGGTCACAGGTTGATGTCAAAGCTCTGCTCATCCTTCACTCACCTACTGTGGGAGGAAAAAGAATGAATCTTCTGCTTTTTGGAGCCTGACTTGTATTAGCAGGAGGCTGAAAAAAGTAGTGGACAGTTGGTACATACTGGATGGGAGAAATATTGTGTTCATCCTTAACAATATTTTCAAATTCTGTTTGTACAATAAAGTAAAGGAGCTTCCTTTTCAGTTCCTCTTCAAAAGAGCAAATACAGAACTAAGAATGTGTCTAGACTTTTGTCCTCCCTTTGGTGAATTTGAAAATATTACAGGTAGCTTGGGCTGGCTTGTGTATTTGTTGATATTCCTGAATCTCTGAATGGTGAGGGCATGAATTCTGTTTTCTCTCATTTGGAACAATTGAAACTTTATTGCATTGTTAGGTAACCTGACTATTACTCAGAAAGGAAATCTGATGAAAGAGCAGATTTACTCACAGGCAAAGATTTATCTCCCTTTAATTAAAGGTAATTTTGTGTCAAATGAAATCTTGGTAAGAAATGCAAGAGGCAGTCATTGTGTTATCATATTCCTTTTGATCTTTTTTACCCCTAAGACTTTGCTTATCTAAACTATTTACTGCTTTGTAATTGTTATTGTGCATCCATACATGTTGTTTATATGGGATTTATTGGTGCTGGAAGGGAAGGTAGGCTCCCAGTTGTTGTATTTCTCTTTTCCCTGCTGTTCTGATGAAAGCTGGGGCCCTGTGCTTCGTGAAAACTTTGTGTTTGTCTCTCTAGAAGTGACTGGTTTATATTGTACATCCAACAGTTGTTGTTCTGTTCATAAACACTTCATTCATCTCAGTGTCTTTTTGGCATAGCAGCCATCTCATTTGCTGCCAGATGGAAAGGAAGGGAGGTATTGAATGGTCTGATTTGACTTTAATATAATATGGCCAGTCACAGGAAGGTGAAGGGACTAACAGGAGTTTTTAATTACCTTAATACCTGTGGATCTGACAGTGGAGTATGTGCTGAAGAGTGTTTCACTACTGTTTTGGATCTTTTGCTGTATCAACCCATCTAATAAATGCTTAGAACTTCTACTTTATTTTGCTCTTTTTCTCCCTGTTATGTGGCTGAGAAATGTTTGTGACCAGGTGCATCAGTGACAATTCTCTTTACCTGTTTGCTCAAATCTCTTCACCTTTGCTCAAGTGCTTTATTTACAACAAAAGCTTTTCCAGAAAATTCCTCTGCTGGACAAAGCACTTGGTCATGCTGTGCTTGTGTCCTGTGTTGTGGGCATTTCTTTACCATCCCCCATAAATTCCACTTTAGTCCACAAAACAGAAATTAAATGAAACCAATACAATCTTTGTGACTTGTTCCTCTCCACCTTGGCCTTTCAAGCCACTGCGTTTGTACAGAGCTGTGTGTGTCGTTCTTGCCCTTTGTGTGTTATAGGATCATTTACCTTGTTCTAACCTATTTTTTTGGTTTTAAAAGTCTCCCCTATGGTGCAACCAACCATCACCTTAATTCGTCTTTCTTCTGAGTCACTGGACTCCATCTTATGTTGTTTCATATTCTTAGCAATTGTGTTTCAAAAACATTCTTCTAGATCAGCCTTCTCCTTAGCTTGGGTTTATTCTAAAATCCTTTGGGATATGTTGGTTCATGTAGTAAAAAAAAAAGCAAAGAACACTTTTTAATGTCCTGTCATGTACACAATATTTCTAGTGGGTTTTTTGGTGTGGGGTTTTATGGCAGTGTTATTTTAAGGGAACACTTAAGGCTTTTGTTTGCCTTTAACATTAAATTTTTCTCTTTTTTATCTGTTTTTTTTGTTTGTTTGTTTGTTTTCTGATCTTTCCATCTTGACAGTTATTTTCTTGTGTATATTTTAGGCGATTCTATTCTGTGATTAACATCCTTTTTGTGCCACAAGTTGCTGAAAATGAATTCTTCTCTTTCTGCTTCCTCCTATCATTAATAACAGGGAAAGACTCAGTGAGAAGCCATCAGTAATATCCCGTTGTCTGAGCTCTTCTCACCGGACAGATGAGGATGACCTAGGCACGTCACTGTCTGTAAGATGCTTCTCCTTTTTGTCCTAAAGCTCTGCTTTCCCTGAGTTGCTTTTATATATCCCTGCAAAGCTGTTATTTCCAGCTGTGTGGGTCATGATCCCTGTGTAAAGGTGCAGACATTTGGGAGGGAGTGATAGGGAATGTCGAGCTTTTTTCTTCTTTTTGCCAGGGTCAGGATTAAATGTGCTAGAGGGTATTTCTTGTTTGGACTCAGATGTTTATTAGTTCTTATCCATGTTACAGTCTCACAAACCCTGAGTTCTGCAGCACTTCACTCTAACAAACTAAAAATGGAGCCCTGTCTCTCTCTCCCTACAAGGCCTTTTAAGGATAAAATGTCCAATTAAGAAATGACATCTAAATTATTTTCACTTTTAACCCAATAACCAACCACCCATGCCTGCAATGGAGACTTTTTTATCCAATTACAGAAAACCACCCAACCCCATGGAGAAGGTGAAGAAGTAGGACTAGCTACTGCCCTAAAACCTCCATTGTGCTCCACCTATATTACTATATTCTAAACCCTTAAATTATGAGTTTTCCACCCTGTAATATTACACACTTCTATCCAAACTCCACCCCCACAATCCCAATTCCATCATTCCGTTTTGGAAGCTTCTTCACGGCGTCAGGTCAATGCAGTGTTCTACTGGGGGTCAGTGCCTGGCAGCACAGAAAGTCTCAAATTCTCAGTAACCAGGGTTCTGACAAGGGAGGACTAAAGCTCATCAAAATCTGTGCAGGGGAAAAGAATTTATTGTAGGATGCTCTCAGTTCATCATAATGCTTGACCTCTGTTTAGTGTTGTGCATTCAGTGTCTGCTGCATTGTTTTCCCTAGGCTTGGCAACGTGCCTGCATTGACATCACCTTGTATTTTGCAATAACAGATTAAAGAAAGCTGCATAGATGCCTCTGGCTCTGTTCAGTGATGGTTGACCTCTGAAAGAATGAATTTTGGACAGTTTGTTTCATCAGGCTTTCCACAACGAGCATTTTGACTGATGAAAGGGCATTGAACAGGCTTTGTCTGAAACCCTTTTAGTCCAACATATTCAATGATGTTGTTTATTATAATTGCAAGCTTTACACTGACAACCACTCCTGACAAATGTGTGATACCAAGAAATGTGCTGTTTACCTTCCAAAATGTGCTCTGTGGCCTTGCAGTGTCCTTCACCACACCTAGAGCAACCCTCACCCCTCCATGAATGCTGAATTTCCTGTTTGTTCCTCCAGCTCTGCCCACGCTTCATTTTTTATTCTAGCAGAGGAATAGTTGAGAAAGATTGCAGCTGGGCACAGTTGAGGATTTATGAGGACATGAAGTGCAAATAGGATAAACTGGAAGCTCCTTTCTGAGGAAATTTGTGTTCTGCAGTGCATCTGGAATAGAGGATTAGCAAGAGGATGGTTTATCAGGGCAGGTTACAGGTGCTCAGTGGGCAAAAATCAGTGTCTGTACTCTAGGCTCTGATTGCTGTGAATGTATTTATGTATGTGTTGATGATATGTATACAAATGGAATTTGAATTCAGAAATGCCATCATTAAAAATAAAACCACATGCTGGCTTTACTACATTTCTCCTTATTGGTTTCCTGTTTGTTTTACTTCAGGAAATATTCCATGTGGAAGAGTTATTGTAAAAAAAATTATATTCTTCAGCTGAAACCTGGATTTTGGGCTTTAAAGTTATATAGGGGAGTTTTGCTGCTTTGGTTTGTTTATTTTTAGGTTTTTTTTCTTGTTATTGCTGGCTGTGCTGCATCTTCCAGGTCAGTGTTGGATAAATCAGTGCATTTCATTGTTCTTCAACTCCATATACTGGATCGTCCTGTGATTACAGCTCTAAAAGGGCCTTTAAGTGAAACTATCCTCTCTTGCTTTGCCAGATTGATAATGTTTGGCTGGCTGGAACAAACAATATCTTGTTCCATTGTCAGGGATATTTTGGGATTTCGCAGATGTTCTGGCATGGTCCAGGCCCAGGTAGAGGAGCAGGGATTCCTTTAAGAAACATTAAGAGCTGCCTCAACCAAGTGTTGATTAACAGCAGCCCAAGCTCTGGTCACTGGATGCTTGTGACAAATGGGATTTAAAGAATAGGTGCATACACAAACTTCACTCCATGAGACGAAGTATTTCAGGCTTCAGTGTTGTTTTTCTAAATACCTGGGCCAAGGAAAATGTTCTGTACCAGCTTTCCCCATTAGATCCATTAAATGTTGGTGTTACTTTAATCCCAGAGGAAAAACTTTTCTTCTGAGAGGCAATCCCCAGTTACTTCCTGCAGCAGCAATAACCACAGCCCTGGCTGGGTGCTGGAAACCAGGGAAGAGCCCTGAGCTGGGCAGCAGCTGCTCTGTCCTCTGCTTTGATAACCATCCTGCCTTGCTGTGGTTTCCTTTCATTTTTACATCTGCTTTTTTATTTGCAAGCTGATCAGGTGATTTCTGAATTCTACATTAGTCCCAGAAAAGGCACTGTGGAGATGAATAGATGCCTGAAAATTCTGGGTCTTTTAGTAAATTCAACCTTTACAAAGGAAACCATTGCTTTGGAAATAAATAAAGAAGAACATTAAAATGGAGGGCCAGACTAATTTATCCTCTGAACTGCTTTCTCAGCCCAGGATCCTCTGGAAACTGAGCTGTTTAGTTGAAAACTGTCAGAAGTATTGTGACAATATTAGGAAGAGTACTGTAGCTATGGCCAAGTCAATGAGAAGTTTAATTTTAAATTATCTATCTACCAGCAATTCTGATATTTTCTTTGACTTTTTTGTGTTCCAGGATGATCAACACAAAAGATTTTCATTGGATGATGATGACCTCGAAGCACGACTCAATAGCTGGAATCTTGGGGTAAAATGAACTGAGTACTTTACTTATTTATTAACTTGCACTGGGGACGTGTCAGTAGTGTAGTTTGCTTTCTGAGATTAGCCAGCAAAACTTTGTGTGGGAATCAGTCTTTTAGAAATGAGTTGTTAAGGCTTGGAAAGGTTATTTATGAATGTATGAGAAGAAAACATTGAAATTTTAAGTAATAATAATCTTCACACATTTAATATGGTCACTCACAAATCAGGCCAAATAATGGCTGTTGGTCAAAACCAAGAGTCTTACTCTGGTAGAAATTCAGACTAATTCTTGATGATTCTGTAACATTATTTTTTTTTTATACTTGTATAAATGAAAGAAGAGTTTGGCTTTCTATGTTCATTTTTTTTTAACCAAAGCAGAATTTGTAAGTCATTAATGCAACTCAGTTTTTTTTTTGGTCAGTGTGCCTCCTTTTGAAAGCTTCCTTTTAAGGAGGCTTTTCTGTGTGTTTGCCTCTTCCTTTCCCTTGTAATAATTCAAATTTATTACTCTTATAAGACTTTATTCCCTTGGTTGTATTTTCTGTGGTATTAGTCCATGATAATTCTAAGAAGATAAAGAAGTACTTCTTTTCTCCAGGTGTATTTTAATGTATTTTTTTCTATTGTGTCTTTTTTGTAATGCTTTCACTTGTACCACCAAATCCTTAACCTATTTCATTAGCACTAATATCCTTACACAATTTAGTTTTATTAAGATCACTGATTTTAAAAGGGCGGTTTCTTCTTTCTTCCTTATTTTGGCTTATTCTCACAGGTTGAAAGCTCACAGAGTTGCAGCCAAAGACGAATGATGAGAGTGAGTTTAATGAAATAGTTTAGCCTTGTTTTTTGAAAAATAATCACATATTTTCATGTTGTCATTTTAATCAGCTGCCAAAGGATCCTTATTCTTCCTACACAACAGTGTAGGAATACACTGACAATAGACCAGAGGGATATGACAGCATTTAAAAATCTTGCCTGTTACACTCCAGGTTTTTCATGGATGTCCAAGTTCTCTTCAGTGCAATCAGAAATGATAACAGACAATATTAATGTTTTTCTGTCCTTCTTGATGTTTCTTTTGCTTTTTCCAAGCTGAGGGTGGAGATGGGTGAAAGTGTCAGTATTGTGCAGGTGCCTGAAACAAAGGTGCAATCACTTGCAGATTTTGGATATTTGGGCTGTATTTATCATTTGGATGATATGAGCAGAAAGCTGTAATACCTTGAGCTTTTTCAGCTGCTTTAAGGGGGAAAGCTTGCTCATGGCCATTTTACAAATTACACCAACTGATGCTGACAAAGGATCTCTTTCTATCCTGCATTTTTATATCAATATCAATCTGCCTGCCTGCTTATCTCTTATCTCTGTCATTTTATTTGTATTTTATTTCTTTTCCTAATTGAAATTCCAGTTTGCAATCATGTTGTGCTGATAGTGGCTGGGTATTAAACTGTGATGATCCTCTGCTGATACAGGAGCTCCCTTGGATAACAAATTGGCTACTGTGGCACATAAATCAGTTTTTCAAGTCTCCTCTCCAGGGATGGTAATTAAAGAAGTCGCTCATGAGAGACTTTGATTGCCTGATAAGACTTGTTGGGAGTTACCTGACAAAGGGGATTGGAGGTTGTAAAAGAGAGGTCTGTGAGGGGTTATGCTGAGCAGCGTTTCCCTGCTGTGGATCACGGCCTCCAGTGGGTTCTGAAAGGGTCAGGAAGTTTTAAGTGGAGTGTCACACTTAAAGAATATGTCACTGCTAAAAATAAAAAACCCCACTGAATGATCCCTTGGAATCTGTAAGGTTTGAGTGTCAGATGTGGCTGCTGTTATTTGCAAGCATTTAAATTGCCATGGGAGCATCTTGCTGTCCTTTAATTGCTACTCCCAGCTGCAAACCGTTTGGGAAACTTAATTTACAGTGATCCCACCTGAGATACAGAAGACCCTTGACCCAAAAAATACTTCAGTAGTGGGGGAAGATAGAAAAGGAGATTCAGAATGGCTTTCACTTTGAGCTGCCTGGGCTGAAGAATAGTTGTCTTAAAAAGCTTTTGAAACTTTCCTTGGGTTTTTTTGGCTATACAAGTCTTTGTACAAGGATTTTTGTCAGTAAGAATCTCTAATTTTAGGAAGCTGTGAGTATTTCAGGCAAGTTTATATGGAGAGCATGCTTTTATCCAAGGATCTGCAAATACCCAACTAGGTGCACACATTGGTGAGACAGCCCTGGTGTCTTCCAGCTGTGAGGGGCTGCTGAGCCTTCACTGCTCCAGCTTGGGATTAAAATGACCAGTTATGAATTGTTAATTTATTTTTACTTGCTCTTTAATATATTCTAATTCTAATATATAATAGCTAATATTATAGCTAAATTATATATTCTATATATATAATACAGATATATATATAATATTATATATAATATATCTATATAGATTATATAGATTATATAGATATGTAATTTTAATATACAATATAATAATTCTAATATATTCTAAGCAGGAATATATTCTATTCCTGCTTATTTAATATATTCTAAATTTCCTCTTCTCAAAGCTCTTGTATTTTTAAGGTCACATTCTGGATGTCTTTTCAGTTTTTATGATATACCTATATCAGTGATTGAGTTGGTTTTTTTTATTATTATTATTAAAAATACTGTGGAAAGTTTTGGGAAATGCTTTTATGAGTTTTCTACCAAGGTGAGAGGTCAAATCTGGAGGCTTCAGATATTCATTCTTAATAATAACATTTTCCACAGGCAAAGTAAATCTGTTGTGTTACTTTGCTGATATTGTTACTTTTTGTGAGTAATAAGAGAATTTTCTCCTTTTCCTTGCAGCATTCCTGATTATCCCTTTCAAACATTTTATGATTCAAGTTCTTTAGATTCTAATCAGGCATGAGTAAATGTTTGACAAAAACACTGAGTTTTGATTGTGATAAATTTGCCTTTCATACATGGAATACTAATTTACACTCATTTTACATACATTATAAAATGTGTTTTTCTTATTTTCTTCTTGTATTGACTCTTATCTGAGCTGCTGTGGGGACTGTCCTTTATCAGGTGTTCATGCCTTGAAGCTGCATTTGCAATGCAGAGAAGGAGAAATCCTTTTGTTTGGCTGTTTGAAGGGAAAAGTTGCAGAAGCAGGAGCTGAGACAAATAAACACCAGTAATGTTTGGTCATGTTCTTACTTTGAACTTTTTGTCATTTTTCAGCCATTCTGGAGTATAATAAAAGTAACCTGGGCTAGGGGAATGAGAATAATTTTAAGGTTCCTTCCAGCCCAGACTTTTCTGTGATTCTGTGGTCGTATTTCACTAACAGCTGTCAATAAATCTCTGCATATTGTTGCAGCTCTAGTGCACTTCATAACTGAAGATTAATATCTCTTGTTTATGTCTCAGAAATAATTAAATATTGTGAAAGATGTGTAGTGTCAGAAAAAAAACCCTCGTTGGATAATGGAATTAAACTGCCTTTTTTCCCTTTTTTTTCTGCTTTAGCTGAGCTTTTTAGATTATGGACAAACATAATTTTTGGATAAAAAAATTTAAGTTACATACAGGAACAGCAATGAATTAAACCCCTGCAAATTCTTACCTCACCTGTCTCTCACTCTCTCTTTCATGAAGCCTGTAAAGCACTTTCATTTGTAACCAAGTTGTAGCCAGTTTTAGGGGTGACAAAGCATCTCTTTCAAACATCCCAGGAAATTCAGCACATCATTTTAGGTAGAAAGCACACAAAGAGATTGCACCCTGGGGAAACAGCAAAGGGCTTTTTAATCAGTGAGAACACGATTTTTCATCGCTGGAATTCAGCCAGGACAAGAATTAACTCTTTAGCTTTGCCCAGAAGTGATGTGGGACTGACTGGACGCTCAGTCTTGCCCAGAAGAACTTGTCCTGGGAAATGTGATTGCCTAGGAAAGGTTTGAGAAGACTGAGACCAAAAACAATTCCGTGCTTGGTGCATGTGTTCCTTTCTCCCTCCTTGGAGCAAAGTGTTATAACACAGGGTTAAGTGGATGGAGTGTTGGGAATTCCTGGGAGGCTGCAGCAGCAGTGGATGCTGTGCCTGCTCTGTGTGCTTGGCTCACATCTGCCTGTGTCTTTCCAGTCTAGTTAAGCTCAACCATTTCTGCACAAGCCATTTGATTATCTTTTGTTTGGTTTCTCAGTCTGGCTGCTTACTATAAACATACCTACTGTATATGTTGTGGCCTTGGAGGGCAGCAGTGCTGGAAAAATTTTCCCACAGTGAACTCCAAGTGGTGTAGCGACTTCAAAAAATAAATTCTGCTTCCATGCTGACAAACAGTCTTCATGTGCTTTAAAGTCCTTCCACTAAGGCTGCTACAGCAGCATTGAAGTGAACTTCCCTGCAAATCATGATGTTAGATAAGAATGTCCTTACTCAAATTTCCTGAAGCTACTCAGCAGTTATTTCTGTAGGGAACATGCTGGCTGGCTGGGTTTGGTAGATTAAAGTAAGAATTTAGGGCAAGGTTCAGTTTAGTTGTTTACCATTTCAAAGTCTTAAGTGTTCTTAACTCTTTCATGTGTGTTTTTGCCATCCTTGTTTTGAAAACAATCCCGTTTTTTCTTTGATGAAGCTTTGGGGGAATGTGCAACGAGCCTGCAGATGCAAGTGTGGGGGTTTTATTCCCTGAATCTTAATATTTACAATATTCTGTGAGTGGACTGACACAGGCTGCAGTTGGGCATTATTGGAGATGCCCATCCCTGGATAAGCATTTTCCAAAGAGTAAAACAGGGCTTTGGAGGGGTAGTTTGGAACCATGACTTCAGTGTTGTCATTGTTGTGGTATTTACTGAGCAAAAGAGCAAAGCTTTGGTGGGAGTTTCTGAACTGGACAATATTTTCAGCCTGAGGGATGGAATGTAATTGATGAGGATGAGACTTGTGGAAGTACTTAAAGCTCAAAATTGTCCTTTTTCTGCACTGTCCTTATTTTTGGGGAAAAACATTTCAACTTTTGTCATTACTTGCATTGATAGATTTAAAATTGTTTAACTCATAAATATTTAGCTTTGACTACTTTAGGTGTTATTAAAATAAATGGAAATTGCAAATACTGAAGTTACAAATTTTGGTTAATTTGCCTGAAATGCAGTTTTGGAATTTTATTTTTATCTACATTTCTGCAATACTTTTTCAATTTAAGAAAAAATATATATTTTAATGAAGTAGATTATCTCTGTTAGGTGATGGGGATTCTTCATGGAGATCTGATCACCCAACACCTTCACAGGTTTAGGAGAAGGTGACCACTGCACTCTTCACAAATAGAAACATGATTTCTTGTCAAACTGCCTAATAGATCAGGAGAATCCAAAATCTTTTCTACCAAGACATTCAAAATACCATTTCTGTTAAGAAGTGGTATTTACAAATTAGAGTTCAGTTCTAGTTCAAATAAAGATGTCTTTCATGATGACATTTATTTGGTTCATACTCTTAAAAAAGCATGTGATTTACTGCTCTTCTCATGGCAGTCCTTCAGTTTCATACATATGTATTTTGGCTTGTCTTTGACCTTTTGCTTATTATTTTTAAATTTACATGTTTCTCATAAATACAGACTTTTTTTTCTTTTCTGGGGCATTCTTTATTGTGATATTCCCTCTTTAATGTGGTTTAATTTGGAGAACAAGAAGTTTTGCAGAAGAGCAGCATGAAAAGAATGAATGTTGAGGCATTAAATGTTTACAGATCAGTTTAAGTGGATATAATCCACAACAAGTAACAAAGTGGGAACATTTAACTTCAAAGCACATATGGCTGCTGTTACAAAATAAAAAAATGCAAGACTTGGGCCCTACAAAGTATTAGAGACACATTTTCCTTCTTTACCATAAACAAGTAGGATGTACCTTAGCTTTTCAGATGGTTTTGAAGTGAAGGCTGCAAACAGCTGAATGTCATGGGCAGATAAAGGATTTTAATATATTGTAAATATTTACAACAATTTTTATATTACTTTTGGCTTTAAAAAGCCAAAGTAAAGGGTGATTCTGCATGAGAGACAGAGCTTTGGGAAATCCTGAAGCCTTTGAAATGTGGCTCTGCAGCCTTCTCCAGATTCCACCAGGTACTGGTGAAGGCTCCCACTGCTGCCAAACTGGGGAGTACCTGGAGCTTCTGGCACACACCTTCAGCCCTGGGGATGATCAGGAGTGTGGGCTGGATGGGGAAGTGGCCACATTGAGGTAGAAGGAGGAATATAATACAATAAAATGCAGGTAAAAATCCTATTGCAGGTACAAATGTGGAGGACAAAGAAAATCCTCCGTAATTTTTCCAGTGTGAAATTTCTGTGCTGTTTTTTTTCCTCTCTTGATTTGCTTTTCCTTCCCCTCCACTCCATTGAATCTCCTGTGGTTGGTGCTCCAGGCTGATCCCATTCCTGTATTCCTCTCCTCACAGTCCTTTTGTGTCCAAAATTCCTCATTTTTGTGGCAGTGGGTGCATCCAGGATTCCTTCATTCACTGGTGGCTGATTTAACTGCCAAGTCAGGATACTTTGTGTGAAGGAAAGTTGAGTGTAACTGTTTTGGTAAACTCCCTGACAATAAATAGGTTATTGTTAAATTATTGGTTTCCTGATGCTTTCAGCTAATGTGTTAAAGTTTTGGATAACACCATTCATTGAAATTGAATGTATGTGTTAAATGTATCTGCAACAACTTCTGGGTGAAATATGACAACTCAACACCACACAGAAATCCTACATCACCTTTTGGGACAGGAAATGAATAATACTGTATCAAATTGAAATTTCAGAGGGATTAAGCCTCTTTTCCACTGATAAATTCAACACACAAATTTATTTCATGCTACTGTAGAAAGTGCAAGCATTTGATATATTTGCCATGCCTCATAGATCAACCTAATCCTACAACTTTTTTTTTTTTTTTTTTAATGTGTATTGCAATCTCATTCATATTCCAGATCTCACTGCCACATTTTACAAGATTATACCCTTTAAAGCTTTTTTTGGGCATTCTGCTTTCTCTGTGATGTGATGTTTGAAACTCATCATCTGAGAAAATAAGAAAGATAGAGCTGTCTGATAGAGGAAGTGGGTTGGGAACAATGCTTTGTCTCTAGTTCTTAAAAATAGTGATTAAGAGAGCTGTTTTAATTATACAGACATGTTAATGAATTATTTCCTTATGTTTTGTCTCTATAACTTACATGTGTGGCTATAGTTTCAACATACCCAACTGTAATTTTTCAAAAGCACTAGATTTTAATCAGTACAATCTGTAAATGTATTGTAGCTTTATACTGATTTCAATGAGAATTTAGCCAACAAAGTTGGAAATCTTTTGCATAAGCCTATGTCTGTAGCTGCCAAATATTTTTATGATTTGCATTGATGGAATTTTTTCAACCACAAAAGGTGGGAGGAAAAAAAATGCAATTTTTGGTCCATTTACACTATCACAATTGCAGAGTAGATTTCCAACCAAATGATCTCTTAGGAAGATTTCCTATTTTTGAAAGATTTAAGGCATGTTGAAATCTCATCTGTGGTTCTTTGAGTGATGCAGTTCCTGTGCTGAGTATGGTTTAGTTATGATGTCTTGGACTAAATCAGACATTGTTGACCTGCTGATTTTTCTCTGCCTTGTTTTTCAGTTAGAAAACCCCAGATACCTGCGAGAAAAACAGGTGCCAATGACTGTGGTAGGTATTTATATTCTCTTGATTTTTCAGAAGGGCAAACAAACCTCTTGTGTTATTTTTAATCACTGGCCAGGATTGATTGTACTTGGATTTACTGGTTTTGACTTCATTGATTGTTTTGAACTTTTTCCTCAATAGATGACACCTAAAATTGACCTTGGGCAGAGCAGCCCCTCTCGGTGCCACCAGGCACTGCTTCGAGCACAGGAGAAAGAGGTAGGATTCTTTTCCTTGGGAATTGGGCATTAACAAGGAAGTTATTGTAGCAGAAAATCTCATGGAAGAGAAACTTGCTGAAGTGACAGGGCTTGTCATTAAATACTTCATGGATTTCCCAATTATTTAGGGAGTAAAAAAGACTTTCTAAACACATTTACCAGTCCTTTGAAGAATTTTTAGTGGGGAGTTTGAATTCTAGGAATTTTCCTAATAGAGGCAGTGAAACCTTTGATTTAGTGAGGACTTTTGTTTGCTTTCTATATACCTTTCAAAATTAGCAGATTTTTACCTTATTTCTGATAGGATCTACAATCCTCTTTTGGTCATATGGGGTTTTATTTTACTTCTTTGTAACTTTGTGAATTCCTGAGATTGCTGTCCAAGGTTGGCTATCTAATTCTCTCACACCATGGATTTTTTCTTTGAGTTTGTGTAAAGTAAAATTTTGTGGTCATTTTCACCTTTTTCATGCTTTAAGGATGTTGACTGCCTGAGATATTTTGTCACAAGCTGCTCATTTTATTTTGGACATTTATTTTTTTGAAAGATAGTGAATTAATGGGCAGAAAAGGAAACTCAAGGTGCATTCGGAAAACGATTAATAGAACCCCAAACCCAACCAGCGAATCATGAAAAAAAACCAAATTCAGCACTCTACTCAGTTTGTCTTCAAACTTTCTCATTTCAGCCATATACTCTTGGAAAACTGACACATATGTACATAGTTCCCTACTATCCAGAAGGACCTCAGCCCACAAAGTACCCCAAATATATCTGAATTGGGAGGAAAGGGCATCATCAGCACAGCAGGAAAATATTCTTTCATTTTCTTGCTCTCTTGTAAGGATACATGGATTGGAACTGTCCTGAAGTTACTTCCATGACAATTCAGAAAACATCTTTAGCAGAGATACAGATGAGGGTAAAATTGGTTGGCAGATGCTTCAGTTGTTAATAAAAGAATGTGTATGAAATGTTTTCTGCTACCTGGCTGCCTCATTTGATGCTCAAACAAGCAGCTGCACAATCCATGTGCCTTTCACTTTCTCTGCTCTGCTGCTGATGTTCTTCTGTAATGACAATGTTCAAACCACCAGTGCCTGAGGATGAGGCAAGGTTTCATAAGATGTGAAAATATCCCAATAAATAAATAAATTGAAAGCACAGTGTTGTCATTTAAACAATATTTTCAAATTAAATAAACAGGAATACATGCCAAGGAGCTACATAAAATACCCAGTTAATACTTTGCTAGTTCAGTGGAAAAATCCTCAGAGCCACACAGTAAAAAATCCAGGACTTTTTGCTAATGGTGCTTGACTGTGGGCTGGTTTGAACTGGAAAGGTTACAGACAGTGTTTCACAATCACCATGTGTGTGCTATTAACGAGAAAACTTAAATGTGTTTTCATCTTATTTTGTTTGTGAAGCTCAATTAGGAATAAAGTCCTTTTCATTTATAGAATGTGAATGTATTAACAGAGAAATGGTGCTGCACAAAAGGGTCCGGGGGAACCATTAACTGTTTTCAACCTCTTTGTAGTACAAGAGGAGAACATAAAATAGGATAACTGTGGGGTTTTTTGCTTTTAACCTTTAGACCTTTGTTCATAAAGCATTCCTGCACCTGTTTAGAGTCTGTAATGCTGAACACATGGCCATGAGCAGTGATAACCACATCACAGCCCTGCGAGAACACCGATGTCATCAGGCAGCGGCTTTTAGTCAGCTCTTCCCCAAATACTTCTGACATGGATTAAACCATCTGGGAAATGGTCATTACTGAAAAATTGTGGGTTTAAACAAGGGAGATGCAACCCAACAGGAATAAATCCATGTTCAGCGGGACAGCAAAGCACGACAGATGGGGTGATTGGCCTGTCTGGATAAAAAGGGAACATGTCCCTTTGAACTTCACCTCTGGCCATCCTGTGTCACCCAGAGCTCCACGGAGCAAAGGAGGGGGAAAGGAAAAGTCTGATTTGTGATTTTTCAGAAAAACAGATTCAGTGCCATTGCTAAGGTACGGGTTTGGAATTCTTCTGGAATGAGAAAATAAAATCAACTATGTTAATAAACTGATTTCTTTTAACCTTTCTCAAACAGCTAGTTTATCTGATATATCACTTTGGGACATTCTGGTGTTTCTTTAAAGAAGTTCTCTTTCTTAATTTTTCATTTTGTCAGTCTTATTTATTCTTAGCATTTTTTCTCAATTTCCTTCTGTTTTATTATTTTGTAAACAAAGATACTTATTTATCTTATCTCAACAAAGGAAGTCTAAACAAATCAGAGGGGTATTGGAAATAATTTTCACTTTTCAGTTGAAGGTTATACCTGGAGTAAATTTGTACTGAATTGTATACCAGCTCTTTATTTATTTTTCAGACAAACTGGCAAGCTCAATGCTTTATGCAATAAATTGTAAAGTTTCATCTGTCTGGGTTAATTGAGAACATTGAGTATTTCCAATGTTTTGTTGACTTTATCAGTGCTGTCACTCCTCTGTTTTGATTTTTTTGGAATTCAGTGATAAAGCCTTTGGACACTGGAGGCACTGGTGCTTTTCCAGCCCCTTGTGCACTGAAGCAGCCCAGATGAAGTGGTCGTGCAGCTGGGGGCAGGAGGAGCTGGGGAAAGGCAGTGGCTGGGTTTTCAGGACAACACCTGGGGGATTGCTTCCACCAGTTTGTCTTGTGGGCTGGCGAGTGAGGAAGAGGAGAGACGAGATAGGTGCTGTAAGCTAACAGAGAACATAGAGAATGGGACAAAGACTTCCTTTTTTCCCCCTCTGGAAATGCATCTTCATAGATCGAGCACCAAAAGTAAGATGAAAAACGAAGAGTGTTTCATGGGTTTATGATTCAAGAAGTCTTATCTTTAGGATGCAGCCTTTTTAGAAACCTATTTAGGACCTTCATCTTTGTAATCTTTATTTCTGTTTTTCTCCTTTTGTTTTGGGAATGAGCACTCCCTTTTACTGCGTGACACCAATTTTGTTTATAAAGATCATCAAGCCTTTTATATGGTTTTACTGCCCCAGAAGTGTTGGGATCTAGTGATATATTTACATGAAGATAAAATCTGCAGTGCTGATACAGTTAAGTCGTGGTCTGGCTAAAAGGGCTCTGGATTGAAGGTGTTGAAAGCAGCAGATTTACTGTGCTTCTCACTTATCTGGCAGGAGATTATAACTTGAAACAGAGCAAATTGCACGAGGGCTGTGATATGGATTTCCCCCAAGAGGGACCATACAGAGAATGTGGGGAAAGAATGCAGGGAGGAAAGAAAGTTGTAAAACTCGGGAGAGTGAATAACTCTGGCTGGTGTTAGCTCAGAAAAGAGAAGGGAAAGAACACTTGAAGATAAGAGTCCCTGCAATTAGGAGATGGTGATCAGTGGGCATTGTCCTGTTGGGTTTGATTTCTTCCTCTTAATTGCCCTCTTCCATAGTGAAGTAATTAAATATATGAAATTCATGCCAAATACAAGTAATAAATAAAACCAATATGGAAACAGTATCCTAAAACAAGGACTCTTGTAATTGAACCACTGTAAAATTAACATTGTTGTGTCTTTAGCTACATCATGGATTTTATATTTTTCTCCTCACTGAAAAGAAATGTTTTTGTTCATATCTTTCAAGGATGGTAAAAAAATATATCAGTATTGTTCTCTTGTGTAATATATAGAATTAAAAGTGTGTGCTCATGTCTGTGTGTGTCTCTAGAGTTTAAATTGTGGTGAATGGATATATAAACATCTGTGTATGGAATCAGGAGAGCTGGATACAGCTCAAGGAACCTCCGTAGATGTGCTGGGGCTGTTTGTGCTTTTTAATAACAGGAGGAGAGTGGTTTTTATGAATGTTCTGAAAGCACATGAGTGGGCCCAAAAACTGAGTCTTACAATAACAGGAGCTTTGTGTGATGGAATTTTTTTCATATTATCCCTCTGTTCTTCCAGTTCTCTTCCGTTTCTGTTGCCCTTCTTTTGTCATCCTGTTCACTGGGGACTGTCCAAACCATAGTTCTGCTCATAAATGTCATGCTGATTTCCAAGGGTGAAGATTGTTAAGCTTTTTAATTTTGGTTTTTAATTCTTGTTAAAAAGTAAGAACGTGTGTTGCTTACTGTTCAAACAAGTGTGACCCATATGAGGGGGCAAGAAAAGGCAGATATGACATAATTATCCCTTTCATCATGATTTTCACTTTTCTGCAACTCTTTTTTTCTTATGATAACTTGCTTCTGAAAACACTGTTTTATTTCTCCTTGAAAATTTTCCAGGCAGTGACAGCAACTATTTTCTGGTTCATTTGAATTTTCTCCTTTTCTCCACAACCCTTGTGTCTGTTTTGAATGCAGGGTGTGATTTATATGGAGAATTCCAGTTGTAAACTGATTCTCACCACTGAGTAATCGTCCTGGGTAGGAATCTGTTCGTTCATATTTAAAATCACAGCAATCTTGACTGCTGCTAACATAATTCCTGGCTGATTAATGTCCTGCTCCCAAAAACATGTGCAAGTTGTCCGTTGTGTTCCTTGTGAGGAAGTCACATCCTGCCTTGCTTTGATAACTCTTCAGAATGTAATGTAATAAACCCCAAACCTTATTTTATTGCTAGACTGGTGTGAGACACACAGTGGATGTCAAGATGAGACATGTTTTCATAAACTGGCTGCTGATTTATAATTCCTGATACCAGTCAGGCTGCTTGTGGAGATCTAGATGTACATGTACAGTTATTTATTTTTATTTTTTTTGCAATAGTTTGTGAACTATGTCTTTAATTATTGTACATATGGGCTGGAGACATTGAGAAAGATCAAAGGGGTAGGTTAGCAATTCAAACTAGTGTTTTAACCAGTATAATGTCCAGATGGTTGCCAAGCAGCTGGGAATTAATCTTTTGCTGCATGATTAATCTCTACCTCAAAGTGTGTCTCTCTTAAAAAAAAAAAAGGAAGAAAGTTTGATTTCTTTTTTTTTCATGTGTAGATTCTGATTTTTAAGGGAGAAAAGACATTGACTAGAAAAAGTAGGTGCTGTACACTGCTATTTCTACATGTTGCAGTGGTGAAAAGAAGGTGGAAGTACAGTTTTAGTGGCTGATTTAGGAGATCTTGAAATGAGTATAAAAAGTTCAGTAGCTGCTAAAATGCAGCATAAAAAAGAGAAGAATAACACTGAGGAGAAGAAGTCAGTGTTGGTGACTTTGTATTCAGACTCATTCTCTGGACTGGGCCCTGTGCAGAATTCCATGAAATTCTCAAGTGCCACCTTTCATTATATTCTTATTTCCCTAAATCCCTCTGAAACCTCTGTGATTCCTGCATGTTCATGATTCAGCTGGGTTCATTTCTCAGTGCTGCAACTCAAGCTACAGCTTGGTGTGTTTTTGAGCTGTCTTTTATGAACTTGCATTTAATACTGCTGTGGCTAAGCTGTCTTAATTTCTAAACATATCCTGAACTTTTTTTGGTCCTTGCTGATGTCACTGTCTCCCACTGGTGGCAGGCATGTGTTGCACGTTGGAAGTGGGACCCTGCAAATAAAGCTGTTAAATAACAGGATATGTTGTAGTGCTAATATCCATGTTATGTTCATTGGCCAGAGAAAACATCCTTGAGAGCACAAATACCATTTCCAGTTATTGCAGTTGTTGGGATACAGAGCTGGGTGCATTTCTCCTTCTCTGTACTTCTTCTTCCCACCACCCCCAGGATGGAAATCCATAAAAAATACATTGTTCTCTCTTGAAAGAGCCTAATGACATTTACATATGAATAAGAACAATTGTCCATTCAATTATTTCTCTGTATCAAGCAAATGTTTAATAATTTCAGTGTCATTTAAAAAGTCAGATTTTCCATGATGGGGGAAGCTTGAAAGATTTGATTTCACACAAAACTTTTAGTTTTTAGTAGCTGTAAGAATGGGGCAATGCCATAGTAATTTTTTTAATTAAGTGAATATCTAGTTTCCTATTAAAGAGTAATGTGTAAAAATATTGCAACTGGAAATAGCAATTGTATTGTTTTTGAAGAGTAAAGATACAAAGAAGGGTAGATATATGGTGGGAATTATAAATGTTTGTTAGGTCAAATAATCCAGTCCAGATCATAAACATGGACTTTTGTGGAGGGACCTTTGATTCTGGGCAAAATGCCATGTTTATAAAGGGGCTTTTTACATTCTAATTTCTGGCTGTTCCACTTGTTTAATGCTGGTTTTATTTCAGTCCATCTCTGGTTTCCTGAGCTCTTTGCAGCAGAGACTTTCCAAGACATTTATTTCACTTTAGTCATTGCATTGGATAAAAACATTGATGATATTCAGTACTGTAATTGGAGTGGTTAATGATGTATTGTTTCAAAATATAGTTATAAGTTTGTTTATTTTCTGAAATGGGAAGTGAACAGTATTTTTTTCACATCCTGTAAACTGAATGCAAAGTTTTCAGCTATTCCATTTGAAAATGGAAGCTTAGTTCCAGTATGATTAAAAATTTGCATTTACTGTAGAAACTTCTCTTCAAATATATTGTCATGATATATAATTTTTTTTCCTGTTTTTCACACCAGTGATTTTCTTTTAAATACTCAGAGTATTTTTTGTAAAATGTGGAAAGTATTAATATACCTCAAAGCTAATCTTAAAAATTTTTGATACAGAAATGACACAATGAGATCAGACAGATTGTTAATGATCAAGTGAAATACACTGTTCCAAATTACTAGTCTGAAGTCAGTGTGTATTTATAATAAATCTTGACTGTTTTGCAAGTCCAGTCTCTTCTGTCTTGGCCTTCCTGTATGGTTTAAAGCACTGTATAAATTATCAATATTTATTATTTTAACCCTGCATGTGAAAATTAAGTAAGCACAATTTGGTAGAAAGTTTGACTTGTTTGTTGATATTTTTTAAGAAACCTTTTTCTTCTGTGGAAATATCAAAGCTTTGTGTGCTGTGCACTGATTCCTTTTAGCAGCTGCAGAACACCAAGACAAATAACTTTTGTCGTGTACTGTAAGATATACAAGTCATTGTTCTGCATTGTTAGTTCTTACTTTGAAGTTCTCATTTATTGTTTACATCCTTCTCCCCCTTCCTCGCTTCCTCCCTCCCTCCCCCATATATTCATAGGCTTGGAAAAAAAAAAAAACAAAACCTGGCAAGCAACAAGTTCTGTTTTGTCAAATAGCCAAAACCCCCAATTTGATGTATGTAAAAGCTCTGAGATGTCCCCCCTGGCCTGAGGGTGAGCCCTGGAATGAAGACAAGTGGGCAGGAGTTCAGTGATTCATATTGCTAACCCACTTATTGATTTGCTTTTAAATCAGGTATTTCAATATTTCGACAAATTTCTGTAAATGGGGACAAGATGAATGTTTGTTCTGTGCCATGAAAAAAGGAGAGATCACTTTTCCCCCCTCCCCTGGAGATTTATGACGGTTGCAGATGAAACTGGGTCAGTTTAAGACTGACAGTTATTATAATATGTTCCTGGCACCTGAGTTGTGCTATGGGATCAGGACAGTGAAATCCCAAAACCCCATTTCCAGGTAACATTGATTTTCAGGTAACTATTTTCTGGTTTTGGCAGTGTTTTGTTTTTTTAAATGAGGAAGAAAGTGTGACTAGGCACATAAAAGCAGCTCTGCTACCACCCTTCATGGCTTTAAATAACAGGGACAGCACAGATGTTTGACATCAGTATTGTTTACATGGCCTTAGGGTTTAATTGCCTCATTCACTTTGTGAGGAGGATAAACAATGACAGAAATCCAAAGGAATGATGTTCAGCCAACAGCAATGGCTGCGTTTCATACATAGTTGCAAACTTCCCAACTATAGCTAAATATCTACACTTTTTTTCCCCTTATCTGAATGGTAACATGCCATAAATTTCATGTTCTCTGCTGCCTCCTAACTGGTGATAAAAGATATTAAAACCAACAAGAGCGAGCGCCATAAATTGCGTTTAACAAAGTGAACGACTTAGAAAAGTTGGTTTTATCTGGTTTCTCTAAAACTTGTGAAGCTCTTTAGTACTGCTGTAGGTTATTTTGTTTCTAAATATGTGTTTAATAAATAAAGTCAAGCTGAAGTGCAGAGGGCAGTGCCTGGAAGAGCAGCACATGCAGTTACCTAGAGCTGTTCCACAGGAAATTGGGACAAGCTGAGGTTTGACATTTGGGATCTGCGGACAGGCTCCACCTCAGTTTGGTGTGGTTTTAATTTGAAAGATATTCCTTGATTGAAATTAGTATTTAATGATGTGCTTCAGCTTTCAAATGGAAGGGGAGGCATTTCACTCCCAGCTGGGGAGAGCTGAGCGCTTTTGCTTCCACCCCAGCCTTCATGAGATCACTGCACAAAATGTGTTTACGTGACTCAATTTTTATCGATGTATGCGGCGAGATTGGGAATCTGCCTCAGAGGGAGGGTGGGTCAAAAAGCAGATTTGGAAATGAAACCAGTCCTCCAGGCTTTGCTATAGGACACTGTGGTGTTGTCCTCATGTTTGCTGGCTTCTTCAGCAGTTTTCCGCTCAAGAAATTGAGTGTTGGATTTTTAAACCAATATATCATACAAAAAATGCTCAAATTAACACATTGAGAAGTTATGGCTATTACTAAGTTTAAATGCTGTTGGAGGTTTTTAAATTTTTGGGTTTTTTTACCATTTACTCAGTACAAATACAGCTTTCCTCTCAACTCGAGCTGAGAACTTCATGTGCACATCAACTGTTGAATTTCAGACAATTTAATATGGGACTTCTCACATTTCTTTATATGTAGAGATAAAATAAGAAAATTTTATCTCGGTTTGTGGAGCTGAAGATGTGTGAGCAAAGTAATGAGTCCTAAAAATTGGGAAAGTTGTGGATGAAGCACATGGGGCAGAAAAGTGCTGAAACTTCATTAAGTTTATAGAAGTTGAGGAGCTTGAGTACTTTTCAAGGTGTCCCCTTTTTAGCCCTCACCTGATGCAATTTGGACTTTGTGATTTTTCACCTATTTTTTTATTATTTTATTTTTAATATTCAGAGGAAAATTGACCTACTTTCTTCTTACAGTGGTTGCATTCATTAAGAGCTGATTTCTGTATCTTGGACACATTTTTCCAGTTGTTTGGTTGCAATTAGCTCTCCTTTTTGGAAAGCAGTCCCAGAACTGTGACATTTTAAGAGATGGCTGTTCTGGTGGAAGGGGTGTAATGAATTAATGAGCTAAAATTGATGGGAACTGGTGCAAGTGCAAGGGTGGTGCTAAGGGGAAGATTAATGAGAAGTGGGAACCAGCCTCAAGTACAGGGAGTTCTGTTGTCAGCCTGGGGGAAAACATCCTGTGGCTGAGAACAATCAGCACTTGAAAATATATATATGTCCATCATTAATCTGAGTGAAATTCTCAATTTTGATTTATTTTTGTATTATTTCAGTGTACAGAATAATAAAACCTAGACTAGCTCTCAGCTGATACAAACAACCAAGGATTCATTTCCATCAGCCAAGACATTCTGACATTATTAATGAATTTTAAATGTAATTTGTGTGGATTTAGTAGCTGTGTGAGGGCAGTAGCTGTTCCTCAGTCATTCATAAGCTTTTAATGTAATTCAAGTAGATTGGAGTCTCTTTCATATTTAGTTTCTGGTATTTGTGTTTTTACAAGACCTTCATATTTATTTATGGCATGTTCCCAAGCTGTCTATCTGGAAGTGGATTATTACTGTGCTCTTTTTATTAAATCAACACTTATTCATCACCTGGTACTAAGATTTTCTTCTGAAATGTCACTTTGTTGCAGTGATATTTGCATATATTTCTTTTCATATATACATATGTGTAGATTTCATGGATAGAAGATGCACTTTTATCATAATGCTTATTTTGGGAATATAAAAGAGTTGGCTGACAGCTGGGAATATGATTTATTTTCTTTGGATTAATTGTCAACCTAATTTTTTTTCCTCCTCCATTAATTTGCATAATTCTGTGTGCTAACAGTTGGGAGATGGATTTCTTTATCTGTGGTGTAATAAGTGGTTGTTGGGCATCAGTTGATGAATTCAGAAAATGAAGCAATTTTCTGCTCTTCCTTCTCTTTTCTCATCTTGAGGAGCCTTCTGTTTTTCCTGCACAGCATTTTTGAGTTGAGTTGGGTTTTTGGAGCTCACATTTTCAAGTCACGATAATGTTGTGATATTTTCAAGTCCCAACAAACCTGTAAGACAAATGAGTCATATAAAAAATGAGTAATTTGTACTGTGTTTAGTGTTGGTCTGTGTGATATAAAGACTCATGCTTGAATGGCAATTTTTTGATTAGTCAAGGGCATGGAAAATAAAGACAGAATGAATAATGCTGTTAGTTCCTGTGGAGTTTGTGAGTTGGAATATTACAAGTCATTTTCTGAATTGAGCTGAATAAAAATGTGAGAGCTGGAAGTGGCTGGATGGTGATGGGTGTGCAGTGTTCAGCCTTGAGGTGAGGGGACCTCAGCACCTTTCAGAGCACCCAAAAGTCAAAGACAGCACCTTTCAGAACACCCAAAAGTCAAAGACAAAGTTTTCTGTTGGCCAAAGACCACTTGGAGTCATCTCCTGGAGGGGGTTTGGTGCTCCCTTTCTAAAGTGAGGGGGATCAGGGTCTGCCCTCTGAAAAAGCTTTCCAGTCCACTTTGCTTTCTGAACAGTGACTTAATAAATGTAGGGGTGGAGCAGCCTGAGTCTGAACTCAAGGTGTCACTTTTGCTTTCTAGAGGAGCCTGAGAAACATGAAATTCCTCTCATAGCTGTCCCGAAGACCGCCTTTAACGGCGTGCTCAAAACATGCAAGAGACTCAAAAATACTTGAAAGATGGAAACTTAGACTCTGAGTCAAAGAATTGGCAATGTATTTTTGTGTTGGAGGGGTTCAAGTACAGCTTTGAACAAACACAGGCAGAACAGGAAATGTATTTCAGTGATCCAATCCTTAATCCCATCATAAGTCACCTTTAAAAGGAAATGTGTTTATAATGTGAACTCCATGAATAATAGAAAACAAACAAAAACAAACGTACATCTGGGCTAAAGGACATTCTTTTTATAAATGTAACACCTGCCTGAAGAAATGAAAATGAGTTTACCAAACTTGGTATATTAACAGAAATATTAAAGTTTTATTCCTAAGTGTTTATTTAAATTAAGGATGATAACTTGTTCTGGGCAGTAGCAGTTGTGTTTATTGCCAACTAAAACATCCTACAAATCCATTTTTCTGAAGAAATGTTGTAGGATGACATCTTTGGTAACAATTGTATTGAATAAATATTAAAATATTGAGAAACTGAATATAGATTTTTTTCACAAAATTTTTTTGTTGGTGACTTCCCATTGCCTTGTGAAAGACATAAATAATTTAAAAGTTATGAAAAGGTCATTGGTGTAATTTATTCTTTATTTAAATTATGTATCTATTCTGTTTTGCTTTTAAAGCTGAAAATGAAAATGAAAATAGCAGAAGGTAAATTTCATGAAGAAAAACTGAAGTTACAACAGAAGCACGATGCTGATGTTCAAAAGGTAAGAAGTGTTTGTACTTTTTCCAAAAGCAGTGTATTAAACAATGATAGAGACTACGATTATCATAAATATTTATCAGTTGTTCTTTAGTTTCTTCACAATTGCAATTAATGTTCAGTGGAAGTCAAATTGTAGGTAACAGTTGGCATAAACTGAGAGGAATGCGGAATATTTTTCTTAGGAAAGGGAAAGCACTTGCAGAAAGGAGATGAAAATACAAGGCATTTTGTTTGTTAGAACAAGACAACCTATTTTACCAGCATAACAACTTCTGTGGGAAATCATAAACTCGTGATTTTTCTGTTAGAAAGAAAACATTTGTGTTAGAGAAGAATGTGAACAAAATTAATTTTTCATGGACAAAATGCAAAATATAACAGTAGGAAAACCCAGCAGATGTATCCTATGTATCCAGGCTCATCCAGCAGCAGTGCTTGCTGTCCTGTCTCTGTTTTGACACTGTCTTAGAGCAGAGGCAGGTCACCAATCACCCCTTGACTTGTGCTACTGCATTTTTAAAGTTTATGCAGTCTGAATTCTTGTGGCACTGACATGGCTCCAGCTCTCTGGGTTTGTCTTTCCTGTGTTGGGTGAGACCCCTCCTGGGAGGATTACACCCACCCAGAGCAGGCTGTTCCTTTCAATCCCACGTTTTAGAGGTGGGGTGAGGTCCTGGGAGATGCCAGGTGGCCCTGGCAGGGCTCTGATCCCGGGGACGGAGCGGGAATCGCGGTGCCGGCGGCGCTGATCCCGCTGTAAGCTCGGCATCACTCCGTGCCTCTGCTTTGTTTCCTAAAGACTGAGTCACAGGCTTGGAGGAAGCTGGTTGACACAACTCTGTGACACATCAAAGCCTCCTGAGAGGATGTTAATATTTGGTCAGGTGCGTATTTGGCTCATCTGTTCTCAAGGCCTTGGAGCAGAAGCAGTGAGCAAAGCTGAGAGTCTAAAGGAAACAGCTTTGTGAGAAGAAGAAATAGTTTAAATGCTTTCTCATCCCTTGAGTTGTCATCCCTTCCTAATTGATGTTAGAATTCCGTCTTTTGAAGTCGTTTAATAACGTTGGATATTTTAGTAAAGGTTAAATAGTGTCGTATTAATCTTTAAAGACACAAAACGTTTATTGCAGATGGAGTAATATTGTTTTAAGATTAAAGCTTCTGTTTGATAAGAGATTTGGGGCACTGTTATAAAATTTCTGCAACTTTAATCTTTATCTTAAACACAAAGTTTAAATTAAAATACTATCTCAAAGTGTGCAAATATTCAAGCTTTTTTTATTTCCAAACTCAGCCTGTACAGAAATGTGGGTGTAGTTACTCTCCTATACTTGCTCTGTTCCAGTCCATTGTTCCTTAGGATCCATGTGAGGAATTTCAATTGGTGAAGCACAAAAGACTGTAATGAAGTTCACCAACTTATTTAAATATTTCTTAAATCTGCAGAGAATTTTAGATGCTTTTAAATACTATTAGGCAACATAAGTATGGAAATCTTTTCTGTGTGCAGCAATAGCACCATGAAACTTCCAAACTCAACAAAAGCAGCACTGTGTTTGCCCAGGTTTAAAGGAAAACAAAAAAACTCACCTTAAAACATGAAACTCCTTTTTTAATCTGCTTTTTCCTACATTTGTCTAAACTAGTTCTTTGTTTATGGTTTGGCAGTTGTAGCTGGAAAAATGATTTAGGTTCGATCACTCAATCCTGCATGACCTGAGGACTTCTTGTAGACCAGGTATCTTGTGCACTGGTTGTAGTTTGGAATGTTTTGCACTTATGTTAAAATATTCTGATTTTCTCTGCAGATTTTGGATAGAAAGAATGATGAAATAGATGTGCTGAAGTCCACCTACCTAAAGAAACAAAAAGAGTCTGAGGATACAATAAGAAAACTGGAGAAAAAAGGTGATTTTTATCCTCATGGTTGTCTTTTGTGTGGTGGTATTGTACTGGATTCTCTTGTGGCTGTGGGCTTGTGTGTTCCTTTTGCAGACATCCCTTTCTTCATCATTTGCAGCTCTTGATTTAATTTTTTGTTTTAGATTCTGAGAGTCTTGTCCAATTGTCTCTGCTGTTCCAACCCAAGTGTTCCAAGACGTCTGTGATCTATTACAATGAACACAGGTTTTATGAGCGTCACCAAAAAAAGTTTCTTTGATGCCACTGAAATATTTTGGCCACTCTTTCCATTTTTTTTTTTTTAAATCTCTGGCTCAAAGTTCATTTTTTTATACATTCAGTACATTTTAATCAAACCACAGCGGGTTATTTTTAAGACTATTGCGGCCAGAGATTTCAAACATGAGTACTCTCGAGTGTGTCACGAGTACAAAACTCACCCTCAGAGTGGCTTGTCAGCAGTTTTTCAGTGTTAATTTCTTTCAGAATTCCTTGGAGTCCATTCACACTATGGACTTAACCACACTGGAAAATAATACAGGAGTTTGTTAATCTATGGACAAAAAGGAAGAGTGTTCTGTGTATTTTGTTTCTGCTCCGTGGGAAAGTAATTTGTCCAACAAGGGATCTGGAGCTTCTCTCTGTGGGCTGGTGGTTGCTCTTGGCTGGAATAGGTAGAGTTGGAGTTGCCCACACTGTTCCAGGTAATGAAAATGTGGAAGTGTGAATATGGACCTGCTTTTTCCACTAATGGTGATGCTATCACTTGCAATTCAAACTGGGGAACTTAATTTTCATGTATGTCTTGGGCATCCAACCTTCACAAGAACCTTTTCTCCTAAGTACGCTTATAAAATTAGGTCAAAATAACTGTTTTCTTGAGGTCATGCAGAATTTTGCTGATGCACATTTACTCCTTCAGGAAGGAAAACTCTGAAATATTCTGTAAACAAAGTAGAAAAGAGAGAACACCTTGTAATGGCACAGAATTTAAGTGCTGCATCTTAAAGCAGCACATTCATTAAGTATTTAAGAGCCAAAAACCATCAGAAAGCCAGATCAGCTGGAAAAACTGACATAAACTGATTTTATCTACTGACAACACTGAACAATCCCAAAGGTCTTGAATGGTTGTTTATTTTTTTCCATTTTTAACAGTTCAGACCCTTGTTCGTGAGTCCCAAGTGGTGAGAGAAGCCAAAGAGCAGCAGATTGTGGAGTTGAAGAAGATGTGTGAGCAAAGCAATGATTGCTTGAACAATGAGTGGGAGAAAAGGGTAATGAACAATACTTCCCTCCTTTGACAGACTCTTGCAGTGTTTATCTGGGATAATACATTCTGTCACTCAAAAAATAAATATACAGAATATGTTTTAGGGGTGTTTTTTGTGCTGATTTTATTTTTTCCTGAAGTAATCATGACTCTTTTTGCTGATGCTTTTACACTCAGCTGCTCACCCTGTTCCTGGGGTTCATCTGGCCTCCTGGCAAGTCTCTGGATGTATTAGGGAAGTGTTTATTTCTGGTTGACCTGACATGGAATTTTAATCTGGATAAACCTGCTGCTACCTGCTGTCATGGTGATTCCTTTGAACTCTTAGTCTTGCAATGGGTCATGAATTCTTCAATGTATTTTTATTTATTGTTCAACTCAAGACAGCAGCAAAGCAAAGGGAAGAGCATGTTTATTGTGAGACAGTGTCACCTTTGTCCAGATTATTGTCAGTATTTGTCTTGCTTCCCCCTCTCAGGAGAAGGAGGGTCACATAAAGGACAAACCCACCTCCCTTCAGGAGGTTTGCTGTACAATTTAATTTTTTTGCAGCCCTGCATGTAGAAATGAAGTTGGATTTAATTCTTACCTTTTTAAAGTCAAATTATTATGATTATTATCATAATCATAAATCATAAATTGTCCATTGTGATGAAGATCTTGAGGCTCCAGTGTTGGGCGTTTTTTTGTTTGGGTTTTTTTTCATAGAATCCCAGACTGATTTGGGTTGTAAGGGACCTTAAAGCTCATCCAGTGCTAGCCCCTGCCATGGGCAGGGACACCTTCCACTGTCCCAGCTTGCTCCAAGCCCTGTGCAGTCTGGCCTTGAACACTTCCAGGGATGGGGCAACCACAATCTTTTTTTGTTTTAGAGAAACAATATTTTCAGGGAGGACAGAAGTGTGAATACCTGGGCTTTTCACTGATTCTACTGGTATGCTATAATAATTGAACACTTCTCAATGCCAGTTGCAGATGCCATTTGTTACTTTGTGCCTTTTTTTTCTTTGCAGCTTCACGATGCCGTGGCTGAGATGGAGAAGGAGAAGTTCAACATCCGGAAGAAGCACACGGAGGACATGCAGGAGCTGCTGGAGGAGACCAACGCGCGGCTGGCCAAGATGGAGCAGGAGTATTTGCAGCAGACACAGTCAACTGTAGGTTTGATTGTAAACCTCTCACCACAGCAAGTGTCTCTTTAAAGTGTTAAATCCACGTGTTTGTGTTCAGATGTGCCCAAGGCCAGGTTGGACAGGGCTTGGAGCAACGTGGGATGGTGGAAGGTGTCCGTGTCCTTGGCAGGGCTGGAATCAGATGGCTTTTAAGGTCCCTCTCAACCCAAACCATTCCATGAGTTTGTTATTCATGCACCTCCATCCTTACTTTCAATAGTGCAGTGCAGGTGTTCTCTCCTGGGAGAGGGCACTGTCCTGGCAGCCAGCCCAACCAAGGATTTTATTCCCCAGACAAAATTAAGCTAGGTACAGCCCTTCAATCAATGTTACACTGATATCTTACAATCAGTCCTTAATTGCAAATATTTGATTCAAGATAACAGAACTTCTGTCTTTGCAGGTTTGTAGACCATTTATATATTACATGTTTTCATAGAAACATGATTTTTTTACTCACCCACCTCCTCTTTAATTCTTAATTAGGATATTAAAGAGGAGGTGGGTGAGTAACAGAAGCAAATGTTTCTGTTAGATTAAAGATGATATTAAAAGGATTTTAAAATAAGTATTTATTATTCTAATTTATTGCATTTCTTTTCTAGATTAATTTTAAGCATGTAATTAGGTGTAATCTGGATTTTGTGCCTGTTATATAAATGATGTAAAAAGCAAAAAAATTAATGAGTAACCTCAAAAAAGCATCCTGTACTTTTCATCAGGATGAAGTACAAGGAAAATTGAATGAGTGAAAAGACAATGTCAAACAAAATTTATTCCTTTATTAATGAATGTTGAATTTAAAAATTAACATTCAGATCATGTCATAGGTAACAGTAAATACAGAGAAAAATGGACACAGTCTGTCAGCAAGATTGAATTTAAGAACCATCAAAACTAGACAGATCTTGCCGAGCAGCTTCTGATTTAATAATTAAACAAGGTAGAGTTCAAGGCAGGGCTTAAGATGAAAGACTAGACTGTCACTGGAAATTAGTTTTCTTTTTTCCTCTCTCTCCTTTCTCTCTCCTGATTTTTTATTTTTTTTTCTGTTGGTATTTGAGAGTTTCCCTGTTCAGAGTTTCATGTTGTCAGGAATGCCAGTGCTGTTAGCAAGTAGAATTGGCTGAACAATTTCATTAATGCCATAGAGCTGATAAGGAGGGGTTTGTTCCCTGAACAAGGTTGAACTTCCTTGAGGGACATGGGGCCAGCCAGGAGTTATATTCAGTGCTATATTAAAAATTACTCCTTTTTTAATTATTAAAAAAAAAAAACAAACACAAAACCCCAAACCCCCAAAGCAAACAACCCCTGGCCCTAGAAAACCAAACCCATATTGAGCAGCTTGGCAGGGATGGAGAATTTTCTGTGCTGTGCCTGTGAAATCTCAGTGGCCACTTGCCAGGGCTCAGGTGAGCATTCAGGTGATGTGTCTGTGAGGTTCTTGCATTGGCTCAGGTTCATGTCACCTCTAGTGACAGCCAGGCCATGGCTGCACGGGGCAGATATTTGGGGTTTTATTTTACTTTAGGAGTGGATGAAATTTCTGTTCCACTTCCCTCATCTTCAGGCCTTTGTTAGTATAAAAATAACTCTGATACCTACTCTGATTTTCTGACTCCAGCCTCCTGAGGAATTCTTCCCTCATTTCTCTGCATATTACCATAAATTTAGGGAAGAATGGGGAGGCCTAGAGTAGTCTCATGCTACCTGCCTGTCCTTACTCTGTTCATTTTTAGATTAGTTTATGTTGCGAGGTGAATTTCCAGGAAAAAGATACAACTTTTGAGAGATGCTTGTAATTTACTGAAAGTTACTGCAATGAGATTTCTGGAAAGTCTAAAAAAGCTTTATATTTATTATTATCCACTGAGGTTTTCCATTGAAATATGGTTTTCTCTCCCATTATAAAGGATTTGTAATTTAGAAATCAGTTGCATACGCTGTTCTGTGTGAGGGAGAAGAGATGCCACTTTGAGGGGAAATAAACACCTGCATTTTGAAGATACATTATTTTTATATACAAGATAGAATTTACTGTCATGATTGACAGCTTTGCCATTGTAACTCTTGTGCCTCTGCATTGCCAGAGAACCTCATTGCTCAAGGCTACTGAATAACAACTGGGGTATTCCCTCATTGATTCTAGGCTTTTCTCAATAATTTTCTATTCTTTTAGAACGAGACAGTCCAAAAGCTGGGGGCCCGTGTGCAGCAGTTGACTGTCGAGGCTGAAAATAGTAATTTACAACGTCAGAAATTATCTCAGGAGAAGACTGAGGTGGAACAACGCTACCAGGAGGTCTGCTCCCAACTTCAGGAGCTGAAAGAAAGGTAATTCAATAACAATTAGTAGTTAAACTTTTAAGAATATAGAATTTCCAGAAGCAAACATTATTAATTTTGTTCCAGGAACACACTGAATGGCATTTGACATGAGAAAACTCTCATGAAAATATGTTAATTGGTGTCAAACTCATTTAGAGTGACCCAAACGACCACCTTGAGGAGTGTCTTACCTTTCCATTATTTATGAGCAGCTCATTCTGTGACAAGAGCTCGTGGCAGACGTGCAGACTCCATGCAATTGATACTGAGCAGGTAAAATGCCAAAATTTGAAAGCAATTTCCATATTCTGTTTGCTTGTTCCGTGTAGGTACAAGTTACTTCAGAAAGACAAGGACCAGATTATGCAGGAATACAAGGAGAACCTTCAGCAACAACAAAGTAAATTTGATGTTGATAGAGATTTTCTGAAGCAGGAACAAGCTCAGGTATGCTGCCAGTTGGAACAGCCAGGAAAATGGGGTTTATTTAAGTGCTCTCCTCACCATCAGTATGATGCTTTTGAATAAATCCAAGGAATTGCTGAGTTCCCCAAGTTAGTCATAAGTGTAAGTTTAAATAAAATTGGGATTTAATTTTTCATTCCCAAATTTGACTGAAAAATCATCTGAAGTTGGTTGGTCATTCTGTTTTGTGTGTCTATTTCTACAGCTGATTCAGATAAGGTGCAATTAACATCCTGATTTTGTTCGTGCTTCTGTAAAAATTCTGGATACACCCTTGAAGACTTAATGTTTTCATAAAGCCTCTTCCATGTCAGAAAAAAAATTTTCCAGAAAAAAATAGTCCTGCAGGCCTCCTAGCATTGAATATTGTGTTAAATATTTATGTGTTTAAGGAAATAATTTTATATTTTGCAAGTGTAAGTTTCACCCAAAATGTAATAACTCTGGTTTGTTTCTGGAAAAACATCTGTCAGGTTGATATCTACCAATATGCATAGATACAGTGATGGTACATATTTAAAGTGATTTTAAAGTTAAATAACTGTAGAAAAGACTTGAGTTTTAAATGTCATTTATTAATCCATAGAGCCATAGGGCAAGTGGGGTGTTGGGTGTTTATTTGCTGAAATTCTCTGAGCTTTGATGATACTTTGCTGCATTTAATTTACAAGGTATTTTTCTTCTACCAATTTTTAGTAGATTTTAGTAGGGATTTTTTATTATTAGGGTGTTTTATTGTGCTTTTGTTTCCATTTCTAAGCTCACCAGAGGGCCCAAACTGATGTCTCCAGAGGCGTAAACTCATACAGATTTTTTTCTCCCGAGTTGATAATTTTTCCAGTTTCTGGGAACTTTAGAAAAATAAATTCAAAAGTACAAAAGAGCTAATGAGGAGTCCAAGACAAAAGCTGCTTTTTCTATTAAACCCAGCAGACATGTGAAGTGATTGCAGAATTACGCCGTGAAATGGCTCTGCTGAAACAACAGTTGCAAGACTCTGAACATCAAAGGAAGCAACAGCTGAGGGTGAGCCCTGACTTTCTTTCTCAGAAATGACCAACTCTTTTTACTTTATTTAATGATTTAAATGTTTAGATATCCATCCTTAAATGTACTTCTGTATACCATGCTGGCTTGTTTCTGTTTCATGAATGGAAATATATGAAATGTCACATATGGTTAAAGGTTGATTTAAAAAGTGTGGCTAAAAGAGAGGTGAGAGCAGAATTTTCACAGAAGTTTTCTGACTGTTTCTTGTAGTTCACATGTTAAATAAAAGAATTTAAATCTCTATTGGTGGATTACAAAGAAGCCTGTCAAAGGATGATGAATATATCTTTCTTCTCGTAAACTGTAAACATTTTTAAAGTTTCAAAATTGTTTTTAATTTGCACTGTTTAATAGTTCAGTTC
Source organism: Lonchura striata (assembly GCF_050655825.1). Classification (NCBI taxonomy): domain Eukaryota; kingdom Metazoa; phylum Chordata; class Aves; order Passeriformes; family Estrildidae; genus Lonchura; species Lonchura striata. Next base: position 4,375,418 of record NC_140720.1, on the reverse strand, counting down.
AATATTCTGTCTTCCTTTAGGCATTTAAATTAATCCTTCTGTCTCAGGGTAATGAGTTCCACATCTGTATCATGTATCAGTCCTGGTTGAGTTTTGGCATCTACTTTTCTTCCAATGTCTTTCATTTCACAGTTGATATAGTACAGAATGGCATTTTAATAGCTCAGGAGAAGAAGTTGCTGTTTCTCTTTAGCAAACATGAATCATGACTTTGGAGATAGTTGTGTTATTTGGTGTTGGTTAAATTCTCTTCTATGTCAGAGAATTTTTTCATGATGATATAAAGTGGGTTTTTATTTTGTTATGGCCTATTCTGTATGAATAGCTAATATGCCTATGTTTGATGAATGCTCTGAAATGGAAGAAAAATGGGATTTGTTGATTTAGAATACACATCTTTTCCTCTGCAGGATCAAGAATACAAGGTTCAGCAGGACAAGCTTCACTTGAAGCATGTGTATGAGAAACAGGTAATATTTCCAGGAAAATCTCCCATCTTCTGCATGGTTTTGTTCTGTACAGGACTTAAAGGTTTAAATTTTGAAACCCCCAAATAGTAAATTTGGGAATCCAAGCACTTCACAAGGTATGGAAAAATAACTGGACAAAATCAAATAAGATTTTAAGCTGTTTAAGGACAAGGATATCACCTTTGATTTTAGGAACTTGTTGCCAGGGGATGGAGGCTGGGATGGCATTCCCAAAAAAGTGGCCCTGGAAGCCTGTCTTGTGTGTGTACACTGCTCATGGTGGCAGCTGCTGTTATTGAAAGGAAAATGAACTGAATGAAACCTGGCCTGACCTCTGCCAGTGCTCATGTGTTCTCCCATACTCCTTTTCCCCCAGAGAATCTCTGCTCCATCCTTCTGCATGTGTTCTCTAGATATTGTCAACAGGCATTGTTTTTACATCAGAAGCTTGAAGTAAAAAATGTAATTTTCATCAGAAACACTTCATCTTAAAGCACTTTGCAAATCCTGCCTGCTCTTTTAGACTTGGAACATCAATAGGCTTCAAATTAAACTTCAATTTTAGTGACATTATATGTGCAACTCATGTGCAGCCAGAGGGTGCCTTAGATGCCTGTTTAATTGAAAGGATGTGTTACTCAAATATGTCATTGCCAAATGTGGCAAATTTATAACATAAAATAATGGATTGTGATCCCAGCTACTTGTCACTTGGTAATAGCACTTGTGACATGAATTGTAGAGAGGTTTTGGTTTGAGTTAGTTCCTTCTGCTGACTTGAAGTCAAAACATTCTTTGTTCCAGGATCTGCCTTGGTTTAAACCTAGCCTACATTTGTCTTTTTACTTAAGTCATGGGTTTTACGTTGAACTCAAGAAAAATCCAGGATTGGATTGATTTGCGGGCCAAAATAAAAAATATATTGGCACAATTTGACTGAGGTTTGGGGATCTTTTGGGAGAAAGCTTCTAAGCATGGGGTGAGGGTGTGTCAGCAGTGCCTCCAACCAGTGAGCCCAGGGAGAGAAGTTGGAATTCTGCATCAGCAAACAAGGAAGCAGAGCCTTTCTTTTTATAGATAACTTGACAGCAGTTTGTTCATAAATTGTGGTGTAACTGTTTTCAAACTCAAATCTTTGAGATGGGATGGGAAGAAAAATATCAGTGAATAATCTGTGGGTATAAATCCATAAACCAGGATGGATTGGCCCATAAAATACTAAAACAAGTAAAGGAATCATGAAGTCTCTGCTGCAATCTGTTCATTTGAAAACCTACCCATTATCTAATAATCTTTATGAGTCTGCAGTGGCTGTTGCCTCTGAGGATACTTAAACATCAAACAAATCATAGGTAGGAACCTTAAATGTCATTGTTTGATTAAATGTGCTTATCTGCTGGATCAGGAACCAGTTAGGCTAAATGGCTTTACAAGCCAAGGAAACACCTGCTTTTTATAAATAATCAACCACTTGTTTTCCAAACATTCAGCTCAGCATCAGAAGAGTGGCAGATTATTCCTGACAGCCATTCCCAAGCCACCTGTTGAATATATAGAATTTTACCAGGTTTGGCAGCAGCTTCTTCATTCTCTAATAGCTCATGGATTTGGAGGCTCTTGGAAGTCAACTAAGTGTTCCTGGAGTGAACACCTCCATGGAACTGCTCCCAGCAGAGGATCCCTCTTTTATTTTTTCACTGGCCTACACACTTCGTAAAACTTATTTTTCTTCATTGTAGTATCTTAACAGCCTGGAACATTACAAATGACTGTAGGTGGATGAAGGATTTCCTGTATGTCCCATCCCCACATTGTTCCTTGAGCAATTCTAAAGCAATACAACTCTTAGATTATGTATAAACTCTTGGATTTAACCTGCCCTTGGCAAAAAAACTTTACAAAAACTAGTGATTTGGACCACACCTGGGAAGCTGCCAAATTCAAGGGTTTCTGTACTATTTTTAGGATTATTATTGCTAATTATTCTATTATTATTATTATTCAGGATGTTTATGTAAGGTATTTATGTTTGATATTTTTTGTTGTAAGAAATGATCACAAGTCATTTGTTTGGGTGGTCACAAATTTGGGAGTAGGAGCTCTGCACCCTAGAGAATATGGGTCACTACTTTAGGCAGTTTCCTGTCTCCTTTTCTGTACTTACATAAAGAAAACCTAGTTCCTTTTTATAAAATTACTGATATTTCTTTATTCTAGACAGATATAATTCACTTTGAGAAGGAAAATAGCTCATTGGCTACATTCTCATACTTCATCTCTCTGCTAATATCTGCTTTTGCATTTCTCATAATTTTAGAAATCCATGGATGGTTGTCAGCATCAGTGGAAAAGGAATATGCAAAGAAATAGTTTTTAGAATTTAAAATATTATTGATTTATTTTAAGCCAGACACTGTTTTGGCTAAAATATATGTTTTTTTTTTTCTTTAAATGGCAGATTAATGGCATTCGGAGTGATCTGGATAAAGAAAAAGCAGATGCTCAAAAGAAAATTCGCCACCTGGAACAGGCTCTGAAGTAAGTGAATATGGAATAATTTTGAACCATCCTTGGTATTTTAAAAGATTTATTTATTAATGTTTATTTATTAAATAAACTTATGCTTTATCTCATCTAACTGCCCTCCTATAGTTTTCTTTCCAGTTTTAAAGTTGCACCTTCAGGGTTCTAATCAACCAGAAAAATGAAAAAAAAGTAAAATAAGATCCAACTCACCTAAATTTTTTGACTTTTAAGTGGTGGGAATAAAATAGAATTAATGAGAATTAATTAAAATAAATAAGAGTTAATGATGTTCAGCTGGTGCTGCCCTCTCAAATAAATGGGCCCAGGTTCAATTCAGAGTTTATTCATAGGAAGCAAGTAATCAAAACTAAAGACTTGCTGCTTTGGGCTCTTCTAGAAAATGGAATAAATTTGAAAGATGTATTTACTTAAAATATATTTTAATTTAGTAGATGATGCTTCTGATTTTATATTAGATGTTTAATATCCAGAAATTACAAGTCTAAAGCAGATTTTTTCTCAGTGTTACATTTCTTTGTGGGAGTACTTGTTCTTCTTGTGGGAGAAATGCTAACTTGTTTTCATTAACGAACTTGGAACAGGTTTTTTTGCTGACTTTGTCCATGAACAGCTAATCAGGCTGCACCAAGTCTGATGTTTTCTGAGCAAGGGAGTGGTTTATGTACAGCAGTTGCACATAGGACAAAATCAACTCTTGCTATGCTCCTTCCATTTTTGATTATGTAAATTATTCTTTCCGTGTGTTAATCCAGTTAAAAGTCAAAGCTGTGGAAGTAATTTCTAGGGGAAACAGATTATTCTGAAACAAACCAGAAGTTATTTGCTAAAAGTATTCAGTTTAATATCACTATGTAGCTTATCTAGGCTGGGAGAGGCAAGTAAAGATACTTTTATTCTATAAAAATGACAGGGCTGAAGTCTGTATTTCTTTATTTCTATTATCTCTGAGGTATTTGGCATAAATAGAGACTATCTTAAATCACTGCAGACATTAATAAAAACTCCAGGTTTTAATCTTTAAATTCTTTACACTGGCTATTATTTATAATTTTGGGGAGGTTGAACTGTTATCAACTGCACTTAATCTTTTAGTATTTTACCATCTGATTTGTTGATAATGAAGTTGCATTAATTTTCTTCCACATCTTTCAAATAATGTGTCATTTTGCACTTACTTATGTTAATAAAACCAGTCTGGCTTTGCAGGCCAGGGTTGATCACCACGTGGGTGCAGTGGAAATTCTCTCCAGGCAGGATCTGGGAAGTGCTGGGGATTTGGAACCTGAGGAGCTCTTGCTGGGGCTGAGGACATCCTCAGTTATTTCAGTGATTCCTTGGCTGTATTTAAGCTTAGGTGTAGCTTGGAGTTGGGCTGAGGATTTGAAAGACTCAAGTTTTAAGAGCCCAAAGTGATGCTCCAAGGGCCATGAAATAAAACAATGTTGGCAGAGCTCAGTCCCAGCCTTGTACTTCTGTGGGTCAATCCTGTGGCCAAAACTGGGATCAGCTCCTGGGATTGAGGAGCCCTGGGGGCTGCTCAACAGGCTAAAATCATCTGCTGTTTCCCCCACAGCAAGTGGTTAATATGGTTCTATATGTATAGACCTATATGTTCCTATATGGTTTTCAAAGTGTCTCCTGTACATGTTGCTTCTACTCCTGTGGGTCCCCTCTAAATGAGAATATTCTTTGACTTTATATTTTCCCCAGAGTTACTTCCATGTCCTCTGGCACTTTGATTCTCATATTTTTTTTTTCTTTTAATTTAATTTCTTTGATTGAGGGTGTTGAAAATAATGTAGAGATTTCTAATATGAAACCAAATATACCTCTCCCAATTGAAATGGAAAATGTTTAATTGTGGAGATAGTTTACTCTAATAACACTCTATATTACTGCTCTTTTAATTGTTTTATAGCAGGGGTTTGTGTCTAATTTTAAGATTAATAATGGAATTAGTAATGCTAATAAGTAATTGAATAGAAATAAAAATTAGCTTTCAAGTGTGGCTTTGTCTGGCTGGAGAACAGAAGTTGGCAGATCCATGAGGATGGATTTAGGATCCTAAAAAGATGATATTTGCAGAAATGCAGTACCCTAGTTCAGCCCAGCTCACATTCTGCTGGTTGGGATTTCAGCTCTGGGTCTGACCTCTGCATTTGTGACAGGAATGGAACAGACTCACTTGCCCAGGACAGAGGAGCTGCCAGTCCTGCAGGGCTTTCTGCAATTCAAGCCATTTATTTGGCACCAGTGTGTCTTGGCAATATTAAGATATTTTCATATATGTCCTTTTATATGATGTACAAGTAGGTAATAGATAAGGAGCAGTAATATTTACTGTGGCAGAAATGGACGAATTCCTTATGTTTTTTTTTTTTTCATTGCTGCAAAAATTATTCTTTTTAGCAATCCCTTCCTATTCATATGAGTCTATAAGACACAATGTCTTATGTAAAAATGCTTCATTTTGCTGAATTTCTTTAACTACGTGCAGAATGAAATTAACTAACTCCAAGCTTAGGCAGACCAAATAAATCTTTAGAAAACAACTTCACCTTGCATGAAATGGATGAAAATACAGTTCAGCATCTTCCATAGAAATGATGCCTTGTGGAATTGTAACAGAACCCAGTAGGTGCATCAGTGCTTTCTCATAAACTGCTTTGATCTGAATGCACTTTGATTCTGAAATGGCCACAGGATTATATCTTGAGTAGCTGCTGAGCTGCAAGCACACAGAAAGGGAAGTGGCAGGCATTTTAGGGGATTTTTGTTATTATTATCATTATTTTTCCAGTGCTGTGACAGCAAACAGTGCTGCTGCTGTTTCAAACGCATCCACACCGATGCAGAATGAAAGTGATTTGAGGCATTGTGTGGAATAGTAAAATCCACATTTCTGAAAGTATCTTTCACTTCAAAAATGAAAAAAAAAAAAGTATTGCCACAGTTTCAATACAGAATAGGGGTTTATGTAGTTTACAGAAGGTTTTTTCCTTCTTCTGAAGTTCATGGTAGAAATATCTGTCAAAAGCAAACCTTTTGCAAAAGAATTGCTCCAACACTCGTGGTGGTGACTTGTAGATATAAAATTTATATTTACTTCTGCAGTGCATGTCACAGGCATTGCTTAATAGCACAAGTCACTCTGAGAAGTGCTGCAAGGGCTTTTCTAGAATGTCCTTTAAATGGCATTTCTATAAGAACAAAGTTTTCTTGAAAAGCTTCTCTGTAATTACTTGGGGGGAAAGGTTGTTTCTCTAATCCCTGTGGTTTGGTTGCAGAAAATGTGTCATGGGAGTGGGTTGCAAATAGGCTGAATCTCTGCTGTTCTTATCTCTCAGTGAGAAGAGGAGTAGGAAATAGAGGTATATAATTTGTCACAGTGCAAACTGAGTAGAATGAAACAGAAAATAAATGAGGAGAAAAATCTGTAACTATTTGCTGCTGAAGAAATTGCATGGAAGAGAAGGAAAAGGTCTTGCTGACTTTATACAATATTGTTAAACAGCTGTCAGCATCATCTCTTGTGTCTTTTTCTCTGGAATTTGGATGTTTATTCATTTAATATATTTATTTTACCTCTGCTTATATTTTGGTAGCAGATTGTTCAATACTTTTAGTTTACTGTGAGAAATATCCATTTACTGTAGGGAAATATTCCCCATTTTATTGAAGACTACAACCACAACACCAGCTCAGTTTTGAGGTGGTTTGGTTTTGACACTTGCATTCCAGTGTTGTGAGAGAATCCCAGAATGGTTTGGGTTGCAAGGGACCTTAAAAGCCATCCCATCCCCCCCTGCCATGGCAGGGACACTTCCACTGTCCCACTGCTCCAGCCTGGCCTTGGACACTCCCAGGGACAGGGATAACACCTTTGTGGCTGCAGAGACACATAAACCTGGTCATTCTTGACATTGAGAGATTTTGGGCTAAATTCTAAACATCCTGAATAGTTTGAGGCTGTGATCGTCTCTCACCCTCATGGGAAGTGCAGAGCATGGTGATTTCTTCAGGATAAGGGTTGTGACAGTTCTCATGTACCAGAGGTAATTATGGGATCTGACTTAATGCTTTTTGCTTTGCTTGCCTCATACACAAATAACATTTTCATATTCTCCTGAAGTACAGATTTCCTGAGTTCTTGTTCTTCACTTCTGTAGAGTGTGAAGGAAACAAATATTGAGAAGTGACATTAGGAGAAATTAAATGAGATTAAATGAAATGAGATGAAATTAAATCAAATGAGATGAAACTCACCCTGTACAGGTGCAGATGCTGTAGTTAAACACTGCATCTCCAAGGAATGCCTGCACATCTCCACTCCAGTACTCCACAAGCTTCTCCTGCTCACCCTTTGCCTTTTTGTTTTTTTCCCCAAGTCTGTCTATGGAGCCAAATCTCAGCACTTTTCAAGTGGGGATGATACAGAGCAAATGCTGAGCAGCTGCTTCATTCCAACTCACTTAATAAAATTATTTGTTTACATAAGGAACTACCAACACCTCTTTTTTTTCCATGGCTTTCTACCCCTTGCCTGAACTTGTTTAAAATTCTGGGGAAGAAAGAGGGGCTAAACTGCTAAACTTTCTAGAAACCAGTAAAGGCACTTCTATCTATTAGCAGATTTTCCCAATAGTTTTCCTAATGGTTTTTAAAGCACACACAGTTCTCAGACCAAATCTTTCCAGTCATGACATGGTGTGAAGGTGGTGACTGCAGGTGTTCAGGAAAATGAAGAAATGAAAATGATTTGCCATTCTTTTCTCATCTCTTCCTGTGTACATGCACATGCTTGTGTACGTGTGGTTTCTGACATGGCAGCCAAGGAGAAGTTGATTTCACATTGGAGGTGGTGCCAGGGGGTTTCCTCACTGCAGACTTAAAAAAGCTTTTCCCACTGCTTTTCCTTATTCCAGTGTGAGAGCAATGCTCTGTGCTGGGCTGCTGTTTCTAGGGGTTTTGTCAGGTGGTACTTGCTTATATTTTGCATTTCAGCTTTTGTGTGTAGCACAGCTATTTCTGCTACGAGGTTTTGCCTCACAGAAATTATCTGATAAAAATGTGTCAGCACTCATATTTCCTAAATCAAGGTGGAAGAAATGTTCTTTAGGGAAGGAAATACCTTTTTTTTGGTACCAGTTACTCTTCTTGAAACCTCAGTCAATTCTTTTATTCAAAAAGCTTCACTTGTCATCTCCTGGTGTGCTTTGCCTGTCATTTGGTTATTCTGGGTCATTCCTTACCTGACATTGAGCCAGATCCATGGAGCTGGAGCTATTCTCATGCTTCTCCTGTGGTTTTAAACTTGGTATTGATGCCTGTAAAGCCTTCAGAGGGTGGCTTTGATCTCAGCCTTGCTAAAAGCAGAAGTTAAAATGAAATTAGCACTGTCCTGGAACCTCAGGCTGCCATGGGGAATGCCTGGATGGCAGCAACACCAAGGGTCAGTAAATTCCCATCTTCTCTCATTTTGATTTCCACAAGGCCCTTGTCTGCTCTGAGCCCTGGTGCAGTGGGATGATCCGAGTTTATGAGATTCTGTTTTCATAGTGAGTATTTTATTAAGGTTTTTTCATGCCCTGAGTATTTTATTAAGGTTTTGCTGTTCTGAGCCTGCCTCCTTCAGCAGTGCTGGTTCTGCCTGGGGTTTCCCAGTTCACCTGCACTGGTGAAATGGGGACAAGGTGAAAATGGGCAGAGGATGAGGTTGTCCTTTGCAGAATCTTCTCCTGCATCTGTGGCTGAGTAATGACTCATTTTTCATTGTATGGTTCTCTTTGATGCACAGAGAGAAGACTTGGGCTTGTTTGATGTGAAAAGCTCTTCTTGCTTTATTCAGAAGTACCTAAAAATGCATCAGACTTTAGCACAGGAAGTTTTATGTAAGGGTCTTCTAGTCCTTAAGATTGCTTATATTTTGCAAAATTCCCATGGTGTTTATTTAACTTTTCTTCTCTCTGAAATACCACAAAAGGAACAGTGTAAAGGTGAGGGTACATAGATATGAGAGAAATAAATGGTGAACAATCTGCTGCTGACCCAATAAAGAGGGAAACAGATGAAGGCAAGGCAAAATAAACATGTGAAGAGAGCTGGCAGAAGGAGGTAGAATAACTAGCAATGGAAATAATTTATTTTATTTGCAATTTACATTTGCATAATTGTTAGATCCCAACATTTTGAAAATAAGTAAAATCTAGGCTTTTCAAAATATACAGAGGTTACAATCTGAAAAAAAAAAAGCTGTGGTTTACAGTAGATCTTCAGAATTTGATTCTACGAAGCCCTTTGAAAACTTTATATTTAAACAGCTGCTCCTTCAAATCCTCTTGTATTGGCTTCTTGGAGTGGTGTGCGTCAGAAATGCCACTGCACACAGCAAAGCACAACAGCCTGAGAATCATCAATGCAATGATAAATAAATAAAGGGAGTGATAGCTTTAACCACAAGTTAATTTTTCATTTCTTTTTTCCTTTCTTGCGCCTCTAAGTTGAATCCAAATTCTGAGTAATTGCTTGTTGTTGTTAATGTTTTCAGGGTAACTGCCTAAGTGTAGCTGTTTTCCTGCATTTAATTCCATTTTTCCTTGAAAATGGAGTATTTGTGTGTGGAGAGATTTCTTGTCAGAATGGAAAAGCTATTACTATTTAAAGCCGGAAATAATTAAAGGAATATGAGCAGGCATTGTCTTTAATTCCAAGTGTTGCAATAAAAGAGCATTGTTAAGAGTTTATACTCATGTTCATTGTGTTCATCATTATCTTTTATTAAATGTTGAGGGTTGTCTTGTTACAGCCATTGCAATATGATGAAAAAAGCCATGTCTGTGATTTAAAAACAATGGTAATGTGATGTGGCTGAGGAGTTGGGATATAGTTTTACTCTTTAAAACCGTGTGGGTTTTTTTGGTAGGGTGGGTTTTGGTTTGGTTTTTTTTGTTGTTGTTTTTTTTCCTTCTCCTTTAAGAATCAGTGGAAAACCAAGCAGCTGTTCTCCACTTGGTGCTTGAGCATCTGAAACCTTTTAGAGCAAACCCAGTCAAAGTTTCCAGCATATTGTAAACATTCCCTAACCCTCGCTCTAGGGGCCACAACGTGGAGCATGAACAGAGGGCTCAGAAATATGGTAGCTTTGTTTAATAGTCTCACTTAAAAGCAAAAATGAAGTGTTCTATTAACTATTTACAGCCTTTCATTTTCTTTCCCCCCATTTCTCTGGAGACCTACTGGCAATAATGAAATATGTATTGAAAGGAAGGCTCCGGTTGTGCAAAAAAAATGTAACAGTTGATTTTTAATCCTTGGCTCTGGGACTGTTACGTCCCTCAAGATGGTTATAGAGATATCACATGACATCTTTTTAGTGATAACAGCTGTGAAACTGGTTTGATATGGCACACAGCTTACGAAATTAAAAGTATTGCCTTGTGAGGTGAAGAGCATTGCTGTGTCATGCTGTAGCACTTCATTAATTGCTGTAAATTGCTAGTCTAATAATTAATGTAGTTAAGGACTATCACAATCACATTGATTAAATGAAAATACAAATAAACAACACTAATGGCAGAATTGTTTCCTTGTTACTCCAAAGGCTTCCCTCTCACATCCGTGTATGTTTCAGATTTCTTATTTCTTTTCTCATTTCAAGGTTATACAATGCCCAAAACATTGATGAAATGAGAAAAGCTTTCAGTTGGCTAAAGAAAGCTGTACAGAGGATTGAATTCAATTACTAATTGTTAAAAAGCATGAAATGTTTCAGGTAGTCACTTCCTTTGAGTCACTTAGAAACCATCTACAAAACAGTACAAGGAAAAACATTGTTCCTTGTTGCTCAATGATTGTGATCTCTCTACTTCAATTACATTCGATAATCTTAATTTTGCTTCTACTTTTTATGTGCTTTGTAGAACTTAACTTCAGCTTCAGCAACAATAAAACCAGCCTTCATGGAGGACTTGAATCTGATAATTGAAACTGTACTTTTAAGGAAAAGAAAATTGTGACAATCCATGTCCTCTTGGAAAGAAGAAACCAACGACCCAAGTAGACACTTATGGTTCCTCAGAATTAAATACCTTTATTATCTACTACAACATGACCATTATTACTCTGAATCCTGAATTAACCAATTATTTTAACCATAAAATTAGTTATCTCAAGTCAGTAGAATGACAGGATAAATTCTGAGCCCTTGTACTTCCTTAACAGTCTTAATCCTGGCAGTTCATCCTCAGCATCTTTGGTTTGCCAACCACTGTTGGCTCTGTCGCTCTCCACGCATCCTGGGCTGTGCTTTGTTAGTGTTAAGTGATTCTCCTTGCCTGGCTCTGTCCTGTGCCTGCTGATTTCTCACATAGTTTGTCCTTGGATGGTTTATTTTATCCACCCCCAGCTCTCAGTGCCACAGCGCTGTTCTCTGATCTCCATCTTTGCCTTCCCTGCGCCTCTTCTTTGGGTACCTCATGAATCTCTTTGCTGTCTGTGCTGGCTTTCAGGGCCACCTTTTAATTACAGACTTGTCTCCCCTTTTCTAAGCCATTATCTACACCTGTCTCTCTAATTTTCCCTCCGTGTTGTCCTCACTGAGGTTTACCCGTGGTCTCCGCATGGGAAAGCCGTGACTGTTTAATCTCTGTTCTAATCCTCCTCCCTTGATAACTGAGCCTCTGTGCTCTCATGTATGTGCTGGATCGAAATCCTGGAGACCATTTCTGCAAGCTGGAGCAAAATTACCAAGTTTTTCTTTCCAGCCACATTTACAACAATTGCCCAGCCTTTTAACCCACATCACATTCATCATTTGGCAGTTGCTCTTTTATTCTGTTTGCACAGCACCTAGCACAACAGTGCCCTGTCATTATTGTAATGAGAAATAGTTATAATAATTATTAGTGTGTTTAACCAATGTCTGCCTAATTTGTGAGCCATTAATTTTGAATGTAATGCATTATTCTTATTTCAGTGTGATACTGCACACGTGGAGTATTATTTGCTCTGAACTCATTAATGGCTTTAAAGAATGATTTCGTTTGTTTATGTTTTCTCATTATTTATTTAAAACATAAGTATATAGTTTAAAACAATAATTATATTGTAGATATCCTCCACTGTTGGAGCTTACTTGAAGGAATGCAGACCAGCTTTTTGATGTTAAACATCTCAAATTATGCAAACTGTAAACAATTTATAAGTGGATTTGTGCTTTTTCTCATAAAGACAAGCCCATCTTATTCTTAAAACTGGGGAACACTTTATATTTATTTCTTGCCTTTATATTTTTGGCTTTATTTCTTTGAAATGATGAAACAAGTTAGAATGCTTTCTAACAACTTCCAAATATTAAAGTACCCAGGGACAGGATAGGGATGATATTTTGAAGGCAATAAATATTTCAGCTTCACATTTCAGTCTTTCTTCTTCGCTCCTTTGATCTGGCTTTGGTTTAGTTATCATTCCGCTTGAATGACTTCACGGTGTCTCTCTCTTCCTCTCCACACCAAAAAGAAGAAGTGTTCTGCACATATTCCATATGTTTGGGGCTGGCATAGTAGGAGAGCCCTGGTTGTTCCTTGTTGTTTGTGGGAATCCCAACCTGTGCACAGGGATGCTCCAGCCACAGCTGGGATGGAGTTAGGCCCAAAGCTGAGCTATCCCTCTGTGTTAAAAAACAGAGCAGAAAAAACAAAATTGATTTTTGCGTATTTCACAGATTTGGCATTACTACTGAAGCATTTTTCTGTGACAATGAACCCATTAACTTCTTCTTTTACAGCTACATGGTATTTTAGGCCCCAGTACATTATTTATGTAGTGGAATAGCTGCATGCTAGAAGTTAGGTCAGAGGGGCTGTGGCAGGGAGTGCTTTTACTGGTTGTGGTACTAAAAAGTGGTAGCATGGATCTTGCATTTGGCTATAATTTTAATTAATTAATGAAACTGCTGCAATTTGGTGGAGTCCTGGCAGTAGCAGTGCATCTCCACATGAGGGACTCTCTGGTGACAGGAGCAGGATCATGGGTCTGCTTAAATTTCCCTATGTAAAATCAAATGTGTGTGTCAGTACACTGGATGGGTCCTCATATCTGTAGACACTGAAGATACTAAGGTGAAATTCCTGAATTTTGGTTTGCATGGGAAATTTGGGTATGTTTTGATGCAGGTTGTGTTTTCAGCTACACAGTTTGCTGTGTATTATATAAGAAATTATGCTTTACTTTGGAAATGTGCTTATATAGTTTTTTTCTAGGGTTTTTTGAATCTCAATTAATTATATGAATGGTGATAACTTATTTTTTTTTCAGCACATATTGGTGAGAGTCAATTTTTTATTTCTTGTGACTTTAAATGAAGACTGTGTAGAACCAACAATATCCTTCTTCAGCTGCCTTCCAGCAAGTGAACAGTTTGCAGTTTGGTGGGGAGCAAAGCATTTTTCCCTCAGAAGTAGTAATATTTAGGAAAGAGAGGGAGGAACGGGCAAAGACTTGTGTGACTACAGCAAATCTGAGTACATAGGATCAGAGTATGTGTAATGTGGGAATGGCAGGGGAGCCTGGCCTTTCCCAGATCTCAGCAGCAGTGGGGCTGCAGGCTCAGCCATGACTCTGCTTTTCCCATACCTCAGCCTTCTCTCAGTCCTTTGATTTTGTTTTAAGTAGCCCTGTGGGAAGCAGGGAGTTGGACTCAGTGTGGGTCCCTTCCAGCTCAAGATATTCTGGGATTCCTGTTTATCTCCAGGCAGAAACCCAGAGTCATAACAACCTGTCATAGACAAGGGATGGAGCCTCTCCCTCTTGTGGAGTCCATCAGAATTTAAATTTCAGAAGCTTATTCAGTGGCAAAATACATTCCTTGCTCTGTTTCTGTTCTCCTGTACAGTTGGGATTCAGTGGGCTGTGCTGCCTGCAGGTTTTGAAAACCTGGGGGAGAATTTGCCTATTTGTGAATTAAAGCCTGGTATAAGTTTATAAGAAATCATAAAGAGTTTCACAGCCTATTACTATTTTCCACTGAAAATCTTTCTAAATTACACACAGGGAGCTTGGGTGTGGGTTTTACTGCTGGGATGTGAAACTCTGTCCCTGTGTGCTCAGTGTGTGCTGGCACATGTCTGAAGGGTTTTAATTTATTGACGAGGCTGAGACCAGCCAGGTGCATCTCCTGTTCCCTGTGCTGTTGGTGAGCCCTTGCTGTTGTTCAGGGAATGGTGGGATCCCTCCAGGAAGGTGTTGATTCATCCAGCATTTGCTGGGACATCTCAAACTTAATGAATCTTTCCATTAACCCCTGAATTGCCCTGGATTTCCTTAGTGCAGTGCTGAAAAGTCTCACTGTGTTTAGTTGTCACCTCTTGGAAGACATTTTACAGAGCAAGACAAATATTTATGATTAAGCATGAAGAGGAAGCACATAAGATATTTGTATTTCTCATCAGTGCACTTCAGGGTGTTGATTTCTGAAATTGAAATTCTGGTCTTCACAGGTTTCCCTGAGATGGTTTGTGCTGTAAGACTCCTCATTCTGTTGCTATGTCCTTTATACACTGAAACAAAAGGAATTTGCTGCTTTTTAAATTGGGGGCAAAGAGTAAATTCACCCTGTTTTTATATTCAGACCGGCTCAGCTTTAGGGGATTTAAGTGATGTAATTGTATTGTACTGGGCCCCACAACTAGTCCAACTGAAAAAAAATAATCTTCAAAGTGAATATTTTAGTGCTTCATGCAAGGCACATTGCTCGGTGTCTTGGGAAAAAAAAGTGAAGCTTTTCTTATATTTGTGAACCGAGGGCCATTGTTGTACAGGTTTTCTAAGCTTCTGTACAAATCTGAACCGCACAAAAAATAGAGAGTGCTGGCTCCCACATCCTTAAAAATGAAGTTTTTTTTCCTGCTTATAATGAGATGTTGCATTTATTCATGGGATTAAGTCCTTAAAAGAAAGGAAGGTGCATAAAATCACATTCCTAGAAGTTTACATCATAATACTTCAAAATAAAAATATCCTCCTGAGGAAGAAGATGCATAAATGTGGTGCCTCACTACGAGCATGAGGCCTGATATCTTGTCCTTTTAAGTTTAGATTTGTTGTGTTTCCATCTGACTGGACCAAAGCTGTTGTCCCAGTGTCCTGTGACACTTGGCAGTGTGGATGTGTTTGAATAAGCTTTGATTTTTGGTTTTACTTCCAGTATGGAGTGGAAATATTAGATGTGTTTTGCAGGGAGAGAGGTTTGTTATCCAGGGCCCATTGCTGAATTATGGATCTTTGAGGGAAGTGGACATTTTCCCCTCTCCATGGTCTCTCCAAGGTAACAAATGTGGGCAGAGCTCTTTCATATTCTTCTTTCTGAGGCAGATTTTGTGCTGGGAGAGGGGAGTGATGTGCTTGGTATAATTCAGTGTCAAACAGCTGTAAAAGAAAAATATCTGTATTCAGCAGCTCCCTGGAATGTGGGGTTTGGGGGATAACTGAGCCAAAGAGCAGGAGCACATGGATAACTGATCCATCAGACAGCTCCTAAAGCTTTGAGCTCTGGAGGTGTCACTGGTGTGCCCATTCTGAGGAATGGTGGAGGAGGAGTTTTGTACTTGGGACTTGGATCTGTTGGATTCTCTGCAGGAAGAATTTAAATCCTAAATGGAATTTTGCCACTTTAGTTTAGATGGGCAAAGGAATGTTGATTTTGGTAGTGATTTTTTTTTGCTGAATAATTTTTATTGTCTCATAAATGAGTGGGGAATGTAATGGCTTAGATTAACACAGATGTGCTTCCCCCTCAAAGCAGTGTGGGAAATTGAATTGATGAGTCTGTGGAGGTAAAGCATATCTGGAGGGGTGATGGATGCTCTCTAGCAAACTTGAAGATAATTTGCACAGGTATTCTAAGAACATAAAAGCAAAACCCCAAAACATTAATCATCAAAACTGTGTTACATGACTTTGTTCCACTTTCCTCCAATTTCTGCTGGGGGAAAAAGGGTATTTTCCTTTTTCTGTAAGGAGAGGAGCAGTCTCCCTATTCTCAGTTATTCCATCAGCTGTGGTGAGTGAGGCATCAAAATATGTTTTTCTTTAAATACGCATAATGATAAAAACCTCTAGAAGTAAACAGCAATGTACTGACTCAGGACTTGTGGCATTTCTTTGATCTCGTTGCTAATGGAATTACCCTGCTCTCCTGCACTGCAAAGAGCTGCTTTGTGAAGATGTAGGATTATGTTCTTTGTCCTATTGTCAAAGTCTGGTCTGCAAACCACAGAAGAGGATGTGAATACTGTAACTTTGGGCTTGGCAGCTTCCTGACCTTTCTGAAAGGCTCACTCAGTGCTGCAGCAGCTCCTCCAGGGCTGGCAAGGTGACAGACGAGATGAATTAACTGGGCTTTTCCGTCTCTTACGTGTCAGATTCTTTGTTTTATATGGAAATAATTTCTGTCAAAATGGGAAATTTATCGTGAGGTACTTCCTCTGCCTGCAAAATGAAAATGTCAGCCCCAGGTCTGTTTGAATGTGTCTTCTGTTACAAGCCATGGGTGGAGCCAGCTTTGTCCCTCCGTGTCCCATCGTGTTCTCCAGTGTCTGAACACAAAGTCAGGCAGCTCTGCTGACCTGTGGGAGTAGGAACATGTCACAAAAAATTAATAACAAAGCCAGTAACAAGTTAATAAAAGTTAGAAATATTTGAGGACTCACGTCAACATTTCTGAAATATTTATGTTACCTGAACTTTTGTCTCTGTTGTGTCAATATAGTGAATGTCTCTATCTTTTCATGTGTATCTTTTCATATATGTGAATGTACATAAAATATTACAGAAACGTTACTTTTGATGTACCATCCAGTCTGAAGAAACCCAGCCTGATTTCTATAGATGTATCAGGTTTAATATGTCAAATAGTGTAGGCTGTTGATATGAAATATCTTTGCACAGAGATTTAACATCTGTCATTACTGTAAAGGCTGAATAGACATCACAGCATTATGGCTTTCTAATAGATTAAGAAGGAACCACGTGTCACACATTGCCCTGCTTTGCATTTTGATTTATGACAAGCAGGGAATAATCCTGTACCTTGTCTGAGCAAAGATGGCCCTGGGATAATTTTGTTATTTTTTTGTTTGGTCTTTTTTTTAATCTGGAAAAGCAATCATGCTAAAAAGAGTTTGTTTAAATATTGGGGGGTCTTAAATCTAATTTAATGAAATCTAATTTGTTAGTATTTATTTATTGTTACTATTATTCAATTTTATTAATTAGATGAGATTAAGAAAAGGGGTTCTGCAGGGGGTAGAGAGCCATTGAAAGGAAGAGAGACTTTGAAGGTGTAGGTTTTGTTGTGAGCCGTGGATGCCGTGTTTGGGCGTGTGAAATTCAATCGGAGAAAGCGAAAATAACTCGGGCCTTCCATCGCCTTCTTCAAAGCCCTGCAAAGGGAAGTTGGGCAGAAGCTGGGACAGGAAATTGAAATCTGAATACTATTTTAAACTGATCGGGTTAAAGGCCTCTCTTTTACACCAGCACACTTGTTCTTTTATTTGATACTTGAACTCTGAAAATTTTCTGTGACTTTCTAGGGAGAAGGAGGAGCAGCTGAGGCGGGTGACGGAGGTACAGAGGCTGCAGGCCCAGCAGGCAGGCGCTGCCCTGGAGGAGTTTAAGCGGCAGGTGGAGCTGAACTCAGAGAAAGACTCTGCTGAAATGAAACAGCGGGTGAGGAGGTCACAATGCCAGCCTTTCTGAAACTCTGGCGCAGTGGGATAGCGGATTCTGATCTTATAATGCCAGAAACATGCTCCACTTGAGAGTGCTACATCAAAATCTTTCACAATGTAGTGTCTTTGCAGCGAGTCAGAAAAGGGATGGTGGCGGGTGTTTCATCTTTCTGACAAAGCCGGAATTGTCATTGTTATAAAGATATCTGCAGTTATGATACTGATTAGGGATTTTTCAGGAGTGAGAGTATAAAGGGTTAGTTTATACACCCTATGGAACAACGCTTGTCATTTCCCACTTAAATGTGTCTCTTCCTACTCTTTTCCCAGCGACTCTTTCTTCCATTAATGAGCTCCTGTAATCAGTTTGAGCCCAAACAGGGGCAGAGCCATGGTGGCTGCTGGCAGTCATGTGCAGAGGATGGAAAAATCCACTTTTCTGTCCCTGAAAATCAGGGAGTTTAGTGGCTTAAATTTCTTATGGAACAAACAGTAGTTAAACTGTTCTCCTTGGAGTTTATAAAAGCAGCCCAAGGAGTGAAAGGGAACAAGCAAAAGGTGATCAAAAAGAAGGGGAGAGAAGGGACATTTCCTAACTCCCCCTGTGGTTGAGATCTCCAGACAGAATTGCAGCTTGTAATTCTGGATTGCAAGTTCCAACCTCACCTGCCTTGACCAAACCTCACTGCTGACAGGAGGGTGCTGCAGGCTGGGACTGGAATGGGTGGCTGAGAGTGCTGCCTTAGGACTGAGGAAATTCCTTCTGTTGTTCTCAAAGTTTTTTGAAAATCTTCATTGCTGATATTTTTAAGACCCGTGCAGACAGTGAATAATAGAATTTGGAAATTAAAAAAAAAAGCAAGAACAAACTTATAAAAGCATGATGTGTTCAGCAGACCATACCCACAAGGGTAATACAACAAATCCCACCATTTTAATCTAACATTTTCTGTACTGTGTGACCCTCCTGCAATTTCTTCATGATGACTCAAAATAATATCCTAGTTCTGCTCAAAAAGGGATGTTGTCTAATTCTAGAAAGGCTAAGAATAGTTTCATTCACTTAAAAAAAAAAACCTTCAGCAAAGAAAACCACTCCAAAACTTAAGAAAGTGCAAAAGAATTTGGAAAACATAGTCAACAATAATTTTAAAATGACAGTAAATTTCTTTCAGAATATTGCTACATTCTGGGAAATTTTGAAAATCAGTTTTGCTGTACTTCATGAATCAGCCAGAGGTTTACTCTTTCTTTACTGTTTACTTCTTTCTCTTTACTGCTTGGATGCAAAAATCTAGAAATACTAAATGATATTGTGCAGTTGAGTTGTTGTATTCTGCAGGAACCAAGGTCCAAGGAAATACATCAGAGGAACACTGCTGAAACTCTCTCTTCATGGCTTTGGCCTTTCTCATTCCGCTGAATCCACATACTCTTAGATAAATCTCCCAGTACATTGGGAAATACTGGAAAATTCTGTGTTTTGTGGTAAGGTGGGAGGTATTATTACAAAACAACTGCAGTAGCCATAGCAACGCTGTCCTTTGATCTGCATTAGGAATACTGGGCTTTAAACCCATTTTTGGTGTGAGATAAAGTTAATTATGAAGATGAGTAGGATGGGGTCATTTTCAGTTGTTGCAATCAATACTGGATTCTTTAGTTTGGCTCTATGATAATATCATTTATTTTGCCATCTGCTTCCTATTTTGTCAAGCTTGTGATTATTAAGAATCACCTGATGTCCACTGGTGGGTGGGTGGCATGTGTTTAACTGCAAGATCTGCATTTTTTCCAGTAGTAACTAAAAAAAAGAGAAATAATACATAGGCTATGTCATGGAACTCTAGATCTGGGGCTTCCTGGGTTTGGCAAACAATGATCAAGAGCCTTTGTTGCAGTTGTTGGAAATAGATGAACGTGACCTAACGAATAAACTGCAGAATCCAGTAGATTGAAAGCATCTTTGCATATGTTTTTACTATTTCACTTTTTTGAACATTTTCATTCTCTCAAAAAAAAAAAAAAAAAAAACCAACAAAAAAAAACCTCCTTTAGTGCAGTAACAAGATCTGTTATTTTTCTGGGTTTTATTAACCTGAGTAAAATATGGCCATAGCCATGCAATTTGAGTAAGTTTGGAGCTGGAAAAAAATTATTCATAAAACATTGATTGCAGTCCCTTTTCTTAATGGTAGATAGCAGCAGTGAGGTCCAGGAGCTGCTTCCTCACTGTTCTCTTTTTCCACTTTCTATTTGGCCAACTGCTCCTGCTCCAGTCCCTTCCTTTCCTGCTGGAGTACTCTGCAATAAAATGGATTTCCCCACTCTGAGTGCTGCCTTTTCTCCTCCTTCCTGCCTGGGGAGTGATGTCCAGGCCAATTGGCACAGACATCTGCTGAACACTGAGCACTCCCTTAGGCCAAGCAGGATTTTGGCTTGTGGTTCAGAAATTCATGGGTTTCTTCTTTTTGTGGAGCAGATGGACTTGTGGTCCTTCAAACCCCTCCACCTCTTTTCCCTTTTTGGGGACACAGTTTATTCACTGCTTATGTTGGGATCTAGATCTGAAAGTCATTGATGAGTGTGC
Source organism: Lonchura striata (assembly GCF_050655825.1). NCBI lineage: Eukaryota > Metazoa > Chordata > Aves > Passeriformes > Estrildidae > Lonchura > Lonchura striata. The sequence continues at coordinate 4,355,085 of NC_140720.1, read as the reverse complement.
ACTGCAGCAGAGTTACATATATATATTTATATATATTCCCTTGGAAACATGCCTGATGTACAGCTAACAGTTGTGCTTTTGATACAAAAGCCTTTGTTAATTGAGTTGTGAAATTGCTTCCTTGATGCTGCGTGCTGGAATCTGTGGGACTCATTATTCATAGGCGATGACTATCTTCAGAGGACTTCACTTGCAGCCAAATAATTCTCTTTTAAGTTATTTAAAGTTATTTTCTGATTTAATGTAAACTTGCTTTAATTGTGTAGTTTGTGCTCTGACTCACACATGATTTCCCTTGAATTTCCACAGGCAGTATATTTTCAAGAGAAATATATTTGAGTCTTAAATATGTCTAGAGAAAATATTCACTTAATTTTGATGGGATATTCAGCACTGTTGATGAAAAATGGAGCCAATCTTTTGTAATTAGGGAGTGGCATCACAGTGATCACTATGTCCTTGAGTAACTAATAATCCTGTAGAGACTGAATATTCATTTTCACTACATACAAATGCTGTTGTTATCATTCCCAACAAGTGATATTCTTCTCTTTGATGGTTTACAAACAACTGTAGAAATGTCAGAACATTTCAAGCTATGCCTTTTAAAAAAAAAAAAAATTAAATATTCCCTTTCTTTTCCCATGTAGATGGCAGAGGTTGAAGCAGATCTAAGCAGATCAAAATTGCTTCGGGAAAAGCAAGCCAAAGAATTCTCCTGGCAGTTGGATGAGATCAAGAAAAGATATGAACAGCAGGTCAGTTGCTTTGCTCCTCCAGGTGGAGGGGAGAAAACACCCCTTCCTGCAGCTGTAGGCCACTGTGTGTTGCTCTGCTTCCTATAAAAACACCATTTATAGATATTATATTTATGTATATATATATTATTTTGTGATGGGGATGGAGTGGGGAGAACCTACACAGAAAATACTTTTTGTTTCCTCTTCACAATCCTTTGTACCTCCGACTCTTTCAAATTGTTTCCCAGGCTTACAGGTGGCAACACCTATTTTCATAATCACCAGGTTCAATTATTTAATGCATTATCTGTTTCTCTTCTTGTCAAGAAACAGCGGTTTATTCTTTTTATCATTTTTGACACGGGGAGTGTTCGTGTGAATGCTTGTTTTGGCCCACTGAATGTGATTTTCTTCTTTGTAATGTAATTTCAGGGTTGGGAAACACTCAGGAAACGTTTGGGTGGAGACAAGAAAGTTTTGTTCAGTACTGCTATGAAATGTAAAGGGGGGAGAAGCAGAAGGAGAGAAATTACTGCATGACACAGATGTGGGAGCTAAGGAGCTGCACCAGACACGGGTGTGAGCTGGTTCTTGGTCATGAACCTGAAGTGGCCTTTGTTGGTAACACCTGCTGAAGGATTGAAAGGGGGTTTTTAGTACTTTGTAGGAATAAGGTGGTTAACCCATGAAAGTTCTTTCTTATCACTGTTCTTGTGTGGATCTAAGCTTGCATTTCCAGCAGGGAAATGTGGTTTCATTTCTGTTTATCTTCTGTGCCGTGAGAGGATGAAATGCTGTGGTTGGCTTTGGTGCCAGCCTGCCCTGGTCCATCTGGAAGGGGCTTTTTCAGGGAATTAAAGAACAAGATCACTTTGGTAGGTGTTGAGAGACCCCTGCTCTGTGCTGGGGAGGAACAATGGTGTGTCTTGTGTGTGGTTCTTGGAACAGAAGGGAGTCTGTTGGGTCAGATCAAAGCAACGTCACCACTTGTGCTGTCACCTGACAGAGGTGACGTATTGGCCTCTGGAAGGGTGAGGGACATCTCACAGGTGTTCAGCTTAACTGGGGGATGTTATTTATGATGGTTCCTGCATTTAGTGATTCAGAAATAGAGATACTGGGGATTTGTGCAGGAAAGGTGAGGAGGTTTGGTGTGTTAGGGACTCACTGAAAGGAGGGCAGTGGGAGTGTCAGAGTCAGTTGGACATCTGCCTTAAAGGAATTTTTTATTTAGTCATATTTTCATATCATTTTAGTGATATGGTTGGCTCACATGTTTTCTTCACCATTCTCATAATTTGTAGTGCATCTCTGAAGTCCAAAGTAAGCATTTATTCAAAGATTTTGTTCCCATTTTCCCATGCCAGATTTTAATCTGTAGAGATAAATGCTAACCTGCAGTGTATCAGGAGTTACAGCATTCCTGTTCTACCTACAAATGGTAATTTTTTTTTACTGTCCACAGTAACATTCATCAAGCCATAGATAAAATTTTCTGCAATGCTCAGCTGAGTTTGCACACTAAAGGCAAATTATAATGTCTCATATTGTCATGGTTTGGTTTTATGTGTCTTCTTATTTCAGACCTTCCAGAGACTATGTCAAAAAAACCCACAAAGCAAGAAATTCATATGGAACTTAAAAATGTTTTAGTGAATCTATTCTGTAACAATGCTGATATTGTGGTAAACATCAGTGAAACTATTTTTCACTGAGATGTTTACTGCTTCCAATTTATTTTATTTAGGATAGCTGCTTTTGCTGCAAGAAAGAACAGCTAAGCTTTATAAGACATCACTGGAACCCAAGGGTTTCAGCCCTAAACAGCTAAACAATGAGAGCCTAAGAAGAATTTTCAGTGGAATCCTGTTTATGCCCTTCTTAAAAATTTATTTCTCTTTGTCCTTCATCTGGAATGTTCTTTGAAAGTTGTAGTGCATGAAGAATACATGCCCCTTCCTGCAGATTGCAGGGGGTTATCACTGGGAATGAGGTTCTTTTGGGAGGCACAAAGCCCCTCCAGCCCCACCACGGAGCAGGATGAGCTCAGTTCTTCCACTCTTAAAATTTCCCTTCAGTACTTCCAACTTCTGTTTCTCTGCACTGCTCTCTATTTATGCTTCAGAACTTCTAAGCCATTTTTAAAGCAGAATTTTCCTTGCCTTGTTTTACTGCATATTTCTTTGGTTGTTACTTGGCGAGGAGCAGACTGATTTAAAGTGTTTAAATAGAGCAGTGAATTCAAAGTGGGGATACATTTTGACAGGGCTCCAGCAGATTTCCAGTTGGAAATAGGCACCCAACCAAAAACTTGGATATTTTAGCTACCTGAGAAATGTAGTGATTGCTTCGAGATGTTCTGCCTCAAGTGTATGAATCTAATTGTCAAATGAAATTTAGACATAAAAAGGGAAGGGAAATTGCCCTACAGATTTATTTTTTGTTGGCTTTCATGATGAGTGGCAGGGGTAGCACTGATGACAACCTGGACAATTCAGTTGCCCATAATTTTAATAAGATTGGTAATAAAGAACCAAATTAACTATGTGTTATCCAGTTCTCCAGTCTGAGAGACATTTTGGAAATGTAGGCACTTGGAGCAGTGGTTTCACTTCTCTGCTTTATCTGAATGGTTGATGTCCCAGGACTCTGCTTGAATACTGATTTCAAAATAATTATTGGTGTGAACATGGACTGTTCATTGTGGGGCTGAAAGATAGCTTTGCCTGCAGATTAGACATACTGATATATTGATATTTATCTGATACTTATTACAACAAATAACCTGATACATTGATATTTATTTATCTTTGCTTCAAAGATATTTTGGAAAAAACCACAGCAGTTCATATTTCCTTAGCTTTTCAAATGCACTCAAATCCATTAATAAAGCAAAAAAGAACTTTTGGATCTTGCAGTATTTGGTTTCAGCTGTCATGTGTCCCTCCTGGTTCCAGCTTCATCTGATTCGGTACCACTTGCTTTTGAAGTATCCACTGAGAACACTCTCAGAGAGAGAAACTGGTGGCTTTTTTTTCTTCTTCTTTAAATATACTTTAGCTCAACTTTGTTCTACTTGCAGCTGTTAGATTTGAAAGTATATTTTGAAGAAAAAAAATAACTCCAGCAGTACCAGAGTTCCTATCTGCTGGGAGCAGCTGCTTTCGGCACTTCAAAGCCAGTGGACAGCACAGTGAAGGCCTCAGCCTTTCCTGCCTTTGAAATGGTTGCAGTATCTGTAGTTGGGCTTTATGGCACTGTCAGCACAGGAAGAAAAGTTGTTTGGTTTTTTGCACCCCCTCCCTTTTTTCTTTTTTTCATTTTTTCCCCTCTACTTCCTAATTACATCCTCAATTTAGCTCAAAATACCTGGGAAGTGCTTCTGATGAGTTCATCTTCGACGAGCCCAAATGTTTGAAAGATCATGTGGCCAGACTTTTCAGTAATGGATTTTAGTCAAATTTGACAGAAAAATTAAGGAATTTGCTGGGTTTTTTCCCCCATATCTTTGTTAATTGAGCACTTTCTGAGAGCACATCTCTCATGGGGAGTGGTGGTTCCATGGCAGAGATGGGACAGGGCTTCTTGCAGGGACATTCCCCAGCACACTCAAGTACATACACCTTTGTTTCAAGCAAATTTTCATAAATTGTTGAGAATGGAACACTTCCAGTGAACCTAATGTGATCCTAATGCTTAAATGACATTAGCTTGTCCTTTAAAAAACCCCAAACCATTAATAATCACTGTTATCACTGTTACATCCATTTTTTGCTATGAACAGTTGCTGAAGTGACTGAGTAAATGTGAAATAAATGAGATGCAAGATTAGCAAGAGGGCCAAAGCCTAGAAAATTCTACATTTTCCAGCATGGAGAGAGTACACAAAAAGCCAGTTGATGAGTTGTTGTGATAACAGGATGGGGTTACCTGATGAATTATCACCATACTTTCTGAGATTAAATGCCAGCCTAAATATATAAATAATCCTTTTGGTTTGGTTCATCTTTAACTGTGTTTATTCCCTTTAAAAATAATTATTCATGCTTCCATAGGAAAGTGGAAAGTTGTTACATGATAGCTGAAGAATCTCCCTATATCTCAGGAAATCCTTTCTTGTGACATTTATTGTTGGGTTTTGACTTCTGTAAAAGTTATAAAGAAATTAGAGTTGTCATCTTGTCCTGTGTATCCAAATAGGGAAGAAAGAGACACCTTCAGAAATATTTTCCTGGATATTTAATGAAATCACTTTGAAATCATGCTGAAGACAAGTCAATAGACAGTACCTTTAAGTTGGCAGCAAGACAAAGGTGTGGTTAGGTTTAAATATGCCTTTTATAATAAAGAAAGTGAGGTAAAGAAGTGCAAAATAGCTGGTTAAAAGTGAAAAAAGCATGTTCGTAATGTTACCTGCCAGCAGCAAGGACAACATCTGAGGTGCTGCTGGGACACTGTTCTTGTTTTAGCAGTGTGCTGGAGCAGAGGAAAGTGTTATTGAGAGGAGAGGAAGAATATTCTGTAGATCTTTTTGTCTTTTATAACTTTCTAGTGAGGTTAATTTAAAGAAAAGTGTGAGGTTCTCTCAGGCAAAACATTCATTTAGTAATTAACACTAATAGAGATAACAAGCTCCACCTCCAGCTCACTTTGTCCCCATACCCTTGCTCTGTTGAGTTCCTGCCGCTGCACTTCCATCCTGGCTTTCCTTCTGGCCTCATTCTTCATTTTCTGTTTTTTTAGCTTCTCTTTTACCAATCTGTTACCTTCCCAAGTGAGGGAAACACTTGCAAAGCCCAGTTTGGAATCTGCTGTTCCTTGGACAGACCAGTGTCCCAAGCATTTCTTAGCTGTACATTAACCTGGCCATTTATTTTCAGAGATCCACAATCCATTTTTAGTATGCTGATTTAGTTGTGAGGAGGGAGTCTTTGTGAAAAGCTTTGTTCCTCTCCTCTTTGTCTGTACTCTAAGATAATTGAAATACAGTCTGTTCTTGCAAGGAGGCCAAATGAGCACGTTAGTAGAAGCTCTAAATTTTTCATGTCATCGGCAACAAGCTGCATAAATTTCATTTAATAAATTAATCTAGAATGCATAAACGTTTCCTTTGAACCATCCTAAGACACAGATGAATACCATTTGTGCAGAATATCTGAGGAATAGTTTCTTCAATCAACATCAACTTTTTACTTTATAGCTAAAACTCACAAATGGGAAAAGGAGATGAATTTAACCTCCAAGTGAAGAGTGGCTGGAAATTTTCTCCTGGTGCCATTGCTGTTTACAGAATTGTTAACCAGACAGATGGATATTTGCACGGTCTCCTTCAGGCATCTGAGTGTGTGTGATTCAGAGTTAAAAGCCTGAGCTCCCTGTGTAGTCAGAGAATCCACTTTGAGGGGAGGAGGGAGAGGGAGGCGATTCCAGAAACACAAACGGTGCCTGCGGTAAGCAGCGAGTCGGGCTGGCAAGGCAGCTCTGCGTTCAGAGAAGGTCCTTGCATAAACTGAATCCCTGAACAAAGGCTACATCCAGCAAATTCTGCACCACAGCCTGCTGCAGACAGGCATTTGCAGTGGCTCAAGGTCTGTTAGTTGGAAAGAAATATTTCTCTTTGCAGCCTGCGATGGGTTTGGTGGTGTAGGTGGGCTGGGGACGGGGGGAACCTCCTGATGTTCATCGTGGCACCAGGTTGGATTTAATCATGGGATGCAACTCCCTTTCCAGTATAGTGTTACAAGAAGGCTGCAGAGGGATTTTTCACAAGTGCATGTACTGATGGGACAAGGAGGAATGACCTTGAGCTGAAGGAAGGCAGGTTTATGTTAGATATTAGGAAGAAATTCTCCACCATAAGGGTGGTGAGGTCCTGGCACAGGTTGCCCCGAGAGGTTGTGGACTCCTCATCCCTGGAAGTGCCCAAGGCCAGGTTGGACAGAGCTTGGAGCAAGCTGGGATAGTGGAAGGTGTCCCTGCCCATGGCAGGGGTTTGGAATCAGAAGAGCTTTGAAGGTCCCTTCCAACCCAAACAATTCTGTGGTTCTGTGATTTAAAAAAAAATTTACTCATGCCAGAAGATTGGGAAGATGAAATGATTGAGGTGGGGTTTGTGCTGCCCATACTTTAAAATATTAAAATTCTAAAAAGCCTTTATAAGTAAAAATGTACAAAGCAGGAATATAATTTTATGTAGTGAGAGTGAAAACATTCAGGTGCATTATTTAAGGGGAGGGTAAATCAAACTGCAGTTTGGCTAAAGACCAGCTTGTTTCTGTTAGAGAATTTCTTGCAATTCTTAGTTTGTAGTTGAAAAGGAATTATTAGTGGTTGCTGAAAAGGTGTAAATATTACAGAAAACACAGTCGTACCAATTAAATTATTGCAGCCTGCAATGAAATAGAAAGTCCTGTACATTACCCCATGTGTGGTAATGAGTGCTTTTGCACAGATTAATTTTTCACTGTCCCATTTGCCCTTGGCTCATTACAGCTCTTATATCTTGGGAGACATTAGTGTTTTAACTTAAAGAAAAGTCTCCCCCCCAAAAAAAAAGTGTAAATTAAAATCCATTTAATTTACCTGCTGCAAAGGAGCTCTGGTAAAAGAGGTTCTGGTTTTCTCTCCAACTTGCAGTGAAGATGCTCCTTCTCTCCCAAAGTTATGCTGAACCAGACCCCAGTGTGATTAACACTCACTCCTCCAGCCTGCTAGATCAGATTACTTTCAGCAGCAGTATTTGCAGGGATGGGTAATCCCCATATCCTCATGGAACACACAGGTTTTTTGATAGGCTTAGAGGAGGCAGAAAATGCTCCATTTTGCTGGAGTTGTTATTTGGGGACAGATCATGGGCTGTGCCCTGCCTGGGCAGAGGCTGGGGCTGCTTGTCAGCAGGGTAATCATGCAAACACCTGATTTACAAACACTTAAATAATTTTAGGATGGAAATACTGAAAGCAGACGTGCTGTAGGTGTGCTGCAGAGTGAGTTTAGCTCAGTGACACGTGCAATGCATTGGTGGCTTCTCCAGCCCTCAGCTCAGTCATGCCAAAACAGTGCTTATAAAATCATCCTGCCTTGCAAAACCATATTTTATGTAGGTGCTACTTAAAATATTTCTAGAATTGCGGACATAAATTTACATGAATTTTCATACTTTGGTGTCAAATATTTATTGTAGCAGTTACATTTTTCAAAGAGGTAGTGAGCTAACTAATTTCCTTTCCCTCCTTTGGGGACTCTAAAAAGAATTTCAAAGGCGTGCTTGTTCTTGAGAACAAGTTGAAATTGTTCTAAAATTGAAAAGCCTAAACTTAGCATGTGATGTAAAAGCAAAAACTGGGTAGTAGAAGGCCTTGTCTAAATTAGGGACTTTCAAAATGTATTTGCTGGTGTTGATTAAATTACAAATCTTTGGCTTCTGAAAACATCTCCTGCGATCAGTGGGCTGTTTATTGTCCATCTGTGTTCTTCAGGTGTGCTAACAGCAGCAGGATTTCACCTTGGCTTTGTATTAGATTGTCTCTTGTTTTAACAAGTTGTCCTAAAGCACCTCCCCTTGTGAGTGCAATTCCATCTGCCTGTGTGAGTGAGCTGAGTAGCCACTTGGTAACAAACCACGCTGCCAGATTTGTTTGGCACCTTTTTGTTTGTGTATGTGAGTGAACAACAAGAGACTGTCACAATTCTTGCATTAATCTTTTTTAGCTCTTTGTTAAGAATTTAGTTTTATTTTTAACATCCTTTTCTCTGCAAAGTGTAAGGACATTTAAATTTTAGTTAAAAGCTAAATGTAGAAGAAATAATGTAATTAAAAGCTAAATTTTAAGTAAATAGTGTAATTCTGATGACAGTTTAGTAAATCATCTGTTGGCTGTTGCCTTGAACGTTATTCTATCACACTGTGTGGAAACAAAAAATGAAGAATTCAGCTAAGGAGAGATCATAATTTTCAAATACAAGTGTTACTTGATAACAGCAGTGGTAAAAAAGGCTCTGTCAGGTCAGACAGACATTCCTGCTTGGTTTTGTGTCCAGGCCATGGCTGGAGACAGGAACAGATGCCCAGGGAAGGCAATGAGAGATTTTCATCTTTGGGAGGACAAGATGAGGAAACATCCAAGGCACAATGAATGCCCTGTGATTATGGTAATAGGGCACACACGATTATTTAATGAATGTTTCTTTTCAGCCTCGCCCCTAATGCCCATTGTGAACGCCGTGTTGCTTGTCTGGCTGAAATGTATAGCACCTACCAGTGCCTGCCCCTGGACACTGGAGTGCTGCATTGGAGCAGGCACTTGAATGTGATCTGATGAAGTGCTCAGCATCGAGATCTCAACATGACAGAATTTTTGAAGGAGGTGGTTTTGTTATATCATTCATAAAGGCGCTCTCCACCTCAAAGAGGAGACGGAATCTGTCTGGTTTGTGAAGAATTAATACAATTTTCATGCAGTTTCTTGTGATGAAGTCCTGTTGTTGCTGAAAAGCAGCATGGATTCTCTCTTTCCGTTTTTTGGTATATGTTATTTTTTTTTTTCCTTTAAAAAAACAACTGAATAAAAATACAAGAATGAGAGAGGGAGGAGTGGAAGAGAAGCCATAGTGCTTGGCAGCAGTTCTGAGGGGAGCAGGAGCTTCAGGGAGTGCTCACCAGGGCAGGGAATGGCTGCTCAGTCACTTTGTGTTCTTTATTTTGTTGGTTGGGAATGTGGAATATCTGCTAATATTCATTAGGGAAGATGGGTGTGGAGGCCTCAGAGGGATGAAAATGCTCTGGTCCTCATCTTTTCTCTCCTCTCCTGTTTCTCCACCTCCGCTCCCTGCCAGAAACATCTTAAAGTACCAAACCAAGACCATAATGGGAAATACGTTGCTTTAAATGAGGAGGGTTTTAAAATTTTTCTTCAACAAATTTGCCTTTTGTAAAACAACACCTCCCCTCATGGTACCACCTTTTCTCTTCCCACGGATGACCTGAGTGGACACCCCTCCTGCTGAAGGACCTTTTGCTCGTTCCACCTATTAAACTAAAATCTTTTTGTCTATAAATGCTGAAAGTGAAGAGATTACTAAGCAAAACAATTTACTTTGGTCGTTGTGGTAAAGGTGTACAGAGTTGGAGAAGCAGGATGTGTCCCCTGCTCCCTCTGGGTCACATTCCCTGCCTACTGCCTTGTCTTCTGGTAAAAAAGTGACATCTTCAATAACTGAAGCTCCCCACAGCAAACTATATGGAACAACCAGCTGAAAACCCAGTAATTAAGACAGCAAAATGTTTGAAGGGAAAGGCCTCTGCTGTTGACACGATTTCTTTTTAATCAGGTCTTATTTATGAAGAAACACTAAACATTTTTTTCTCCTAAATCAGGCAAAAGCTCTACAGTTATTTTAGGGAGCAACAGCTTTTTCTCTTAGGCACAGGATGGACACCACAAGCATCCAAGAGAAACCAGTTTTGTAGAGAAACCTTGGGCAAAAACCTGGTGCAAAGAACTCTGTGTGAGGATCCCAGGTCCAGCCTGGAACATGTGAGGGGTAACCCCTGCAGGGACTTCAGGCATCTCTTAATGAGCTCTTTAGTGTTATTAAATAATGTAGATACGTTAAACCATGCAGTGTTGCATCTGTTCTTCTCACTCCGTTTGCGGAAGGATGCTCCCAACCACAGCATGGACGACACGTTTCCCTTTTAAACTTGCAACACGCTGATCTGCCGTTTGAGAAAATGCCCTTTTTTTTTAAATTTATTTTAACTTAGCTTCAAATTTTCCCCATGGAAGCCGGGCAACCAGCTGATATCATTCCAGAATTGAATGCTACAGCTTTAAGATAAGGTGCCGGGCGCTCTCGGCGCTCACACAGCGGCTCCTCCCGTCCGCTCTTTTTTTCCTTTCTCATGCTGAAAATACCCCACCATGTTCACGATAAGAGATTTCTCTTTTTTTTTTTTCTTTTTTTTTTTTTTTGTTATTTTTCTTCCTTCCCCCCCTTCCTCCTTCTCCGAAATCCACCAAAACTGAAGAAAAATCCAAGTGACTGTTCTTAGCAGCTGTGTGGCCCGGAGTTCAGTGGGGAAGCGGCTTCCTGCCGTCCCTATTCATCACCTGCTTCAAAGGCGGCCTGGCCGCTCCAGTGTGCAGGCCAGGTAGGGTGCCTTTGTGCGCAGGCGGGAGGATTAATATCAAAGCTGCAGCAACCAGGCCCTTGGTCTCAGGCTGCCATTCAGGCAAGCGGGGAGAGGCTAAGAGTGGCCAAGGTCACAGCATCCAGTGTGGTGCGGACTGGGAACGGCTCCTGAGAATAGAGGGCTTCTTATGAAATCATGGTGCAAGCTTGCGGCACAGCAGGTGCCCTTCTGGAACACATACATCTGTTTATGTTGGGATAGCGTAGCTGACAACGGGATAATAGAGCTTTGTTTTTTTTATAATTTTCTTGCTCTTTTTTTTTTTTTATTTAAGGGGAAAAAAAAAAAAGACAACTCTATGCGCCAGCGTTGAGGAATATCGCAGGAAGAGCGTTCGCTTTGGAAATCATAAAGAATTCTTGCAAAGCTTTAATTGCTGGGGTGGGGGGTTGTGTGTGTGTATACTTAAGCGAAGGGGCGAGCAGGCTGCCTATTAACCATTTAGGATCCTCAGTCCTGCTGAGGAGCAGCAGCGGGATACGGGGGCACCCGCCACACAATGCGACAATGCCTCCCCTTTTTTTTTTTTTTTTTTTTAATATTATTTTTTCGTACGCTTCCGACATTTGTACCAACAAATTGGGTAAGGATGCGCTGGATTTGCTCGGTTGTCTCCATTGTTGGGATTGTCTGGAGGAATTCTGTCACGCTAACGGTGGCTTTTTAAGAGGTGAGGTAATAGTGACGTAAAAATAAAATTGCCAACTTGATGAAATTAAGAGGGAAATTAAGCTGTAGACGAGTTGTCATGACGACAAGGATGTTCTATTGATGAACTGTACTCCTCCCTGTCCAATCAGATAGTGGAGCTGAAGCTGGAGCATGAACAGGAGAAGACGCACCTATTCCAGCAGCACAACACAGCGCAGGACTGCCTGGTCCGAGACCATCAACGGGAGATGGAGAAACTGGAGAAGCAGCTTCGTGCTGCCATGGCAGAGCACGAGAGCCAAACTCAGGACAGCAGGAAGCGAGATGGCCAGGTAACGATCAATAACGCTTGAAAGGCGCCCGCTTATTAGAAATTGCTGATAATGAGTGTTTCCTGTTTGCCAGCATTGTTGGTGGTGCTCGCTGGGGGAGTGTTTGCGAAACTGGCACATAAACGTGATTTCGATTTTCTTTTTTTTTCTTTTTTTCTTTTTCCGCTTTCCCCCCTCCCTTCCTACTGCTGAATAGGGCTTTAACTGCAAAAACCACAGGTAGCCAGATTAAAAATCCCATGGTGCGCTATAACTTGGCCTATTTATAATCTTGTCTCATTTTCTTTCATGATGGATTTGTTTAAGAAAAAAAGGTATCTGTTCTTTTTCCCCCAGCCCTCATACTCACCCCTCCTTTTCTTCTTCCTGAGCAAATCCATGTGAATTATATCTGCTTCGTTCGTGTGCTTTTTTTTTGTTTTAAATCTCTGCAGGTAACTCACAAATGGCTTTATTTCCTTTTGTTCATGTCTTTTTTTGTTTCAGTTTTTGTATTCTAGATTTGCATTGTGCGTTTGGTTCCGTGTGTCGGATGTTTGATAAGATGATGTGGGTTTGGGGTCGCTTACAACCACGTTTATTTTCCTACACACACGTACCCCTCCCATCCTCCATCTCTGTGGTCACTGTTGGAAGCCATTTGGCAGAATAACCCCCAGCTGAGGTAGCATTTGACTCTTCAAACTTCTGGATGAAATGCACACTGTCAGCATGGAAAATGATCTTTATGAGTTTTCACTTCAAAAACCATCTTACTGCCTTTTTTTTAATGTATTTTGTAAGGACAGCGTGGTATATTTTCCTAAGAGCCTTTATTAAAAAGGCCTGCAATGGCAATAATCTAAAAACTAAGGTGATTTTCTAATTTAAAGAGTTTGAGAAAATAATCTTTCCTAATCAGCGTTAGAATTGCTTATCACGCATGGATTATTTTATACCCAAACTGGACATTTTGGTAAAGCATCTTTAATGACACGTTTTCCGCGCACCACCACCTTCCCTAGGAGATGTTAGGCTCAGACTAAGAGGCATTTTCACTCTACTTTCCTGTAGGCTGGTAGGCTGTGGCTTTTACTAGCACCTCTAATGGAGCTAAATGAAACTGAATTGAAAATTTACCTTTGAAATCAATTGATTTTTTACTTTGGACGGCTCGGACTATTGAAATCTGGCTTAAGGAAGTCCATTAGGAAGCAAACGGCTTCTTGGGAGTGGTTGAGAGGTATATTGCAAAGCCAGGACTTATTTCTCTTTTTCCACCATTGTGGTTTTCCAATGAAAACGGGATATACTTTGTGAGAACAGTTGGGCGGGGGATACTCAGGTAGCCTCTGAAAAAAAAAAATTAAACCTTGCCTTTTATTTTCCGCTGCATTGTAAGAACGAACAAAGCCTTAAATGGTTCAAGGGATTGGTTTTTGTCTTTGCATTTTTTCTTTTTGGCCCAAGATAGATTCATCTCGGCTCTGGATCTGTTTGCGAGTGTCTTTTCAGAGTTGTAGCCTCCTCTCACCTGCATTTCTGCTGTTGTTATTTTTTTTTTTTTGCGGACAAAGGCAGAGCTGTAACTCCCGTGTTAAAAGAAGGCAGTTTTGGAATTACATAGAATTATTCTGTCTCTACACCAGTGCTCATCCCAGTTCCTGTGTTGCTCTGTAACACTGAATACAAAAGGGAAGGGACTCTCTTCAGCAAATTCTGAGAACTGGGAGGTGTCTCTAAGTCCAGCTCTGGTTTGTGCTCTTGGAGGTCATTTCTGGCAAAGGTTGGAGCCCAAAGTTTGGTTGTGCTTTTTGCTTTCAGGGGAATCAACAATGCTACTACAGGTGCTCTGTGGAAAGCCAGCAATTTTCACAGCTATTGGGGGAATCTGAACAGTCTGAAAAGCAGAGTTTGGCCTTTTTGCAGAGCTTTTCTTTGTAGTTTGAATATCCCTGTACAGTCATTGGAACATTGCTGCCATGAGAATGACATGTAAATCAGGGAAGAAAGGGCAGTTGCTTTGACAAGAAGAGCTGTTGTTTGTTTAAATTCTAGTGAGACTCTCCCAGCTTTCAAGGACGCAGATTTTTCCATTTGGGAAAATAAATTGCTCTTCGTTCCTTCCTTTGGTCTTTGTATTCAAATCCACCTCTGTCTTTGCAGTGAGCTCAACAGACAATACTGCTGTTTCTTATGGAATTATAGCCCAGATTTTTAATAATTTTTTTTTAATCTTCGCATACGTTTATAAAATACGTGTTTTGGACATCTGATATGACTAACGGCCAATGTCCATTATGAAACATTTGTCAGGCTCTAAACAAAGGTAACCCAGTCATTTAATGGGTATTTGTAAGCAGCACTGCATTTTCAAAATCTGTTAAATTGGAACCATCTTTGACAGCAGTAATTTTTAGGAGTGCTTTGTGTCGCAGCGAAGGTGAGATGAAATAGGAGCGGAGGCCATTTTGCTTGGCGAAATGAGAAGTGGATTTGCTGGGTTATTTGAAAAATTTAAATAATAATTAGTGTTAATCACATATGAGTAGCTTGGTTTGAAGGACCTATCTGCTCAGTGTTGGGTGAATGACGTGAAAGCACCATTATTAAAGGTATTGACTGGAAGTCTTTCTTAAATCCTTTTCCATATGAAAGAGTAGCGAATAGGTATTTCTTAATGTACGTGGTTAAAATATGTATTTCTCACTATATTCCTGAAGACAGTGATGACTGAGTACTGCAGATCAATTTATTTTACTAATACTGTAAATATTAATTTAATTTTTAATATTTTTAATAATTTTAATACTGTAAATATTAATTTAATTTTTATTGCATGTCCAAGGTCTCTACTTTCACACAGGTCTTCAGATACTGTGAAAGACACTATACAAAATAGTTAGTTTTTATTCAAATATAAATACATTTATTAATGCTTTAATCTCAGCTAGAGTATAAAAATTAAGATTTAAGTTCCTTGCCAGATATTAATTAAATATAAACCAATTTTATTTCTTTGTGAAGAGTAAGTCTAATATATTTTCAAGAAAGGAATTTGATTGAAGCGTATCACTTTTTGTGTTGATGATAAATTTCTGGGTAACTATTGCATTCTGCGTGGATTTCTCCATTTCTAGGAGTCTTGCTCTGATTTTTTCACCTGGGGTTGTAATGCTTGGGGAGGAGCAAATTGACTTGTAGGTCAATAAAAGTCAAAGCAGTACAAAGGCTTTTATGCCATGCTGTGTTCTTGTAGGCTTTTAAATCCTGTACGTTTTCCATGACCTGTCATAATGTTGTTATTCTTTAAACAGTAGCTAATCACACAGGATTATATTTTTTTAAAGGGTAGTTTTGAATTACTACTTCTATTTAATTTGGATATCTGGATTTTCTTTAGGAGCATTTTTAAGTTTGCCCATACATTTTGCACCTCCCTAAGTAATTTTAGTTTATCCATCAGAACAAGGAGCTCCTTGCATGATGGAGACCTTCCTTTGTTTTGTTAAAAGCAGTCTTGCTAAGGAATCAGTGATTTTCTGAAGCAAAATTCAGGTTACAGAGAATATATCCAGTTTGCTTGGTGAAATTAAATAGCAAGGTTAGGAAATTTTAATAACAGAAGCAGAGGGGCTGAGTGTCTGTGGTGCCAGTTGTGCCCTCATATTTCCCCTTTGTCCTTTGAATGTCCTTCTCTCCTCAGCATCTGCCACGTGCCCTCAGCCCAGCTCAAAGATTTCCATGTTCCAGCTGCTGTACAGATTTGGATCATTTTCCTGCTCGTTCTTCCACCGTTGACCTTTGGGCAAGAAGAAGAAATAAAATGTACCCCTGTAACATCAAATACAGCGCTTGGCTCGAAAGGAGAGGAAAGAAAGTTTCCATGAGGAAGCTGAATCCTCTTTCCAGGTTGTGTTCTGAGATAATTGGCCAGGCCACTGTGTTCATCCAGTCATAATTGGGTCAAGAGCAGCTGGGGTGCTCGGGCACGTTCTGCCCGCGCGTGTCACTGATGTCACGGGGTTTCATTTTAACAGGCAACGTTTGTGCTCTCAAAAATGAGGCTGCTTGAAGAGATCACTGCTCTTTTGGGGTGTCTTGGGGCTCTCAAGAAACCCTCATTGGTTGGGAAAGAAAAACCTTGAGTAGTTCTGAAGCTGTGTGGATGCAGACATTGAGAGAGGAGCTTGTTACAAAAATCCCCAACAAACAGGCTGGAGGTGGCAAGAAGAGTTAATAAGGTGTTATCCCATGGCTGAAGAATCTGTTTCCTTTTTCCTCCTTTGCTTTGTGAACTTTCCATAATCCCCTTGGCCTTTACCATCCTGGTTTGCTTTCTCTTCTCAGGAATCAGTGGCTCCTCCGCTGGTGTCCCATGTACAGCACATCCCATCACTTCTTTTCTGGCTTCTCTTTGGAGCTTCTTTCTTTGCACTTGGGCTCAAGAATCTTTCTGCAGCTATTGCTTTGCACCTGGTTTTGTCTGAATTAATTTGAGCCTGTGGAGTTAAAATAAAAAAACAGTAGCAATCACTGTTTTCATTCCAGCAATGATAGTTATTTTCATTCCAGCAGGTTCTTGGTATATGTTTGTGGTTCTGTGTAGATAATTAGTGTATCAACCAAGTGGGGGAAATGGAGGACATTTATCTTGGCTTCATAAATGTATGAAGGGTGGCTGTGCTGCTGTGTGTCTGCTGCAGAGCTCTGTCAATATTGACAAGAGAAAATACAGAAAAAAAACCCAGTAGAGACATTACCTACTTGTTTAGTGATAACTAAATACCCAACTCATGCCCAGTTTCTGCCTGTGTTCAAATACTGCTGCAACAGTAACTTTGCAGCACTGTACTATATTAATAAGAAGGATTTAGGGAGCATTTTTTTCAGAATAGGAGACTCTCTTCAACTTTGATTTGAAAGAACCTATTGTTACCTAAAGTTAAATCACTGATCAACTCTTCTGGTTCATGTTATTGTTTGAATATCTCCAGACACCAGTTCCCACATGGTAATTCTCCCAGTATCAGTGGAAGCAATTTGCTTGAGGGGATCTGGAGGGTACAGATAGAGGTAGCCTGGGAAACATTCAGATGCTGACAGTGCTACTGAAGTCACTTCTGTTTACAGTTTGGAGTAAATAAATTATATTACTCTTTTTTTTTTTTTTTTTTTTTTTTGTACTTCCTTCCCTTTTCTTAGCAGAAGATGTCTTTGGCATGAGAAGAAATGCACTGCTTGCAATGCAGGCTTTCTCTGCAGCCAGTCTGAATCCTGGAGTTGCAATCTAAATATTTGTTTGTTGTATTTTACTTGGAGAAGGGCTCTTGGGCTGCCAGTCAGACTCCTGTAGACAGGCAGCCGTTCACTTTTAGCTTTTCCCAAACAACAGCTTTTGGCTATATTGCAGCATGTTTCATTTACCACCAGTCAGCCCAGGATAATGAACATGACTGTTGATGTAAAGTACCAAATATTTGTTGCAGCATTTGTGTGGTTTTCCTTGGTTGTTATTCAGAGCCTGCTGACTCAGGCTGCCATGGATCCCATTGATGGGGAATATCTGCTGAAATCAGGATCTGGTGCTGGGCCCCGTGGAGATGTTTACACTGGGCTTTCACTCAGAGCATTGCTGTGAAATGGTCAAATGCAGCAGTTCCTTGTGGAAATACTGAAATACTGCAAACCCACAGAGCTGGGGAAGCATTGGGGCTGCAGCATTGGCATGATCTTTGACATAAGAGTTAAAAATAAGCCTTTTCTCTGAACTGGAGCAGACAGTGTGGGCTCAGTGTTCTCTCCATCCTGTGTCCCACGCTGGCTGAGCCTCTGCCTCGGGTTGGGACACCTTTCAAACACCTGTTGGTCCAGCTGTGAACATCTGCCACTTCCTCACTTCATGCACCCTTCAAAGTGTTCTTGTGCCATGGTGGGTGATCATCTCTGATGTCTCCAGCATTTTTCCTCGACTCTCACTCTTCTCATTAGAACTGAAGTTGGATTGTGAGGAATTTGGGGTGGGAGGTGTGACTTCACTCTCTCCTTTTATACTTCAGTCAGCCCAGCACTTGAAATACTTAAAGACATTTTTGGAAGGCATACATAATAGTGCACAAATTGTCATCTGCTGATTAAAAATGTTAACTTAGGAGACAACAGACATTTTGTGCTGTCTACAGTGTATGTAAAAGAGAAAGCAGTTGCCATAGAAACTAGCTCATCACATAATATGAACTCTGAATCTGAGATGGAGTTCTTTTCAGCAAAATGGACTTTCTGTTTCTATAATATGAAATTGAATATATCTTGTAATTATTAAAACGTTGCAATCAGTGTTTTTATATTCTTTTTTGTTTCATTTTAAATATTGGCAGCTGACAGGGGTGTGTATAATTTCACTTGTCTAGGGGCAGGGTGTAGATTGGATGGCAGTAATTTTATTTTATACCAGCACTCCTTGATTAGGAAGAAGCGATTATTTCCTGCATAGACGTTAATAAACATAGATTAATTTCTTTGAATAGGAGTGAGATCAGTATTGCTCATCAGTGAGATGTAAAGGATCTTTATGCCAGGTTTTAACACATCCACTAGGTGTGGCTTTGCAGGCAGGGTTTGTGTGTGATGGCTGCAAGGAATGATTTACACTAATAGACAATAAGCTGTGTGTGGTGTGAAACATTTCTCACATTAAAGGTACATTAAGAAATCCTGAAGTCAGAAATGATCAATTACAAACAGGTGCATGTACAAACAGGTAGTAACTGCAGCATGTGAGGTGCTGTAATGTAATTTCTAAGCAGAGGTAAAAATACTGTGTTAGTCTGCAGAAATGATTGATTTACAATAGAATCTCTTGATTTTGATTTGGTTGATCTCTTGATTTGATTGAAGGAGCTTGTGCTTTCTGTCTGAAGATTGGTGTATAGCAAAGCCAGGCTCTGAATTGCTTATTGATATTACTTCCAATTTTGTCCAAGGTCTGAAAGTGTAGTTGCTGTATTGGATTGTTCTGAATATTACAACTAGACGAATTCAGTAAATATCTGCTGCACAGAGGAGGGAATGCTTGCTCACAACTTTATTAACAGCTTTTAGTTCTTTTGAAAATTGCTTTTTCTGTTACCTCTGTAATGTGTTTGAGACAGTTGTTGAACAGAAGGAAGTTGACTTCTAGTTCATAGAACAAGTGCAGCAATTTGGAAAACAGCAGTGCCATCCACTTCAAACGTTCCCCTGAGCGCTGAAGGGACATCCTCTAATGGGAGACCAGCATTCATTCTGGAGTTTTTTCACAGCATCATAGAATAATTTGGGTTGGAAGGACCTCTGGAGGTCACCGTGCCCAACCTCCTGCTCAAAGCAGGTCTGACTTCAAAACCACCTCATGTTGCTCAGGGCCAAGTCCAGCTGAGTTTAGAAAAACCTGCACTGGTGGAGATTTCACAGCCTTCTTGAGCCAAACACTCCAGTGCTTTACCAATCCAGAGTGAATTCCCTTTTCCTGGACATGCAGCTGGAATATCTGTTGTTAAAATTCAGATCTGTAGGTTCTTGCCCTTCCTTCAAGAAGAGTTTGCCTCTGTCTTCCCCACAATTCCTTACGCTCAGCTGAAGACAGCAATTTGATTTCTCTTTGGTGTTCAGTTCTGCAGGCTGAATAAACCTGGCTTGGTGAGCTCCCTGCAGGTCCTGGTGGTCCATTCCTCAGCTTGCAATGTTTGAGGTCCCTGTGGATGGCACCCTGCTCTCCACACTGGCTGCTTTCCCAGGAAATGCCATCTGCAGCATGGCAGGAGTCACTGTGTCCATCATGCAGGGTGTGGCAGCAGGTTTCAGCTGTGCCAGCCCATTCTGAGATTTGAGAAGTGCCACTCGTTTGCTGACTCCTGACTCCTCCTGTCCTCCTGTGAGTTCTCTGCTCACACTGGAGAGAGGTCTCTGCTCACACTCCTCTCATCCCTCCAGTCCGTGTCCCTTCAGTTTGACTGTACAGACCCTGTAAAGTCTGTATCAAAACCTTGCTAAAGATAAATAACACTTACACTTCTGTTCACGGCAGAGGACAATCATTTATTCAAGCCTGCCTTGCCCTGGTTTATCCAGCTTGCTGTTCGCAGTGACCCTTTTATGCTTCCTGTGCCTGGAAATTACTTTCATTGAGTTTTACACCATCATTTTTCTAGGGATGGAAGTTAGGGTGTTCTGTCTGTGATTGCCTACTAAATTACTATGTATTACAAATTAAATAGTTAAATTTCTTAAGAGTGTGCTTTTTTCTCTCATCCTTTCTCTAAAGAAAGATTATCCAAAATCAATTTAGTCTCTCTTCCTTAGGTCATCAGATGTTAATTCCATTCACTCACTGTCACCATAAATCAAGTTTTGAACAGTAGTCTGGCTGTTAAATGATATATCTCTTGATAGGAGAGATTCTATGATCCGCTCAGTTCCTCAATTCAAAGGTATTTTAAATACCAAGTGAAAGAATGAGACACTGGGCGAGAAATGGTGACAATCTGTAGTTTGGAATGTTAACACCACTTGTTTTGGCAGCAGTACTGCTCGTAAAACAATAAGATCCATATGGATGCTAATTTTCCCAATTTTGAGTAATAAATACAACCTCTTTATGGTTTAAGTAATGATATTACTCAATACCACTGCAGGTTCCAGTAGATGGTTTCATGATGAGGTAATAAATAGCGATTTTGGAGAGCTGATTTATTTGTGTTTTTCTTTTATGTGGTTTCTGATGGGGGAAGAAGAAATCCCAGAGCCAGTGCAAAGCCTTGCCTTCTCCTGTAGCTGACATACTTTGGCTGAAGATATGTCAGCTGAGAAATATGAGCCCATCCATACAGCTCTGCACGCTCCCACATTAAAGTATTATAAAGGAACCTTCAAGTGGAAAACCAGTAACAAATTGCAGCTGAGATGCTTATGGCAAATTGCACTGCCCTGCGTGCCCCACCACTGCTCTGCCTGTTCCTCCACACGCTGCTTTAGCCTGGAAGAGAAATGGGAGCCTGCTCTGGTTCTCCTGAGTTTCACAGACAGGAGCTGCGAGGGGGACGAGCCCCCAGGGCGGGTTCCCCACGGGGCTGGGATGATGTTGCTGGCACAGACCCGGGCTTGAGTGTTCCACCAGTAAAATCTCTGCAGCTGTTCCCCACTGCTCAAACCCTGGCGTCTCTAGCAACTCCTCCAAATCTTTGCTGCCTCAGAAGTATGGAATTTGCTGTCCCATCCCATGGAGGGGCAGCCAAATGCTGTGCACTCTTTGAGCCCTGCTCCCAGCCCGGTGCCATGCCTGCTGTGTGCTCCCAGCTCCAGCATGGACTCTGGGCACACCACACCCCACACAGCATGGGCTGGGGTTTGTCCCCTGCCAGTTCTGAGCTGTGAGTGACAAGGAGGTGCCAGCAAAGGGCTCCTGACAGGCTTCTGTGGGATGTGCAAGCCAGGGAGATGGGGCAGCTCAGTGCAGTGCCAGGAGCCTGTTGGACCTGGGGGATGCAGCTCGTGGGGCGCTGGCCGTGTGCTCTGGGACCACCTCCTGAGGGACCCAGCTCAGGAGAGGCCATTTGCCATCCCCACCTCTGAATTGTGGGCTCTCAGCTGCCCTGGCACAGCCCTGCAGAGCCCACTGAACAGCAGCATGTTGGCCTTGGTATCGCTCCACACTTCTAGCCTGATTCATGATCTCTTGTCTTTTCTGCTGCCATTTGGTGTTTCTGTTTTCCCTCGCACCCAGATAACAGCAGGGATTTTAGGTTCTGCTTTTGGGGCTGTTCCAGATAGAGAAAACATCGTGAGTCCTCAGCTAAGGGCTGTGGGCTTGTGCTGGCCTCAGACATTTGAGCTCACAGAATTGTGCATACCTTCTCTGCAAGTTTCTTTTTCCTTTTGAAAACATTTTTCTTTTTTTTTTTCCTAAGAAACAAATTAGAAATAAAATCCGTTCTTTTAAAGTACAGTGATTATTTTCAGTATGGAGTCAGACAGCAGAGCTGTTCCTCAGCTCAGTCACCTTTGAAGAAATGATTGTCACCTTACCTGAACAAAAACTGTTTCTTCATTTGAATGAGTGGCACAGACTGTGACAGTGATTTAAGGTCTTTAGTGTTGATTTCATGCAAGAAAATATTTTTCACAGTATGACTTGAAAGTAGACTTTTTTCCCCCAATTACTCTACATGTTGGCAGCAAATTAGCTTTGAGGGAATATTGTGCACATCATAGTTCTCTGTTGATGTATTGGGGAGTCATTTTTGGATCTTTTAGCTCAGTCAGACCAATGACTGACGTTGTTCATGTTTTCCCTTTCTGTGGATTTGAAAGACTGCCTTTTGACAGGGAGGGTGAGATGGAAAAAAAGCAGCCAAAGTACAAGAAATGATTGGCAAAGTGATGATATCATTGAGTGTTCAAAGACTCTGCAAATTGAAGCTTATTAAGGTGACATTTTGTCTTCTATTCAGCACTAATTGGAATCATGCCTGGGTGCATGATGTGGAAGGTACTTAATACCTGAGTGTTTATCATGACAAAATGACAGGAATCGATGTCAGGGATGCTGTAGATTTCTGTTTCATGGAGAAAACAATATATTTCAAACTGCAATTACATATCTCAGCGTCATTTGTATTCATGTGTCTGAAAGTCCTTCTAAAATAACACAAATAAGAAAACATTACTTTTGACCCCTCAAATATCAGCCTGACCATGAATATTCCATTTTCTGGTTTTAGAGTTGTTCTTCAGAGTTCGTAAAACCATCACTAAGGTAGTTTAAGGGGAAAAGAAAGGTAAGAAAAAGGGACAAAACCCTCTGACACAGTATTTTCACTTGAAACAGATCTGAAAATCCCACGAAGAGTGAACTCCATCTTCCACACAGGTGATACAATTCCTCTAAAGTTGCCTCTGACAGCTTGAGTTCTTTTGTAGACTGTGCTTTCTGCTGTATTGGCATCTGTAAAATGAATTTAGAAAAGAGAAACAGCGGAGAAAGTGATTTTTGGAAAGACAAGCTGCTGCAAACACAGAATACACTGTACATTTGAAGGAAGCTGCATGTTCTCCTGCTGTATTTAGTATCCTCAGGGATTTCTGGGTTGGAGGGCACCTGTGTCCTGGCTGGGTTAGCAGCAGGAGCAGTGTGTTACTCTACATCTTCATCTTGGACCTTACGAAATTCATGTCTTCAATTAAACCTCTAGTTTAGTATAAAATTAATATTTATTCAGCAGCTGATGAAGACAATAAGCTGGTAGATGACACTGTTACCTGAGGTGCTGTTTTTAAGGGAGTAGAGATTGGTAATTGCAGGGTAATATGTTTTTTAAAACCCAAACAAAACAGAAACAAGCAAAAAGCCCAGAAACAAACAAAAGGAAAAATGCCACCCCAAACACAAATCAATGGAGTGTGGATGCTCACAGGAATTACTGGTCATTAAGTGACTGATCCAGCTGCCTGTGTGTCCCTGTGAACTCCAGCAGTCCTGTAACTAATGAGATGTTGACAAGCAGTAGTTTAGGGGCTGCTGGTAATTATTTGTATTGCTGGAATCCTCTCGGGGGTCTGAGTCTATGTTGTGTTAGTGAAAACATGGAACAACAGACAGTTCCTGTCCCTGAGAGCTGATACCATAATTGTGCTTGTGGGATGCTGCAAGTGAGGGCAGAGGAAGGTTGGGGACCTGAGATAAACAAGGTTTATCAGTTGGTTTCTCTGTGGGTTGGTGTGGTTGGAGCAGGGAAGCAGAAGACACAGCACATGAGCTGCCTTCTTTGAGTGCCTCTAATAACACCAAAAAATGCCCTTGCATGATTTGTCTGTGGCTCTAAGAGACAGCTGAGGAGTGCTGGCCCCCTGCCATGTCTGCAGTGGCTGCTGCTCTCAGAGGTTCTTGTGTCACTGTAAGGAAAAGGAAAAGTGTTTGACTGAGGTGGGAGATGAGCACGTGAAGAACATTTTTGTCTGTTCAAAGTTTGGGAAGCCCTGCAGTGATTGCCATGCTTACAGACATGCTGGTTGTTCAGCCTACTCACATTTGATAATGACTGACTGGAAGCCTTCTGAAGCAGTGTATTGCATGCATTTCCTCATAGGAAAGCAAATTTAAAGAATAATTTGTTATTGTTCCTTTTATCTGTTGGATGCTGTTGTTGGAGAGTGCAGGGGGAGAGGAGGGAACAGGACCCAAGCTGTCAATATATCATTGGTGATGTTAGACAGAAAATATTAATTTTTTCCTGCTAAATTCAGTTTGGGATATGTGAGGAAGTGTGTTTGTGTATATATATGTGTCTGAGTGTGTGTATATGTATTATTGCCCTCTAATGGATAGAGTCTGAATGGCTCAGCTTTGTCTGCTTATGTGGGGCTTGTAGCAAAACATTATTTTCAGGATGTCTGATATTTCCCATTTTAGAAGAACTTTATGATGCTTATTCAGAATTCTGATGCATCTTTTGTAAGTAATGTTCCTTTAGTTTGTGTAATTGGAATTCTGTAGAAAGTCCCACAGCTTAGAGAAGTGCCTTTTTCTCTGAAGGGTTATTTCAGCTCAGCTGTAACTGGCTTGAAATTCAACATTTTATCCTGCTATTTTTACCACAGGTCCAGCATAATAGCTGAATTTTGAACAGATTTCTGTACAGCAATGACATCAAGGGCCTTTTGGATGTGTAGATCTTACTCCTTGGCTTTCTTCCATCCAGAGATTGTCCCTGTCCCAACACCCCTGCTGAGCACCCGGGTATCCAGGACCTGCCCAACTCCTGAGATGGGGATGGAAGAGGGAATGAGCTCTGCTCTGGTTGATGGGTGTTCCCAGGGGCTGCTCCACCCCATCCTGCTGAGCAGCTTCCTGCCTGCTCCCACCTGTCGTTTGTTTTCTAGGAAAAGTGGCAAAAGTATGTAAGGTAACATTAATTCAGACTGAGTTTTCAAATCTACATGAGATTCATGATAAAGTCAAGTGGTCTACTTATGTGTGGTGGGGTTTGTTTTGCTTTTTAAATTAAGCTGTCATTGAAGGCAACTGTGGCATGACTCAAGGAGGAAGGCTGCAGGTTAGCTGGGAATGGGAATTCAATTGTCTGTATGAGAGTTGTCCAATTCTCCATGTTTTTTATAGTGGAATCCTAACTCCGCCATGTTTCTTCCAAGCAGGGCTCTGTTTCCATTCAATAATTACATGTGGGGGGATTCAATTTCAGAATTATCTTTTGTCTCTCTGCAGCCATATTCTTTTCCTTTTCAACCTTTGCAGCTTGCTGTTGCAGCAGGATAACTGTGCAGTGTTTGGGACAGGCAGCAGAGCAGTCCTGGCTCACGGCTTCCTTCCCCTCCCTCATCCATGGAGCTGTGAGTGTCCAGAGCCACCTCCCTCCCCTCCAGGAGGCTCCTGAGCAGGGTGTTACACAGACATTCCTGATGGATATGGATTGCAACGAGCCAAATATTCCTACTCATGAAATCCTGTCAATATTCAGGGCAGAACAGCAACTCATTTCACAAGGCTCTGCTACAGCACCTCCAATCTCTGCACGCTTTCAGCTGAGTCCATCACATTTCTATTTATGATCCAATTACAAGCTGAGTGTAGGCTGGAAGAGCAGAAGGAGTGGCACATTAATCAAATTCCCTTGTAATGACTGTGCTCTCATGTGGCTGATGCTCTGAGGTGTGATACAAGGTAGGGCACACAGTGCTGGATTTTCCTGTCCCTGCCCAGGGCTGGGCTGTCCCTGGGCTGTACCTGCTCAGCTTGGCAGGCATCCACAAAAGGCTATTGTAGCAATGGGAGAGCTTTTTCCTGGCAGCAAAAGAAATTGTCCCTGTGTTTCAGGCTACTACATTTTCCATTTGTGGGGAAAATAGAAAAAATTTGCATATGTTAAGAGGGAGATGAAGGATGTTGCAGGAGCATCTTCTCAGCCCAAGATGGGAATTTTATCTGCATTTCTAAATATTGGTGTTTTTCTTCTGAACATGATGTTTCCTAGCAATATGCTTTTTCCCTTGGAAAAGTTATTTTCCACTTACAATACATTGGCAGCCATTGTTTGTATTGTTCAGGATCAACCCTAGGATTTTTCTAAATGTTATTTTGATTTGATGACTTTGTTCATCAGTGAATTATGAAAGCTCTGATTGTTTAGGACACGAGAAGGGCACAATGCATTACTGGGTCACATGCTCACTTAATGCATGCACATTGTGGTGGCAGTAGTAATAGCTCCATTAAAGAACAAAAGGTAGCAACACATCGAAGCTCTGGATCTGGCCAATCCCCTCAAATTACCATAAATATTTGAGCAATCTGAATAGTTTTAGACTCTGTAGTAAAGCTTTCCTGTTTTTATCTGGCACTGAAGGAATGTGGAATAAAGTATTCATTTAACAAAGTATAAAAATATGTGTGCTATGCAGTTATAATCATGTGTCATTAATCAGAAAATACTGCAGAAACTCTGACAAATTAAAAACACAAGGATGTGTCTGCAAGGGCTTTTTCAGTCATTAAAAAGCTGCTTCACCTCTCAGGCAAACTATTTAATGGCAACTCCTTGCTCAGTGTACTGACATCTTCAAAGGCTCTGACATCTGTCGGCCTTTGAACTACCATTAAAAAATATTATCCCATTTCCATTCTTTTATGCCCATTTTTTTAATTATAGTCCTTCTTTCAAGTTAGGAACATGGTTGGTTTAAATGATGCTGTCCTTTCGTTTTCAGCCACCCAGCTGCGGTTTGAATAAATTGATGTAGAATCAAAGGCGGGACTTTAAAGGGAAAAGGTTTGATGGACTTGGACTCCGAACCAGATGAGGTTTTATGATGAAAAGGGTTTAATCCCAGCACAGGCATCGCTTCTATCAGTCGAGCAGTACAAAGCGATTCATATATATAGGTTCACGAGAAATGATCTATTTTTTTTTTTTTTTAAACAGCACAGATCTCTTCAGGACTTGCAAATGTGGCATTAGCTAATATTCAGAGAGCTGATTTCCTTTCATCCACCAGAAGCTTATGATTATAGTACAGTTCTCGAATTGGAAATGAGAGCTGCAACACAGATTTAAAGCTCTGCTGTCTGATTTGTATTCAATATACATGTCACTGCGGGACAAGCCAGTCTAGGCCGAGCTGGTTCAATGAAGGGAAAAACAGTTTCAGCATCAGAAATTCTGGGGGGGTGGGTGGGAAAGGTACCAATTAATTCTTACCTGCTCTACCTGAGTATTGTGTGGGATACTTAGTGGATTACTCTCAGTGCTGAAGCTGTGCAAGCAAACCCTTGTGATAAGGTTTTCTTCTGCATCCCTGGCATCAGAGGCTTCGAGGGAATACACAGGATTTATCACTAATGGCTCCTAAAGCAGCCATTTATATGGAAGGCAATGTTTGTTTTTCTGTGCCTGAGTTTCAGGGAGTTTAGCAGAGACAGCCCTGCTATTCCTTTATGGCCATAACCTTCATTAATGTGGTAATTAGGCCTGTGTGTGGGGAAAGCCAAAATCTCTGTCTCACAAGTGCATCAGAAGCCATTTGTCAAAACTACCACCTCAAGGTATCCAAGAAACAATCTCTCTACTAGTTCCCTGATCTTTGTGTTAATAGAAATGTGCTATAAAGTCATGATTTCTTATTTATTTTCACAGAGTAAGATTGTGTTCTTCACAACAGTGATGCTTTCCAGAGAAGGAAAGCAGCAGGTTTCAAAAGTCTGCAAATTCTGTCCCCTTAGAAGGCTGATGTACAGAAAGGAGCCAGCTCCCTTTGGTGCTCTGCCTCCAGTCAACAGTTTCTCCTTCAAACCCTTTCCACAGCTGTTGTTCCCTGCCAGAATATTCAGTTTAGGAGTAGTACATTTTTCCTGACTTCTTAGTGCAATTTTGAGGTTGTGTTTTGGGTTTTTTTTTTTGTTTTGTTGTTTTGGGTTTTTTTTGAGACAGTAGTAAATATAAACATGGGCCTTTATAAATGGGTTATTTTATTTGACTGCTATTTCACAGTCTGCATGTTTAGTATGTATTCAGATTTTTATATTTAAACTGTGTATTAATATTTATTCAGAGTACAGTAGATCCAAAACAGTTGCATAAATAAATCCGAAGAAATTCTTGCCCCAGGATGCAGTGGCCTATTTGTCATTCAGAAAATGAAGTGGCATCAACTGAATTCAAGGACAAACTGAGAAGGATGAAAAGGACAGAGATCAACAGAAAGGTGCCAGAGGAAGATACCGAGCCAAAACCCCTCTCAATTTCAAGAGAAGAAATGTTAGGCACAGTTTTCATTTATTTTGAACAGATCATCCTGTGATTGATGTCACCTTTCTGAGCTGGCAGCTGTGGAGCAGGAGGCTTCCAAAAGGTCTCTGGACTCAGGAGAGCCACTGTGGAGGTGGTGGGAGTTGTGCAACCAGCACTCGAGGGTGGAGATGCAGAGAGGGAGACCTGAACCAGCATCAGCTGCGTGTGTGTGGCAGCAGGACCATCACCTCATGCCCTCAGTGCCAGCCTAACACCCGAGGTGGTGAAGGACCACCTCCTCTAGGATTTTCCTCCTCAGGTGGAGATGACACATTTGTGTGTTTTATATCAGGATTGTCTCGAGACAAAGACTACCAGAATGTGCTTCTTTCCGTGAGAAATTCATTTGAAAAGGAGAAAGCCAAAAGCTGGACCTGTGTGTGTAATTGTTCATCTGATTTGTGTAAGCAGCTGATGTGAGGATGAGAATTTACCACAATTGACTAATGGGAATGCTGCAGCTGTTGTTGCTGCCGTGCAGAAATGAGGGATCCATACAGTCAGAAGCTGATTATTTCTATAAAATCTAAACCTGTGAGTGATACAACTTTTATTTCTGGAGCTGTTGGACTTCAGGATTCCTGCCCACACATAATGCCAGTCATGAGGCTGAGAACAAGGACTTCATGTTTGGTTAAAGACTGTCACCTTCGCTGTAGCAGTGTGACATCAGAAATGAGAGAGGTTCCTGCTCCTTGGCCTCCTTAACAGAGCAGAATAGGGCAGGTGGTGTTTTGAAATCCTCTGTTGTTGGCCCAGAGAATGACAGCATTGGCTTCCTCAGTTGGCATCCTGTGATTATGCTGGAGTTTTGAAAACTTTCTCTTTTTCACCTCAGTAACAGTGAGGGCAGGGCTTGGACAGAGGTGTGAGCTGGGGACGTTCCTCAGGCGCCTGTGGAGATGCTCCTGGCAGAGGCCTGAATGGGAGCTGCTGTCCAAAGTGGCCTTTTCTACAAGTATGAACTTCAGAAATTAAAGATGGGAGATATTTGGTGCATGGACAGCAGATTACTGAGGCTTTTTATCTGTGTCTTGTCTTTGGTTTGTCCTGGCAGGTTTTGTGTCTGATGCTGTTTCTGTTACAGTCGTCGTAAAACCCTATGGGATGTATGAGGTAAAACTTGGGAATATTCAAAAGTTGTGTGTTTTGAGCAACACATGCATCCAAAATAAAAGTGTGTGATGCTTTTCTAGGAGTTTTTTTGAGGCATGGGGTTGTTTGGTTCTTTAACTTTTCTATAGTTCTATAGGAGATCTTTTTTATAGTCAACAGGCAAAGACATTCTCCTAGACAATTCAGCATGTTCCTCTTCTGGGCACAAATTGGGAATTACACTACATTTAATTTTGCTGCCTCATAGAGATGAATGTCTGTAGTAATCCTTAAATCTGCAATACATCATGTCTGCATTTAAATTGGAATTACACATTGTTCCGGAAGTGTTAATGCTTTTAAATTTAATGTGTGGAAAATTTAAATGCAAATGTTTTTTAAAAGCTTTGACTTAGGGGAGGCTTGATGCAAAATGGTCTGAGATTGACAGGTGATTCTCCCCAGTCCACTGCAGAGATCTTTAGGCTCCATTTCTGGATTCCCTTGCGGGAAATTCCTGTCCTTCCTTAAATATCAGTAGCATTTCTTCACTTTCAGAACTGTTGTTGTTTCAGAACTGAACATATCCATGACATCCATCTGAGAGGAGTATTTGCCTTTCACATCCTGAAATGCAGAAATTAAAGCTTTACAGTTTTTCATAAAGGAAAACAGGGAAGATGTTTGGTGTCATTTGCCTCAATCATCATTTGAGGATGGATTGTTGTGATTTATACAATGCAGGAAACCTGGTGTTACATGTAGATTTTCATTTATTTTTTTAGCCACTCTTCATTTTATTTATGTTTTGCTCTCATGAGTTATTTTTGGGGATCACTGCATTAAATAGGTATTTATGGCTGATTTATTTTCTTATCTCCATCATATTTAAGTTCCATTAATGCAGTTATGTAGGTTGTTATGTGCCTATTTCAGTGTCTCCATTAAAATTCTGGGTAGAAAGACAGAAGGAAATGAGTCCTTTCCTGGCAGGTCCCTTAGCAGTTTTATTAGAATCATTTTGTTTGTACAAGGAAGAATACAAAGGTAAACATTCCTTTCATCAGATAAAAGCAGAGGAGAAAGAAGGTGGAATTTTTAATTTCTGTCTCACTACTCTGTTTCAAAGCAAATTCAGTAAATCAGGGAAGGAGGAACTGCTCTGGATCAGTCTCCAAGGCAAGAGAGCCAAGTCTGTTACAGGTCTTAGAACAGTGAAATGGAAAAAGTATTTACATTTATCTCAGTTTCAGCTCGGTGAGTAATCCTTTGGCTCAGCAGTTCTCTGCACTGTTTGTTACACGTGTAAGCTCAAGGTTCTCCCCTTCAACTAGAACTCATTTTGTTGGGAAGGCAGTGACAATAACCAACCTAGATGAAGTTCTGCTTTCCAGCTGCTGTTAACTAAATTGGAATCAAATGTACTTATGTAAATTAAGAAATAGAAATAAGCGCTGTTAATTTTAAGCTCTTTGTGGAGATGTTCAAATGGATGTCTGATTTTCTTTCTTCCCCCCCCCCTCCTTTTTTTTTAAGCCCAGTTTGTAGCTTAAGTGCCATTTACATTAACTGGGATTTAGGCAGCTGACTGGCTTCTGTAAAAGTCCAGATCTACTTCAGTGCTCTTCTTTTGGAAAAAATCCTCAAAATTAGTGTTTTGCTAAATGCCATGTCACAGCAGAACTCAAAAACATGCTGCCCCTTTCTAAGATGTAGAAACCAGAGTGATGCCAATATTTTGAGTGTGACTTTTCCCTGCTGGACTTTTGATACCTGTGTGTTGCTTGTTTCTTTTTGGCTTTCATAAATACCTGGCAGAGTCAATGAACAGTTTGGGGGTTAAATTACCTGTTAATTGTTGCCTAAGTGTGTTTATTTATAGGTATGGCACAGGCAGATTCATTTTTCCTTAGTTTTGTTGGAAGTGGAGCTGAGCAGAAGGTAACTTGTTCTTAGTCAGCCAACACTTCCACTTTGTTTCAGGAAATTATGAACATAATTAGAGAAGACAGAACAAATAAATTCCTAAAAAGTAAAATCTCTTCTTGAAGGGTGCTGAACTTTCCTTGGGATGATGTTCAGTGCAGGAATTGTGGTGAGGGGGATGTTGGCCATGGTTGGGATGCCAGAGGTGAGTGATGTTTCCCTCCAGCAGCACTGTACAGGTAGGGTGGTGTTAAACCATCCCCACACCAAAGTGAGACCCTGGTAGATACAAGATAAGCAGGGTTAATAGGAATAAACTTTTATCAGATTCATGAATGTTAGAGGCATTTTTCAGAGCATGCACAGTCCTGGAATAGCCAAGAATCTTAGCAAGGAGGTTTGACCTTTAAAAGCAGCTTAATGCTGTTAAAACTAATGAAATGAATATATAATTAGCAGCTCGACACCTCCCTTTACAAATCCCTTTACAAATCCCAGGGGCTGTTTTCAAGAGAGGTGTCAAAGGTGCATGTGCAAAGGTGAGAGGAGCTGAGGTTGTGTGGGGATGGAGTGGATAGACCTTTGCATAAATCCTGAATGTGGAGATTGAGGTCTGACCCTGCTGAACTGCACATTTCACCCTTAGTGTCACCTGCACTGCTGTTGGTGAGGTTTTTCCCACTGGATATTCATCTGTCTGAGCCTGAGGAGCTTCCCCTTCTCTCGTGCTGTGCAGGTGCAGGTCAGTGAGTGCAGCTTTGGCTTGTGTCAGTTCTCCTCCAGGACCCAAACTTGCTGATATCCAACCTGATTTATAAACTGAGGACATTTCACTTAGGAATGTATTTATAAATCTTCACCATTTCACTGCAATGTAGTCACATATAGGATATATGTAGAGAAATATATCTAAATAGGATGAAGATGGCTCCTTTTTAAGAAGCTCTGCAATAGAACCAACATTCTGGAGAGGAATTTTTCTCCTCAAGAACAGAACACTTCAGTGTGCACAAAATACTATATAAGCATACAATAAAATGCATCTCTGAGTATTGAAGTTGATATTTGAGTGTTTCCAGGGAGTCTTAGACCACTGCCCAGGACTGTTTATAATGGTGGGGGTGCTAATTTCCATCGTTTCCCCTGGAAGGGCTTGCAGAGCCCCATGCTCTTGGAATGATCAGTGCTCTTAGGAACTGAGCCCAACCTGCTGGTCTCTGAACTGTTGTTCATTTTCACTTCATTTCACACCATTTCATTTATCTGCTCCCTTAAATACCACATTTATGGGCCTGTGTGTTCTTACCCAAAAGGCATTTAAACTTGACAGTGTAATAGATTGTGCTGTGAAAGCTAAATAGCTGTTTATTACTTATCCCTGTTAATTTGTGCTCTGCCACATCATTACCCATGTGATAATGTGCCACTGGTTTTCTTTGCAAGTGAAATTTCATCTTTTAAAGTATTCATAATATTGACAAATTGCTGATTTTAGGAGTCGCAAGAGAAAAAGGCTAATAAATTCTTTACATGTTTTAATTGAAATTGCCATGGTATAGAAAATATTTTTAATATAGTTGTTTAAATGGACATGATTGAGTTCATACAATACAAAAGAGCCACAAATAGCTGTCAGCTGGCTGGAATGGCCAGTTGGAATTCCTTTGGCATGGAGAAAAGCAGGTATAGTAGGACCAGTGAGTCAGACTCAGTTGGATGATTTCTGGACAGAAAGATCAGAAAGATTAGGACTGTACCTGGCCCTTGGTTGGCAGGGTTCAGAGGGTAAAAATCTTGAGAATGGTTCCTGCAAACCAGAATAAGATCAGTTAAGAGAAGGATTGCTGTCCCTTGCAGAAGCTGCAGTGGAAAAACTCATGAATATAAACCAATTTTGTTCTAAACATAAAATCAAAATTACACACATTTGAAGTTCTTACAGCTCCACTTTTTTCTAAGCTTAGAGCTGCAAATATTTGTTTATTTTTCCGATTTCTTTTATGTTAAATGCATTGGTTGTTTTTGTGATGGTAAAGAAACTTGTATGATGTTCCTCATCATTTGATAAAGCTTTGTTTACTCACAAGAGAGCTGAAGTCGTTCAGATTCCCACTTTGCACAGATAATTCCCTTTACAGTAAATGTTTTACAGTAACTGTACCACCAGTCACTGCATGGCTGGGATAGGACACTTCATGTCCCTCTTCTGGGACACTGCCCTGCTCATGGGTAAAAGGGGAGTCATTGTCACCACTGAATCACTGAGTGTTCCTACTTGTTCCTTGTTTTCCTTTCTCTTCTTCATCATCAGAGTGAGATTTGTTTTTATTGCAGACTGCCTGGACCGATCTCCATTCAAAAATAATCCAGTGCCCAATAACAAATGTTATGGATGCCTCATCCGTGGCTGTCACACCACGGCAGCGTTGCAAGGCACAGAGAGACAAATGTCCCTTTCAGAAGGGCCCAGCTGAAGTTCCCCAGCACACGCTGCTCATTTCACTGTTCTTTTCTGAGGAGGAAATGCTGAGAAGGTCTTGGCAGAGGCTGCTTATCCTGGTCAGACAGGGCTGTGACTTACAGGCTGGTATTTGAGGTTGTTATCCTAGAGAGGGTCTTTGGGGTCCATGCTACTGCTCAGAGGTTCAGGGGTTTGCTGTAGGTTTTTTAAAATGTTACATGCCAGCAAAATTAAACAGCAAAGTGGGCCCTGTGCAGTCATCTCTGACTGGAGCCAAGTTAGCCCAGCGCAGAAAACTTCTGAAACTCAGTTTGAAGAGTTGTCAGGAGCCCCTTGGGAAGGGCAGGGGTGTTTAACAGCGATGCTCTGCTCCAGCAGCCCGAGTGCTCCCAGCAAGGCAGGGCACTGAGGTTACTGCAGCTTCATCTGCCGGCATCTTACTGGAAACCCGCTGCAGCAGCACCTCAGCTGCTCTGGACCTGCACCACGGGGAATAAATTCGAATTAGGAGTGCATTTCAGCTCAACCCTCCTCTGCCTTGTTTTCGTGACTTTCAGCTGCCCTGGCCAGCGCGGTGAGCGTGGTGCTGGGTGGACGTGGTCCGTGTGTCCGTGCGCTCATCCCGTCAGGGTGGAGATGCTCCAGCCTCTGCCTCAGAAACTGATCCAAGGAAATGCTTCATGGGGGTGAAGCAGCAGCTCCTGGAAAAATAAAGGGAATTTGTGTTATTATTGTTTTTAATTAGGCCGTAGTCATTCGGTCCATTTCTCATCCCTGTTGCCTGTAAGTGGAACAGAGTTTCAGACATCAGCAACAGATTTTAATTTAAACTTTTTGCCAACTTTATATTTTCTTATGCAATTTACTTTTTAAAATTAAGAGCACATGTTTTCCTTCCAAATAACACGCAGTACATTTATTGGCATTTTAAATAGGCCAAAGTGAGTGACCAACCTTCTTTTTCTTTCAAGTCTATTTTTTCCCTGCAGGCAAATTGCTGTGGGCTTATGACCCACCCTTTTTATGACACTATTTCAGCACAGATATTCTTAGTTAGAATTCTAAGTTATTTCTTTGAAACAGAAATAGAAATCGTCACCTTGGCCAGCAGTTCCTTCATCTAAGGGACATACAAATATGTCACATAAACCTTTATGAAATCTCTGTCACACAGTTTATGTATTTTTGTTCCATTTGGGAAACTGTGTAAGGTGGTGTTGTCTTTCTATTTGTTGTCCTGTATGTGGATTAATGGTCATTTTACAAAATGCTTCCTTGTCTGAGACATGTTCCTGTGGCATGTCCATCCTGGGAATTGCTACAGACTTCTGCATCCTTTCTAAAATAGATACAGATCTCTCTTATTTCATGTGCTTGTACCCACACCACTGAAATAGAGACTACAACACTTTGATCCAGAAAAGGCAGCAACTGGCAGTAACATTTTGAGTCCATTACATACTGTCAGCCCTTATTTCTTATATTTAATCTTCATTTAGCACAATAAAGATTTGCTTAGATGGGGTGTTTAAGGTGAGTTTTTCTAACAGCAGCTCTTGTACTCAAGCAGTTGTTTGGACCATACAAACCATTTGGTTCCCAAACAGAGATTTGGGCAGCCAGAGGAGAATTTGAGAAACCAAGACTGAGAAAGAGGACTCAGTGTTACAAAGAAACCATCCTGCCTTTGGATCTGGAGCCTGAGAAGTGAGATTTTGTAACTGCAGCTTTTATTTTCCCACAGAATCCTTAAGAAAAGACAGTTGCTCAGAAGTTTTGTATTTCATGGATTTTTCGCAACAGAGAATTAAGTCATCTTGGGGCTTTTTTTTTTATTCCCTAATTTGCCTACATTTAAGTGTAATGATAGTTTATTAAACCTGGCATGTGGAATAGCAGAGTTTTAGTGCTGGAAAGTTTGGGATTCATTTCCTGCAGCAGTGGGGACATGTTTGTGTCACACAGAGTTGTCTCAGGCGCTGAGTTGGGCGTAAGCTGCTTCTGCCACTGACTTTGTTTATGGGAAAAACTAATCTGCCTGTGAGAACTGGACTTATTTGAAAGTAATGGACAAGAACTGTGTCTGTGATCCCCAATATAAGCTTTTTCCAGTCACTTTGGAGAGATTAGATGTCTCTTAACATCATCTTACTCGCAGTGAAGTTGCTCCAGAGGGACTCCTTTAATCATATTAGTTTCGCTGCCATCACCCCGTCTTCAGAGTCTTTCTTCTTCCCTAATAGAACCAAATCTGCTTTTGCCATCTATTAGGTCCAACATTAATGCTCCTTTGCATATTAATTACCGTTGCTTTACCTATAACATTCAGCTCACTCTCAGCTGTCCCCAGTTTTGGCTCTGAAGGCTGGGAGCTGTTACTTTCCCCTTACAGAAAACACTGGATTGTGTTTCATTTTCTAATGACTTTGTGTAAGAACCATTGAATAAAGAAGGAAGTAAGGCTTAAAAGATGGAACAGGAATTCACCCAGTCTTTATTTTGGCCTGTAGTGTCATTTGTCAATTAATTTTCCTTGTATTATAAAAAGTTAGCCTTGATTTCTTATCCTAAATATTTTAACAAACTTTTTAGGGAACTTCTGAGCAATGTAATTTCTTAGTTTCACTTATGTGTGTGTATTGAGGGTATAATTAAAGGAAGTCTTTAATTTTAAAATAGGAGAAAAAAAAAAGGAGAGTAGGGGAATGAGCTTTCAAAAAGAACTCTCATAGATTAAAAGATAATTGTGGCTATTTCAGGCAGGACTTGCACTGGGGCAGCTGTTAAAAACCCCAAATTCTCAGTGTGTCAGTTTGGAACTCAGACCATATCACCCATCAGCAATTGCAGCTCTTATCTTCATTGAGTTAGTGCTGCTTTGGTTAAAGAAAAGCCAGGCAGGCTGTCATGTTCTTGTGATCTGGAGATGAAATCATTTTCCGAAAGAATTACAAAAGTACATTGTGGATTATAATTATACACTGAAACTTACTTTACATTTTTATTCTGTATACAGATTTAAAAAGAAATTAAACATGTGTAGAGGAAAAGCTCAGGAAAGGAAGGAAAGGATCTAGCACAGATTACAGTATATGAAACATATGTTTGGGATAATGCTGATAGGGCTGAAATATGTGGCCTGTGGTAGAGTTCTGTATACAAATGACGTGCTCATTCCTTCTCCACCATACACACACTCTTACCTTTGACATAGTGGGGACTAATGCCAGTGACTAATTAAGAAAGCATGGAAGCAGAATAAGTTTCTGAGATGGTTGATATTATTTAATGCATGTTACAGCTGGGATAGCTGAAGGACAAACTGAAGGTTTGAAGGGAGATGATGTCTTTTATTATACTATATAGTTCAAATAGCTTGAAAAAATAGGCAAACTTTCAAGCCTTGATTTTTTTTTTTTTTTCCCCCTCTCTCAGATCACAGTATTTATAGGAATCTGTCTTGGGAGATTAATGTACAAGGCAGTAGATCTGATAGTCATTCATGTCCCAGCTTTGGTCAGAAACAAATGTTTCCTTTTCAGAGTTTTGTACTAATGTGGTTCTCAGAGGCTGCAAATAAATGGTGTAGCCGAGTACAGACAGCGTATTAAAAATGTCTGAAGAAGAAAAATAGTAGTTGGAGAGAAACTGGCATTCCAGGACAATGGGAACTTTAAATATACACTGCTTTTCCTCAGATTTTCCTGTGAAACCTTTAATAAGCTTGAGCTGAGTCACCTGTGCTTCCTTGGTAGAACATCAATTTCTGCTCTCAGTATTGTCACATCCTGTGAAAGAGTTCCAGGCAACTGCGAAGTTTCTTGTGAGACAGAGGGAAATTCTGTGT
Organism: Lonchura striata; assembly: GCF_050655825.1. Taxonomy (NCBI): domain Eukaryota; kingdom Metazoa; phylum Chordata; class Aves; order Passeriformes; family Estrildidae; genus Lonchura; species Lonchura striata. Next base: position 4,317,522 of record NC_140720.1, on the reverse strand, counting down.
GAGTTTTGTAGTGAAAGTGCTGATTTTCAGAATTGCACTTAGGAATGAACACATAGCTGTGCTTTCAGTGTCATCCATCACACTTAGCTGTAAGGACAGTGCTTTATGTCCCAGATGTGATGCTCCTGTACCCCAGTGAAGAACCCACAGAGGAAATGGAATTAGAAAAGCAACTAGTGAGAGTAAGTGTAATCTGAAGTAATTGATGTGTATCTACTCCTGTGGTAAAGTAGCAGAGTGAATTCTGTGGAATTAGGAGTTGATAGAACCCTGGTTACTGAGAATTTTAGACTTTCTATACTGACAAACACTGAGCCCCAAGAGAACACTGCGTTTGACCTGAAGCCATAGGGAAGACTTCCAAAATGGAATGACAGAACTGGGATTATGGGTGTGTAGTTTGAATAGAAGTGTGTAATATCACATAGTAGAAAACTTAGAGTTTAAGGTTTTAGAATCTAGTAATGTATATGAAGCAAGATAAAAATTTTAGGACAGAAGCTAGTCCTTCCTCTTTACCTTCCTCTTTGCCTTCTTCTCCATAAATTCAAGTAGAATTGTGTACTTAGATTAAAAGGTCCACATTGCGGAGCACAAGTAGTTAGTTATTAGACTAAAAATAGAAGTAATTTAAATAAAAATAATTTAATTATTTAATAATAAAAATAAATTTTAAAGAAAATAATTTTTAAAGCATTTAATAAATTCTTAATTAGACAGTTTATCCTTAAAAAGCCTTATATAAAGAGAAATATGTCTCCAGTTTTAACTTGTTAAAGTACTGTAAAACTCACAATTTATGAGACTGTAATATAAATAAAAACTAATAAACATCTAAATCCAAACAAGAAATACCATCTTGCACATTTAATCCTGACCCTGACCTTAGAAGGAAAAAAAAAAAAAAAAACCAAAAACTCAACAAGGAGTACCACAGCTTTATTCTTGCCACTGCCATCACTCCCTCTTTGTGTTCCCCCATTGGAGGCAGGCAGTGGTTGATAAATTGTTGATGATGCTCTGATAGCTCTTTAGAATGATGCAGGTCACTTCTTAAGGATAAAAATAGAAGGCATGGGTAGGATATGTAGTGATTATATGCCTCAAGCTCAATTTCTCCTCCAAAAGTGTCCATATCACCAGGGCTGTGGGCAGGAGGAGCTGTATTTATCCGTGTGCAGGAGGAGAAAGGGAAGAGCAAGAAGAGGGGCCAGGAAAAGGGACAGAGCATCCTCTGAGTCTGCTCCACCCCCAGGTGACAGCCTGTTGGAGGAAACCAAGTGGGTTTTGTGTTGTGGGTTTGTGTGGGTATTGTCAGAGAGAAACAGAAAGTTTCTAACCAGGCAGAAGCCTGAGAAACTGCTGAGAAGAATGTAAATAAGGTTCTTTATCTCTCTTGTTGCTCACATTGTTCATAGCTAAGTTTTGCTGCTGTACATCATTCACTACACACCAACAGTGTGATGTGTTTTCACATCAGGACCAATAGAGTTGGTCTACACAAAGCTCTGTATAAGAGAGTGATGTATTTTGAAATAAATCAGAGTTCTATTCTCTCACCTTCTAAACAGAGTCTATTCATTCCCGTCCTGCCTCAACAGCGTCAGGTTTGGGGTTTGTCACTCTGTTTGCTCTTTCTCTCAGGTGATCTCTGCTTTGGAGAGCCAGATCCGCAAGCTGAGGGAGGAGCTGATCCAGGCCAACGCTCTGCGGAACCATCAGCTGCTGGACCTGAGCTTCCAGAGGGACGAGGAGAAGCTGAAGGCATCTCGAGACAAGGAGGCAGCACTCAACAGCCTGAAGATGGAGATGGAAAAAGTGATATCAGACCTGAAAAAGAAGCACACGGCAGAGACAGAGGCGGCCTTGAAGAAGGTGAGGGATTCACAAAGAGCAGCTCTGCAGGGCAAAGGGGGAGTGAGCACCCCAAAGGTCAGCTGAGCAAAGTTTCCCTAAGGAAAAATGTTTAGGGATCACATGAGTTGATAAAACAGATGCAGACCATGGGATGCCAGAGTCCCAGCACGAGTGTGGGGTTCTGTGGTGGAAAGCTTTGCTCTGGACACGCTGGGGCTGGGCAGCACCTCCAGCAGGGATGGAAGGTGCCAGGAGGTGCTCAGGAGCCAACAGCACTTTAAAAACACAGGTGATTTCACAGGTAAAGCCAGCCAGGAGCAGGCTGATCTTCCTCTGCTGGAGTGGAGACAGTGGAAAGGGTGGTTCTGCCTAGCCAAGCTTTTTCTCCCTTAAAAAGAGGGTGAGCTCTTAAGGAGGGGAAAACTCAGGCTCAGGGTGCAAGGAAATTGTGTCTGGTTGCTCACAGTGGCTCGTCTAATTTTGTCTGTGGGATACATCAGGTGAGAAAGGACTCTGGTAAGATTTGAAAATAGAAATTAATGTTTCAGATTGATCAAGGCTTCCCTCCCAGTCTGTTCTGTGGGGTCACTGCCCACTGTTTGCTGAGCATCCCTTGGACCCCTGTCTTGAATTCAAGTATTCCCCCCATTAGGAAGGTAAAACATGCAAGTTTTATTTCAAAAGCCAAAAAAACCCTACTTAATATTTATGGTAGACTCTGCGTATGTGTAAGCAGATAGTTGTTGAAGTCTCTTTTATACATTGCATTAAGGCACTAAATCACACATTTTCTTGCAAGGGGATGTGCAGTGGCACAAATTAACAATCTGCATGGAGTGTTTGAGCAGCCTTTGTGCAAGTGACATTTCATTTACCTGCGTCAGGTTCTTGGTCTGTAATTTTAAAGAGCATTCGGAGGATTATGTTGGAAATCAGCCAGCCTGAAGCCATTAAAATGGCTGTGATCAACAATTCAGAATCTTTTCTGAATGTAAGGAAAGCTCTGCTTGGCATAATTATTTAAAGCCAAGGTCACAGAAAGTATTTAAACCTTTGAAATTCATCATTAAAGGATTAATTTTAACTCAGGAAGACATTGTCATTTTTGCTTAAAAATGGAATTTGAATCTCAATTCTTTTCTTTCTTTGATCTTTTTTTACATGTGTAGTATAGCAAAAGAAAAGTTAACTTCTTTACATCCTCAAATTAAAGTTACAAATAATCCTTCATAGGGCAATATCTCTAATAGTCTTGAATTGTCATTTCTGTCAGAAATACTGGTTTTCTTTAATTTGTTGGATTTTTTTCTATTTTTCAAAAAATTTGCTAATTTTAAGCTATATTAACTGCTATTGTATTTTTTTCTTTAACCTACTTCCCTATTTTTACCCTAATCTGAAGAGCACATGTTGAGTAAAAGATAGGCGGGGAAAAGAAAAAAGTATCTCTGTTGAAAAGTCTTTCACAGACATGTGAAAATACCTGGCATTACCTTCAAATCTCCATTCCCCATTCTGTTTCATTTCTGTCTTGCAATTGTAGAACTGTGGAAATTGGCCACAAAATCCGAAATTCGAAGTAGCTTAGAGGGCAAACTCCATTTAAAGCTCAAAAGTAGCAGCTTCAGCTAATTTAGTTCAAATCTTGGTCCTAGTCCACAGAACCTTGATGAAGATGATTTTATCCATCGGGGGGAAAAAGCACCTTAATTGCAGCATGAGCTGTGAAATTTGGTTTTGAAAATATTTTCTACCAGATCTTGTTACCTGGAAATTTAGGGCAATATGAGAGAAAAATTTGTTCTCTAAATTAACTTTTTTTGGTGCCAATTCTGTGAAGATTGCTTAAAAATCCAGTGGGAAGCTGAATTTTGCAGTTTAGGCGTGGGACATGTGACTGGCCAGATTTTCTGAAGGTCACTCCATTCTCAAGTGAGGGATCTCATTCCTCTGTGATCTGCTCTGGGAATAATGTTAATTTCTGTGTGGATTGCTTTGTGTCATTGTGGACTGTTGTTAACGTGAACATGAGGAAATAGAAAAGAAATGATTCATACTTCAATGACAAAGAAACCAGAACTGTAAATGGGTGAAGAAGATCCAGGATTCCTCTGGCATTGCCCTCCTGCTGCTCTGGGGACGAGAAGGAGAAGAGAGAGGAGCAGAGACAGAGGAAGGAAGAGTTTTCATTACAGGCACACTAAATATTTCAATATTTGTTGGTGTTTGTAGACATCTTTTTGATACTTAGGGACACATGATTTACTGAGGTCTTTAATTTTCTGTTGCTTAAAAATCCCATCTTTAAGGCTGGGACATTGTTTATTGTAATGTCAGTTCCTGAGCACTTCGGGGTTCTCAGGACTGGTGTTTGGTGGAGATTCCTGGGACATTGTTAGGATTGTGCACCTTTTTTCCTGCTTTGCTGCTGTAAGATGCAGGGGTTGTTCAGCATTTTCTGTACTTACCTGGTGGAGCTGAGAGAAGTTTTAGGATCATTTTTCTGCAAAGCGTTTCACGCTATTAGGAGGGAATTGTTCCCTATGGGGGTGGTGAGGCACAGAGCAGCTGTGGCTGCCCCTGGATCCCTGGCAGTGCCCAAGGTCAGGCTGGACAGGGCTTGGAGCAACCTGGGATGGTGGAAGTGTCCCTGCTGTGGCAGGGGTGGCACTGGATGGGCTTTAAGGTCCCTTCCAGCCCAAGGCTTGCCGTGATTGTTGGGTTTTTGGGAAACACAGCCCTGGTGCTCTGGCTCCTGCTTTGGGCAGGGCCAGGTGTGCTCCAGGTCGATGGGCAGCCAGGGCCAGGGGAGAGCACAAAGCTCGGAGCAGTTCCAGCTTTGCCAGGAATGGCTGAAGGCAGGAGACAAAGTCTGAGTGTGTGCAGATGTGGGGCTTGGCCGTTTGCAGCCTTCTGTGGGATTTTCTTGGCAGAGGAAATGAGCATTCAGCAAGCACGGCCCGAGCAGAGCGCTGGACAGGCTAACAATGCTCAAAGGAAGCAACCTTGGAACACTGAAAATATCTCATAAAAAAGCTCCCTTTGAGCAGCACACATGAGTAAACTGGAGTGGGACAAGATGATGATGGGTTTTTTTTTCTTCTCTAAATAATTTTCAACATTTAGCTTTTTATTGACTTCTTTTCTATATTTAAATAGATATTTTGACTCATTCTGTTAAAGGTTTATGCAGGTTCCAGGAACATCTAATTCTCTGTCAGTGCTGCTTTTCTTGTGGAGAAGTAATTTACATTTTTGTGTGTTGACTGTACTGAGCACACATGAAATTTGATATTAGGACAAATCTTTAGTCAAAAAAAACCCCAAAAACTGAGTTAAACACTTTATATTTGGGGCTGCTTCTGATGAAAGGAAGCTGTGAAGTGGTTCCCTCTGGAGTGATGGACACCAAAGTGGCATAAAACCTGGCCAGAGCCATGCAGATCCTGCTTGTAGAACTTTAATGATGTTGATGTTAGATGTACTCTGAGATTTCTGTGATTTTAAATCAAATCTGATGTTTACAGTTTTTACCTGGTACAATCACTCCACCTCTATCTGGTGTGAATTCCACATAAAACTCAGATACTCGAGGACCTTAAAATTAAAGTCACTCTGTAAGTGTCCACTTCCTTAATTAGGAATAATTCTTCTATATAACAGTTTTATTGCAATATAATGTTTTTGTAATGGGGCCCTTTTCAAAACTCTTCAGACAGTGTCCTGTAGATGGATACTTATTTTCTGAGCAATTTATTGCATATAATTTGCAAATAAGGTACTGATAATGTGCCCCAGGGAACATTTCAGTCCCTCCTTCAGCATCAGGCTGTGTGATGCTGGATTAATTCCTCACCCAGCACAGCCCTAGAGCAGCCCAGTTGGATGTAGCTCCCTGGGCATATTTTCATGCTGCATAGGCAGGAATATCTGTGATTCACAGTATCTGTTCTGGCACTGTTGCAGATGATGTCACACTGTTCAGCACTGGCAAAGAGATAGAAGATGAAGGGAAGGAATATGACATCTTCTGAGATGAAAGATGCTCCAAGAGATACTTGATTAAAAGTACTGAGTTTCCCCTAAACAGTTACTTCTGCTCCTAAAGTAAAAGCATCTTGTGCCTTCCATGTGTTCCCATTTCTGTGTCCTGTCTCTCCAGCTCTGCTTCTTCTCTGCCAACTCCACATTTCATTAGCACCAAAAATGGTTCCATCTTTGTCCCTAAGACCTTCTGAGAACTGGCTGCATGGAACCTTTGATCTGGCACCTTTCACTTCATTAACTTGGAGACTGAAGCCACAGTTGCAGATAACTTTGTTTGTGGGAGCACTCAGAGGAGCTGTTTTCACACTCACTGCAGTGATTCCCTGGTTATTTACATGGGGGCAAACAGGTCAGCCATAAAAAGTGGATGTGTATTCCTCCCAAGTGTAATGATCTCATTAAATTGTGTCTAATTGTAATGCAGACCTGTTTGTGTCCTCGCTGAATGCAGGCAGGATCCCCACCACGTGTAGATGTACCATTTTCTTAAACTTGTTTTGAGTCTATTGCATCAATTATTTAGCTTAGGCCCCAGCTATGAATAATTTAAAGAGCCCTCCAATTCTTACCAAGAAGAGTTGGATGTTTCCCAAGTCTCTTAATTTTTTTCATTAAAATCCAAGAACTATTGTCTCTGATATTATCTCTGTGTTCCAGAGCAGTAATATTTTTATTGTTTTTGTTTTGTGGAGCCTGTGTACATTAAATTACATTTGGTTCTTGAATGTTTCTGACACAGAGATAGTGATTCAACAACCAATATTAATAAAAATGAGTGCAGTATATTTGGCTTTGTTGAAGAAAATCTAGCAAAACCAGAAATGTGGTGGCAAAAGATCAAGTAAAAGCAAAACATGATGCCAAAATATCAAATAAAAGCAAAACATAACGCCCAAAGATCAAGAAGAAATGTATTTCACGAAGAGGAAATATTTTTAATGTATATTAGCACAAAGAATGCAGATTATTTAATCTGTCTTGATAGCACCTTTCAACAAATCAATTTAAAACCTGTTTCCTCTGTAGTGTGTCCCTTTTTGCACTGCTCCTTTTTATTCCTCCAAAGAAAAAGCGGGATGATGGTGGACCAGGAACATGGTCACAGGAATTGCATCATCCCTCAGGGGAGCCATTTGGAAGAGTCTTCAATCAACAGAGCCAAACATGAAGAAAAAGATGGTAGAATCATCTCAGGGATATTTCACTCAAATAGCACTAAACAGAATTTATGGCACTCTCCCTACTGGAGATGTTTCAAAGCAAGAGCTGCAGTTATTCACACAGTTACTGTACACAGAGTCCTATCTCCCTTAAAAAAATAAAAACTCCAAAAAACCAATCCAGAAAACAAGAAGTCAGATCTCTGCTGATCAGCTGTATTTTTGAGTATGGTTCCAGAGTTAGGAGTTCCAGAAGAAATTGGTTTAACTGTCACTGTGGGGAAAAAAAATGTGCACCCATGAGCAACAGGCTCACTTTTTAATATCTTCATTAATGTCTGCAGGGAGATCAAGCACCATTATTTGCATTCACAAATAGCACCACAGGGTTAAAACTGAAAATGATTGAAGCAGTGCTGTTAAGAAATGAGAACCAGACAAGAGCTAAATGATAAATTATGACAAAATATGGAATTAAAAAGATGGCTTTCAGCAGGGCAAGAACTGATATGATTAAAATTAAAGCTCAATCATGTGGCCCATCTTTCAGCACACTTTACTCATGTCCTGTCATATCAATGATAGCTGGGCAGTTGGGGAAGCTTGCCTGCGTTTTTTAGGGTTTAGTGGGTTTTTAACCAACTGGAATTCATCTAAGTGTCTGTTGAAGAAGCATTCACAGGTGGGGTTTTTTTGTTGTCTCTGTCTCCTCTTCCTTTTTCAAGTGTGTGCCCAAACACTCCTCCCTGCACTGCAGCACCTGGGCACACACTGCCTCTTCTCCCCCCCAGAACTTCCAGGTTTTATCCTTCAGAGTGTTTTCATATGATCAAGACTCACGAAGTCATGGGGATGGTGAATAAGGTGAATGCTGAGGTTTTGCCAGTGGCAGAACAACTGTTTTAATTATTTTTTCAATCATTTCCCGAGCCTTTCTTCACTCTCCAAACAACCTGTAACACACTGACTTTATCTTGTAATACACAATTGCTTATTATTGTAGCTTTGTTAAATAGTTTTTAAAGCCCAGTTGAATCATGACCTCATTCTTTCCCTTTTTCCCCAATACCTTGTGTCTTGGAAAGGCTGATTGCTTGTAGGTCCAGTTTTCTCTAATTCCCAATTTTGCTTATCCTTACATTCCTGGGTACATGATAATATTTGGAAAACATTGGCTGTTTTCCAATGTGGTTCTGGCTGGAATGTGAGATTACTGGTGGGTTTTTTTTATTTTAACAACTCGACCAATTCATTCTTAGATTTGTTGAGAATTGTTGAGTGAGGTCAGTGTTCCTGGGCAGGTGTGACAGGAAGGATTCCCTGCTCCTGGATCCCAGTTCCTGCAGCCATCCCTGCTGGTTCCACTGGGGCTCCCCCGTGGTTTTGGTTGTGCAAAAAACCGTAACTGGCATTTATTCCTTGGAATTAGCAGTAGAAAATCCTCCTGTATCCACGAGCTCCACGTTCTTACTTTGCTTGAAAGTTTCTGGGATGATGCATCCTTTTGCACAAAGACTTTCTCAAGTCCCCCAAAACCCCAAAGTCAGCATCAGCCACTGCAAAAGGTGCCCCATGGAACGTGTCCATCACATCCCTGTTTAGGTCAGCACAATAAAAAACCAGATTTCCAAATAACTTTGTTTGGAAAATATGCTCAGTGATCAGGACCAAACTAATGTAAAACATAGTAATTGTGTATTTAAATACTGGCATGATTTGAAGACATTGTTTACACTCATTTGCTTTTTCTTCATATCATTATAATAGAGAAAAGCTGCAGGTGGCTTTTTTCTTCTTTTTTTTAGAGAAGGAGTGTTTGGGAAATAGGGAAGGGGTAAAACAATGTTATTAGTCCTTCAGAGTCATTAATATGAAGAAAGAAAAGTGCTCCAAAATGACTTGCTTACAGCTGCAGAACATGTCATGGAGTAAAACCCACCTTCATTAAATGGGTGAGAAAGAATTCTAATTGTTTTGAAGTTCTTATGATCAGTCTGTATGTGCTTCATTGTAACGTGATACTAAAGTGCCTCAATTATGATTTGTATATTTTGGTGCCAGAAGGGTTTTTTTCTTATGCTAAATTATTAAGTTCTGTCAGCTGCTGGGCTGTCATATAGAGATACAGTAAATCACATTATATTTTGTCATGGATTACACAGAGCAATAAATTTGGGAACAGAGATCAAAGTAGTTTCACAATCACATCTGAGTGTAGGAGGGGTGTTTAACTTGTAGAAAATCTGATTTAGGTGAAACTGTTGCAGTTCTTGTGTGAATTTGAAATGAATTTGAATGTTTGCTTGAAAATGAATAAGGTACAAATCCCCAAAAGAGTTCTCCTGTATTTAGTTCAGAGGAGTTAATTCTGACCTACAGCTGCAGGACAGAGAACAGATAAATAATTAAACATTGGGAGTGTTAAGAGTCTTGCAATGCCTTATTTATGTTTTTAATTGCTTTGATGATGGAGCAATATATTCCATTTTCTTTTTAATTGGGCCTTTGCTGGACTTGGGAAGTTTCTCCTCGGCTCGGTAACGCGCTCTGGCTGTGGGAAGTTGTCACTCTTTTGGGGAAGCTTTGTTGTATTTAAAATACAAAAAGTAATCCAACATAATCTTGCTAAGGAGCACTGATGGCTTCAGATCACAGATTTGTTGGGAGATATTATTGTATTTTCAGTGTCTGTCTTTCCAGCTGTAGTAGCTTAACTTTTGCTGGGCTCTTGTCCAATGATGTAACTTCAAAATACTGAGTTAACTTCATGATACTGAGTTAATTTAGTGATACCAAGTTAATTCAGGGATACAGAGTTTGTCCTTTGTTCCCACTTTTTCTTCTATTTAATAGCAAAGATTCTGTCTTAAAATTATACATACATAGAATATTTTTTCTACTTATTGTTCTCTTAGTAAATTGTCCTCTTAGTAAATGCGTGTTCTTGCCACAAAACTCAACTTAAAACAGCAACACAAAATCTAAAAACTTCATTCTTAACCCTTTATAATTCTTTCAGGAGCCTTAAAGTGTCTCCTTGGCAAAAATCAAGGTATGTCAATTTATCTGATAAATAATGATTTATCAGTGCCTGAGTCTCAGAAATCTCCAATTTCTGAAAGAATCACGTTTTGTTAAACTCATGTTAAATAATATTTAACCAAGTCAAGTAGCGGATCAGTATCACATCTTGGGACTGTTGCCTTCTATGTGTGGAGGAAGCTTTAGCTTTGACTTGCATCTTCAAAGGTGTTTCACAGCCTGTCCCCTCGAGGTTTTGCTGTGTGTCAGCTCTGTGGGTACCAGAAATGTCTGGTGATTCTTAGTGATTCTGGAAACTTCCTTACATCATAGTGGGGAGAGCCCGAGCTCCTGAGAGGAGTGAAGTGCTTGCATTTCTCAGGGATAAAGGCAGCTTGTCAAAGCTCAAATAATTCCTTGTAGCTGCACATTTTCTTTGTTGAAGCTCTGAAAAAGAACATGCCAGCACTTTTGATATAACGTCTTAAATTCAGTTTAAATAACCATCTTTGTTTGGTTGGACAGAAGAGAAGAAAAGCAGGAAATATTAAAATGGTAATCCAGGAACATGATTTAGAGACTCTAAAGTGGAGAGTGTTGCAATCTCCCCATCTTCACTAGGTTTGCCCCATCTTGAGTGTGGAGCTGTGGGAAGGATTGTGCCATAATATAAAACCTGACCCCAAAGTTGGTGAAATAGGAAGATAATGAGAAATCTCGAGCCCAGCTGCCTGGTGTGATGGATGGCAGATGAGAAGCAGTGACATCTGTGATGATCATTTGAATCTCTTCATCTCTGTCACCACAAAACACCACACTGATTTCACCAATAGTCATCTCACAGATGATTGATGAGAGTAAATCAAACAAAAATCAGCTGTCTTTGCTGTGCTGTCCATATCCCAGCCCTGAGCTTATCACACCCAGCAATCTTTTGGCAAAATGTCCCAGAACAGCTTCAGATTAAACCACGATTCTCTGCCAGCCCTTTGAGTGCCTGATAAACTCAGAATTGTCTTCTGTAAAGGGTAGTTAAAGCATTAAACAATTGCATGTGGCAAAGCCAGGCTGTTAATCTGGTTTTAAATCCTTGTCTTGTATGCAAGGCTGGTATTTTAGGCCAGTTTGAAATAATGTGCCTGGCTGACAGCAATATTGACTGGAAATTGGCATTAGTGGTGCTGGGGAATATTTGGATGCTGAGTAAATCCATTTGATGAAGGTAATAATTGTGTCCTGGTGCAAGGCTGGTGTAACCTGGGCATTGGCCACCCTGCAGCTGGAGTCCCACAAAAGACTTTCTGGGTGAGTTAAAAATGCCTGTATTTAATTCCTCTGCAGAATTTCAGAATTATTGGAAATACTCTGTTGGTTTAAATGAGAAGTCTGGAATTTGGAATTTTCCTAAGGCACAGTTTGCAGAAGCAGTTTCTCAGTGGGCCCCCATTGAGCACAGAACTGCAATGTGCTGCAGAAAGGCAATTCTCTGTGCAGGTACTGTCAAAGTCATTTTTATGCATTCTTGGGTTTTTTCCCAATGAAAAGCACTTCACGCATGAATGAGAGAGTTTTTTTCTCCTAAAGATGTAAGTTTAATAAAAAAAAAAATAAAAGGAAAAGATTTGTAGACCTCCAAAAGTGAAATGTAAAATAGAATATTAATAGGATTTTGGGATTTCTATCATTCATTTTCAAAACCCTTGAAGTCATTTGGTACTTGACTAATTATTCTGTTAACATCATTTTGGGTATTCAACTATTTTTAATGGTCTTTTGGGTGGTTCAGATTACATATTTGAACTGTGTGTGCTATTTTCACTGCTGAACAGAGATCCAGCTTTCATTTTTTTTCTGATTGGTGGGGAGAGCAGGAGAAAGAGCAGAAGTTTGGTGTAGGAAGTCACCCACTGTCAGTGTTAGGGGCACATAAGGAAAATGCATGTTTCAGGCTTTGAGTCCAAATGGAATTTTTATGTACAATCAGATGAACTTTAAAGGTGATCTGCTGATCTCTGAAGTTTAAACAGATATTGTACAGAGAGTTTTAACATACTTAATAACAAAGATTACCACCATTAGCCATTCTGAAGGTCATTTTCTTCTGACATCTATCAAATTACACAATCTTGAATTTTGGTACAAAGCATAATGCTGTCAAACTTAAAATAGAAATATTCCAGAATGTGGAGTGGTGTGTTGTTTTTTGAGGTAAATGGGCCCCATTTACATTAGTTCTTTGATGTTAAATTCCTTGCTGCACATCAGAGAACAGTTGCTTCTTCCCTGGAGCAAGTTTTCTTTCTTCTTCTTTCCCCACCCTTTGATTTTTTTTCTTCCTTTTTATTTTTTCTTTCTTTTTTTTTTTTTTAACTTTGCTTACACTTTTATCTAACTAATTATGGAGGATCAGCTTATGGATGGCCACTTTTAGCTAGTTGCAGGCATTTTGAAAAATGATTCTTTCATAGCTACTACCCTAAACAGAAAAGTTCTTTAATCTGCTGCTTCTTTATTGGTGAATATGGTGTGTATATATATATATATATATATATTAAAAAAACTCTAGTTATGAGAGCTCTTTCCAAAGTTTGAAGATAGAGAAACATGGAATTATTCAGATTGGAAAAGATCAAAAGATCTCTGGGGTCATTGACTCCAACCATAAACCCAACACTGCCAAGCCCATCACTAAATCCTGATTTTTGGGGTTAGAAGGGGCCTTAAAGCCCATCCAGTGCCACCCCTGCCATGGGCAGGGACACTTCCACTGTCCCAGGCTGCTCCCAGCCCCAGTGTCCAGCCTGGCCTTGGGCACTGCCAGGGATCCAGGGGCTGCTCTGGGCACCTGTGCCAGGGCCTGCCCAGCCTGCCAGGGAAGGATTTTACCCCAGTATCTTACACAATGCACAGATCTGTAACGTTTCAAGGCTTCTGAACAGCTTCATTTTTGATAAATATCCAAGACATCCCAAATGCCTCCATGGGTGTTGCTGGAGGGTGGAATTGTCCACGTGGCTGCCAACCCCAGAGTGCAGCTGGAGCAGAGGGACCTGGGGGTGTTCAGGACGTGGAGCTGGGACTGAAAGTTCCTTTTGCTGCCCCTCAAACCTTCAAATAGCTTAGAAATACTTGGTAAGGAGGGCAGGACACGGTGTGCTCTTGTGATGTGGTCCTGTCATAGATCCTGTGCTCTTTTACTGATGCTGTTCTGTTCCATGAAAGGAGAAAGTGAAAGTGGGGCAGTGTTAGAAAAGCATCCATTAATTCAGACATCACATCTGGAGTGCTAATAACTGTTTTAATTTTTACGTGAAATGTTTTGTTGAAGTCGATGCAGTTTTGCTCAGCAACCACAATATGATGCTTTAAGGCTTGTTAAAGAATTACAGTTGGTTTTTAAAACCAATTAACTGCAAAAAGGACATAATCTTTTTAATGCAAAAATCCTCTGTAATATAAAATAACTGCATGTGAAATCATCATAATCAGATAATTTTAGCTAAAATATGTATTAACTGTGTGAAACTAAACAGGAGTTTGTTTTTGAATCAGTGGAATTCCTCTGCTGCTTATCCAATTTAAACCTTTTTCATTATAAAAATGGATATTCCAATTGATATTTCTGACAAGCTTCTGCCAAGTGGGAATTTCAGCAGCCACTTCTCGCACACGGAAAACTGGTTTCATACCATTAACTCTATTTGTAGTGCTGCCCATTGCTATAAAAAGAGCTTGACTTTAATGAACACTGGCTGACCCTCCAAATGTTCACCTTCCACTTGGATTCTTATTCATTATGTTTCTGAAATAGCAGCTAACCTGAAAGGGAGGGAATGCCCTTAAAATAATTCAGAAACAGCTCATGCTTCCTCCAGCACGTGCACCCAGCAGCCAGTTGGAAAAGAAGGAATCCAGGAAACTGCCAGGCCAGTGTGAACCTTCTCATTTATCAAGATAAATGTGATATAAATCCCCCCTGATATTCCCTGTACACACCTCTGTGTGTATTTACTCATTCCTTAAAACAAAAAAGAGTAAAAAGTTGTAGCCGTGCCCCAGGGAAGGTGGTTTATGTCTCCCTTGGTTGCAAAGCAACAGTCTGTATAAAAAGGTACTAAATTAGTTTTAGTTGCAGGTTTTAAGAAAGGAAAAGCTTCATATTTCTGCAGTTAAAAGATGGCAGTGGAAGAGAGGGTGCCCAGGCAGCCCCACGAGTTGGATCTTTCCAGTGCTGTAAATTGTGGTCCCTGCCTTCATCAGAGCTGCTGGTGTGGTTTGTGATGATGCAAGAGCTGCTGGGTGTTACAGACCTCAGGGAAAAGCTGAAGTCAGCAGAAGCCACAGAATTATGGAATGGTTTGGGTTGGAAGGGACCTTAAACATCATCTCATTCCACCTCTTGCTGTGGGCAGGGACACTTCCACTGTCCCAGGCTGCTCCAAGTTCTTCCAGCCTGGCCTTGGGCACTGCCAGGGATCCAGGGGCAGCCACAGCTGCTCTGGGCACCTGTGCCAGGGCCTGCCCACCCTGCCAGGGAACAATTCCTGCCCAGTATCCCATCACCCCCCTCACAGGGACCAATTCCTTCCCAATATCCCATCTAGCCCTGCCCTCCATCAGTGGGAAGCCATTCCCCCTTTTCCTGTTGCTGCATGCCCCTGTGAAAAGTCCCTCTCCAGCCTTCCTGTAAGTCCCTGTTACTGCAGGGACTGTCCATCGTTTTTAGTGCCACAGGGCCAATATAACACTTTTAGACAACCAGAGCCCATGGAGCTGTGCTTCTGCTATTTCCAGGGGAAGCTTTGGGAGCTCGGTACCTCTGCAATTCAGATGCTGCAGATGTTTTGGACTGGAAAAAAAAATGTAAGAATTTATGGTTTGTTGGTGACTGGGAGACAAAAATTATAAATATTTTGCTAACTGGAAGTTGTTAAAGCCATTATAAAATAAAA
This sequence comes from Lonchura striata, assembly GCF_050655825.1. Classification (NCBI taxonomy): domain Eukaryota; kingdom Metazoa; phylum Chordata; class Aves; order Passeriformes; family Estrildidae; genus Lonchura; species Lonchura striata. The sequence goes on along the minus strand of NC_140720.1, from coordinate 4,302,485 downwards.
TGTTGCAATTCCTCTTAAGTAACCTGGTAGGATATCCATTCTTTGCCTTTAGTTAGGAATAAAACAATGAAATTCGGAGTATCTTTCTTTTGGATCACCTCTGTCCTGTCTCTCAGAGGTCAGCCTGATTCTACTCAGTGTGAACAAACAAATTCTAATTTGTTTATGGAACTCATGAGTGGTTATTCATTAGTTATTGGGATTTCTTCTGTGGGTTCAGGAGGTTATAAAGCAGCTTCTCTGAAAGATGAGGACTTTTACCCCAGGCAAGTTGAGCGAGAGCAGCTGTAACGTGATCTGTGCAGCGCCTTGCTGACGAGTCCCTCTCCCTTTCTGGGACTAACAGTAATTTAGGCTATTGCTGTAATTTATTTTTTTACTTCTTTTCTCTAAAGATAAACTGGCAGTTTCAGTCACTTTATGACATGCAGTGGTGGTAAAACTTCATCTGAAACTAGGCTGCAGTACAATGGAACGAGTGTTAACGTGGGTCAGCCCAAGCACAAGGAGAAACAGAGCATGGACAGAGCTCCCTGGGATAACTGGTGCTGTGTCACCACTCCTTTTATTTATGCACCCCCACCATGGGCCCTTACAGTGTTTGTGGTCCCCTTTGAGTGATAAATGGAGAAAAAGTGAAATTTAATTTGTCTGGTGCTCCAGAATTCTTTTTGATGCTGATTCAAGCCAATGCGTATTGCCATTATTTCTGTTTATAACAAAACCAAGTCATAATGTTATCTCAAAAATTATGCACAAATTTGATAATTGGTTTTGATAACTTTTTTAGTAGATTCCTTAGTACCAACAAACAGATGGAGACATCCATATGTTTCATAATTTTGGAATTTGAAGGGATTGAGGATCTGAAATTGCAATTTCATGTAAAGTTTAGGATTACTTTGAACTGGCTGTAATATTCTTACGCTGAGCTGCACCTTACAGAGCTGCCCGGATTGCCAAGGATGATTCCAGCCCTACCATGACGATCCGCAGCTCTAAGCTCCTCGATTTATAGCCCAGGAAAATCAATAAGACTCTTTGCCTGCCTGAAATCCCTGGAGTTTGCAGAAATGGAGCCTGAGCTGGATGCACACAGGGTTCAGAGGCTTTGGGGGCCCCTGTGGGTTTTTTTGGTCCCCCCAAAGAGGGGCTGGAGGGAGCCGGCGCTTGGCGCTGGATGCGGTGCCGTAAAACTAGGGACGACAGATCAAAGGTTTGAGCAGGAGGTCAGATAGATTTTGAAAACTTAATCAGCTTAAATTTGCTTCAGAACTCAGCTGCGTGATATTCTGTCCCCCCTAAGAAAATATTTGTCTTAGACACCTGTCCTCAAGCTTGAGAGCCAAGGAGACGAGAGCGCCGAGCAGTTCACCTGAGGACAGCGTGGTGGGGCTAGGCTGGGCTGGTTTCTGCAGGAAAAGTACAAATCAGGTTTCTCTCCCAAAATGAAATTGCATTTTTTCTTTTTTTTTATTAACATCACTATTATCAAATTATTTCTGAAATAAAATTATTTGAGGGGAAAAAAAAACCTTAAGAGCTGTTTTTCCTGGGGTTATAGAAATATTTGCTGGTTTGATTCTGATATGACCAAGCAGCCTTGTTTTCAGTTTGGTTTTGAGTTGTGAAAAAAAAAACCAGCTGGAGCAAGGAAAGAGCTGTATGTCCATGCTGGTTCAGCTGCATCTTGGGTGGATTTCAGTGTCATTCCCACCTTTCCCTAGGGAGGGGTGAGCAATGGGACAAAGGACAGTTGCAGACACAGAACTGACAGGTGAAGCTGCGTCCCCCGTGTCACATTGCCTGAGACTTTCTCCTCATTCTCCCCTCTCTGTTCAGAATAAATTCATCCTGATAAATTCATTTCTCCTGCCCCACAAACACACACACACAGACACACACACACTCTCTCATTCTCTCCTTTTTTTTTTTTCTTTTTTTTTAATCCGCAGTACTCTTTATGTTTTTCTAATAATTGGCAGCAGAGGTACAATTTCTCCCCTCTTTCAAGTGATGAATAGTTGGCCCGAGATCAAAGGCCAGCCCTGGCGGTTTTTTGGCTGCCACAGAAGGGCGTTGGGGCTGGCGCGGGGCCGGCGCTCGGTGCTAGGCATGTGGAGGAGGTGCCAGGCCCAGGCCCGGTGGCAAAGTGTCTGTGCACGTCCTGTGGCTGGGCTAACGAGGCTCTTTTCTCTGTGTTCCAGGCCAACAGGAGGCTGAAGCAGGCAGAGGAGGAGTTCAGCCAGAAACTGGCCAAGTCCACGCAGGTAGGTGGCCAGCAGACAGGGAGCCCAGGTGAACCTGTTCCACTTGGGAACTTGATGGAAAGTTGAGTTACTGCTGGTCTTGACAACCAAGAGAAGTCATATCCCGTTGCTAAATCAAACATCCAGTGTCTTCTTGCAGATTTTAGCTATAAAACTACAGAGCGCTAAGCTGGAAAATAGAGGTGGGTGTTTTGAGTTCTGAATTTCATCTTTTTCATCTCCGTTGTCATCTCCCAGAGGACCGAGTCCTCCTTCAGGCAGTGAGAAGGAAGGTGAGGTGCTCTATCAGCCAGCACATCTCACAAAATCAGGAGCCATTGCACAGCCAGGACTTGCATTTCATGTTAAAGGTGGTGGCACCCAAGGTTTTTTCACCTTTATCATTGATCCCCACCAGTTCTGCATTTCTGCCCAAAACAGTACCTTGAGGAATGTCAGTGTCCTGGAGGCAGACTGGTTTTGACTTGAGTTTTTGGTCTTCAGAGAACTCAAAAGATGAAAATAAGTGTTGAATTTACAAACATGCTTAAAAATAGGCTGGATAATTTTTACATACTTCAGTTTTCACTTTGACTGACAGGTAGTACTGAAGTGTGAAAAATGATGGAGATGCAGCCAGGAGTTAAGCTTTTAATAAGAAGAAAATTGCCACAAGGATTTATGTGGAGGTGTCATTCTCCTCATTGCTCCCAGCCACAGCAGAATGTCTGCCTTGCACTGCAAAGTGAATTTGCAGCCAATAGTCCAATAATAGTCTTTTAAAATCAATAAAAAACACTACAAAGAAGGGCTTAGCAGCCTCTAGACAGAAATGATCAGTGAGACAATAACAAGAAACTGCAAACTTTACTGTTTTACCAGCACTTCAAAATATTTAAAACCCTTGATTTCAGCTTTTCAGCTCCTTTGAGTCTTATTCTCTGTAACATTTGTCAAGAATTGTGACTCAGTTTTGGTGACATTTATTGTCACTTTTTCACACTTCTTTATCAGAATCATTGGTAAATATGCCTTATGTTCTATTTCGAAAATCTAACCTGTATTTTTACACATTTATTTGCATACAGTGAGATTGTAAAGTCTCTGTCCCTGGAGATACTTAAAACCTGACTGGGCTGATCCTGAACACCCAGCTCTGGGTGATACTTTTTTTAACTGGTCCATTCCACCCTCACCAATTCCATGATTCTGTGGTAAATAGAGATAATGTTCTCTTTCCTAAATACCTTTCCAGTAATTTTAAATTAGTAATTTAGTAATTTTTGAGAGCCTTATTTATAAAAAAAAAGAAAGATACAACAAAAAAACCCTCTTTTTTTAATCTTTCCATCTAAACCTGAAAAGCAGGAAATGGTTAAAGCTCAAATGTCAGACCTGAAGGAAATGCCCCTTCCATTGCTACCTCTATTTTACCTTTTGTCATTGTCACCCACATTTGAGTAGAATCAAGGCAGCCTCTCCATGCCAAACACAATCCAATGTCAATACAAAAATGGTTCTTGGTCCATTTTTTAAAGACAGTTAGAATAATTGAAGCATTTCTGAATTTTTAAGCAAGGGATGAGGGAAATTGCTTTAATTGTTGCAGCAGAAACACGTAGGTAGGGCAAGGTAAGAACTTTTTAACCTAAATTTTATAATAAATTTTGTCAGACTGACAACATTTATTATGTCATATAATATTTATTGGTCTGCAGAACAGTCTTAAGATTTGGGGACATGTTTTAAATTAAGGTGGCTTTGCTGGAGCTGGGGCATTTTACTGGTGAGAGCTGGACCCGGTTCCTCAGCACTTTCTGGGCAGACACAAGACATCCATCATCTGTCAGGGCTGTTTGGCTCAATAAAACAGTTCCACCCTGATGTCTGAATTTCTTTATTTGTATGGGTTTAAATCAAATCCCCCAAGTTACTTGGACATGCTTGGCTTTGGGGCTTTTTTGTAGCTCACTGTTAATAATTGGTCGATTGCAACTTTTCTTGTGGTCGCCTTGCTGACAGCATCCGTCCAATCTTTCTCTCTGTGGCCTCTTGGAACATTCACTTTTAACACCCACACAGAGAAGATATTTCAAGAAATGTCCTCTGAAGTTTATACAAAGTAAATAGAAATTTTTGCTCTGAAAAGTACTGAACAAAGCAGATCTTTCTTCATCAATTCCTGCTGAAATGTCCTTGCTTGGATTTCAGAACTCCTGTGCTAGACCAGGGTCTCAACCCAGTAAAAGCTTTAAATCTCAGGTTTGTGTTATACTGAGGAGTTTGCTGCTTTGTTTTATTTTTAAAATGACAAAATGGAACATACTCTAAATGCTGTAGTTTTGCATGGCTTCAAGTTGTTACCTTAATAATTTATATAATCCATTGCTTTCTTCTGCTTTCTCCTGTGCATTACACACCTGATAAAACCACATTTCTGCAAATTGTGTGTCTTCTAAACAACTACCTGAACTGCAAATCTGGAGACACTGCTTAATCCTGGCTAAAGAGTTGCACCCTATCCACATAATCTCTAAATTTTGGCATATTGGTCTCAAAAACCCTTCTTTTTGATGGGTATTATCTTTTGAAATATGCATTTCTTTTTTGAAAAGCAATACAGAAATACAAAGGTAGGTTTTACACATAATCTGGGTTACTTCCTGGGCTTTTCAGGTAGGTAAAGAGAAATAAATTTACTACACAGTTTTAATTAGGCTTTTTCCCCTTTCTCAGTGATTTTAATACCTTCATTTGTAGTACAGTTCTTCTTACACTAGTCCTGGCCTATTATTAGGGGTTTTTAACTCGATTTTTTTTCCCTAAATAACCATGTAATTAATATAGATAAATGTTTTTCTGCCAGTGAGGAGGCCTGGCAAAGTCTAAGCACTCTGGTAGTCTCTCCCTCAACTGCCTGTGTGCTAAAGTGCTTTTAGAATTATTCTATAATATGCTGCTACAGCAGCTTAACCTTAAGCTTGAATATATACATTAAAGTCAGTGACTCTCCCACATGTTTAAGTGCTTTGCTGGGTGATGACATGTCAGTATAAAATTCTGTAAATATGCCTAAAAGATCAGGGTTAGTTATGACTTTCCCCAGTGATGAAAAAGGTAAAACAAATACAATTCAACAGATGACAAGTGAATCACCTAAAAGGTCTGGATGAAGGTCCTGGATGTGGAGTCAGGTCCTCACTGTATTGCTCAGCAAAATCTGCTGCTTTCAGCAGCTCAGAAATGTCACTGTCAGGTTTAAATTTCATTCCAGTGTGTGAATGTGGGCGTTTTTCTTCTCAGCAGTATCAAGGTGCAAAGTATCCCCCTGGAAAAGGAGCAGCACCATCCCAATGTAAACTCACACTCCAGCTTCCAGAGCGCTGCGAGACAGGGAACAGGCTCCAGTTTGAAGATCACAGATGTGCTTTGTTCTCATGAGTAAATATTTTGGAATGTCACCGTGGAAAACACTTCCAAATATTTTGTGTGCAGCGATTCTTGTCATTGACAGCCTTGCTCTATTCCTTTCCTCTGCGTGGACTTTCGTGCCCTGCCAGTGTGCAGCGTGCGAATCTCAAACATCCAGCTCGCACAGCAGAGCTTGCCATTGCCGTGTTTCTATTAAAAAAATGCAAAATACATGTCTTTTACTGAGGGGACCTTCAACATGCTGCTTTCTTTTCAGGAGATAGCTGAACTGAAGGCAACCATTTCCTTCCTGACAGAGGAGAACAGCCGGCAGCAGCTTGTGGTGGAGCAGCGGCTCCAGGAAGCTGCAGAGAAGATGGAAGATGAGAAGCAGCAGCTGAAGACAGATAATGACAGAGCAATCAAGGTAATCTGGGGATTTCAGTGGCTGATGCTGCTGCCTGGGTGAGGGTAATTAAAAGTTCTGAATGCAGGGACGGTTCCTGTTCACACAGATCACCCAGACGTCCCCAGACCTTGCCTTTGATGGAGCTGATGAGTCAGGCTCCTTTCCTCTAGCTGAGCTGCAGAAAACACCTGGATTTGGCAAATCTCATCCATCCATGTCCATCAAATACCTGAATCTTTCCTGTTCTTTTGCTTTTTGTACCGGCCCTGATGTTTTTGTGTATTTTCAGCACCTTTATGCTGTGCTTTGAGGGCTTAGAGAGGAAAGGTGGAAAATAGGAGAGTGAGGCAGCAGTGTGGCCTGGGCTGCAGCCTGGTTTTCACAAACCTTCCCAACTTTTATGTGTAAGGCTGCATTGAAGGACAGTTTGTCCATAGTTTCCACTGAAAAATACAAGCAAAGTCTGTGCTGAATGTTAAAAGATAAAGTTTGTTATCTGTAGTTTTATACATATTTTATCGTATTTTTTCAGATATATTTTGCATCAGAATTCCATTCTTTGGCCTTTCTCATTGTTTTAAGGGACTGAATAGCCACATTGTGTTCTTGCTGCTTTGACACCTTCACTCAAAGTGGCTGCACAGAATCCCACCTGTACAAGTGAGCAGAATTGGCTTTTAAATATTTTTTCTTCTCAGAGTAGTAAAGAGCAATGGGAAAATTTTGAAACTATCATCTGCTCTGTTTGACAACAAAAATGGCTCATGAGAAGTTGTATAGAAGAATGAAATTATTTTTCTTTTCCTTTGTAAAGACATTCAATCATACCAAAGAATTACATTATTAAATGGAAAAACTAATGGAAAAATCAACTCCTACAGTTTACATAATTTTTTTCGTGCCTGAAAGATATCGTGGAAGTTTTTAAATGCTGGAAATCCATTGGATTATGGTGCAGTTAATGCTGTCCTCTATACTGGAATGACTTGCATTAGGTTGTCATTACTGTCTCATCATCTGCAGAGTGGCTATTGCTTTTCTTTCATCAGTTTTTAATAGTCATTATTTTTTCTTAAGGAAAATGTCTGCCTTTATTTGTGTGCTTGTTGAGGAAAAGAATTCTCCTTCTGATCATTCTGTGAAAGGTGTAACTGTAAAAATGCTGGCTTTAATCTGTTATGCAGGTAGAACCACCACAGGTAGGTTATTTTATCACCAGGCTCTGCAGAGGGAACACAGGTAAATCACATTATTTTCAGGTGCAGGTGAAGTTTTACCACTTAGGAACGTGGACTGTTTGCAGTTCACTTTTCCAGCGGCCACCAAGATCTGCAGAAACCCCGTGACAGTGGAATCATCTTCCACAGCATCAGAAATACTCTGTAATTCAAGTTGTCATGTGCCTTCTTGAGTTACATGTTGGAAAAGGATGGTTTCGACTCTTAAGCAGAATTTTTCCTCTAGTGCAAACTCTACTCTTGAATTTCTGGATTCTCTTAAGTTACACGCAGTGGAATAATTCAGCTGTTGGCAACTCCAGTTTTTGAACAGTAATGATTATAGGTGGGATGAAACCCTTCTGCATGTAAATCTGTTATAAACTTCATTTTGATGTTATTACTTCACAATGTAATGAAATCCATAAAAACCACAGGGAAATTCTGCACAGGATTTCTGAGCAGTGTCCCAGGGACTTTTTAGCACTGGTGCTGGAAGTATGTTTTAAAAGATTTTGTCAACTTGGAGAAGAAATTGGAGGAGCTGTTTTGCTTGGAGTTCTTGAATTTTGTTTAGTATCATTAATACTGTATTAAAAAAAAAATAATCTTCCTTTGAAACCACTGATTTAATGGAAATTTATTGAAATCCAGATACCCAAGCAGAAAATTCCTAGGCAGCTAAAATGCTGTGTATACTTCTGGAAACAGAAAAAGGTGGTTTTAATATTTGATCACTTTGTATTTTTAAGAACCACACATACTTCTAGGCAAGCATATGCAGAAATACTTTGCTTTTTATTAGCCTGGGGCAAAAAATAAAAAAGGGTTTTGGTGAAAATGGAATCCTGGATGTCCTGGAGATGGGGAACAACATCTAACCTGGGGTAAGCTGAAGACCTTGAGGGATGATTAAAGAAACATCCTACAAACAAAGCAATTCTTAATATAATGCAAGCCTTTGAGGAGACTCAGTATACTAAAAGCTATTGAAAATACTATCATTAAAAAACAGCCTTTGCTAAATATAACATTGATTTAAACTAACATTGAGGAACAGATTGCAATTTCCTCTATTGGTATTGGGTGGCTTCCTGTAAGACCTTCCAATTATTATTTCCTTTCAAAGAGAGAAATACATTTTTACAGAAACCAACTGGCTCTCAGAGAAGTTTTGGATTTAGGCAGTAAAGTGATATCCAGATGTGGATGCCATAATACATGATTTTGATGTTAATTCAAATTCCTGACTCTCTTTGCTAGTAAAAGAATCCTGATTTGTTATTATTGCACAACTGCATCCATCTCCTTCAACTCAATATTTTTTAAGGTAGTATCTTAAATATTAGTCAAGAAGAATAAATGAAACTTTCAAGAACATTCTGCTTCTTTTGACAACCTAAAAGCCCAATTTGAACAAGGCTTTTTGCCTTCAGTTTGGGTCAGTTTGAGACAAATGCTTGAAGGCCTTGGCACTCTGTGTTAGGTCTGGCCTAGGGGGCAAGCCAGACTTGTCATCACTCATAAAATCAGGACAAAGCTTTGGTTGTCACGTTCCTCTGTTGTGGCTCCCAGGTGACACCTCTGGGTGCCACAGAGCATTTATATTTATATTAAATTTTTAAAATTATGTTTCTTCAATCCTCGTAGTGATCTACCCACAGCAGCCTGGAGCTTGATAATTCCAACAGTCAGAGCATTTACCAAACTTCTCTGCTGCTTTTGGTTACTGGACTGGGCAGAAGAAGAAGTTGGTGGCATCATAAAGATGCCTTGGGGTTATTTATGAAATCCCAGCCTTGGTTGTTTAGGCTTAGTTGTTCAGTTTTTTATGAAATCCTTTTGGATCCTGGGATTGAAAGTACAAAACATTTCCTGGGATTGGAACTGCAAAACATGTTCAGAGCATTTTAATGCTGAAGTTGATGGCCAAGTGGGGACTCCACATCAAAAAGTAGATTCTGGAAAGAAATGGATGATGGAGAGCATACAGTGACAAACCCACAACAGAAAAGGGGAAAATGCTGCTTTTTTTGCCAGACGAACCACAATTGTTGTTTGATTCCTGTCACAGATTCTAGGAGTCTGTTAAATCCCTGAATTAACACCAAAATTTCATTAGCAAAGCATGGTTGGAAGATGACATATTTCAACACTTTGTATGCCAGCCAGCTTATGATCAGATTAATTCTGTTAATAAATAAGACTTAAAAGATTTCTAGGAAAGAATGGCCTATAATAATGTTCCCCTTTATGTGAAAAATTTTGAAACAGTTGTTTTTCTTTGTTATTTTAAAAATGTTGAGGGCAGGGGGAGAAGTGTTTTATAGACATAGCAGAACAAAGGGGAAAATTTTGGGGTTTAAATTGTCTGGGCCTTTGTGGGCATTGAATATTCTTGACATCCTATATTTGTTAAGTCCTGCTGAATCTTGGAGCCAAAGGATCTTTTCCTCTGCAAAGTACTGAGAGTTTTATCAACACAGTGAATTTCCTCCATGCAACTGTAGAAATTATCAGATTTCTCTATCAAAAACCTGTGTTTTCAAAAATTTGATGCACAAGCTAATTTTACTTGTAGCTCTATTTCATCATCAGCCATGTTTATTAGCAAATTCCACTGGTAACTACAAATAATATTTATTCTTTATTAAAAGGAAAAGCACATTAGGTCTCTGGGAACATTAACTGAGTGACTGCAGCCCTGCAGAGGTATTCAGTTTTTTGTCCTCAAAACACCTTTTGGAACCCCAGCATTGCACTCTGCCAGAGCCAGGGCTGGAGTTGGTAATAAATAAATAATTCTAGTTTATTGGTATAAAAGTCCCAAGCAAGGGTAAATCTAAGTGGTTTAAATGCCGTTAATTAGTGCTTATTAAGGGATGAGAAGCATCTGAGAGCACCCAAGCTAAGCTGCCCTGATGTGGAGAAGAAGCATTTTTAGTCCTGTTTTAAAAGGGAGACAGGAGGGCAAAGCCTTGGCTTCACCCAAGGGTTGTGGCAAAGGTGGAAATGAAGGCTGTGATCTCGTGTAAGTGACAGCACAGGGGACATTGATTAGGGGAGAAAAGCTCTGAAAGCTTAGGGTAAACTCTACATGAAAATCTAAAACTCAGGGTAAAGGCATATATTGTGTCAAGGGCTTTTTGGATAGGGAGTCTTGACTTGCTTTATTCCCCAGGGTACACTGAGGTGGCAGAATTAACTGCTACAACCCCAGCTACTAGCTCAGGATAAATTTTGTCAACAGCCCCACATTATGGATAAGATTTTTAAGATATTTTGGTGCGTTTTCTGTTTTAACTTGGATGAAGGGGCTTTTTTGCTTTTTCGGTTGTTTGGTTTTTTGGGGCTTTTGTTGTTGTAGTTTTGTTTTGTTGTTGAGTTTTTGGGGATTTTTTTGGGGGGGGGGTTGGGGTTTTTATTTTTTGTTTCTTTTTTTTTTTTTTTAGCCATCAGTGCCTGTAGAAAGGTCAACATTTCAGTGTTGGCAGTGGCTCATGTCTTGTAAGACATGTGGTCAGAACATGCCCCACTGTTGGTGGTTCTGTGGCCACAGCTGTGCCAGACGCTGTCAGTCACTGCGGAGCCTCGGAGATGTGCGTGTCACAAAGTTCTCCAGAGGCACTTCTAATCCTTCTAATTGCCTTTGTGCCCAAACAATACCATGATAAACCATTTGGCATGGTGAAAGAAAGGCTTGTAAGGGACCATCTTGATGTTAAATACGTGGAGTGCTTTTTCATGGATCTTTATTTCTTTGTCGCTGACTTTAGCCTGTAATAACATTCATAACTCTGCAGTGTCTTTTATTAGCAGGGAATTACAAGGTACCAGCACTGGTGCTTTAGCATTGGAAGGCAGACCTTAAAATTTACCAGGCAAATGACTTTATCTTGCTCATAACTTCCTATATTCTGTTTGATCAGCAGGGAAGTCACATCTCTCCAAAATAATAGGTAAATTAAATCTGCAGGTCTTTTATGGCTTTGCTTTCTCTGTTTCATGGGGTCCAAACTCTGAGGCACCTGTTTATCACAGTCTTTGTTGATGTAAATGGTAGTTTCACCCAAATTCTGTCTGATAGAGAAATGAGGGTTTAGTCCTGAGGTTTTCAACTCTTGCTTCAGCTCTGTCTCTTGATTCCATTACCTGGTTATCTTTAAAAGCCTGTATCGACTCATTCCTTATAAATGATAATTAAAATAGGCTGACTTTCATTTAGGCTTAGATAGTTATTGATCACAGCTGAAATTCTGATTTTAAAAACTCTTCCTTTCAAAAGCATCTCTCTTTTTCTGCTGCCACAGAAATTATTTCACTGTCTGAAGCATAGTACCTTCTCTTCAAAATTACAGGGTTTCAGATGTTTGGCCAGCCAGGCAATCCGAGTGGCTGAGCATCTGTAAGTACTTTATAATATCTTTGACATGCTTTGTGAGGCAAAGAATTGAGTCATCTTTTTTTTTTCCTGCAGCAAACTTTGCACTCTGGCATTTTTCTTGACTTTTCATGTCTCAACACATTGAAGAACTTACCATGGCCAACAGCAAAATCAGACTTACAAGTTTTATAAAAGACTAGAGCTAGTGCCTGCATTTTCCTCTGAACTGCAGTCCAGATTTATCTGACAGGTTTAAAAGTTGGTATTTTTACTTTTTCCTACATTATCATTGTTATCTTCAATGTTTTATTTTCCCTCCAGAAGGCACTTTGCTGCATGAGGTCCTTTTTATTCCTTGTTAGCCCCAGAAGGGATGCCACCTGTCTCCAAATTATGCAGTTAAAGATTCTATAAATGCAGAATAAAATATAAAGTCATATAAAGCTAAATTGTCTTGATTTTAATAATGTGAGCTACACTAATATTGCACTGGAAAAAGAGGGAAAAAAATTCAAACCAGCCATAAAATTTATTGCTTTTAATTGACAAGACAAGAGTAATAACACTGAGAGGGGTCCTGGGTAATTAAAAAGGTGCAGACAAAACACTCTTATTATTGGTAGGTGTTAAGTAATAGTGATAGAAGCCCAAACAGTTTGTAAAGAAGGCCAAACAAGGTTTAGAACTGTGTTATAAGAAAATCGAAATCAGCTTTTTTAAGGCTGCAGTGATGCCCAGAGTTTACTGCTGCATTTCAAAGGCATTTTTCTCTCCAGAGAGCAGAAGGAGAAAGTGGTGCTTAAAAAAGACAGAGCTGAGGAGATACCCAGGAGTTAGGAGGCAGAATGCCCAGGAGGAAGAGCCTGTGCTCCAAGGTCTGGGACTTTACTGGAGAGGGGGGAAAAAAAAAAAAAAGATAAAGATAAAAACAAGTGTCTAATGCCGTCCAAAGACGGGGCATCTGTAAAACAGTCTGTGCACAGGGCTGTGTAGGCTTTCCAAGGGCTGTGCTTTGTTCCAGTTCCAGTGAGTTCCTGGAACGCAGCCTCCTTCCCTGCTCCTGGAACAGCCGTGACTGCGGGGAAGGAGGCCGAGGAGCTGGGGACACAATCTGTGCACCGCGGGCTCCACCGGCCAAGGCTGCGGGGAAGCCACGTCCTCAAGGCCTGCCACAGCAAGGCCAGGTGAGGCTTTGGCAAGCAGGGCTTTGGGGATGTGGGCCTGCTGGGCTACCAGCTCCTCTGTGCCCTGAGAGATCTCTCTCACAGCCCAGCTCGTCCCAGGGGCGAGCTGGAGCAGCACCAGGTCGCCCTGGCTGATGCTGATGCCACTGTGCCTACACCACTTCCAGCATTTGTGTCCACATCCTATTTTTATTTTTTTTCTTTTGCAGAGCTGTATGTTCTGCTGTAGGTTGCTTTTGATTTTGTGCTAATCGTGGTGCTGGCTGCTCCGGGGATATCAGCAGGAGAGAGTCGCTGAGGATTTCAGCTTTGTGCATTAAAATGCTGCTGCCAAAATGAGTGTTGACTTAAGAAATCTTCAGATTCCACTTAGAATTTTCTGCTGGCTCTCCAGCTTTGTATGTAACTGAAACTCAAGAAGATCAAATATCAAGAGTGTTTTTTAAAAAATTACTGGCTAACACTTTTGAATGGCACATCACAGGGAAATAGAAATATCTTTGTTAAACTTCACCATTTTCATAATAGTTGGGCTTTTCTTAATTTTAACAAGAGAAACCTGGAGAATCTGATACCTGTGCGTGGTAACTATTTACCAATATTTAAAGGCAGGGTAGGAGAAGAATCAAGTGGTCAGTAGCACTTTTTGAAAGGCATTGCCTTAATTTTCTATAAGTGGAATGTTTTTTCCATCCAAAATGAAAACACTATTGTTTTGTTAGCATTAAAAGATTATTTACAAAGAGCTACGAAAGGAAAGCAGCCAAAGCTGCCATATTCCTGCCACTTTCTTGCGTCAGCAGAGTTGAGAATAAAAGAACTTTCCAAGTTACAGTGCTGCACTTGAAAAGGGAGAAAAGTCCGCGGCGACTTTTATCTGTGTGTTCAGCAGATCAGATGGCAAACTCACCCCAGAGCCGAGCAGGGGAGCAGCTCCTGCCTTTCCCTGGAGCCCAGTGGTGTGAAACAGCACCAGGTACGACATCAAAAGCTCCAAATAAAAGCATAAAGTTTGGGGTTTTTCTAAACACCTGTCTAATTAGCTCAGCTCGGTGTTTGCCAGCTCTAGCTCTGACTTTCTCACAGTTGTGTGCTCACAGTTTGTTCATCTCAGAGATTTGGGTAAGAGGTTAAACCTACAAACACTGTCACCAAACCTGACCCGTCGGCTCCTCGGCACAAACCTATCCCATTTCCTCAGCATCAATTGCCCCATTGTGCCCAGCTAGGAAAGGTGAGGTGGAGCTGTTTGCCAGCTTTTTCTAGAGGGACGAGATGATTTGAACTGAATGTTATTATCAGCCAGTCCTTGTGGTTTGACGTGGATTCAGAGTGAAGCTGCTCATCCGCTTGGAGAACGCGTAGGCACTAATGGAATAACCTCAGCGAGTTTTCAGATGCCTCCATCCTCAGGGAAATTGGTTTGATTTGCCCTTCAGTGGAAATTTTGTGTACTGTTGGCAGACAAAATAGCACTGGAGTCCAGAAGCAAGAAAAAGTCTATTCTGTGTGTTGTACTCTGCTCCTTTTCCCACTAAAATTTCTGCAGTGGCTATTTTCTGTTTGTACATCTCGTTGCCTTTCAGCCCAAGCAACTTGCCTCTGTGTTCATACAGCACACATGGATATAATAAGATGGAAAACTAGATTAGTTTTATTGAAAATATACTTTATTCCTTGAGCCTGTTGCATCTGGATATGCCTTTTGTGTCCATCCTCCATCCTGCATTGCAGAGTGGGATGCCTTTCCTGGGAGCAGTTTATTGTTGCTGATTCTTGCAGCATCATGTCTTGATTCACTGATGAACAGGATCTTAAACAGTAAATACTTGATTTGTTGACCCTTGAAAATATACATGAGGAAGACTGAGGGCTTGAAGCTTATGGAAAAGACTGTGAATGTCAAGGCTGAAGCTTTTTCTGAAGTGTTTCTGTGCAGGCATCTGTAGTTTTGTATCTTTGGCCTCTTCAGGAAGCCTGACTGATTTATGGGGCAAAGAGAGTTCACCTGTTTTCTTCTTCAGGGGTCTATCAATGAAATTTATTCTCAGGAAACAGAAGTAAGTGTTGCCTACAGGATAAAATCTAGGACTTTAAATGAATTTCTTGGCAGCATCCCCTCCAAAACTGCCAGATAACAGAGGCATGGAAGAGCAGTAAAGCAGGGATGAGACAACCAAAACCTTCCTACTCCAAGTAAGGAGGACACTTAATCACTTTTTAACTTCTTCTGTTACTAAAACTGCCTCTGCTTAGTTTTAGTTTAAGCCTTCACTGCAATAACTTCAATTAAATCAACATGTTTTAATAATTGTGAAACCAAATTCCTCAGCACTGATGCACCTTCATGTACAAATCTAATTCCTGATACACCTCAAAGATTGACCTGCAGTGGGGTTGGAACTGCTTCAGTGATTCTCTTTTCTCTGCTTCTCTCACAGCTTCTCTCAGGAGAAATCCTGAGAAAGCCAAGTGTGTCTCTGTTCAGAGGGTACATAAATGCCACATTTCACTGGCCTGGACAACCAACTGTGAGACCCAAATTTGTATTTCCAATGTTGAATTTGTCTCCTTTGTTTGGCACCTCCAGAAAATAAATCAACAGTGAAAAACCCAGATTGCCAATTATGAAGAGTTCATTAAGATTTGCTGAAGTTCAAAGCAAAAACACCAGTTCCTCACAGGTCAGGGCAGCTCTTCTAATGGTTCCTGCTTTGCCTCCAGCAGCAGCTCATCCCCAGAACCTGTTTATTTTTCTGCCAGGGCTGTTGGCAGGTGAATAGTCACATCAGATCACCTCACTTGTATTTTATGCTGGAAACCCATGCCCTGGATATGCCATTTTCCTGGCCCAGCATTGCATGAGATCATGGATTTCAAACCAGGCCATGCTGGCCATGGAAGACAAAACATGCAATGCCCTGTTCACTTCCCTCTTGAGATTTGCCAGGAAGTCCCAGTTCAGTTTTGCCCTGGGGTTCAGATCATCCCAAAGGAGTAAAGCCTGGTGTGGGGAGGAAGGAGAGCATCACTCATCGTGTCCTGAAAACAGATCATTTGTAATACAAAAAGGAGTGGATGCAAGTTCTTCTAGAACCAGACCAGGCGAAAACAAACCAGTCCTTTTGCTAGGGAAATAATTAGTTGGGACATGGCAGCACTAAAGCTTCATGCAGATATCCTGTGCTTTAGGAAAACACATCATTTGTGCACTTGCCAGGAAGGTCAGACTCACAGAATCATTCAGGCTGGAAAGGACCTCTGAGATCCCTGAGTCCATCCAGGCTCCTGAGAGTCGCTGTCTCAGCAGCACGACATTTTCATTTCAATGGAAGGTTGTGCTATCTCTCTTTCCAACTAAAATTGTTGAAAACACATTAAACCTGAAGTGCTGTAATGTTTTCCTTTCCATTTTTTATGAGTGCCCAGGAACTGCCATGGGCTCCCAGCTGTGGTGCCATGGACCTCCTTGGCTTTTTCATTCCTGCTGCCAGCCTGTCTCCCTTACCTGCACCCACCTTTCCACAGCAGGATCCCACCTGGAGGAGACCCAGGAAGAGGATGTGCTCACTCAAGGAGGGATGATGCCCACAAGGAGTGTCCAACCCCCTGCACCCACAGCAGGAGCCCCGGGTGCTCTCCCTGCTCTGCTCTCTGCCAGCTTTGTTATGTAAGCAAGGGTAAAAGTACAAACAAGAACACTGAACATGAAAAGTGAGTTTGTTTGCTTACTGAGAAGCCTGGCAGGAGCAGAATGGAGCTGTATAAATAAAAATTCAGGCTGAAAAATGTTAGGTACCTGCAGGAACACCTGCACCACTAAACCAAAGCAGGACTCTGCAGGCAGCTGGAAGGAGAAATGCAGGGTGGGTATTGACACTCACTGGCTCCAGAAAATAACTCCATGTGCTGTATTTAAATTCCCCTTGCTTTTGTTTCTACTGTCAATATCATTCATGTCCTTTCCAGTTTTGCACTTGTAATTCAGCAAGGCAGAACAGCAATTACTGAAGACTGTTTAACCATTTGGGTATTATCAGTGGATTTTAATTGTCTGCCTGGAAACACCTTTGACCACAGCCCTGCTCTGAACTCCAAGGAACTCCTACCTGATGTATTATTTTCTTCCTGCTACCAGAATAACACATCACTTTTACTCAATGTTTGTGTCTATTCATAACCATTGTATGGAAATGTGTGTTTGCAAATGAAGTTTGGTGTTGCTGAGCACTCATTTGTGTTTCTAACTCAGCCTTGTCCCTTCTCCATCTGAGCAGAGGCCAAGCTCATTCATGCTTCCTTATCAGATCCTGAACTAGACTGAGCTTTATGAACTTAACCAGTACTGGGATTCTTAGATATTTCACATTATGCCACGTTTCTTCTTGTTTTTCCTGCAGTTTTTTTCTCAGTTGTGATAAGGAGGTTTTGAGGTGCATGAAGTATCTGTGCAGTTCGGCTGAGAGACGTTAATGTGGAGCTGCACAAATGAGAACCTCTTGGTGCTTCAGAACCTGATCTGTTTTCTGTTCTTTTTAGTCCTGTTGCATTTTTAAAATGTTGTCCATATAGGGATGTTTGGAACTATTTACATACATTTTTTTTTTAAGTTTTGTGTGCCTTTTGGGGGTATCTCAGCTGCCCTGTCAGGACCCCGTGGGTGTTCCTGGGAAGCAGAAGCAGGGGGATATCTTGGGGATGCTGTTAGAGTCACAGGTAACTCAGCAGGACCTGTGCTGGCTGGGACTGAGCTCTCTCTTCCTTTTCATGTCACACTTTTCTGCTGCAGCAGAAAGATCTTCACACTGAAACAGCAGAATTTCAGCTCAAAACTGGGTTGAGACAGACTTAACAAAAAACCCCACAAAAACAAACAAACAAAGCCCAAAAGCTCTCAGTGAAAATCAATCTGCTTTGTCACAGCTGTGATAAGAGCTCTTGATACCCCACTAAAACTGTATCTGAGGCACAGCAATAGTTTGCTGAGTGTTTTTTCCCCCTCTTATCCTCTTCCTAGCTTGACTGTGTATAAATTACTCCTTATTCTTACCTCTACTGGAGAAACTATTAGCACCAAAAAATGCAGCATGGGCTTGAATGTTTAAATAATTGCTTTTAGGGGAAACAAAACTAATAAATTTAAACTAGACAAATGCTGATTTTTTAAATTGATTATTTCAGTTCAGCTGTAAAGAATACAACAGAGTTAAAGAATTACAGTGGGGCGGACTTCCAGAAATGAGTTATGCAGGAATTAGAGTAAAATGTTTTGTATAAAAAGCTATCAGAAATACTTAAATAGGTCATGGAGCCTAACATTGTTCCATGCTATGTGTGTATGTGTCTGTATCTAAAATATTCTGCACTACTTTTGTAGAGCTCTAAAATGGACAGAAAAACTTCTGAAGAAACTGAAATAGATCTTCCCCATGTCTAATTTGGAAAAAAGAAAAAAAAAAAAGAACTTAAAGGATTTTAGAAATGTTTAGAAACATTGGCATTATGACAGCAAGAATCTCTGTCATAACGTCATATGATTAACTAGATCAGAAACATTCTGGGATGTTCTGATCAGTTATGTTAATGCCTCTTTTAAAAAGTATAAAGCTAATGCTCTATAAAATAGATACTTGAAAAACAGTTTTGGTTTTCCTCAGGCTACTGAGATTAGAGTTTCGTAATCTGTTTGACCAGCTGCAGAGGACGTTCTGTTTCATTTTTTCTTTTTAAGTAAATGAGCTTCATCTCAACATGATTAAAAAGTAAAAAAAAATAATCAGGCTTCAAAAATACTCTGTTTTCACTCATACATTTAAATAGGAGCAACTGCATTGTCATGTCTTGTTGCAAATGTAATTGAGTTGGAGGTCATTAAAGACTTTGAATAAAAGAATTTCCAAGTTTCCAAGTGTGCATCCTCCCCTGTCAAGAATTGCCCCATTTTTGGCTTCCAGACATAATTTTAGCAGATATTACTTTGCTGCCTCTCACATCTCACATGTGTTGAGTCAAGCTCGCTCTTGTTCAGTTCAAAAAGCAGTGGTTTGCCTTGCAAGTTAATTTTGTTGATTAAGGTTACTTTGAAAGGTAAAAAGACATTATTAGATTTCTTTGTGTGTGCCTTGTGTGCAAGAAAATGTGTTTTATTTTATGTAATGGGAGAATTGCAGCAATACAGAACACCTGATTGCACAAAATAAATAGCTTTTCTTTCATTTTTACTGGGAATCAGATTGGCCCATTGATCAGAAATATTTCATATTTCTGTTTTAAAATATCATAATGAAATAAGAGGCTTTGTAAGGCCAGTTAGAAATGTTTATATTTCCAGGTCTTGGTGTATCTGTGAGGAGCAATGCATTTTAAAGAGACATTTGTACAGCACCAGGGGTCTGCTGGAGCCTCTGGGCTGGCTCCAGGTGTGAAGTGTCTGAACACCCACTTAAAGTGGCAGTTTGGTGATAAACTTGGTTGGGAATGAAGCCCCAGCAGTGGAAGATTGCCTCGTTCAACCAGGGATTGATAAATCTGCTTTATCACAGCTCAGGCGTTCTCCAAGTCACTGCAGGAAATTCTGCCTGAACCCCTGATGTTTGTTTTTGCAGAACTGTTGTTAAGAGTACAGCAAGCAGCAGAACCAGATGTTTTGCTGGTTAATTTGTGTTCACAATAGCAGTTTTTCAGTAGCATGGTGTTGACACACGCTTTAAACGTTCTTGAGACAGAGCATCACAAATTCAAGAAGTTGCCTGAAAATGTTGAAGCCGACATCAGCTTCTCACAGGAAACCTGCTCAGAGAATGGCAGGCTCCTCACTGTTCCCTTTGATTGCAAAGTGCTTAATAAAAAGCAAATTAGGAAATGAAAATTGTCTCACAGATCAATCAGACACAGGGGTTCTGCCTGCTCAACATTATCTGTCAGACATTAACCTGATGGGGAGTGTTGTATTTTGTATAATAGTCTCAAAATCAGACTGCAAAAATACCTGATGTATTTTGTGTGTGCTCTGAGGCTGATAACAAACTCTGCAGTTCAAGTTTTAATAACTTGGGGGGAGCTAAGAAACTTCAAAAGCTTCGTGATAAATGTTTTTGACAAAGCGTCAGCTGAACATTAGGCAGAGTCTTGGTAAATCCTCTCATAAGTGGTTTAAAATGGAGTTCTGAACTTTTCCTTTATAAGTGTATGCTTAAGATGTCATGGTATCTTTGGGTTTAAAAGATTCATTTTATCTGGTAAATGTGCACCAGTGGTGTTTCTGCCTAAACCTGGGCGAGTGCAGGGGGGACACAGGTCAGGGCTTTTCTCCTTTTGGCAGCCTCTGCTCTTGACCGTGACACTCATGCAGGCTGAGAAAAAGGGGAAGCAGTGCTAAAGCAAACTGCAAAATACTCCAGGTACATATTACAGTACATTTTCCAGCTGTCAGCCTTTTGATTGACTTCATCACAACAGCCCCAAAGTGTCCTGGGCATAGACAAAGCAGTGCTTGGACATGGCAAGTGCTTGTTGGGTTTTGTGGCCCGTTGAGAAAAGCAGATGAAAGTTAGTTTATTACAGCCTTTGAACCTTCCTCCCTTTCCCTCCTGTCACCTGAGCCACTAAAACAAAGCAAAACCCATTCCCTCCTTGCCTCCCCCTGACAAAAATGCCCGACTTTACAATTTGTGCTGCTGTTTTCTTTGAACTGTTATCTCTGCAGGACCTTATGGCATCCTTTGCCTTTCAAAAGAATTGAGTTTATAATGTCCTGCAGTGAAGCCCTGACTCAGCAAAATGCTTAAGCCCCTGCCTAATTTTCTGCCTACAAATAGCCCTGCTGGTGTTATTAAGGTATTTTAGGGATGTATCTTAGGACCACAGAGTCTTGAAAAGATTTGGGTTGGAAGGGAAAAGCCCATCTTATCCCACCCCCTGCCATGGCAGGGACACCTTCCACTGTCCAGCCTGGCCCTGGGCACTGCCAGGGATCCAGGGGCAGCCCCAGCTGCTCTGGGCACCTGTGCCAGGGCCTCACCCCCTGCCAGGGAAGGATTCCTCCTAATAGACCCAAAGACTTTGCAGGAAAATTATTCTAAAATTTTGGTCAGCTCAGCTAGGTGTGTAGAGAAAATGCTGAGAGCACATCTATATCTTCCAGGAGCAAAGCAGGAAAATTGAGAATCCCAGCAGTGCTCAGGTGATCTCCAAAAGACACCAGATGCAGTCTGATGTGGGAGTGTTGTGGGACTGCTCAAGAGCTAATGCTGATGATCCCAAGTTTATAATGCACTGGCAGTCAGTCTCTTTCCTATGGATTGTCAAAAATGAAAACAGCTTATATTAGAGCCTGCCACACTGTGAAATGTTTGCATGTATTTTTCTTTTATGTTAAATGACCTACTTTAATTTTTTTCCCCTACTGCTGGAGAGACTTGATTCTGTTCCTAGAGGCAAATTTTTCCTTTTCTTCCTGAACCCCTTTCTTTCTTTCTTTCTTTCTTTCTTTCTTTCTTTCTTTCTTTCTTTCTTTCTTTCTTTCTTCCTTTCTTCCTTTCTTCCTTTCTTCCTTTCTTCCTTTCTTCCTTTCTTCCTTTCTTCCTTTCTTCCTTTCTTCCTTTCTTCCTTTCTTTCTTCCTTTCTTTCTTCCTTTCTTCCTTTCTTTCTTTCTCTTTCTTTCTTTCTTTCTTCCTTTCTTCCTTTCTTCCTTTCTTCCTTTCTTCCTTTCTTCCTTTCTTCCTTTCTTCCTTTCTTCCTTTCTTTCTTTCTTTCTTTCTTTCTTTCTTTCTTTCTTTCTTTCTTTCTTTCTTTCTTTCTTTCTTTCTTTCTTTCTTTCTTTCTTTCTTTCTTTCTTTCTTTCTTTTTCTTTCTTTCTTTCTTTCTTTCTTTTTCTCTCTTCCCACAGTCCCTCCAGGGCAGGATTTGTTAGACTTCCAGGGGCATCTCCTGCTGGCAAATCTCTGAAGCCACAGCCTGGTGCAGCAGGGAGCTGCCTGACTGGTGGGGATGGGCAAAGCCCCCAGCTTGGAGAATTTTGCAAGATCTCCATTCCCATTTTAAAATGTTAGCAAAGTGAGGCAAACTTCCCAATGTGCCATGGTGTATATGGGAGCTCATGTTATTCATGCTGAATTCTGTGCCTTTGGAAATTACACCTTTTATCTCATTCCTGACCAATAATTTTTTTTTTTTTTCCATAATGGCAGCAGAAAATGGGCAACTCTTGTAGGGACACATTTACAAAGGTATTACCAATTTGCATTTTCATTCCATGTTGTAATTCATGTTCACTCTTCATGAAATAGTGTTTAGTGGTTAAAATTAAATATTAGGCACAAAGAGTCACAGATATTCTGTCAGTGCATAATAGAACAGAGGAGCAGCCTTTGCAGGTCTTTCCCTTTCCCCCACCCATCCAAAGCTGTTCCCAACTTCACCAGATCCCGAAGTTGGACTGATGGTAACAGGCTGGGAGGTCAGTGAAAGTAAAATAGGAAAGAGAGATGTCAAATATTGCTTGAGGCATTTTAATTTCTGTTCCTGAGGAGCAATAAAGCCTAAATTTTCTGTACAGTCATAATAGCAATTGTAATGTACCTATAGGACAGAGAAATAATTTGTGTTATTAAACATCGTGACTATTTTCTATGTGAAATAATAGATTTTCTTTTCTCTTGTAGTAATGTTGGCCCCTGCATATAGGTTGTGGAAAACCTTGTTTGCAAAAACAACGCTGTTGTTTTAACAGAAACTGCAGAAATTTTGCCTTTCATATTGGATCAGTAGCATAATGAGTCGTGGAGCAATAGTTCAACATCAAAGGAAACTTTTTGGATATATAGTGTGTTGCAACAACAGCGAAAAAGTTCCCACCAGAAAGGAATTTTGCCATATGTGAGCAGCAAACATATGTATTAGGTTAAAACCAGAAGATTTCCTTTGCTTTGCACCAAAACCAAGAGAGAGCTCCAAGTACAGAGGTTTTAGTGTGCAGTGTCATGGGCAGGAGCTCAGTGAAAAGCCAAAAAGTGCTGAGGATGCCCCAACAATTTGGCTCAAACATCACTATTTCACTTTCCAAAACCCTTGTTTTGCTCAGACTCATGGCATTGCATCAATGGTCTTCAGATATATGTGCCCAATTTATTTATAGTAGTAATAAACCCAGATAAATCTATTTATCTCATTAAATGTTGTAGAGAAATTAATGATTGTTTTTAAAAGTCTGGATGGGATTCTTGGCTGCTTCCTTTGGATAGAGTTGTATTTGATTCTAAGCTGTGAGACCACTTAATGTAAAGGAGTTTTTGCCCAGACAGCCTATAATTCTGGCTTCATGGGGAGATGAAGATTTTGAAAATTAAATGTCTTTATGACAAAATTTGTAATCATCTCCGTATGTATTTCTGGAAGAAAATTCTCTTTAATTTTTATTAACATTCACATGGGGCTTTTTTTTTTCCTCAAAGTTCCAGAGATTTTCTTCTCATGAACAAGGAGAGAAAACACATCAATGGATGTAAATTGAATTTAGAAGGCACTTGAAGGGAGGCCTGTATTCAGAATTATTGTTGGCACATGTTTTGAGGATGTAAAGTGGAAGCCTTCTTCTGTGGGCATTAGTAAGGAGATAATTAAGACTACAGTAGGTAATTAGAGTAGCTTTTATTACTGCATCTTTCATTAACTAATTATATTAATTTGGTAACATTTGAAAAATTCTTTGAAGATGAAAAGTGCTAACTCTCACTACCTTTAGTGGTAGCTTTACTCTGCACTGGTCATAAATTTCCAGGGTTTTTCTTGATACAGATGCACATCCATATGTGCAGAGTTGCTAATAAAAATTACATATTTCTAATAAAAAAAGATTGACATTATCTGGCATAATCTGATCAGGATGAGCAGCAACTTTTCTGCTGGCACTTTCTGTTTCAAAGTGAAAATACATTGATACTTAATTTTTTTAGGAAATTTTCCTGTTTTTTTTTTTTTAAGTGTCACTTATTTATTCAGCCCTCAGAGAGATAAGTGGTTGTGATCCATGGCTTCCCATTCATGTGATGGGATCAGGAATCAAGCCTTATCTGCTCTCAGGAACATACAAAAAATAGGAAATTATTTCAGGTTAAAGAAAGAAAACATGTCGCATTTATAAATAGTTTCTTCACAGTTGTAATCAATACACACAAATTAAGAATTGTAATTGTTTTGATTTATTTAATTCTTCAGAACTGAAATTTCTTTCAGGTAATCCAACACTTTTGAAAAATACCCTGTAGTTAAAGGATAATCAAATCAGTTTTCATAGAGACCAAATCCTTCCTACATTCCTGTCCCATACTTGTTCCTGGGATTCTTCAAACTCTTACCAGCTTTTAGTTGATTTAGATCAAGCCCTGTAATTAACACCAAAAATTAATTCCTGCCTTGACAAGGGATTTTGGAATTCTGGCACTGCACCTTTTTGTCTCTTTAGGGCTCCTTGTTAAAACTCTGTGCTGTACAAGTTGGGTTTTTTTTAAAAAAACACCTTTTTCCCCAGTCTCACTCTGCCCCTCGGGTATCCCACAGAATTCCTCTGATCCCCTGCATCGTCCCAGCTTTCCTGGAGCCACAGGCAGCAACCCCACGTGTGCTGCTGCCCTGGGGCTGGAAGCAGCTCCTTCTGGGGCTGAAATAAAGCTTCATTTGGGGCTGAAATAAACTCCTTTTGGGGCTGAAATAAAACTTCATTTGGGGCTGAATCAACTCCATTTGGGGCTGAAGTCAACTCCTTTTGGGGTTGAACTAAAACTTCATTTGGGGCTGAATCAACTCCTTTTAGGGCTGAAATCAACTCCATTTTGGGTTGAAATCAACTCCATTCGAGGCTGAAATCAGCTTAATTTTGGGCTGAAATAAACTCCTTTTGGGGCTGAAATCAACTCCTTTTGGGATTGAAATAAAACTCCATTTGGAGCTGAAATCATCTCCATTTGGAGCTGAAATCAACTCCATTTGGGGCTGCAATCAACTCCATTAACCGTTTTGCTGGAGATAATCCATTCCCAGTGGGATAACAGGAGGAATAAAAGGTTCCTACCCAGAAATGCAGCTCGAGGGTTCCTTTCTCCTTCCACATCATGTCTCTGGGTCACAGTGGCTGGGATGGGCTCATCCACAAACTCCAGCTCCCAAAATCTGCCCGGAATATTCCAGCGGTGCCTTCTCAAAGCTCTTACTTTTCCCTTCATCCTTCCCCTGCCTCTCGATGCTGTGTGAGACCCAAACAATATGATTTTATTTTAGGATCCTTTCCATTTTTAGAAATAAATCAAATGAGTTTTCCCTTTCTCCAGCTGTAATTCACCCACATTGTTGCATTGGAGCTTATTATCTCATTTACATTTTTAAGAGCTTTTCAAAGTGTAGGATATCTGGGCTGGAAAGCAAAACATTTGATTTCTTTGTTCTCTGGCCAACACAAAGCACTTCCAAGGTCAGGTATGGTGTAGACATTCAACAGCAAACATGTTTACATGGCATTTGAAAGCCCGTTTAACTGAAAAAAAAAAATAATATTGTCTTTATAAGAGTGATGCAAGTCAACTTAGCACAGCTGAGGGACAGGAATTCATCCTAACCTGGAAAAATTTAACTAAATAAGTTGAGTTTTGTTTTCTGTTCAGGGGAAAAAAAGCCTCTGACGCTTAAAAATTGGCCTGGGTTTTTATTTTTAATCCCTTTTTCCTCATCTCGGCAGTTATTAATCATAGGCTCTGCTGCTCTTTGGGCAAAATGTGACACTTTGAAGTAGAATAAAAACTGCATTTTGAAATAAAACAAAACATTGTTTAATTGTATAAAAGTGATGTTCTGGGGTGTACCTGGGGTTAATCCTCTGCTGTTTTTAAGAGTGTTCTACATGGCAAAAGCTTCCCTGTCTGATTCAGAGACAGATCTGAGGTTCTGGTAGCTTCAGGAATTGCCATCAGCATTCAGGCTCTGGCCACTGCATGTGAGGCTTTTTGACTACAGAGAGAATTTTCAGTGTATCTTCAAAAAGGTGCATTATTCATGACATCTTGCATGATCCCTCCTAGAAAATTAAAATCACGAGCAAAAAACTTGTGTACTTCTAATTGCTATTTTCAGAGTTAATCACATGCAGGAAGCTACAGCAACCAAGAGATTTTGATGTTACTTTTTCATTTTGGCACAGCTTTGATCAAATGCTGAACTTTTGGGTTTACTTTTTTTGCCATTGTGCTGATACAATATCTGGAGTACTCAAACGAACATTAATTACTCATGGAACTAATGCAGCACAGGAATAGTCCAAAAAGGGTCCAGTAAAGGTATTTGTGATTGATCCAAGGAGTTAGCTGAGTTGTTTTTTTGCCATCCCAATAAAAAACCTGCCAACAGTCAGTTATGATGTGATTGGAAAAATCTGGGAGTTCATACAGTAAATTCTGGTTTGGACAAATGGTGAAGGGATAACTGGAAGAGTTGTTAGTTTGCTGTACTTACATGCTATAGTAAAAATACTTTCTTACTAAATTTAAATTTAAGACATTTTCTGCTCTCCTAATGAAATAAAACATGTGCGCTCCGTGCTGGCAAACACTACCTAGAGTAGGTGAACCTAACAAAGGCTGTGTTATCTGAATTTCCCAAATTAAATGACTTTCAGATGCATTGCAAACCCTCACATTTAAAGGAACCTCTTGTTTTATCCTGTGCAGAAGAGGTTTGTTGTAAATAAGAGATGTGAAAATGGAGAAGGGAAGGAAGGAAGGAGCAGGACACCAGTTCTCTTTGCCACCACGGGGCTGCTGTCCTGGGCAGGGACAATTTGAGATCCAATTTCATACTCAGGCCCTTCAGATGGGGGTGATAGAAATCTGTTTTCTGCCACAAACACAAATATATGGACTCACATGTATTTAAACATTTAAATGCTATCTCTTGGCCAGCTTCAAAGTTCTGTGAAAGGGTCAAACTTGCTCTTGAGCATGAGGGAAGGATGAGTGATGTGTGATGAGGTTTCTTCCCTCCTTATTTTTCACCATTTGGGCTGGAAAAGCTGATCCTGAAAGAGCAGGAGAAGACAGGTCATACTTTGTAGTTTATCCAAAATGTGCTCCAGGAATGTTCCTGAGAGTCATCCTGGGC
The DNA here is from genome assembly GCF_050655825.1 of Lonchura striata. Taxonomy (NCBI): domain Eukaryota; kingdom Metazoa; phylum Chordata; class Aves; order Passeriformes; family Estrildidae; genus Lonchura; species Lonchura striata. Next base: position 4,275,489 of record NC_140720.1, on the reverse strand, counting down.
TGGTTATGAATGGACACTGTGGGGTTATGGCAGGATTTTTGTTTAATTAATTGGGTTTTTGGTGAGCTTCCTGAAAACGTGGAATGACCCTGCTCCTTATTGCATATCTACACTGCTCATTTTAGCTTTTATGTTTGTTTGTGTTTTACCTCACAAGATAGATGTACAAAAAGCAAATAAAAAGTCTGCAATTCACATATAATTCCCACATATATTTCATTATATTAATGCAAATTCTTGGTCCTGCAAGACTTGTTGAGTACTGAAGATGGGTTATGTATTCAAAGCCTGGATTTCAACATTTCTCAGAAGCTCTGATAGCATAAAAGTTCCCTGGGCAGATTTGAAGTTGGGTCTGGTTACAATTTTTGGCATCAGAACATGTAACAGTCTTACAGCTATAAGACTTTAAAGTTAATGCCTGGCATCACTTCAAAACAGCATGCAAGATCTATCATAAGTAGTCCTCTTATCTTATCTCAATAGCAATTTTATCCTGTAAATTATTGGAGAGTGCAGGATTTCGGTGCTGTGGAAAAGAGCAAGGCATTTTTGCTGCTAAATCTTTGCACCATGAGGACTTTTAATGATCCTGAGTTGTGCACAGGTACCCTGGGCTGCTGGAAGCAAACATAAACCATATGGCAGGTGCTGCAAAGCTCCCCGAGTCCGTGGGGTTGTTGGTCCCTCCTCTCAAGGGAAAGGCAGGGGCAGCAAGGGAGGTTTAGGTTGGATATTATGAAAAATTTCTTCACTGAAAGTAAGGTCAAGAACTGGAACTGCCCAGGGAAGTGGTGGAGTCACCATCCCTGGAGTCTTCAAAAAACAAGTGAAGGTGGCATTTTGTGATACGATTTGGTGACCATTGTAGGGTTGGTCAAAGGTTGGACTGGATGATCTGGGAGGTCTTTTCCAGCCTTAATGACTCTGTAATTCCAGGGTGCTCTGCAGAAGGCCTCTGTGCAGTTCAGCTTTTTTAAAAGCAGCACTGGAGGCTCCTTCAGTGGCATTTGTAGCATGAGCTCCTTCCCGGGTCCAGCCCCGTGCTGCTTTGCTGATGGGTATCAATGCCCCGATTTCCTGGCATACAAAAGATAACTCAAAATATTCCCTTTTGCAGCCACAGCCGCCTCTGTGTTGGTGTCAATCCCCCATCCACATTGTGCACTTTGCTGGGAGTCAGCACTTGCAGTTAACAATGCCTTTATTCAAGCTGACAACACCGCTAAGCTTTTAGTAAATGTGTAAGTAAATGTTAAGCGTGTATTCAAACATCCAACAATGAGGAGGAAACTTTCAAAACAAACAGAGAAAAATCTTTGAAACTTTGTATTGTTTGTTTGGTGTGTATCTGTTAGAAATAACACAGACTATCAGTTCCTTGGGGCACGCTGTTCCTTTGTTAAGCATGTAACAAAAAGATCAAGGCTCTGAGTGACTGCTGGAATAAAAATAAATGTATAAGGAGAACAATCATGACAAAATAAATTTGTCGATGCATTTTATGAGCTTGGTTTAGGAGTGATTACTTCTGAACTAAATAAGGATTGGGTAGTTGTGGTAAAGCGACAGGATCATATTATTCCTTTTATTTATTGCCATTTATACTTCATTGTAGATCATGTGCTAGATTTGACTACAGGGCAGGAGGGGAGCCCCTCATCTCGGCCAGCATCCCACTTCAGTAATATGGAATACATTTCCACTCCAGATTCCAGACATTGTTTTCCAGAGAGAGGATTATTCTGGCTTAAAGAAAAAAAAACTGTTGGTACACTGCAAAACTGCTCCTAAGAAGCTCAGGTTGTGCAGATAGGATGACAACAAAAACCTGGGACATTTGGAAATGCAAATGTTGCAATATTTCCATTTGCCTTCCAACCTTTGAGAGTATTTCTTAGATTTTTAGGATGAATAGTCTATAAGAAGATATAAAAATAATATATTTTTAGGATGAGTAGCTGTGGCAAACATATTTCTTTCACTCTCAGGATTTTTCATAGAAGTGCACAGAGAGAAATGAAAGAGAAAACAATTTCTATTTCTGCTCCTTGTTTTTCCTATGTGGGATGTATTTAAAGAATTGTTTACCTGGGGTGAGGGCTTGGTTGGATTCTCGTGAGGATTGTTTGAGCCTGATGGCCAATCCAATCCAATCCAATCCATTCCAATCCAATCCAATCCAATCCAATCCAATCCAATCCAATCCAATCCAATCCAATCCAATCCAACCCACCTGGGGCTGGGCTCTCAGAGAGGGTCACAAGTTGTGTTAAAGAAAGTAGTATGTAGTTTTAGTATCCTCCTTTTTATATAATATATTAATGTATTTTAACACAGTTATAATAAAGAAATCATTCAGCCTTCTAAATTAAGTCAGACATCATCATCTTCCCATTGGGTTTGCCTTCATTTACAATAAGTAACCTATAATAAGATAAGATTTAAGATGTAACTACTCTTGTTCTTGGTCTCACCTGTGCAAAGTAACTTTTCTGAGTGGCCAGACTGCCTCTGTCGTGCCTTAGCACCAAGTCCAGCTGGACTCACGGTGCTCCTCATCCTTCCCCAGCTGGTTGCAGACGTGACCTGGAAGTTCTCTGCCATCCCATGTTTCTCACGTGTGTTTTGCATCCCTTGCTGTCGTTGCAGGCCTTGCAGGACGAGGTGGAGAATTACCGTGGGCAGCTTTACGATGCTCAGAGGAGGCTCCAGCGCAACGAGCTGAAGGCCCAGGAGCAGGTACTGCTACTGCTGTCCCACCCCTTGAGCAAGGAGGTGCAATGGTTAAAAATGGTTCAAAATATCCCTTCATTCAAAGCAAAAGCACATCTTTTCTTGCAGAATTCTCAGCTAGCTTTCTTTTCTGTTTTGTTGGTAATAAAAGAGAATTAAACTGTCTGAACCCTTCAGGCAAATACTTATCTGCTGCTCTCTATTGCAGGTTGGTATTTCAGCTATTCTGGCTGTTAAATGATGCATTTATTTGGAACTGACTGCTTGCAACTGACTGTAGTGTTTTAATGAAGTTTTCTGAGACTATTTGAACCTGTTCTTTAATGGTTTGTATGGAGAGAAGTAAAATTGGACAATAACAGCTAAAAATAATCTCTAGTCCTGATCTTCTGCATTTATTGTCCAAACATGTCTGTAAACAGTTTCAGATGATTAATAGTGCTAAATTTTTTCTGGACACTTACAGTGAAGTCAGAGATTATTTAGTGTGCTTTGAGCAAAATAGAGTGTGGTGTTTATAGGCAGTGTTAGAACAGAAAGTCAATGATTTGCATTCAAACCAGATTAAATTGAAATATTCAGAAGAATATGCAGGTGATGAATGCCTGAATCAGATAGGAATTTATGTATTACTAATACAAATAAGGTTTTGAAGCATTTGAGAACTTTATTTGGTGCTGAGTAAACACTATCAACAGCATGTATCCTACATAAAGCATTTCTAACTCCATACCTGCAGGAATAATCAGTTGGGGTGGGTATAGGAGATTAATAATCATTAATTTCAGATATTTTTTCCTCAGTTTTGTCATCCTACTGGCACATGGGGATTCTCTGTCACCCTTGGTGTTTAACTGATGTATTTCCTGTCTGGAGTGTCAGTGATTTGCTGTTTGTTCCCTTCTGTACCCCCTCTGCCTCCCAAACCCAGATGTTGGGCCAGGCTCATCCTTAGCTGCAGTGATGCAGCACTGGAAGAGTTTGTTGTAGTGAGTGAGCTGGCCTACAAGTGTTGCATTTTGGCTTCAGAGTCTCCTGGAAATGAAGGAGGAAAATCAGCTCTTTAAAGTATGGTTGTCCCTCCCAGGGAACAGCACTGGCTGCACACTGTGAGGGATGTCCTCTTCCAAATTTTTCTTTTTTTATGTTTTTCTTTAGTCTCTGCTGCTGCCATTTTGCCTTTTTTTTTTTTTTTTTTTTTTCCTCTGACCCATTTTGAGAAGGATCCAGAAGAAGAAATAAAAAGTAACTCATGAAATACAGAGGTAGAAAGCTGCACATGCAGATTCACGGGGTGCCTTCAAGGTTTCCTCCTACATGAGCATCTGCTCCAAACCAACCTTCAGAACTCTCCTGTCCAGACTTAATTAATGAAGGACTAGTTCAGATGGTAACATCCTGTTCCCCAGTACAGGGGAACAGGGATGTTTTTTAAATCACACACATTTAAATCAATCTCCACCTTTGAGCTTGATGTGTTGGCAGATTTGGTAGAGCTCATATCCAAGTTCCTCAATGGTCTTGTTTCTGCCTTTCATCCACTGGGACTTTCTGAAGCAGCTGGAGCCACTGAAGCTGGTTTGGTTTAGGTGGCTTTGGTCTATTTTGCAGACAAACATTTTGGAAGTTGTTACTTGTCTCCTCTGTGACTGGTTAATTCATTAGTTCTGCTTATCTCTCCAGAAAGAAAATGCAGAAGTGACAGGTCTGACATGTCTCCAGTTACTGGGTTTGGCCAGGCTACCTGTAAACATGTTCATCAAGTGTTAACAGTAGTTAACAACTCATCAGCTGATCTGGGACTTGAAATATTCAGGGCAGTAACTTGATGTCTGCTTTTACCAAATACTGTGTGAATCAAAATTGCATAAAACATGGAGATTTGTGCTGGCACCATTACAAAAGTCACTTTTCCAAGCTTTTACATATCTATAAATAAGGAGGAGTGAGGGTTAAAGAGCTTCTGTTTCTCATTAAAAGGAAAAATCTTGTGTTTTGATTCTATAACAACAACAAACAAATGAATGAGACATGAAAAAACATTTTGTTGTGCTTTTAATTAAAACTAAAAAGCTGTTTCTCGTTATGGCTTGTTGGGTGGTATCTCAGTGCTCCATGTTGGCCGTTTTTCCAGTGCAATGTCCTCATAACTCTTCAGCCTTTAAGAGTGACTGACAGAGCCACAAAGTTTAACTCTTTGTCACAGTGACCCTCTGGTGGTCACACAGGCTTAACCTTTCGTTATTAGAATCATCCAGAGAGACAAACCATCCTATAAATAAAGGGGAGAAAATGCTTTGGGCTGTCAGCAAGCCCTGAGCTGCTCTGGAGGCGAGCGTGGCTCTGCACTGGGAGAGGAGCTGTTGTTTTCATGGAGCTTTTCCACTCCCATACTTTGTGTTCTTGGATGAACTCGTGTTTACTCCTGTGCAGTTTTTCTCTCCCATTTTACAGTGTGGGTCAGTGCAATCACTTCGTGTCTGTGTTGTCTCACCAGTGGTGCCATATGGCAACGATCTCTGGGTGATGGGTTCCAATCACATTTCTCAAGATGCTGGCTTAAATAATTTTATCTTTTCCAAAAAGGTTGTCCTGTCCCTGTCCTGGTTTTCCAGTGTAATGCTGCACTTCAAGAGTGGAGTCACAGAGCTGTATCATCTTTCTTCAGGTCAAAATGTTGGCTATTTCCTTTAAAAATTACACGTCCAGCATCTTGAGACATAAATAACTGTATTCATGGAAAGTGGTAAACTGGCAGTAAATGTGAAAACTGTAATATATAGTTTTATATCTATTGTTATTGTTGAATATATATGGTCACAGGACTGTTAAAGCAGTCTGGAAAGGTTTCTGGCAAGTCTGGGTGTGTCCAACCCATTTCCTTGCAAAGCAGCAGTGAAGTTTCTTGTATCTCAGTCCTACATAACTGTGGGATCAGCTTCCTGTCCAGTGATCCCTTTGTGTTGCTGTATCGTGTACTTCTGAGTGAATGTACCCCTTGGTTGTCTCTGATGTGTGCCTGGATCTAATGTGAGACAAGATTTCCTACTAAACATCATTTCTTAAGTCCTGTGGCTTTGTGCATTTGTCAGTCATAGTAAAAAAATCTCCATTGTTCATACAGGAGGCTCTACATCCTGTGAATGTGTAATTAAAAATGACACACATCACTGAGAGCTTAATGAATCCAGGAATTTAGGCATGTGCAACAAGTTTTGCTGAGTTGGGGTCTGTATAAAAATTCAGGCTAGTGATATTTTTTTTTTCTATACTACCTAGATTTCTTTAGTATTCATTTCAGATTCTTTTTTGAAAGGTAATCACCCCAACTCAGTTTACTAAAAAACTCCCAAGAATCTGTTTTCTGGGAACTAAACACAAGATTTTTTTCCGAAAAAAAATCCTATTATTTTCATTCCTTGTTCAAATGTTTCTAGCCATAGATTTGGGTTGAGTATGATATAAAATCTGGGATAACAGAGGAGGAAAAAGTTCCTCATGTCTGCAAACAACTGAAGTATTCAAACCATAGGGATACCTCCAAACAGTCAAGTCATAAATAGAGTTTTAAAGGAGATTCTGAGACAGAAAATCAATTATGTTCAATTCATTAATATTGCTGAGGAAATGAAGGAGAATAGCAATGGAGGTTTTCAGCCCTTTAATTTCTTTTTCCTGCAACAGATTATAAAAAAAGGAGAAAGGAGTTATCTGAATGAGGATGTTATAGAAGTATTTGGCATAAAATGGAGCAGCTTAGTTTAAGTGGATTTCACTCATGTTCAAATGAAAACAGGAGTGATAATTGTAAAAGAGCCATGATTCAAAAGCATTCAGCCAGTTTTCATTTCTAATGTTCATTATCCTGACTTGCTTGATTTTCTTATGACTGCTGGATATTTACCACATTCAGCCCAACTTACTGTTTCCATGCCAACTAAATATGTTTGTTCTCAGATGAATGCTGTGATGCATCCTTCTGAAATTCCAGTTGCTGTGTAGCACAGAGGAACTTCTAAGGTTTGCCACACCTTCTCCTTGGTGGGAAGAGTGCTGCTGCCAGTGGATCTGTGGAGCTGGGAGCAAGGAATCAGTGAGACACAGATGAGCAATAGACATTGATGCCCACGGTATGAGTCCCAAGTAGTTCTTAATCTGATGGCTGGAGCACTTGAGTTAATATTAGCTCTTTAGTTTAGGGCTTTTGGGCCATATTTCTGCTTAGAAATTATCTAGTGGAAGTTGTCCCTGCCCATGGTAGCAGTACTGAAACAAGATGATATTTAAGGTCCCTTCCAACCCCAACCATTCCATGAGTCTGTGATTTTTAAAGGTATCAGAGAGTTTTAAATACCATCAGATGGCAGCCTGGGATGCCTGCAAGTTCCCAGATTTTCTCAAAGTGTTGCATTCTCAGAACATTATAGTCACCCAGAACCAGGCAAATAAGCTCTAGATTCAGATATTTAAAAGCCCAGGCTGGCTTTGTGGCCAGCTGCAGGTGAGGAGGGTGGAGGGAGCCTTTGTGTCACCGAGCCAAGGGACACTTTGGGGGCTCAGATCCAACCAGTCAGCACGGGCTGGAGGTGCTGATGAAATTCTGCTGTTCGCTCCATGTGCTTCAACCCACGGCACTGAAACGCTTCCAGAATTTCTCCCCCAGAGACCCATCTCTGCTCCCACAGAAATGGGAAGCCCAGGCTGGATGTGGAGGATCTTAAACCACAGCAGTGATTCACCAAGAGCAGCCCTTGCTGGGGCTCAGCAGCCTCTGGAGCCATGGGGAAAAGAGTGAGAATGTGAAAGAAATTTCCACTGTGACTTTCAGGAACTGCACCACCAAGTATTGTCACATTGAAATAGTTCCTGTGGTTTCTGCCTCTGACCAGCAGGATGGATGGATTTGCAGAGTGTTTCTGTGCAGGTCTGTGTGGCTGAGGAGGTGACAGAAGGTCCCTTTCTCCATCCACTGCTCTGCTGACTCCCCCAGCACTGGGGTCAGGAGGGACCTGTGTGTTTCAGCTGTTTTCCTACCATAAAACCTTGTGAAAAATGCAGGAGACCAACAGGCAGAGGGACAGAGCTCCACACAGGCTGAAAATCTGATGGTTCCACCATCAGATTATCACAATAGAGGATTTCTTCTCTAACTGGTGAGAAAATTTCAAATTTAAAGTATCTTTATTGAAAAATCAGATGCTGGAGAGCCACAGAGAAGCAGTGGAGAATCCAGTGGGAGTGGGAGCACTGCTCGGGCTGTCTGGCACACACAGAGCACAGCATCCAGTTCTGAGGGGGTTCTGGCTCTCTTCAGCCTTCCCAGTGGAGGCTGGTGGGCAGGAGTCACTCTGACCCTGGTTCTGTCTCTGTAAGGGACCTCTCATGGATACAGGTGCCCCATAAGTGTATGGCAGTGTTGATGTCATAGAATTTTGTTTGGGTTGGAAGATTAAACATTACCCAGTCCCACCCCCTGCCCTGGGCAGAGACACCTTCCATAGACCAGGTTGCTCCAAGCCCAGTCTTGAACACTTCCAGGGCTGGGCCATTGTGGACTTTAGGTACCATAAATGACCACAGACATTATTTGGAGCCCAATTCTACCTCTTTTTACCTTAGTAGGTGTCTCAAATCCATTGATATATTCATTAATCACTTTGATACAACAGCACCCCAACAGTTTTTAATTAAGACTGAGATTGTTAGGATAAAGCAGGATTGTGCATTTGTCACGTTTTATATTTGTGTATCATTTCCTTTAATAGCAACCTATGAAAGGAAAGAGAATTTCAACAAATATAGTAAATTATTCTGTATAGCATGAGGTTTCAGATTAGCAGGAGGAGATAGAAACTGAGATTCAAGCACAGAAAAACAGCTTTGCAGGTGGGATTTGAAAGGAGCTGGAAATCAATGGAGTTAAAAGTTCCCAGGAGCTCCATATGGCAGAACTGCGGGAGAGGAGGCTCTCACCAACTGTGCAACTGTCAGAGGAAAAGAGTCAGGGATAGGGGTGCATGTGTGGAAGTCAGTGATCAAATGTTAGCTTTGGTAATCAGACACAACTGGAAAATACACAAATACATACCTCCTGAACAGAACAGAATGAATTATTGCAGCTTGGTGGCCAGCTGGAGAAAGAAGGCAAACAGAAAGTACAGGACAAATAGTTAAAAGGGAAAAGGGAATTGTTACCAAAAGAGAATAGAAGCATATGGCAGCATGCAGAAATTAGAGAGTGTTTTAAAACGTTGCTTTTCTTGCTCTTTGTCTTGAATAACAGTGAATGGGAGAGACTGTCCTTTTAAGAGGGCAGTACCTCATATTAGAGCATCTGTGGTTTGCTTACATATTATCCATGAAGGGAGCTTTGCTCTTTCAGAAGCTGTCCAAGTAGGACTAAGGAACAGTGATACTGGTGCTTAATGCAGGGAATTAAAAGAAAAAGCAAATGGGGATGTCTGGAGGAGCCAGTGGATGACACAAGAACAGAGCAGCAAAACCTCATCTCCAGTCGTGCTCCCAGGAATGCCTGTTCAATTAGGAAACTGTCCCAGTCTCTTTCTAGGAGATGGAGCTAAAAAGGACTGGGAAAGATCAACTTTATGGTGATCTTTACCTTCATGTGAATTCTGAGGCACTATTTTGCTGTCAGTGTAATCAGCACCAAATGCCATCCATGGCAATTCCCTGCAGGCAGTGCAGTGTTTCTGCTGCCCTGCCCATCCTTCCCAGCCCTGAGGCTCTGCAAGCCTGGCAGCTGCTTTTCCACTTGAGACACCGCTTGGATTTTTGTTCTTGGAAATGGTGGTCATAAAAGTAACTTCTGGTTATTATCTACAGAGCTTTGCTTGTTCACACGGTCGGTGTGAAAATGCAGATCCTGATCCTGCTGCTGCTGAGCTTTGTCAGCCCTCGCTGGCCTTGGGGAGCACTCGGCACCTCCTGAATCAGGCCCTGAGACCTCTCCCTGCTGAGCCACCCCGATGGAGGGATTGTGTGGAAGGTGACACGTGCTGGAATGTAAAACTGAAGAACTGAAACCCATTAATGTGTTCCAGCAGTGGTGTCAGAGATGCTCAGAGCCTCATTTCAGACTTAATTATCCTGATAGTGCATGAGGAATGGCCAGAGGCCATTAACCCCATGTGTTGGACCTGATGATCCTCGTGTGCCCCTTCCAGCCCAGAATATTCTGTGATTCCGTGTTCTCAGCCTTGGCCCAGCAGCACTGGGGAGCAGCTGGGCTGGTTTGGGTCTGGCTGCTCTGGATCAGGGGTGTCAGTGGGGTGTCCCCGTGTCCCACTCACCCTGAGGAGGGGACAGCCCTCCTGCTGCAACCCCAACCTGTGGAGGGACAGCAGCTGAGGGGAAGAGTGCAGGGGGAACAAAGATGGCATCTGCCATGAGTCATCTGGAAGGAGAAGAAAATAAGTCCAGGATCCTCCAAATCCCAGCTGGAACAATAGCAGAGCCCTGGAGAGGGGGAGGCTGAGAGAACAGCGTGAATTTTCTAGCCACAACATTCCTGGTTGTTCCATGGTGTTGACAGTGAAAGCTTTTATTCCTCTCCAAGTCGTGTAGTCCCAGGAATGCTGTTCTTGCCATATGCAGCCCACTGGTGGTTTGTTTTTTTTCAAAATGCTTCTTTTGCAGCTATGAATTATATGGATTCGGATTGCTTAACTACAATCAGAGGATTTTCCAGGTGGGAGATCTGGTTCAAGAAAAGAGAGATGGAAACACAAGCTACCGAAGTAACAAGGCCACTTGGATGGAGGTTGAGAAAAGGAAAATAAAATGACCTGGAGCAGCAAACTCAGTGCCCAGCAAGGAGCTCAGCAGGGCTGGAGGTCCCCGTGGGTCAGTAAAACAACAAGGCAAAAATGTCTTGGATGCTGGGATGGTTTACTGGCTACAGACAGACACACAAAGGGGATGGCTATGCCACCAATTTATCTTTTATTGGAACTGTCAGGACAGGGGAGGTGCTCCAGCAGGATTTTCTCAGTGGAGAGCAACATGGTGTTCACTTGACAAAATAACTTGCTCAGCTGATCTCGCCCGGTCGCTGTTTTCAGCTGAGCCAAATCCGTGGGATTTATGGCATTCATTACTTTCCTTAAGAACTCGAGAACATTTGTATCGAGTTGCACGCTGTTCCTCCAAGTCTGGGCGAGCCATATTTCAACGGGCCCTGCACAGAGAGAGTCAAAATTCCCTCTGCCTGGAGCCGGACTGCAGAGCGGCGGATATTCGTGTTTGGTGGTTTTCTGAAAAGACAAATGTGCAGACCTTGATCTTCACTGAAACAATTGATACATCATTGGATTCTTCATTAGGAAAAATCATTTTGGAAGACGTCAAGCTCCACTTAAATGTTCTCTTACAACAGAGGCCGGAGGGATCTGAAGTTTAAGGAAATTGCCAATTTTGGGTGGTTTGTTCCTGGGTTGGGGACATTGTTCAGCGTCCCCCAGGCCAGCTGAGGGAGGAAGGGGCACATCTGGACTCACAGAGGTTTTGTAGGAATGGAGCTGTGCTCACTTAGACTTCAGGAGTGCTGAAAAGCAAAGGAGGAGTCCCTGCAATTAGGGAGGACACAGACAGCAAGTGATGAATCATTCTTTGCATGTTGGATTGGTTTTTTGCTTGCATTTTGGTTTTTATTTTTTGGTGGATTCTTTTGGTTGGTTTTTTCTGTTATTTAGGGGTTTTAAAAGTTGGGATGGCATTGTTATATTTTGTACTTCACTTGCCCTTTTCACAGTGCTTTCAGAAAATTCATTCACCTGAATGAAGCTGACCTATGCATTATTGCTATTATTATTGTTGTTGTTATTATTACTACTACTACTACCACCACCACCACCACCACCTTCATTTAGAAAGAGGAGACTTTATTCTGAGATTAAATTATCTCCCTGAGACTGAAAGGGTTATTTTTATCTTTTTGTACCCTCACCTGTCTTCAGACTTATTGCAGCAGATCTTTCTTGCCTCCATTCAGAGAAGTTGCAGAACAGATCCATAACCTTTTTAAAGAGGTTTTTTCTATTAAACAGCATTATAGCATACAACTGTTGATATAGAAAAGGATTTCGGAGAATAAAGAAATAACTTATCTTATTCACTATGAAACATGGAGAAAATCTGATAACAACTAAAATATCCTAATTATGCCTTTTGGTCACTATCCTGGTATTCCCTGGCACACATTATCCTGCATAAATATTGTAGACAGGCAGAAATTAAGATACTAAAAAAGCCACAACACCCTTGTTAAAGCAACTATCTTTTGATTCTTATCTGACATAAACACAAAATTAACTTCACGCCCTTCAAGACAAGATTTTTTTCTTAAAGGAACTTGAACAACTTTCTGTGGTCCCTTCATTTACTTCAGAGTTTCTTCAGCAGTTTCCTTATGCTCTCCTGGCTCAGATAAAGTAATTTACAGCCAGAAGGTCTGGAGAAGATGGTATTTGTTTGGGACTTTTGAATTTTGGATTTTTTTGTTTTTTTATGAGATGGGTATTTTCCAGCAGGGATGAACTCAGCATCACGGAGCTGTGGGATGTCAGGAGGGAAGAGCTGGGTGTTGGGAACCTGGGCAGGATCTGGTGGAGAGCATGGAAGAGACACAGGACACCCTGTGCTTTGCAGGCTGGTGGTAGCACACGGCTGAAATTCATCTGGTCACCTTGAAGATCTCCTGGATGTGCTTGGGCTGTTTCTTGCAGACAGGAAGGAGAGAGGCTGGAGCACAGCGAGGCGCCGATGGGGCACGTTCCTGTGCTCCCACCCGCTCCTAACCCAGCTCCCAAACAGCCCTTGGGGGTTTGGAGAGAAGATGGGTGCTGCAGAGCTGGGCTGTGCCAGCAGAACACTCCAGGGTTTGCAGCAGAGCCCAGGGAAGTGGTTGCCACCATCCCTGGAGGGATTGCAGAGGTGTGTGGACGTGGTGCTGAGGGACCTGGCAGTGCTGCTTCGTGGCTGGACTTCACCTTAAAGGCTTTTTCCAACCTGAACAATTCTGAAATTCCACTGATAAGCACTGGGTTGGTTGGTTTGGAAAGCTCAGGTTTGTTTATTTCTCTTCTGGGCATCAAACCCAGCTTTTCTCTCTTTGAGAATGGTCAATGCCTGACACAATTTCAGTCTGTGAAACTCCTCACTTCATATAATTGTGTCACTATTTATCTCTTCTTTTTTTACTGATTTACCAGGTGACATGAGCTACATGTGGCAACTTCAGCTTTCTGCTGACACCAAAGATGATTGATGGTCAAACTCCGAACCTCATATATTAGCCACCAACCTGAATAAACAAAGACCAGTGTGGCAGCTTAATATTAAAAGCTATAAAACCTTCCTGGGGGTTCATGGATTAAATCAGTTCACCAAAATGAATTTTCAAAGGGGAAAAAAAAAAAAACCAAACTTTCTCAGGACTGAAGAAAAATGAACACAAGTAAATGAAATAGAGCCATCCTCATTCAGCCGACTAAAGCCCTCCTGAGGGATGAAGAATTGCAATTTTAAAGGTCCCTCATGTGTGCAAGAGGAGACACAGTATTTGTGGATCCTAGGGAGGCAGCTTGAGGCTGTAAAAGAACAAAAAAGCCTTTAAGGCATAAAAAAAACCTATCCCTGCAGACATAGCTTTCATTGGTGAAAAATAAGTGTAAAAAAATAAAACCTTTCTGCCATTAAAATGAGTACCCATTAGCCCACTGGATGTTATTTTTCAGTTGTAAGATGTGATTTAGATTTTTGCCATGCACTATTTTAATCTCTTGGGTCAATAAACCTTGATAGTGACTTCAGCCAAAAATACCAGCAGGTTGTTTACCATAACACAGCAGGAAACAGCTGGGCATTTATTTTCATCTTATTGTGATGCAATTACCAGTGAGCAGAGCTGAAAGTAGCAAGTTTTGTCTGCTCAGACAAATTGGAATTGTATCCAAAAGAACAGGTTTCACTGCAAAAAAAAAAAAAAAAAGTGCATGTCTTGTCTCTGAAACAGAGTAAGGGATCAGTCCCAAGGCAAACTGCAGCTACCAGCGCTTGTTTCTCATTTTCCCTCTCCATTCTCAGCTGACCCTGTAAGATTTCTCCATACTTCAAAGCACAATACAATATTTCTTGCTGGCTTTCCAAGAAACACCTTTGTCAAAAGAGAATGATCCTCTGCAGCTCTGCAAAGTTAATAACAAATGTTCCCAGCATTGTGAAAGCACTTATTTAGAGGACAGCTGCAGATTAAACTGTTAAAACCAGTGACCTGGTTGCAAAAAAACTCTTGCACAATTAGAAAATTATTATTTCCCTCACAGAGCTGTATTAAAACTTCTATTACATCTGCATATTGGCCAGGTGATTATCCAGATCCTCTTAGCCATTAAATAGATTGTTATTAATCAAAATTTAGGAAATAAAAGCATTTTGCTGCTCTGGCTGCCTGTTTCTGGTCTCGTCTCACCAAGAATAAATGGAACATGTTGAATCAACTGAAATATATGTTTCTGCTCTATCAAGGTCCCCACCCAAATGAGCTGTTGGCTCAGAAAATATTTATCCTGGCAGACCACTTATGCATAACTTTGGAAGCCTTGATAGAAATAGTAGCATGAATTTATTGGTGTAGCTCTCAAAAACATAAATTTTGATCGCTGGCTTATACACAAGCAGAGTTCAAACGAGGTTTCCTGTCTCACCTCTTTTTTTTTTTTTTTTTTTTTCCATCAGATTTGCATAGTGGCATCACTTCCTTGCAGTTCCCAAGGAAAGCCTCTAATTGCTCATTTGCATAGAGATTTGGCAATTCCTCCTGCCTGTCGGGGTGACTCAGAGGGAGAATTTTCCTAACGTTTCATCAGATTGTTTTATTCCTTTTGTATTGATAATTGCACGCTGCATAATGCAGGTTCTGGCAGCTGCTTTTCCCATGGGATGGTGCCGGATGAAGTGGCCTCGGGTTCTCACCTGTGGAAGCTCTGGGAGTTCTGGGAGCTGGGATTTGGAGCTCGTGGCTTCCTCAGGTGTGAGGCTGAGGGTTGGATTTGTGGTTGCAGTGGTGGAGTTCAGCCATTTGGGAACAAAAAGCCAGCACCAAATGGTGTTGGTGAAAAAAAAAAAAAAATTTTGTTTGAAAGTTTCAAGATATTTTATGAGTTAATCTGATATCGAAGCCCTTTGATCCTTTATTTACATATTCAGCTGCTAATCCAGAAAAACACCGAAGTCCTTGCTTAATTTGAATTAAGCAGTTAATCCTATTGGGAGTTAAGTACAGATGTGAGGCTCTGATTGCGCCAAGTGGGAACGTGATGGGCTGGCCTGAACCACACTCCCCAAATTATCCCAGGTCAGAACTCATCAAATCCAGCCATTCTGGAGAAATAAGAAGCACAACACTTCCCTCTGATCTCTCTTCATGTAGCTCTCCTCTGGAACTCCTGTTTACTCAGCATCAGTTAAATAAAGTTGCAGATGAAAATTTCCTCCTATTTGAGCCTCCTCGTTTTGGGGTCTAAGATGTTCAAATCTGCAAATTGAAAGTTCTGTAGTCTCCATGAAGCTGAGGAAGACACAAAGGGCAATGAAAAATAGTTGCAGGATGAAGAATAATAATAAAATGTCCACAAAAACACCTAGAAGCTGAGACATTTTGTAATATATATCTTGGAAAGCAGTAACTCACCTTGTCTGAGGGAGCAAGGGGCAAATGCCACCCCACTGACCTGGTTCAGATGCCACCAAAGGCGAACAGAAAACTTCTGACTGTCAATTTGCAAGGTGTGTCTGTATAAATGCTCAGTTCAGATGGATTTAAGAATGATTATTGCTTCTTCAGACCACATTATTTTATCTTTTTTTTCCCCTCTCCATATATATTTTTATTCTTATGTTTTCTTTTTCCTTTCTTTGTCTCTTTTACCTCTTGTTCTTTACAGGTCTTCGCTGATCTTCTCTCTCCTTCCCTCTCCCTTTTGATAACACAATTAATTCTGTGTTTATTTGACCCCCAATATGGGCAAAAGAAGCAAAAAGAATTACAGCACCTAAGGACAGCCATCTCCATATAAATTTCTCTTTATTCTGTTACAGTTGGTTACTATACGAGAAGAATATCAAAAAATACTCAAAGGGCTGATGCCAGCATCTACCAGAAAGGAATTTGAAGACACCATTTCATCTTTAAAATCTCAGGTAAATTCTTATTCCTCAGCATTTTAGGCTGGATAAAAGCCATCTCTTCTAGACAGGAGGTTACGACCATCTGAAATTTGGCCAAAAATACTGAATAAGTGTCAAAACCAAATCATGGCAGCGCTCACATGCTTCTCACTCAGTGTCATATTTCACAAAACTTTTCTCCTCCAGTTTGAGAGCTACTATGTTGTAGTTTTTGATCCTAGACTTTTCTTCCAGGAAAAGCTGTGCTTTACTCAGTATTAGGGTTTTTTCCTCAGCCTTTCAGATACAGCACACAGTTATCTTTCAAGTTCCTTATGCTGTTTCTCCTGAAGGAATCCTTTAAAGGCTGCCTATAAAGGGCAAAGAAGAGGATTAGAAATAATTTTATTTTCTTTCCAGCCTATGTAATAAAGCAAATTGGATATTTTTAAAGATATTTCTCTAAATTATCATTGTGATATTTTTACATTGTCCTACATAAAGAGGCTCTGTAATGTTTTGTCTTGAATATTGCTGACTACCAGTTCTAGATTAATGCAGAATCAGTATGATTTCTATGAACTAGACTATTAAATTTCCTAATAGGAATATCCCAATGTCATTGGAAATAGGTAACTGCTGATTAATTTGGTGATTAATTCTTTGCACATGCTTCCCACACAAGTTATTTGGGGCTTTTCTATTCAGAGCATTGGGAGCTGGAAGAAATCAAAATGCCATAGTTGCCTGAAGTGCAGTGAGGAAGGATAAATAGCCATAAAGAAGGGTGATCATAGCTGTGGAATAATGGGAATGAAAGGAAAATGCCACCTGAGTTTGCAGAGCTGTGCATGTAACCAAGCTGGGAAGGACTGGGAGCTGGGATCTGGGATCTGGGATCTGGCATTTGGCATCTGGGATGTGTCCTGGCTGAAGGGAAGAACTGGGACAAGGACAGGGCCAAGCTGGTGGCTCAGAGCTGCCCTGACCTCTGGGAAGAGCAGAAACCTGAGGACACAGAGTACAAGTTATCATCACATCCTTATGCCAATTTTCAGGACTATTTTTCAATAAATTATTGTTCTACAACATCTCATTTCTCTTTCCTGCACAACCTTTTCTATGGAGATGATTGTTAATTTCATGTATTTGGGGATTTTCCCCCTTTTTTCTCTTTGCAATGCATAAGAGTTATTCCATAGCATATTTTGATCTTCATAAGACACTTCCCCTGGCAGAGGCCACCTTCAATGGAAGTAGGAAATTTTGATAGTGGAAGCTCAACATTTCTATGTGCAAAGAGTGACACAACTTGAACTCTCTGGTTATAAACATTCTGCTTCCACCTAATGGAAGTGATGTTCTTTCTCATTTAAATAGTTGTGGGAAATAAAGAGTTAAGGGTCTGTTGGGGAGATCTATTTCCAGTTGATAGTAAAAAGCTATTTTTAAGGGCTCCTAAAAGGACTCTCAGCACTGCCTGGTAGGAAGCATCACTCCGAGCTAATACCAGAACACCACATATTTTAATGAGTTAAAAAAATTAAGAAAGTAGAATCCGATATCCACCTGCAGAGCTTCTGTAAGCAGCAGCAGGATTTCAAAGGAGTAAAAAGTAACTGCACACATGAAAACCTGGGTGCTCTCCCAGAAATCCACGGCTGCTGGCTGCACTCCCACCCGCGCTGGCGTCGGAGACCGCTCAGGGAGCTGGGCTCTCTCTGAAGCACAGGTGTCCTGCTCTTTGAAAATTGTTGAAATTCCTGTTTGAAAACATCAGACAAGAAGGGCACTGGAATCCCTGCACCTGTCAGGATTATTTATTGTTGGAGGAGGATGAAGAGAATAGGCTGGGTGAAAGCACCACACGGGGATAAAAATAAACAGCAGAAAATGAAAATACTTGAGGCTTGGGTGAAGTTTTCTAAGCGTGTTGCTAAATATAAAGGATTTGCTGCCTGATTGTCTGCTCCTGGAGAGATGGCCAACAGGAGATGCAGTGTGTTAATAAGCATTACTGCTCATCACTTGGGGAACAGGTGAGTACCTCCACCACAAGAGCAGAAGCGCAGGGATCAGAGCACAGGAATCCCATGGGAGCTGCCAGGAGCACGGGAGCTCCCAAGCCCTTGCACAACTCAGATGGTGCCACCAGCTGGGTTTATCAACTGGTTTGACTCTGTTCCTGAAGGAGTGAAGAGTGCACAGCCAGAGCAGAGCCAGGGAAGCCAAGAGAACAGTCTTCTATTAAATATTAATTCTTCTACGCGGTTTCTGCATTAAAGTGTAACTGCATTTTATTTAGGCAGGAGAGACCAGAAACATTCCTTTTACGAAATGAGTGCAAATATATTTATTGGAATTTTGTACCCTGTTTTCATGTGGGATGTATTTTACAGGTAAGTTATCTGCAGAAAAGAGTTCTCCGGGAAGACCTGAACGCCTACCACGCCAAAAAGTACGGGATTATCTTTGATCAATTTGTTCCATTTCACACCTTTGGGCCCCAACGCTTGAAGTTTTAAGGCTTAATTCAAACCCTCCAACATGGGTGCAGTTTGAAAAGCTCCTTATTTTCAGTAAACAAGCATCTGAGAAGTTTTCCCCAGTGCTTAGTCAGTGCTGCTAGAGCAAGGTTAGAGAAGCTGCAGGTGCTTTGCAAGTCTGGGCTTTGCCTGCACGTCGAGGATGAGCTCCTGCACAGCTGCGGCTCTGCGGTGGTGCCACCTCCTTTAAAGATGGAAAACAATGATGCAAGGCAGAATATTACAGATCACATCTTCAAAGGACCGGATCTCCACGAGCCTGAGTGCTTTTTTTTTTTTTTTTTTTGAGACGTTTACACCCTCCAATATAAATTATGGCAAGTGCTGCAGCCATAAAAAGCCTGGCTGTGCCTTTAGAGTAAGTGATTCACGTGGAGAGGTGAGTACAAGGAAACTTCCTAGGAAAGCCACTCCATCTTTACTGTATTTATAGACATAGATGGTGTTTCATATCTCACATGAGGGTTTCTGCAGCTAAGAATGTGTGCTCGTAAAAATTGTGTCAGCCTTTGTGAGATATTTAAGCAACTGTGAGAAAGTTAGCAGTGTGAGAGTTGGTGAAAATATTAATCCTGAATTATTTGTTGACAGGAGTTAGCTAAAGTTAACTGGAAACTGCAAATGTCATAGATGCTTGGTAATAAGTCCAGCATAGGTAACTTCGTTAGATAAATAGAAAGCTCCAGACCCACTGTCCACTGAACCCAGCCCTGTTTCAGCCTGTTGTGTTTTTATAATAAAAATAATGAGGTATAACTGACAAAAATCTCTTCTTTTCCAGGTAGATGATGGATCGAGGGATCTCTGTGATTGCCAAATGGACTGCTGTGAATAGGTTTGAAGATTTGGCTCTTGTAAATTATAATATAAAGATGAGTGGTTCTTTTGTTAGCACAAAAAAATGAACTTAATGAAAACATATTCATAGTTCATGCCAGCATGGATTTTGTTGTATCTTCCTTCCATTATTTTTTACCATTATTTTATTACAGATTTATGCTTTTGATACAGTTTGACGCCACGCTGAGCTTGCTTAGTGTGCAAGTAGGCTTTGCTCTACCAATATTTTTGTTACTCCTTTCCAATACCATTTTTTTCACTTTTAACATGAAGAAAACCCCATTTTCTATTATTATTATTATTGTCCAAGATATTTTAACATATTTTGACATTCTTCTGCGTCCATGTGTTTACATAATATTAAAATATTATTATTTTCTTATCTTTTTGCTTTCACATTATTGTCCTGCTTGAGCATCTCACTCACCTCAGTAGGCAGGGGAGTTTTGTGTGGTTTTGTAAAGTGGGAATGTGTGCTGTGTCTCAAGGGGTGATTTGGCACAAGGGTACGGGCAGCATGGTGGCACTGCGGGCAGCTCTGGCTGTCGGTGGGGTTGGATATTCTGGGAATTCCTTCCTCGTGGGCTGATACCAGAGCCACTGGTGGAAAAGAGCCGTGGGTGTTCTGGCTTTGGCTGATCCCAGGAAGTCTGAGCAGATTCCAGAGGTTTTCTGGGCTGAGGTTTGAGGGGCAGTGGGAGGCTGAAGGACGTGGTCAGCTCCCAGCCACGGGACAGTGCTGGTGTCTCCATGGCCTTCCACTGGAACACTGGAACGTGTGCATTTGGGTCTGGCTTTGTTGTTCCTGGGCACCATCCTGCCCGTGGTGTTGGGATCAAGGCACAGTGCTTGAGAAGGGGCCAGAAATTCCTGCTCCAAGTCCAGCTGTGGCCCTGGCAGCACCAGAGAGACCCTGCTGGTGGGGATGGCCCCCTCTCCTGCCCCACCACGGTGTCACCAGTGCTCCTGTGCCACAGCCTGGCAGAATTTGGAGGCTCCCTCTCCCCTGAGTGCCATGGTGGAGGCTGTGCTGCCAGGTCCCAGCTCACCAGCTGGGCTCTTATCTGCTCCTGGCACCAAGATCAAGGAGGAGAGGCTTTGGCAGGCTGGCTCCATCCACCCCTCCTCCTGGCAGCCCCGTGCCAAGCCCCAGCTCTGGCTCTGGCTGCTTTGCTGCTTGTCAGCCCAGTCAGGGCCTGGGCAGGTTTTCCACCTTCGTTGAATCAACAAGTGATTCTTCTCATTTCAGATAAGGCTCCTCTGATAAAGGAGGAGGTGCTGTGGCAGGTGCCACAGAGCCTGGCCTGGGGGAAAGGGGAGATGCAGGAGTTGTTGGGATGCACTGAGCTAATTGTGGGCAGCCAAATGTTTTTAGCCCAAAAGGTGCAGGGCAGTGGTGGCCGGGCTGTGCAGGAGGAACAGCTGTGGGCACTGGGGTGTACCCACTGGGCATGGCCCTGTGTCCAGATGGGAGAGGTGGGGACAGTGACAGCTCCTCTCATGCCTGAGGGAAACGAGGCATCTTTGATTCTGCTTCTCTGCTTGTGTTTTTCCATTAAATCTGTCTGGGTTTAGTGCTTGTGACAGCAGGAGAGGGTGTACATCCATAAAGAAACACATGGACATTCTTCTTGCTACTTGAATTCCTGAATTTCCTTCTTTTTGGTGGGATTGGGTTGCTGATGTCACTGATGGTCATAAAGCAGTTTGAGAAAAATACATGTTGGTCAATCAGGGGGTTTCAAAACTCTGGTGAAACTCTCTCCAGCATCAAATGCAGCTTGAGGACCACTTTGAAGCTGCTTATGAACCTTGTAAGAACTTAAATGTAAGTTTGGGTGGAATTCTCTTGTAGTTGTTAACATTGCTCTGATCATTTTTGTGACAAGTAAGAATTAAAGTCCAAACTGAAGTATTAGAAAGATTTCCACAGTTATTTCTCATTCTCTGCCTCTCTTTCCCCCACTTGGTAAGGAAGTGCCAGCTGCCAGGAGTTGGCTTCCTTGTCCCTAAACAAACTCTGGCCAAACCAGCTTCAGTGTGGTTACAACCTTGTTTCTATTTTATATTTATTTTTATTTTTATATTTATATTTAATTCACTGATTTTGCTCCGTAACAGAATATTGTTTCACCCTCTATAAACCACCTCCCCCCAAAAAGTCACTGTAACATTTTTCACCAGTACCAAGGGAGGTGACCTTTATCAAGGTGACACTTTATTTCAGTGCCACTCACAGTTCTTGTGTTACATGGAACAAAAATGCTCCTTTTTGGCCCAGCTGGAAGAAAAGGAATACAAGGTCCCTCCTTCTGCTTGTGTCTGCAACAGAGCTTTAATTGTGCTGGGGACAGCAGGTACTCCTGGTGCTTGCCCAAATCTCTCCTGGCTGTGGTGGTTTCAAACTGAGAAATGATTTTGCTGCACAGAAAAAAAAATATTATTTTAAAGTGATTAGAAGAAAATATTTATTGAATTTTCTGGAAAACTGCACAGCTTTGATCCTGACGTTGAGAGGTCTTGATAGAGAATCTCTATAGGATCTGATTTTTCTAAAATTCTCTTCATGCACTGAAAGTCCTCCCCAAATCAAAGAATGGACTGGAGGCACCAACTGCTAAATTATACTTGGTCCCATTTGGAGGGTACAAAGGAAAAGTAAGACGTCAGATATTGTATGAAGAAGTTTCAGAACACAAGGTCATTTTAATTCAGCCTTTTTTTTTCCAAGGAGCTATCTTTTCCAAGCTTTGATATTTTCTTCAGAAAGGTCATTTCCTTTAAGCCTTTGTCATTAAAGACTTGTTCTTTAAAGTGCTCTATCAAAGCGTGCAGAAATTGCAAGTTACTGAAACTAAAATGCATGATCAATTTTAAGTCTGCCTACTAAAGCCCTCTTAAAATGAGATGTGCTCTGGTACTGGTGGCTTCTTTGATAAAGCCAGGGGGAGATATGCAGTTGGTCAATTCAAACCACAAAAAAGAAAAATATGGTAATTAAATAAAACTTTTCCTCCCTAAATTGGGAAAAAAAATAGTGAAAAAGCATTGAAAGAACTGAATGAAGTTCTGATCCTGCAAAAACATGTCTTCTGTGAGAGGAGGGAGTGTGCTGCATGTGGGAGCAGTTTGTAGCACTTATACATAATGACTGAGCAGCTCTGTGGTGTTATCTGGCATTTGTCATTATGTAAATAAGGCAAACCCCTGGATAAAATATCATTTATTTACCATTTGCTGCCCTCCTTCACTGACAGAGAGCCAGGGAGCAAAGAGTGGAGACTGTGTGGTGCCCTTGTTCTGCCATCCCTAATCCCAATCTCTTTTCATCCCTTTATCCCATGAACTGTGGGATAGTTGGCTTCAGGTCATAAGAGCTTTGCTTTATGAAATCTAAATTTATGGCTACAGGTCATATCATAAGAGCTTTGCTTCCTTTCAGGCATCCTTGGGAGAAGAAATGTTTTCTTTCCTGGTAGTGCTCCATCTTCTAATAGGAAACCTTAATTTTTCCTTTCAACCCAGATATGTTCAATATTCAGGGCAGTATTTTCAGCAGACTCTTGGGAAGGTGGACACAGAGCTCACCTTCCCACATGGAGGATTTGGAGCTGAGACCTCCTTTGGGCAGCTCTCTAAAGCAATTTTATGTGCAGAGCTGGGTCCCAAAAGCCTGTTTGCTTCAAATGCTCCATGGACTTACAGCTTAGTGGGAATGGAGATGGGCTTTAAATATGGCAACACATGATTCAGACTCAGTATCAGGCTGAAAACAAGGAAATGTGTGTTGGTAGAATGAGCAAAGTAAAGGAACACCTTTATCTCAGCTGGAAAGTTGTAACAATACTTCCACCTTTATAAAATCTATTCAACAGATTTGTACTTTAGGAATCTTGTTCTTCTCCCATTGAAACCTCATATCAAAGTTCAATACCAGGCAGAGCTGACCATCTTTTCAACAGAATGTGTGAGTCCTAATTCTCTTGTTGTCTCAAACTTATACTGAAGTTAACTTTGTCCAGTTTTGCCCAAATAAAGGATTCAAAGAATTCATTAAAACTCTAGCCCTGGAATCCATCAGAAATCTGTTGGTGGAAGTGGTCCAGGGCTGAAATCAAGGATGTAGGACCACCCTTGGCTCTTCAATGAGGAAATGCTGGAGGGGGCAGGACTTGCTCAGTGAGATTTGGCTGGCACAGGCTCAGGTGTGTCCCATGGCACTGAAGATGTGGCAGTCTCAGGACCACAGCTGAACACTCTTCTCCCAGAGCAAGTGTTTTTAGAGAGGGATTTCTCCATCTGACTGATTCCTTTAAATTCAGAGCCCATCTGAACCTCACCAAAATTTTATAGAGTCAGTTTTCATACAGGCAAACTCTCACTGAACATCTGAGGGTGGTGGAAAAGCAGACCTAAGGAGGCAAATGAACCCATATGGATTTCATGATCAGTCAGAGCCTGGATGTTTGCAAGGCTGTGTTTAATTGTGCCCAGGAATGATGTTACATCTTCTGAGACTTAGTGACACTTGCTTGTCATCTTCTTGTTTGTTCATCCTTGTTGGATCAGGTCACTGACTAATTTCAGTGTGGATCTGAATCTGCAGTGAAAACTCTGAATGAGAGCTCTGCTGCTCTGCTGAGGAGATCCTGGAAGCACCCCCACGATCTGAGGTTTGCTCCAGCACAGGTTGGTGGCCCTGTGCTGCTCCAGTGCCTTCGTTCAGACTTTTGGTGTGGTTCTTCCTGCACCACTGGGCTGCTTTGCTGCAGTTTGAAATATAAATAGTGGACATGGTAAAATAGAACCAGGGTCCAGCTCCCACACCCTGCCCCAGAGCCAGCAGGGCCAGAGATTATGGACAGAAAGCTGCAGGACTAACCAGCTCCCAAGGGGCACTTCCCAGCTGAACCTTCAGCCTAACTCAATAAAGCCCATCTGCAAACACTTGACCTTGAGCCTGCCCTTCAGTGCAGGCCTATCCCCATCCTTGGCTGTGCTGATAAATAGGGACCTCCTGGTGTTTCAGCCCCACAGCCAGGATGGATGGTTGGTCCTGCCTTTAGTGCACCTCATACCTGAGCTGGTTCATGCTCCCAAATGTCTCCCTGGAAGCTTCCTTCTCCAAGCAGCACTGTTGTACAAACAGGATCTTTGAGGTTGGAGAAGAACTTTAACATCACTGAGCCCAACTGTATCTCCACCATCTTCCTGCCTGAAAAATCCTTCAGCACCCTGTGAGTACCCTTGGTGTCAGCAGCTCCAGCTTTGCAGTTGGGTGACTGTAGAAAGGCTGCTGCAAACCTCTGTTCCACAAAGGATGACTGAAGTTCTTACCCCTGGTAAGTTGGTGGGGTAGAAGCAGCTTTCTGTGTGGAGTGGACTATTTTTTGGTTTTTCATTGGGGTATTCTGGAATCAGCATATTTAACCTTTCTGGTGGATACAGGATGGGCTGTAAATGACTTCCTTTCACATATTTCTAGTGAGGGCTGATCCTTTCTCTCCAGGCAGTGCAAACCCATATTTTAGGATAGATGCAGATGTGCTCAGCTGGCCTGTGGTGCTGAGCCCTGTGCAGGATCCAGCCCTTGGGTGACTTGGTGTGGTGCCACCTGAGCAGGCGTCAGCACCTGGGGACAGGTGAGCACGGGGCCCCTCAGGGAGCCCTCCCTGGCCACTGCACTTTATCCTCCCAGAGGAAGAGCAGGGCTTTGCTGGGCCTGAGCTTTGTAATGGCAGTGTGGGTTTTTGGTGTCACTGTGGTAATCCTGTAGGAGAATGGATGGGAAGTGCTTGGTGTCCCTCTGGGCTGGGTTTGGCCCATGGGTTGTTTCCAGGGGCAAGGTCAGTGTAAGGTACAGGGGTTGTGAGCAAGAGAGTGAGAAATGCCAAATATAAACTGAAATAATATTTTTAAATCTGTGCAACTCCCAGAAGCTTTCTCAATTATGCAAGCAAATCTCTCTGGATATTTATTTTTCTTTTTTTCATATAACAGCCATTTCCAAGTAAAGGTACATGTATCCAATATGAGTGCAAAGCTGTGAAATAGCTGCATGGGTGGTTAGAAACTTCTATTTAGAGATCTGAAGACTAAAAGGGACTTGGAAGTGGCCTAGGGACACTGTTCTTAAAACTTCCCTGAATTAATTTTCTGCTTCAAATCCAGTGGGTTTGGCTGAAAAAATATCATCTCTATTAGAAAAAGAACTACTACCCAAATATTACTGAAGTCCTCTTTTACATTGTTCCTGACTGTGATCAGAAATTCCTCCCCTGAATTTGATGCTAATTACCTTCTCTTTTTAATTTGTGATTATTACTTTTTGATGTCACTTTTTACTGTTTTCACTCCCTCTTTGCACACCTCACTTGCAATACTGTTCCATCATTATAAAAGCATAGTTTTACATTAGTAATGTATTATATGTAGTATGATATATAGAGAGAGTTATATATTATACATATGTTGGCATAGCTAAAAATATTCTGCAAACCAGAGGTTGCAGTTATCAGTCACAATTTGTTTTCTCCCTATGTTGATTCTTCTAATTGTTCCCAGGCTGGTGGAAACCAGTTCTGTGCAGGGACAAACTCAGAGCTGTCCTGCTTGGGCACTAAAGTTGGGCTTGGGAGAACCGGAGGGAAAATCCAGCGGAGGAAACTCCTCCGTGAGCGGCTCCGGGCTGGAATCACCCGGAGGCTCCTGCAGATGTTGGACCCCGAGGTCACAGCCTTTGCCCTGGCCTGGGAGCCTTTCCAGGAAAGCCTTCCCTTCCCTCATGTGTTTTCAAAACAGCGCTTGGGGTTTGATGCTTCGCCCTGATTTGGGTGCCCCAAGGGCCCTTTGATTGAACGTCTTCACGAGTTAATGTTCTCCAAGAAACCCAAACACCTTCGGTAATTAACGACGTGCAATTATGGGTGGGTTTATTTGTATCCTGAGCTGTCATCTGGGCTGGGATGGGGATGGAGCAGGGAGAGAAGGTGTGAGCCCCAGTCTAAGTCACGCTTTGCATCCGCAGGCACCGCTGCGTTTAACCTTTTCTTGCCCTTGGAGAGGTGAGGACGGGGTTGGTCCCTCTTTTAGCACTCGGGTCTGTTGTTTTCCCTGCCAGGGACAGCAGTGACAGGGCAGAGCATTACAGGGGGGAAAGAGGAGTGATGCATTTACAGCAGTGCTGCCTCCTGAATGTGTCAGAGTTCTAGATGCTAAAAATTTTCAACTTCCTGTACTAACAGACTCTAACCCCCCAAAAGAATGCTACACATGACATAAAACCATAGAGAAAGCTTCCAAATTGATTAATAATGCTAAGATTGCAAGTGTGTCTTTAATTAGAAATGTATACTATCACAAGGTAAAAAACTTAAGAGTTTGAAGTTTTAGAATATAGTAATATCTCTAGAACAAGATAGAAGTTTTAAAATATTAGCTAATACTTATTCTTTGTGACCTTAAGTAGCATTTTGTAATTAAACAAAAAAGTCCACATTGCAGAGTTCAAGTAATTAGTTATTAAGTTAAAAGTAAAAATAATTCATGTCATTTCTTAATTAAATAGCTTAACCTTAAAAGACCTTATAAAGAAAAATAGTTAACCGTTTTGTAACTTGTTAGTAAAATACTAGAAAACTCACTACCTGTGTGTCTATAACATAAATAACAAAAAATAAACATTTAAATCTAAAGACTAAATACTTTCAATCACACCCTCAACAGAAAAAAAAGAAGCCAAAAGCTAGCATCCAGCAGGGATATTCCTGAGCACAGGTGGAAGTTGGGCTGGATGTTTCTCTCTGCTCCTAAGCTCTGTCTTCCACTCCCAACTGTGGCTGCTTCCATCCTGTGGATGGGTAGAGATTTTTGAGCGGACACAGTATTGAAAATGCAGGTGAACCCAATGGGAAGAAATGATGTCGTCTGTCTCAATTCAGAAGGCTAAATTATTTCTTTATTATAACTATGCTAAAATATATCAATATACTATATAAAAGGAGGATACTAAAACTACATCCTACTTTCTCTGACTCTAACACAACTCGTGACCCTCTCTAGAGTCCAGCCCCAGGTGGGTTGGGTTGGCCACCAGCTCAAACAATCCTCACCAGAATCCAACCAAGCAACACCCCAGGGAAACAATTCTCCAAACACATTCCACATGGGAAAAACAAGGAGCAGAAATAGAAATTGTTTTCTCTTTCATTTCTCTCTGTGCACCTCTATGAAAATCCTGAGAGGGAGAGAAATGTACTTGCCACAGACACAGCAGTCTAAAAGTTTGATATTTTAATCTTAATTAGATGTCCTTCCAATTTATGCACCTAAACCACTTAACCCCATGGAAAAATGTCTTCAGTCCCTAAAGAAAAGCCCTTGAGTGATTTGCACCAGCTTAGCCCACATCTGCTCATACCCAGCTAAAAGCAGCCTCCATTTAGTCCCAAGTGTTGCATACGTGTTCAAAACATCTTGTAGAACCCTGCATGGGAGTTAATGTGTAGCAGGGCTCTCAGCTCAGCATCTCTGAAAGCTGTCCAAGGCAAACCCATCCCCAGCACGTGGCATTCCCATCTGGAGGAGGAGAACAGGGACCCAGCTCCATCCTGCACGGTCCATGTATGGAAAAGCTCGAGTGCTGATGGTCTCTAGCACAGCTCCCCAATATAATGGTGTAATAATTAACAACAGCATCTGAGTCTCACAGCTCCTCACAGCCTCTTCCCCCCAGAGCTGATGCTGCGTCCAAGAGCCCCATCTTGATTGTTGATCTCCTTGGGGTGGATTGGAGGCATGGAAGATTTGTTGCTCGTGCTTTGGCACATCTGTTTGAGAAATCAGTTTGGCATTTCTGCTGGGAGCTGTGGAGAGGGTTGCTGCAGACCTCCCTGCATGGACCAAGGTTTGAGGGATGATTTGTCAGCATCTCTTTGTTGTTGACTCAAAATCTTGCCCCACTCGGTGTGGGAGAGAGCCCATGATGGATAATGGGTTCTCCCTGCTCCCAGCCTGATGGATGGGAGCTGTTCATATGTGGAGCCTTCTCCTGGGAGTGGAGTGATTCCAGGGCTCTTCCAGGACAGCTCAGAGCACCCCCTGAGTGTCCTAACGAGCCCCCTAATGAGCTTTGTTTGGGGGCTGCAGGCACAGCTGCTGTGGGGACAGCTGGGAGACGCACGGAGCTCCTGGGCCCTCCATATGGATGCTCTTGACCTCTGAGGCCTCTGAAACTCCATGTGGCTGCTGAGGACACTGGAAAGGGTCAACCCCCTCTCCTCGCCCCCAACAAAAGGAGAGTTTGGCAGACACTGCCAGGACCAAGCCCTGAAAAGGTCCTAGAGGGAGGTGGGGGAAGCGCTGCTTTTCCGGGGACACGGATTTGCAGCGCAGCAGAATTCCCCCGTAAACACGGGTTGGAAAAGCAGCTCCCACATGCACAAACCTCGCTGGGTGCCCGGTAACTGGGGCCAGACAGGTCTGACAGGGCTGGGATCCAGCCACTGCCATCGAGAGGCTGACTTTGAACCCCCTCCCCGTCCCCCCAGCTTTGTTATCGGGGCTATTGTGGGGCTGCCGAGCCAATCCCCGCCAGCCCCGATTCAAAGTCCAGGTGCCAACCAACTTGAACTCTCCAGCATCCCTGCCGTGCAGCAATTATTCCCTCAGACACATCCATTGTTCTCATTACACCATAAATTGTGAATGAATTAAACATGCACTTACCACTATGCACCACAGCTGTCAAGGAAAATAACACACCAATATAGCGTGGGGCTGGATCCCGCTCCTCTCCCTGGAAGGTTTGCTGCTCACAGGGAAGGAGGCAGCAGCCAAGCTTGCTGGGGCTGGTATTTTCTTTATGGAGAGGCCAAATCTCTGTTCCCACTTATAGCAGCTCAGGGCAGGACTGTCTCCCTTGGTTTTGATGTTTTAATTATGGTTTTTCTCCCCTTTTGGCCACACTGATATCGCTGCTCGCAGGGGGAAGACTGGTCCTGAGCTTCCAGACATCCCATGTCTTCCTTGGGGCACAAAATCCTGCTGTGGGTGTGAGAGGAGGAATCCAGCCTGGCTTTGGACTGGTGGGATAAAGCCTCTGGATATCCTGTGCCAGCAGCAGGACATCCTGGCCCAGTGAGTGCTGGGCTCACTCCCACAAGCATCCCAGTCCACACTGGGAATTTCACTGTAGGTGACTGAGAGCTGGCAAGGGAAGCTGTAAAGGAACGGTGATTTAGAGGGAAGCTGTGAAAAAGTGATTCAGCTGCCTGACGTGACTTTAGGGTGCTAGCTTCATTCACACACACAGACACTTTCCCAAGAAGCAGAATGGGTATTTATTTATTTTCTAATCTCTGCTCCACATCCTCGGAGTTTACAGAGCTGGAGCAATCTCCTGGCATGTCCAGATAAATTCCCTGATTGTTCCTGCTTCAAAGAGAAGACCTGGAGCTGGCAGTTACCTTGGGGTACAATGTTGGGATTCACCAGACAGGATTACAGAGGGGGCTTTTCTTCTGAGTGCAGGAGCTGGAAGTTTGTCTGCATTTCTCTCCTTGCACCGCATCTCCAAGGAGGTTTTCACTTTCTAAGAAGGATGTTACCCACTGAGCTATTCATAGCAGTTAAATGAGAAAAGGGGTTAATAAAATACATGCTAGAAAAAAGAAAATAAGATTAGAAGGACTGATGTTTTGGCTGTGAGGCCTTCAGTGGGCTGCAGAGAGACGAGGCGGGGGGAAAAAAAAGCAACAAGATTATTATTTCTTTTCTCTGGCTCAAAGAACTTCATGGCCAGAATGGCACCACTAATCCAATTTTCTTTCTAACAAGTATTTTATCAACACCTCTTTCTTTTTGCTCCCCTCTATTCTCCTTCCTTCAGTCTCTACACTGACATCTGATTAGCTGCATTAAAATAGCTTCAGCTCCAGGCTGGCTCTGCTGTGTTTGTGGGGACCCTGGGGACTGTGCCCATCTTCCCCTGCTCACGTGTGCCTGTGCACACACAGTCCCTGCACTTTCTGGGCACCTGGTTTTCCCTGGCTGACCACAGCAAAGTCTCTTTTCCAGGCGCTCGGCCCCGCTTGGCAGAGGATCAGATGCAGCTCCACTGAAAGCAAACAGCCGCCTTTCCGAGGGAGTAAATATTTCGCAACGTGTTACTTCAGTCTTATTTATTATGAACATATTTTCCCTTTTATCCGGGGATTTGCCAACTCTCTGGAGTCACAAAACCTCGCCGCGGCCTCTCCTCCCCCCGGCCATTCCGGGGGATCCAGAGATCTGCACCAGGGACGTGCTGCAGGAGCCTGGCATCGTCCCCTGCTCCTTCCCAGGGACACCTGGGCGGGAGATTTGGTGGGAGCAGTGGTGTTGGGTTATGGGTCAGAGTGAGGACCAGTCTGCCCCAGTCTGTCCCGGAGGGGGTTTGGGGCAATACATTACAGGAATGGGTAAAACATGAGGAGTTGCTCTCCTGTTATCTGCCTTCTCACCTAAACCTGCTGGAGGGAGAAAAAGGGAAGATCTGGTATGAGGGAGAGTGCTGAGTGAGACCATCGAGAGGAGACCCTGGAGAGGAGGATGCTTTATCTTGGGCAGAGCAGGAAATTAATTAAAGCCTTAAAAGAACCCGATTCCCCTTCATCAGCCCTTGACTCTGGTCTGGCTGGGGGAAACTGCTGCTGCACTGACCTCCCTTCCTGGAGGTGAGATGGGGCTGGGAGGGGTCCTGTGGCTCCAGGCATTGCTCCCCTGGGTAGGTTGGCTTTTGGTAGTGCTGTTCTCTCCTTCCCTCCAGGGTTGAGAAAGCAGATCCCCCCCTGGAAGGTTTGCCTACGTCTGGGGACGTTCTGAGATGGGCTTTGTCCACCTGTGAACACAGCAGCAGCTCTGGGGCTGCTGGCACTGTGGGGTGCAGCATTTGCCTGGGTCACTCCTGGTCCCCTGGGAGATAAAATTCCCCGTGTGTGTCAGGAGCAGAGGTCACAGGGGAGTGTAGTTGGCCACCCTGCTGCTTTCAGAGGGATTGGGATCATGTAGAGCCAAGAGATTTTCTCTACTGTGTTTGACTCTGTTCCTCCATATAATGAGCTGAGAAAAAAGATTGAGTGACAATCATAGTGCAAGAGGGGCTGGCTGCAGTGACAGTGACATCCCTCCTAAGGGATGGGGCAGCCCTCCTTGGGATGAGCCCGTGCTCCCCAGATTCCAGCAGCTGAGGAAGCTCCCCAGAGCTGGGCTGTGCCCTGACCCAGCCCAGACAGCCTGTCCAGCATTTTTACAGGAACAAGGAGAACTTTATTCCTTTGTTACCTCCTTGGATCACCTCCCGCTTCCCTGAGCATCCAGGTGCTGATAACTGGCCAAAGATCAGAGCAGCTGGAGCAGGAGCGAGTGGCTGAGCCCTGGCTTTGCTGCCACAATTTGGGATTACTGTTTAGGCAGGAATTATCTGGCACAGGGGCCCTCCTGCTCCCCTGGGTTGGTGCATGGAGGGCTCTGAGGTGGAGGAGCAATGACCTGCCATGGCTCAGGGTTCGAGGCAGCAGCTCAGGCTGCTCCCATTTGTTCCTAATCCTTCTCAGCTCTTCACTGGAAAATGAGACCGTGTTGGAACACGACCTTGGTTCAGCATATTAATTAGTGGGATGTTTAAGATAGGTCAGCAGTTAAGTGCAGACAGGCACAGTCATGCTCAGGGTAACGTCAGGGAGTTAATCCTGCCATTCCAGTGGGGTGCACTCAGCACCAGCTGGGGCAACGACGATCAGCTGGATCTTTGCAGTCAAATTTGAGTTTTGATGGGAAATCAAAATGTTCTACAAGCAGAGAGGAGTTTCTGATTCATCCTGTTTTCCTCCCCTCTATAGCAAAGCTGAAATTCCAGGGCCAGTTTCAGGCAAAGCCCAGAATGTGGGGATGCTGGGGTGCAGCAGTGATCTGTAGTGGACACGGTGGTGTGACATGGATGGGTGACACTGCCACGCCTCCTGTGTGCTCCTCCACTTGCCCAGGTTTCCATGGGAGATGCCATCTGGGTCTGTCAAATGCACAGAGTAAAAACTACACCTCCCATATTGTACTGAGTTTAAAAAAGAAAGTTATTTAGCTGCAATATAGGGTTTGTCAGGATTTTCTCTGAGTCGACTCTGTTTTCTTTGGAAAACCTTTCCTGTCAGCACATTTTCCACTGAGTTGATGGACAAGACCAGCAGGACCCCACTGAATCAGCAAGTGACCCCCAAGTCTTGGCAGTGGCAGCACGAGCACCTTGGGGTGCACCGGCCACCAGCCGTGACCTCCCTCTCTGCATTTCTTCATGCCAGGTGTGGTGGTTGATGTCCCTGCCTGGTGTCACCTCTTTCACCAGCCCTGCTCTGGACCCCCAGTGCCACATGCCTGCTCCACAGCCACCCCTCACGCCGTGTCTGTGCAGGCTTCGTTAGCATTTCTCAATCAATGCTTTCTCATTAGTGGCTGGGGCCACTGGGAGCTGTGAATGAAGGTGGAGCCAGGCCAGAAAAAGATCCTCTCCTGAAAAATTATAATGAAAGCAATAATGGCTGGGTCCTTGAGCAATGCCTGCCTAGGACGATTGTTGTCTGGAGGCTACTTAATTACGAAACTCTGTTCTCAGCCTCGGGCTTCATGGTCTTGTGCCTTTACTCTCTCTTGAGCAATGTTTTATTGCTATTGTCCTCAACCTACTTCGTATCAAGTTCAGAGTATCTGAAAGTTATATGAAATATATGTTGGTTTCCTATTCTATTTGCACAAATTTCTTGTATTGTAGGGTTTGTTTGGTTTTTTATTGGTATCTGAAAGCCTAAAGCTGGGATTATCTAAAGGATTATAGGAGAATTAGGCACCCAAAGCCAATTGATTTTTCGCTGTGAATTAGCCGAGTGCATTTGGAGGGCTGGAGGTTTTGGTCTGTGCTCATGGTTTCAGGTCCACCTTGTAGCATCTCGGTAGAGAGCTCAGCACAACCCGGGTGGCCTTAAAAAGGTGCTGAAGCAGGAGCAGTCAGTAGGAAAGTGCAGGTACGAAGAGGGAGACATGGCCCTGAGACATTAAACCGCCTTTGAAAATCTCCTTCTGACTCCCTGAGGCTCTCTTGAAAATGCCACTCTAAGTTACCATCAATTTTGATAATTAAGCACTGATTTAATTTTAGAGTAACAATAATTGTCAACATTTTCCAACCCAGGCACCTTAAATTAGACACGCAGCTCGGCAGGTTGGCGCGGGATCAAAGCGCGGCGGCGCGCGGCTTTCGGGAGATGCTGAGCGCACAGCGAGGTTGTGCTCAGGACTCCACAAACCCCGGCCATGTGGGCTTGGTCCCCTGCCAAACGAGGTGCACTCAACATGCGTTTCAACACCTCGCTTTAGGCACCTCGGATTAAAAAAAAAAATATTAAAGGAAAAGAGCTGGCTGGGAGTGTTGCTCTGATTTTGCCCGGATGGTGAAAGCGCAGCTTGGCTGTGGTGGTGTGAGGAGAGGGCTGGGTCACACCTTGGAGCCCATGCGGGGTGTGACAGGGATGTCACCAGGACCACGACAGCCAGGTGGATTCTCGGAGCCTCCTTGCCCAGGTTGACCATCCCGCAAGAAGGGACTCGGCGAGCCGGTCCTTTGTGGTGGGTGCCAGGGACCCCGGGGTGCAGCGGGGTGCAGGTGCCAGGGATGGAGGGCGGGACGGATTCCCTCTGGAGCATCCTAGCTGGGATGGAATCCTTCCGGAGTAGGAATCGCCCGTGTCCTGCGGGGATCGCCCGGTGCCAAGGCTTGGGGATCGCTTGTTTTGGGGTGGGGTCACCCCCAGCGCCCGTCCCAGCCCGTCCGTGCGGGGCGAGGAGCCCTGGCGCACATCAAAGGCTCAGGAGCCAATTCTTCACTCCTATCGCTCCTCGCCTTTGATGAGGCTTCACCTCGCCGTGCTCCCCACGCCCAGCCCCACCCCGGGCTGCTGCTTTTGCTTTCTTTTTATTTTTAGCAGTGATTTGGAAATTGCTGGGGCTCCTCTTTTTTTTTTTTTTTTTTTTTTTTTTTTTTTAATTTCATTCCCCCCTTTTTTCCTCTTCATCTTTATTTTATTTTATTTTTTTTTCCGTTCTCCTTTTTCTTCCGAACCCCCAACCAGCCGATAAGGGCACATTCACACCTCTTTTCCTTGCCTTGTCTCCCCTTTATTCTTATGAAGCTCTCATTGATTATTGCCCTTAAATTCCTCAGTCCGGTCATAGATAAAAGGATAACCACTTCAAAGCAAAGTGTTAAGAGTTTAACCTCGAGCTAAAAGAGTGGACAACAAGGTAATTGAGGGTAATAACTGATCACAGACCTACTTTCAAAGGCACATGCAAGCCTCACTTTCAGATGGCTTTAATTTTATTAACATTTGTAGCAGCTCTAGATGCTTTTGAATCATTACAAACTTCAAAGCTTGAGGTAACACTCCAAATGGAGAACCTGACACCAGGTTTTTTGTTCAGGCCCACATCATATTGATAGTCTCTCTTGCAAGCATGTAACATCTCTTCTCAAACTATAAAAACCTAGATGAAGAAAATATTGCCAATAGAGAAGATCAAAGCCTGAACCTCCCTTTGAATGATCCCAAAGAAGTCAAAACAGAAAACAACAAGGGGAAAAATGCATCTATATTACTCCAACTGTCTTTATCCATATTTAAACTTGTCTGCTGAGGCAGATGAGGATGGATCATTCTCTCTGAGTATTATCAAACTATTTGGCTGATCCTCTGTTTCTCTTTGGGCATTTGGAGCAGGCCCTTTGTCTTTTTGTGGTATTTAAACCCAAGAATTTGGGAACAGCACATAGAGGAACAGCCCTGAGCCAGCTGGGAGGGCAACCAGGTGAGGCAAACAAAAAAAAAATATATTTATAAACCGACAACACAGAGACTAAAATGAAAATTATAAAAACACCCACAGTTCTCTATTCTCCAGCCCCTGATAATCCCAGGAATAAAGGTCATGTGTGGATGCTGAGCCAAATGGGGTCAGTGCCCTCTGTGCCCAGGATGTGCCCGTGGGCACCCCGGGCTGGGTTTGCTGCACAGCTCCTTGTGCCCCATCCCAGGGGCCGCACGGTGAGTGAGCCCAGGAATTGATCCAGGGTATAAATAGCCATTTTCTTTGTCTATTTTTTGTGCTGGAAGGGTTATTTTTAGCTGGGTGAGTTCCCTGAGCTAATGCCTGAAGCATTCACAATAAAGGGGGTGGCCCAAGGAAACGGGCTGGCCCTGCTGCCAAAAAACACATCCCTGCTCCCCTCTGCAGAGGGGCTGCTGCCACTTCAGCTGGTGCCCAGGCTCTGTGGAGCTTCAGTGGTCAGGGAGAACCTCCCCAGCCTTTGTAAAGTCATCAAGAGAAAAAAAATTACTTGGAATATGTTTTCTTGCTGGTGTGTAGCAGGTTTTGTAGTGGTGTGAGCCTTTCCTCCTGATTTGCATCGGTGTAATAGCAGTATTAGGCAGGTTATTATTTTAGTGCAGCCCAGGACAAAGGGCTGGGTTTGACTCCAGGGTGTTGAACAGTGTCTCAGCTGTGACTGCAGCTGCTCCAGCGCTCACAGAACCATGGAAGGGCTTGGATGGGAAGAAACCTTAAAGCTCATCTCATTCCACCCCCTGCCATGGGCAGGGACACCTTCCACTCTCCCAGGCTGCTCCAAGCCCTGTCCAGCGTGGCCTTGGACACTTGCAGGGATGGGCTGGTCCTCCTGGCACAGCTCAGAACTCCCCCTGCTCCAGCCTGGAGGTGCAGAGCCATCCCAGCTGGAGCACGGGGGGTTTTCAGGCTGGAGGCCAGGGCTTGGTGACCAGCTCCATGTCCCTGACCCAGGGTTTTTATCATCTCACTTGGAGCCACGAGGGACAGATTCCCAGTGCTGGCTGGTGTCAGGTGTATCACAGGAGAGCCTCATTATCCGTGTTCACTGCAAGAGCAGATGTCAACGTGTCTGAGCTTGTGGAAACCACATCCTTTTAGATGTATTAAATAGCTCTGTCTTGAGCCTGCTCTGATATTACATTCTCCAGGAACTGAAATCAGTTTAATATAAGCTGTTCTCTCTGTTCCTGGGTTGGGCATGTGCCCGTGTAACGAAAGGACAAGGGTGTATTGCTTAAATCTACGGAATTTATCTAATTTTATTGTCTAAAGTTATGGCTGGAAGAATAAGCAGCTATTTCAGCATTTCTTTCATTGAGTCCATTATCAGACAGGGTGGATAACTGGAACCCAGCACTAAAACGTGTCACAGGTGCCCAAGGCAAGCCCTTGCAGACCTGGACCTGCACAAGGTGTGCCCAGAAATCGCTGCCCCTGTGGCCAGCTGGTTCCACTGGAGCTGCTGCCATCCCCCAGGACAGCATGGAGCAGGAGGTGCCCCGTTTTCCTGGGGTCATCATCCCAATGACCTTCAGTGAGAGAGGGGCATCGTGGCAGTGCTCTTAGTTAATTTGAGCAGCCAGGCACGGGATGGGGATCATAATCAAAGTGTTATTTCCATGATTTCCAAGGTTTTCTTTTCCATTTTTCCATTCCCAAGCAAACCCCTTCATCCATGATTGAGATGAGGTAAGTGTTCTCCTTCCAGCTCGCAGGGGGCTTGGATGGAAGCTCTTATTTCTGTTCCATGCACAGAGGGGAATAGACCCTAAATGCATCTCTGACAAATTCCTCAGAACCAGTGGGTTTTTTTGGAGGTGTGAAACACCACAGCAGTGTGGTTGTCCTGACTCTGCATCACCCACAGCAGGATTTCAGCTTTTACTGCTTTCTAGGAGTTTTTAGGGCTTCCCCCAGGTGGAATGTTCCCATTACAAATGAAACTTATCTCAGGAAGCAGCAGCTGGGACTTAGGAGGTGACAGCAGCCTCCTGCTGCCCCCAGTGCTTCCTGCCATGGTCACCATCCCCTGTCAGGGGCTCCCCCTGCATCATCATTAATGAGCTGATCTGCATCTTTGATTAGAAGGGCTTTGATTAGATGTGTGGAGGGGATGTGCTGGCCTTTTCCAGGGGCATAACAGTGAAGTAGGAACGGCTTCAGTGCCAGAGGATCCTCCTGAGGATGGGTTTTGTTCCCTGGAATGGTTCTTGGAGGAACAGGAGTGCTGGGGAAATGATTATCCAGACACTTGTGAAAGCTACCAAAAAAAGGAGGGGTGGAACTCTCACTTGTGATGTGAAAGATCCTGGATGAGGATAACAGGAGATTTGAGTTAGAATTGTTTTCAAATATTAAAAAAACCCCCAAAGTGTTCTAATTTCAGGCCTGCTGGGAAAAGAGGGAAAAGCCCAGAAGCTGTTTTGGGGCTGGGAATGCAGAAATGGGGATATATCTGACAACACTTCAGTTTTTCCCGAGTTTCAGTAGTATGAGGTTCCCAGTCCCCCCAGTTTCTTATGGGGAGAAAGGCTACTGGGTAATTTCCAGGCTTCTGTGAAAGGATTAGAAAGCAAAAGGAAAAAAGATTAAAATAGTATTTTTGATGGTCTCTCCCTCAGCATGAAGATTTCTAGTAAAAATTAAAAAAAGAATCATTAGTGAAATGTATGTCCAAACAGCCTTTTTGGGTCTGGTTGGGAGAGAGACTGACTTCACCCTCAGCAAGTTTCCCTTCCTTTTAATGAAAAGGAAAACAAAGCTGCCAATATTAATTATTTAAGGATTATGGTGGAGGTTTCCACAGTGGAAGAAAACACCTCTTCATACAATCAATAGGGCTTTGGCAGAGGAAGATACAATCTACTAAAAAGAAATGTAGATAAACTGGGAGAAGAGGGAGCAGTAAAATGTAATTTTAGATGAAATGCACCAATCATTTGGTGCTGCTTTGGATACAGGTGCTCTGGAGGGGTGACCTGAGGATGTGGGGGTGAGGCTTTCTCCATGCAAAGCCTCCTATCTCCAGCCTGCATTTCACACCTGGAAATAGAGGCATCCTTAAGAAAATAATGTTTCTTTTGTGGCCTCAGGACTGGTCCAGCTTTTGAGAGGCATCACCCAGCTCCTGACAGCACCACGGGGGCTGGAATCTCACACCCTTCACTGTCCTTAATTCTGAGAATTGAATGGACAGGCAGAAACAAACCAAAGCAGGTATAATTTTAGGGTACTCAACTTTGACAGCACACCTAAAAATAACCGTGCACAAAGGGCTTGGGTTTGTTTTTTTTTTTATCCCTGGAAGTGAAAAGTTTTATTTGACTTTATGATCTGCAAGTTTTCCACTAGTCAGAAAAGCCTGTTCTCTCCTAAGTGTTGTCTCTCCTGCTTTTTCCATTACCATCCTGCTTTAAGGGCTGTGTGGATCAGGATATTCGGGTCCAGGAAGTTTTTTTGGGATGCACAATAGCAGGCAGGGTGGGAGTGGGCTGTGGCAGCCCAGCAGGCACTGAGCTGCACGGGAAGGGTTAAACTTCATGCTGCAGCTGCAAAGCCCAATTTCTTTATTTCCTGTTAATGACATTATTGCCTACATAAAACCATTGAAACATGTTTCTTTCATTTGTTTAATTTCAAATTCTGAGCACACTAGCTGGAAACTATGTTTAATAGTTAAACTCAAAACATTTGGATTTCCTTCCCTCACTGAGATTTGCAGGGAGTGCACTTCATCCTTAGTTGGGTTTTCAAGGAGCCATTTTTACACAGCCATAGGAGCCAGCCAGAAAACAAACCAGATTAAATTTCAGAATCAAATCACATCAGTTCAGGCTGGTAACACATCATATATTTCCCTTCCTCTGCAGTCAGGCCAAGATACCATCAGCCCCAAGTCGTGTTCTCCTCCAGGAGCATCCAGAGCCAGGACACCCCTCTGTGCACGCAGAAAAAGGGCTTCCCTGAGCATGCCTGGAAAAAATGTTCCTGTTTCCATGAAAAAATGGAATGGAATCTCCTTCAGGCCCTGCTGGCAGTGATGCTCCTGTCACCTCCCCACGTTCCTCCTGCTGCACCTCGCCGCCGAGAAGGACGATGTGGGAAGGAGGAGGGCACGGGTAGGTGTATCTAAGCCACCTCAGACTGGAAGGGAAATCCTCAAATCTGAGCCTGTTGGGCAGATAAAGCTCCAGGCTCCAGAGACACGGTGTCTGGTGATGATTTTAGCAAAAGCTCTGGGAGGGGTTTGTCCCCTCGTGGTGATGGACACTCACAAGCTCTTGTGTAGAGCTGATTGCTGGCGTGGTGGAGGGTCTAAAAGTCACTTCATGAACACTCTCAGGGTTAGAGCATGGAGAAACTGGGCTTTGAACCACTTCAGACCCAGCTTCTCCTTGGCACCGTGTGCTAATGAAGCCCAGAACCACCATTGTTTAGCAGAAGCAGCGAGCAGAGGTGGAAAAACGAGGAATGTGGCCCTGAACAGGATTTTAAGGAGTCATCACTGACATGGCAAGAGAGCCATACTCATTGTTCTGCCATGGCAGCACAGATACATCCCTGGGAGCCACAGCAGTGCTCAATTTCCCATCAAAAAATCCATATTTGACAAAAAAATCCAAGGGGATTTAAATGTTACATTCAAGGGCCATATGCAGGGACACCTTCCATTAGACCAGGTTGCTCCCAGCCCCGTTCAGCCTGGCCCTGGACATTCCCAGGGCTGGGGAATTTTGCAGCCCTGGTGTCCTTGTTACAGGAAGGTGGCAGAGAAAGCCATGCCTCATTTGTGCATGGTGAGGAAAGGGTTGTGGAAAAAATAAGTCATGGGAAGCTGGTCATAAATATCCTCATTTACCTCTTTTGCTCCCACCCTCTCTTCAATCGCTGCTCTGTGCAGGTGATGGAAGGAGTTCAGAAATGTTAATAGATAGCAAAGTGCTCGTGTGTGTTTTATCAGCTCTCCTGGAACGGCTAATGCTGATACGGTGCCCCTTTCAAGTCTGAAAAATCTGGGCAAGCGTGTGCAGATAGCAGGGAGTGCACTGAACAAAACATCAAGGAAAAGAGTCTGTAGGGGGGAATGGAAATGGTAAAAGGATTATAGGAGAGAAAATGTATCGGACTTATCTGGCGATAGTCGGTAACAAAAGTGTGTCAGTTTATGAAATGAACTTCAAATCCCATAAAACTAATTGTGTGTTTTCTTGTCTTATTTGCGAGTATCTCTGGCAGTGCTCTTCCCCCCCACTGGAAAAGCATGTCTTTGTGTGGATAATACCCTGTGCCTGCAGTATATGGGGAGATTACACAGCCCATCGGGTTCATACCTCTTAAACTAACGATGTTAAACTAGTTTATTAAAAAAAAAAAAAGGGAGAGAATAACTTCAAAGGTTCACATGTGGGTTGCAAACCTCTCATGTCTTCTGTATACAGGGTCTTCCTCTTATTTTGATCAAGGCTGTTCCCAGCACTTCTGTTGAAATAGTCCCAAGCCTTTGATCTGGTTATCAACGTGACCAGTGCGGTGACAGAGGGTGGCATCAGCCACACCCGTGGGGCTGGATCCTGCCCTCTGTGGGACCTCCCTGGGCTCTGCCTGCCTCTGGGCAGTTTTCCTGCTGGGAAAGTGAATTTTAGACCCCGAGCCCTTGGCCCACTCTGGCTCAGGGACTAAATCCCCAAAGTGGGAAGAGTAAATAGGGAAGGGCAGGCACGGGGATGGAGTGGGGGGCAGGAGGGGAGGGCTTGGAGGGGTCTTGGAGGGGATTTGACCCCCAGTGGGGGCTGTGCATGGAGAGGAGGGAGCTCTCTCAGCATGCTTGTTTCATGTTTCCTCTTTATTTTCCATCCACGTCCTTGTGACTCCCTGGAAGTGCCCAAGGCCAGGTTGGACAGGGCTTGGAGCAACCTGGTCCAGTGGAAGGTGTCCCTGGCCATGGCAGGGGCATGGAACAGAATGAGTTTTAAGGTGCCTTCCAACCCAAAACAGTCTGGGATTCTGTGATTCAATGATCCTGCCATGGATCAGCAAAGGTGCATCAGCAGAGTCGGGGTCAGGCAGCAGCACCATGCTCTGGCCTGATGGTGGGGCTGGACAGGCTGTGGTGGCATCTCTTGGTGGGGCTGGAAGGCTGTGGTGGCATCTCTTGGTGGGGCCGGAAGGCTGTGGTGACATCTCTCGGTTTTTTTGAGGATCCCCATGAGGAAGGCAGTTCCCT
Organism: Lonchura striata; assembly: GCF_050655825.1. Taxonomy (NCBI): domain Eukaryota; kingdom Metazoa; phylum Chordata; class Aves; order Passeriformes; family Estrildidae; genus Lonchura; species Lonchura striata. Next base: position 4,234,029 of record NC_140720.1, on the reverse strand, counting down.
GGCCCACGGTGTGTCCCTGTGCACAGGGAAGGACTCTGACTTTGTCCCCTGGTTTAGGACTTGTGGCTGCTGACAGGCACAGCGTGGGCACTGCTTGGATGTGCTGGGGCTGCTGGATCTGCTTTGATTGAGCTCCTGGAGCCCTGTCACCTCCACAGAGCCTGACAGGGACCAACAGAACAGCCCTGGTGCAGCCCCCAGAGCCTGCACACTGCTGGTGTCCGAGCTGGGGTTCTGTGGGATCACAACAACCCAGAGCCATCTCTCCTGGAGCAGAGCACCTGCCTGGTGGGCACACAGGAGCCAGGTTAGCTGGGTGCAGTCAGGAGGAGCCCAGGGACTGTGGACTGGCACATCTGCAATGCTCCCAGAGCCCTCCAGGCCTTAAAGACCCCTCTGCCTTTTTATTTCCCACCTCTTTTTTTTTTTTTTTTTTTTTTTTTACTACCTGCTCTTAAAAAAGCTCAAAGAAAAAAAAAATTAATTTCTCTTTATTGTGTAGCTTCACTGCGAACTGATTCTTTTAATCTAAAATTATTCCTTTTTGGTGCCACAATCTGACTTCAAGCTTCTTTGCTGCCTGTGAACATGACACACAGCAGCAGGCAGAGAGGAGGGGACAGGCTGTGTCTGGCCTTTGCTGGGCACCAGGAGGGCTGAGCACGGCTGGAGGACACTGCTTTAAATAGCTTTTTGCAGTCCTTTTCTCCCCCATTTGACTGAGTTTTTATCTCAGATGCAGCGAAGGGCTAACAAATAAAATATAAATAGTTAATTTTCCCTCTGTTCAACCTGGGAATTGAGATTCAAGTTTAGACAGGAAAATCAGAAGGAAATTCAAAGATACTCTATGTTCTTGATGACTGCAGCTGCTACCTGAACACAGAGATTCCCTGTAGATCTGCGAACAAGGACTTCCAGAAGCTGCTAAAGATGAAGAAAACTCTGGAAGACCTTCCTGTACCTGCCACCGCCTGCCTAGTTCAGGGGTTTGCTTTCAAATCCCAGGCACTCCGCCACTCTTCCCTGTTGGCAGCAGAGGAAACAGAGGCCCTGGCTGGGCACGCAGAACTGAGCGGTGCCAGCAGCTCCCTGGGCACCTCCAGGCAGAGCCACGGCCCCAGGGGCTCATCCTTCCTCCCTTTTGTCCCCTCCTGTCCCTTTCTGGTGGCTGCACAAAGGGAATGGGGAGTGTCAAGGTTTGACACTGGCACAACGCCCCTGTGAAAATGTCCACCTTCAGTTGTTCACCCCAAGTGTCAGTATCTAAACTTAACCCCTGACTAGGTTAACCTCTTCCTCCTAAGGAAATTCTTTTTCCGTGTCAAACCACGACAGGGAGTCAGGCAGGTGTTTGGGTGGGCTGCTCCTCTGCACGTGCAGTCCCCATAATTTGGTGAAATGAAGGCTCTGTCTGAGTTTCTGGGTTGCTCTCCAGGGTGGTGTTATTGCACAACGGGATTTGGAGAGAACCACACAGTTAAATGATATTTTTATGAAATAGGATGAATGAGACTTAATGAGATTTTCTTCCAAAGGGAATGAGTCCGAGGTTTTCAGCCTCCATTATAATGGCTTAATTTTCTGTGCTGGAGCAGTAAATGGGACTCGGAGAGGTTTTTATCCGGGATTGTTTCAAAAAAAGTTGTAAGGAGAAAGAGGTGGTCAAGTTACCTTCTCATGGTTGGAGGTCCTGGGGTGGAGGTGACACCAGTGTCACTGTGCCAAGGGGCCCAGAGGGACACAGGCTGCTCATTCTCCCAAAAAATAACCATGTTGTATGGCTCAGTAGCATCTGGCATCATAGCATGTCAATATTTGGCCTTATGAGCAGCAAAAATACTAATAATCCTAATAATTCATAACTGCTTGTTGTGTCTTGAAAGGGCTTTTACTGTTCAGCTCGTGGGCTTGGCAGGACACTTGCTTTCCATGTGCAGTGGTGGCCATTCCCAGGCCTGGAAAATGTGTAACTGGGCAGCAACAACAAATTCACCCTTGGATTCTTTCATTATCAGCCCAGGTTGCCCAGCCCAGGCATGGTCAGTTCATGGCACTGTGTGAGGCTCCCAGATGGATTCAGCCCTTGGGTGGGTGACAAAATTGTGGCTTCAAAGGACATCATGTCCAGGACCAGCACGACACGCAGCCTCTTGGGCTGTTTGCTTTTTGTTCTGGTGCAGAGGGGGCTGAGCAGGGCCGGGAGCAGGGGAGTGGGAGCTCTGTGCCGTGGGTGAATGCAGGATCCGGGTTTGGGGCGCAGACCAGCAGCAGAGGGACAGTCTGTGGTTATGATCTGGTTTCTGAATTAGGGTCAGGCTGTCCCTGGGACCAGCACTGCAGCATCCCCGGGGTGCCCACTGCTGCTGTGCCACGTTCCCCATCATTGCCTTGGGATTTGCTTTTGCAGGGCAGGAGGAGAGGGGCGAGGCCCGGCCGTGCTGCTGGGAGCAGCGTCCATCTCTGGGGTCTGTGCTGGCTGGAATGGGCAGCTCTGCGCCGTGCCCTGGGCGTGGGACAGGGCAGTGTGTGACCCCACGGCCTGGGGACAAGGGCTGGGCCAGCGAGGGGCTTCACTGTGCCTTTGATGTCCCACGAGGTGCCCTAATGGTGTTCAGGCACAGCCAGCGGGGAAGGTGACATTTCTTTGGCCAAAGGCTTTGCCACCTGCCTTGCCCAGAGTGACAGGACAAGGAGCAGTGGCTGCACACTGACTAAGGGCAGAGTTACATTGATTATTAGGAAGAAATGTTTCCCCGTGAGGGTGGGCACAGGTGCCAGAGCAGCCCCTGGATCCCTGGCAGTGCCCAAGGCCGGGCTGGAAGGGCTGGGAACAGCCTGGGACAGTGGAAGGTGTCCCTGTCCATGGCAGGGGGTGGAATGGGATGGGCTTTAAGGTCCCCTCCAACGCAAACTAGTCTGTGATTCTATAATAATGATAAAAATCAAGCCAAGCTGGACTCCATCAGCTCTGCCAGCCAGACCAAGGTGGGCTCTGGACAGGGGACAGCTCCTGATGGGGAAAGTGTGGAGCCCCCGGGTCCAGCCTCAAAGCAGGCTGAGGAGGAGGAGGCCAGGAGGCTCCTTGGATCTGGAGGGCAGGTTTGGGGGCCAACCCCTAATTAAAACCTTTTGTATGAAGTTCCAAACCCTCCATTCCGTGCCTGGTTAATATTTAACAGCTGGGGCCGGAGATGGGAACGCAACTGCGGGCCGGGCTTTGGCTGCTGTGCCAGTTCTATTGCAATCAGGGATTGTTTAATTAGCCTGCAGAGCGAAAACAGGCCCGCGGATTATATATATATATATATATATATATATATATATATAAAATAATAATAACACTGGGACCCGCCCCATTTTCTCTCTGACATGAAAACTTTTAGCAAAGTTTTGAGTGGCGGGGAGTCGCCCCGGCCCTGCAGCGCTGCGGTGGGCTGGGAAGGGCGCGGGGGATGCGCGGGGGATGCGCGGGGCGGCGCAGGAAAAGGGGCGCTGCGCCTTTAAGGCGGCGGAGCGGCGGCTGCGATCGCTTCCCTTTGATAAGGTCCTGGCAACTCTGTAGCCGCCGCGGGATGCCGCGGGAAGGGCGCAAAAAATAAATCTTGCCCCCAAAAAATATAATAATTTGATTTTTCTTACCAGCGCTCATCTACGCACCCTTCCTCCCGCCCCCGCCCGCGCTGAAGCCGGCCCCGCGCACGCCTCGCACCGGGGATGCCCCGGGGGTGGGAGCACCGGGACGGGCAAGAGGTGTTCCTCTGGTCTCCTCCCTTTTTTTGCTTTTAATTTTTAAAATTCTTTGGGGCCTTTTTCTCTTTTTTTCTCTATTTTATTTTTTTTTTAGTGCGCTACCGCCCTTGCAGGACCGCTCCGCCGGGCTGCGCTTTGATGCTGCGGGGGGAGCCCGGGGCGGGGGGCGGAGGGAGGGGGGGGGCGGGACCTGCGCTTTTGTATTTAAAATAAATAAAATAAATAACCAGGGGAGGGAGGGAGAGGAGGGAGGCGCGGATCGCAGTGGGCTCCTTCCCTCGCAGCCCCCCCCTCCCTTTACCCCCCCTCTTTCCCGATGCTCTCCGATGCGGTTGCACCGCCGGGGAGGAGAGGAGGAGGAGGAGGAAGGCGAGGAGGAGGAAGGCCGGCGGGGGGAGCGGGTGCAGCCTGCGCGCTGCCGGCGGCGGGGAGCGGCGGGGCCGCGGGCGCGCAGCGAGCTCCGGCTCGGCGGTGAGTGGCAACTTCGGGGGCGGCGGCCGCCGCTTCTTCTGCTTGGCATACGGCTTTTACTCCTAATTTCGGTTATTTCCTTGAATTTGTTTCTAATTTATTTTTTTTTTCCCGCGGGGTGCCCGCGCTGCCGCCCTCCGCGGGCGCGGAGCCGCCGCGCTGCCCGTGCCCGTCGCGGCTCGGCTTGTTGCTCGCGGCTCGGAGGGCTCCAAGTCGCTCCGGACTTTTTTCCCCCCTTTCCTCCCCCTCCGACCTCCCTCCTCCCAGCCCGTCGCCATTTCTGGAGCAGGTTTTTATTATTATCATTACTATTTTGCACGCCGGGAAGCCGCGGGGCTGGGGGTTGCCCCCCTCCGACCCCCCGTTCCCATTTATCGCCCCTTTTCCATAGCCGGGCTTGCTGCCCTCGGCTCCAGGGGGATGCGGGGGGCCCGGGATGCCCCGCAGCGCCCAGGTACGGCCGCCTCGCCTGAGCCCACCCTCGGGGGTGTTTTTGGGGAAGGGGCTCGCTGCTCTCCCGGAGAGAAGCGCCCCAGGATCGCTGCTGGCGCAGGGGGGACACTCGGGACGCAGGCGGAGCGGGCTGGGTGAGGGGCAAATGGAAACCAGATGGCGGGGCAGGGACGCCCCGAGCACCCGCGGCTGCGGGGGGCCGCGCTGACACCCCCGCGCCGGGCCGGCCCCGCGGAAAGTGCGCCGGGAGTTCAGCGGAGCGGAGCTGATAGTCGCGATCGGGCTGGCGATAGAGCCGCGCTCCCTCTGCCCTGCCTCCCTCCCTCTCCCTCTCTCTCTCTCCTTTTCTTTCTTCCTTTTTTTTTTTTTTTTTTTTTTTGACTGTGAGGAGTTGAAAAGCCTGTTTACTTTTTTGCCTTTGATGTTGGGAGGATCTGGTTTTGATTAGATCAATACTCCTTTTTTCTTCCCCCCCCCCCCTTTTTTTTTTTTTCCCCTCCCTTTGCAGAGAGGAGGCTCCGAGGATCCCCTGCTGACTCCAGGCAGAGGCAGGCAGAGGCACAAGCAGCTCCTGAAGCAACTGGGAGCCCCTCTCCCCAGCGAGCTCCGGAGCCATGAGCAGCGCCGTGGTCCTCGCCCACCTCCCAGACCCCAGCAGCAGCTTCAGGGAAGACGCCCCCCGACCCCCTGTCCCGGGGGAGGAAGGAGAAGCACCATGCCCGCAACTCGCCAGCTCGTTTCTCCCCAAAAGCCAAAGCTTCAAGGCCATGCCGGTGCCTCCTGCCCCGCGGAGGAATGAGAACGGACTCGGGGAGCCGGAGGGCAGCGCGTCCCCAGACTCCCCTCTGGCCAGATGGACCAAATCCTTGCATTCCCTGTTGGGAGATCAAGATGGTGCCTATCTTTTTCGGACCTTTCTGGAAAGGGAAAAATGTGTGGATACCTTAGACTTCTGGTTTGCCTGCAATGGCTTCAGGCAGATGGACCTTAAGGATACCAAAACTTTACGAGTAGCCAAAGCTATTTACAAAAGGTACATCGAGAACAACAGCATCGTCTCCAAGCAGCTCAAACCTGCTACCAAGACCTACATAAGGGACAGCATCAAGAAGCAGCAGATAGATTCCATCATGTTTGATCAGGCACAGACTGAGATTCAGACTGTGATGGAGGAAAATGCTTACCAGATGTTTTTAACTTCTGATATATACCTCGAATATGTACGGAGTGGAGGAGAGAATCCCGCTTACATGAACAGCAATGGACTGGGGAGCTTAAAAGTTGTCTGTGGCTATCTCCCGACCTTGAATGAAGAAGAGGAATGGAGCTGTGCAGACTTTAAAAACAAAATCTTGCCTTCGGTAGTTGGACTATCCAGCAAGACGTTGAGGGTTACAGCGAATGTCAGAGCCACAGAAACGATCGAGAACGGATACAGGTAAGGGAACCCCTGGAAATTGTGCTTTGTTTTAACTTTAAGGACTTTGAGAGTGTTTTTCACCAGGCTGTTGGGGTGGGAGTCGAGGGGAGGCAGGGCTGACTGAAGGGCTCGGAGCACGGCTGCTTCCCCACATCTCCGAACACTGGAATTTGTGGGGTGTTGTCTGAGTGTGGGGTTTTTCCCCCTGTACAGAGCAAAACAGGATCCTGTGCTCTGAAGCCCTATTGGCTCTTTCAGTTCTTTTATAGATCAAAAACTTCATAGCAACTATGTCCTCCGGACATACGTTAATTATTGGTTCAGCTTTCAAACCTATTAAGAGCAGTAGTGGAGTGGATCACAGAGACACATGAATAATGTAACCTACCAGTTCCCCAACTCCACCATCAACCGGTGTTTAACGATGTTGGTTACGTGGGAAGCAATTGTGCGGTCGTGGAAGAGGAAATGTGTGCACTGACTGCATCAAACTCTGCAACTTGGGCAGAATCTGCTTTTATTTTGACGCTGTGTGTGTGATGTGCAGCTTCTGCATGGCGTGGGGTGTCGGTGTCATGTCAGAGCCACCTAGGGCGGTTTGGAGCCAGTGCATACAGGAGGATCCCTCAAATTTGAGTTTTTAAGGTGGTAGAGGTATCATTCCGGGTGTGGAATGATAAATCTTTGGTGCCCTGGCCGTGAGCTCAGGGTTAGGCTCGTTGAGAGGTGGTTGTCCCCACGGGGATGTGGGGACGCTGTGCGGTGACAGCCTGTCCTGGTGCCCTGGTCCTGGGGTGCATCTGCATTGCCAGAGCCTTCTCTTTTGTTGGAAATGTTGATGGCACAGCGGTGTGAGGGTGAGGACAGCAAGAGCCATCTCGAAGTGCCGGGGGGGATGGGAAAGAGAGACTCTGATGAGCAAATGATGAGTTGTATAATCCTCTGAAAATGTATTCTTTCCTCTCCCCACCCTTGCCATAAATGTGGATTGTTGAATCAGGGCTGAGAGGAGAGGGCTCTGCTGCAGATGTGCGCTCTCCTCCGCCGGCCCGGCAGCCTGGGGGTTGGTATGGTGAGTGTTTGACATCTCGTTTACAGGAATTTTGAGAGTGTGCCTGTGATTCATGGACATCAAAGGGCATCGGGCTTCTCCCGGGGAGGCTTCGCTGGAGCGCTCCCCTCCTGCCCCCGGAGAGCTTCCAGCTGTGCCGTGGGGTGCTGGCAGGGTCCCCCGTGCCCCGGAGGCTGCTCCGGAGCCTCCTGGGTGCTCTGCCTGCCGGGGGCTGTCCTGCCAGTGGGCAGGATGGAGGTGCTGGGGGACAGAGGGATGCTCTGCATCCCGGCGTGGGGTCAGAGGGATGATGCTCTGCATCCCGGCGTGGGGTCAGAGGGATGATGCTCTGCATCCCGGCGTGGGGACAGAGGGATGATGCTCTGCATCCCGGCGTGGGGACAGAGGGATGATGCTCTGCATCCCGGCGTGGGGACAGAGGGATGATGCTCTGCATCCTGGCGTGGGGACAGAGGGATGATGCTCTGCATCCCGGCGTGGGGACAGAGGGATGATGCTCTGCATCCTGGTGTGGCTCCGGACCCTCCTGCCGGGGGCTGCGTGGGGCAGCGCTGGCAGCTGCTGTGTGGAGGGCTTGGTCTTTGGGATCCTCATCTCGTGCCTGAGCCTTTCTGCCTGAGCATCTGCTGTTCTCCAGAACTTGGTTTGAACTGCTGCCCTTCGCTGGCTTTCCAGGAGGGGGATGTTTGCTGCTTTCATCTCGGAGCCTTTGTTGGGATTCAGAGCTGGAAGGGCTTGGCTGTATGTTCTACCAGAGCTGCAGGCCCTGCTAAACCCACATGTGCCTTGTCCAGGAGAGCTCTTGCAGTGCTGTGGCTGCTTGCCTGATTAGTGCTGGGCTTTTTTTCCGTTTCTTTTTTTTCCCCCCACTCTTTTCTTTTTTGTCCAGGGATTAATGCAGCTTGCTCCTCACATGTCAGATCTGCCCTCCTAGGACATTAGGTAGTGCGTTTTGCTTTGATCACCTTCTGTTGAATTTCCAGGAGCTTTTGCTCTCCACGGGGCCAAGAGATCTCAATGCAAAGAGAGGGGAGGTCAAGCTGAGCTGCTCAGTTCCTCCAGTTGTGCAGCCACTTGTGCGTGCATGTGCTTGAAGCTGATGAGCATATGGATGGGTTATCTCTCATCACTCAGCATTTAGGATCGCGGCTAGGATTGGAGCTGAAGCTTGCACAAAGTCTTTCCTGGTGAGTGGCCAAACCACACCTCCCTCATGTGTGTGTTGGAATTAAGGAATTTCTGCTCGGTGTGCTCTGGTTTCGAAGAGCTGTGCAGGCTCTGGCCGTTCGCTCTGGTGGGTTTCAATGTGATTATCCCAGCCAGAGCCCTGAGCCCACCTCAGGTGGGAGCACAGCGGTGCCAGGCCAGCCTGGTGCTCGCAGGGCAGAGCACCTGGAAATCCCCGGGCACAGAGTCACGGCCAAACCTGGCAAACGGGAGACAGCAGGAACCGGACAGGCTGAGAGACTTTGTTTGGCCCCAGTGCCGGTGATGGACAGGAACAGGAGAAGTCAAGTGAAAACACAGAGTTTGCACCTGGCTGGGGAGCAGGCGCTTGCAAACTGCTGGCTGTGTATCTGGAGCCCTAATACAAGGAATATTTTAAAAGCAGGACCTCCCTCTTGTCCTCCCAGGCGACTCCCCTCCCCTCTGGGCTGTGGTGTGGTTAAAACTGGCCTCCCCACGCTGCTGTGCTGGACCTGGCCCCATGCTCCAGGAATTCCAGCTATTATTTATACGCGTTTCTAAATTTATCAGGCACGACTTTGTGTACACAGAGAGCGCCTCTTCCTTTGCTGTGCCGCCGGGGTAACGTGGCTTTGCTCAGCCCAAGGTGGACTCATCTGCCTCCCATTAGGCTCCAACATCAGTGGGACTGGCCTTGCTGGGGCTTGCAGATGGCCTTCTGCTGGCTCCCAGTGCTTCCTGGCCTTTGAAAGGACCCGCTGGTGCAGCTCCTTGTGTGTGAAGTTATTGGAACCAAGATTGGCTTCAATTATCAAAGTAAATGATGCCATTGTAAAGCTATGCTCCAAGCAGTGTTCTACAATTAGAGTGTGGAAGCTGTGATTAACATAGTTGTGTTAAAATATACTTTTTTTTTTTTTCAGGTTTGTGCATGTGTGGTTTTTTGCCCTTTTTTTAAATGTTTTTAAACCCATGGTTGCCCAGTGATGTTTGTCCCAAGAAAATACTTAATGAGATTCGGTGCTGCCTCCAACTGCTCCTTGTACAGTTTTTCTCTCCGTGTAAAAGTCTGTGGTTTGACCTGTTCAATTGCTTTTATTTCTAAAAGCAATCTGACAATAAAAAAAACCACCCCCCACACTTAGAAACTGCACCCTCATAACAGGGGATATAACCAGGAGCCCCTCTGAAATTTTCATGGCATTATAATACCTCTGATATGGCCATTGCCTAACATAGCAGAGAGAGAGAGAGTTACATGCTGTGTGTCATCGCATCAAGATAAGAATAGGCTGAGAAACATCAGACATTCTCCTTGAAGCTCCAGAGCAACTGCTACCTGACAGCTGAAAACACTTTGCATATTGAGTTTGGAGCTGGGCTGTGTTTGTGTGTGCAGCATCTGTGGCAGGAGACCACCGCTTTCCCTGGAATTTAAAACCCTTGCAGGCAACTTGATGCATCTGGGTGCAATTACTGGAGTAAGGTGGTCAAATTAAAAAAAGCAGGGCGGTGGGGGGGGAAATCCAAAAACATTAAATGTAGCAAAACAGCCCCCACTGGTTTTCTGAAAGGATAGGGAGAATTCTGTGGGGCGGTGAGGGATGAGGACTTTAAAAATATGTCAGCTTTAGGGGTTATTATTTTTTTTCCTTGTCCACGAGGCGTTGGTAGGTGAGTGATGCTGCAGTGCTGCTGGGAAGATGAGTTAGTTCCGGCCACTTTCTCTAATTATATGTTTGGACACACCTCCCTCTCCCTGTGCCATAGCCACACGGACCTGCTGCCTCCGCCCCCAGCTCAGCCTCTGCAGGGATGCTGCCGTGAGAGCAGCGTGCCAGATCCACCCCCTGGGTGTGACAGGGGTGACAGACACCTCCCAGCAAGGTGCTGGTCCTGTGCTGGGGAGCACCTGCACCCTGAGCCTCGTGGAGCATCCTGAGCCTTGTGGTCCTCAGATGCACTCTCAGGTGCTGAGATGGTTTCAGATCAAAGAGTGGGAAGAGCTGCATCCCTCACATGTTGACCCAAAAGCCCAGCAGGGCCCTAGGAAGGGTCTCTGGGACTGCACATCCCCCTGATCCAGAGCAGAAGACTCCATGGTTTTTAGAGGGACTTTCTTGTAGTAGCAGCAGGAAAACTTTGTTTTCACCCACATGTGGAATTCATTTGTCTTTGAAGATTTAACTTCTTTCCTGTGGCATTCCTTACTATCTCATTTTTTTCCCTTCTTCCCAGTTATATATTTTTTAACATCTTGATCTCCCCATCAGAAATGCCTTGGCCTCCTTGGAAAGGAATGCAGGCCCGGCTGGGCTGAATACCTGCCTGCAGCCAGCCCCACACTGCTCATACCAGAGAGGCCCATCTTCCCCACCAGCCTTCCACCTCCTTTTTTCAATTTTTTTTCCCCTTCCCCTTATTTTTTAAAAACTTAAGCCTCGCTGAGGCTCCTGATTTGTTGTTGGGGGAGGAGGGATGGGGTGATGGGGGCACAGGGATGAGGATGGAGATTGAGAGGGGGCAGTGGGAGGATGTTGCTGTCACTTCAACCCAGCTGGACCCTCCAGCCCCAGGGGGCAGGGAGATGGAAAGCCCATTAGAAAAAACCTGCCGAGCCTGCTGGCACATTCCTTAGGCCCCCAAGTCCTGGGTAAGTGGCCCTAATTATTAAAATCAGCAGTCCTTATCAGATGACATGGCCTTTTGCTTTGATATACAAAAGCAGAAGCTTAACAACCCCATCTTGCCCTGGAAGAGGAACAAAATGTGCACCTTAACATGCAGCTTCCAAACCTCCCTGCATAATCCCCTTATCACCTGCCAGGATATGTGTATTGGTCCTGGCTGGGAAGTTGGAGTGGTGGAGGCAGCGGGCAGGGGGATGCCCGGGCAGGGGGATGCCCGGGGGGCCCCCCATGCAGTGACCCTGCCATGGTGACCTGGCCCTGCTCCATCACAGCCTGTGTCACAGAGCTGCTCCTGGGTGCTCAGCTCAGACATCCAGGCTGGCCTTAGGGTTTGATTTTCTAGGCGGGGAGGTGTTCGGGTCAGTAACCCACGTGCCCATTAATACAGATGTGCTGGCCTCTCCTCACATCTCCATCCACCCTCCTCTTCCCCACCCAACTCTATGCCAAAAAACACCAGTAGGAGGTTTTGCTAAAAGCTGGGCTTTTTGGTGTGTGTTTTACAGTGGAAATGTTTTTATAGTGCGTCCAGCCTTGGGAGGCCAGGCCTGGGTCAGCAGATCTCAGCCCTGCCCTGTCCCTCTGATGTGTGGGGGTCCTGCCCTGTAGGTCCAGGCAGTTCTCCTGGTTCAGGCAACAGACACCAATAACTTGTGTTTCCAAAGGGATCCTAACCCTTGTCTTCAAAGTAGAGCTAAACATTGTTGGCTTCCTTCTTGTGACTTTCAGTGGGACTTGAGCTGTGAACTCCTTGGACTTTTCTCTGCTGGTGCCAACAGCAAAACTCCTGCTGACCTCAGCAGTGCAGTACCAAGCCTTAAGGCCTGAGCTTTTCTGGGTATCAAAGGATGCAGAGGCGCTTCCTGGGATTTTCTAGAGCACTTCAGAAGACACTAAAAGTCTTTAAGGTTGTGCTCTGGGTGTGTTTAGACGGAGTGTCCTGGTTTAGGCGGTGTGCTGGCTGAGGTCTGAGCAGCAGATGGTTGGTGGGCTCTGAAGAGGTTGAGCGTGGTTCCCATAAGGATGGTGCTGCCGTGTAGCCCAGGACTGGTGGTAACTGGGATCCTGTTCTGCCTGTGCCAGGTCCTTCAAGAGGAACGACCCCGTTAACCCCTACCACGTGAACTCGGGCTATGTCTTCGCGCCGGCCACCAGCGCCAACGACAGCGAAATCTCCAGCGATGCCCTGACGGACGACTCCATGTCGATGACGGACAGCAGCGTGTGAGTACCTGGTGCTGGCCACGTTTTGGGATGGGACACCTGCAAATCAGCTCTGTGGGGCTTAGGGGAGTGATGGGCATCACCCTGCTCGACCCAAAGGGGGTGTGTGCCCCAGCCAGGGCATGGCAGCCTTTCTCTCTTGCGCCGTCACCGCAGGTAGTGGATGCAGGGAAATCGGGAATCCCTCTCTTGCCGTTTTGCAACTGCAGCTGAGCAAACATGTTCTGCCCTGCCTCGTGGTGCTGCCTGACTAACCCAAGGAGTGAATGAATCTCCCTGAGCCTTTGTCTTAAGGCCAGGCTCCCTTAACTAGTTATCAGTCATCAAAGAGGAGATTACTTCCTGTAGGAAGTACTTTCTGTAATTAACGTTTGTCATTAGTGTCAGAATGTACATTAATAGGGCCAGTGACCCGAAGGGGCAAATAGCTGCTCATCTAGTGTGGCTGGGGCAGTCTTCAAAGAGCCATTTGGATGGAGCTGTATGGATCAGGTGTGGGTGTTTCAGGAGCATACAGGCATGAGAGATGATGCTGTGGCTGAGCCCAGGAATTGCAGGATCTGTCTTCTCCTGGCTGCTGAGGAGTGTGCAGCTGGCAGCAAGGTTTGACTGTCAGTTTGCTTCTCCAGCAGGGCAGAAATGGTGCTTTTCTTTCTGTAGAGAGGACAGTGAGGCTCACTTAGTGCTCCTAAGGACCATTTTCTTCAGCTGAGCAGAAGGCAGATGTTGCTGTTTGTGTTTCATGGTCTTCACTTAAGTGCTGTAGAAGAGCCCACGTGTAAGCAGAATGCTGCATTGCTGGTCTTTCATCTTGAAACTTCCTCAGTGTCTCTGTCAGACATGTCCAGTGGTCCCTGTGTGCTCCTCAGAGAGATTTTCATGCTGGGTTTTTGAAGTCAACATGCATGAAGATGCACAACGGAAAACAGGATTTACCAAAAATCCTCGATGCATAAACAAAAAGCCCCTTTTTATTTTTTTTTTAACGCACATGTGTGTTTTGAACTGATATTACGGGAAAAAAAAATAGTTTGTTGTCCCAGCAGATTCCCTTATTGAACAATATTGGCATTAAATAAAAGAGCTGAATCATAGGGTGACTTCTTTATTTCTTCTTGCTGGCTCTGGTTGTATGTGATCATGTGTCAACAGAGCATTCATTGGGTTAGTCATTTCTGGACCAGTGTAGGGTCACTTGGGATTCACAGGGCTAGGATTATACCCTCTCTTCACAGCAATGCCAATTGTAGGCCTTATACAGATGAGAGCACTGAGTGAGAAATAAAGTGCATGGTGGATGAAAGGCTTAACTGAATCGCTTTCAGCCCATTGTTAGTCCAGGGGAGCTTAGCGGGGATGAGAGGGCAGCAGCCCGCTTTGAAATTTGCTTGAACAAGTGAATAGGAGCTCCCCATAAAGCAGCGCCTGAAAGGAGCTGCCTGTTTTTTCCTGCTGTAACAATGGCCCGCGCAGGCTGTGAGAGTTTGGGGAAGCTTGGCTGGTGAAGCTGCCCGCAGCTCCGGGCTGGGGGCGCGGGCAGCCGGGGCTGGCACAGGGGCAGGTTTCCTGTGCCATGCTCCGGGCTGGCAGCACCCTGCGGCTTTCTGCAGCTGGGAGAGGTAAACTGGCACTTCTGGAGGCTGGGCTTAAAGGTGAGGCTGCTGCAAAACTTCCTTTGCAGAGGAGGAGGGCTGCTGGCAGCATCTCTGGAGCAGTTGGGATTTTTGGGTGCTCCTGGCATGGGCTCTGCTGGAAGCTGGAGGTGATGGGGGCACAGATCCTCCCTGGCTGAGCCCAGGTGCTCAGCCTGTCAGGTTTTATCCCCCTGGAACGGGGGCCTTGTTCTGTTCCAGCAGTGTGAATGCAAATTAGTTCTTTTGGCTCATATTGGTATCAACTGAAGAGGAAAAACTTGTTCTGGAAAAGTCTGTCAGACACAGCAGTAAAGTGAGTTTGGAGCTTTTTTTTTTTTCAAATCTTAAGTCTGAACTGCACTGGGATTAGGAGAAATCTCCAAATAATGTGTAATCTGCCTTTTTTATTTTATTCCAGAAGCCAGGGATCGGTCTGTCCCTATATATTTTGTAGTAGCCACAATGCATCATGCAAATTTCTATTTCCATTTCTTGATTGGGGGGGGGCAGGGGGGGAGGAAAGGGGATATTTTTTTTTTATTTGCTTATATCTTATTTATGGATTTACTTTGGACACAGGGGAATGCTGCTGAGCAAACTTCAAATATTACCTTATCTTACAAACCAGGCTTTTGATGTTGGCAAGATCAGAGGCTTGTTTCAGAGCCGTTGCCAAATGAAGATGGGAGTGAATGCATATGCGCATGAGTCTGATATTTCAAAGCAGCAGTAAAACTACATTCAGGTTAGGTCAGGCACATCTGAGTCAAAAGGCTAAGATAATTGGCTCAGCTTAAATGGCAGCTGACTGGGTAGAAGACTTCAAACTAGTGTTTCCCCCAGAAACAGATTGGCTTAGCCCCAGCCTGGTTAGCTGAAATGTTTATAATTAAATTCTACTATTTAGTGCCTCAACTCTGTAGCTCTTCAGCCCGCAGCTTTTAGTAGCCAAGAAAGTGAGTGCAAGTGCTGGCTTTTGGAGCAGGGGAGAGGTGGCACCTGGAGAGCTGGGGTTAACCCTTGGCCTGCCCCAAAACCTCAGGTCAAGTTCAGCCCTTTCATTTCCAAGGAACTTTCCCCTGCTCAGCATTAGGGCTCCCTCTGCCCCCCGTATCTCTTGCTGGTGGCTCCAGCTCCATCCATCTGTCCCTTCTGCAGTCAGGGCTCACTTGGTCACCCCTTCAACCCTGGCCTTGTCCATTTTCCCCCTGTTTTCCAGGAAGGGGTTTAGACAGCTCTCAGCAAAGTGGCTGCTGCAGTCCCTTCCCATTCCCCAGACCGACTTTCCCAAGCTGCTGCACAGCCTTCCCATCCTGGAGAAATACCTCTGGGATTTTTTCTTTTTTTTTTTTAAATTCTGCACGTTGTTACAAGTTGCAGAGCTCTTCTGCCAGGGCAGGGCTGTGGAAGCAGGGAGCTGAAGGTTTGATGTGGGGCTCTCTGCTGTAACCAGAGGAATTTTAGGGGGAAGGAGCAGTTCGTGTATCAACCTGAATCAGAACAAATAGTGAAGTGAGGAGCCCACGCTGTTGGGTCAGTGTTGCTTTTCCTCCTCCTTTACAAGTGAAGTCCAAACTCCTGCTCCATAGCCTGCCCCAGGACTGTCCCTTTGGGCAGAGATAATCCTTGTGGAGCTGGGAACTTGGGGGTACCCCACAAGGAGATGTGTGCCACAGCAGAGGGGCTGGGGACAGCACCTAGTGCTGGCAGAGGAGGAGGGAGGTGGGGAATGCAGGAGGGCTGCAGGACTGCCTGGTTGTATCCCTGTGGTGGACACACATTCCTTCAGCTGCTTCCCTGCTCCTCCCCATCTGGCCTCCTGGACTTCATGGACAGAGGACATCTCCTTTTCCACTGAGTGTGCTCATGGGATTCATCCCCTGGGTTCATATGCTCCTGCTGGCATTTTTACTTCCCTTTGAAATGCCTGTTTTACTGGGCATTCTCTGTGCTGAAGGTCTTCCCTAAGAGACCCTTGTCTGGGGAAGCCCCAGTTAACAAACACACCTCTGAAGGTGCAGGTGGTTTTGTCTGCACCTTAGATTTGCTTTTCCCCCATCCTCCCCTAAAACTAAGACATGTCATGTGCCCCCAGCCCCTTTGCCCCGTGGGTTTATGGAGCAGAAATGCTTCACAGGGAGGTGCTTGGTGGCCACCAGTGGCTGTGTTGGCTGTTCTGTGCTGGGCTGCTCCTCCAGAAAGCTCCTGGAGCCCCATGTTGTACAGTGGGGGTATTGGACAATCAGCTGCTTTCATTTTCCTTGTCACTTGTGCTCAAAAATTGTATTTAGAAGAGGTGCTCACCTTGGGGCCTCAAGGGCCTCCCAGCATGCTCATTTTTATTATCAAGATTTTTCCAAGTTTATTAAGATGGGATTGTTCTCATCCTTCATTCCAGATTTTGCAGCTTAGTCTTGCTTATTAATGGCAGCTGAAGGCTTTGGCCAAGATCTTCACAAAGCTCTGCCATCCCCTGCTTGGAGCTTTGTGTGGTGGCATCTGATCATCCTCCTCCAGGGGAGGGACATGGTGCCTCTGGGAAGGTGTTCTGGTGTCTGCCCACCATCCCCGTGGCCACGGGAGGGGACAGGCAGGGACACTGTGCCACGCTGGCTCCTGTGGCAGCAGCGTGGGGCCAGCACTGTCTGCTCCTCTTTGGGCTGGAGTTATTTTCTCCTCTCAGGAGATGAGTCAGGTGTGGGGGCAGGTGGATGAAAGGGATGGCTCCGGAGATCAAGGTTCTTCAGGCAGTCTGAGGGAAGTGGTGGAATTAGACATTCAGGATCTCCAGGCGTGCTCTTCCGGCTGGCCCCACTGTCTGTGGAAGGCCCTTTCATCCTCACTGGGGTAATATTTTGTGTGGCCGGGTAAAGATGCCTGGAGTGGGACGTGCAGGGGGCTGTTCCCACTGGGTGCCTTGAGCTCCTGGCCTGGTCTCTCCTCGTGGCTTCCTGGCAGGAGCTGGGGTGGCTGTGGGCAGCAGTGTCCTGTCCAGAGGACAGGCCATGGCCGTGTTCATGCCCCGAGGTGTCCTGTACTGGCCAGCCTCAGGGCAGGGGAAACATCCTGGATCTTGAATGGGACTAGAGGTGGGGAGCAGCCTCTGGATGGCCATCCATCCTCAGCCTCGTCCTTCCACTGTGCCAGCAGTTCATGGGGTGTTCCAAGCTTGAGGAACATTGTGGTCCTAGAGAGCGTAGTTGGATGGGGAAAAATGTGAAATTAAAGGTCAGAAGCAGAAACGTGGTGTTGGAAGGGCCTTGGAAGTGAAGCTGATGGGATCTTTGGACGTCTGCCATGTGGAGTTGCCTTCAGCTTTTCAGCCTTTGCTTAATTACTGCACATCCATGTGCATCCTTTGGTGACACAGGCACTTCCCACACCGCCGCATATTTGAGGCTTCGGGTGGCATCCAGAGGGCTCAGCACCTCTGGGAACGAGGGCCTGCGGCTGCCTGGGTGGTTCCAGAGGGGATGGAGAAGTGTCTCAGGGCATGGGGACAGCCCCAGCTGACGGTGGCCTCTCTTCCATGTGCAGAGATGGGATCCCCCCGTACAGAATTGGGAGCAAGAAGCAGCTCCAGCGGGAAATGCACCGGAGCGTCAAGGCCAACGGACAAGTTTCTCTACCTCATTTTCCGGTGAGTCCAGGAGGGAGCTGCAGGGTCTGGGTGGGCTGTGGGAAGTGCTAGGGCTGGGGACAGGCACACGTGGAGGGAAGGGAGCAGGGGAGGAGAGCGTTCCCACCCCAGGCTGGTGCCAGAGGAGAGGTGCTGCTGGGTGTTGGGCCGTGTGCTCTCAGCATCGTTCCAAAGCCCTGCTTGTGCATGGGCACATCTTGGTCCCTCCTGAAACCACCTGCTCATTAGGAGTTTTCAGGGGTGCTGAGTTTGTCCTGTTGGTTAAACCCCAAGTGGAGATGTCCCAGTTGGGTGTAGTGGGAGCCTTGGCTCTGGCTGCCACCCTGACACTCCTGTGGTGCTGGTCCTCGTGCGCATCGCTGCGAGAGCTGAGTGTGCGAGCTGGGGGCCAGCAGGAGCTCCCAGAAGAGAGAGCTGGCAGCAGATCCCTGCCTGGCTTTGTGGGGTTCTGATGCACAGTGCTGCCCTGCTCTTCAAAATTAACTCACTGACTTGCTAATTCAGTTGACTTGCAGCCTCTCGATTCCTGCAGTGAATAAACTGTTTACACAGACAAGTGTAAACTTATCTTGTCTTGAGATTAATATGCTAAAATTCCTTTTTCTGCTGTCTTAAGCAGCAAGAAGTCATAGATGATATTTCTGGTGGAAGGTCGGGGGGTGGTTTATGTGGTTTTTCTTTTTGGTATTTTTTTTTCTCCTTCCTTCCTAAAGAAAGTTCTATAGCCTCAGCTTGTAAATTAGATTATTTTGTCCCAGGGCGTGCAAATCGACTTTCTCTGTAAGGCAGTGCTTTGATCAGGGACTGAATAGAGCCAGCTTGTGTAAGAGTGACAATTTCCAGCAGAGTGGCCTTTTTCTACCCTCACATCATTTCTGGAGCTAAGTGGTTGCCGGAGAGAGGCCCCACCTCATCTGGTGGGTAGTATGTGAAAGAGTTGGCAGTTCAGCTTTCTGCTTTCGAGGGGGGGAGAAAGAGAGAGAGTGGGGGTGAGGAGTGGGGTGTGTGGGGATGGCAGGAGGGAGGGCAGAGTCAAGTGGGTGGTTTCTTTTTCCTTTTTTTTTTTCCTTTCCTCCCCTTTTCCTGCCATGTTTGCTTCTTTTGGCAGAAATTCGCGTTTTGCCTTTTTATATTCTGCACTTGATTTGGAGATGTTCCCTTTTTCCCTTGATAGATCTGCTTGAGGCAGCCAAGCTCAGCAGTGTAGCACCGCTAGCCTGCAGCAGCTTTCTTCATTTTCTGTACAAAGAGATGGAGGGGGGGGAAGAGATCTAGGACACTGTTGAGACAACACTACCTCAAAGGTGCCCAGTGTGTAGCCAGGAAATAAATTACCAGCACTTCTCTGATCTGCAACCGTTTGACTTCTTTTTTTTTTTTTTTTTTTTTCCTCCCTCCTTTCCCTTTTTCTCCCCCATCTTATTTTTTTTAATTTCCAACTCCTTTCTGTTTATACTCACTTTATTCCTTTAGTTAAAGTCTCTCTCCCTCCCACCTCAGAGGTTTTTTTTTTTTTTTTTTTGATGTTTGACAACAGTCTTTGAAGATTTTCTACTTCAGAGTAGCTACTGATGGGCTGGTTGTACTACAGAGAGAACAAGCGGGGTTCCTCAGAGTGCGACCAACTGCTCCTGCCGAAGGCAAACGCTGGTGGGGAGGATGTCACTCCATGAGGCCACAGCACTAGCTCATAAAAATCCAGAGCAGACCATGCCTAGTTGCGGTCGTCTTTTCATCCAAACATGGAGACACAACAAGCGTAGCGGGGCCGGCGATGCCGCGGCGGCGAAGCGCCCGCGCCCCGCGCCGCCCGCTAAACATTGCCTTGTGCCTTCTGTCCCCGCTCCTTGTAGAGGACCCACCGGCTTCCCAAGGAGATGACCCCGGTGGAGCCAGCTGCCTTCGCCGCCGAGCTCATTTCCCGGCTGGAGAAGCTGAAGCAGGAGCAGGAAACCATGGACTGTCTGGAGGAGAGGCTGCAGCAGATCAAGGAGGTAGGATTAGCGTTCCCAGAGCTCCGCGTGCCACCCGGCCGGTGGGAGGGGGCTGTTCCCTGCCCGCGGGGTGGCAGAGGGGACGTCCAGGTGGAGGGGATGTCCAGGTGGAGGGGACGTCCAGGTGGAGGGGACGTCCAGGTGGAGGGGACGTCCAGGTGGAGGGGATGTCCAGGTGGAGGGGACGTCCAGGTGGAGGGGACGTCCAGGTGGAGGGGACGTCCAGGTGGAGGGGATGTCCAGGTGGAGGGGACATCCCCGCATGCGCCTCACCGCTCCCAGCCCCTTCCACTCATTGCCTGCCATCCCTTGTCTGGCAGGACGAGGAGAAGGAGGGCTCCGAGCTCCCTGCCAGCCTGCAGAGCAGTCGGGACGTGGCCAACCCCCAGCACCCACTGTCGCTCCTGCCCTCGGGCAGCTACGAGGAGGACCCCCAGGCCATCCTGGACGAGCACCTCTCCCGCGTGCTGAAGACCCCCGGCTGCCAGTCGCCCGGCGTGGGCCGGCACAGCCCCCGCGCCCGCTCGCCCGACCGCCTGCCCACAGGCAAGCTGCCGCCTGGCACGGCCTCGCTGGCCGCCTGCGCCCTGCTGGGCAAGGGCTTCATCACCAAGCAGACCACCAAGCACGTCCACCACCACTACATCCACCACCACACCGTGCCCAAGACGAAGGAGCAGATCGAGGCCGAGGCGGCGCAGCGGGTGCAGTGCTGCTGCCCGGCGGGCGGCGACTACTACTGCTACCCCAAGTGCAAGGGCCACCCCAAAAACACTGACCCTCCTCTCTCCCCGCTGGAGCCCTTCGGGTAAGTCACCAGCACCTCCATGGCAGCCACCCCAAACATCACCCATCGTCCTGCTGTGCTGGGGCTGGTGGGGACGGGGGCTGACCGTGGCTCGTGTCCCTTTCTGCCACCAGCAGGACGGGGACGCTGCTGAAGAGGCCGGGCCGAGGCGTGGACAGCGTGGCCCCAGCGGCCGGGGACGGGGGGCTGCCCGGCCCCGGTGGGGTGCAGCTCCCGGGGGGCGAAGCGGATCGGGCGCAGAACGTCTGGCAGTGGATGCTGGAGAGCGAGAGACAAAATAAGCACAAGGCCCATAGGTAAATACGCAGCTGTCTACAGCAGTATCGCTCCCGGTAAATATTTATATATTACATGGGCTGTCTATTTTTACAATCGCTAAAAACAAATGAGACTCTTTGCTCCTCCGGTTTAATATAAAAGCTGTTCCGCAGAACCAGAAAAACCACAAAAATGTCATGTTTTTGGCAATAAACCTCCTTTCATGTTATGACAGACTTTTGAGAGGGAGCGAGCAGAATAGGAGCTGCTATTAAAGTCATATTTTCCAGCTTTTCTAACCCGACTTCTTCCCTTCCCCAAGCACACAAAGCACAAAGAAGGCCTACAGCTCCGACTGCACCAAGGGGGCCCCCGGCCGCCACCACCCGTGGGGGACGGGCGGCCACCCCCGCGGGGCACAGCCCGCCCACCCCTTCGTGCAGGACCCCGCCATGCCCCCGCTGACGCCGCCCAACACCCTGGCCCAGCTGGAGGAAGCGTGTCGCCGCCTGGCCGAGGTCTCCAAGCCGCAGAAGCCACGGTAATGGCCACGGCGAGGACGGTCCTCGTCCGCCATGGGGACAGACGGGGCTGGCGAGCTTCTGTGCGTGGATGGGGATGTGTCCTGCCGGCCCAGGCAGAGGGATGGCCACAGGGACATGGGACAGCCGTGGAGACATGGGAGAGCCGTGGGGGACATGTGACAGCTGTGGGGACATGGGACAGCCACGGGGACGTGTGACACCCACGGGGCTGTGTGACAGCCGTGGGCATGTGTGACAGCCGTGGGCATGTGTGACAGCCATGGGGACATGGGACAGCCATGGGGACATGGGACAGTCACAGGGACGTGTGACAGCCACAGAGCCGTGTGACAGCCATGGGGCCGTGTGATACTCACGGGGACGTGTGACAGCCACAGGGATGTGTGACAGCCGTGGGGCCATGTGTCAGCCGTGGGGCTGTGTGACACTCACAGGGACCTGTGACACCCATGGGGACATGTGACAGCCTCCTGGCCAAGCCTGGAGGACGAGCCTCTGTGTTCCAACCCCACCCTGCACCGGCACAAATAGTTGCAATCCGAAGCTATTGCTTCCACTCTTTTGATGGCTGTAATTTGCCCGTTTTTCCTCTGGGACGGGCTCCAGCTACATACCAAGTGGGGAATTGGACTGGTTATCGTTCATTTGGGTATGGAAGGATAAATTAGCCCACAGCATTTTTAATTCTTCCTTTGATTGTTTACAACATGTGAGGCTTGATACAAAGAGCGAACTTAACGACCCACAGGAGACTTCAATTAAGAAGATTGTATTTCAACAATTTTTTTCTTAAAGTTGTTTTTTCTCTTTTTTTTTCTCTCCCCTCCTTCTTCCCCACTTGCTTTCCCCCTCCCCACTTCAGATGTTCAACCTCAAATCAGCAGAGGGACCGAAACCACTCCGCTGCCATTCAGGGGGGAAGCTCCCCTTTCTGCAATGCAAGTCTAACAACAGAAGAGTGAGTATTGCACGTGCAGAAAAGGAATGGGAAGTAAAAAAAAGTATATATATAATAATTATATTTTCATTAAATGGATTGTGCTTTGAAAGGAGAGGAAATTCTTATATCTGAAATTTCCCCTTTCAAACATTCTTCTTAAAGCAAGAACAAAACATTTTCAAATCTTGTCTCCGGCTCTTTTTAACTTGCATTCCTGTAAAGTGGACAAAGATTGGATTAGTCTAATTACAGGATGGTTCTTTTAACAAGAAATCTGCTACAGAGAGGTCTAAAATGGCCTAAATAATTAAAGTTTTCTTTCTTACCCTCTTCATCTTAAGCAATGAGTAATGTTTGAAGTCCAGACTGAGCCACCTGACTAGAGCCTTTCATTTTTAATTGGTTGACCTTAAGTCCACCAGCTGTCTTTGCTAGCAGCTTTTTTTCTGAAACCACTCTACAAAGACTTAGAACAAATTAGGAAGACTAAATTACTGCGGACTAACACTTTGTGACCTTTTGACATGCCAAGTGTACATTGCCTCAGAAGCAGTTGTAGATTTGGCTGCATGGTATTCACTAGAGTGTTGCCATTTTGCTGGGTAATATTGTTTTAATTAATCTTTAAGAAGCGTTGCTTGGGTGCAAATGGCAGAATCCAGTTAATTTTATCCTCACTGGGAAAAACAAGATTACCTGGGTGCTGAGGGTGGAGCATCTGGCAGGGGGCTTGCTTTGGGGCCTGGTGGTTGCAGGTGGGTTTGGGCATGAGGAGATGTTTTATGTGAGGGCAGATGAAAAGAGCTTTTTAAATCCTGGGGGTGTAGTCCTGGGGCTGGCTGGGGTGGGTGAGCCCAACCTCCATCCCTCAGCTCCCCCTCTGCCATGCCACGATCCCGAGGGGGAATGGCTTCAAGCTGAAGGAGGCTGGATTTAGGTTGGATATTAGGAAGGAATTGTTCCCTGGCAGGGTGGGCAGCCCTGGCACAGGTGCCCAGAGCAGCTGTGGCTGCCCCAGGATCCCTGGCAGTGCCCAGGGCCAGGCTGGACAGGGCTTGAAGCAGCCTGGGATGGTGGCAGGTGTCCCTGCCCATGGCAGAGGGTTGAAACTGGATGATGTATAAGGTCTGTTCCAACCCAAGCCATTCTGTGATTCCCACTGTGGAAATCCAGCTGTGCAAACACATCCCAACCAATTCCCAGGCAGTACAGGAATATCTGATTTTCAGGGTATTTCTGACAGCATTCCCCAGCTCCACTGCTGGTTGGAGTGAGGTGAAGCAGCCTGTTCTCAAATGGAAAACCAGAGAGTTTTGTGTGTGTTTTCTGTTTTGCAGTCACAAAGAGCCAAAGAAACTGCCAGTTGTTCACACCTCTCAGTCTGGTGAGCTGGTTGTCACCTATTTTTTTTGCGGAGAAGAAATTCCCTACAGGAGGATGTTAAAGGCCCAGAGCCTGACACTTGGGCACTTTAAAGAACAGCTGAGCAAAAAGGGAAATTACAGGTGAGAATGTGTGATTTGTTTGTTCTTTAGTGTGTTACAACAAGTCAGAAGAATTAGCAGATATTTTGCATGGCTGCTGCAGTGACTCTTTGGATTTTCAGAGGCTGTGGATCTGCTTAGTCTCTTCCCACTCAAAGCAGGAGCAACTGGAGATGGAGAGAGGAGCCTTGGCTGTAGGGCCACCTCCTCCTTTCCACCCCAGCCTTTTCCAGTTGCATTAGGACCTGTGCTCCAACCCTTCTCCAAAAAGATTCAATAGCAGGGAAATGTGGGGTGGCTTTGTGGCAAAGGCACGGATCAGTGGGATCAGGTTCCAAACTGGGGTCAGTGCTCACCTGGGTGCTGGCCTCCTGCTTTCCCTACTGTTGAACTGTTTCATTTTTGATTATTTTTTGCAATGGTGTGGCCATAAATGGTGGTCAGTGATGGGCTGGGATGGTGCTGCTGAGGGACGTGGAGATGGAGCTCACTCCCTTTTCATTAGAGTGGAAAAAGCCTCTGCCCTGCAGGGAAAGCTCCACCAGCAATACCCAGTTCCTCCTCAGAAACACCAACAATCCCTGCTGCTCTGGTTCCTAGCTCCCATCTCCCAGTTTAACCAGTTTGCTGCTTCTTCTGCTCAGTTGGCTGCCTTGGCTCAGCTGTGGCAGGAGCCTCACATTGGCTTTTTTGGCTGCCCTTTCCCAGTGGATCTGGGCACCCTTGGGATGCTCTGTTGGCCACTTCTCCAGGGCTATTTTTTTTTTTTTTATTTGCGCTGAATTTGGTGTTGCTTCAGAGAGCTGTGTGTCCTGCCCTGTAACTAGCAGCCTCTGATTTAACCCACAAATGTTCTTTTTGGTTTGGTACAAGGAATTCCCAGCTTGCTGCCTCGTCACTGGCCTCTCTCTAGGTGTGGAAATTCCACCTGTTCAGGCCAGGGGTTGGTGACCCTGGGCACTCCCAGGCTGGGGGATGCCAAGCTGGGATCTCTCCATGGCTCTCGCACAGTGAGGCTGAAATATTCCAATTTCTCTCCAAACCATCTTTGCAGCCTACCCAGCTGCCATTGGATGGCACCAACCAGCAAGTGCATCCAACCTGGACACCCTCCAGGATAATCCCTGGGCTTTCAGCACCCTTGTGCCATTTTCCAGCCCCTAAAGCCTGTTCCACCGTGCTCCTCCTCATTTGCAGACCAGTTTCCATGGCCTCAACGCTGCTGTGCCACTGCCCAGTGGTAGTCCCAATTCCTCCCCAAAAAACCCAAATTTTTTATTGTTTGTTGGTTTTCTGTGACATTTTTCATGTGATGCCCAAGTGCAAGACTAGGCTCCTGAAACCTCTGTGGCCCAAAAGCCCCTCCAGGTGCAATTATTTGTGCCTTGTCGGACTGTAATTACTTTATAAAATATTTTTAAGTGACTGACAAGGATGAAACAACGTTTTGCTTAGATCTCACCCCTTTACACCTGGGTAAAGACAATACAGAAATTTATAAAAGGAATTTGGGTACGAGCCCAGTATTTTATCTTGCACAGACACAAGGTGAAACTAATTACACAAATGTGTGTACCTCCAGGGAATCATTTTGATCTAAGCTTTGACTTTTGGCTGGACTTTGAGTGAAACTGCGGGTGACCTTCAGGGGAGAGGTCCGCAGTGCCCGGAGTGGCGTGTGTGTTACGGGGAGGCACTAACTAGACTGCTTTGGTCACATCTGGCATTGATTTCTTTTTAAGGCACATTTAATAAGCATGTCTTTGAAGCCCTTGCCTTTCATTTAATGCACAAAGACATGCAGAAATGCTCCACTCTCCAAATTCTTTATTGATTGGATCAGTTTGCGAGGCGGGTACCTCGGGCTCCCGCGATGCCAGAGCCCCGCCGGGGAAGCGCTGCCTTGGCTTTCCCCATCTTCCCCGCCAAAAAAAAAAAAAAAAAAAAAAAAAAATTAAAAAAGGGAATTAAGCAGTGATTTAATACTGATGGCGTTAACAAAAAACAAACATACACGCACAGAAAAAAGTGGGTGGTGTCGGGTAATCTGGGGATGGCAGTGGTTCAAGACAGAGCTGCAAGGCCGGGCCCGCGTGCCTCGATTGGTGCCAGATGTCCCAAAAAATAAAATTAAAAAAAAAAAAAGCAAAGCTTGCCACATTAAATATGTTTCAATGGAAAGCCCATTGCTGAGCAAATGAGAGCAGAGTGACTTGTTTGAAGATGTTATGGGGGTGGTTTTTTTTTTTTCTTTCTGCCTTGCCTCCTCCTTGTCTTATTTTTCCCTATTTCTCTGCGAAATAAGGTTGTAATTATGTAAAAGGTCATAGCGTGTTTTCTCAAATAAAAATTTTGTAAACACAGCCAGGGCTTGGGCTTGGGGAGGAAGTTCTTGGGAAGACAGGCTGTTATCTGGACAGGGGAGAGGGAAGGGAAAGTTCTTTGTAACTCATTCAAACTTTCCTTGGGTTTTTTGGGTTTATTTCAAGGCTGCTGTCCTGGGGAGTTGTGGCCTTGACCTGTAGCTTGGGAAGTTGGTGGGAGTTGGGCCATTGACTTCCCTGAGTGCAGGCTCTGAAGGACTCAAATAATATGTTTTTTCCTTGCTGAACCATTAAAGATGCAACATGTGTCAGTTCTGCTTGGAAAGACTTCACAAAAATACATCCTAAACATAGCTGGACTAATTGGAGGTGGTTTTATCTCATTGACTGAAAAGAGGAATCTTTTCTCCCCCTACCAAAGTAATTTTAATGTCCCTGAAAATAAAGAGATATTTCTAAAATGCATCATAAAACAAGTCACTAAATAAAAATGTCTGATTCCAAGGCCCTGCTATGGCTCTTCCAGTTTTAGTAGTAAAAGTGAGCTTAATTTGATCTCCTTTGCCATCCTAAAGAAAATCATAATTACAAGCCCCTTTCTTGCTGACAAACATCTGCCAACCTAAGTTGTCTGGAAGCTACAAGGGAGGGGTTAGTTTTTTTATATATATATATATTTTTTTTTTTAATATAGATACATATTTTTTTCTTTATAATCCATCTGCTGGGATATTTTCCATCCCTGGCAATCAGATGGCAAAGGGAAAGCAGGAATCTCCAAGGAGGTGTTGGGCGGCAGACGGACAGACTCCCTAAATGCTACCCCTCTGAATGGAAGCCCTTCATTTGTGCATATGCAATTAAGCAGCCTTAGAAGGAAGAAAGCTCCAAACGGGATAAAAGGAACCTTTAATCAAGAAGCTGAACGGTCTAATTCAGGATAATAGAGGGGTCCTTACTGTTTGACACAGGAGGGGTGGGGGTGCTTTTTGTCTCTGCAGCGTTGGCTTCATGATCTAACGACCCGGAGCAAAAGAGCAGGAATGCAGGACACTGCTGCTTGACCTCCCCGTGTCACGGCCCTGGGGCTGGACCAGGCTCTCTCTGAGTGCTCCTGAGCCTCGGGAAGCAGAGCAGGAGTTTGTGTCCCTCAGCTTGCACCCGGGAATGGGGTTGTTCCAAGCCCAGGATGTTTGTTCCAGCGGGGACACCGCAGAGTTTCAGCTCCTGCGTTGCAGGAAGCTGGGATGGTTTGCTTTTCATCCATCCTTTTAATAACAGTTGCTAATTTTAATGTTGGGCTTCAGCTTTGAAACAAGAAAACACATGAAAGAAAGAAGGTGGGGAGAGAGGGGAACCTTAAGAAATGCTTGGCTTTGAAATCCTATTTATTTATTTTTAAATGAGATATTTGACCAGAAATCGCCACGCTTTCTAATTTTCTTTATGGCTGGGGATACCCACTGCCAGTGTGTGTAATCTGCTCACTGGAGAAGCTGTTGTCAGCCCTGAGGAGCATTCACAGCCCTGTTCCTTCCATCCCACCCCATCCCTGCAGCCCCAGGGATGCTTTCAAACCACCAGACCCGAGTGTTCCTGAAGGAGCATCCTCAGGAGGGAGAGGTTGGAAACATCGTGGTTATAAAAGAACCAGCAAAGCATCCTTTGCCTTTTAACCTTCTGATTTATTTGGCTTTTAACCCGTGTTTTAATTCTCCTTGCCACAGATACTACTTCAAAAAGGCCAGTGACGAGTTTGACTGCGGGGCGGTGTTCGAGGAGGTTTGGGAAGACGAAACCATCCTGCCCATGTACGAAGGAAGGATCCTCGGGAAGGTGGAAAGGATCGATTGATGGCATCTGCATTTCTCAAGGAAGCTTAACCTAGGAAAATCTTTGGACACACAACAGTAGTGATGACAAGGAAAGAGGAGGGAAAAAAAAAAAAAAACAACCACTCTGAAGGAAAAGTTTTGAACCAATGAAGAAAAAAAAAAGTGAAGTCTATGAAGACTTTGCTGAATTAGCCTTAGAGGAAAAAAAATGGCATTTATTATTCATGAGTTGGGTACTGAGATGATAAAAACCCTGGACTATTTATTAGAAACATGACCACTGTTGGCTATTGGAGATGCAGACCATGTTTGTGAGACTTCCATACATAATATATGATTTCCTGGGGATCTGAAATCTATGGACTAAGAGAAACTGTGTATAGCTTACCTTAACAGTAATCCTTATTGATATTTATTGAACAGTCTGTTTTCCCTTAAGTCCAGTTTTTGGATATGCTGCTTTAACAATGGAGAAGAGAGGGGCTGGGAAGTGGGGTGAGGGGAGGAAGGAGTATTTTTATTTTTTTACGTTTTCCCACTATCTAAAATTTAGGAGTTTGGCGATGAGCACATTGATTTTTTTTATTTTTTTTTGAAGGGGGAGAAGGGAAGGAGTGAGGTCATGCCCAGTATTTCTCCGAGTGAAGATCAAACTTCCCTAAAGAAATAATATTAATAATAATAATAATAAAAGCCGAAATAAAAATCCATTCACTTAGAGACCGGTGCATTTTAATCTATGCTGCTCTAATTTGAAAATAAAGGTCTTAAGCATTAACTCTATTTAGATGCAATATAACAATGACAACAGCAACAGGTTATTTTGTCCATGGATTTTGGCGGGGTGAGGTTTTTGCCTTGCTGCTCTCAGTGGTGTCCAAGGTAGAGCAAAACCCCAAGCCTGGGAGGGCTGTAGGAGCCATCCTGTTCCCGTGTCCGTATTTAGCACAGCACGAGGTTAAATCCTGCTGGATTCCACAGAGCTGAAGGTTTTTAGCTGTTCAGTGTTGGCACTACTTGTGTGCTGGGCTTGGGTTGGGGTTTTTCTTCTGGCTGGGTTTTTCTCTGCCTCACCTGGAGCCCCCAGGGGCTGTGGGAGATGTGGGTGAAGGCTCTGGAGCTCTCTGGGGTGGGGTTTTTGGGGCAGAGCAACCCTTTGCCGAGAAGGACCTTGCATTTCAACAGTTGGGTTTTGTGTTGATTAAGTTAATCTGTGCATTCTGTTTGCCATTGCTACTTTGTGTAAGTCTGTATATATTGTAGAAAATGTATGGTGGAAATATTAATACACTATCTCTAGTGTTTTTTAATTTTAATCAGTACAGTACCTGTGCCTGCATGGTGTTACTGACCATGCTTCGCCCTATATTCAGGGTTCAAGCTTTCCCTTGTTTGTTTAAGGGGTTTATGTATAAATATATTTTATGCCTTTTATTACAAGTCCTGTACTCATGACTTTTGCCATGGCATTTTGTTCTACTTATACTGTAAATTATGCATTATAAAGAGTTTCATTTAAAAAAAATTACTTGGTACAATAATTATTGTAATTAAGAGATGTAGCCTTTATTAAAATTTTATATTTTTCAAATTAACATTGTCTTGACTTTTTTTTCACCTTTAATGCCTTTAAAAGGGTTTTTGTTTTTCTCATCTGTGGTGGTAGCTGGAAAGAGCTGGTGAACTTCCCTGCCTTGGCAGGGGCTGGAGGCAAGGCAAAGGCTGGAGCTGCTCTTCAGTGTAAGGATTAAATAATTTACAGCTCCTTCAGGTAACTCACCTGCAAATTGAACCTGGTCTTGCTTCTGGACTGCGCTACAGAGCTGACCTGATGGAGCCAGGGCGTGACATCCGCAGGGATGTGGCGGTGCCCAGGCTGGCCTCACGGCACACGCGCTGGCATGGCGTTGGGTTTTGGGGATGGCCACAGCCTGCCCCAGCTGGGTTGAGCTGGGACTGCTCACTGCATGCCATGCCAGAGTAAACTCAGCTCTGTGGGGCTCAGGGTGATGCCCAGCTCTGCAGAGCTGAGGGTGATGCCCAGCTCTGCGGAGCTGAGGATGATGCCCAGCTCTGTGGGGCTCAGGATGATGCCCAGCTCTCTGAAGCTGAGGGTGATGCCCAGCTCTGCAGAGCTGAGGATGATGCCCAGCTCTGTGGAGCTGAGGGTGATGCCCAGCTCTGCAGAGCTGAGGATGATGCCCAGCTCTCTGAAGCTGAGGGTGATGCCCAGCTCTGCAGAGCTGAGGATGATGCCCAGCTCTCTGAAGCTGAGGGTGATGCCCAGCTCTGTGGAGCTCAGGGTGATGCCCAGCTCTGTGGAGCTCAGGATGATGCCCAGCTCTGTGGAGCTGAGGGTGATGCCCAGCTCTCTGAAGCTGAGGGTGATGCCCAGCTCTGTGGAGCTCAGGGTGATGCCCAGCTCTGTGGAGCTCAGGATGATGCCCAGCTCTGTGGAGCTGAGGGTGATGCCCAGCTCTGTGGAGCTCAGGGTGATGCCCAGCTCTCTGAAGCTGGGGGTGATGCCCAGCTCTCTGAAGTCCCAGCTCAGCTGGCCCTGTTGGCCAAGGCAAACTGGGCGAGGTTTGCTGGGAGCTGCTGAGCAGGAGAGGCACGGGGAGCTCTGCCCGTGCTCCTTCCCTCTCACTGCTGTGGTACAGAACCTATTTCATGGCTGAACAGGCTTCATTTGTCCTCAGGGAAGCTGCCCACAGTGGGGATGGATTTGTGTCCCAGACCTTCCCGGCAAGGCAATGGTGGAGCTGCTTTTGGTCTGTCCTGTTGGTAACCAGAGCCAGCCCTTTGCTTCTGCCTCACCAATGGCACTGACTAGGGCTTTTTTTTTTCCTTCCTCCCCTCTCTCCACCCTATTTTTTCTATGAGGTTTTAAATTATCTGGGTTATTTTGTGTGTTTGAGAAGACTTCATTTAAAACATCAGTAAAACTTGTATCAAAGGGCTCAACTTCACACTGAGTACACAGAGCTGGGGACTGAATCCTGCAGTTCAAGGGAGCTGCAGGCAGTTTTACACATTTAAATGGATGGTGCCTTGTTTTAAAAAAACCATCTGAAGTTCATGGGGTTCATCTTAATTGATAAGCTGGACATAACGGATGGGTGTAGGGAGACTTCAACAACATAAGGGAAGAAAGATTTTTTTTCCCCCCTCTCTCTCTTTTTTTAGTCTACCATCAAAGGTTGGGAACTTAGCACTACATCGTAGTATTATTTTTCTTCTGCTATTAAAATGAATCACACTGTGCCTAATTCTTCTTGGGAAGATGAATGTGTTTGAGGCAGCTTGAAGCCATTCAGTGCCTCACAAGCCTTTGCATCTTTCTATCAATGTTCCAAAATACTCACCTCTGTTTTTTTGGATGTCTGTAGAAACAATATATAAAATGGCTTCAAATACATGGCAGGCTGTTTAGTGGAGATGAAAGGGTATTTGAATAGTCTTTTTAAAATGAATGAAAAATGAATACTCTCTTCTGTTTCAATTATAAGTGGGACATGGAGCTCGTTAGACACCACCTTAATATGTGACACTCTGAAAAATGTTCACCTACCTTCAGCAGTTCAGAAACATTTTGTTTTTTAGCTTGTCTCGGGATAAAGATCGTGATTACAGGTCTGGTATGTTCCCTGCTAAATGGAGAGGCAGCGTGGGAAAGTTCTGCTCTTACAGCTTGAAAGTAACATCCAACCAAATTTTTTTTTACAAGTACAGAAGACTGAGAGGGAGTAAGAGCCTTATTTTGACCCGAGTGGGGGGATTTTTTAAGTTTAGCTGAAGTTTATCAGGTTTAACAAAAACCATGTAAATTCATGCAGAAAAAAGGTGCCCACAGAGCTGCTTTCAGTGTCAAAATATCCTGTGTTAGGTCTTTTTCAGAGGAGGGACCCAAAATGTTCCAGTTTGGGTTCTTTGCTAGAGAAGGGACCCAAAATATCCTGTCATGGGTCCTTTTCCAGAGAAAGGATGCAAAATATCCCTGTCTGGGTCTTTTTCCAGAGGAGGGACCCAAAATGTCCCAAATGTGTGTCCTTTTCCAGAGGTAGGACCCAGAATGTCCTGGTTTGGGTCTTTCCAGAGGAGAAGGATCTGTAACAAGAGCTCTGCTCAGCAGGAGCAAACTGGAGCAGGGCTTGAGCTCTGCAGGAGTGATCCCAA
The DNA here is from genome assembly GCF_050655825.1 of Lonchura striata. Classification (NCBI taxonomy): domain Eukaryota; kingdom Metazoa; phylum Chordata; class Aves; order Passeriformes; family Estrildidae; genus Lonchura; species Lonchura striata. The sequence continues at coordinate 4,202,120 of NC_140720.1, read as the reverse complement.
CCCACTGCACACGCTCAAATCTCACTAATTCTTAACACTTAGCACATGTTTTTGTCTTCAAAGCAGCCTGGGAAGGCTCCTGGAGCCCCACAGCACCCACAGAGGTAGGTGGCCTCAGCCTGTGGTGGATAATTGCCGGGGTGAGTGGTGGCCAAAGGAGCTTCAGAGCCCTGTGCTACCATCCAACAAAAACACCAGCCCCAGTCACTGCCCAGCTCAAATGTGTTGATGGACCTTTAACAGTCCTTGGGAGCATTTGGGATGTGAAGCCTGGAGGCTGGGAATCATAAGCAAGCCCTGAGGAGCTTTTTTTGGGAAAAAGGAACACTTTCCCAAGTGTTTCACAGCTGGAATTTGCTGGGGCATGTGGCGATCAGCCACAATGGTCTTGCTCCATCCCAAATCAAGGCTGGAAGCAGTGGGGAGTGGGGATGGGCTGAGTGGGGAGGGACAGCTGCAGGGCTGGTTCTCCTCTCTGACTGGGGACAAGGACCCTGGAAGCCTGCATTTGGTTTTCTTCAGCAAGAACCAGGCTGCATTTGGATGCACAAAACTTCCCAGCCCTTGCTCCTGGGCCTCTCTGCTGGCCTGGGTTGATCACAGCAGATACTGTGAAACACTTTTGTTCCCTCTCTACCCTGAATGTTTGGCATCCCCTGGCCCAAAGGGTGCAAAACATCCAAAAACTGCCCCTGAGATGATGAGCTTAAAATAACAGGGAATAAATAAAAAATAAAATCCCCCCTCCCTTCATGAACAGAGACACCACACGTTACTTTGAAAGGCGCCAGTACTGGGAGGATGCTTTGCATTGGTGCAGTACCACAAAAACTCCCTCCCTTCCCCAGGTGCTGGGATCAGGAGCACGTCCAGTTGCCCCCAGCATTTCTCAGGTCTCCCTGAGGTTGTTTTCTCCCCCTGCCCTGGGAGTTTATTCCCTCCAAACCCGTGAGTCAGCCGCCAGTCAGCCGGGCTGGAGCATCTGCTGGTTCAAATTCTGCCTGCCTCATATTGGCAACTGTATTCCCTTCCTCTTTCACCTTCCATTAACCTCATGTTCCTCAAACACCTTCATCCAACTACTCCATTCTGGTAGCAACCTCAGATTAATTAAAAAGGAAAAAAAAAAAAAAGAAAGGAGCACACTGTCTTTAAATGAGGTTCCTATCCCATTGCTTTCAAATACTCTCTCTTAATCACAGAGCCCAGAAAACACCCACACACTGGAGGCTGGAGAATTATTTAAGGTAAATCATCTTCCTTCCCCTCCTGAAAAAAGATCAGACTAGTTCTGGATGGTGAGAGCAGCTCTGGTTCAGGTCCTTTCCATTCTTCCCAGCAATGTCCCCGATTCCTGCCCGCAGCCTTGCCCAGCCTCCCCACACAGCCCTGCACACACTCCTCTCCCCCTTGCCCTCATTAGCATGTTACTAATCATAATGAAAAGTCCCAGGATGAATTTTTCTAACGTTTAAACCATGGCCTGCCATATGTTTTAGCCTCTCTTTTAAATTAAATGAGTGTTGTGGTGCGTTTAATCTTCAGGGAGCACTGAACTCGCAGAGTGAGAGAGGAGGCTAATTTTGGACATCAGATCTAGGTGATAGCATAATTTCAGACAATTTTGGCTGACCTCCCTGGGCAATGCCCTTCATCTCTTTCATGAGAAGATCTATTTTTAGGGAAGAAAGCCCATTAAGTCTTGCCTTCCTTAATTCAGCTCTTCACATGATAAGATTTGACAGGTAGATCTTCTTTATTTTATTATTATTATTTTTAAAAAAGAAAACAGAAAGACCCTCTGGGAATTCTGGCTTTCAACATTTGTCTTGGGCCCTGCAGGAGTCTGGAACATCTCTGAACCCTACAGTTGGTCCTGCTTTGAAAGCACCGCCTCGTCATTGCTCATGCACGGCTCCTCATCTGCAGTCACAGCACTCCCGGCTCCCTGCTCCCTCTCCCCCTGCCCTGGCAGCTCTCCTTGCCTTCCCTTTCCTCTTGCTTCCGCTGTGTTGGCTCAAAGCAAGCTCTCATTCCCCCCAAATCCTTCAGAAGTCAAGGGATCAATGGGATTCGTGGCAGGGGTGGTCCTACCTACCTTGGTTCTTCCGTTCCTCCGTCTCGCAGAGCTGCACCCTCAGCACTGTCCCAGCCCAGTGGCCCCTCAAGGTCTCACCCAGCCCTAAAGCAGGGACAGCACAGGGTCCACCAAAACCCCTCCACCCCTTCACAGTATCCGCAGGTGGAGCTTGGAACAAAAGGTTTGTGCCTTTTCCAAAGCTTTGGATTCCTGCAATCCTTACATCCTTAAAGGTTTCTGGGATCTCTCCAAACAAACCATCCTTCTCCAAAACGTTCCACAGCAAACATCTCTCCTCTACAGGTACAAGGGGTAAAGGGTCACACAGCTACCAGTCCCAGCAGGACAAAGGCCAGGTTTGGGATTGGACACTGCTTCTGGGAATGATGCTGTGACACCAGCTGGAACCCAAAAGTGATTTGGGAATAACGAGGAGAAATGGTCAGGGAAGAGGCCACTCTGGCTGGAACAGCTGTGGAGGGGTTAAACCCTGGTGCTGCTGTGCCCAAACCAGGCAAAGCTCTGGGTTTGCATTGAGATTCAAATGCCCAGATCAAAGCAGAGCTCCAGGAAGGAAGAGCCAATTTAGGTTGGAACCAGAGAAAACTTTCTCAGCTAACTTCTGGGAAGTGGAACAAGCAGGTTTCAGAAAGCCCCATCCAAAGGGAGCGGAGTTTCCACGGGAGCAGAGGAGGTGGCCCTCGCCCTGTCCCCGTCCTCCCAGACACAGAATTATTACTGGCCACCTGTCAGAATCGGAGCTATTGATGATCCCGAGATTGTAGAAAGTCTCTGTCTGTCAGCCCCGCTGCCAAAGCAGAAGCCAGAATTGGTCTGTGCTGGTTTCCAGGTTGTTTATTCTGTTTATCTCTCACATGTTCTGCTGCCCTGCCCAGCTCTGTCCTGCAGGGCAGCGTGTGGGGCTCTGCCCTCAGTGGGATGTGACAAACATTCAATACCAGAAACTCCCTGGGCTGCATTTACAAGAACGTGCCAATATCTGTCACCTACGTTGGACAGTGTGTCCCCAGCCTGAACCAACAGAAAAATGCCAACACCACAGTGAGACATGGAGGGCATGAAGAAGGAGAAAAAGGACAAGGCACACCCAATTTCCTCCAGCTTGTCCCCTTTGGACCCCTCATCTAGAATCCTAAAATTTTACTTTTGCACCCGTGCCACACTTAATTATTACTTCTATCAAGCCCTCAGAGCTGGTAATTCATGCTGTAAGATTGAAAAGTCTTTTCCATGGGCAGAGATCACAGCCAGTGTTTCTGGGGGCTCTGTCCAGGGGGTTCCTGACCCTGCCAGGGTCCCAGGGCAGCCAGAGGGAAGCCCTGGGTTCCCACAGCCACCTGGTCCCTCACCCCCATTGCAGCCCCCATCCTGCTCTTTGGGAGCTGCCACCGACCTGTTCCTGGCCAGCCCTGCACAGGAGGGTGACCTGCAGTGGGTCCTGCCATGCTCTGGTGGCATCCCAGGGGTTCCCCAGGGCCAAACATGCCGAGCCTGCAGACACAGCTCCTGTCCAAACTGGGCTTCTAAGCCCTTGGGATGGCTGCTGGCCCCACAGCCAACATTTGATGGAGTGGCCAAAATACTATTTCCAGCTTTTAAAATTTTTTTTCCTCCCTTGCTGTTTATTCCAAACCAAACAAACAAATGAATAAAAAAAAAAAAAAAAAAGAAAAAAGAAAAATGTTCAAGAGTTTAGCTTTGCTAATTTATGGCTCTGTGCTCTGCTCTTTCTCCTTTGGGATTCACTGCCCTGACCTCGGATACGAGGGGAAGAGGAAGGAGAGCTCTCACCTTGCCAGTGTGAAAGGTTGCCAAAGAAGGGAGAAAATGTCTACTCACTTATTCCAGGAGCATGCAGCGCTTTTGTGTTTCAAGTCTTTGTAGATTTGCAATGCCTTTACAACCCCTTGCAACTGTCCAGTGTGGGGTGGTTAATTACCAGGTAAAACAAATTTTTTTAGACTCCATTTAATTATTTGATTGCACAGTAACCAAAGAGTGTAAGAGGGCTGTAGCCAGAAGGCACTTCAAAGCAAGGCCTTGATGTTTCTTAGTGGGCATTAATGGTTTCTGAAGGCAGGAGATTGTTTAAAAAAAATATTAAAACCCTCCTCATGATCCCGCCAGCAATCTCAAAAAAATGCATAAACACTGGAATCCTCTGCCAGGGAAGAAAAAAAAGAGTTCAAAGGGATCTGAGAGTTTTCATGTAAAGTTTAGAGTTTAAGGCGTGACTGTTGGCTACGGAGCCCCACTGTTTGAACTCTTGTTTATTAAAAACAGTTTCCCAGCATTTCACAGGGTTCAGAAAGACAACAGCGAAGTGCAGCCTTTTTCACAGCACAGCCTTTAAAGGCTCCATTGATTTCTACCTATGTGTTTTATCTTCTTTTTTTTCTTTTTTTTTTTTTTCTTTCTTTTTTTTTTTTTTTTTTTTTTGATCAGATGTTGAAGTTTAGCACAATATCCAAGGCTGAGCTGGGGCTGTGGTGGAGAGAACCACTCTGGAATAAGAGTTTGCCACGATTTTTAAAATACTTTTTTAACAGTTCACTCCAGACTCTGCAGTGTCCCAGAAGGCTGGATGACAGCAGCAGCAGAATTAGGAAATGACAACTTGGCTGGCCCCAGACTCTGACTGCCTTTTTGATATTATCGCCAACCCTGCAGCCTTTATCTGAGCCTCAACTCTCAATCAATGTCCAGCCAAACAATTGGCCACTGGGAAACCAAAAGCCTGGGTTTTTTTTCCCTCAGGATGGGAGATAATCCTTCAGCCTGCCCTGTCTGGGCACACATCTTATTTTTGATGAGCCCACCAGCACACCTAGAGCAGGCTTATTCCTTTTTGTGCTTACACTTCTTCAGCAGCCTCATTTATCCAAAAAAAACCTTCTGATTTTGGCAGTGAAGGGTTTTTATCCAGGGCTGGAGGGGATTCTGCAGCGTGTTGCAGCTGGGTGCTGCTGGCCATGGCTGGAGAAGAGCTGTGCTGTGAAGGGGCAGAGGGGCTGCTCACAGCAAGATGCCCCAATTCCTGCAAGGGCAAGGAGAGCAGACACGCAGGAGCACTGGGAAAATCCTGTGCTGTCCTGGGAAAAAAAAAAAAAAGCTTGCAGCTGAGTGTTTTAGCAAGTTCTTTAAGTCTGACTGCAGAGATCTGAAGATAACACAGCTCAGAGCCGCCCAAGCTCTGCCTTGAACAACAGAGGGGTCTAGAAGTACTGCCAGAAGATGTTATAAAAGGCACATTAGGAGCAGAATTAAAGTCAACATAAACCAAAACAAACAGAAACATCTGCTGAGCAGGTAGCCTGGAATCAAGTCCTTATTAAAGCTGTTCTGCGGGCTGGAGCCTCAGCTCCGAGTCCCAGGGGCGCTGCCAGGTGACATCGGCCGCAGGAGAGAAGGAACTAAAAATAGTGCCATGTCAAAACCCTCACACAAACACACCACAGGGAGGGAAAAGGGGGTGTGAGGCAACAAACAGGGCGATGGTTGAGTTTCTGGCTCGGTGCTGCTCTGCAAACGTGGCTGGGAGCTAAGGAGAGATGCTCCAGAGAACCTCTCCATGCTCGGAGGGTGCAGGGTGCAGCAGCACAGGGAAGGATGGAAAGAGGATTTCTGGGACTCCCTCGAGGGAAGAGGGTGTGTGGGATGGAGTAGGGCAGGTCGAGGTGAGATCAGGCCCTGAGCATTTAAATCTCACTCAGGATTTTGCATCAGAGTCGCCGCGTTCAAACCTGAGTTCAAGGAGCAGCGTCCTCTGCACCGAGCAGATGTTTGCTGTGAAGGACGATGTGAAAATGTGTCACCTGCTTTGTACTTACACAGATAAACTCAGATCTTAAATTGAGTGGGGGGGAAGAACTGAAGAAAACAAACAACTAAAAAAATCTAAGAAAATGAAGGAGAAAATTCCTTCCTGTGCACAGCTGATGGCGAAGTGCTGCTCCAAAGATGCTCCTGGAAGTAGGCACAGCCACAGTGCAGAGCTGAAGTTATCCTGCTGCTATCCCCACTCCCATCAAAAATCTCCTCCTTCCCAACTTCAGGGACTTACAGAAAATATGAACTTAATTTTGGGCTCTGTTTTCCTTAAATCGGCGCAGTTCCAGTAAAATCAGATTAAAATACCTCCAGTTCCTGATGTTTGGGGATATTTAAAGTCAGATCAAAGCACATTTAACCAGTCCTTTTGGTAGCAGGTTTGATGAGAAACACAGGTGCAGGAATACATGAAGCTGGGCTGATTTAAATGCTGCCTTGCAATGCTGCTTCTGATCCCTTAAATATCAGCTGGGGGTGGGCAGAAGGAATGGGGGGATGATGTTTTCATAGAAGAATACTTTTTTTTTTTTCTGGATGCAATTTGAGCTGCTTCCCTTTCTGCATGAAAACTTTAACTTGCTGTTTTGTTTTTTTTTTTTTCCCTTTAATAATTACACGGAGAGAGAGACTCAGACAAGGGAGAACCACAGAGAGGTGGAGAGTAAAGTGATTTACAGACCATAATCCTTCAAGTACAAGATGATGATGAGCTTGTGAGGGAGCCAGCACAAGCTCCATGGCTCGTGCACAGAGACCTGAAGGTCTAAACTCTGAGACAGAGATGAATTTTGGGTGGTTTTCAGCAGAATTAGCTGGTTCTGCTGGGACAGTGGGCTGGAACCCTGATGTGTGGGTCTAGGTGGGTGAGGAACCAGGCTCAGGGTGGGCTCAGCCCCTGGGGAATTCTCTCCAATCCCCCCAGAGCTTCACAGGGGAGCTTTGCAGGGATCTACCCAGAAGCATTTAGCTGGGAATTTTGGGGTTTGGAGCTCAGAGAACAAACCCAGCTGTACTGGGTGAGTGTGAAGGGGTTTTAGACAATTCCCTGCAGAGCCAAGCCAAGCCCAGCAGTGCTGCTGGTGCAGGACACAGGATGCAGAGCAGAGCTGCTGCAGGATCCTCCCTTGGCACAATGGTGCCAGCATTTTTCAGGGGTTTTGGGATGCCACATTTCACCAAGATCAGGGATTTTAGGACGACACATTCCACCAAAAACTCTTGATGTTCTTGGTCCCTCTCATCCTGCCTCCAGACAATACCAACCCCATTCCAAGCACACCAAAATGAAAGCATTTGACAACACCAATTAAAAGTCATCCCTTTTATAGTTCAGGAAAATCAGTGTTTCTTAGAAAGGATTCAGCCCTGTTTGTTGACAAACGATGTGACCCCAGCAATTCATCCCCAGTGGGACAGGATGGGAAGTGCTATAGGATTTTCTCTGCTGGGAGCTTTCAAGTTTTATTGTGTGCAATTAAAATGCAGATGAATAAGACAGTAAAATAATAAAAAGCTCCTCATAAAAGTGCCCCAGTGAAACAAAACTGTCAAAACACAAGAAGAAAAAAAATACCCCAACAAAAGAACAAATATTGCTTCCTCTCAAAATATCATGGAAGTTTAAACAAACTCTGTTATCAGGGGATCCCAAAGCCAGTGGTTCAATTCCAGCTTCCTGCCTGCTCATCCACAGCTCCTGTGCCCCACAGGCCCCTAAAAATTGGGCTGCCATGCAAATCCCAGCCCCACATCACCCCTGGGTCATCTCAACCCCATCACCACTGCAGCCACCCACTGGTGTCACCTGGGGCTGGAGGGACACACAGACATGGCCTGCCCCACACCAGCACCCTGCTGGGGCTGGCTGCTTTTGCTAACATGCCCAAAGGTTCAGATCTGTGAACTTTTTGCATTTTTCATGTGATTTTGCTGCAGAAGGGACAATGGGAACCCTGCCAGCACTGCCTAACTGGGGAATTCTGCATTTGTGTGCTATATATAAACAGCTTTTCACAAAGTTCCTCTCAAGTTATTTAATAAGAGCATCAAATATGCCAGGCTTAGGCTGTCAATTCAGCACTGGGAAGACAGAAGATGCCAGTTTTATGATTCCCACTTAAACTGAATGTGCACAGAGAGGAGAACAAAGCCAGACACCAGCTGTGATCCAGCCTGGGCTGGTGTGGCCACAGGGTGGATGCAAGGCCTGGCACAGGGTGGGGACATCATTCCTTCAAACCTCACCTGGACTTTTACATGAGCAGCAAAAGCACAGGAAATAATAATAATAATAATAATAAATAATAAATAATAATAATAATAATAATAATAATAATAAGAAGAAGAAGAAGAAGAAGGAGAAGAAGAGGAGTGTTTCTTTTGGGGTAACGGACAGGGCTGAACAGAAAATAGGACCAATAACAGAATTGAAAAACAAACAAGACACACAGCCCAGACAGGCAGAAGGAAATCAGACACTAAACTGAGGGACAGCAGCTCTCTGCAGGGCTCTCCTGGAGGCTTTGAGCCTCACAGCTGGGCACTCTGAGGACAAAGCAAGGGGCAGTTGGGATAACACACCTGCACAAGGCAATTCAGGCACCTGAGCTGGCGGTGAAGCAAAGAAAAGCCCTAAGCTGACACTGCTGGGAGGTGAAAGTTTCCTCCAGCCTGGGTTTGTGTACTGTCAGGAGAGGCTGGGGTGTGTTTTGGGTGGGTTTCTAAGATGAAATGATTGTTATTACCAGAGCTTGCCTTGCACTGATTTCACCCTGGGGCTTGGAGCACCCCTAGTGCAGCAGCTCCCAGCTCTGCACAAAATTAACCATTAATTAACCATTAATATGGGGCACAGGCAGGGTCCCAGCCTTGCACTGACCCCTGGGACTGCTGATTGCTCTCATGCAGCACAGGGGGAGCTGGAAACGTGAATTCTGAGCAGTGACTTGAGGTCAAGCCGTGGCTGAGTCAGGAGACACCGGTAAAGCTGATCCCTTTGGCTGACACAGCCAATTTGCAGCCCTGTTTCTCCTGGATCTGCCCTCTCACACCAGCCACTGTGCCCTGCAGCTCCCAAACGCCTGATGCAGCTCTCCACATTTACAACACCAGAGTTTGTTCAGTGTGGAGCATCTCAGAGCAGCTCCCATCTTCCTCAGTGGCTCCTGCACTTACAGTTGTGATTTCTCTGCTCTTTCATGAGGCCATTGAACTCCTGTTATCTCCCTGAATTAATATTAATGGCTTCCTTTAAGCTTCTCCTTTAGCTCTCCCTTCTTCCAACAACTTTTTGATGATTTTGATTCCCCCAGACTCCTTTCTTCCCCTGCCCTCGTGCTGCTTGTCTGCTCTGATCCCCAGCCTTGCCCTGAGATGGCATCGGTGGCACTTGGCCCGTGCAGGGGACATGGGCTCAGGGGCTTTGGGTGATGCCCTCAGGGCTGCAGGGGGGAGGAGGGGTTGGGAGTGATGCTGGGGCAGCTTTGGGGATGCCAGGGCACTCACTGAAGATGCCAAGAGCAGATCTGAAGTGTCTTGGCCGAGTCACATCTGCCCAGGAGCTGCTGCCCCATCAGTGCGTGATCAAAGTAATTCCCTTTCCACCTGTCCCTCCAAATTACAGCCAAAATACTTAAATCTATGAGGGAACCCTCTCCTGCAGGTTAAAAAAGCCTGTAGAGGCCTTTCCCAGTACCAGGGGTCTCTCTTGCACCAGTCCTGCTGGCACTTCTCAGCAGATGCTGTGGTGAGGCCTGAGCTGCTCCTGAGCTCAGCCCTTCTTCATCTCCACCAAAATAAAGCTCATCCCCTGGAGCATCAACAGCATCTCCCAGACAGCAGCCAGTACCCAAATCCCTGCTGGGGCTGTCCCCGGGCTCCCTCACTGCTGCTCACGTTGGGCACTGCTGAGCTCTCATCTGACCAAGCTGGGCTCTGAATTTTGTCCATAATGACGCAGGAACAGATTTTTTTTATGATTATTATTTTTCCAAACCATTAAGCAATACCCAAGCATGTGCAAATCAGGACTTTTGCCTCCTGCCAGAATTCTGAGATGGAAATGGAGGATGCTGATGGGTTTGGTCCCAATTTACAGGCTTGGCAATGCCTTTAACCCCTGCAGCCTGCTCAGCCTCTCACCCTGCCTCTGCCCAGGCCTCTCTGCAGATGCTGCTGCACAAAGACACCACAAAGGGGACACAGAACAGCCTCTGGGAGGTTTTTGTCCTTGTGCAGCCCAGGAGGGACGAGGTGATGCTGATCCCAGTGACTGAGTTAGTCTAAATCCATCCCTTCACTGCTCTAAAGCGTTTGCTTAAGGCACAGCCTTCTCTGGGGTCCAGGATCCCTTTCTTGCATTTTATGAGTTTTTTCCTTAATTATGGAATCTCTTTCAATCTAACCCTCCTTTGATCACAGCTGGCCCCAGAGAGAGCTCGTCTTGTCTGGATCGACTGAGAAAAGAAAGAGATGAGAGGCAGGAGTGACCTGCCTGGGATGACTAAGAAAATACACAGCAAAGCAAAGAGTGAACACCAGCTTTGCACAGCCACAGTTTAGAGAAGGCTCAGGACAAACCTTCCTCTGTGTGATCAGTCACACATCCTTCCAGGTAAAGCATGACTCAAGCGGGCCCAGGGCTGAGCCACCAGTGAGAGCTTCCTGCTCCAGATGGAATGGGAATGGACCATTCCTGAGGCTCCAAAGGGAATTTCTGAGCCAGGACACCTTGCTGGCACAGCAGAAAGCCATCCCAGTTCCCCAGCACAGAGGAGATTCTCTGTGCTCTGATTCAGCTGACAGATCACAAAGGATCCTATATAACCCTCCCTATAAAACCCAGCTAAATGAGACTTCTTCAGAAAAAGGCTATTTTCAGTGCCACTCTGATTATTTGCCCTCTGTTGTCCTCCATAAAGGATACTGTGAAGTTAATGATCCAGCCATGGAATTTTAAATAGCTGCTTCATGACTAACAACATGTGCTCCGGATCAGCTCCAGCCTGTATTTACATATTTCCCATGATAAGTCAACATATGGTTCTTGTTTGTAACGTGGAGTTGCTCTCTTCATATTATTACCTTTTTTCCCTCCTTTACTTCTTTTCACAGTTACAGGGGGGAAAAACCTTTTTCTTTTAATTATTGTTAGCCAAGGCCCTGTGCAAATAAGAAGCAGTGAGGGTAACCAGGAGCCTGCTAATGACTTTGTTTTGGTTCCCATCCCATCCTGAGCTGGGTTCACAGCACCCTTGGATGCACCAGGTCACTACTTCCCCCATCCTGCCCTGGGATGGGATTTCACAACCCTTCCCTGGCAGTGGCACTCTTTGGGAAGCTTGCACTAGTGGTCTGAATTTCTTCCCTTTTGAATTCGCAGTTCCAAGCATGTAGAAAATTTGTACAATTTTCTGGTGGTTGGTTGGGTTTTTTCCCCTCTGCCCCCTCTCTTTTGTTGCCCACATCAAAGCCTTGGCTGATGGCTGGATGTAAATGTCCTAACTGCTCTCATGGCAGGGCTGCAATCACAGGAATTGGCATTTCCACCTCACAGTTTGCTTTCCCTGGTGCTCTGCTCCCCAAACTCCCCCCTAACAATTTGGCTTCACCTATTTCCTTAGGGAGATTATTCCACATAGAAACTGAGCTCTAACTTTGAAACATTTTTCCTTCTACCCAGCCACAAAGATTATTTCCCTTATTTAATCTCATTACTCCCATTTGAACCGGGCTAAATAATTCCCATCCTCCTGAGGTATGTCCACCCCTCTCACACTTGCAGACAGACACCATATCCCACCCTGAGTCATCATTTTGCCAAGCTAAACACATGTAACTCTTTTAATCCTTCCTCATAAATCAGCCCAGCCCTTTCATCATTTTTATTGCTCTTCTCTGAATCCCGCCCAATTTGTTGACATTGTTCTATTTTTTAGGTGCTCAGGGGATAGATATTCCAGGTGAAATTTCCCTGGTGGCACTTTAGGAGATTAATTAAAACAAGCTCCCTCTCTGATTACCTGCACACAGGCCACAGGACTTGTGGGAGCCCAGGGCGTTCCTCTGGCTGCCTGGAAGGTCTGGGACCCTGGCAGGGGTCAGGAACCCCCCTGGACAGAGCCCCCAGAGACACTGGCTGTGATCTCTGCCCATGGAAAAGACTTTTCAACCTTACAGGGTGAATTACCAGCTCTGAGTGTTTGATATCAGTAATAATTAAGTGTGGCACGGGTGCAAAAGTAAAATTTTAGGATTCTAGATGAGGGGTCCAAAGGGGACAAGATGGAGGAAATTGGGTGTGCCTTGTCCTTTTTCTCCTTCTTCATGCCCTCCATGTCTCACTGTGGTGTTGGCATTTTTCTGTTGGTTCAGGCTGGGGACACACTGTCCAACGTAGGTGACAGATATTGGCACGTTCTTGTAAATCCAGCCCAGGGAGTTTCTGGTATTGAATGTTTGTCACATCCCACTGAGGGCAGAGCCCCACACGCTGCCCTGCAGGACAGAGCTGGGCAGGGCAGCAGAACATGTGAGAGATAAACAGAATAAACAACCTGGAAACCAGCACAGACCAATGATGGCTTCTGCTTTGACAGCGGGGCTGACAGACAGAGACTTTCTGCAATCTTGGGATCATCAATAGCTCAGATTCTGACAGGGACTGAGGCTTGGTGCTGCAGCCTGTATGGAGGAGGCAATGGACCCACTGCTATCCCTTGGGATAGTGGACATGGGATCCCAGGACTGCCTTTAAAGCTCAGTTATGACCTGTCTGGGGAGGTCTGGAGCTCCTGTCAGCCCACAGGACCCTCAGAGGCTGGTTCTGCACAGGGGCTGCCTTAGGGGAGGGATTTGGCTCAGCAACGTTTGATGGTCCAGAAAGTCTAGGCAAGAATTTGAACTCCACATTGAAAACCCACCCAACCCTCACTTTTAGCAGGAGCAGGTCTGGGACAAAGCCTCTCCAGCCCAGCTTTCCTGGGGAGGTCTTGTTCTGTCCTTGGCCCTCACAGCCAGCACTCCTCAAGGTAACCTCAGCTCCTTTGTGGTGCCTCCAAATGAAACCAGAGAACAGGGGAAAATCTCTTCTGGCACCAAAACTTAATTTGCTGATCAGAGCTCTGCCTTCAGCTCAGACAGAGCCGTGTCCTGGGGAGCCCCATTGCCACACTGTCAGGAGGGAGATCCCACACCACTCATGGTCCTTTCACCTCTGAGGGGGCCTGCACCCTCCACACTCACACCAAAACCCCCGGGGTCCTGCAGCACTCAGGGAATTGTCTTTGACTTGCAGTGATGTCACCATTCATAGATTCACCATTCATTAGGCTGGAAAAAACCTCCAAGATTGCCAGTTCTACCTTGGACCAAATACCACCATGGCCACTAAACCATATCTCAGTGTGCCTACTTGATTTTTGAGCACTTCCAGGAGTGGTGCCTCCACTGTTTCCCCTGGGGAGGCTGTTCCAATGCTTACCCATTCTTTCAGTGAAGGAATTTTTCCTCATATTCAACCTGAACTTCACCTGGTCCCACCTGGCTTAGCATTAGACAAATAGTCCATGGTAATAAATACCTCAGCGAGATCAAAAGATCCTTAAACAGCCTTGATAAAAAAAAATAAAAGATCAGAGCAGCGCAATTTGGTTCTGCTCTTCACCACTTGTCTCCTCTTTGGGAAGGTAACTTTTGCATTTCAAAGATCCACGTCCCATTGTGCGCAGGGAGCCAGGCTGAGCTCTTTGTGCTTCCCAGGTTTTGTCCGGTGGTTGTCCCACTAACCAACCTCCCGCCAAGGGAAAGGGATTTCTCCCTTCTCCTGCTGACAGCAGCTTCGCTTTGAAAGTGAGAGTTGTCTGCTTCTTAATTAGTGCTGCCATGAGCTGGTCACTCCAGGCTGGGAGCGGGCAGAGGAGCTCAGCAATTCACTGCCTGCGCATCCTGGGGAAGCCATTCCAGCCCTGCCTCAGCTGCAGCTGCCAGGAGCTCCTGGGGATTCTCCTAATGGCCCCATTCAAGCCATGAAACACATCTCAGAAGCCTTGCAAATAAACGCAGGGCACTTCAGGGGAAGTGCAGAGATTGATTTGTTATAAAGGAGTTTCCTTTCAGCCCCCAGGTATCCTGAGGTGCTGCACACAATAACGCGGGGCCGGCTGGATCCTGCTCTGCTCGGAAGCCCAAAGGCTGCTCAGCCACACACACAAAAGTCATTCAGCTCTGGAGACCTCACAGCACCTGTTTGCAGAGGCACACGTGCAGTTATGGCTCTCCCCAGTGTTTGTGTTTGTTACAAAAGCACCTGAAAAGAGTCCCCGGCCTGGATTGTGCTGTGGGATGTGCCACAAACCAGCACAAAGGATGGGACCACAAAACAACTCCAGGCCGAGCTCCATCGCCCCTGTCTCACCCATGAAGCTCAAGAAAAGCCATTCCTTCAGCCTGCAGATCCTTCACAATCAGACAAGTGCTCCATAAAATTCCTATATTTTTCTTTTTTTTTTTTAACTTAAATTATTTGACCTTGAAAATATTAGCAGCAAATCAAGTTGGAGACTTTTTGACCTGACTGTTGCAGTCACCTCTCTCCCAGAGCAGATCCCCAGCTGATTGCTGGGCTCAGAAACATGCATATTTTCCTTTGTGTGTTGATTTGAATGCACACAAAATACAGGATACCTTTCCTTTGAAGAAAAAGTGGGAAAGCAGTATGGCAAGGAGCCACTGAGTTACTTTCTGTAATTCATATTTTCTCTAATGAGAGGCTTTCCAGAAAGATATTCCCCTGGTCGCTCTGCAAGTCAGACAGGTACAACAACAAGTACAACAGACTGGTAATCCAGAGAAGGCTTTGAACCCACTCCCAGGATACAGAGCACTCCTGAACTTGAATGGTATTTAGATCCCAATCTGCATCTGGAATTGTGGTTGACCATTTACCCTACCCTATTCCCCCATGATACTACAAATATATATATATATATATATATACATATATATATATATATATATATATATATAATTTTTTTTCAACAATGACCCAGATGAAAACACGAGATGGGAACAACTTTCAACCTCGAGGCAATTTGTTGGCAACTCAGTTTTTTGACTTATGTTTGCAAAAACTAGAGGACTTCCACAAACGTGCCTAGCATATGACTTGCAGCATTTTCCTGAAAATATTGCTCCATTTTTCAGATTAGCCCAGCTCAGAAAAGTTAGAAAATAAAATAAAGAACAGTAAGAACACATGTAGCTTGTGTGGTTCCCATACCAGAGTTCTTTTTCAAATCCTAATTTCTCCTGCTAGGATCAGCACAGTCACTTCCTCAGGCTTGAGACTGGAGATGAGACAGGGTCCTAAACAAATACAGGATTCCCTGACTTTACTGTGATACCTTCATGGGAAAATCAGAATTTCAATGAATTCATCAAGAGGTTTCCAGGCCAGGAGGGAAAGTAATAAAGATCCGTAATTCAGGCCAGAGCAGCTCCCCGAGTGCAGTCCAATAACTTACAGATCTCAGATGAGAACAATCCTTTTACTCTTCTAATGGCATTTCAAGTTTACTGCTCTGAGGAGAGATTTCAGATTCTTTGGGTGAGTTCTGCCCCTGTAGCTCCACCTGCCTGGGCTACCCCAGCCCTGGGCTCCTGCTCCTTGCCTGAACACACTTGCAAACGCCCCACCCTCGACATTTCTATGAATTAAAACAATTAGTTCCCATGAATTCATCATGGATACAACTTTGAAGCACTCCTTTTGTGAGCACTGGGGTCATTCAGAGTCACTCATTGCAGAGTCAGGATTTGGATGGGTGGGGACAGCCAAGGAGTCAAGGTGTAATTTCTACACCTGATAACCAGCTTGGGAGAAAGTGTCCCTCAGGATTTCCTGGCATCACCTGTGCTGTTGGGATGTATTACAAGAGTGGGCAATGGCATCCCCAAAATATTTTCTCTCTAAAATTACATTTTCAATAGGCTTTAAAAATACAAGACCTTCCATTAATTTTTTTCTCTCAATGGCAGAAGCACCCATGGAACTCCAAGCTCAGTTTGGCCCTCAAGCTAAACCCAGTGGCTCTCACAACCTGGAAAGCCTAGGCTGTGCTAACAGGGAGGAAAAAAAATTTCTTCGAAGAGAAACTTTTGAAACTTTTCCTTCTTTTGAAGTCAGAATGGATTTGCAAGGGTCTTAAGTGATGAGGGGACAGTTTTAAGTAGAGGGGATATGTGTATAATTTTAACCATGTAAATAGTCCTTTGCAGCCTGGGAATCTTCAGACTTTTCAAAGCTTTAAGAAGTTGGCACTGCATACTTGTTAAAATCAGTTTAAGCACTTGCCAAGAGGTTTAAAGAAAGACGACACCTATTTTGCATGAATAGTAATATTACTCTGATGAATTTAGTTATACTAATGGGAGAGCTTAAAGAATATGCTCCTGCCCCTGATGGAATTTTTAAGGCAAATAATAAGGTTCTGGAGGGTGTAACCTAAAACAGACATTTCATAAAAGATTCATCCTTGAACAAAAATGTCATGAAAGCATGAAATGAAAACTAGACGACAATCAGAATTCCTCTTGAAGTGCTTTGTAGTAATTATTTTTAAAAATCCTCACAAAAGGCTCTATTCAATTGCAGAATAGCAAGTGAGGTCTGGATGGTTCAAGGCCAAATAATTTCTGCAATGGAAAAAAACAGCCTTCAGTTCTTCGGTTCTGATGTAAGGTATTTTAAATGGGCATGAGCTCCAATTATTGCTTTCTTTTCCCCAGCTTCTGTGGGACATGAATTGCCCACAGATAAACCCCCTGCTCTGCAAAGTGGTGACCAACATAATTTGCAGCTCTAATACCCCTGATTCCACAGCCACACCGAGCATCACTGTCTCCAGGTGAGGGTCAGGGGCTGGTGGCACCACGTTTTCATCTCTCTGTTCTCCCTTCTCCTGGCTCGTGCAGCAAAAGCATTTCCCCAGCTGCCAAACCCCAGCCCTGCCATGCTGGGTGAGCCCTCTGCACCACGGGGCCGAGCACAGACAGGTTCAGCCCTGATTGCCCAGCTGCTCAGCAGGGAAAAGCCCTTTACACACCACGGCACGACCGTTCCCATCCCAGGGCGTGTGGGACGTGCTGGACACCAGCAAGTGGCCATTTCCCTCCTTTTGGGGGTCACAGGGTGGATCCCAGGGGGGAAGAGGAGCAGGCAGAGCGAGCCCAAGGGCTGCCACTGCTCACCGCACGTACAGCTGTTGGTGTTTCCAGTTCACCCCCAGCCTACGCCGCGCTTGCTGTGCCCCGGCGTCCCCAAAACGTGGGTGACAGGAGCATCATTCTTCACCCAGACAATAGGGACTTGTTCACAGCTCGATGGCAGCCTGGTAAAACTCTGAGTTTTCAAGTGTGTTTGAGTTGGGGCTTAGCTAAACAAAACTGGTTTTTGTGGGCAGGCTGAGGGATTCTCACAGGCTGTGCGCCTCCTTGTCCGCAGCTCTGACTTGCTCCCAGAATACTTCCCCTCTCCCTTCTTGTTTGTGCTGTTCACCCCTTTGGAAATTCTAATTTAGCACTGAAAATCCTCCTTCTCCTTCTTAAACTGAGGGCTGACCTGTGTTTAAGACTGTGGTGTTTGAAGCAGAACCCATTCCCCGCCAGAAGATTTTAATTTCAAGCTAAGTGCTGCGCTTTGTTTCCAAATGCTTTATTTAAAATTGCTTCAATGTGTAGCATTCTAAAAAATTATTTCCCCTATTCTGAGGCTTTTCTGGCTTTGGATTTTTCCCTCCTGATTTTTAAGACTTCTTTTTTTTCTTTCCTGATGAACTACTATCTCCCAAACCAGATCTCCTGCAAAAATGCCTCTGGACTTTCCTACAAATATATAACCTCTCCATGCCTCAGTTTACAGAGGTGTAAAAACCCAGGGAGCATCATCTCCCTGCCTCAGAGAAGTACAGTGAAACTCAATTAAACCAATGAATGCCTACAAAGGGATCCCGTATCCTCAGGTGGACAATCTGTATGGAAAACACGCTTCCGAGAGAGTGCCACGAGCACTTCAGCATGGAGATAGAGCAACAGGAGATCACACAGGGCCTTGGCTCTGCTCCTCCTCCTCCAGCAACTCCTCCACCTGTACATCTGTTTGCCCTGAGGGACTTGCCGGGAGCCTGCAAGGGGAGAGGATGGAGGGGAGCCGGGTGCCTGGATGTCCTCTGGAAGGGGATGGGGACAGCAGCGGTGGCAGTGCCCACGTGCAAGGTTTGTGCTTGACTTCCTGGAGCTCCTGGAGGGCACAAGCAGCTCATGCAGCAGACCCTGGATCTCCCCTTCATGCTGAGCCCCTTCAAAACCTTGGAGATGGCTGAGCTGTTCCTGGGATGTGACAGCCAGAGGAGAAGTGCTGGCGATGGAGGAGCAAGAGCCAGGGAACGCACAAGGTGCTCAGCCTGGCTTTGGTGCAGCTCCTGTCCCAGGGTGGGAAGGGAAGGTTTGGGATGGGGCAGGTCCTGGGGGCTGTGCTGGAGGTTGATCTCCAAGCTGGAAGTGGTGACACAACGCCCCAGGGCTGGACAAGCCTTGCCTGGGGGGCACATCCAGCACAGCCACCAGCGCTGTGCTCCACCCTGGGCACCACAGAGGAGCTCACTCCCACCTGGAACCAGCACTGCCGGGTTTTTCTGGGGTTGCTCTTCCCTTGGGGCAGGTTTTTGGAGCTTCCTGCTGTACCTTGCACCACAGCACCCCAACCTGTTGGGAACTGCTGCTCTCCTCCTCCTCCTCCTCCTCCCCATGCACCAGGAACTCTTCCCAGGGGAAGTGAACTATGTTAATATGCATGAACACAGCCCAAAAGCCAAACCAGAGCTCCATTTCCAAACAGACAACATGCCTGCCACTCTCTGCAGGCAAACCTGGGCTGCCTACGTGATGAACACAAAGCCATGACTCTGCAAACATGAGGAAATGCATATTTCATCACCACGACATCCAAGCCACCTACAACCAAAATAATTAATGACTGCTTAATGGCTCCAACAGGGTTTGGTTTGTAAGGAGATGAACTTTATTCCCAGTGAAAGCAAAAAAAAATATAGATCACTTTGACCTGGAATAAATAAATGTTTTATTATTCACAGTTATGCATTTATCTATGTCTATAATTTCTGCACAACTTAAATAACTTTGGCTTTTTTATTTTTTATATTTTGTACAACTGTATTTTTCCTCAGTGTTTCCAGAAATGTTGTTATGAATTTTTTCAGCCAGAAGGGAACACTATTTTTGGTTTACAACAGTTTCAAGGAATGCCAGTGGAAATGAAGCTAAAGCAGCCCCAGCGACAGGATGTCTCTGACCATTGCCCCACACGAGCCATCAGCATCCATGGTACCTGCAGGAATTCCTTTTCTGAACAGCCAAATCTTTGGAAAGTGTAGCTGGGATGCCATGGGGTGAAAAGAGTTGATTTGTACAAAGCATGAAGGAATTAAACTCATTTCCTGGGTTCAGAAACCTCAGGTTCCCCAGGCTGGAGCTTTGCCCTGCCATGGTGTCCTCCACTCAACACTTCCCCCTGTCCCTGAGGGCCAGCAGAACCTTGGAGCCATGGCCTCCCTCACTGCCATTTCAGGAGAAGCAGCCACAGGAGTTTTCCCACTTTCCTTCCACACTGGCATATTTTTTCTTAATTTGTCAGTCTGTCTCCTGTGATTTTAGCAAGATCTAGTCCAGGAGCATGGAATGGTTTGGGAGATCCCTGCATCTCTGCCAGGGTGTCCCAGGTAATTTGGAACATCCAAGGAGTACCAGCTATTTTACGTGCTGCAGCTTTATTGCCAGGTGTCACTACAATATTTATGAAGTGGTTGGCACTCCTGTGCTAGACTGACACTTTTTGAGAAGTCATAAACAAATAATGTTTTCAAGTGGAATTTAAAGATGTTTTGCAGCATTGTGTTTTCTCTAACAGCCCCATCACTTTTAAGGTAGAAATGTTCAAAATTCAAGTCCTGCTAACGCACTTACTACTCCTTTACTACCACGAGCATCAGTATTACTCAGCTGGAGAATAGGATCAGACCCCATTTCCCCACTGGAACCACATCCAACCCTTTCAAAGCCCTGCTTTTAAAACAGGCTGTGTTTCTCCTGACTGGCTCTGTTTGAAAGATATTTAAGAATATTTAAGATATTTTCGTCTCCCTATAACACATCCTACATTTCATCCTACATTTGCAAAGTGAATTTGTGCCTTTCTCCAACAGTTCCTGGAGCATTTCACAGCAATGACAGAACACACCTTAACCTCTCCCCATCATGATTTTGCACGATGCCTGCTCTTCCAAAGTGCATTTTACCCAATTTAGTGCTTTGCCCCCAATTTTACTCTTCCCTCCAGGTCCTGCTGAGCAGGATGGAGACCTGGGGGTGCTTTGATAACTTTCAGCCAGCTCCAAAACTGGACATAAACACACACAGGGGTTCAATCTCAGCACTTAACTCCAAATACAAGGTGAGTCTTGCTGGAAAGTTAAAGCTATCAAGAAGCTCTTAAAAGGCATTTAAAAATAAAATAGAAACTTCAAACAGTTGCCATGGGGACAAAATATTCAAGTGACAGTTTAAGCTGTCAAACATTAGCTTCTGATATTTTTATTGCCTTCCATTGGCTACCATTGGCACATCACCCATCCCACTAATGGCTGTCCTGTTATTAACGATGGATTTCATGGTCATTAACTTGAGTTCAGCAAGTCACAGATGACTTTATTAGGCATGACTTCAATAATCACCATTTTAATTGCACAAGCTGTCCTCTGTGCCCACCCTGAAAACACAAGCTATTTTTAAGTTGAAGCAACATTATCCTTTCCACTGGGCATCATCACACAGGGCGGCCTGCCAGAAAAAAACATAAACCCTAAATAAAGTGATTCAGGGTAAGAGCTCACCCATTTCTGTGCTGCTTTGAGGTACAAGCCACATCTGATAAGGCAGAAATGAGGCCACAAGAACCACATTCTGCTCAAGGTTCCAATAAAAGGGCTAAAGGAGAAAAGAGGTGAGATGGGGCTCAGCTGACAGATTGCAGCAGGCTCTGTCTGCTTCCAAAAATACTGAAAAAAATCCTTTTACAGCAATCCTGTAATGATGGCATCCTACAAGGATGGCACAAGCAGGTTGCAACAGGAGCAAACGCCACCTTGCCCTGCTGAAAATTCCCCCATCTTTACTTCACCGGACCCCCAAGGTGTTTTCCAGGATGGGCAAACCAACCCCCTTGGCTGGGTCTGGCAGGAGAGAAGGGATGTTCTCTTGCCAAGAGAAGGGGGTCTAAAAGTAAATCTGAAGACAGAGAGGTTGGAAGGTGGAAGGTGTCCCTGCCCCTGTCAGGGGGGCTGAACAGGATAATATTTAAGGCCCCCTCCAACCCATTCTATGAATTTATGATGATTCTACACTAGTCAAGCACTTGGCCACCACCTTTGGAGCTGGCTTGTGCCTCAGGGGCAAAGCAACATCTCCCTCTGCATCATCAGCATGAATAAAACAAATCTGTTCTTGGCACTCAGCCTCTCGGGGTAGGAGTTTTCCTCCCCTGATCAAAACCAACCCTTTCAGACCTGGATTTCCATGAGGATAGTGACCTGTAGGGACAGACACCCCCCAGCACTCTGCCCTCCCTCCTCATCTGGAGGGAGCATGACCTCTTTTAGACACCAAAATTCCAAACTCTACATTTAAACAAATGAGAAACCCACCCTAAACAAACCAGAAAAAAACAAACAAACAAAAAAAAAAAAACCAAACCAAACACTTTTAAAGTTTGTTTTTTTTTTTTCCTACTGCACTGTGACTGGTGTGGAATATGATTTTTGTGAAACTTCAACTTTGGAAGT
The DNA here is from genome assembly GCF_050655825.1 of Lonchura striata. Classification (NCBI taxonomy): domain Eukaryota; kingdom Metazoa; phylum Chordata; class Aves; order Passeriformes; family Estrildidae; genus Lonchura; species Lonchura striata. The sequence goes on along the minus strand of NC_140720.1, from coordinate 4,180,277 downwards.
GTAAGAAAAAGTGGATCAATATCCACCAAACTGGATTCTGTGCCAAGCTGGGCTGTATGCCTGGCATGGACAAATTCATTTCTGCAGGAGCGGTGCTAAAGCACATTCACACCCCCAGGGCATGCAAATGTGAGGTTACCACGCTGCAGTTGACACCAGCCCTGATATAATCCTCAGCTCTCAAAATAAAAAATCCAAACCCAAACCTAAGAAACCCCCAAGAAGTAAAGTACAGCCATCCCAGGTCAACAGATCCTTCCACAGGCACAAGAGGCATTTGAGGATATTCCACAGGATCACAGCCTCAGATCTCCCATTCAATCCCAGCTGCATCACTCCTGCCTTTTACAGACCCTGATAACTTTTACTGCATAGTTTAAGAACATAATATAACATGTAATAAATAATTGTGTTAACCCTGCATCCATGAACTCGCAGCTTGTGCTCGGTAATGAATGTCACAAATATGTGTTAATAAAAAATTAAATCACCAGAGAGCAGTGTCAGGATACACACTTTGGTAAGCTAATGCTGTTAAGTTTTCATGCCATGTGAGCTGCAATGTGCAGTAGCAAGGAACAGGCATTCCCATTCCCTTTGAATTGTACAGATGTTCTCTGCTCCCAGAGAATATCCTAAAGAGGGACATGGGCTCTTGGGATGTATCTATTATAACATTATTAGCCACACTCCTAATTAATCCTTAGGAATTCCAGGCATTTTTCATTTCGTCCTTAGCAGAGGAAAGGGAAAAAAAGGTGCCTGAACAACTATTTGTGTCGTAGAGTTCATAAATGAGCCCATCACCCTATACCAGAACTGCTATAATTTTATCGGAATGAAAACCATTCTCTTTGATCTCTTTTAGTTCTTAAATCCAGCAGTTGTGTATTCAAACATCAATGGAAATGTGGTTTCAAGCTTCCTCTTTCATTATCTTTCTCAAAGATAAAAAAGAGCAAAAGGAAAAAAAAGTTCTGAGCTTTAGAGATGAGGCAATATTTTTACAGTAATTTCTTTATCTGATTTCATCCTGTTTACAGAAGCTGCTGTTTGGAAGATCTCATCCCCCCTCCCCATTTTTGAGATGGCTTTTCTTTAAATAAACGTATATTAAAAAATAGAACAGACAACAAAGTCGGCTTCCTGCTTGCTCTTTATTGTAAAGGAGATAAGGCTGCTAAATGCTACGTTATCTGACTTTGGTTCGGTGCGTGACCTACATGGATCAAGATGGAGATTTAATGATTAAACTTAACTCCTTTATCTTCAGCAAAGGGGGAGGTGGGGAGGAAAGAGTACCCAAACAAACTACTTATGTTCTGGCACGATAGAATTACAGTTCAACAGAATAATTAACTATCTGACACATTCCTGCGAGGCTGCAGATGTCAGTAATGGCTCTGAAATGCCTCCTCTCTGTTGTCATAACCCAGCAGCCAAAACACGCACCTACTCTGCAGGATCAGGGATGGCAAAATGCATTTCATCCCTCCTCAGCTGATTCACACAGACCACAGGTGTGTTTCATGCTTCAGGTACCACTGAGAGACAAATTTAGGAGCAAATTCAATTAAAGAAAATGCATCCTTAATCTACCAAACCCACAAAAGTGTTTTAATCTCTTCCATCCAAGGCCTTGGACTCCAATCTTCCTGTAAGATTCTTTACAGCTCTTGAAATGTGTTTCAGCCTCTCACTCCCAGATAACACAGCTCATTTTACCAACCACTGCACATTTGTCTCTGCACAACCCAGAGATGATTCCCAGTCTCCTCCTCCAGCACCCTATCAAGCTCCTAGCAAGTAGATCCTAAAAATCTTGAATTAATCTGCTACACAAACTTCAAAAGGTCTGGCACTTCAGTTTGGATGGCTTGTAAAAACTACACCTACCTATGCATGCAACACTTGTGCAAAAAAAAAAAAAAAAAAAAAAAAAAAAAAAAAGAATGACTAGCAATGAAACCCAAAAATTCTCCAAACCCATCGTGGGTTCAGCACGGAGCCCCTGGGTTTTGCACAGCTCAGGCTGTGGATGCTGGCAGAGGGTTTTTTTATGCATGAAGGCCACATGACAGGCAGCAAGTTTAATGAAGTTTGTTCTTAGCATTATTTCAAACCTCCAGGGCTGCTGTCACCCACGTGGATCAGAGCAGCAGGATTTATTTGCATCAACTCCCACTGGAAACAAGAAGCAGCAGCCATGAGCCCCAGCTCCTGCAGGATCTGGAAAAGCACCGAGCTCCCTCCAACTCCAGCAGCAAAACCATGGGGACATCGAGGGCAGAGCTCACTCCCCACCTCCGAGCACCAAATTCCATTACAGCAGAGAACAAATTTAGGCTCTTACCTTCTAGAAAATCCCCACAGAGCTGCAGGACCAGCTGTTTGAGGTGCCAGAGGAGTTTCCCTGCCTGAAGTCCCAAGGCAGCCCCAGCAGCACTCATTGCCTGGCCTCTGGGAGCATTTACCTTAATTAGCAAACCCACATGGGGCTGAGAGAGGCATTTCTGCCCCCTGCTCCTCCTGGAGGGCTGACATCAAACCTGCCTGCCCCTGCCCAGGGGGGCTGATCAGTAATAAGAGGTTCACAGGAGAACTGGTTTTTCCCTGCCACCTCCTCCTATGTTGGAACAGAGTGGGAAGAGTGAGGTTCTTGTGCTGCTGGTGGCACTTCCACTCTCTGATAAGCAGCTTGACTGAAGACTGGAGTTATTTTATCACTTCCCAGAGCCTTTTTCGCCTATCTTTAATGGGCTTCCTATGTTTCCTACCTCCCCCTCACCATCTAATAGTGCAACATCCCAAAAATCTGACTAGGAAACCAAATGCCAGCTTAATCCCATGGACTATTCCCAAATAGAAGTGCTGGAAGGAAGCAGCCTGCAAACACAATGCTGAGCCCTCATCAGGAGAGACAATTTCATCCTGAAAGGATGAAACTGAATCCCCTGAATGCTGTCACAGCCAGAAACTGAGCTGCTTCTAGAAGATGCTCTGTGGCTTGAGGGTGGATGCTCAGTGAGGTTATGCTGGCCTCTGCATCACCTGGTATTGATCATTGTCTTTCTTGTGAGCAGATTTAGATTCCTATGGACAACCACCACAGTTTGACATTGGAGTGCTGAGGAATCAATTAGCTGGTGATGGGAAAGCAAATTTTGGTACAAAAATAAAAAGAGAAAAGAAAGAGGAGACGGCAGTCACTGATCACTCCCTTGGTCCCATGTGTTTCTAAGGAAGTGTGGGAAGGAGAGTGGATTTAGGGGGATAGCCTGGATGGAGAGATGCTCTGATGAGCTACAGCTGTCTTGGACTGGGGGATGGGAAATTCAGAGGGTGCTCAAGTCAAACATCAGGGACTTGAATCATACATGGAGCAGCAAACACAAACTACTTTGGTATTTGGGGACATCTGGCCTCGAAGTTGATTCAGTTCCTAAACTTTTTAATAAGCTTCCTAAAAATTGCAGCATGAGGCATTTGGCAGGGGAGAGTGAGCGATGGAAAGCAAATCAGAAGGATTTCCATGCTGCCACACGAGCCATGTTGCTTGGCAGGCTGATGGATTGGGGCCGTTGTATGAAATAAAATGCGAAACAATTAAATGGCACGTGACTGCAGGAGGGGGTTGGTTTACTTTGCAGGATTTGCATCAACATTTTCTTTGGCTCCCATCCAGGTGGCTCAGCACCCCTTGGAGTCACTTAAACAAACCCAACTTTGAAAGCAAAGCTCTGTCAGAAGTTCTGAGTCTCACCCAGCTCCAGTTCGCATCGGGGGATGGCGAATCCCACACGAGGTGGTTGCAAGGGCCACAGATCTCCCTGAAGGTCTCTGCCCTCCTCACACACACACTGCTCTCCTCATAGGAGTCCTCATGTGGTTTTTAAACCTTGTGATGGAGACAGCACAGCCCCATTCAGTCCAGTAGGAAGATTTGTGGTCAGGGCTCTAACGGAGAGATAATGCCCAGCTCCACCCTCTGTCCCTTGGGAGGCTGAGAGAAGATGGTCAGAGCAGGGATTTTGGCCAGCACACTCTGGAAGAAGGGTCTAAGGGGACCTAGTGTTGGGTCCAGATGTGCCCCCTTTCCCTGATGCTGAGCAGTCAATGGATGATCTGGGGTGTGACTTCAGACTCGTGAGTGACAGAAGTTTTGGTGCAGAAAATAACCTGGTGCATGTCAAACCCCAGCTCCATGTTCGATTCCAGCAGATAGTTATGGTTTATCTATTTTATGGTATGGTTTGTAAGTGCAAAGCAAACTTTTGTTGTGCAAATTTGGGAGCAAGCTGCTGGCTCACACTAATAACAGCATTTGAGGCCTTGTGATTATTTTATTTAGAGCTATTTTTTGCAATTAACCTCGTCCCAAAAATCCTTTCTGTTTTGATGAGGTTATTTTCATATGGTGCAAGTTGAAAGGGGAGGGGGGTGAGACAGCTACACACATGTATTATAATCATATTTGAGCCATTTTTGTGCTTCATCTGTTTAATGTCATCTGCACTGCCAAAGCAGCCAAGCTCCTTCAGGGCAAACTCGGTAATGGGAGCCAGCATTCCTGATTTTCTGTCCCTGGAGCAGCCGTGGGAGCAGGGCGCTGCTGGGGCAGGCTCAGCTCTCCTGGGCTCATCCCTCAGTGACTGTTCCTTTTACAACCCCGTGGTAACCTCGTGGTAACCATTAACCACTGCCAGTTGCTGCGTGTGTACACAGCCTCTGCTTGGAGGGAAGCAAATCGGAATTTGGTTCTGGATTAAAATCACGGCTTGGGTTTGTGCAGCACTTTGGGAGAGCGAGGAGCCCACGGGCTAAAAAGTTTTATCCAGTAAATAACTGGAGTGAGGAAGAGTTTGAATAGAGGCAGGTCCTCCCTTGCTGCTGGAGTCAGACCCTTCCTTGGGAGGCAAACACCACCCCCAGGCTGCTCCAGCTGAGGTTTCCAAGCCTGGATCCTTTTCACACATACGTGATCAAGCTGTGGATGGGAGTCAGCTCCAGCCTTCTGGAAAAGATGCATGGAGGGGGAGTTTGCATCACATGTTCTGGTTCAGACTTTTCCACTTCTCAGTTAATAAACAAATGTTAAATGGTGCCTCCAGAAGCCCCTACACCTCAAAGTCACAACTGGTGGATGAGAAGAGGCTGGAGTTATGGACTGGGTCCCCCCTTGCTTCAGGGAGACATTCAGAAATTTGCTTCATCCTGAAGCTGCTTGGGGAAAAAGAATTCTGTAGAGAGAGGGGACAAAGTTTAATTTTGCGTCCTGACTTTTGTGAATGAGATGTGTTTGTCCCCACAGGCATTGCAAGCTCCTTTCCCATCATCTCCACCTTGCTCCTTTACTGCTAAGGCAGCACTGACAGTTGAGCTGTTGTACTTCAAAACACATCACCAAAATTCATTTCTCAGGTTCTTCTAATTTTTCTTCATGTTCCCTGAGTGCACACAGATATTTAATGACCTAAAACTGCAATTGAAGCAATTACTTTAACACTGAGGCAGACACAGGTGTTAGCACCCTTCCAGAGCAGCCCTTGGTGCATTTGCTTAACACTTTTAATTACAGTTTTTAATATGACAGATTGATTAGATGTTTGACAGCTCCTGTTTAGGTTGGGATGTTCTGGTACCCAGCAAATGCTTGGAAGCAGCTTCCTGCCCAGGACTCAGTGTTACTCAGCCAAGCCATATCCCAGGGCATTGAAGCAGATTGAAATTACTTTTTTTCTTCTCTTCTTAATAGGGAGTTTTTCCTCCTTCACCTCCCAGTGTGAATGTGGATGTATGAGCAACAAACAGCAATGGGAAAGGAAATGCAGAGAAGCCACACAAAGATTTACTGGGGCTTTAGCAAAATATTATCATTCTTAATGTTTGTCGACATGTGGCCATTTTCTTTGAACCGGGAATAGTTCAAATTCCTGCTTGCTTTGAAGACTTAATTTTCTCCCATAAAAATTATGGAGACTGTCTTGGATAATTTTAGGACTAAGGCACATTATTTGCTGAGCTCAGGCATGTTTTGCACTGTGTATATTTTATTTGCCACCTGCCAGCTCGTGTCCACATTTCCCCAAAGTCCAGGGAAGTCCAGGACAACTCCTGGGAGAAACCTTGAGCTCTTGTGCTGGAGGTGCATGGCTCAAGCACCCTCACACAGGGCAGGCACAGCTCCTCAAAAACATTTCCAGGGACAGGGAAAGCCCCAGCCCTGCACACAGGGACACCTGTGAGTACCTTTGCCACAGGCCACGTGCCAGAGAGGTGACTGTGTGACAAGGTGTCTGTCTGGCTGGTGATGCAAACCCCTCCAAGCTCAGTGCATTGACAGGCAAGCAAGGCGTGAACATCAAGATTTAGAATCACAGAATTATTAGGGTTGGAAAACACCTCCAAAATCATCAAGTCCAACCTTCAACATCTCTATTACTCTGATTAAAGTTGGGCCAGGAGTTCAGCTACTCTCTGGTTTGGCCATGGCAGAAGGAACAGGTAAGATTTGGAGATGCCATGAGGAATCATGTGCCTCTCTGGGGATTATTACCAAGCAGAAGATGGCGATGAGGTGTGAAAAAGTGTGTCAGTGTAAATCTCAGCTCTCTGCTTAGGAGGTGAACGCACTGAAAAGGACCAGCAGATGAAACCTGAGGCAGGCAAACTCAAAATAAAACCTGTAGACACAGCAGTCATTGTGGAGAGTTTGTGAATGACTGTTGTGCCTGTGCTTGTGTCTGCAGACGGTTAAGTAGAAAGGGATTGTTGTCTTTGCTCACACACATTCCCTCGCCCTGAGTTAACTTCCTCAGGCAGAAGAGTGCCCAGAAATAAACTGTCATAACCACCAAGTTAAACTGCCAAGGGGTGGTGAAGTGTCCAGCTCCAATGTCTTCAATCAGGACCGGTTTTCTCCTTTGAAGATATGTTTCTGCCAAGCACAAGTTGTACCTCAGTCAGACGCCAGTTATTGCACTTGATACGGGTGAAATCTAATGGCCCACAAAATAAAGGTCAGCAGAAAAAAAGATTATTGAGTGGTTTCTTCTGGTCTCAAGTATATGAACCTGTGAAAGGTTGGCAACTCGTACCCAGCGTCATGGTGTTTTTTCATGGTATCCTTTGATAACGGGATTAGGAAGCTCCAATATTAGTTCAAAAAAGCTGCTGAAAAGTCCCTGACATTTGGTCATTACCAGTCTGCAGGCACTATTGATTGGGGTCTGTGCTGGAGGCAGTAATCCAGCACGGGGAGGGATCCAGGGTGGCTGCAGATAGGTGGGGATCGATACGGAGCTGCTGAGGGGATCTGGCACTGCTGTCCCTGCTGCTCCTGGTGGACCCTAACACTTGTGGGTATTTCAACAAACCAGCCCTGATTTTCTTGTTTTTTAGCAGATTATCCTGCCAAGCAGTTTGGCAGCATCCTCGTTTCTGCAAGCAGAGGAATCACCATTTCTCTTCTCCCAAAGCGTTTGCTGTCAGAAGCAACCACCCTGCCTGGAATGGAGCTCCCAGAGCATGAATATTTCATGGGACTGGTTTTGGAGAGATTACTTATGGTTGAGTTTTCATGGCCAATAACTAGATTTTTGTGAATATCAGCACTTCTTTGGTAATTTAAAATTTACTTGAAAGGGAAAAGAAGCAAACTGAGGCTTGGTGGGTACAACAAAGGTCTTGTGCTCCTACAAATACCACAATAGAAGTGTATTGGTTCATAAGGATACTTTGAAATATTTAGGAGAGCATCAGCAGGAAGTACAAACACATGTATAGGAATAAAACTAGCATTTCGTGAAGTGTGTGGGAAGGAGAACATTTGGGAGTCAGCACATTTCTTACCAACCACATTAAGTGCACCCAAGGGTGAATTTTTTATTTATTTGGATTTTTATTTAGAACTACCCCCTACAGAGCTTCAGATTTCTGAACACAAAAAATAACAACAAACTTTACAAACATACAAGTTGTAAAAGCCCCACAGTGATGCAAAAAGGGTGCTGAGCCTGCCCAGCCCCTGTCTCTGGACACAGCCGAGGAAGGCTGGTCCCAAAAAGCTGAGATCTCTCCCCAAAACAGCCAGCCCTGCCTGCACCTGATAACTGGGATGATTGTAAGCTTTTCCTTCTCTTCCATGAGCCATCCCACCATAACTCTACCATGGCAGGGAGATATTTATTTTCAATGCAAGCATTCCTATTTAATGGGAAACACCTCCTTTGTGTGGAAATCAGTTTGAAACATCCCTGGACTTGAGTGGTGCAGAAGGCTTTGACAAAATATTAGAAGTATGTTTAGCTCGTTGGATATATTAGCCTTGCCAGAAATAAAACCATTTTGATAAGCTCTCATTTGGAGAAATTTCTCATCTCCCTTTTTGCTCCCCAGACAGAATAATTAATAAACCAGGAATACTGACGACTCCACTGGCATCCCACAGAAGCCTCTCCCTTGCTACAAGAGAGTAGATTCTCTCAGTCTCTCCTAGTGGGATTACTCCACTTTCAGAAATTAGCAAACAGCTCTTTTTTCCAGGAACTTGAATCAGATTTGGCCTGAAAGTGCAATCCAGGAATCGGCCACAAAACACAAGGCAAAAGCTCTGCAGGTTTTGTCCTGGGGTAGGACAGTCAAATTCCCATTTTCTCTTCCTTAGTGGTGTGTGGATGGTGCCAGTGGAGCTTCTCCTGCTGGCCAAGGATGAGAAGTGTCACAAAAACTGGCTCCTCCTGCCTTTCCCCAGCAACCAGCCAAGATCAAGCTACTCTTTTCTTCCCCTCAGTCTCTCCCTTTCAGGGTATTTTGCCTTCTCATTAACTAGTCAATGGCCTGGCTCAGTCTTGTCCAGGTTTGTCTCCTCTCCTTGCATCCTGTTGGGGATGGAAGCGGCTGCCTGGGCATCAAGGTCCAGGGAGAGCTCACAGAAGTGACCCTGAGATCTTCCTGACCCTCGCTGTGTTTGCTCATTTCCTTCTCAGCTCTCTTTCTATTGCTTTTCAAATTAAGGTGCACAGGAAACCAGAGCAGTTTCTGATCTCTCCTCCACCTAAAAAATTAGAACATCAAAACCAGTTTTACCAGCAATAAACGAAGCTACTTTGAAAAGTGAGGCAAAGGGATCTATCTGGAGTCAGTAAGACATTGTTAGGATCTCTTTGATCGGGAGCCTTAAATGAAAATTATCAAATGGCGCTTTAAAACATACACCCTTTTGTTTGATTAGCCTGCTGCAGATAACCTTTATTAAACCTGATCTAAAATTACAGCCATGCACTGGTGGTTCTTTGATGCCTTGGCTGTTTCATTTCCTGTTTATACTATGATACACGTTGCACTAGGAGATAAAGCACTTCTGAAGGATATTAAGACATGAAAGTCCCTTGGCTATTTGCTGGCACTGTTTTGATGTTTTCTTGCTCTCTAGAAATTAGCATATCCTTTTCAAAGACTGCCTCTGATGAGAGTAATCCTTTGCCATGATGTATTTGCTAAAAGTCATAAATGATAGTATATTGTGTAAAGAAATGACACATAAAAGGGACGATGCTAGATTATTGATAATGAGGCAACTTGTGCAACTCTGCTTTTGGCTTTTATAAAACACATTTTTGACACCATAAATACATTGAGCTTATATTAATGAGGATTTAATACTTCTGAGATTTTAGAAACTTGCTTAGAACAACTTTTCAAAAGAAGGTTTTTTTGGGAAGTTTAATGTTTTCACTAATTTTGATAAGATATTCTGTTAAGCACGTTTTGCTGCCTTCGTAATGAGGAATGATGGAGAGGTTTTTAGCATGGCTTTGCCAGAATTAAACTGTGCTGGAATATTTATTTTATTAATTTGTATAGTGTCTATTGCCATAGAAATGAGGTTGATTAATTATAGAAATTTGCAATAAAATGTTACCTTTCAGAAAAAAAAAAAACCAAAAAACTCTGACATACATAAAAGCAAAACATAAGGATCTGGTATCTGAAGGTGTAAATAAGTATTGCTCCATGGAAGCTTTGAAGTGACATTGATTTACATCACCAAAAGATCCGTCTCCTGTTGTCACTAACAAATGACCTGAGCATTTTCACAGGAGACAAAGCCATGCCTGGATGACCTAGAAAATAAGGACCAGGGTGTTGGGATGATAGAGGGGTGAGGAAGAGCAATAAGGGTATGGGGGTCTTCACCAGCCTCTCTTCAGAGTCACTTTTTTGGGACTTTTCAGAGTGCTTTGCATGACAAGGTATAAGTTAAACTATGCAATGTCTGCATCTGTATGAAAATCATCATAATATTCCTTAAGTTGTGTTTGCAAAAGCACTTTTCCATCACTCACAGGGTGGTGCACAAGATCTGGGCTCTGATGGAGGTGGCATGTGCCAGGTGTGACTTCACAGGAGTGTGACAAAGATTTACTCTTTGTCTTACAGAAGGTGCTTTCTGTAGACAGTCACAGATATAATAATTTTGTATTTTCCAAACTGGGGGATCCAAGTTACACACCTGAGGCCAGTGTGTAACACCTGTGGATGAGGATTTCCCTACCTGAATTTGTAAACAAGAATTTGCAACTGACTCTGAATACCTGAACTCACCCTGCCAAAAATCCAGTCCCTTATCTATGCACCTTTCTGTGGAGCTGAGTCCTCACCTTAAATACCCCAGGTTGATAATCCTGCCCTCAGGAACCAAAGATCTCATCTGATACCCACTGAAATCAATGGAACAATTGACTGTGGGTGGCTGTCCCAAGGAGCCCTGAAGGCAGAAAGGTCACAGCCAGCCTGGAACAGAGGCAGAGCTCTGCTGCCACCAGCTCCCCCCAGTAGGCACCAGCACAGACCAGTTGCCACCAAGCTGGTCAGCACAGAGCACTGCTCCTTTTCTCTGTGCTCCTCATGAGCTTGGGGCAGGAGCTGGAGTTTTATGAGTTCAGGTAAACTGAAGCAGATGAGAGGAAGGAGCAGTTGGAAAGGCAGAGACAAATTATACCTCCAGTGATGAAAGCCACCTTGACTGCAGCAGGGCTAAGACACTGCCAAGATGATTGCCAGTTAAGCATGTATTAAGCAAATACCTCTCCTTCCTTCCAGCTAGGCCTCCAGTGGAATTGCCTTCTCCTACAATTTACTGGATTGAAAGTGCATTGAGTGACAAAATTACTTTTTTAACGGCTGCAAGGAAAAAAAAAAGAAAAAAAGAAAATCACAAACAGTTGACAATTCAAGAGAAAAAGACTTTTAAAAAATTGATAGTGTTTTTTCTGTATCCTTGTCAGAAAGGCTTTCAACTTCCCTCTTGGAAAGCAAAGACATGAAGGAGGTACTGGGAAAAGGATTTCTGCATGGGCACCTGCTGTTATTACCGCAAGCGGTGACAGGGAGCGGAGGCATTTAGGATTAGTCCCTAAGAAATGGTGATTATCAGGACTTCTTTCTGCAGGACCTTTGCTCATTGGTCTTCATGCCAGCCAGTAACAGGATTTGCACGACTCCAGCCAGCTGCCTGGGGAATGTGTCCCATTCCAGTGCTTTACCATATACCATGGAGCATTCACGGCAATGAGCATGACTCATGAGATCAGCTCACGCCTGCATAAGGTTTTCCACAAATTTGGGATGATTTAACTAAAATACATGCAAGGCTCACGCTGAGCTCATATTCTAACCCAAATAAAAAGGAGCGAAGAAAGGCGACGAGCAGAAATTGTGTGGTGTCCTCGAAGCCAGAGGGATTGGTCTTTCTTGGAGGTCCTTGACATCCCCCTGCTGTTGTCCTTGGAACCATCCAGAGGTCTCCATGGGTCCAAGGCAGAAGAATCCATCCCTGCCCAGCTCAAGTGGCCCAAGAGGCAGCTGTGATCTAGGCCAGACACTCCCTGCAATAGCGGCTCCTTCCAAGAGCCTCCCCAGCACGGAGCCAAGGGCTCTCCCTGCCAGGATGTCACAAGACTGTGAGTCAGGGAGGACCACAAAGTGTTGTTCTCATAATGGAGCTTAATAGCAGCCAGTGTCAAGGTAAAAGCACCTGTAAATGAGGCCCTCAGAGCTTTACAGCCTGGCAATGGCACTGCTGGGCAGCTGCAGATCACGGGGCTCTGCTCTCCTTCCACCCTGTTCTCAGAGCAGCTTTTTGGTCTGTCACTGCTACAGGATGGGTGTTTGCAGACCAGTGCTGATAAGGAAGCAGATAACCAGCTCCTTCCTCTCCTCAGAGTGAGGGTTGGATTGGTGGGTGACAGCCAGTGTGGACAGTGAGGAAGCCCAGCTCTGCTGCCTGGGCCAGCTGGGCAGTGAACACGCTGTCAATCCGACTGGTCCGGAGCAACGTGTCCATGGGATCCACCTGGCACTGCCGTGACCCTCTGGAATCCCACAGCTGGACCACAGCTGGCACTTCTGGACACACCATCAGGTTCAGCCCGGGTGGTGGGCAGGGAGACTTTGGTGAGCCCCAGTGTGCTTTGTTTGGTGGGGTGAAGAAGAGGATGTTGCAGGCACCAGTGGCCTCCTCTTGGCCTGACAGTCATGGTGATCCTAAAATGTCACCTCCTGCTTCCACCGGTGGCCTCAGTGGCTGTGGGCTTTCCTGAACTCCAGCAATTCTCTGGCTGCTCTGTTCACTCTAGATCCTCTGAGGGATGTCTCCTGCCCGGCTGTATTCTACTCAGCTTAACTCCTTCCATCAGCAAATCCCTCTGTCCTCCCCATCCGTCCACTTTACAGCTTCAGAGAAACTCCCCTTCACTTTCCTGACATCCAGGTAACACACCCAGGTGCTGCCACACCCACCTGGACCCTTCCAGCCAGGCAGGAGGCCCACGAACAGCAGAAAGCCATCACCAGATAACCGTGGCTAAAACTGCCCATTCCAGCACCTGGGTGAAGACATCGCAACTGAAAATTTTCTTGCTGGTTTCCTGAAACTGATGGTGCCCCTCACTCTTCCTCGGCACATTCAGGGTTGCATCCTAAGCATCCAGACAGTAGAGATTTGGTGCAAAAGGTGACTTTTCCCTTTGGAGCTCCTCTGGAAACCCACCCAGTGCACACCTCTGCCTTTGTTTGTCTCCTGAGCATCGTTAGGGTTTGATAATGATCTCAGAGGTGCTAAGCTGATAATCACCTACCTCAGCTACTCCCAACACTTTGTCAGGCAGGTCGGTAATGAAAACACAAAGTGTAAAGATATCCCCTTCCCAAGGTAATGGAAAACCTGCCTGGAGATTGACATTAGAAACAAGATAGGCAGAGGGAGAAGCCAAGTCAAAAGGAGGAACATCTGGTTCCGTTTTCCTTTGTGAAATTATCTCACACTGACCAAGCAGTACCTTCTCTGAAGTGTATAAACGCTGAAGACACACACACATGGTTGTTATCAAATGGTATTGTGCAAAATTAAATTGGCTACTTTATGGTGAAATGGAGAAGGAAAGCAGGCATTTCAAACACATGCGTGTCTCTCAGCGAGGTCTGGAAGCGATCACGATGCAAGGATGGCTACTTTAAAATATCTACAAATAGTTAAGGCCATTCTGCGAGATGAATAAGCTGGGGCTGAATTTAATAAAGTTATCAAGGACATAATAACACAGGGGCCAGTGCCTGAAACTAATAAGTGGTTTGGTGAGTATGAGATAGCTCATATGTGCAGAGCATTCCTCCAGCGCTGACTTGCAGAGGTAAAGCACCAGGCCAAATTCCTCTAACCTCACCCAGATGTGCTGAACATCTGCCCTTTGGCCAGCTGGGCTGGAGGGGACGCTCAGCACGTTTCTGGCCAAGGGACAGTCACAAGCACTTGGCTGAGCAGAGCTGGTGGGTGCCCACAGCAGGCAAGTGTTTGCCCCCAGCACATGGGCTCCCCATGCCAGTCGGTAGCACTTTTGTGGTTTAAGAAGAGAATTAAAAAAACCTTCACCAGAAACAATCTGTTACAGCAAATTTTTATCTGATGTTTTTCATCAATAGTTTCAGGGCAGGTTCCTTAGGGATCCAGACTTGCTGACCATTCCCAGCCACAGCCAGGGGATCTCACTGATCTCTGGAGCTGGGAAGGACACAGAGGTGGAACATTGAATATTGGGTGTGGAGAAGTGTTCTCCTCGTTCTCCAACAATGATAATTTCCATTAGTGAAAAATCCCACATCTCTGGTTTTATTTTTACTTTTGTTTTTCTAATTCAGAGGAATATTTTAGATACGAGAAATTTTCTCCGGATGAGAAATTCTCATTACTGTACATGTCAGGAGAAAAGTGTTTAGTTTTTCCATCAGACAGGTGGCAGAGCAGGAGAGAGGGCTTGATTTTCCTGAATTTCACTCCAGATAGTGGAGTTCACCATGCCACGCAGTGACTGCAACACTTTAGTTTAGATAAACCCACCTTTCCCACAGAGCTGCAAAGCTGGGTAAAGGGTGAAGTAAGAACCCTACTTATTTAATTTTTTTTTTTTAATTTCAGTTTCGGAATCAGAGACCCAAGAGCAGTGCTGGGGCTGTGCTTCGGGGAATGCAATTCTCATTCCTTTGAAAATTCTTGTTCTGCTGGTTGGGAATTTTGTTCAGCATTTCCCTTCCCAGCTGGCATCGTGGGGCTGAACTTTCTCAAGGCGTTGACTGTGTGGAAAGAAGAAAAAAGAAGGGCAGATCTCATCTAGCTTGGATTTACCCAAGGAAAGATTTTCTTCCAGAGATCCTAATCCAAAACCGCTTCTTCCCCTGGTAGTTTAGAGCCTCTGAGGTGCATCCCCAGGGATGGACTCTGCATCTGGGAGCCCCAAGGGGGCTGGCCACAGGCTCTGGGAAGAGATGGATTGGCATTCTGGCTCATGAGATTAAGAACCAATTCTACTCCAGCCACAGCTGTGCCTCAGCACTGTGGAAACCACAGCGTTTATGTAAGAAGCATTTGGGCAGACTTTACTCACCTATCACCAATTTTTCCAGGGTAGGGGAGTTTAGTTGAGATTCAGGACATCTCCCAGAGCTGGTTTTGTTGTGATTAATTTTAAAACTTCTCACTACAGCCCTCTGGAAAGGTAGGAGAGGTGGCTGCAGCCACATCCTTTGGAGCAAAGGGTTACTGAGGAAACTTTCAAAGTGCCTTGAGAAACACAACTCTGAGCCCCAAGTTTCAATGGAAATGCAGTGAAGAAAAGCTCAAAAAGCAAACTACAAGCTCCTCTCCCAGATTTCCTTTTCCTTTCATGGCGCAAATTAGAGAATACAAACTTAGTGGAATTGCAAGCATCTAAGAATAGCTTTGATTTTCCTAAACATTTACAATTCTGTTTTATGTACATCGTCAGAAAAAGAGCAAGGAAATAGAAAATGTAAATCTTTAAATGAACCTGAATACCAAGGAGACTTTACATATCTGCTTGGAACAAATGGGATGTTGCAGCTAAATATCAAACAGGGGAATCAGAGAGTTTCAATAGCCGTGGATGTGTGGAGTATGATCAGACATGGGATGTCTCATGTAGGGTTCTTCTCTCCCTCCCTCCCTCCTTCCCTGCCTTTCAGGTTAAGAAAATTGTTGTAACTTGCTACAGATTTTGCTGCCTGTTTGGTCTCACAGCTCCCAGAGCCAGAATCCCATCTCCATTTCAGAGAGCAGCAACTCCATGCTAAGCTGGATGTCAAAATCCTGCTGGAAAGGGGCTGGGAAGGTGCTCCATGGATACTGTCCCCATTAAATGAGCACCAGGCAAGGGCTAACAAACCCAGCAGCTGTGGATCTGAAACACCTCCAGACATGGAAGATTTGCAGGAATTCCAGAGAGCCTGTTGGGTACCTTTGATAAAAAGTCACCTTTACAACAAGGATATTGTTCTTGGTTGTACCGCAGTGCTGAGAGAAAAGTTGAATTTGGGGGAAGATATTAGCCCTTTCCTCAGCAGGACAGCCCTGATAGAGCAGAAAGCATTAAGAAAGCAATTTAAAAAACATAATGCTCAGGAAGCACATAATTTTACCACCAGCTGGGTGTTAAATTAATTGTGTGCAAGTCAAATGCGACACGAGATGGAAAAGTCAGGCTTAAAATGTGTGTCCTTTTCTAAGAACAACTTTGTTTCTTGATTGAAAACAAGGGGTGAATCTCAAGGAAAGCATCAGGTGATCAGGAAGTGAAATCCTGATGGATTAGCCCAGCACACACTGGCCTGGAAATGCTCTGGGGTCAGGAGTGGGTTATAACTCTTTCCAGCCCTGAGTTCTGGACACCCTGGGTGTGTGTGGAGAGGATTTTTGGGGTCAGCAAAGAGGTTGCAAAGCCACGACTCATCTCAGCAGGCTGAGGGAACTTGGAGGCTGCAAAGAGTTACCACTCCCATTTTCTCACTAGGTAAACTGAGGTCAGGGAAGCTTTTTGACTTGCCCAAGGTCATGCACAAATTAGTGGTAGAGCCAGAAACAAACCTAAAAGACCCCGTTTCCTTTCATTGACACAGATTTTTCCATTGCAGATGCAGAAATGTTGCGGGCCTGTTGTTCAAAAAGAACCCATTACCCGTCTGCAGGGCTGGATCAGCCTCAGGGGAGATCAAATAGCCCCGTGGTGAAATGGCATCCCAGAACAGCTGCTGCTGCTGACTGGTTTTTAGGCTGAGATTTCCTCAGCAGCATCATTTCTGGTTCCCACTGAACACTTAATTCAGATTGATGGAGCCATCCTGCAAAGCGAGAAACTTTCACTTACAGATATGCAACTTCTGCACTTGCTCAAAACAGCCAGAAATGTTATTTATACCAAATTTACAGCTCAAAGCTACCAGCTGCTAAAGCCCCTCCCTGACTGCTCCGTATTTTTTTTTTTCTTTCTTGTTTTTTTTTTTTTTTCTTTTTTTTCTGGTCAGACTCTTGTTTTGGAAATACCTCAGATTGTAATAATTTTACTTGTACTGCATTACTTGGCTTTACTTTGTTAATCTACTGATGAAGTGCCAGCTCTGAAGTACTGCCAGATGAGAGTAGGCATCTTGCAGCACTGAAGGGAACTTTCCTGGGATTATTTACTGGTCGAGTCACCCTGCAAGTGCTCTGACCAGGGCTCTGACCTCATGGGGTTAAAGTGGGAAGGTGCACAGAAAATCTCAGCACTGCACCCATCAAAGCCCAGGAAGAGGTTGCAGCTTCAGCTGGACCAGCTCTGGCCAAGTGGATGAGAAAATGAGCAGCAGCAAAATTTTAGGGGTGATTCAGGTCCCCAAGCAAAGCCATCCACGGCGTGCAGCAGCAATGGGAGCGGGGGAAATCCAGCCACCAGCTACCCGTGTCCCACTCCAGAATCACTTCCCAGCTGCTTTGAACTCCAAAGCAGGGAAAGTTCAGTTCTCAGGCCCAGATTTACTCCAAAGATCTGAGTCTTGATGAACATTTTAACTACCTTGGCCCGAACCCCCAGTTCATAAGAGAACACAAATCCGGGCGCTTTGATGTGGTCTGAGGTTTTGTCAAGAAAGGTTCAGCTGGCTCTGGAGCTGCCTTTGGGTTTGGCTGCTCCTCCTGGGTCATTCCAGCCTGCAAGGGCTGGTGTGGGCTGGCCCGGGGCTGCTGTCACTGTCACAGCTGGGGACAGACCAGCCCTTGTCACTGCCAATTGCAGAGGAGCAAGAAAACAGTGGGACAAGGATGCCATTAACTCTTTGCATGCTGCACCGTGATCCGCCATGAGGCCTTCTAGAATTTCATCCCCTGATGGCTTTCTACAAAGAACCCACCCTCTGCAGCAACAGAATTTAAACAAGCAGATCATCTTACGTGCTTTTCTTGGGTTTGAGTAATTTCAACAGTTTAACTTGCCTCTTGGTTAGATCTGCTGAACTATTGCTGCAAAAATCGGAATGCCACAGTTTTCCCTCATTATTCTCCTTTGCACAGATTTCAGGGTGTAGGTGCAATAGCTTAGCAAAGAAGAAGGAATTTTCTTTTCCTGGGAAAATGTGATGGACAGCAAGTGAAAGTGAGCTCCTGGGGAGTGAAGTCCTTTGGGCACTTGTGGATGTCACTGCAGTGGCACCCCAGCTCACTGACCAGTAACTAGCTTGGTTGAAGTCTGGCTCAGCAGATCCAACTACAAAGACTTGCAGTTTTGAAGGACTCCTTTCTTGCAAGAATATATAAGAATCCTTTCTAAGAGCAACTGCTTAAGTCCCTCCTGTGATCTCCCACAGTAGACCTAAAAAGTAGATTAAGAAAAGTAATAAGCTAAAGGAAAAAAAACAGTGCTTTGCTCATTTATTTTATACATTAAGAGGAACACTGACCTTCGAGATCTCTTTTTTCTCTAGAATTCATGGTGATGAATAGAATGTATTCTGACTTTAAATGAAACAGAGTGCTTTGAAAAGACAGAAAATTAGCAACATATGGGCCAAAGGACCCAAAGAGATGAGAAAAAAGGAGGGGGAAGAAAATGAAGGGAAGTTTCAGATGTCGCTGTGATCCTGCAGCAGAATATTTTAATGTTTGTGCTATGAGGGGAGGTCAGGCCCCCTTTGGACATCCCCTGGTGTCGTGATGAGGCCTTTCTGTGTGCAAGGCAGATAGAAATTGCACTTCCTTCACTGCAAATGCTTCTTTAGATCGAACCAGAGGATGCCACAGAGGAAAAGGACAGCAAGATCTTACAGACAAGGTGATTTCCCCCTTCCTTATCCCCTCTCTGCTGTCCCCCAGACATGGTTGATCATGTGTGATACAATATCCCCTTCCAGATTCCCCAAAAACCTCGGAGTCCCTGGATTTTTGTCCCTGGTTCTTAGCCCCAGGCTCAGCTCTGCTCTGCCCAGAGGAGGACTTGGGCAGGAGCAGAACAGTGGGTGTCCCTAGGTGTCCCTGGGTGTCCCTGGACATCTTCACACTGCAGAACAGCCACCACAGGAAGCTGTACTGGGTCATACTCCAAAGGGACACCAGCCCTATTAGCTGGCCACCAGCACTGCCCACAATCCCATTTTCCACAGCCCCTTTTTCCATAGCCCACCACTTCCTCAAGTATTTCCCCCATCCACAATACCCCTGACACTTGCACCAGAGACAGGCCTTGCTTTGAACTCAGCACTGGCACAAGCATTTACTGATTTTTATTCAATTAAGTAAATTTTAAAAAATCATATTGCCAATTATATTCCCACTATAACTTTTCCTTAACTTGCTTTTTTTTTTTTTTTTGGAGGGAGAATGTCCATGTTTTTCTCAAAAGTATATTTGAAATATTCCATTTCTACTGGAGTAGGCAACACACTCTGTGAGGGGTGGTTGGTTAAAAATAGCCTATGACCCAATCAAATTCTAATTACCTGAGTCTTTTGGATGGCTGGAAATCCTCATCAAATCAGGAGTTAGCTAAAGCAAGAGCTGCAGCATCAAACTCTTCAGTTAACTTTGTGTAATCACTTAAGTGTCTTATCAATTGATTCAATATTCTTAATTAAATTAAAAAACACTCTTATTTTGATTCAGGTTTGATTCAAGCCAACCAGAGCAAGGGAACTTGGAGTGAAGGTTCCCAGCTTCACTCCTGATGCTATGCAGCAGATGTGCTTGGAGAGGCCACGTGCTGACAGGAAATCTCTGCAGTGGAAGGAATTAGTGCAGAAAAATCCAACCTGGCCATTCCTGCCACTGCTGCGGTGACACTGGCAAGTGCCATATTTATACATTATGCAGACAGCTATGAGAGACTAAATGCTACTTGTTTTTCCCCAAGTGAAATAAAATCTGGGTAAAATTAACATTCTATCCTGTGAGTACATTTAGTCCAGTTCCAAGTCTGCTTGTTTTTTCCATTGTCTCTGTCATTTTAGCTCATTTGTCTCCCAGTTAAAAAAAAAGAAAAGGGGAGGGGAAGTGCTCTCATGTTGCACAAGCATGAAAACTGTTCTGTGCTCCTCAAAAGACCCCTAAGTCCAGGTTACCCCCTTCACATACAGTAATATATATATTTTTAATATATTATAGATATTATATGTAATATATTATATATATTTTTATATATTATATATATTTCATATATATATAATATATATCTTATATATATCTGCTTACAAATTACTAAATTACTTTGAGCTTTGCTTCTCCTCTTGGCCATTGTGAAGCTTTGCATTTGCACAAGATGCACAAATACTTCTATAAAAGTGTCTTTTTTAAATTTTATTTTTCAAATGCTGCTGCTTCCTTCCAGAGCTGTATGTGCTTAAATCAGCAGAGTGTTAAAGAAGTGAAGTAAATAGGAAGCTTGTGAGTGAAATGCTTGATCCAAGAGCTCTCGCAGTAATAGCATAAACCCCTTTTGGCATTAACTGTGGCCCACTTTGGGGAAGGACAGGAGAGAAATTAAACCCTTCTGGGCTTTGGCTTCTGTGCCAGGCCTGCCTGTTAAGGTCCTGCTTTTTGTGAGGTTGTTAATGGTTCATGGATTATGGAAATCCTTCAGCAAATGGGCTCTCTGAGCAGGTCTTGGGTGTTTTTCAAAGAGGAAGTCAAAGTCCTGGGATGGGGTTGAAAACTACAGATGCCAGGCCCAGCCCAGCACAAACTCCTCCAGATGCTGGTGGGACAAATCATGATTTGAACATTGCTGGCTCTTACAGAACTAAAAGCTGCTTCTCAGTGTTTTGTCTGGTCCAAGCTCCACCTGCCTCCTGCAGTGTGGAAAGAAAACCCACCTCAGCTCCTTGTCCAACCTCACTGGGATATCCACATCCGGGATAAAGCAATGGGGCAAACACACACTGAGCCACATTTTGCCCTCAGACCGGTGCATCCAGGTGGAAGGCTCGTGTCCCAGCTGGTTTCAGCAGGGAGGACATGGGCAGCCCAGGGACACCAAGCCATAAATGTGACCACAAAGTGACATCCTGGGCCCTGTGGCTCTTCTGTCAGCAATGGCAGCCCCCGAGCCTCTCCTGGGGTGCTGTGGGACAATTTATTCGCAGATGAGCTTATTTTCAATGAGCTGCTGGCTCTTCCCACAGCCCAGTTTACACAACCTCACACAGATCTGCAGGGGAACAGAGAAGAGACCTTAAAGCTCATCCAGTTCCACCTCCCTGCCTTGGGACACCTTCTTCTATCCCAGGCTGCTGCAAGCCCCATCCAGCCTGGCCTTGGACACTTCCAGGGATGGGGCACAGCTCCCCTGGGCATGATTTTCCTGTCAGAAACCTGAGCACTGGTATTTGTGCTCTCCACAGTTTCTCTTCTGCCTGTCAGGTCTTGCCTTGTGGGCCAGGAGGGCTTTGGGCCCAAGCCAATGGTGGCCTCACTGGCTGAGGCTCCTGTGGGACAAATATCCCCAGCCAACCCTCATCCTCATCTTCATCCCCACAGCCAGCAATTCCTGGAGCAGAGGACAGCAACCCCAGCTGGCCTGGGATGTGGTTATGCATCACCTCTGAGATGGGAGGCCCCACAGGAGCTTTTTTCCACTGGCTGCCTTCCCAGCTCCCCCCAGCCTTTCCACACCGTGCAGCACATGGAACACGGAGCCCTCAGGGCCATGCCTTCAGATAATGATTTTTAGGGTCAGACAAACTCTGCTCTTTGCTTCCCCTTTGCACCACGAGGACCCCAGAGCCAGAACACCAGCCAGGATCTCCCAGCCGTAGATTTGAAGTGACATCATGACTTTATCTGGGGTTTTTGTTTTGCTTTGTTTTTTTTTTTTTTTTTTTCTCCAAAAGGATGTTTCCAAACTCACCTCTTGTGGCTCCTTGCACTGATGTTGCTGGAAGAGATAAGGCTGGGTTTTGGCCAGAGTCCAGCTCAACTGTTGATGGAGCCGTGCAGTTCAGCGCCGAGCTGCAGGACTCTTCCTCCAGAATAAAGGCTCCTTTTCAGTTTATAGACACAAATACGTGAATAAAAGCATATTTCATGCGTGATGTCTAAGTGTATCAATCAGATAACTGGAACTGGTGTGCGTGTGGAGAAATGTCTGACGTAATACAACTGTACAAAGAAGAAAGGCACTTTCATTAATCTGCTGCTTGGAATGTCACTTGTACACCAACAAGTGATTCAGTAAGAACTTGGAAAAACAAATGAAGCCATCGCTTTCAAATATGCAGGAGCCTCCCAAATTACAAGAATGAGTGAGTGTACAGGATTCACAAGCAGGAAGAGACTCCCACATCCCAGAAAGGTCCAGAGAAATCACTGGAAAATGCAGGTACGCATAAATGATGATGATATGCCTGACAGAAAATAAATCAGTTCACACTGTTGTCTCTTTTCTGGGGAAAGGAGGAAATCAGCACAAAAAAATAAGATCCTGAGGAACAGGGTTTGCAACAATCCTCGTGCAAGTTGCCTTTGTAGTGTGAGTACAGAGGGGACTTGTGACTTCTGCCAAGATTAAGAGTGTCCTGTGTCCTGTTGAGATTTACAGCTTGTCTGTAACATGAGGACAGAGTCTTCCATCATGTCCTCGTAGCCCCAAGAATGCACAATATTCAAGACTCATTGGGACCAGCTCACACGGATACAGGTGGTGGAGCCACACCACAAAGCTCAGCTCTGGATATGGATTTAAATGCCCTGAAGAATGGTGGGCTTGGATTTACTAGAAAGCACTACATTAAATTTAAATGGAAGGATTTATTTGAAGCAAGGAAAGGAAATTAAAATTAGGTGGAAATTCCACCATCAAAAATTTCTGCACTGTGTTTCAGTGTTTTGTCACTTACAGATGGGCAAATACTGTTCTGTCCTGGGACATCTCCACTCTATCTTAAGAGACTTTTGTGTAGGCACAAGATGATATTTAATAATATTATTTAATTTTAAGTGAGAAAATATTTCTTTACTCTGAGAATTAATTATTTCTTATCATCATTTTTTATTTCTCACAGGTATTTATAAGGTGTTTGTCACACAGGTATCCAAGTGCCAGCTTTTTTCTTGTAAAGAAAAATGAAGTTTTTTGATTATTTTTTTTAAAGGTAATTTCATACCAAGCAAATGAAGCTTTCATTTAAGAGGTATTAAAGTAATAGTTGTAAAAGGAGGAAAAAGGAAGAAACAACTCTACAGGGATAATAAGAAAACTGTATCTGCTTTATGGCTGTTATGGCCCATTCCAGTAGCTCCCCAAATGTGGTCTTGCACCACTGATGATCCATGGAATATTTGCTGGAGCTCCACTGAGATCTTGGCTGTCTTCCCCATTTTCAGCTCCTGAAATATATATATAATATAACATGTAAAATACACATGATTCTTTCCTAATGCAGCTTTCCACTCCAGCACCCATTGCTCTTGACTCTTGACAGAGGGAAGTCTATTGGTCCTCATGGGGCAGGCATGCAGTCAGTATTGCTGCAGGAAGGGAAGAAAGGGGCAAGGAAATCTGAAATTTAAGAGAAAACGGGGAATAAGGGACGTACGTTTCCCCAGGACAGGTTGCTGTCCATACAGGAAAATGAAACTGTCCCGTTGTTGGGGTCTGGGGGCACTGTTTGCTCTTGGTGGTGATGAGTGAAGGGGACACACCCAAAATGAGCCCAGCCAAATGTCCCATTGAAAAGTGACATTTCCCCACAAAGTGCAGAAGAAACTCTTGAGTACCTCTCGTGTCTTGCAGAGCAGGTGCAGAAAATGGAGCTCCAGCCACCAAAACCATCCTTGGTGCTCTGGGTGCTGGATCCTTCTCCAGCGAGGCGTGGAGTAGCAGCAACAGAATACAGGAGTGCCGAGATAAAGGAAGATGGTCAGCAAAGGGTTAATCCCCCAAAGACCAGCACAAGAGATAGCAGCACCCTGCTAATGACAGTGCTGGGATAGCAACTGATAACAGCCACGGGGCCACCCAAAATGTGTCAAATGTGTCATCCAAAATGTGCCAAATGTGGCGTGCTTTGGGGTAAATTAACTGGTTTTGGCGGCTGCACCTCGCACCTGGATAATGTTTGGGTGACTTTTATGCCATAGAGAGGGGAGCAGAGGAGAGTGGCCTTTGCAGCTTTAGTGCAGCCTTGCTTTTCCCAGGGAGGATGGGAATCTCAGTGTGCCACGGGCATGGATGGAGCAGCAGCTCTGGAGCCACCCAGCCTCACCTTTCCCTCGGTCTCTGGTTCTGATCAATCCGCAGAGAACAGATTTTCCAGCCAAATCCTCCGGTATAAAGGTGTAGCTCAAACCCTGGGTAATGTTGATAAACATTTCAAAGTCACTTGGGGCATCTGCGTTGAGGAAGGGACATTTTCCAGCTGCTGCCGTGGGTTTGCACAGGATGAGTGTGAACACACAGCGAGTGCCCAAGGACCAGCCCAGCATTCCCACAGATTTATTCCGTGCCATTTTGTCCCCATCCACAGACCAGCGACATCTAAAAAGCCTCTGCCCATTCCAAATGGAAAGGTTAATAATTATGCCCAGCTAATTATATCCTGATAAAAACACCAGCCCTGTTATTCCATCCCAGTTCTTATTTTCATATCTGACTTCTGTTTATTCAAAGTAAACACCAACAAATTATTATTATTACTATGCTTTCTTAAAAATGCAAGATATCCCCAACCTTATTTCCAGGGATACATGTACATTAGAGATAAGGTGATTTTAAAAAAATAAAGTAATTTTATACTCTTAATTATAAGCAGAAAACAATAAGCTCCCCATGAAAATGCACAAATAAACAACACACAGGCCTCAAATGCTAGAAGTTCAGTAATTGCTTTTCTGATAAAATGTTTTCAACTTCTTAATATTATTTTTATAGCTAGAAATCTCCCTTTCAAACAATGGGCTAGGGGCTGGCATTCCTCACATGTTTTAGACAAATAATGCACTCTTGATTGAAAGCAATGGAAGAATCGCTCCTGCCTTGTGGGTATTATATTTTTTAATCTACCAATAAGTTTGGGTTTTCTTTCATAATTTTTTTTTTTTTTTAGAGAAAGTAATTCCAAACTGTAAGCCACGACTGACCTAACTACTTATTAAAAATGCTAATATGCTTTTGTGCTTTGATGTCTGGTGAACAATAAAAGGGAGAGAGTTACTCTGGGACACTGTAATCCTTTATTTGTCACTAAGTTATGACACCCAGCAGAGCTGTGTGACAGTCCAAATCAATCATCCCCCGTGCACTGCAGGCCTTCTCTGCCTCCTGCAGAGTCTATGCAGTTTAATTAGCTTTTTTTCGCACTAGCATAATGTACATCTGCAGCTTCAGCAAGAAAAAGAAATGGAGGATAGTTCACTGGGATACGGTGCCTTAAAAAAAGTTCATATAAAAAAAAAAGTCTGAAAGAAGAAACATCACAATCCTTTGTAGTTTACTTCAGAGGAGTTTGCGGTGGAAATCTACAGGACTGGGTACTCTATATTGTTAAATGTAGATTTTTTTTTTTAACCTAATAAAGGGCTTTTCAGCTAAAATCTCAGATGGCATTTAAAGCCTTGTTCTTTTCTAATGGTCTATATCTTTTATACCTTCTTCTCGCGGTTGATCATGCAGCAGCTCATTATCTGCTCCTCTCCCCCTCCCCACGGTGGGCTGGCACAATGGAGGCTTCAAACCGATATTTGCTGCTTAGAACCCACTGCCCCATCCCCGGCTGGAGGAGGCAAAGCCCTGCTCCCTGCCACCATCCCTGACCCCACGGCTGGAGCCCGCTGCGCCTGCTGGATCCACAGGAAATAAGAATTCCCCACAGTCAGCCCAGCACGGCCCACGGGAGCGTGGGTGGAGAGGGGCAGGCAGGGGCTGAGCCCGCCTGGCATCCCCCAGCCACCTGCCCGAGAGCAGGTGACATCAGAGGAGAGAAAACCTTCAGATAAATGGGATTCCGTCATCCTGAGGAAATATCTCTGGCCTTGTTAGGCTCGTGGTCGGATGTGATGACACGTTCAGTCAAATGAAACCGACTCAGAAGGGCAGTATCCCTTTCCAGCCATTCCAGCTGAGCCCATAGAACTTGTTAAATGGTGGTACAGGCTCAACTGCCTGGCTTTTATTTGTCTTTTCTCCCCTCCGTGTACACTGAGGAAGTTTAAAGGCCGCAGCGACCCTTCCTCGCGCTGCTCCTCCGAGCGTGGCCACAAAGGAGTCACCTGCAGCACTCGGCACTTGCTTTATACAAATGCTAGACTACATTACCAGAGGCTTGTCACTCCTAATAACCTCCCAGCAGAGAAATGCATCTGAGGAGGCGACGGCTTGGGTTCAAACGGGAGCGCCCCGCCAGAGCCAGCACTTCCCATCCCCGTTTGAGGAGCTGGGCCGCGGCTGCGCGTGGGTGAGGTGCAGTGGGTCACCCCGGTGGAGACCACCACAAAGACATTTATCAGCCTCTTGATTTTGAAGCAGAACTCTGCCTTCAAACAGCAGCGATTTGCT
This sequence comes from Lonchura striata, assembly GCF_050655825.1. Taxonomy (NCBI): domain Eukaryota; kingdom Metazoa; phylum Chordata; class Aves; order Passeriformes; family Estrildidae; genus Lonchura; species Lonchura striata. Next base: position 4,153,914 of record NC_140720.1, on the reverse strand, counting down.
TAAGATCTGTTCGGACTGCTGATGTCCCCCTCCAGCGCCTTCACTCACCAAATGCAGACGTGATGCTCCAGTTCTGGGCCTAATGAAAGAACAAGAGCACTGGCCAGACCTACTGTCAAAGACCCTTTCGGAGCTGTACCTGAAACTGTCTTTTAAACAGCACCTCTCTAATCCTTCAGTGCAAAAATACTTTATCCTCTTGTGGGAATTATACATATTTCCCAGTTCAAAGAGGTATAAAATATAAATGTACGTCTGTACAATTCAGCATTAAGAAGAGTAAATAGTGTACAGTGCCTTTTCATCTTTAGATTTCAAGTTGCTTAAGCATTTAGAGACTACAGTTGGCATTTCTTGCTGTGCTGCTTCTTGGTCTAATGCTATTATTGAAAATACTTTTATCCTGGGCCTTGGCTGGGGTAATTCCTTTGAAAAATCTTATTCCACACTTACGCCAGCAATTCTCCTCTGTTTCCCCCTTCTAAAACAGACAATTCATTAAAACCATAATATGCAGTTTTATCATATTTCCAGTTTAATGTTTAACAGAGTGTTCCCGTTTGGGGTCTGGTGGACAAAAGCACTAGATTTCTTGCTCAGAAATGAAACATTTTGAAATTATGACAATAACCCAGCTGAGCTCCCCTCTGTGAAGAGAGAAGAGCAGCCATGGTCCTCATGAGAGACTTTTTCCCACAGGACCCTCCCTGGGTGTTTCAGTGCAAGCACCCACTTCCTTCCCCAGGCATCCCAAAGATGGATCTTCAAGGACTTGGAGAAAGACAAGCAGAGGAGCAGCCCATGTCCCATCAGCCACGCTCTCAGGAGACCAGAGCACGTTGGGCTCCTCAGAAACACAACCAGAAGGACACACACTCCTCCTGCTCTTCATCCACACACCAGGGGACTGGCAAGGGCACTTCATCAGCCAACACCTTTCTCCTGGCCCGTGTGCCCAAACCACTGCACTCCCAGTTCCTCTTCCCAGGGAGAGCCTGTGGGTTTTTCTTTTCATTTCCACCCCCATCCTTCCTGGCCAGAGGACAACCCTCACCCCAGAACAGGCTCCAAGACAGGTAGTGCAGGGTGCCAGGGAGTGTTGTTTGATTAGAGGAAAGGATGAAAAGTGAGATGAAACCTCACTCCTTCCTGTTTCTTATGCCTTGTTAGTGGAAATCTTCTGGGGATGAGGAAAACTGAGAGCTTTAAGGCTTCCCTGCAAGAGAGAATTTAGAGCAGAAAAGAATTTTTCCTTGTAATTCAGCAGGTTACACACTGAAGTAAAAGAGTTCCCAATCAGATAATATAAAATAATTTGTGAGCCATCTAATGCCTTGCCTTGTGTGGGAGAAGCATTGCTTTGGTGAAGAACAGCCTGAGGAAGAGGAGCAGAGGCCGGTTCTAGGAAGAGGGTAAAGTGATTGATTTTCTTTTTGAGAAAGTCGAGTTGAAAGCATCAAACTTCCACTGGAAGATGCCCCAGTTACACAATGAAGATAAATCATGGCATTTCCCTCATTTGCCACACCATCATCTTCTTCTTCAGGGAGATCCAAAAACCAGAATTTTCCTTGTTAGGGCTCAGCAGGTGAGATCTGCAAGACCTTTCACTGCTGCTATTGCCCTGTTCTCACCTTGCCCTGCCTCTGCGAGATGTTCCTGCTCCTGTGGCACAGGGAATCAGAGGCTCACCCCTGTGGAATCTGGGAGATAACCCTCCCTCCCTCCCTCTCCATGAAGCTGCTGGGTTTCCCCTGGAGAGCTCATGGTGCCAGCACAGCTTTGCTCTTCCAGCTCTGCTGGGGAGGGCTGGGCAGGGGTAGGACAGAGAGAAGGGAAGTGGGGGTGTGATAACATCTCCAACCACCCCAGCAGATCTGCTGGGATTCACCTGCCAGCCCCTGAGTCAGACAGGGGGTCAGTGGACCCATCTCTGTGGTTGGGTGGTTGCCTCCAGCAAAGCCAAGACCTGCTGTTCCAGAGAGGGAGCAGCACACGGATCCCACCCCGCGCCTGATTTTGGAGCTCTCAGTTTGCTGACACTGGAAAGGCATCAGAGAAGATAGGAGGATACTTATGCAAAGGCTTCTATCAATGGGGAGGCCCATCTACAAAGCTTTGATTTTACCAGGTGCTGGCACCCCTTCTGAGAGCTGTTCTTGCTTGGGGGGATTCCATCTCAAAGTCTTCACATCACAGGAAGGGGAGCCCAGCTTTGAAGAGTCTCACCAGCACTGGGCCAAACCTCCTATTTGCATTTCACTTTTGGCTGTGTGAAGCTCGCTGGCACCAAACAAGCATTTTGCAACCTTTTTAAAGCAACAAGGAGCAGTGTTTGCTGACACAACTCAACACCAGGACTTGTACATGTGCATACAAATGGGAAAGTCACCAGCAGTCTGGGCAGGTGTAGAAGTGAATTAGAGTTAGAACAAAGCAGTCGTGCACTTGGAGTATGCCCATCAAGTTACAACAAGCTGAAGCTAATGTTATTAAGGGATGTACTTCCAGCATTTGCACTTGGCATCTGGCTTGATTTCTGAACTAAAGCCATGAAGAGAACTTTAAGTTGAGTTTATTTCAAGGCTGTCTTATTTGAGTGGCTTTGCTGATTCCTGGGAATCTGTGTCACATTGGACACCGGCAGAATTTCTGCTGGATCCTCAGCACAGACAGTGGGGCCTGCTTGGTCAGGGAGCAGCATCTTGCAGTATCTCAGAAGCACAAAAGGCATTGCCAAAGGCCACTCAAACTTGTTTTTAACTTCAACTTTACAACTTTATCCAACTCAGAGATTCTTTAATTTCCTAAAGGTTCTTAGAATATAGGGCAGCGCTGACATAATCAAAGCAGCCAAGTCTCCTAGCTCAGACACCAGCTTTGACCTTTCCGTGGTTCATTTTCCCTCTGTCACTTACTTTTCAGTGGAATTGCAGAGCTTCACCCTCTAGTGTCTGAGGAGGAGTTTGGAAGGCATTTAAGAAATGAAGGTCATTAGATGTTACTTTTCCTGCTGCAAGCCCTTGCATGATGCACAGAGAGGATTATTATGCCCTTGCCCTTTGGTGTAAACAAACCTTGGAGCTGTTCTCTGCTATGTAACCAGAACAAAGCCCTTTGCATCGTTAAACCTCCAACATGAGAGACTCAAGGAAAGCCTATTTACCATGCAGAACACAAGAAAGGTGCCCGAATAATCCAAGACAAAACGTCTGTGCTGGGAAAGTACAGAGGTGGGACTGCTGGTTTCCCTTTTATGAGGATGCCCATATTCCCCAGCTCCCCACTGGGCTGGCACAAAGAACCTGGAGCTGCTGGTCCTCCCTGCTCTGCTCACTGTCCACAGAGGACTTCAAGAAGATGCAGCAATTCTTACATCATGCTCAAAAATACTTTGTGTAGTGGGTGATCTCTTGGTGCCTGGGGACAGGCTGAGAAAAAAAAAGGGTTCCCAGGGAGGCAGAGCTTTGCACTGAACCCTTAAGACATAGAGAAACAGCTTTGAACTGTATGTGATTTGGGTTCTGGTGCAGGACAGATTGTTTGGTTGGGCTGAGGTTGAAGCCACAGACTTGGTTCAGGTCAATATACCCTTGGAGGGGGTCAGAGCCAGCTCAGCTTCCCACAGAGAAACCAAGGCCAGAACGTGGCTGCTGTGCCAGCAGGACTTAAGGAACTTTCCAGCCTAATGCCCATCCCAGCACCCTTTTCATGCACAGCACTTGTAAGCACAGAGGTACAAACCAGAGCTCCTTTTGCCATTTCCCATCTTTCAATCCTTCCCCTTGGCCATGCAAGCAGAGCTTGGCCGCGTGGGAGCCCTGGGAGGCAGCAGTGTTTGGGTGGGTGTGGGATGTGGCTGGCAGGGGCTTTGCAGGGCTGCTGCTCTCCCATCGCACGCGTGGCAATCAAAGCCCCCGCTCAAAGCCCCGCGCTCGGCTGAGGTGCTGCCCGGAGGGTCTGCGAGGGCAGCTCTCCTGCTTCTTTGTTTAAATGCTGGCCCATTTGTTGACTCGGAGGCACCCACTCCTTAGCAGAGGCAGCAGCACTGAAATCGTGGCTCGCTCTAATGAGCGTCCCTTCAATAACCATTGCCCTGATTTTTGATACCTGGAGAGAAGATGCACCAGCTAGGGAAGAATTTATCAAAAACACGCCACTGACTAGACATCAGAGGGAACCTCAAAGGGACAGTGAACTAGAACAAAGAACAAAAACATTTACAGAAGTGCTACGCTGAAAAAAAGGGAAAGGGAAAAACCGTACTAACAACAGTAACAAGGTCAGCTATAAAACCAGAATTAAAAGGCACTGCTGGGGAAAAGACGACGACTCAAAAAAGCACCAAGAACTAAGAACACAGCTTGCCAATCAGATCTACACAGATTCCCCTTGATATCTTCCCACTAACAGGCTTTCCTGCAGGACAAGTAAAAAGTTTAAGCGGCCGGCTCTGTGAAGGTGGGCTGGAAGCAGGAAAGCAGAATCACAGCTTTTAACACAGATTCAGGTTCTCCATCAATGGGATGGCTCAGAGGCTCGGGGGCTTGGCAAGCAGAGCTGTGCAGTGGCCAGGAATGTGAGCAGCCCTCCAGCAAAGCCCATTTAGGGCAGCTGGACAATTTGAATAATTATTAATGGAGGTTGACACCTGAATGGATGAATGTACTGGCTGGTGCTGCCTCTGCCACTCTCAGCCCGGGGTGGGGGGGACAGTGCTGTAAATCAGTGCAAATAAAGGTCCAGCCCCAAACTCCACTAAACTGGGACTAAAATTAGGATGGGTTGAAATCCTGCAAAAAAAGCACTTCCTGCAGAAATTGAAGTTTTCCACTCCACGGCAAAATAATTTAATTTCTTTTTTTTAAATTTCAGTCTCTGGTAATAGGAAAGTTTTCAGGATTCAAGGAAAATACCCAGAGGTTTTTCTACAGAGAAGTGTCCTTGCACAACTGCTCCTTTTGCCTCCTGTCCAGATGCACTCATGCCACCTTCTGTGCATCCAACCAAAGGGAGGGCATTTCTCTCCCTCCCACTCTTATCCACACCACAGACAACCTCTGGTTCCTTATGAGACATTCCCAGGTATGTCCCACATGAAAACCAGTGGGACAAAATCAACTTGCGATTTCATTCCTGAATTTTCTCATTCCTTCATTGCTGAAGGGATCAAAAAAGATTCATGGCCAATACAGGCACCAGACTGTGAGTACTGTGGGCACAGATAACAGAGAAACTTTCAGAGCCAGATCAGCTTCTCAGCTTGGACCTGTGCTCTGGACTCCTGAATGCTGCCTATGAAAACTTCAAGAAAACTGAGTGACTTTCCCCCAGAAACAAGAGATTTTCAAGTTTTTCAAGCCCTGATGTGACCCCATCACATCCTGCCAGCACGTCCCAGCTGGGGTGGAGCTGTGCTTGCACAGGGATGAGCAGGTGGAGCCCTTACGTGCACGTCCCATCAGCCTGGGCAGATCTCCTGAGTGACCTGAGGAGTCCAGAATGGCATGGCATGAAATGTCTACACTGAAGCCACTGAACAGCTCAGGAGATGTCACAGAGCTTGAACTGCCTTCCATAGGGATATCCACTGCAAAATCAGGGGAGCTGGTTGCCCTGGCTGATCAGTGGGCATGGACAGGTTCCTCTGGAGGAGAATGAGAGCAGGAGCTGACCTCCAGTGCTCCTAAAGGAGCCCCTCTCTCCCTGGGAAGCTCTGAACACCAATACCAAACACCAGGCACTGTGAACACCCTGCAATCATATGCCTCCCACCAAGAGCTCTCCAAAATCAGGACGGCTTCTATGGGCTGGGCAGTAATATTCCATTTTTAAAGCAGGTCCTGGCTGCTTTTTTCCCAGTCCCTTCCCTGCGAAGCTGTGCTTGTTAGTGAAAGTGAAGAGACTTTTGATTTCTAAAGCCAATGTTAGAATGAGCATTTCCCCGTGAGAGCACCTGGTTCTCATGTTTAATGAGTAAACACAAGGAAACACAGGCTTGAAGAATGATTGTTCCCAACATCATTACTTCTGAACCCGACATTAAAGCGAAGTAAAAGACAACAGCACAGCAGTTCTTTGTTTTTCCACCACTCTCCCTAAAAAATATCTTTAATGAGACACATTTGAAGTCTAACATGGGGCCGTTCTCCTAGATTATAATTGATAAATCTTCCAAATTGGTGCGGGGGGAAAGCATTGTGTAATAATTACTTGTTCCTTTTGAGGAAATAAATAAAATATGAAAAATGTAATTACTAACCGGCAAAATGCAGCGAGCGGCTTTCCCGCGGCTCCGCCGACCAGAGAGCGCGGAGCCGGGATTTCAAAAGTCTCTCTGCGAGTGCAGCATGACACACAAGGATGTTGCTGCTGCTCGTGTTTGTTTTCCAAGTGCCAGCTCCTCCAGTCGGAGCCACTGGCTCGTTTGAAGTCCTGGCATTGACTCCTGTGCCACAATTAATTTCGCTTTGAAAGGGAACAAATTGCCGCTCTTGTCGGGCGGGCGGCGCGGGAGCGCGTGGGGAGGCTGTGCCAGCTGCCAGGGAGGGGACAGGGACGGTGTGCCAGGGTCCCTGGGCATGTGGGGGTGTCAGGGCCCTGTTCCCCTGGCACGGTGGGAGATGTGATTCCCACTGTGCTCGACACACACACGGTTTTCCCACCACGCCAGCTCCTCCTTACTCCACTCCCTGCACTCCCATAGCCCATTATTTCAATTTTTCATATAAAACCATTATAATTTCACCTAAAACCATCTCCAGCATGTCTCAGCTGGGGCAGTCCCCCATCCTGCTGTGTTTTGGGGGCTTAATCCCTGATCCTGCCCTGGGAGAGATGTGCTCACCCACCCAAAGCCCATAACAACAGCTGCCAGAAAATGTTGCTATAGGACACGTGAAAGCACGACACAAGCTGCTGTTATTGCAAGGTGAAAAAGTGAACATTTATTTTCTGACTCCAGCATTTATACTTTTCCAAAGGTGACAATAGATTGGAGTGTGAAGGTGCCACCTCTCCAATGACATTGGACAAGCTACTAGTACATCGTTTCTCTGCCTCTATGAAAGAATGCAAAACAATAAGTTGTTTACAGAAAGTTATGTGAGAAAGTTCTCTAACAGAATGTAAACTCAGAAGGCTTTAGAAAATCTTAAAAATCAGGGCGACAAGAAAATGGTTTTCAGGTCCTGGTTTCTGTGCCTCTCCATGAGGCTGCAGAGACCTGCTGGCTTTGGCAAGGTCACCACCTCCCTCTCCTTTCCCTGGAGCATAATTCTTACTCCAGCTGCTTAGAGAGAGGCAAAACTTATTGCAAAGGTGCCTAAAGACACTTAGACCTGAGAAATTCACTGTTTTTCATGAGACACAAAGATTTTCCCTGAACTTTCAGCAAAGTGGTTTCACTGCCTTGTCTCTGGCTCAAGTGCATCCAGTATCTTCTGGGAATGACCCTCTTCTTCCCTCTGCAGCCTGGAAAGTTCATGCTCTGCCGCAGTCATTAATCACCCAGAAATTCTCAGCCAACCCACAGATAAAAGTTTTGTTCAGCCCTAAATTAGTTCAAGTTCCATACTTCTGATTCTCAGATAAAGCTGTCAAATATATATTCAAATATCTATATTCATGCCTTCTAGACCTTTTTCTTTTCTTGCTTTTTTTAACCATTGCTTTGAACAACAACATGAAAATTTAATGGATTTAGAAGATTTCAAGCCAATTCTCCCTTCCTAATTTTGTAAAATGTTATCATAAATGTTTTATGATGTTTAAAAAAAAAATAAATCGCTCCTTAAAGTAACAATTTGAATTTTTCATGCACAATGAAGACCTTTATCTTATTCACAGTTGTCATTTTCTGTTTAGCATCACAACGCAATACTAATAAAAAAATTCATTTGGATTGCCTTAAGCAGTTTTGCTGGTTTTAATGTATGGTACAGCCTTGTTCATGTTATTCCTTTCCATAGAGCATCCTTAGATCTTTGTTCTCCAAGAACATAATTTATTGGTTTTTAGGGAGGGCAGGTTACCTACAGAGCATGCTTCCCCTACAAAATAAAAAAAAAAAGGTGACTTTTTGATTCAAATACTGAGTGGTAAAATTCTAGCAAAGACAACCATCAGCACATTACTGTTGTTTTCTGAACTATAATCATTCATTTTGGTCCTGAGCCTGCAAATACCAGCCTGATTAATACCCAAGAGCAATTTTTGACAAAGTGGTATAAAGTATTTCACTACAAACCCAAAGTATTTCACTATAAACGCAAAATATTTCAGTGTAAACTCACTGGTGGCCTGACATGCTGTCAGCATAGCAAACCTTTCTTGATTGATGTCCCTCCTCATCCATTGGTCAAGAGTGTTTGTCCTTGAATAAAGGTAGAAAGGCCCTGAAAACTCCTAATTTAAACCTGAACTGCAGGTGAATTAATCCAGGAGTGACCTGGGCACGGGGCAGGGTGAGCAGCACACCTGGGATCAGCCTCAGCATCCCAAATCCCCCTGAGGGGCTCAAGAGAAGGAACAGATCTGTTGGGGCTCCCCACTGAATAGATTTGCAGCTTTCCAAGCTCTGGGCTCAAAAGTGCAGCTCTTTCAAGTTCCCAGGCTGCAGATTTTTCTCTCCATCTTTTGCTTTTGAGAATTCTAGGAGCATCTTCCATTAAACACGAAGATGTTTAGCCTTTTAACCCTCTAAATGCGATACCACAGGGTCGAGTGATCTATTGTCAGTTAAATTCACCCTCTACACTCTCTACTCCAGCCTCTCTCTTGTATTTTCCTCCCTGCTGTGTGCTCTTATCCCTGCATTGAAAATATGCTTTTAAACTAACACACACTATTAGTTATTTTTAGGTATCAAAGACATTTTTCTCAAGATCTTTCTTCATTAATTCACTAATTCACTTTTTTTTTTTGTCTTGATCCTGTTTGCCCCATGTTCTTTATTATCTCTTAACCCCGATGCTCAAAAGGCATCAGCACAGATTAACAGGGAGCCTGAGAGCTTCTGGAGAGCAGCATTTCATGTTCTCCTGCATCCTTTTAATCAGGTTTAAACTCTTGTGGCCTTCTGTTTAAGTTCAGTTTGAAAACAGCTAGCAAGGCTCAAATGAAAGACCAAATAAAACACATCAGCATCCCTTTTTCTTCTATTTTGACACACTTTCCAAATACACAGCAATGTAATAGGAACCAGGAAAAAAAAATAATGAGAAAGTTTTGCCCTTTCTATTAGATCTGCAAATAATTTTGCTTGAGCTGGTCAATAAGAGGGAGGTATGCTATGGCAGAGAAAATCCTCCTGTCTCTCCTCCTGAATGGTAAAATAAAAATTGAGGGCAAGAGGTAAGTGCTGCAGAAGATGTGCTGTAGACCTCTGGAACAGACATCTCTGGGAATCCACAGTAATAGATCCCAAACCTCAAACTCAAATGCTTCTCTGCTCAAATGCTTCCCTACACTGGGGTTTTCAGTATTCAATCCCAGCAGTGCCTCTGAATCTGCAGCCTGAGTCCATCTCAAATGGCAACCTAGTCCTAAATAATGCATTATTGCAAAAACTGTAACTCTATCCCCCACAGGCTGCCTGCCCCAGTAATAGCTCCTTATTCCCAATTGCTTTTCCCATACCCAAATGAGGAAAGGCTGAGCTGGCAGTTAAAGCAGGGGATTGTGAGCTGGGGGTCTGGGGTCTAATCCCTGCTCAGCTCCTTATATATTTTGGGAAAACACTTTACTTTTCTGACCTGAAAAATAAGGTGGCACTTCTTTATGCTGGGACTTAGTTCACCAAACTTTGCAAATGGATTTGAGATCCATAACTGAATAATATACTCAAAAAGATCAGAGTATAATTAGGAAATAGCTAATAACTTCTTCTTATTTTCTATTGCCAGGCCTGGCATAAGAAAAAGAATTTATCCTAAAACCTCAGGGATCTCAGAAGACTCATGAGAAGCCTGAACTGGCACAAGTCTTTTCCCCATGGCTGTCCCAGCAAATGATTTGGACGGGTGCAGTTACCTCCTTTGAGAGTTCCAGGATGTTTCCCAAGGCAGGGAGGATGAAGAGGCTGAAAGGGAGGAGAAGTCACTTTGCCTTTAGGAAAGGAACCAGCGATGGAAGAGCTGTGCAGCCTTGGGCAGAGAGGAAATTTCAAAGGGACTTCTGCCTTTATTGCCTGTTCTGAGCAAGGCCTTGGCAGGGATGGTAGCAGATCTGAGCAGAGGCACCGAAGCAGGAGGAGGCAGCCTGGGGTCTGTGAGCTGGCACTCAGTGCGCCGAGCCAAGGACATGCCCGGGTTGCAGGGAAAATGTGTCCTCAGAAAGCACCAGCAGCTCATTGGAGCAATGGAAACCAGGAGTGGCTTCATCCTCAGTCCCAGGGCTGAGCACTTTGGGAAGGGCTGGCTCCAGTGGGCTGAGAGAGGCAAAGACCTGCTGGAGCCCCGCTGTCCTCTCCGAGCCACCGCTCCGGCTGCCCGCCTTACATCCTCTGCTGGTATCCAAAAAAAGAGAAGAAAAAAGTCTCAGATTATGCTAAGCAGCAGATCCTTGTCACCCCACCTCTGCCGATCACCAGATAAAAGGAATCATTATTTTAGGACCCCTGCAGATGTCTGTGTGTCTTTTGTAATGAACCCATGAGCAGCCGGGATCGCCGCGGCACCGTTAATTGGAGCGCCCACGGTGCCGGCTGCTGGAAGGCTCCTGTTTGTGTCACATGAGTGATTCCTCCTCCTCCAGCAGCTCTGGTCTGCAGGCAGGCACACATGTCTGCACTCATTTGGATCCAGGTGGCTCCAGAAAGCCAGACCAGGCTCCTTTGGGAGAGCAATGTCTACCAGAACCCTGCCCCGCGTCTCCTCCGGGGGCTGTGGGAGACAAGGGCTCCTGTTGGCTTTATGGAAACCAGTGCAACTGGCCACCCAAGCACTCAGCTCCTGCCTGCCTGCCACCTGCAGCAATAAGCTCCATCAGGTAATTAATTCCAGCCTTTGCTACCTGCACTACTAGATCTGCTACAAAGAAGACGGTTTTGTTATTTTTTTAAAGAGCTTTCATGTGGTTACTGGGGCTTGTGGGGGGAAAAAAAAAAATCCTCATTCCCCTCCAACAGCAGTCTGTACAAGTTTCTTTGTATTTTCCTCCTCCCATACCCCCTTCCATGACTTTGGGGCTTTCAAGTCATGTAATGTTTCGACGTGGCACTGGGAGAACAGTGAAAGAACAGAATCATCACAAGGATGTTTGAAAACTCTACAAAACTCTTCAGCAGCAGGGCAAGGTTAGTTAGAAGCTTTGTTTAGTTCAGTTTCATCGTGGAATTTATTTACCAGGGAAAATTCAGCTTCAAGATGCCACATCTGGTTTTCCAGTGAGGGTGTTTCAGCAATTTTTTCTTTTTGAAGAAGCAAGGAAAAGGAAAAAAACCCAAACCTATGGTTATCCAGAGGGAGCTTTACACAGCAGCTAGCCCAAGTTACATATCCAGCCAATGGCTGAGTATTAAATCAGAAAAATAACATGTTTCTTCACCCCACTTCCATCACTGCTTTGCCCCTTCTTTCTTCCACATCAATGCCTGGGCCATCCAGTGCTCTGCTTGGAAAACAGCAAGGTAAGAATTCAGAGATTTCCTTTCTGTTTGGGACATGTGGTTTACTATTTCCTATAAGCCTTTGTAGGACCCTCAGAGATGTCTATTGAACAGGTAACTGATAGCTCAGGGTCTTGGGTGACCATCAAAGAGCTAAGCTGGACTCAAGACAACCTACACAGAAGATCAGGTCTGGACCAGCATTCTGGGACTTTAAACTTCAGCTTAAAGTGGCCATCCCTACAGAAACTCAAAAGTTGTTGTGATGATTAATTATGCTCTGTGAAAAATTTCTCATCTTATTTCTGCCTTGACCTTTGGTAGCTCCATCTTACTGGACCTTGCTATTCTCTCTCCCAACCAGAAGTGATTTCTGTGAATAAAGGGACCTTCTGCCGTCTTTGCTACTTCAAAACGAGAGCAAGGCGTTTTCTCAGCAGTGTAATCAAGGGGAACCAGATGTGACGAGCTGCCATCCTGCAGCAGAGCACAGCTGGATCCAAACACACGCCTGCAGATGTGGCACAGCTCCCACGGCATCAGGATGGGCACAAAAACTCCCAACAAGGAGCTGCCTTTAGCCACTGCACTTGGTTTTACTGTGGCTGAATTTCATGCAGAATTGTCAGGTGATTTATTGCCCCTCCAGCTTTCAAGAAAGGATCAGCATTTTCAAGAGCAGCCCAGAAGTGCAGCCAGTGGAGCTCTTCAGACCTTGGGAGGGAGGAGTGAGGAAATCAATGCTACAACTCCAAAGTGATCAGACAGCCACAAATTACAGCTCAAGAAGGGATGTCTGGACCTAAGCACACAAGGGATTTTGTTCAGGGTTCCTTTCCTGTTGTTATTTTTGAGTTTTTATGAGCTAACATGAAGCTGTCTCCTCTCTGAAATCAGGTTTAGCAGTTGAGGGATGTGATTCAAGTGGAAGTCAAGGCTGACAGTGCCTTTTCGTAGTCCTAGGAATAGAAGGAAATATCTGATGTCTGTGCAGGGGAGAGGAGAGCTATTCCAGCTCTGCACATCCCAAGGTAACTGGACTCAGGCCTCGCTGCCTTCTCCTCCCCACCAAGGCACTGCAAGGTGGGATGGTGCAGTTGAGACCTCAGTGGGAAGAAGCACATGACTCAAAAGCAGTGGGAAAGGCTCTCTTTTCAATTCCTCTGAATAAAGTATTTATTTTTAGATAGAAGTTTGCTGATTCCTGAGGTTCACATGATGATCTGATGTATCAGCCACATCTGACCTTACTCTGAGAGAATGTTCCGGCACACATTCTTCTGAAGGGTTGAGATGAATACATGAGACATGAGATTTCCCAAAGTTCTGCCTTATCAAAGCCAAAACCCTTCTGGAAATCCTGTAAAACAACTCCTGATTAGTTAGGCACATAAATACCTTTAAAATCATGGGCCTGCAGCTGGGATCCATCCTGCCACATGCAAGCCAAGTGTCCAGTCTATCCAGCCACACAGGCAGCTCCTATCATCAGTGAGGAGTGGACATCACCACAGGGCATCTTCTCAAGCTGCCCTGAATGTCAGTCTAAGGGCTCAGACCTCTCCCCTTGGGGCACTACTTCTGTCTGTTCATCGTAGAGGGAGCCAAGATGTCTAATTTCATCTGCTTAAAAGTTGTGTCTAAGTTGAGAGAGACAGATCCTACCCTTCCCAGCCACACTGAGGAGTCAGTCATGCTGAAAACTTTCTGCAAGGCCTTTTCTGAATCTGCCCACAGGACAGGGTGGCAGCACACAAGGGGCTTTCGGCTGGTGTCTGGAAGGAATGCTCAGAGTTTACTAGCAGGAAAGCACTCCAGTAATGAAGTTTGAAGTTGAAAGCCTTGAGTGTTACCCAAAAGCAAATTTCAGATCAAATATTTCGAGTATTTTGTTAGTCAATCAGCCAAGTTAGTCAGGAGGAAAGAGAAGCTATACCATACGAAAGAGGTATTTTGCCAGCAGTGATGGAATGTTGAAGTTTATCTTTTTCAGAATAACCAGAGAGAAGAAACGAGGTATAAAGACATGGAGAAGTAATTTAAAATAATGAATAGAGATTATATTCTCTTTAAGCAATGTAGCCTCTGAAAAACTCCCTACTTCATGGAAGAAGTTCATCATCTTTTCTTCAGAGATCAGCATGGAAAACATCAGCTGCAGCCTGAGAGCAGCCAGTTTGACTGGGAAGTGAAAGCAGTGGGGAATTGTGGCTCACTCTGAAGCAATGGAGCAGCAGAGGATCACCTCAAGGAACATGCCAGGGAGTTAGCAGCACTCCCTGGAAAAGGCCACTCCAACAGCACAGCCTCATCCATCGAGGACAGCTGTACAGCCAGCAGGGACCAGGCTGGTAATTACAGCACAGAGATGTGGCAGCAGGTATTGCAGACCCAGTGGCACTGGGAGGCACAGCCTGAGGGCTGGGATCTGCATTTCCATCCTGGAGGGAGCAGGGGCTGGTGCTGCCCTGGCCCTGGCCTGGCTTGATGGTCACTGAGCAGAGTGGGCACAATTGCCTCAAGTTTAGCTTTTCTATTTTTCCCACTCTGTGCTGCTTCAGTGTGTGGGTCTGGGCTCCACATGAGGGGATGCTGAGCTCTCTGCACAGAGCAGGGAGACAAAACAATTCCTGCTCCAGCTGGGCACCAAGGACAAATGATCCAAACCTCAGCCCAGGAGCACAAACAGCGTGGGCTGGAGAGAGAAAAACAAGCAGGGTGGGACTGCCTGGGCTGGAGCTGGAATGGGACAATGAACTCCAAGGTGCCAATGGAGCAGAACTGATCCCAGGGAGAGCCCCGGGAGCGCTCGTGCATTTTGGGACCATTTTGGGTCATTTGGGTGCAGCCCTGGCTGGGCTCTGGTGCTGCCCAAGGTGGATCCATGGAGGAGATCCTCTGAATAAATCCCTGCTTTATTGTTTTAGCTCCATCTAGTCTCTGTCCTAGGTCAGCCTTCACAAAGCATCAGCACAGCCCTGCTCCCTGCAAGGGATCAGGGACCTGAGCACCAAACACACCAAAGGCACCAAACACACCAAAGGCACCAAACACACCAAAAACACCAAAAACACCAAACACACCAAAGGCACTCCTGTGCCCTGCTGGGCCACATGGACACAGCTCCTGGACACCTGGATCCCCTGTGGGATGGGGACTGGGGGACCTCTCCCTCACCCTGCAGCACTGAGCACACACCAGGCCAGGAATAAGGAATGGGAAGGCTCTGCTGCTGGCCATGCCTGTCTGCATCCAACACACTGAGCAGCGGCTTTAGATCCAGCCCAGGCTCCAGGCTGGGATCTCCCTCCAAGTGCAGGGACCTCAGAGTCTGGGAAAGCCAATGCCTGTGATAGAACTGAGATCTTGAACTGGAATATCCTCATTAATTACAACTTTGCAGGGACGTTGCCAATGGGAAAGAATTTCACAGATGCAAGAGCTGTATCTTACTCCATCCCTTCCTTTCATGCTTCAAAAGATAGGCAAAATGATCTGGTAGCATATGAAGCTTCTAATTATTCCCAAAGCCCTTGGCGCTTCCTGCATTAAGGGCCAGAGTTAAATTCTCCCTGGAAAGGTAACCGAGCATGGATCCTAGCATGAAAACAGCCAAGAATGCAGGATGTTTGGAGTCTGTGAGAATGGCCTGAGACCCTCTATGTCAATATTTAGAAGTCCATCCAAAATCCCGAGTTCTAAACTTAGCTCCAAACATAGCATATCCAGATCTGGATCTGTTTTGTCTCTGGCAAAATACACGTCCTGCAAATTTTATTATTTATTCATCTCATTTATTTTCCTTGGTCATAGGATGGGAATTGTTTTTCAGACAGGATTCTGGGTAGAGGCAATTAGGCTTTTATCATTACAGGAAAAGGGTGTTCTGAGAGATTTGGAGAGAGTGAGATTTGGAGAGAGGCTATGAAGGCTTCCCAAGGCAGCTGTGGCATTTCACACTGGCTGAGCAGCAGCTCCTCAGTGTGAGGACACAAAGCTCTGTACCTGCCCAGTGCAGTGAATGTAGGATTTATGAGGTGAGACGGGATTTTGGAGCATGGCAGTTCTGGGATCAGGTCCTTCCTCCTGCACAGCACAGCTGCAGAGTGGTCGATGCTGGACAGACCACACAGAATGCAGTCTACTTCTCTAACATGTGATTCTCACGGGAATTGACACCTTAACTCTGGTTTTCAGGAGGTCCTATGGTTCTATCCCATGGATTTGATCACTGCAGGGATCTGCCCAATGGACTGATGTCTGCCAGGATGTTTGGGAAGCACAAGCCTTGCCAAATACCAGCTCAAGGCATCACTTCTCTTCCCAGTTACCCTTTGATTTTTTTCAGCACCAGAATCAAGCAAACTTCAACCCCTGAGAGGAAAGAATGACCTCAAAGCTCCACTAAAGCTTCCCAAAGAGAGGCTGGCCTGCTCCAAGGGCTTGCTGGAGAAGGGGAAAGGACTAACACTGAATGTTGGTGGCTGCTTGCCCAGGTGCATCCAGAAGAGCCCACGGGTGGGCAGACGCTCGGCTCAGGGGTCTGGTGGAATTACAGGAGTGGCCACAGCAGTCAGAGCACAACCCAAAGCAGACAAAGAAAAGTAATCTGGGCTCTGGTAGCCGAGAAAACCAACAGAGACCCCAAGACCCAGCCCAAACACAGACACAGAGGAAATCCCACTGTCAGGGAGCAGGGAGCATGGAGCACGGCCAGCAGTGACAGCCACGGGCTGGACAGCCCAGCAGCTCCTGGGCTCCTCCAGCTTGTCTTTTCCCAGGCCTTTGGTGCAAGGAGGGCAACGGCTTGGTTTTGTTTTAGTTCTCATGATATCAGGAGTTAATTGCAACCAGCACATTCCCTCTCCCAGTGCCTCCAAGGGCTGGAGCTGGGGTGGGGAACGCGCTCGCCTCTCTTGGCTCCACGATCCCAATGTGCCTTTGAAACTATTTGCATTTTGAAATTTCTGTGCTCAGGCTGTTTGCTTGTGAGGAGCTCAGCTGACAGAGGGTCCAGGGTGGAGAGGGGAAGGAAGTCCTGGTGAGGTGACCAGGAAAAGCCAGAAAGCTGAGCCCAGTGTGCTTGAAACCAACCAAACCCAAGCTGGGGAGGACAGATAAAAGTGGCAACATACATTTGTGTCAGGAATAAGTTTGCATACAACACATAGAACCAGTGAGATCCATTCAACAGCTACACATTCAGCATGGAAAATGTGGTTCTTTGAAGAGCTGCTGGTTAAAGCAAGAGGCCCATCCCATCAGATTGCAAGGAGAGCTCTCCCAACCCTTCAGCTCAAGGAGGAATAGAAGGTTGAAGAAGGTTGATAGAAGGTTGTTGTACTAATATTTGTAATTCCTTTGAGAGTCTCAGATTACGAACACCATTAGAGGAGGGCAAAACATTTTATTAGCAAGAGCCAGTTGTCATCCCCCTCTCTTTTGGTCTCTTGCAGGTGGTGGCTGCTCCATGGATGGGCTGTTCCTGCAGCTCAGTATTTTGTTTCAGTCAGTACAACCCTGATTGAAATCTGGAGGCTGGAAATGCCATGTGCCTGCATACACAGGGATCCACCTCTCTGCTCAGCAGACGCAGCCTCGACCTTCCCCACATCTCCTCCCTGCTCCCTTCTCAGTGAGCTCTACCCACTTTAATATAGGCACAAGAAAGCTAAGAACCTTGAGCTGGAGCATGGGTTCAGTCCAACACTTAGATCCTGAGAATGGAAAACTCACAGTCCCTCAAGAGAAGAGAGGCTGGGTTGTGGTTTCTGGAGGGAGAAATTTAATACAAGCTTGTAGAGTAAATAAACTGCAACCTCATCCCTATGACTGGTGTGTGAGAACCTTCAGGCCAGGCAGGGGGAAAGAAATCCTGTCCCTGACGAGGCCGGAGTAAGGAGCAAAGGGAAACCAGAGGCAAGGCTGGGCTGGGCCCAAGCTGCTGGGCATGGAAGGGCACTGCCCTGCACAGGGACTCGCTGTGCTCTGCTGGCTGGTGCCACTGCTGACCTTGGAATGGGGAAAGGGATGGGCAATGAGATGGGGAAGGGAATGGGGAACAGGATGGGCAATGGGATGGGGAAGGGGATGGAGAACAGGATGGGCAATGGGATTGGCAATGGGATTGGCAATGGGATGGACAATGGGATGAGGAATGGGATTGGCAATGGGATGGGCAATGGGATGGACAATGGGATGGACAATGGGATGAGGAATGGGATGAGGAATGGGATGGGTAATGGGATGGGTAATGGGACAGGGAATGGGATGGAGCAATGGAATATGCAATGTAATAGGCAATGGGATGGGGCAATGGGACAGGGAATGGGATGGGCAATGGAATGGGGAATGGGATGGGCAATGTAATAGGCAATGGGATGGGGCAGTGGGATGGAGCAATGGGATGGGGAGTGGAATAGACAATGGGATGAGCAATAGGATGGGCAATGGGATGGGGATGAGTCTTTCCATGCTGTCTCCTGCCAGTGGGACCTGACCTTGGTCATCACTGTGGGTGGGGCAGGAGGCAGCTCTGAGGAGCAGGGACAGGAAATTTCCTAAACCCTCTTTTAACCACGAGGACACTCAAGTGTCACAGAGTGGGAATCAGCTTGCAGAGCATCATTGTTGACTTTAAAAATACCCACCACAAACTTCCCCAGCTATAAAGGACTGAGCTGAAGCCATCCCAGAAGACCAGAGTTTTAAGTTGGTGGCCAGCTCTGTCTACTGCTGGTCCTGGGTTTTAATTTCCTGAAGTATCTCATTTCTCTCCCCCACCAAAGGGAACTGAAAAAAAAAATCCTCTTTCTCCCTTTCTTTCTCCCCTCTTCACAGTTGCTCTTTGAGTAAGGCCATACCTAACAATTATTCAGGAAAACATTATGTTGACATTACTGTTTAGAAAATAAAAAAGGGTTTTAAAGCTAGAGAGTAACATCGTGACCATATAGCACTAGTGAATGATTAAAAATTTAGATGACTGCCTTTGAAACAATAAAAAGCTTTCGAAGCTTCTTAATGAGCAGCTATCAGAAATAAAGCATTTAAAACTTCAGAAAGTGCCTCTGTGGAAATTTCATTGTCTTTGATGCTGTAAAATAACTGCAGGGTGGATTCATTTCAAGTTCTTTTTAGCATACTGGTCGTTTAGAAATATTGGGAGATATCTTTCTTAGCAATATGTGGGGAAAACAATGTCTTGGTCGCTTTCATTTATCTGCAATTTGACAGGAGTGCAGTTTATTAACTTGAAAAGAGACAGATACATTATCTGAAACACAGAGAGTATAGTGGGTATTGCCTCCTTTTTATACCAGTGGGAGTCCATGACACTTTGAACTTGCTCACCATTAAACGCCTTCCTGAGTTGTTGAAGAGGCCTTTAAAAAGGGAGCCTGTGCATTTATGATGTAAATTCGTTATTTTGACAGTCTTTGAAATCTGTCATATTCACGTCCAATTTAATGCACCGCAAAAATTCTTTTATTTTAAAATACTTTTCTTTTAAGATTTCAAAGCCATTTTCATGTAGAAAACTATTGTTATACCTAATATATCCTGAAAGTGTTTTATCAAAGGAACTTATATGATTCTGTTTTAAGTCATGTCAGGTTTTAAAACATGTCATTTCTTCAAATAAGCTTTGACCACACCATCTTTTTTTTTTTTTTCATTAGTTAAAGTGCACTTGATTTCCATGGATACAATTAGTCAGAATATCTGCTATAGGATCATCATTGGATCAAACAGGGTCCTTTCAGGCTGTATTCCACAGAGCAATTGCCCACATATCTGAGATCAATACAGCCCAGCACACGGGTAGGGAGATGCAGGGAGCTGAGGGCTGGTTGGGAAAGTGGAGGATTGTACTGAAGCACAGCACATTTAACGAGAACCTGGGCCGGTGGGAAAATTAAACAGCTCCTTTTAAAATGATGAGCTCTGAGTATTTACTCTGAATGTGGAGTGGGGCGAGGAGGAGCAGGACAGGAGGGGGCCAGGAGGCATCTGATGAAATCCAAGTTCAGTTTATTTCTGGTCAAACCCAAGCCTCACACATTTCAACTCAATCTTCAATCCAAACAAACCTCCTTAGGCTTGCTAATCCTCATTACACAGTGGATTTTAGCTGTACCTGCACTTCTTTATCAGTTTGCAAGATATTTTCAGCCGGTACAGAGGTCTTCATGCAGCTCTGCTTCAAAGCCATGTACAGAGGAGGTTCTGTGCACAGTTTCAGAGAGTATTTTCATTTACAGATGCCTTATCACTTTGGGAGAGGGGGTTGGTGGGCAGGGGGAACACATTCCTCCAAAGCAGCCCAGAATCATCCTAATCTAGGGATACGATCAAATAAGAGTTTCAAAGATCTCCTACTACAAAGGAAGGCATTAAGCTCACTCCTTGCCTGGCCAGACTCCAGGGCTGTTTTGGAATACATGGAAATATCTCTGTAGCATGAAGGAACCTTCCACTGATGGTTTAAGCACCATTTCACATGTCCCCAGTGGCTGGGTTTAAAATGCAGTGCACCATGAGAGAGATAAACCAGGAGAATCATTACTTCAGTGGCATTTAACCCTATAATTGGGTGGTTTTTTTGGGCCCTGATTTTATAAGGTCATCCTGTTATTTCCTTTGCTGGCTGGCTTGTGATGGTGCTTTCACATGTTATTACTCTCCTCCATCACAAGGAATGATATTTCAGGACTGAAAGGGCGAAAGATTTGTAAGGACTGTCCTTTCCCACACTGTGATTGTCTGAAAGCTTCAAACAGCCAAAGGCTGAGTGGAAATGTGCTTTAGATGGTGTCTCTGGGGCAGAAATCCCACCTGGTCTAGGGGTAGAAAAGAACTGTAAGGATCTGATTATTTCATGGTTAGATCGCCTCGTTCCCCTGCAAAGGGAGGATATACTTTCCTGATAGAGCTTGTATCAGATATTAAACCAATACTACACTTGATCTCAGCAAAAAGGCCATTAAATCTCACAACTTGAAAAAGGCATCTTGCTCCTTGAAGCAGGGAATCCTGCAGTGCCTGCTGCCTGCTAACCCGATGGCCTGGCTGCGCTCGCTCGCAGAATTCATTTCTGCTATCGTTTCCCCCCTCTCGGATTTCACTGGCACGAGCAAAACCTTGGGCTGCATGAGAAAATACTTTGAAATGGTGCCTAATTGACTTGGGCCTGGTTCAGGATATAGTACACCACACAAACCACCATAACATCAATCAGAGGCGCAGAGGATGTCCCCATGTTTGGCTTAAACTACAGGGTATTTCCTTTGCCGAAAGCATTTTAATCACACTTAAGTATAGGTTTGCCGTGGCAAAAAAGACAGACCTATTCCAGTCGTAGATTTTTCCCACAGAAGGAAACTTCTGTCAGGCATCCCAGGAAACGGCCCCGGGGTCGTTGCACCAACTGCACTGACTTCACCAGCCTTATCGTGCCTCTCCTCTTCTTTACTCCCACAAAAAGTCCTGTTTCTGTGGTCTGCAGGAGGAATATTTCCATCCAAGTCTGATGGCATTAAGCTTAGCCTCTGGGATCTTCTCTCCCTGATTTTCCTCCTGGGTTTTATGCCCTTTCCCCTCACTCCCCCTCTCCAATTAGTGCTCTGATAGAGCCTCTCTGGTGGAGGAGAAACAGGAGCCATTTGTTAAGGATATAAAAAATGTTATTTCAAGGAGGCTACTGAAAACAGGCAAAACTTGTGGTTCTCTTGGGCATGACTGTCCTGCTCAACAGAGCTGGTCTGCACCCAAAATGATGGCATTTTCATGCCTCAACACTGTCACACATTAACTAATCACTTCCTTAATGACTATCACTGCCAGACATGACTGTTGAGTTTAAATATCTCAATTTTCAGTCATGCAAATGTCCACACTGAACATTTTCACTAAGCCTGGAATAACGTCTGTGAAAACCAAATCTAAGGAATCACAAACTGCGTTTGGAAATCCAAGCTGATGGGCTAGAAACAAACCAAGGGCTTGATCCCCATTAGAGCAACAGCTCAGGGACAGCACCACCTCTTTTTGGGCTGGTTCCAGAAGAAGTGAGGCTGTGGACTCTGCTACCAGCGTGCATTGCCAGAGCTGGAATTAGCAAGAAATTAAAGTCATGCCTGGGCATGCTGGGAACAATCATTAATAGCCATTTCAGTCATCATCTCCATTGCTCAGTGCACACAACAACCTCATTCTTTATCTTTCACTTCTATAAAACAGGGGTGATTGGCTTACAAATATCAGCAAGAGACAGAGGAGATAAAAAGGGGGGAACAAGCACATATTAAACCACTCTGATAAATCAGACATACAGCAGGGGAAAAGGATGAGATAGTGCATGACAATAAAACACGATTTTCTAAGAAAGCCCTCTGAAACCCAGCCATGACAAGTTGTAACTCATTGTCTTGCACTGGCGTGCAGGGAGCAGAGCTAACACATAAATGAAAATTAACATCCCAGCTGACACCAGCCTCAATTTCTGACCCGCTGAGATGCCACCTCTGGGAGTAGTCATGAAATCAGTATTTTATTGGAAAAGGGGTTGAGGGGCAATTCCAGTTGGACAAAGCTGGCAAGTGAATGACACACACATTGTCAAAGGAGGGGAAGGACATTCCCCTGGCAGCTTCAGCCATCCTTCCTGCTCTGTTGGCACAAGGTTTGTGCTCACATGGATGGACTCCATGGCATCCAGGACAACAGGAGCTGATCCCCACATGTCCAGCTGGGATTGAGGAGCTAAATCCACTGCCCTCAGTACTACACAAGACTGCAAGTGCAGAGCCCTACAGAGTTTTGACAAGAAGCCCCACTCAACAGGCAGGCCTGAATCCTGCCCTCCATTTCCAAATGGCCTTCAGGCACAGCCAGTGCCCTGCCCTGAAGGGAAAACCAGCTGCTTCCAGGGAAAAGCACAAGGCACAAATGTTCTCCTGTGGCCCTCTGTCCCAGACTCGCAGCCCCGTGTCCCCATCCAGAGCCCTGGACCTCACACCATTCCTCCTGGGAATGGAAGGAACAACCACTCACCCTCATCTGGGAGAGAACAGTTCAGCTTAATGCAAATATTTCCCAATTATGTGAAAGGGCTCAGTGCCTTGGACACACAGCTGCAATTCCTGAAAGACTCCAAGCAAGGCAAGATCAAGGAATCCTGGTCTGTTGGGCAACATCAGCCAGAGAACAAACCCAAGGAGTCACTGAGGAACACCACGGCACTGGGAGACACGCCAGGACATCCTGGTGGAGCAGCTTAACTGTGCCTAAGGGTAATGGTGGCACACAGGAAGCTAAGGAACGGCCTTGCACACACTTCCCACAGCTTTGTGCTCCTCTGTTTCCTGATCCCCACCTTCACCTGCACAAGGATGCACGTGCCCGAGCCAGCTGAGATGGTTTTGGTTCAGCCAGGCTCCCCCAACATCCCTTTCTGCTAAAATTCAGTTGATATTTTTGCTATTTATTTGTCATCTGGCATTTTTTTATGCCCCCTGAAACAGTCTGCAAATGCAAATCCTGCTGTTAGGATTGTCGAGAGAAATCAAAATAAAAAAGAAAAAAATACAATAATAAAAAAAATCAGAAGGAAAACATAAAAAGTTAGAGGCAACTAAATATCTCCCAGACGGAAAGGGAAAGAGTAAAACTGCAACAGTGGGTTGCAAAAGCAAAATCCATTGAACTTCACAATCCTAGCAACACATCCCTTTGTTTACGAACCATCTGAAGCAAGTTCTACCCTGCAAACTCCATGGGGAACCTTGATTTCTCTAGCCAAATTAACTAATTTTCCTAACACACACTAAAATCTGCCCATTTGATCTGTCGCTCAAAGCCTGTCCTCCAAGTACATAAAAACACCCCGGAGGTTTGATTCCACAGCAGCCCATAAGGACAGGGACAGCATCCCCAGCAAACGGGGCTGCACAAGGTGTGTTCCCCACCTCTCTTCCAGGAGGGGCACCAAGAGCTCAACTGTGCAGGAAAAAGAATTTTAAAATTACATAAATAAACCCATTTTTATCTATGAAACAGATTATATCTTTATAACATATATAAAATAATTGTCATTTACAGTCTCGAGTAGACTGAGGGGAAAGTAGACTTCCTTCACCTTGGAACCCCCATGGCACCCAAATGCTGCTTCTTCCTCTGCCCTCAGGTACTGAATAACTTCAGCTACAGCTGGAAAAGCCCACACAGGTGCCCATGAGCACAGGCTATGCCAGGGATTTCCATGGAGCAAAATCTGGCTATAATAGAATGGAATCACAGATTTATTTTTGCTGGAAAAGACCTTTAAGGTCATCGAGTCCCAGTGTGAACCCCACACTGCCAAGTAATAGGATGAATTTTAGAGGCACAGGAACCCCACAGGTCTCACAGGATAAGGTCAACTCAAAGATTTTTTTTTTCCCCATTTTTCCCACCCAATGTCTATTTAGTAACCTTTGAGAATTTCACTTCTTTGATTCCAGCTCAGTGGTTGTGCACCCCTGGGGCAAGCTGCCTGAAATAGCCCATGGAACCCACACTGGGGCAAGGGCTGCTCTGGGAAGGAGAAACCTCCATCCTCTGCCTCAAGGGGGAAATCCCTGTGCTATTCCTGCTCCACAGACTCGGAGCAGTCTTCATCCAGCTCCTTCCTGGAGCTCCAGGGGGGTCCTGTATCCCCTCATGAGTGAGAGATCCACAATTTCAATCTGATGCCCTGCAATCTCCATCCCATTGCTTTACAAAAAAATTAAGGGAAAAAAAACTGGAGAAAGAAGAATTGATGCTTGGAGTGGCCCAGTGCAGTAGAATGACTTAGTGACATGAAAATTATGGTCCAATTTGTGTTTTATGGGATGTGAAATCCAACAGGTTCAGAGCTGCTTTCCCATCTTCACATGAGACTCCCAACAGCTTTGAAGCTGCTGCTGAAGCTGTTTGCTTTCTCTAAGAAAGCTTTTGTCCACCAGGACCAGATGGAGATCTCAAACTTCATTTGCACTGAAGATAAAATGCCAGAGACAACGTGAAGCAATAACCTAAAAGGAAATGCTGATGATGGTTTAGGTTTTAAATATTCACAATATCACTGCTGTCACTTCATTGTCAAAGTCTGCAGGCCCAGACAGACAGACAGGGAGTACACAGAGCTGTAAGAAAACCTGGCACATTTTTTCTTTTCTAATTTCCAATTGGGTTTCTAATCTCCCAATGGTTCATGAATTATTTTTATACCAGTGTTCCCCCAGCTCCTAAGACATGACTAACTGCAGAAGAGACCTGACAAAAACTGCATTATATTTGAAATTCTTGTCAGGTAGGTAAATGTGACTGGGCAGTTGAGTCCCAGTGAGCCAGTGACTCAGGTCTGCAGTGTCCAGAGCTGGGTGTGATGTCCTGCAGCCCTTGCTCCAAGTGACACATTTACTGAGGCAGTCCTGCAGACAGGAGCTGCTCACAGCAGAGGCAAATGGGGGCACAGAGAAATTGGTTTAGAAACAGGAGCAGGTGTAGGTAGGATGGTGGGGATGGCTTCACACTGACACAGGGCAGGGCTTGAGATCAGGAAAAAATTTGTCCCTGTAAGGGTGGGCAGGCCCTGGCACAGGAGAGCAGCCCCTGGATCCCTGGCAGTGCCCAAGGCCAGGCTGGAAGGGCTGGGAGCAGCCTGGGATGGTGGAAGGTGTCCCTGCCATGGCAGCAGTGTTGGAATCAGATGATTTTAAGGTCCCTTCCACCCCAAACCACTCCATGATTCTGTGCAGTCTGGGGAATGCTCTGCTGCCTTTACCCATCTTTGGGTGCTCTTAAATTTTGGATTCAATTAAATTTTGGATTAAATCCACATAGATTTAAAGAGAAGTTCCCAGATACAGCTCTGCTTCTCATAGGGTGCAGCTCAGCACAGATCCCCTCTCCAGAGCCTGAGTGGGAGGCTCCCTAATACTTTTTACAGCTTCATGATGTTTTAATGATGATTATTTTATGGGCTTTTAGGTAAAGCTGCTGCCCACCTGTTTGAAAGCCCAGCTCACAGCCCTGCCTCTGACACACACCAGGTGCCTGGTGGCAGAACACTGAGCTGTCACCAGCCCAGGCAGTGTCCCCTGCTCCTGGCTGTGCCCTGCTGGCACCACAGCAGGGAAAACCCCCCAGGCACAGCTCCTGCTTTCTGCTTGTGGGGCCTCTGCTGCAGGAACACGCCAGCTGAGCTGGTGAACAAAGAGATCATGAAAAACAAGAGCAGGTGAACAGGCTCCTGCTTGCATGCCCAAAAGGAGCAGCCTGGGGTGGGCAGGTGCTGCCCTTCACAGCCACCCCAGCCTGGCTGAAAGGAGAAGTGGAGGCTGCAAATCCCTTCCAGTTCTGATGCCCATGGTCATGAATATAAATTCTCATTTATACTAAAGGCTTCTTAGCTTGGCAAAGTGATTTAAAAGGGTGGCAGTGGAAGGGGTAATCATGCTCATACTTCTGCTGATCAGAGCAGGTGAGCTCATAACAGGTTATTTCTCTGTGATCCTGCACAGGCTACCAGAGTTAAATGCTGGGAGCTGCCAGCTCCTGTTCTGTTAATTCTCTAGTGTTGGAGTTCTGGTTAATGAGCATTTGAGACTTTCTGTGCTGGCAGGCACTGACCCCCAGGAGAACACTGCACTGACCTGAGGCCCTGGAGAAGCTTCTAAAATGGAATGATGGAACTGGGATTGTGGGGGTGGAGTTTGGAGAGAAGTGTGTAAAACCACAGGGGGGAAAACTCAGAGTTTGGGGTTTTAGAATATAGTAATATATATAAAACAAGATGGAGGTTTTAGGGTGGAGGCTGCTCCTTCTTCATCTCCTTCTCCTGGGTTTGGGTGGTTTTGTGTGATAAAAATGTCCCCACTGTGGGACATTGGGTGGTTGGTTATTGGGTTAAAGGTAAAATAATTTAGGTGTCATTTCTTAACTGGACAGTTTATCCTTAAAAGGCCTTGTAGAGAGAGAGACAGGGCTCCATTTTTAATTTGTTAGAGTGAAGTGCTGCAGAGCTCAGGGTTTGTGAGACTGTAACATGGATAAGAACTAATAAACATCTGAGTCCAAAAAAGAAATACCCTCTAGCACATTTAATCCTGACTCTGGCATAAAGAAGCAAAGAATCCTCACTCTGGGAGCCAGGACACAATGCAGGTGGCTCCTTACAGGAGCAGCACCCTCCCAGAGCAGTGAGCAGAGCAATCCTCATTTTGCTCCTCTCCAAACAAGTGGAATGGATCATTTACTTCACTACTGGACAGTTATTCCAATTACTCTGTTTTATTCTATGTAAGCAAAATGGTTTTCCTCAGTTCTCGTGGTGCACCTGTGCTCTGTTATCCCCACCCTGTGTCACACCTGGCTCTGCTCTCTCTTCTCCCCCTGCCTTTCTCTCCAGGTGTCCCAGGGGCTCCTCTCCAGTGTCAGACAGTGCCCACAAAGGGAAATGTGCAGTTCTGGTGATCCAGGACACTCAGATCAGGAAGCTGCTCCTGTGCAGGTGGAAAAGGCAAGGGAGCAGTGCTGGTGAGCTGCAAACAGCTCACACAGGGATCACAGCCCCAAAGCCAAGAGCACTGACCCAGCACAGCCCCAAGGGCAGCTCCTGCTCCCTCTCTGCACCTACAGCTCCTCCCTGGGCTCTGAGGGTGCTGCACAGGCGGAGGGAGCAGCTGAGAGCAGGGACACATTTCCAAAGGCAGCATTTCCCTGAGCAGGGACAGCCCCTGGTGTGTGGCACTCGTGGCCAGGAGCCTGGGGAAGCCATGCCCTGCTCCAGCACAGCCAACACAACCTGGGCATCCTGGGGACTGATAAAAACTGGCATTGTCTGCCTCATCTTCTGCATGCTTGCCATACAAAAAAATACATTTTCTCTCACTCCCAGCAGAGCTCCAAGGAGCCCCTCACAGCAGCTCCTGTTCAATTCCAGTGTCACCTCCAAGCCTTATCCTTATTCCCTCTGGGCAATATTCAGGCACAGAGTGTCCCAGCTGGTTCCCCTGCAATGCAATTTTATCTAAAACCTGCAGGTTCTGGTGGTCCCACCAGTGCCCATCCTTGCCCTGGAGCAGGGACAAGCTGGAGTTCTGTCCCATCATTGTCCCCAACTTTCCTCAGGGGCTATGCACATCCTTCTCCCTCCCATGGGCATGGATTTGGGAATTTTGCAGCAGGAATGAAGGTACACAGAAAAAAAAAAAAAAAGGATTTCCCTTTGCAAGGAAAATCCTGCCTTTGCCAGGATCTGCTGAGATTCAGCCTGAGTTTTTCTTGGGGAAGGCAGGGAGGAAGCATTTGTTTCCCAGTTCCAGATTTTCTCCTGCACTTACATGTTTGTCCATGAAAAAAAAAAAGTTCTCTATTGTAAAGCTTGTCAAATGAGACCACCCAAGTGGCCAGAGGGAGGGAATTGGGAAGGAGGAAGAAATGCCTTGAAAACCATTTTCTTTTTGATGGTTTAGAAAGGGAATTGAATGTTATTGTCTCACTTTAAATATGTTCTTTATGAGGAGGTCATGTAGCAGGCACATAATTTTCTAATTACAACCATGCAGATAACATGGAAACAAAATATATGGAGATTTTCCAAAACAGAGGACGCCTTTTCCAACAATATACTGTACAGTTCATCTTTCAAGGTCCAAAATAAAGCAGAGGGCTTTGCTCAGGAGGAACTAGATACAGTGGTAAGCTGCTAATCACTTCCTTTCACCCACTGTTTTATTGTCAGCAGAAATCCTAAACTCAGTCAGCCACCAGATAATAACTGGAAAATGCTCTCTGAGCTTTGATGGAGGTTTCTGAGGATGTGCTGGTGCCATCCTGGAGGAGCCTCCTGAAACCCTTTCTCAGGAGAGGAGGAATTCAGCCCCACTGTAACCGCTCCAAAACCTAGAGAGTTCTCCCAGCAAAACCTGCATGAAGGGAATTGCATGATCACATCCCATTAAATAGAAAATGAGGCTGAAGTGAAAATTATTGCTCCTTTCCCAGCATCCTGGGACTCTGAGGTGGATCCAGGCGGGATCAGCAGCTCCTGCACCTCCTCCAGCTTCAGGACACTCCCAGTTTGGTGGCTCCCAGGCTTCTCCCAGGGGTGCTGAGGTTTCTGTCTTGGGGTGAGGTGGCTCCCAGCATCCAGCTGAAAGAAGGCATGGACAAGGAGGGGTCACTGCAGGGAGATGCTGCACAGCACCTTCCACACACACCTCGGGGGGTGGCTGCCTTTCCACCAGGTTTGCTGGCACTGACTTTCCCCACTGCCTCTCTGGTGTTTCAGCTGCCCAAACTGGAGCAGAGAGGGACACCTGGTACCCTGGGACACCTGCAGGGTCACAGCCATCAGCCTGGCTGGCAGGGTCAGCTGTGGATCCCGTGGACATCCCACAGCGCCTGCTCCTTCATGGAGATGGAAAACTGTGGGGAAAGGGTGGGAATGTGTCCCCAGGATGCCCTGCTTGGTCTTCTCCACCTGCTGAGGATGAAGGAGGGGATGAATTCAGGCGCAAAATGAGCTCATGAATTATCTTTGGGGTTTCATCCCTTCCTGACACTGATAGTCGGTGGTGTGCAGAGCTCCATCTCTGGGAGGCAGAGTCACAGCTCAGCAGCAGGTCCTGAGAGCCAGGATGGAGCAGGACAGCTCCTGAGCAGCCCGGGACCGCAGCATCCCCAGGGCACGGCACGGTGACCCGGGTGTGCTGCTCACAGCTCTCCAGCACACGTTTTCCCAGCAGACAAAAACCTTCAAGTGCCACTCTGGCTCCATCCAGCTGGATTTGACCATAATGAGCGATCAGGGTTTTGCAAAGAGGGTAATTTAAATGTGTTTACACTGCCACGAACCCCCCTGCTTTGTTTGCCCGAGATGCTGGGATAAGGGGATGTGTCTCTGCTCTCTTTGTGGCTGAAGTAACCCAGTAGCAGATAATTGAGTGGATCACTTCTGGCCTGAACTGTCCTGCTTGCAATCCTGGAAATCAATAAATTAGCATGGAGTGGAAGGGACGATGGTGGCCTGAATTTCCAGCTCCCTACACTGGAAAAAAAAAAAAAAATCTTATTTTGGGAGATGCCTCTACAGTTTCTTTACTCTGTAAAAAGCAAATCCATCCTTCTCCTTCCCCACATCTGTTCCTGATGCTCAGGACTGCAAATTTAATATACACAACAGTTTAAGCAGCTGGGGACTTCTGACCAAGTACAAAATAACCCTTTATGGCCTGGAGTAACCAACCTACATGGTACAACCAATATCCCATGGCTCTTGCTGGTTCCAGTTACAACCCTGAGTAAAGTCCAAGCAACCTGAGTTTCCTTGTGGCCTTTTCTTTAGCAATTTTAGAAATTTTCTTCAGAAATTTTCTTTTCTTTTAGAAATTTTCACCAGGAATATGATTTCATAGGTTTGTTCCAGGATGAAAAATAAATTTAAAAAAAAAATCAAAAAACAAAGGAACAAACAAACAAAAACAAAAACAAACAAACAAACAAAAAAAAAAAAAAAAGGAAAAACCACAAACAAACCACACTGAATGAAGTAAAAGGAACCCACGTGGAATAAGGAAATAAAAAGAGCAGCAAAGGACAGAAGGGGAAAGGCAGGAGTGACCCCAAAGCAAACCACTCCTTTTGTGTAATTGTTTTCTGTCCCAGCCTGCCCAGCAAGAAAAGTCCCTTTTGAAAGGGGCAGGGCTGGAATTCACACCTGGGAGCTGGACCTGCTGCTCCGGAGCGGGGAAGCCACAAAGGGCCAAGTCAGCTCGGCTCAGTGTCAGTGCGGGGGGACAAAGGGACCTGAGCCCTTCCCTTTCCACCGCGCTGCTCCAGGAGAAAGCTGTGCTTGTCCGAGGTGGATTTGGGGGGAGTGGTTTCTTTGTTTTGGGGTTTTGACTTCTTTTGTGGCCTTTTTTTATTTTTTTTTTTTTTGGTGGGATTTCGTTTCTGTTGTGGTTTTTGTTTGTTTTTGTTTAGGGTTTTGTTCGTTTCTTTTTTTTTTTTTTTTCAAGTATCCACTTTGTATCTATTTCTGTCCCCAAAAGGGGGAGGAATTCTGCAAATCCACATGAAAGGTTCCCTGGGAAGCAGCGAGGAGCTGCTGGGAGGGGGCTGAGCCCCTTGGGCAGGAGCACAGCCCACCACGATGCTCCAGCGAACCCATTCCCAAAAATCAGCTTGAGCAGCTCACAGGGGATCGCTGCTGCCCGACCCATCCCGAGCTCACCGATCCCCACAGACACCACCGAACCTGCTGGCTGCAGTCTTGCCTGATGCTGCAGAAAAGCTGCTGCTTTATAAACATTTTTTTAACATTTCACTGCCCTTTTTGGGCTTAATCCTGGTCCCCATCTCAAGTTCAGAGCCGGGCACACAGAGCAAACAGGTGATTTTCAGGGATCCACAAAGCTGGAAGCCCTCAAGGGCAAATTATCAGGTGCACCCCATGGCAGGATGTATCTCAGAATCCATCATTTCTTCCTGATCCTTTACAGAAAACAACAAGACCCTCCCAAATCCCATTCGGAAGCACTTTGAGTGGAGTCGTTCTCCCAGCCCTAATCAGCTGCAGGAATTAATGACCCATCGATGCTGTAATGCCTGTCCTTAGCCTGGGACCATTGAAGCCCAGCATCTTCCTCATTCTGCACATTTCCTTCCACCACGGGCAATTCTAATGAGGTCAACAATTATTTCCCTTCCTTTGCTCTAATCTCCTCGAAGAACAAAAAGAAGTATGAAAAGAAAACACAATATTTATTGTAAATCAGTGACTTCTGCATTAAAATGATCAAAGTGTGTTTGCTGCACACTTGAAGTTCAGATGCAAAGGGATTTCCAACTTAAATAAATAAAAGATTGTTTTTCTGTAATGCAAATTGTGAGGCACGGAGTCGTCAGACACGCTCTGCACAAGGCCTGGCCTGCTCCTGCACCCCACATATTTTGCATGGATGATGCTCTTCATCTTTTTTAAAAGCACCACCACTCCACCAGGGCATGCTAATGCGAGCCAAGGGGGGAACTGGACTCTACTTGATGTCTGATTACAATGTGCAGCTTAATAATATAATTTCTCAGCTCAGATATTGATCCTTGGGAGCGAAGCAGTGCTGGGAATAGAGCGGAGCAGGGGGTGGAGAAATCTCTGCTGCCTGTTTTCTCATCTAACAACTCCCCAAAGAGACAGAGCCTTACCCACCCCACATAGCCAGGCATGACAGGAGATCAAAACCCGCTGGGGACACGCTCTGTGCCTTTCAGGTAAGTTAGACTATTATTAATGATCATAAAAGAAGCTATCAAGGTGTTTTACATTTCTTTCATCTGGCAAGCCTGTGAGCACGTTTATTAATTGAGGAAGCCTCATTTTTCTGCAAGGTAGACTTTAATATTTCTTTACTACGGGCAGAAAGCAGCGGCACAGGGGTGGCTCTGCCCCCAGGCAGGGCACAGCAGAGCCACCCCAGGGTGACACCAGCCTCCTGTAGCAGGGCAGGGACTGACTGACCCCAAATCAGGGACAGCACCTGCCCTGTGCCCCCAAAGCTCAGGCAGGAGAGCACACCTCAACCCAACCTGCTCAGGTGCCAGGCTGGGCTGTGAGAGCTGAACAGCGCTGCTGGAAATTGGAAAATAATCCGTATTCCTGAATAAAAGAGGCCTTGTGCCATCTGGAGTGCCTCCCTCAGGTGTTGCCCTGCTGCAGCCAATGCACAGGGGTGCAGCACACCAGGGCTGGTCACTTCTCAGGGACAGCCAGCCGTGGCTGGGAATATTTCCCACTCCAGCCAAGGTGATGTTTCCCTTTTTGTGTGTTTTCAGAAGTTGTTCTGGTTAACCCCATGACCAACACAGCTACTTGTGTGTCAGGAACACTCACTCATCTCTGGGAGACATCTGGAGCCTGGAATCACCGGGGGAAAATCCCCACTGGAGATGAGGGACATTCACAAACCGAAGGGCAGGAAGGGGATTAGAGCATCAGAGTGACTAATTAGGGCAGTTGCTGGAAGAAGACCAGCTCCAATTCAAGGGACCTGAAATATTTGTGGCAGCCTCTTGGATGCTGTGAAGTGGAGCACGTTTGGCTGTGTGTGAGTGAGCACTCCTGCTAAGTGTGGGAAGCAAAACATGTCCTTAAGTGTTTTCAGAATGCAGAACTAAATCTAAAGCTGGTGGGTAACAGGGGGACCAAAATCTGAGGGGAGTAAATTCATCACCCTGCACAGCTTCAAGTGAACCAGCTCCCAAGATCCACCAAGAAAAGGCAAAGTTCAGCCACAACACAGCTCAAGCTCACTTGTACAAGCCCAAACTTTGTCAGAACTACACCAGGCTTTTAGTTCCTTGCCAAAACCAGCAAAAGCCCAGCACAGCTCCAGGCCCTGGCCAAGGAACACTCTGCAGAGCTTGGATCCAGACTAAAACTCCTCCAGATTTCAGGATTCCTCTGTGGCTCAGGGCTCCACAGCAGCCTTGCACTGACCTGCACAGTCTGTGACAGCCTCGAGGTGTGTTGTGTGCTCCCCTTTTAGGTGACCACCACAAGCAGAGCATTTTTAAGTCAGCTACAGCATCACCTGCTGAGTTCCAGCTGGCAGGATCAGCACGGGCTCGGCTCAGCAGGATGCTGTTTGTTTAGCTGGAAGTCCAGAAAACATCTTCTACTTGTGCATCTGGGTAAATTACTGTATTAAAGTTATTTTTCCCAAACAGAACAAAAATAGACACTCATATACAAATTAGCCATTGCTTTATGTATATTGTGTACCCCGTAATTAGCAGGTAATAGTCACTCTTTAATTTTAGGGAAAAAAATTGTTATGCTAAATAGGAGGATTTTTGCTTAATTACAGGCTAATCCTATTTCCTCAGAACATGTGATATTTTCTTATCTCCCCAAATGGAAAAGACACGTTTGAATGGGGGGTATGCTTGTGTTCCATCCTATGCCATATGGATTCCAAGGGATGAAAACAGGAGGATGAGCTCCAAAGCCTTCCAGCTCCTGGGGAAAAAAGGCACCTTGGTTTGGCCAGCTGAGTCCCTCAAGGTCCCTCTGGGGCACCCAAGGCTGGCATCCTCAGTCCAGCACAGACAGGGAGTCCAGGCAGCCAAAGGGGAATTTCATGGACACCTCCACGATGCTTTAAACTCCATTTTCAAGACAACGTGCTGGTTAAATAAACATCCTACTCGATGTCCTTTATTTCTCCAAAGGCATTGGGAATTAGAACTAAACCTGACAAAGTGAGGCTGTGAGTGCTGTGGTGCCAAATAATCCTTGAGGGGAAGCAAGGCCCAGAGAAGCAAAGCAACAAACCCCGAGCAGGATCAGCAGTGGGGCTGGGAACAACGCCCAGCCCGGGCTGCAGCCACTGGACTCGGTGGCTTTTGTGTTTCTCTTTCCATTATGCATACCCTTCCCTTTTCCCTTAATGATTTAGTGATGTTTGTTCCCTCACACTGCGTGCAGACCTTGCAGATCAAAATAGCCAGTCATCTAAAAAAAATTCTTTCTCCTTTGTTCTTCAAAGAAACCAAATAATCTCAATCCTTTGAGAGAACTCAAAGGGTGAAGGCAAAGCATCAGGACTGATGAGAACAATAGCAGTGCATCCCCCGACGGACGAGCATCTCCAGTGCCGTGTGGTTATTAAAAAAAAAAAAATAATTCCTTGTAGTGAAAATTCTTGGGTCAATTACTTGTTGCCACAGGGAGATTTCCAAGGAATTTTATTGTTGTTATCACCGTTGGGTGATTATCTGTAGCAAAACAAAGGTGAATTTTGATGCGAGGAGATGCAACGTTTGGTAAATCTTAGCAGAAAGTAGAAGGGGGTGGAGCGATGGCAGATCAAAGTCCCTGTGATTCCTGCAAGGTTTTGGAGCCAATGCTGGACATTCACTGCTGCTTTTGGGGGCCTGAAATATTTTTTCATCACTTTGGAAGGTTAAACAGTGGGAAAAGAGCAATTGGCCATATAACCACAACATTTTTTCAGCAAGTAATGACAGTGCAGGGTCTCACTGCCCATTCCTCACTCCTGGAGGCGGTAAAAGAAAACCCTTCAGTGCCCAGGGGACATGAAAATCACCATTTTCCAAAGCACACCCCAGCCTGTCATTCTGGGAAGGACCCACATCTCTCTGGGCTGAGGACCCCATTTCAAACCATCACTTTCCTCCAGTTTGGCTTTTGCCCACCACATTTTGGACCCCTTCACAGTCCAGTGATAGAAAAAGCTGTGCCCACACCTCAGACCTCAGCTCCAGCTCCCAGAAAAACAGAAACAAATGCAAAGTGAAGTGGGAGATGCTCCTACAGATCAATTCCCCCTCAACAGAAAGAGCCTTTACAAATCAAATACAAATCACCTGTAATTAATTCCCTTTTCCTACAGGTTTGCACACAGGGAGCATCTTCCTCCAGGATGTAGCAGGGGCAGAGGCTGATTTGCTTTTTCTTTGTGACCAAAGGCAAAAGGAAATGTCAGAGAGGGACAAGGCTGAAGCACTTCCCACACACTGGTCCTGTGCCTTCCTTTGAAAAAAGTAGAACAGCAATTCCAGTTGTCTTTTTAAAAATGAGAAATAATATAAAATACAGTATCTTCCCCCGTCTGGTGTGATTTGCTGTGGATTTTCTGAATTGCTGTGGGTTTTGCAATAAGCTGCAGCAGAAATGCTGCAGTTCACACCTGAAATCTGCACGGAGGGCAATGCCTGGACTCGAAGCATTTCCTCAGGCTCTGACAACCCCACTTGTGGCAAGCACATTTCTCTCCCTCTCAGGATTTTCATAGAGGTGCACAGAGAGAAATGAAAGAGAAAACAATTTCTATTTCTGCTCCTTGTTTTTCCTATGTGGAATGTGTTTGGAGAATTGTTTACCTGGGGTGTTGCTTGGTTGGATTCTGGTGAGGATTGTTTGAGCTGGTGGCCAATCCAACCCACCCGGGGCTGGACTCTAGAGAGGGTCATGAGTTGTGTTGGAGTTAGAGATGGAGTCAGAGAAAGTGGTATGTAGTTTTAGTATCCTCCTTTTATATAGCATATTGATGTATTTTAGCATAGTTATAATAAAGAAATCATTCAGCCTTCTGAATTGACTCAGACATCCTCATTTCTTCCCATTGGGTTCGCCTGCATTTACAATACCCACTGAAGGATTTGAGGGTCCCAACCCCACTGGTCTGATGGACAGGCAGGTCTGTACAGCTCCTGTGCTGGGGCAGCTCCCCAGCACTGCCCCATCCCACAGACACGAACAATTTGTGCTCCCACACCCTCTTTTCCACGTGGCAGGAGATTGGGGTTCTGCTCTGTTGGTGCTACCACCACACAGGACTAACACTTTTCCCAGAATCTCCATCCTAATCCCCCACTCCTGCTCAGAACAGAATTTACACATCTGAATGACATCCCAGGGGAGCCTGGGGTGCCTGCAGTTACTCTCAGAACAGAGGGACTGCCATGGCAAGCCTGGCAGAAGCAGGGCTGGAAGAAGGAATGGCTCCCACTGAACTGGCTGCCTGCAGAGAATTAATCCAGTAAATAAAGATACCCAGGGATATGAAGGCTGGTAGGAAATGCTACCTGGGTATCAAACAAGAAGCTGAAATGTGTCCATCAAGGCAGTGCTCTTTGATCAGCAGCAGTCACTGGTCATTTACACATCACAGGAGGATGCTCAACTCGGCAAGGTGCAGTCAGCCAAAAAGGAAGGAGGATCAGCTGAGTATTTGTGGCTTAAAGATGTGCAGTGATTAAATAAATACCAAAAAATAGCCCAGTCAGCCTCCCAAGGGCAGCAGCACCTTACACTCAGGCACTCAGAGATTTTACACAACTTTCAGCCCTGCTGCTCACCAGAGCTGTTTTCATTCCTCATGTCAGAGCAATCTCACTCCCAGTTCTTCCTCCAAACCCATCCCACGGATCTCCCCTGTTCTGTTACAGCAGGACAGAGCTGTGGAGACACATTCTGGGTGTAGGGCTGGTGTTCTCCCCATTCAGCCCACATCTCAGCAACACAAGCACCTACAGCCCACAGACCAGGACCCAGACAGGGGCTGTGGGAGGAGAAGCTTTCCTGCCCCTCCCCAGTGCCAGGACAGCCAGGGAAGGGTGTGAAATACAGATTTATTTTGCTTACACAGCCAGAACTCAGAGCCATGGGAGGGTTTTTTAGGCTATGTGGTTAAAACCACCCTCAGAGTAACATGATTTAAGGTTCAGTCAAGGAGCAGGTGACTCAGAGGAGGGCACAGCCCTCGGGCTGCTCTTGCATCAGTGCCTGGGCACAGCAGCTGCTCTGGGCACAGAACCATGAACAGCCTGGGCTGGCAGGGACCTTGAATGGTCATTTAGTCCATGGGCAGGGACATCTTCCCTGTCCCAGCTGCTCCCAGCCCTTCCAGCCTGGCCTTGGGCACTGCCAGGGATCCAGGGGCAGCCACAGCTGCTCTGGGAACCAGTGCCAGGGTGTGCCCACCCTCCCAGGGAAGGATTTCTCCCAAAAATCCAATCCAAACCTACTCTCTGCCAGTTTGAAGCCATTCCCCTTGTCCTGTCACTTGTCCAAAATCCCTCTCCATCTCTCTCAGAGCCCCTTTAGGTGTTGGGAAATGGCCAGTGCAAAATCCTGGGCTCTTTTGGACCCTTGCAAGTCCAGAGCTCAGCTGAACTCTTCCCAAAACCTTTTGCTCAAGCTTTCAACCTCCTTGAGCAAACCTGGTCCCAATTTTGAGCTGATTTGAACTCCATTTGAGCTGATCTGTAGTTCAGCATTAAAAAACAACAGCAACAACAATAACAACAACAACTGTTCTTTATAATGGCAACTTTGGCCATAATTTATATGAGGCCAGATGGAATTTGTTGTTTTCAATTAAGTTTCAGCTGGATTTTGTAATTTTAGGGTTGTTTGTTTTTTTTTTTGTTCAGAGCAAAACATGAAAGAGGGAATGGAAAGCATCAATTAATTCACATCAAACTTAATGGGAGGGCAGTTATATAAATGTCTGGAAGCAGAGCAGTGTCCTTCCAGGTACATCCAGCTGCAAATGGAAGACACCAGACCCTGGATTTCTCTCCCAACTCCAGATCTGACTCTGTGGTCCCTTGCATCAAGTGTGCCATGCACAATGCTGCATCCAAGACATTTTGACACCATCTTGTAGCTACTTTCCTTGAGATCCTGGTATTTAATAGCCAGGATTAGCTCACAGCAAAAGCTGAACCTTTGACATTTCTTCCTTGCAAGCAACTCACAAATTGATGCTAATATTTGGCTGTGCTCAGCAGAGACCCAGTCCATCCTTCCAAAACTCGCTCCTCCCTGAGGTTCCGAGGCTGGGTATTTTTTTTTTTTTTAAGGTTTATTTTTTTGGTTTTTTTTTTTTTAACAGAGGGGAATATCTGGAACCTTTTAATGGATTAAAAATAAGTTGCAGTTGATCATTTGTTTGCGAGACAGAAAAGGCTTCAAAGATGCACAAGCGGATTAAGCGGGAGCGCCGGGATGATTCACAAGCTGATAGAGGCCACCAGGCAGGAAGCGTCTCAAATGACTTGTTCCTTTGTGCCCGCTTCAAAGCACCCCCGAATGACTGGCAGCCCTCTCCGGGGACACCGAGGTGGCAGCAGGGACAGTGCCAGCAGCGAGGTGTGTGTGGTTTGGGCAGGAGAAGGGATCTGCCTCCCCGCTCACCCCGCTGCGCCTGCATTTTTGGGGGAAGCTCGTGCCAAAATGTGCTTTACAGCCATAACCTTCTCCTGGGCTCTTCTCCTGCCTCGCTTTTCTTTCTTTGTCTTCTCATCCCTGCTTTATCTTCTTTTTTTTGGGCAAGGCAGAGGAGGTGTCTGTGTGGCAGAGCCTGCAGCCTGACTGAGTGTCCCCTCTTGTCCCTGCCCTGTGCCAAGGCTCCTGAGCCAAGGAATGCCATCCCAGAGGGAACAGGGGTGCCTGGTGCTGAGGGAAGGACAGCTGAGGGTCCCCTTCAGGATTTATGGCCCACTCAAGACAATGGGAAGAACAACCCTGACCCGGTGCACGAAGCCTTGGGATGACCCATGCAGGAAAATCTGAGTATAGGGTTGGAAGAGACAATGATGAGCTGTAAAATTGCAGCTGTACCCATGATTGCTCCCTTTTCCTATCTTTTTACTCTTATTCTGAAGATTCTGGGAGGAAAAAGGAGCTGTCTGCAGCACCAGTCCTGCAAACCTGGGTGGGAGTGAGCAATAGTGAAGGTGTGGGATGATTCCAGGAGCAGCACCAGCCTGGCAGCCCAAGGGGATCCTGCCACTCCAAGGGACACCTCCTGCCTCAGTCCTCTGAGTCCCTGGGAGCTGGCATTTCAAAAACTGAAGGCAGGTCAAACTTCCCATCACTAGAATTTTCCCAAACACATCACATCCCTGGAAATATTCCAGCTGGATGGGACTTCAGGCAACCTGTTCTAGTGGAAGATGTCCCTGCACATGGCATGCGGGGTGGAACAAGTGATCTTTAAGGTCCACCCCAGCCCAAACCAGCCCTTAATTCTATGGAATTTTTACTCAAAGGCTGCCAAGGAAAAGATGGACCACGGGGAAAGAGGCAGAGAGCTCAGTAGATCCTGGAGGCCAAGGACTAAGCCCATTGATCTTTGCAGAAAGGCTGCAGGAGATGAAGGCTGCCCACATTAATTCCAGGCAGATACACAAGCAGCAGCCACATGCACCATGTGGCAGCACAACCTCCAGAGTTCATGGCAAAGGATGGCAAGGATTTAATGGAGTAAACTGCAAAATTAGCTGGGAAAACTCTGCATAAGGGGAGGAGATATTGCATATACACGTGTAGGATCATTATATTACAGAGACTTTCAACACCACCTCATAAGGAACACTGAAACAGACCTTACAAGAGACTAAAAAAAAATCCTGCACCTCTTAACATCCTGCACTTTTAACCAAAGGCTTAACTTGCACAGAGAGCAATGCTTTTCATATTTAAATCCCATCAGCACGATGGCAAGCCAGGAGGAAATGTATCCAGGCTTTGGAGCCCAGCTCTGAAGGGAGAACATATGAAAATGGGGTCAGCTGGGAAAAGAGGCTGACAGACATCCCAGGGTGGCCACCAGCTCAGTGTCTGGCTGTGAAAGGCAGAAGTCACTCTGCTTTACTGAGTCTCCTTTATCCTGAGTGGGCTGGTGCTCCAGATGCTCCATGAGAGAGCAGGAGCTGCTCCCACATCCCCAGGAGAGCCAGACCCGAGCCCTGGGCTTTCAGATGGCTTGTGGCACAGCTGGGTGCAGCTGTAAAAGTGATGGCAGGTCCTGGAGGGCTGGGAATGTTGTCTGCTGTGGCATCCCAAGGGATTTCTGCCCTGGGCAGGACACACCAGGGGGCTGTGGTCTCTGTGCCTGCCCCTCCTGCTGCCCTGCTGAAGATGCCTGTGCAAAGCCAGCACAGGAGGCAGCAGGTCCCTGTGCCTGCCCCTCTTGGATCCCTGCTCCCCTTGGATCCCTGCTCCCAGTGATCTCTC
The DNA here is from genome assembly GCF_050655825.1 of Lonchura striata. Lineage (NCBI taxonomy): Eukaryota > Metazoa > Chordata > Aves > Passeriformes > Estrildidae > Lonchura > Lonchura striata. The sequence continues at coordinate 4,113,727 of NC_140720.1, read as the reverse complement.
TTGTATTTTGGCCCTCCATCCTTCTTGGATCCCTGCTCCCAATTCTCTCCTGTGTTTTGGCACTCTATGTCTGCCCCTCTCAGATTTTCATCCCAGTGCTCTCTCCTGGATTTTGGCACTCTATGTCTGCCCCTCTTGTATCCTTATCCCAATGATCCCTCCTGCATTTTGGCACTCCATCCCTGCCCCTGTTGGATCCTTATCCCAGTGTTCTGCATTTTGGCACTCCATCCCTGCCCCTGTTGGATCCTTATCCCAGTGTTCTCCTGCATTTTGGCACTCCATCCCTGCCCCTGTTGGATCCTTATCCCAGTGTTCTCCTGCATTTTGGCACTCCATCCCTGCCCCTGTTGGATCCTTATCCCAGTGTTCTCCTGCATTTTGGCACTCCATCCCTGCCCCTGTTGGATCCTTATCCCAGTGATCCCTCCTGCATTTTGGCACTCCATCCCTGCCCCTGTTGGATCCTTATCCCAGTGTTCTCCTGCATTTTGGCACTCCAGCACACAGGCAGCTTCCAGCTACTGGAGCTGTGGCTGCTTTCATTTGCTGCCAGAGAAAACTCGGAGCCCACAGCCCTGAGCAGCCACAGGGCCTGCAGCTCCCAGCCCTCAGAGACCTTTCAAAGCAGCTCTTTCTTCTGAGTTTGGGGGAAGCCACTGGCTCTGGTGGGACCTGCTGCTTCCCTTTGGCTCTGGGGTGTGTGCTCAGGTGTGCACACCCCTCTGCTCGTGCACATGGACTCCCAGCTTCGCAGGGAGCTGGGGAAGGGCTGTCCCACCCCAGCCCTGCGTTGGGCTCCTGCTCAGCAGATTTAGCCCAGCACAGCCAGGAGGAGCAGGCTGAGGTGGACACGGGTCTGGTCAGCTCTCACACACACTGACACACACCCTCCCCCAGCCACGGGTCAGCAAGGGGAACTGCCTCTAACGTGTCTCCAAAGTTTACCTTTCCTAACAGGGCTAAAAGGGTAGCATCTTAATGAGATGGGAAAAGTACATCAAGCTCATTAACTAATTATGAGGGAAAGTCCCTGCAGCAGATGCCTGGATTGCCTAAAGTACTGCTTACTCTTAACTGCTAACTTTGAAAAGGATTCTGCTATTAAAGCATTATTTTGTTCCAAAAGCACAACAAAGTCATTTATTTTTAATCGTGCCTCTCCAAACTAATCCCTTACAGCTTTTACAAGGCCTTGTGTGGGAGAGGCAGGGGCACAGAAAGTCATCCTCAGGGATAGCTGGGACCCTCCCAGTGGCACCAGCTGCCTTTGGAGGGACAATCCAGGGCCTGACACTTCAGATGCCTTCAACCAGTGCCTCTACAGCCCTGTCAGGAGCCAAACATTAAATGACCAGAGGGATGAGGGCTGAAGCATGGATTTATCAAGCAGCTAAGAATAAACTCATCCAATAACCTCCCTGTGATCAGCAGGAGGCTGTCCTCCTTTCCTTTCTAGTGGGAGCTGATAAAGCAGGAGAAGGAGATGAATCTTGTGGCTACTCCTCGTTGCACCAGATAAGGACATGAACTAGAAATGCCATTTCTATCTCTGAGCACCCATCCCTGCTCCTGCGGCAGCTGGGGAGGCACTGCTGGGGTGCTGGGCTGCACTTAGAGATGGGATGTTGGGGAGAAATCCTTCCCTGTGAGGGTGGGCAGCCCTGGCACAGGTGCCCAGAGCAGCTGTGGCTGCCCCTGGATCCCTGGCAGTGCCCAAGGCCAGGCTGGACAGGGCTGGGAGCAGCTGGGACAATGGAACTGTCCCTGCTCATGGATTTTTAAGGTCCCCCACAACCCAAACCCTTCACCCCAATAACATTTCCTCCCCACTAACTCCCAATGAGAACCAGACAAGTTTCAGAGAACTGTTAAAAAAGGGACACAAACCTTGCAACAGCCCAACCCAAGGTTCCCAAAGCCTAAGGAGCCCCAAATTCTCCCCAAGGAGCAGCAGCTGGAGGTCACCAGTACCCCTTGGGAAGGAGGCAGTGCTCTCCATGACCACCCCTACACAGGAGAGCTCTCCAGGTGTCCCCCAAACTACAGACAGCAAACCCTAAATATCTTTCCTCCTCCCCTCTCGAGGCTAAAGGAATGCCTCAAAACATTTCTAATTGTGCAATCTCAGCTGTCCTATGACCTCAGCCACAGAGCATGGCCAGATTCAGAGGAAATTCTTTGCCTAAACCTATCATTAACTCTTCCCCCCACCCTACCCTCCCACCGACCCATTTTAAGCAAACAAACAAACAAATGAAAGACCCTACAGCCCCGTAGGGGTGCTGCTGTTGTTTTGCTTTCCCTAGAAAGCCCGAGGGTTTCATGGTCAGGGGAGCCCAGCTATGTGAGGGTGCTGTGGAAGACACCCTGCCCCATCCCTGTGCTCCCTCATTGTCAGCCTGCAAAGCCATAAATCGCCCGCGGGACAGGAACCTGGAGACCAAAGCGTGGAACTCCAGCAGCTCAAAGCAAAGGAGTCCCTTTAGTGTGAGGGTGGTCTGTGTAAAGTTAGGAGACACCTGCTAGCAAGCCCTGAGACACAAGCATCTGTGTAAACTTGCCCCCTCCCTGCGCCCGCAGCCTTTAGAAGGTGTTGAATGAAGCAGATTTCATGAAAAAGGCTCTGTTTGGGGCAGCTCTGAGGCTCCCATGGACCTCAGCAAAACAGAGGCAGGGCTGTGCAGCCCTGGGATGGATTACCAGGGACCACAGGGAGGACTGTTCATTCTGGTGACACGCTGATCTGCTCCTTGGGTTGGGTGTCGCTCTGTGCGAGGGGCTGGGGCAGCACAACCAAACCCAGGGGACCTGGGGAAACCAGAGAGGGAGGGGGAACCCCAAGGGGCAGATGCTGAGGGCTCAGAGCTTCGGGGGCAGCCTCACATCCCTGTACATCCCTGGGCCAGGAGTGGGTTGGCAGCACAGATTTTTACCATCCCAGCTGTGGTCCTTCACCCCCTGGGATCAGCAGCCAGCAGGATTTGAGCACTGATTTATTTTTAATTGGGAAGCAAAAGCTAAACAGTGAACCCTCTATACACAAGGCCATCACACCTTCTTATGAATTAAACAGTGGAAATGCTTGAGCGCTGGCAAAGCTGAAATCTGGAAATACCAATATTTCACCAAAGTGGTTTTTAATATGCAGAAGTGTCATACACATTGCTCTGAAGTTCCTAGCTGTAGGTGAAATCTTCTCATCATCAACTCTCAATATAATATGTGCTTATCTTAAAGGACATTTACTTTCCTGTGCTTACGGCCTGTATTTGAATTGTCAAATGACACTTTGCTGAAATTATTAAAACCTAGAGGTCACAGGGAGCCCGACTTGAAAGCGGGAACACACATTCTTTGGTCTGAGCAAAAGTGCATATTTGGAATTTTAAATGCAAATTTTTTTTGGAGGAAGAATCGCTTTTCTGGCAGCCAAGTACAGATGGAACATTTGAAAGAAGGTTCTGCTTTAATTTTTGACAAGAGCTGTGAATAGACATCCTGCTCTGCTGGGAGAGGGGAGGGATGGGGCAGAGCCTCGACCCCAACAGGAGCCTGGGGAGGTGAGTGGGGGTCCCAGCCTCACCCAGCCCTCCCTGGTGGGTGTTATACCCCAGGTTAGACCACGCCAGCCTGCAGGTGGGCTGGCAGCCTGGTGCCCTGGGGAGGGAGGTGGGACAGGGAGGGCTCTGAGGGTGCTGGGAGCTGTGCCCCACCAGCCTCCAACCTCTGGCTCTTGTCCTTACCCCAGTGGAGAGCATGGCTCTGGCTGCTGGGATGCTCAGGCTGCTGGGATCCCCAGGCTCTGGAGTCTGGGATCCCCAAGTTCTGGATTCTAGGATATCCAGGCTCTGGATTCTGGGATACTCAGGCTCTGGATTCTGGGATCCCTAAGTTCTGGATTCTGGGATCCCTAAGTTCTGGATTCTGGGATCCCCAGGTTCTGGATTTTGGGATCCCCAGGCTCTGGATTCTGGGATATCCAGGCTCTGGATTTTGGGATCCCCAGGCTCTGGCTGCTGGGATCCCCAGGCTCTGGCTGCTGGGATCCCCAGGCTATGGAGTCTGGGATACCCTGGCTCTGGATTTTGGGATCCCCAAGTTCTGGATTCTGGGATCCCCAGGCTCTGGATTCTGGGATCCCCAGGCTCTGGATTCTGGGATCCCCAGGCTCTGGCTGCTGGGATCCCTGCACAGTTTAGGCTGAAGGAAGGCAGGCAGTGTCTGGCTGATATACCCTGACTCCAGGAATGTTTTCTTTCCCCTTGCTCCTACTTCCTTTTAGGGTGTTCAGTGAACACCCTAAGATAGGAAGGGGAAATAAAGATGTTCAACATCTCTCTCAAAAAAATCCCCAAGCCAAGCACCTCACGTGTTTGGCAGAGTAGCCAGAACCTTCCTGCTGTGTAGAGGCTCTCCTCAGGATGAGCCATGGTGCATTCCAGGACGTGCCTCCCTGTGAGGCCAGGCCATGCCAAAAATACTCAGGTGAGGAGCAGGGAGGCAGCAGCTTGGGAGGGCAAGAGAAGACACCGTGCCCAGGTACACAGCCAGGTGGGGAGCTCACCCTGCCCGAGCTGTGAGGATCTGGAAACAAAAACCCCTGGGCTTTGCAAGGCAGAGCTTTCCTGACACCTCTCAGCTACCCCTGGGCTGCTTTTTGGTCTGTATTGCACCAAAGCCTCAGAAAATGCTTTTATTCTGCAGGGCTGCAGGGAAGAACAGGAGCAGGAGCACAGGGATGACCCTGCCCCTCCAGGAGCTCCCTTTGCACTGAGGGAACCCTGGGGTGGGAAGAGCTTCCACAGGGCAGCCCATGCAGGTCTGTGGTCACCATCTGTGAGCAGCAAGGCCAGACCTGCAGGAGCCAGCAGCCCCCTGAAGCCTGAACTGCCTCCCTGCCTGATCAGTCAGATCCCACCTGCAGGGCCAGCCCTGCCTGTCCTCTCCCAGCTGTGCTCTCCTGGGTGAAGCTGGTTGGTGTTTGAGCTGTGCTTAGCTACACTTTGGATGAAAAGGAAGACTCAGCTTCCTACAGCCCTGAGATGAGTCTGGTGCTTCTGCTCCCTCGCTGACAGGATCCATGAGGGGAACGCAGTGACAAAAACTTGCTGCAAGCCCAGCCCCAGCACCTGGGGGTGAACAGCAACAGCACAGAGCTCACTTCGAAGAGGAGGGGATGGAGGAAAGCTGCACCTGGTGGCAGAGCAAGGCTGGGAAGGGCTCTACCATGAAGGCTCTTCTCTGCTTTCCCCTTCCAGCACAAACAGAGATGAGGTTTGAGGTGTGCAGGCTCACAGCTGGTGACAGAGGGCAGTGACACCATCACCACTACACTTTCCAGAGCAAACACAGCCCAGCCTCCAGCCATGCTGGCACCCGGGTTGCTCACCTCTGCCCAGGTATTTCACCTAGCCAGCCTGAACCCTTTCACACAGAAGTGCTCACAGCCACCCCTTCATTTCCCTGTGAGTCCAAACCCTTCTCCTCTGACATGATGTGACCTGACTTAACTATGCCATGCTCCATCCTGGTGCCTGCCCAGAGAGGGGGACACTGCCTGCCAGCTCCTCACCCCCCTCTCCATCAGCACAGCTCCTCAGCCCCTTCCCATCCCTCCTGGAGAGCTCCTTGGTGCTGATCTGGAGTTTGGATGCAGTGTTGTTTTTATATATAAATGACATTATGACAAATGATGAAGGATTAAATTACACTTCAATCAAATCATGCCAAACCAGTAGGGATTGAGGTCCCAGTGGAAAGTATACATGGAGTTCCTCAGCTTCCTGATTTGAATGACTTTGTTCTTCTTCCAGAGAAAAGGGGAGGGGGGGGGGACAAAGGAGAAGAGAGGGAAAAGGGAGAGGAAGGGGGGATTTGGCCTAAAATGAAACATTTTCCTTTTAAGTTGAACATTTGAAAATGGCTGGGAGGAAAGAGCTGAAACACTGTAATGGCTGATACTGAAGAACAGCCTGGGACTTTTGCTTTTCGAGAACAGAAGCCAGGGAGAGAGCTGTGGTGTGAAAAAGGCAACGCTGTGTGCCTTGAAGGGGAAGGTGTTTGCAGCAGCCCACCTCCTGCAGACACTGAGAACCCCCTGCAAGGCACTAACCCAATTAGCTTTGCTAGAGCTGTGCCGTGCAAAGGCAAAGGACTGACAGTGGTTTTGGTAAAGGCTAAAGACAGCTTCCCTCTGCCTTGCACTCCATCGGAGGCGCTTTATTATCTTTGTGTTACCACATCTTGCAAAGGTTGGCTCCAGAGCCTCCAGCTCTGCAGCTCTGTCCAGCCAGAACCTCTCTCCTCACTCTCATCACTGTTGTGAAGAAATCATGCAGAAATAGCCACCCCAAGGATGAGTTTGCCTGGAGAGAGACAGACAGACAGACGGACAGCCAGGCAGACGCTGCGCTCTAGGGTTTGCTCTAAGCACTTTGCCCTGAAAGTTGTATTCAATGCGACCCACCTCGAGCTGATTTCTGGGTGCAAATTCACAGAATTCACACAGATCCTGGGTGTTGTGTCCAACAGAGCCCGCCAGTGGTCAGGCATTGGGATGAGCTGCCCAGGGAAGATGTGGAGTCGCCATGGAAGTGCCCAAAAGGCATCTGGATGCACTTGGGGTTATGGCTGAGGTGCTGGGTGATGGCAGGACTGGATGATCCTGAAGGTCTCTTCCTACCATGATGATTCTGTGATCAGTGGAATCCCAAATAGTGAGGCAAAAGACACCAGAGTCCCCTTTGTCCCCACTGAGGAACAATGGGGTTGATTCAGGTGTGACACAGCCCAGGCTGGCATCAGTCTGGTGAGCTCAGGGCAGCTCAAAGCCTCCCCAGCAGATGGGAACAACATTTCTGTGAGTTCTGAGAGCTGTGGCTCCGTGTCTGTGTGGGAACCACAGAGCCAGAGAGGGTACAAGACCTTTTCCCACCTCCCCATTGGATTATTTCTGTCCTCAAGCAACACACATGACCTGTATGTGGTATCTGTGATGGACAAACTCCTCTCTGCTCACATTACCACATTATCGTATTATCTGATCTGGTCAAAATGAAAGTGCAAAGAGAGCACTCCAGCAGGTCTAAAAGACTACTCTGAAGGCAGGGCAAGGCCAATTCCACTGAGAAAACAGCAGAGCCCACAAAAACACACGTGCAGACATCTCCAAGTATGCTCAGGCACACACTCCTGCACCTGAACAGGATAAAATCAGATCATGCCTTTCCCAAAGTCCTTTTGCTAGGAGTTTTCTCCTCATAGTAAAAGGCTTTGCAAAGTATGTTAAAGAGCAATTCAGCAATAATTCCCAAGGAATCATTTGTTACCTGTGGTTAACGTCCGATCTGCTCACATGGCAGCTCAACTTTCTGACACAGAAATCCAGGAGAACACTTGGAGAAATCAAGGCTCAAATTGGTTCAGCCTCTGAGGATAATAACGACTTAGAAATATGTATAAATTTAAGTGGTTTTGAATAAGGACAGCGTTTCAAAAAGCACTCGAATTGTTACTTTGAAATAAGCCATTATTTTCTGCTTTTTTAAATTCCAGTCTTTAATAGGGGATGAGACCCAGACTGCCAAGAACCAAGGAGAGTTTTTGATGCAAATGAAAAGCGGCATTTAAGAAGTGCAATAATAGAGCCCACACAACATTGCCAGCTCCCTGGCCTGCCTGGAGCATCCAGGGATCCATCCAGCCTGGGACACCAGGGCAGGGGGGTTAGAGACCCCTGACCTCATGGCTGACCTGGTTTGTGCTGGTGAGGCCTCAGGGCTAACACCACAGCCCCGCATTCAAATGTTTCCAGTTAAAAACCAGAAAAATTCCAACCTGGACTCAGATCCAGACACTCACGGGCAGATGTGGCCATGCAGGGAAGGGATGGATGACAGGAGTGCTCCCGAAGGCTCCTTGGACTGGGTTTACTGATCCACCCCAGCCCAATGTCCCAGGAAAGGCTCTGTGCTTCAGCGGGATTGATAAGGAAGGGCCATACTTGGACAAAAATCTTCTGTCAAAGAATGACCTGGGACCATCACTGGGATGAACACAAGTGATTCACAAACCCACCAAGGAGATGGGGACCTGCACACTCACACCCACTCCTGGCAGTGCCAGAGCTCCCCAGGGCACTGCCTGGTGGGTGAGAGGGGAGAAGAAGCTCTTGGAGAGGGCAGCAGCAGCAGCTGGGCACTCCCTGTCCTCCCCATGCAGGGGGAAAGGAGCAGGACCTGCCTTCCTCAGCCGTGCCAGAGGCTCCGGGTGCCCAGGACACAGCTCTGCCCTGGCAGGAGCTGAGGGGGTGGCAATGAGATGGCAGCCAGGGGGTGATCCATGGAATCATTTAGGTTGGAGAAGACCTTCAGGATCGAGTCCAACCATGACCCAGAGCCAGCACTGACCCAGGTGCCACATCCACCTGGTTTTTGAACACTTCCAGGGGTGGTGACTCCATCAGTGACTCTGTGGTGACTCTACCTCCAGGGCTGGCCACTGTCTACCTTGGGTTCCCATGAAAAATTTATGGTATTATCCAACCTAATCCCACCCTGGTGCATCCCCAAAGGATAAAGCTGCCCCTCATGCCAGGGGCAAGTGGGAGGGGGAAGGTGGGAGCAGGAGGGGCCTGGCACAACAGGGGAGTGACAGAGCAGGAGCTGGCCCTGGACAAAAGGCCCAATTAAAGTGTCCTCCTGCAAACAAACATCCCCACAGCCCAACTTTTTCAAAGATGGCTCAGGAAAGAAAAGGGCCACGGGATCGGCAGGATCAGCCTAAGTCATGTACATCTATTTAACAAGAAAACTCATTGATAAGCAAACCACCTGATGCTTGCACAGCAGAAAAGAAAACACCTGGTTCTGCCTGTGGGTTGATAAGCCAATATCTTTAATCTTTTTTTTTTTCTCTTGATGACTGAAGTACACACTCTGTGCGGCCCTATGCTCCAGCCACATTGGTAATAGTAACAAAGCTTTGATGTCCCCCTCATTCAACAGAATGTTGTTTAGTTCAAAGCGAAGAACAGAGGCAATTCTTTGCTTTTAAATTATTAGCTCCCTAAGTCTTCTGTAATGATATAGTTTGACTGAAGTGTGCAGTTTATTAACTACATAAAGACGATATTATTAGAGCGGAGAAAGGCAGCCGAAAGTTTTGCCTTTCAGCTCAGCAGCAGGGGTTTTTGATACTTTGATCTCAATCAATGCTAAATGTCTTTGTGAGATAGAGGGAGCAGCAGAAATTACCTTTGGCACCATGACTACATCAATTATTTAGTTCTTTTTCTTATAAATTAAAGTGTTCTTCAACTTTTACCCCAATTTTTTCTTCCTCTTCCTCCTCTTCTTTTTTTTTTCTTTTCCCTTCAGTTATTGGAGGGGGGGGGGAAAGCTGACTGGGAGAAGTTTGGCTGTGAGTATTAATAAAAATTCCACTGACCTTTCCCAGTCCTGGTCTGGGAGGGTCTTCTCAGTGTGAGGAGATGGATTAATGGGAACAACAACAGCAGAAGGGGGCCTCAGGGTAATGTGCTGTTTAATTGAATTACTGTATAGGCTCTTATTCCAAATTTGCCTACATTTAGCCTAATTTCTTTTTTTTTTTGTTTTCCCCTTGGTCTTTTCCAGTATTGCTATGGAAAAATGGGACACCTGACAAGAAAGGTGGAGGGAGACTATTTACAAGAGCAAGTAGTAACAGGACAAAGGGGAATGGCTTCCCACTGCCAGAGGGCAGGCTTAGATGGGATATTGGGAAAATGTCCTTCCCTGTGAGGGTGGGGAGGCCCTGGCACAGGTTTTCCAGAGAAGCTGTGGCTGCCCCATCGCTGGAAGTGTCCAAGGCCAGGGTGGAGCACCCTGGCACAGTGGAAGGTGTCCTTGTGGGACAGGATGGGCTTTGAAGTCCCTTCCAACCCAAACCATTCCATGATTCCAGGACTCCTGAGGCTGAAAGCAGAGCTTGCAGGGAGCCAGACCGCAGCCCCTGGGGCTGCAGCAGCTGCCTGCACACTGATGCTGCACACAGGAACTCTCATTAAAGCCACTGGTGTCAGCTGATCCCACCCAGAGCTGTCACCAAACACTACCCATACAGAACTCTCGTGCAGCCTGGAGCCCATCCCCTAAAGCCAAAAATAAACCATTCCCACAGCTGATTCATCCCATCCCAAGAGGGGTGACAGACTCCTTCCCTGGGACAGAAGGAATCCAGCATGATGGGACTAGAGGCGAGCAAGGATAACGTAGCTCAGTGCTTCCCTGGGATAACAAATGAGTGGATGTTTCAGTGGGATTTGTGTTCTCTGGTACTTCAGGGCAGAGGCTGGAGCAGAGCCAAGGGAGGAGGGTATCCCTGCAATCTTGGGGACAGCAGCTGGTGGCTGGGCTCAGTGCTGTGGTGCACCAGAGTGTGTTAGAAACCACTGGAACCAGAACCTTGGCTGGGAACACGAGCAGCAGGACCACAGAGGTGCTGTGGAGATGCCTTTAAACCAAGATTTAAAACACTGACCTCTGGCCAGAAAAATTCTTTGTGAGCAAGAAATAAAAGAGGTCTTTGCAGAGGTGTTGAGGCATGAACTATGGGAACTTCAACATATTTATGTGTAGAATGTGTTGGAGAACAACATAATTCTGTTTTCATGGTGATCAAAGTTTTGCAAGAAGAAGGACTTGAGACAGTGTGCTGAGCTGCTATGGCAACATGAATTTTAAAAAATAAACTGACTTGCAAGAGCTTATCTTTTCCTCTTTAGTGTGGTGCAGAACAGATCTGGGAACCTCTGCCTGAAAGAGATCCTGTGAAGAGCTCACCTCTGCCTCTGGGCCAGGTGTATTGCAAAATGCATAAAACATATCCCTCGTGGCAAGGGGGAAATTATTCCGTGACTGGCTTTGCACCCCAAAGAGCCAAGTCATGGTGATCCAGTCACTGTGTTTATCACAGCTCAGATATTCCGATGTTGGGGTGGATGCAGCACGAAGCATTTGGGCTGTGCTGGTATCCTATTCTGGGAGCGGGGTGGGCTGCCAGGCGCTGCTCGGGGTGAATTCCACCCACGGCAGGCGTTTCCAAGAGCACCATGACGTGGGCTCGGCTTACAGCTCGGCTTTCAAGCCACCCGCACCAAATGTAGAGGCAGCAGTGTCAGGAACCCTCCCTGACAGCTCCTTTCAGGAGGGGATGCTGTGAGGAGCTGTCAGGCTCTGAGTCAGCTGTTCTTCCAGGGCTGGCATTCCAGGCAGGAAGAGCCTGCTCGAAGAACCATCCCAACCACGCCGCCTGCCAAAACCACACTGGGAATCCCATGGGAACCAGCCCTCTCCTGAGCCAGCTGGTACTTCCTGCTCCCGAGGCCTGATCCTGCTCTGGATGCTGAGCATTCTTTGTTCCATTTTTAAATTAATGAGGCTTGAGCAATGCATGGTCCCAGACCCCGGGGGAAGAAACAGCCCCTCGGGTGTTTTCAGCACTTTGGCCGTGTGGCCCAGCTGGAGAGGAGAGGGAAAAGTCGGGCTTGAAGGCAGATATGAGAGATGCCTGGCAAACAGATTCGTAACCTGGAGATTTTAGCCAGGTTCTCCGAGCTGGCCATGCTCCCACACACAGCTCTCCTCCCCAGCACAGGCTGTGACTCCCAAAACTGGCAGCCCCATCTCTCCAGAGAAGGATGAGGATCACCAGCGTGGGACTGGTTCCCATCCTATCCCAACAGTGTCCCCTTGAGGTTGGTGGCTGAGGCAGCCTGTGAAGAGCTCTCATGGAGGTGCAGGGGAACCCCTGAAGCTGCTCTTGCTTTCCAGGCTGGTCCAAACAGCAAATCCCAGCAGCTGTGGATCAGCCTGAGTGAAGGATGATGGAGGAGCCCACCCCAGAGTGGGTGTGGGACCTCCACACTTGGGAGTGGAGCACTTGGAGAACCACTCAGGTAAGAATCTCCTTCCAGCTTCATCTGGGCATATCTAAAGCTGGAGCACTGCAGCTCATCCAGCAGCACTGGGGTGTGGGAGCTCCTCCAGCACCCCAGGAGGAGACAGCGTGGGAGGGTCTGTGCAGCCATGAGAGGCTGGAGAGAGGAGCCTCTGCAGAGGACACGAGGCTCCCTCGCCGCCGCCGCTGCTGCTGCTGGAATCTCCTTTCTTCTGGCAGCCAAGCAGCAGGGAGTTTTCTGAGAAACTGCCCACAGGGAGCGATCACTTTTTCCAGTCATTAACCTTCCACATCCCTCACATTACAGGAATACCTTGGATGTCTAAGTTGCTGCAGAGAGCTAATTCCTCCAGGTGACTCCAGGCAGCGATAAGTGGGCTCCTGCACAGCGAGGGGGTTTGAAGTGCCAGAGCTGAAAGCGCTCCCAACTCCGGCACGCCAGGCCTCCAGCAGGGGACACAGCCTCAGATGTCACAGCACGGTGGCAGGAGGGGCTGGGGCCTCTGGAGCTGTCATTTCCAACCTGCATTTCCAACTGGGGGAGCCGAGGCAAAGGGAGGGGACCAGGCATGGGCCTGAGATGCCCTGTGCCCCCAGGGAAGTCGGTTCTGGTTGAAGGATATTGGGGAAAAAGATATTTGGAAGGTATTGGGGAATAAAAATCAGCGCCCTGAAGGGATAAATGTTGGGAACTGCCAGTGCTGGCCTCTAGGATAGGTGTGTACCTGGCTGCACTGGGTGTCCCAGCCCTGGCAGAGCAGCAGATTTGCATCTGAACTCCTTCCTCTGGTGTGGAAGATGAACACAAGGAGTATTCAAAGACAAGGAGGTGCCCAAGAGAAGCCCGAAACCAATGAGAGAAGTATTTACAGTAGGATGGCTCTTATCATATGTACATAATATTAAATATAGTATTCTTTTCTCTGACAAATCACAATGTCTTCCTCTTATATTTCCTGGATTGCACATCACCAGCATCCTGCCAGGACTAGCTGAGTAACAATACTCACACAAAAATTGCAGAAGACACCAGATTTGTCTCTCATCAATAATAGATATCCCTGTCAGTGACAGCAGAGCAGGACCAGGTCCCTCTGACAGAGCAAGCCATTGAGAGCCAATGTGTGTTTGTACAAGAGGAGCATCACAGGCAGTGAGGGCCAGCAGCCTGGGAAAGACTCTTTGGAGACAGAAGCAGCCTTCTGATTTTCCCAAATTACCCTGTGATGGGAAGTGTCAGCCCAGACCTGGGGAAAACAGGGAGCACTGAGTGTGAGTGAGGATAGATTTCAATCCCGCAGCAGGACTGAGCCTGTGGAACCACATCAGCCACACAGAAAAAACTCCATTTATAATCAGAAAGTACAAAACAGCAACATCAGAAGTCACAGGTCATGGCCAAGGTACAGAACAGGGACCCACGGCACACGCACACACGCCGAGGAAACTTGTCCAGAGAATAAAACAACCACCTTCAAACACTGACACAAGGAAGGCAACAGTCCAAGTCAATATCAGCACAGCCTGTGGCAACACATCAATCCCAGTTTGGAGGGGCCCAAAACACCAACAGGGACTTGGCTGGGATCTCCCAGGTGTTCCCAGGTCGGGCCACGGTTTCAAACCCATGCACTGGGAAGCTGGAGCTAATGCAGGAGGGCTCTGCACTCCTTGATGCCTCTGGGATCATGTTTGGTTTGGATGAAGGAATGATGCTTTGCCACCCAGCACACAGCATCTCATGAGGGGCACTCCATTTTCCCCAGTCTCTTAATCAGCATGCTTTCAAATTAAGAAATTGTAATTATTAGGAGGTGGGCCCGGGTTGGGGACACAAACACGCCCCAGTTTTGGCACTGAAGCCTGAGTCCTGCTCTGCCAGTCCTGCTCCAGCTGGGCTGTGTTCAGTGTGCTGACACCTCATGGCCAAGCCAGAAACTCCGATAAGACACCGTTTCCCAGGACATCACCCACACGTCCTCCATCTGCTCCAAGGCATGAAACCAGGCTCGTTTATCGACAAGTCTGTCATGAGCAGGACCGAACACACCAAAGACAGGAAAGGAAACCAGTCCAGAAAGGCTTGGAGCTCTTGGATGACAAACAGCTGGGCGCACCAGGGGCTGCTATCGGGAGCCGTGGTGGTCTGGGTGTCCCTGGTGCTGGAGGATGGCTCTAACACACTTTTCCAACATGTGCTGAGCCATGCATGGCAAACACTGCATCTCAGGCCTGGCAGGAGCGTGCGTGCCGGGGTTACCCCGCTCTCCCCTCCTCCGTGGGGGTCTCCCAGGGGCAGATCAGCTCCTTTGCAGAGTCCTTCCGAGCCCAGCACTGCCTGTCCTCGCCCTGCCCGGAGCGCCCATGGCAGGCTGGGCCCTCCGAAGGCACGGCCGCTCTGACTTGGAAGAAGCTGCGTTGGGAAACAGAAACTCATCACACACACACACACACACACACACACACACACACGGTGCTTTTTGATGTGCTCTGAGGCGGCCAAGCAAGCTTGGCTTTGAGATTTCCACCATTTCAGCCCCAGATCCCAAAGCAAAACTCCCGGGCACGAGCCCACGGAGAGGGAGGACGAAGGGAATGTGTGCTGCCGCTCCTTTGAAGCTGCAGCGCCGTGTGACAGCTCCGGAGTGCGGAGCCAGGTAGAGCAGGAGCCCTCAGGTTTGCGCTTTGGAATTTATAATGTGGACTCATCCACTCGGGCAGCAGCAGAGGTGGGTTAAATGAGATCAGGGACATGTTGTTCCTGGTGAGGGACATGGCCAGGGTTTGGTTCCTGCAGGGGAAGCCTTTCCAGGCAAAAATTCCCCATCTCTGCCCTGGAACAACAAACACTTAGCGACTCTCGCTCAAGATTTCCCCTCCCTTGTCACTTCTGGTTCTCCTCTGACTTGAAATCACTAAAGCAAACCTAAGTCAGTGCTCAGGAGCACTGAGGTTTTCCAAATTTGGGGCTGAAAAGTAAAACCTGGGGTTGTGCACTCCAAACAGGAGGTGTGAAAGTAGCAGAGGCCAGCACAGGCTCCTGGCCTGCTCCTGTAGGAAAACCACAGGAATGGAGACAGGGAAGAGCCCGGGGTTTGGAGCAAAGGCGACTGCCAACAGGTTCTCAGGGAGCTCTGCCTGCGGCTAACCCCAAAGCGAAGGGGCGCAGAGCTGAGCTCTGCCCGGGGCAGTGTCCGTGTGTCCGTGCGGTGCTCACCTGCTGACCGCCCCGCCGTCCGGCCACCGGTGCCCGCCCAGCGGCTGCACCTTGCCGCGGGGCACGGCCGGGCTCCCGCAGCCCCTGCGCAGGACATGGGCCCAGGCCCGGCCTCGGCAGCGTCTGCGGCCTCCGGCCGGCCGCGGGTCCGGCTGTGGGTCCGGCCGCGGGTCCGGCTGTGGGTCCTGCTGCAGGTCCGGCCGTGGATCCTGCTGCAGGTCTGGCTGTGGGTCCGGCCGTGGGTCCTGCTGCAGGTCCTGCTGCAGGTCCGGCCGTGGGTCCTGTTGCAGGTCCTGCCGCAGGTCCGGCCGCATGCCCGTGCTGCTGCCCAGGGCCTGGCCCAGGGGTGAGGGGCGGGCGCTGCCCCGGGACACGGTGGGCACGGCGGGCACAGCCTGTGGAGCGGCTGGTGGCGGGGCCGGGGCGCTGGGGCCGGTGTGGGCAGCCAGGCCAGGGGAGCAGGAGGCCAGGTGGCCTGGCTGTGGGGAGGAAAAGCAGAGAGGCTCGGTCAGGTGCTGGGTGACACCCAGGGCTCCCCAGGCTTCTCCAGGAAGACAATCCCTCTCCTTTGGTGCTGCCAGGAGAGAAGGGCCCCGCTGGGAGGCAGCTCCAGCCACCCCAGCCGAGCCTGGTGTCCCCCTCTCCTGCAGCTCTGTCCCCTTCCCTGCCCTCCCACTGCCAGCTTGCCTGCGGGGTCACTGCTGCCACAACCCAGCGGGTGCTGACAGATCCAGCCCCACACCCGCCGGGATGCTGGAGGAGACACCAGCTTGCCTCATTCCTCACAACGATTAGCTGCAGGCACAGAGGAGGAGGCTGTCATCCCGGGAATGTGATCTTGGTTATGAACAGCACAACCATGTCACACCCTCGGCACCAGCCGGGGCTGGGAGCAGACCCCGAGCCCCAGCCCCGGTGGCTGGCAGTACCAGTCACATCCCATGCTGGAACCCCAGAGTCCCTGGCTGCGGCTGGGAGGCTCCAGCACAGCTCAGCCAGCCCTCAGGACAAGCCCAAGCACAGACCCGACAGGACAAGGACAGCACATGCTGCATGCCAGGCCCTCTCCCAGCAAAATGAAACGCAGCTCAAGTGTCCGAGGAGAGGAACTGAGAGCAGAGGCATGCTCAGGACATGTACACACACATGCAGAGATGGCACAGAGAAGGATGAACACACTGAGACACGACAGAGAAGGATGAACTTGGCTCTTTTTCTGTTTTCTACATTTATTTTTATTAGACAGATGAATGCATGGAAGCCACGGCCAGAAAAAAATTAAACAACACATGGAAACAAACAATTTCTTGGCTGGCACAAAGCGAAGTTCAGCTTGTACCAGGCAACTTTCCTCTTTGGGGACTGAGCAGCAGAGGATAAGGAGCAGAAGGCAAGGCTGTGACAGCTCCATCAGCCTGTGGCAGGGCAAAGACAGCTCCTGCCTGGTTGTGAAGGATGGCTGCTTGTTCCACAAACAAAAACTGGTGTTCCACACAAGAACTGGTATTCCACAAGCAAAAACTGGTGTTCCACACAGTAACGGGTGTTCCACATGCAGTAACTGGTGTTCCACACAGTGACTGGTGTTCCACACGCACTAACTGGTGTTCCACACAGTGACTGGTGTTCCACACGCACTAACTGGTGTTCCACAAACACTAACGGGTGTTCCACATGCAGTAACTGGTGTTCCACACAGTGACTGGTGTTCCACAAGCAAAAACTGGTGTTCCACACGCACTAACTGGTGTTCCACACGCACAGTGACTCCCAAGCACGCAGCACAAACCATGGCAGGGGAGCAGCAATGCCAAGCAGAGATGATAAATCAGAGAAAGGAATGGATGCAGAGAACATAACAAGCAAAGCAGCAGACAAAATAGAAGTAGAATCAGAGGGACTGATGGGAACACACAGATTTGTTATTTATTATTTATACCCTGACTTGATCTTCCACATGTTACTACATACTGGCAATCCCAACATGCTCAGTGCTCCATGTTACACAAACTCTGCAGAGACTGTAGAGTTCATCACAGCCAAGTGGCTTTGGGCCAACCCTGCCAGCTTCTGGAGAGTCTTCCAGTGCTCTGATGTCCAAGCAGGCTGAGGGTGCTCAGCACCTGATGTAATAAAGCCTTGGGGTTTAAATTTTTAAAAAGGCAGCCTGCACCTGCTCGCCTGTCCAGCAGTGCAGAATGTGCCTGTGCTTCCAGCAGGAGAGCAGAGACACAGCACAGACATCAGAGGGAAGGTCTGGGGTGACTCAGCTGGAATTCCTCTGAGGAGGTTTATCACTGATGGGGTAAGGAAGGGCAGGACAATCTCCCTGGCTCAGCCACAAGTGGAGGAGAGGAGTGACACCACATCAGAGTGTCCAGCCCTGATCCTGCCACGGGGTGGGCCAGAGTCACTGATGGAGCTGTTGGGGACACAGTGACATGATGACTGTCCCCTGTTCACAGGGAGTTGCCCTGCAAGGACCCCAGGGCTCCAGGGGCCTGCATGCACCCCACTGTCCAAGGGCTCCCACTCCCTGCCAGCTCTCTCCAGAAGCTGCCCTGTCCCTGGGAGTGCCCAAGGCCACGATGGATGCGAGCCCTGGGATAGTGGAAGGTGTCCCTGCCCATGGCAGAGGGTGGAATGAGAGGAGCTTTAAGATCCCTTCCAATCCAAACCATTCTGGGCTTCTGTGATCTCCCATTTTCTCTAAAATCCTACCACTATTTAAAAGGGATGAACCATATGAACTGGAGAGAGGCAGCTTCCCAGACCTTAGTGCTTCCACCCAGTTCCTTTGCTTCCCCAAAATTTTTAACACACAAGGAAGCTTTTCTGCCCCTTCAATTCCCTTTACTGGCCTTTGCAACAATCTTCACACTTCTGGTAACCATTGGCCTGGTCCAGACATGCTGGGCTTTTCCAAAAAGGCCCAGAATCTCCCTGAGCTCTTTAGCACTAATGTGGTATTTTAGCTTGCCTTATTCTACAGAGCAAAAGAGACAGAGCAAATGAAAAATAAAATACTACGTAAAGTTGAAATCTGCTCTTAACACCTCTACCCTGTTCTCCCTTGCCTCTGGGCAACAAGCCAGTGACAACTGCAGCTACCTCCTATTGGATTGTTAACACAAAAAATAGAAGAGCAGGAAAAAGACAAGACAAGAGGTAGGAAGGACTGGATAAAATCTCTCTTGGCCTCGTGCAGGCTCTGGCAAGGGGCAGCTCTCTGCACCTGCACACCCAGCTGGCAGCACAGGAGTCCCAGGGAGAGCAGAGCAGAGCTTCCTGCTGATCATCTCCAGCGTGCCAGGGGATGTGGGAGCATCATTCAAGTTCAGAAGGTCAGCTAAACCTTCCGAAATGCTCCTGCTGCTGTTCCCACAAGCAGCTCTCCTGCCTGTGGTGCTGGCTGGAGGTGCAGGACTCTCGGAGTGGGGGGTGTGCTCCTCTCAGGGGGTACCAGATGCACCCCTGGGAGGATGCAGAGCCCCCCGAGGGGATGGAGGCCAGCAGGGACACGGGGCCGGGTCACCTCGCCCTCGGTGCCAAGGAAGGCTGGTCTGACCCCGCAGCCCTGGGGCACAGCTTTGCCCTGCTCTGTGCCGATTCCTGGAGCAGCAGGGCCAGGCAGCCGGGCTCTGCACCTCCGGGGCTGTGGGGCAGCAGAAGGCATCTCCCGTCCCAGCAGCAGCCCGTGCCCGGCTGGCACATCTGCTCTCCGGGAGCCCCGGCAACGTGCGGGGAGCTGGAGGAGCGCAGAGCCGGCCTGGGAAACCTAAAGCAGCACTGACACCTTCAGGAAGGGGAGCCGAAGCTCAACACCAGCCTCGCCTTGGCTTTTCCCTGCGGGGCTCAGAGCCTACTTGGGAGGAGCTTCCTTCTGGAGCTGGTTCCTGCGATCCAGCTTGCTCATGACCTGCGTGATGTCCACGGTGTTGGCGGCTTCTCTGGCCTTGGCCTCTTCCTCCTGCTGCCTCAGGATGATGGGGCTGGGGCTGGAGCGGAGGTGGCGGCGTCCGAACAGACCCGTGCTGGGCAGAGAGAGGGGAAAGAGAGGGGTTAGTGAGGAGAAGGGCACCAAAACCTCCCCCTGGGAAGAAAAGTGACTCAGGAGGACAAGCTCAGACACAGAGATGGCCAGAGGACTGCAAAATGCTTTAAACAGCCCTGGGTGAGTCAGTGACACGCACAAGCTACAGGACTGCTAAAAGTGTCGAAGTCCTGCTCCTGAGGGACTCCAGGGCACACCCACATCTCTCCTTGGTTGTGTTTGCACATAACTCACGCTCAGTGTGAAGTCAAACAACTCCCATCCGTGGAGTTTTCTCTGGTGCCTTCAGGAAGATCAAAGCAGGGACCAGGGTGGGTGTTCCTGGTGTCTGTGATGCCCCCCAAAAAAACCTTCTACCTGCTTCAGCACTTCCCCTGCAGCAGGAACAGGGGCTCACCCACCTCTGAATGGGTTAAGCAGCTCCAGGTTAATGGGATGCTGAGGTCTGGGGGATCCAGAACAAGCACTGACAAAAACGAAGGCAGGATCAGTGGGAGCAGCCAGCATCTGCCAGTGACCTCAGGATGTGTGGCTCAAGGAACAGTAACTAGCCAAACCCAGGCCAGGCAGCAGCAGGGCTTCTCCCACTGACTTGAAACAGCTTTTAGATGAAGCAACAGTGTGAAAGCCCATGATTCCTCCTTGCCTGCTAGGTTGACGCAGTCCAGCACTGCATGCTCAGCTTTAGGAGCAGCTGCAGCTCAAATGGCCTAAATTTGCTGTATAACCTTCATCTTGCTGGGAAAAAGCCATTTCCAAGGCCATCCACCTTGTACCAGCTGTTACTCACAAGGTGTTGCTTGTTCCCAAATGCCTGTCACCTTCCCTGACACCAGGGGTGAGCTTTGTCCAGGCAGAGATGAGCACATCCTGTGGATTATCCCAAATCTTGGCTTTGTCTCTGCTCTGGCAGCCAATGTTTAGTGGGCAGGAGTCTTCCCATGCCCAGGACACCAGAACTTCCTCCTTCTAGGAAAGGGGCCATGAATTAATTCAACAATCCCAGCCCTTCTCAGCAGACCCTGCAGAGAAGGCAGCTGAGTAAGCAGCAGCTCCATTCCTATTCACAAGCCTTTTCCAAAGGGCTCATGAATAAAAAGCACCATCAGTCTCAAAGCAAAGCATCTTCTCAGTGCAAAATTTTATTTAATTAAGAAGACATCTAAATCATAGTAATTTTACTGCAACTTGGGCTTTTTCTACCCTTGCTACAACAAGAAAAACAAACCCCACAATTACAGCCAGTTTCACTTGCCTTTTTTTGACACCCTCTTGTGGCACAACAGCCTTGGCCAGCATTTCCTTGTATATTGGAGACTTTAAATAGCGGCCATAGGAGTCCTACTAGGAGAAAAAAGAGAAACTGGTAGTTATGGGCTGCAAACACCCTTATTAAAATCACCACCAAATACAGCTGCTCAGGAGCCAGGGAGGCTGGGAACTGGATAATCTCCCTCAGCAGCTCAAGAAACTTTGCATCTTTCAGGCAAATGTAGCTATTTAAACCAATATCCTTTCATCTCGCTGTAAAATTCCCAGGATTTTCCATCTCACAATAAAGCTTCACAGGTAAGACCCAGATCAAAAGATCTGAATGAAGCTTAGCCTGGGCCAGCAGGGTCTCAGAGTCACTGCAAGGTGAGGAGCTTGTATTCCAGGAGCCAAACTTTTCACCAGTGGGTGAAAATCAGTCCAGTTCTGCTGCTTTCAGTGCAAGAGCTGGTGCCCAAGCTGGAACTGAAAGTCTTGCAGGACTTGCCACCTGACCTCCACCACCTTGGGGACAGGCTGAGGGGGAAGGAACAGCAGCAAAATACAAATGCCCGAAGCAGCACTTGCTTCACTCAGCAAATTTAAGGGATTTTCAAACAAAGGCCCCTTGAAAGGGACAGCTGATAGCACACAAAGGCACTGAAAGGCCCAGAGGGCTGGAATCCCCCTCAGGCTCTGGCAGCAAATAACAAACCTTTTTCATCAGCATGTAAATGTGGGTCTGAGCAGCATCTAGAACATAACGATGAGGGTGCTCCAGGCCTTTGACTGTGATGCCCATTGTTTTGCCATCGATGTTAATCCAGCGCCTTGCTCCTGGAGCTAGGAAGAGCCTGCAGGAGGAGGAATCAACAGTGCCATTAGCAGCTGCAGAATTCACAGATTCCTGTCTATGCATGACAGCAGAAGTCCCTTCAGCTCCCTGCTGCAATTTGCAGTCCTGATCTTGGGCAATCAATGTCCTCTTCATCAGTGTACTCACTTCCTCTTGCGCATAATATAAGCCAAATTTTAGCTCACTGGAAGCAAAAAGTCTCTCCCCACTTTGCTTGTGGCAGCTTCAAGAACTTTGCTATTCCACACTAATATTTAAATTACATCCTAAGACTGAAATGTAACAGAGAACAGAAAGGAAAAGTAAATATATAGAAAACCCCTTCTATTTTCATCTCCAAAAGCTCCTTTCCTATGTGGGGACAAAAGACAGCCACATCTATGACAGCTGACACATAAAAATCTTAGGAATAAATCATTTGGAGAATGAGAACCTGTGGAAAGTGATGGGACTCATGCACAAAGAGTTGAAGAGTGGAAAATTTCCACACTCACTTGTAGATTTCTTCTGCTTTTTCTTTGACCTTGGATTGGTCTCCATACTTGAGATCCTCACAGGCTTCCCAGAAACCCAGATTCTCTCCTGCATGACAAGGACAGACTCGGCAGAGTGAGAGTGAGGAGAGCACAATCCCATTTATTAACTCCTTTGGCACAATTTGCTGGCCCCAAGCAAGTCTCTCCAACTGACTGAAAGTCACTCTCAGTGACTGAAAGAGGAAAACAGCTTTCCCCTGTTCTCTGCCCACTGACACCTCTAAGAACTTGTGAGCTCAGCCAGTTCCAGCTTCTCTGGGAGCAGTCAGAGCATCATGCAATGCTCTGGGGTGGCAGGGACCTGAAAGTCCATCTCAGTCTCACGGCCAGGGGACACCTTCCACTGTCCCAGGCTGCTCCAAGCCCTGTCTGACCTGACCTTGGACACCTCCAGGGATTCAGGGGCAACCACAGTTTCTCTGTGCCAGGGCCTGCCCACCCTCACAGGGAAGAATTCCTCCCCAAAATGTGCTGTGATCAGGAATCGCCGCGGCGGGTGCTGCCGGGCTGTACCGTGTGTGCCGTGCCACTAGATGGTACCGCCAGCCCTGGCTGCAGCAGCCCTGTGCCACCTCAGCCTGGGGACAGGCCACGGGGACACTGCCACCCACCGCTGAACTCCTTCTTCAGGAAGATCTGGAAGTTCTGGCGGCCTTTGGGGTCCCGGATCAGCTCGCTGAAGTTGAAGGCCCATCGCTCCACGCGCATCCTGGTGGGCACCTCCACCCTGCGCGGGGAGAACGCAAACAGCACGGCTGCTTTCTCTAATTAGCAGATTAATTAAAACCAAAATGCCCTTTGGTGCATGCCAAGGGACTGCTCAGCATTCTCTTGTTTTCCAGGGTGGTGTAATGAGCTCCTGAAGTCAACCCACTAAGTAAGTTGTAATTAAACAACTCGGGCCGCAGCGGGATGAGGATTTAACTGGGATTTATGCAGCTCTCACAGTGACAGCCCAGCCTTGCCCTGGGGTTTGACTCAGTCCCACCCTGGAGGAGCCACTGGTTGCTGCCCAGAGCTTTGCTTCTCATAAAGGCACTCAGTGCAGGCATCCCCTGGGGATGTCTAATGGGATACAATCAGTCGGATTGCTGCTCTCAGAGCCACTGAGATGCTGGATGCTCCAAGCCCCGAGATGCCATCGTGTAATTAGCAAACCCTATTCAAAGGGAAATCCAAGGGAGGCCTCAGAGAAGGGATGGAACACCAGTGTGTGCCTCCAACCCAAAGCCTCTCCTAAGGAAGCAGCTTGAGGGGTGAGCAAAGAGCCAGGGGAGCAGCTGAACCCTGAGCTGGTCCTGTTCCATTTGCTGGTTAAGGAGGGCTTCACCCATCCCAGGGAGGATCAGACCCACTCAGCAAGGGCTGAGTGCACACTCCCATCACCAGCTCAGCAATTTCTGTGATGTTAAGGAAGGCTCCACTTGAATAAAGCAGTGCTGAAAGTTCAGCATGGAGTATTCCTAATTTCAAAGTAAGTTTGAAAGGGAACATTTCTCTGCTCATGAGCAGAGATCAGATACCACAACAAAAAATCAGTGGTTACCTTTCCTGATTTCTATCAGCATAAAGGTCACTGTAAACCATAGGTTGGCAAAACAACAGAAATACATACAGCTTTGCATTGAGATCCCAAAACTCAGGGTCATCTGATATCCAAGGGTTGCTGGGGAGACATCCAGACAGGATGGGATCATTGGAGAGGAACTGCTCAGAGTACTTCACAACTCTGCAACAAATCCAAAATCAAAATATGAATTTGGAAGCCATAATTACAGCCAGCCCCATTATAGCCAAATAACAAATATCCTCAGAGGTACAGGACTCTCAGCACAGGGATCTGGAATGTGGCCCCTGCCTTCCTAGAAAAATCAATTCATTAGCTCAGTTAATCTTTTCCATTTCCCAGCAGAAGTCTCCTGGTTGTCTTTTGAAGCAGCGAATTTATCAATTCAAATACAAGGAGATACAAGACTCTCTTCCATCACCTCCTTCTGCCTTTTCATTTCAAGGAAGAGAGACTTAGGACTCCTAAGGAGAGTTTCTGTCTCCTGTTCTCAGCCAGCCAGGGCCTGATCCTGCACTGCTCAGGGAAAGGAACACCAGGGTTGTGTTCACCCAGGTGGGTTCTCTGCAGCCTGGGAGAACCCTCATGGCCATGGGAGAACTCAGGGAGCTCTGGGAAAGTGATGGAATGCTGAGGGCTCATCCCAGCTTCTCCTTTCCTCCATCACCTACCACAGGGCTCATTCCTCTGCGAGTGGCTCTGAGGCTTTGGCACAAAGCAGAGCTGTCTCTCTCCCATCAGGAACCAGACAAACACTTCTCCTACCTTCTAACTTGGCCAGACTTCTAATTACAATTGATTTCACTAATGTCCTGGAATTTTAGCTCTCGCCTCCCTTTTTCATTCTTGGGAAAAAAAAAAAAATCCTCTGGTTTCTGCATTTAAAATTCCTCCCAGGCCAAAGTGCTTTCATGTGCTCAGAGCTGGGAGGGCAGTGTCCAGGAGCCCGTTGCTAGCAGGCCCCTTGGCACACATCCTGCAGTTATACAGTGCTCCTGCACAGGGCAAACCACAGGGCTGGCACACAGCTGCTCCATCCATCCTACCTTCCCACTGGGAATGCCAAGGCATCCAGCACCTGCAGCAGGCACTCCAGCCCATATTCTGATATTCTGATCAAGCAAATCTAAACCTGTCAGCTCAGGCAGCACTGCTGTGTGGTCTGGAAGTGCTTTGCAGCTTCTCCCAAATCTCTGCAATGCTCTGAAGCATGCACACTGCCCAGCTGCTGCTCATATCCTCATTAAGAGTAATTTGATTTGGACCCAGCCCTGCAGCCGACACTTTGGAGTTCCAAAATTCCTGAGATTTTTGATCTAGGTGATAAGCATCATCCCACCAGAACTAATGAGAAAAGCCCCATTGCCAAACAGTTAAGCACCACAAAATTCCTGGAAAGCAGCCAGGTGTCCCCTGCTCCAGCTCACAGTTTGGAGAACTGAGGCAGCAGAATTTTAATTGAGCTGGAAGTCAGTGAGAAAACGAGCAGAGCTGCTGGTGCCCTGCAAGTTGTAGCTCTCAGAAGACTCTGTCTTCCACCCATTCCATTCATCCAAGACTGTCCTCTCCAGGGAACTGGCCTGAGCACCCTGTTTATGTCAGATGTGACAGGAACCCCTGGTGGCAATGGCAGTGCAAACCAGGCAGGTGCTCTGGGCTGCACCTCAAGGTGCCTGGTCAGCATGGGAGGCTCCAGGTAGGGATGCCTCTGGCAAACACACCAATGCCTAATGCCAGGGATGGAAGCTTCATTAAGAATCTGATCAGGAAACATACCACTGGGCAGGGGAATTGCTAATTAATTGCTTGGATGCTCATGGGGAGGCCATTTCCCTGTGCAGTACAGAATAACCAGTATTACACCACCAGAGCTGAGCTCCACCATGGGGCAGGGACACTCGTGGGGGTAAATCCAGCCCAGGGTGGGGACCAGTGACAGGAGGGTCAGTCTGTCCTGCTGGTTGCCCCTCCTGAAGGACAGACACACTGCTGGGTCCTCCCCTGGCTGCAGGGCTGTGCCCAGGCATCACAGCTGACCAGAGCAGCACCAGCATCTCCTGATTTCAGTGGGATTCTCAGCCCAGAGGTGGTTCAGCTCTGCAGCGAAGCTCCCAGAGAGCTTCTTCATCCTGCCTGGGACTGATTCCTCCTCAGCCTTGTGCCTCCTGGCCCAGACAGCACCAGGCCACCACATGGATCCCCTGGCTGAGTCACCAGCTGCCAGAGCAGACAGCTTCACCAGCTCATTAGGAGATAAGCACTGAAGACTAATTAATGTGTGGACAGAAGGAAATCAGGACTTACCCTCCAAGAGAGACAGAAGATTTCACTCTGGTCTTCAGGATGGCCTGCTGATAGTACATGATCTGAGGGGATCAGACATGGCCATGGTTAGGAGCAGAGAGGTTTGAAGATAAGGCCTATCTAAACCTCAGACAGGTTCTCTCCCAGGTAGTGGGGCTAATTACAGCAGGGACTGCTTCTTCCCTAATTAATGGATATCCAAGGAACCAGAGGATCCCTGAATTGTCTCAGTGAAATGTCTGCTTTCACTGAGCTTACTGCAAACATCAGAAATGCACTTTGCAATGTGCAAGTAATTAAAAAGCACTCCCCATGTTATATAGAAATTGAATAATAGCTACCATCCTCAGCACCTACAAATGCTCTGGATGATTTAGCATGTAATTATCATTGATTCTTGGCTGTCTCCGTGCTGGCGCCACTCTGTGATTTCCCCATCACTAATTCTGATCTATTGGATTTCAGCCCTGGTGTCTGTCCTTGCCTGAGCCTTCCCGTCACTGGGAGAGCTGCAGTGGGAGGGAATGTCCTGAAATTACATTGATAAAAGCCCCATGAGGCAGGGATTCTGCTTTTCAAAGAGCCCATCCCCTGCACTGAGGGCTTTGAGCCACACTGGTGTAAGCAGCTCATACAGGATGAACACTGAGAAGTGAGGGAAGCACCACTTACCTCTCTCCTGTAGAATTCCATAGTATTTTTCTGTAAAAATATTTTAAAAAGAATCATTAAATTGGGATGGGTGCTTACACTTGTTTTTTTGGGGTTTTTTTTGAGACACCGTTGCAGGGCTGCCGTTGTGCAGCGCTCTCCAATTAATTCTGATTACAATTAAAATCAAACACAGCAGCTGAGCTAATCAGGGTATCATCAAAGCTAAGAGCATCCCCACACGGTAAATTGTCCCATTAGCTGTATTTACTGTTTAGCATTGCTTCTCCCATCACAGGCTGCCTGTATGCCTTCAATTAAGGGGTTATTCTAATGGAGCTAAAATAGATTCATTTACGAGACACAGATTAGATCATTCATATTAGCTAAAGGAGACAGGAACCAACACATTGCAAAATATAAACACCACAATTAAAAGCCTCAGAAGCAGTATCTGCTGTGCAAAGGGTGTTTACGTTGTGATTTGAATAACTCAGACTATGTTACATGTCATCCACAAACGAGCAGGCAATCCAAGGCAAGAAATTAACTGCAGGGTGTTTATTCACACAGCTTCCTTTGAAGCACAGTTACTTTGTGTGGAATAAACTGCAGAAGGGAGAAGGAAGGACAGGGGTTGGGTGCATCCCTAAGTGTGGGATGCAGCCAGCAAACCTTTAAAGGCTCAGGCAGGGTTTCAGTTGCTCAGCTCCTGCTTCAGTCAAGACCTGCATCCCAAAATTATTCTATCAAACGAGCCCTGTAGCAGGTGGGGGTCTGCAGAGTGCCTTGGTGAAGTGCAGTTGGTGAGGGATGAGGATTCTGGTACTGAATGCCACAGGCAGCTCTGCTGTCCCCTCACCTCCCCAGAGACCCTGCACTCCAAACTGCCCCTATTTTGGGAAAGGCAAGGTGCTCTCCCAGGGCTGCTTTGTGGGGACACTGATCTGCTTTTGCACTTTAACCATCATCACCAGTCCTGCTCAGGAGGGAGAAACTCTTCTCCACAAGGCAGAAAAACACCCCCATTTTGCTGCTGCCTGGTTCTGAGAGGCCCACTCACCATTTCAGCAGCAGGAGCCAGAAATGCAGCAGATGAGCCCAGTCCCTACAGCACCACCACAGAGCCAGCCCTGCCCCTGCCCCAGCCTGGCCAGTGGGGCACCAAAAAAAGTCCTCACAGTGGTGTTGTGAGAGGAGGAAGCTTTTCCTGCTGGGAGTACCATGAGCAGCTCTGAGTGGGCAGCACAGACCATCTCAGCAGGGACAAACAGGGCAGTAAAACCCAGCAGTGATGCTGTGCTGACCCCCTGTGTGACAGGGGGAAAGGACTGACACACCAAGGGAGAGAAAAAGCTCTAGGACAGCAGGATCCTTGCTCACAGGGCTGTACAACCTCCCCTGCTGATTCACAAGCTCCTGGGACAGCCCTACAAACGATGGAGGAGCTGAGGAACAGCTTTTTAGCCTTCTCTGCTCTCAGCTGCATCCCCAACTCCAGACCACCTTCCATACAGACACCACTTCTTCACCTCATTTCTACAGTGCCCTTGTTTCAGATTGCAGAAATGGAAGGGGAAAATCACCTGCTTGCAGAGAGAAATTTATTGTATTTACTGTCCTAAAGTGTCCTCTTTAGAGCCCTGTGTTTCTGCTCCAGGCCAGCTGCCTTCCTGCACAACAGGAGTTCACTGTCTCCCTGGGGAATAGGAGATACAAACCAGGTGCCATCAGATTTACAAGTGCCAGCTGAAGGGTTCCATTTGATGGAACTTGTGGCTAGAGCTTTGATTTCAACATGTTAAAATCATTAAAAAAAAAAAACTATTTTCTTCCACTTTTTTTCTCCATTGGGGCCTCAGACAGGCCTGGTGCAGTGGGGAAGGAGAAGTGGGTGCTGGCACAGTGGCTTGAAGGCAGCTCACGTGGCAGGAAAGTGGTGTTATCTTCTAGAGGGGTCTGAGAGGCTGGCAGCACACCACACATACACGAGACAAACAGCTGTGGGAAAGAGAAAGAGAACACAGTGAGCTAAACGTTATACAGAGACGGAAAGGGGTCAATTAAAATGCCACCACAACACAAAAATTATATGTAGGTGAAGAAAAATCAGCAGACAAGGGAAGATTTTTTTTTTTTTTAAGTGCCCCACACAGCAAAGATCCCCTCCTGCCACAGTCTGTGTGGAGGTCAGTGTGGTGGGCAGCTGCTCCTGGGGAAACAAGGGGGGCTTTGCTGGGGTGCTCCAGGTGGGGAGTGGATTTGCCAAGGCTCCCCAGAAAAGGGGCTGAGCATCTCAAACTGAGCTGCAGCCAGGTCCCAGGAGAGCCCACTGCTGAACACCCTGGGAGGCTGCAGGTGCTGGCTGTGCTCAGCCCCTTCCAGTTCTCAAACCAGCAGGAACTGGGAGGAATCTCAGCTATTTCACCCCAGAGCTGCTCATAGTTTCATTTCCCTTTCTCCCACAGTGCCCATTCCCAGTTCAGTGCTGCCACAAGTGGCCCTGAGCACTCTCGGTGTCCCACTGAGCTGTGCCCACCTCCCTCACCCCACCGCTGACTGCAGCAGTGCCAGAGTGCCCTGCACCACCCACCCACTCTGCCTCGTTTGGAAGGAAATCATATTTGGAACAAAAGAGTGGCTTCTCCTAATGAGATTAATTTTGCAATGCCCTTAACGAGCGCCTTACTGCAATTACTGCGGCTCAGCTCCCCAGCCCTGCGGCCCTCCAGCCACCAGGGCAATTACTGAAGGGCCTGAGTCTGGCTCAAGTGAGTGCCACGAGCTGTTCCACATCCTCTGACACCCCGAGACACCCCATGGCACTGGGACACCCTGCATGGCCTGGTCACACCCTGTGCCACCAGCTCTGCACCCCCCGGGCACTGGTGATTTATTAAAAAATCTGGATATTGATCTAGTACTGATAGCCAACTGTGATGGACAAAACTCTCTAACAGTTTAAAGTTAAGTCTTCCTCCTTCTGACCTTTCCACCTTTTCAATGCCAATATGACAAATGAACTCTTGGTAGAACTCCCATTCCTTGTCTTCAATTTGTTTCGGAACAGAGGAGGCCCACAATTGTCTTATGTTCCTAAAAGCTATTTGTCAGTTTGTGTATTCTTCATTATAAACCCAGCTAACTAAACATTGTGTTGACGAGCAATCAATTATTAGTTAACTACTAACTCTTAACTTGACCAAGGCCTACTCATTTATTTTAATTAACTCTAGTAAGGCTTATATCTAACTAAAATCTTAGCTTTTCTAAAATCTCTGAATTCCTTAAAATGTATGTTTCACTGGGGCTGCAGAGCCCAGCTGGGAGGCAGCCAGGACCTGCTCCCGAGCCCTGCCTGGAGTGATCCACGTGGCTGAGGCCACCAGCTCCTACAAGAGCTGGGATATCTGCTCATTCCCAGCTGCCTGTTTGCTCCTCTG
This sequence comes from Lonchura striata, assembly GCF_050655825.1. Classification (NCBI taxonomy): domain Eukaryota; kingdom Metazoa; phylum Chordata; class Aves; order Passeriformes; family Estrildidae; genus Lonchura; species Lonchura striata. The sequence goes on along the minus strand of NC_140720.1, from coordinate 4,083,905 downwards.
CCCAGTGTGAGACTTCTGACCACTCTGGGGAGATGATGGTCACGGTGTTTGTGCCTGCCTGGCCACTGTTCCCTGTTTACAGAGCTCATAAACACCTGGAAACAGCTTTGGGTGGCTGCCTGGAAGGAGCTGGGAGTGAAGAAGGTTGTGCAGAGCTTGTCTGGGAGCAGCACACTGCAGTTCCACCCTCGCTGCCCCAAGTGCTCCATGCACAGAGCTTGGCAGGCTGAGGCTGATCCCCGAAATCCTGTGCAGGGAATTACCCCCGAGCACAGGGCAGAGCCAGCCCAGCCTCCCTCCAGAGCTCTGGGCAAGGAAGATCTGCCTCTCCCACCCTGCAAAGTGCACCTCTGCACATCTCAGCACCCCTGCACTCACTGCAACACCCTGCAGAGGCAGATCCTGGCTCTGGGACTAGATCATCCCAACACTCCACGGTGCTGGTGCTGCAGCTGGAACTCCAACCTGCCCCAGGCCATACCCCCAGTTTTCTTCAAACGGCCATTTCCCCCCTGTCTTGTTTATCTGCCCCTGACCCTGTGCTTTCCAAACTTGTGACGATGCAGCAGAACTTCATCAGGCAAACTGGCAGGGACTTATGAGATTAAAAGCCAGCAATGACTCATTGATCTGTGGCTGATTTGCTGCACACAACACACCAGGGCACTTCATTCAGCAGCCCCTGAATCCAGCACAGAGATTTTTGGGGGGAGCTACAGCTCTTTCAGAAAGACTCTGGCTCCAGGAGGCAGTGGCTGTGCAGTACTGCAGGCACTCAGTGGTCATTCTCAAGCAGTGAGGCTTGGTGTGAGCCTGAGAGGCAGGCAACAAAAGGCTAAAGCATCCCTTAAATAGCTGTTCAATGGTGGCTACTTCTCCCTGACTCCTTCTGCCCACCCACAACCCCTAACTCATTGTAACCACGAGGTTTGCCCATGGATCAGTAATAAAAGTCCTTCAAAGGAGTTTGAGAACCTGTTTATCCCCAGAGAGCCCTATCGGTGAGGGAGGAAGCAGCCCACCAAAGAGTCTGAGCAAGAGAAGGAGAGATGTTCATGCTAATGTCAGCTTCAAAGAAATCAGAAATTCATTATTTTCTTTCCTTTCTCAACTGCCAAGACAACTCTATAATTTGGCCAACAAAGCCAAGGTAGATTGAGTAGGAACAGGGACACAAATCAGAGCTTGGCCCATTCTTTCTGCTCACTAAAGGCTGCTGAGCCACAGGTGTTGGTGAGAGCAGCCTGCAGAGGACAAAGATAAAGGTGCTAGTCCAAAAGGGGTTCCATGAGGGCTCTTGGCTGTCTCATGGATTCTCAATCACGCTTTCAAAAGCAAAAGGAGCAAGGAGAACCTTCCCTCTTCAGGTCAGCCTCCAGAGGGGAGCAGCTTAAAGGAGAAGGGCAGGGAAGTCACCCCAAAGCTGGTGTCCTTTGGCTTCTGCCCTCCTTGGAGCCTCCCCTGATGGGGAGAGCTGGCCCTGTCTCTTATGGCCAGGGTGGAAGTGGGCAGAGACCCCCCAGCTCCCTCCCCCTTGTGCTGCCAGGCAGATGGATAGAGCTCTTCAGACCGTTTGCAAACCTAAAATCCCTTCCATGTCAGCTGTAAAACTGTGGGCGAGAAGTTGGCTTACTCCTCTTTCTATCCCTCTCTCTTTCCACTATTTCTTTACTCTTAAAAAAGAAAAAAAAAAAAGGCTTTTCAGCAGCTGCTACTTACAGCAAGAAAAAAAAATAAAATACACCCCAACCCTACACTTTGCTCCTTTACAGTCTCTATAGCAACAGAACACAGCTGGCCAAAGCAATTATCCTGCCTCTGGCTGCTGAGATGTTTAAAGGCTGCTGCAAGAATGGGAAGTTGTGGGAATACTGTGAGTGTGATGGCAGAAACATTTGCATTGAATTGCTGAGAGATGTTTTGACTTTGCTACCAAATGAACACTGTTAAGGGCACAAAGACAGGAGCATCTCAGAGGGCTGATGGAGAAAGGGAACAGCAGCTCCAGCTCCTCACCCACTGACTGGATCAGTGTGATTTCAGACCAGTCCACCCAGTTACAGACCTCATGGTCTCAGCTCATTGATTCTGTTTCTTTATGAGCCACAATATGCATTTTTGGCAACATTCTGTGTCTCCTATCCACCACACCAATCCTTAATCTTCTTGCCACACATTAATTACCTTCTGGGAGGTATTCTGTAATTTTATTTTAAGCCTGGATCTTTGCACTGACCCTTGACACCCCACAAAGTTCATTCAGCACTAATACAAAGGCAGCAAGGAGCACCTGGAGATAGAGGATTCCTTACTTCAGTTTCACCAGCAAAGAAAACATGTCCTGCAGCCAAGCACTCACACTAACTGGTGTGGCAAGAAAGCTGACAGTCTTTTCAAGCCAGAAGAAGCTGCCAAAACCTATTTTGAGGGCCTCACCTCCCGGGTGAGAGAGCCTTAACCTCTGGCCTGTTCAGCTGTTAGAGCTGAGCTGACACACTCAGCCTGCAGTGCCCAAAAAATGGCAGCCCAGGGACATTTTCTGGGTTCTCCCAGACAAATTCAGTAGGTGTGTAAATAAAAACCAACCCTGTCTCACCTGGTTTACCTTGTTTTCATTGGGATCTGTGACACGGTCTAATCCATACTCGAGGACGTCCAGCATGCCTGGCTGTGGTGAACAAGAAACAACAAAGCTTTGTAACTCATTTGGTTTAAAGGTTGTGCATCACACAAATGCAGAAGGAGACCCCCAGGCCTCCACTGCCAGCAGCTCCCAGCCAGCACTGCCTTGGGAACCCCCAGATTTGGGAATGCCCCTCTCCAAGCTGCAGCTGGACCTCTGTCCCTTGCAGCTTTGAGAACAACCAAGGAAAGGTGGTGGGGACTCAGGGCAGGTCTGGGCTGACCCTTCCCAGGCACTCAGCCCAGGGGCCATTGCCTTTCCACACGGGAGCTTGTCCCAGGGGGCTGCAGGGAGGGCACCACCGAGTCACTGCAGTCACCCTGTCCCCCTCTACTCACAGGAGTTCTGTTCACAAGCCAGTAGGCTCTCTCCTGGCAGTCCAGGGCGTACCTGTCCTCCTTCTTCCGCTCCTTCCCTGCCCTGCAAAGCCAAGAGCAGGGGAATTCAGGGATTTTGCCCTCCTAAGATCAGTGGGATGAGAAGCAGGGCACACCTCCAGCCTCCCGTGTGACTGTGCCATCGCTGCTGTGATGCCACCCTGACCACATCCTGTCCTGGCTCATTCTGGCCGCACGCCATGTTCACATGGCCACAAATGATTCTGGCTTTGGAGAAATCCTCATCTTCCTGAGCTGAGCTGGGGGCAGACACATCCCCTTCTGATCAGGCACACAGCCCTCTGCTGACTCGCCCTCAGCCCTGCTGCTTCACCTTTACCCCTGTCCCATGTCCCCAGGCAGAACCAAGGACTGCCACCCACAGAGACATCCTGGACATGTCTCACCCCTGCCTCTCAGTAAAGCAGAGGCATTTCTCAGAGAAACTGCTTGGAAATGGTTCTGAGGAGGGTTCCCAGGCACCAAATCACCTCCACAATTAAACAGAAGAGGCACTAGCATGGTTTGGGCTTGGACCAACTAATTCTTTCCCAGAAACATCCTGAGCACAATTTGGGCCTTAGCATGGGGAAGGGAACATTCCCAACAGGCTGTTTGCATGTGGCCTCCCTGCTGTGGTTAGCAGGGTGGGTGCTCTGCACCAGTCTGCCCCAGCAGCACCATCAAACAGCCTCAGATGAGTTTAATCTACTGCTTCAGACACAGGCTGGGTATCTGACTTTGAAACTGCATTTGGCATCTCTTAGCCCAAGTCTGACCTCAATTTACAAGAACAACAGTCTCGTGTTTAATGAGACAGTTATCTGATGAGCTGCACTCCCAGCACTTGGCTGCCATCCCAGGGAACAGGGAGGCTGCTGAGAGCAGAGGCACTGCCTGCCCTGCCAGGAGGTAAAGGAAGGTGAGAGGAGTCCACAGGAGCAGGAAAAAATCTCTAAAGGAGCATTCCCATCTCATGTTCATCAAGTTTCCTGGGAATTTGAAGTTTTCAGTTCCTAAAATCAAGTAATTTTAGCTGGGTACCTAAGGGGGCACTTCAGTTTTCTCCAGAAGTCCTGCTGGGAACATTTACTGCTTCCTGATTCACTCCACTTAGCTGAGAGATGTGCCAGTAACTCCTGACCCAGACCAGCAACAGCCCAAAGTCCAGGGCCTGACCCACAAATACTCATGGAGAACACTGAGCTAAATGAAGTTGCTCCTGATTAGGGCTTGCAGCATCAGAACCCAGCTCCTGCACAGAACCACATCAAGTGCAAAACCTAAACCTCCCCTCCAAGCCATTTTAAAGTCATTTTGGTGTTTTTTATGTGTGATTGAACTGTGCACTAAGACAGCCAAGCTCTGCTCCTCACACCCTCCCCAGTGATGCAAACAAGGGAATGCAAGTCAACTCACTTATACTGCTCCTTGGCCTGCATAATCACAAAATCCCACTTGTAGTTTATTTTTTGATTGAGCATGTTGTAATGTTCCTGGAATAAAAATAAAAAAGCAGTCAGTGTGAAAATTCTGACCAGGGCACTCCCATGCTGGGGTTTTCTTGAGTCTCCATAGTTCAACGAGGCCAGGCTGGCGACTGAGCCAAAAAATCTGGATTGTTCTGCACGTAATTACAAGAATTGCAACAGTTCAAAAATACCATTGCAAGGAGAGCAATTACCCCTGCTAAAATTATAATTGATTTCACAGTAATTTTCTGTACTGGTCGTTTTTTCACTTGCAAAATGTTGGCTTTTGATACAGCTGGAGTAACACCTCATGCAATTGAAGAGGTGATTTTTTACTGTGGCCCACTCATTAGCAACAAAGGGCTTATGTTGTAGCAAATGAGGGTCTTGTAATGGAAGTGCAGGGTCTCCTCACCTTTTCATATTCTTCCAAAATCCCTTTCCTTTTAATGTTCTTCTTTGCTAGATAAATTGCTGTGGAGGTAGAAGCAAATTAGCAGTCAGTTATAACTAGACCAACAAGTCCAAGAATAATTAAAAATTTACCCACATTACAAACACAGGAGCCTTTGTCTGCTACAATATCTTCCCAGGCACGAGCTCCAAGCTCACAAAAGCTCAGTGAAGAAAAAAGGACTTGGTGCTTTTGGGATGTCACTGATGCCCAGGCAGAACAGGCAGTGTGTGCCTTCTGCCAGCAGCCACCTTTCCCTGGGGAACTCAGCCAGGCTTCCAGGGACACTGGACCAAACCTTCCAGCTGCTGAGGCTCCTCAGAGCTTGCCCTCCAAGTTTTCTGAAGCACAGGGCAGTGTTTTTTGCTCAAGTTGTAATAAAAACATTCCAATCTAAACCAGGCTTTTTTATTTCCTCAGGAGATAGTGCAGATAAAAGTCACAGAGGACAACCCTGGCATGGACAAATCAGTCTGTGAACTGCACAGCTCACAGGAGCAAAGCCACTGATCACCCAAGACTCATGATCAGCTCTATAACAAAAAGCATCATAAAGGCAATGTCTTGGTTTATATGGATTTAAACCAAGAGATTTATATGGAAGAAAACCCATCAGGAGATTGGAAGTCTGTGCTTTCCACAAAGAAAGAACCATCTCCGAATGCAGAGCTTGATCCAAATCTACAGGAAGACAGCCTTGGGCTCAGATCCAGGAACACACTTAACTACTCAGAGAAATCTAATCTTGTGTTTAAAGTTTAAAGTCTTCCCTCCCCAACAAGGTAATTCAGATGTGCTCCTGTGTGATGGATCTTAGTAGAACATAAGAGCTTAAGCACTTCCTCTCATCAAGGCCACCACAAGATAATCACACCCTCAATTCACCATTACTGAGAATTATTCACAAAATAGCATGAAAAAAAAATGCCAGGACTGGTCATTGTGAGTGGAGACGTAGCACAAGAACATGAAGAGCAGGTGTGGAGCAGGACTGTGTGACAAACCCACAGCCCTGGGCAGCCCTGGACTGTGTGACAAACCCACAGCCCTGGGCACTGCAGTGCCACCACTCACCATAGTCTGTGTCATCAGCAGCCCAGCTCTGCACTGGCCAGAAATAGGGGGTCTGCAAGGAAAGGAGCCTCCTGTTAGTGCACACAGGCCCTGAACTCATGGACTCCTCTTTCCAAGTACCAGGAACATCCTGATTTCCCACAGCAGAGGAAACAGTCCAGCCACGAACCTCTATACCATCCCATTATTACTGTGCTTTTTGTATATTCATTATTCAGTGCCCCCACATCACTCTATGTCCAACCAGCAATTCCATTTTCTACTTTAAGACCTGGAAGGGAACACTCTTTGGAGGAAAGCACAACTATTTTTAGGTTGAACAAGTACACTAATTTCACTGAAGAAACTATCACAGTTTCCCTGTAAACTGCAATCTCAGTCTTCTCTGTGCAGACTTCTCTGAGTCTTCTCCTTCCTCCTGCACAGCTACACAGCTCCTGGGAACTGCCCCAGCTGCCTGTTTTTAATAAAAACTAGTGCTGAACTCCCTCTCAACAGCTTAGAGGAGCTGCAACTCACTTGAAACCTATAGAGGCTGCCATCTGCCTTCAGGGTGAGGTTCTTTGGCTCCTGAAGAGGGTAGATATATCCATATTTGACAAACAGGTCTCCCAGGTGGAGTGCCTCTGAAAATGGAGAATGCAGATGTTTTCATTGCACAGAAACACTTCACTGGAATTAAAATCAGAATCACAGATTCTGAGTGAGCTCTTATGCAGGGGAGAACTCAACTAAGAGGCTTTGCTGCTTGAGATCTTGGGTTTATGACTGAAAGCTGAGAAAGCCTCAATTTTCACATTTTCACCCACCTTCTGCAGTGATCTGCAAGCGCTGAAGGATCCACTGCATTATATCATTACCTGCAAAACAAAGCAAAGGTCAGGCACTGAAATTTGTGCCCAAATCCACGGGGAGGGGGGAGAGGAGATCCTCCAGTCCTCACCCCTCACTGTGCTCTGGATCCCACGGCCCCCTTTCCTGCAAATGTGCTTTCAAATGCAAGGAGGCCCAGGTAAAATGAACTGCTGGGCTCCCACTGGCCACGCTGGCACCCCCGAGGGCATCCAGCCCTGGGAGAGGGAGACTGAGGCAGGCAGTGACCTTGGGATGGCACAGAGACAGCCTGCACAGCTCACATGGCCTGAGCAGCATCCCAACACTCACCAGGGGCTTAGAAAGGGCTTAAAGGTGCAACAGCTTTCTCACCAGGGAAGGGGAGGATCTGCCTCACCTTACCTGGAAAGATTCACTGAAAGAAGCTCCAGATTCACAGAGGACAGTCCTGTCTCAGTTTTGTACAAGACCAGTGACTGATCCTCTAAGAGTCCTTTAATGGGCAGAAGGGATGTCCAAATCTCAGATCCAAGCTGCAGTGCTCACAGGATTTATCAAATTCACACACATTTTATCTCTCCCAGTTCTTTTGTTGGACTGTGAGCAGTTGTACCCACCATAGGCAGCATAAACCTCCAGCAGTTTTAGTTTTATGTTCTGGGGGGCAAATTTCATGAACCTCCTTCCATTTAAAGAGGGCAAAAAAACGCACTTGTTCCCTGATCAGTTACTGGCTTTTCCTCCAAACCTCCCCTAGGACTGCAGACTGAGGTGTTGACCTTTCTTGACATTGCAGTGACGACTTAACTTTCTAATAGAGGCTCAGAGCTCTTATCCTACTGCCTGCTTCCTGAAATAGATGAAATTAAAGGATTATCTCATCACTCATTTCTAGACAGCTCCCTCTGTAAGCACTTTCCCCCAAAGGTGCACATTTAACATCGAGGTTTATTTGTGAGCCATTTTACTGACTTTCACTGAATTTAACTAGTTAGCTTCCTGCACAGGCAGAGCCAGACTCTCCCAGTGGATCTGTGTCCCCTGCTCCAATATCTTCTCCACAAGCTCATCAAAATCAATCAATCTCTTTTGCAACACCCAAAAGCCAAATTGTGCAGCGCTAAAAATATCAATTTAGAGAGGGATGAGCAGCACATAGAGGGAGTGGAAGTCACTTGCCTCTCAGAGGTGACTGGACTAGAATTTATGACTTGTGCAAGAGGGAACTTAGAACAATTCTAGTTAAGGAAGCAGAGTAAAGCAGACAGAACACAATGAGGGTGATGTCAAGACATTAGACACCCGTGGACTTTTAGGAAGTGGGATTTTACGTTGGGCAGACATCCAGAGAAGTTCTCCTTCCCCTGCACTTCATCTGTGCGAGATGTCATCCTCAGCACAGGGAGTCTCCTCTTTGTGCTGCCTTAGCTATTCCCTGACAGCTCTGGAGGCAAGGCTCTGGGAAAGCCTCCACCCAGCTCAGCTGCATAATAGCTGTGGGAGCCAGGATGTGGTTTGCACTGCAGTGCATGGAGGGTGCTGTGACAGCAGGCTTCAGATGTGTCCAAGTTCTCCTGACCCTTCCACTGACGGGCTCTTCCCATGGGCAAGTGACTTCAGTGCCTCTGCAGCCTCATTTTATTTAAAAAATTTGGGGCAAACAACGCACTGGGCCAACCAGGCTTTGCAAACACAGTGGGGAAATTCTCTCGACTTGCCTGGAGCAAACTCACTGGTTTCAGTGGGAGTTTTTGTTCTGAATTTCAGAGTGCTGAAGGAAGATGGAAGCAGGAGGAGGAAACTTGGGTATGGAGTATGTGTGAATATTTATAGCAGAGGATTCCTCACAAGAGCTTTTGTGGAGGTTTGGAGAACAGGGAAGCAGAGGCACTGATAGTGCCTGGTGAAAGGAGTAGCAGGCACAAGGAGGCTGTGATAAGAGCTGCCTGTAACACTGCACATGACACAGCACAGCTCCTGTCTGCTGCTCCTCCAGCCTCCTTGAGGGAGGCAAAGATGTCATTTACAGGCACAGAAGTGGGTTGAATATTTTATTCTTTTCCCGCCTACTCAAGAAAAATTATTACTAGCAGTAAACATTAAAAGGAAGACTAATTGTTAATTGCTCATTTCTGAAGTACCATCTTTCAGTCTGCCTCCAGGCTGCTTGTTTTAATTGGATTTTAATATTTATCTTTATTTGTGATCCAGCCTCACTGGGAGCACAAGAGGTCTGGAGGCTGCAGCATGTCCTCACCTCTGTGCTAAGAGAAGGCAAGGTCACTTGAGTTAACCCCCACGAGACAGCTGAAAGTGCCTGGGGATCAACCTTCGTGTCTGGCTCAAAGAGTAGGAATGAAATGAGAGTGAGAATGAGATCAAGGGAGCAGGTACATCTCAAATGATGTACAGCTGGTATTTATTTGGAACAAAGCTCCAGCATGCAGCCAGGCACTGGCAGCCCTGGCCAGGGGCCCACACACAGATTTTCTCTGCTGAACTGGGCCCAGTCCCTTCCCCCAGGGAAGCTCTTACCTGTCACAGCGTGGGGGATGCTGGTGATCGTCACTGTCTGTGTTTGTGTCTTGATTCCTGTGTCTGGGTTCTGCATCTCCATCATGAGAGCTTCAATCTGCAAAGCAGGGGATGGGATGGGCTGGGTGTCAGGAGCGGGCAGCAGGGGAGCCAGCACTCCAGGGGTGGGCACTGGTGTGCCACAGCCATGCATGCAGTGGCCACAGCCCCCTCTGAACCTCCCCTGGCACCAGAGGTGCCACCTGCAGCCCATGGCAGCTCACACTGCCACTGGACACACACCCAGCCAGGACTGGCACAGGAGGGACAGGATGGAACCACTCCATGAGAGCTAAGGAAAAAGAAATAAATAAAATCTCTGCTACCCAGACCCCACTACACCGAGAAAGGTTCTTCTCTGGCTCACTGGGCACTTAGAATGAAAAGTGGGGAGGGAATAAAATCTGTGCTTCTGTTAGGAGGTGCAAAGGAGGTGTTGACCATTCCTGTGCAGGGCTGCACTCCCCCAGCCAGGTCTCAGCCCCTCCAGGGATGGGGAAGGCACATCCTCCTCTCTGGCAGCATCTCCCCCCTGGGATTCCTCAGGGATCCTCCTGACTCATTTTTAACAGAGAATGAGTCTCACACTTGGGGTCAGACAACTTTTATTTCTCATTCCCAATTATCCTTATTTCTTTTTAAAAGATAAATATTTTCCAAGGTATTTTCCTCCTCTTTGACTTCCTACCAACACCATTCCCAAAACACAAAGCACTGCTTTCACTTGGGATCTGTGCTCAGATGGATGGAGCTGGGGCACACTCCTCTTGTCCTCAATTTTGATTATCTGAGTGCCATGGGAGCTTTGGGGAAGATGTTCTTCTTTTTGTCTTCTGCTTCCAGGGATATTAAATCAAAACTGGTCCAACAGGACCAATTTGGTCTCTCCACACATTTGGTTTGGGTGAGGCTGTAGCTTTTTAACTGAGAGTGGAGGATTTAACGAGTGTGAGTTGATGACACACACACATAATGGAGGGTATTGTCTTCACAGGCACCACAGTGACTTTGGTCCCAAGTCTTGCCAAGTTCTGTGAGGATTTAAGCTGTAGTGACAGGATACACTGTGGGCTTGTCAGTAAAACTGGATTTTCAACTGCTTTTAAAAGCACTGACAAATTAATGCTAAATGGAGAAGCCTGGTAAAATTTAACATAAATATTTGTATAAATACTTATGAAATATTTTTAAAATATAAAAAACCAGACCAGAAGTGATGGAATATGAAGGCGTTTTTTAGGTCTTTTAACAGAATTCACAATTTCTGTCAGAATCTGAGGTATTGATGATTCTGAGATTGTAGAAAGTCTCTGTCAGCCCCGCTGCCAAAGCAGAAGCCAGAATTGGTCTGTGCTGGTTTCCAGGTTGTTTATTCTGTTTATCTCTCACATGTTCTGCTGCCCTGCCCAGCTCTGTCCTGCAGGGCAGCGTGTGGGGCTCTGCCCTCAGTGGGATGTGACAAACATTAAATACCAGAAACTCCCTGGGCTGCATTTACAAGAACGTGCCAATATCTGTCACCTACGTTGGACAGTGTGTCCCCAGCCTGAACCAACAGAAAAATGCCAACACCACAGTGAGACATGGAGGGCATGAAGAAGGAGAAAAAGGACAAGGCACACCCAATTTCCTCCAGCTTGTCCCCTTTAGACCCCTAATACAGAATCCTAAAATTTTACTTTTGCACCCGTGACACACTTAATTATTACTGATATCAAACACTCAGAGCTGGTAATTCACCCTGTAAGATTGAAAACTCTTTTCCATGGCCAGAGATCACAGCCAGTGTCTGTGGGGGCTCTGTCCAGGGGGTTCCTGACCCTGCCAGGGTCCCAGGGCAGCCAGAGGGAAGCTCTGGGTTCCCACAGTTTCAGCCTCAGAAGAAAGTTCAGCTGTGTGGGATGAGGTAGGATGGTCCAGCAGGCAGGGCACTCTTTAGGAAACTGGGGTTCTAAGCAAACCCAGGTACCTTGGGAAGTCACTCCCTGTGACTGCACAGTCCCTTCACAGAGAGCAGAGATCCTGGGGGCAAACACAGCCCTGCTCACCCCCCTGTCCCTGTGCAGTGACCACCTGGCAGATCCCAGCAGGATCTGTGCTCCAGGCAGGCAGCACAGCACATCCTGCTGCAGCACGCAGCTGCTGCTCTCCAGGTGGGCTCAAGAGACACATCTTCAACAGCTGAGAGCAGGGAACTGGCTCAGAACCCCCACAGCCCCCAGCACAGCCTGTTCCCATCTTTAACCAGCAACTCGTCAACTCTCATGGTGTTCACACTCTGCCACACTCCCTCTTGTCACTGGAGAAATGACAAATACATTAAAAAGCAAGGAGCTGCTCTTTGGGGTGCCTAGCTCTGCAAACCATCCACCTTGCTGATCAAACCTCAGCCTGTCTGTGCCTCTTCTCCCAAGGGAACAGTGGATTACAGGATCAGGAGCTGCTATCAGCACCAGGCTGCCAGAGGGAGGCCGGGAGGGCTGCTTCAGACACAGCAGGAACACTGCCTTGCTTTGCTGAGGGCTCTAGTCCATTTTGTCATGCTTTCAGCCAGGAAAGAGCTGTCTGGTTTGAATTTTGCAGAGCCAGAAGCCACTTCCTGACTGGTTGATGGGTGGAGATGCACACAGAGGTAAATATCAGGAGTGCTGAAGGAGCCAGGCTCCAGGGAGAGTTCATCTCATGCACACAGACACCACAAGGCAGGAGCCCCCTGGAGATTTCCCCTCAGATCAGCTGGAATCTCTGCCTGAACTCACCCTGAAAGCCACAGAGGAGACAACAGGAAAACTGTCTGTCCCCTCTCTGATTGTATGAAGTCACAGGGTTCAGCTCACTGAGTGCAAAGCACAACTCAAAATCCTATAAAAGGAGAAAAACCATCACTGGATTTTAGGAGCCTGTGGGAAGCCCCAGGGAGAGGAAAATGGCCACCAATTGATGGTGGCTGGCTCTGGAGAAGGAGGATTGATGTTTTCCTGTAGCATGGAGCAGTGGGGGCAGAAGTCTGCTGATGGATTGCTTGGCTGAGTTACCCTGGGTGCAGGTCCCATCCCTGTCATCCTGAGCTTTATCCTTTGGGCACCCACCAGCTCCCCAGGATCAGGGCATCCACAACGCAGAAAAAACAAACTCCACATGCTGAGACTCAGAAATGCACCAGCAAAACACTGCCAAGGTGAGGAGCTCAGCCCTTCTCAGCATCAACCCAGACAGAGGCATCTTTGCTTCAGACATAAGAAAGATCCATTTTCCCAGCAGGAATTTCCAGTTCCCAGCTGAGTGCACAGTCCTGGTGCTATAATTCAACATCTGCTGCTTTCTCCATCCTATTTGCCTGGCTTAGCCCCCCTCAGTGCCTGCTGCTGTTTGCAAGGATCAGCCCTACCTGCTCTGATTTCCAAGGTAACAATACAGTCCTTATCCTCACTCTGGCCTCTGAAGGCTCATTCAATTGTTTTCTAGGTCTACAACTACCAATCTGGCTTTGCACGTTGATGGATGATCAGAAAAAAAGAAGAAATGAAAAAAACCCATTGTTAACCAGCTAAAACTTCCTGCTTTTTCTTAATTAAAGCTGAGGGGAAGTGGCTTGTTCCCACTGAGTGATGCCTCAGCTAAAGGAAATAAATCTGTGAGTGGGGAGGGCAGGGCTATAGCTGGCTTTTCCCAGTCTGGAGAGGATTTTTTCCAAAGAAAGATGTGGCACTGGCATCTCCCAGCCTGGAACAAGGAAATGGAGGATGGGATGAGGCTGTGCTTGGCCTAAGGCTCAGCTTCAGCCTCAAAGATCAGGAGTCTGCTGAATTCCAGCAAAAAACACAATTCAGCTGCTCACACGCTTCTGGAAATGCCCAGGAAGATGAGGCCCGGCAGCTGCTGGAAAGTCTAAGCCTGGAGAAGCAAAGCCAGGCTGGAAAAGCCCCCAGCTATGCTGCAGACCCTGGAACAGCCCCTCCCTGGCTGCTGCACAGCTTGGGAGAAGCCACCAGGGACCAGAGTGAGGAGGAGGCAGAGGAAGAAGGCATCCATCAGCTCTACCCACAAGGTGTGAGTCACGGTGCAGCTCGTGCAGCACAGCAAGGAACAATTCCCAGCCCAGGAGCTCCTGGAGAGCACAGCCCAGCCCTGCCAGCTGATGCCCAGCACAGCCAGATCTGGCTGCTGGAGCAGGCACAGGCACCGAGAGCTTGAGTTCATTGAAACTCTGGCAGCATCCAGCCAAGATGCATTTCAGAGACTTGCTTGCTGGCCCAACAGACTTTTGGGTCATTCTTCTTCCAGCCAAGATGGTTTAGAAAGGGGAAAAAAATAGAATAAAACAACCTAAGTGCTAGCATGATGAGCAGGTGCTGCAGGGCTCTGGAGGCCTCTGATCCCCTCCCAGTTCAGCCACAGAGACCAAGCTGCACGTCCAGCCCGAGCCACCCAGAGCAGCCTCACAGCAAGAACAGGGCACTGCCCCCCACCCCAACAGCAACCCCCTGGCCTTTCCCTGTGTCCCTTGGCAGGATTGCTGCTGTGGTCAGCAGCTTCCTACTGCAGAGGCAGCACAGCTGGCAGCTGCCAGGGCCCACGGGGCCCACGGGCTGGCAGCATGGCAGGAATCCCTCCCTGCAGCTGCAGCAGCCCAGGCACAGCGCGTGTCAGCTGGCGGCAAAGCGTGCGCACAGGCTTAAGCAATTAACAAAGCTTCTTTCCAGGATTTTAGCTCCTCATGGGTTAAGCTAAGCCTGTAAGGTGCTCGCTGAGCATCCTCAGCTCCTGCCGTGGGCATCCAGTAAAGGAGCCTGGTGTTTCCAGGCAGCTCTGAGGATGTGGATGCCTGCACACTGCCATGGAACAGCTGAGGCTCCAAACACGGCTTCTCCAAGATCTGGAAAAACAGGGCAGGAATGAAAGTGGAGATGAGAGTCAAGGGCTTTCACTGACCACCAGGAGCTTCCCTTCCTGCTGCTAAGAGGTCCCAGACTTGCAAAGCACAGGAGCTGAGCCCCCCTGGCCGCTCACAGTGTGAGTGGTGCACATTCTGTAAAGCCATTCGCTGTGTTTTGACTGATCTTCCCACCTGAGGAACTCGGAGCACTTTGCAGAGACTGCTGCACTCCCACGGAGCAGCTGAAGCACAGCTGCAGGCAGTTGTTTTCTCAAAGCACACAGCTTCTCCTCTGCACCCCCGCACACAACTCCACCGAGTATTACTCAGTACAGAATTTGGCCTGGAGTATTTCCCTTGGCAGGGCTCCCCAGCCAAATTTACCCTGCAAGACATAGCACCAAAGAAAATACCCTCTTTACTTCCTCTGGTGTAGTAAGTACTGCCAGGCTTGTATATCCCCAAATTCCCCTCCCTTTACCCCTGGAATCCTCCTTAGGTTGTGGGCATTGAGGAAAGCTAACTACAGTTCAAACAGCAACTTGCTTGTCACTGGAAATTCAGTTAATTCCATCCAACAGGATAAGCCACACTCAGGAGAGGTGGGTGGGAGAAAAGCTAGCTTAACACGCTGCTTTTTAAAATCTTCATATACCAGCTACACTACAACTGGCTATGTTTTGAATGAATGCTACAGAAAAAGCCCACCAAATGCTGCACAAAACTACGCACTACACCCAAAAGCGTGGGCATACATCATCCCACTCCTTCTACTGCTTCTGGCCACAAATATGCTCGTGTCTGAAAAACTGGAAGGAGGCAGAGAGCAGGCAGTTGGCTGCAATACACGCTCTGAATGTGGACATGAGCTGAAAGCACTGGGAACACACTGGAGCCACTGGAGCAGAGCTACACTGAGTGGCCTGGCATTGCAGATGGGCTTTTCCCTGGGAGCTGATGCGGATTTGAGGGACTTTGAAAAAAATAATGGAAGGTGTCAGGGCAACCATTCAGCTGAGATAAGCTACAAATAATAAATAACATTACAGTCCTATTTGCTCCATCACTCCAGCACAGCTGCTCCTCCAGCCTGCCCCCCGAACCAGCTGGGACCCACGGCGCTCTGCAACAGGTCATGGCTCCAAACTCCCGGCGAGGGGCTGTCACCCCTCGGACCCACACGCCCAGAGGTGCCCCGGGGAGCCGTGGCCGGGCAGGATGCTGTGAACACACATCACTCGGAGCACCGCCAGCGCTGCCCTGCGCATCGCATCGCCCCGCCCGGCCGCGGCCCCGGCGTGCCCATTAATGGTGCGGCTGTCCCCGCGCTGCGGAGCCCTCACCTTTTTCAGGAAGGCCATCCGCGGGCGGTAGCGCTGGCCCTGGTCGAGCCGTGTGACGGTCATGGTGGCGGTGCGGTGCGGTGCGGTGCGAGCGGAGCGGCCCCGCCGGGCGCACCTGGCTGCCCGCACCGACACCCGCCGGGGGCGGCGCCACCGCTGCGCGCCGCAGCCAATCAGCACCCGCCGCCCCGCGCTCATTTGCATGAAGGCGTGAGGCGGCCGCTTGGGGGCGCTCGTGGGAGAGCGCGGAGGGGCTGGGATGGAATGGAATGGAATGGAATGGAATGGAATGGAATGGAATGGAATGGAATGGAATGGAATGGAATGGAACGGAATGGAACGGAATGGGACGGAATGGGACGGAATGGAATGGAATGGAATGGAATGGGACGGGACGGAACGGAACGGAACGGAACGGAATGGAATGGAATGGAATGGAATGGAATGGAATGGAATGGAATGGAACTGAATGGGATGGAACAGAACGGAACAGAACGGAATGGGATGGAGTGGAATGGAATGGGACAAAACAGAATGGGATGGGATGGAATGAAGGGCCAGGCTCTTGGCCTGGGTTTGGAGCAGGCACAGAAAGCGATGGAGGCTGACTGTCCATGAAGCACTGCCCGGGCAGCACTGCAGGGGTGATCTGTGGTCGCAGCATCCCGCTCAGCCACGGCTCCCCAGGGCGCGTAGGGCCCAAGGAATGACAGCCCCATCCCCCCGAGTTCCTGTTGCAGAGCCCTATAGACCCCAGCTGGCTCCAGGGGTCAGGCATGTGCTGAAGTGATGGAGAAAATAAAGGTATAAGATCATTCTGGAATTTATGAAGTCATGTAAAACAAGCTGAGGCCAAGGTGCTGTGGCTGAGTGCTGTGTGTGTATGAGGGCTGGGCAGTGCTTTGGGCACATGTCCCTTGAATGCCACCAGCCTCAGACAGCTCAGCTGTGAATGCAGGAGCCAGACAGGCAGTTTGAGGAGTTGGTGGCTTTTTCTCATGGGGAAATCGTGATGAAGAGTGACCAGAGGAAGACCATGTGGTTAGAGTTCTTCCTCACAGTGCAACTGCCTCATGCCATGGGGTGGGGGGGGGGGAACAGTACCTCACTGGCAGGACTGGAAACCAAGAGCTCCAGCAAGATTTTGCCTGGTTCCTCCAGAAACTGGCAGAGTTTCTTCTGCTGCCCCCAGCTCAGCTGCCAACAGCTGGACAGGAGGAGAGTCTGAGTCCTCACTCACAGAATCTGATTGTGCCAGGGCTTGGATGATGCATTCCCAGGAATTCTTGCCAGCCAAAAGGCACAGTTCCTTGTGTGAGTACGTTCCTGCACACCTCAGAGAACAGCCACACGGGAGTGTGTGCTCACACCTGTGTGTGCCCAGAGTGCCACCTGTACACATCCTGAGCAGGCACTCACACCTCTCTCTCCATGGGCTGATCCCACCCAACACTGCTGGCATTCTCCCTGTGCACCCAGGGCACACAGGAGCAGATGATACAGGCACATTTATACCCCCACATTTATACCCCATCACACACCTCACATCCACGTTGCCATGCCACATGGGGAGCACTCGCACTCCCCACACATGTGCAGCTGTTTCTCAGGGCAGTGCCTTCCTTAGCATGGTGTTTGTGACTGCTCTGGATTTAGGCTCTGTGGTTCTCACACTTGAGGGGAGCAGGCTGGCTCTGAGCTCGGAGCAGAGTTTTTCCATGAACAGCAATGCCCTGAAGGCACAGGCTGCTTTCCCAATTGCTTTGCTGCCCTTGTGGCAGTGTTTTATCTTTAGCTCTGTTCTTTCATAGCATGCAGATGAGCCAGTACTTTGGAAGGCCTTTCCCCTGTGTCTGCTCAACCATTCCCATGTGGAATTCCCCTGTAAGTCACAGCTGGATCAGACACTCTGCTCTACAAAGATGATGAGCAACTTCTGTCATTCCACACTGGTACCCAAGTTATCCTGCCTCATGCTTCAAGGCATCAGGTGATGGCCAAAAGGAGCAGGAGTGGAGCTCTTCATGTTTGCAGTGTCTCATAATTGAGGGTCTGAAGTGCTTTTTTGTTCTGCCAAACCAAACTCAGATCCTGGTGCCCCTCTGAAAGGCCAAGAGTGACAAACTCAGCAGCACAGATGGTCCTGGAGGCAAAAAGGAGGAGAAAGGGAGTTCAGAGGGGAGCTAGAAAGTAAGAGAAAGCACAGCAAAGGTATGCAGGCATTTTGATGATGCTAGTGAGCTAGAGTGCTTCCATCTCTTAGAGAGACAGATAGTGGCAGGAGTATCTGCAAGGAATTCTTTGGGAGATAACATCAGAGTAAGGAGCACATAAAAAGATGTGGCTCATTTTCTTGGTCTGATAGGCAAAATAGGAAAACTTGTTACAGTCTACAATGCTTCCTCTGAACCATTTGCACTTTAAAACCAAACAACTTGGTCTGTTACACAAGTGATGGTAAAAGGACTCAGAAAAGTTCCAGGTGTGGTGCTAACACTGGCCTAAGTAAAGGATCAACTACCAACAACTTCCTGTGTCCCACATAATTAAAGGAATAAAACCATTTCACCTCAAAATGCTGACTTTAACAGTTTCACTGAAGAATATAGGTGTCTTAGTCATGAGAAACATTTGAAATGTGGGTCTTAAGTGAGTTCAAAAATAAAATGGTCTTGCAGGAGATCCAGGAAAAATAGCTCTGAGAAGCTCACGCTGAGTTGTGAGCTCTTCAGCCTCACTGAGCTCCAAAGAGTCTGATAATTTTAAATCCTTCCGATCCCCCAAACACCCCCTCACAGGTCAGGTGTGGCGTTTTTTCTATTTCTAGTCTTCTCTAACAAGCTATGATGAAGCTTATGGATATTCCTGTATTTTAAAGCTAGTTTGTGTAATTTCCACAACATGTCCAAGGTAAATTCAGCTTTATTAACGTCTGTGAGTGACCCACAGCACCAAACACAGATGAGTTGATATTTCACCTGTGCCCAGGTGAACCGTCCCAGCAGTTAATGCTCTTGGGCAGATCTGCCACATGAAGCACGAGGCATTTAAATCAGATTATAGAGGCTTGTCTAGGGCAGACACTCCTGGGCCTCTAATCACGAAACCCACACTTGTAGAAAGCAAAGAATTCTCCAGTCCTTGACGCAGCCTGGCTGGCATATTTGTTGGTCAAGAAAACAAGGGACTTGAGCAACAACAAGAGTGGTGGAGAGCACTGGCAGCAGTCATAAAGGAGATTCCCTCCAGATTTCTGACTCCCTACGTTCACCCTGGCCTTTCTGCCCCTCAGATAATGCAGAAATACATTCTCTGGGGAGTGCCCTTAACCTCCTGTTTTGTATAGTAAATGCAGTGGTATTTATGTAGCTGCAAGTTTCCATGGGTGTTCTACCCCACGCAGGGTAAAAGCTGCTATAGTGGAAATACCCTTGTGGTCATCACATCCCATCACATCACATCACATCACATCACATCACATCACATCACATCACAGGGCAATGGTGAGTGTCCATGGGCTCTCCAGAGCCCACAGATCCCTGCCAGCCTCTCACACAGAGTGTGTCCAGGCTGGGAAAAGTTCTGCTGAAAGCCGGATTTTATCCCTCTGGTCTCCTTGTGCAGCCCCACAAGCTGTGATTGCTCTCAACAGACTGGCTCTCAATTCTCCAGAGTTTCTCTTGTGGAAAGCACTGCCAAGGGAATCCCCCCCTGACTTTAAAAGGTCACATTTCCTACGTGGTTGCCCCTTTTTCACACATCAGAAAGTTGAATCATCCAACACAAAAGGCATGTGGTGAGTAAGCTACCTTTCTATGTAAGGAAGCTGGGGACGCCCTGAGGGGAAGGAAGGGGTAACGTAAGTGAAACAAGTGGCAGGTGGGGGCTTGGTTTTAGCACTCGGTTCCTTCCAGGAAGATTTCAAAGCAGTTTGCTAAAAAAAAAAAAAAAAAAAAAAAAATTGTAAAATTGTGCAAACTGTGGCATAGAGAGAGGAGTGACTTGAGCTCAGCTCTGCCAGCAAGGCAATGGTTAAAGGAATATCCCCAGAGTCCATTGTCCTGCCTGGTGGGGCACAAGCACTCAAAATGAGAAGTTTCCTTAGCAGCCTCATGGGAAGAGCTGCTGGGGCAAACGGGCAGCATTTGTTTCCCGTCGTTCCTGGGCTTTCCAGGAAAGCTAAGGAAAGAAGTGGCAAAGAGGAAGGAAAAAAGCCAAGCAGAGCAAGACCTTATGCACCCTGCCTTAGAGATGGAGCCTGGCTGCTGGGGTGGGAGGATGCAGCTGGCTTCACAGTGACCTGGGTGGTGCGGAGCCCTCTCCAGGGAACACGGTCAGGCAGGGCAGGAACAGCCCCTCCCTGGCTGGGAGCCAGGCTGCTGTGCCAGCGCACGGAGTGGGGGTTTGGAGAGCTCCCCACGTGAAGGGGAGAGCAACGGGGAGGTTAAGGACTCCCCAGCACTCAAGTGGCTCGATTGGAGAAACTCAGGAGTCCTCTGCAGCTAGGGAGGTAAGATGAGAGTTGAGACAAATATCTTAAAACTTCATTTTAAAACTGAGACCAGAGCTCAGGAATGACTGGCTTCCACATCTGTACCAAGAGTAACAGGACGTGCTCCTTGTATTAATTTTGTACCACATCCTGTTCTCCTACAAGAAATGCCTTTTTTTTTTTTTTTTTCTGGTAAGCCTCTTTGAAATAATTCCCATACAGTTTTATCTCCATGTGGGACCAACCTAAGGAGAGAACACTGATGCGCTTTTCAGATTTTGAAGGGCCTTCCAGCTGAGGCCAAGTGACATTTCCTTGTTCTAAACTCACCTCACAGTTTTCACATTTATCTTTCCCTTTTTCTAAGTTATTATTAATGTTGGGGGGAAAAGCAGAAAAAGATTAAGAGGAAATTTCAGCAGATATCAAAGACTAGGAGATGTAAGGAGAGACAAATGTTTAATGCAATCTTTGCACTACTGATGGTAGTTAAAGTTAATTTATTAAAACAAATTACTAAGCTGTGCTTAGGGCTGTGTTGAATGAAGTGTGGGATTTTCAGTCCTTGAGATTTTCAGTCCTTGCAGGTCCCTCAGCCTAAGATTTGTTCTACTCCTCACATGAAGGATTGCCATTGAAAATAAATCTTTGCTCCTTTTAACTCGGGATCAGCTAGAGTCCCACTCTCTTTTGCTCACTGTGCCTCGGGAGAGGTTGGACCCAGGCTGTTTGTTCAGCTCGGTGCTGCAACCCTGCAGCACTGGGAAGCTCTTCTCAGCCAGGCAGTGAGGAAGGACATGCCAATTTTTCAAATGTTTTAACAAAACAGCTCTCTTTCTGCAGCAAAAAGAAAACCTGCTTAGCTGGCAAGCACCATCCTGCCCCCTGACTGAGGGCTGACCTCCCTGGGCCGCTTGCCCAGCAGCTTCCCTGCATCCACGGGGTCGGGTGAGCCTGGGGCTCCTTTCCATGGAACCTCAGAATCCCAGATTTGTTAAAGCTGGAAGGGACCTCCTAAGATCATCCAGCCCAACCCCACTGCCTAAGCAGAGTCATCCAGGAACACGTCCAGGTGTGTTTGGAACATCTCCTGAGAGGGAGGAGACTCCACAATCTCTCTGGGCAGCTGTTGCAAGGCTCTGCCTCCTCCGTGGAAAGAAGTTCTTCCTTATGTTGAGGTGGAACTTCTCGTGTTTTAGTTTACAGCCATTGCTCCTCATCCTGTCACAGGGTACCCCTGAAGAGTCTGGGACCATCCTCTTGGCATTCCCCTTGGAGATATTTATATGTATTGATGAGATGTCCTCTCAGACTTCTCTCCTAAACATACCCATGAGGAGACAGGGACAGGGACAGGGACAAGGACAGGGACAGGAGTGGCTGTGTCAGTTCCTGTGTCCAGTTCTGGGCCCCTCAATTCAGGAAGAAGATTGAAGGGCTGGAGCTTGTCTGGAGAAGGGAATGGAGCTGGGAAGGGGCTGGAGAACCAAGAGCTGCTGAGGGAACTCAGGGGGCTCAGCCTGGAGAACAGAAGGTTCAGGGGGAACCTTCTCACTCTGTAACTCCCAACAGGAGGGTGCAGCCAGGTGAGGGTCAGGTTCTGCTCCAGGGAACAAGGGAACAACCTCAAGCTGCGCCAGGGGAGGATGGGGTTAGATATTATGGAAAATTTCTTCACCGAAAGGGTAATTAGACATTGGAATGGACTGCCCAGAGATGTGGTGGAGACACCCTGGAGGTGCTAAAAGACTGGATATGGCAATTGGTGCCATAGTCCAGTTGACAGAGGTGATTTGTCACAGATTGGGCTGGATGATCTCAGTGATCTTTTCTAACCTAATTGATTCTGTGTTTCTATGATTTAGTCTCTTCTGCCTGCCTGCAGTGAGAGGATGGGTGCACATGGCCTCAAGGTGGGAGATTCATTAGATTAGGAAAAAAAAAGTTATGATTAGGGTGGTCTGGCATTTGAAAGGGCTCCCAGGAAAGTGGTAGAGTCACCATCCCTGAAAGTGCTTGAGAAACATCCAGACCTGGTGCTGAGTGATGTGGTTTTATGGATGCTGGGTGGGTGGTTGGACTGGATCTTAAAGGTCTCTTCCAAACCTTTATGACTCCATGAAGCCCACCTTAAATTTATTTTCCATTACAAAGCACATTAAAATTATGATCATGTGCATCTATAAATCTTTAAGTCCATTATACAGCAGCACCCTGTGCCTGAATGTTCTTTCACCGTGTTTCCTCGCGAGCAGCCTGGCACCTGCCAGGAGGCACAGCCTGGATCTCCTCCAGGAACGGCGCTGAAAAATCGCGATTTCAAGCTCCACTTCAAGGCGACTCGGGGGCTTTCTTGAGGAGAAGGCGGTGTTTTACAGGTGAATTGTCAGCCTGGCTACGAGGATCTCAGGGCGCTGGGAAGGGCAGTGAGGCAGCCGGCGCAGGGCCAGGCCCGCTCCTGAGGGTCCCTCCCGCCATTTCCTGTGAGGGGCCGGAGGGGGCGGGGCCGGCGCGGGGGGCGGGCCCGCGCTCGTCACGCGCCGGGCGGGAGCGTGCAGGCGGGCGCGGCGCGGCGCGCAGGCGCGGTGCGGGGCGCGCGCGGCGCGGGCGGCGGGCGGGCGCTCCCCTGGCTGGCAGCGCTCGCTAAGATGGCGGATTTCCTGCCGTCCCGCTCCGCGCTGGCCGGCTGCTTCCCCGGCTGCCTCCTCACCAGCGGCGAGGCCGAGCAGCAGCGCAAGTCCAAGGAGATCGACAAGTGCCTCAACCGCGAGAAGACCTACGTGAAGCGCCTCGTCAAGATCCTGCTGCTGGGCGCGGGCGAGAGCGGCAAGTCCACCTTCCTCAAGCAGATGCGGATCATCCACGGGCAGGACTGGGACCGCGCGGCGCGCGAGGAGTTCCGCGCCACCATCTACAGCAACGTGATCAAGGGTGGGTGAGGGCGGCGGGGACGGGCGCCCTGCGAGCGCCGGGCCCGGCCGGGCCGGGGCGGGGAGAGGCGGCTCGGGCGGGTCCGCGGCCGCCGCCGCCTGCCGCGCTGTCCCGGCGCCGCGGCCGTGCCCCGGGGCCGGCCCGCGGCGGTGTCACCGCGCCGCCCGCTGCGGCCCGCGGGGCGGCTCCGGCCCCGGGAGCTGCCCGCTTGGCCCTCGGTGCTGCGCTGGAGCGAGGCCAGAGAAGGGCAGCGGAGCTGGGGAAGGGGCTGGAGCACAAGGGGGGGGCTCAGCCTGAAGAACAGGGCGCTCAGGGGTGATCTTATCGCTCTCTACAACCGCTGGAGGGATGTGGTAGCCAGGTGGGGTTCGGGCTCTGTTCCCAGAGAACTAGAGATAGGACGAGGGGACAGTGTTAAGCTGCACCGGAGGAGCTTTATGCTGGACGTTCGGAAGAATTTCTTCCATTGAGACAATGGGCTACCCAGGGGGGTGATGGAGTCACTGTCGCTGGAAGTGTTTAAGGCTGGACGTGGCACTTAATGGCAAGTCTGGTTGACAGGGTGGTATTCGGTCATAGGTTGGACTGAATGATCTCAGAGGTCTTTTCCGATCTAATTGATTCCGTGATTCTGTGATTTCCTGGTAATGCGAGTGCTCTAATGAGCGGTAATGGATGGGGGGAAGATGCACCTGGAAGTGCATGAGGAGGAGCCCAGCCCTTTGCTTTCAGCGTTTTGCTGCAGTGGAAATCGCTGCTCGGCTGACACATCAATTAACTGCAACCCGCAGGCAGAGCCTCTCTCATAGATCCTTTGCCAAAACCTCCACACATGGTTTAGGGGAGTAGTGGACGCTTGATTTCACTACTGTCATCCTGGCTTCATTGGTCGTCCGCACGCATTTTCTCTTACCTAAATTGCTCCTTGGATATTCAGTTTGGACTGTGTAATAGTTGGAGCAGATCTTAATGAAGTTTCTCAAAACAGCACAGTGTTGCCAGACTCAGCTCCTGAAAATCCAGCAATTCTCAAAGAGAGTTGTTTTACAAACCTGCTGATGAATCAAGCCTGGAAAAACTACTTATAGCAGTAGAAGGCAGTAGAAATCATGCACATGAATCTCAACCAGGTTAAAGTTTATTGTTAAAGCTACTTCATGCTCTGTGAAGGTATACACATAGGACCTGCACATCTGTCTGGGACGCTCTTTTCCTGCAGTCACAGATAGATTTGACAGATACCTGCATTTGACAGAGAGAAAAACCATGGAAAAGGACTGAACCTTGAGAAAACACCTTGGCATCGAATGAGTATGTTACTGAACAGTCATTTGTTGCCACATCTTAATTTCCTTATATCTCTTTCCATGCCTTTACAGTTGCTTATTCTTTCTGGATTTTTCTTTTTATTTTTTCGTCAGCAAATTCAATACTAGAAATAATTTTCTTGCAATATGAGGACAGTTGATTTATATCCTTCAGAAGGGCTCTGAAAAGAAGTTTAAAATGCTCTTCTAGAAAATATTTACCAAAACAACCACACAAGTGCAGGGAAGCCTTTAGATGATACAATTCCTCTGCACTTAAGCTATAGAAACGTATTTCTAGCAAGTGCAGTGATTTTAGTACATGTCTTAGTCTCTCTGAAAATATGAAAGGCAATGATAGAAATACTGTCAGTGATAGAGATTCTTTGTATAATTTGGTATGACTGGATACCAAGTTTGTGTTCTTCACAAAACCTAGAGAACCTTAAAGCAAGACATCGGGTGGTTTAACGTATTTTGAAATAAACTTTTAAGTATTCTTTGTCTTGTACTCATGCCAAGTGAAAGAATTTGGTAGCAGATAAACTTAGTAATTAAAACCAGCACTTTTTCAAGAATTAAATTTGCATCCTGTTGATGGTAGTCATGTTCTTGAGATAGCAAATCCGGGGTTTGCTGCTACCTGTATATGTAGTGGTTTGAGTCAGTTTTTTGGCTTCCTGATTCCCTGCCCATCCTGGGTGGATGTTCCTATTGAGCTTTGTGCAGAGCAGGTGCATTGTTCGCCTCAGTGCAGATCCGAAGCCTGGTGAAACAGTAGATGCTGAGAAACTCTGCTCACAGTGTCCTTCCTTGTCATTGCAGGTGTGCGAGTCCTGGTGGATGCCAGAGAGAAACTCCATATCCCTTGGGGAGATGCTGCCAACCAGAGCAACGGGGACAAGGTGATGGCTTTCGACACCCGCGCGGTCACCGTGGCGCAGGGCATGGTGGAGACCGGGGTTTTTTTGGACTACCTGCCGGCCATCCGAGCCCTGTGGGCAGACAGTGGCATCCAGCACGCCTACGACAGGCGCAGGGAGTTCCAGCTGGTAAGATTTGGCCTTCAGTGTCTTTAACTGCCCCTCTGTGATTTTGTTCCTGCCTCGATTCTCTGAGAAACGCCAACCAAGCCGCTTCCTTAGCGTTTTTGAGTTTTCTTACTCTGTGGTGTTGCACACAGCTGCATTTAGCTACTTCCCCCCACTTTTTATTAATAATAATAAAAGAGGTTCTGATGTAATCATCCTCATTTCATATGTGGGAAAGCTGAAGTATTGAGGGCTTTTAAGTTTTGGAACAAAGCTGGTACCTGCACGGTATTTTTACCATATGATTATTACCACCCTTTTATTAACTGGTGCATCAACTTAAAAAACCAAGCCAAGCAAAAAAAGATGGTTTGTCAAAAAAAGACATGCTTAATAGTAATGTGATTTTTAAAGAAAAGATATGCATGGGTTAATGAGAAGAATTTAAAAACCACTCCCTTCTCTATTCCAGTTTGAGCAATCTAGCAAACATTCCCTCTGTATACTTCCTGTTTAATTTTGAATGTCTGTGTTAATACTCATGTAATGAGACTTTTGTTACATTGAAGTTCTCAGCTGAAGATGGAGTACACAATTTTATAGTGGGATAGAGAGGGAGTACACAATTCAGTAGTGGGGTTGGAAAGGAAAAAGAAACCTCTGGATTCTTGAGTAGCAGCTCGAACTGTCTGTGACAACTGAACTCCCTTTGCTCCATTCCCATGCAAATGCTGCAAAAAGAAATGAAAAATTTGAGTTAAATTTGATTGTTGATTCTTACTTGTGTATGCCAGTGGCATAGGGTTTTGTGGGGTGGGGGGTTGAGAACCTTAAAATAGATTAAATCTGTTCTTGTAGGTCTCTCAAACATGAGTGGCTTTGTGTTTTTATGTCTTAAAAATAACCTTTGTGTTAGTGTGAATCCAAACAATAGCTCATGATGTCTCCTGTTGAGCTATTATGAATGGTTGTGTAATCATAGCCTGACTTAAAGAAGTTGTGTAAATATTCTATAAATATGTATTGCCCTGATCATGGAATGTCTTCTGGAGATTGCAGAATGGGCAGGTGCTGCAGTGGCCTATCACCTGCCCAGCCCTGGGTTGAGCTCTGTAAATAAGTTCCTAAGGGGACCTGTTGCTCCTTGAGTTTCACCTTCATGGGATCATAAAAGAGTAATTGCTCTTCTGTAGTCAAGATTCTGGTGCAGATGGGACTTCTAGTGTAATTGCTGTGCTGGAGGGATCTGCTTAAAATCTGTTCACTAAAATAGTTTTGTCTTCGATTAAACATGTTTAGTGACTTGAGGCTGTGTAGCAAAGGGAAGGGAGCAATTACTGTTCTGTCATTTTGAGGCTCTGGGAAGTGAGTTCTTTCCATAACTGAAATGAAACGTGCACAGTTTCACTTTGAGTGGGTTGTGAAGAGGGTAGTGAAGAACTTGTTCTTCTGAACCTTGCAGAAACAAAGCTGTTGCTTTCTTCTGTAAATCCCTAAATCTGTGTAATTATTTGCAAAAATACATATTTATTATGTTGTGCTTTAGGTAAAACTCAGGAATATTTTTTATGTGCTGCTATCCTAATTTTTGAAAGCAAGGTAACTGCTTTATTTATTCTTGCTTTATTTATTCTTATATTACTTTATTTCCTAAATCGTTTCAAAATCTCAGCTGAACATATTTATGCCAAGTTATAAACATGAAAGAAAAAAAAAAAAGGCAGCTGAATGATGTCATTGTGTTGAGTGCAGGCACTGTGATCTGTGTTGGCCAAGCATGAAGTCTCAGTTTTACCCCAGTAAGCTTCAGCTTAACTTCTGCCAGAGCTCCATGTGGGCAGCAGAACAGAGGGAAGCTCCTGGAGCAGTGTGGGTTTGTGCTGTACCTACTGCAGGCTTTGCAGAGTGTGTTCAGAGATTTCAGGTGTGTGCTGTGACAAGAAAGGAGGACACAAATGGTTAAGGAGGGAGTGACAGGCGTGTCCCAGTCAGGAGGTAGAGCAGGGGGAAGTTGGGAGAGACAGACAGTTCAGGCGTGTCAAGTCCTGACTCTTGAAGGCTCCAGACTGAAAATTAACACTTTAGAATGGGGAAAAAGGGGAAAATACGGTTCTGCTTCCAGTTTAACTGCTTGTGGCAAGAAAATATGATGAAACGAGAGATAGCAGCAATCATTAGATGAGTAGGAGAGAGGGAGAAGTGGCACAAAAGTAGATTAAAGCTCTGGGACTGACATGATAGAGGGGCATTATTGGGCTGTATCTGCTGTAAATTATTTTCAGACTGTTCACTGGACTGAAAAACATGGCTCATACTGAGAGAGCACAGGCAGAAACAGGAGGGAAGTGTTTGCCATGGGAATAGGACACTCTGGGACAGAGGTAGAGGTGGGCAAATGGGAAATGGAGCAGTGATGGGCAAGGAGTGAAAAATGTCAAAATTTACATTTAAAATCTGGAGGAAAGGCAGCAAAAATATGTAGTGTAGAAGGCATTTGTAGCTTGGGCAGGTAGGAAGTACAAAGAAAAAGGGTTTAAAATTGAAGTTTCTGCAAGAATATGGTTAAAAGTTCAACATATATGTACGTTTGTGAGGATTTGTTAAACTGCTCTTGCTTTTTTTTGTTATTCTCCAGGATCTTTTACTGATGATGGTGGGAGCCTAAAGGAAACAATGTGATCTTTTTATAGCAGCAGCAGCAAAAAAAAAAAAAGAAGAACTTGGTTGTATTTTAATGGAATTAGGAATCAGCATTTCCATGTCTAGTTCACTGGAGTGTCCTTCCTCATTTTGTTAACTTAAGTGGTCATGGGATAGCCAGTATGATTTATTTTCCTTGGTATAAAAATAGGGGCCTTCTAGCCACTAGTAGCAGCGTTCATGAAAATTCATTAGGTCATGCTTGTGTAGTGCTTTAAAACTGGAAAGAGCTAATTACAGCTTAGTGCAATATGTGCCACTTCAGTGCTTCCCAGGTGGTTAATGTTCTAATCCCTCCCATTTTATTACAAACCAGACTCATTCAGGTGCTTGTTCTGCTAGCACAGGTAACTGTGCTGGCTCTGTCGCTGAGCAGTTCTGTAACTTACACTGGAGATTCTGGTCATCCTCGGGCTTCCTCTCCTTCAGTCACCAGCCTTGTTTCTTCCCTGGCCTTTCAGGTGGCTGACACGGGTGAGTTACAGATTTAGCCTGAATCAGCCCAGCACCTTCTGACACCTCATTAACATTTCACATTTCCCGTCGCTGCTGCTTGGTTTCCGGTAAAAATCTGCAGTGACTTGGATAAACACAGCCATTCTGTGAATTCTGCAGCATGCAAACTGACTTACCTGGGCATTGCCTAGCTGTTCTGTTTGTGCTGGTGAGCTGTTCAGTGTGTGGCTGTAAAGGTTTGCTGTTCTCCTGGGCCTTTGCCCTAGGGCGCTGGCAGCTGAGCAGCGTTTGGTGCTGTGGAACACTGAGCAAGGCCCTTGTGAGTAAGAGTAGCCTTGTACTTCTCTCTCATGTCAGGCATTTCTTGAACTGCAGTGAGAGCTGTTAACAGAGAAGCATTTTGAAGTATTCTTCAGGAGTCTCATTGTTCTCTGAGAATAGAAGAGTGTGATGAGAGCTGAGTTGCTCAGATGTGTGATAAGCTTTGGTTGCATTTGTTCTTGTTGAAGGTAACTTTTGGGTGGGTTTTGATCTTTGCTACCAGCAGTTGTTGATCTTCAGACAGATACTTAATGGCCTACTTGCAGTTTAAGTGACAGTTGTTGGGTATTTTAAAGCCAGAAAGCTGCAGAGGTATGAGATGACACTTCATTTTTGTCCATATTTGCATAGAACTGCAGGCACAGGTGATACAGTAAGGATTATAGGATATGCACTCACCTCTGGATCACAGCTTTTTCTGTGACATGTCTTCAAGGGTTAGATCAGATTATAGAAGACAGGAAAAGGCGTGTTCTGCTTGAAGCTACACTGATAGCTTTGCAGCAGCTTCCATTTAGCATTTTTCTGTTGCAAGCAAGTATTTTTGGCAAGTATTGTTCCGTTTACTGGGAGATTGTATTGTATTTTGTCTTAGTCTCCTTGGGCTTTTCAGGGTTCTTTTTGAATATTAGTGGGGCTGTTGTACAGACAAGAACATTAATTAAGCTCTACTGAAAGGATGAGTCCTCAAATGGACACTGCAGAATATTAAGAAAGTTTATTGTTCTTTCAGGTGCACAGGCAGCATATCTTGAAATGTGCCTGATTATAGAGCCTGATCCTACAGAGGTCAGTTTTGTGTGAAGCCAGGCTAAGTTGCCAGATGTTGAGGCTTTCCCCTTTTGATGGGTGGCTTCCCATCTTATGGGACAGCTGTAGGTCAGTGCACAAAGTCCCTCTGAAGTCACAAGTGTGGAGCCTGGAAAAAGAGTGTCTTACCTGTTGCTCATTAAAGTGTCTATGCTGTGTTTGTGACAGTGACTTTCAGAAGCCTTTCAGCAGCTTCTGCAGTGTGTTGGTTTTCCTCCCAGTCTTAATCTCTTTAACTTCCCCATGCCCCTACTTTGGGAAGTAGGCATGGCTTTCCCCTTGGATCTCCTCTTGGATCTGCTTGAAGGGTGCAGGAGTTGTTTCTGTTATTGGGACATGACTGAGTGCATAAACTCTAGGGAAAGGTTTCTGAGACTGACAGGAGAATCTTCATTTCAGGCATGAGACCCAGTCACTCAACATTTGTCTAAACATTGACTATTGAGGCATTCAATCACATAATTCAGAGTTAGTTTATTGAAATGCAGTGTTGTAATTACACTGACTATTGCTTAAGTTTCTGTATGGAAACCCCAAAAGCAGCTGCTTTATATGTATTGAAGTATGAACAGTTTTTTTCCCTTTTCTCTAATAAGTACTCTGCCAAACATCAGATCACAGGATGGCCAGTGTAGAGTGATCATGACTCCTTAAAGCCCTTGGAAAAGGCTACTTGTCATCTCATGGTGTTAAGGTGAAAAGGATTTATCAATGATCATTGCTATAACTGTGGAAAGAAAACTGCTTTACAAATTTATACAAATTGGCCATTCAAATCCTCAAAATAGACGTGGATTTTTGGAAGATTTTCTGGTTTTCCAGTCCCAATGACAAGATAATGCTGGTTTTGAGTTGGTATTAATAAGACTCCTTATAGAGATTAACTTTAGAGTCCAGCAGTAGAGGGTTGAATATCCTTACTCCAGGTTTGTGGCCAAAAACCCTTCAGTGTATTCCAGTGATTTGGTAGTGGGGATTGACTGTAATATTTCAGTCAAGCTGAATGATCTTCAGGTGAATAATACTAACTTAACACAAAATGCCTTTTTTTATCCTTTTCCAAATTAGGATTAGGATTTCTGTTTCAACCTCTGAGAGTTGAAATGCTGTTTCTGGGACTGCCTTCTTCCCTTTCCACCATTCTTCCTTTCCTGCCTGGTAACTTTTCTTGTTAGCAGCAAAATATTGAAGTGTTTGGAGAGTAGATTGGTCTTTATTTCCAGTTGGTGCTGGTCTGGTTTTAATGGAGAACATCTTTGCCATATTTTTTTTCAGAATGTTGCTATATTTCTTTTTTATATTTTTATTTTCTGTTGCTAAGCACAAATGTGGCTCTGGACTCAAGGTCTTTCAGCGGGGGCTGTCTTGATGCAGACCTGTTGTGCCAGACCAAAGCAGGATGAGTTATCTTCCAACCAGGAATGCGTTTGGACTCCTGTGTGCTACACTTGGCTTGTACAAGCCTATATTTTCTGCATGGTTTCAATTCAATCTCTCAGGATGGAATTCTTAATTCAGACTCAATCCAGATACTGAGTAACCTGGTCTAGTGGAAGGGGTCCCTGCCTATGGCAGCAGGCTGGAACAAGGGGATCTTTAAGATCCCTTCCAAACCATTCTGGGGTTCTGTGATCTGTTTATGGGGAACCACTACTTTTAAAATGCAGACTTGTACAATGCAGTGTGGGAGCAGAGGGATGTGTTCTTATACATATTCTGTCTCCAGCAAGCTGTGTTTTGTTGATAGTCATGCGCCTTAGTTTCCCAAACACTTTGTTGCAGAAGACTTGAAGGTGACCTACTTCTTGCAAAAAAACCAGAATTCTATAACCAAGCCATGGTTAAATAAATATAAAATACAAGTGCCCTTCTGAATATGAATATTCATATCTTGAGCGTGTGAACATCTTCTCAGCAGATTGTTTTAAATCTCTGCAAATGTGTTAGAGGAGTTTTTGCTGCTTCTGCTGTGCAGTGTAAATTGAGCCCTTGGTACAGACATTCATTGCAAGCTCATTTCCGTGCTCTCTACTCACCTGCAAGGTGTTACATGTTGGTACCTGCAGAGCTGTCTCATTACAACCTTTGGAATTTAAACAGCATTGGCTGCACCCATTCTGGGTCCGTTTAGAAATGACTTCCTGAGCACAGTCCCTGCACAGTCCTGGGCTCTGTCAGCAAATCTCCATGCTGGGATATCCCTGTGGGATAAATGCAGTGGCATCTTCCATGCCTGTGTTCTGCCCCGAGGCAAGGAGCACAGAGTATCTTTTTCATGTGTAAATATGGGATCCTTCAGGACTAAGGTGTCTGCCAGAGGCAGTGTTGATTTGTGCTGCTGTTCCTTAATTTCAGTTTATTGTAACACAGCTTCAGCCTTAGAGGCTGGTGAAGTCTGCTCTCACCAAGCACATATTTATTGTACCTAGGTAGTACTGGGTGACTGTTTTGGCTCTTTTTTTGTTCCAGACTTCAGTTCATGGTAAATGCTTTGATATCTTCTGGGTTCAGCTGTACCTCTTACATAGAACTAGTGAAGGGGTAGGAAACTTCAGCTTGTGGTAGCTGAGGAAGTTGCTTAAGAAAATGTGAGAAAACCCAAGCGCAGCTGACCTCACTCACTACGTAAGAAAAGCAGTAGGATAACTGTAGTTGTGGGAAAGCAAGATAATCTCTGTGCCAGCATTGTGTCTGCTGGCACTTTGCTAAGGATCTGAATTATCAAATTCAGTTGAGAAGTTTAAAGGGTGCAGAGCCTGCCCTTTTGCAGAATAACAGGCTGTATACTCACAGTGCTGATGGAGGCTGCCTGATACCAAGTGGTATCTTGTATTGCTCTGGAATATGAAGCCTTTATTTTCTATCTAAGGTGAATAAATAAGTCATAGAACATGATATTAGTTAACTTGACAGCCTCAAACTGTAAATAAAATGTGTTTAATTTAAATAAAAATCTGAATAATCCTGGAGACTAACACTTATATTTTATCCCAGAGCTGCCTGATGGGTTGAATTTAAATAGTGATAAAGATGTTTAAGAATACATCAGCAGCTAAAAAAGTCCTAAATTACTTCCAGTATCTTCTTAACTTGCGTGTCTGCATTAACAAGAAACATCGGGTAATAGAGCTTGAAAAGTTGAGGAATTTTAAATACAGAAAACACCCTGAATTTTCATCACAGTAACTGACAACTACTTCAGAAAAGAAATATTTTTGAATAGTAATAGGGAGTGAGCTGCATTTTACAGCACTCAATTCACTGTACCATGTTGCACACTTCTCCATCATAGTCATTCCTGCCCTAAATTTCTTTTTCCTTTGGAGTCTCCTCAGTTAATAAGTGAAATATCATGCTCTTCTTCAGAGACTTAACCAAGGAACTGAAAAGACCTCAAATTATTTTTATGGCTCAAGAGTACAGAAATGTGTAATACCATGTGAGTTTCTGTTTCTTTTTCCTTTGTTTAAAGATGCTGGGGAAATTATTTTAAACAAAATGCTGGAATCTGCACCCAGCCTGGGAGCACTTCTCTCTTTGGGCACATGATGATATTATGATATTTTATCATTCACTGGTGACCAAATCAAGAGGATGCAGAATTTCCAGGGGTGGAAACAGTGCGCTGGTACCATTTGTATTTCAAAATATCTACACAAAATTATGCAAGTGGGTGGTATTGGGACCCTTAATTGGTTTCAGTAGCAAAGTTATATAGTTGGTCTAGTAACTAATTTATATTTCTAGTCTGAATTAATTCATAGTGTGAAATTCTACAAGTGGCATGACATGTTTTCAGCCTCTTGCTGCTGTTTCAGGAGTCTTGTGTACTTCACTGTTACTTTGAGCTCTTGTAGACAACAACTTTTAGTAGTTTTTTAAAGCTCCAATATTCAGCTAATGATACAGGTAGATCCTTCACTAGACCCAGTAAATGATCACAGGATCCTGTCAGCTTGGAACAAGAGCTGGTTTATGAGTGCATCACTGGCTGCAGATAGAAATACCAGAACTTAATTGAAATGGATTCTTCTAATTGAGACAGAGGAAGGAACTAAAAAGCATTTGGTCATCTGGATTTCTCATGAGGCTGAAATAGGAACCAAATGTACTTTAAAACTAAATCCTAGAGAAATGCATTGGGATCCAATTCAGGGCTCTTGATTTTGAAATGTTGTGATTTAGAGCAGAGTTTATGCAGTAATGGACTTTTCAAGCATCTTCAAGTTCAGTATGGCCAGTTTTAGTGCTGATCCATTTCCACATGCCAAATATTTGTCGTGTTTTTGGGAGCCTTTCCTGGTCTTGTACAGCTTGGAAGCAAGTAAAGCTCTAAATGATGGATGGCAGATTTGCAGACTCACCACTGCTCCAGCATTAGATTAAATGCAGTTGGAGTTGCAAACATATGAAGTCATGGAGCCAGTGGGTCAGTGCTCTGAAAGAAGAGCAAATGTTTACAGTCTGGTTCCAGTCTGTTTTGTGTGCAAAACATCTGAGGTTTATAGAGATGCTGCCCTGAGTGTGTAAATAGTAACTGGGAGGTGGCAGTTTCTACTTGGTCACTGCATGTTTTCATAGGATTTCTAGGTCTGTGTGTTCTGGGGCTTGGAGGATTGGTTTCATCAATGAAATCTGAAAATCTTCTGCAAGGTATTGGTGCCTTTCCTAAAGTAAACTTTGTGGAAGAAGAGTTGGGATTGTAAATACTTAGGGAGGGAGTAAAAAGACCTTTGAAGAAACAAAGTACACCTGATCCTTGCTTTCATGGGTTAATTTCTTTTCAGGTTCTGGCAAACAGCAGCCTTTTGGTTGGATGCTCTGGGTCTGTTGTTGTCCCATGTGTCAGTTAATGTGTTTCTCAGCCTGGCTCTGATCTCCAGAAGGGGCTGCAACAACCTTGAGTTTGCTTTCTATTTGAAAGCATGGTGATCCTAAGAAAAATCATGGAATCACAGAATGCTTTGGGATGGAGGAACCTTAAAGCTCATCTTGTTCCTCTCCCCACCTTCCACTATCCCAGGGTGCTCCAAGCTCTGTCCAGCCTGGCCTTGGACATTCCAGGGGTGGGCCAGCCACAGCTTCTCTGGACAACCTGTGCCAGGACCTCACAGGGAAGAATTTCTTCATTTCAGGATTAATGCTGTGGACTCTGAGGGTTTTTAATTGTTGGAAGGAGTCTCAGCTGTTTCTAGAATATGTCACATCCTGGTTTCCAAGCAGTCTTTCAGAATTAGAAGTACAATAGCAGAATGCCTGGTGTGGAGAAATTTTGTAGTTTTGTAGGTTTTAGTGGAATGCTGTTTCCTACCTAAAAGCTGTAGTGACTTTGCATATTTTTGAGCAATTAAGAATTCAGCAATTAAGTTCCACCAGGAGAAGGGAGGGATACCTAACTAAGAAAACCAAAATGGATTTCTTCCCTCTTAGGAAAGTAATTTAAAACTGGAACAGTTTTCTCTGTGGTATACTGGTATGCAGATTAACATCTTTTTAGAGTTCAATCATTCAATCATGTTTTAATTAATTTAATTGGAGCTGCATGGTATATTTGAAACTGTAAATGCTCTACTGATGGGAGACAATCTAAGTGTGAGTTGTGTGAGTCTGTCACTTTGAAGGGAGAGCAGTGCTGATGCTGGAGCCTTGCTGGGTGCAGGAAGGAGCAGCAGCTGATGCTGGAGCCTTGTTTGGAGTATTTAGTTCCAGATTGGCTTGTGACATCCTTCTGTCACTCTCAGGGTATGGCAGATGTCCCCAGCTTGCAGGTGCTGCCAGGATGTCACAGTACAGGCCCTCAGGTTGGCGTGCTCTGTCTCCCTCCATTTGTTATCCACATTTTGAGAATTATGGATTAATTGGATTACACGGTAAATAGGGGATAATAGATTAAAGGGATATTATTGGGTTAAACCCCTTCTTAAACCCCTTCACCTTTCTTTGTTAATACCCTTATGCAAGATAAAAATGTCAGTCATGAAATAAACTTGGGGTGACTCCTCTCTTGGTGCTTTTGGAGTTGAGCAGTCTCCAGCCAAAGCAATCCAGCTGTTGCAAACACAAATTCTGCTCTGCCACCAAAAGCTTTTACAAAAGATGGCTTCTGTGAGTTGGGACTTGAACCTGTCCTTTTCTTAGGCCAGATCCTCAGTTTGTGTGACCAAACACGGGCCAGGTTTCACTTCTACCCCGTGTGACGCAGTTCTGATGGCTCTGGAGAAAGGCAAATGCAGCTCGAGCTGCACACGATGAGTGCTGAAAAGGGGAAATGGGCTGAGCTCCCCGAGCTGTGACGCATTTGTGATGTGCATCGATGAGGAGCAGCCTTATTTTGTACTCCTGTATCAGCAACTGTGTCTGAACTCTCCGTTCTTGCAAAGAAACAGGAATTAATTGTCGGAAGGCGTCTCAGCTGTATGAGACTGTGCTGAATTTTATCTCTGGAAATGGGCAGATCAGGTTTAAATGACTGTTCAAATGGTTGAGCTGGAGAAAGAAGCTGGGAGATGTTAGATATCTGCTCTTGACACGCACTGTCTGTCCTCAGCCCTTGTAAGGCTGCTCCATTCATGCTTCCACTGGCAGCAGTGCCATTTTCCAGCCCTTGGTTTTGGAGAGTTTGGGATTAGTTTCACATGGAACAGTTGGCTGCTCTGCACATGGTCACAGTAATGCTTATGTGGGCATAAATGGAGACTGCTGGGCTTTGGCCATAATTAACACTTAGAGAAAGGAAACCTATCACAGAGTTTTGTGTTAATGCACACTCACACTATTTTGGCTCCAGTTTGCAGTTTGGGAAGTAAGTATAGTACTGCTTACCTGGGCTTTTTTTCCCAAATACCTTCAGCACCATTACTAAAAATTAGTTATTGTATATGCTTATTGTAAACTTCCAGAATGCTGCTGTTACTGCTTGAAGAGTGAGTATTAAATCAAGTATTAGAGCATGGAATGGCAATTCAGAAATAAATTGTTTCCCCTCACCTTAGGAGATACCAATCAAGTTGCTGGATTGCTGCTATAAAACAGGGAAAGTATACTTTTAAAGTTTAGTTCCTTGAGTAAACAGGTTATAGGTATGAATATGGGGAAATTTTGCCCTGGTCTGTTGACTGGGGAATGTTTGAAAGAAGACTCCTCTTCAAAAAGCACTGGGAGGAGTGGCTGGAAAGAGAAATTTTAGAAACCTGAAAACTGTGAAGGAACCAAGATTGTTTCATTTACCTCCAAGTCTGAGACCAGCAAAAGAGCCCGAACCAGTTGAATGTCTCGACATGAAATTTGGTTAAACCTGCTGTTCTAACAATCTAGTTGTGGATTTGAGCTCTTTATTGTAATTAGGATATGCATTCATGGCATAAATGTATCATCTGGATCATCTCCCTCCTTTGTGCAGTGCTGTGGATATTCCCTGTTTGGGTGGAGGAGTTTGTGCCCTCTAATCTCCCTTCCCCTGGGAATCTGCATTGATTCATTTGATTGAAATGCTTCTCCATTTATTATCCCTCTGTTTATTACTGTCATTTCAGAAGACATCTGCTAAAACTTCAGTGGCAGCAGTATTGATTTGTACTCAGTCTTCTTTTAAATCAGCTTAGGGTGGGGTGGCAAGAAAGAAAGGTTGCTAGAGATTCTTTCCTATGACAAAATCCTCAGATATGGATTTTCCTGGATTAAGCCCCTAACAGAAAAACACTCTGTACGTAATGAAGTGTGTACTATAAGCATTACTAGGGTGCTGTAAAATGCAGAATTTTCAGACTCTGCTTATGTCTCCATCATCATCCTTCAAGCTGATTCTCCAGAGTCATGATGGTTTGATTTGCATATTTAGGCATGTACACATCAGCCTAAAAACACTGCAGTTACCTGTTCTTACTGTAAATTAGGCTTGTAAAAAAGCTTTTTTTTTTGGTGGTGTTTTTGTGGGTTTTTAATTAAATAAAGTAGGAAATACTTGTTTCTCTCTTTCAAGAAATTCAAGTAAGGTCCGGATGAAAAAAATGTTTGGTGGTTCTTAAAGTTCTAATATAGAGCTACTAAGTTGTATTTCCTATTTTCTTAAAGTATCACATTTATTATTTCAGACACTTAATAAGCCTTGTCAGTTTAGTATGTTCCACTGAACTTGCAGCCAAACCTAGATGGTTTGATAAATTGTTTCTTTCTTTAAACCTTGTGATTATTAAATGTTAATTTGATGCTTTTTCTCTATATCTTTTTTCTTTTTTAAGCAATTGCTAGTGGAAAAAATGCAGTGTCCCTTATCCCCTTGAAGAGCTAAAAAGCCATTTGGCTATGCTAAGATTTCAACAAATCATATTTAGATCACTGACATTGTTTTCATGGAAACCAAATAAATTGGTGCTTCCTGGGTTTAAAAGATGTGTTCATCTGGTGTGTATTTCATGTAGGTTTATTTTTTTTCTTCCCTCCCCAAAAATATTTTTGTGGTTACTTTGCTTTAGGCAAGTGATCTTTGTGCTGTGTTTTGCTTAGAAAAGATATTTGCTCTGTTTTACTCCAGATGACCACACCACCAGGTGTTGGCCTACAACTAAATGACCACCTCTGCTTTGTAAAAAGAATGAATTTGTAAAACGTCTTAGGAAAAAGAGTAAGTTTTAGAACTGGAGATATTTCATTTAACAAGTAGGTAAATGCAAAGTTGTAGGGGAAGCTGTTGTGTCAGTCACTTTGATAGGAGTAGGATTTCAGTGTTTTCTTGTACATTCATGATGAAGTGTCTTGGCTCTCTCAGGGAGCATCACAGGGCTCCAGGAGACACAGGCTGGTTTGACTCAAACCTTTCTGAAAATGGAATAGTTGACAGTTATGAATAAAGTTACTTAACAGTCAACTTCCTGTGGTTTGCATGCATTTCTGAATCAGGAGGAGGCTGAAGGGCCACAGCTGAGACATCTATATTCTATCTGAACAAAAAAGGGCATCTTTCTCAAGCATTTAAAAGGGACTGCTTAAAAATCCAATACCCTGGTATAATCCAATAAGGTTTAAAACAGCCAAAGCACCCTCCTGAAGCTCCAGAAGGTCTTTGGAGCTGATGTGTAGTTTATTAATTCTGCTATATTGGGGTGTGCTCAAGAAGTTTGCTTTATTGCAGCACCTCAGTATTCATTTGAGATGTGTGCCCTAGCCTGTGTTGGGTTTTGTCCTTGTGTTGGCACCTTTGGGCTGTGCTTGAAGTGCAGCAGAGGGAAGTGGGCAGGGGATGAGTTGGGCACCATGGCATGGTTGCTTCCTTCCACTGCAGCCTTCAGAGATTTGCATTTCCAAACTGCTCAACTGTACAAATTACTTCAGAGTGTTCATCTGCATTTAAAAAAGAAAACCTGGGACTGGTTTAAGACTATCACACAGAACCATAGAATGGTCTGGGGGGACACCTGCCACTGTCCCAGGTTGCTCCAAGCCCTGTCCAGCCTGGCCTTGGTTCATTCCCAGGGATGCAGCATTGACAGTTCTGGGCAACTTGTGCCAGTGCCACGGAATCGTCAAAGTAAAGAATTTCTTCCTTATAACCAGTCTAAACCTACTTGCTGTGAGTGTGAAGCCATTCTCCCTTGTCCTCTCACTCCAGATCCTTTAAATAGGTTTTCCATCTTTCTTGTATGCTTCCTTCAGGTACTGAAGGCCACAGTTAGGTGACCCCAAAGTCTTCCCTTTTCCAGGCTAAACATTCCCAATTCTCTCAGCATTTCCTTGTAGGAGAGGTGCTCCATCTCTGTAAGCAACTTCTTGGCCTCCTCTGGATTCCCTCCAATAGGTCAAGGTTCTTCCTGTCCTGGGGACATCACTGTATTTTTAGCTAATCTTTAAATTTCCGTCCTATGTACTCACAGAACGTGGGTGTGAAGACAGCAGGAGTGTAATGGAGAACTGTGGGGGTTTTACTGGGGGCAGATCCTTCAGTTTCTTGTTTCTGTCTAGCTTTTGCCCTTAGTGTGGCTCCTCTGTGGCATGACACCACACATTGATTGCTGAGCAGCCTCGTGGCAGGGCTGGACATGGTGAGCCACACTGGCATTAGTGGGACAGAGTGGGGAAACCCAGTTTCTTTTTTCTAGTCATCTTGGGTAAACCAGAGAGTTTACAGTTTGTCAGAAGGGAAATTTTAGGTGATAGCTGTTGAATACAGCTATTTAAATATGCTCACTGTCATGGATTTATTGAGTGGGATCTTGTTCTCTATCTACCAAGAAAAAGCAGCCTAACACAGAAGCTGTCTTTGGGGCTGCTGTTGTACAGGGATGTAAATGAATCTTTTTCTAACTGATTTTTAAAAATAAGTGACATTAGGGCTTTCCTTGGTTGTTGTGTGCCAAGTTTTTCAATGTGTTTCTCTTCATTATTGGGTAGAATAAAAAACTACACACTTTGGGAAGGGATTGAAGCTGGGCTGCTTTGTAATGCTGCCTCTTTGAAGCTTGTTTAAATGGGTCAAAACTCTCTGGTGCTCCAGTAGTGCATTCTGATAAAGATCTGTTCAGAGGTAGTTTGCTGTTCAGGAGTCTGTAGTTAGCAGAGCTCAGCCTGCTGATAGCAACATGTCCAGGGCAGACAGAAAGCTACCACTGGTCAGGGTTGTGGCTGTGTGGTATGGATGGGTGGCTGGAGTGGGATGGGAGAGGAGATGATGAGTTTGAAGGTTTTTAATTGGTATGCAGATTGGTAAAAAAACAGTGAATGAACAACTTCTATCCTTGGTTAGAGAGTTGAGTCATGTCCGCAGCACTTGCTGTCTGAACAGATTTTTATGAGGGGAGAACCCAAGCAGCTGAGCCCACGGTGTGGAGGAGGGAAGCTGGAATGTCTCTGCTTAATGAGCTGTGTTATGTTGTAACTGATGGATTACATAGCTCAGGCTCCTCAGTTTCAGCCTGGCCACCTTGATGTTTGTCTGCCATTGACTCTGCTAGGTGACAGCCCAGAAGTGGAGCTGGCATCTCAGTGTTCCCTGAGTGACTTTGCTGTTGGATGTGTGGCTCTGGAGTGTTGCTGTCGCTGCAGGCCTATGTATTTTGCATTTGTGATTTCAGGAAATCCCCTCTTTTGGAAAGCGGCCTGTGGGGATGTTTTGTGACCTTTCCAGGCTGTGGTTTGCTTGTCTGCTCCAACTGCTCTGTCCATTGCAGTAGCTGCAAGCCATGGGACTTAAAGGAGAGGTAGTAACTTTCACATTAACTGCAGAGTTAATGCTTCTTTAGGGAGTAGGTATTGCTGTAAGTCGTATAAAAAGCTGTCTCAGATTAAAATACATGTTTGTATGCACACACACAAATTCAGCCTCTGAGGCCCAGGTATTCCAGAGTAAATACCTGCACTTACTGAGTCTTAAATCTGCCTGATTGGTATGTAGCCAACCCTGTGGGGAAGGGAAGGTTGCCAGCTCCTATTGGCACCTAAAAAAGAAATTAAATCTGACCTTAAATTTTATTTTGCCTTAGTATTTGGCTACAGACAGTGGTTTTAGCACTT
The DNA here is from genome assembly GCF_050655825.1 of Lonchura striata. Lineage (NCBI taxonomy): Eukaryota > Metazoa > Chordata > Aves > Passeriformes > Estrildidae > Lonchura > Lonchura striata. The sequence continues at coordinate 4,042,668 of NC_140720.1, read as the reverse complement.
GGAAGGCCTGAATTCTGATCCTGTTACTCCTTCTTGGGAAGCTTGGTGGATTCGTGCATCAGAGTTTATTTTCTGTGAACTAGGAATGCTCTTCCCTGTATACCTTCCTTAGAGGATTGAGGCTAGAACAGACGATGGAAAAGATACAATACTGCTGTCATTGTAAGCAGTTGCTGCTGTGTGCCACTAAAATGGTGTTCCTGCTGCAGTTTGTCACCCCAGAGAAAATCAGGACAGCTGAGCACAGCAGGAGGTAACAGAAGGTAGTAGAGATGTGTTGGGCTCTCTCCCTGCAGGTGTGTCGAGCATGAGGCATGTTCCAACCAGAGCCCCAGTTTTGCCTCATTAAACATTGATGTTCAAATTGCACACTGAAAGGTGTGGCATCTACTTGTATTATGTAACTTATTTTAGTGCCTGGAAAACTCGCAAAGGTACCTTGCTGATGTGTCTGCCAGAACCCTTTTTGGCCTTTATTTACCCTGCTCTGCTCAGGGCAGATGCTTAGATGACACAGTTGAATAGTGAGGTTTATATTCTCCCCTAGATAAGATTGCAGAGTTAAGAGTGAAGTGAGGGGAAGTCATTATCAGGGTGTAGCTCCTGTCCTAATTCACTTGTCTGGATTAGGTGTAGTCAGCCCCATCTCAGATGGTGTTTGATTTTCTCATCAAGAAAGCAGTCAGAATTCCTGCTCTTCCACCTGCAGAATGAAAACACAGGTGGTTTATTCTCTGCACTTGCTGTAAAATGAATAAGTTACAGCTGGTAATTAAGTTTCCAAAAGGAAGCAGATTTGTGCTTCTGTGAGGATGCTGAGAACCTTAAAAAGGTGTTTTCCTTTGCAGTGAATTCTATCAGTACATTCCTATTGCAAGTGAGTTCAGGTGCAACAGTATCCATGGAAGAATTCCTCCTTAATCCCAGCACCCTGATGGAGTTCTGCAGGGTTGATTCAGGTTTACCGTGAAAAAATCTTTAGTTCTGCATTACTGGAGGGATTAAAAACTGCAGTTACCCTTTGTCAGGACAGGGATGACTTGAATCCAGAAGATAAACCTGGATAATAAATGTGATACCATGCACAGCAGCCTGGAGCTCTGCTCATCACTCAGACTAAGATGTTCTGGTCCAGCTTGGTGTCTGATGGGAAACCTGAGTAAAACGCTTTGTCTGCTGTGTTGTGCTCATCACTCACTGTGCTCCAGGGAAGTACCTGTGGGCATGAGTCCTGTGGCACTGCAGGATAAATGAACTTTCTCTGGTGATTAATTCCTGCACCTGAATGCCTGTGTGTGCACACTCTGCAAAGCCTCAGAGGAATTGAATGTTTCTTTTCATAAGGAAGGTGTGGCTGCTTCATTGATGCTCCCTGTGGATAACACTTGGATTTATTTATCAAGTCTAAACTTGGAAAGAATGTGACTATTATAAATGTGCCTTTTATGCTTTTAAGCTTAAATATTAACTGGCCTAAGAATAAATCATCAGTTGTGTTCTTAGGATAGTTGCTTTTAAAAAGAGCAGTGATTAAAGCTTACAATGCTTAAATGTAGGTTTCGATAAATTATCTGGACTTCAGAATGTAAACTACTGGGATCAAGGATGTCGCTTATTTAAATAACTGTTTGATTTGTTTTTAGGGGGAATCTGTAAAGTATTTCTTGGACAACTTGGATAAACTTGGAGAACAAGTAAGTCCTTTTTTATTTGTCTTTCCATTCTTGAGTTTTAAGTAGTCTTTATGATCTCTGGGTTTTAAATAGATGAAACGTAATTAGTGTCTACTCCAATAACTTTATCTTTAGTTAACTCGGACTGTTGCATTATTTCAGCAGTTCATCACTGGCATGTCAAAAACACAGGGCAATGTAAAGGCCAGGAGACTTTCTGGAAATAAACCATCTGTCAAAATCAGACAAAAAACAAGTTACAAATACTTGGCCAGGCAGGAGACTGTTAAAATAGCTTTTTGAGACTAAATGGCATCTAAAAACCAACTGGGTTTGGGGTTACACATCCAGTTAGGAGCTCCTGAGTTAAATCAGTCACAGGTCAGTGGTACCTTCCAGCAATATCTACTTCAACATAAACTCAGTAAAGAATAAAGTCTGTTTTCTCTGGAGAAAAACCTGAAATTTCTGTAAAATACACTTTTTATAGAACTGTTAATTAGCACTTGAATAATGAAGGTATCTGCTGATGCTCATCAGTTTGGATTGCAGGAATAGCATGTGGAAAAACTGCCTTTAAAACAGGAGTTTTAATATTGTTCTTGTACTCTGTGGGGAGGCGGTTTCTCCATGGTCATTCCCAGCTCATGGTAACACATGAAGGAATCCAAACCACTTCAGTGAAACCCTGTTACATCATGCTTAATTTCATTTTTCTTTTTAACAGATTACATTTTAAGCCAGACTATTTTTCTGCTTTGAACTGCCATTGTTCTAACTAAAGCACTGCTGGTCATTGTGCTTCCCAGATCTCTGGCTTGAAAACTCCAGCACCTGGTCTCTGAATTTGGATTTAGTCTCAAGATATAAAACTTGCACTTAGGAGGGGATCTGCACTTACTCTAATGAGCTGCTGGACTCTCTGCCAGCGGTGGATTTCTCATGGTCTTTGAATCCAGTGTCTTTTACTTTCAAAGGGCTTGGATTTTCCCCAACAATATTGGATAGAGTTTTGCAGCTCCATTTTGAAGTTCTTCATGGAGAAACTTTGGTCCATTCTTTGATTAAAGTATGTCACTTAGTCAGCAGTTGGGTTTTTTTATTGTTTTTGTACATAAACACACTTACTGCAGGTCTGATATTTCTGTGGCAGTGCTGTGAATTACAGCTTCTCTGGCTTCAAGTTGGTGTTAAAAATCAGAGGGACTCATCAGGATTTGCTGTTGTAAAAAATGTTAAATCTGTGAGGGAAAAAGCACTACCTAAGTTTTGTTAGTGAAAGATTTGATAGGTTCTTCTGGTTTATTCTTATCTATATGCAAGACGATGTCTAACAATTGTTTCCCCAAATTGTAAATGAAAGTATTTGTTCTTATCTGATGCAACTGGGCTGACTTGCAACTAAATTGCTTATAAACACGTAGATCTGCAGTTCACGTGCTTCTTGCCAAAAGGGAGCTGATAACAGCACTGAGGGAAAAGAACTTAATGTTCAGATTTAATCAGATCAGCAGAATAAGAGTATCTGACAGGCAGACGTGCGTGGGATCTCCTGGATTCCTTGCTACTGTGTGTTGCTATTTCAACTGCCAGTGCAGACTGTATGTATCCAAAATACCTCACAGAGAGACTTGGCTTTCCATCTTGTGACTGGATCTTAGTCATGCCTTAAATTGTAATTTGAACTAGGCAAACAGTGATGTGATAGCCAGAAGAGCTGCTGATAACCAAAGGAACTCCTTTAGAAGAAGCAGACTGCGGTGAATTTGAGAAAGGAGATAGGAAAATCAGGAAGAAAGCACATGTTCCAAATCAGTATCAATGTGAGGATGCTTGAGGGAAAAAAAACCACTTATTGGCAATAGCAAAACATTGAAAGAACTTGGAAAATAATCCTCAGTGCTATCCAAGGAAAATACCTGATACTGTAGTCTTCAGACATGGAGAAGGGGATCTGCACTGAGAAAGGGGCAAACTGCTTGTATTCCAAGGATCTGGGCACGAGGGAGAAAACATAGTTGTCCTTCACAAAGAGAGCTAAAATACTGGGTGAGTTCCTGAGAGTTGCTGTTAAAACATGAAGTGGTTTGGGTTGGAGGGGACCCTAAAGATACCCAGTCCCATGGTAGAATGTAGACGTAGAAAGCTCTTGAAAGGATTCTCTTTGTGGCTGCAAGTGTGGAAGGAATTTTCAATGAGCAACAGTACTTGAGAGGGAATTTGTCAGGAATTCTGAGGATAAGCTTGTTCTTGAAAGCTTTACTGAATAAACATTACAGGCCAACTCCCAGGAGAGTTTGCTTTGTGCCCTTGTTTCAATATTGAAGGTGCATGTGGCTTTGCCTATTATATTAGTTGGTTTTATTTATTTACATAATTTAATAATTTCAGTCACTCCTGAGCTTTCCTAAGACTTTTTTCCTTTTGTTCTGGAAAGCTGAGAATAACTTCCTGAAAAACAAAAGAATATACATTCCCATTTGGAAGCTGGAATGAGTGTTGAACCTGTGACACTCTTGCCTACATGTTGACAGTCAGCTTTGCTTAAAATCCCTTCACATGTGCCCAGTGACATTTCATACAGTCCCTGCACTGCTTTTGCTGATTGTTCTCCTCTGTCTAATTTCAGTAGAAAGGACCCAAGATATATTTAACAAAGGGAAAAGTCTTATCACCCTTTAAAGTTGTCCATTAATCAGACAAGGGGGTGACAGCACCTCTTTTGGTCAGTTTGGAAGGAACTGGATGTTGCTTTAGCAGTTCTCCCCTCCAGATTTTGGTGCTGTGGGCTTTGGCTGTGTGCAGTGCTGCAGCAAAGGCTGCAGGGTGGGGAGTCTGTGCTTCAGAGCTGCTTTGTAATTTGTGCCACGATAAAAATCAGTGCCTTAGTCATGGGCAGCTCGGGAAAAGGAACCCAGAGTTCAGACAAAGCCCTCTCTCTCTAGCTTCACTTTGGAACTTACAGGGTAAAGCAGAGTGATCCTTGAGCTTTTGAAATGTTGCACTTACTTCATGATTTTTAAATTTTATTTTTTGTTGTTTGAGCTTGCCCAGTTGCCTTAAGCTTGGGATACAAATACTGAAATAGCCATGGTTCTGTGTGCCTGTTCCCCCACCCAGCTAACTGGTTGAATCAGACTTTCTGAACCTTGCTCTTATATGTCTTTACAACAGCTCCAAGTGTGGGAACTGGCACTGTCAAAGGAAGATCATAGATCATTCACTTTTTAACAAGAGACTGAAATTCCAAAACCTAAACTGCACTCTCTGAAAGGGTGAGAAATGCTGGAAAAATAGGAGGAAGAGTTTCCATAACATCTGAACAACAAGGTTCTAAAGTCCAGCACAGGCAGCTGTGTGTTAGAGATGCACTTTGCAGATAACAGAAAGACTTGGACCATAGACCAAAGTGTAATTCTAGGAATTAAGAAATCCCCAATCCAACTGTTGAATTTTATGCTGTCAAAAGCCAACTAATAAGAATTATTCTTCATCTGCATCCATTGATGATGTTCATATAACAAAAGAAAAAAAAGTCTCAAGAATACCTCCTAAATTCTGGGGAAGGGTGGGCTGGAGGACTTCAGGATACAGCTGTCTGTGCCCCCCAGGCTGGAAAGCACTGCTGTCCCCAGCTTTCCATTCTTCCTCTGTTCTTGTACTTATTGCACAGTAAATTTTGGGCAAAGTCAGGCAGCATGAGCTCACCATTGTGCACTGATACAGCAGGATGCAAAGATGCATGGCTCAAACACAAGAAGTTGCTTAGGTGTTAGTTTTCAGGCATAATTGATTGCTTCACAGTTATTTAGTGGAACAGCTGTTTTTTTTTTTTTTCTGGAAACAGTCATGCACGTTGCAGGAGAGCATGGGAGGAATGGGGAGCCCACAGCTGGCGTGGGATATCCCGTAGTTACTGGTTTGAGAAAGCTGCTTTAGAACCCATTTGCTGCATTGTAGTGTTGGCAGTGTTGTGGGAAGGGAATGAAGGAAGCATGAAGTGATCCAGAATGAGGCAAACTGGCATGAGGAGGTTGGCTCACCTCCAAGGTTGGTTATGGGTCCTTGTCATGTGGCAAAGGGAAAACTCTTTGGGGTACGTGTTCTGATTTAATATTGGGTGTGTTTCCTGCTTTGGCCTCCAGCTCTTTCCCAGAAGCTCCAACGTTAGCATGGAAATCCACATCTATGTCTTTTTATTGAAAACCTTGTTCTGTTCCTATGCAGGCTGCTCTCTCCACTGCAGCTCAGCTGTGCCCATACCCATAATCATATAGTAATCAAAAAACTCTTCCTATTTTTATAGGATTACCTTCCCTCACAGCAAGATATCCTGCTGGCACGAAGGCCCACCAAAGGGATTCACGAGTACGACTTTGAAATCAAAAATGTCCCTTTCAAGATGGTGGATGTGGGCGGCCAGAGGTCGGAACGGAAGCGGTGGTTCGAGTGCTTCGACAGTGTCACCTCAATCTTGTTCCTGGTGTCCTCCAGCGAGTTCGACCAGGTGCTCATGGAGGACCGGCAGACAAATCGCCTCACGGAGTCCCTGAACATTTTTGAAACGATAGTCAACAACCGGGTGTTCAGCAACGTCTCCATCATCCTCTTCTTAAACAAGACGGACTTGCTCGAGGAAAAAGTACAGAAAGTCAGCATCAAAGACTATTTCCCAGAGTTTGAAGGGGATCCCCACTGCTTAACAGATGTGCAGAAATTCCTGGTGGATTGTTTTCGCACGAAACGCCGGGACCAGCAGCAGAAGCCCCTGTACCACCACTTCACCACTGCTATTAACACAGAGAACATCCGGCTAGTTTTCCGTGATGTTAAGGATACCATCCTGCACGACAACCTCAAGCAGCTGATGTTACAGTGATGTGCAAAAAGACTGCTTTATTTCAGTAACTCTTGTGTGTTGTTTTTTTAACTAGAAGTTTACAGCAGGAATAGAGAAATCCAGATCCTGTCAGACTTCTTGATATGTGGCTAAAAGCTGCTGCTGAACACATTATTGCCAATTTCTGCAGAAATTCAGGCTTAATCTCTTCCAGTGTAGCTTCAAGTTGACCCAAGTTGTAATTTTATAGCAGACCTATGTCTAAGTTACCTGTAAAGTGGTAAATTTGACTTTTTGCCAACATGTGTATTATCCTAGAAAATTCAGAATTCCAAGTCAAAATGTCAATGAAATTGTTGCAATTATTAGACTGTGGCAGTAATTTAAGATGGGGGGGGGGAGAGAGAGAAACTTCTCACATCTGACTTCGTTGTGAAGACTGTGATACCATAGCTGACTTATGATTTCTCAGGTCTGTTTTTGGTTAGAAATCCCATCAGATCCCTTGCTGGAATCACCTCTTTGCAGCCCTTTTCTGGGTGTAATGTACTTCCTGCTTCAGTATAAATCTTACTGAATTACTGGTGTTGGGTTGGAATAGGAGATGCTTCAAAAATACGGAAGATCAGGAGTTTCAGACATATCTGTCAGGAAGTGCTGAGTCCAGTGAGAGGGATGAATGGTTGGCACAGTACACGGATTCACTCCAGAGGCGTCCACACGTCTTGGAGCCATGGCGAAGCACAGAGCACTCTGATCAATCCTCTTGGCATTCTGGTGTGGGAAGGGGGGAGCAAACCCAGCTTGTGTTTTTTATCTTCACTGAGCAGATGTTACCTGTGGGTCACCTGTTCTGGGAGCGCTTTAACTTAGCACTGCTTTATTTGAACTCCCTGCCTCCTTCCCGGGCGCCTCCTCTGAGTCGGGAGCGTTTGCTGATGGAGAGAAGGACTTGCAAACCTAAGTGCCTCCTTGTGTTCTGTCCTCCTCTGGTATTTTCAGTGGCCTTATGAATTCCCAGCAGAGGCCTTGTGTAGCTGACACCGTGCAGATGAATGTTTTCTTCTGAAAAAATTCAAGGCCGTGTCCCAGCAGAATGTGCTTCAGCTGATGAGGTTCTTTCTGAGACTTTCCAGTTGGGTCTAAGCAATCCTAAGTGTACTTGAGCCAAATATGTTGCACAGCCTCTTCCAGAGTGCTGCTTGTGATCATTTTACCCAAAGTCCTTTTGCAGTTTTGTTTAATTTCTTAAGGGGAGTTGTTAGCATCGCCATGTGATTAAAAGAAGAAATTATAATAATAATAATAATAATGAAAAATAGTGAAAATAAAGCAATCCTGATGTACCCCACAGCACACTGCAAAAAGAGAGTGAGATTGTGATATAAAAATCAGTGTCCCTACCACGTTTCCCCCAGGCTGTAGTGGTGTGGGCAGTTCAGCTGCCACTCTGCCCCATGGAATTGGCCAGTTCCTGTGGATCATGCTGGTGGCCAATCCTTGAATACTTTTTTATTCTCATCCCACGAGCCAGGGGTGACATGGTGGTGTCACTGCTGGGAGCATAGGAAAGCTGCCTGTCTCTTGAACTTAGCCTTTACTTACTGTGATTGTAAGTTGTATTAACATCTCTGTACCTCGTTCTCCTGGCAGTAGAAGGGGAGTAGTGTATTTTTATTTAGTTAGGTGCTTTGAAAGACCTCTATTTTTTTATATCATCCAGTGAATAGTCATAGGTTAGTCTGTGATTCTGGCCATCAGGCACTGTTTGGGGAGGAAAGAATTCTGAAAAGAGCTTGGGAGAAGTCACAGTGCAGAATCTAAACATAATCCTAAAGTCTGGATGCAGCACTGATGTCAGGAGGGTTAAAAGAATCTTGGATGGGGATATTTAATGTAGATTTTGTCTCTACTGGACATGGATTATTTCTGATTTGGTGTGTTCAGGTTATATGTGAGCAATTCAAGAAGGAGCATGAAGCAGAGACCTCAGGAAAGGCTGGTGAGGCTCTTTCAAGGACTGAGCAGCACACCTGTGATGGGAGCAGAAGTTCTCCTTTGGTCTCTAAGTGCTCCATGAACAGACACAAACCTCTGGTGGCCTCCCAGTCCAGTCTTGGAAAGCAGAAAACAAATTCCTGCCCTTGGTTGTCAACAGGAGGAGGAGTTGGGTTGGTTTTTCCTTTGCTGACAGTTGTCTCAACAAGTGTCTTTTCAAAACAGAGATTACACCTGATTAAACCAGTTGATTTGGAGAGGTCTGCAGTAGGTGCTTTGGGAGGGTGTCAGACCAGATGATTGCAGAAAAGACTAAAGACTGGTAGTGGATGATAGGGTGAGTACCAGGGATTTGTCTAAACTAATTTATATGAAGTGTTGATGAATTTTTTGTCAGTGGAACCTGTTAATTTACTGAAGATTCTCAAAACTGATGTCAGTCTAAGGATGTAGCCAGGGTCACCAAGGCACTGGGCACTGCTGACCTTGGCTAAAGTGGGGGAAATTCCCCAGAACCACCACAAAAATCCCTGTTGAGTCCTTTCAGATCACTCTCCCTGTGAACCCCAGGGTGTGTAAGAGAGCAAGGGGGACCCCAGTGCTGGGTCACCTGTAGACCCTGGTAGATAAAGCACTGTATGAATCTCAGGCAGAAATGAATTGTTTAAATGAAATAACTGAGTCAAATCACTTGGGTTTCCCACTCCCATGTGTGACAGGGGTGAGACAACGCACCTGGATGTTCCTGTTTACATGGTTCCTGTGCTACCCTACAGCCAAAAACCCCAAATCAGCACCCTTGTCCATCTTCAGGCTCACTCTTCCTGAGCTTCCTGAATGGAGCACACCTTGGGCTGGTGCATTTCCTATTAGATTTGTTACTACACATCATTTGTTTGTAGCAGGACGTAAATCTGGTACAAGAGCTGAAGGGTTGATGCTCTGAACAGGCTGAGTTTTGTCCTGAAGCAACCAGAATTACAATTCAGGATGGTTTTGTCCTGAAACAACCAGAATTACGGTTTGCTGGTGAGAGAAAAGCTTCCTCATGGAAACCAGTCTGTGGTACAAGGTTGGGATGTGTTCCTAGTGAAGGTGGGAAAGCAGATAGAAACTGAAGTATCCCAGAAAATCAAGTTTCCCAAAATTCCTTAGTTCTCTTTGCTGAAGTGAGCTGTGTTCTAAAGATCACTGACCATATGGAGATAAACCACTGTGCTGTACAAGCTGTACTTGAAGGTGAAATTGGTGTTTTAGTGACTGTTCCCTGTTGCAGAGCGTTCAGCTGAGATGATTGATACCTAAAAACTGTGGCTGTTCATCAGGGCTTTAAAAATGTTACTCTTATATATATATATATATATATATTGTACGTGGGAGCATAAGCCATCAGTTTGTGTGAAACTTCAGCTTTCTTCTAGAATAACTGCTCTTACAAAAACAAAAGTCAAGTTGATCTCAAAGGCTGTTTCTGGGGCTTGTTTGTGAGTAGCTTTAATTGAGCATTATCCAGCAGAGTGCTGGGGTGGGTGGGTGTTGCTGGGGGTGTTCCTGGTGGCTCCCAGCCCGGGTGGGAGCAGCCCTGAGCCCCCAGCCTGAGCTGTGCCCGTGCCCAGGGCACCCCTGGCACTTCCCCTGGCACTTCCCCTGGCACTTCTCTCCAGGACTTGCAGAAGGTTCATTTTGCAGCACCACTCCTGTTCCACGCCCTCGGGACATCTCCTGCCATGCAAATGGTTCACCAGATCACTTTACAGCTCTTGTCTCTCTGATGGTACCGTTAATGTAGTTTTTAATTACACAGCATTGCAATACAGTGCCATTTTGCAATTTCTTTGCATTGTACTTGAAAATAAGTTGAATTGCAGACTATTTAAAACTGCTTTCCTGCGCTTTCAGTAGCAGTGAGAGCTTACCTTATGTGAAGCCTTTATGTAAAAATATATTTTATAACAACCTCATAGATCTTTAACAAAAACCGAGATTTGTATTAGCTTTGTATAAATGTTTGTGGCTTACAATTTTATATGTTTAACTTTTTATAAACTTTCCAGGGACTACTTTTTATTGTAAATTTTTTTTTCTCTCCTTGCTTTAGTTTAAGATTGGCAATAAATTATTTCTAAGGGAGGTCTTAGAAGAAAAAGCATCACTTATTTTTTATGAAACGGTTAAATCAATTCATAGTTTCAAACCTCTTACACTTGCTTGTACATTGCTCTGTACATACTCTCCAAAAGTGTTGCCTTTCAGCTATTAATATTTGCCTTGTGTACAAAAATTACTGACTATGAATAAACATATACAGCCTCATGTTGGTGTGATGAAATCGTTTTTTCTGTTTATTAACCAGCACAGGCAGCCAGCTGACTCTTTTTGTTGGTTGGCAGAGCCCGGCTGGTTTGCTCCTGCAAACACATCTTGTGTTTCAAATAAAATATGTAACAGAGTCAAACAAACTCTGCTCAGAAGACTCCTCCAGGTTCTGCTCAGCCTGGTGACTTTGTCCCCAGCAGGGAGGCACCAGGAAATTCTGACTTGCACTTGACAGCCGGTTTTGTGCTCAATATTTAAAATATTGATGGCACTTGGGTGTGTTCTGCGACAAACCTCTATGAATTATGGATCTTGATATAGCAGAGTTGATTTTTTTTTTTAATATCTTTTTGACTAAGCCAGCCTCTGCCTCCTGGAGAAGAGGCTCACTGGCTGCAGAATTTTGCAGCAAAACATTGATTTTTCATCAAGTTTTTATAGGCCTGAAGTGCTTCATTTTCCACAAGAAGTGGCTGGCATGCTGTGGAAATGCCCAGAAATGCTGTGCCAGGTGATCTTTGTTTGCAGAGCTGGAGCCCAGCGCTGCTGCTGGGGCTGCTGGCAGGAGCTGCAGGGTTCAGTGTGGCTGAGGCAGGGCCTGGGGGCTCTCAGAGCCTCCTCTGGTCGCTGAGACCACTCCAAAACCTGCTGCCTGCCTGGGACTCAGCTCAGCTCCTTGTGCCCTGGATTCCAGGTCCTGCCTTTTCCCCTTTCACTCTGGAAAAGTCACACCAGCTGAACGCCGTGATGCTCCTCTGACTGAGATCCAGGTGTTTTTGAAGCCTTTTTCTTCTTTTTTCTTTGCATCCTGTTTCCTGAGATGCCACCTGAGGAGTAAAACCAAGCCCATCTAGAGCTCAGCTTAACGAATCATGTTTGTTGGGTTTTATAATCCAAATATCACAGGTGTAATGGCGTTGCCTTCACCTGGGCTGCTGGTGAAGCTTTTGGGGACCAAAGCCTTGAGCAAACTGGTCTAGTGGAAGGTGTCCCTGCCATGGCATGGGGCTAGAACTGGATGAGTTTTAAGCTCCCTTCTGACTCAAATCATTCCAAGATTCTATGATAATTCTATGAAATAATACCATATAAAATTATATAATTTATAAATTAAATAATTTCTTCTTAGGAATGAGTTAGTGGTGTTGGACTATCCTGGGCTCCTGATCACCTCACCACACTAAAGTGCTGGGAAGAGCAGAATTGGAAAAAAAGAGCATGTTCCAGGATTTATTTCCAGGAGGAAGCGAAGTTTCTTCACATTTGCAACACTTGATTTACCAAAACACCTCGTTGCAGTGCTGAATGTAGGTTGGGTGTTCAAGCCTCTTCCTTCCTGTTAAAGTAACTCGGTGATTGCACAATAACTGACAGGAGGGATTGAAAATGCAGTGGGGCTGTACCCAAAGTGTCCCTGGCTGTCCCCTGGCAGCAGGAGCTGGGTTCAGAGCTCACCTTGGCCCTGTTCCTTCTGGGGAGCAGAGGTGACCATGGAGGGCAAAGTGCTGAGGAGCAGCTGCCAGGAGAGAGATCCCATGGGGAATGTGCCTGGAGATGGGGCAGGAATCTGCTCTGGCACAGACCCTGCTGTTTTTGCCCTCTAAAACAGGACAGGTGATGGCAGGGAGGTACTTCTGGCCCCTCCACCTGACTGACCACTTGTGTTTTCCACACCAGCTGAGCTGTTCCCAGTGTATGTGAAATGGGAATTACTGGATTAAATTAATAATCACTCATCACTCATCACTCTCCACAGCTCCTGGAAGGTGGCTGTGTTCAGCTGGGGCTGGGCTCTTCCTCCAGGAGCTGACAGAACCAGAGGTCACAGCCTCAGGCTGCACCAAGGGAAATACAGGCTGGATATCAGGAAAAAGTGTTTTACAAAAAGGAGATAAAGTTCTGGAGTGGCTGCCCGGGGAGGTGGTGCAGTCACCACCCCTGGGTGTGTTTAACAAAGCCTGGATGTGGCTCTGGGTGCCAGGGTTTGGTTGGGGTGCTGGGGCTGGGCTGGGCTCGATGATCTTGGAGGTCTCTTCCAACCTGGTGACTCTGTGAATTCTGTGACTCTGTGATTGTGTGATTCTGTGACTCTGTAAATTCTGTGACTCTGTGAATTCTGTGACTCTGTGAATTCTGTGATTCTGTCCATTCTGTAACCCAGGTGGATCGAGTCCCACAAGACTTTGCAGCAGTGTTTTATTTGTGCCTAACTTCAGGTGCTCTTGGGTTGCCTTTCTCTGCTTTCTCTTGTGCACATGAGGAGCCAGACATTGCTTCCAGCTGGAGTGCAGCTCCCACAAACAGCATTTTCCTGGGCTCTGGGCTCTTGCCCGGGGCCCCTGCTCAGAGCAGCTCCTGCCATTTCCAAGGCAGCCCTGCTGCAGGCTGTGAATGCTCCATGGCAGAGGCACTGCTCAGCCTGGGCTCAGCAAAGGGCACAAGGAGTGCCAACATCCCCAGGGAGATGCCAGGGGAGAGCAGTCCCTGCCCCTGAGCTGCTGCTCTGCCCAGCCCTGGTTTGATTAATTGCTGAGCACTGGATGTGACAAACCTGGATTTGGGGCTCTGCCACGCTGCTTGCAGCTCCTCACAGAGTTAATATTTAAAGGCTGAGCACTCCCAAGCTGTGAGCAGCAGGTTGTGTTTGCTGCTCCTGGGGCAGGGAGGGCTCCACAGCACTGCAGGGGAAGGCAGGAACATGTTTGTCAGCAGATCCAGGGCCTGAATAAATCCCATTTCTCTGCCTGGATGGCTGGAAATGTAGTGACCCACTAAGATGATGCTGATCAGTGCAGACTGGTTTTTATTAATTTAGGACTTGCAGAGCAAGAGGAAGCACGAGATCCTGTGCATCCAACAGTATCCAAAGTGACTTTTTCCCACTCCCAGTATTCAGTAGTGGATCTTGCCTGTATAAAAGATGCCGATGCCCTTCCCAGGATTCTGCCCATTGACAGGCAGCATCTTAGAGCCCAAACCCCTGCCTGATGTCCAAATCTCTGTCCTATCCAGCACCAGGCCAGCTTTGGTGGCTGTTAGCCAGGCTGCAGGTGCTGTCCTGTCCTCTCTGCTGTCACCTGCAGCCTGGAGCACAACCAGCTTCTCTGACGCAGCAAAAAGCCACCTCTGTCAGATCCAGAGGGGAAGCAGGAGTGGAACAGAGGAGAAGGACATTTAATTTAACACCCCCATTGCCCCAGACAGCCCTTGTGCTGCTCAGGGGCTGAGTGACTGTTTCCAGGCTGACCAGTCAGTGAAGTTTGGGGGATGACAGAGGCTGTGGATAACTCACCTCCAGGGCGTGCATCCAGCTGTCCCTGCAGTGCCACCACCACCCCACGCGAGGTTCAACTCCTCTCTGCACCCCCAGTCTGTGCCTGGGGGCTGGTTGCTGTTTTCAGCTTTTATTGGAAGAAAAGCCAGCATCTATCAGTGATACAGATCTTCCTTGGGTTGCCTAGGCAGAATATTTTGCATTTTTGCTGTATGAGCTGATTCTCTTATATTGATCCAGGATCTAAGGGTGGCAGCAGCTGTGAATTGATGACTGGTTCCTGCTGTAGCTTCCATTTTCCCAGAAGAAAAAGGAAGCAAATAAAAGAACTTCAGTGCAATCAGCATTTTCAAAGTATTACTAACACCAGGATTTGCAGGGGAGCAAGTTGAGCAAGGCTTCAGCAGCATCAGCCTTCTTACACCATGTCTGGCATTTGCTGAAAAATTGTCTAAAATTAAGGGCAAAACTTCCTCTTCTGTTCTTGCAGATGACCCACACAGACTCTCCTAACCTCTCTCTCCCATGCCCACTTACAAAACTTGAGGAGAAAAGGGGATATTTCTCATTCTTTTTTATTTTATTTCTCATTTTATCCTCTGCTGTGCTCCACAAGCTGCCTGGGAAGGAGCACCAGCCTGAGGTTGTGCACAGAAGCCACTCCAGTCCCTCCCTGTTGATGGTATTGCATCTTCTCCCACAGCAGGAAACCCTTCTGCTGCTGCTCCTCTCACCTCTGCAGTACTCATGGTGAAACGTTATTAAACACTTTTTTTTTTTTTTTTTGCCAGCATGTGGCAAATCCTAAATCCTCCTCTCATTTCCAGTGCAAAGTTGGTTTTCATTGTGCTGTAATGAAGCAGTGGGGAGTCTTTGGGGATGTCACTGGGGAAAGGAACATTTTCTGCATGTGCAAAAGCAGCAGGCCTGTGCCTGTCTCCTTGTTCAGCTGACTGACACCACTGCCAGGACCTAATTGTGCTCCTCAGTCCCTGGAGGGAGCCTGAAAGGAAGATGGAAAAGGACTGTTTGCAAGGGCCTGGAGTGACAGGACAAGGGAGAATGGCTGCAAGCTGTCAGAGAGCAGGTTTAGATTGGATATCAGGAAGAAATCCTTCCCCGTGAGGTTGCCCAGAGCAGCTGTGGCTGCCCCTGGATCTCTGGAAGTGTCTCAGATCAGGTTGGAAGGGCTTGGAGCAGCCTGGGACAGTGGAAGGTGTCCCTGCCATGGCAGGGGTGGCACTGGATGAGCTTTAGGGTCCCTTCCAACCCGGACCATTGCACGATTTTCTTTAGAAAAGCAGCCCCAGTTGGTTGAAGTGGAAGGTTTGCTATATGGAGAGTATTTAGGCATTTATTATTCAAATGAATTACCAGAGGGAGCTCCTCTCTTAAGGGCTAGAAGGTCAATCCCAGCAGCAGGGATGGGATTTGAAAGCACCTGGCAGCCCTCCACATCCCCACTCCTGGTCTCCCTGCCACGGGAACGCTGCCCACGGCAGGAGATGTTCCTGGGAGCTGGCAGCTCCAGGGACACCGGGAGGGAGAAAACAGCACCTGCAGAGAGCGATGCTCAGCGGGAAAGGAGTCCCAGGTCGGGGGGAGGAGTCTCAGCCAGATGTGCCAGCAGCTGGCTGCACTGTCAGCGCGGTGAGACCAGCTCCTTGGTGCCCCACAGCTTCGTGCCCCACTCCTTGGTGCCCCGGCCCCTGGCAAAGGCAGGGAGGTGTTACAGTGAGCTCGGGCTGTGCTTTCCCCATTTCATTTCCCCTGTGACTCTGATCAGATCAGCCTGGTCCCCTCCTCCCTGCCCTGACAGGGCTGGTGGAGAGCCAGAGGAGCCCTCCCTGTCCAGAGCCTGGATAAGCCCCTGACTCTCCCTGTTCCCCCTCTTTTCCCCTCTTTCCCCCTCTTTCCCCCTCTTTCCCCCTCTTTTCCCATCTTTTCCCCTCTTTGCCCCTCTTTCCCCCTATTTTCCCCTCTTTCCCCCTCTTTTCCCATCTTTCCCCCTCTTTTCCCCTCTTTCTCCCTCTTTTCCCCCCTTTCCCCCTCTTTTTCCCTCTTTTCCCCTCTTTCCCCCTCTTTTCCCCTTTTCCCCTCTTTCCCCCTCTTTTCCCCTTTTCCCCTCTTTTCCCCTCTTTCCCCCTCTTTTCCCCCCTTTCCCCCTCTTTTCCCTCTTTTCCCCTCTTTCCCCCTCTTTTCCCCTCTTTGCCCCTCTTTCCCCCTATTTTCCCCTCTTTCCCCCTCTTTTCCCATCTTTCCCCCTCTTTTCCCCTCTTTCTCCCTCTTTTCCCCCCTTTCCCCCTCTTTTCCCTCTTTTCCCCTCTTTCCCCCTCTTTTCCCCTTTTCCCCTCTTTCCCCCTCTTTTCCCCTTTTCCCCTCTTTTCCCCTCTTTCCCCCTCTTTCCCCCTCTTTTCCCCTCTTTCCCCCTGTTTTCCCCTCTTTTCCCCTCTTTCCCCCTCTTTTCCCCTTTTCCCCTCTTTTCCCCTCTTTCCCCCTCTTTTCCCCTCTTTCCCCCTATTTTCCCCTCTTTTCCCCTCTTTCCCCCTTTTCCCCTTTCCCCCTATTTTCCCCTCTTTTCCCCTCCTTTCCCCCCTTTCCCCCTCTTTCCCCCTCTTTCCCCCTCTTTTCCCCTCTTTTCCCCTCTTTTTCCCCCGGATCTCATGGATTAAAGAGCTGGACAACCACATCGGGCTGAGAGCCTCTCTCATCTTTGTCCATCTCCTGATGTTCCTCCCCTCAAAGCCCCGCATCTCTGGGCTAACCTGATCATTTAGGGGCTGAGAGAGGTGGAACATCAGAGATCCTTGCAGGAAAGGTCCAGGAAAACCAGGAATGGCTCTTTCTGAGGGGGTCATTCAGGGCCAGATTCTCCAAGGATTTCACCTGTCCCTCTCCATGTTTGCATTTGTAACACTCACAAATTGCATTTCAATAACTCCTTGTTGTTTGTTTGCATTTAAATAACTCCTCCTCTTTTAAATAGCTCTTGGCAGTGGTGTGGGATATAACCCCACATATTTACAGTTCCTGTAAAGGAAAAGAGCAACTAAAACATCTGAAATGAAACTAAAAACTGAACCTCATTTCCCATTTCTGTGTCTCTTTGGAGCTCACATTTCTTGAGCACTGGATGATTTTTTTCCTCCATCTTCTGGTCAGATGGGATCTCTGTTTATGGGACATGAATGTCACCCCATCCTTTTGTGTTCCTTGTTTGGGAAGAGCTCCTAATGCAATGTTTGTGAAAAATACTTCAGAGCTGAATGTATTCATAGGAGAAACAGGTCTTTCCTAGACTGACATGGCAAGATCACTGTCTGCAGGCAGCTCTGTCCCAGCCCTGTGCTAGTTTGAAGCTCAGAGCAAAGCTTTGTGGAGGAGCTGGGGGGGCAGAGGGAGGAGCAGGACCCGTGTTTGTGGTTCTGTGATCTGAGCACAGGACGGGTTCCAGGAACATCAGAGCACTAAATATAGCAGCTGTGCTTGCTCAGCAGCTTGGGGTCCAGCAGGCCTGAGGGGAGGTGTGAAATTCAGTCTCAGTCACCACATCAGCAACACTTCCTGCGAATTCACCATCCCTCTTTTCCCTGGTTTACATCTCTTTGAAATGCTGGAGAAAGTAATGGAATGATCAGGGGGAAAATAGAACATTTATACATGGCTATGGAAACCATGGGCTAAACTCCTCCTCTGTCTCCCAGCAAACCCCACCAGTGCTTCTAAAAGCTTCAAACATGAAAAGCATCACACCAGTGTAAATATTGGAGCTTTTATTTGTTTGGATTTAATAAAAACTCCAAAGAGCTGTTGGGAGTGTTGAGGAAATGCTGCTCCTGAGACACCTGTGCAAACCAGTAAATCCTGCTCATAAAGAAAATATAGGAACAATATTCCTAGGAAAAATGCATGGAGGCAGGTACCTCTCTGAAGGGTTCCAGCTCAGGGCTGAGTGTGGGCATACTGCACTGTCACTCACCATGCTTTTCCCCTCAATTCTGCAAATTCCACCCAAAATCTCCTCCAGAAAGGGCGATGCTCTCATTACCAAGACCTCAAAGTTCACCTTCCCTCGCTGCTGCTTTCCTGCAGGTCTCTGAAAGCTTTTAAACGAGCTGGATTAATAAAAAATGCCCCATCTCTCTCATGCACACGTTTGAAATGAATCATGGCAATGCTGCTGTCAATTCACGCAGGAACAAACCGGCACACCCAGTCCTCGTGTCCCCAGCATGTCCCTGCCATCCCTGTGTCCCCACCCGCGTGTCCCCAGCCCGTGTGTCCCATCCTGTCTGTCCCCGTCTGGCATGTCCCTGTCCCCGTCTCGCGTCTCTATCCTGTATGTCCCACCCTGCCTGTCCCCACCCCGTGTGTCCCCGTGCCCCGCCTGTCCCTGTCGCCATGTCCCCCCGTCCGTGTCCCTGTCCCGTGTGTCCCCATGCCCTGCCAGTCTCTGTTCCAGTCCCGTGTGTCCCTGTCCTTCCTGTCCCCATGTCCCCTATCCCTGTCCCTGCTGTCCCTCCTGTCCCTGCTGTCCCTCCTGTCCCTCCTGTCCCCCCTGTCCCTCCTGTCCCTCCTGTCCCTCCTGTCCCTCCTGTCCCCTCCTGTCCCTCCTGTCCCTGCTGTCCCTCCTGTCCCTCTGTCCTCCTGTCCCTCCTGTCCCTGCTGTCCCTCCTGTCCCTCTGTCCCTCCTGTCCCTCTGTCCTCCTGTCCCTCCTGTCCCTCTGTCCTCCTGTCCCTCCTGCCCCTCCTGTCCCCCTGTCCCTCCTGTCCCTGCTGTCCCTCCTGTCCCTCTGTCCCTCCTGTCCCCCTGTCCCTCTGTCCTCCTGTCCCTCCTGTCCCCCTGTCCCTCTGTCCTCCTGTCCCTCTGTCCCTCCTGTCCCCCTGTCCCTCCTGTCCCCCTGTCCCTGCTGTCCCTCCTGTCCCCCTGTCCCTCCTGTCCCTCCTGTCCCTCCTGTCCCTCCTGTCCCCCTGTCCCTCCTGTCCCCCTGTCCCTCCTGTCCCTCCTGTCCCTGCTGTCCCTCTGTCCCCCTGTCCCTCCTGTCCCTCTGTCCCTGCTGTCCCCCTGTCCCTCCTGTCCCTCCTGTCCCTCCTGTCCCCCTGTCCCTGCTGTCCCCATATCCCGCCTGTCCTGTCCCTGTCCCGCAGAGCCCCGGGGCGCCGGCAGGGGGCGCGCGCGGGCCGCGCAGCCGGGGGCTGCTCCGGGAGAGGACAGGGACAGGGACAGGGATGGGACTGGGACAGGGACAGGGATGGGACAGGGACAGGGACAGGGACAGGGATGGGACAGGGATGGGACAGGGACAGGGACAGGGATGGGACAGGGACAGGGATGGGACAGGGATGGGACAGGGATGGGACAGGGACAGGGATGGGACAGGGATGGGACAGGGAGAGGGATGGGACAGGGATGGGACGGGGACAGGGATGGGACAGGGACAGGGACAGGGATGGGACAGGGATGGGACAGGGATGGGACAGGGACAGGGATGGGACAGGGACAGGGATGGGACAGGGATGGGACAGGGATGGGACAGGGACAGGGATGGGACAGGGACAGGGACAGGGATGGGACAGGGACCCTAACTCAAACCTTAACCCTAAACTACACCCTAAGCCTAACCCTAACCCCAACCCTAAACTTAACCTTAACCCTAACCCTAACCCCAACCTTAACCTTAACCTTAACCCTAACCC
Organism: Lonchura striata; assembly: GCF_050655825.1. Taxonomy (NCBI): domain Eukaryota; kingdom Metazoa; phylum Chordata; class Aves; order Passeriformes; family Estrildidae; genus Lonchura; species Lonchura striata. The sequence continues at coordinate 4,022,870 of NC_140720.1, read as the reverse complement.
CAACCTTAACCTTAACCTTAACCCTAACCCTAATCCTGCCCACACTGTGAGTGGAATGGATAGAATAGAATAGAATAGAATAGAATAGAATAGAATAGAATAGAATAGAATAGAATAGAATAGAATAAGTGGGATCACTCTAGTCCCACACAGACACCCAACAACCCCACCCTGGCAGTGCTGTCCAAACCCTCCTGGAGCTCTGGCAGCCTCAGGGAGTTCCCTGGGCAGCCTGGGCAGTGCCCAGCACCCTCTGGGCCCAGCCTGACCCTTGCTGGCACAGCAAGCTTGAGGCTGCACTGGCTGCAAGGTGGCAGAAAGGCCGGGGTGGGAGCCTGGGCAGTCACACAGGCTGCACCAGCCTCTTCCTGCCTCCCTTCTGCAGCACCGGGGCCGTGCTGGAGGCACCCGGGGCAGAGCCCAGCCCTGCCCTGCACAAAGCAGTGCCACGGTGTGAGGAGCACATCCCTGTGCCATTCCCGAGGCCTCCTGAGGGTGTCCAGCAGGATGCTCTGGGCAGGTTTTGGGCTGCTCTGCTCCCCTGCAGCCTGGTGCCTGGCTGGGTGTGTGCTTGCCCCAGACCTGCTGGGAGCAGCTGCCTGGTCCCTGCTGCTGTCACCTCTGCCTGGGAGCCATCCCCTCACACCTGGGGCTGCATTCCAGCCCCATCAGCCAGCCCTGCTTTCCGACCTCCTGGCAGGATGCATTTCACAGCCCCTGCCTGCTTTGTGTCTCTGTTGCTGTAGATACCAGCAGCTTCTGCCTCTGTGTGTTTGCTTGTTTTTCTCATCTTTCTATGGCCTTACAGACATAAAAAGTGTAGAAGCACATAAGTTCAGGGTTTCCAAAGGAAGCTGTGGTCTGAGACGTGCAAAGAAATGTCAGTGGTAGAGAGTTACACTTGTGGTTAGTGACTGTTTATTTGTTTTGCTAAGTAGAAGCAGGTGTTACAGAGGGTATTTGGGGAAAGAGGAGAAGGGTTGTGCTGCTCAGAGGCTTCAGAACCTTCTCACCAGCATTAACTATTGTTTTCAGACACAAGCAGCAGAATGCAGGCAAGAGACAGAAGGATTTTGCTTCAGTCTTTCAACACGAAGATTAAAACCTTTCAGCTTTGTCCTTTCATTTTCATTTTGTGTGGTACAACTCGAGAACCTTGTTATCAAGGACTGCACAGAGCTGATAGTGAAGCAGCAGCAGGAACCCCAAATGTGCTCACCAAAACCCCTACAAGTGCTCAGGGAGAGCCACGAGAGGTTTTAAAATTCCTTAGGGATTGAAGTGTAATAAATGCAGGAAACTTTGTGTATTTAAAGGGTTACTCTCTGCCATTTACTGTGGACTATTTTAAAATTTACTGTCTGACAAGGAACTACCAGTGCACTAAAAATTCTTCTCTGGAAAGCTAATGTTTGTATCTCTTGGCTGCCACTGGTTGCTAACATGATGCTCAGTGTTTGGTCTGTGCTGGAGCTGCCTGTATCCAGGAATGTTTGCCTTCATCACTCTTGAACGCTCCTAAATCCAGTGCTGTGGGATCTGCCCAGAGCACGGGCTCCAGGGAGAGCAGACAAGTCTGGCTGCATCTCAGATATTTCATGATGTTCAGGAGAAAATGCCTTGAATTTAATCCAGGTTATTTACATAGGTTCTCTCTCCTTTTTTTTTTTTTTTTTTTCATTTTAAATCAGGCTCACATTTTTTTAAAGGGTGCTTTGTGAGAGAGGTTTAATTTCCTGTGTCAGGATGCTATTTGTAATTACTGGAACTAGGATTTGGGCAGGTTTCTGTTCTTTACCTCTCCCAGGTAGGACATTTCCTGCTCTGTGCTGGCAAATTGGCTCCCCTGTACCTGGGCCCCAAATCAGGCCCACTGTGCACAATTTTCAGGGCTAATTTTTGCTCTCAGCTTTACAGATCTGCTGTTCTCCCTTCCTGCCCTCACACACTGTGAGCAATTAACTCCTCTAAAGCATGTGAATGAGAAGTCCACAAGCAGAGCACATCTGTGTGCATTTTAAAAATCACTCCTTTGAAATGGAACCACTGATGCATTTTCATACTTACTGCTCTTGTTTCCTTGCTCCACAAAGTAGAATTAGACATGGATACAAGGTTTTTGTCCAGCTCCCACTTTATACCCTGAGCAGTTTGGCCTCTCTGCTGGGCTTTTGAGCAAGGAGAGCTCCACAGGTGGGGCAGGCTCAGTGGCTGTCCTGGAGGACAAACAGAGGCTGGAATTCTTGACTCACTCAAATCTGTGCAAAGAACTAAAATAAATAGAAAAGGTGAATCAAAACATTTGAGATGTGACACTGCCCGTGTGGCTGGGGAGGACTGAGGGCGTCTCCATGAAAAAAACCCTTCTTGAACTAAAGGTTGAAGGGGTTTTTGTGTTTAATTATTTGGGCGATCTGCTTGCACCTGGGTGTGCTGTAAGTGCTGATGGGGAGGTAGATTCACCTGCTGGATTTTTTGTGATATTGGTGGAAGCTGGGAAAGGCTCTGACCTCTGCCAGTGGAGGCAGGAGGAGAAGGGCAGCAAAAGGGAGCAGAAACAGAGAAATTCCCTTTGTAAGGTACAGTTATTTAATATATTTTTCATCTGGGCTGGGAATTGCTGAGTGCCTGAGAAGGGGGAGCTGTGCAGGGGCAGTGAGCCTCTGTGGAGGCAGGTGGAGATTTCTGTGTGGGCACAGCAGAGCAGCCAGAATTGGGCAGAAAAGGGCCAATAAAAAGAGTTTGTCCCCAGTGTCACCATGGCAGAGGGCGGTGGGGCCAGCCCAGCAGGGCTTGTGCCCCGATAGCCCCGGGACAGGGCAGGGCTGTGCCTGCCCGGGGCTGATAAGGATGAGGAGGCTGATAAGGATGAGGAGGCTGAAGCAGCAGCCCTGGGGCAAGGATGAGGCTGGCACTGCCAGTCTGGGGCTGTGCTGGGCTGGCAGCACGGCGAGGGGAAGGGAGTGATTTCGGGGCAGGCAGAGAGCCTGTGGGAAGGAGATGCCTCTGCTGGGGCTCCTCTCCAAGCTGTTGCTCCCTGTTCCCAGCGTTGCAGTGCTTGGCAAAGGCTGGCTCGTCCCCCTGCACTGCTTCTGTAGGAGCAGCAGAGGCTCAGCCCATCCTGCACCCACGGGGCTGCATCCCTTCCTGCATCCACAGGGATTCATCCCTTCCTGCTTCCACAGGGATTCATCCCATCCTGCTTCCACAGGGATTCATCCCATCCTGCACCCACGGGGCTGCATCCCATCCTGCTTCCACAGGGATTCATCCCTTCCTGCTTCCACAGGGATTCATCCCATCCTGCAACCCCAGGGCTGCATCCCATCCTGCTTCCACAGGGATTCATCCCTTCCTGCTTCCACAGGGATTCATCCCATCCTGCATCCACAGGGATTCATCCCTTCCTGCAACCCCAGGGCTGCATCCCATCCTGCTTCCACAGGGATTCATCCCTTCCTGCTTCCACAGGGATTCATCCCTTCCTGCATCCACAGAGATTCATCCCTTCCTGCTTCCACAGGGATTCATCCCATCCTGCTTCCACAGGGATTCATCCCATCCTGCTTCCACAGGGATTCATCCCATCCTGCTTCCACAGGGATTCATCCCATCCTGCTTCCACAGGGATTCATCCCTTCCTGCTTCCACAGGGATTCATCCCATCCTGCATCCACAGGGATTCATCCCTTCCTGCTTCCACAGGGATTCATCCCATCCTGCATCCACAGGGATTCATCCCATCCTGCATCCACAAGGATTCATCCCTTCCTGCATCCACAGGGATTCATCCCTTCCTGCTTCCACAGGGATTAATCCCATCCTGCAGCCCAGGACCCCATCCCATCCTGTATCCACAGGACCCCATCCCATCCTGACCCAGCTGTGGGAAGGTCCCTGCAGCAGGGAAGGGCTCAGGGAGCTGCTGGGGGAGGATTTGGGCAGCCAGAGGGCTGTGTGACAGCAGCTCCAGGGCCAGGTGTGTCCAGTGGCAGAATTGGGGACCTTTCTGTGAAGGCTCATCCAGCTCTGCATTGTTTGGTCTTTAATTTCCAGTTAATTTCATTAATTTCTAGTTTATAGCCTCTGAGGGAGACCTTCCCTCCCGTCAGCATGCAGGGAGGGGGTCTGGGAGCTCCCTCCATGCCCAGGACAGTGCTGGGAGGGTGCTCAGCAGGGTTTGGGAGCAGCATCCCTGAGCTGTGCATGGGAATGGGAACCCCCCAGCCCCAGCAGTGCCTGTCCCTGTGCCTGTCCCCTCCAGCCTCAAGCCCCAGGTCCAACTGCACAAATGCTCTTTGTCTCATTTTGCAACGCGTGAACAATAAAAACACCAATGGCATCACAGCAAAAGGCAAGAGCCCAGAAGTGCCTCAAACCACAAATTGTGGTAACTTCCCATGGCCCAAGCCCGGACTGTGGGGATGAAAGTGAGCCAGTGGGGACAGAGGGGAGGGGAGGAACCAGCCCTGCTGGGACAGCAGCTGGCTGCAGCAGGAGCACGGGGTGATCCTTGGTGGCTGGAGCAGGACATGGGGTGATGCTCAGAGGCTGGAGCAGCAGCACAGGGTGAAGCAGGAGCACAGGGTGATGCTCAGAGGCTGGAGCAGCAGCACAGGGGGATGCTCAGAGGCTGGAGCAGGACACAGGGTGATGTTCAGTGGCTGGAGCAGCAGCACAGGGGGATGCTCAGAGGCTGGAGCAGGACACAGGGTGATGTTCAGTGGCTGGAGCAGCAGCACAGGGGGATGCTCAGTGGCTGGAGCAGCAGCATGGGATGATGCTGAGTGCCTGGAGCAGCAGCACAGGGTGATGTTCAGTGCCTGGAGCAGGACATGGGGTGATGCTCAGTGCCTGAAGCAGGACACAGGGTGATGCTCAGAGGCTGGAGCAGCAGCACAGGGTGATGCTCAGTGCCTGGAGCAGGAGCACAGGGGGATGCTCAGTGCCTGGAGCAGGACACAGGGTGATGCTCAGAGGCTGGAGCAGGAGCCCAGGGTGATGCTGAGTGGCTGGAGCAGGACACAGGGTGATGTTCAGTGCCTGGAGCAGCAGCACAGGGTGATGCTCAGTGCCTGAAGCAGGACACAGGGTGATGCTCAGTGGCTGGAGCAGCAGCACAGGGGGATGCTCAGCACCTGCCTTGCCCTCACCCCACCTCGCTGCTCTCGGGCTCTCTGGGGTGGTTTGGGCTGCTCCTCTGCCAGGCTGCCTGTGGCCAGCACCCAGCAGTGGCTGCAGCAGCAAAAAGCCTTCACAACATTAATGAAAGCTCTGACAAAGGGAGGCGAGGGGAACTATTGTCTCCTTGGCCCGCTCCTCAGAGCGGCTGCGTGTAATGAGACTTTTGGTTATGCTTGTGGCTTCTGTGACAAAGCTGTGATTTAGGGGCTGTCTGCTCCGAGGCAGAGCTGCTCACACAGGCCAAAGTGCTGCTGAGTAATATTTTACCACAAATTGTTGTAACTGGAGCTCGACGACTGCAGTAGGAAGGAGGAGGGGGGGGGGATTGCATTTGATTTATGAGTGCAATTTGCAGTGTGAGCTTTGTGCTGGTGTGGCCGTGGATTTGCAGACCCAGCAGTAAAATCCACGGGAATGGGACAGGGGAGGGGAAATCTCCGTGGTTTGCTGCCAGCGTGTCCAGAGGAGGAGGTCTGGATGCGAGGGGGGCACGGGGGCTGGCAGCCAGCTTTGGGGACCCACGGCAGCCGGGCAGGCCCAGGAGCCTCCCTGTGTGTGAGAGCCCTGGAATCGCAGAATGCAATCATTAAGGTTGGAAAAAAGTCCAAAATCCGGTCTGACCTTTGATCAAACACCACTTTATCAGCTAAACAGAGCACAGAGTGCCACGTCCTGCTGCTCCCTGGACACCTCCAGGGATGGGGACTGCAAACCTCCCTGTGCAGCCCCTTCCCATGGCTGGCCACCCTTTCCACGGAGAAATCCTTCCCGAATTTCTTCCTGCCCTTTAGCACGGCCATCGGGTGTGAAACAACCCCTCTGGCAAGCACAGCCTTCAAAGGTTTCCCAAACCCCAGACTTTCCCTGAACGCAGCCTGTGGAGCATCTTCAGGGTGAGTTTTGGGGAGGAAGGAAGTGTGGAGGGCAGGCTCTGCCGGGCTTGCATCACTGTGAGAATTCAGGTCATGTTTACTACAGGCAGCTGGAACACCATGATCTCAGCTGGTAACAAGTAACATCTGAGGGGACGAGTTAAAACATTCAAGCTGTTTTGTAAGCACCTACTTTGCTTTCTTTCCAAACCCAGTTTGGCTGTTTGCAAGGGTTCATTTGTCCCCTTAAGAACCTGGTGTCATCTTGTTGAAATAAGTGAAAAAGAACAGGGGGTTCCTTTTCCTTTTAATTTCAAACGGAAAAATTGTTTTGTCTTTTTTGTTTTGTTTTGTTTGGATGGATTTGTGCTGTTGATTTTGGTTTGTTTTTTTTGGGGGGGGTTGTTTTTTTTTTTTAATTTTTATTTTTTTTAAGGCCCCAAAACAACAAACACAGCCCCACAGTCCAGCTTCCCTTCTGCTTCAGCAAGGACAGATACCTACGGTCTGAAGGCTTCTGGCCTCTTGCAAGCTGCCCTTGTGTAATTTCCTCTATTTACATTTGGCCAGCACTGGCCTCATTGACTACAAGAGTTTATACAGCCCCTTTGGAGAGGAATACCAAGGATTGCTGAGGCATGTCCGGCCCACATTCTCCTATTTACTGTGCTGCTAGATAGATGTACAGTGCTCCTGAATAAATATATCCTTATCCTATTTTGTTCTTGCTTTCATGCCTTTGTACCAGGCAAGCAGAGAAGGTCACAGGCAATTAATTTAAACCAGGTGGGAAAAATGACTCTTAAAAATCTTTCTGTGCAGGGAGACATCTGATAGTGCTCCAGTTAAATGTGCTTTTATTTATGTGAACTGTGTGCAGGCTTTGTAATGCCTTTTTCTGGGGGGGGTTGTTTTTGAGGAAACTGTTGCAAATAATGTTTGTTCACTGCTGTAAGCGAGCCGGAGTCGAATTTGGAGAGAGATTATCTTCCCTGGACTTTGGTGTTGGCGCTGCAGCCTGCACGGCTCACCTCTGCAGCCAGGATGGAAACAGCTTGTACCTAATGCACATCAGCGTGGTGATGATTGCCTCTGCAAGCAGAGCATTTGCAAACCTAATGCGTGCAGTGCTATTGGGACGTGGCAGCACAGCTCCTTGTAGGGTCTGGGGATGCTGGACGGGGTGAGCAGGGAAGGGCAGATCAAGAAATTAGGTTTGAGGGGGAGAGAATTGCTCTTTAGCATGACTAACCTGCTATTTAGTGGGTTGGGGGCGAGGGGTTTAAAGTAGATTTTTGTGATACGCGGGTTGCTCAGCCTGGCGTGGAGAAAGTATTCAGGGATGATAAAATAATTCCGTGGCTGTGTGCCCATGTCTGGGGGTGACCCTCGGGGTCAGCACTAATCCACAGCTTGCAGGAATGTGAAGCTCCATCCTCTCCTGAGCTGGGACTGCCCAGCTGGCAGGGAGAGCAGGGCCACCTCAGGCTGGAGGAGTGGATGGGACAGCTCCCCACAGCAAACCCAGGGATGGAGCAGAGGGAGAGGAGAAGTTTCTTCACCGTGTTTATTATTAAAACGAGAAGAAAAGGGGAAAAAAAAACAAAAAAAAAAAAAAGGAAAAAGTTTATTGCAAATCTCAGTGTTTAAGAGTATTTCCAGAGTCCACTTGGTTACAAACAAATCAGTAAATCCTGCTTGTGCTGTGCCCTCACACACACACACTCACCACTCGCTCCCCTGCTCGTGCCACGACGCAGACAGGAACACAAACGGACTGTGAGGTCAGTGACAAATGTAGTATTTGATCTGGATTGGAAACTTGGTTAAAAAAAAAAAAAAGAGAAAAACCCCAAACTAAATACAGTAGAACCTCGCAAATCTGCAGAACAGGGAGCTTCCACACACACGCAAAACCTGGAGGCCTTAATTCCACTTCCAAGCAGTTGTAATAGCAAAGTGCTGTAGTGAGGTCTCGTATCACAAAGACTTCAACAACCTTACAAGGATAGGCTACAGAACATTTACCAAAACGCTTGAAGTATCATAAATTAACAATAAATTAAAAGTACATCGTAATGCAACGTGGCTGTTTGTTCACTGATCACTGGTTCACACAACTCGAGTTCTCTGTAAGGGATCTTCCAGTCCTGGGTGCAACACAGCGAGGTTCTGCTGGCCGTGATAAAGTGCTGAGGCAGAGGAAGGACACGAGACCACAGGTCCCGGGCAGTGAGGATGAATTGCTCCAGCCACTTGGTTGCAAGAGTGCCTGTTTCTTTTCTTGTTTTTTTTTTTGTTGTTTTTTTTTTTCCTTTTTAAATTTTTTTTCTTTTTTTGGACATCTAAGACAAAAAAAAAATCAAATCAAGCACCTTCCCAAAAAGAGGTTGTTCTTTTTTTTCTTTTACAGATTGTCCCACATTTCTATGGCTGGTAAAACACAGGTCAGTGTAGCAGTTAATGGATGATGCCACTTCCACTTAAGTACACAGAAATGGTGGCTTGGGGGTTTCTTTTTCCCCCAAACCAGAACAGACTTGTTTGATTTGTCCCCCTGAGTTGCCTAGAGGCGAGAAGATGCATATAGGTGGGGTAAGCAAGCTGTGAGCAGGAATCTCTCCCATTAAGACTGAATGAACAGCTCAGATGTTGTCTTTTATCCTTCCCTTCATGCACAGGCTCCACTTCATTTCCCACTGGAGTCAGCAGCAAAAAGAAAGAAGCCCCTTGCTGACTTCAGGGGAGAGCTGGGGCAGGGGGTGCAGCTGGCCCGGCCACCCCAGCACCCCGTGGCTGGCAGGGTGGGCAGAGGGACAGGGGAGGCTCCCGGGGCTGCAGCAGAGATTTCCTTGTGCACCTGTGAGCCAAGGTTTCGGGTACATTAAGACATCCTGGGCCAAATCCTCCCTGTGGGGTGGGCTGGTTCCAGCAGCCATGCTGGGTCCGTGGGCACCAGCTGAGCCTTTTTCCATGGAAAGAGATGCTGGATCTGTAGTTCTTTTTTTTGTTTTGTTTTGGTTTTTTTTTGTTTTTTTTTCTTTTTAAATAACTGGGTTACTTAAGACTTACCTATTTAAAACAGCTACACTTTATGCTGTAAGAATAATTTCCCAACAATTTCACAAGCAATACAAGATAGGCATTGAAGAGATTGATGTAAAGACAGCTTTCCGTTGTGCACAGATCATTTTTCCTCTCCAGTTATTTAAGCTAACCTCTTTTAACAATCTCAGAATAAATTAATAAATACTAGTTAAATTAGAAACAGTACATCAGGTCTGACTATCAACAGAAAACAGTTCTAAGGACCCCAGTTGGGAGAAGAAAAATGATCTCATGAAATATGTGCAGTAATAACTGGCCATAAAGACACACGGAGCCTTTGATTTCCCAGCATTATGTGACATTCAAGTTAAGATCATTAGCAATGGTTTCTAATTGTCAGCTATCTAGCCTGGCCTCCTCCAAGCTAAAAGGTGAGTCTGTATCCCTCCAGAAGAAATTCAGTTGGCTACTGGTGGTGTATGAAATGCTCGTCTCCAGTTCGTGTCACCGGGTCTGTGTGCAATTTGTGGTAGGGGATGGGTGACAGTCAGAGGCTGAGCTGCTTCTGCTGTTGTCAGTATTTATGGATCAGCTGGACCTTTACCTATGCTTGTTATCAGGAAAGCAAGTGTGCATCACATCTTCATGCTAGACAGAAGTTATTCTTATGTGACTATCTGTATTTTCTACGGAGCTTTCCATTGTTGGTTAAAAAAATTCTGCCTAATATTAAAAAAAAAAAGGAAAAAAAAAAACTTGTTGGTAGCGACTGTTCACATTTAAAATTTCACATTCCCTTTAGAATGGAGTTTTAAAACGTGGAGCAGAGCTGACATTTCCCCCAGCCTTACACTGAGCACATTAGATGGAGAAGGAACAGGGTTTTTTATACCACGCTGTCAGAGCCTTTTCCTGAATTTTCTGCTTTTCCAATATCCATGTCTATAAAGTCATCTGGTAGTTCTGGTGGTGGCCCCGCCGTGCTCTCCTCCACCTGCTGCTGCTGCTGCTGCTGCTGCTGGTGGCACAGCCCAGTCTTGCACGGCCTCACCAGGGCCAGAAACACGGCCCCCAGGACCATGCCAGCAGCACAGGAGTAGAAGGCTGAGCTGTAGTTCTTTGTTGTATCCACTAAGACACCTGAAAAAAAACATTTACAGCAGTTAGCCACAGCCCACTCCCCCCTGCCCTGCCCTCCTGTAGGGCTTTAACCTGTGTTTGATCTGTGACAATCGGATGCCACGTTAAAAAAAGTCAACCCATTGTGTTCTGGGGCACAGAGTGACATCTCCAGGTGAGTCAGAAGCCCCTGGGCACTGCAGGGATGCTGAGCCCGAGATGCATCAGGCATCTGTTTGTTCTGCCAGACTTCACCTTTCTGCAGTGTGTGGCACAGGCACAGCGAGAGGGACTCGCCTCTGCTTGTGCCTGAAGTGATGCCAGGTTTGGGTTTCTAACAGGATCAGGGTAGCACTGCAGTATTTCCCTTCCCTCTGAGGTTCCTCAGTGCCTCATCCGTGGGACTCTGCAGAGCTGCATTGCAGTCTTCTAGCTCTGGGAGACTCCCAGTAGAGGCTGCAGGGATTTTAGGGGAGTGCTGTGATCAGTGCTGCCAGAATACCTTCTAGACAGAGAGCAGCACCAACAGCTGTCGAAAACCTCCAGAACAAAACCAAGACCAAAAGTTTGTGTTACCTGCAAGGGGTGGTCCAGCCAACCCAGCTAAGCTCTGAATGAAAACGTAGACCCCAGCTGCAGAGGACATCCTCTCGATGCCAACCACGTCGTCTTCAGCCAGGAGGGGAATATGCGTGCCCGCTACCGTGCCGAGCATGAAGCCAAAATAAACGCTACATATCATCAAGCCCCAGAATCCAGAGGCAAAAGGGAAGGCAACCAACGCTACCGACAGCAGGATGACGCAGATGAGCTCGATGTAGATCTTGCGGATGGGCTTCTTGTTGAGGAGCCAGCCTGCAAAAATCCTCCCGAAGACCTCGGCGATGGCCATGGCTGACAGGATGTAGGCAGAGTGGTCTTTGCCGATGCCGAGGCTGCGGCTCAGGGGGATGATGTAGAGGGAGGGAGCGAAGAAGCCCAGGGTTGCAAACAGGCCAAAGAATGCATAACAGATAAAGCTATAGTCTCTCATCACAGAGAAGTCCAGTAGTTTGGTTTTTGGTTCTGGAGGGGTGCTGTTATTGTCCGTGGGGTTCTGTCCGTGTTGCTTTGGTTCTTCACTTTTCGGCTCTGCTTTGGTTTTTCCAGGCACATTGCTGGGTGAGGTAGTTATATCGACTCCTGAGTCTATGGACTCTATTGAGGTGCATGTTTGTTCGTTTTCAAGCATGTACTTTGTCTCTGTGGGCTCCTCTGGAGGCTGTGCTTTCACTTCTTCCTGCTCTCTGATGACGATGGGGCGCAGCAGCGACCCGCAGGCGGTGATGCCCAGCTGCAGCACCCCGACAGAAAGCATGCTGTACCTCCAGCCAATCTGCTCCTTCAGGGCCGTGATTGCTGAGGGAAGAGGAGAAGTGTAACTGGGAAAACCTGTAGTTACACCAACAAATTGAATTTACAGACAGGGAAAGGACTGGAGATTCGCCACGGGAGGGTTCCAGGCGCCTCTCAAAAAGGCTGAGCAGGTTCCCTCTACTCAGGGGTCTGGCACCCACATTCCCCCTCTGCTGCAGCAGACAGAAGCTAAAAGCTGTGTTTACCACCTGGCTAGCGGATGCCACCCTCTAGGTAGCCTCTTTTGAGGTCTCAGCAAGTCTGGGGACAAAGGGGGTGTTGTTTTCAATGACGGAGGGCAAACTCAGTGCTTGAGTTCCCTTTCTCAGCTGCCCTCACCCTGAAACCAGCTAGCAGAGGAAGTCTCTTAGCTCTGCTCAAAGGTGCACGTCACTGCTTAATTACCAGCCTTCCTTTGCACCCAAAGCAGCTTTGCAGTGGGGATTAGCCCAGAGCACAGCAGAGCACATAAACCTCCAAGGGCAGAGGTGACAGGGCCGTGACGCCTGGGGACAGGCTCCCAAAAGGCTGGAGCACTTTGGCAGCCCGTGCTGAGCACAAGCCCAGTAACCTTTAGGAGCAGTTCTGGGCACTGTGTGTTTTAAATAGCTGGAGTTTCTCGGGCTTATTTTTAGCCTGACAAATGTGTATAGGGAGCCCAGCAGGCTGTGTGTCAGCCAGGCATGTCCTGCGCTGGCACCGGGGGCTCGGGCAGTGTCACGCCCGTCCCTGGCACTGCTCGTCACTCTGCCTGCTGGCTGCCACGGGCACCTCAGCAAAACCACTCGTGGGCACCAACCTGGCCTCTGGCTGCTTGCCTGGGGAAAGGAATGTGCCTTTGGCACTCCCAGCACGTGGGCACCGTACCTGGTGCGAAGGAGAAGACGGCGAAACATTCCCCTGTGGATGCCACCGCTGTGACCAGCGAGCGCCTTTTGTCAAAATACTGTGATAAAATGGTGACAGTCGGGAGGAAGGAGAGGCAGTATCCGAGGCCTGTGAATAAATGCCAAAAATTGCCATAACAACAAGTAAAGGAGGGGGAAACACCGATGCAAGAGCACGTTAAGTCGGCTTTCCCGGTGGTCATTACAGTATCATTTCGGCCAACTCAGCAAGTCACCCTGGAAGAAAATCATTGGGGAAACCAGAATGTTATTTTTTTGTAAATTGGAAGGGGGAAAAGAAAAGAAGAAAAAAGGAGAGTAAAAACCCAAACCAAGAGACCCAGCCACCCAAACCTGCTAGATAATGCCTCCTGCTCCCAGACAGCCAGTGGGGTCCACTTTGAGGACCTCATCTGCTTAAAGTATTTGAGCCTGTAGCAACTGTTCCCCTAAGCAAGGCAAGCTCCTGGCTGTGGACATGAACAGGACGCCCAGGCCAGGCTGAAGAGGAGGAAAAAAGTATCAGGAGAAGAAAGCAGAGACAGAGGGAGCGTTAGAGGACTTGAGGTCTCCCCAGCCACCCCAGCTCATCAGAAGCGACCGGCGTTGCTGCACGAGCTCAGGGCCGAGCCCAGGGCGGTGCCCGGGGTGGCACAGGGCAGAGAGCCAAGCCTGGGCCCATCCTCGCTGCGGGGCCAGCTCAGGAGGGGCAGCAGCAGCAAGCACGCCCCGTGTGCGGGAGGGAGCGGCGTGTGGCCGCGGGGACAGCACGGGGGCTCACCGGAGACGATGCCGATGGTGACGTACATCTCCACCACGCTGCGGGCGAAGGAGGCGATGACCATGCCGGCGCTGACCAGCAGCCCCCCGGCCATCACCACCAGCCGGTGGCCGAAGCGGTTGCTGAGGACCGTCGACAGAGGAGCTGGAGAGGGACAGAGCCATGGTCAGCACCCACCCCAGCAGCTTCACAGCCACCATCTCCTGCTCTTCTCATACTCCTGCCCGAGTCTCCTGAGGTGCCACCTCCCTGCACAGCACAGCATCGCCCCGGAGCCACCCTCGGAGCTCGGCACAGCTCACAGCATTTAGGACGTGCTACAAAATCACCAGAACAGACCTAAAGGCAAGCACATGGCAACCTGGGACAAATCTCCAGCCGCATGCCCGGACAGCACCGGATTTCAGCAAGGCTCAAGTTATTGCTAATCTTTTTCACTGCAGAGTTTGGTTTGAAAACTCTGGCTTTTTGCCCTTTGCTGGTGAGACCTGAACAATTGGGTCAGGCTCAGTGACATGGACCCTGTCCCTGCACCACCCACAGACAAGAGCTGGAGCTCAAAGGGATTGCCAGGCTGAGACAGACATTCCTTGGCATTTGAGGAGCAGCCTCTGAGCTTTATGGCTGTGATTTCATTTATAATGGAGCCATTAGAGGCACAAAAGTCACAGGTGCCAGGTCCTTGCATGCTGAGTCAGCAGCACGACTGCCCCTTGCACCTGCACCGAGCGCCTGCTCCTCTTACCTGTGAAGGTCTGTACAAACACACATATGGATATTATCCAGGATATCCTGCTGTTGGTTTCGTCAAAGCTTTCCATCAGGTCGTTGAAGAAGACTCCAAATGATTTTATGATGCCGTATGTCAGGGCTTCCACAACAAAGAACGCAAAAGCGACTGTCCAGCCCCATCCTCCGTCAGGCACTTTAGTATAAACGTTTGCAGAGGTGCACGGCATCTTTACAGCTTTGACCGTCATTTTGGATCTGGAAAATGAGGGGAGAGGCAGCCAGGCATCAGTTTGAGCTGAATTTTGCTGGAAGAGGCACAGCCTGGGAGCTGAAGCACCCCTAAGGCACCATAAGCTGGACCCTGTGCTGCCAAGTGTGGGAGTTGGGCTGATGTTTCTGCCTCGGTCCCTCCGTGGGCTCCTTCCTGCTGCTGCCCTGTGAGCCCAGCACCAGAAACTCCCAGCTCAGCACCCAGGCAAGCTGTTCCCAGCAGCCAAGCCCGGGAGCTGGGAGCTGTCATCTGTCTGTCGGTGCACGGGGGCGGATGGATGCAGTTCGTGAAAGATCCACCGCGGAACGCAGCGCGCCGGGCTGCTGGAGCCGCAGGAGCCCCCGGGACACCCATCGTCCCCAGAACGGCAGCTCAGGGCTGCCCACACCTCAAAACGTGGGGTGGGCACACCCCTGCTACCACCAGCTCCCCGGCAGCCCTTGGCACCACTGCCACCCCCCGGGGCAGGGCGGCTGCATGGGATCACCCCATAAGACACGGGGTGTCCTCAGCCCTGCCCTGTGTCACCGGGGGCTGTGGGTGTACGGGGTGGCTTTGGTCCCACATGGAGCTCCCCATGGAGCCCCAGCGCTGCCACAACTGCAGAGGGGGACAGCAGCAGTGTCACAGTCGGGGGGAGGACACTGTGCTGGGCTCACCACCACAGCCACACAGCGGGGACAATGTCACAGTCCTGGGCTCGCCGCCACACCTGCATGGGGGTGTCACTGTCGGGGACAGCACCACACCTGTGCAGGGGGACAAGTGTCAGGGTCACTGTCACACCTACATGGGGGGAGCACTGAGCCGAGGCCACTGCAGCACCACACCTGGGCAGGGGGACAGTGACAGGATCACCTGCACCGGGGGGCTCGGTCCTGGGCTCACCGCCACACCTGCAGGGGGGTCAGCTATGCCGGGGTCACCACCACAGCGGTGAGGGGGGACAGAGCCAGGGTCACCGCCACACCTGCAGGGGGGACAGCGCCGGGGTCACCGCCACACCTGCAGGGCGGACAGCGCTGGGGTCACCGCCACACCTGCAGGGGGGTAGAGCCGGGGTCACCGCCACACCTGCAGGGGGACAGCGCCGGGGTCATTGCCACACCTGCAGGGGGACAGCGCCGGGGTCATTGCCACACCTGCAGGGGGATAGAGCCGGGGTCACCGCCACACCTGCAGGGGGACAGCGCCGGGGTCACCGCCACACCTGCAGGGGGATAGAGCCGGGGTCACAGCCACACCTGCAGGGGGATAGAGCCGGGGTCACCGCCACACCTGCAGGGGGACAGAACTGGGGTCACCGCCACACCTGCAGGGGGGACAGAGCCGGGGTCACCGCCACACCTGCAGGGGGGACAGAGCCGGGGTCACCGCCACACCTGCAGGGGGATAGAGCCGGGGTCACCGCCACACCTGCAGGGGGATAGAGCCGGGGTCACTGCCACACCTGCAGGGGGATAGAGCCGGGGTCACCGCCACACCTGCAGGGGGATAGAGCCGGGGTCACCGCCACACCTGCAGGGGGATAGAGCCGGGGTCACCGCCACACCTGCAGGGGAATAGAGCCGGGGTCACCGCCACACCTGCAGGGGGATAGAGCCGGGGTCACCGCCACACCTGCAGGGACAGCGCCACACGTGCGCTGGGGCTGGGCACACTCGTGGGTCGCCGCCACGGCCCGCGGGGTGCCGGGGCCGGGGTCACCAGCGCGGGGCTCCCCGCGGGCGGCGGCAGCGCCGTGCGCCGGGGCCGCCCCGTCCCGCCCGGACCTGCGGCAGCCAGCGGGCATTTCCCTCCTCCATTTTAGACTCGGCACCGCGCTCCGAGCCGGCCGCAGCCCACCGCGGAACTTCGCACGGCGGAGCAGGCGAGTGCGCGGCACCGGCCCCGCGGGAGCCCGGCCGCGCTGCGAGCCCGGGGAGGGTCCCCGGGCGGGGCAGGGGGGTCCCCGAGCGGGGCAGGGGGGTCCCCGAGCGGGGCAGGGGGGTCCCCGGGCCCCCAGCCCCTCCTGCGGTGCCGCATGGCGGGTGCGCGGCTCCCGGGGGATCCTCTCCGGCAGGGATGGAGCGAGGCGTGGGCTCCTGCATCCCTGCGGTGCTGCCCGCGCCCGGCTCCGCTGCAGCCGGGCAGGGCGGGGGGCACGGGCCGGACCCCCGGCGGCCGCCCCAACTTTGTGGGAAGTGCCTGGAGACCCCCCGAGAGAGGGGACGGGGCTGCCACGAATTCCTGTGTCACTGCACGGGGAATACGGGCGGGGGAAAAGCAGATCGGGAGGAAGCACGCTGAGGGAACAGAAAAATAAGATAATAAGGGAAGGAAAAACAAGCCAGCGAATCCGCAAACCTGGGCGTATGGAACGTACATTTAAAGATTAAAAGGAAAAATGATGGCCGGGGAAAAAAAAATGAAAATGAAGCCGGAGCGCAGGGACCCGGCGTGGCCCCCCCTTCCCTGCATCACTTTCCCAACATTTCAGCCCTGATTCCTGCATCTCCGGGGCCGCGGGCTAAAAATACAGGGATGCGGGCGAGGGGAGGTGGGGAAGGAAAACGCTGGAAAAATGAAAAAAAAAAATAACGTTAAAAAGCGCCCCGAACGAGGGGGAAAAATTTTAAAAAAAGGGAAACAAAGCCCTCCCCCACCCAGCTCCCCCGGAATCCCCGGGCGGGAGCCGCACTCACCCGGTGCTGCGGCGGGGTCAGGGGCTGCCCATGGCCCGGGAGGGCGAGCGGGCGACCCTCGGCGAGGAGGCGGCCCCGCTGCCCGCCGGCCTCCGGCCGCTGCTGCTCCCGCTGCCCGCGGCGGCGGCTGCTGCTGCTCGGTGCTCGCTCGCAGCCCTTTTATACCGGCTGGAGCCGGTCTCCGCCGGCGGCTCCGCAGCGCCCATGTGCGCGGCGCCGGGCCCGGCTCGCCCAGCGGCGGCACCGCGTGTGCGGGAGGGGCGGTGCAGCGGGGCGGCCCCGCGGCCCCCGCAGCGCTCGCAGCCCCGCACCGCTGCACCGCACCGCTGCACCGCACCGCACAGCCCCGCACAGCCCCGCACCGCACAGCCCCGCATCGCACCGCACCGCTCCGCACAGCCCCGCACCGCTGCACCGCACCGCACCGCACAGCCCCGCACCGCACAGCTCCGCACCGCACAGCCCCGCATCGCACCGCACAGCCCCGCACCGCACAGCCCCGCACCGCACAGCTCCGCACCGCACAGCCCCGCATCGCACCGCACAGCCCCGCACCGCACAGCCCCGCATCGCACCGCACAGCTCCGCACCGCACAGCCTCGCACTGCCCCGTACAGCCCCGCACCGCACAGCCCCGCACCGCACAGCCCTGCACCGCACAGCTCCGCACCGCTCCGTACCGCACCGCACAGCCCTGCACTGCACAGCTCCGCACCGCTCCGTACCGCACCGCACAGCCCCGCACCTGCCCTGCAGCCCCCGCGGCCCCGCACTGCCCGCACCGCTCCGCACAGCCCCGCACTGCACTGCACAGCCCGGCACCGCTCCGCACCGCACAGCACCGCACCGCACCGCACAACCCCGCACCTGCCCTGCAGCCCCCACGGCCCCGCACAGCCCCGCACCGCACAGCCCCGCACCGCACAGCCCCGCACCGCACCGCTCCGTACCGCACCGCACAGCCCCGCACTGCCCCGCACAGCCCCGCACCGCACAGCCCCGCACCTGCCCTGCAGCCCCCACGGCCCCGCACAGCCCCGCACTGTCCGCACTGCCCCGCACAACCTCACAGTGCTCCGCACAACCCCCACAGCCCCGCACCTGCCCCGCACTGCCCGCACTGCTTCGCACCCCTGCACTGCCCCGCACAACCCCGCACAACCCCGCACTGCTCTGCAGCCCCCGCAGCCCCCTCAACCCTGCGCTGCCCCACACCGCTCTGCACAACCCCGCACTGCCCTGCACCCCCACAGCCCCGCACCGGGCACTCCGCAGGTGCCAGGCCTCCCCCACCGGAGCGGGGCGCGGAGCATCCCCGGGGCACAGAGTGTGGAGCATCCCCGGGGCACGGAGTGCGGAGCATCCCCGGGGCACAGAGTGCGGAGCATCCCCGGGGCACAGAGTGCGGAGCATCCCCGGGGCACGGAGTGCGGAGCATCCCCGGGGCACAGAGTGCGGAGCATCCCCGCGCTGCGGGTGGGATGCGGGACCACATGCCGGAGCCCCCCGCCGCTGCTTGTTGGGTGTGTTTGTCCCCCCCGAGCGCACGATGCAGCACCCAGATAGGAATACGCCCCTTACTCATGTTTTTCGGGACTAAACGTCTCCTTCAGTTGCATTTCTAGGGAAAAACGTCGCGCTTGGTTGTGTTTTTAGGAGAAGCTACTTCCTTTAGTTGTATCTTTAGGGAAAGCCTCCTGTCCTTTAGGGAAAATCTGGTTTTGTTGCAATTTTAGGGGTAAACTTGGTTGCATTTTTAGGGCAAACATTTTCCTTGCTTGAAGTTTTAGGGGGAACCATCTTTAGTGGTTGTATTTTTAGAGGAAAATATCTCCCTTAGTTGCTTTTTTTTTTTTTTTTTTTTTAGGGAAAACCCATCTCTTAGTTTTATCTTTATGGAATACATTTCCTTTAGTTGCATTCCTAAGGAAAAACATCTCAGTTAAATTTTTAGGGGGAGCTCTCTCTGTCAGTTGCATTTTTGAGGGAAAAGTCTCCCTTGGCTGTATTGTTTTTTGGGAAATCATCTCCTTTACCTGGACTTTTAGAGAAAAACATGCTCTTTTGTTGCATTTTTAGGGAAAAACAACTCAGTTGCATTTTTTTAGGGAAAAACATGTCCCTTGGTTGAATTATAAGGGGAAAACATTTCCATTGGTTGGATTTCTAGGGAAAACCAACTCCTTTGTTGGATTTTTAAGGAAAAACATGTCCTTTATGTAGAGGATGCTTAAAAAGTAGGGATTTGTGAGTCAAGCAAAGCAGGAGAGACCATCTCATCACTTAAAATGATGGAGAGGGAGGAAGCAGGGTTTCAGTAATCCTAAAAATCACAGAACATCCTGAGCTGGAAGGGACCCACAGGAATCATTGAGTCCAACCCCAAAAATCCCCCACTGTCCTTGGGAGCATTGTGCAAACTCTCTTGGAGCTCTGGCAGCCTCAGCTCGCTGCTGCTACTGCATCCTGCTCCTGCTCTCCGTGTTCTGGGAGCAGAGGGATGCTGCCAGGAGGATTTGGAGTCTTGCACCGTCCCTTGTGACTTGTGGGCCACTAAGTTCTGCCTGCAGGGAACAGCAGAGGGGTCAGAGTGGGTGGGTGACCTCACCTCTCCTCGCCTGCCCTCCTGGGATCTGCCTCTGGGCTGGCCCAGGAGCCCACCGCAGTGTGCTGGGATAAAGTGGAGCCTGCTGATCCTGGTTCATACCCCTGGAAAAAGCAGCCAGGTTAAAATGTCCCTGCGCTGCAAGGGCTGCTGTGTTTGGTTTGGCCAGAGTTCCTTCTGCTGCTTTTCCTCTCCTTTGTCACAATGGGACTGCTGGTGGGGCAACACAACCAAGGGCAGCAGGCAGTTGGGGCAAAATTCTCCAGGTGGCCCAAAATGAGGCAGATTGTTCCTTTTGCTCGGGAACTTTGGGAAAGCTGCTGCTGGTTTCAATGCTGGCCCAGCAGCTGCTGCCTCCAACAAGTGCTGGTGCTCTCAGGGAGGTTTCAGCAGCTCTGGTCCTCACAGTTCCCTCCTGAACAAGCTGAAATCCTTCTGAAATCCGTCAGAAATCCATCAGAAATCTGGGTCTTCAGCCATGGGAGTGTGCCCTGTGTGTCCTTGAGAGCCTCCTATCTCCCTGTCCCACAGCAAAACCCCTTTCTCTGAGGGAGTCTTTGAGGTGGGGGTCCTTTACCCATGCCCTGCCTTTTAGGGGTACAGATGAAGGGTGGCCACCCTTTGTCTGTCCCTGCAGAGCCAATGTCCCGTTATACAAACTCTTCTTTGGGAATGGGTCACCCTCCCTGTGCTGAAATTCTTCCCCAGTAGCGACAGTGCAAGTGGTTGTGGGACAACAAAAGAGGTTTGTGCCTCCAGGGGAGAAATAAGAATGCAAATATCTTTGGCATGAAAAACCCAACGAGATTTGCTCCTTGGTATTTCTTGTCAGCACTTTGCATCTGTCTCTGCCTCACCTTCCCATTCCTTTCCTTTGGGCTTTCCAAGAGCAATAAGGCTTTGGGGAGCCAAGGGGGCTGCGGGGGCCCTGTGGGGGGACAGGGATGGTGGGTCTCCAACCCACAGCTTCCCAGCCCCACTGTAAAACCCTTTTTCCCCCATACTCTTTGCCCACTTTGGGGGAATTTCCCTGCTGCTTGGCTTGGCTGTGCCTCGCTGGGATGCTTTTCCCTGGCACATCCATCGTGGGTCTCGCCTCTCCATCATCCCGGGAGCTCCAGCAGCCCGGGAGCAGGGCTGGTGTTTGAGGGCTCTCTAATCCTCAGGGAAGCAGAGCAAGCCTCCTGTCTGTGGGCATCAATCAGCCCGGAGCTGGCTGGGAAGAGCAGGGGAGCGCGGGCCCCTGGACGGCTCAGGGACTTCCAGTTCATTTATTCTGCTGGGGTTTGCCCAGCCCTGCTCGGCATGTGAAATGTTTTCTCTGAAAGACCCAGCAGTGAGATGGGTGAAAAACATTCTCCTGTCCCAGGAGCTGGCAGAAATCCTGGTAAATCTGCAGAAGTATGTTTTTGTCGGTGCTGCTTGTTCTGTGAGGAGAACTAGTATAAACTATGCCAGTAGAAAACCTTTTTCCTGGAATGAAGTCCTGACTGTGTTCAGAGCATTGTCAGGACGGTTGTGCTGGGAATGGAGCTTTGCTGGTAAACATGTCAGCACTGGGGAGGCCGAGGGGGCAGACACAGAGCTCCTGCCCCTCTGCCCCATGGGCAGACCCCTCACCAGGCACCTGCTGCCCTTCTCTGCTCAAATCGAAATCTCTGGATCCTTCAACTGCAAAAAACCCATGGATTTCTTTTTCTGCCCCCTGGAAGCGTGTCTGCCCTGCCATCCATCCCCTCCAGGCTGTGGCTGGACATCCCCCACTGGGGTCAGCACCAAGAGCCTCACCATGGGGATATGTCCCCATCCCACGTCACTCAGCAGCTGTGGGGCCAACACAGCTGCTTGCCTGCCTCAGTTTCCCTGACCCCAGCTGGCACACGGGGTGACCCTGGGAGCGTCCTGGATAACAGCAGGTACCTAGTCCAGTTTGAATTTCTCATTCTTTGCTGTGTCCTTTTCTCCCTGCTCCTCGTGGCCAGGTGGGGATCCTGCTGGGACTTTCAGCAGGGCTGCTGGGTGGGTTTGGGCTGGAGATCAGAGCTGGGACCCCCGGGTGGGCTGTGAGCCCCAGGAGCTGGCAGGGGGAAGCTCAGCACAGCTGGGTGTGCTTCAAAGTGTGGCAGGTTTTTCTGGGCTCCAGCAACCGCTTTGCTCTCCAGGCAGGCGTGAAAATGTGAAAGAATGTGAAAAATGTGAAAATGATCATGCTGGCCCCAAGATTTGTAAACTTTCTGGTTAATGTGTAATAAATACATGACAGATACTGCCAGCACAGTGCGGGTGACCCCTCTGTGGTGGCACTGCCAGCGGTGACATCCCAAAGAGACATCGGGGCCAGCCCGGGGGAGTCCTGCTTGGAGAGGCTTTGGGGCTTTTCTAAACTGGTTTATCAGGTTTGGACTCCTGTGAGCGCCGTGCCTGCCTTGCAGAAGGCAGGTTATTTATTTGTTCAGGGCTCCCCTGGTCCAGGCTGCGTGCTGTGACGCCGCTGTGCCGTGTCCAGCTGAGGAGCACGCTGCTGGCCGCTCATCCCGGGATGCTGCGAGTGATTCCTGCCCGGTGCTCGCCCAGCTGGAGCCACCCGTGCAGTATTTCCTGCTTGGCACAGGGCGAGGTGCCTGGGCAATCTCTCCTGAGTCACTCTGATTTTTGCAAAAAGAGCTCCAAGTTGGTGGGTCAGCTCTGGGTGGGTCTGGCTGCAGCAAAGCTGGAGGGCAGCAGAGGTGCTGCAGTCCTGGGGATCCCAGGGGGCTCCCACCTCCTCCAGGGGGATGTGCACAGCCTGGACTCGCTGGGAATTGGAGCTGAAAAGGGTCAGAGAGGGCTCAGAGTGCAGAGGAGTTGATGCCAAGGGATGGCCTCACCCTCATGGATGTGGTCTGGATGTGGACATTCCACAGGCTGTGTTCCACCTCGCCTTCAAAAGGCCTCTGAACATCAGGGATCAAGAAGTTTTGTCTGATGCTAATGCATGAATTTGAGCCCTGGAAGACTTTCCCTGTAATTTAGGGAGGAGAGAGTGTCCTTTGAAAATTGTTTGGATTGTTTTTGTTAGCTGTGTCATCCTGGCATCCCTCCCCAGCCTAAATGGAAGGGACAGAGGCTTGTGGGTTGGGATGCTTTGAGGTGTGCTGAGTGTTTCTGTGAGGCTGCAGGTGCAGCTGGGGGTCCCTGGGGCACTGTGGGGTGCAGGGCAGCCCTCAGGAGCAGGACTGGGTCTGGGATGGTGCTGCTGGGGGGATGTTTGGAGAGGCTGGGATTTGCACAGAGACCAGCTCAGCCTGGGAGGGGCTGGCAGCTGCTGGATGCCAGCAGAGGTGCCAGAGGGCAGGATTAGGTGGTGTGTCTTCCAGAAAGCCTGAACACCACCTGCCTGAGGAGATCAGCTCAGCTTTTGATGCTTTGTTTTCCCCCAAACCCCAGGTCTAGCACAGGGTGATATCCTGCTGCACTGTGCAGAGTCCCAGACAGGGGGCTGGGAAGGGGCTGGGATGGGACTGGGATGGGGCTGGGATGGGGCTGGGATGGGGTTAGGATGGACTGGGATGGGGTTAGGATGGGGCTGGGATGGGGCTGGGATGGGCTGAGGTCTCCCTGACCATTGTGAAGTTGGTGGCTCAATTCTGTGCTGTCCTTGGCCCAGTTGGGCTCAGCCCCTGGGCAAGGGGTGTTGCACTCAAGCAGAGCTGCTCCTTTCAAATCCTCATCCATGAAGAAATCCAAGGAAATTGCAAAGGCATTTTTGTTTTTAAAGTTAAGGCAATTTAGCTGCCATCAAACGTCCAGAGACCTAATGTGGATTGCTGGAGCTGTGCGGATGCAGGAGGGTGCAGAACAGGACCTGAGCCCGTGGGCTTTGCTGGGGCAGGGTTGAGCAGCCTCTCCCACAGCTGAGCCCCCTCCCATGGCTCAGCCCCACCACCCACCACATCCCACCCCCATTAGCTGATGTACTGAGAGCCTCCAGGCTTCATAAATTAACACTCTGGGCTATGAATTATGAATGGAGCCACATCTCTGATCATTGCATTGCTCTGCTGACAGCCCAGGAGCTGCTGATCCAAGTGACAGCCCAAAGCTTTTAAAGATGTGAGCAGCAAAACCTGGCAATAATTTACTTTGCAAGCTGCAAACTGCTTGGCCTACAGATGGGGCTCATCCTATTCCCTCTCCTGCCTCCTCCTGTCCTGTTCTTCCCTTTTGTTTCCCAGTGTTGTCTTCTCTGCTCTCCCTCTCTGTGTTAATGGGAGTTGTCCTGCTTGGCTGTGTTGACCATCCCGTGGATCTGCATCCCTCATTCCTGCCCCAAGGTTGCTGGTGCTGGGGACAGCTGGGTCCTGGCCATCCCCAGCCCAGGCACAGATGCCCACAGCAGTGCAGAGCTCCTGGTGCAGGACCCAGCAGGATTTTGGCAGATCTCTGCAACTTCATCCCCCTTTGGCCATAACTTTGTGTTCAAGACATTGTATTCCACAGCTCCATCTGCTCCGTGGAGCTCTGCCACAGCTCCGTCTCTGCCATCACTCTTTGGAGGGTTTGTCCTTGAACCTTTCCATCTCTGGAGGCCAAACCCTGCCCTAGGCAGCTGGATGTGCTTAATGCTCACTGTTCCTGGGGGTTTTTGCCTTCTGTATGGATTCCTGCCTCCTACCTCTGGCGCAGCTCCCTGGGGCAGAGGGTTGTGCTCCCTGCTCTGGCAGCGGTGGGGCAGCGAGAGCAGAAATAAATTCAGACAACAAGATTCAGACACTTGTCAGTTGTCACAAACAAAAGCAGGGCCCTGTATGAACCCCTCGTGGGGCTGTGCCCCCTGCAGCACTCGGAGAAAGCCCTTGGCAAGCAGGAGGGAGCAGGGGATGGCAGGGGCAGGGGATGGCAGGAGCACATGGAACCATCCCAGCCTGAGCAGTGGGTGCAGGAAAGGGGCACTCTGAATTCCCAGTCCTTTCCAGCTGAACCAGTGTGAACCAGGCAGCAGAACAACTTCAAAGGCACAGCCCTGGTGTCTGGAGAAGCTGTTTGGTTTGCCCTGGTGTCTGGAGAAGCTGTTCTGGCCCGGGCTGGGGTGCAGGAGCACTCCTCACATCCTGACTATTTTGTTTCCCGTGCACAGGGGATGCTGTAACCAGGTGAAGGATGGACTGACAGAGCCCCAGCAGGCCCGAGGGGCTCAGCCTGCAGGGAAGGAGCCATTTTTGGACACAAACATCCCTCTGGCTGCGGCGAGGCAGAGGAGCTGCCGCGGACCGAACCCGCTCCTGCCGGGGAAAATCCCGCTTCGGTTTGGTGTCTAATTAGATATTTACCAGGAAGGAAGGAAAGATATAAATAGGGTGACAGTGACTTCAAAGGGTGTTTTTTGACTTCTAAGAATAACACCTTTGCTGGCGCCGATTTCAGGAATATCGGCTGTGCTGGGTGTGAAAGACGGAGGAGGTGTCGCAGCTCGGTCGGCAGCCAAGGGAGCAAACCCAGACCCCGGCCCCCGTCCGGCCCCACGGCACCGGCTGAGGAAGGGACGGAGCCCGTGGGAAGCTCAACTCCATCCCCAGGGATACAGGAGGGGCAGTTTGGGGCACACTGCCGGTGCTGCCGCGTGTGGCCCCATGGGGACCCCAGCCCCGTCCCCATGGGCAGTGCTGGTGCTCGCCCCGGTGCTGCTGGGACTCTGGGCTCCCTGTGTGGGGAGCAGGCAGCCCAACTTCATCGTCATCCTGGCCGATGACGTGGGCTGGGGGGATCTGGGCGCCAACTGGGCAGAGACGAAGGAGACCCCGCGTTTGGATCAGCTGGCTGCTGAAGGAACAAGGTAATGTCTGTCCCCCTTCCCTGCCCTCTGCATGCTGGATACTCTGTCCTGCAGCACAGGGGAATTCAGCCCTGCAGGATGGCAGGTGAGGGAATTTGGCTGGTGTGGGTTTGGGTGCATGAGGAGGGCAGCCAGAGCCTGGCGCTTTGGGGTGCAGGTCCATCTGTCCCTGCTGGAACCTTCATCTGCCACTCATCATCCCCAGAGCAAAAGGGAGAGTGTCCAGGGGAGCAGGGAGGGACAGGGCAGTGCCAGAGCCCGCGGGGTGTTGTGAGTTGGAGCCTCTTTTCATTTTGCAGGTTCGTGGATTTCCACTCGGCTGCCTCCACGTGCTCCCCGTCCCGCGCCTCGCTGCTGACGGGGCGCCTGGGGGTGCGCAGCGGGGTCACCCACAACTTCGCCATCTCCTCGCTCGGGGGCCTCCCCCTCAACGAGACCACCCTGGCCGAGGTGCTGCGGGAGGCTGGCTACAGCACGGGGGCTATAGGTAATGCCCAGGCTGCCAGGGGCAGCTGGGGAGGTGGCAGGGGGTGACAAAGGTGCCCGTGCAGAGGAGGTGCTTGGGTGAAATGCTGGCAGTAAAAGGGAAACCTAAAGGATCACGGGAGAGAGATTTCACACATCCCTCTTGGATTTTGCAACGCCAAGCTTAAAATCTTCCTTTTCAATGGTGCTGCTGGAAATCCAGACTTCTCCATTTAATCTCTCGTTGCTTTACCTCCCGAGGGATGTGCTGGCTGCTCCTTAGCAAACAGGGCTGGCTCTGCCGTCCTGCATCCCGCACCACGGGCGGTGCTGGTGGCTTTGGGCACCCCCCTGTCACTGTGGGTCCCCTCAGCCTGCACAAACCCTTTGCATCTGCAGCTCCTGCTGTTGTGCTGGCGGAAAATCCCTCTGTTTCTCCATTCCCCCCTAGTTTGTGCAGTTCTCCCTCTTGGATCGGTGCGTTCGGTGGGAGCAAGTGCATGCCGGAGGTCAGAGGATGAAGCTGGTTTAGGGAGGGGTTAGGAAGCTGTCTGCTCAGAACACAAACACATGAAAGAGCCTTTTAAGGCTGGAACCAGCGCTTTGCACAGGCATGAGATACCTTATGCATTTTTTCTGGGTTTTCTGCAAAAATAGACAGCATTCTGGAATGGCAGCCAGCACAAACAAGGAACCTTTCTTGTCGCTTGATTAAAGCCCCCAGCGCTGTGGGCACCTTGTGGGTGAGGGCTGCTGGTGGTCAGAGCTGTGTCACCTCTGAAATGATGTTCTGTGCCTTCCACGCAGGCAAGTGGCACCTGGGACACCACGGCCGCCATCACCCCAGCTCCCGCGGTAAGGGCTGTGCCAGGGGGACGGGCTGAGGGCCCTGTGGCCACCCCGACCCTGCTGACCCCCTGGCTTGCCTCTCAGGCTTTGACTACTACTTTGGGATCCCCTACAGCCACGACATGGGCTGCACGGACACCCCTGGCTACAACGTGCCGCCCTGCCCGCCCTGCCCGCGGCACAGCGCCGCTGCCAGGTATGGGGCACGGGGTTCCAGTGCTGGCACGGGGAGGTGGGTGTTGGCAGCCGTGTCCCCAGCCCTCGGCTGTGCTCACCTCCCCTCATGCTCTGTGTAGCCGGTTTCCCCCCATGTGGCATGTCCCAGTGCCACGGGGACATCGGTGCCTCTCCCTTTGTTCTCCCTCCCTGGCTTTCTGAGGCCAGGAGAGCAGCCAGGCTCTGTGCCTGCTCTGGTGACAAGCCTGGGGTGGCTCTGCCCAGCAGGGTGGCAAGGAAGGACTGCTACACAGAGGTTGCCCTGCCTCTCTTCGAGAACGTCACCATCGTCCAGCAGCCCGTGGAGCTGGGCAGCCTGGCCAGGCGCTACGCGGAGGAGGCAGAGCGCTTCATCCAGAGGGCCAGGTGAGGGCCACCCACTGTCCCCCGTCTGTCCCCTTAGCTGGGAGAGCTCCTGGGTCACTGCAGGGCTCCTTTGCATTGTGCTGGTGCAATGCCAGGGGAGATGGGTGTTGCCCCATGGTTCATATTTGGGGTGTCCATGGCTTGGCTTCCTGCTGGAGGAGGCGCTGAGGCTCTCCTGATGTCCTCTAAAAGGGCTGGGTGTTTTTAAAACCATCGTTTCTGAGGAAAGTCCAAGCCTTTGAGTGGGGCTGTGCCTCCTTCCTGGAGGGATTGTGCCTGGTGTCAAGGCTGGTGGGGATGGGAGGGAGGCAAAGCTGCCGTGGTCCATCCATCCCTGCATCCCTGCGGATGAGGTGGCAGTGGGGTGGTGGAGGTGCCTCCATGGGTGTGAAGTGCTGGCAGGGGCTGTCAGCAGGCGCTGAATGGTGCTCAGGGTGGGACCAGAACAGCACCCAGAGGTGTTTGAACTCGCCCTGCGTGTGAGATTGGATCCATTTTGAGGATAAAGCACTCTGAGATCGCTGGGCTTCAGGATCTGCCTCCCCCAGCCTCGCAGCACAGGAGGTGCCCGGGTGTGTTTGTCCCCGAGGAGCAAAGTGGCTCCTCGGAATGAGGCCCCGAGCCCTGCTGACGGGTTGTGTAATTTTAATCCCCATTATTGGCGGATTACGAGCTGTGACTTTGCAAAATGCCTCCCTGCAGAGTGAGGAGAGGAAGCGCTGCCGGGCAGCCCTGTCTGAGCGCATCCCCTGCCTGCTCCCCGGGATAACGCAGGCCCAGGGAAGGCGGGTCCCTGGGGTAAGGTTTGTGTAACAGAGGTGGATGAAGGGCTGGGCAGGGAGCAGCACATGGGGAAATGGCTCTTTATAAAACCGGGCGCTCTTTTGTTGCATAAAACCTGTAGTTTGTCCCTTTGTGTACCAAGGATTGGCCGTGGGTTTGGAATTGGGCTTGGCCACGTTTGGGATGCTGAGGATACCCAGGCTCTGGGCTGTGGGGCAGCAGCAACCCCTTCTCCTGCCAAACCCCCAGCCCTCCAGCTGCCAGTGTGCTCTGTGGCTGTGAAACCGAGTGTGTAAGCTCTGGGTTAATAGGAAAAACCTTTAAACTCCCAGAAGTGTTTTGGGGTTATCTGTGTTCATGGAGAACAGGATTAAGCAGGTGCCTGCCTTTTCTTCCCTTCCCTTTGATGGCTTATTCCAGTTTTCCCCTGCCTGACTCATTCATTACAGGGCAACAAAAGAACACCGGATTTGCCATCTCAGTGTTTTTTTAACCAGTCAAGGTTGAGCAATTTGTGACAGTGAGACGTGGCACTGCTCGAGCCCAAGCGAGCGTGAGAGCAAAAGTCAGGGACTGCTGTCTTCAGTTATTGATTAAACGTTGGCCTCATCTTCAGGACAATTCCGAGCTGTCCGTGCGGCAAATGAGAGGGATGTTCAGCTAAGCATCACAGCCACGAGCCGGGGGAAGCAGCTTTCCCTGCTCCAGGGGCTCTGGCATCCCATGGGAAGAGGCCTCACAGCAGTAGTTTGAAGGGGCACATGAGCTCTCCTGATCCCCACATCCTGCAGGGATGGGAGGGGGCCAAAAGGACACAGGGGAGATGGGTGTTTCCCTGTGGTTCGGATTTGGGGTGTCCACAGCTTGGTCTCCTTCTGGAGGAGGCACTGAGGCTCTTCTGGTGGCCTCCAAAAGGGTCGGGTGTTTTTAAAGCCACCGTTGCTGAGGCAAGTCCAAGCGGGGGTTTTTAGGAAGCTCTTTGCGGGGCTCCGGCGCCGTGGGGGATGCAGCAGCTCCGGGCAGGACGGGGTTCACTCATGTTCCACGCCAGGTGGGCGGCGGGCAGAGGAAGGAAGTGCCGACACGCACTCGGGAGCTTCCAGCAGGCAGCGATGGGGCGGCGGGACCGGGCGCGTGCGCCGGCCGGGACACGTCCCCGGGATCCGGCCCCTCCTCGCCGCTGGCCATCCACCCTTCCCCTCCGAGGTCCCTGAGGAAGAGCAGGCCTCGTTGGAGCAGATAAATATAGCTGCAAACAAGCAAACAGGACGTGTCCTGCGGTGTTGAGGAGCGCGCGGCGGCGGGCAGCGCGCGGCGGCGAACGCGCCCGGCCGTGCCCGCGCTGGCCTGGGTGGCCCGATGTGCCACATCCTCTGCCCACAGCATCACTTGCCAGGGAGGGGGACAAAGGGGCCAAATGGGCCCCTGAGAGAGGGGAGGGAGGTGTGTGGGTTCAGCAGCGTGGAGCATTTGGCTGCTGGAGATAGAGGAAGGGGCAAATCCACCCCAAACACGGGCACAGTTGACAACGGGGACAGCGGGGAGAGGTTTAAGCAGGAGCAGGGCAGAAGTGGCTTGGCTCAGCCAAAGTTCCTCTCTGTAAGGAGAGGGGTGCCTGGAGCTGGGTGATGTAGGTGGGGTGTTTTTCCCCCAAGGAGTGGAAGGGCCACTGGCTTGTGTCTGCAGGCTCAGCAATGCCACCACCGCAATGACCTCCTGCCACTGCCTTCCCCTGGAGGCTGAACACTCTCCCTCTGTCCCCTGTGCAGTGACAGTGAACGTCCCTTCTTCCTCTACGTGGCCCTGGCCCACATGCACGTCCCGCTGGTCCCCCCGCTGCCCCCCACTCCGGGCAGGGGCATCTACGGAGCCTCCCTGGCAGAGATGGACGCGCTGGTGGGACGGATAAAGGAGGTGGCTGACAGCCTCGGGAAGGGCAGCACGCTCCTGTGGTTCACAGGTACTGCAGGAAAACGGGCTGGGCTGGCACTGGGGACTGCACCTGGAGTGGGGACAGGACCTGTGTTTGTCCCCTGCCCTCTGTGTCCCTGCCCTTGGTGTCCCTGCCCTCAATGCCCATTGCTCTGTGGGTGGGGAGTGGTCCCAGCGTGGGGAAGGGGGTCCCGGGCTGCTGTGGCCACTCAGCCGGGTGGTGCCCACCCTGCCAAGCCCCTCCGGCTGCGGGGCTGAAGTGGTGGGGCCGTGACTAATTAAAGCACAAATCCTCGTTCGTTAAGAAGCCCAAATCCGCTCTCTGTGGCCGAGCAGCCTCCCTAATGAGGATGTCGTGCTCCTGATGACAGGAACCGCTCGGCCGCTCATTAACACCCAAAGCTGGTGGTGCCCGTGCCCCCCCTGCCCTGACCTGGCTGCACTCCAGCCCCTGCAAACAAACTGCTAAAAACCAAAATCCATCAACCAGCTGCTCTTGCTAGTGTGGAGAGGCATCACAGGGGTGGCAAAGAGGGATGGAAGGGTCACTTGTCCTTGTGTCCCCCCCCACCCGCACTGTGGCGGCGTCCCCTGTGGTCCTGGTGTCTCTGATGGGGACATTTCTTTCTCTTGCAGGTGACAATGGCCCCTGGGCACAGAAGTGTGAGCTGGCAGGACGCCTAGGGCCATTCGTGGGTGCCTGGCAGAGGCAGCGAGGTAACCTGGCAGCGTGGGGGGGTCCCAGTCCCCGGGGACACGGCAGGGGATGCCCCACAAAGCCCTCACTGCCCACCGAGGGGGCACGGGCAGCATTCCACCCACCCCAGCCTTTCCCTGCCTGCTGCCCTGGGCTTGAACACACCCCAGCGCTATTTTTTTACTTTCAAAAAAATCAAATTCTCCCAAAATTGCTGCGGGGGTGGGCTGGGGTCCCCATTACCCCGGAGTTTGGGGTGAGTGTGCTGGTTTGGAGATGGGATGTCGCTCTCTGCCCCATCAGGCTCTCACATCCCCCAGCCCCATCCCACCCCGAGCAGAGCACCCACCACCCTCCCCGCACCTCGGGACACTGCTTTTCTTTCTCTCCACCGTTTCGCTGGGTTTTTGTTTTGTTTTCTTTCCTCTTTTTCCGGCCAAGCCATCTGCTTGGTGGGTTTCCTTCGGCCGAAACATCCATGAGTCAGGCATTTCCCACTGCTGCTTGTGTTCCGCGGTGTTAGCGTGCCAGGCTGGGCTCCCCTGCCCGGGGTCAGCATGGGGCTCATCCTCGGCTCCTGACACCCCGAACACGGCACCGTGGGCAAACAGCGCTGCCTGTGTCCCCTTCCCAGAGCCCTTCCTTCTCCCGGCCCCGGGAGGGAATCGTAACCTTAATTTTCTAGTAAACAAACCCCGCTGGCGGCCCCGGGTTGTTGCTCTTGAGCAACCCACGGTCACAAGCCGGAGCAGCTGGTACAGAAACTGCGGAGTTCGGGAACAGGGCGAGCAAAACACGGCCCCTTCCCAGCCCGGGATTGTTCCCGGGCACGGAAAAGCCCCGAGCAGTGGGAGGGCAGGGGAAGACAGGCTGCTGCCGGCTCTATTTCTGTGTGTTTTCATGCGTTTCCACATGTTTCTATATGTCCCTATGTGTCCCTATATGTTTCTATGTTCCTATACATTCCTGTATGTTCCTACATATTTCTATATATTTCTAACATGCTTCTATATGTCTCTAACATGTTTCTATGTTTCTGTTTCTATGTGTTTCTAACATGTTTCCATCTCTAACATGTTTCTATGTTTCTGTTTCCATGTGTTTCTAACATGTTTCCATCTCTAACATGTTTCTATGTTTGTTTCCATGTGTTTCTAACATGTTTCCATCTCTAACATGTTTCTATGTTTCTGTTTCCATATGTTCCTAACATGTTTCTGTGTTTCTGTTTCTATATGTTTCTAACATGTTTCTATATAAATGTTACATATGTTATATATATATATGTTATATATATACATAAAGTGTTATATATATATATGTTTCTATTTCTGTAACTTTCAACAAGTTTTTATGTTTTCAGCACAATTCTGTATGTTTCCAGCATGTTTCTGCAGGTTTCTACATGTTTCTATACATTTCCAACACGTTTCTGCATGTTTCTACGTTTCTGCATGTTTCTATAGGTTCCTTGTAGCTCCATCTTTTGTTTTAGGGTGCAGCCCTAAATTCCAGGGATGTTTTCCACTGATTTCAGGCGATCACTGGAGCTGGGAGAGAGCAGCATATTTATGTGTGCTGCCCTTTCCTCTGTGCTTCCCAAGGTCCCCAAAAACTCATCTCCCACCTTGGGGTCAAAAGTCCAGCAAGGGGGGGACGCTGGGAGAGAGGAAAACATTTTGGGGATGTGATGCTGGGCATGTTTTGAGGCAGGTTGGGGAAGTTCCAGAGCTGGTGTCCCTGTGCTGAGGACCTGCTGTGTGTGTGGTGGGACCAAGGTTTTCATCCCGCCACGGGAATGCACAGTTCAGCTTTCCTGGAAAGCCTGGAAAGTCCCCACAGCATCAGGGCTGCATCATCCCCACTCTGGAGAAAATTCCCTGGTTGGGTTTGGGTGTTTCAGCCCTGTTTACTTCCCAAAGTGTTAATGTGACCTCATTCCCAGGCTGCTCTGACCTCAGCAGCCAGAGGTGCTGGGGTGGCTTGGTCAGGAAATATCCGTCTGATGTCCTTCCAGAGCCCCCTGACCATGCATGGAAAAACCCTGCAAATGCGTCCAGGAGGATGAGTGCTTTAATATATGTGTGCAGAGATGGGGATTGATATTAATTGCTGTAATTGCTGTGGTTTCCTGGGGTGTCTGGGGCAAACGCCAAAACTTTGGCTGGGGAATGGGAGAGACGGGATGTGCTCAGTCCGTGCCAGGTCAGAAGCCTTTCCCCTGGGCTAGTCCTGGTGGCACCTGTGCCATTCGTGTCCCTGCGGGCACAGCAGCATGGTCTGGGGGCATGGACAGCCGGTGGCACGGGCAGGAGGGCTGGGCACAGCCCAGGGGCTCTCTTGGGCAGACAGGAGGGCTGGGCACAGCCCAGGGGATCTTTTGGGCAGACAGGAGGGCTGGGCACAGCCCAGATGCTCTTTTGGGCGGGCAGGAGGGCTGGGCACAGCCCAGATGCTCTCTTGGGCAGACAGGAGGGCTGGGCACAGCCCAGGGGCTCTTTTGGGCGGGCAGGAGGGCTGGGCACAGCCCAGGGGCTCTCTTGGCTGTGCCCGGAGGAAATGGCTCGGGGCGAGCGCCGTTGCCATGCTCACGCTGAAAGGCAGTGCACAAAGGCTGCTCCTGGGAAGTTTGCTGTGAATTGGGTTGGGATTTTCTCTTTGCCCCATTCCCAACCCTTCCCCCTCCAGCTGCCTGGGGCCCTTTGGGCTGCAGCCAAGGCAGAGGCTCTCCAACCCTTCCCTTCCAGCCTTTTTGATGCTTGGTGCTCCCATTTTGGGGCTCGGCACCCCAGTTTTGGTGCTCAGCACCCCAGGCCCACTGCTCAGCCCTCCAGGTGGAGGAAGGGACTGGGCAAGATTCCCTGTGCATCTCAAATCCAAGGGCAGAGCAGGGTGCTCTGGGTGCTGCCAGGGAAAGGATGGATCAGGTTCATTAACTGGCAGGAGGGTTATTAGCAGGAAGGTATTTTTAATGAGGCAGGTTTCCAGCAGCCAAGGCGGGGTGGGGGCTGTTGGTGCTGAGCCCTGCAGGGGACAGAAGCCCCTGGAATGAATTCCTACATTTCCTGCCTGTTCCATTCTCTCACCTGGCATCAAAAGGGGATGGAAATGCAACTGCTCTGGCAGTTGCTGCATTTCTCATCACTCACTGGAGCAGGGAAACACAAATCAGTGCCCAGCTGAGACCCTTTCTTTTCCCTTTCCCTTTGAACAACTCCTGTAGTCCTTCTCCCTTCCCTGGCCCAGTGAAACCATCCTCCTTTGGGATAATTTACACCATCTCTGCCTCTGAGCAGTTCCTGTCCCAGGGACTCAGGAGGTTTTCCAGCACCAGCAGGATGCTGAGCAGTGCCCTGTTCTGCAGGTGGGAGCTCAGCAAAGCAAACAACCTGGGAAGGAGGGCACAGGGTGCCAGCCCTGGTGTACTGGCCTGGCCGTGTCCCTGCCAGGAGGACGAGCCACGCTCTGCTCAGGTAAGAGCCCCTCGGGGAGCGGGGTGGCCCCATTTGGAAGGACCCCCCATCCCCACGCTGCCAGGTCATCACCTGGATTTTGGCAGCAGCAGCTGCCTGCTCTGGTTCTCCCCTGCCTTGTGCCAGGCTGTACTTTTGTCCTCTCCCAAGACTTCAATGCTTCAGCTGAGAGGAGCTGAAAGGGCTTTTTGTGAGGCTGGCGGGTTGGCGCTCGCAGCCACCGGGCTTCGTGTGCTCCTGGCCGCGGCGGCCAAGGGCCTCCCGATAATTAAAAGATGACGATGTTCTCTCTCCCCAGCGAGGAGCAGGCTCAGGCCTTGCGGTCTGTGAATGGCTTTATGTGGAGGAGGTGCGGTTGTGAGGAGAGGAGGCGCTGGCAAGCCCTGCAGGATGCCCCCGCGCCTCTCCTGGCCGGGCAGCAGCACGGGGGTCTGCGCTGCCCCTCTGCCTGCAGCATGTGCAGCCCTTCATGTGCAGCTGCACCTCTCCTTACAGCCCTCCTGGCAGCAGGAGTGGGGCACGGCCTGGGGCAGAGTGGGGGGGATGTCCCCGTTCCTCCCTGATGGATCCCCACGGTGCTGGGGTCAGGCTCTGGGGTTTGGGGTTCCTGGCCATTGGGATGTTCTGTACCCTTTCATCCCTGATGGATCCCCATCATGCTTGGGTCAGCCTGGGAGGGCTGGGGGATTGTTGGATGTTGGGATGTCCTGTCCCTGTTCATCCCTGATGGATCCCCACGGTGCTGGGGGGTTTGGGGTTCCTGGGCATTGGGATGTCCTGTACCTGTTCATCCCTGATGGATCCCCACAGTACTGGGGTCAGGCTGGGGGGGCTGGGGGATTGTTGGATGTTGGGATGTCCTGTCCCTGTTCATCCCTGATGGATCCCCATCATGCTGGGGGGTTTGGGGTTCCTGGGCATTAGGATGCCCTGTCCCTTTTCACCCCTGCTGGATCCCCACGGTACTGGGGTCAGGCTGGGGGGACTGGGGGATTGTTGGATGTTGGGATGTGCTGTCCCTGTTCATCCCTGATGGATCCCCACTGTGCTGGGGGGTTTGGGGTTCCTGGGCATTGGGATGTCCTGTCCCCGTTCATCCCTGATGGATCCCCATCATACTGGGGTCAGGCTGAGGGGGCTGGGGGATTGTTGGATGTTGGGATGTGCTGTCCCCTTTCTTCCCTGATGGATCCCCACGGTGCTGGGGTTTAGGCTGGGGGTGCTGGGGAGGTTGTGGGATGTTGGGATATCCTGTCCCCTTTCACCCTGCTGGATCCCCACAGTGCTGAGGTGAGGCTGGAAGGGCTGGGGGGTTCCTGGGCATTGGGATGTCCTATCCCCTTTCACCCTGATAAATCCCCATAGTGCTGGGGTCAGGCTGGGGGTTTTGGGTTTCCTGGCCATTGGGATGCCCTGTTCTCTTTCATCCTTGAGCCACACAGGGTGGTGGGGCTAAGGGGTTGCTGGGTGTTGGGAAAGAGCGTCCAGCTGCTGGAAGCAGGTCCTGACTGGCGGGCCCTGGGGCAGTGCTGGGTGTTTCTAAGGTCCTGAGATAAGCTGGAGACACTCACTCGTTCCACAGCCTGAGGGCAGCTCTGGCAGCTGCGTTTTTGCAGGCTAGGGAAGGTTTGAGCCATAAGCTGAGTCACTGGTGTCTGGTGGAGGGGATGAGGAGCACGTAGCACCACAGCCCGAGGGGATGGCAGCTCTTCCCCATGGCCCACGGACCTGGGCCATGGGGCAGAGCTGCCAGCCCCTCGGGCTGTGAAGGATCTCATCCCCCTGTCCCTGCCTCCAAGCCCAAGAATTCTGATTATCTCCTCAAAGACTTTATCTCCTGCATTTCCCAGCTCCAGTCTGGCAGGTTGGACAGCTGGAAATCTGGAAATCCAGCTTGGAAAGTGGCTCTGTAGCTCCCCAGCAGTCACATTCAGCTGGTGTCCCCCCACCTCCAGCAGAGCCTGGCACTGCCATGGGGCCATGCCCAGCTGGGCAGGGTGATGCTCTGGCACCAGGAAGGGGCATCTCCTCTTTGGGAGGCAGCACAGAAACAAGCCTGGGGGGTGTGAGAGATGGTCACCCTCAGGAGAGTGTCACCAGCATGGACAGGGGATGTGGAGGGACACAGAGGGACATGGAGGTGCTCACAGGGCAGGTGGCTTTTCTCTGTGCCTCAGGACAGCCCCCAAAGAGCAGCACCTGCAACAGAGAGACTGAAACCCCCCCAGCTGATAGGGGAGACCAAGAAGCTGGGGAGGTGTTGGAATCTGTGATATTTAAATGATCCTGAGACTGTAAAAAGTCTCTGTCTGTCAGCCCCGCTGCCAAAGCAGAAGCCAGAATTGGTCTGTGCTGGTTTCCAGGTTGTTTATTCTGTTTATCTCTCACATGTTCTGCTGCCCTGCCCAGCTCTGTCCTGCAGGGCAGCGTGTGGGGCTCTGCCCTCAGTGGGATGTGACAAACATTAAATACCAGAAACTCCCTGGGCTGCATTTACAAGAACGTGCCAATATCTGTCACCTACGTTGGACAGTGTGTCCCCAGCCTGAACCAACAGAAAAATGCCAACACCGCAGTGAGACATGGAGGGCATGAAGGAGGAGAAAAAGGACAAGGCACACCCAATTTCCTCCAGCTTGTCCCCTTTGAACCCCTCATCTAGAATCCTGAAATTTTACTTTTGCACCCGTGCCACACTTAATTATTACTGATATCAAACACTCAGAGCTGGTAATTCATGCTGTAAGATTGAAAACTCTTTTCCATGGCCAGAGATCACAGCCAGTGTCTCTGGGGGCTCTGTCCAGGGGGTTCCTGACCCCTGCCAGGGTCCCAGGGCAGCCAGAGGGAAGCCCTGGGTTCCCACAGGGAGGGAGTGAAGTCTGTGTGCAGGAGGGGCTGGGGGCACTCAGCCAGGGCAGGGCAGGGCCTGACCCATGTGCAGGGATCTCCTCTGGACGGGGTTTTGGGAACACCTGGCTGGGCACAGGAGCCTGTGGCTGGGTGTGCTGCCTGCCCAGGGAGCGCAGGGTGAGCCGGGGTGAGCGTGCCCGCGGGCCAGGGAGCTGCAGCCAGCACAGAAACGCTGATGCCTCGCCACGGACCAGCACCTGCACGCTGGGCCCTGCACAAAACTGCCTCGTCTGCTTTTCTTAATTAGCTTTAATTGTCAGAGCCACCCACTGTGCTCCTGCCCTTCCCTGCCCCAGCCTGAAGTAGGGCACGGAAGAAGTAGGTCAGGAGGGTGGTGAAGGAAGACATGGCACCATCCTGGCTGTGCTGGCAGCGTGGGGCCGGGCAGGCTGGCAGAGCTGGTGGGGCATGGGCAGATGTGGTGGGGCGTGGGCAGGGCTGCCTGCAGCCAGGCAGGGCAGTGTCTGTGCCACACGGTGCCCAGGAGCTCAGCACCACGGCAGGGCAGCGCTCCCTGCCCGGGGCCCAGGGTGCCCACTGCCCCACGGGCAGGAGCTGCTGTCCCTGGGCACTGCCAGGCCCTTTCCCTGCTGTTCAGGTGGCAGCAGGACGCTGGAGTGGCTTTATGTGTTGAATCCCTCTTGGCCAGGGCAGGGTTGGCAGTGTGGCTTGCTCTTTCCCTCAAGCACGGATGCCAGGATGTGCCCACCGGTGCCTTTGCTTTGATGCCAACTTTGACCAAAATCCTGTTTTCCATGGGTTACTCCTGCCCATGGCTGGGGAAATCTTCAGCCACCTCTGCCCTCAACCATGTTGTTCTCCCAGCCCAGTGCTGCTTTCCAGAGGTGCCATGCCCTGGGGCTGGGCAGCCTGGGACCATCCACCTGCACTGAGCTGGGAGCTGGCTCCTGGGGCGCTGGGCACCCGTGGCACCAGGGGCAGGCTGCCCAGGTGAGCTGCTCTTCTGGGGGTCCTGCTCTGCCCCCAGCAAGGTGCCTGCAGGGGTTGCAGTGGAGAGCCAGGACTTTTTGGGCGCCTCCCGGCTCACAGCAGTGTTTGTTGTTATTTGTGCTCTCTGTCTCTTAGCAGCTAAATGAAAACTCCTTCAGTGGGAGAACGGGGGCTGGTAAGCCCAGGGCTCTTTCCTCTCTCTGCCCACACAGCTGCCACCCTGCTCGGGGCAGGGGCAGGTCCATGGTGGTGGCAGGACCGTGGTGGTGACAGAACCGTGGTGGTGGCAGGACCATGGTGGTGGCAGGACTGTGGTGACACAGTCTCAGAGCCAGGACCAGGGCAGCACCCTGGTGACCCCAATTCCTGGTGCTTTTGCCTCCTGTTCCAATTTCCAAGCCCCCCGAGCTGCTGGCACAGGGGTTTTGTAGGCAGAGGGGTGTGGGTTGAGTCCTGGCAGCAGTGCCAGCTGTCAGCTCCTGTGCCACAGCCTGGTCCCCCAGGGCAGAGCTGTGACGTGTCACTTGGCCACTGTCCCTTGGACACCCTGCTGCAGGTGGTTCCTTTGAGAGGTCTGGGGTCACCTTGTGGCTGCATCTGTGAGGGAGGGATGCTGTTGGTGGCACTGGGGGGACAGAACCTTGTGCCCCACAGGATGTGGAGGGTGAGGATTCTGGACCCCTCAGGGACACATGGTGAGAAGAGGGGGAGCCTGTGCCCAGGCTGTGAAGAGCTGGGTGATCCCCATCCCACCCCATCTGCAGCTCCTTCACACCAAGGCAGTGCCAGGTGGGGACAGTCAGGTCCCAGGGCACAGGCAGCAGGTGACAAAGCAGGGACTGTCCCTCTCTGCATCCCCAGGGAGCCAGAGGGACTTTGGTCACCTGGCCCTTCCCCAGGTCCCTCTGCTCTGGGGAGGCTGAGGTGAGTCCCGGGTGCTCTGTTGTGGCTGAGGCCAGGCACAGGCTGGGGCTGGCACTGGGGAGGCTGGTGGGGCTCTCCTGTTCCATCCTGGCAGCTCGTGCTGTGCCCTGAAACAGCCACTCCACATTTCCTGGGGAGCCAGGAGCTGCTGGCACTGGCCTGAAAACCCCTGTGCTGGCATTTCTGCAGAGGGTGACTGACCTGCCCAGGGCTTCAGTGCCCTGCTCTCCCTGCCCAGGGAGAGGCACAGCCTGACTGAATCCCAGCTGCTGGCTGGGGGTGGCAGGGGTGTGAAGCCAGGGCCAGAGCTGGGTTCAGCCTTTTCAGCTGTTGGGAGCTCCCTTGGGAGGGATGTGGAGCACAGGTGATGTTGGAGAGACCCTCCAGGGATCCTCCCTCCTCGCTCTGATGACTGTCCCCTCCTTCCCCAGCATCCTGGACATCTTCCCCACGCTGGTGGCTCTGGCTGGGGCAGCCCTGCCCCCAAACAGGCGCTTTGATGGCTTGGATGTGTCCCCAGTTCTCTTTGGCTGGTCGGATGTGGGGCACAAGGTAAGGCAGAGCCACCCCTGGTGCCACCCCCTTGTGAGAGCAGTGCCTGAGCTGAGCAGGTAAGTGGCTGTCTTGCTTTGAAAAGCCAGGTGTCTGCTAAGGCAGGCAGGAGCCTTCCTTGCAATGGAAAATGCAAACCCCTTCCCTCCAAATTATTCTAATTTTGAAATTAAGGGGCTCTCAGGCTAAGATATGGGAGTAGAAATAACAGTTCTGTACTAGGAAAATTAAAAATACAAATGCAATGGTACAAATAAAAGAAAACAAACCAGTGCCAGAGTCAGAGCAGCCCTGTCCCCAGTGTGTCAGGGAGGTGGCTCAGCCCCATCCCAGGGGGGCTCAGCCCTCCTGCAGTGCCAGCTGTGCTTCTGCTGGAGCAGGATCCTGCACAAGGGGGGAGTTTTCCTTGGAGCTCCAGGGCTGGGGGAGATGGGCCTGGGCTCCTCTGGGAATGCAGGGGGAAGGAAGCTGCTCCTCTGGGAATGCAGGGGGAAGGAAGCTGCTCCTCTGGGAATGCAGGGGAAGGAAGCTGCTCCTCTGGGAATGCAGGGGGAAGGAAGCTGCTCCTCTGGGAATGCAGGGGGAAGGAAGCTGCTCCTCTGGGAATGCAGGGGCAAAGGCTGCTGTGCTGTTCCCAGGTCAGATTGTATCCAGGTAGGAATTTTTGGCTCCTCCCCTGGGCAGAACATCTCCCCATGGATGATGGAATTTTCTCATGCAGTGAGAGTCAATGGCTCAAAAGGGCTTTGGGTTAACGAAGATTGGTTTGTGCTTTGTTCACCAAGCTGGGATCAAGGGTGGAAGTGCCTGTTCCTGCAGCCTGGCCCGTTCCTGTGTGCCTCAGAGCTGGGTCTGTGATCCCAGGGACAGCAGCCCAGGCTTGTGGCAGCCTGCAGCGCCCAGCACAGCACCTTTGGATCCCAAAGGATCCATCAGTGTGGGGAGGGGCAGCTCCCAGGGCTTCAAACCTGGCTGTGCCCATTTATTTATTGCACCAGATCAAGACACAGCCAACCCCTCCTTCCCCCAGCTCCAGGGTGACAACGTTCCATGGGGACAGCCCACCCCAGGTCCCACAGCTCTGTCCAAGCTGGCAGCTCCTTTCACCCCAAAAATTACAATTTGCAGGACAAGCAGGATGGCCACACATTTGTCTCGGAGTTGCACGAGATTTATGTGGAACCAACCAAAAAAAAAAAAAAAAAAAAAAAAAAAAAAAGAAAATTGGCTTTAGTAGCAGTCCCGTGGATAAATCCTGATTTTGCTTTTAAAGTACACCCTCCTGCAAGCATCGTGAGCCAGCTCCCAGCGGGATCTTGGATTTGCTTTCGGTGTCCATCAGGGGTTTGGTATTTGCTTTGTATTTATGGAACCCTCTGCTGAACTGGGAGATGGAGCAGGGAAGGGGATGGGATGTGGCCAGCACACTCTGCTCTGCTCTGCCCTGCTCTGCTGCTCGGGATTAACCCTGCTCTGCACGGGCAGTGCTGGGAGCAGGGCACTGGGAGCTGCTGGGAGCAATGGTTTGCTGGGAATGAGGCTTTCCTGGGAATTAAGTTTTCCTGGGAATTAAGTTTTCCTGGGAGCAATGGTTTGCTGGGAATGATGGTTTTCCTGGGAGCAACAATTTGCTGGGAATGAGGCTTTCCTGGGAATTAAGTTTTCCTGGGAGCAACAATTTGCTGGGAATGAGGCTTTCCTGGGAATGAAGCTTCCCTGGGAGTAATGGTTTGCTAGGAATGATGGTTTTCCTGGGAGCAATGGTTTGCTGGGAATGATGGTTTGCTGGGAGCAATGGTTTTTTGGGAATGATGGTTTGCTGGGAGCGATGATTTGCTGGGAGCAATGGTTTACTGATAGTGGTGGTTTTTTGGGAATGATGGTTTGCTGATAGTGGTGTTATTTTTGGGAATGATTGTTTGCTGGGAGCAATGGTTTGCTGGGAGCGATGATTTGCTGGGAGCAATGGTTTGCTGATAGTGGTGGTTTTTTGGGAATGATGGTTTGCTGGGAGCAATGGTTTACTGATAGTGGTGTTTTTTTGGGAATGATGGTTTGCTGGGAGCAATGGTTTACTGATAGTGGTGTTTTTTTGGGAATGATGGTTTGCTGGGAGCAATGGTTTTTTGGGAATGATGGTTTGCTGGGAGCGATGATTTGCTGGGAGCAATGGTTTACTGATAGTGGTGGTTTTTTGGGAATGATGGCTTGCTGATAGTGGTGTTTTTTTGGGAATGAAGTTTTCCTGGGAGCAGTGGTTTGCTGGGTGTCAGGGTGCAGCCATTCCTGTGTGGGATTCCCCCAGGGGCTGGGATCACCCTGCCATGGGATGGGGCCCCACAGCCCCGTGGGGAGCAGCCGTGTCCCCACTCCCTCCCCTCCTGGGGCTGGCCTCGCCTGCCAGCGCCCGGCAGTGACCCCGTGCAGGAGTTCCCTTGACACAAATCCTCCTGACAGCAGCTCCTGTGCTCACTCCAATGCCCAATTTCCACACTTTCCTAATTGGGGTGGCTGGAGCTCCCAGTGGGGGCTGTCCCAGTGGCCCAGCCTGCACCGGGCACTGGCACGGCCGAGGACAGGGCTGGGGTGACACCAAGGTCCTGCTGTTGGCAGGAAAAATAAACCACAGCCTCCAAGGAGCAGTAAATCCCTCTGTCCATCAGCTCACGTGAATAGCCCAGAGCACCAAGTTCGAGCCATGAATTTTCAGGAGAGAAAAGGCTTTCCACACGCACCTCCCCCACCCTCATCTTCTCTATTTTTTATTTATTAAAATAATAGCCATGGATTAATGGAAGAGTTCCAGATCTGGGAATGTTTCTTGAATCAAAACAATTAAGAAAATTAACAATGAACAAAACTCCTTAATTGTGCAGTAAATTATAACTGATTTTCTAAATGTGGGGTTTTAAGAGGTTTAGGAATGTGTTTGTTTGTAGGAGGGGAGGTTTGAATGCCCTTGGCAGCATCCCAGCTGTGCTGTTAAAGGTGTAGGCAAAGCTTTAAGGCTGGAGACAGATTAATTGGTTCAGTTCCTGGTCCCTTGGCTTCAGAGGGCCTTGAATATTTGCTGATTCCTGCTTCGGAGCCCTTTTATCCTGCCCAAGGAGTGTCAGCAGAAGGGCACTCTGCAGCAGAGCTTCCTCCTCGCACCAGCCTCACACTGCACCACCTCTTCCACTTTACACCCTTATTATTTTTCTCCAAAACCACAAAGATCCAACCAAATTACAAAAGGTGTTTTTTTTTTTTTTATCAAATAATTTACCTTACACTGGAGAGCAGTAAAAGAAAGTGAGAACATATGGAAATTACCCCTACCCTGAATCCTGGCATTTTTGGATGAGGTTCCAACCAATCCCATGAGATAGTGGCTACATCCAGACCAGGCAGCATGGGATGGACACCTCTGGATGTCTGGGATCCCTGGAATGCTCTGCCAGGCAGTGTGGGATGGATATCTCGGGGTGGCTGGAACTCTCTGTGCCAGAAGTGTGGATGGACATCTTGGGGTGCCCAGGGTGCCTGGAATGCTCTGCCAGGTAGTGTGGATGACATCTTGAGGTGCCTGGAATTCTCTGTGCCAGGCACTGTGGATGGACATCTTGGGGCACCCATTGATGCTCCATTCTGGACAAAGTGGGATGGACATCTCAGGGTGCCTGAAATTCTCTGTTCCAGGCAGTGTGGATGGACATTTTGGGGAGCCTGGAATGCTCTGTTCCAGGCAGTGTGGATGGACATTTTGGGGAGCCTGGAATGCTCTGTGCCAGGCACTGTGGATGGACATCTCGGGGTGCCTGGAATTCTTTGTGCCAGGCAGTGTGGGATGGACATCTCAGGGTGCCTGGAATTCTCTGTGCCAGGCAGTGTGGATGGACATTTTGGGGAGCCTGGAATGCTCTGCCAGGCACTGTGGATGGACATCTCAGGGTGCCCAGGGTGCCGGGAAAGCTCCTGAGGGGCAGGGCTCTGTGCCGGGCACCTGCTCAGGCACTGCTGCACTCATCAGCTGTGAGTGCTGTTACTAAACTTGGCACTGCAGCTGCCTACAACTCCAGCAGATGTTTCTAATTTTTAGCACAGTGGAAATTTCTTGAATCACTTTTAAACTCAGATCCCAGGGAGGAAACCTCAAGTGACTCATCCCCCAGTGAAGGCACTGGCTCCGCGGCAGATGTTATCGGAGAGAGGAGCTGCTGGAGTGTCCAGCTCACTTGTCTCCTCACTCCCCAGTGCCAGAGCAGCCATCCTGTGTGGATCAAGTGTCCTAAATACCAAAAGGGAGAGACTGGACCCGCCCTCCCCTCCTTGCCTCGCTGCTCACCCCGTTCCCTGGCTGTTGTCAGGGAAGGGAGCCCTCGCACCGCGGGGTGAGTCAGAGCACGGGGGGATGTGGGAGCGATGTTCCAGCTCCTCACCTTCTCCTCTGCTCGCATGAGCTCAGCCCCAGCTCGTGGCTGCCTGCTGGCTCCAGCCTGGGGCTCGGCTCCCTTGGATGTCCCCAGTGCTGGCTGAGCTGTGAGCACCCAGGGAGGTGCTGGGTGACACAGAGCACCTGAGACCACCCTGGTTCCCAAATATTACTCAGGCATTTAGTGATAGGACAAGGGGGAATGGCTTCAGAGTAAAAATGGGAGATTTAGATTGGATGTTAGGAAGAAATTCTTAATTTTAAGGGTGGCAAGGCCCTGGCACACATTATCCCAAGAAGCTGTGGCTGCCTCATCCCTGGAAGTGTCCAAGGCCAGGTTGGATGGAGCTTGGAGCAACCCGGGACAGTGGAAGGTGCCCCTGCCCTTGGCAGGGAGTTGGGCTTTGAGGTCCCCTCCAACCCAAACCATTCTGTGGTTTTATGATAACTGCCCTGCTCTGCTGAAAGT
Source organism: Lonchura striata (assembly GCF_050655825.1). Lineage (NCBI taxonomy): Eukaryota > Metazoa > Chordata > Aves > Passeriformes > Estrildidae > Lonchura > Lonchura striata. Next base: position 3,978,476 of record NC_140720.1, on the reverse strand, counting down.
CCCAGAGCCTGTGTGATCCCTTTCTTGCCATAGAACTGGGAGGTAAATTCAGAGTGTCCTGCAGGGCCATGAAAGTCCGAGGGAGACGCTGGTGTTTCCTGGTGCCCTTTGCCTTCATCCCACTGTGGTGGTTTCAGTTTGAAACCAGGCAGAAACACCAATTTCATGTAGTGGTTTCAGTTCACCAATTTGAGATTTCCCAGGCAATGCACCAATTAATGTGGTGGGCTCAGTGTTGGCCAAATGCCCACATACCCTTAAGAATTATTTACTCGTTTTCTTGCTGTGAGATGGAATTAGGAGCAAGGCAAAGCAGCTTCAGCCATCCCAGCTCTGCTGGCTGCTCAGAGTCCAGCGCCTGAATGACGGCTGTCAATGTGTTCAGGGGTGGGATGTGGCTCATCTGGGGAGGGAGTGGATTTCATGGAGCAGGTTTTCCCTGCCGTGGGCTGACAGGAGTTACCCTGTCCTTCCTGCAGGTCCTGCTGCACCCCAACAGCGGCGCCGCCGGGAAGGCGGGCGAGATCCAGGCGCTGCGGCTGGCTCAGTACAAGGCGTTCTACACCACAGGTACTGTGTCCCTACCACGGGTTGTAAAGTCTAGGAAGAGGCTTCTGGAATTCTTAGATCCCTGCAGATGCAGGTGAAAACCAGCTCAGGTTAATTCAACCAAGAGCATACCCAAGGACGTGCTGAGCTGGGTCTGCAGGGTGGTGCTGCAGCCTGGGGTTGGTCTCAGGAACGCTCTTGGAATAAGAGCTGGGATGGGGTGGGAATGGGCCATTCTGGGTGGGTGAGGAATACAGAGGTGATCCTTGCACCTCAGTGACTCCCATTTTTCTCCCATTTCCTCCCTAGGAGGGGCCATGGCCTGTGATGGCAGCACTGGGCCGGCACAGCAGCACCAACCACCCCTCATTTTCAACCTGGACCGTGACATCCAGGAGCAGGAGCCTCTGGACGTGGCATCCAGGGAGTACCAGGAAGTGCTGCCTGTCATCAGCAGGGCTTATGCCCAAGCTCTGCAGGACATTGCAGCAGACAACGTCTCGGTTGCAGATTATTCCCAGGATCCAGCTGCAATTCCCTGCTGCAACGTGCAGCACGTGGGCTGCCGGTGCCACGGGGCTCTTGGAGCCACGCAGGATCCCCACGGGGAAAGGAGAACACCACAGCTTTGCCTTTAAGCAAATAATTGCTCAGGCTGCTCCTTTCCCAAGGGTGGTGTCTGAACTCCAGGCTGGAGGTGGCCATGGAGAGGGATGGAGGCTCTGGTTCCCTTTGTTCTGTGCTGGGAAGAGGGAGGTGAGTTGGGTGTGGGCCTTTGGACTTTGGGCATGTGGAAGGCTTTTTGTAGGGCTTTTATCTGGGAAAGAGACAGCTCTTGGATTAAAACTACCTTCTGTGAAAGCTGGCTTTGGGAGAGGATTCCTTTGGGAAGTTTGCTTGGTTTTCCTCTAAACAGAAATGTTACAGGAGCAGCTGTGGGAGCACAAGGCAGGGGAGGATGGGGCTCACAGCCTCTGGGCAATCAGCCCTTCTGCTGCAGAGACCCTGAAGTTTGGTGGCTGCAGAGAGAAAATTCCTGCCCGGCACGAGGGGAGTGCTCTGGGAACGGAGCACCTGCCCCACCAGCTGCCTGCTGAGTTCATTAGAGGGGTCATGGCAAGGCCCAGTGTCTGTGGAAGGAAGGAAGGAAGAAAGGAAGGGGGTCCTGGGCTGCCCCTGAGGCCTGCCATCCACATGGGAAGGATGCTCAGCTTGTCCTGCCATGGTGGAGCTCAGGACTGCGCTGTGACATCCCAGGGGTTGGGAGAGGCTGTTCCTGCAGGTGGCAGGGACAGAACTGGGGCTGCTCCCCATCAGCTCTCAGCAAAGAGAAAGTGTAACTGGGGGGTTTGGGGGGTCAGGGAGAGGTCCCTGCCCTGGGCTGTCCCAGCAGATCAGGGCTCCAGGCAGAGGAGCTGCTGCTCCTGGTCCCAGTGCAGGCACAGATGGAGTGAAACGGCTCCTGTGGGGCCCTTCTGGGCAGGTGCAAAGGCCTGGGGAGCTGCAAAGGCAGAAATGAAGGTGCAACTGAAACCTGAGAAACCACTGGGATTTCTCAGCAGCCCACTGATGGTGTTCTGAAACCATTCTGGATTCTGATTTACACAGCCAGATCTTTCTTTAGCTGTAAGAGGACTTGTGTGGAACTCACCCAGGTGTGCTGCCCTCACCCCAGCCCCCAAAACCCTCCCACTCCCCAAACTTAATCCAGACTGACACCTTTAGGGCCCCAAAAAGAACAGCAGGAGCTGCCAGGGACAGACTGTGACTTTATTCTGTCTTTCAACATAGCAAATGACATCTTCTCTAATATCACTGCAAAAATACTTTGCCTGGGTTAAAATAGTCTGTATATACTGTACAAAGACATAAGTTTAATATCTCTTCCTATAAGTACATTTATACACATAAAACAGCATAAATTAGAAAAGGGACAAATGGGTATATAAAATTCTGGTTACATACAAATCTGATTAAATTAGCATTTACACTGTGGTTCTAACAGAGTTTGTTAAATAGAGCCATGTGCATACAGTACATTGACACCCCACCCAGACACAAATTAAAACAGGGGCTAACAGGGCCAGGTTTCACTTACACAGAGGAAGAAGTCTGGCCCACCTTAATTTCTATTTTTTTTCTCATCTCGGGGACTCACAGATCTGTTCTTCGAAACTCCTGGCTTTTCCAAAGCACCTCCCAGCAGCTGTCCTAAGCGTGGGTGTTTTGCTTCTCCTCATGACCTCTTCGCCTTGCCCGGCTGACCTCCACGGCACAAGATTATCTACCAAAATCAAAACAGAAGGGCCTTACTTTTCCCAGCACCAGGGAGTGTTTCCAGTTGGTTTTACGCACATGGGAGGAACAGGGGGAGGGATGTCCCGCAGTGTTTTACTTTCCATTCAAAGGCAGATTGGTGAGAGGTTTATTTATTTGCTCTCCCCCTCCCCAAATTTACAGTCCTGGGAACAGGAACCATCTGGATCAGTGGTGAGTGGGTCTGGCCTCTGGCTAGCTCTGGGCTGAGCAGAGCCAGGCTTTGGGGAGTGCAGTTCCTGGGGGTGAAGTGCATTTGCCTCACTAAGTGCTCCCCAAAAGCTCAGCTCTGGCGTGGCTGGAGGGAAAGGTTCATGCTGGGGTCTCTGGATGGATCCCAGAGTTCAACATTAGCCAGGATTAGGGGAAGGACAGCGCAGCCTAAACACCAGCAAAGCCTCTGAGTGAAAGACTAAAGCAGCAGCAGGACCCTGATTCACCTCCCATCAGCTACTCCTCCACAGAGATCCTGGGTCAGATGTGTCCCTGCTCCTGTGGGCAGCCTGGCACAGCCCTGTCCCAGCTCCAGCCTTGCCAGCTGTGACCTGGAAGGGATGTGAACCCCACAGCTCCTGCTCCAGAGGTCTCTGCCTCTCCACGAGCTGCGGGACCATCACTGGCCAGGTTTCCAGGCACAAGCATTGACACTGGATGGCACAATTCCCAAGGGACTCTGATAATGTACTGATAAGCTGGGTTTAATCCTGCAAGCCCCAGCTGCCCAAAATGCCAGGCTGAGCTATAAGGGCAGGAGCCAGGTTCTGCCAAACTCCCTCATCCCCCATGACACATAACTACAAGTAGAGCCTCAGTGGAAAATCTGTGGCCTTTCCTCTGCTACCAGCCAGCTGTTAAAAAAGAATCACTTAAAATAATTAAGTGTTCATATCCATGCAACAGAATGAAGGAAACACCACCCAGCAAACAGTCAGGAGGAATCTGGGCCAATAATGCTTCCACAGAGGCAGAGATGTATCTGCAGCCTGTCTTGCTGTATCCAGACCTGTGGTCTGGAGCAGCAGAAGGGTGTGTGGACCCTGTGATAGGGCACAGATTTCTGCCCTGTTGTAGATCTCCCTGGATTTTTTCCCTCCAACAGGCAGCAGTATCCTTGGCAGCACAGGAAACTGCCCAAACTGTTTTGGAGCAGCCAAAACCGATGGGAAGGAGATGGTTTTTGAGTGATGGAATATCAGTGAGGGGAAGCTGCCTTTGAAGAGCTGATTGTAGTCACAATTGACTTAATGAAATGGCTCTCCTGATAAAACCTTCACCTCTAGGCCCTGCAGCCAAATGCAGGATGGATCACCTGTGCCTGGAAAGCACTGAGCAATTTGCTGAAAGAAATTATCCTTCCTATTGAATCCCAGGAGTTTTGGGCAGACTCCCCAGCTGCACACAGAATCCTGTAGGATTTATTTTGCCAAACCTCACAGCCCTGCCTGGTCCAAAACACACCCCAGCAGCTGCCTGCACCACTGGAAACCTCACTCCCTGCTACACCACAGACCAGGGGTGGCTGCTCAGGCAGGTGAGCAGAAAACAGCCCAAATGGCCACAGTTTTGTAGCCAGAGATGGCTTTGCTCTTCCCACCCTGTAAAATCTTTTGATCCTGCAGAGTGAGGGCTGTGCAGCCTCCTCCCTGCACATCCAGCACAGCACCCTTGGCTTCAGCCCCTGTCCCCCTCAGTAACACCTGAGTCCTTCCTGCCCAAGCCCAGCAGTGACTTGGGAGTGCTTAATCCACCCCATCCATGCAGGAATTGTCACTGAACTGGTTTAACCTCCTTCTGCAACCCTGGCACCAGCAGCAACAACATCCACGTTCCCTCTTGTGAGGCCACTTTTTATGAGTCCTCCTTGGGCTCCTCATCTCCTCTCTGATCTGTCCCTCCTTCCACTTAATGAACAGGCAGTGTTTGACAGATTTTATGTCAGGCTGAAGCTGGTTTTCCTCAGTCTTTAACAGCTGAGCCTCTGAAGTCTTGCTTGAGGTCAAGGGAAGACAAGAGGTTTCAAAATGGGGAGAAACTGTGGGGTTTGAGCACTGCTGTTTCTCCAGAACCATGTCTGAGTTCAAAGCCATACCATGGGCTGCGGGTGAATATTCCATTTTGTCACAAGTTTTGAGGTTTTGAAAAGTCTTTTTGTTGCACACTGGAAAACAAACAAAACCCTTCCCATGTTTCCGCAAAGCCGAACGCTGTCAAAACATTTTTGTTGGATAAGGTCAGGTTTTCTCCCCCTCTCCTCTGCACAGGAGTGACCGATGCCTGAAACCCCCTTCACTGGGACTGGAGATCTCAAGTGCTGAGAAAACAGCCAAGTCCAGTGAAATCCAGAGCATCCAAACATCCTGAGTGCTCCCACTGCGAGGGCAAGCCCCAACCCCAAGAGCAGGGGGCTTTATCTGGAAGCTCTATTTGCTCAGGCACCGTTATCAGGGAGTATTTTTGGAAAGCACCTTTCCTTCCCACACCACCTCCTCCCTAACAATACACATGTCACTGCTCTGTCAGGTTAATGACAGGATTTGGAGGGATCAAAGTTCATTTCATACAGCACCTGCTGTGCTACAGCAGGGGTTTGGGGCTGCTTTCATCCAGCACAGTCCCAGCAGGAAGCCTCATGCAGGAGCAGCGTGATTCCTGCGTGCTGGCATTTGCTTGTCCCCAAACCATGAGTTCAAGAGCAGGTTTAGCAGAAGGAAACAAAGGATTTCTCTCTGTCCCTGCTGCTCCTTCCAGGGGTCTGGGCCATCACCTTCTCTGTGGGCACAGCGAGGGAGACATTTTAAATATCCTTCTTGAGTAATGGAGTTGGTCAAGTGGGAAATTCCTGCTCCCAGCTTGCAGCAGGGAGTGTTGCAGGTAAGGAGAGAAATAATCTGAGGATTGTGTGAGTTGAGCTGGGTTTAGGTGGTGCTGGCTCAAAGGGAGTCATGAGCCAGCCTCCTTTTATCTAACACTTTGCCTCAGCTCAGAGGAAGGTGCCTCACAGAGGTCAGCTCAGCACATGGAATGAATCCTGGGATAAGGTTTGTACTTCCTCCTTTTCAGGCAAAACTCCAACAGCAGGATATGTAAAAATGAAGTAAGGAATTCCAAAAGCCTGCCAAGGCTGCAACCTGAAATCCATTACAGTATTCTGCTGCATTACTGCTATGAAGACATTACTGATTACAACCAGATCATAGCACACACCAACACTTGTCCAATTAGGGGTTAGATACTTAATTAATGAGTATGGAATAGGAAAAGGAGCCAGAAAGACACTGCCAGCTGAAGTTAGATTGAAAAATCCACTAGCTCCTTCCAACGGTAACTGAGAAAGTGCCACATAAAAATCATAAAATGGTTTAAAACTCTGCTATTCCTTTCATCTTCGTACTTGGAAAAGGAGTTTCCTTCTCAGTTACCTTGGAAATGAAGAGACTGGTGAGGTTCAGGTATGTTCCAGTTGCATTCCATGAACTGACTGAAAATGCAACGGGGTATTAAGTTTTTATTTCTAACTTGTTCCAATTAAAACTCTGCCTGGTAATATTAGAAATCTGCTGAAGGCACAAAGGTTAGGTCTGGGCTGAACACCATTCAGCAGGTTAGTTCAGATCTATCTCTGCTTAGGTTTGATAATTTTTGCCCCATTCCCAGCTCCTGCTTAGTGGGGGTGTAATTTTCCTGGCACTGTCCCTAGAACCCATTCAGTTATTTTAGGCTTCACAGTGAGCTGGGACAAGGAGGGGGCAATGGAATCTCTTCTGGGAGAGGTTACTACTTCTCTTCTTAGCATGAGGGCTGCACTGCAGGTTTAGGGGTCCTGAATGCTCACAGGAGGAAACTCATTCTCATCATCCAGACAGACTGGTCCAGTTGCAAACTCGTGCTCTGGGATAACCTCCCCCCGCAGGGCTCCGCCGTCCTCCGAGTAACCTGGCCAGGGGAAAACACCAAGTGTTACTGCAGGAAGGGAGGGGGCTGCAAACAAGCAGCAGACACTGCTACCACCTTTTCAGCACTGAGCTGCTTCCTCTGGCTTCATGGACTGAGGAAGAGGAAGGTGGCTCCATGGATACTATGGACAATGGATGAACTACATGGCCAGCTCCCGTGGCAGCAGCTTTCCTCCTCCTGCCAAGAACCTAAGCACCAATTTCAGAGTGAGATCTGCATTTGCATTGGATCTTATACTTGGGAATATAATAAGATAGACACCCAGTCTTTTCTGCAGCAGTATAGTGCAAGGTGTACCAGCTTCAGAGACTCTGTGGCAATCTCACCACAAAAACAGAGAGCCCTGATTTCTACACCCATGGCTACAACTCCTGCAAACCACCTGGCAGCAGCTGCTGCCTCCCAAAGGGTGGTCCCTGCTCTGCCTTGTGGCACAGGGAGCAGAGCTGGCACAGGAAGCAGAGCAGGAAACTCATGCCCTGTTTTTGTGGCAGGGGATGAACCAGGTGAGCTCCAAAGTCCTGCTGCCCCAGCGTGCAGTGCACATGTGATCCTGGATGAGCCCTTGGAATGTGGGACGCTTTCCACTTTGCCCCAGGTGGTTTTGTGGCTTCTGCCTGAGGAAGGGCAGGTGTGGTGCTCACCTGGCATGGTCGAAGTTGAAGGCACTGTACTTTGTCTGGCTACAGTTGCTGCATAAGATTGAGGTACTGGAGGCTGAAGGTCGTTTTCTTTGTTCTCCTCCATCTTTCCTGAGCCAAGCAGACTAATTGTACAGAACAAGAGAGGGGAGAAGAGTTAGTTCTGATCCTGGCTGTCCCTCCCCAGCTCCAGCTAAGACAAGCCCATACATCCACATCTCCTCTAAGCACATCACCCATCCCCATCACTGCATGCAGCAGCCCCAGCAGTGCTGTGGACAGGGGAGCATTGTGCTCCACAAGGAAAGCAGGGGGTGAAGAAGGAGATAGGGGAAGCACCACTTCGGCTGGAGGACAATGCTGGCATGGGAACAGAAGGGAACAGACTGACCACAAAAGCTTTAGGTTACAAAGGCAAACAGTGTTTCTAATCACAGAGGGGGCTCCGAAGGGCTTCCAACAGGAGCAGACTAGATGGGAAAAGCAGCCCTGGCTAGTTTAGGATGGGGTTTGAGCAGAGATATCATATGATGTAATGTAACTCATGACCCAAGGGCCCTTTTCAGCCCTCTGATGCTCAGAGGAGCCCACATGACAAGGCTGGGGGCTGCGGGCGGCGCGCGCTGGACAGCGCAGCTTTGAAGTGCTTTTGTTTTGTGGCTTTTCCAAAAGCTGCTGGCACTTTCCTGGCTGGCAGCCACCTCCCGGCCTGGAGCACATGTTACATCTCACCCCACCCCAAAGGCTTCACATCTGGAGCCAAGCAGCCCAGATGTGTGCGGGGGGGTTACGTGCTTAATGGGATTTGCATATGGCCTGACCAGCAGCGGGGGGAGGCTCTGTTTGCACAGAATCCCAGAATGATTTCAGTTGGAAAAGACCTCTGAGATCATCGAGCCCAACCTTTGACTGATCACCACCAGCCTGTCACCCAGACCAGGGCACTGAGGGCCACATCCAATCATTCCTTGAACCACTCCAGGGATGATGACCCCACCACCTCCCTGGGCAGCCCCTTCCAATGCTTAACAACCCCTTCCATGAAGAAAGTCCTCTGCTTTGGCACTGGGCTTTGTTCACAGAAGCTCACAGTGTCACTCCACACCATCCGACCCCCAGCCAGCTCTCCAGCACCCACTCCAAGCTGAAGGTGCTCTGCTCTCCTGCTACCATGATGGTCAGAGCTCTGCTGCTGGGGCATCTCCTAAAGCACAGCCTGCCCAGTCTAAGCTGGGATGTCCCACAGCTGCCAGGGCATCTGAGATGTCTCAGGTTTCTCCTGCAAAAAGCCCTGTGTCCCTGCCTGCTGATGTAATTCCCAGGCACATCTGTCAGATCAGGTAGCTCCAATAATTTCTAACTTTCTTGCTCAGTTTCTAACTTCCAAACTCAGTTCTAACTTTCTTGCTCCTACAGCTCCAGGTAGGAGCTGCCAGGTGAAATTTCCTTTCATTTTGTGCTGCCAGGTGAGATTTCCCTTCATTTCTTAAAATACCAGCCTCTGTATGAGGTGTGAGAGGAGGCAGAGTTACCTGTGATTTTTAATTAGGACACACTCCCCTCCATCCTGCGGGTCCAGGTTATAGATGTAGAGATGTCCATCCGACGTCGTCACCAACAGCCGAGGCAGCTTCTGAATCCTGGGGGGGAAAAGCATCCTGAGGCCAAACAGCTCCCACACAGAGACCCAGCAGCACCCACAGCACGTGCTCTGCAGGCAGGGGGGCGAGGCAAGGCTGGGCTGGCCCAGGGGCAGCAGGGTCAGTACGTACGTGGACAGGGCACAGATGTTCCTCTGGCCAGAGATGTTCAGCCGGACAGTGGCAAAGGCTCGGTCCTGGCTCATCATGCCCGACACCTGGGCAGGGAGGTAGTTGGTGGCAGCCTGGAACATCTTTCCCATGTAACCACTCCAGGTTGGAGGTTCCTCTGGCCGGCTGAGGGGGTCACAAAGCAGCGTCAGTGCGGTTACCATGACCAGCAGGACAAAATATCAGGAACAGACCTGATCTCACGCGGTTGAAGGGTTTTCTGGAGCACCTGTACACTGTGCACCAGCCTGGCTGGAGAAGATGGGCCAGTGGCACCTAATAAAACCACAGAGCCCTGAGAGGCTGACAGCAGGGGTGCAGTGTGTGGCTTTTCCAAAGAGTGAGTCCCTCAGGACACAAGACACTGTGCAGCTGGAATTGCTCATGGAGAGTACATGGTGAGGATATGGAGAGCAGCTGTGTAAACACAGACCTCTGAAGCAGGGACAGCCCTGGGGCAGGCAGGTTAAGCCAGGCTAATCCCTCACCTGTCTGTGAGATGCTCCAGTTTGAAGATGTGCACGGTCTCCGTGTTGCTGGAAGCACAGAGGAACTGGGAATCCATGCTGAACACCAGGGAGCTGATGTTCACATACCTAGAGCCGAACAAGGACAGCACTGGTCACCCCCACAGCAATTCATTCAAGGGGAGATGCTGGGTTTGGCTCACAGAGGAGTGGATGGGCAGGAAGGAGACCCATCCATGGTGAGGATCACCCTGCACAGCTGCTGCTGAGCCCATGGCCTCACTGATGAGCCATTCCCTAATCCCTTTGCTCAGCAGGGTTGGGGGTAGCCTCAAGCTAGTGACAAACAGCCAGAGAGGTGGAAATGTCCTTGCTCACAGAGCTGCCTGTGGAGGGAACATCTGCGCCAGCCTCACTGGAGCTTCTGGTGCTGCAGAGACCAGGGAGGATATCCAAAGTTCTGAACAGTGGGATACAAACAGCAGCTCCTGCACAGGTTCAGAAAGAATGAGGTCTCTGACAATTTTGGGGACTTCATAACTTCAAATAAGAAAAAAGAAAGGACAAAGTAAATGGAGTGACTCCACGTCTGTTCCCTATTCTGAGACACACTGGAAGGAATCAATGAGCTGGGCACAGCCTGGTACAGTGACATTTCCAGCTGATATGTTTGCTCTTGTTTTCCTTCTGCAAAAGATGCCAAAGCCACCAGGATCTGACGTTGCCCTGTGTCCCTGTGTTTACATTTTGGCTCTGGGAGCCCTCTGTGTACTCGTCACTGCCAGAAGAATGAACTGACCTTTTCATCCCTCGCCGGAATTCATAGAGTTTTTGCCCCCCAGGAATGGAAAATACACGAATGACTGTGCCCTGCAAAAAATGCAAATGGAAATACCACGTAGGAGCAGGCCAAGGAGCCCGAGCCCTTTCCCTGACACACCCAGGAAACTCAGGATGTGCAAAGGCTCCTCCTGTTTGCCAGCTGGGCTCAATCTGATCCGATACACTGAGCAGCCAGCAGCCCTTCTGTGCTGGCTGTGTGTAAGAAGGGGCAGCTCAGGGGTGCTAATGCAGCCCTGGGCAGAGGGAGGGTACTTGCAGGCACACTCACTCACTTTTTCAGAAGCACTGGCCAACTTGGAGCCGGTGGAGTTGAAGGCGAGAGCAGCCAGAGGCCCATCGTGGGCAGGAATGGCGCAGGCTGTCTTCTGTAGGGCACAAGGGAACGTGAGTGCAAAGGGACACGCTGCTCCTTGGATTGTGTGGGCAAAGGGACACGCTGCTCCTTGGACTGTGAGGGCACGGTGTTCCTGCCTTGCACCCTATCCACACCTGCTGATATGGATTCACGGGATCATCATGTGCTGATGATATCCCTTAACATCCCCAGCAGTTTATCTCTGCCCTGCCTCCAGTTCATTCCCCAGCTATTATGGCCCCTGTGATTACAGAACACTCACCTCAGGGGCAGAGAACCCCAGCTCCCTGCCTCTCCAGGGTTCAGGACTGTGCCTGCACCCTCTCCAAAGCCTGGCCCTTCCCTGCTGGGATGACAGCTGGCTTCCCTGCAATTCCCTGTGCTGCACAGCAAGTCCTGCTGCAGTGACACCATCCCGGTACCTGCAGGGAGCCCCAGCCCTTGCAGCACCTCTTGGAGCAGCAGCATTTTCCCTGTGCTCTGCTCCTCCCCTGCTGCAGATCCTCAGCTCTGGCTGCATGTACAGAGCCACCAGCCTTATGTAACTCAAAGCTCTGGCATAAACAGCAGATAATCATGACCCTGCATCCAGCCAGGGATTTCCAGATTTCCTAAGGGGACTTTGGACACTTTGCTCTCTCTGTGACTTTGGGTCAGGCATCCCCTCCAGCCCATGATGTGGCAAAGCTGCTCCAGATCCTGTGCTGGAGCAGCTCCAACCCCCCTGAACTGTGCTGGCCACATCATTCCCATGGGATCCACTGCTGACCTCCCACAGCAACCCCAGTGTCAGCCTGGCAGTGCCCTCGGGCTGCAGGGCAGTGGGTCACGTTTCCCTGAATACCCTGTGCTGGGAGATGCACGTCCTGCTCTCAGAGCTGTCTGCTCCGAGCGAGGGGGTATGTCCAGATGTGCCTGCCAGGCAATTCCCTCGCACTCCAGCTCGGTGGAGTGTATTTATTCATCCTTCCCAAGGGCCCCGTTGGCTTTGCTGTGGCTCTGTTTGTTTTCAGCCCCTGCCGGTATCCAAAGGCTGAGCCTCGCACTTACCAAAGTATTTCCGTCGTAAAGCGCGATCTCTCCGCTGGTCGCGCTGCCGGGATAAGCCAAGTAGGAGTTGGCGTGGTTGATGGAGAGAGCACACAGACCTGGCAGGGGGACAGGGACACGGCTGAGGCGGGGCGTGGGGCGAGGACAGCGGGGTTCAGGCTCTGGCTCCTCTGGGGCTGCTCGGCGCGGCGCTGGGGCCGTGGGGACATCTGCTGGCACGGGTCAGAACCGCGGCTGTGCCCTGCCACCCTCCCGAGCACAGCGAGCACAGACCCGGCTTTTCGGCACGCTCTGGGCTCCCCCCTGCATTATCTCCCTGGAGCAGGCAGGAATAGGAGCATGGAACAGCGAATGTGGGTCTGAGGGCTGACAGCATTCCTGTTCAGCCACATCTGGACATGTCCAGATGTGCACAGGGGGTAGGTGCCGGGCTGGAAGCTCAGAGGAGCGGCCCATGGGTGCAGCTGTGTTGCAGCCTGGCTGAGGGCAGTGCCATTTCCTCCTGCTCTGAATGGAAAAGGGAAGCAGAGAAAGACAAAGGAAATGCGCCAGCTGTGCAGGGAGTTTCCGGCCCACAAGGAACTTGAACGTAACGAAATTTTAAGCATGGGGGGGATTCTTCCCTGTAAGAGCCATCTGGTTTTGTGCCAACATGAGCACAAAGGTTCCCAAATGCTCCTTTCAAAGTGGGCAGGAATTACAGGATGAGACAGGGACGGATGGATACGTGTGTGTGTGTGTACATCCATGCACTTGTCCCCCAGGTGACCTCGGGAAAAGAGCATCTCTTCCTGCCTCTCCTGCCGCTGCTGGCTGAGGATGCAGCCCGGTGAATCCTGTCACACACCAAACGTGCCTCGCTCGCTTCCTGCCCCACATCCGTGTGCTCACAGCCCTCCCAAAGCCGAGCCGAGGCTCCAGCACGACCTGAGCTTCCTGCCCCGCCGCGGGGTCCCACCTCGCCCCCCGTGCGGAGGAAGCCGCGGGGTTAAAGGCGGCGGGGCGGCGGGGCAGCCACACACCGCACGTAGCCGGGACGTGCCGTGCCGTGCCGTGTCAGGACACGGCCCTGGCCCCCGCCCAGCAGCAGCGGGGAAGGATCGGCCGGAGCTCTCGTTTTAGGTCATTGTTTATAACCAAACAAAGAGACCGCAGCGGAGCCAGGAGCTGCAGGATCAGCCAGAGGCCCCAGGGATCCGCTCCCCATCCATCCACAGGCTGCACATCACGCCAGGAGCGGCGCGCCGGGAGAGGCACGAGGAGCACGGCAGCAGCACAGCGCGGGCAATTAAAAGGCAATTAAGGAGGGAGGGACGGGAGGAAGGCAGAGATAGCCCAGGGACTGCTGCTGCGATGAGCATCCTGCGCTCTCCGGATGGCGATCCCCGGCACGGGCAGCACGGGGGGATCAGCACAGACCTTTCAGACAGATCAGGGAAGGCTGGAGCTGAACAAAGCGAGCTCTGAGCGCCGGCGTGAGTCACCCGCTCCCTCTGCTCCTCTGGCCGGCACAGCAGCCGGAAAACCAGGCCAGGGGAAAACACAGCTGTGAGTGTACTGGGCTGACCCCAGGGACACACAAAGAACAAGGACCACAGGGCCACGAGCAGTCTCTGAAGATGCTCCTCTCCCCTCATCACCAGCCCCCTAGCCATGGTGAGGGCTGGTGCCTGCAGTGGTGGGCTCAGGCAGGCTGGCACTGCTCAGATGGCATCTCTGGGGGTGCCACGTCACAGGTGGCTTCCTCAGGCAGCGTGGAAAAACGCTACTGTGTCCAGGAAACCTGGCCTTGCCCTCAGGCCAGCAGGTACAGGCACACCCAGGGCTTGGGGGGAGCCACATGAGGTGGTTTCCAAAGCTGCAGTCACTCCCAAGATGTGCCCCCACAGCACACAAGTCACCCCAAGCACTGTGACCTCCTTGGTTCAAATCCTGCCACTGATCTGAATCACATGAAAAACAACTGTCTTGGACACCGTGGGCATTTTCCTCTCCTACGTGGAGAGGAGGATCAGGAGCCAGGTGGGGGCCAGGAACAGGCAGAGATCTCACTGTCACTGGCCAGTGTGGCTGCAGCAAACCCTGGTCCTGCCTGTGCTGCTGTCACTGTGTCCAGGGCACACACTTTGGTGGGGTGGCACATTTTACATGTGCTCCTAAACCCCCCAGCACAGATTCCCACTCCTAAACAAGCTGCACAAAGGCTGGACTGCCCTGACCTACTGGACACACCATCCTTGGGGTCAAGCTTGGGACCAAAGCAGGTGGCCAAGGACAACTCCACTTGTCACTCAGCTCATTTCAATGACAGATGCTGCAGTAAAAGGGATTTAAAACACTAAGCCCATATGAACCTTGTGATCTGCAGCATCCCAGTCCTGCCCTGCTGCTCTTAAACCATGACCTGATCCTCCAGCCTTTCTGCAGAACAGCTCCAGGCTTGGGTATCCCTGCCCATCCTGCTGCTGGGCCTTCTCAGGAAGGTTTTAAACTTTAATTATATTTGCAGCATTTAGCATGTTTAATCCACACAGACAGCCCATCTGGTGAGACCTGAAGTAGGTCAGGGGAGCTGCTGGCAGAGCATCCCTTGAAAGCCCCGAGGCCAAGCGTGAGCACATCAGCAACTTCCCAAGCACCCAGCCATGAAAGGATGCTGCAGCTGAGCAGGACAGCACAGCACCACGGGCACACAGCCAAGCTTCCCTCTCTGCTGCTAAAAATAGCCTCTCCCAGCAGCAGGAAAGCCGGATTCACCCTGTGCCACACACACAGGATCTGTTCTGCAGTCATCTGCCCTGCCCCTCAGCTTTGCAGCCCTCATGCAGTAATAGCAGGTGGCAGCTCCTGGGAACTCCCTGGGCAGGACTGGTGCTGTGCCTGGCTGTGTGTTCTGTGCCCAGGGATCACTCTGGGAGCTCACCCCAAGGGGAAGCCAGACCCTCCTGCCCATCTCTGCTCTCCTTTGATGCATCTGCTCTGGACAGAGCAGGGGTTTGCTCCAGACAGAGCTGGGTGACAGCACCAGGCCTGACAGAGCTCAAGGAGAGTTTGGACAATGCTCTGGGCACAGGGTGGGAAGTTGGGATGCTGCTGTGCAGGGCAAGGAGTTGGACTGAGTGATCCCTGCAGGTCCTTTCCAACTCTGCTTATCTCTGATTCTCCCAAGCTTGCCTGACTGCCTCCATGCATTTCTGACTTCCCAGTGCTGGATGAGGATGCACAGGCCACAGGCTGGTTTAAATTCTAACAATGCTGTGGCTCTCCAAAGCTCCCTTTCACACAGCTCTCCCATGCTCACCTGTTGTGTTGGGGGGTGTATCCATAATAGTCTTCAAAAGTTTCATGTCCTTGATGTTATGGATGTAAATGGACTCTTCCAGGCACACCACCAGCCTCTGCAAGGACACAGGAGACATGCACAGAACCCCACCAGCAGTGCTCCACACTTCCCAAACCCAAATTTTTGATGTCAGACAAACTCAACAGGAATTTCCCACACACTGAAATGGAACAGAAATGTGATCTCTTCTGCTTCTCCATCCCCTCTCACATTTGTGTTTGTACAACTCCTGTTTTGAGAGCTTTTGCATCCAGTCTTGCTTTAGAGAGAAGGCAAAACACCTGACTTCTCTGCTCCTCTACATCTTCCACATCCCCAAGAACAGGAAGACCCAGCAGGGTTACACCTTGACTGCCATCTATCCCTCCCCCAACTTTTCTCTGCAGTTCTTAACGAATTATGTTTTGATGACAAAGACCTGACTGCTTGTCCGTGTGCCTCCAGATGGCCCCACAGGCCCTCTGCCCTGACTGCTTCCTGATTTGGGAGACAAGCAGGTGCTGGGTCTGCCACTGCTGCTCAGCTTCATGCATCTGTCCAGCACATGAATGCTTCTTTTCCCATTTGGTGTCAGCAGGGAAGACTGCTTCACGTGCCCTGCAAAACTGCCCAAATACAGAGCTGAGACACGTTTGTTCAGGGACAGTCACCCTTGCACCATCTTGGCTGAGGGGTTGGGATTTCCCAAGTTCAGGTGCTTGTACCCCTTCTGCTGACCCTGCCAGGAACATCCAGCCAGCCACGAGGAGCTGCCAGGCCAGGGGGAGGCAAGGCAGAAAGGCAAAGGGAAGCCTGATGCTGTAACCTTAACCCTGGGCCAGCATCTCTGTGGCCACTCAGCTTTGTGTCTCAGCTTGGTCCAGATCTCTGTGTGTCACCACGGAGACTTTTTGTACAGAGGCTTTTTTTGGGACCAGGCTTTGGGTCTGGCTGAAGGGCTGAGCTTTGTAAGCCCGGCAAGTGCACAACTTCACCTCCCTAAGTGCCAAGAGTCCAGAAACACTACAAACATCCCAATAAAAGCCTAAGCCCAGACCCCATCCATCCTGAAGTTGGAGCACCAAAATCCATGTCCAGGAAGCCTCCACCTCTTCAGAAATGAGGCCACTTATTTAGTATCTAAATGTGGAGCTTAGTCACCAACTTGAAACACCCACATTAAAAATCTCTGCCTTGCTCCACCATTACTCTCAGATCAAACTCTTTCCCACTTCTATTCCTGCTAACCACAGCATCTGGGGCTGTGTCACAGCCATTTTGCATTTCCAGGAAGACTTTGCCTTTTCTACAGTAAGAGCCATCCACTTGCAAGCAGAGGAATATTTATACAGCTGATTTGGGCAAAGCCACCATGTGCTTTCCCAGAACAGGCTGTTCTTGATGTCCAGGTGAAGGGAGGCTTCCACATGATGGCAGAGCAGCAGCCAGAGATGCTGGCACCCACAGGGACAAAATCCAGGAAAATTTGGGATGTGAAGAGGAGGTCTGGAGAAACTCAGCAGGAGCTGGAGAGGGCTGGTTCACCCCTCCTGGCCTCCATGCAGCCCTGTGGCCATGTGAGGGTCACTGGGATGGGGTTTATCCTCACTGTGCACACAGACAGAGCCTCAAAGAAGGTGCTGTGATTGCTACATGGGGTCAAGGCACTGCTGATTGTCCAAAATGTTATTGCCCACCAGCTCGTTCTGTAGTTTGAAGGGATCAGGTCAGATAGCTGAGCTGAATTTGGGGGCTGAAATGGGTTTGGACACAGCTAGGTAAACACCTCAAACCTCTCCAAAGAGCTCAGCAGGGTTTCAGCAGTGAATGAAAACCCAGGAGTTTCCCAGCAGTCCCAGAGCACAGCCTGATTCCCCACTTTGAGACAACTCAGGATTTACCTTCACACATTCAGACTTATCACTGACCTTGGAACTAAGAATTCCCACAACAACTGAGGGATTTGCTTGTTTGCACAATGAGGACTTTTTCACAGAGAGAACAGATTGAAACATGCACCTTTTGTTTGAGACCTGCTCCTGGTTAATTTGTCACCATTTCCCTGAGTTAATGCCTTGTCTGGGATTTGTCCTTCTGTGAACTCCCAGTGGAGTGCAGCTTTCCTACAGAAGCTCAGGCAAGAGTTCAGGTGTCACATGCAGAATCTGATGGACACCAGTTTAAATCCTGAATGTACACTGAAATAATGACTTCTCTTCAACCTACCCAAATTGGGAAGGTTTAGATGGGACTTGAGGAAAACGTTCTTTGTGAAAAGGGTTATTAAGCATTGAACAGGCTGTTCAGGGCAGTGGTGGGGTCACCATCCCTGGAGGGATTTAAAAAAAAAAATGTGTGGATGTGGCACTTTGGAACAGGTTTAGCAGTGGCCTTGGCAGTGCTGGGGAATGGTTGGACTTGATGGTCTTACTACCTAAATGACACTGTGATTCTGTGTTTCTAAGCATCTGTAGCATCTTCAAATCCCTCCAGGTGTGTCTGTGGCACAGCCAGAGGATGAGCTCAGCCCAGGATTTGAACCCCAGCTTAAAATGCAGCCAAGAAATGTGGATGCAAGGCTGGGACTGTGCATCACCTCCAGGCAGCACATGGGGAGTAGCCTGAATGTATTTTATTCACACCAATCTCCTAGAGCTGCTCAGCAGAACCTCCCAGTTTATTTTTACACACACACACATCTATCTGCAATTCAAAGGGAATATCTCTTTTGCCAGTTTCACTGTAAGCTTAAGTGAAAAAAATCAATTTAGGACAGATTTAACTGTAGAGCAGGAACTCCTGGTCAAAGACAGCTTTCCTGGAAGCTCAGCCCAGAGAGACTCACTGCAGGTCTCACTGTTGCTAACTGAGGAGAGGCTGATTATATACAATTACCCAGACTGCTTATTTCTTCATTGTAAAACGTCCTCTGCTTCTTAGGGCATATACTTGGAAAATAATTATGGACAAAAAGAAAAGATGACTTAAAATCCTCCAAAAGTGCTCAGGGCTGTATGAGGCTGTGTCACATCAGAGAACAGCACTCTAAAAGCCTCACTGTAAGTGGCCTGAGTGGATTTTATACCTTTAAAACCTAAACAAGGCTGCTAGCAGTACTTGGAAAGCAGCTTTTTGCCTTATCCACAGAGTTCAAGTTACTCCTGAACTTTTTGCAACCAACTTTGAAGGTCTTATTTCCAATCAAGATGGCAGAGGTGGGCCTGAAGTCAGGATGTGGAATCCAAGGGAGGGAGGAAGCTGGAAAGGTGTTCTTTTGGCAGAGCTGTGTCCTGAACAGGCAAGAAAGCAGATAACAAAAAACCTTTGTGTAACTGCCACCAAAACAAGGCCTTGTCTTCATTTTCCTGAGGGAAACAGTGGTGGCTGAAATCACAGCCCTGAGCTCCTGTCAGAGGCCTCTCATGTGGGGCTGGGAGGACAGCACAGGCACCCACCCCTCCAGTCCCACTCACAGCCTCCCTGCAAACCTCCCAGGCTGCTCCCAGCTGGAAAGGCAAAAGCAGCAAAGAGCCAGAGTGGGATGACTCTGGCTAACCCCTCTCACCTGCCGGTTCAGCCGGATGGACAGGATTTTACTGGAATAGCTGTAGTTGCAGATCTCTGTCCCTTTCTTGAAGTGGTAGACATTCATTTGCTGTGGCTTGGCATGGCTGACCACAACCACAAGGCTGCTGGAGAACAGACGCTCCACGATGTAAACATCTGGGATTTCATCTGGGCACACAAGCAGAGCAAGGCAGAGCTTCAGCTTGGCTTGACTGCAGCAACAAGACTCAGCTCAAGAGGGGATGGGGTGGGGAGGATCTGTGCTAAGCTGTTCCAACATCATTTTTGTGAACATTTTCTCATGCCTGGCACAAAGCAATTAGGTGGGAGCAGGAAATGGTAAATGAATCTTCCCCTGAAGGCAGAAATGAAGCACCAGAGAACATCTCCACTGGATGAACACACCCAGTTCACCTTGACAGTGCTGCTGTGCCTCTCTCTCCTGGGCAGAGCCCAGCTGAAGCTAATCCTCGGGCCCTCCAGCTGCACTAGAGTCTTGGGAAGGGGATACAAAGGGAGGAGCTCCCTGCCTTTGGTCAGGAGAGTTTCCTGGGGAAGTGTGAGAGGCTTACTGAGGTGATGCAGGAGCTGGCTGTGGCTTGGTGTTTCTTTTGTGTGGTGTCTGGTTTCTCCCAGCCTCCCTGGGGAAGCAAACTGTGGCTGCTGTGTCTTGCAATGACTGTCTTTGGGATGGCTCCTGCTGTGAGGAGAAAGCACCAGGCAATGATGCTGGTGGCCCTCCACCTAAATCCCCAGGGACTGCAACTTCCACTGTGCCCTGAGTGATGCTCACTTTGGGTATTGGAGGATCAAAGGCTGCCTCACAACTGAAATGTGGGGCTGGTTGTGCCTCAGCTCATCACCCTGAGTGTGTCACCAGCAGGGACCTGTTTCCCTTTGCCTGACTGTGGGAAAGGAGCCTGGACCCTGCTCCAGATGAGGCAGCTGTGTCTGATTGCTGAGGCTCCTTCTGCAGCCAGTGAGAACACATCCAGTGATGACCATACCCAGCTGGGAAGTGTTATCTTCAGTGCAGCTCAGCTGAAGCAGCCTGGAGTCCCTGCTCTGTGCTCTGGCTTGTTTTGGGCTGTTCAGTGTGTGCTACATGCTGCTGTGAGCACAGCTAAGAGCTGCAGGCCTGCTGGGAGTGACCTTCCCTACATGGAAAACCTCTTAAAAACATCTTGCTTGTAAATAGCACACTGGATTAAACGCCTGGGAGTTCTCCAGCAGCTGTGCTGGAAGCATGTGGGCTGCTACTCATGTACCTGAAACATTCCAGTGGGAAACTGCCTCTGAATGCTGGGCTGCAGCACAAACTGCTGCTGTCAGGATGGCAGCAGTGGAGAAGAACTGGACCCTAACAAAGGTGAAGGACTCTCAGAAATTTAACGTGCTGCTGGTCAATAATCCTCCCCAGGAAACAGGAGACTTACTGCTTTCATGGACCTGGTCCAGTTGCTCCACAGAACTTAAGGAGAAAAGTCTGTATCCAGTTGTGGTTCCAATTGCCAGGGAGCTGCAAAGACAAAGCAAAAACCTGCTGGCTCAGAGCTGAAGCCCTCGTGACAGCAAGAGTCCCTGTAGGGATGGTGTACTGGTTTTGACTGGGATGGGGATTTTTTGCTGTATTAGCTTGTACAGGGCTGTGTTTTTGCTTTGTGCTGAACACAGGGTTGATAACCTGGGGATGTTTTTTTTTCCTATTGTTGAGCTGTGCTTGCAGAGTCAAGGCTTTTTCTGCTCCTCACCCCTCCAGTGAGGAGGCTGGGGGGGCACAAGGAGCTGGGAAGGGACACAGCCAGGACAGCTGACCCCAAGTGACCCCAGGGACATCCCAGGTCATCCAGTGTCAGGCTCAGGGGATGAAGGAGGAGGAAGGGGAGGACATTTGGAGTGATGGCCTTTGCCCTCCTGCTGTCCTGGGGATGGCTGAGCCCTGCCTGCCACGGGAAGTGGGGAATTAATTCCTTATTCTGCTTTGCTTGTGTGTGTGTATTTTGCTTTAATTATTAATCTGTTTTTATCTCAGCCTGTAAGTTTTCTCATTTTCACCCTTTTGGTTCTCTTTCCACCTCACTGAGCGAGGAGTTGGCTGGAGTTAAACCCTGACATAGGGGAAATGAGTAGTTCCTGGCACAGTGGTCAGTGAAGGCACAACTTCAGTTTCCAAACTAAATAACACAGAGTAACAAACTCAGGAATTCAGTTCTCCATCTGAGGCTGCTGCAGCCTACAGAAGGCAAGTATCCCTCTGAGAGAGCAAACTCATCCTCTCCTAGGGCCCTGTGGCTGCTGGAGGAACAGGCGGGTACAGATCTACCTGTGAGGATGCAGACAGGACCCGTGGGTCACACAAGGGGCTGTTTCCTCAGCCAGGGGCTGATCCACCTGCACTGACAGTGACTTCTCAGGGCTGGGGAAGCTCTGCTCCCACTGTTAAGGGTAACGTGCAGAGTCTTGCCAAGCGCTGTCTCTGCCCAGTTCCAGATGTAGAGTAAGCAGCGAGACCTAGATCTTAACCCAGCAGCCAGCCCATAACAGCAATGCACAGCGTTTGTCCTGGGGACAGTGACCAGCAGGTTCCCGTCAGCTGCACATCCACATCCCTCAAAGCACCCTTTGCTCGGGCACACCAATGCACAGCTGCAAAGGAAAGGGCACTTCCAGGAGTGAGTGAGGCCGCTATCTCTGATTCTTATCTCGTTCCCCAGGACCCGGGCGGATCCTGGCTCCGGGCTAAGCCGCCACATCCGTGTGCGGCTCGCTGCCCCGGCAGTTTCTGCTGTCCCGCCTGGGAACGGTTCTTTGCCGGGAGCAGGTACAGCGCGGGCAGCGAGGCCGCGGCTGTCATTTATCCGGGCGGGGCGGTGCTGGCGGCCCCGGCAACGCCGCCAGCTCCCGGGCGGCCGCAGAGCGCCCCGCACACAAAGCCCGGGGGGAGCGCCGCTGCCCTGCGGCCCCCAGACACCTCCCGGGCTGCGGGGGAGGCACCGCCCGGCCCGGCCATCGCCCCCAGCGCCGCCCCGCCGGGCCCGCACAGCCCCGCCCGCACCGCCGTGGGTGCTCACCCTCAGCCCGGCGCCCCCGACCGCGGCCCGTGCGTGCGTGAGGGGAGCGGGGGATGCCCCGGGCCACCGCTGTGGGGTGGGGACCCGCCCCGCCCGGCCGCCCCCGCGCCGCTTACGTGCAGTCCTGGTTGTAGGAGAAGCAGCTGAGCGCCCCCGGCGCCTCGGCCGCGGCCTCCATGGAGCGGGCGCGGCGCCTCGGCCGCTGCGGCCCCCGCGCCCGCCCCGGCGCCGCTCCGCCGCCGCACGGGCGGTGCCGCCGCCCATTGGCTCGCGCGCCGCTGATAGACGCGCGGAGCGACCTATGGGGTGAGGAGCGGGCGGGGCGGGCCCGCCCCCCGGAGTGGCGGAACCGCCTGCCATTGGCTGGCGGCGCGGAAGGGCTGCGCGGGGCCACGTGGTGATGTTGTGGTTGCATCAGACGGGCGCGGGCAGATGTTGGGGAGCGCGGCTGCTGCGAGGGGGACACGGCGACAACGGGCTGCTCCAGGGGTCCGCGGTGGCCCTAGGGAAGGCGTGGGTGAGGGGATGGGGCAGGGAAAAGTGGTGGTGACACCGCTGACCGGAAAACAAGTCAGTCTGTCTCTGCACTTCCTTGGCTAAACAGCGCTTTGAAGAGTTGTTTTTGTCTTTTTACAGCGTTGGCATCCTAAAGCTAACAGCGTTTGTGCATCACTCCTGTGCTTAACACCGCTTCTGCCGTGGGGGGTCAGATCTACCGGGGAAAACACAAAGGAAAACAAACCTCCGAGTCAGTCACTAAATGACAAATATTCCAGGAGTCAGTGCGACGACATTAGCAGCGCACAGAAACGCCGGGGCAGAGCCTGCAAACCCCCTAATTAGATGAGTAATCCTCATGTGAGTGCTGAAGTCATTGGGCCCAGATCGCTTGATGTGCACCACAGGACGTTTGGAAAAAGAGCCACATGGAATAGCATCTCCGTGAAGCAGATTCCATGTGGACACATATCTGCCTGGATTAATCCCCCTCTGCTGCATGGGGCCCTTGGAGTGCCCACAGTCCCCTGTGAGGGAGCTGGAAGCCTGCAGCAGTGAAGATTGATTTTGGGGAGGAAGTAGGAAAAGACACATCTTCAAAACACAATTTTGGAGGGAAGTGGATGGTGGGTCATCCCTAGGACTCAAAGCACATGAGTGACACTGCAGGGAATAATTTTCAAGACATCATGTTTGAGGGGAAAACATCTTATTTTCCAAGGGGCCTAGAGGGAAGTTCTTATAAAACCCAAACATTAAATAAAAATTCTGTTTTTGAATGTCCTGAAATTGTCCCTGTGGATCAGCATAGTTTGATTTTGAAACAGGGATGTCAGACAGGAAGTGGGGTTGTGGAGCAGGAAAAAATTTGAAAAGAAAACAAACCCCTCCAACAAACAAAGCCAGGGAGTCGTTGCCTTGTGTTTCAAAAAAACCCCCAAAAACAACAAAAAACAACAGTTTCTGAGCAACAGCAACAGCTGGATGTTTGCTGCTTGGGCAATCACCATGGTTTTAAAATGAAACTTTGATAAAGCACCCAAGACTTGGGTAACACACTTATTTTTGCAGTTTGACTGATGCAACCATGTTGGTCAATCCTCCTTTGAGCTCACTGCCTGCAATGGCTGTTTGATCAGCAGAGCTGGGAGAAACAGGGAGTTCTTGTCCTCTGCTGCAGCATGGAAAGTGTGGGTGGCCTTTGGAGCAGGTTGGGTACAGCCGTGTCACCACGATGGATGTGAGGTCAGGGCAAACTGCCCCTAGGGCTGGAAAAGCTGCTGTGTGTTGGTGAAACCCTTGGAAATCTCAGCATCTGTGCCCTGGAACATTGGAGCAGTTGGGTGCTGGGTGTGAAATAGAAGCTGGGGTGCTCTGGGTGGAACTGTGAGTCTGATGCCTCAGGTTTTGGCTTTTCTATTTTTCAGATCCTGTGCTGCTTCAGTGTGTGGCTCTGGGCTCCAGATGAGGGGATGCTGAGCTCTCTGCACAGAGCAGAGACAAAACAATTCCTGCTCCAGCTGGGCACCAAGGACAAATGATCCAAACCTCAGCCCAGGAGCACAAACAGCGTGGGCTGGAGAGAGAAAAACAAGCAGGGTGGGACTCCCTGGGCTGGAGCTGGAATGGGACAATGAACTCCAAGGTGCCAATGGAGCAGAACTGATCCCAGGGAGAGCCCCCGGGAGCGCTCGTGCATTTTGGGACCATTTTGGGTCATTTGGGTGCAGCCCTGGCTGGGCTCTGGTGCTGCCCAAGGTGGATCCATGGAGGAGATCCTTTGAATAAATCCCTACTTTAACTCTGCCCAGCCTCTGTTCTAGGTCAGCCTTCACAAGGCATCATTTCTGGCAAAGAGATGAAGTGTCTCAGGTGCCTCAAACATAAAGAAATAGCTGAAGTGATTTTTCAGGAATACAGCTTTGCAAGGAAGTGGTAATTAGGGTAAGTAGTTAAATCCCAAGACATTTCTTGGGATCTGAATATATGTCACACCTGGGGAAAATGATCTGGCATGGCCAGCAGAGAGCCCTGCCAGCCACTAGAAGGACAGTCCTTGTGCTGATGCATGTGTTTGCTGGGAAGAATATATCAGGAATTGGCCTCCCTTTCCTGACAGTCCTGTGACTGCAATGACTATTGACAGTAACAACCTCAACTCAGTCATTAACTCTAAACCCAATCCAGAGTGTGACCATTTGATCTTAAATGTTTTCCAGTGTGGAAAACATGGTGTGAGGGATGCTGGTTTGTGATCTCCACCCTGGGTGTTTGTGCTGAAGCCTTAAAGAGGAAACAGAGGTGAAGAAGCTGGGAAACCAGTGCTGTGCACAGAAGGGCCTCTCCCATCCATGGCATCCTGTGTGCTGCCATTCCACATGGGAAGGGTTTTGAGAGCTTTTAGGCTTTTCCCTGGCTCAGAGTTTAAATTCCAGCTAAGTTCTTCCCTCTCAGATAAAGCCTGCTCCCACTGATAGGTCTGGTATTTTAAATCTCCTACAGGAAAATAAAAAGGTCTTGGCAGAGCTAAATCTGTTAAATATCTTTATGTCCTTCACTGGAATTCCTGATAACCAGAAGCCTGTTTAGGGTCTACAGCCTTGTAGGGGATAAACAGGCAAAAGGTGAATGTGTAATAAGGAGAGCAAGTGTTTCCAAGAGCAAGTAAACCACTTTTTCCTGTGGAAGGAGCAGGAAGAGATGGCACAGACATTGCTTTGCTCTTTTTTGTTACCCTTCCTGAGTGTATCGAGCAGGTGGAGGAGAAAGAAGGGGCTGCATCCCGACCTTTAGGAGCTCGAATACACCAAGTGTCGAGCGCTGAAGTGCGAGTGGCGGCTGGTTTAGGATTTCAGACAGGCAATAAATGCTGCCATCTGGTGCCCCGAGAAGGCTGCACACCGCCGGGCCAGCATCGCATCGCACACGGCAGTGCCTCCACACCGGGCTCGAGAAATCCTGCTCCTTGGATTATCCAGTGGGTTACACTGGGTTTGTTAAATCCTGCTCCTTGGATTATCCAGTGGGTTACACTGGGTTTGTTAAATCCTGCTCCTTGGATTATCCAGTGGGTTACACTGGGTTTGTTAAATCCTGCTCCTTGGATTATCCAGTGGGTTACACTGGGTTTGTTAAATCCTGCTCCTTGGATTATCCAATGGGTTACACTGGGTTTGTTAAATCCTGCTCCTTGGATTATCCAGTGGGTTACACTGGGCTCGTTAAATTCTACTCCTTGGATTATCCAGTGGGTTACACTGGGTTTGTTAAATCCTGCTCCTTGGATAATCCAATGGGTTCCCTGCACGTCCGCTGCAGGAAGAAGCACTGACATCAGAGAGTTGAGCAGCCCTGCTAATGGAATGCTAGAGAAGGGAAAGTGGAGTTTACACTGCACTCTCCTCGTGTTGGTGCATTTACTTGTTGTTTCTGTCAGGGCAGATAAGGACATTTTTCCCCTTATGCAATGGAAAGGTGAGAAGAAAGCAGAGAGCTGGATTGGTTGTCAAAGGCCATTTTGAGTTTGGAAGAATTTTGATCACAAGATGCAGGTACCACAGAAGTAATCATTTCAAAGTCTTTTTTCCTTTTTATATTGTGAATAAATCCTGTATGAAATATAAAATTGTAGGAAAGTAAAAACCAATGGACAGAACACATTTGTGAGAGTCACCGCAGACTGGCTTGTCTTGCTAAATTGTCTGGACAGGTTCTAACATGGAGTGGGGAGAGGAAGGGGGACACAGGGGAGGTGTGTATGCTATGTGCACAGGGAATTCTTTGCCCCCTGTTTAAGGTACAGAAATTGGGACAGATTCATGGGGACCCTAAGAGCCCTGTGCTGGCACTGGCATCAGCCAGGAAGAACAGGAGCAGTCATGGCAGACTCCACAGCCAGTCTGGATGTCAGCAAGGCTTTGTGAGCTTTGCTTTTGGTGCTTGTTCCTTTTCTGGTTTAGGTGCTGACCCTGTCCCAGGTCCTGCCAGGGAGGGAGCTGTGCTTGGGAGCAGCCCTTGCAGACGTGCTTGATGAGGTCAGGGGAGAGCTCACAACTGGATGTTGCATTTCCTTGTAAGTTGGATTAATGCTCCTTATCTTGTCCTCTCCTCGCTCTGGCAAATGCTTCATTTCCCTAAGTAGCATTAGGACATCACACTTGCCCTGGTCATGGATTACCTCCCTGCGGGCCTGACACTGCTCACAGGAGGGACACAGGCCAAGGGTGGCTCATCTTCCTGGCTCTTGGGGGTGCACACTGGACTCTTTAAAGTCTTGGAGTGTTTTCAGCTGAGAATCATAAGACCTGTACAGAGAGCAAAGGGGTTAAAACTGGGAGAGAGAAACTTTTGCCTTCCCTTTAACTCTTGGATACAGCACAAATTGTAATTCCTCTGTAATTATCTAAAGATCAAAAAATGTTCTGACGTGAGAGATCAGAACAGTTGCATTGTGAGAGGGAGACTGGGAACACACGGAGGTCCTGACAGCCAGAGGAACGTCGGGTTCCCACACAGCCTGGTGTGAGCAGAGCAGGGAGCAGCTGGGAGGGAGAACTTTGGGAGAGGCAGGCTCACTGCCCAAGCTCTTAGCACGGAAGATTTATCACCTGGGGACTTTTACCTCTTCCATGCTAGAGGAGACAAGGAGGGGTTTGGAGGAGAAGTGGCACAAAACGTTGGTGTAATAAATGTATTAATAGCAGAGTTCAAACAGAGAATGCAGGGCAGCACTGACACTGCCCACAGCACTGTGGTGCCCACAGAGCCAAGGGAGCCTCCATCCATGTGGATGCCATGTCCTGACAAGTTTGCCAGCCACACTGATCAGCTCTCCTGTGACTGGCTTGGAGCTTGTTCAAGCAGTTCAATTACTGATCCCCATTACTGGAGCATGCAAACCTCTCATGAGCTTGGATCCATGCTCAGCCCAGAGAGTGCTTTTATCCTCATTGTGCTGGAGGTAGAGTGAGGCTAAATGACTTCCACAGGAGAGGCTGGAAATCAGTAGGAGAGCAGGAATCTAGAGCTGCAATTCTTAATCATTGTGCTGCTTCAGATGAAAGTGTTACAGCTGGAGAATGAAAAAAGGCTCTATCGTTTTCCTGTGGGCACACAGCACGGGCCAAGCAAGCCTGAGCTGACATTTCAAAGACCTTTTGTTTTTCAAGTGGGTTCCTTCCATCTGGGAAAATGCTCTATTATCTTGGGGGGAGGGAGGCAGCAACTTGCCTCAGAAATGGCTTGATTCTGTAGCCAGTTTGTTAGATGTTGGTCCAGACATTGTTTGGATGTCAGTCCAGACCAAGGAGAGTGGATCTGACCAATGTGTTTACTTTGCCACCTGCTTTCAGAGAAAAGCACATAAGCAAATTCAAATGTTTTGAATGCTTTTATGTGTGCATTTATTTTGCAGAAGAACTCTGTCCCAGATGATACTCAGAGAGGGAGCTCTCCCCAGACTGTGTTAAAAGCAGAACTGAGGATTCTTTTCAGTGGGGGTATTTACATTCTGTTACAAAAGAAACACTGGGAGTATTTCACAGGCATTCTCGGAAAAGAAGTCATCAGTAGCTGCACACTATCTCAATGCTCTTTAATTTGGTTTGTGTCAGAGAGATC
Organism: Lonchura striata; assembly: GCF_050655825.1. Lineage (NCBI taxonomy): Eukaryota > Metazoa > Chordata > Aves > Passeriformes > Estrildidae > Lonchura > Lonchura striata. The sequence continues at coordinate 3,950,413 of NC_140720.1, read as the reverse complement.
TCAAAGTGAAGAATCACATTTGCAGATGCTTGGGTAGTTCATGAACTGCTGAGGCTGCCCAGAGGTTGTATGAAGTTAATGATGCAGGACAAAGCCTGCTCAGATCCAAACTGCAGGAGGCACAGACCTGCTGCTCTCCCATCTCCTTCCTTCTCTCTGGAGGCATGAGCCTTGCAGCAGCTTTTTTTGCCCCACTTCAGGTGCTGTTTTTTATCTCCCATGTCTTGTGGGACAGCCTAACCCTGACCTGGAACTGTTGCCACTGCATTAATGCCGGTCCTCATCTGGAGCTGAGGAGAGGGAGAGTCCTTGGAATGCAGAGACCCCTGAACAAGGAGTTCCCAATAAATATTGTCAGGAGGCTGCTTCAAGATTTCTTGCCCTGCTGTTGAGATGGAGGCTAATGTGATCTAGGACAGAATTCCCTAGGCTAGAAAAAAGAACACTGAGTTCAAGTTCAGCCTGGCTGGGTGGCAGGAAGAGCACCATTATCAATGTCAGGATTTAACCAGGCTTTTTCAAAAATGCCGTGGAGGCTGTGGTTCAGCCAGCACAGGAGAGCTGTGTGACAGAGCTCTGATAATCACAGCCTGCCTCATGCTGAGCTCATCAGCACTGACTCAGGAGGTAAAATGTTCCCAGTGTTGCCCCTTGGGTGTTGGGAGCCTTCCAGCTGGGAAGCACGCTGGGAGTCTGAAAAGCTGTGCTGCAGCAGGCACGTCTGGCAGATGGAGATGGATTCCCCCACTGGTCTATCTGTTAGATCTGGCCACTTCAGGGCATTTTGTTTCTTGGCACTTGTTTCCTCTGTTTTGAGTCTTACCAGTCATTTTCTTCTTCAAAGTAACATATGGAAATGGTTTGGGATCTGCCCATAGCAAACTGGTTCTGCACTGGGGACTATTTCACACAGCTGACGTCAGCCAGACCGAACCCTCCACACGCCACCTCTCAGGGTCCACGGGGGTTCTGAGCCCATGACTCACGCTGGGCTTAGAGCAGGAAGTTCAGGCACTGTCTTTCAGGCTCTTTTTAGATCATATAAATTCTTTGCTCTGTTTCTTTATCACTTTCATGTGGCAAAATTACACGTTTTACCCTTTAAAACTCACCCAGAGGCTCAGACTCCCTGGCAAACACTGCATTGATGAGGGAGAAGAGTCCTTCTGTCCCTGCATGCAGGTACACTGAAGTGTCACACTGAAAGCTGTCAAGATCCAGAGTTTGACCTGGAACCCAGATGTCCTCAAGTAATTTGTTGTTAAAAGTGAATATATTTTTGTGTGTTTGGGTTTCTAATCTATGGCTCTTCCTATGAATCACTGTGTGGTGCTGTGAACCAAGGTGTGCAGCAGTAAGAGAGAGTTATTTTCAGTGCTAGTTAAAGCTTAAACAAAATACAAGGAGCCATGCCCAAAGGATACAGTGTGAACTCTACCTTTGGCACCTCATGGTCCAAGAGAGCTCACAGGTTTTAATTCCACTAATTTTCTGATGTAGATTTCAGGTCTGTTTGGGATAATGGCAGCTTCTGTTTGTAGATGAAACCTTTTTGTACCACTAAAACTTCTTCTTTCCCCATTCACTCGACCCCAAGACAGCACACATGCTGCAGTCACTCTGATCAGGAGTGTTCCAGGTTGTGCTCTGCCCCTTTGAAACCCCATTTGTACCTCAAGGTGATGGGCATGCCTGACTTAACACCTAAATCTGTGTGTGTGTGACAAAACCACTGGCTGCTTCAATCTGCCACTTTTTATTCATTTGGTTTCAACCCCAGAGGCTGCTCCAGGACTGTGGCACCTCACAGAACATGGTCCTGAGTTGGGTGGTACCTTCAGTGGAAGCCCCTGGCACTGCAGATCCTGTGCAGCACCTCAGCTCCCCACAGGCACTGTTAATTTGGCTGCCACTGACCTTTCAGGCAGCTCTTTCTGTTCCATGCACGCAGCAGGGGTGGGTGACGTCTGTGCTCTTATTTCTCACCTTGGCTCACACACTCTTTCCCCCTGAGCTCTCCTCTGCTCTCCAGCAGCCACAGCCCTGGGCAGCAGATTGCTCCATCAGAAACTGATGCATGAAGTAGTTTGAAATCAAAGTTGTGGGAATAGCGCTGACGGTAATGTGAGTTATTTACTCGGGAGTGTTTAATTAGATGGTTAAGACCAGGATCTGACTTTAATTCAGACCAGACCAAATGGAACAGGGCTTTGTTTGCTTCTAATTTCCCTTTACGTCTTCGGTGGTGTGAGAATTAACACACGGGGACGTAGGAGCATCAGTTTATGGAAGTGTGATTTCATTTTGAGAGACCAACCAGTGCTGACTCACCAGGGGAAGCTGTGTCCAGTGCCTTCACAAGACTCCTCCTGGAAGCTGGTTCTGTTCCCCTCCTCGCTCTCCTGGCTCCGGGACTCCAGCAGGGATTGCATCAAGCACAACGGAATACTTGTTTCCCTAAGAAAGAGGATGTTGCAGAACAGGTTTTACACATGGGCAGAGCTTTGTTCCAGATGGGATCTATCCCAAAACAGCACCGGGACTTGTCCAAACAAGGAGTGAGATGTGACACTAGCAGGCAGCTCATAAAGAAAAAAGGGGAGGTAAAAAACTGAGAAAGAAAGGTGTAGGTGGGAATGCAGATTACTTTTTGTGGTGTTCAGAAATTTCCAGTGGTTTTGAGCTACAGAAGGAACTGTTCTGTAACCAGGTGAGCAAGTAATTTGGTATTTCGACGCCATACTCTGACAGTGTTTCACAAATATTAATTATTTTATTTATATTTCTCGTAGAAGTACCAGCTTTGAGCTGAATGTCAGAAAATCCTGGACCCTGGCTTCTAATTAACCCAGATCAGACAGAAGTTATCAAAGATTTGGGGAATGTGAGCTCAGGGGCTGGACTGGGTCTGTCAGAATTGCAGGTCCAAGATCTATACCCAAGTTATTATCCTTTATTTCTTTAATATAAGAGCTAATAAACAAGAAACCCCTCAGCAGGTAGTTCCTGATGGCTTGTGTGTCACTGCACAAACAGCACAAACTTCTTATACCATAATATACATTAAACTGTTGCTGTTGAGAGTAATTTTCACTGTACTTTACGTGATTGCTGGCTGAAATGATGTAATAGAGTAAAAAGTTGAGTTATGTTCTGCGTTGCAAGACCAGCAAATGCACAGTTCAGGGCTCATTTTTAGGGATTATTTCTCCTTCCTAACCCAGAGATGGGCTATGCCTGTGCCAGCACAGTTCAGATATAAAAATCATTTAAATGATTTCTTACAGCTTGGAAGAGACAAAGTGAATGGAGTCAAAGGGCTCATCTCAGCTATAAAGACACATGGAATAATTTGTACACGGATTTACATTGATTATAGTGAAATCTTTGCCAAACTTGAGTATCGTTTATTTCCCTCCACCTATAACAATCTCTGATCTTTGAAGCGGGTCCTTTCCAGGAGAGTCGGTGTGGAGTTGATGCCCTGGCGGATCCCACTGCCCTCAGGGGATCCCTCTCCTCCCGACCATTCCTGCTCCCCTCAGGGGATCCCTCTCAGGGTTTCCCACTCCTCTCTGCCATTCCTTTTCACCTCAGGGAATCCCCCTCCCCTCAGCCATTCCCGTTCCCCTCAGGGTATCCCTCTCTCCTCAGGGTATCCCTCTCCCCTCAGCCATTCCCGTTCCCCTCAGGGTATCCCTCTCTCCTCAGCCATTCCCGCTCCCCTCAGCCATTCCCGCTCCCCTCAGGGTATCCCTCTCCCCTCAGCCATTCCCGCTCCCCTCAGGGTATCCCTCTCCCCTCAGCCATTCCCTCTCCCCTCAGGGTATCCCGCTCCCCTCAGGGTATCCCGCGCCCCTCAGCGGACCCCGGACCCCACACCCCACCCCGTTCCCGCCAGCCCCGCGCCCTTAAAGCTGCAAAGCTCCTCCCGCGCCGCTCCCCGGCCTGTGCCCGCGCCGCGCCCGCCGTTGCCCCTTTAAGGTTACCGCGGCGACGGGCCCGGGCGAGAGCGAGGCGCATTGACGTCAGGGCGGGCGGGGCCCGTCCGGCCGGTCGGTTTCCGGTGCCGCCGCTGCAGCGAGGCCGCGGCCGGGCCGGGACGGGCGGGGGGTCCCGGCGGAGCCGCCGCAGGTGAGCGGGGCGGGGGCAGCGGCCGGGCGGCCCCGGGGCGGCGGCGGGGCCGGGGGGCTACGAGAGCCGGGCGGGACGGGCGCGGAGCGGGAGGCTGCGGCCTTGGGGCGGGGCCGGCCCGGCGCGGCGGAGGGAGCGGAGCCGGGGCCGCGGCTCTGCGGGTGCCGTGGGGGCAGCGGCGCCTTCTCGGGCCAGTGTCCGAGGGGCCCCCGCGGGCTGTGGGGCCGGGCCCCGCGGCGCTCCCGGGCCTTTGTGCCGGCTGTGCCCCGCGGCCCCGTCCCCGCCCCGGGGGTACCGGGTCGGTGCCTGCCGGGTCTGGAGCGGCCGCAGCCCCGCGCCGCGTGAGGGACGGGCTGGGCTGGGCTGGGAGGGGCAGCCACGCCCTGGGGAGCTCGGGGAAGCTTTGGGGACGTGCAGAAAGAACGGCTTGTAGGAATAAATCCCGGAGTTTTCATTTTGTCCGTGATGCTGCATTTCCTGCACCGCTCCTGCCCTCCTGGCGTGGCCGTGGCCGCTCACGGAGCCACCGGGCTCGGTTCATTAGCGCTGACCTTCACCGGGCGGGCTGGCCAAACAAAAGGAGTCGCTGGAGAACTTCTCGTGGCTTTCTCAGCCCGTGGGAAGGCCACGCTTTGTGTTTATGCAACGCACAGTACACGTGTGTGTGTGTGTGTCCTTGAGCAGGGATTAAGCGTGACAATCACGACACCTGCGTGAAGTGTTGGTAATTCCATATTAAATCCAAGCCTTCTGTAATCTCCAGCAGCAGAATTCAGAGGGGCACGTTGTTGTGTTGTCTCTGTGCCCTGGGTTTTCCTGCTGCTTCCTCCGCAGGATAAAACCCATGATGTGACTTCAGTGACTTGTCATTTCTCAAAATTCTTTTGACTGAATCCATTTTTTCCCTTTCAAAAGCTGATCCCGGGATCAACATATCTTACTGCATATAAATAAGCTGTTGCCACACTCCCTGTAGCAGGTAACTTTCTTTATATTTCATCCAAAAATGCCCTGAGAAATTCTTTCCTGTTTCTTTAACTCTCCCAGTGTCAATTTTCTTATGAAAAAAATGATGTGAAATGTGTGTCTATATACATGTACACGTAAAAAAATATATCTTAAAATGGTTTTATAACCCTGTGGTGGGCCAAGCCAGGCTAGATGCTAAGCACCCACCAAAACTGCTCCATCACTACCCTCTTCAACTCAACAACAGAAGGAAAATATAAGGACAGGCTCCTGGACTGAGATAAGGGAGAGATCACTTACCACTTGCCATTGTGGGCAAAACAGACTCTACTCAGGGAAATTGGTAATAAATTAAACTAACTAAATTGTAGTAGGATAATGAGAAATAAAGCCAAATCGTACAAACATCTTCCTGGCCCTCTCCCTTCTCTCCAGCTTTAACTTTACTCCTGATGTTCTCTGCCTTGCCTCACCTCAGAGGATGAGAATTGCAGTCAGTTCCTTACATGTTGTCTCTGCTGCTCCATCCTGCACACCTTCCCCCTGGGAGACAGTCCTCCATGGACTTCTCCAGTGTGAGTCCTTCCTGCAGGCTACTCTCCAGCCTGGTTTCCCTTCCATGGTCACAACTCCTGCCAGAAAACCATCCCAGGATAGGATTCCTGTGGGATCACACTCTGCATTCCCCTGCTCCAGTGTGGGGTCCTCCAGGGGCTGCAGATGGATCTCTGCTCCCTCTTTGGGTCTCCAGGGGCTGTCAGTGGATCTCTGCTCCCCCATGGATCTCCAGGAGCTGTGGGTGGGTCTCTGCTCCCTCTTTGGATCTCCAGGGGCTGTCAGTGGATCTCTGCTCCCCCATGGATCTCCAGGAGCTGTGGGTGGGTCTCTGCTCCCTCTTTGGATCTCCAGGGGCTGTGGGTGGGTCTCTGCTCCCCCGTGGATCTCCAGGGGCTGTGGGTGAATCTGCTCCCCTGTGGATCTCCAGGGCACAGCTGCCTCACCATGGTCTGTATCACGGGCTGCCAGGGAATCCATGCTCCAGGGCCTGCAGCACCTCCTGCACTGACCCTGGGGACTGCAGGGCTGTTTTTCCCATTTATTGCCACTCACCTGTCTGGCTGAAGTAGCCATTTCTCCTCCCTCCTTAAATACCTTGTCCCAGAGGCTCTGCAACTGTCACTGATGGGCCCAGCCTCGACCAGTGGCAGTTTCATGTTGGAGCTGTCTGGCATTGGCTCTGTTGGACATGGAGGAAGCAGCCAGCAGCTTCTCACAGGACCCCCCTCTACCCCGTGCTACCAAAATCTGGAAGTAGAAACCCAGTACAAACTTGAAAGGGGAGAAAAATCTGCTTAAGAATATATTTCAAAGTATCATAGCTGAAGTCTTTTGAAAACCTGGCATCATAACAGATGTTTAAAGCTGTACTCTTCATTATTTACAGTTGAAGAGGTATTTTTGGGATTGCAGTGTGCCCATGAAATAAGCGATGAGGTATGAGCGGGTTTGAATTACACAGGAGCTTTTTAGGAGCGATGCCTGTAATCCATAACTTCCGTTAGCAAACTCTGCCCTGGCATTTTGGCTTTGGCTTCAACCTGAGCATGTTTCACTTCCGAATGCTGGTCGTGCTTGGCCTCTCACATTTCCAGCTCCCACCCACCTCTCTGCTGGCCACTGTCCATCCCCATGACCCCACACAGACCACGCAGCTCCCGACAGGAGCCTCCAGTCCTACAAAATCCTCAGCTCAAGCTGCAGGAAGTTCAGGTGGGATCTTCCCTGACTTGGAGCACTCACAGGGCTTGAGTTGTTGAAGCTTTCTCAGCTTTTCCTTTTCTGCCTGTGGCTGCAGAGCCCTCAGAGTTTTGTTTTCTGATTTCTTTCCGGGTGCTAAATAAGTTCCCAGCATTTTCTTTAGCTTAGTTACTGCTCGGGTAGGTAAAGGTGTTTTTTTGCTGTGGTATCAGTAAGATAATGCAACATAACTTTGTTTTAGGCAGCAGCATCTTTGTTTCCAGTAGTTATTTATTATTTAACCTTCTCCTTATGTTCCTTTCAGCCATGGCAGCTTCCAGCAGCAGCAGCAGTGAGGAGGAGCGGAGCCTTCGGGAATGTGAACTTTACATCCAGAAACACAACATCCAGCAGCTGCTGAAGGATTGCATTGTGCAGTTATGCACAGTGAGGCCTGAAAGACCCATGGGATTCATCAGAGAGTACTTTGAGAGATTGGAGAAGGTAAAAACACAGAATGGGAGGAAAGAGGGTGGAACAACTTATATTTGAATGTATCTTTGTCATTTAGGGGCTGAGCTGCAGATTTGACCAGTTGTGTTGACTGTTGGAAATTGCTGCTTTTGGAAAACAGATCCTGTTTTCCAGTAGTTTGTGCACCCCTGTCATACCAAACCCTGTAGGACAGAGCATAAGGTGACAAGGAGACTTATCCAGCTGGGATACAGGTGTGATCCCAGCCCAGTGCTTACTCATGGAAGCTGGTACACAGCATACATGGGTGTGTCTGGAGCTGGAGAACTCTGGAGATCGACCTTGCTGGATGTTGCTGAGGGCGTTGGGATTCTTATATTGATTTCCAGTAATGTGGCTAGAGCACAGAAGTGGTGCCAGTGGTATTATCTCGACCTGGATGAAGACAAATGGAAGTATTTGCATTGCAGATCTCTGGAAGAGCAAGCCTGTTTCTGCCTTCTCTTGGGAGTTCAGTGTTGCTGTCCCTCTTGTCCCTGAGGTCCCTTTGGTGTTTTTGTTGTTGTTGGAAGCATTTTGTGATCTTGGAATGGAAAGCATTCTGAGTTGAAATAGTGATTTTACACTCTTCTGACCTGTGAATTTTATATATTGAAATCTAAGCAGGTAGGAAAAGGAGCTGCAGTGGAAATGGGAAGATTAAAGGCTTGTGCAGAGGAAAGGTTGGATGTAACTGTACTCAGAACATGGAATTAGTAAATAATGGAGCTGTGACCTTGTGCAGCACTTGTTTGCAGTTGATGCTCAGTACTTCTACAGGGCAGTTAGATATTTATTGTGTTTTTTTTTTTTTTTTTGTTCTAGTGAGTTACTAATTGCTGATATAATGAAGAAGGAAATTAACATTGGAGATCATAAATATGTCTTGTGGAAATTTTATTTTAATAGAAGTATTCAGGATAAATGCTAGAAAATGACCAAGGGATGCAGACTACCTGCTATAACTCATAATTTATTTGGGGAACATTTTGCTTATGAAATTAAGAGCTCTGATTTTTTTTTTTTTTTTGTTTTGTTTTTTGTTGAGTGTATCAGCAGCAAACCAGTGAATAATGAGGTTCATAAAAATCCCTTGTCCTTGCTGTTATAATGATTCCTTCCCCTCCTTGGATTCTTGAGTTTTGAAGTACTGCTAGGTTGGGAATTTTGAAACATCATCACAGGTATCTATAGACAAAATTTTACCAAGTAAACCACATTACTGTGCTTAGAATAAATCCTAAACCAATCCATATGTGGGGATGTAAAATGGGATTATTTGGGTGCTTTTGTGCAGTGGATTTATGGTCAACATGCAGTATTTAGGAACTTAATTTTTTTTTTTAGCAAGATCACAAGTCCAGCTCTGAATTTGATGACATGAATGTTGGAATTGAATAAGTTGATGATTTTATTCTGGTGCACATTGGCTGTCTGTGTACTCAGTCAGCCTACACTGAAGCTGAAAATAAAACTGGTTAGGTAATGTTTTTTCCCTTAAATTGCTCTCACAGTTTTGGTCAAGGTCTTTTCTCATGGTTTCCAAGTGCCCTCTAGTGCAGCTGTAGCAACAAGTGAAACTGGAGCATTTTTTTGTTGCCTCCTAGAGTTTAAAACTTGCTGCAGCTTCCTCTGGGTGGTTTCCCCACTCAGCTGGGCTGAGTTTACCCAGGCACTGTGGGACCTCCACAGCTCTCAGGTAACAGAGCAGTGAACATCCTGTGCTGGGCAGGAAACTCCTGACATCCCTGTCTGGAGAACACAAATGCTCAGTAAAGTTACTAATCAACTCCAACCCAGTCCTCAGCTCTGCTACAGCAAAAATGCCTGCAACTCCTTCTGCTTCAGCTCCCAAAATCATGTCTTTTACACCTGTAATAAAGCAGAGCAACTTTTCAATGTGCTTTCTGAATTTTCCTGCCTCTGAGTGTATCTCAAACCTGAGTTTTTTTTAAATAAGATTGATTTTTGAAGGAACACCATTGAAAACTAAAGTGAGCTTGCTATTTTCTCTCATTCTCTTGACAAGCCATCTCTTCCACTGCACACAAACAGAGCTGATTCACTGTCATGTTATTAAAATATGTTGAAGAAATTTAAACATACTTTAGAATTTCTCTTTAGAAACATTAAAATTGCTGCCTCTGAGGTGGTTACAGCTACTATAGGAATTCAAATGTCCTCTTCTGGGTTATGAAAGCTGTTAGATGAATCTAATTACAACTCATTGATTGTATAAATGGTTTTATTTTATCTGTTTGTGGTGTGCTAAGGCCTCTGTTCTCTTTGCTGTGCAAACATGTGTGATAATACCAATACCTGCTAAAAGCTGTAACAGTTCTCCAGTGCTGGGCTGTGTTATGCAGCTTGAGCTGTGGAAATTTAATGTAGAGATCATAATTGCAGCCTGCCAGGTGAATCCTGGCTGTTGCACATGGCTGTCCTCTGGAATAAATGCATGCTTGAATATTGTGTGTGATGCAGTTATGTGCACATCAGGCTTTAGAGAAGGCTGGAATTAGGAAGTGTGATGGACATGTAGTCAGTGTCCCTGTTCCCCACCACCTGCCCTGCTCAGACACCTGAATATATGAATATTTTCCCATTTTCTTAAGTGTTTCTTTTGCAAAACAATCTAGTTTAGGAGGATATACTGTGCAGTTGTGAATTTATGGCAGAGCTTTTTTAAAAATGGTTTTATAGCATCTGAATGTTTGGGTTTTTTAAAATCTAATATAAAAAAATACTAATTAACCAGAGGAAGTTGAGACTCTGTCTGGTGCAATGACAATTAGCAGGTTTTACAGTGTACACCATAATTCTAAAATTGTGAAGGTCTTCTTCAGTAGCTGGTAGACTTCAATCTGAGTTTGTGAAGTGTTATCACTTCAGTATTACTTGGAATAATTGAAATGGACTTTAAAAACATTCGTTATTTGTCAGGAAAAATGAGGCTTGCAGTTCCTGACTGACACTGGAAACTGAACTGCCTCACCAGCTGAAAGACCAGATCAACACTTGGATGTAATAAATAGATTATTCCTAAATATTTCTCAAATCCTGGGAATGTTTTTACTGATGAGTACAGAACAAACTGAGTGTCTTTATCCATGATAAGTTTAATGTGAGGAGCCTCTAGACTTGAACAAACATGTTTTCCTCATGAATGCTGGCTAAAAACAAAGGTATCTGGAAATAACAACTGTCACCCTTTCTTTAGGTCTTGCTGTAATTTTTCTCTGATCTGTTGGTTTAGTAAATGGAGGTTAGTGTCAGAAATTGTAAAAGGTGTCTATTAAAAAGATGAGAACTGAGATTATAGGATGTCGTGGCACAGGGTTGGCTGGCAATGTGTAATATGAATATCTGGAGATTTATAGTTTAGTTGATGTAGTGATGTTTGGAGCTGATGATCTTGGAGGTCTTTTTAACCTCATTGTATGGTTCTCTTCTCATTCTATGGTTCTATTTTGTCTCAGGGTAAATCTTCTTGGTGAATATGCATGGACTATTTAGAATAACTGGTGTATTTCAAATTAGTACATTATTTTACCCACCTGTAACTTATTTCTGTGCCCATCCCCTACTTATTATTCTAAAACTAAAGTATTAATATTAAATTTTGGGTCAGACAGAAGTTACCAGTTAAAATTTTTTGTGTTAGTGCAGTTTCTTTTTCCTGAGTGGGACATTGCCCTGAGGAGTCTCTTGAAGAGTGTTTTGATAACAACTCCCTCACTAAATGCTGCTGAAGTGCTTCAATCTTTGATCACAATATTTAATATTTTATGTAATACTGGAAAAAACCCAGCAGCTGGTGTTCACTTATTTAAAAAGTGTCTTTTTTAATGGATTAAGTATTTTGTATATGAACAAGCATGTTCTGTGGTTGATGGTGAGGCAGTTTACACCAAACACTTATTACTGCTCAGGCTATTTTTAATTTCATCTCTGTTGAGACTTGTTCCTCTAAAATCAGAGGACAGAAATGAGTTTTAAATACATTTTGCTCCCATGGCTGGGATATGTGGCACCATTTTATCAATGGGCAAAGAGCAGGAAGTGAAACGTGAGGCCGTGGAACTCCTTGGCTCTGGGAGAGGGGCAATGGAAACTCCCAGGAATGGCGATCCCACAGCCCTTCCCTCAGGCTGGTCTTGTTATCCAGAGCCTCTGCCCAGCTGGGATCAAGGACACTGGGACAAACCCAGCTTTTGCAAGGCCTGGAGCTCTGGGAGAACAGATGAGTCCTTGTTCTTTTACAGAATGTCCCAAACCCCTGGTTCCTAATGCTGGGAAAGTCACTTGAGCTTTATGATGTCAGTGCTCTGACTCCAGGGTTGGCTGCTTTGTTTTTTAATCTGATTTTAGTTGATTGAGGTGAATCTTTCAAAGAATCAAATTTCTGTGTGTCAAATTAATTAGAATTTGTGTCATTGTAAGTACCCTGCTCTTTTACAGTATCACTACAACACTGTAAGTAACTGAAGGAAATAAGGAAAACAAGTAACCTTATGCAAGGTTTGCATGTGATTTGCATGAAAAATCCCACTTTGGCCTCCAGCATCCTTCCTCCAGCTCTTTTGAAAGCAGTGTTCATGTTTCTTTCTCCCAAAATAAATGTTGGTTAATGAGTATCAAGTTGGTCCATGACTCAACCTCTTTTCAAAAGCTTCTCATGTAGCATGGATTTCTGAGGAATTGCTCCTCTATCTTTCAGCTCCAAAAAGGCTTTAACACCTCACAGCTGAGAGGATGAATTGGGGGTTTGCAGCTGGGGAAGTGTCTTCAGCATTTGTGGAATGTCCTCATCACCTGTTGAATACACTGGCAGAAACCAGAATCAACTTGTTCACACCAGTAGTTTACTAAATGAAGAATAACTCAATAGAATAAACACCATTGTGATGTGACTGGTAGGAATGAAAGGCACATCCACCACGTGTTTTGAAAGGCCTTTGATCTCAGATGCTGCAGTCTCCTGTTTGCCTTAATGTGGGAATAATGGTACACAGGAAACTCCCTGGTGTTGGCAGGCTGGGCTGGAACATGATACATCATTGCTTTTTTTTTTTCCTTTGGATTATGTGACACAAACATGTCTTCCTTCCTGTTTAGGAGGAAACAAAGCAGTTGTTGAATCAGCTGAAGTCTGGTTCTCGCTCGGACTCCCGGGAGGATGAGATCTCCCCTCCTCCCCCCCTCAACCCTGTGGTAAAATACCGATCACGACGTGGGGCCATCAGTGCAGAAGTCTACACAGAAGAGGATGCTGCCTCTTATGTTAGAAAGGTGCTCTGACTCTTAAACCTTGCTCAAAATTACATCCACAATCCAAGAGCTTTATCTGAACCCACCTTCTATCCAGGTGGATAAATAACACCAAGCTCCTGGAGCCTGTTATGTCCTAATTGCTGTAAAAAGCAGACCTGTGTGTGTCTGATTAACTGGAGGACAGAATAACCCAACATGCAATTAAACCATTCATGCATTACTTAGACCTGTTCCCTTTGAAGTCATGTATATTTAGATGTGCATATATTTAGATATATATAATGTGCTTCCAGTTATTTGGCAGCTGCAACAACATTTGGCCTAATGACAGAGCAGGCTTGCTGCTCTTCCCAGGAAAACACAGGTTGAACAGATATGCATCCTCCTGCAAAAAAAACTTACAAACTGAGCATGGAATTATGTTTTTCAGTTGCATAAAATAATACAAGATTATATTTTCCTTGTGTTCAAACTGTCTGTAAACATTTACTATATTTGGGGTTGTATTTATAGTGCTTGAAAGAAAATGGAAAAACTCAGCCAGTGTTTTGTAGCAATGTAAGTTGTTTATTTACCATGGGAAATGTAGAAATTTTTCATGAGAAAAATTAACCATTTGCTTTCTCTGATTCTCTCCTAGGTTATTCCAAAAGACTATAAAACCATGGCTGCTTTGGCAAAGGCAATTGAGAAGAATGTGCTGTTTACCCATCTTGATGATAATGAGAGGAGGTAGGAGGAAATCTTTGTGGGGTTAATGTTTGTGGAAGGGCAGAGTTCAGAAGAGCTAAATGTGTCACAAATCTGCAGTGACTCTGCAGTGGTCAGTGGAAGCACACAGAGCTCCAGGAGCAGCGTTGATGGGTTGGGGGTACAGATGTGTGGAGTTGTGCAGGTTTTTGTCTGATTTTGGTGTCCTCTCCTTCAGTGACATCTTTGATGCGATGTTCCCTGTCACTTACATCGCAGGAGAGACTGTCATCCAGCAAGGCAAGTGACGCTGTTTGCTCAGGGCACTCATTTGGGGATGAGGAGCTGGCTCTGGCCTAGTGCTCTTAGTTTGTGTTTATTTTTTAATATAAAAGCAGGCTCGCTGCAGCCACACAATTCCCTGAACCACTTCATACTGAAGCGAAGAGTTGGATCCACTGGAGGAGGATGAGGCTTCCTTGAAGAGATTATCTGTTGGGAATATTGTCCCTTGATGACTGGAAATCAGAAATGTTATGTTAATTTATGGATCTGGTTGGCCTTTCCAGGAATCCTGGAATTGCTGCTGATCTCCTGGGTACCAGTAGATGTCCCCTTTCATGGGGCTGAGAGGAGTGTGGAATCAGCAAAATGTGATGGTTTCACCCTGCAAACTGCAAAAATTTGCCAACCTTGTTGGAGTCTAAACATCAAAGTTGGCAGAGATGCAAGTTCTTTCTTGGTATATTCAGTTTAGTAAATATTCAATTTTTTTTCCTCTTCTTTAGGTGATGAAGGCGATAACTTCTATGTCGTTGATCAAGGAGAAATGGATGTAAGCATTCCTGGTAGTTTATTAATTATATGTTTATTTCTAGAAGAAGAGTACTCTGATATTTGTAGGCCTCTACTACAGACCATGCCTTTAGCAGCTTTTCTCATTTTACGTTCTTACTTATAGAAGTTTGTTTTGCTCCTTAACAGCTCAGTCTGGTTGCACAGACTGAGTTTGAAAATGAAGGATTTGGACACAATACAGATGTTTTAGACATGCAGGGTGGAGTTGAGGTGTGGGGCAGGCTTTAAGAGCAGCCAAACTTTTATTTTCCAGCCCAGCTCATTCATAGCTCTTTATGACACGGCCCTTGTAGAGATGTTATTTCTCAGGAGTCTGTGTAGAGTATGTGCGTGAGATATAGAAGAGAATCCTTTGGCAATGAAAACACAAATTGTACTGGGGTTGGCAGCACTGATAAAACCCTGAAGTGATCAGTCTTAGTTCAGATGTGAGAATTTCCTTGCACTCTCAAGGGAATAGAGAGCAGCAGGAAGCTGAGGGGTGTCTGACCATGCTCTACTTTCCAGGTTTACGTGAACAGTGAGTGGGCCACCAGTGTGGGTGAGGGTGGGAGCTTTGGAGAGCTCGCCCTCATCTACGGCACCCCCCGAGCTGCCACCGTCAAAGCCAAGACCAACGTCAAGCTGTGGGGCATTGACAGGGACAGCTACAGAAGGATCCTGATGGCAAGTATCCCTCAAAACCTGGATTTATGATTTGGGGGTCATGTATGCTGAGTACCTGTCCTTCTGCCTGTCCTTTGCTGGAGTTATTTATTCCAAATCCTGCTGTCTCTTCAGTAATCAGAAAGCTGATTACTTAACGTGCATTTCTCAGGCACAGGGCAAGGGGGAATCTTGCATTAGTGAGCAAAACAGTGCCAGTACTGAACTGAGCTGAGAGTGTAATAAGGCTGCAATAAAGGCTGAATATTTCAGGAATGTTGCTCAACTGGAATATTACTGAGAGAACTCAATTTCAAAACATTTCATCTTGTGGGTTTGGGGTCTGTGAGACAGAGCACTGTGTGTCTGGTTAAATTTGTTTGTGTCTGGAATTTTATTTAGAGTAGAAAGAAAACTTACTTTGTGTCCTTTCCTTTTTTTTTTTTTTTAATAGGGAAATACTTTGAGAAAGAGAAATATGTATGAGAAATTCCTTAGTAAAGTATCTATATTGGGTAAGTGAGAAGATTTTTGTTCTGGAGAGGAATCAATTGCCACATTGTAATGAAGCTGTTACCCAGCATTATGATGATTACAGGCTGTTGTGGTAACTCACCACAACTGCTTCTTTGCATCAATCCAGAAGAACCCTAATTCAGGTCTTGATCACTGATGCACAAATACAGCCAGAAATATACTGACCTCTGTATGAATACAGAGCCAAAGGTGTAATTTGTGCCTTGAGAAGACACCTCAATAATGAACTCTTAACTCTGCAGAATCTCTGGACAAGTGGGAGCGTCTCACTGTGGCTGATGCCTTGGAACCGGTACAGTTTGAGGATGGGCAGAAGATTGTGGTCCAGGGAGAGCCAGGGGATGAGTTCTTCATTATCTTGGAGGTAAGCAAGCTCAAAATTAAAAGCTCAGAATGTGACTTTTTTTTATTGTGTCCCTAAGCAGACACTTGGAAAATAACAAAACATAAGAATGTATTTCCAGAGAATCGCTAAAGAAAGATCATCTTGCTGGACATGCAGTAACTTGGATTTAGTTTTGCTCTTTTCACAAAAGAAACTTTTGAAAAAAGCAAAAAAGCAAAACTTTTTCCCTCCTTCCAGGGAAGTTCCAAGTTTCTGACTGAAAGCAGTTTATCTTTCTGAGAGTAGAGACCTCTAGATAGCTGGTAATGTCTTACTAGTGTTCTGTCTGATGGTTTGTGTTTTTTCTAGGCTTTTTTCTAGTCATACTATAGTATTTCTACTGTTATGTGGAAAACCAGGAAGAAGTCACTGCTGTAGATATGTAAATGTTCAAGATGTTTAATGCTTGAGAGGAGAGGAGCAATTGCTCTTATACAGCAGTTAGGTGAACTGTGCAAGGACTGTGAAGTGTTTTTTTAACTGAGGCATCCTAACAGTTATTTCTGCAAAGCAGCTGACTCTGTGTGAAATTCAGTGTTTGGAGTGATGCTGGAGATTGCAGTTGTTTGACTGCTGTCATTTATTGAAGGGCACAGCTGCAGTGTTACAGCGCCGCTCAGAAAATGAGGAATTTGTTGAAGTGGGCAGACTGGGACCTTCTGATTACTTTGGTGAGTTATGTTGTGACAACTGTGGCTACAGACACCACTGTCACCATTTTGTCTGTCCTGTGTCAGTGGTAGAGATGAGATGGATTTGCTTACTTGTTGTTTTGGACTCCTGGGATTGCTCTCAGTTTTTGGGTGAGTATCAGAGTTATTCAGGTGTGCACACAGGATGTGATTGTTCCACACTACTTAACTGTAAAAGATAATTTGGCCTGACCTCCCTGCCCTGAGCAGAGCTAAATTTTTAAATGACATCATATTCTTCAAGGCTGTGTCCACTTGAGTTTCCTGTGTCTCCAGGGATGGAGATCCTACAGCCTCTCTGGGCAATTTCTTTCTCTGTCTAACCAGCCTTGTTGTGCAGAGGTTTTTTCCTTCTGCCTGACAAGAATTTCCTGTTCTGCAGCCTGTAGCTTTCTCTCTGTCTTTGCCTGGGTTTGTCTGTGTAGTCACTCATTACACAGCTGAAGACAGCAGTAAGATAAGAAAATTCCTTCCTTGCCCTTCTGTTCTCCAGGTCAGAAAGGAACCTGGTCAGAAGCTGCTCTTTAATGGTTAAATACAGCCCTCTCCCTCTCAAAGCCCCTAACATTTTTCTTATGTTTTGGGTAGTTCCTCTCTTTCATCTTGCTGAAACCTTTTGGTTGTCCAGGTATTCAGCTCTGTAGATGATGTAAGCAGCAAATCCTCTGTTGCAAGGCCTGAATTGGGATGGACTCGAGTGCATGGGCTCTGCCCAAAGGCCTGCTTGGCTCAGGATCTAGGACTAGACTTCATTCTGTGTCATTTCATATTTTCATATTTTCTAATATGTGTTCTCTTGAGTTTCCCACTCCAAAACTAAATATTATTACAGTCATTGTGTTCAGGTGCTGCAGACCTTTCCTTCAGGGGTTTGACTTTCCCTTAGAATCTCCTTATTCTTTAGCAAGCCTCTCTTTTGGAGGCTGCTGAGTTCAGGAGTTTAAATTGGGCACAGAGGAAAAGTTTTCCTCATTTCTTTTGAACATCCCTTCTGATAATGTAGGCAAAAGTGTTCTCCAAGGAACACTGAGTTCTTTCTTCAGTCCTGAACATGGAAAGAACTCAAGTCCGAACCCAAGCAAACAAAACCCCAGAGTTGCTGCTCTGGTTCCTTCCATGCTTGTTATAGGAATGTAAGGGGTTGTTTCTATTGCTGATTACAGGGGCTTGTTGGAAACTTAATTTCCAAACATGTTGTTCAGCAGTTGAAACAAAGCTTTTGGCATGTTTGTGCAAAACTTAAGAAATGGGATCCAGTGGGACTTCAAAATGCTCCTTTTGCACTGCCCCATGACAAAGTCAGAGTTTCAGTTATGGCCAGCAGTAGGTCAAAAGCTTCTGTCTGGTTCATGAATGTTTTATTTGTTTGTTTACTTCAAAACCATGCTCTTGTTGTCCCAAGTTTCCTAGAAACACCAGAATTGAGCAGTACTATTAGAAAAATACCTACTTGTTGGCTAGGAAAATTGCACTGTAAATTGAAGCATGACTTTCCTCAAAGAGACACAGTATTGAAAAAAATTTGGGCTTTTTTTTCAGAGAGACTTGAATGTGGACAGGCTTTTAGTAGCAAAATCATCAAATAGTTTTTTTTTTAAAACTACCTTCACAGTTGCTTTTTATGTAATTGCTTAGGTACTTGTTCTGAGCAGTGCTAAAGCCTGAATTACTTTCTCTGCAATTTATGGTGAAGAAGGGTCATTTCTTTGCCTCTTTTTCCCACTGGCTGGTAACTCTGCTGCCTGTTTCTGCTGTCCCAGGTGAGATTGCTCTGCTGATGAACCGTCCTCGTGCTGCCACCGTCGTGGCTCGTGGTCCCTTGAAATGTGTGAAGCTGGACCGGCCCCGGTTCGAGCGTGTGCTGGGCCCCTGCTCGGATATCCTCAAGAGGAACATCCAGCAGTACAACAGTTTTGTATCACTGTCTGTCTGAAACCTTCCTCCCTGTCCGAGCCATGCTTCACAAATGCAGACTGCTTTCTTCCCCTTGTGCAGAGCCACATCGCCACTGGCATTTGCAGCTTCCTGTCCGGTAAAAAAAAAAAAAAAGAAAAAAAAAGAAAAAAAAAAGGAAAAAAAAAAACAAAACAAAGAAAAAAAAAAGGAAAAAAATAAACTGCTTATCATGGCACTGTCATTAATTTAGAGCATATTATTTCTGTGCTCTCAGTCCCATTAAATTAATAGAAAAAGTTCAGTGGAGGGGTTTGCTTCTCTCTGTGCACCAGTGTCCAACTCAGGCCAGGGCAGCCTTGCTTCAGCAAGAGAGAGACCTCCTGGCACCACGCCATTGCCATAGAGTGAGGAGGTGACAGCAAAGGGGGAAAAAAAAGTTCTTTTAAAAGTGTTTCTCAAATTATTGGACGGATTTTAAGGCTGTGGTCATCACCTGCTGTATTTCTTTTCACATGAGAGCTACCCTTATACTTGAGCTTCTTGGGGCTTGGGGTTTTCTGGGTTTTGTTTTCATTTTCTAGGTACTGTAATCCTAGGTTCAGTCGTGAGGCATCAGCTGCTAAGAAAGCCACAGTTGGAATTTACCAATATAATTGTTCCTGTGTCTGCTGGTTTAAGATTGCTTAGTTCTGTTCTTGTCAAGTGTAAATCAAAAGCTTTCCAGGTTAATAGTTCTGGTGAACTCCTTCAGCTGTTGATCCATTTGCTGACTTGCCGCAGCTGATCTCTTTCACTTGTTCTTTCTCCAGCCATAGATTTGCCATTTAAAACTTCCTGTTCCAGGTGGCCAGAACCAAATGCTACATGAAATGCCTGGCTGTGGTCTCTAGTACATAGATTGGTGTAAGAATGGTGCAGCTGTCCAGCTGTTAGTACTGTTGGAGTGCTTAGATTGGTGTAGAAGTCAAAAGCAAACATTTGATTTTCCCTGTGATTTGTTTTGTTAATCCTCAGTTGACTTTTAAAAAATCACCATGAGTTCAAGTGACCCTTTGTTACCAGGGAGAATAAATGCTGAGTGTTTTGGCCAGTATCAGTTGCAGGTGACAAGATTGCTGGTCTGTAGAGCTCTGTTATTCTTGGTAGAGGATGTGAGGCAAAAAACCTGAATGTTTGAACTTTCCTGCAACACTGAGTTGTTTTAAGTTTTTAGAGCTGTCAGTTCATAATTTTAAAAATGGTTCACTATAAATCTAGTTCAAAGCCAAAAGGTGCATTCTCTTTTCTTGCTCATGGAATTTCCACCACACTTATTTAATCCTTTTTTTTTTTCCCAAGTTCAATCTGTTGCGGAGTCTTAAACGTATTTCAGTATTTCCCAGCTTTGTGTTCCATTACTCTGTGCTCACCAAGACTTCCCAAAAGTTTTTACTGAATTCCACGGTTCAATAATTGTAGGCAATTTTTAAGGTTTCCTTTCAACTGTAATTTATATCAAGTAGCATAGGTTTGTATTTGGGAGTGACAGCAAGCATTTGTTGTGCAACTACTTTAATGATGGAGCCCTCGTTTTATTTCCTTTCTGAGGTGGAGTAGATGCAAAGCCAACATTTTCCCAGGCATGGAGAGAATCAGGAAGAGTCTGCTAATTCATGCAGAATAATACTGAAGGTATCAAGCCTTTACAAAAGGTTTCAGGGTATTTCTGAAACTGAAATCCCAGGAAGGGGATTGAAATGCTTGTGGTTTGAGTTCTCTATTCAGGAGATGTTGAATAGAGGATTTCTGCCAGAGTCCTTAAGGAATAAGCAAATGCTACTTTTTTTTTGGTTATTTTTTTCCTTCCCTTTTTTTTTTTTTTTTTTTTTTTGAGTAAAACTTTTTTTCTTAAGTTTTGATTCCGCAGGTTTTTTCTTCATATGTGTTTTGTGTTTGTTATATTAAAGCGCCAAAAACTGTGTAAACCAGTTAGAGCTCCACAAAAATAATGCACATTTTTTTTATATAAGGCTTTCTAATCAAGTTTCACTACTGCATCTTTTTAGCTTGCTGTTTACTCCCTTTTGTAGTTTTACCTACAAGATTTTAAGATAAATCAGCTAAGTCTGAGTTAAACACAGTTATAGCTTTACCTTTGTGTGCAATTTCAATATGTTTGAAACCACAATTGGCATAGTTTTGCCTTAGCTAACATTCAGGGCTTTAGAAGTAATTTTTTGCTAGTCTATCTTCAGCAAATTGATGAAGTCTATTGCCCTAGGAAGCTATAGTCAACCAGAGGACCATTTTTGTATTGTTACCTGACTCTATAAGTCTGATTTACTGTATGTGCTAATATATTATATTATATTCCTTTTGTTATAGATTGTCCTAATGGCAGGTAAAGCAATAAAATGATTTAAATTCTTAAATGCAATCAGCCTCTTTTATTTTATTCCCTACCCCTACATTGTGCTTTCCTTTGGCTTTAGAGGATGTGTTATGAATGAGGCAGCAGAAAATAAGCAGCTTAATGGATTAGCTTGGTGTAAACTCCAGAGGGGTGAGCTCAGGTCCTGGCTTCCCCCTGGAGCCTGGGGAGAGCTCAGTCTCCACGTGCCAGCCTGGGAATTCCTCTGCATTGGACCTGTGTCCTGTTTGGCTCCTGGCAGCTTTGATCTCTCCCAAGGTGTTCATTCCCAGCCCAGCCATGATTTTTGGAGCTCAGGTAAGTTGGCTGCTTCCATCTCTGCGACCCCTTAATGAGCAAGTGATGGATAATCATTAATAAGTTGTGGTGGGAAATGGAAAAGGGGGATTTTCAGCTGTGCTAAAGTAGGAAAAAAATTTGAAGAGTGACCTGAAGCAGCTCAGACTTGGATGTGCTTTACATCCAGCTCCAAGAAAGCTGAGTCACCCAGCTTTGAAGGTCCAGTAAAAATGTATCTGTCATGTAAAGCAGAATAAAAGAACACTGTTAGTGTACCAGCCATTTAAATATCTGTGGATTAGTTTCTTTCACCTGCCCTCCCTTTCCCAATCCCCTCCACTGAAAAAAGGCTGAAAACAGAACTTTAATTACCTAAACTGAAACTTTAAACTCTCCGCTTCTAGCCTTATAACTATAAATACACTTTATAACTACAACTTAAATTTAAGCTTATCTTCTGTTGCCATGTGCTTCCTGTTGAGGCAGCAAATGGTCACCATTTTCCATGACAAAAGATGGAATTAATTCTGGGTTTGTCCTGTGTGGGGAGAGCACAAAAAGTCACCGGTAGAGGGAGGTAAAACTTTGGGAATTTTTTGTTCTGGACAGAAATAGCCAACAGAGCAAACCTGCTGAGAGGGAGTTAAATCCTCCTATTTTCATCTCTTCTCTGTCCACAAGAGCAAAAATATCTAAGTCCCAAGAGAAAAAAAGGTCAAGAATCTGCTTGAAATTGTTGAAAAGTTGGAAATGCAAGGACTTGCCTGAACCACAGTCTGGGAGAGACTAAAGGAACCTGGAGTGGGGTTTTGTGTGGGGTTTTGGTGAGTTTATGTGGGGTTTTTGTGGGTTTATGTGGGGTTTTTGTTCACCTTTATGGCCTCAGAATACTGGAGGAATTTATTCACTAAGAAACACTTCAAACTTCCTCAAACACACAAATGGGCACCTGTAGGACACAGTCAGGTCAGAATTGCAGCTCTCCCGTGGTTTTGCAGTTTGGAGCCAGGTGCATTATCAGATTATTGTGCAGTTAAATAAGCACCAGCACAAGCTCCTGTGACAAACAGCTGTGGCCAAATGAGCTTTGTTCCTTCCTTGCATCATCCAGGCACTTGCTGGTGTCACTGAGCTCCCTTTAGGTCAGCCAGAATTCCAGCCCATGGCACAATGAGCTGCTGGTGGTGCAGCAGGTGCTGGATCCTGTTAAAATGCTGCCTGGAAGCTTTTGTGGAGGGGTTTGGGGATCTCTGGAAGGTCTGCAGTGCTGTAGGTGGCTTTTGTTTAACTTAAAGGTTAGTTTAGAACGAGTTTCTGGTAGATTGGTGTTTTTTGTTGGCTTTCTTTTCCTCCTAAAGGATGATAAATTATCAACAGAGCTTGCAACTACTTTCCCCAGGCTGCCAAAAGGCTCAGTGTAGTTATTCCTAATTGTTAAAAGAAAAAGCTATTAAAGAGAGCTTCACTAATCCAGTTATTCTTAAACCTTGTTGTTGGGAGGTGAAGGGTCAACTGGAAACTGAAATACCCACGAAAACTCCCTCCCCATGGTTTTTTTTTGGTCCCCAGTTTCTGTTGCATCTCCTCAAAATGCACAGACCTGGAGAGGGGAGAGAGACAGGGATACCATTTGTATTTTCCAGCTAATTATGACAACCTAAATGATTTTAAAATCTATGAGGAGAAAATTACTTTAAAAGATATGAGGAGATGACCCGAGATAGATTCCCCTCACTTTGACAAAATGTTTTCCCCAGAAATGGGTGGGTTCTTGAATTGTAAATACAGTCCCGTGTCTCAGAGTGGTTTGATTTTCAGGATGTTTTTTTCCCCTGGGGTCTAAGGCAGCACAGAGCTGCCTGTGTTCTGTGTCCAAACAGGCTCTTCAGGCAGGTCAGAGAAGTGGTTTGAGTGCCCTGTGACATGCACAGGTCAGTGTGGGCTGGGGTGACACTGCTCCTGACAGTGAGCACGTGTAGGTGCCTGAAGTCTTAAGGTCTATCTCAGCCAAGCCTAGAACTCAAACTATTGTTTGCTGTCCTTGCTTGCTGTACCATTGTAACTTTTCTACTTTCAGACTCTGCAGCTGCAGCTAGCTCTGAGCTCTTTTGCTCTCTCTGTTTCTGAGCCTGCTGTCACAGGTTTCTGAAAGTCTTCTTACCTGTACTGTGTTCTCACAATGCCCTCTGCTCTGTCCAAGCTGGACCAATGCCCTGTCTTGTGCCAGGGGCAGGTATTTCTCAAATATACCCTCCTGACCACAGAACAAAGACTTGCTAAGAGGAAAATGCTCTTGGGCATCTCTTTATTCAACCCTCACCCTCGGGTCAAGTTCGTGTCCTTCTCTAGTAAGACCAAGCCCCTGTGGAGGATGAGCAAACCAAGGCCAGGTGTTCCTCAGCCTCCCAAGGGCACAGCCAACTCCAGATCTGGAGATCACAGCTTTTTCACCCCGGAGCTGTGTTTGGGGTGTAAAGATCTGCTGCAGCCACACCAGCACTGGCCAAGCACAGGAGCTCTGCTTAAACACCAGCAGAGGAGCCGGGTGTGATTCTTGATCTTCTGACATTTCCCCTCCGAGTCTCTGCGAGTGTTTGCAGGTGGAAATGAGCAGTTGCTGGAGCTGCCCCTTGCCTGGCAGGGTTTTCCTTGGCTCTGACCCTGTCTAAGTGTCCAGCTTGGCTCTGTGCGCCGCAGGGCTCTGGGGCTGCGCCGTGTCGTTGGCCACCACCGTGGCCTCTCCAAAGGTGTCGATGCACTTCCCCACGGCGGCCAGGATGAGCTGCAGCCGCCTGTCCAGGGCCAGGAGATGGGGCTCGGTGAGCACAGGGGCCAGGGGGTCCTGCAGGAGGGATTCCCTCATCACGGCGCTGAGCTGGTACTCGGGCTCTGCCAGGAGCTGCAGGCGCAGCAACGTCGATCTCTTTATTCTGGAAAAAAAACCAAATCGACAGTTTAATGCCTCCCAGCAAGAGCAGCTGAGCTCCTTTGTGGGAACCCAGGGCTTCCCTCTGGCTGCCCTGGGACCCTGGCAGGGGTCAGGAACCCCCTGGACAGAGCCCCCAGAGACACTGGCTGTGATCTCTGTCCATGGAAAAGAGTTTTCAATCTTACAGGATCAGTTACCAGCTCTGAGTGTTTGATATCAGTAATAATTAAGTGTGGCACGGGTGCAAAAGTAAAATTTTAGGATTCTAGATGAGGGGTCCAAAGGGGACAAGATGAAGGAAATTGGGTGTGCCTTGTCCTTTTTCTCCTTCTTCATGCCCTCCATGTGTCACTGTTGTGTTGGCATTTTTCTGTTGGTTCAGGCTGGGGACACACTGTCCAACGTAGGTGACAGATATTGGCACGTTCTTGTAAATCCAGCCCAGGGAGTTTCTGGTATTTAATGTTTGTCACATCCCACTGAGGGCAGAGCCCCACACGCTGTCCTGCAGGACAGAGCTGGGCAGGGCAGCAGAACATGTGAGAGATAAACAGAATAAACAACCTGGAAACCAGCACAGACCAATTCTGGCTTCTGCTTTGGCACTGGGGCTGACAGAGACTTTTTACAATCTCGGGATCATCAATACCTCAGATTCTGACACTCCTTGACACCAGAAATGGGTGAAGGAATTTAAATAACTTTAGGACAAAAGTTTTATAATTTTAACAGATATAATTCTATTCTAATTGTATTCTATAATTTTGGAAGGTAATGACTTTTTTTTTTTTGCAGAAACCTCTACTTCTTCCTTTGTTTTTCCAGAGTGTTTGTACTGCAAATTTCTGTCTGCAGAGAGAAAAACATGACTGAAGTTCTCAGTAGTGAGTGAGTCAGAGGTGACCCAGTTCCCCAGGTTCCTGCAGGGTGGTGTCATCTCCCCAAGGATGACTTTTATGAGATGGGAGCAGAGGGGGTGGTAAATGAAAAGACATGAATGAGAAAATATCTTCTGTCAAAACTCTGAGCAAAAAGAGGGAATATTTCCTGGAACTGATGTAACTGTGACTTTTCACCTTAGGGGGTACTCAGATTCAAATGTGATTTGCTTTGACAGAAAATGGGATGAAAACCTGCAATCTTGGAATGCTTCTAGGCATGAAATGAAGTGTTCTGAAATCATTTGTTTAATCCTCAGCAGAAACGTGTTGATTTCAGCGTGTATAATACTGAAATGAATCAGTGGCTGTAGTTATTGCCCTTTGAATCTTGGAGACAAAGTGGGCCATGTTTATGGAACCATTTGGATTCAGCCCAGTCAGGATTTTCAGGTGGAAAAAGGTGAAGTCAGATCCATTTTAGGCAGCTCAAGAATTTGTTTGTAGGCTGTTGTTTATCCAGGGCATCCATTGGGAATGTTGATCTGGATCTCTGCAGCTCCAACAGGCCACGTGCTGTTTGGGAAAGGCCATTCCAGGTGCTGGGGACAACCACTAAGGTTGGAAAGGACCTTTAGGATCATCAAGTCCAACTGCTGTCCCAGCACCATCAAACCACGTTCCCAAGTGCCACATCCACTCACCATTTGAAGAATTCTAGAGATTGTGACTCCATGATTTCCTTGGGCAGCCTGTGCCAGTGTTTTACTACCTACTAGTATGTTTTACTAGCCTTTCCAGGAAAAACTTTTCCTAATATCCAATCTAATATCCAATATCCAGGAGTGTGTGTGGGCAGCGTGCCTGTGGCACGAGGGAAGGACGATGCTGCTGCCACAGGGCTGGGCATCACCATCCCGCATTAATATTCCTGAAAAACCAAAAATAATCCATTGATTGAGTGTGAGGGCTGACAAGGAAGCTTTACACCCCAGCTGTGAGCTGCTGCTGCTGCCAGGGGAAGCTGTGCCCAGGGCAGATGTGAACGAGCATCTGTGTGCTGTCCTTCGAGGCAGGGCCGGCCCGGGAGCTGCTGTGGGTAAACACCAGCTGTGTTTGCTCCATCCCAGCAGTGCTTGGAGGTGGGGAGCGGGCTGCTGTGACCCTGGGGAGCAGCTGATGCAGTGCTGGAACAGTTACACAACAAACAAGCAGAGCACAGAGCGGGCTGAGATGGAGACGCTGCCGCCAGCCCCGCGGCGCTCCCACGGGGGCTGTGACCCGGTGGCTGGGCTGGACTGCTGAACCTTTCCCCCCGAGCCTTCCAGGCACTTCAGCAGCCTGACTGGGGCTGCTTCCAGGCCTGCCTGTGCCTCCAGGAGGGTTTTGATGCTTTCAGGGAAAGGACCATCTCATGGCCTGGCTGTGTTTGTGCCACTCGTTGTCTGGGAGAGGAGACCTGCAGGCTTCAGCGTGTGGGACGGGCAGGGAGCTGGGAGAGGCAAATAAAACAGACTCGGATCTGCTGGAAGGCAGGCTTGGAGCAGAACTTGGCTGGGAAGGAGGTGGATGTGTTTAACAGCCTGCTCTCAGCATCCCTGAGCTCCCAGCACTCCCAGCTGGAGGAGCTTTCCTGCTCAGCTCGGTGTCGGAGCAAGGAGGGGGCTCGGTGGGCTGGGTCCAGGTTGTTGGTCAGGGCAGGCTGAAATCTGTGGCTTCTGTGTGCTTACTCGAGTAAAACCTCTTCCCTTCCTTCCCAAGTGGTTTTAGATGCTCTCCCACTCCAGATGGATCAGCTCCTGTGGGAAATGAGGGTTTGTGTGTCTCCCTCAGGCAGCACGAGTTGTTTTTATGCTGTTCCTGGCCCTTATGACAGGGTGTTCAGGTCCTCTTACCACTGCTTTTTACAATAATTGAATTAAGAGGAGTTTCTGGGAGATGGATCTGGAAGAATAGCAATGATGTGACCTGTGGATATCATGGTATGAAGGTCAAATTAAGAGGCAGAGTTAATTTCAAACAGCACAAAATTTCTAGAGAAGGATTCCCTGAGAGCCTGCAATTAGAAAAGACTTGCTGAGTGCAAATAACAGTTCTTGAAATTAAAGGTGTGTGAGGAGAGTGCAATTACCACCCCCAGGGGGAGGAAAAGCAGGTAGAGTGAGGAAAAAGCTCCACATGTCCTGAAAACAAACCCTAGGAAAGATCAGCTGCTTCTGCCTCTTAAATTTAACTTGCAGCTGCTGATTTATGTGAATTAATGAAGAGGGAACTTGGGTTAAAATTATGAGCTTCTCCTTCATGCCGTGAGAAGAAGAAGCTTGATTAAGTGCATCAAAGTTCCACCAAGATTTTGGAGGGAGATTTCTGTGCTTCCTGAGAGAACCTCGTGCTGATGGGCTGGGACAGGCTGTTAGAACTTTCTGGAAGGGTTTGATCTATTGGACAGCGTCTCCTGGTCTGCCAGTGGATGTTTTTCCACTCGTGATTCTGCTCCAGCATCCAGCCCACCCCTTGGCTGGGATTAGCAGGGTCCTTGAGCTGCTGGAGGGAGGCAGGGCTGGGTGACCTCCCCAGTGACAGCAGGAACTCGGACATTCCCGGGAAGCTGGAACTTACACACAGCACTGGGAGAGCGGGGCCAGGATGGAGATTTCATCGTGGGAATGCCGCCCAAACCTGGGGATGAAGCAGAGTTCAGAGCCTGCCCTCCTCCTCCTCCTCACCCCTCCCGACCTCCTGGCGGTGCCTCACCCTCTGGCGTTGTCCAGGTGCAGGAGGAAACCTTCATCCCCAAACTTGGTGAACATCTCGTAGTGGTGCCGGTCCATGTTCCCTGCAGAGGCCACGCAGAGGATCAGAGTTTGCCTGGCAGGGAATTTTCTAAACCATCCCAAGCTTTCTTTCAGATCTGCATGGAGTGTTTGTTGCCATGCTGGAAGTGCCCAAGCTCCCCTTGTGCCCCCACGTTGGAGGGGCTGTGGGGAGACAGCAGCACCTCTGAAGGGAAAGGGGAAAAGGGAAGGGAAAAGGGGAAAAGGAAGGGAAAAGGGGAAAAGGAAGGGAAGGGAAGGGAAGGGAAGGGAAGGGAAGGGAAGGGAAGGGAAGGGAAGGGAAGGGAAGGGAAGGGAAGGGAAGGGAAGGGAAGGGAAGGGAAGGGAAGGGAAGGGAAGGTCCTTTCCCTCCATCATTACCTGTCAGGAAGTCGAATATGGCCATGTCCACGATGTTGAGCAGCCGGTTGCTGTTGCTGTAGGGGTAGATCTCCCTCACTGTGTTGCAGTAGAGTGGATTCACTTCCCACCTGCAGGAGATGGAGAAAAGGAGACACTCTCAGCTCTTTCTGCCGTGTCCCAAAATTACCCCAAAACCCATCTTGCATGTGAAGATGTACAAGACTAAATAAATCTCCCCTTGTGCATGCAGGAGTCTGGAATTGAAACACAGCCAATACCCAGGCTCTATAGGTTATTACACTAATTATTACACTAATTATGGGCTCCCTGAACCTTGGCCTGGGTCATTTCTGCAGCTCTGTCCGTGTGTCCGTGCCCTGCAGTGCAGAAACGGGAAGCAGCCTCATTTACCCACTTACTCCTCTTTTCCATCGAAGGAGTAGGAGCGGATCCAGGGGTTGGGGATGGAGAGCCGTGGGGCCAGGTTGAGGGAGGGCAGGAAGGCAGAGAGGGAACCTTCCAGGAGGTGGGGGTTCCCACACACGGCGTACTCCGTCTTGCACATGTACGGGCACTTGGCGAAGAAGCAGACGTTGCTGGCTGGGAGGAGAGCAGAACACAGGGAAAAGGGGCTGTGATTTCCAGGAGGGTGCAGAAAACAGAAAAAAGGGGCTGTGATTTCCAGGAGGGTGCAGAAAACAGAAAAAAGGGGCTGTGATTTCCAGGAGGGTGCAGAAAACAGAAAAAAGGGGCTGTGATTTCCAGGAGGGTGCAGAAAACAGAGAAAAGGGGCTGTGATTTCCAGGAGTGTGGCAAGCACATTTCTCTCCCTCTCAGGATTTTCATAGAGGTGCACAGAGAGAAATGAAAAATAATTTCTATTTCTGCTCCTTGTTTTTCCCATGTGGAATGTGTTTGGAGAATTGTTTACCTGGGGTGATGGTTTGGTTGGATTCTGGTGAGGATTGTTTGAGCCTGGTGGTCAATCCAACCCACCTGGGGCTGGACTCTCAGAAGGGTCACGAGTTGTGTTGGAGTCAGAGAAAGTAGGATGTAGTTTTCGTATCTTCCTTTTTATATAGTATATTGATGTATTTTAGCATAGTTATAATAAAGAAATCATTCAGCCTTCTGAATTGAGTCAGACATCATCATTTCTTCCCATTGGGTTCGCCTGCATTTACAATACAGGAGGGTGCAGAAAACAGGGAAAAGGGGCTGTGAACTCCAGGAGGGGGCAGGAAACAGGGAAAAGGGGCTGTGAACTCCAGGAGGGGGCAGGAAACAGGGAAAAGGGGCTGTGAACTCCAGGAGGGGGCAGGAAACAGGAAAAGGGGGCTGTGATCTCCAGGAAGATACAGAAAAGAGGGAAAAGGGGCTGTGAACTTCAGGAGGGTGCAAGGCTGAGCCCTTCCCCACCATGGGACAGTGATTATTTCTTGTGGCAGGGATGGAGTGAGGGGGAGCAGATGGGAGGAATCCCAAGGGGCTGCAGATGAGTGCAGAGCAATTTAAATTTGATGGCTGTTTGATGGAAACACTCTGGGAAAGCCAAGGAAAAACAAGGTAAAACCCAAAGCATGGCATGGATGTCAGCCTGCCAAATCAATGGTTTGGGTCCTAAGGGAAAGGTTAAGAAAAAAAGGCCAAATGAGTAGATCTGGTAGATGATTACAGAATCTGTAACCGTGTCTTGTGCATGTTTAACCTAAGAATTTCATTTCTGCACCACAGCACAAGTCCTGCAGCCCCTGCCCTTCCTCCCACCATGGAACACCACAGCTTTGGGTGTGAAGGGACCTTAAACACAATTTCCCTCATCCCAAGCCAAGCCCTCGCCCACCTGGTGACACGAAGAAGACGCTCTGCAGGACCTCGTTCTTGGTGACCTCCAGGATCTCCTTGGTGACATTGATCAGCCTCCCCACCGTGGGTGGCACCCTCCGGAAATCCAGGATCCTGCACAGAGGGGACAGGGGTGGTGCCAAGGGGTGATTGGCACAGTGGGGTGGCAGGTGCTGCCCTCACCCCTTCCATCAGCGAACCAGGAGCCTTTGGATCGCTGCACCCAGACTCTTTCCAGCAAAAAAACCACCAAAATGTGGCTCTGTTTGGATTTTGGTATTTTAATAGCTGCCGTCTGGAACAATCTGGATGTTCTCCAGCATTCCTGTCTCTTTCCCTGACATTGCCTTGATTTCTCCCAGCCTTTTGCACACAAGCAGGGTCCTCCAAGGGGCCAAAGCAGCCCTTCAGACCCTTCTGCAATGTTGGTTTGACATGGAGCAAGGACATTGGTCCTGGTACAACGTGGCTGAGGAGGCGCCCCCTCCTCCAGAGGCACTCATGCCCAGCTAATTCCTCAAAAATACTCTTAAAAACCTCAGGGCCTGGGGCAGGAAAGCATTCCTGGCAGTCAATGGGAAGCTGCTGCTGGTTGCTGAGTCAGTAACACGGGGAGAACTGGCTAATGCTCAGCTTGGCTCCTTGGGTAATGCCCCCTGCTCCTGGGAGTTGGGCACAGAACAGGATTTAGCCTGTTCCTTATTGAGCAATGTTCAGAGAGAAAAAAATATTTGCTTTTATCCAGCATCTTTCAGCTCTAAAAACCACAAAGCACTTCACAAAAGCAGTCTGGCCTCATTTTTGTGGTGGTGGAGCTGCAGGGGTGAGGTGGTGGTGGCTGAGTGAAGCAGAGTCACTGTGAGGATGCTGGGGCAGAGCTGGGAAGGGAATTCAGCTCCCTTTGTTCCCTTTCTGAGTGCGAGCTACAGGACTTAATTTAGTCCTGCTTATCCTATGGAAACTGGAGATCCCCACCCACCCTGGCCATCAGAGATCACCTTCCCCTGGTGTTCAGAGGAGAAATCTGAAAATCTGCTTGGGCTGCTGCCCTTATCTTCTGAGAAGAGTAATTCTGATTTTATTAAACACACACCCTGCTGGGAAGGGGTGCCAGGTTAACTGCTCATTATCTGAGGGCTCAAAACTGAATTGCTGCAGTTTATCAACCCAAAGCACACCTTGATGGCTGACTGAGTGACTGAGTGTGTGCCTCCCTCACCAGGAGGGCACCCAGGCTGTGCCCAGGGCTCAGCTCTGCACTTGGTTGCAGGGGAGGGACAATGTGTGACAGCCAG
Source organism: Lonchura striata (assembly GCF_050655825.1). Classification (NCBI taxonomy): domain Eukaryota; kingdom Metazoa; phylum Chordata; class Aves; order Passeriformes; family Estrildidae; genus Lonchura; species Lonchura striata. The sequence goes on along the minus strand of NC_140720.1, from coordinate 3,919,271 downwards.
GTGAGAATCTGATCCTTCCAACCTCGACTGCCCCTGCTCTCATGCAGTGGCCAAGGCAAAGCTGGGGTGTCAGGTGAGAGCCAGGAGGGTTTCCTTTCCTTTCCTTTCCTTTCCTTTCCTTTCCTTTCCTTTCCTTTCCTTTCCTTTCCTTTCCTTTCCTTTCCTTTCCTTTCCTTTCCTTTCCTTTCCTTTCCTTTCCTTTCCTTTCCTTTCCTTTCCTTTCCTTTCCTTTCCTTTCCTTTCCTTTCCTTTCCTTTCCTTTCCTTTCCTTTCCTTTCCTTTCCTTCTCCTTCTCCTTCTCCTTCTCCTTCTCCTTCTCCTTCTCCTTCTCCTTCTCCTTCTCCTTCTCCTTCTCCTTCTCCTTCTCCTTCTCCTTCTCCTTCTCTTCTCCTTCTCCTTCTCCTTCTCCTGGCTTTCCCCCCTCTCCCAGGCAGAGGAGGAGCAGCAGGAGGAGGAGCAGGAGGAGGCAGGGCTGGGCAGCCCCACCTGTCCAGGTGGAAGGCGGCGATCTCCGCGTTGTGCCGCTGGAAGTCCACGAAGTAGAAGAAATCCTCGGGAGTCTCCTCGTCGCGTTTCTGCCTGGGAGAAAGCAGAGGGTGAGCCTGGCCAGGCCGGGCACTGGGTGGCACAAGGACAGGTCACCAGGGACACCAGGGTCACCAGGGACACCAGGGTCACCAGGGACACCAGGGACACCAGGGACACCAGGGACACCGGCTCTGTGGCCACTCCAGAGCCAGAGTACTCCGTGCCCAGCCGCAGCCGTCACACTGAGCAAGGCAGAAGAGCCAGCTGGGGGCTTCAAATCTGCTTGGGCAAGAGCTTTTTCCCTCAGGAGAAAGGTTCAGGGGGTGTTTGTCACACCCCCCTGGAGGCAGAGCAGGGCTCAGGTCTGATGCTCTCCTATCCCTGAGGTGGGAACTCCATTTAATTCCATTTTCTGCCTGTCACACAGTGCCCCAGGAGGTGCAGCACGGGAATTTGGTGCTCAGGCTTAACTTCTGGAAATGGGGTGTTAACTCCTGGGAAAGGGGGTGTTAAGTCCTGGGAAATGGGTGCTAACTCCTGGGAAAGAGGGGGATTAACTCCTGGAAATGGGATGTTAACTCCTGAGAAATGGGTGTTAACTTTCGGGAAATGGGGTGTTAACTCCTGGGAATGGGTATTAACTCTTGGGAAAAGGGATGATAACTCCTGGAAATGGGGTGACAACTCCTGGAAATGAGATGATAACTCCTGGGAAAGGGGGGGTTAACTCCTGGGAATGGGTGTTAACTCTTGGGAAATGGGATGATAACTCCTGGAAATGGGGTGTTAACTCCTGGAAATGGGATTTTAACTCCTGGGAAAAGGCGTGTTAACTCCTTTTGGAGTTCCTGGGAAATGGGGTGATAACTCCTGGAAATAGGATGATAATTCCTGGGGAAGGGGACAGGACACAGGAAATCCCTCCTGGCTCTGCAGGGCATGGATGCTTTCCTTGCCCTGCAGGACCTGCTGGGCACTGGGCAGAGGTGGATGGAAACCCACGGGAGAGGAGCTGGAGCCCTCTGGGTGAGGGTGTGATCCAGCTGCTCTGCTCACACAGGGACACTGAAGTGAGAGGGAATAGATGTGAAGAGCCCCACGGGGCTGCAAATAAGTGCAGAAGCAATTTAAACCCCCTGTTTGATGGCTGTTTCTTGGAAACACACTGGGGAACCCAAGGAAAACCAAGGTAAACCCCAACATCTGCTGGGGAAGAGCAGTCCCTCACGGCAAAGATCTCAGGAGAACAAGTGTCCCAAGGTCCTTCTCCACCTGGCACCCACGAACTGGGGAATTTCCAACATCAACAGCGCTGTGGGAACGCTGGTGTTTATCCATATGTGCTCCTGGGATGGGGTGAGCAGCCAAGAATAATGAAAAATAATGGAACCCTTTCAGCTGCCCAGGTAGCGAGGAAGGAGTGGCTGTGGGGTGGCTGTGGGGTGGCTGTCCGTGCCAAGGAAGGTGCCAGCCCGCCCTGCAGGGGCTCAGGGGGGCTCTGCTGGCCTTACCTCATGGGCTTGAACATGGCTTTCCCAAAATCCTGGAACCTGAGGACCAGCTTCAGGTGCACACCGCTGGGCTTCACCACTTGGGGAGGAAAAGGGGTGTTAGCTCCTGGGAGGGAAGGGGGTGTTAGGTCCTGGGAAATGGGGTGTTAACTCCTGGAAATGGGGTGTTAATTCCTGGGAAATGGGTGTTAACTCCTGGAAATGGGGTGTTAGCTCCTGGGAAGGGGGTGTTAGCTCCTGGGAAGGGGCTGTTAATTCTTGGGAAATGGGGTGTTATCTCCTGGGAAATGGGGTGTTAGCTCCTGGGAAGGGGGTGTTAACTCCTGGAAATGGGGTGTTAACTGCCTAGAAATGGGGTGTTAACTGCCTGGAAACACCCCAGTTACATCCCCAGCACAACCCGGCTTTCCTGCCCCGTGAGTGCATCCTGTCATTGCTTCCAGCTTCTCCCTTTTCTCTCTTTCCATTTATTTTCCTCTCCCTTCTGCCATAGAGAAGATTTCCCTCCAGCCCCTCTGTTACATCCCCTTGGGGACTTTTTCCTCCCTCCCCAGTCGAAACCAGTGCTGTACTGGTATCCTGACACCCACATCGAACAGGCTGCTCATGGAAATGGTGGAATCATCACCCCTGGGTGTTAAGAAAAGCATGGACATGGCGCTTGAGTTGGACTCCATCATTCTGGATGGCTTTTCCAACTGGAACAACTTGATGCCCTATGATCCCAGCCTCTGCCGGGCTCTGCTGGGGGTTCATGGCAGGGAGCAGAGCCTGGCTTGGCGTTTCCCTGGCCGAGGTGAGGACGGGCACCGCCGGGATGGCACGCAGGGATGCCGCACTCACCCTGGCTGCAGTCACAGGCTCCCAGCAGCGCCTTCTCGTCCTGGCTGTAGTCTGCAAGGGCAGGAGGAGCCGTCAGACCCCGCCAGGCTCCATCCGCTGCTCCCCAGCCCCGTGTGCTCACCGGCGCTGATGGTGGGCAGGTCCCGCAGGTCCCGGAGCAGCCTGGAGACGGCGGGGCTGGAGCGGGGGTAGAGCCCGTCCCGGCGGATGCCCAGCTGGAACTGCAGCCAGCCCGCCTCGGGGCGCAGCGGCAGCGGCGCCGCCGGCGAGGTCAGGTTCAGCTCCTCCCGGTACAGCTTGTGCCTCCTGCAAGAGAGATGCTCTGGGGGTGAGGATGAGCCACGGAGTGGGAAACATCCCTCCTCCGAGCCTGGAGGGTGCCAGGAGCAGAGCGAGGGGTGGGTAAGGGGAAACTGAGGCAGGGGGAGATGGCTGAGCTGGTCAGAGTCTCCGACCATCTCTGAGAGAGCTTTTCCCTAAAGCTGGAAGGAAAAAAAAATCACTAAAATCTACAAATCGCCTCTGTGACCAAATTCACAGTGAGCAGGGATGCTGCGAGGTCATGTGACAGCATCCTGCCCATGATCTCTAAAAATCAAGGTTCAACCCCACCCTTTCTTGGTACGTGGAGCTGAAGGAACCTCCCAGGTTGGGTAATAACTCCCCACTCGATCAGCATTTTCATGGAGACCTCCAGGGCTGGGACTGTGCAACTGAGAGGTCACTAATTGCAGCCAGCAGAGGACAGAGCTCTGGTTTCTCATTAACGTTGTCCAGCCCGCGTACGCAGCAGCCAGTCCTGATACAGGGAAAATGAAGTTCAGTTTACACTGAAAGTGCCGGGACCCAGCCATGAAAGCAAACAGGAGCTGGGGCTGATAAGGAGTAGGACATTAACCCAGGCTGGACAGGAGGAAGTGCCACATGCCCGGCCAGCCCCATCCCGAGCCTGAGCAGTGAGCTCTGACCGTGCCCGAGGCATTTATCAGCCAAGGAATGGCACTGGGGGCTGCAGAGGGCTCCTGGCTGCTGCTGGTTTCTTTATTTCCCTGCTCAGCCCAGCAGCTGGGCTTTGGCTGGGATCCTTCCATCACCTTTTGTGGGTCTCAGATTCAGTCAAAGAAAGAAACTGAGAGTTTCTAGCCAGGCAGAAGCCTGGGAAAGAATGCAAATAATTGTTTATCTCTCTTGTTGTTCACATTGTTTATAGTTAAGTTCTATCACTGTGCATCAAGCACTCTGCACCAATGGTATGGGTTGTTTTCACTTCAGGACCAATGGTACTGGTCCTCACGAAGCTCTGTATAAAAGAGCGGTGTATTTTGAATAAATCAGAGTTTTACTCTCAGCAGCCTTCTGAGTCAGTCTTCTCATTCCCATCCTGCCTCGACAGTGACAACCTTTCTCCATCCCAGCAGGCTGAGCAGTGTGGTTAATCTGGCTGTGAGCAGGGCTTGAACCCTCCCAGAGGTGTTCCAGTGGTGTGGGAAATGAATTTGTAGAGAATTCTTCAAGTTTGATAGAAAGTTCTACATAGTATGTATGTGTGTGTAAACCTTGAGATGAGAAATGTTGACTTAGAAATATTATGGAATAAGACAGACCTTATTGAGAGAAAAATAGAACTAAAAAGAAGTTTTAAAGGATAGCCTTGCAAATAAAAGTAGATAGTTTAGAAAAACAGAAGTATGAAAGATACATTGTAGTGAGACTTATGAAGAGTAATTTTAGATGATTAGCTTTAAAACATTTATAACATAGTGTATCAATACTATCCTTTGGAACTTGTTTTTAGCTCTATTTTTCTCCCAATAATGTCATATTCCGCAGTATTTCTGTCACCATTTCTTATCTCAAGGTTTACATACACATATGTCCTATGTGAGCCTTCTGTCAGGCTCTGAGAATTTTCCACAAATTCATTTCCTACACAGTGGTATCCTGGGAGCCCTCTAGGAGCTGGAGAGTCGGGTTGGATGTGGGAGCCTGTTCCCTCTCCCAGTGTGTTTGTCTTTCCACTGGACTGGGTCAGCCACAGCGTGAAATCCACGTGTGCAAGGTCAGAGGGAGCTGGAGCACTTCCCTCCCTGACCAGCCCTTTGCTCAGGAGGCAGAAAATTCCCTGGGCACAAGGAAGTGCCCCTGGAATGCCAACAGCTCCAGCACAAGTGCCTTGACCCCCAGCCTGCTACCCTTCCCCTGGATAAGCGAGGCACAACATAATGAACATTAATAAGGCATTAATTAATAAATGAGGTATTAACCCTGCCACAGCCAGGGACGATAAGGCCGGTGCCATGGGCAGGAATGACTCAGGATTTTTCCCTAGGGAAGCTGCCCAAATATTTTACCATATTTGCTCTCCTGCCTGCCATGCACACAGGCTGTTCCCCCGGGGTGGCAGCAAGCAAGGGATTACCGAGGGGGAAAAAATGCAGTGGTTATGCAAGGGGAGGCAGATCCCAGCCCTGCATCCACATGGGCCCTGCCCAGGCTGAGCCAGTCCCTTCCCAGCCCTTCAACCCAAAATACAGCTCTCTCTGCCTCCCTGCTTCCTTCAGGATTCCTGAAATGTTTCCCTAGAAAAAAAAACAGATCTCTGCAAAAGGCATAATGATATAAAAACAGGGTTCATTTCTACCCTGCTATAAATAGCCCTGGGGTTGCCCTGGCTTTCAGCTCTCTGCTGGGCTGGGAGGGAGGCACAGCGTGGGGTGACACAGCTCAGGCCACCAGCCTCCTGAGCTTGGGATCTCGAAGCTGCTCTTTCAAGGATAAAAATAAGCTCTGGAGTTTTAAAGGGATTTTTTTGTTTGTTTGTTTTGAAGAGGTGTGGATGTTTTGTTGTTTTTCTGTTTTCTCCCTGTGTCCCCATCAGTCTCTCCGGCTGGTTCTGCATCCCGCAATCCAACTGCTGCTCCTGACTGGAGTGCTGGGAGCAGGCAGGGCTGGGCAGCACCGTGGAGGAGGGCACGGACACGTTCTGGCCGTGGGCATCCCAACAGGAGTGTCCTGGGCAGCTCCAGCTGGCACAGCCCCTGTCCAGCTGATGTCCTGCAGAGATGAAGGCAGCCACGGCGTGCTGGAGGAACGGGGTTAAACTGCAGCTTGTCCCACTCAGGAGAACGTCCTGCTGCTCCCACAGCTGCTCTGCCAGCACCCACACCCACGGGTGACAGAGAAATGTGCTTCACCCTGTCATGCTGAGGACAGAATGCCCGTGGCACTCAGCCCTGAGCCTTGGCTGCCTGGCTCTGCATGTGCAGCTGCTGTGGAGGTTTTGCTCTCCAGTCCTCAGCAGCAGCTTGGCTGAACCATGCAGTGGGAGAGAAAGCCGTGGATTCCTGGGTGCCACGAGGACCCTGCCCTGGCCACATCACAGAGGACAAGGGCTCTGCAGTGCTCCTGGTGAGGCAGAAATTGCTCCGTGCCCACAGCAAATGAACAATCTCACAAAATCCATCAGCTCTGGCCAGTGCCACCTGATTGCACATTCAATGTGCAGCACCGATGGCTGTTGGCAGGCTTTTGCAGGAGCGGTTGTGTCACCTCAGCCTCTGGAGGTTTCACCCACTTATGAGCATCATATATTTTATTTCAGAGTGACTGAGGAGTAATCAATACTCTGCCCTCCTTCCCTTCCTGGAGGTGCAAAGCGAAGTCAGCCAAGGACAAATGGCATCACCGTCTTCCTGCAGACACACCACAGCCTAACCTTGGGCCGTGGCTTCAGCACAAATTCCATTTTTCCACAGTATGGTGAATAAAAGTGGGGAGTGCAGACCTCTCACTGTCCTGCAGGAGAGGCTGCAGCAAGTGCCCAGGGTTTCTGATGGTGCCATCAAGCCGTGACCTGCTTTGGTTTAAATCCCCCATTCCCACCAGGATTTTGCTGGGGAAACATCCATCCTGGTAGCCAAATCCTGATGTCTTCAGAAGGCAGGGCTCAGCTCTGAGAAGATGCACCCAAGGTGGGTCTGTGGCACAGCCAGGGGTACTCAAAGCCACCAGCCATGGATTTCATGTGCTGTGACAAAGGGTTCAGCAGGATCCAGGCTGACTGGAGACAGGGAAGAGCCTGCCAGGGGTGACCCTGGCTGAGCACCCAGGTGGTTCCTGCTGCTGCTCAGGCCATGAAGGTGATTTCCTGTTCCTTCCATTATCGCTTCCCATCATCTCCTCCAGCAAATCTCACGTGGAACCAGCACTGGTGAGTCCCACAGGAGCAGGAGGAACAGGCATGGAAGTGGAGAGAGCAGGAGCTTGGGAATGCTGCCTGTGCAGCTCAGCAGCCACCACGCAGGGGATGGGAGGAGTGGGGGCTGCTCCCATGCTGGAAACCAAACCTGGGCAGCAGGGAAGTGCCAGGACAGGGGTCCCTGGGGTGCCCCCAGGACATGCTGCCATCGCCTTGCAGGTGTCCTGTGGCACAGAGGGGACAGTGGGTGAGGCGATGCCATGAGCTCAGCACGCTGGGAGCTCTGTGCTCTCTTCTGCCCGAGTTTGTGCACGAGTGAAGTTCTGGGGGTGCGGGGAGCAGCTGTGGCTGCTTCCAGCTTAGCCCGGCCCTTGTGAAAGGGGGGTTAGACCAGAGATTCAAGGTACAAATAATCAATGCTTGGAGCTGGCGCTGAGGGTCCCCCCAGGGCAGTGACCACAGGGCAGGGACAGTCCCACCCAAGGAGCAGGGAGCAGGGAGTTTCCTCCTTGCTGGGGCTGGGAGAGGCAGCAGGAAGAGGGCTCTGAGCTGGGGGTCCCTTTCTCTGGGGCCCCGGCAGTGGAGCAGGGTGGGAGACACCCCAGGAAGGAGCACCCCAGCAGAACCCCTCAGCCCAGCCCAGCGAGGGGGAGGGCACAGAGCCAGACTGGGGGGGCAGGAGGGACTGGGGGTGCCAAGGGACATCCAAGGGACAGAGGTGCCCAGAGAGCTGCCCAGAAAGGGAGGGGTACGTGAGAGGGGGTGTCCAGACAGAGGGTGCCTGGGGGTGCCCATACAGGGAGCGCCTGGCCAGAGGGTGCCCAGGGGATGCCAGGGCAGGGGGTGCCCAGAAAGGGGGTGCACAGGGATGTCTGTGCAGGGGGTGCACTCACAGAGGCTGCCTGGGCAAGGGGGTGCTCAAGAGATTCCAATGCATGGGGGGGGGTCCAAAAAAGGGGTGCTCAGGTGATGCCAGGGAAAGAGGTGACCATGCAAGGGGTGCCCAGGAAATGCCAGGGAAATGTGTCCCCATGCAAGGGGCACCCAGGAAAGGAGTGCCCAGGAGATATCCGGGAAAAGGGGGTGCCCATGCAGGAATGCTCAGAAAACACCCGGGAAGGAGGTGGCCAGGAGATGCCGGTGCAGTGGGTACTCAAGAACTGGGTGCCCAGGAGATGCCCAGGAAACGAGGAACCATGCAAAGGGTGCCCGGCAGGAGAGTGGTTTGAGTCTCCCTCCCAGAAGCTGCCGGCACAGGGATTGTCTGGGAAGGGGGTGCCCAGGAGATGCCCAGGAAAAGAGTGCCCAGGGGATATTCGGGAAGGGGGTGCCACGAAGGGAGTGCCCAGGAGATACCCGGGAAGGGGGTGCCGGGGAAGGAGGTGCCCAGGAGGGGTCCAGGGAAGGGAAGAGAGTTCCAGCAGACGCTGGTGCACGGCGTGCTCAAGAAACGGATGCCCAGGAAACAGCCAGGAAAGGGGTGCCGGGGGAGGAGGTGAGCAGGGGATACCCAGGAAAGGAGTGCTGGGGGAGGAGGCGCGCAGGGGATACCCAGCAAAGGGGTGCTGGGTGAGGAGGCGAGCAGGGGATGCCCAGGAAAGGGGTGCTGGGTGAGGAGGCGAGCAGGGGATGCCCAGCAAAGGGGTGCCGGATGAGGAGGCGCGCAGGGGATGCCCAGCAAAGGGGTGCTGGGTGAGGAGGCGAGCAGGGGATGCCCAGGAAAGGGGTGCCAGGGAAGGAGGCGCGCAGGGGATGCCCAGCAAAGGGGTGCCGAGGCGATGCGCGGCGCGGGGGCTGCGCGGCTGCGGACGCACCTGTTCCAGCGGGCCGCCTTCCGCCGGTAGTAGCGCAGGGCTTCGCGGGCGCCCAGCAGCGGCTCGGCGGGGCCCGGCGGGGCGGCGCGGTACAGCGGGTGGGCGAAGAGGCGGCGCAGCGCGGGGGCGGCGCGGGGCGGCGGCGGGCGCGGCGCGGGGGCTGCGGGGCAGGGGCAGCCCGGGGAGCCCGGCGAGACCCTCCCCAGCTCCCGGCGCGCCCGCGGCCAGAGGTGGAAGTAGAGATCCGCGGCCAGCAGCGCCCCGAGCAGCAGCAGCACGGCCGGGCGGTCCCGCCGCGGCCCCGGCATGGCCGGTGCGGGCTGCGGGGGACGGGAACCGGGACGGGGACCGGGACGGGAACCGGGACGGGAACCGGGACGGGGACACCGCCGGCTCCCGGGGCAGGGCGCACGGGGGAGCTCCAGCGGCGGAGCCGGGGGGTGCGGGCACCTCGGGGCGGGGACCGGGCAGGGCGCTCGGGGCCCGGGGCGGGGGAGCGGGGTGGGGGCACGGCAGCGTGGGAGCCTCCCCCGGACACGCTCCCGGTGCCGGTGCCGGTGCCGGTGCCGGTGCCGGTGCCGGTGCCGGGGGGACCCAGCCCCGCGGCCCCGGGCTCTGCCCGCCCGCTCGCCCAGCGCAGGTGGCGAATGCCCCGCCCGCCCTCCTCGCCGGCTCCTCCGGGGCTTCGCCGCCTCTCCCGAAGGTGGAAAGTCGGCGCTGGGAGCTTCGGCAGCGGCTGGAGGGTGCCGGGGGCTGTGTGGGAGCGGGGCGAGGGGACGGGGTTGGAGTGCCCTGGAGCAGGGGGGTCCCGCTGATCCCACGCACATCTCCCCGTGTTCTCGAGCCCCTCTGCTGGCTGCGGGCAGGGCCCGGCTGCGCTCTGTCCCCCCACAGCTGGGCTTGCAGCCCCTCCTGGGGCCGGCAGATGGTTCAAAGGCCGCTTTTATTTTCTTAATTCTTAAAAAAAATGCCCTGTAGTTGAGGAAACTCCTCCCTGCAGTTTGCTGTAGGGCCGTGGCGGTGAGGTTGGGCTGGGAGCATCGCGCCCACGCTGGGGGATGGAGAGCCCGGGGCGAGGGACGGGGAGAGCCCCGGCCAAGGGAGGAGAAACTGGCGGAGCACCGCGGGAGCGTGACCAGACTGGGCTGGCTCCGGCCCCGCGCTGAGGGGAGAACAGAAAATAAACTGCAGAAAGAGCGAGAAGTCGGTTTTATTTTCAGCTGGCTGGAGCAGGGCTCGGTGCTGTGCGAGGGGAGGCTCTGGAAGTGCCAGCGCTGGGATGGGGGGGTTGGGCTGAGCAAAAGGGCATCGCAGGGGCTGCTGGCCGAGCGCCTGTCCTGATGGCAGAGATGCTCCTTTGATCCAGAAGGGGAGAGAAAACAATCCCCTGGGCTGCGCGGTGGCTGCAGGGACCTCAAACAGACCCGTCCTCTTGGTCTTCTGATCTTTGGCAGACGGTTCTTACTCTCCTTTAGAAATGCACTTTCCAAATTACTCAGTCTTTTGATATTTGAAGAGTTTGGGTTTCAGGTTTGGGGGTTTTTGCTCTGAATTTATTATTATTATTTTTCATAATGCCAAATTTTGTGTGTTTTCCACAGAAGATTTATAAGCACAATGTGCAGCTGCTGTGGCCAGCAAGGATCAGTGGTAGGAAAGGATGTGCTCCCCACACTGCTTGGCTTTTGGGGACACCAGCTGTGCCCCCCTCCTGTGCCCTTTGGGGACAAAATTGGTAAAATGATTGCACTTCAGGCTCTAGACCAGACATGAGGAGTGGAGAGGGGAAATTTTAGGGTGCTGTACTGGAAAGGTGTGGGGCAGGCAGGGGCTCTGCTCAGAGGTGCTGGGTTGGGGTCTGCAGGATGGGAAGGCACAGAGCTGATCCTTCTCAGGAGGGGAGAAGGAGCTCTCAGGACATGAAGTTGGGTGTAAACGGGGAAATGAGCGCCAGCTCGCTGGTCAGCCGGCTTAGGGGAGAGCAAAGGGGGGTGTGCTGCAGCTGCACACTCTGCCTGGGGACACCCTGCTTCTCCAAGGCCAGGTGACCTGGCAGCTTCCCCAAGCGGTGACATCATAAACCCGAGATGAAGCAACAGCCTGCCACTAGCAATAGGATTCTTCTTCTATTTCTTAAACTTATTTTTAAGAAGATTGCCCAGATGAAGTTAAACCCCAGGATTCACCAAACCTGGGTGAATCCCCAGGAGAAGCCCTGCTCCATGGCTACCAGCCCATCGAAGGACACCCGCAGACTCACTTCAAACTCAAAGAACAACTTTTGACAAACACTCCACCAAAAACTGGCTGATACTAGCTTGGCTCCTAATCCTCCCTGAGCTGTTTCCCCATTGCTAATCTCCCCCAGGAGCCATTAATAAATCTTCCCCGGTTTGCAACGCTAATTCTGGACAAAGGCACCAGGAACCACCAGTGCCTGGGCCCGTGCCCCATGTTGTTTGCATTCTCTGCAGTGGGATTGTTTGGCTTTTAATGAGGCTAATTAAAAAGAAACAAAAAAATAATAAATCAGCCCCATTAATCTGTGATAAATTGAAGTGCTACAATCCTTCCCAAAGCAGTTGGGACTGCCAGCTCCCAACTGGCTGCAGTACAAAATCACTGTTATTATTATTTAGAACAACTCAGTGGTGTTTCCATAATGCCACAGTGGTGTTTCCATAATGCCACAGTGATGCTTCCCTGCTCACCCATGGCTTGGAGCGCCTTGGAGCAGGGAATCCCACTGGAGCCTGTCCCACCCACATCTCCTCCTGTTCTGCTTTCTTGGTTCATGGCTCTTCCTGCCCAGCTGGGGTCCCTGGGCTGCAGGTGAGCACCACTTTCCACCCCAGGGCTCAGCAGAACTCATCCCAGCCCGCTGGAAGGGGTGGATGTGTTCCTAAAATGAACCTGGAAATACTATTTTGATTGGGCACTGACAGCTCCAGCGGAACCAAATTACCATTTGGAATTACCATGAGATAATTTGCCTCATTTACTATTTAAAAAGATGGGAGAAAAAAAAGCTCCTTCTTCCAGACAACTGCAGTGGAGAAATGTTCAGGCGTAGAAGACATCCAAAACGTATCATTAAAGCTTTAAATAAATGTATGATGACATCTCAGAGTAAGAAATACTTCCTTTGTATTTCAGATAGGAGCCAGCCAGGTCCTTTTCAAAGTCATTTTTTAATAAACAAAGGGTATTCCTCTTGTTTTTCCAGACATGCAACTTACAATATTTGGAGTTTTAAGTATGTAATTTAAATTCTTTCACAAAGTATGGATTTAAAACCCATCTTCCTTAGGGACGTCTTTGACTTGCCAAAAGGTAAATGCCTCTGTCTGCTGCTTTTTGTCTTTTTAACTTGAAATGCTGCAGAGCTGCCCAGTCCCACCCTGCAGATTGTAATGTTTGCAGAAGGGAGGAGATGAGAATTATTCCTTTCTCACTGCCGTTAATTTAGAGGATTAAACACCAAGGCAGCTCCACAGCATCACAAAGGGAAGAAAAACATCAGCTGGAGGAGCCAAGTTCTGCATTTGCTGCTTCACTGGCAAGAGCACAGATGTGCCAGGAGAACATCCTGCAGCTCTGCTCCTGCTCCTGGGCCAGCTGGGACTCAGAGCAGCAGGACCATGTTCTACCTGGTGGTGGTGGTGGGGATGGTGGGGATGGGGATGGTGGTGGTGGTGATGGTGGTGACAATGGTGGTGGTGGTGGTGATGGTGGTTATGGTGGTGATTGTGGTGATGGGGTTGGTGGTTGTAGTGATGGTGGTGATAATGATGACGATGGTAGTGATGGTGGGGATGAGGTTGGTGATGGTGGTGATGGTGTTGGTGGTGATGGTGGTGTTGGTGGTGGTGATTATGGTGATGATATTGATGGTGATTATGGTGATGGTGATGATGATGTTGATGATGTTGATGATGATGGTGGTGATGGTGGTGATGATGGTGGTGATGGTAAGGATGATGGTGATGGTGATGATGGTGGTGATGACATTGGTGGTTGTTCTGGGTGTCCTCATGGTCCCCAAAGAGCACCTCCCACGCTGGACACACCAGGGCTGGGTTTTTAGTTTCCCAGGAGGGTGGTGCCTCTCTGGGGGGGTTCCCCTCTGCCTGAACCCCCAGAGCTGGGGCTTCCCCCACCAGGAGGGTGTGAGAGCCCTTCCCAGTCTCTGCTGGGCTGGTGGGAGAAGCTCCTGCTGTTGCTCTGGGCTGTGTCACATTCTTTCTCAGCCTGTAACTAAAAATGAAATATTTGGGCCAAGGGCTTAAATTAAGAACACATTTTTGATAGCTAACAACACCGAGGAGAGCCCTGGAGACCCTGACAGGGCAATTAGTGCCTCTCCACTTGCGTTGGAGAGGAGTCTTGAGAGATGAAGTGTGTTCACTCCAGAGGGTTTTTTGGTACAAAAATGCAGTTACAGGGTATAAAAGGAAATGTTTAGAAACACAAAAAGTGGGAATGAGTCATGAGCTTCCTTCACTGCAGGACAGGGAAAGCAGAAAGGAAGAGGTGCCCCAGGCATGACACCTCCAACACTTCCCCATCCCTGGCAGCAGCTCCCATCAGTGGTTTCATTTCCCTCCTCCCATCTACCTTTCCTCCTGGCAGCTGTTCCAGGCTCATCCCTTGGCCTCAGCGAGCTCCCAGCTGCTCAGGGCTCGGGAGTCTGGGTGGATCCTCTCCCTCTTGGCAGTGAACTCGCACAGCTAAGCACAAACCAAAGGGAAGCACCTTCATGGTCCAAGCGAGCTGCTCTTGTGTGCTGGGGCCTCCAGCACGCCTTTGCTTCCCCCTCCCTCTCTCTGTCTGAGCATCCCTGGAGCTGGCTTAGAGCAGAATCCTGGGGAGCTGTGGCAGCTTTCCATGGTCAATCCCAACACCAAGCCATCCTCTTCCAGGAGGGTGGGGCGGGCCATGAACCCTTGTGTGGGGCGGGGGGGCTGAGAAGGCTCCACCATGCTCCCAGCAGAATTTCCTGTCTAAAATCCAGCGGGTGGACACCAACCCTGAGAGCCTGGAGAAGCTCTGTGCAGGCAGAGCTGGTGGAGAAGGGTGACCTGCACGTCCCCAAGAGCTGGGATGAGACAGAGCCCAGATGTCACAGGGCTGTTTGTCTTGGACACGCTGGGGCTGACCGGGAAACGGCGCCGACCTCTTGAGCAACACCAGGGGTTTTTGGCCGGCCGGGCAGGGGCTCAGCCTGGCCTGAGTTTTCAGGATCTGATTTTCAAGAGAGCAAAACAAATCCCTCTCCAATGGACTCGGTGGCTGGAGCCAGCCCTGCCGTGGAGACGGGAGCAGCCCGCTGGTGCTGTTGGAGGTTAAAGTGCAGCAAATCCCTCTCCTCGTCTGCCAACGGCGCCGGGCTGCGCGCGCCTTGCTTAGCGAGTGTTGCGTTTGTGGAATTGCCTTTATTGGTAGTTAACTGTGTAGTGGTCTCCGTGGGACATCTGGTGCACCATTTGAAAGGAATATTCCTCAACCCTTGCTGAGTGAAATTGTTTTTGTAGACAAGTGGAGGCTTTGGGGCCATTAAGAAGATAAAACGCAGATTGTTTGCAGAGGGTTTTTATTTTATTTTAATGGCTTTTGAAGAGAGGAGCTCTTATTATTTTATTTGTTTATTGTTAGCAGGCAGAAGGGCTGGGAAAAGGCACAGATGTTCCTTTTGCTGTTGGCTGGGCCAGGCCCCAAACCCAGGGCAGAGGTTTGAGCCTCTCTCTGAAGCTGCTGTAACATTTTCCAAACCCTGAAACGAATCCTCTGCTCACCAGTTTCTCAGTAAAACCACTGAGGGCTGGGGTGGGACTCCCTGTATAATAATCTAAAATCTTGACAGCGGATGGGACAAGGATTGTGTACAAACCAGAGAAAATGAAGGGCTTTGTGCTTCCTTCCAGTGATGGGAAAATCACAGATGGATCCCAAACTTCCAGCTCTCAGCCCAGCACCTCTTCATCCAGACCACAGAAGAAAAGAGCCAGTCTCCAGTTTTGGGGCAGGTAGGCTGTGATGGATGTTGGGACACCTTTGTCCTGAAAAGCAAATCCTCTAAAGAAAAAGCCCTTTCATCCTCAGCCCAGAGTGGAAATCGTTAATTAACACAGAAACTGGGGTGGTCAAAAGGAAACTGCAGAGTGGTCAGGTGTGTGTGAGCACAATGTCAGCCAGAGGGGAAGATCCTTCCACTTCCCAGGCAGTTTTTGGGATACCACTGCCCTGCTCAGCTTTTCCAGAGTTTTTTTTTTTAGTGTGTGTGTTTGTTTTTCCCTTTCCTACCCCTGTTAATCTCGGCTGTCACCAGGGTCACCTTAGCCTTGGCTCTGTGCTGGCCACAGAAGTGGTGGCAATAACTCTTCTGGGGGGTTGTCTCTGTGCACAGAGGATTGGGTAATAAAAGTAATGATTTTGGAACACAGTGCTCATGTCGGGGTTTGTACAACAGCTTATCCTGCAATAAATCTGGCATTTAGTAAGAAAGGAAATGACAAAAAAAAAAAAGAAAAAGAAAAAAGGAGAAGCTGGGAAGGACCCCAAGAGAGCAGCTCCAGTGCTGAGGGTGCCAGGCTGGATGTGGCTGCAGGATGGGGGTGATCACGCCCAGACTCATCACTGCCACCTCCTCTGCCTTTCTCACCACCAAACCATTTAGACCTTAACTGCTCACCAACTTTGCTGCCTGTTTGCTCACTTCATTGGAAAGCAGCACCAATGCTGAGGATTTAGAACATAGACCAAGGAGAACCTGTGAATCCCCTGCAGTAACAGAATTCCTGTTGAGCTGGGAGTGTTCTCTATCTGTTTTCAGCACAATCCTATGTCCAGATCAAATTTAAATGGAATTGTGGTTCTGGGACCTCGTACAGGTTCAAATATCTCTGTGTAAAATTCCCCCCAGAATTTTAAACATGAATTCCTGTGGCAGAGCAAGGATCTTGGGCTGAAGCTGCTCTCCAGTGATGCTGTAGGGCTCAGTTCTGCTTGGTTCATCTCATTTCACACCAGGGAACTCCCTGCAATGCTGGAGATATATTTTGAAGCAAGAAAATAGTCAGGATAGTTTTAATGGGACTCAGAAGGAGAGCTCTCTTACCAGCAGAAAATTCAGCTGGTTTTCAGCTCTGTCCTTCTTTGACTTCCTTATTGACCCTTTGCCACCAATGAGGGTGAACCTGGGCTGCAGGTCCTGGTCTTTAATCCCTGTTCTCCTCTCCTGGCACCTCCAGGAGTGGGAAACATCTCTGACCTTGCTTCTCTCCACATTTTCAAGTCTCTGCAGTCCATGGAGAAGGACACAGGTAGACTTCTCCCCCCAAGCCCAACGTGCTGGATGGAGAAAGCCTTGGAGAGAGCTGGCGCCAATTTTAGCACAAGCTCCTGCAGCAGAAATAGATCTTCCTGAGCTCACATTTAAGTCTTAGTAAATTATATCTCAGGTTAATGTATTTATTCAAGCACCGTGGGGGAATTTCAGGCTGGCTGTGTTCCTCATCACAGGAGATGGGCTGGAAATTACAGTCATTTGGAAAGAACATGGATTTGAATCCCGGGGCCCGTGGTGAAAGTCAGTGCACAGTGAATTATTCCACTCAGCTCGTGTTCACACATGGATTCTGCTGGAGCTCGAGCCATTTCCAGAGCATCCCATTTCTGCAGTGAGCTACAAGGGCTCTTGGGGGGCTGTGCTTGTCCTTGTGTTTTTCATCCCCTGCCCTTGCTGCTCATCCAGAGGCAAATGCCACGAGGTGCCTTTGCTCATTTGCTGTGTGCATTAACCACAGAGAAGGATTTTTCATGCTGCCCGTGGTAGCTGGGCTCCTGTGATGGTGAGAAGCACAGAGCTGAGGAGCCCTTGTCATTTGTGTCCTGCCTGGTGGAGCTGTTGGCGTGTGGGGATGTCTAATATTTATATAAGACACTGTCAAGGAAACTCTTTAATTGGCAGTGAGAGAAGGCCCAGCTGCCCCTGCAAGCTGCTGGAATTGTCTCCTGGCTTTCTGCTGCTCCAGGTGTTCCCCTGGGTCACCCTGAGCCATCTCTGGAGGTCCCAGAGGGGTGGCAGAGGGACAGGTGGGGCTCACAGGGGTGAGGGAGCTGGCACTGGCAGGGGTGCTGGGCTCACCTCCCCTCACTCCTCCTGTGCCCCAAATCTGCTCAGCAAAGTGGGATCCTGGCTCTGGCATGGAAATTGTCTCAGAGGCTGGTCTGCACCTCCCTCATGGGATTTGCAGCTGCCTCAGCTTGATGCCTCAGGTTTAGTTTTTATATTTTTATATTTTTCAGTTTTTGTGCTGCTTTAGTGTTCTTTAAAGGTTTAAAAAGAAAAGCGGCAGCTTCTTGAAAGGAATAAGGTGAATTTGACTCCAAATCTAATTTTTTTAAAAAACCCTTTGTCTTTTCATAAGCTGTGATGCAGAATGATGGGTTCCCAGCCTCTCAGATGTCTGGGCTCCACATGAGAGAATGCTGAGCTCTCTGCACAGAGCAGGGAGACAAAACAATTCCTGCTCCAGCTGGACACCAAGGACAAATGATCCAAACCTCAGCCCAGGAGCACAAACAGCGTGGGCTGGAGAGAGAAAAACAAGCAGGGTGGGACTGATGGGCTGGAGCTGGAATGGGACAATGAACTCCAAGGTGCCAATGGAGCAGAACTGATCCCAGGGAGAGCCCCGGGAGCGCTCGTGCATTTTGGGACCATTTTGGGTCATTTGGGTGCAGCCCTGGCTGGGCTCTGGTGCTGCCCAAGGTGGATCCATGGAGGAGATCCTTTGGATAAATCCCTGCTTTATTCTGGAGCTCTGTCCAGCCTCTGCTCCAGCTCAGCCTTCTCAAGGCATCAAGCTCAGGGAAGGCACCAGCTGGCTCAAGCACTTCCAGAATCAAAAACAAATTACAGAGGGAAGCAGCTGATGAGCAGAAATCTGTTGGATAGCTGGAAGTGATCACCTTCTCCGTCAGATCTGGGGGTACCAGGGGTGTTTGTTCTCTCCAGCCTGGCACTGTGCTGTGTGCGTTGGATGTTTCCAAATCACTATTTTTGGTGATTTCAGTGCACAAAAGATGAACATTCAGGCCACGCACCCAAAATTGAGCTCAGAACAGCAAGTTTTCCCCTTGGTCATGGCATGGGTGCCCTGTTGGCTCTGACTGCCACACTCTGAGAGCTCTTAAAAACATCTGTGAACCAAATGGCTCAAAGAACAGGAGGAGAAAAGCCTCAGTTTTAGTTGTGGTTAAAGTTTTTTCTCATTTTTTAATTTACCCACCTTTCTCCCCAGCCCAGCTGATGGGTGCAGAAGTTTTGGGGGGTGCAGAGGGCAGGCCCTGCCCTCCATCCCTCTTTTTGTTGTGTGGCGCCTCCACAGGACAATGTTCTCTGTTGCCAGGGAAAGATCAAAAATGAATATTTACCCAGCACTCAATTGCTGCCCATCTTCCCCATCAGACTGTGAGTGGTGATTGCAGCTATTGCTGAATTCCCAATTTATTCATGACATGCAGATTGCAGGGCAATAATTACAGCTGAGGTTGCTGTTATTCTGCTGGATCCCTGAGGATCCACATCTCCTGAGGGCTGGAATTTTTTGCTCATATGGCAACTGTTTGGCTTTAGCTGGAGACACAGTTAAGTAGGGGAAAGCTGCAGAATGTCCTTGAAAACAAGGTGACAACTGAGCTCTTTCTTTGCCTGGCCTGAGCTTGTCCCATTATATTCTGGATGCTCCTGTGGGAGCTGGCACAGGCTCCGAGGGGCATCAACAGTGCAAAAATAGCTCTGGGCTTGGCCACAGCCCTGTTGTTGTTCAGGAACCTGCTGGGATGTGGGTGACGGTGGAGAGGAAGGGCTGGACATGGCCAGAGTGGGAGGCTGGGAATTCCTTCCCTTCTGCTCATGGTGGGATCTCCCACCAGCAGCTTCTGGTGCTGACAGTGACAGAAAGGTTACAGAGCAGGAGGGGATGCTGGAAGGGCAGGACGAGAGGGAATGGCCTTGAGCTGCACCAGAGGAGATTCAGCTTGAACATCAGGAGGAATTTCTCTGTGGAATGGGTGGTCAGGCATTGGAAGGGGCTGCCCAGGGAGGAGGTGGAGTCCAGTCTCTGGGGGTGCCCAAGGAAGGCCTGGACATGGCACTCAGTGCCCCTTCCCTTCCCTTCCCTTCCCTTCCCTTCCCTTCCCTTCCCTTCCCTTCCCTTCCCTTCCCTTCCCTTCCCTTCCCTTCCCTTCCCTTCCCTTCCCTTCCCTTCCCTTCCCTTCCCTTCCCTTCCCTTCCCTTCCCTTCCCTTCCCTTCCCTTCCCTTCCCTTCCGTTCATCTAATTTGTCGCTGCATGAATAAATGAAATATTTACACACTTTTTGAGTCAGATATTGTCCACAAACTCAATTTTATCCCAAGTCATTAAATTCATACTTTAAAACCCATTTTTAATGTGCCCCAGTGGGAACATTAAAAGCACATTTTCTGGAGTTGACAGACTTGTAGCTCTGTGCTACCAGCACTGGCAGGGGGATTCGGGCCAGGAGCTGGGGACACAAACAGGCAGATTTTAAACCCAGAAAGGGTCAAAGTTAACGGTTTAAGAAGAAAAGCAGCAGCTTCTTGAAAGGAATAAGGTGAGTTTGACTCCAAATACAATTTTTTTAAAATAACCTTTGTCTTTTCATAAGCTATGATCCAGAATGATGGCTTCCCAGCCTCTCAGATATTCTAAATAAACAATAATAATTCCCAGGGAAAAAACCAAACAACATCCCCCTCTCTCTCAGGTGCCCTCTGCAAATTGAATTCACAGCCCTGAAAACCCAGAGCTGATGCTGAGCATTTTAATCTTGCCAGAAGTAAACAGTGAGCACCAATTTACATAAAAATCGACGTGTGCAATGATTTCAGCGCTAACACCGTGGCACTCGGAGTGTTTGGGGTGACTTTGGGGCCACCCAGAGCTTTTTAAGTGGATGCTGCCTCCACGAGAGATGCCAGCCGTGGTTCTTTGCAGAGCTTTGTAGGAAAAACTGCTTGGGGAGAAAAAGCTGTGCTTTAGGAAAAACCCCAGAGGCAAATGGAATGGAAAGAAGGAGCAGATTCTCCAAGGAGGGTTCTGGAAGTGCTCCTGGCAGGGGATTTGAGGGGGTGGGAGGTTTGGGGGGCTCCCTGTGGCTGCTGGAGCTGCCAGGGTGCATGGTCCCAGTGGGCGATGTTTGGTGGCACTGAGGGTCCCCAGTGTTTGCTCAGTGCCTTCTCCTCCTGCTGCTCTCCCTCAGCTCATGTTCCCAGAGCTGTCTGAGAAGTCTCTGAGAAGGGAAATGGGAGCAGAGCTGGTCTGTTAAAGAATTAAAAGCAGCCCTTGTGGGAAAGGGCCCTGGCAGGGGGACGGCTGCAGCTCAGCCAGGCCTGCCCCGGGAGCATCACTCACTGCAAAGCTCTGAATTATCCAACCTCCAGCCCTCTCCAGCTGTTGGGTGAAATCTTTCACCTTGTGGTGAAGGGAGGCTCAGGAAAGATGCTTTAATGGCTGCTTCTGATCTGAAAACCAAATATTCCCTGAATTGCTGCCCACACTGAGGAAAACATCCCTGAGCTGTGCTGGCATTTACTGCATGAGGATGTACCCAAGTTTATCCAAGCACAGAGTCTGCATTTTCAGACCTTTGGAGATTACCTTTATCTTCTTTCCACTATTAAATATAGCTCAGCTCTGCTGTGCTTTCCCACAAATAAAATTTGCTGGCAATTACTTTCAGGAACCATCCATAGAGTGTTTTTAAGGAGCTGTTCAGCCGTGTTTGTACTAGATGGGATCAGTTTTGTGTAATCCACAGTGCTCCCTTTGCACTCCGATTATTTTTTGGCTGCTTTACGTGGGAAGGAACCTTCCCTGCTTCACCACTTTGCCTGTCTTTTAAATCTGAAATTGAGGTGGATTTTTTTGGAGAGGAGACTGCAGGAACTCTTCTTCAGGAATTGTAGGGACAGGACAAGGGGGAATGGGCCCAAATTAAAAGAGATCACATTTAGATGGGATATTAGGAATAAATTCTCCCTGTGATGGTGGTGAGGGGCTGGGATTGAATTCTCAGAGCTCTGAAGTGCCCCTGGAAGTGCCCAAGGCCAGGTTAGAAGGGCTTGGAGCAGCCTGGAAGATGTCCTTGCCAGGCAAGGGTGATGTTTAAGGTGATCTTTTAGGAATTTTCCAACCCAAACCCTTCCATGACTCTTTGATTCTCTTACCTGGAGCTGTGGATCCTTTCCCAGGGTTGGGAGCTTGGAGGGGACGAGTTCAGAGATGGGAGAAAGGTTCACCAAGTGATTTCTCAGGCTGGAGGTGCTGCTGGGGGGTGTGAAGTGTTGATTTGTGTCCGGGGGTGCTGATGGCACTGAGGGATCAGCACCTGGGTCTGTATCAGCAGAGAAAGGGCAGGGGCAGGGAGCAGCTCCTCATCCCTGCTGGGGGAAGGATGCTCAGCTCATCTCCCTCCAAGGGAGGAGGAGTCACACACACCCAGTGCCAAATGGGTATGATGACTCAAGGGATAAAAATCACACTTCTTTACTGTGGGAACCCTGGGAATCCCTCTGGCTGCCCTGGCAGGTCTGGGACCCTGGCAGGGTCAGGAACCCCCTGGACAGAGCCCCCAGAGACACTGGCTGTGATCTCTGCCCATGGAAAAGAGTTTTCAATCTTACAGGGTGAATTACCAGCTCTGAGGGTTTGATAGAAGTAATAATTAAGTGTGGCACGGGTGCAAAAGTAAAATTTTAGGATTCTAGATGAGGGGTCCAAAGGGGACAAGATGAAGGAAATTGGGTGTGCCTTGTCCTTTTTCTCCTTCTTCATGCCCTCCATGTCTCACTGTGGTGTTGGCATTTTTCTGTTGGTTCAGGCTGGGGACACACTGTCCAACGTAGGTGACAGATATTGGCACGTTCTTGTAAATGCAGCCCAGGGAGTTTCTGGTATTTAATGTTTGTCACATCCCACTGAGGGCAGAGCCCCACACGCTGCCCTGCAGGACAGAGCTGGGCAGGGCAGCAGAACATGTGAGAGATAAACAGAATAAACAACCTGGAAACCAGCACAGACCAATTCTGGCTTCTGCTTTGGCAGCGGGGCTGACAGACAGAGACTTTCCACAATTTTGGAATCATCAATACCTCAGATTCTGACACTTTGCTACCCAGATTCATCTCCCTGTGCCTGACAAGCACCACCAGATGCTCCTCTCCTCAGCTGCTTTATTGGATTGTGGGACACCCTGGGAATTGCTGGAAGTGGGAGATGATTCCCCAGCAGCTGGAATGTGCTCACCCTGATCCTGGGCACTTTTCAATCCACTTAGGGAGAGCTCAGCTGTGCTCCCTGCATTGCCACATGCAGCCTGGGATTCTAAAGCATCATTTGATGCTCTTTTTCTTCCCTGAGTGACAGAGGCCTTGCCACCCCACCTCCTGCAGGCTGGCCAGTTGGAGGTGGGGAAGCACTGCCCAGATTTCACCCCCATTTCCAAAAAGCACTGTCCCAGTTCCCCCAGCCTTGCTCCCAGGCTGTATTTTGGGAGCTGCTGGAATATTATCCCAGCACAAGCTGTCCCTCAACTCATGGAAGTGCACTGAACAGTTAAAGATGTTCCAAACTAAGGATGTTTTCCTAAGCCTGTGGATGGAATAATTCCTCCTCTTTAGCCTTGCTCTGCTCCCAGGCCAGGAGGAGTGGGAAGCACAATTCCAAGCCCTGAATATTTTCCCCTGTGCACCCAGAGCCCAGGCTGATGGGAAAGCAGAGCTTCAAAACCTCCTCGTTTCACTCTTCCTGGAGCTGTGCTCTGACCTTTCCCATGGCACGAGGGGTGGAGAAATGTCCTCCCTGCTTTTACCAGCACTGGAATGAGGGAGTGGCTGAGGCAGAAAATGACCCAGCACCTCCCAGGTGCCAGTTGCCCCCTCCCCTGGCATGCAGGCACCTGCAGCTGGCACAGCACTGAGCTCACCTGACCGGCTCTCCTGCCAGCCCACAGGAGCACCACTGCTCCACAGAGCAGGAAATCAGGGTCTCACGTGTATTTTGAGAGAGTCTGAAGTTTCCTGGAGGGTGTTGAGGCTCCTGTGCCAGCAGTTTTGGGTGCCTGGGAAGACACTCCTTGGAAAACATCATTTTCCAGAGGTGCAGGTCAGATCCCTGTTGCTCTGCCTGATGCCTTGAGAAGGCTGAGCTGGAGCAGAGGCTGGACAGAGCTCCAGAACAAAGCAGGGATTTATCCAAAGGATCTCCTCCATGGATCCACCTTGGGCAGCACCAGAGCCCAGCCAGGGCTGCACCCAAATGACCCAAAATGGTCCCAAAATGCACGAGCGCTCCCGGGGCTCTCCCTGGGATCAGTTCTGCTCCATTGGCACCTTGGAGTTCATTGTCCCATTCCAGCTCCAGCCCATCAGTCCCACCCTGCTTGTTTTTCTCTCTCCAGCCCACGCTGTTTGTGCTCCTGGGCTGAGGTTTGGATCATTTGTCCTTGGTGCCCAGCTGGAGCAGGAATTGTTTTGTCTCTGCTCTGTGCAGAGAGCTCAGCATCCCCTCATGTGGAGCCCAGACCCACACACTAAAGCAGCACAGGATCTGAAAAATAGAAAAGCCAAAACCTGAGGCATCATGGCTATATCAGTGGAGGCAGCTCAGCTCTTCTGTCCTTTGGTGCAGGTTCCTGGCCTCCATGAAAGGACAGAATCCTCCTGTGCAGAGCTTTGGCTGAGCAGGGAGGGTTGGAATCAGTGACTCTGGATGAAGCCAGTGGGGGCTTCACCCCCAGTGGGAATTTGAGGTTGGGTTTAAAAAGATTTTCAGATCTGCTGAAGCTTTGGGTTCATGGTATTTTTGCCACTCGAACTGACACACCATATGTGGGTTATGCATCTGCAGCTGACCCATAAAAAAATCTTAATTCCATAGGAATGTGCTCCTGCCATCCATCCAGTATTAGCTCTGCCATCCCAGGAACGGCAGAGGACGTGCCCAGGATGCTCAGTGCACCTTGGAGGAACAGTCACTTGTTAATTTACATGCAGGAAAATGAGCACAGAGACCTCCTGTGTAAAATCCATAACAAATGCTGAGAAAACCTGGAAAGTCCTGCTCCCATTTCCTGCTCCAAATCCCCCACAACAGCCCCTGATATCCAGGGCTGGGAGCCAAACCCTCTCGAGTCAATGGAAAGATTCCCCTTGACTTTAATGCTCTTTGCATGAGTGCCTAATTCCTTCCTGTTCACAGCCTCTCTTGGACTCGCTCATGGAAACAACTGCAGCTATAAAGTGCTGCAGTGAACTGGAAACCCTTCAGAGCAGCACCACGGCAGATTTCCCTGTGCTGCCAGCCACTTGGAATGGGATTTGTTTGACAAAAAGCCTGATCTGTGTGCTGTGGCTGCAGTGTGAATGAGGGTTTGAGCAGAGGAGGCAACAAGGCTGGAGAGGGGCTGGGAACACAAACCCTGTGAGGAAAAGGAGACCCAGGGGTGACCTTGGCACTCTCCACAGCTCCTGGAAGGTGGCTGTGCTCAGCTGGGCTGGGCTCTTTCTCCAGGAACTGACAGAACCAGAGCACACAGCCTCAGGCTGCACCAAGGGTGTGGGTCTCAGATTCAGTCAAAGACACAAACAGAGGGTTTCCAGCCAGGCAGAAGCCTGGGAAAGAGCTGGAGAAGAATGTCAATAATTCTTTATCTCTCTTGTTTTTCACATTGTTTATAGTTAAGTTCTATCACTGTGCATCAAGCACTCTGCACCAATGCAGTGAGTTGTTTTAAGTTCAGGACCAATGGAAGTGGTCCTCACGAAGCTCTGAATAAAGGAGTGGTGTATTTTGAACAAACCAGAGTTTTACTCTGAGCAGCTTCTGATCAGTCTTCTCATTCCTGTCCTGCCTTGACAGCGGCACAAGGGAAAGATGGGTTGGATATTAGGAAAAAGTATTTTGTAAAAAGTGCTTTACAAAAAGGAGATAAAGTTCTGCAGTGGCTGCCTGGGGAGGTGGTGCAGTCACCACCCCTGGGTGTGTTTAACAAAACCTGGATGTGGCTCTGGGTGCCAGGGTTTGGTTGGGGTGCTGGGGCTGGGCTGGGCTCGATGATCTTGGTGGTCTCTTCCAACCTGGTGACTCTGTGAATTCTGTGATTCTGTGATTGTGAGATTCTGTGATTCTATGAATTCTGTGATTCTGTGATTTTGTGATTCTGTGATTCTGTGACTCTGTGAATTCTGTGAATTCTGTGGACAAATCTCTTCCTGCAGACAGGGTTTGTGGTCAGCCCACGGGGCTGGAGCCGAACTCTTCCCAGCAGGATGGGGAAGGCAGGGAGCCCTGGCAGGGCTGGGTGGGGCTGAGCCCCTGAGGCTCCCAGAGCTGTGCTCAGCTTCCAGGGCCTGTTTACCCTGCAAGGACCGTGCCACTGCCCAGATTTGTCAGCTGATTGTGAAATGTGTTTTGCTCCAGGCTGGGCCATCCTGGGCCACCTTTGTGCCTTGCTCCACAAAATTCTGACAAAATGTTAGAGTTCTAAATGCTGAGAATTTACAAGTTTCTGTGCTGACTGACTCTAACTCCCAAAAAACCTAAAACCATAAAAAAACGTCCAAAATTGATTAATAATACTACAATTAAAAATGTGTAGGTAATTAAAAGTGTATAATATCACAACGTAGGAAACTTAGAGTTTAAAGTTTTAAAATATAATAATGTATATAAAACAAAATAAAACTTTTAAAACAAAAACTAATCATTCTTTACCTTATTCCTTCTTCTTCATAAGTTTAAGGAATATTTTGTAATTAGACAAAAAAGTCTGCATTGCAGACTTCAAGTAATTAGTTATTAAGTTAAAAATAAAAATACTGAGGGAAAAAACACAGAGAAAATGCTTAACTTTAAGGATTTCGATATGTTTCACTGGGGATTAAGCACATTTGGCTGGGGAGGGTTCTTGGTGGATCTGGCTGTGTGATGCCAGCAAGAGGAGCACGGAATTTTCTCCCAGCACCTGGGATTATCAGCTGGCACCTCAGGGCATGAGATCTGCCTGCTTCAGCCTCATCATACAAGGAGCAATGGCAGCACAGAGATGTCTGAGTCTTTGTCAAGCCCAGAGTCACCAAATCTGACTGTGAGAGGGACAGTGATGTTCACAGAGGGTCTGAATGAATCTGACAGTGTTTCCCACTGTGGAAGGTTGCTCAGCTGCCTCTGGGGGAGAGGAGGCTGATGGTGACTGCTCTTCCTTTTTTTAGGTCCTGAAAACTTTCTAGAATGAGGCTTTAGGTTGGTTTTACTTCGCTGTTCAAACAGGAGATGTGTTTTGCTGGTTTTTTTCCCCCCACAGGAAACTGGGCACCTCCCACCTGCCCATCCCTCTCATCCTGTGCAACCTGAGTCCAAATGTGACCCCAGAATGTGACCCCAAAATGTGATCCCAGAATGTGACCCCAAAATGTGATCCCAAAAATGTGACCCCAAAATGCGATTCCAAATTATGATCCCAAAATGTGACTCCAAAATGTGACCCCAAAATGTGACCCTAAAATGTGATCCCAAATTGTGATCCCAAAATGTGACCCCAAAATTTGACCCCAAAATTTGACCCAAATTATGATCTCAAAATGTGACCCCAGAATGTGACCCCAAGTTGTGATCCCAAAAATGTGACCCCAAAATTTGACCCCAAAATTTGACCCCAAAATTTGACCCCAAAATTTGACCCCAAATTATGATCCCAAAATGTGACTCCAAAATGTGATCCCAAAATGTGATCCCAGAATGTGATCCCAGAACGTGATCCCAGCGTGGCCTCCATGGCTTGGGCACAAATCCCCACTCCTGGAGCCACATCCTGCAGGAGGAAGCCCGGCCTCACTTTCACAGCTGTGCATTCCTGAGATGAAAAGGGCAGCTCAGGCCCGGGATGTGCCTCAGCAGAAAATCCGACCTGGGCTATCCATGGAAAAGTCTGGCAGCTGCTGGAGCTGTCTGGAAAAATCTGGAGTGAGCTCCCTCCTGACGCCCTTTTTTGGGGAGCTCTGCCCTTTTGGGTTTGGGAGTGTTTGCCCATCAGTCTCCCTAGAAACGTGGCTGCTTGAGGGCTCCCAGTCCAGCCATGTGGGAACTGTGCTGGCCTGGCTCTTTTGGAAGGATTATTTGCTTTTTAAAGCCCTTGTCTGCAGCCCAAGATGATGGTTCTGTTGCAGAGGAAAACAGGCAGGAGCCTGAGATGTGGATGAAGTAATGAGTTCATCTCTCTGCAGTCTAGCCAGGTACAGTTCTTTCTGCTCCCAGGACTTAATTAAAATGCAGCCATCTCTCCTCAC
The DNA here is from genome assembly GCF_050655825.1 of Lonchura striata. Classification (NCBI taxonomy): domain Eukaryota; kingdom Metazoa; phylum Chordata; class Aves; order Passeriformes; family Estrildidae; genus Lonchura; species Lonchura striata. The sequence continues at coordinate 3,892,003 of NC_140720.1, read as the reverse complement.
ATTTTTATAGAGCTCAATGGCAAATTACGGTCACCCTCTTGTTACATCACCATGGACTTGTTTTCCTGTCTGGAAAGGAGAGATCCAAGGGCAATATCCTTGCTTGCCTTGCATTTGGTTACTCTGGGATGTGCTACCTCCAGCAAGCAGCCAGGAACCCGGGGTTTGTATCAGGACCAGGATTCACAGGCTGGGCTGTTCTGGGAGCAGATGGAGAGACTTGTCCAGCGGAAAATACCTGCACTAGCCTGGGATGGCTGATAAATCCTCACCTGGCTGGTGCTCTCCCTGCTCTGCTTTGTGGGTTTGGCACTGACCCCAAGGCCATCATCCTGCCTGGGGTCTGGAGCCCACTGACCTTCTCCTGCCTGGACTCCTCCCAGTGCCCCCAGGGCTCACTGGAGAAAGGGAAAATAAAAATCCAGGCAAGTTTGATTGAATAATGATTTTATTTACTTTGCCCAGCCACAAAACAGGGGATGTTCACCCAGAAGGAAATGAAAGAGAGCTGCAGCAGAATCATCTGTCCTACAAAGGTGTCCCAGACTGCAAGGCAGGATGGATCCATTTCCCATCTCTACGGCAGTTGTCTTCTGTTCATTGGGCAGTTTTCCTTCTCTCCTCCACAGCCAGTCCTCTCTCAGGGCAGAGATCTGCTGATAATGGGCTACTGAATGTCACTGTGTGACTGATAAGAGCTGTAACATCCCACTGTGAGATGGGAGCCCAGAGGGAGGAGCCAAGCATTCCTACCTGGATATAATCTGGGTTTTTGGGGCACCAGCACGGCTTTTTCTCCACTAAATTTTCCAGAGGAACAGCTGCCTCTTCCACTGCCTCTTCAGAGGAAGACTGCACCCTTTTCTAGGATCACTGCTCCAACAGAACCACACCTGCCACTCCAGGAGGACTACAGCCATAATTCCCAGTTGGATTGCCTCCAGCACCCTGACCAACAGGGTGTCAGGTTGTATTCTGACTCTGTCAGTGTTGGTTTGGTTCACTGCATTATTTATTTTACCTTTTTATTTTCTTCCCTAATAAAGAACTGTTATTTGCTCCCATATGTATAGAACTATATATATGCTCCCATATTTTTGCCTGAGAACCCCCCCCCCTTAATTTCAAATTTATGACAACTCAGAGAGCGGGAGTCTACATTATTTTTTCCCATTTCAGAGGAGGCTCCTGCCCTCCTTAGCAGACACCTGTCTTTCCAAACCAAGACAAAAGAAAACCACCAGCTCCTTGTGGGAGGGGTGTGAAGCTGTTGATGGAAATGGTCATGCCATGATCCTGTGGCCTTGCAGTGCTCTGTGATTTTGGTTTCTCCAGCCTGTGATCAGCACAGCCAGACCAGTCCAGCTGGCCACTGGCCCCAGTGGCTGTGGCCAGTCCCAGAAATGTCTTTGTGCTGCTTTGTGCAGCTTGGCTGCATCCTGCAGGGTTGTTGGTTATGAAACTACAGGGCAATTTAAAAATTCAGCTCTTTTTAGTATGGAATTGGTGTCTCCTGGTATGAATATTGCAGTGCTGTGTTCTGCTTGAAATGATGCTGCTCCAACACTGAGCCAGAGCTCAGCACTTCTTGTTCATTTTCCTGTCTGAGCCTGACCAGTCCCATCAAACCAAAACCTGTCCTAAAATACTGCAGTTTCTCAGGTTACACTTCATGCATGGGGAATGGACACGTTTAGATGATGCTGCCAGGATGGCTGCACTGGGAGAGAAGGTTTTGCTCTGAGTGGAGAAGGTTTTGCCCTGTGGAAAAATTTTTTGCCTGAGGAAAGGTTTTGCACTATGGAAGAGAAATTTTTGCACGGTGGGAGAAGGTTTTGCATGAGGAGAGAAGGTTTTGCTCTGGGTAGAGAAGGTTTTGCAATGTGGGAGAAGGTTTTGCACTGTGGGAAGTGAAGGTTTTTTATAAGAGAAGGTTTTGCTCTGTGTGGAGAAGGTTCTGCATGAGGAGAGCAGGTTTTGCACTGTGGGAGAAGGTTTTCTCTGTGTTGAGAAGGTTTTGCACTATGGAGAAAAGTTTTTGCACTATGGGGAGAAGATTTTGCATGAAGAAAGAAGGTTTTGCCCTGTGGAAAAAGGTTTTGCCTAAGGAAAGGTTTTGCACTATGGAAGAGAAAGTTTTGCACGGTGGGAGAAGGTTTTGCATGAGGAGAGAAGGTTTTGCTCAGTGTGGAGAAGGTTTTTTATGAGGAGAGAAGGTTTTGTTCAGTGTGGAGAAGGTTTTGCTCTTTGTGGAGGTTTTGCTGAGTGAGGAGAAGGTTCTGCACTAAGGGGAGAAGATTCTGCATTATGGGGAGAAGGTTTTGCTCAGTGTGGAGAAGGTTCTGCACAGTGTGGGGAAGGGTTTGCTCTATGCGGAGATGGTTTTGCTGAGTGTGGAGAAGGGTTTGCTCAGTGTGCAGAAGGGTTTGCTTTGTGGAGAATGTTCTGCACGAGGAAGGTTTGGCACTGAGGGAGGCTCTGCAGCCCAACTCCACTTCACGGGTGGGTGGGTTGGGTGGGGTCCCAGAAGAGCAGGGTGAAGGAAGCCTCTGACCATCTGCAGGGGGGAGGAGGAGCTGCCATCCCTCAATCCACCTCCAGCTTCTGGAACTGGAAGGTGCCGTGGGTGTAAAAGGGGATCAGGGTGACAAGTGGCTCATCCCTCAGGAGCTTGTGCCTGGAGTGATGGCAGCCAGAGCAGGAGCAGAGGGCTCAGCTGGCTCCAGGGCTGAATTAACCAGCTGGAACACAGGGCTGCAGGGCTTGGGGATGAGCAGGAGCACAGCGAGGCCGTGGAGCTAAAAGAGCAGCAGGGACAGCAGAGAAATGCTCCTGGCAGAGTGATTTGTGGCGCTGTGAGGCTGTCTCTCACTTCCAGCAGCAGATGCCTCATGGTACATGACATTTGAGCAGGGTGAGAGAGGTTTCAGTGCAGGAAGCAGGCTCTGTCTGCCAGGGGGGCGCTGGGCTGAGCTGGTTTGTGGTGGCTGCTCTCGCAGCCGGGGAGGGAATTTTCTAAATCAGATTTTTATGAGGTGTCTAATTGACTCATCATCCCTCCCCCCTCCATGCACAAACATTTGCTCTGCCCTGAAATGTGAGATGAGCAAGGCTGGTGAGAAATGTCTGCATACAGCAGGGGAGCAGAGGAGGGTGAGGAAAGAGAGAATTCCTCCCTTGCCAATCTTTAAAACAAGGTTGTAAAAAAATCCCATGCAAAAAATAACAACAACAGAAAGAGCTTGTGGTTTCCTAAGCCAGTTTGCATTTCTGGAAGTTGATGACCTCCTGGATTACTGTTGTTTTTTTGGACCTCTTAAATTTTTTTTTTAGGAGAGTTTGTCTGCAGCGTGGCTGTGTGTGGGTAGAGAACTGGAAATATGCAGAAGGGAAAAAAAGCTAAAAATGGGCAGGAAAAGGAGGACTGCATATGCTTTTTTCTCCTTATATATATAAAAAGATAAAAAAGAGCTTGAAGTTGTTAAAGATTTGGGTTTGTAGGGGTGGAGCACAGGCAGATGAAGCTGATCCTGAAGACAACGAATAACAGGATTTTTTGCATCCCTCCTTGACTGCAGGAGTGCTGTGTCTCAGTTTGCAGAATGACCTTTCCAAACTTCTGATTTACATCCCTTGGAAGCTGCAGAGAGGGGAGGGGATGCAGCCAAGTCATCCCAGGGAGCTGGATGCTGTGGTGGGCCTGCAGCTCTTGTACTGCTGCCACCAGGAAATTGGTTCCTTTTTGCTGTCCAGCTTTTGGTGTCACACCTCAGTTGGGCGTTTTTGCTCCAAAAACAGTCTGATCCTCCTGAAATGTTTTGCTTTTCTCTGTGGTGCTCGTGCATGTGCTGAGCTGAGCTCTGCTGGTCTCCTTGGGATGGGGCTGCTTTGCAGGAACTCCAAAAAAAGGGAAATTCTGTCCCTGAGTGGGACAGTGGGACCCGAGGGCCAAGGGCTGCTCCCATCCCTGTGTGTCAGAGCACATCCTGCCCCTTCTGCTGCTCTCCAGCTCTGGATTTTCACTGCTTGCACTGTAGGAGGCTCCAGGAGGGACCTGTGGAGGGGAATTAGAACAAAAAAACAGATGTAGAGGTTGCATCCTTGTCTGGAGGTGATAAATGCCACTTCCCACTCTGCAGGGTGTGAGTGGCTCCTGGGGACACTGTGCTGGCAGGGCTTGGCTCGGGCACCAGTGCCCACTGAATTTTCATTCCAAGCCCTTCTCCACCCTGAAGCTCTGGTGACATGCCAAGGAAGCTTTTTTCTTTTTGTTTTATATTTTCCCAGTTACCAGCCAGAGTATCCACCTGGTTTGGTCTGTGCCCATTGCTCCTTTCCAGCACTGAAAGGTTTTATTTGGAAAGTTCAGCTTTGCTCTCTCCCTTTGCTTCCCTCAGCTGGAAGCTTCCCTCTAAAACATTAATATCCCTATTATTTTTGTTCCCCCAGCAGGTTAATTAATACTTGATTCATCACCTTGAAAGCTAATCCAGATCCTGAGGGCAATGAATGCCTGCTATAAATAAATCCCCCCATCACTGACAGCCCATCTTTATTGATTCTCCTTCACCTCTGCTTGGCTCTAAAGGAGTTAATCCCAAACTTCTCCCAGGCTTAGTTTGGGATTGGCCTGGCTCCATGTTTTCCTGCTAGAGCTTTGCTGTGCAAACATGGTGCCTTTTAATGAGGGAAAAGAGCAACTTTTGTGGAGAGAGACCCAGACAGCTCAGCAGGATCATTCCAGCCTGGGTCAGCAAAAGCCACTGGAGATTGTGGGTGGTTTTATGGGCTGTCTCTCTCTGAAATATTATTTAGTTTTGGCTCTTGGACAGCCTTTTCCAAATTCTCATCTGCTTACAATCAATGGTGTTTATCATTTTTGTCCCCAGCCATTGTCATTGGTGACCTTAATTAGGTCATATTAAAAATAACGTTGAGTTTGTCACTCATGCAGAATTTTAAAAATCATTATTTACTTCTGCTGTTAACTCACATGTTCCTCCAGGGTGCTGCTCTGTCCCCATGAGAGTGTAGGGCTGCTGTCCCCTCAGCAGTGACACTTCTCCTGAGGCAGGACTGGAGGAGCCAAACCAGCTCATCCCTCCCCTGTGGCTCAGAATTGGGGTTTTCCTCATAAGTGAGGCCATTTTGGGGCTCAGAATTGGGGTTTTCCCCATAAGTGAGGCCATTTTGGGGACTGTCCCCAGGAAGCTCCAGCCTCTGGACTCCCATTCTCTGTTTTTGTGCATTTCCCCACCCCTCATGGAAGTGTCAAGCCCAAAGGAGCAGCCAGCTATTTTTTATTATTATTATTTTTAAAATCTGCGCTGCTCTGGATGATGAACTTACTTTTTTTTTTTTTTTTTCCAGGGACACTGGCTCATAAATTTTTAATTCTTGATCTTGGCAGAGCTGGCTGAATTAGAAACAGAACAACTGATTTTAATGAGTGTGAGATTAATGCAGATGAGCTTGGCTGGGACTGTGATCAGCTGAGGAGAGGTGTGTCTCCCCCAGCTCCCAGCTCCCTCCTTGGTGGGCTGGCACATCCCAGCACCACTGGAGCAGGGAATTCTCATCTCAGCTCTTCACCTGCAGGAGAGATACTCGTTAACCAGGTTCACTCGGGATATTTTGCTCATTAACCCCTGGCAGCTGCTCTGCACCACCCCCAGCCCTGCAAGGTGCGAGGGGAGGAAGGTGAGGATGATGTGCATGGGCAGAGGAGGAACCTTCCTCTGGATGGGAAGGGGAAGACTTTGGCTGTTGTGTCCAGGAATGGTTGTGATCCACACCTGTTGCCTGTCCCTCAGTGGAGAGATGTTTTATTTTTGGGTCATATAAACAGCAGTTATTGATAAGAGAGAGCCCAGGACATCCCTCACTGGGCTGAGCTCACCCACTGCCCCACAGCAGCTCCAGGATTTGCTTTCCCACATAAAATCCCTTATTTGCAGAGTGAGTGCTTTTATTGCTAAGGAAAAATGGGGGAGGCTGAGCTGAACTAATTCAATTTGATCCTGTGGGCAACTGGCAGTTTTATATCTCTGATTTATTTTTTTATGTGTTTTAGTCGGGTGGTGCTTGCAGAGATCACAGCACTGCAGGTCCAGCCTGCCTGGGCTGTTGGGTGGATTGGTGTCTTAGCTTGGAAATGGAATCTGTCAGAGGTGGGGCAGGTCTCTGCTGCTCTTTGGGCAGTTTTCTTCATCTCTCCCACACCCAATCCTCCCTCCAGGAGATATCTCCTGTTAATGGGCTATTAATTATTAATTATCTTCTGTTCATGGCCAGTGAGTGTCCCTGCATGGCTGAGAAAATTCCATCATCCATGGGGAGATGCTCTGCCCAGGGGAGGAGCCAAACATTCCTACCTGGATCCAATCTGACCTGGGAACAGCACAGCAGCCTTTGCCCCCTGCATTCCCAGAGGAGCAGCTTCCTTCCCCCTGCATTCCCAGAGGAGCAGCTTCCTTCCCCCTGCATTCCCAGAGGAGCAGCTTCCTTCCCCTGCATTCCCAGAGGAGCAGCTTCCTTCCCCCTGCATTCCCAGAGGAGCAGCTTTCTTCCCCTGCATTCCCAGAGGAGCAGCTTCCTTCCCCCTGCATTCCCAGAGGAGCCCAGGCCCATCTCCCCCAGCCCTGGAGCTCCAGAGGAAAACTCCCCCCTTGTGCAGATCCTGCTCCAGCAGAAGCACAGCTGGCACTGCAGGAGGGCTGAGCCCCCCTGGGATGGGGCTGAGCCACCTCCCTGACACACTGGGGGTCAGGGCATGTTGTGACTCTGTCTGTGATTTGTTTTCTTTTTTTTTTTTTTTGTACTATTGCATTTGTATTTTTTTAGTTTTCCTAGTAAAGAACTGTTATTCCTACTCCCATATCTTTTGCCTGAGAGCCCCTTAATTTCAAAATTATAGCAATTCAGAGGGAGGGGCTTTACATTTTCCATTTCAGGGGAAGCTCCTGCCTTCCTTAGCAGACTTTTCAAACCAGGACAAGTGGCCAGCAGCTGAGTGGGATAAATAATGAGGATTCTCCCAGGAAAGCAGCAGGGAACTGTGGCGGAAAAGGCTGGAGCAGCAGCTGGAGAGGTCACCCAGTGATTTGTGTCCAGCTTTACAGGGACCTGCCTGACCCATGGCATTGTGACCATGGAAAAGCCACAGATGGGATCATGTCCTGCTTCAATACCCCCCTCAGAGTGGAAGGAGGAGCTGTGACAGATGTACTGGTGTCCCCAAACCCAAGGGTTTCATGGTGCCTGTGGGACCCTCTGCATCCTGTGGGGATTAAAGATGGGACAAAGCAGTGGGAAGTGGAGGCAGATGGAGAGAATGTTGCTATGGGTTGGTTTAGCATCCATGGGTGTTCAGATCCTCGAGGTCTGATGGATTCTTTGCTTCTTTTTGCTAGGGTCAGGATTAAATGTGCCAGAGGGTATTTCTTGTTGGGACTCAGGTGTTTGTTAGTTCTTATCCATGTTACAGTCTCACAAACCCTGAGCTCTGCAGCACTTCACTCTAACAAACTAAAAATGGAGCCCTGTCTCTCTCTACAAGGCCTTTTAAGGATAAATTGTCCAATTAAGACATGACACCTAAATTATTTTCACTTTTAACCCAATAACCAGCCACCCAATGACCCACAATGGAGACTTTTTTATCCAATGACACAAAACCACCCAAACCCAGGTGAAGAAGGAGCAGCCTCCACCCTAAAACCTCCATCTTGTTTTATATCTATTCCTGTATTCTAAACCCTTAAACTCTGAGTTTTCCCCCTGTGCTATCACACACTTCTATCCAAACTCCACCCCCACAATCCCAGTTCCACCATTCCATTTTGGAAGTTCTCCACAGCCTCAGGTCAGTGCAGTGTTCTCCTGGGGGTCAGTGCCTGGCAGCACAGAAAGTCCCAAATTCTCAGCAGCATCCAGGGTTCCAACAGATCTCCAGTGGGAAAATCTGTGATGGGGTAAGAGGCATTTTGTCTGGATCTGAGAGCAGCCCTGTAGGAGCAGCAGTGTCAGGTTGGGGAGAATCCATCTCAGATCCATCTGAGCCTTTTGGAGGCCTGATTCCCAAATATCAGCTTCCCTCTGTGCTCACAGCCAGGACAGCCATGGCCAGTGCTGGCTCTGCTGCCCTGGGCTCCACCCCTGGGTACCCCAAAAACGCCTGGGCAGGGGGGCAGTGCCAGGCTCTCCCAGGGGTGCCTGGCACAATCCCTTTCCGTGCTGGATGATTCAGGGCTTGGAATCACCAAGCCCACAGCTTTTTCCTCAGCTCTGTCCTTCCCACCAGCATCCTCAGCATCTCCCCAGCCTGGCTGGGGCCACTTCTGTGCTGCTGGCCTGGCCAGGTGCAGATGTCCTGACATCTTTTTTTTTTCTTTTTTTTTGCTTTTTCCCATTTTCAGCTCGTTACAAACCGTTGTTGCCTTCCCATCTGCCAGCTCAGGACAGGAGCGCTGCTTTAGCTCAGTGTTGCCAAGGAGAGCTTAAATGTTGTCATTAAAAAATTCCAGCCTTGCATCATCTTCTCAGACACACAGGAAGAAACCTTTGCAATTAAATCCCCTGTGCTCCAGCAGGAGGGAAGAAGTTCCATTTTTCCCCCCATTTCTGTGATGATGATATTTGGGATTTTAGAGCAGCAGGGAAAAAAAATACAAACCTGTTTGATTTTCCTCATTATGTTAAGCCTCATTTTACTTTCTGATTGCCAAAGCATGATAAATGGAACACAGATTACCCAGAGATTTTCAAAGATTTGCTTTCAGTTTGATTTTTCCTGAGCCTTATTAAGCCTGCAGGTTTTATCTACACTTTGTTCTTCCAGTGGGGTAACATTACCATGTATTAATAGCCATATTATTTTTCCATTTGAAATTAAAACCAGACAGAGGCTTCTCATGCTTTGCTTTCAAATCCTATTTTAAATAATATTGATCATGTGTGTGTGTTGTTTTTCCTTTCCCTCTGACCCTGCTGGTTCTGTAAAGGACATTCCCCAGGGAATTGCTTCCAGTTGTGGATCTCTGGGCATTGCTGGGTGCAGCTTTGTGGATTAAGGGATGCATTTTAGAAGGTGCAATGCATAGATGATTAAAAAAATGTGGCTTACAACAGAAAGGCAGGTAAGAAAATTAAGATTTAAAAGCAGGAGCTGTAAAATCAGGGAGTACAGAGGAGCTAGGCAGGGTAAGGTAACCTCGATGTGCTCAGGTGCATCTTGCAGGAGTTAATGCCATTGGAGGGGCTTGTCCTGCATCATTTTAGGAGCACACCCGGTGTGCTCCTTCTGTGGGGCCAGGAAATCTGACCCACCCTCGGGGCTTCCCAGGGTGGCTTCAGGCCAGGGAGGATTCCAGTGCATCCTCCTCCTTCTGTGCCCAGCCGAGGTCTCAGGGCAGCTTGGAGAGGTGATGGAAAATCTCCCTGCACCTGAGCAGCTCCTGGCGTGCAGGGTGACAGGAGCTGGCTGTGCCCTCTGTGTCCTGGGCATAGGACACCCCCAAAGCTGCTCTGTGGGTGGGCTGAGCAGGAAACACGGTGGGGTGAGAACAGAGCATCCTTGGGGTGAACCCCTCATTCCCAGAGCTGTCTCCACGAGCTGAGGCACTTCTGGGGATGTTCTCCTCCAGACACGAGCCCAGGAGCTGTGCTTGACCTGCAGACAGCTCTTCTGGAGAGGTTCCCTGCCATTGCTCCAGCCCCACTCCATGAACTCGAATTATAACTCACTATTTCTGTTTATTAACCAGAGCAGCACCGAGGAGCTGAGGCCACCACAGCCCTGGGGTTTCCAGCTCAGCTCAGCTCAGCTAAACCCAGCCAAACCCAGCTCAGCCCAGCCCAGCCCAGCCCATGCTCTCCCAGAACCCAGCCACAGAACTCTTCATCTCTTCATCTCCCTGCCCTTCCAGAGCCTCATCCTGCACATTTCCCAGTCCTCTTTCCCTTGGATACATGCAGGTGGGGTTTTTTTTTCCACTTGTTTGCAATATAATGTTTTCTTTTTAAGAACAGGGATTGTTTTTGCAGCAGCTCCAGCCCAGCCTCATCAACCAAACACTGCCCGAGCAGTCCATGGCTCAGGATGACGTTGTTGCTGCTGGAATGGCAGTGTTGAATGTCCAAAATGTGTTTTTTGGTGGAGCCTGGGGGGTTTTGTGCTCTGTGTCCCCAGATGTGGCACAGAGGAGAGGTGGGTCCTTGTGGCTGAGCCAGGGGGATGTGGCTGGACTCGGGGAAGGATTTGTGTTTATTTTAACACAATAACACAGTAACCCAAGGCAGCTCTCACCATCCCCTCACTTCTGCTGGGCCAACTCAGGCTGGGGCTGGTCCCAGTGTGACAGGGACTAGACTTTGCTGCTGGTTCTGGTTTTACCTCAGCGTTGCCTCAGCCCCTCTTCCAACAGCATCAAGCACCTGCACTTCTGAGAGAATCCAGAGAGGTTCCCCCCAGGATCATCCTCTCACTATCGCTACTCCATGCAGGATGCCAGATTTGATGAAAATGCTCTGATCTGTTCTGACAAATCCTCTGTTCCTAAGTAGATAATAACCAGAAAATCTTCCTAAATACATCCTGGTTTCGGATCTGTGCCTCCACTTTGTTATTCATTCCGTACCAATTAACTGGTGCCTCTTGCCTTGAACTGGGAGCATCCTCAGCCTCTCCAGGGGTAAAGGAGACACAGATTTATGGAACTCGGTGTGGGACTGGGAGGAGAGATATGAGAGCCTGCTTTGGCAGCACGGAGGCAGGATGACCAGAACTTCTCAGCTGAGCAGGGATCAAAGGTTGCAGATAGCAATAATCCCAAACTGCAGCAGGAAGGGCTGGGATACCTTCCCATGATACAGAATCAAAGAGTGGCTTGGGTTTGGATGAAAATCACCCAATTCCCAACGCCCTGGCCATGGGCATAGCAGCATTTCAGGGAAGCTGGCACTGGAGGAGAGATAGGGATATATTGGAATAACACCCGTTTATTTTCCTCTCTCTTCCTTCAGCATCAAGGGGATATATTTGATATTAATTTCCCTTTGGGCAAAGGGAACCCCAGGACCCGTCTGCCCCCCAAAACTGATGCCACCAATGAGTTCAGAGCTCTGCAGGTTGAAGAAGTAAACACCCCTGCTGCTGCTGGTGGCTGCTGCACTCCCGTGGCCACCAGCCGCACCCCCAGCACCTGTGGGGCGGCTTTTCCTCCTCCTCCTTCCCTCGGCCTGCATCCAGAGCCCCCAGCGGCGGCACCGGGCTGCAGAAAAGGCCTGGGAATAAAAGCTGGGCTGGCTCAGCTGGGTAACAAAACCTGAAATCCTGGCGGTGCAGACCTGGGGTGGCTGGGGTTTGGGCAGGGATGCGGGGACGAGGGGAGATGGGGAGGCAGGGATGTGGGGATGCAGGGATGCAGGGACACAGGGATGCAGGGACACACGGATGCAGGGACACAGGGATGCAGGGACACACGGATGCAGGGACACAGGGATGCAGGGACACAGGGATGCAGGGATGCAGGGATGCAGGGACACACGGATGCAGGGACACAGGGACACAGGGATACAGGATCAGAGGGATGCAGGGACACAGGGACACAGGAATGCAGGATCAGAGGGATGCAGGGACACAGGGACACAGGGATGCAGGGACACAGGGACACAGGGATGCAGGGACACACGGATGCAGGGACACACGGATGCAGGGACGCACCTCCCGCTGTCTCCAGGAGGTGGCACAGCCCGAGCGCGGATGTCGCACCGGGTCTCGCCCCCCAACGCCGCCGGGACCCCCCAAAAAAGGAGCGAGGTGATTCATCGCTTCCAGGAAAGCCAAGAAAATCCTCGCATCATTTTTCTGGGAAAGCCTTTTGCTGGGAATTACTTTCGCGTGGAAAACAAACGAACAAAAAAAGGGCACGAACTCTGTTTCGCTTGGAGAGAAGGGAAAAACGAGCCCGCAGCCGTGGGGACACCCTCTGTCCGTGTCCCCCCAGAGCCAGAGCCTCTGCTGGCCCTGTTCCCTCCCCGCTGCCCTCATTCCCTGCTCCCACTCCCAGCTGGGTGGATTTTCCCTATGGAAGCTGCCCCCGGGGCTCGTGTCAGCAGCAGCAGCGGCTCGCAGAGGTTTTCCCTGCAGGAGCAGATCCAGCAGCAGCACAAAAAGCAGGAGGGACCCGTGGCAGAGCAAGGAGAAGGTGGCCCTGAGCATCCCACCTGCAGTCTCCAGCTCTTCCCAGGTGGGATCAGGTGCATTTTCCCCACGTTCAGCCCGCCTGTCCTTGTGGGAGAGCTCCACAGGCAGCTGTGGCTGAGGTGAGACACCTGCAAATAGCAAAGCAAGTCCTTTTTGTGCCTCAAAAATGGCAATTTTACCTTTATAACAAGAAAGAGAGGCTGCAAAAGGAAGAGATCAGCCAGTAGGGACTGGGCTTGATCTTATAGGCTTTTTCCAACCTTATGATGACAGAGCAAAATGTTTGCTTGCTTTGTTTGCACTGACTTGCAGCTCAAGAAAATGGTTGTCTGTGTTTCACTAGAAGGGGTGATTATGAAGTGCATTGCTATTGCTGGTAAAACACAGAATCCCAGAATGGTATGGGTTGGAAAGGACCTTAAAATTCATCTCAGTCTGCCCCCTGCCATGGGCAGGGACACCTCCCACTATCCCAGGTGCTCAGAGCCACCTCTAGGCTGGCCTTGGTCACTTGGCCATTACACACTGTGCTACTTTGTGCCCATTTCCAGTTTTGAATAAAATGAAGGTGATTCCTTCCCCCAAAATAATTCCTTCAATCCCAGTTTTCCCTTCTTGGGTTTTCACTGCCAAAGTTAACCAAAATCTGTTAATTCCCATCTGTTTGCCCTGTAACCCTCTCCCTCAGCTTCCAGGCAAGCCCCAGGACAGGGGATGTGTGTTCTGCAAGCACAAGGAATCAGATGGAGGAGATGTTGTGCAACCATTTCCTCATCAGAGCTCATTTCTCGCCCCTCAGTCCTCTGTGAGAGGCAACCACAACTCCTTGTGTGAAATGTGGTGGAGCCCTTGACACGATGCTGGCAGGAGGCTTCTGTCCTCTCCTGAGAAGGAAGCACATGGCAGGTTCAAAGCCAGTTATTTCCCAAATTAACCCAAAAAACAATTAATCAGCCCCCCACCCTTTGCTTCTTTTGTTATTCTTTCTGAATTCTTCCTTAGCATCCTGAGCACCCTTGAGGGGATTTGCATTTGGAATATGAAATTAATTTCTCACAATGAGGCCAAAGAAAACCAAAGTCTGTGGGTGGAGGAAGCTGTGGCTGTGCCAGCAAGGAGAAATCGTCAGGTGGCCACAGGGATGAAAAGGAAAGGAAAAAAAGGAAAGGAAAGGAAAGGAAAGGAAAGGAAAGGAAAGGAAAGGAAAGGAAAGGAAAGGAAAGGAAAGGAAAGGAAAGGAAAGGAAAGGAAAGGAAAGGAAAGGAAAGGAAAGGAAAGGAAAGGAAAGGAAAGGAAAGGAGGAAAAGGAAAGGGGAAAAAGGAAGGAAAGGGAGGGAAAAGGAAGGAAGGGGGGAAAAAGGAAAGGGGTAAGGAAGAAAGTTGGTTTCAAAGCAAGGGCCAAGCTGCTGTAGCCACCTGCAAGAGCAGTTTATTTCCAGGCATTTTAATTTCCTGTAGCTACGTCCATTTACTGGCAGAGACAGGAATGTGACAGCAGTGACAACTCTTGCAGCAAAGCTGTGATATTTCACAGGCACAGTAACCCAGGGGAAGCTGTTCCAGGAAGCCCCAAACCCACAGGAATTGTTTGCCTTTGGCACGCAGTGTCCTGCTGACATCCATCCACCACCTCTGAGCCAAGCCAGCAGCTCTGCAGGGAAATTGCTGGCCTGTCGTGGTAAGGCTTCCCTGGCCAGGTGAAAATTAGCATTAATTCCATCTATTACAGAAGGCTGATCAATAATAATCATTATTAAGAAACCCACTGCTTTTATAGACACGATACAGGTTGACCTAATTGGTCCTCCAATCCCAACACCATCACCACTGGCTAATTAAGAACCCCCCCTAAGAAACCTCCATAACATATTCCACACATTCACAATGCCCGGTGCAGCAGGTTAAGATGGGAATTGTTTCTCATTCTTTTCTCTGATCTTCTCACAGCCTTTCCCAGGATGATGCCTGGGAAAGTTGTGTTTCTCTCTGTGGCCAGAGAGCTGCTGCCACACTGGCCCGGGTGGTTTCTGGTATTTTCAAATAAGAAAAACTCATCCTGAATAGCACAAAGCCCTGCACGAAGGTGGATCCATCCTCCTGCCAGTGCTCTCCACCAGGATCAAGGACACTCAGGGGCGTTCCTGGCTCAGCTGAGGCACTGCCCACGTCCTCCCTCACCTGTCCATAAAACCATCTGATGTCTGTGCCAGGGTGGAGAAGCACAGGAAGAAATCAAACATCTCCACTCTGCCTAGAACACGAGTTCATGAACTGCTGCTATCATTCTGGACTGCTCTAATTGAAACATCATGTTTTACACAATCATCCCCTTCTCCATCCCCTTTCACTCTTTCAGAAACCATTTCCTGCTTTTCCCAGCTGGACATGCTGTCCTTCCTCCTGCTCTGAAACAAATATTTTGTTGGGTTTGGCTGCTACCACAGCCACATGTTGTCTTCTGCCTGATATTTGAGCCATCTGCTGCTAAGGAGAGTATTTGGGGCTGGACGTCTCAAACCAACGGGGTTTGAGGTGCTGAGATGAATCAGGAAGCAGCAGAGCAGGAGAAAAATCCTTCTCAGCTTCACCTGCAGAGTAATTCAAGCTGAAATGCTTTAAAGAATAAAAGCTGAGAGATGCTTTTCCAACAGCCTGGTACTCCCAGGCTGAGGAGCTGATCCACCCCGCTCTTCTCCACACGTGGATGTGGAATCCAACCCCCATTTCCTCTTTTGTCTCAAGTGGATGGAAAAAGAGAATTGGCCTCTGAGCCATGGAGGTTTCCAGCATCTGCCTTGCCTCGTTTCTACTGCTTGGAGTGATGCCTCAGGTTCAGCTTTTCTATTTTCCCATTCTGTGCTGCTTTAGTGTGTGGCTCTGGGCTCCACATGAGAGAATGCTGAGCTCTCTGCACAGAGCAGAGACAAAACAATTCCTGCTCCAGCTGGGCACCAAGGACAAATGATCCAAACCTCAGCCCAGGAGCACAAACAGCGTGGGCTGGAGAGAGAAAAACAAGCAGGATGGGACTGATGGGCTGGAGCTGGAATGGGACAATGAACTCCAAGGTGCCAATGGAGCAGAACTGATCCCAGGGAGAGCCCCGGGAGCGCTCGTGCATTTTGGGTTGTGCTGCCCAAGGTGGATCCATTGAGGCCTCTTAATAAATCCCTACTTTGTTCTTAAACTCTGTCCAGTCTCTGTTCTAGGTCAGCCATCTCAAGGCACCAGGAGAACATCTGGCTCTGCTCTGGGACAGCCACCATGGCCAGAGGTGCTGCAGGGACAGGAGCTGTGTGCTGAAGGGGCTGGAGGTGCCCAGAGCAGGTGACACCCCCTGCTCAGGTGCTTTTCCTCCCAGGGCACACACAAGGAACCTTCTCCTTGAAGTCACTCCTGTAGTTTTGGGTTTATTTTTCCCCTGGGTTGTTTTGAACAAAGGGTAGTTTTGTCCAGCTGTGCTCCAAGATCTGTAGGGGGATGCAGGGGGGTCTGAGAGGAGCTGCACAGGGCTGGGGGATGTGACAGGCACCTGCAGAGGACACAGAGTCCCAGCCCCACCACGGGATTCCTCTGCAGGACGCCAGCCCTGAGCTTGGCTTCCCAAACCTCCCCCTCTTCCCACACCTCAGCATTCTGCCTCAGCTGCTTTGGAGCTTGCATCACTGCTTTTTGGGAAGCTCCTTGGACTTCTCAGAAGTACCACTTTTTGCTGGGTTTGCTTCCTTGCACTTCAGGGATGTTGCTTAATTAGCATTTAATGCTGATTTCCTTCACAGCCTTGAGGAGACCTGGAAAACTCCAACGTTCCTGTCCAGACATCAAACACCCCTTTGCTCCCCAAATCTCACAGGGTCAAACACTGTCCCCAAGCTCCCAAGCTCTGAGCACACACATGCCTTGTCTTTCTTGGTCCTCAACACTCAAGGAAACAGCAGCAGGGTGAGTTTTTCTCACCCAGCCTGGAAGGCTTGGGCTGCTCCTCGCTGTCACTGCAGGGGGACAATTTGGGACACGGTGCTGGGGATGGGTGCTGGAGGCAGCTGCTGAAAGGCCCTTTGTGTGCTTTGTCCCCGTGCTGGATAAAGAGGGCATTATGAAATGAGAAATGAGAATCTCCTTGTTGGTCAGCCCGAGTTCCTGCCGGGTCCCTGTGGGGAGCAGCGGGAGCTGCCTCCCCATGCTGTGCTGGGAATCACAGAATCACAGAATCCACAGAATCCACAGAATCACAGAATCACAGAATCCACAGAATCACAGAATCACAGAATCACAGAATCCACAGAATCCACAGAATCACAGAATCACAGAATCACAGAATCACAGAATCACAGAATCCCAGAATCACAGAATCCACAGAATCCACAGAATCACAGAATCACAGAATCACAGAATTCACAGAATCCACAGAATCCACAGAATCACAGAATCACAGAATCCACAGAATCCACAGAATCCACAGAATCACAGAATTCACAGAATCACAGAATCACAGAATCACAGAATCCACAGAATCACAGAATCACAGAATCCACAGAATCACAGAATTCACAGAATCACAGAATCACTGTCGATTTCTCGCTGGGTTTTGGAGGTCAGGGTGACCCCAAGAGATGGTAAAAGTCCCTTCTCCCAGCCTGAGCAGCCAAAGTAGGAGTCTGGAATGCATCCAATTGCATTTTCAAGGTTGTTTATTCCTTCTTGTCTATCACATTCTTTCTCTGACCTGCTGAGGTCCAGAAAGGAGGCCATGGCAATCTGCCCCTGAGCCTCGGGTGGCTCCCACCTTATATACTCAAAACTACCTGTGTATGTTTACAATTTATTACCAATTCCCATCACCTATGTTAGACTGAATCTCTAACTTAAACCAATAGAAAGGTGCCACCATCACACCAAGACATGGAGGGCAAGACGAAGGAGAAGAAGGCCAGGACACGCCCAAATTCCTCCATCTTAATTGCCTGAATTATATTATAAAAACCCCAAATTTCTGCTTTTCCACCTTATATTAATTCAACTACCTACTAAAATCCTCGTGGCTTGTAATTCCTTATATAAAATTGATAGTTTTTTTTACAGGCTAAAATTGAAGCCGCAGGTGTTTTTGACTTTGTGCCAAGATCCCTGAGCCCCCTGGCAGGGTCTGGAGACAGCCAGGGCAGCCAGAGGGATGTGCTGGACTCTGACAAATCACCAGGTTGGAAGAGACCTCCAAGATCATCGAGCCCAGCCCAGCCCCAGCACCCCAACCAAACCCTGGCACCCAGAGCCACATCCAGGCTTTGTTAAACACACCCAGGGGTGGTGACTGCACCACCTCCCCGGGCAGCCACTCCAGAGCTTTATCTCCTTTTTGTAAAACACTTTTTCCTGATATCCAACCTGTATTTCCCTTGGTGCAGCCTGAGGCTGTGACCTCTGGTTCTGTCAGCTCCTGGAGAAAGAGCCCAGCCCACCTGAGCACAGCCACCTTCCAGGAGCTGTGGAGAGTGATGAGGGAGGATGGATTCACCCCCAGGCACAGCCAGCGGGCTCTGCTCCAGCTTTATCAGCCAAGGGGACTCCTGCTGGGCCGGGAAATAAGGAGAATAATCTGAGTTAGGGCAGCTCTGGGGCTGGTTTCGTGCTGGAGCAGGGAACATCCCAGCAGATCTGCCAGCCCCCCCTCTCACATGTAGAGCTCCTGGGGATGTTTCTCCTCCCTCAGCCCTTCAGCTCAAGGGGGAGAGGCAAATTCCAAAGGGAATATTTTAGGAGTCAGTTTATTTCCAGGAAATCCTTCTCTTGTTCTTTCTTTCTTTTTTTTTTTTTTTTTCCAATGGAAAAGTCAAGTCCTTGTGAACTTTTTGAGAACTTTTGTTTGTTCCCTCTTGCCAGATAAACTCTGCTTTGTGCTGGTGACAGAACCCCTTTCTCCCAGTGCTGGCCGTGGGCCAGGACCTGGAACTGTCCCCTGTGTGCTGGCAATGCCACCAGCCCTGTCCCCTTCCCTCCAGGCTGAAGCAAAGCCCCAGCTCCAACTGGCTCCTCTTTGGGGACTCTCTGAGGGTCTTTTCCCTTGTGCATGAGGTGATGGAGGAGTTCTGCTTGCTTCACCTTCCTCTGTAGTGGAAAATGTCAAATATCAGGGGGAATAATCAGTCAGACCTGTGGGAGGGAAGGGTGGTGGCTCCTTGGAGGGAACAGCAGCACAAGCGGTGTCAGAGGGAATTCCTCTTTCCCTCTCCAGCTCAGAGATGCTCTCTCTGGGACAGGACTTGTTTGCTGGGGATTTTGGTGCTGTTTGAGTCTTTACATCACGCAAAGGTCTGCAAAGGGAGCAGGTCCCATCATGCTGGGTGGCCAAAGGAAAATCTCCCAGATTTCTGTGTGTCACAGCAGGGCACAAGGGCAGAGCAGAGGGGAGCCAGTGGATTTCACAATCCCACTCAAAGCCCCACCACCAGCAGCATCTGCGGAGGCACAAACCACAAAATGCTGAGGAAAATAAAAAAATCCAACAGCAAATGGTATTTATCTCTGGAGGCTCGTGGCTTGATTTCTCCACTGCTACTGACACCCCCAGAGCAGCAAATGAAACTCTTCCCTTTCAGAGAATCTCCATTTTCCTGAGTGTGTGAACAAAGGCTCACACAAAGGGGACACAAATGTTTGATGGTTTCACTTACCTATTTCTCAGGGGTGCAGAGGAGGAAGGGAGAGCTGTTGTGCAAGCAGGAGGGAAACAACCAGGGTGTCCCTGAAGATGTGTCCTCCAACTGCCAAAATGTGTTTTGGAGCTGAGTGTGGGACGTGCACAAGCAGTGATTGCAACACAGCCACCACTGGGACTGTGTGGAGAGAACCGAGTATTTCCTGGGGAGTTTTAACCTTTACAAATGAGCTAGGCACAGGGATGAAAGGAGGGAAGTCATTGAATAATTTGGGTTGGAAAGGACAGTTAAAGGTGTCCCAGTCCAACCCCTTTGCAGTGAGCAGGGTCACTTTTAACTAGACCAGGTTATTCCAAACCAAGTCCAACCTGGCTTTCAGTGTTTCCAGGGATGGGGAAACAGCCAAGCTCCTCTGGGCACCCTGTGCCAGGGTCTCACCTCCCTCTCAGGGAGGAATTGTTTCCCAGTATTCAATCTAAAGCTGCTCTCTGTCTGCTTGAAACCATTCCCCTTTGTCCTATCACTCCATGCCCTTGTAAAAAGTCCCTCTCCAGCTCTCTTTAGCTACTGGAAGGGGCTCTTAGGAATCCCTGGAACCTTCTCTTCTTCACCTGGGTGGTTTCCAAGGAAAGGACCAACAGTTACTGGTCCCAGAGTGCAGGGAGGGCAGGGCTGAGCATTTGCTGAACCAGGTAAACATCTCCCTGCCCTCTGCAGCATCCCCATCCCCAGGGGAGGGAGCTGGAGCTGTTCCTCGGGGTCCCCAGCAATGATGACAGATGAGGATGGAACTGCAGTTTCTATAGAGATATTTATTGGAAGGGCATAAAAATGGAGTGCAAATTCCAGCAAGAACACGTCGTAGGCAGGCAGACCCAGACATGAGTGGGAGAGGAACACAGGAGGGCAGAGCATGTCCAGATTCCCTGCTGCACCCAGATCCAGAGAGATTTCATCCCCAGAGATGGATTAGGACCTTTCTTTCTGCAAAGCTTTCAGTCCTTCTGCTTCACCCTGCCTGGCTTGACAAGAGCTCTCCCCAGAGCAGGCACTGTTGGATCAGCCAGCCTTTGGAAGTGGAGGTTGGAGGAGGGCAGAGAGCCCTGCAGAGTGCAGGTGAAACACCTTCTGCTCAGAGAGGAGCCTGTTCCCCCCTCTGTGGTACACTGAGAGTGGCAGTAAATATGTGCAGTTTGGTTAATACTGAGCAATGCATACATGAGTGTTTAACAGTCTTCCTGCTGCAGCTGTTTCCAGTCAAAAGTGCCATCCAAAGTCAGATCAAAATTATCCTTTTCCTGCTCTCGGCAGAGCTCCAGAAACACCTGGAATGGGCAAGGTAAAGCCTGGGTTATTTCTCTGGGATGCTCCTTTGCAGGAGGCACAGCTCTGCAGCCCTGGGAGAGGTGTGGAGAGGCTTTTTGGGGGGAGCAGGAGCTGAGCCTCCTGTGCTCTCTGGAGTAACCAGACAGGCATCCCCTGCCTGTAGGTATTTCCATACAGGTTTTCCCCACCAAAGGATTGACTTAAACATTCCTCAGCTTTGCCACCAGCCATGTACAAGCAGCAATAAATAATCTGCTGTTTCCAGGGCACCCAGAGGGGCTGGGCATGGGCAGCTCCATCCTTGGGTGTGCTGTGAGCCTTTCTCGACCAAGTGGGGTCTGAGACTTCAGCCAGACTTGTTCCCACCATGAAAAATCCCAGCAGTAAAAAAACCAAACCATTTTCTACCACTTTGCCAGTAGAGGACCCCTCACCCACCACCCTCAGGCATTTTTTTGGTGGAACTGCCTTTTGCCACTGCACTAGCCTGGGTTTGGCTGCAGCTTTTGTCCCTGCTCCTACCTTTACAGCATGTATAAAAATCACCTGCCTGAGTCAAAGTATTCAAGGAGAAGCTGTACTCCTCGAGGCTGCAGCTTCGTTTGGCTGTGGAGAAATGGGAAGAGGGTTAAAAGCAAGCAGTTGCTGTTCTGCCTTTTCAAAAAGTCACCTGGTTTTGCTCTTACCTTCCTCCAGCTTGGAGAAGGACTGGGACAGGGGCAGGGCATCTTTCATTGGGATCTTGTAGACAAGCAAAGAGGGGCACCTTGAGGAAACAGAAGAAAAGGTGATTCTTGCTCTGTGTTGAGCTCTTAGGTCAAACCTTTATGGATGTCCTGCTGCTGGGATCACAGGAGGGCTGGATGTGGTGACATTGTGAAATCAGATCCCCCTGCAGGGAGCTGTTCATCCCTCTCCAGCTGAGCTCCTGTGTCTGGCCAGCCCACCAGGGATGGTTTCAGGGATGAGGCAGTGCTGGAACAGCTCCTCATCCCATATTTTACAGTTACCTCTCCTGGCGGGCTGCACCTGGGAAGATCTTCAGAATCTCAGCGTGCAGAGCATCAGTGCTCTCTGCATCCTTGACCTTGATTTCCAGGAGATATCCTTTGCCAAACTTGTTCTTCAGGTACTGGATGGAGCCAATGCACCTGCAGGGCAGGGAGGCAAGGAGGTGACAGTGAAATCATTGTCACCTCAGCACCTGCTCCTTCCTGAGAAGGAAACCATGGCACACTGCACAAAAACCATGGCAGGTGAGGCTGGAGGAGTGGCTGGGTGAGTTCCAGCTCAGCCAGGGGCTGTCACCCACCGGAGCTGCCCGGACACCAGGATGGCCACACGGTCACACACGGCCTCTGCCTCCTCCATGTACTGCGTGCTCAGGAGGGCTCCTGACTCCTTGCTTTTCAGGGCATCCTGGATTGTCTTCCTGGGCATCAGAGTGAAAAAAAAATACATATATAAAAGAAAATCTAACTCTCCCCAGAAATATCATTGTTCTTTGTCCAATCCAAATGCCTTTCCCCTAAAATAAGAATAAAATTTTCACGTGCAGCAACTTTAGATTAATGAGCACATGGTAATGCTTTGAAATAGTGACAAAAATACTTTTGACTTGAGGTTCTTCATGAATTCTCCCAAATCCCATTTAGGATTATCCTGAAGTTGCTAAAAGGATGAAGGTAAAATAGGTTTTCTCTCTCCTTGCTCATCCCTGAGTTAGAAATAGACAAGAAACGTATTTCCCAACAGAACCATTGCAACGTGAGGCACAGCACCATCTGTGGATGGGGTAAAACCCTTTTCGTGTAACTCCAAGCATCTCCTTTTGGCTTCCCGTCCCTTTCCCATGGGGGTGGCCCTGTGCCCACCAATTCCATGTAGTGGTTTTGGTTTGCTAATTGGAGATTTCTCCAATTTTGAGATTTTTCTGGCTAGTGTGCTAATGAGTGTGGTGGGTTCAGTGCTGCCTAATTACTAATGCACTCACTTCCTGCAGTGAGGTAGGATTAGAAAGGCAAAGTAGCCTCAAAACTTTTAAAGTGTACAGAGAAAAATGTATTAACAGTAAGTAAATGAAAAAGTAATAAGAATCAGGATAAAGCTCTCAGAAGGCTGATTTTCTCTCTGTAGTTTCTGCTGCTCACCAGACACAGCGCTGCCCGTTGGGATCCATGCCGGTGGAGGGCTCGTCCAGGAGCAGCACGGAGGGATTGCCCAGCAAGGACAGTGCCACGCACAGCTGTGACATGGAGAAGGGACTCAGCCAAAGCCCCCGGCACTGTCCCCACGCAGAGCTGTGGACAGCACCTCCTCATTGATGGGAGTTGTGATTTATGAAATGCGGGTTTGGGAAAGGCTCATTTCCACCACCCCGCCCAACACGAGGCTCTCCCGGGTGGCTCAGGGCATAGCCTGGTCCCTCCACTCAGAAAGGGGAGTTTTAATTAGTGTTTGAGCATTGCAATGCTCATTGTAGGTGACCCAAAACACACCTTTCTGGTTATGCCAGCAGGTAATTTTCTGACTTTTTTGTTTAAGTAGTCTTGAAGCTGCAGAGCGTTCACAATTCTTTGGGGAAAATGAAAAAAGAACATTTTTATTGCTCCAAATCAATACTCTCATCAAGCATACCCAAAATGACAAGATAAACGAACTTTTCTCCCCTTGCTCTTGATTCCTGCTTGTTTTCATTAAACATTTATTGTGTTACTAAAAGACAGTGACTATTTGAAGCAGAGTGCACTGAAGAAGCCACACGCTCTTTTCTAAACCCATCACCAATGTCAACAGCATTACAAATCCATTCCCATTTGCCAGTGTCAGCTCAGCACCCTTTCTTGTGGTGCCAAAGAGATTTCAGAAAAGCTGCCTAGAGATAACATTAAGAGGGCATTAGTGGTAAATTTATCCCCACCAAACACACTTAGGAAAATCGGCGGTTTTCTCAACCCACTCACTAAATCACAGCACAAAAGCATATTGCAGCTGGATTTCCTGCTTTTCCTTCAGGTTTCCTCTGTGAATTTAGACTCTCTGGTGCCCTCCCCATGAGTGAGGGGTGGAACACGGAGCATCCCAGCCCTCCATCTGTACCTGTGGACAGCAGCAGCCGCGTCCTCCTGCTGCAGCCCCTTGACGGCCGCGTAGACCCTGAGGTGCTGCTGCGGGGTGAGGTCCAGCCAGAGCGGGTTCTCCTGGGGGCAGTATCCCAGGAAGGCAGGAGCCTGCTCCAGGGAGCCTCCTCCATCTCCCCTCGTCATCAGCACCTGCACAACCAGGCTGGGCATTGGCCTCTCACACAGCCTTGCTCAGCACAAGGGTGTCTTGGGGTTTTTCAGGATCAGGATGGGTGTCACAGTGAGCTCATGGGCACTCTGTTTCCCCTTCCCCATTCCCTGTGACTCTGATCAGATAACCCTGGACCTCTCCTTCCTGCCCCAACGGGGTTGGTGAAGAGCCAGGGAAGCCCACCCTGTCCAAAGTCTGTACAGACCCCTGACATTTCCTGTTCGTTCTCTTTTACCCCCCCTCTCTCCCCTTGGACACCACAGAATAAAGAGAGCTGAACCAACACATATTGGGGTAAGAGCCTCTTTTGGAAATCTTTCCCATCTCCTGATATTCCTCCCCTCACAGCCTAGCACCTCTGAGCTAGCCTGACATTCAGGGGGCTGTGCAAGGGGGGGAACGTCAGGTGGGACTACTGGGATAAGTCCCTTCAGCTTTTATGGCAGCATCAGCCTCATTACATGGCTGAGACAATTGGAAGATGGCAAAGCTCATGTACAGCCAGCAGCAGCCAAAGATTTCTTTGTTACAGAGCATTTAAAAAACTTTCTAGCCAATAGCACATTGCTGAAGCTTACAGACAATTGTTCTAGCCAGTCACTAAAAGCACATGTACACCTGCTTCACACAATGCTGGCTTGTCTTCTTTCTATTACAACACACAATACTTCATTATTAAACTTAAAACCTTCTGCCCTCTTGCTAGGAATATTTTTCTGCACTCTTAAGGTCGATCTTGGCCAAGCCTAAAACTCAAACCATTGTTTGCTGTCCTTGCTTGCTGTACCATTGTAACTTTTCTATTTTCAGACTCTGCAGCTGCAGCTAGCTCTGAGCTCTTTTGCTCTCTCTGTTTCTGAGCCTGCTGTCACAGGTTTCTGAACTTCTTCTTAATTTTACTATTTTTCCCACCCAAGGGGTGGTTCATGGGAAAATTATGGGGTTTAAGTGAGGAAACTCACTGGGTGGGAGTGATTTCACACTGTTCTTAAATGTAAACATGGCAATTAGGGCAGATGCAACAGCTTATCAAAATTAGAAGTAGCTCACCATCGCCTTATTAATACATTACTTAATAATAGCACGATAAACTCAGTTAAAACCCTGATCACTAACAATGCTCTGACAAAACTGCAACCTTAATAAAAATGACAGCATAGCGTGGGTGCAAGGTTTGGACTTTTGTCCCTTGTCTCCAGGTGTCCCCTACCTGCCCAGCAGTCAGGGTTGTCTCTCCAGTGATCATTTTGATAGCTGTGCTTTTCCCAGCTCCGTTGGGCCCCAGAAGTCCTAACACTTCTCCTGCAATAATACACAGAATTTCTTATGCCTATTCCTCATTCAAGAAATGTATCATATATATACAAGAATAATCATAAATATACAAGAAATATATCAATATATACAGTCCCACAAAAGAAAAAATAGAAATGGCAGCATAATAATATCAAAGATCATATAAAATAAATTGTTTTATTGTATAAAATACACACTTGGAGAGCTCTTAAGATTTCAACTTAAACTGATGCTGTGAATTGCTCCCAGGAGCCACTGCTAAAGTGGTCCTCTCTCCCCAGGATCTTTATTTTATCTTTATTTTCGATAATGGACAGTCACAGGTCATTAATAGGATGCACCAATAACACATCAAGCCCAGACTGAAGGTGCTTTAACAACAGAACAAATTAATTTAACCTTTCTGTCCTTGCTCAGGTAACTGAGAATTAACTTGGGGTTCAACACAGATTGGGCAGTCCCAGTTCTCACCTTTTTTAACACAGAAGGAAAGGTTTTTGGTGGCTGTTTTCTTCTTCTTCTTAAAAAGTGAGCCAGCTTTCTTTATTTTATATTCCTTGCACAGATTGCTGACTATAATGGCTGATTTCTGAAAGTGAGGAGGAAGGAGCAAGATTAAATTATTATCCTGGGTAGCATCAATCTTTCAGTTATTTTTTTCCATTAAAAAGGCAGAAAACCTCCTGAAGATCTTTGTTTTATAGTTCACCACAAATATGAGGTGTGACAGGACACTTTATTGTCCAGGTTCCTCTTAAGAGCTTTCTTCTCCTGAGGGAACCCAGACTTTCGGAATTTTGATTTTCTCAGTGAGAACAGCACAGCCAGAGCACTGACGTGCACTGGTTTGTGTTTTACCAGGTAGAAAATCAAACAAAACAAGAAGGACAACACTCAGGGGTACCTCCTCCTGACTGGGAGCCACCACAGCATTTCTCACTGCTTCCCTTTCAGCTCTGACATCTTCATCTTCCTCCTCGAGCTCCTTGGGGTGCTGCTGGCTGCTTTCTTTTCTTGGGGAAATCCTGAAAACCCACCAGGTTTATCTTAGGATTTTGCTCTTTACCTCTGCTCTCCACTAGTTCATTTTGGATAAACCAAGAGGGAATTTCCCTGGGATTGAATTTATACAATATTATAATGATTACTATTATAATCATCATCATTATTGTTATTGTTGGGGATGATGATGATAATGATGACGTTTATAATCTTTGTTTTGTTCCAAAAGAGAAGCTGGTACATCCCACAGCACAGGCAATATCCTGTGGAGGCACTACATAGCTTAAAAGCTGTTTTATATTATCACACCACTGCAGTATTTAAGGGGCTATTAAAGTCATCAAAAGATCACCAGTATTAAAAAAAAATATTTAAAAATAGGGACACAAATGCAATGCATTCAAGAAGAAGCAGTGGGGCAGGAGTTTAGATCTCATTTGTGCATGTGTGTTCATACAAACCTAAATATGGGGTCCTGTCTCAGCACTGCTTTTCCATATTTTAACTCCAGAAAGCGAAGAAGAAGAATGAACACCACAGAATGGATGTAAGGCTGAAAACCAGAGGTTGCCACATTAACAGCCTTGCCTTGCCTCCCACCACAGCTGGCACTGAGGTGGTGGCAGTGCTGTAAAATATGTGGGGGAAACAGAACTTGTGAAAACGGCTTAAACTCAGGGTAATCAACACTGCAGAAAGCACTAAGGGCAGAAAAAACCCCGATTCATAAAATAACAGGACAGCATGAGGTGATCTGGGCTTACTTCATTTTGCTTTCCCTGTTTCAAAGGCGTGAAATTATTCTAGCACAATGGGTAAAATGTTATCCAGACCCACCCGGATCCTCCTCCTGCTTCCTCATACCTGAGGAGGGGCTTTAGGAGACCCACAGTCCTAAATAAAAGCAACGTTAAATGTTTTCTTACTGCAAAGACAGCAATCAGTACATGACTGTCTGAAGCTGCACCAAATGACTCACTGTCCTGCATAAAATTCTGTAAGAATAAAAGAAAATACTCAATAAGGACATGCAATTCTATAGTATCATTCTGGTTAATGCAGTAACACTCAAAACTACTTTGAAAATCTGCAGAACTTCTGATTTTCCCCAGACATTCAGCATACAGATGAACAGATACAGATGTTTGGCTTTGGGAACCATGGTCCTACAGCAGAACATGTCACAGCTCTCAGTACATGGACCAGACTCTCCTTCCAGATGTTCTGTCCCAGGAAAACCTCTCTGCTTTGGGTCCCAGTGGAGAAGAGGTGGGTGGGACAGGACAGAGGAGACTTCACCCTGCAGTAATTTATAATTTATCAACAGTCCTGCACATAGCTGGGGGGTTTTGTTAAATTCTCAGCTGACTTCCCACCACCCCTGTAGGCTGACATGGAGTGAAGCCTCTTGTGAGTATTCTAAATTTTAACTTGCTTTTTTTTTTTTTTTCCATGCAAAGACAGATCCATGGCTTCAGATTTTCTCTTAGGATTGGTCAAGCCAAGTTGATTGACTTTGTGGCTGCTCCATCCTTGGAATTGGGCAATACCAGCATGGATGTGGCTTGGAGCAACCTGGTCTAGTGGAAGGTGTCCCCTCACATGGCGGGGGGTGGAACGAGATGAGCTTTAAGGTCCCTTCCAAACCAAACCACTCCATGATTCCATTCTATGACTCTGCATGGAAAGAATTGAGAGTTTTTACCTAATCTGCTGTCACAACTACACAAGAAGTCACCTCCAGCCGTAATGGACAGCTGGGAAAATGAGATCTGAGCTGAAAGAGTCACTTAACAATGCACTCTGGAAAATCCCACCCAGGATGAGCCTTCCCAGACTTCAGCGTGCAGTTACCACCAGATCTTGGGGCAATTACCACCAGACTTTGGGACAGTTACCCCCAGATTTTGAGGCAGCTACCACCAGATTTTGGGGCAGTTACCACCAGACTTTGAGGCAGTTACCAGCAGGCTTTGGTGCAGTTACCCCAAGATTTTGGTGTAGTTACCACCAGGCTTTGGTGCAGTTACCCCAAGATTTTGGTGTAGTTACCGCCAGACTTTGGGGCAGTTACCCCAAGATTTTGGTGCAGTTACCGCCAGATTTTGGGGCAGTTTAGCACTAGACTTTGGTCACGAGGACCCAGGGGTTGTATTTTAGGCCTCTCCTTGCCCAGAAGCAGCACTCACGTGGGAGTCAAACACAAGATGGATCGCAAAACCCATCAGGGGGTACACAGGAACCAAGAGGGACAAAGTGTAGAGGGAGGTGAGGGTTCCCAGGTTGTTGATGATTCTGCTGATGAAAAGAGAAATAAAGCACACCTGAAAATAAAACAAGAGGGTAACTCAGTTGATGGGAAAGGTTACTTGCTGCGCCTTACAACTGTGTGGGTCTAGCTCTGCAATTCCCTGTTGGATTTATAAAAATGAACAAAAAATTGAGAAAGATGAGAGACAGAGAAGGCTCAGGAGATCCTCAGCTGTCTCTGTGTGAGGGTTGGCTGCTGCTTTGGGCCAGCTGAGGAGACTTCTTCCCAGGACAGGGCTGCCTCAGGCAGAAAAGTCAAACATGGGATCCCATCCTGTTCATTCCCATCCCAGTCCATGCCAATAATCCACCTCCTTCCAGGTCAGGCTCGGATTATCAGTGTCCAGCCTGATGGCTCCTGTCCCAACACTTTACAACTCTTGGATGTGGGGTGTAAGCAGAGTGATAAATTATTTTTTTGTCTCCATTCCTTCACCAGTTCATGTTGGATCCAGGTATTCCCCCAAGTCACAGCAGGATTGTGGCAACAGAACACGGTGATACAAATTTAATACAGAATTGGCCGCTATGAATCACACCCAGATTTATGCTCCACATCTCTGCTTGGTGTTTAGACATCTAGCTCATCCTCAAGATCTCAGAATGTCTGCAATCCCTGTAGCGCATTATCCAACAATGTGCTCACCACTATCAGGATTAAAGACCAAAGATCACAGCTCCATTCTTTGCGAGAGTTGAAGGAGATCACGTAGATTAAGAGAACGAGGGAAATTCCATAACCCAACATCCCCGTGACCTACAGGGAAAAAAGGCTTTTGTTGGAGGAAATGGAGTGAGGTAAACCACCAGAAACCCATCTATAGCAACGGGCAGCAGTGGAAATGATCACAGAGTAAGATCAGGGCATTTAGAAATTGCCACAATTTTACTCTGAGGTGTAAAGGAATACATTAAGGCAAGATTTATTGCCTTTTATTTCCAGCTGGAGAAACCCAAAGGACAGGAGCTGAAACAAGGTCAGTAAGAGGACCAAGAGTGTTCCAGCACCATCTGCACCCACAGTGTCTCAGCTGCCCCCACACAAAATATTTTCCCTCAATCCCTTCCAAGTAAACCAGTAAGGACCAGAATGGGATGTACCAGCAAGAGGGTGACGCTGGAATTGCCAGAAATCATGTTGCTCATGGCAAACTGGAGCCCAAGCATGGAGAAGATCAGGATCCAGCAGAGAGGGATGTCCACCAGAGCCTGGCCACACCAGTAGGCTGAGGGAAAGAGCCCTGAGACCCGCAGCTGGGCACGAGCTCCCACCTGGGAAAACACAGTGTTAAAGGGTGGTTTATTGCCCCTGCCTGGTTGGCCAACTGCACCCATGGGAATGGCCCCAGGGAATGAAAAGGGAATAAAATCTGACGCTGTTGTGGGTAAAATGTGATCTCATGGGATAAAATCACTGGGGTAAAATCTGGCTTCCTTTTGTCTTTCAATATTTTGTGCTGGCTGCAAAGTTTCTCATGGATCAAAACACCCCAAGCTGCCAATCACAGGGCTGGGCCCAGTTACCTCAGAGGTATTTTCCAGCCTAAATGATTCCATGATTCTGTACTCAAACATCCTTCTGGCAATGCAGTTGTGATCCCTTCTGCCCACCCCAAACCTGCTCCATTCCAAGGAATTTACCTTGCAATCCTGTGTGTAACCCATTGCGAAGTGAGGAGGAAAACCAGGGAGTAACAGCAGCATATAAATGAGGTAAAAGGACATAATATAATCCCAGTATCCTGGATTGACCAGCTGAAAACAGAGGAAGAGAACATTTGTGGAAAATGCCTACAATTCATTTTATCATTAATTTTACTCTATTTCTCGTGGATTACAGGGCAGTATGAACAAAAAAGAGGGATTTGAAACCAAATTTGTGAAGGTTTCCCCAAAGCAGAGCCATGAAAAATGCTTGCTGTTGAGGAGAGATGGGTGGTGCAGGTCCCACTCCTCCATCCCAGATTTATGGGGAGCTCTCTCTTCCATCAACTGACAGGCCAAAGCTTGAATAACGTGCTGGAGAGAATAAGGAACCTCCTGGAGAAATCCTCCCAGCCACCCTCTCCACCCACCAGCCCTTGAGACCCACATGGGAAAAATCTGGTTTTCCTGAAGTCAAATGTGGTGGCTCCAGAGGCGCCATGAAGGAAGGTGGATTTACATGTTCAGACAGCCCTACAGGGTTCCCCACTAAAATCTGCTTAATTAGTGAGACCTTAAATGGTTTTCTGACAGCTTCTGGCTTCACTTACAGAGAAGAAGGGGTGGCTCCAGACCTGGATGTGCCTGGTGGAGTTGAGGGATCTCAGCAGGGCGTTGCTGATGACGTTCACCAGCACTGGGAAGCAGTTGATAGCTTCCAAGTGGCACAGCACAGTGAACCTGTAGCTCTTCAAAGAGCAGGAAAAGAAGGTGAGAGCTCCTGGCTTTTCTTATGTGCAGGGAAGCAGTAGAAAAGGAGCATGCCAGGAAAATCCAGGCCTGAAATAGATTTGCTTATGCCTTGTTTGCTAAAAAAACAAATTATGAGGTATTGGAAGTCTGTATTGCTGTCTAAAAATGTACATTTTGAAGTGGAAGGTCAGGGAGATAAGGCCCCCTCTAGCATGGACTTTACTGCTCAAAACACTTTCTAATTCTTGTATCTTACAAAAAGTCAGCAGGGCCATCCCAAGGAGAGAGCTGATGGAGGTACCTTGCTGAATTATCCAATTGTTGTGAGGAGACTGGAGGGAGAGGAGAACAATCCTCACCTGACCTTCACGGAACAGTACGATAGCACCGTTGTGTTCCAGCTCCTCTGTGATATTTTCCTCCTTTGCTATTTCCACTGCAATATCCTGGCTCTGCAGCACATGGATGAAGTCGTCAACGTCTGTGCCTGGTGTGAGGACCAAAAACAGAGGAATCATAACACTGGAAAACAAAAGAGTCTTTGACAATTTTATTTTTATTTTTAAATCCATGGCCACCAAGCAAAAACAGAAGAAATCTAATAACCGTGGGGATCAGCCAGCACATGTGTGCTGGATTGCTGCACTTTAGTTTTCAGGAAGTTAATGGATTTCAGACTGAATTTTTGCATTGTCCTTTTCTTCCTCTAACCTCTTCTGATGTGCTATAAAATGAATTTTCTTTTGGGACCGTCTGATGAAGATACCAGTGTCATTCTCTGGCTGAATAACATGAAATATCGTCCACTCATGGGAATGTTGAAGGTGAAACTCCGGAAGCAGCTCATTAATTTGACTCAGCACGAGAGAGCCTGGAGTGTGGTGCCTCCTTTGAAAATCTGAAATTGCTTGGATAGAAACCTGGATTTGTGGCAGAGAGAGAACCCTGTCCCCACCTTATCTCACCTGCTCTGATATCCTTTTGCACATCTCTCATCAGGGTCTCACCAGCTGCTGAAGCCACAGTAGATGTCCCTCACAACCCTCTAAAGACAATCCCTCCTCCCTCCTTAAAGCCTTCATCCCCCTTGTATCCTCTACATCTACACCCATCTGCTCTGTCCTGCATTTCCTTTGGAGCAGCAAGAACCCAGAACTGGGAAGGAGGAGAAGCTTCTTCCCCTCACCTGTGTGGTTGTAGACCAGGAGGGTGGTGGTCTCCAGGTAGGATCTCCTCCCCAGGGGCAAGAAGTACCGTGCAGGAGAGAGCTGCCAGGCGCTCACACTCTGCCAGCCAGCTACCATGCACACTTGCAACACCAGAGGAAGCAGAAAAACCACATAGAGCAGCAAACTGTGTTAAGAAAGAGATGAATAAACACTCTGAAAAGAGAAATTCAGCAGAAGTGTGTTCAGAATGCATTTGTGTGCTGGAAATGGTGGATGATATTCAGATTACTCAATGCTCTGTTAAAAACCTTTGGCAATTTTCACAGAATATCCTGAATATTTCACAGAATATGCTGACTTGGAAGGGACCCACAATGAACCAACTCATGGCCCTGACAACCCAACAATCCCACCCTGGGCATCCCTGGCAGTGCTGTCCAAGCACTCCTGAGCTCTGGCAGCTCCTGGGCTGTGCCCATTCCCTGGGGACCTGGGCAGTGCCCAGCACCCTCTGGGGGAAGAATCTTTTAAAATCCAACCTAACCCTCCCTGGCACAGCTCCAGCCATTCCCTCAGGTCTTGTCACCAATGACCAGAGAGAATTTTATTTCCAGAAACCTCAAACCTTGATCATTCACCAAATGACTCAAAATGTAGCAGGGAGAGAACCTCAGATCCAGACTGCTCAGCTTTTCAGGGCCATGAAATTCCTTTCAGATTTCCATTAGCTACAAGGTTTTCATAAATTAGCACCTTCTAAATATTTTAGCACCATGAAATGCCTTTCAGACTTCCCAGGACCTCCAGCTTGAACAACAGCGGGGCCAAATGAGTTCAAACATTGGCAACATGAGAGAATTAAAAAGAAAAAAAGCAGAGGAAGCCTGAAAGTACTCTCTGTACACACTGATTTATTTTAAAGCTTCCCCCATTTGCCAAAAAGTATTTCTAAATGATGCTTTTATTGGGAAAGAAAATGGATTTCTCTTGCATAAATGATTCAGCATAGAAATGAAAATGCACAAAGGGGAGATTTTGTGTTACTGGCGCTGCAAAGCAAAAAACTTTCCCCTTCTCTGGGTCCAGATGACCAAGATCATTCCTAGCCAAGACCTCATATCAATTAATCCAAACTCTTCAAAACAGGGGTGTGGATATCGTCCCGCCTGGTGTGACCGGGTCCACTTCCAGACCTCCAGGAGAGAGCCCTGTAGCTGTGGGTTTGAACAGCCTGGGCTTTGGCGTGCTCCAGCCAAACAATTTTTGGTTGTTCTTGTCAGAACCCTCTGGAATTCGTCAAGGGACATAAATTGGGACATAAATTGGGACATACTGGGGCATAAATTGTGCTAAATTAAGAAAGAAGAGGCTGAGAAACAAAACGCCAAGACCACAAGAACTAGATAAAGGCCGTGAAAAATGTGAAAGTCCGTGAAGCACTGGACTGTAACCAGCCACATATCCTGAAAAGTGCGTGCAGAACCTGTGGACAAGATAGAGGCACCAATCAAGAAATGCGTGATGGTGTGTGCAGTCGTGTTAGGGTGTATAAACAGAGCACAATGTGAACAATAAAGCGGCTTCTGCTTAGTCACATTGATGAGCCCAGGAGTCCTGCTCGCCCACAGAGCCCCTTGGGCACTTACATGGACCGCAGGTTCTTCACCGAGCTCCTGAGCTTCAGGAAGTGCACGCGTGCCGTGGCAGAGACCTGCTGCCTCCAGAGGGCCAGGCCCTGCAGCGAGGACGTGCCGGTGTCCGAGAGCAGCAGGGAGCCTGGCCTGGCCTCCTCAGGGCTTCCTGCTGCTCCCCACTCCTCCCCAGGGACGGGCTCACCTGCAGAGAGTTTCCACGTGCACATTATGTCTCAGACCAGCTTCTAGGTGGGGATTCATGGAAGGTCAAGAGGCTGTGGATTGTGAATTTTACCTTCCTGATCAGCCATGGCTTCTCCCTCCAGCCGCAGGAACACGTCCTCCAGGGTTGTCATGCTGACTCCGTAGTTGATA
Organism: Lonchura striata; assembly: GCF_050655825.1. Taxonomy (NCBI): domain Eukaryota; kingdom Metazoa; phylum Chordata; class Aves; order Passeriformes; family Estrildidae; genus Lonchura; species Lonchura striata. The sequence continues at coordinate 3,858,339 of NC_140720.1, read as the reverse complement.
ATTCCCTGCTCAGAGCAGCTGTCGAGGCCACTGAACAGATCTGGAGGACAGAGATAAAATAAAGGTGTAAGCACAGATATCCAAACCACTCTGCCTCAGCTGAGCCAACCTGACTGGAGCATCTCCAGTGACAGAGAATGCAGCAAAGCAATGAACTTCCAGGACACAAAAGTGTGGAGGAACACAAAACTGCCAGAGCTATCCCTCATGGAAGGTGTTCTTCTGCTTAGCATTAACATTTCAGACTGTTTTCACCCTTCGTGGGATGGTCAGGCTGAAGTGATGGGTACGGTGGGTGAGAAATGGGCACGGAGCAGTGCAGGTTGTGTGGAGTTTTCTCTTATCTCTCTCTTTTCATTTATCAGAAAGAGAACTGAACTCTCAGTAACATACATGGCCCAGTTTAGCCTGCAGGGTTTGTCACTACAGAGAGTAGAAAAGCATTTGTTGCAGAGTTTACTCTTAAATGTATGGTAAAATTGTGGGGAAAACCCAAACTGCAATGGTTTTGACTCCTGTAAAAAAAAAATCTCCGTTTGCATTTCTCCTTCAACACATTTGTCATTATTTTTTCCCCCCTATGAATAATCCTCAATTATTTTCATATAAATTACCTGGGAATTTATTCACATTTTCTAAAGGCAGTTTATATCTCAGTTCATACTGGGTGTGTCCTGAGAACGTGGCATTGGGGATGTACCCTTTCACCAGGGATGTCACATTCTCCAGGTCACAAGATTCACTGACATGGATCCTGTTTTGTGGGAAAAAAACCAGATGCTTAGGTTTGGAATAAAAACAACTCAAACCCACCCAGACAAACAACATCCACCATATTATGGATGCATAAAAAGGAAACTTCAGTTTTCTTCATTCATTCCCCACTCTGGATTAACTAACCCTAACCCTAAATCTTACTGCTGTTTTAGTTAGTGGAGCTGGATTTTAATGGAGGTAATTTGTTTTGATGACATCGGCTCTGGCCTTTCATTAATTCTGGTGTCCCCTTGTACTTGCATGTTGCCAGGTATTGTTGGGGCTTAAGGAGATACCTTAAATGATAGCAAATCCCCCATTTTTTCTTCAGGAACAGAGAAGAGCCGACACACTTCAGCCTCCCGTGCGAGATGAAAGCCTTGCGGTCTGGAGAAAGGAAAAGCCAAAGGAATTTGCAGCGCAGAGCAGTCGGTGCCATCTTTTGGGGCTTTGTGCTGCGGGCTTTTCCCGCGGGGATGCCCCAGCAGGGCCCGCTCACCTGCCAGGATGTCGGCCTCTTCCATCAGCTGGGTGCTGAACAGGACCACCCGCCCCGCCCGCTGCTCGCGCAGGACGCTCCACACCCGGTGCCTGGAGAGAGGATCCAGCCCCGCCGTGGGCTCGTCCAGGAACAGAACCTGCAGGAAGGTGGGATCAGACATCCGCCGCCGCCGGAGCAGTTGAGCGGTTTTGGAAATGCAGGCGAGCACGGTGGGAAGAAATGCTGATGTCTGACTCCAGGTCAGAAGGCTGAATGATTTCCTTATTATAACTATACTAAAATACATTAATATACAATTTAAAGGAGATGCTAAAACTACAAACCTACTTTTTCTAACTACCATATCTAACTCCTCCCAACTCATGACCCTGTTCTCAAGAGTCCAGCCCCAGGTGGGTTGGATTGGCCACCAGGCCCAAACAATCCTCACCAGAATCCAACTGAGCAATCACCCCAGGGAAACAATTCTCCAACCACATTCTACGTGGGAAAAAGAAGGAGCAGAAATAGAAAAAATTTTCTCTTTCTTTCCTCTGTGGTCCTCTATGAAAAATCCTGAAAGAGAGAAGAATGTGCCTGCCACAGCGCATCTTTGGGGTTTGGTGTTCTAAAGGCAAGAGACCCAGGGCATGTTTCAGACAAGGGCAGCTAGTCTGGGGGCTGTGAGAGCTCAGGGAGCTCTGCCTGCTTCAAAACCTGGCTGGCAAGGTGGGTTAGGAATTTAAAAATTGAAAGAAATTATGAAATTTATTCATTCTAATTATAAGCACTTTAAAGAAGTCTGAAATCCTAGGGCCAAATACATGGCCAAGGTTTTAATTATGCTGGACCTGAGTCCTTCCTACATCATGGAACCATGCCTGCTGCTTTACCTGGGGGTTTCCAAGCATGGCTATTCCAATGGATAACTTCCTTTTCTGTCCACCACTCAGTTTTTCAGCTTGTGTGTCTTGAATGTTGCTGATATCCAGCAGCTCCAGAATGTTTTGCACCTAGAACAGCACAAGGATATCCATTCTCAGCAGCCATTGTCCTTCCATTCTTTATTAGGTAGATTTAGATTTAAATTAGCCATCAGAAGGAAATTATTCCCTGTGAGGGGGGTGAGGTGCTGGTGAGGTGCCCAGAGAAGCTGTGGCTGCCCCTGGATCCCTGGAAGTGTCCAAGGCCAGGCTGGACGGGGCTTGGAGCTTCAATTTTCAGACGACCCAGGGGGATTCTTTGAGCTTCCTAGTGCAAAAGGAGACTCTGTGGAATGGTGGGGAGCACACACTCACCTCTCGCTCCACCTCTTTGGACTTGATGCCCTTGATTTCCGCAAAAGTTTTCAGGTTTTCTTTCACCGTCAGGACCTCAAACTGCGGGTTGAACTGTGGGCAAATCCCGATCATGCTCCTGATCTCCTCCCTGTCTCCCATTTCAGAGAGTTTGCAGTTGTAAATGGTAGCAGAGCCTGTTCACGGGGATAAATGGGTGTCTTAGGTTGGAAATGCAAGATGTGGCTGGGGGTAGCAATAGTCTGGCCATATTCTATTGCCATCTGTCAGAGGTGGGGCAGGTCTCTGCTGCTCTTTGGGCAGTTTTCTTCATCTCTGCCACAGCCAATCCTCCCTCCAGGAGATCTCTTCTGTTAATGGGCTATTAATTATTAATTATCTCCTGTTCATGGGCCAGTGAGTGTCCCTGCCTGACTGAGAAAATTCCATCATCCATGAGAGATTCTCTGCCTGGGGAGGAGCCAAACATTCCTACCTGGATACAATCTGACCTGGGAACAGCACAGCAGCCTTTGCCCCCTGCATTCCCAGAGGAGCAGCTTCCTTCCCCCTGCATTCCCAGAGGAGCAGCTTCCTTCCCCCTGCATTCCCAGAGGAGCAGCTTCCTTCCCCCTGCATTCCCAGAGGAGCCCAGGCCCATCTCCCCCAGCCCTGGAGCTCCAGAGGAAAACTCCCCCCTTGTGCAGGATCCTGCTCCAGCAGAAGCACAGCTGGCACTGCAGGAGGGCTGAGCCCCCCTGGGATGGGGCTGAGCCACCTCCCTGACCCACGGGGGGACAGGGCATTTCTGACTCTGTGATTTGTTTTCTTTTTCTTTTTTTGTACTATTGCATTTTTATTTTTATATTTTCTTTTAATTTATTTTTTCCTAATAAAGAACTGTTATTCCTATTCCCTTATCTTTGCCTAATAGCCCCTTAATTTCAAAATTAGAATAATTTGGAGGAAGAGGGTTTCCATTTTCCATTTCAAGGGAGGCTCCTCCCTTCCTCAGCAGACACCTGGCTTTTCCAACCAAGACATTGGGATGAGGGGGAATGAATTGATCTTTAGAGCTTTTGGCTCAAGGCCACCCCACCCCAGCCTGCTCCTACCTGCTGAAGGGAAGCTGAGCCCACTGAGCACGTTCAGCAGCGTTGTCTTTCCAGCCCCACTGTGGCCCAGCAAGGCGGTGATCTGACCCTCATAAACGTTTAAAGACAGACCTAGAACAAAAATAACATCAGGTCTGGGGAGAAAGGAGGTTTGAATTGCCCTCCCTCACTGCCAAAGGCAGGAGAAGGCAAAAAGTCCAGTAATTAAGTGATAATAATCAGCCAAAAGAGCACTGAGTGGGGCAAAGCTCTGCAAACTTTTAACTAAAGGCATAAAGAGTTGGTCTGTGTTTAGCAGAAAAGACAGAAATAAAACAATTTTAAAAATTAAAATCTTTCTTCTCTTTAGTCTTATAAAAAACAGCAAATCACTAAAAACTGAGCAAAATAGTTATCAGTCACATCAATTAATATTTGACATGAATTTTCAAGCAAGTGTTTTTTTTTTCATTGACTGCCTGTTTGCACAACGGTGTTTCCTTGTCTTTAGCAGGAATAAATCTCACAGCTTTCATACCTCTTAAAGCTTCTGTCTTCTCATCCTTCTTCTTATAGGCTTTTTTAATATTGTGAAGCCTAAAAGGAAGGTAAGGAGGTTATTACTGGGGGATTTCTGTAAATGCTTTTCCCTGCTGCCCTTTGACATTTTTATGGACCTTAAGTTACAATGACAGAAATGGCATGGAGAAAATAAAAGGTGCTAAGAATCAGAGCTGAGATGTACAGGTTTGACAGGCTCTGTGCCCAGGTGTGAACATCCCAGCCTGGCACCAAAAATGGGGCACCAGGACTGGCAAAGACATAGCCAAGCCCATTGCAACACTTTTACAATGGGTTACCCTCTTCATTCCCCCTTTTGTCCCTAAAGGACATTGAAAGACCACAAAAAAAAAAACCCAAAAAACAAACCAACCAAAAAAACACACAGTTGTTTCTAAATCTAAATTTACCTAAATTTCACCTTTAGCGACCAGTCTGAATTATTTTTTTATCTCTAATTTTTCTCCGTGAAACAAAATGTTTTGCAAGAGCCTCAGGAACATGAAAACTGCCTAGAAAAGTCCAACCCAAGCTGATGGAAGGAGTGGGGAGCACTAAACCAGACACAAGCAATGCCTTCTCTCTGGACCTGATGGCCTCTTTCCCCAGGAATTCGGGGGGCACAGGCTCCACATCATCCCCAAGGAGCTCCTCAGGGTTTTCTGTGGCTCTGGGCTCGTCCCTGCTGGAGCGTCTCCTGCTCCTCATCCAGTACGAGGCCTTCAGGAAGAACAAAGGAGGGTCTGGGATCCCATATTTGCCTGCCAGGAAAGCAAAAAGATGGCCTGACATCAACCAAAGGCACAGCCAAGACACCATCCTAGGCTAAACTTTTAGGAGTTTAAATTAAGTACAAAATTGGAACTTTTTTCCTGTCAACCCCCCGCCAGGTTTGGAGCAGAAGTAGAGGAGACAAGAAGGATGGTTTCAGGGAATTATGTAATGAATTCAGTGCTTTTTGTAATGAATTGAAGTATTATCCTACACTATTACACTATAATCTCCTAATTAGAAAGAAAAAGTATTAAATAAAAAATGTTAAATACTTTGTTGTCATTGATTCTCTGAACCTGGTGTGTTCCAGAAACAGAAAAGTCACTCCATGACATCATAAATTTATTTTAGTCCAAACCTTATTTTGGCCGAGTCCAAAAAAGGAGCACTGCATCATTTCCTTGGTATAGCCCATGCAATCCATGCAAGTAAAAATAAATCATTCCCACCTGGCAGAATTTTGTCGAAATACAGAGCCAGCAGCATGTACAAGACTGAGTCAAACAGCAGCAGGATGTATGTTGAAAATAAAAAGTGTGCTTCCCCCATAAGGTTGGAAAAGGAGAAACCTATTCCATATTTCTCTAAATCAAAAATCTGAAATAAAAGAGAAAGAAGAACAAATTTCAGGCTGGAAAATATGCAGATGCCAGCAAACCATGGATGCAACTCTGTTTCTTAACCCAGAAATCATCTGCAGTACTGACCAACTGTTCTTACTTTCTTTCTAAAGAGGAAGGGGAATGAATTTACTCCATGCAGAGATCTTCATGTTTTAATCCAGAATTTTCCAGAACAATCAGAAACAGAAGAAAAGATCAGAGTTTTAGAGGAGATCAATTAAAAAAATCCTGATAGGGGCACTCTTGATGTGACAGAGTCACAACAAAAATGTTATAATTTACATAATGATTGATTTAACCATATGGTGAATGAATAAAGTCAGACTTTTTCTACTGCTGCAGAAATCTCCTCTCCCAGGCAGATTTTTTTTTTTTAATTATATAACAAGAAATCAAATATTAGATTACCAGAGCTAGCAAGAGCTGTGCAGATGTGACTAATGGGAAGCTGGGCAATAGTAGGGATTTCTGCAGGGATGGAGGAAGGGCAGCAGCAGCAGGAACCCAGAGCTGGATTTGCACAGTCCCTGCTGCCAGGAGGAGGGGAGTGGTGGGCAGCCAGGGATGCTGTCCCTGATGTTCCCGAGGATAATGGGGCTGTTGTGTGCACGATGGGGCCGTGTGGAAGTTGCAGACGTGCACAACAGCAGATTTTTTGTGCCAAGGGCCCTGCTTGTCTCTGCATTCATCTGCTTTTGAAGCAGGGGAATGGGATGGAGCCCCTCTGTGCTGCCCAGCACAGCTCAGCTCACCTGGGGGTTTCAAACAGGCTGTGCAGGGGGAGGGACAATGCCTGGGTGTTTTCCAGCTGGGTTTTTGAGCTAAGGGCAGGAATTCCTGGGCCTTTCTCTGCCAGCAGGGGAAGGAAGGTTCAGCTGCAGGGGTGGTGCCCCCATACCTTGGCGATGGCAGTGTTGAATGCAAAAGAACACATGAGACCAAGGAACCACTTCAGCGGCTCGGGGACATCCTCTATCAGCACCGCCAGGCCCAGGAACCCGAAGATAAAGATGATGAAGAAGCCCATGCAGCTGACAATCTTGGAGGTCCTTAAGAGGGAGCAGAGCATGAAAACCAGGTGGATCTGTAAGGACAGAAGTTTCCTTCAACCACTGAAAGAAATAAATATTCTTAACAGCAGCATTTCCATCTGCACCAGATCCCTGCCGAGCTGAGGCTGTATAATAAAATACACTAAAGCCCTTCTTAGTGGGTTGATCTGAGTTTCAAACCGGGCCTTTTGTAGCCAAACCAGAGCCTGTCAGCCCTTCAGGCTGCAAATCAAATCTCTGCTGCTGACCTGGAAAAGCCACTCAGATGTTTCAGCCAGCGTGGCCCACAAAGCTCCTGAGCACAAAGGCTCTGGAGCAATGCTTAGTTAGGCTCATCAACATGGTAATAAATCATCTGGGGAGGAAATCTGGCTTTAAAGCTTGACTTACACAGGCCAGGCCATAGAGGAAGAAGAGCAGTGAGACTGCAGGGAAGCTGCTGGCGTAGAAGCGCTCCCGCAGCACGAGGGCCGTCAGCAGGCAGGAGAAGATCAGCACATAAAGGGAGTACAGCAAACTCCAGGACAGCCTGGGGAGGGAAAGCTGCCATCAGCCCTGCGGGTATTAACAGCTCTGCTTACAGCTTCATTCTCACGTCAGAAGTGTCTACATTGAAATATTAATTATTTCCCGTGGCAGTCATTTCTCTTTCGCATCCTCAGAACAGGCAGGTGATGCAGCTTAGGAGGAAATACCCCAGGAGCAAAGGACACTACTGCCGTGCTCAACCCTCTGGATGAGAAACTGAACAAAAGCAGGGATCAGCTGCATCAATTAATATTTGACATAAATTTTCAAGCAATGCAAGTATGTTCTTTCGTTGACTGACTGAAATATTTGCACAACGGTGCTTCCTTGTCTCAACCAGGAATCAATCTCACAGAGTGCTGGAGAAAAGTTCTAAGCCCATTTAACTCATTAATTGGCTTCTCAAGTGCCCAGGAACGGACTGATTTTTGGCAGACGTATTCCAGGTGAAAAAGAGCTCACCAAAATGCAATGTCATGCAGGCCCATGGTCTTCATCAGTTCTTTGAGCTGCTTCTTTTCTCGTGTGACATTCCTTGATAAGAAGTACATGAAAGGGAAGAAGCACATCATGATAACCATCATGAAGTAGCTGTACTCCAGGCTGATGGAGAAGAAGATGCTTCGGGACTTCATCCTCACACCAGCAATGGATTCCATTTCTTCCCAAACAGAATGATTTGCCACCATCTAAAGGAATGCAAGGTCAACAGATCAGTAGTTTGCTTATTTTCTGCAGTGAGACGCATTTATACAAGGAATATTCTGCTTCATCCTCCCTGGATTAACTTTTAAAAGCAGCTTTCTTTTCTGACAAAGCCATCCCTTGCTATTCCCACACTGGAGTTTGCCTTTCCTATATTATATTTAAAATAAAAGGATGTCTCCATCAGTTCCTAAATTGGATTTACCTCTATAATGGCAGCATCAATGCTGGACTGCAGGGACAGGAAGCCTTTGTACCAGTACCTTGGGCTCTCACAAATACTCCAGGAGAAGTTGTAGCAGGTGTCTACAAGGCAAAGGGCATCACACTAAGGAAAAGTAATTAATTTTCATTATTAAATGTAAGACAAGAACACACTGGCACTGTGGGAAACTCTTCAAATGGACAGTGAGAAGAAAAAAAAAAAAACCCAAACCCACAGAATATTCTGTCATTTAACAAATGTGGATTATTCCCACCCTGTCCACACCAGCCAACCACCCTGAAATCCTCATTTTGTATTACCTATGTATCCAATGACTTCATTGGGAATAACCACATGGGTGGTAGGAAACCTGAGGTGGTAGGAGAAGTTGTCCTTAAATACAACTCCTATAGTTTCCCTATTTGAAATCCAGGTTTTCTCCATGGCTCTCTCATCATCCAGTTCCACTAGTTTTATACCTGTGAAGTGCCAGAAAAATATTGCCATGAGATTTTGTGAGTGTGGAAATGCATCTATAGGCATTGAGGGAATGTTTTTCTTTCTCAGCACTGCAAATCCTCCTTTTCCAGTTCCCACTGCCCAGGGAGACAGCTCTAAATTCTTCAGATTTCTTCAGTTGAGAAGAAATGCACCTCAAAACAATGCTTTTTAAGATGTTTTAAAAGTATTATGGAATATTAGGTAAGGCAGAGCTTTCCAGTTCAGAAGGGCACACTGGCCTCACAGGTAGATTAAATCCTAGAGAAGAAATATTTGTGAAAACGGAGGATTTAGGATGAATTTGAAGCCATCTCCTGATCGAAGATGCTGAGGAACCGCTACAACACAGCACAGGCACAACGGGTTCAATAACGACAAAATTCAACGTTTAAAAAGCAAAACTCACCCGTCATGAGGGAGCTGGAGGCCACTTTGTTCATGATGTGCCTGGTGGTGGCAGTGGCGGGGGTGAAGGCGACGGTGACCCCGCTGGTATTGAAGGCAGGGTCATCCAGGTAGCCCAGGTGGGCGGAGGGCACCTCGGGGAGCTGGGTTTTCATCACGAACGGGGACGAGGACACCACGAACACCAGGGACAGGAAGAGCAGGGACAGAATCCACTCCTACAGCAGGGAGGAGAATTTCATGGCCGTATAAAACCAGGTTCTTTGGGGGTTTAAAAATGTAAAGAAGAGGAATTCAGTCTTTGTGGGATTCAAATATAAATAAGAGGGATGCGCTCACATCCGTTTCTTAGGTGTGGATGAAGAGATTCTCTGCACTGTGCCCATCACCTGCTCCAAGAACCCATCTGTGCCCTCATTTGTCACAAACTAGACATAAATATCACCATTAAAAAATAAAAAGTCAGGTCTCCGAGTGTTCATTACCAGTCAGGCTTCTCAAAAGTGCTGTAAGTTCCAATTTTACCCAAAGAAGTTAGGGTCTAGAGGCAGGCAGGGATATTGGTCATTCTCGGTAGTTAGCTACTATTTTGGTTTTATTTTTAATTTTTTCTTACCTGAAAGCTCTGCATCTTCATCCTCCACTTGATCATGACATTTTTCCACAAGAGAATTTTAATCTGCTGTAATACACTGATATTCCTCTGGAGTGCCTTCATCTTTGAACCTAGAGACAATTTCTTTCTGAAAATTGCTTTCAAATACAACAAAAACCAAACCAGCAGGTTTTATTTGCATAGTTCTTGCAGATTTGCAATTAAACTTTTTCTCCCTTTTTACAGCAAGAATGAGCTGAAGAAACCCAGATGTTGTGTGCTGAGCACCACCACCCCTGCAGCACAGGGTCTAAGAGGCCTCATCACCCTCAATACACTCCAACCATCACAGATCAGCAGCAAACACTGATAAAAATCAGAATTTCAGGTTTCCACACTTCAGCATGGGGAGTTTGGGAGGAGTTATTGATGAAATAAAAAAAAGACTATCACATTACATGACCTAATCGGCTTGGGTGGGCTCCATACCCAAGAAACAACAACAATATAGTCAATTAAAATCCCTAAAATCCTTTTGCTTGAAATTTTAATCTGCTGTAGGCTTAACACCAAGAAGTGTTGAGCAACTCCTGGCTGTGGTGTGAGCTGAGCTCTTGTGGAAAACAGCATCTGCTGAAGGGAACTCGGAGCCACGAGGGAACAAATTCTTGGAAGTGCGTGGGAGAAATGTCATTGGCAGGTTATTAATGAAAAATGAGAGAAAACCGAGTGGCCACGAGCATGCACTGGTGTGTTACTCCAACAGACAGGGCAGATTCCTCAAAATGACATGGTCCAAGCAAAACAAGGATTATTTTGCCTGGTTAAGGTTGGTGGTGGGAACTGAAAGAAGTAAAGCATAAAGCTGCCTGTCAGATTTTTGCAGATGAGATGTGTGCTTACTAACCATCCATAAAACATCCATGAGGACCTTTAATGAGCAAAAAGATTCAGTACCTCCATGTAAAAGAGCTCTGCTCATATGGCCAAACGGCTCTGCTGTCACATCTGGAGCTAAAATCTGCTTTTCAACAAAATCCTGATCTTCTCTAAGTGATTCTCAGGTAGAAAAATCGGAGCTGTTACAGACCTAATCCCTTCAAGCCTTCCTGTCATAAGGAAGGAAGATTTACATTGTCCTGTTCCCCTGGGGGACAATGCCTCATGGTGCTGACAGGCAAGACAGAGTTTATCTTCCTCCAAATATTTCTATTCAGCCCTCAGGGCTGGATCTCGGTGTGGTGAGACAGCAGGCACTGGAGTGCTGGAAAAGCAGCTGCAACAAATGGCTGCAAACACTTGCCCTGGATTTTGCCATTGTCTCTAAACAGATTTTCCCTCATTGATAGCCTCACTAAACCCAGGTATATGAAAATTTGAGTTTAGCTTGTGCAATGACCTCTAGACTTCCTTGAATAAGCTACCTGCTATTATTTGGTTGCTTTTTTTACCCCACAGAAGTGAGGGTTAGGATGTTGTGTGTCACCTGTGCACATCTCCACCTCTGCCACGGGGTTTGTGTCACAGCTAAAGCTGTGCCAGGCTGTTCTAAGAGTCCCAGGGAGCAACCTCAGCAGGCTGACACTCCCAGGAGATCCTGGCTGGGGTGGAGAGGTGGCACACCAGGAGCTCATCCTGGACATGCCACACATCCCTCCTGTGGTCACCCCTCAGTGCCCACTGACCCTGTGCTGCTGCAGGGGTTGGCAGCTGGGGGAAATGTGGCACAACTGATTTCTTTGCTCCTTTGGTATTTCAAGTGGAATTTTTTAGAGCATAAGATGGACAGAACTTTTAAATTCAAACTTTAGCTTACACTGGCGGTAGGGAAAGAAATCTACTCCTCCTATGTCCTGGATCATTTAAAATACTGAGCTGAAGCTACTGCATCCTTGTAGTGCTGAGAAACACTGGAATTAAATCTCTGCCATAAGCTGAGCTCCATTTGTGTGTTATTTCATCTCAAAGTAAGGTTTAAAGGACTCTATGGCTTTTTAACACCCCTAAGCTTGACTCAACCTATTAGAAAGATACCCCGTGCCTCACCCAGTGTCATTAACAGCATTATAATTTACTGGGGGTTTTTATACCTTCAAAATAACATTTGTTATTTAGGCTTAGGAAGAATGCTTCAGCCTTACCTCAAAAGGAAGATCTGAGAGGAATCCAGAGCTTGTCCTGGAGGAGCAGAGGTGCTGAGCCTCCCTGGGCTGGACTGCCCAACTGGCCCAGAGACTCACAGCTCTCCTTTGTCGTTTTTTCCCCCCCTCAGGCACTTCTGCAGAAGACATTCCTCACACCATGGCTTCTTTTTTTCCCCTGGCTTCGTTCCCTTTCCTCCCTGGCAGGGCTCCAGCTTTGTTTGTGTCAGAAAAAGCAAACAGAGCACATCGCTGTTGAGGCGCTGGAGCGTGCTGTCCGAAAAGTTAACTCGGGACATTCCTGAGTGGTGACCAAGAGAAGAAAAACAACCCCACAGCAAACCAAACCACGCAAAAAAATCCTTTCTCTGACAAACTCTGCTGTGTTTCTCAGTGCAGCAAGAGGGGCTGAAGTCAACGGCGATGTCACAACTCAGGCAGAGGAGGACCAAAGGTGGCAAACTCTTCCCGTGGCATCAGCCACAGAGCAGGAACAGCAGAGAAGTGCTGCTTCCTGGATAACAACAGCTCTTCCAGCTAAAAAACATCTTGGAAACGCTGAAATAAACGTCTCCTGAGTAACTCTGCACTTCTAAAGGGGATGGGTTTGGTTTCAGCCCAGGCTCTGGAGCGTGGCTGCCACGCTGTCGCCCACAGCATCATCCCCGGGCCCATCCTGGCTGAGGGACCAGGGGTGGGAGGGAGCCTGAGCAGCTGGGACAGAGGCTGGGCTTGGAAAAGTGGAGCAGCTGGATTTGCTTCCTTCCTTAGGAGTGGAAAAAAACACTCCTAAGATTTAAATCCCATTCAGATGTGTCAGAGCAGACAGCAGAGGTGCAGTAAGTCAAGGCACGGGATGGAGTTCAATCTGTCCCCAGAACATCTCCTGGGTGTCCAAACCTTCTCCTCCCCTCCTTGCTAAAGGAAAAACAACAAGCCTAACATGAAGAGGGGGAGATGCCGGGTGCCAGCCAGTGAATCTCAGTCTCCTCCCTGCCCACCTCCTTGGCAGAGCCCTGATGTTGGGAGATAGATCCACGTGGAAAGCAGAACTCCGGGTGTGGCTGGCTGCTCCGGGCACTTCTCCTGGCAGGAGCAGCCCATCCGTGAGCCACGGCAGCCACCTGCTGGTACCTGCGTGCCCACATCCCTGCCTGCAGTGCCCAGACACACATCCCTGTCTGCCTAAAGCACCTGCAGAATTCTCCCTGCCCGTGTCCCAGCCCAGCACCACCCCTGCATCATCCACACCAAGCAGGGCAGCTCAGGGCATGGGGAGGGCTGTGCTGCTCTGTCCTTCCCATGGGATGGCACTGCCCCTGGCCTCCAGCAGGTCCCCAGCCCTTGCCAGAGGGTGATGGGGACAGGAGAACATGGCACAGGGGGAAACACCTGAAAGCAGGGAGTTCCTGTTTTATTTCATTTATTATTATTATTTTTTTTTATAATTTACTTTCTAACTCTGGCCCTGCCAGGCAGATAATCCAAGAGGAGATGCTGGTCTGCTCAGGGAGGATCAGGGTGCTGGTGCTTGCCCCCAGCTCCCCATCAGTTGTCCCATCCCTCCCAGGGACCCATGGTGCTGGTGAGGAGCCCCTTCTGTTCCCAAAGCAAGGCTCAGCCAGCTGTCCTTCAGTACTATTTTGGGTCAAAGCACACCTTATTTCGACTCTAATTAATAACTGTGTTTTATAGATGATGATATAAGAGCTGCCATTTTTCTCTGTATTTATCCAGCCACTGCTGAGTCCTTTCCTCTGTTCCTGGCCCCGGTGGTGGGGATGAGATGGGCCAAGTTGGCCTGAGCTGGAACTCACAGCAAGAGCAGCTTTTTGGCTCAAAATAGAGCCCTGTGCCCCTCTCTCCCAGGAATCAGCAGCTCTGCTGGCCACATCCCACCAGCCAGAGGCTGATTCTCAGACCTGGTGTCCTCCTGCCATGGATGAGCGAGGTGTCAGAGCCTTCCTGGGGTTTGCTCCTGGTTCTCCCCAGGGACTGAGCCCCTTTCCCAGCCACAGTCTCCCTCACAGCCTCGGGCTCAGGAATTCAAATCTCCGTGAGCCAGTCTGAGCAAGGGCACAGATGAGCATCAGGCACCGATGTGTCAAAGGATAAAGACTTTATTTATTAAAATAATAACTAACTCTTTTTTTCTCTGTGAGGCAGAACACCTGCAGGGCTGTGCGTGCTGTGACGTGGGTCACCGAGTGCTGGGGCTGCAGCTGATCCCAGCTCCCAGTGACACTGATGAAATGCAGTAACACTGATGAAATACACGGAATATTTCCCACTGTGGCTCCAAGACTCAGGGCTGAAGGGGTCTCTGCTCCACAGCCCCGTTGGATGCCACCTCCAGGTCGTGTTCCTCTGCATCCCTGGTGAGGTCTACAAACACCTGCAGTGGGACACAGTGGAAAGCATCCCATCATTGCCACGGACTGGTTGTATTTGTGCTGGTCACAAGTTATTTCTTCCTTTTTCACAGGCAGTTCCCAGCCTGGGGCTCCTGCATCAGCCTACCTGGTGCAAAGTGTTCAGTGACAAGCTGTACTCCTCAAGCTTGAAATTCCGTTTAGCTGTGGAGGAATGGAGAAAGCATCCTTAAAAACCAAATCCACACAAGCCATTTGAAAGTGATTTCCTTATTTAACTGATTGTTTCTTTTCACCTGCTTCCAGCTGGGAGAAAGACCTGGACAGAGGTAGTGCATCTGCCACTGGAATCTTGTAGGTGAGCATGGAAGAAGTCCTGAAAAAGTAATAAAAAAATGAATTCTTCATTTGTGAATCAGCATTGCAGTTTGGGGGGGGGAGGGTTGTAGGATAACTGTGCTCCAGGTAAATCACTGAGCAAGGTCAGGAGGAGGAAGAGAGCATCCCACCCCAAATCCAGGCTGTGGGCAGCCCGTGGACACTGACCTTTCCTGCCGAGCTGCGTGGGGGAAGAGGTTCAGGATTTCGGTGTGGAGAGCATCGCTTCGCCCCGCGTCTGTCATTTTGAGTTCTAGGTGGTAACTTGTGCCAAACTTACTTCTGAGATCCTCGAGGGAGCCGATGTACCTGCAGAGGGGGGGAAAACATTGTTGAAACCACCATAACCAGCAAATAAATCGATGGCTTGAGGGAGCTGAGGAGCAGCTGTACATCCTCTTATTCATCAGCTCCTCATACCGTGCTACCTCACAAAACTGATTGTTACACACGTGGCTGCACTCAAACCAGTATTTTCCATTAGATTAAGAATTGAAAAAACCAAACTAACCCAAACTAACTCAAACTAACCCCAACCCAACCCCAAGCTAACCCCAAACTAACCCCAAACTAACCAACCCAACCCCAAGCTAACCCCAAACTAAGCCAAGCTAACCCCAAACTAAGCCAAACTAACCCAAACTAACCCCAAACCCCAAACTAGCCCCAAACTAAGTCGAACTAACCCAAACTAACCCAAACTAAGTCAGACTACCCCAAACTAACCCCAAACTAACCCAAACTAAGCCAGACTACCCCAAACTAACCCCAAACTAGCACAAACTAAATGAAACTAACCCAAACTAACCTCAACCCCAAACTAACACCAACTAATCCTGACTAACCCAAACTAACCCCAAACTAACCCCAACCCCAAACTAAACTCAAACGAAGCAAAATAACCCCAATTAACCTAAACTAACCCCAAACTAAACCAAATTAACCCAAAGTAACCCCAAACTAACCCAAACTAACCCAAACTAACCCCAACTAACACAAACTAACCTATTCTAACCTATTCTAACCCCAAACTAAACCAAACTAACCTCAAACTAAACCAAACTAACCCAAAGTAACCCCAAACTAATGCAAAGTAACCCCAAACTAAACCAAACTAACGCAAAGTAACCCCAAACTAACCCAAAGTAACCCAAACTAACCCCAAACTAAACCAAACTAACCCCAAGTAACCCCGAACTAATTTGAACTAAGCCCAAACTAAACCAAACTAACCCAAAGTAACCCCGAACTAACCTGAACTAAGCCCAAACTAAACCAAACTAACCCAAAGTAACCCAAACTAACCCCAGACTAAACCAAAGTAACCCCAAACTAACCCATTCTAACCCCAAACTAAACCAAACTAACCCCAAACTAACCCAACCTAACCCCAAACTAACCCCAACTAACCCGAACTAACCCAACCTAACCCAACCTAACCCAACCTAACCCAAGCTAGCCCAACGTAAGCCCAGCCAACGCGCCCCCCGCCGCAGCCCGCGGTGCCCACCGCAGCCGGCCGGCCAGCAGGATGGCCACGCGGTCGCACATCGCCGCCGCCTCCTCCAGGGACTGCGTGCACAGGACGCCCGCCCTCTCCTTGCTCTTCATGGAGGCCTCCACCATCCTCCTGGGGACACAGGGGTCACACTCACTTCCTGGGAACAGCCACGGGGAATCTCCTGGTCTGCCAGCTCCTGGTTTCTTTTCCTACCGCTCCAAGGTTGGGATTGAAGCGCTAGAGGCGGTGTTTTGTGTCCAGGCTTGGACGTTCATTATTTCGTATCGATATTACAAGTCATGGGTTCTACAGCTTGTTCTACTAACAAGCTACAAAGTGGCCAACTGTCTTTCTATACAAGGTCTTTTAAGGCCAAACGATCCAATTAAGAAATGACACATAAATTATTTTCACTTTTAACCCAATAACTAATCACTCGAAGTCTGCCATGTGGACTTTTCTGTCCGACTACAAAGCATCACCCAAACCCATGGAGAAGAAGGAAGAAGGTGAATAAGAAGGAGCAGCCTCCACCCTAAAACCTCCATCTTGCTTTATGTATATTACTATATTCTAATATATTACTATATTCTAAAACCTTAAAGTCCAAGTTCTCCACCCTGTGATATCACACACTTCTAATCAAACTACACACCCATAATCCCAGTGCTACCAATCAATTTTGGAAGCCTTCTCCATGGCCTCAGGTCAAATACAGTATTTTCTTGTGGGTCTGTGCCCTTCAGCACAGAAAGTTTAAAATTGTCAGCATCCAAGACTCCAATACTGGTCTATGTCTCCCTCCTTAGGAACAACGTTTTAAAGTTATTAAAAATCAGAGAACTATTTAAAAGGCTTCAGTTTTCTTGTTTAAAGATGACCTGGATGCCACTGCTATGCTGTTATTTGTCATGTCAGCATCCCTCCAAATTTTGCGCTGATGGTGTAAACTGGTGATTAAAAGCTAAAGCAAACACCAGTGCTGAATGATTAAAGGGAAGACTTCCTACAAATTTTTCTCTTGCTCTTAAAAAACCAGAAATTTGTGTCTTTTGTACCAAATGGATAGATTCAGCTAGTGCCTATTGAGATTTTTTGGGGTGTATTAATGACCTTTATGGGGTCACTTTTGGGGGTGTATTAATGACCATTATGTTACATTATTGCTGCTAGCTGAGTGAGGGGCTCAGCAAGCTCTCCTCATCCCCTGGGCATTAGGAAAAAGGGAAAAGACAGATCTCCACTGTCAGCTCTGCCTGCCCAAGAGTTCCTGCAGCGGGGAGGGTGAGGCCCATGCTGTTAAACCCTCCCCAGATTCCCATTTCTGCCAGGCCAGGGCTGCTCACCACATGCGGCGCTGCCCTTTGGGGTCCAGGCTCACGGAGGGCTCATCCCAAAGCATCACTGCTGGGCCTCCCAGGATGCTCAGAGCAAATGACAGCTGGAATGGGAACAACATCAGGTCAGGGCTCCTTTAGTTACCTACAAAACTGGTGCACCTTAATCCCCGTGAATTTTTCAAAGCTGAAGCTCTTGATTGCAAAGTACAAAAGGAACAGGGATTAAAAAAAAAAAAATCCCACTTCAGGTGTTCTCAGTTAACATTTTCATCTCTCAAAATCAGATTTCCCCAGACCTCCTGAGCCTGCCCAAGATGTGAAAGTGGTTTTCCGTCCCATTTACTGGCAGATGTAGGTGGTGGGGCGTGAAGAGGTGATTGTAAATCCAATTTGTGGTTAGCACTTATTAAACACACGGTGAGGATGAATGGGAAAGAGGGAGGGAATCCTGTTAGGATGGATTCAAAAGGTATTGATGAAAATAAATGATGCCAGGAACCCACTCAGCTGAAGGTTTCCTCTGCACCACATCCAAGAAGGAGCAAGCAGGGTTTGGTTAAGTAGGGAAGACAAATCCAACATGTACCTTTCTGGCTTCTCCGGCAGATAAACTTCTTGCTGGGGTCTTGAAATGCTTCAGGAGATC
The DNA here is from genome assembly GCF_050655825.1 of Lonchura striata. Lineage (NCBI taxonomy): Eukaryota > Metazoa > Chordata > Aves > Passeriformes > Estrildidae > Lonchura > Lonchura striata. Next base: position 3,840,404 of record NC_140720.1, on the reverse strand, counting down.
CAAGGCCCTTCCTATGCTGTGGGAAATAGAAAGGGAAAAGCCTCAAGTGATCACCTTGGTGTGCAACCTCTGTGGTCAGGGGGGCTGAGGAACCCAACACTGACATGTTTGGGTTGATATCCATCACCTTGGGTTACCTGGGGATTATGCTCCTAACTTGGATGTTAAATTGAGGAATTTTGACAGAAATTCAAGGCAGGAAGTGTAGCTAATGGGAGAAGTGAGTTACTCATGCAACTAGCCATGAACTGAGGCAAATTTAATTTTTTTTCCTGAATTTTCCCAGGTAAACTTGGGCTACAGTCTTCATAGGCAAGGGACTAAGAACAGTATAAAATAGCAGACCTCATCAGGAGAAGTCACCTCTCTAAGGTGAGAGGCATTGAAGATGCTGTCTCTTAACCACACGAGCCAGTTTTGTTAAAAGAGAAACCCTTCCCCACCCTATAAAATCACAGAGTGATTGGGCTGGTGTAGGAATCAGAAAAACAGAAACTTCCACAGACACTGAAGGATTTGATCTACAGCCTTAGAAGATGATTTTTTAGTTTAATATCTATGTATTGTGTTTTTATATCAGTCTAAGCTTCTTGTAAGAGGAAAGAAATCATAAACTTGTATTTTTATAGTTGTAGGTGAGAATATGCCTTAAGTAAGAAACTGTATTGATAAGAGGGTGAAGGGTTTATCATGTAAGGGTGTGCTTGTACAGAGTAGCTAGGAGTTTAGAAGTTCTAACAGAAGCATATGAGTGCAAGGGAGACAGAAGCCATTAGACAAAAAGTATTCCACAGTGCAGGAGAAGTAAGTAAAGGTGGCAGGTTAGAAAAGCAAAATAAACCCTGTGACAACTGTCTGTTGGGTTAGAAAGTTCTATATTGCCTTGTAACTAAGACCTTGTGACTACTCTTGAGCTATGGCCGAATGCTTGCTCCTGTAAAATCTCACAGCCCCTGAGACTGATGTTTATCTGAGCAATAAATTGTTCTTAGCTTGGAAATAGTCCCATCCCTTCATTTCTAGCGGTGACAATGATAGGCTGGAAGGCTCGCTACCTCTGGAGGGAGGGAGAACCCAGAGATGAGATAATTTGGCTTCCTACCAGCTGATGGCAAGAGCAGCATCTTCCTCCCTCATTCCCCGGACGGCAGCGAAGGCCTCCAGGTGCTGCAGCACCGTCAGGTGTGGCCAGAGCGGGTCCTGCTGTGGGCACCAGCCCAGGCCTTCATCCCGGCCCCCCAGCAGCACCTGCACAGACACACAGCTCTGCTCTGCTGGGCTCACAGGCTGCTTAGAGCTCATCCCATCCCACCCCTACAACGGGCAGGGACATCTTCCACTACCCCAGGTTGCCCCAAGCCCCATCCAGCTGGCCAAGCACTTGTGTGGTCAGCAGCCACTTGTGAGTGGTCACCGTGGGGCTCCATGGGCAGGGTGATCCTGCTCCATCTGCCTTTTCACTTTGGGTAATATTACCAACATCAGCCAGTCTTCTCCTAGTAATACTTTCCTATTTGCAACCTTCAGTCCCAAATCTGTAAGAGCAATGGCATTTCCCCTCCCCCAGCACATGCCATTAATCATTCTGCACGAAATTAATGATGGATTGTTACTGGCCCAACGCTGCTCACATTCGTTTTCCATTTCCTGGTTTTGCAAGGCTGTTTATGGAGAGTGTTATTTTTGGGGTTTTTTAGATGTCAACAATTCTTACAGGGCTTGAGACATTTCACAATGGGTTTCCAATGCTAGCTGAAGATTTCCTGCTGCTCAAACTCTTAAATCTGTAACACTGACTTTGAGGAATATGAGAACTTATGCTTGGCATAAATCAACACTTTTTCTCAGCTCTGTAAATATCCAGGACACATAAATTTTACATAATCACACATACATCCCCTGATTGTAGGAAGATCTTGCTGGCTTATAACATCCTTAATTTTTAAAGGCATCAAGGTCATCTCTGCAGCTGCTCCAAGAAGCCACCTACCTCCCCAGCAGTCACTGCTACACCTCCAGAAATCATGTTCAGAGTTGTGCTTTTCCCAGCTCCGTTGGGTCCTAACAGACCTAAAACTTCTCCTGGAACAAATATGCAACAACTGTTAATAATATATATTGGTAATATGACTTCTCCCCTGTATTCTAGGTAATAGTCAAAAGTACAGTAGAAGAAAGGGTTGTTTTATCCACATAAATTAAAACTTTGAAGGCAGAAGCCCAGAGTGTCAGGTCACAAAGCTCACAAGAAAATTCTAACAAAAATACTTCCACCAAATGAGGCCTTCTCTTTAGATTTTAGTCAGTTATATTATAGGGAGTGCAGAAAAGTACTTGAACCTTTTTTAACACCAAAAGAGAGATTTTTGACAGCAAGTTTCTTCTTTTTCTTAAAGATGGAAGTGGCTGTCCTGACTTCGTATTCCTTGCGCAAACTGTTGACAACAACCAAGTCCTGTGAAGAGACAGAGAGGGAAATAAAAATTCTCCTACTCCATGAGACAGCTGATCTGTTCTTACAGTTAAGCAGGATTTGAAAAAGAGAAAATTTCACATTAAAAAGCAATGAAACAGAGGAAAAAAAAAACCAAACCCAAAACAGGAAAATATGCAGAATAAAAAAAAAAAATAATGGGGCCAGCTAAAGTCCTTGTGGTGCCAGGGTGATCATGGGCTGGGTGGTGACATCACATCAGAAGATCTGAGTGCATGAGCTAAGAAAGCAGATGCAGATGAAAGAATGAAAATGATGGATGTGGTAGCAGCTCTTTGGCCATAGAGAGCAGGCAGAACTTTCCCAGGCATTTTCCTGGGGAAGGCTGTGAGAAAATCAGAGAAAGAATGAGAAACAATTCTTATCTCCACTTGACCGTGCTGTTGCGCATATGTGGAATGTGCCATGGAGATTTGTTTACCAAAGGGTGATTTCTTAATTGGACACTGGATGGTTTTTGGATGGATTGATCAATTAGGTCAGAGCTGTAGCGGACTGGCTGGAAGGGTTATTGAGTTTGTTAATTGATATAATATAGTATAAGATGATCTAATAAAGCAATTGATCAGCCTTCAACCATGGAGTCAATGCTAATTACTCCGCAGCTGGGGCCTGTGGGGACAGATGGAGGATGGAAAGCAGAGCAGGGCAGGGGCTGGGGTGGGATCACCTCCTCCGGCTGCAGCGAGGCCAGCGCGCGCCGCACCCGCTCCCGCTCCGCCTGCACCTCGGGGGGCTCCTCGCCAGCCTGCTCCTTGTTCTGCCGGGGCGCCTCTCTTCTCCGCTGCATCCTACCAGTGCAGAAGGGTCAGACTGAGCCCTTTGCTCACCCAGAGATGGGTAACTGAGCGGCCTTCTAAAAACTTCTGTTCCATTTCGCACCCTCACAATCAGAAGCCAACTATTTCCCAATTACAATACACTACAAGCATTTATCAACCTATCAACTTTGACCACACCATATTATAAATGTCTTAACATCATGTCTAATCATCTAAGATTACCCATCATGAATCTTACTACAATGCATCTTTCATAATTCTATTTCTCTAAAGTATCTAGTCTTGTTTTCAGAACCATCTTTTAAAACACATTTCCGCTTCAGTTTCTCTCTCAACAATGTCTATCCTATGCTATAACATTTCTAAGTCAACGTTGCTTATCTCAAAGTTTACACACAGATATGAGCCTAAGTGAGCCTTCTGTCAAATTTTTTAAATTTTCTACAAATCCTTTTCCCACAGAGGAGGAGAGATGCTTTCATTCAGAATCACTTCCAAAAAAGGTTTGAATTTATAAGTTTTTTCCCAGTATAATTAGAGAGGACATAAGTGCATATTTATATCTAGAAATAAGTATAATAGTTTTCAAATTTATCTCCCAGTGCCCAGACTGGGGCCTGAACTACCCACCACAGTGGCAGGAAGGAAATAAATAAAATTCCTCAAAGCATCAAATTCCCTAATTTTTTTTATTTAATACTTTTTTGCCAGCTGAGGTTGAAGCTGGTGACACAAACATTAGAAAGGGACCCATGAAATGGCACCTTCCAGGCCCAGATTTTGCCAGGTAAGTGTTTTTGAGAAGCCCCAAACCTCTGGGGCAGTAAAATGTAACTGAGGGTCACACTTTTAGTGCTGCCACGTTTTAAATTTATTGCAGGGCTCACATTTAAACTGTGATCCCTTAAATGTATTTCACTGGCAGCACCAACAAAACCCAAAATTTATTTGCCCTTGGGGAGCTCACAGGCTCAGAGTTGGAAGGGACACACAAGGATCACTGAGCTGTTCCCCAGATGGTGTTTGTTCAAGCATTCCTGGGGAGGAAAAGCTAAAATTCTCTGTCATGGCTGAGAAAATAAAGGCCAGCTTTAGCTTTTCCTTTATCTTTATTGACTGGTTCCCTGCTCCAGACGTGCCAATCATCTGGTCAAGGAGAATTAAAATACACGTGTCAGGTTTGCAAACCAATTTGGGCATTTAACCCCCACACTTGGTAACGTTTGGTAATTAAATACTTTTTACAAATCTTCTCCCATGTGACTCAGGTCACTTGCTGTTGGTGACAGGTAAGCAGGGAGCACTTAGACAACCTCGACCTGATGAAGATTTAGGGAAGGTCTCTATCCTATGTGGAGCAGTACTGACACCTTTGAAAAGGAGTTAAAATTTTTCTCTGTCTATTTGGATATCATTTACCCCCTGTAGGGAAATGTCCTGAAATCTCAGCTATGAACCTTAAAAAAAAAAAAAAAAAAAGCTGAAATCACAATTTTAATCCTCTCGAGGACATAGCAAAAATTAAAAATCCTAGCTTTACCCACATGCTGACAAACAACTTTCACATAGCCCGTTTTCCCCTCCTGCTGTCAGGAGGCTGTGCAGCTCCAAGCCCACCCTGCAGACAGGGAGGGCTGTGGCTCACAAGGAATTCCTGGGACACACCTGAAGATGGGATCAAATCCTGGAACTGCTTCTCCGTATCTCATCTCCAAACAGCGCAGGAGGAAAGCAAAAATCACACCGTGGATGTATGGCTGGAAACCAGACACTCATCAGGTTTGTGTGGAGACAAGGCAACAACACACCCCGTTAATTTTAATTATAAAGGGATGCAGTAACCTAGCTCATTAATGTCAGCTGTTGAAAAGGTCTGCAGGGGCAGGGAGCTAAACTGATGCTTTGCAGACATTCCTCTCTGATATGCAGATTATTTGCAAAAGCCTTGATTTCTGACAGCAGCTCTAGCCCAGATAATCCACCTGCACCCCAACAGACATCCCATGGGATGGGAGATCCTTTCATCCTTTTGTAGATGCAGCATTGGCATGATCAGTTTATTAATAATATCTCTGCCTTCTGCATGAGCTCCACTTAAGCCCCTGCCCCATTTTTGCATCATCCAAGGGCCACATCAGGCACAAGCCCAGGATTTCTTGGAATTTGCTTCCCCTGCCAACACTTAATGGGAGATTTTGACTACAAACCCCATCCTTTATTTATGGGGAGAGTTTACAAGCCCAGTGCAAGCCCACTGCATCAGTGACAGTCATCCCTGCCCAAGCAACCATCTCCAGGTCCCCCCCTTACTGCAAAGACAGGCATGTAGATGTAATTCCATGTCTCAAAAATGGTGTAGTCATGGTACATGAGGAAATTCTGGAAGAAAAGGAGATCAGTCAATTAGAAAACTCCTCAGTGCTGTGTGTCTCAGGGCAGGGTCAGAGCAAATGTGGCAGGTAGGGATGTTTAGCTTTCCTTCAGAATGGGATAAAGGAGCTTTGATTTGTCTTTTTTAATTTGGTTCTTACTGCCTCAATGGGTTGTGGCTTCCTTGGCTACAGAAATTCAGAGGCCTCAAACCAGTCAGGTTAAGTTGACCTTTTCCATCACAGCTTTTCTCTTCCCAGTCTTTGGCCTTCTCCCAGCCCACTTCCACCAGCTTGTTTTTCCCAGTCCACCACTTTCCCCTCCCATGCCACCCTTGCTGCCAAAATACAGCCACTGTGACAGCTCTTAGTGACTAAACAGACCAAAAATATCCCAATCAAACCAAAGATTAACAGGTCAAATCTTGGCCTCTTCTCTCACTTAACAGCCTGACACTTCTACTCTCTGGTGTTTTCTTTTCCCACTCTCTTTTTTTGACAGGGAATTTGGGAAGTGCCTCTTGCTTTGCCAGTTTGCACCATTAAGATATAATAATTATTGAATTTAGTAGGATGTGTTTTGCTTACTAGTCCAGAGAACATGATCCAGCCCACAGGTGGAAACATAGGAATCAGCATACAGGCGTAGTAAAGTACTTCATGATGGTCACTGTTCATAAAAGCAGCATAATTCACCTGGAATAAAGCAGAAAAACTATTTCCAATTTTAATGCATTGTTGCTGAAAAAACAGGATATTTGTTGGCGATTCAGGTTATTCTGCTGAATATTGATATAAATTCAAATTTCTTGATGCAAATTTGAAACAAAGCTCCAAGTGGCAAGGTGTGTAAATCAAACACTTCAGAGTGAAGCTGCTCCTCACTTACCAAAATGAAGGCTAAAGACCAAATGTAACGATTGCTTCGCCCCGTGCGAAATTTGAAGGCCATTAAATAAACGAAGAGGACAAGAGATATTCCATAACCAAAGATGCAAATGAGCTGGAGGAAGAGAGAGAGACATCAGTGACAAGGAGGTGCCTGTGGATGTGTGACCATCTGCCCAGAGGAGCCCATTGCAAAGAAACTCTCTAAAGCCAAATCCTGCTGTGCAGTGAGGGAAGGGAATTACTGCCATTCACCCATTGTGCCCAGAGCTCACCAGGGTCAGCACGGCACGGGTCTCCAAGGGGAAGATGCGGGTGAAGAGCATCAGGATCCCACACATGAGGCAGATCAGGCTCCAGAAGAAGGGGATGTCCACCAGAGCCTGCCCACACCAGTAGGCTGAGGGGAAGAGCCCTGCCAGCCGCAGCTGGGAGCGAGCCTGGAGCTGCAAAAATGACAAAAATGAGAAAAGGGAGAGTCTAAAACATCATTCCTGCTCCTTCTCTATTCCCTTGCTCTTCTCTTCCTCTCCTTTCTAATTCTTAATTCAACCATTTTGTAAAACCATGGCATTCCTAAAAGGAAAAAGAATTAAATCGTTCAGATCTCAAAAGCTTTATTAACATCCACATTATTGTGAGCCCCAGCTGGTTTCTTGGGATGCAGAGAAGTGAACCTTGGTGCTAACCTGACTGATTTTCTTCTATCATCCTACCTAGAAACCACAGAATCATGGAATGATTTGGGTTGGAAGGGACCTTAAAGATCATCCCTGCCATGGCAGGGACACCTTCCACTGTCCCAGGGTGCTCCAAACCCTGTCCAGGCTGGCCTTGGACACTTCCAGGGATCCAGGGGCAGCCACAGCTGCTCTGGGCACCTGTGCCAGGGCCTGCCCACTGGTGCTCTCCAGGCATTTTGCATTGCATTCACTCCTTAGGCTCCTTACCTTGTAATCCTCCACGCTGCTCATCGCAAAGAGAGGAGGCAAACCAGCAGTCAAAACCAGCAGGTAGGTGAATAAGCCAAAAAAAATGTAGTTCTTCAGCTCTGAGTTTTCTCCCTGTGGGGAGAAATTCAGCCATCCATGACTGATGCTGCCCAGGGAAAATCTGGATGGCTCGATGCTCATGAGAAGGTTGAACACACCAGTGAGCAAGAGCACAAATGGTAAGTCAGTGGTGTTTAAGAACAGGAAACAAGGGAAAAAGAAAAACATAATGACATTTAGCAACCTAGAATTTGCAGAAATAATTTGGATTATTGTTGTACATTGTTGGGGATGGTGACCAACTTTTTGTTGCTGAGGAAAGGTGGGGTTTGCAAAGATCACTGTTGTATTCCCACCATGTTCATCAGCATGGCCTGGTTGGAAAGGACCTTTTAATCTCATTCCACCCCTGCTGTGGGCAAGGACACATTCCCCTATTCCAGGTGGCTCCAAGCCCCATCCACCCTGGCCTTGGACACTGCCAGGGATCCAGGGGCAGCCACAACTGCTCTGGGCACCTGTGCCAGGGCCTGCCCACCCTCCCAGGGAACAGTTTCCTCCTAATATCCAATCTCAACCAATCTGGCTCAGTGGGAAGGCATTCCCCTTTGGCCTGTCACTCAAGGCCCTTGTAAACACTCTCTCTCCATCTTTCCATCAGGGACTGGAAGGGCACAATTAGATCACTCTGAACTTCTTTTCCCCAAGAACAATCCCAATTTCTTATGGTACAAATTTCTTACGGTACCGAAACCTCACAGAACCTTTGGATGCCGCAGGAAAAAAATCATCATTAAATACCCCTGGGAACCACCAGCAGTGGGACCACTGCCCCAACCCCTTGGAACCTGCTCCCCCAGCCCCCCAGGCTGTGCAGTGCTCATCCCTTCAGCTGTCCCAGCTGACTCTGGCCCAGCAGGGCAGGGCCCTCACCGAGTAGAAGAGCTGGCTCCAGACGCGGAAGCGCGCCGTGGAATTGGAGAGCCTCAGGAAGGTGTTGCTGAGGATGTTCACCAGCACAGGGAAGCAGTTGATGGGTTCTGGGCTGCACATGACCGTGAACTGGCGGCTCTGAAGATGTCACAGAATCACAGAATAAAGAGGTTGGAAGAGACCTCTAAGATCATCAAGTCCAACCTATGCCCTAACACCACAACTAGACTGTAGCACCAAGTGCCAAGTCCAGTCTTTTTTTAAACACATCCAGAGATGGTGATTGGACCACTGTCCTAGGTTATGATATTGGGGTGTATTCCATTACCACCTGGAGCTGCAATCCCTTTCTTTCCTTATCTCGGGACTCAGGGATAAGTCCCTCCAGGAGGAGCTGTTCTTTTAGCCACATGGCTGAGAAGATCACAGCGTTCCATTGTGAGAGGCTCCGCCCAGAGGGAGGAGCCAAAGATGCCATCAAGGATATCAGCGGGGTTCTGCAGACAGCAAGGAGATCCCCTCTTCCAAGGGGAACAGCTGAGACCTTCTCTGCACTGGATCTCCAGAGGGAAACTCCATCAGTCTGCAGGAGCACTGCTTGGACAGAACCATATCTGCTACCACCGCCCCAGCCGGCGAGTGTCAGGTTGTGTCTCTGACTCTGTCGGTGGTTCTTCTTTTGTGCCATTGTATGTATTTGGTTCTTTGTTCCCTTTTTCCTAATAAATTGTATTTCTGACTTAGAGCCTCTCACTGGTTTTGCTTTTCAAACCAGGACAACCACCTCCCTGGGAAGACAATTCCAGTGCTTTATTATTCTTTCGGTGAAATTTTTTTCCTAATATCCAACCTAAACCTTCCCTGACATAGCTGAGACTGTGTCCTCTTGTTCTGCCAGTGCTGCCCGGTGGAAGAGACCAACCCCACCTGTCTGCAACCTCCCTTCAGGAGCTGTGGAGAGCAATCAGGTCACCTCTGAGCCTCCTCTTCTCCAGGCTGAACAACCCCAACTCCCTCAAACGTTCCTCACAGGGTTTGTGTTCTCAGCCCCTCTCCAGCCTCGCTGCCTCCTCTGGGTGCACTCAAATATCTCAACATCCTTCCCAAACTGAGGGGCCATAACTGGACACAGCACTTGAGGGGAAGAATGACCTCCCTGCTCCTGCTGGCCACACCATTCCTAATGCAGGCAAATGTCAAAACAAAATGCCTTCATGTCCCTGAGAGGTGTGAGCAGCGCTACTGAAACTCTTTATTATGCTAAAAAAAAAAAAACATTCTCTCTTTTCTGGTGTGTTTATTTCTCTCATTTAAATACTTCTCAGGAAATCCTGTTGATCTTCAGGATGAAAGAAGGAAAGAAAAATATCCCTTACCTTGCCTTCCAGGGATATTTTTATAGCTCCATTATAATTTGGAAGGCTTGTGATGTTTTTCTCTGGAGTTATTTCTGGGGTTATGTTTTGAGTCTTCAAAGCAGCAATGAAATCCTCGATTTCTGATCCTGAAATCAAGTCAAGGACAGAAATTAGAGTCATTAGAGGGATTTTTTTTTTCTTTAAATAGAAACAGTTTCATATAAACAAGTTCCTACTTGCAAAGTAAAGTTATGTTAAAAACCCAAATATTGAGACTAAGCAGACACATACTTCCTATATATTTTCTATTTATTTAAACTGATTAAACAAAATATATATTTCAAACTTAGTTTATTTACTGTTTTTTTTTTAACTTGCCTGGTTCATTACTCTTTTACATATCATCTATATCATCACTAGAACTGCATTTACTTTTGCTCAAAAGAAAACACTTCTCAATGCACATTCCTTTATATATTTGTGGCATTTGCAAGGTTGCTCTGTCAATTATAATAAAATTTACATTGCTGCAGAAAGTGAGTCAGCATCACATGTTCTTCCTCACCTGTGTCATTGAAGATGAGGAGGTTTGTAGACCTATTTTGAATTTTCTCTTTTGTGGGAAGAAAATACGGGCTAGATGTGATTTCCCAGCTGCTGGAGTTGTGCCACATATGAAACATCATTAAAACCATCAGTGGTGGAAGGATAAATATTCCAAATAACAGCAATCTAGATGGAAAAACAGACCATAAGTGATGCCAGGGGAAATCCACCAGTAAGTAATTGTGTGATTTATGGGGAAATTTAAAACTTAATCAAGCCAGAGTTCTCCTGCTAAGTCCAGACTACCCCTATTTTTGCAGCTTTGAAACTTTTCCCACCTAATTCTCTGCTTCCAAACATCTCCAGCAGTATTAAGCCTTCCCTCAGCTGCTCCAGGGCTGTAGGGCAGGTTGGAGCTTCTGTACTTACATGCCCCTGAGAAATTTTCCTTCGTGCTTCAGTCTGAGCAGGCGAATTCTCAGCACAGCACACACCTGCTGCCTCCAGAGCATCATCCCACTCATGGCCAGCATCCCCTGCTTGGAGAACCACGGCAGGTTCTGGTCCCTCTCCTCGAGGTCTCCCTCTCCTGTGTGTTCACCAGGAAATGCCATTACCCACCAAGAGCCTTCCAAGGACACCTTCTAATCCCAAACAATCATCAAACATCTTCTGCTCTGAACAGAGGGACACTCTGATTTCTTTTTCTTTTTTTTCTTTTTTTTTTTTTTTTTTTTTTTTAGAGAGAGAAGTGTTAGAAGGGCAGAGAAAAAGGGCCATAATTCATCCAAAATAGAATTTATATTGGTGAATTCAGACTGGCTGGTGTGGCAACACATCCAAGATCTTCACTGGCCTTGGGAAATACCTTCTGTAAACTTTATCCCTTCCCACCTCCTGGTCTGGGCTGGACAACCCTTCAAAGGTAAATAAATACCCTTTCAACACAAACCTTAATTATCACGCTTGAAACCCTTTGGGAAGCCAAGACAGAATAATTTGGGCTTCTCCAAGATGATATTCCTCACTGGGATACAACTGCCCCTCTAGGCCTATCAATATTCACATTTAGCAGAAATTTGTTAGATAGTCCATTAAAACACACGTTTAGATGGAACTTTGAGGATGCCACACTTGCAAAAGGCTTTACCTTCGGGATCGATGGCTTCCTCACCCTGCAGCTTCAGGAAAACATCTTCCAGGGTTGTCCTGGTCACCTCGTAATTAACAACCCCTGGCACGAGGCTGCTCTCGAGGTGGCTGAACAGATCTGCACGGGAGAAACAGCCAGACTCAGCCCAGGCACCACGGCCAGCGCTGAGCACAAACTCAGCCAGTGTTAATTAACAAACTCAGCCAATTAACACTGGATGTTCCAGCATTTGTGTCATTAATCCCCATGACCTGAAACTCATCACAAATTTATTGCGTTCTTTAGAGGTAACTAGTGGAGAAGTCTAGTGGTTTTGGTTTACATGGACCATCCTGAAAAAAGAAGAGGGTCAGTGGATTTTAGTTTGTAGATTGGTTGGTGGATTTACTTGGTTTTTTTCAATCTTCATTATTGATATTAGCATGCGCACGGAAGGCTTTCTGTAAAACTGATATTTATGCAGCTTCCTAATACCACACATTATGGACCAAGGAATAGAATTTTTCCCTTCACAGTAACTTTGATTTCTGCTTTTCCCACCAGTGTGTTTCCCTTTAAACTCCTGGCATGGGTTTCTTACCTGGGAAGCTGTCAGTGTTTTCCAGAGGCAGCCTAAAACACAGCTCATCCCTCTTCTGCCCCTTGAGCACAGCATCAGGGATGTACTGTCTGACCATGGATGACACAAGCTCTGGATCACACAGGTCATTTATGTGCATCCTGTTAAAAAAACCCATTGTTATAATGTTAAATAGGGAATAAAAGATATGTGCCTCATCTGGTTGGAGTACAGTGCGAGTGGCAGTTCTCCCATAGGGAAATCTCCAAAACTGGGTATAACTTTAGTGGGAATTCTTACATCCATCTGCAGTGCCGCTGTTTCTGCCATGCATGCACAAAATTGTTGAGGTTAAGAATTATGATCCTGGACAATGCTGCTAAACCAAGGACTCAGGAATCAAACTCCTAAGAAAAAGAACTTTGCATCAAAGCCGTTGTACATCACTCTGGCACCACGGATCACCTCACTCTGGTCCCCTTTCAGCTGCAAAGTCATTTTAGCTGATGCTCAGAGCTTTCAGGGTTGGGTGCCAAAGAAAGGCAGCTTGCTGTCCAAAGCAGGGAAATTCTGGCAGCCTTAAAGGTCTTCTAAAATGAATTGTCAGGATTTCTGTTACTGTCTAGATAAACTCTACAAAAACACAGATTCTACAAGAAAATATGAGAATGAGAAGCTTTTCACAAAAAGAGTGATGACCAAAACAAAAGGTTTTACCTCAAGTGATAGCCAATTCCCCATTTTCTCTTCAAGTAGAGGGATGAGCCAACACTCTGTAATCTCCCACAGGAGAGGAAAGCTTTCCGATCTGAGGAGGAGGGAATGCAAAGGATTTAGGGGGATTTACAAGAGTGCAGCAGACTGACCTCACTCTGCTCCTTCTGAACTCAGCAGACATTTAATAATAAATTGAGAGGAGTAAAGCCAGGCCAGCCCTGAATTTTTAAATTTTTAAATTTTTAAATCAGTGCCTTTCTCTTCAACATCATGGTTAATTCTTTCAGTTCTGCATTCTTGTGGGCTTGTGGAGAATTTCCCACGCAGCACAGGAACAATATGGAAATGGGAACAGCGGCAAGTGAATCCAGGAAAATAAACCAAGTTTTACTGACACACAGACAAATCCAGATAAAGTGGAAGTGCTTTATACTAGATAAGACTGCTTTATCCTGGAGAGGAGCATGAGAAAAGCCTTGGAGGGACGCACCAGCCCAGTTTAAACCTTTGCCTAGCTCGGCTTGGGTGGTCACTGTCAGACAAAACATGTCCAGCGAGCACCAGCCGTGCCGCAGTGGGACCCACACGTGGGCTGTGCCCTGCAAACCCCTGTGTGCACCCCAGGGTGCCAGTCTGGGCTCACCAGCCTGAGTGTCTGCCTCCTCCATGGACTGGGTGGCGACCAGCGTCACGCGCCCGGCGCGGCGCTCCCGCAGCAGGCTCCAGACGTGGTGCCTGGAGCAGGGATCCAGCCCCGCCGTGGGCTCGTCCAGGAGCAGCACCTGCAAAACACAACGAGGTCAGAGCTCCCCACGCCCCAGCCTGTGGGAGAGGTTTGATGTGGGAGTCCAGAGCTTCCTCTGGCTGCCCTGGCAGGTCTGGGACCCTGGCAGGGGTCAGGAACCCCCTGGACAGAGCCCCCAGAGACACTGGCTGTGATCTCTGCCCATGGAAAAGAGTTTCCAATCTTACAGGGTGAATTACCAGCTCTGAGGGTTTGATATCAGTAATAATTAAGTGTGGCACAGGTGCAAAAGTAAAATTTTAGGATTCTAGATGAGGGGTGCAAAGGGGACAAGATGGAGGAAATTGGGTGTGCCTTGTCCTTTTTCTCCTTCTTCATGCCCTCCATGTGTCTCTGTGGTGTTGGCATTTTTCTGTTGGTTCAGGCTGGGGACACACTGTCCAACGTAGGTGACAGATATTGGCACGTTATTGTAAATCCAGCCCAGGGAGTTTCTGGTATTTAATGTTTGTCACATCCCACTGAGGGCAGAGCCCCACACGCTGCCCTGCAGGACAGAGCTGGGCAGGGCAGCAGAACATGTGAGAGATAAACAGAATAAACAACCTGGAAACCAGCACAGACCAATTCTGGCTTCTGCTTTGGCAGCGGGGCTGACAGAGACTTTCTACGATCTTGGAATCATCAATAACACAGATTTTTACATTTTTACATCAACTTCTGTGAGCCAGAGAGGAGTTTGATAAGAGGATCCATGTTTTACCCTGGAAGAATTTCCTACCAAGGTCGCTGACACAGAAACCAAGAAAGAAAGAAGGATAAAGAGGAGTAACCTGCTGCTGTCTGTTCCAATGAGCACTTTGTTTGTCTTTCCTGACCAATGAGCAAACTTATGAGTAAGAATGTATAAAAAGCATGCATGCTAACAACAGGTTTGAAGCCTTCTGAAAATGGAGTGTTTTGCTTTGTATTTTGACCTTCTCAGCTACAACACCCACTGTGTTCACCAGCTCAGTCCCACGCTTGCATCACTTGGTTTCATGCTTTTGATGGTCTCACTCAGAGAAGAGAATGCACCCTCAAGTGTGGCTCGTTTTTACTGCTCCTTCTCCTGTTGTAATACTGCCACCCTTCTAATTAAAAGTATGGCTCTGATGGAACCAGATTTCCCAATCCTTCCAATAAGTGAATTATTAGCCTGGAATAGCAGGAAAGCCCAACAGTCTCTGTGCCAAATCGAAATGCAAAGCTACGTCCAAAACAACACGTGCTGTGTGTGCATAAACACAACCAGTCCCTACCTGGGGATTCCCTAAAATTGCAATTCCGAGAGACAATTTTCGTTTTTGTCCCCCACTCAGGGCTTCAGCACAAACGTTCTGAACGTCGGCGAGGTCCATCATGACAAGAACTTTCTGCACCTTGGGAACACAAGAAGACAAGAGTCACATTTCCAAAGCACTGGTCTGAATTCCTAAATGGCTACAAATATTCCAAATTCAAGATTTCAAACTTATCCACCCATAGTGGCTTTGCTTGGAGATAAATAAGACAAGTCTGAGTTTTAACTCATGACATGAGGATAAGAAACAATTGGAAAACCACTTTGCCACTAAATCAGGATTGTTCACATTTCCACAGAACAAGATGCAGGTGATCATCTTTTATCAATAAAGCACAAAGTGCCCAAGAGGCCATAAAAGAGAAGTCAGTGGATGAGAAGCCCATACCAACCTCTTCATCTACTTCCTTCCACTGAATCCCCTTGATGTGAGCAAAAATCCTCAGGTTTTCCTTCACTGTTAAGGCTTCAAAATGCAAATTACTTTGGGGGCAAATCCCAACCTTTTCCTGTATTCCTTCCATATTCCACATTTCAGAAGCATTGTAGTTGTAGATCATTGCAGAACCTGCGCAGAGGGGTGAGTGAAACACCTGACATTAATTCCAGCACCATGGATGTTTTGCAAGTGTTCAATTAAAAATTAAAAAAAACCCCAAAAAAGCAAAATAACTGGATAGCCCAAAGATTTATTACCTTTCAAGAATATTTCAGAGCAGCAAAACCCTCCCTTACAAATAAACCCATATTTCCTACAGGTGTGCAGCTCATGGAAAGCACCAGGTCATGCAGATAGAGAAATGACCATGGTGCACACACGAGGGATCCATTATCCCTGGAGCTCGTGCTGAAGGAGAAATCTGCACTGACAACAACCCAGCACAAATGACTGAGGGAAAATTTAGAGGTTTTTTGCATATTTCCCCCTTACACTTGGAAAAACCAACAGCTCCTCCTCTTCAGCATCCAGGCCCATCATCTCACCTGCTGAAGGCTTGGAAAATCCACTGAGCACATTTAACAGGGCAGTTTTCCCAGATCCACTGTGACCCAGCAGGGCAGTGATCTGGCCTTCATATATATTTAAGGACAAACCTGGAATAAAAACAGGACAACAGTAGGATGGAAGGGTGAGAGAAGTGGATTTGGAGCTGTAGCTGTTGCCACAGGTGACAGAAGTGACATTTTTTTAGAAGCTGAGTGGCAAAACCCAAAAAGCACAGGTTGGTTCTTCAGGAGTTAGGCCTAAACTTAGTAAGGAATTATGTCTTCACTGAATTGAGGGAATAAATGTATTATCTTCAATATTTAAAGAACTTTGACTTTAGTTTTCTATGAGGTTCATAACATTTTATTTTAGTGTGGCTCAAGAAGAGTCCTCAGGAAGAGAAGAACCCAGAGGTTTTCTTAGATATGAGATTTCAAGACACATTTCAAAGCAGCCAGACTTTGCCCCTCATTTTCTTTCTAAAAAAATACTTTGTCTTTTTGTGGGTGGTTCAGGTTGTGTTTGTTTGGTTTTTTCCACTCAACATAGACCTTTGAGGTCATGCTGATATTTTAAATATTTTTGTATTTTTCATTTCTGATATTATCACTTGGAGTTCTTGTTAAACAACGGCATTTAACAAATACCCCATGACTTCACTCTGGCTGTGTCAAATATTTGCATTGGCAAATGCTTGGAGAACACAGCTCAGGCAGGGACAGCAGATTTGGCCATAAAATCCCAAGTTTGCCCAAAATAGTTTACATTTTGAAAGGGAGGTTTGAGAGGGGATTTCTAGAGTGGTTCATAACTGCAAGAACACAGCTTTTAAGGAGATTTCTGCTGTTGCAAAAAAAAATATAAACAAGTGATTTTCCTGGAGGGAACAGGGAGATAACGACCTGGTAGAACTTTGCCAGTAATTTACTCCTGCAGAAAAAACCATTGCACAATATAATTCAACAGGCCCAGAGGCAGAATTCAGCACAGCCAGTACATTTCCAAACACTTTGGGCTCTTAACTAGTGAAAAATGAATAAAATAATTACAAAGCCTCTCCTTACCCTTTAAAGCTTCGGTGCTCTTGTTGTTCTTCTTGAATATTTTTTTAATATTGTTTAGTCTAAAGAAAAGTAAGCAAGCCATTACTTATTGAATCACAATTTGGGGCTGTTTCCCCTGCCTCAAATTAAACTTTGAAACCTTTTGGGGGAATATTTCCCAACCTCCTCCTCCAACTGGTCCTGCAGAAGGAATCAGAAGGAATCCCTTGATGTAATTAATTTCTGGTGCCTTTAAAGCAGGATTAGGCCCTGTGCTTTCCTAAAAGCTGTTTAAAAGGTTTCAAAGCTAAACTTGAGGAATATTTTGTGAGTGAAGGAGGAGGATATAAATGTAGATGTTTAATTAGGAGTGATGACCTAGCTGTTATTATGGCAGATAATAATTTTCTTTCTGGTAACAACCAGAAGGCATCACCAGCCACGAGCCCACCCAGCCCTGCAAGGATGGACAGTGCAGCATTTTCTGCAGCACACTCTGTGCTTGGAGATGCTGGGGAATGGGAACAGACTCACTGCTGAGAGGGAAATGCAGGAAAGGGAGCTGGAGGATGCTCCACATCCAATAAATGTTCAAATCCAGCTCTGGAGCGGGATGAAAAACTGAACAACCCCTGGCTGTGACACGTTTGAATTAATCTCATCCACAGTGCCAGCTGCCAGCCTCACCCTCACCAGTGCAGTGTGGCTGTGCTCTCCAGAGCCAAACGATCCAGGCAGAGCTGTATTTTCCTTCCAAAAGGAGCTCCTCACCTGATGGCTTCCTTGCCATCGAAGCCCGCTGGCATCGGCTCGGTGTCGCCGCCGAGAACGGGGTCGTGGCTGCTGCCAGCTCTCACCCCCACGTACCCACTGCTGCCCCCGAGCCAGTAGGAGGGTCTCAGGAAGAAGGTAGGAGGATGTGGGACCCCGTACTTGCCTGAATCAGAGGCAGAGAAGGTGAAATATCAACCCCAAAACCTCCCTCTCTCAACTCCAATAAATGCCCAGCCCAGCCACCGCTCCCCCAGCAGTGGAGGATGTGAACTTCCAGCAGAGTGAAAGAATGTATAAACTCTGCAATTTAAATTATCCATACCTGTAAATGCAGGTGGGGAATAATCACAGCCATTTACAACCTCCTTGGTCCCAAAAAATCAGAACAAGTCCTACAACACCCATCCAACCTCAGTGGTCAGGGCTGTCGGAGCAGGATCCCACTGCAGTTTTCTCTCCTCCCACCACCCCTTTGGTAACTTTCCCTCTAAAAAGCAGGGAATTATGGAAGAAAAAGCAATGAAATTTGCATTTTTCCCCTCACATTTTCACTCACCAGGCAAAACCTTATCAAAGTAGATGGCCAAGAGGAAATACAAGACACTGTCAAGGCTCAGGACGAGGTACAGGTTATAAAAAGGGTACAGCTCTGGGCTAAATGCTGGTCCATATTTTTCTAGTTTTACCATCTAGAGGAGGAAAAAAAAAAAGAAAAAAAAATTCAGATGCAACATTTCCTTCAGACAGAAATATTTTGTGTGAGCTACTGCTGTGTCATCACAGCCATTTTCACTCAAAACCAATTCACTCGTGACCATGACGCTGTTTCTAAGGAGGAAAAGGGTTTATTCTGACCACAAGCACCAGAAATGCCTCAGTAAGCTGAATTTCAGACCATGCAGAAGTTACAGAGTGCTGTTTGCACAGACAGCACTTCCAGCCCCCAGTTCCTGCAGCCCCTGGTACCCACCAGCCACATCCCACTGCTCATTTTAGCGATTTAAATCTGTTGCAGTAAAATTTGTGATGCAGTTGAGCGTCCAACCATCTCTGCCACGATTTAGCACAAATTGTTTAGATTTTTAAAAGAATTTTTCGGAGTCAAGTTTTCTTTTGAAAAGCAGAGTGGGGTGATTTGGCTGTTCTGGTGATGCAGATCGTGGATTTTGCTGCTCTCTGGAAGAATTTTGGGGGCTGAGCTTTTGTGATGCACTGGTTTCATTATGGACATACCGTTGCAAGGCCAGCTGTGAAGGCAAAGGGACTGAAGATGTTTAAAGTCCATTCCAAAGCCCGTGGCAGTTTTTCAAACAACGTCAAAAAGCCCAGTGCCCCAAAGAGGATGTGAAGGAGAAATCCCACAAAGCTGGAAATGTTTGGCTGCTTTAGCAACGAGCTGAGCAGGAAAGTGAAGTGAATCTGCAGCAGAGAAAACCAGTAGTTAGCGGGATGCATTTCTGCTGCAATTAAAAATAAAACAACATGAAAATAGGAGCAAAATCTGAGACCCAACTGGGTTGCAGTTGTTCCCTCCAGATGAACGAGGCTTTGTCTAGCAGACAGCTCTGAGATTTAGGGCATGTTTATAAGGACAGACAAGTCACTCCCAGCCTCATTTTAGCACCTCTCTTTACTCTGATTTAGAGTCAGAATATCCTGAAATATAATGTGAGTGGTATAAAAAATATACAAAAGATTACCTAAAATCTAGCCTATAAAAAATAACAATAAATCACAGTAGACTGTTTTTGTTACTTTCTCATATAATTCCAGCCCTAAAAAACTCTGCAGTCTTTCAGATATTTTAATTAGAAAAAAAAAATAAAAGGTGCATCATAGAAGGATAGAAATGTAAACTTACACATGCCATGCCATAAAAGAAATAAAAAAAATACACTTCCAAAAAGCTGTTGTGATTAAAAACTTCACTCAGGGTGACCCAGGTCAGCAGGCTGGCTGTGATGGAGATGTACACGGTGTACAGCAAACTCCAGGACAACCTGTAAGAGAAGGCACAGTTACTTCTGAGCATGACAACACTTGCCATGACATAGCCAAAGTGGCATGAATTCAAATATTTTGTATTTTCAACCATTTGCAGACTGGGCAGGTGAAAATATCAGACAGGCACAGGAAGGGTGAGGGTGGAAGGGACACGGAGGGGCGATGTCTCTGCTCAAAAAGGGACATCCCAGCACAGAAATGTGTCCAGCTGGGTCTGGAGTGTCTCCAGGGAGGGACACTCCACACCCTCTCTGGGCAGCCTGCTCAGTGCTTGGTCACTGCTCAGGAAAAAGGTTCTTCCACAAATTCAGGTCTGGCAGCTGCCCAGATGTCTGCAGTGAGGGCAGCAAGGGGAGGCAGAGAATCTGCAGCCAGCACTTCTATCCATGTGCTTTCCTAATGCTGTGAAATATTCACGCCCAGATGGGTTAGGAAGCCTGTTTGGATAGACCCAGTGCCCCTCCTCTGCCTCAGCATTTAGGGGTTTCTCCAGAATTTGTTGTTTCTTTGCTTTTTCTGAGCGTTCCACCCATTTTCTGGAGGCAAACCCTGCTGCACATATGCTGCTCCACAAGGAGATCTTCTCCTCTTTTTGGGGAGGAGAAGCAACAAAACAACTACAAAAAAAACTGCCTCAGACCAACAGGCTTGGGAACAAAGCAAAGAGAACCCCAGAGTGGTTTAGACACCTCAAAAATCCCCTAATTCCACCCCTGCCATGGGCAGAGTCACCTCCCACCAGACCAGGCTTGACAAATATACACTTGATAAAATAATCCCTGTAATTACACACTGATTTTGGAGGCTTACCAGAAGGCAATATCTTGCAGACCCATTGCTCTCATCAATATCTTCAGCTTCTTCTTCTCCTTGAGAACTTTCACTGATAAAAAGTGCATGTATGGGCAGTAGTTCAGTATGGCACAGATAATGAACCAAAGGTAATCCAGTTTAAACAGAGGT
Source organism: Lonchura striata (assembly GCF_050655825.1). Lineage (NCBI taxonomy): Eukaryota > Metazoa > Chordata > Aves > Passeriformes > Estrildidae > Lonchura > Lonchura striata. The sequence continues at coordinate 3,819,754 of NC_140720.1, read as the reverse complement.
TTCATCACAGTTTGCAGGTGAACTCCAGTAATTGACTTCATTTCTTTCCACACAGAGTGGTTGGTTTTCATCTAAAGGAAATTAGAAATTAAGTTAAGTTCATTTCTGCAATGAAATAGCCGACCTCAGAACAAACAGGGGGTTACAAGCATTAAAATAACCAGTAATTAGCATCTTTTTGTGCTGGCTTGCAATAAACACTATTAAATCCTTGTTCCATTCACTGCCTCGAGCCATGAGGATGATCTGTCATTCTTTTACATTTTGAATTACACTAATTATTTAAGAAGTTGCAGAAGATCAGAATCCCAGAATGGTTTGGGATGGAGGACACCCTAAAGATCCCCTTGTTCCAGCCCTCCCACTATCCCAGGGTGCTCCAAGCCCTTTTCAGCTTGGCCTTGGACACTTTTAGGGCTGGAAAAATAAACTGGCTTGGTGTTTCTTTTGGTGTTTGAGTTTTTTTTCTCCCCTCTATTTTTGGTTTAATCAGTTTGGGTTTTAAGTTTACACAGAAGTGAGGGAAGAACAGCAAATTCCACCATGAGCACACTTACTTCTATGACTGCTGCATCGATGCTGGACTGCACAGAGAGGAAGCCCCCATACCAGTACAGAGGAACCTTACAGTGCTTTGCTGAAAAATCCCAGCAGGTTTCTGTTGGGGAAACAAAATTTTTAAAAAATAATTAATCAATATTAATTAGTACATTTCCATATACACATACATATAAATACTTGTGCATGACATGGGTTTGAAAATGAGTTTTACCTCAGTGTGAGGAAATCAAGACTGGGGTTTACTCAGCCTTTTATTTTTCAGTGTGTGGAATCTCTGGCCAGGGACATTAATGCACACACAAGTCCCATTTTCCAGGCATGATTTGATGTGTTAAGGTACAAAAGGGAGAGGGGCAAAAAGGCACTGGATGATCTCTGAGTCCCTTCCAGCCCAAACCATTCTAGCATTCTCTGACTGTGGGTGATATTTATGTTCTTACAGCTTTTTTCTCTGATATTTTTTTTTCCTTTTACAGACACAAACCCTCAAATTTTAACTCATGTTTTTCTCCAGCCAGTTGGCACATGCAGCCTCCATCCCTCTGGGGTGTCACAGCAGCACAGAAATTCAGCTAAACAGTTTTTAATGCCAAATCAAAGCTTGGGGTTTCATTTCTTTTGTTACCTATGTGCTCTAAGCCTTCATCTGGAAACACCGTGCTGCCTATTTGAAATCTGAGAGTGTAGGAGAAGTCATCCTTAAAAACAACACCAATCGTTTCCTCTTCCGAAAGTCCTTTTTCTTCCATTTTTGCCTCATTTTCTACCTCTTCTATTATTACACCTGCCATTAGAAAAAAAAAATTAATATTGAAAAAAATAATTCTGGTAATAACATTGAAAAATAATGTGGAATAATAGTAATATTGAAGAATAATAATGAATAATAGTAATATAGAATAATAATATAGAATAATCATATAGAATAATAATAATAAATAAGAATAATAATATAGAATAACAATAATAATGAATAATGATACTATTGAATATTAATATTAAATAATAATAATGAATAATAACACTATTGAATAATATTATTGAATAATACTATTGAAATAATAATATTTTAATAATATTTAATAATATTGAAATAATAATATTGAAATAATAATATTGGAATAATATTGAATAATATTGAAATAATATTTAATAATATTGAAATAATAATATTGAAATAATATTATTGAAATAATATTGAATAATATTGAAATAATAATATTGAATAATATTGAATAATATTGAAATTAAATATTGAAAAAATAATTAATATTAAAAAGACATAAAATCAGCACAGCTGAACCTCTGATTATTCAGACAACAATGAAAATGAGCATCACCACAATTAAATGGGCATCACCACAATTTTTTCCCTCAAAAATCACACGGGACAAATGCTCTTGACCCTCCGTGCCATGAGGGTGGGTGAGGTGCACTTGAGTCATGGAGGAAGATGGATTGAAGAGCTTTTACCCCTCAGCGACGAGCTGGAGGCCACTTTGGCCATGATGGCCCTGGTGGCGCTGGTGGCGGGGGTGAAGATGAGGGTGACCCCCGAGGCGTTGAAGGCGGGGTCGTCCAGGCGCCCCAGGGGTCTGTAGGGGAACTCCTGGCGGGGGTAGGACACGATCAGCCCCGCGGCGTCCCGCAGGATGTAGAGGAAAAGCAGCGAGGCCACCCATTCCTGCAGGGAAAGATGGAGGGACATGCAGGCGTGAGGGGCCCAGGGAGCTGCTGCCGCCTCAGGATTTGGCTTTTCTATTTCTCAGATCAGCGTCACCCTAAAACTCCACAGCTGCTGTGCTCCTGTTTTATCCGACAAAAAATTCCTCTCCGGGCCTGGGAATCAAGGACACCTCAGTGCCTCAGGCCTGGGGAGATGAGAACAACAGTGACCTTGGAGTAAATGACTCCATTGCCTGGAGGATTAACCCCTGATATGTAAATGGCCAAACTTATAATTGTCTGAAAAACTCATGATCATCATTAATTTTAGGTGTAGCCCCTCAGAGGCTTCTGGCTGCCCAAGGTGCATTTATTGAAAGCCTGCAATAAATACCCACTTTTATTCTCTGAATCATGCCTCTCTTTTAGGTAACCACCCCAAGGCATCAGGGAGGCTCCTCCTAACCCAGCTGTGACCCCACTGCCCAGCCCAGCTCCAGGCCTTTCCCCCGGGCACGAGGGAGAGCTGTTCCACAGGTGTGATGGTTTTCAAATCCCAGCAAGGTTGCAGATGGAAAATATGTTTTCTTAGTCCCGGAGCCAGTGCGGTCTGTGGATAATTTGACACTGGAACCATGAATTGGACATTGTGTTCCTCTGCACAGGGCAGGATCAACAAGCAAAAAGCCAGCAGCCAGCTTTGTCACGAGGCAGATTTGTAGTGTCACAGGAAGAAGGAACTGCTGACATTTCCCAGGGAACCACAGCTGAGCCTTCTCACATCCCCTCACACAAAAACAATGCAACGTGGAAATACTTTGTAGTAGAAATCCTGATTTCCCTTTGGAAGAACAGACACTTGCCTGAAAACTTTTTGACTTCATCCTCCACATCAGAAGAATATTTTTCCACAGGAGAACACAGGTTTGCTGAAATATTTGTGAGGCTTTCTTGGATGCCTCCTGCATTTTTCCAGCTAAGATGGGAAAGAAAATTATATAATTTAGAATAAAACAAGTAACTGGGAGTTAAATACCACTTCAGAGGAAGCCAGTAACATGTCAAAGGGGGAGAACTTATCTCCTCAACTTTGGACAACTCAGATTGAAAGGAAATAGACCGAGATCATGCAAGGGAACAGAGAGCTGGGCTGGACTCTGAGCTGGCTCTTCCACATCCACAGGTTCATCCTTCCTCACCCAAATTCATCCTTCCTCATCCAGGTTCATCCTTCCTCATCCAGGTTCATCCTTCCTCATCCAAATTCATCCTTCTTCATTCAGACTCATCCTTCCTCACCCAAATTCATCCTTCCTTGCCCAAATTCATCCTTCCTCACCCAAATTCATCCTTCCTCATCCCAATTCATCCTTCCTCACCCAGGTTCATCCTTCCTCACCCAAATTCATCCTTCCTCATCCAAATTCATTCTTCCTCACCCAGGTTCATCCTTCTTCACCCAGACTTATCTTTCCTTACCCAGATTCATCCTTCTTCATTCAGACTCATCCTTCCTCATCCCAATTCATCCTTCCTCACCCAGGTTCATCCTTCCTCACCCAAATTCATCCTTCCTCACCCAAATTCATCCTTCCTCACCCAGGTTCATCCTTCTTCACCCAGACTTATCTTTCCTTACCCAGATTCATCCTTCTTCATTCAGACTCATCCTTCCTCATCCCAATTCATCCTTCCTCACCCAGGTTCATCCTTCCTCACCCAAATTCATCCTTCCTCATCCAAATTCATCCTTCCTCATCCAGGTTCATCCTTCCCCATCCCAAAGAGGCTTTGTGGAACAAGACAGCCGCTCACTTTCCACGTCTCACTGCAGGAAGTGAATTTGTGTCTGGCCTCAGGCTCGTGCTTTGCTGGCAAAGCACTGCTCACGTGCTCTGGGTTCTGAACCAGACCCTGAATCACGTTACAAACACTGGGCAGATGCTAAAAATAACCTAAAATAGAGGCTGCCACTGCCTGTCTTCACCAGGCTGGTAAGAGACAAATTTGTTCTGTTTTCACCCACGTATTAAGGAACTTTAATATAGTTAGAGCAGGGCAGGATTAGAACACCCATGTGCTCCTTAATATCCTCCTAAGTGCTTGGCAGGGAATATTTCTTTGGGATATTTATTTCAGCTCCAGATTGAATCCTGTGGCCCAGGAGCAAGGTCAGAGTGATGGGTTTCACCCCCTTCCCAGGGGAGCAGGGCAGGGAACCTCCCAACACGTTTTTGTGCTTTAATCCTTTCAAATGGCTGAAACCCAAAATAAAAAAAGCCCAAAATCAAAGCAGCCTCAAAGGCAGAGTGCTCCATTCCCCTTGGACAGCCTTCTTGATTTCTTGGATTGGGCAGCTGGAGTTAATAAAGGGTTCCACTGCTCTGTTGCCATCACTGCTTGTTTTTTGGAATAATTAAATATTTGTGTACTGCAGGAGCAAGGGATCCAGGATCCCAATTTACCTTCTGTGTTATCACAGGCCTTACCTTATCTTATCTCTCTTTCCCTGCCCAAGCTTCCTCCCACACTTCCTCCCTGCTGCCTGCACTGAAGGTTAAAGGTAAATAGGAAGAGATTTCTAGGAAGTGCCACTTTTTTTCTTTTTTTGTTTGGTTTTTTTTTTTGCTCAGGTCTGAATTTCAGTCATGAACTGAAAGCAGCAGCTCAGCCCAGGATGTCTGGGTAGTAAACAAAGTGTGGTGGTATTTGGATAACAAGGAAAACATGATGGTTTTTAAAAGATGGAGCAGATTTAAAGTGATGGAGCAGATCTAAAACTTTTTAGAAAATTGTAACCAAGTTTCTACCGGTTTTAATTTACTTTTTGCCTGTGGAGCAAGGAGCAAATAGCACAAGGAGCCAAATATGAAGCCAGGAATTCAAATAAGTGATGCTGCCTAAAAAGGCTGTGGAATTTAACTTTCAGATACCTAATAAATATTATTATTAACTTTAAATTAGGTGTCTAATTAATCTATTAGATAATCATCAAAAAGGTAAAAAATACAGCCAAGAGAGAATCCTCTGTGTGGCCTGAGGCTCAAAACTTCAGATGCAGAAGGCAAAATAAACACTTCAGAAACTGGAGGCAATGATGTTTGGGAAACTTTAACCCCATTAAGAGCACCACTTGTAAGGCTGGATGTCTCCTGGGGCTCATGAAGTGCATCCAAACTTCCTGCTCTCCAGGAACTCCCTGCCAAGGTGTTGCAATCACTTTTCCTGGATCCTGCACGCAGCTCTGCTCTACCAGAAGCCGTCCCAGGAAGGCACATCCCATATAATCCCTTTATTTACTATCTCAGGGAATTCCTCTTTGGCACCTCTTCAGACTGTTTTCCTCTATAAATTCAACTTTCTGAGGTCTGTTTGAAGATGTCCTGCTCACTGTAGGGGGTTGGACTGGGTGACTTTTAGAGGTCCCTTCCAACCTGCAGCATTCCCGGAGTTTATGATTTTAGTTCCTAAAATCAAGCTGCTCTTCAGGAGCTCTGGCAGGAGCCTCTCAATTTTGAGTTCAAAGGGAGAAATCCATGGTGCATCTCACACTTCCCAGAGGATCCACTGGCTTTCCCAAAGCCAAGGATGAATCCCTGCACGTGGAGAGTGCAGAGTGCTCTTTCCATCCCCTCCTCTTTGCCAGTTCTTGCTGATTTTTTTGTGTTTGCATCTGATAAATCTGAGACAGATTTGCACTGACTCCACTCCAACTCAGACTGGAACAGGTTGTTTTTTCCTACTCTCAACTTGAAAATAATAACTCTAAGCCTGTCCCTAATCAAAGCTCAACACTTCAGCTCATACAGAGAAGTGAAATATGGGGATTTTGTATTTTTAGACACCTTTAGTGACATCAAGGCAGGAGGAGGAGGAGAGCAAAGGGAGGGATCATCACCCAGGGCTCAACCTGCAGTCACAGGGAGAGCCAAAATCCACACACATCCAGAAAAGCTGAATATTTTTGCTCCTTTTCCTGTAAAATATTTTGTTGCGAACTTAAAGTCCACCAGAAAACAGAGCTGGAAGGTGCAACTTTTATGCATTCAGTGTCAATAAATAAATACATTTATTTATTAGGAAAAACTCATCATTCCCTCATGAAAACTCAAACCCCGCATGGAGAATTTGTCCATGTCTACTTCTAAATCCATTTTTCCATCTCTACTTCTAAATGAATTAATGAAAAAAAGGAGAAATCTGCGGCTCCTTACCTGATGCTGTGTTTTCCATGGGGACCAGCTGTCCTCCAGCTCTGAGGTGTCCGGGCTCCTGGTCCCTTTTCAGCCCCAGGGAGGCTCAGCCCGGTGGCCCAGCCCGGTGGCCATGCCCCTCTCCAGCCTGACGTCACCCGGGCAAACCCTCCCAAAACTTCTGGAGCGATGACCCAACCTTGGAACTGCACCTACAACCAGCTGGCCCCGAGCCTGGGGATGTTTACAGCGCGCTTTGGAGGATTCACTGCACTCCTGCAGATGTTCCCGGCAGGCAGCAGACTTGGGGTGGCCTGGGATGGGGTGAACCTTCACTCCTGAGAGGTGGCAAAGCCACTTTGTCCCTGGCCCAGCTCCTCCAGAGGGAAAACTCTGCCCTGTCCCCATCGTGCCCAGAGCCTGACCCAGCAAATGCTCCTTCCTCTGCTGAGACAAATCCTGCACCCCAGATCCAACGGGATTTTAGTTCTGCTTTCTCCTTTCCCAGTCATTTTGAGCGGGTTTTTTCCCAATTTCCACTCCTTTTAATTGCTTTTCCAGCAGCTGCAGCACAGCTGGAAGCAGGATGGAGCGTGTTGGGCGTTGAAAAACAAAACATCTTTCCAGTGGATCTGCACTCAGAACAGGGAGGTGAGGAAATCAGAGGAGGCAGGGAATCCAAAGGAGCTGGGAGGGTGCACAGCCACGGGATAATTCAACGAGTTAAATGAATTTGACTGTCCCGGAACTTCCACAGCTCGAGGATTGTGCATCTGATTTGCAGAGCTGCCTCAAACCACAAGGTTGTTGCTTAACAAAAGGCTGAGGCTCTGCTGCAGCTGCTGATTTTCTCATTTTCAAGGCATGAGCTCATTTAGGAGAGGAGCAGAAGCGTTTTCTGGCATCTCTTCGTGTTGGGCAATAGGGGAGCAACGGGCAAGGCTCCTCGTGACTGCAGAAAGCTCATCCGAGGTGCACTTCACCAAAAAACAGCACTTTTCTGACCAAAACCTGTCCTTCAGTGTGGCACCCAGCCCTGCCCTGACTGCACATTAGCTACAGAAAAGGCTTTTTCACAGAAAAGACACCTGCTCCAGCACCTCCTGGGGTTCCCCATCCTGCTCCTGGCCCTGCTGCTGAAGTGGGACCCCAAGCTCCCAGGGCTTCACTGAGCAGAAATTAAAATATCATTAATTGAAGGGGACTCGGGACCAGCCTTTGTGTCTGCCAGGAGGAAGAGAGGAGCTGGGAAGGGAGCCAGGCCCTTCCAGGGGGACATGCCAAGCAGAGGAGAAAGGACAGCAAGAGCTCCGGGAAGCCCTTATCCAAGGGAAATTCAGCATGTTAAATCAGGGACTTTCTGAAAGAAGCATTATAAGAGAACGAATTAATTTTACAGCTTAAAAAACAAAAAGCATGGCACACTGCCCTTCCACAGCATCAGAAACAAAGGAGTATGAACTGCTGGGAACTGTCCCCCAGCTCAGGTTCAGCTCCTTTGGGGTTATTTCCTCTCCACTGGGGAGCTCAGGGAGCAAAAACCACTTTTATTTTGCTGCACCCTTCACTGACCCATGAGGCTGGAGGTGAACACCTCCTCCTCCTCCTCCCCAGCAGGGTCTGTCCATGGACCTGGCAGTCCCACAGGCCAGGCCAGGAGCTGGCAGTGCCCTCCATCCATCCCTCGGAGCACATTCCATGTCCCACCTCCTGCCAAACCTCCCCCATTCCACTGCCCCTCACCCAGGGCCAGCACCCACCCAGCGAATCCCCCCAAGCACAGAAATGAATTGTTTTTTTTAAGTGGGGTGAATTTCCCAGTGGCTGGGGGTGATTCAGCCCTGCAGATGGATGATGTGCCATGCCAGGAGCACGCAGCTGCCCTGGGGTCACTGCTGGCCCGAAGCTGGGCTGAAGGGACCCGCCTGCGAAGCGCCGCCGCGGGCGGTCGGATCCTCCGTGTCGCAACTCTGCAAAAATCCCCCCAGTTCGGTTTCAAATATGTAAATACTGCAGCCCCAGAGCCTGGCCGTGCCAACATGTAATCCCTCTATTTATTTATAATCCCATAAAATCCCTCTGCCTGAGCCCAGCCACCCGAAACTCTGGCGCACCCCAAAATCAGCCCAGGCTTTGAAAACCATCCCTGTTTCCAGCACAACAAAACAGCCAGAAAGCCAGGAGTTTAACAACCCAATCCATCTTTATTTTGGGAGTATTTCCGGCTGGGAGAGGAAAATCCTCATCTTTACAAGTACAGCCAAGTGCTGAAAGAAAGGCAAGTGTGTAAAAGGAGCTGCTCGTGGTCCAGCAGCAGGAGGAGTGTCACAAATGTGTCACCTCCAGGCTGACACCCTCTGCTTCTGCTGTCAGAGCTCTGCATGTTGGCTGTGCAATAAATCTCACTTGCTGAACAAAGATACTTTTAAATAAGGACTTTTCTTGGGAACCTAAACAAAACCAGACACGTGAAACTCTCCATAGAAAAATACAACCTTGTAGCAACAGCACGAAGTGAAGGCGTTTTCCAGGCTTTGGGTACATCACAAACCTTGCAAGGCAGCTCCGACATCTCACCTGGGGATGGGGAGCCAAACTGGCTGGATTTACCCCAAATCCCTCTAAATCCAGTTTATCTCTGGGAGCACAGGCTGGGTTTGTGTTGGATGGATGGGATTTGGAAAGTCACTGACAACAGCTGAACAAAGAGCTTCAAATGCCAGGAAAAAAGCTCTGCTGGTTCCTGGTTTAATTTTGCCTGTTTTTTTTTCCCTATTCTGGCAGTTACAGACATCTTAGGACACTTTGAAACACTTCTGATATGAGGACAGTGATGTTTCGGGGTGGAATTCTGCCCCACTTTAACACATGATGTCACCAGGCCAAAAAAATCCCAACCAAACAGGGAATTAATTTAATGAGCCAAATTCCCTGTCCTGTCTGTAGCTTCACAAAAACCAGTGCCACCATCCACTGGGCTCCTCCAAAACAAACAACAGCACCAAACTGAGCTAATCTGGCTTTAATCCAAAGTTTTCCCACCTGAAATGTAAGGAAATATGGAAATACCTGAAACAGACAGCACAGAACTATTTTACAGACTATTAACTCCAAGTGAAAGAATAAATTCAAGGCAGACACCAAGGCTGCTCACAGGTCACACTAATTCCCTAAATCCAGGTGACAAGAATGTGCTGGATTGATGGGCAGGTGACACTTGGCTGAAACACCACTGGCAAAAAGAGACCAAAGAAATGTGGGATTTGGGGAAAATGCACTCAACTTGTACACACCTGCAAGGGAAAGTGCCAAGAGAATTCCGAGTCCCAATTTGCTCCAAATCAAGGCAAAAGCTCAGAGCTCCCAGCCAGCAGCAGGGCTGAGGCTAAAGAAATATGACATCTGAATTTGGGTTTTTTTTTTCTTTTCTGACAGGGAAGTTTCACCCCTGTCAGGCAGTGCTGGAGCTGCAGTTCGCTTTAATCCTGTCCTTTTAATTCTTTCCAGGATTGTTGTTCCCTGGGATGTCCAGGGCTTTCTGTAGGACTTGGGCTCAAATTTTAACTACAAACCCAAAATTATGCATTTCTATGCAACCTATGGGTACAAAAGAGGAAGGAAAAGTCTGCATAAGGAGTTCACATTTCCCTATATCAGAAACTGATGGAAACAGATTTTGGCTGAACGCAGTGATCAGCCATTATCAGACATATCACACACAGTATTGCCTGGTAACTCCAAACAGTTGGGACACACAACTCCAAATTTACCAATTTTTTTGTTTTCTCAAGAAAAAGCAAGGCCTTTTCTAACTTTAAAGTGAAGACACATAAATGATATGACTTATGAAGACAATGTCTCAATAGAAACACATCCTTGTATCTGTTCATTCCAGAGCAAAATGAACTGGGAAGCAATCTTTAATTTCCCCTTAAAAAATGAAAAAAAAAAAGTGATGATAGCTTTGTGTAGAAAAAAACCAAAAAAATAATATACTTTCAACATACATCTGTCATATCTCAGGCTAAAGGACCACATAGTCTACTCTTTTTAGTGCTTCTATGCAAACCAAAGGCACCTTTCTTATGGGTGAGGCTGTGACCTGGGACCATTTGATTTGGGGTTTTGCAAAGGGGGTGACAAAATGGGCCCTGTGCTACTGACTGCAACCACAACAACGAGGGACTGGGAACCACTGGAGCTCATGAATGCACTGGCAAGGAAAATGCAAACATCTCCAAAGCACTGTGTGTGAGAGCAGCTGGCAGGACACGCGTTGCGACAGCCAGGGGAACAATCAGACTGCTCGGGATGGAGACAGGGCACAGCCACATCCACTCTGCCCACCCCGCGCCCCCCAGCATGCAGGACAAACCCCAGTGGCACCACATGGCAGCACACAGCTGCCACCCTGCAGGGGAGAGGACTGGGAGTGCCAGCAAAGTGCCACTTTTGATCTGCCAATGAACATTTCCAGGCTGCTGGGGCGCCGAGCCGAGCTGGCCGTGCAGTTCAGGACCCTCCTTGCAGCAGGACAGGGACTCTGCAGTGGTTTCCCCCCTCTCTTCTCAGCAGGGGCATCTTCAAAGCAGAAGCAGGCATGGCTGAGCTGGTGGAGGAGCAGGGGTGGGTGTGCAGGACGGGCAGAGTGCCCAGGGCACCGCCAGAGCCTGCAAAGCCCCGGGGCAGGAGGCTCCAGCAGAGACTGGCTCTGCTCAGACAGGCTTTTCCTGAAGGACAGCCCAGCCTCCTGCCCAGCAGAGCCAGGTGGGAGCTCCTGCACCAGCCCCAGCCCCAGGAGATGCTGTGGCAGTGCCCTCCTGCCCAGCAGAGCCAGGTGGGAGCTCCTGCACCAGCCCCAGCCCCAGGAGATGCTGTGGCAGTGCCCTCCTGCCCAGCAGAGCCAGGTGGGAGCTCCAGCCCCAGCCCCAGCCCCAGGAGATGCCGTGGCAGTGCCCTCCTGCCCAGCAGAGCCAGGTGGGAGCTCCTGCACCAGCCCCAGCCCCAGGAGATGCCGTGGCAGTGCCCTCCTGCCCAGCAGAGCCAGGTGGGAGCTCCAGCCCCAGCCCCAGCCCCAGGAGATGTTGTGGCAGTGCCCTCCTGCCCAGCAGAACCCGGGGGCAGCGAGGGGAGGAGGATTCAGGGTCAGCCAGAGGAGCAGTGGGATGCTCACGGCTCCTGTGGCGTTATTTCCAAGGCCAGGAACAGTGGGACACGCTCAGGGCCCCCAAACCCAGCTGGCCTTGCCCACCCCAGCTCCAGGAGCAGAGGGAGGATTGGTGCTGGCACCCACAGGAGCACGAGGAGCTCAGAAAATGACTCGGTCCTCCTGCGTCCTCTCCCACCACAGGCTGCTGTTCAGGGTGCCAAAGCTGCTGTCCTCCTCCTCCTGCTCTTTAGCCAGCTCCACAAACACCTGGAAAACATGGGGAAAACATCATCCTCCTTGTAGGAACTTCCTTGGCCACTAATACAACTCATGCTAAAATCCTCATGAGTACTCAATGTATTGCTTCATCTCTGAGTAAGACACTTTTAGTATTTTTAGTATTTTGAGGTTTTCCTCCTTACTCCTACCCTCCCACCTCTTTTCTTCAAGAGCACAAGCTCAACACTGAAGGACATTAATTGTCAGCAATAATTAATCCACAATAAGCAATTACAAGTCTGAGCTTCACCCTCCTTCCAGCTACAAACAGCAAATGTCTGTTCTAGGAATAAATCAGAGCAGCTTTTCCACTAATACCACGCATTTGCTCTCTTCCAGTCACTGCAGTCGGCATCTTAGAGGGAAAAACGGGAATAAGGAGGAACTGGAGAGCTGGCAGATGTGATTCACTTTGCAGAAAGGGAATTTACTTTCCCAAAAATGCCCCAACAGCCTCAGCAAGCAGCCCCAGTGGCCTGAGAGCAGAGCCTGGGGGATGAGCTGCCTGCAAGGGCTCACCATTATGGACCATGGAATGCTCTGGGTTGGAAGGGACCTCAAAGCTGAGCTCATCCTGTCCCACCTGGCCTTGGACACTTCCAGGGATGGGGCAGTCGCAGCATCTCTGGGAATTCCATCCCAGCTCTTCCCCACCCTCACAGGGAGGAATTCCTTCCAAATATCCCATCTACCCCTGCCCTCTGACACCTTCACCTGGCAGGGTTTACACTCACAAAGCAGAATTTAACCCACCTGTTCCAGTGTTGCTTGAGAAAAGCTGTACTCCTCGATGTTGAAGGTGTGTTTTACTGGTGAAAGAATCAACAAGAGAAGATTTAGGGACACTTCACTTACTCTTGGTTTCCCAAGAAACAGAGTTGGGGACAAACACCAATAAAATAAAACTAAGTTAAATAAATTTGGAACAGAAATGCAGGAGTGACATCACATGGCAGAAGTGTCAGTAATGGGAGACAAAAGGATTGGTGTGTGTGATGCATGGTAAGTGCTTCATTACCTTCCTCCAGCTTGGAAAAAGAATGTGAAAGTGACTGTACATCTTCTTTAGGAATTTTATACGCCAAGATAGAAGCAAAACTGGAACAAAGAAGCAAAACAAATTTAGCTTCAAGCAAAATCACTCCAAGTAAAAGTATCAATACCCCATGGAATGGATTTAAACTCCTTTTCTGAAGGTTACTGCAGGCATTCTGACTGTCACCATCCCACAGGAGAAGGGCAGTGATTCAGCTCCAGGTGCGTCAGCTGAGACCACCTGAGACTGCTCTAAGTTCACTCTGCTCCACTCAGATTCAATCATTTCTATTCTGCTTACTCATGGCAGATTTGCTCCCTGGAGCTCCCAGAGTCCTGAGGTTTTGGATTTCAGCTGAGCTGGGAGGTCCCAGCACGTTCTGGAAGTCTGCACATCCTGGAAGTTTGCACATCCTGGAAGTTTGCATCATGCAGCCGTTCCTGCAACCCCGACTGCAGCACAGGGAGCTGCTCTGCCCTGCACAGGGAACTCCCCTCCCTCTCTGCCTCCCTCCTTCCCATCTCCCACGTTTGAGGAAGGCTCACACTCATGATCCCTCCAGGACCACGCTCCTCTGGATGCCTGCAGTGCCCTTTGAGGAGCTCTCCAGCCCCGCAGCCAAACCCTCTGGCACGAGCTCAGAGCTGCTGGTGGAACAGCAGCCAGCCCACCCTGGAGCTGAGACCCCCAGAGGCCTCAGGCATTTCCAGGTAAGGGCAGTGAGTCAGACTCGGATTTCAGCCCTTTCCCGGGGGCCCTGACTCAGGAGGAAGCTGTCAGGCAACAGCTATGCAGAAATCCAGTTCTGCTTCCTCTGTGCCAAACATCTGCGTGGGCTGCCGGCCCCCGCCCTGCCAGCCCGGGCTCTGCTGCCTTCCAGATCCCTTCCTTTTTTTATTCTTCATTTTTTTTTAAAGCTGTGTGTAAATATTTACATTCCTTCCCCGGTGCCAAGGAGCTGCTGTGAAATCAGAGGGTTTGATGCACATCGATCTTTTCTGGGTATCTGGCACACCTCACCTTTCCTGGCGGCTGGCGTTGGGGAAGATGTGCAAAATCTGGTTCTGCAGATACTCCACCTGCTGCACATCTGCTGCTTCCCCTAATTTCATTTCCAAGAAGTATCCTCTGCCAAACTTGCTCTTCAGGTGTTGGACAGTACCTATACACCTATAAATTACAGACAGAAAATGTTGTACTCAGGAACAGCCTAACCTCAAACAGATCCTTTTTGCTGCTAAGGATTAATTTAAGGTACCAGATTTAAGGCACCAAATTTATCTGTGTTTTCAGAGAAATATATCCCAGGTGCCAGCTACCTGTGCTCCCTGTCCCAGCAGGGATCTGGGGGTACCTGAGCTGCCCTGACACCAGGATGGCCACACGGTCACAGACAGCATCTGCCTCCTCCATGTAGTGCGTGGTCAGGATTGCTGCTCTCTCCTTGTTCTTAAAGGCTGCTCGGATCGCCCGCCTGCAAAACACAACCCAGACCCCCCCTGAACAAAAGCACCTGGCAGGGAACTGCAAATCCTGCCTCAGCAGGAAAGGAGGGCTGTGATGGACCCTCTATTTATGGTTTAATGCTCCTCTCAGAGCTACAATCAACACCTGAATTTCCTAAAGACAGCTCGAATCTGCATTCCTTATATATTTTAAGGATCTCTTTCAACCTTCAGTCCTGTGATTCCCAAGCTGCTCTGGGAGGGGACACAGCTGTGCTGCACCTGGCACACAGTTGGGCTGAGGCTCCCCTTCTTGTGAGACCCCACCTGCAGTCCTGTGCCCAGCCCTGGGGCTCCCAACACAGGAGGAGCAGCTGGAGCGAGGCCATGGAGGCCATGGAGATGCTCCAAGAGCTGGAGCACTTCTGCTATGGACACAGGCTGTGTTGGGGCTGTTCATCCCAAGAGAAGCTCTGGGGAGAGCTCAGAGCCCCTCCCAGGGCCTAAAGGGGCTCCAGGAGAGCTGGAGAGGCACCTGGGACAAGGGATGGAGGGACAGGACACAGGGAATGGCTTCCACTGCCAGAGGGAAGGGATGGATGGGAGATTGGGAAGGAATTATTCTGCTTTAGTGGAGGATATCCCTGCCCACAGAGGGGGGTGGAACTGGATGATGCTCATGGTCCCTTCCAACCCAAGCTGACCCGCTGTGTTTTTCCCTGGCTGTGGCTCACAGGGAGGGGTAACTGAGCAGGGCTGGCTCCCCCCAGGGCAGGCTGGCCCCTGAGCCATGGCCAGCACTCACCACATGTGCTGCTTGGCCTTGGGGTCCATCCCGGTGGAGGGCTCGTCCAGCAGCGTCACCCGCGGGTTGCCCAGCATGCTGAGGGCAAAGCAGAGCTGGGGGAAGGCACAGGGGCAGGGTGAGGACAGGGAGGGTGCTGGGGACCCTCCAGGTGACCCCAGAGCCCCCCATACCTTGCGTTTCAGCCCCATTCCCAACTTCTTCGTCGTCTTCTGCAGGTGGTCCTTTAAATCCAGCACGCTGGCGATGCTGGGGAGGGAAGGACCAGGTGGGAAAGGCTGGGAGGGGGATGGTTTGGCTTCCCCCTCACCAGAGAATGCAAAACAGCTCCTTTGGAAGAGCTCGGTTACAAATATTTGTGTATCAAGTATAAAAAAAAGCAGAGCAAAAAGCAGAATTGGAGCTTCCATACAAAGCCACCCGTCCTGGAGGAACCTCGGTGACAACAGAAACAGCTCCAAGCTCAGGATTCCCCATCCCTGCAGCTTCTACAAAGGTCACTGTTAGTACTTTATCACCTGAGAAAAATAACTCAAAAAAGCATCTATCAAAATTAAAAATCCCAACTGAATTTTGTGTGGATGAACCTTCATCTCCTCATCTATGAATTCACAACAGAATTTCAACCAAGCTTAAAACCAACCTTAAATGGAAACAAAAACTGCATTAGGAAAAGTGAGAAGAAAAAAAAAAAACCACCAAATAAGCACCAAAATCCCTTCAGCAATAAGCCAGAAGATAAAAAAAGCTAAGGCAACTTCAGTTCAACCACAAAGATTTCTGTAATGAACTACTCACCGCTTGATGACCTCTTGAACATCAGACTGGCTCATGCCTTTGATGGCACCATAAATCTCAAAGTGCTCCTGCAATGTGATATCTGGCCAGAGAGGATTTGTTTGAGGACAGTACCCCACGAATTTCACTGAATCCTCCTCACTGCTCAGCCCCAAGGAATCATCTCCCATCAGAACCTGCGAGGAAAATGCCCAGACCTTAATCCAGAATATTACAAATTTCCAAACTCTTTTTGCATGGTTTTAGCAAAATGCTCTCAGGAGTGCTTGCAGTAATTACAATAAAATTGAAATATGGGTTGATTTTTTTGCCTAACTGTGGCATGGAACATACCTGCCCACTGGTTGGCTCAATCTCTCCAACAAGCATATTAATTAATGTGCTTTTCCCAGCTCCATTGGGTCCCAACAAACCCAGGATTTCTCCTGAAAAAGGGACAACACAAACATTACCCACAAGATCAGATAAATGGTTCCAAGAGCTGTTGTCAAACATAAAACAGCTCAACAGCAAGCAGCTGAACTCCAACCTTTCTTCACACAGAGGGAAACATGTTTGGTCGCCACTTTCTTTATTTTTCTGCCCGGAAGAAATTCCTTCCTTTCATCAAACTCTTTGTGCAGGCTGCTGACCAGGATTGCTGGCATCTGGCAGAGAAGAGGGAAGTGGCTGCAGGTCCCAGCAGCTCTGGGGAGCCTCCAAACTCCCAGTCTGGGGTTTGGGCAGGGCAAGGTTTTACCTCCTCACTCCTGGGGCTGCTCAGGATCTCTCGGACTCGCAGCCTCTCTGCCCTCACGTCCTCGTCCTCGCTCCCCTCGTGGGGCACATCTGGGAACTTCCAGGGCTTGGCTTTGGTGAAACATTTCCTAAAAGGGAGGAAAGCAGCACAAGGCCCCTGCTCAGCTCTCAGCTTTGGGGCTTTGGTGCTCATCTGCACTCCCAGAGCAGGAGGATCTCGGGGACTGCCACTGTGTCACCTCCCTGCTGAGCTCTTTGTGGGGTGCAGCATCCCTGACCCTGCACTGGGAATGGCAATTCCCTTGTTTTCACATAGGGAACACCCTTACAAAATTCCTGATTTTGCAGTGATGGAACTTGAGAGGAAATTAAACTCCAAATTTCTGCACTTCAGTGACAATTCCTGATGGGATATAATGAAAGGTATTTTATTTCTCCCACTGCACAGCCCAGTTTAACCAGCACCTCCAAAACCAGTTTCTTCAGACAATGCCTTGGATAAAAACCAATCAGGAGACACACTTGTGTTGGAATCTGAGGTATTGATGATCCCAAGATCGTAGAAAGTCTCTGTCTGTCAGCCCCGCTGCCAAAGCAGAAGCCAGAATTGGTCTGTGCTGGTTTCCAGGTTGTTTATTCTGTTTATCTCTCACATGTTCTGCTGCCCTGCCCAGCTCTCTCCTGCAGGGCAGCGTGTGGGGCTCTGCCCTCAGTGGGATGTGACAAACATTAAATACCAGAAACTCCCTGGGCTGCATTTACAAGAACGTGCCAATATCTGTCACCTACGTTGGACAGTGTGTCCCCAGCCTGAACCAACAGAAAAATGCCAACACCACAGAGACACATGGAGGGCATGAAGAAGGAGAAAAAGGACAAGGCACACTTAATTTCTTCTATTTTGTCTCCTTTGAACCCCTCATCTAGAATCCTAAAATTTTACTTTTGCACCCATGCCACACTTAATTATTCCTGATATCAAACCCTCAGAGCTGGTAATTCATGCTGTAAGATTGAAAACTCTTTTCCATGGACAGAGATCACAGCCAGTGTCTCTGGGGGCTCTGTCCAGGGGGTTCCTGACCTGCCAGGGAGCCCGAGGGGAGCCCTGGGTTCCCACACACCTGAAGAAGGGATCTTCTCTCACCGTCCTGCCTCCGTTCTTCAGCTCGAAGCAGCGCAGCAGGAACAGCCACAGCACGCACTGCAGGTAGGGCTGGGGCAGACAGAAAACCCCCCAGGTCACCAGCCAGGCTGGGCACCCTGGGGTGACCCCACCTGAGCGACGAGGCCCAGGAGCTCCAGCCCTGCACCACCACACAAATTGGGTTTTTTTAAGATGTTTGGTTTGAATTGATATAGTGTGTTATTTCTGTTGTAGGTTTTTATCATTTGTTTTAAATGGGGGTCGATTAGGTGGTATGCTGATGATTTGTTTGTATCTTTTGTTGGTATTTGTAAATGTAAAACTTTGAATTAAATGTGGTTTTGTTGTTTTTTCAATTTGTTTGTTTATTGTTTGTGTGAGGTGTTTAAGGAATGAAGTGAAGGTTTTGAAGGTTTTGGTTTGATTTTTGTGTAGATGTTTTTAGGTGTTTTTGTTGATGCAGTTTGTAAAATTGTATTGTGTGTCGTATTTCTGATGTTAGTTAATATATATTTTGTGGTAGTTGTTTAATTTGTTGTTTTGTATTATTATTTGGTTTTAGGGGTTTATTTGTTATTTGTGTTATGGAGATGGTTGTATTTTTTTTTTCTGATATTTGTTTTTGAGTTTTTAAGAGTTTTTTTATTTTGTTTTTTATATAAAAATTTGTGATTTAGTGAAAATTATTGAAATGAGGTATTTAAGATTACGTGGTGTTAAATTATATATTTTAAATGTATTTTTTAGTAATTGTTTAAATTAATTAGAATTTAGTTTATTTTTTGTAGTGTTGTTTTTAAGTTTTTTATAATTTTATAGTTTCGTTTTTTTATTTTTTGTTTGTAGTTTGTGGATTGTGAGTTATTGGTAATATAATATTGTTTATGTTTATTATATTAAAGTTTTTGTTTTGTAATTTTTTTTAATTTTTGTTTTGTTTGTGATATTAGACTCTTGTGCAAATTGTTGTTTTGATATATTTTTTGCTATTTTGGAGTGGTGGTGCTGCCAAGAAAATTAAATATATCATTATGTGCTGCTCAGTCTGTCTGAGGATGCACAAAGTGGGTTTAGATTAAAAAGCAATTATTTGGGTTTTTTGTGCAGAGAAGGGGCTGGCCCTGCTCTGGAGCTCTTGCTCCACCAGCAGGGATTCCCAGAATAATCAGAATTAACACTGGCAGTGCTGCTCAGGCCACAGGGGAGGAATGAGCTGGTGGCACAGCAGCTTTCCTGACTCTGCCTGTGCTGCAGGCTCAGCACCAGAGCCAATCTTTCCTGAGGAAGGTGAGGGACAGCAGGATGCCAGCAGGAACCCCAGGGAGTGGATTTCCAAAACCAGAGAATGCAAAGCCATGCTCACAGCCAGAACTGCCACCAGCAGCCGGTCCCAGGGGTCCTGGTACCCTGCACTCACACTCTTGCCTTTCCACGAGACCTGGGAATTCAGGGAAAAGCCTGAATTATTATCATTATTATTATTATTATTATTATTCAGGGAAATAATCACCGCAGAGACTCCATTTCCTACGCTGTGCTTTCATCTCCTTCAGGCTGAGGTGCTCAAGCACTTCCTGAGCTCTCCAAAAAACCAAATCAAACAGCTCCATCCAAACCTGGAGCTGCTCCTGCTTTCCAGCCACCCACTCCCAGTGAACCCTTGTCCCACCCCTGGCTTTGCTCGCTGAGGTTTTCCTTGGAATATCCCAGAATCTTGGAATGGTTTGGGATCACAAAGCCCCTCTCATTCCATCCCCTGTTGCTCCCAGCCCCATCCAGCCTGGCTTTGGACACTGCCAGGGATCCAGGGGCAGCCACAGCTGCTCTGGGCACCCTGTGCCAAGGCCTGCCCATCCTCACAGGGAGGAATTATTCCCCAAAATCCAATCCAACCCTACTCTTATCAGCTTGGAGCCATTCCCCCTTGTCCTGTCCCTCCATCCCTTGTGAAAGTCCTTCTCCATCTTTCTCGTACCTCTCAGAGAAAGGAAATGTCACGGAAAACTTGCTGCTTTCCCCATTTTAAAACCAAATCTAATGGGAAAAACATGATTTTTCTCCATCTTCATGTGAAAAGTGTCTACAGAGGACACACTAAAGACACCCACCCAACCCCAGCCATCTCCAAGGACTCTGGAAAGGATCCCTGGAGTCCCCTTACCTTTATAAAACAGATCAGGCAGCCAATAAGGGGATAAATAGGAATGGAGATGGAGAAGACATAATGCAGGATGGTGGTCACCAGGTAATGGTCCAGGAAAAAGGACACTTCAGTGACTACTGTGCAGAGCAAGGCTGTCTGTACCAAAGAAAAGGGGAAAAAAAGTCCATTTTCATCCACTACAGACTCTCTAAGCATAAGTTAATCAATTTAAGGCACTTTTTCTTAAAGCTTTTATCACTCAGGATATGGCAGTGAGTAAAGTTTCCCATTTCCTGGGCTCTAGGGACACACAGCTCAACAAAACAACCTGGATTTTTTGCTGTGGCTTTGGAAATCACCAGTCTTCCCACTTATCCCAGCTCCAGGCCAAGTCACTCACCACTGAAAATATAAATGACCAAAATTCCTTCGTGTTCTGGACTTTTTTGAAGGTGAAGGAGACCACGTAGGTGAAGAGCACAACTGAGGGGACATAACCAATCAGGCAAAAAATCTGCAGAGACAGGAAAGGACTCTCAGGGAATGTGCAGCAGGAATTTTTTTTGCATAAGGATGAACTGGAATTACCTCAGTGTGATACAGAACTCTGGATTCATCTTTGTCACTTTATGTGATGTGTTTTGCTGCCTTGGTGCATAGAGAATGTATTATTAAAGACACAAATTAAAGAATGTGTGGAGAGGCAAAAACTCCCTCCCCTTCAGCTTCCTTTAAACTCTTTCCCTTTTTTTTTTTTTTTTTGTAACAGAGGCTCCCATAAATGCTGACCTGAAGATTCTGGCAAATAGGAAGAATTCCACCATGGCATTTTTGTAGGAATTCAAACAAGGGTAGAAAAGCAGCCCTGCAGCCACATCCCAAACGTGATTAACTCAGGAAAAGCAGCTGGGAAAAGCTGATTCCTCTCAATTCCAGCCAGTATCACAGGGGAGCCACCAAGTCTGGTGCTGTTCTACACTCGGTCCCACCTGCAGCTCTCTGCAGAGATGGGCTCTGCTCACTGTCACTGTGCCCCTGTCACCAGCAGCAGGTGCCAACCCCAGCACAATCCTCAGCCAGCAGCAAGAAAGGAGCATTTCCTTGGCAAATCCTGCTGGTTTAAGCATCAACGAGGCTGGAAAAGAGCTTTGAGATGAGTCCAGCCTGTGACCATGCCAAGCACGGCACCAAAGGCCATTCTTTAAACACCTCCAGGGACAGAGACTCCAGCACCTCCCTGGGCTGGGTCAGAGGTGACAGATTGGGTCAGGAGGTAAAAAGGTAAAAACTTTGTTTCTTTCATCCTCTCTTCTTTTATAGCTTAGTTTGCTGCAGGTGGACTTGATTTTTAATTAATAAATTTCACTTGATTGGTTAATCTAAAAAGGCACCCATTTGTAAACAATCTTGTGAGAAGAACTATTAGAAAAACACTTTTTGTAGGTTGCTTTTAATATTTGGTTGTCATTGTTTATTTTTAGCTGTTTAAAGCATTTCAGGTTGATTCTGGGAAAACTTATTTAGCTTTCTGTCTCTCTGACCAGGCTGTCACGCCCACAGGCAGCCCCTTCCAGTCCCAACCACCCTTTCTGTGAAGAAATTCTTCCTTGCCCAACCCAAACCCCCCCTGGGACTGCTTGATTTTATTCCAGTCCTGAATGAAACTCCCAACTTGGAGCCATTTTCCCCATGAAAAACCTCCTTTGTTGCAGCAGCGTTTCCCCTGTACATCTATGAGGGGAAAATCAGCTGAAATCAGGTGAGGGAAATAAAAGACTTGTAGAAAACAAGGGAACCCTGCTCTCAGGCCAGCCCAGCCTCACCACAGCCAGGAACTTGCCCACGTAGAAGTAAACGCCGTAGTGGAAGGCGAAGAGGCTGCCAATCATCAGGGTGAGGATGGAGAAGAACAGAGGCAGGTCCACCACAGCCTGGCCAGCCCAGTAAGCCGAGGGATAGAGCCCTGCAATCTTCAGCTGGGTGTAAGCCTTGATCTGCAGCAGGGGAAAAGCACATCGAGGAGGTTTTTTTGTACTACAGACTTCCAGGAAACACAACTGGAACTTTTTGTGATTTTATGTTACATAGGGTAACTGCTATTGTGATGCTTTTCTTTTATGCTATAGTGTTTTCACTACTATGGACTGAAACTGTTGATAGGGTTCTTTTAAAGATATTTTGCTAAAGACTAAAAGAACAACAGTTTTTTATTTTGGGACTACAGTCTTTTTTATTTTTATTTTTTCTCTTGGGGATGAGGGTACAACAGTTTCTCATTTTTGGGACAACAGTTTCTTTTATTTTCTAAAGAGAAAAGAAATAATTTCTCTTGGGGCTGAGGGTCTAACAGTTTTTTATTTTGGGGGATAACAGTCTTCTTTATTTTCTCCTCCCCTGGGGCTGAGGGTCTCGAGAATAGAGATTTTTTTTCTTCTTGAAGATGGAGGATACTAATACACTTTCTTTAACTTTTTTCTGTTCACTCTACTTTTGTTACTCCTAGTTGTTGAAGCAGGTCACTCTTACTCTTGCACTTTTTTGGCGTAAGTAATTGCATTTTCTTAAAAATGCAGTCTCTTGTGTTAATTAAAATTAATGTTTTGTGAATCCCCTCCTGTGTTATGCCATTATTGCCAAGCTTGGCTTGGCACAGAAAAGCTTCTCCCAAATCTGCTCCAGCCAAGTGCCACCCTTGGCATTGTTTTAAGCCCTCTTTGGATCTCTCCCAGGAGATATCCCAGGGATTTGAACTCCCTGTGCCTCTCTGCATGGACACCTGGCTGTTACCTTGTGGTTTTCTGCGTTGTCCATGGCGAAGTAGGGTGGCATCCCCGTGATGATGATCCCCAGTAACACGGCTTCAAAATAGATCTCCAGCCTGAAAATTGTGTCTGGGAGATCCTGGGGCAGAAATCAGATTTATTCAGTACCAGAATGTGACCAAAAAAAAAAAAAAAGCTATGTTAGGAGTTGGAACATGGCTGTGAATGCTAACATGGAAAGTGTGTGGATGTCAAGATCACCTGAGCTGCAGCAGGAAGAAAAACACCTGTGGAAGTTTTGGGAGTATTTAGGTGAGGAATAAATAATAACTAAAGAACTTTTCAGAGCATTTATCTCCTGCAGCAGGTCCTCTCCTCTCCCAAAGGCCCCTCCAGCTCTGCACAGACCAAGGACTGCAGGCAACCTCCAACAAACCCATAATTAATGAATTAATTCACAGGAGCATGGAATGGTTTGGGTTGGAAAGAACTGTAGGGATCATCTCATCCCAAGCCCCAATTCCTTCCACCAGACTGGGCTGCTCCAAGCCCCACTGAACCTTTAATTCCTGACACAACATCCTCCTGCCAAGCCCCTTCTTCCTCCCCTTCTGCACCTGCAGAGCAAAATGCCAGCACCTTTCCCACCCTCCTAAACCCTGCAGGCAGCCCCAGCCAGCTTTTCCCTGGGTTTGTGGGGTGTTTCTGCCCTCCCCCTCTCCCCTCAGGGATGCTTTGCCTTCTCCCCAGTGCTCCAGGCTGATTTTTTGGGACTGCTCACCTGAATCAAGGGGTTGCTCCAGATCTGGATGCTCTCAGTCACGTTCAAACTGCGCAGGAGGAGGTTGCTGACAATATTCATCAGAACTGGCAGGGAATGCACCATGGTGCTGTTGAATATGATGTTGAAAACGTAATTCTAGGAAGAAAAATACGTGCTGCATTAATCCCTCTGCCCTGAGAGGGCTCTCCTTAATTAAACCTGAGCTTTGGGATAAATCTTTGCATAATCAAGTGCTTTGCAGGAAGCTCTGGGCTGCTCAGGGTGCTTGTCACACACAGGCTGATTCAGGAAATCAGTCCTGCTCTCAGAGAAGAAACTGCTGGGAATAAATTCCCAGAATGTTTCACGGAGCAGTGAGGCTCTGGCAAATGGCACTCAGACAAGTACAGTGTGGGAAACAAAACACACGAGAGCTGCTCGGGGATGATCCTGCTAATGGGTTTAAAACCAGACAGGCAAAGATGTGCAGGAGCTGCACTGTCACACTGCTGGCAGCAGCATCAGGGAGTAAAAATGGGGACAAGAGCCAGAGCTGGCACATTGTAAAGCAGCTCCTTTGCTGGGGATTAAATATGATCCCAAAGTTCAGATCTTCCTGTTACTGTGAACATGTACAGCCCAAGAAACTGATTTTTCTTTACACATGAGAGCACCGTGGAATTATATTTCTGTCAAACTGTAATTCAGTCAGAATAAATAAATAAAAAAATCATAAACAAATTCCTCTGCCAGGTGTCCTGTGAAGCAGAATATTTCTCCTGACTTTCTGTGTCCTTGTGGGGAAGAAAAGGTGATCACAGTTTGATTGGCTTACTGTAATTGTAATTATATAATTATATAATTATGGAAGAACATTTGTTTTGCTAATATTCCCACTCTTTCCTCTTTGCAGCCTCTCCTGTAAGCAATATTATATGATATTATTTGATTCCGTGACTCCTGAGCTGCTTTTCAGGTGGGAATTTCACAAACCAGCCCCAGCAGCTGCAATTTGGGCACAGCCCAGCCAGTGTGTGCCTTACCTGCCTGGACTGGAGGGCAAAGACGTTCAGAGCTGCACTGTGAGGTGCCACTGAGACATAGTCACTGTCATTGAACATCTCCCAGAGGATGTTCATGCTCCCCAGGGAGTGCACAATGTCACTGATATCCGACTCTGGGGAGAGAAAACAACGTGGAATCATTTAAAATGGAAGAAACCTTCAGGATCATCAAATCAATTCCTCCCCTGTGCCCAGCACGGGTCAGGGCACACCTCGAGTGCTGTGCCCAGTTCTGGGCCCTCAGTTTGGGAAGGACAGGGAGGGGCTGGAGCGTGTCCAGAGGAGGCAACGAGGGGCTGGGAACACAAACCCTGTGAGGAGCCACTGAGGGACTGGGGGTGCTCAGCCTGGAGAAAAGGAGGCTCAGGGGTGAGTTGAAGGTCCCTGGAAGGTGGCTGTGCTCAGGTGGGCTGGGCTCTTTCTCCAGGAGCTGACAGAACCAGAGGTCACAGCCTCAGGCTGCACCAAGGGAAATACAGGTTGGATATCAGGAAAAAGTGTTTTACAAAAAGGAGATAAAGTTCTGGAGTGGCTGCCCGGGGAGGTGGTGCAGTCACCACCCCTGGGTGTGTTTAACAAAGCCTGGATGTGGCTCTGGGTGCCAGGGTTTGGTTGGGGTGTTGGGGCTGGGCTGGGCTCGATGATCTTGGAGGTCTCTTCCAACCTGGTGACTCTGTGAATTCTGAAATCCAGGCACTCCCCACCTCTAAGCCACACCCCTGAGTGCCACATCTCTGCCTTTTAAATCCCTCCTCAGCAGCAGCCTGGAGTATTTTACACAGAATTATCAATGCACAGCTCCAACAGGTGCTGGTTTCTGCTGCCTGGGCTCCTGATGGGCACTTTTAAAACATCCTCAGTTGAAACAAAAAGGGATTTTCCCAGATGTGCTCCAGCAGGATTTTAATGTTGATTTGTTTCAATGTTTCTGGCCACTTCTTTCACCTCAATCATCTTCTGACACAGCAAGAACAAAGTCATGGAGATGGGAGGAGGATCTCCAAACCAAACCCCATGGCACACACTGACAGTTTACCACCCCTGGGCTCTTGAAAACTCTTCATGTGGTTAATTCCAAGGAAAAAGTTCATTCCCAACCCCAAAATTTGGGAAATGGAGTGAGGTGGAGGCAGGAGCTGCTGCCCTACCTGTGGAGTTCCGCAGCAGGAGCCGACTCCTGTACTTGTGATAGTTCTCTCCAGGCTTCAGCAAGTACAAATCTGGGGAGAGTTTGATAGCAGCTACAGCATTTTTGATGATGTGGTGTATGAAAAACAACAAAATCTGAACTACAAGGAAAATGAGGAAAAGCAACAACCTGAAAGATATAAAAGTTTGGGGTTTGTTACAATTCAGTGAAAGCCAACCCAGTTTTATGTGCATGCTATTAAAAAAACCATCTCCCTCACCCCCCAAAAAACCATTTATTAACAGAAATTACAGCTCCAGTTGCTATTTTTCAAATGGGGAGCAATGAAGGATAGGATGTGCTTTCTCTGGTGCCATTCAGCCAGGTTTTGGGACTCCCACACAAAGAAGGAGCCCCAGTACTCACATAACTCTGACACATTTGTTCTCCCGTTTCAGGCTGAGGAAGTGCACTTTGGCTATGGTGGCAACCTGCTTCTTCCACAGGGCTGAGTTGCTCGTGGCTGGTGCCTTGGCCTCGGAGAGCATCAGCAGGCTCTGCTCCATGTCATCCAGGGATTTCGTGTCCACCTCCTCCTGGGCTTGCTGCGAGTGGAACACGCTGTAATCTGAAACAGGGTAGGGAAAACCCAGGGAATTGATGCTCTGAGAGAGCTGGGGTGGAAATGGGACAGGAGGGGGAGCCAGGGGCCAGAGACTCCGTGCTTTTCCTGTTGTAGAAGCCACCTCACCCATCCCATCCCATCCCATCCCATCCCATCCCATCCCATCCCATCCCATCCCATCCCATCCCATCCCATCCCATCCCATCCCATCCCATCCCATCCCATCCCATCCCATCCCATCCCATCCCATCCCAATTCTATTCCATCCCAATTCTATCCCATCCCATCCCCATCTAAACCCAATCCCATCCCCATCCCATCCTATTCCAATCCCATCCCCATCCAGTCTCATTCCTCCCTACTCTATCCCACCCCCATCCCAATCCCAATCCCAACTCCATCCCAATCTCATCCCCAATCCAATCCCATCCCATCCCCACCTAAACCCAATCCTACCCCATCCCACTTTATTCCAATCTCATCCCCAATCCAATCCCATCCCTATCCCAATTCTATCCTATCCCCAATCCAATCCAATCCAATCCAATCCAATCCAATCCCATCCCATCCCAATTCCAATCCCATTCCCATCCCAAATCTATCCAATCCCAATCCCATCCCATCCCCAATCCAATCCCATCCCCATCCCTCAATTTATCCCAAGGGCAGTGACCCTGACCCAGCCCAACCACACCCATGGCAGGTATTTAAAGCTGACACAGCAGACATAAAGGAACATTTCCTTGGAAAACCCTGATGTTTTACATCCCAGAACCAACACGGCTGGAAAAAACCTCTGGGATCCTGGAGTCCAGCCTGTGAGCACGCAGGCCATGGCACCAAATCCCCCCACAAACACCTGCAGGGACAGTCCAGCACCTCCCTGGGCAGCCCCATCCACCCAAATCACCCTTGGGCCTTGATGATTCAAACTTTTGCCACCAAAAGGTGCAGATTTGCCCCAGTTTCATACCCTGGGCCTGTGTGTGCACCCGTATCACCCAGCACCTGCAGATTCAGCTGTCAAATCCTCTTAAAGCCACACAGAAACTCTGTGCAGTCAGTCTAATTAGGGAGTATTTTCCATACCAGTTACAGAATACACATATTTACTCATACTAATAAGTCTGAATCACACAGAAAGCTCTAGAACAATTAAAACAGCTCAAAACACTCAAAATTGACATCAAAATAAAACTGACTCATTCTGGAGTAATATAAAGCAGTCCCAACTTTTCATTTGGACTGAAAGTTAATTTAAAGTGAGCTGCTTCAGTGCTAAGTGCAGCTACTGTTCACACAAAAGGTTGAAAATTAATTTTACCCTGCACATTTATAATTTCTTGAAAGCAAACTCCATTAGGAAAATAAAGAGCATTTTAAAAGCAAAGTAAACTGTAAAGCCAAGCAGTCAGATGTGAGCTGGTTGGATGAAAAATGAACAAGTAAAAAGCTTTTCCCATGGATGCTTCCAGAATCTCTCCCCACCCAATTCTCTGCTTTTTCCTGGTCTCCACGTGTTGGAGTTCTGGCTGCTGAGAATTTTAGACTTTCCCTGCTGGCAGACTCTGACCCCCAGGAGAAAACTGCATTTGACCTGAGGCCGTGGAGAAAGCTTCCAAAATGAGTTAACAGCACTAAGATTATGAGTGTGTAGTTTAATTAGAAGTGTGTGGTATGACAGAGTAAAAAACTTAAGAGTTTGGGGGCTTTAAAATATAGTAATATATATTAAAAAAATAGTAATATGTTTTAAAATATAGTAATATATATTAAAAAATAGTAATATGTTTTAAAATATAGTAATATATATTAAAAATAGTAATATATATAAAACAAAATAAAAGTTTTAAAGCAGAAGCTAGTCCTTCTTCTTTATGAGTTTAAGTATATTTTGTAATTGAATATTGAATGTTGTATATATAATATATAATAGATAACATATATGATATGATGTATGATATATAATATATTATATAATATATATTATATGTATTATATATTTTATATAATATATAATATATGTTACATGTTATATATCATATATCATACATCATATCGTATATGTTATATACGATATATGATATATGATATGTTATATATGATATGATATATGATATATATTATATATATAATATAGTATATAGTATATAGTATATAGTATATAGTATATAGTATATAGTATATAATACTACATAATGTATAATATTATATATAATATATAGAATATTCAATATTGTATATTATTATATATATAATATATTTTATATCTATAAATACTGAATCTCTAATACTGAATATGTAATATAGAATATTGTATTTGAATATTTCAACAGCCTGGAACATTGTGAGGACCAAAGGATGCCCAGGTGCTGGAGCAGCACCCTGTGAGGGACGTTTTCCTTGCTCCCTCCTTCTGGCAGTGCCAATCCCACAGGAACTGAGAGCAAAGCAAAGCTGAGGGGAGCCAAGCTCCAGCCCTGCCCCTTCCCACCTGCTTGATCAATCTCTGCCTCCACTTCCAGCTTCAGGTAAACGTCCTCCAGCGTGGTCATGGACACGCCATAGGTGATGACCCCCAGGTGGGAATGGGTGTCCAGGTCCGAGAACAAACCTGGGGACAGAGGCAGCTCTGAAACTCTGCTCCAGCACCTGCCAGGAGCACTGCAGGCACATCACACCCACCCCCAACCCCCCCTGCTCGCTGGCAAAACCAGCAATGTGGGAAGAGCAAATAAACCAGAAGGTTGTGGTTTGAGAAGCAAGGTGGGACAGGCTCCATGAAATTGTGGTCAGGAAACGTGGTTTTGCTGTAGTTGTGGTGCTTCTAAAAACTCTCTCAGCATCCTGAGCTCAAAGGACAGCTTCAAGGTGACCTCTCCTGGAAAAAATCATACCTAGGACAGCTCATCCTACCTAAATCCCTGCCCAGGCACAAAGGATCTTACAAATGAAACCACTGAGTCATTTTATATCTATATACATTTATATATATTTATATAAAGGTGTTTAAGGCCAGGTTAACCAGGCAGGAGATGCTGGACAGGGCACAGAGCTTGAAGACCAACGTGAGGTTCAGAGCAGGAGAACTTCACAGCACCTTGGGGTGAAAAATGTTACTGGGTTTTTTTTGTCAATCCTATAAAAAAGGACTTAAAAAAAAGAAGTTACAGAGCCAAGGTGAGGCTGAAGGGTAATTCAAATGTATAAAATGGGAGGAGCACTTGTATGTTTGACAATACTCCTCACCCCTCCACAATTTCTCCTGTCCCAGCTGACAAGGTGTGTTCCCAACCTCAGCTTCTCCCTGAAACAGTCTGGGGGGACTGATTCAATCTCAGACTTTTTGCAAAGCTCATAAATCATTAACTCCAATGTAACAGGGAAAAAAAAAAAAATTATGGAATATCAGCTGCATGTTCCCATCAATATTGATGCTCCCTTAGCTCCCCACAGGATGCAAAGGGCACAGGATTTATTCCATTTATTTTGGGAGGAAAGCAAGGAGCCCTGCCCAGGACTGCTCAGATAATTGCTGCCATCTAGTGAAATCCTCCCCTCTGCTCCCTGCTCCCTCTCTCCATGGAATTTCAAGGCAGTCACAGGATGCTCTTTGCAGTTCCCAAGAGTTTGTAGGGGTTTTGTAGGATTTTTGTAGGGTTTTTGTAGGATTTTTATAGGATTTGGTGCTTTCCTGCTTCCTGCTGCAGGCCAGACCTGCTTTTTGGAACCCCCTGTGAGAGGATGGTGATTCTGCAGGGATGCTCAGGTGCAAAGGACTCCTCAGCACAGGGCATCTCCCCAGCCCTTGCTGTTGGGCACCCATAACCCTCACACCCCACTGGAAGAGGCAACAAAACCCTCACTCACCTGAGAAAACCCTCACTCACTTGAGAAAACCCTCCCTGACTCCTCACCAAATAATAATAAATATAAAAACACAAAGGCACAACTGACACTTTATCAAGAACACCAGCCTAAAGCCACGCTTAATAAACACCCTCTGTTGCAATCACTGATCCCTGCAGCAGAAATCCCCAGAAATACCTGCAAACTTGTCCATGTCCCTGAGAGGGAGGCTGTACACGAGCTGCTCGCTGCTCTGCTGGATCAGGCTGGCTGCAGGGATGTGCTGCCTGATCAGAGAGGTGGTGGCCTCTGTGTTGCAGTAGGCATCGATGTGCATGCTGGAAAAACACAGCAGGAATTGGGGTTTAGAGCTTGGCTTGCTCCTGACACTGCACCAAACATTCAGCTGGACCACTCTGATGCCTCAGGTTCAGCTTTTATATTTTTCTCATCCTGTGCTGCTTCAGTGTGTGGGTCTGGGCTCCACATGAGGGGATGCTGAGCTCTCTGCACAGAGCAGGGACACAAAACAATTCCTGCTCCAGCTGGGCACCAAGGACAAATGATCCAAACCTCAGCCCAGGAGCACAAACAGCATGGGCTGGAGAGAGAAAAACAAGCAGGATGGGACTGCCTGGGCTGGAGCTGGAATGGGACAATGAATTCCAAGGTGCCAATGGAGCAGAACTGATCCCAGGGAGAGCCCCCGGGATCGCTCGTGCATTTTGGGACCATTTTGGGTCATTTGGGTGCAGCCCTGGCTGGGCTCTGGTGCTGCCCAAGGTGGATCCATGGAGGAGATCCTTTGAATAAATCCCTACTTTAACTCTGCCCAGCCTCTGTTCTAGGTCAGCCTTCACAGGGCATCAATTCAAGGATAAAAGGATCTTTCTGGGGAGGGGCTTTCTCAGAGATTCCAACACAAAATAGTAAAAAAAATGATGCATGATGGCACGTAAGAGGTACAAAAGTGGGCACAGAATTACCTCAGGCGGTAGCCAATGCCCCACTTGCTCTTGAGGAAAAGGGAAGAGCCGAGGCATTTCAGCATCCCTTGGGAAATCACAGCTTTACGATCTGGAAAGTCGGGAAGCAGAAAATGGATCATTTCCTGCCAAACCCTGCTCTGGGTTGCACAGCAGGGCTGTCCCAGGGCTGGGGGCTGAAGCTGGGCTGGGGCAGGGCTCACCAGCCAGGATGTCAGCCTCGTCCATGAAGTGGGTGCTGAACACAGTCACACGGTTGGCCTTCCTGCTCCTCAGCAGGTTCCAGACGATGTGGCGGGAGCAGGGATCCATCCCCGCCGTGGGCTCGTCCAGCAGCAGGACCTGGGGGCAAAAACCACCAGGGCTCCTCAAAGCCACGGCCCCTGAGCTCAGCAACCCCTCCCCAGCACACCCAGAAGGGTTTGTTTGGAACCTGCCAGTTAATTCCTGTCGAATAGGAAACATCCCAGGCTAACAAGGCAGCTTTTGTCGCTGTGCTTTGAAAGCATCCAGCTCCCCTTGTGACAAATGGAAAAATCCTGTGGGAAATTAATGCCACAGCCTGCTTTATTCTGCTTCCAATAGAATTCTGTAGTACAATCACAACTTAGCCATGGATTCACTCTTTCTACTGAGGGGTGGTTAAATGCACACACCTGCTTTCAAAACCCCCAGGAAGTGTCACACAGATCATTTTTAACCACAGATCTCAAAGCCACATATCTCAAACCACGTATCTCTCCTATCCCTGTCCTCACAGGACAGAAATTACAGAGCTGCAACACAAAAGATCTTTCTGGCTCTGCTCCTGCTCCCAATTCCTGGATGGCTTTGGAGGGAAAGCATCCAACAATTTCACTGCTGGGGGATAAACGCTACCTGCCAGAAATTACACACAAAACTTGCCACACTGTTTATTTGATAAAGAGATCAAATCCAAGGCTGCTGCCATTACCCGAGCCTCAAGCACAAAGGCTGAGAGATTGAAATGATTGCAATTAAACCATAAACAAATTTAAAAAGGTGCTCAAAAGAACAATTTCTGTATTTTGCATGTTAGTTGGTTTTGACCAAGCCTTCCATGGATCAGCAATGCCAAGCTGAGAATAATTCCATCCCTCTCACCTTGGGGTTCCCAAGAACAGCAACTCCCACTGACAGCCTCCTCTTCTGCCCCCTACTTAATTTTTTGGCTTGATTGTCCCTGATGGGCTGCATCTCCAAATCCAGCAACACCTTCTGCACCTTGAAAACACAAAAAATAAATTTTTGTTTAAAAAAACCAAACCTATAAATTTTTTAAACCAGATTGTTAACAATTAACATTCACATTAACTGCTGCTGGCTCCCAGTGTGTTCTGTATCTGAACTGCACAATCTACAAAAAAAGTTCAATGGTGTCTATAATTGGACCTGGATTTAAAGCATTTCATGGGTATTTTAATATTGGGAAAAATTAAAGGTTTATCCTTGTGTAAATATCTGCCTGTACCTCTTTGTCCACTGTAGCACGAAGCAGTATTTCCCTGCAAAAGGAAAATCCCTCAAGGATATTTTGATTTACAGGTTAAAAACGGACATGTAAGACAACACCTGTGCCCAGGTGAGTTTACCTCTTGTATCAAATCGTTCTGAGGGATGCCCTTGATGGCAGCAAAGATGGAGAGGTTCTCCTCCACAGTTAAAATGTCGAAGTGGATGTCAGCCTGGGGGCACACCCCCGTGATCTGCCGCACCTCCAGCATCTCGTCGATCTCAGACACTCTGTGCCCATAGACTGAGACAAACCCTGAAAGAAATGAACATAAAATCAAGCAATGCTTTGGGCTGGAGCAGGCCTGAAAGCTCATCTCATTCCAAGCCCTGCCGTGGGCTGGTGTCTCAGGCTGAAAGGTGTAGCTAGGGATGTATTGTATTGCCACCTGTCAGAGCTGGGGCATTATCTGGGCAGATTTTTTCATCTCTTCCACACCTAACCCTCCCTCCAGGAGATATCTTCTGTTAATGGGCTATTCATTATTCATTATCTTCTGTTAATGGGCCATTAATTATTCATTATCTCCTGTTCATGGGTCAGTGAGTGTCCCTGCATGGCTGAGAAAATTCCATCATCCATGGGGAGATGCTCTGCCTAGGGGAGGAGCCAAACATTCCTACCTGGATACAATCTGACCTGGGAACAGCACAGCAGCCTTTGCCCCCTGCATTCCCAGAGGAGCAGCTTCCTTCCCCTGCATTCCCAGAGGAGCAGCTTCCTTCCCCCTGCATTCCCAGAGGAGCAGCTTCCTTCCCCCTGCATTCCCAGGGGAGCAGCTTCCTTCCCCTGCATTCCCAGGGGAGCAGCTTCCTTCCCCTGCATTCCCAGAGGAGCAGCTTTCTTCCCCTGCATTCCCAGAGGAGCAGCTTTCTTCCCCCTGCATTCCCAGAGGAGCAGCTTTCTTCCCCCTGCATTCCCAGAGGAGCAGCTTTCTTCCCACTGCATTCCCAGAGGAGCAGCTTCCTTCCCCTGCATTCCCAGAGGAGCCCAGGCCCATCTCCCCCAGCCCTGGAGCTCCAAGGAAAACTCCCCCCTTGTGCAGGATCCTGCTCCAGCAGAAGCACAGCTGGCACTGCAGGAGGGCTGAGCCCCCCAGGATGGGGCTGAGCCACCTCCCTGACCCACGGGGGGACAGGGCATTTCTGACCTTGGCACTGGTTTGTTTTCTTTTTTCTGTACTATTGCATTTGTATTTTTAATTTTCCTAGAAAAGAACTGTCATTCCTATTGTCACAAGCCCCTTAATTTCAAAATTAGAACAATTTGGAGGGAGAGGGTTTCCATTTTCCATTTGAAGGAAGGCTCCTGCCTTCCTTAGCAGACACCTGCCTGTTCAAACCAAGACAGCTGGAAACGCTCCCCTGGAAGGAGCAATCAGCAGAGAGAGCATAACAACCCTGCGAGGACAGGAATTGCTGCTTCAGATTTTATCCCAAGGAGTTTTGGTGCATGCTGGAATAAGCAGCAAGGCTCTCAGGCTTGGTTTTGCAAGCACTCACCGTCGCTGGGAGGGCAGAGCCCGCAGAGGATGTTCATCAGCGTCGTCTTCCCAGTGCCGCTGTGGCCCAGCAGCGCCGTGATCTGCCCCTCGTAGATGTCAAAGGACAAATCTGCTCCAGGGCACAGCCAGAGGAGGGGTCAGGGTGGGACCCCCACAGCCAGCTCCTGCCCCACTCAATCCCCGTGCTCACATTCCCACTCTGCCTGGGGACGTCCCACACCACTGGCGGGTGGCCACGTCCCAAAGCCACCAGAGAAAGGAGGTGACAACATCAGGGAGGTGGGGCAGGGGAGATTACATCCCTACACGGGCACTGGGAATGGGGGTGATGCCAGCAGCTTTCCTTAGGGATGAAGGGCTGGTTTTTGGGGTGCTGCTTTGTGTGAGAGAGGACACACACAAGCACATCTGGCATTCATGCTCCAGGGCCCCACCCCTCCAAAAGAAACCAAAACCAGCCTGAACTGAAACCCAAAAGATCCCTCAGCAACTCAGCCACTGCTCCTCTGCATGCCAGCAGCAGCTAAAAAGCTGAAATGTTCTTACTTCTGAGAGCCTCCACGGTTTCTCCCTTTTTCCTGAATGTTTTCTGAACACAGCTGATTCTGAAAGAAGACACGTCATGGCATAAATTATTTCAGCACCTTTACATGGCATTTTCAGTCATCAACACTCAGCAACAATCACAACAAGCCAACCAGACTGAAGTGGCACCAGATGTGTTAAAAATCCATGGGGACAAGTCAAGAGACAGGACAGGTTCTCCCAAAACTTTGCCCATCTCCACCCTGGCATTAGAAGGCTTTTCCTGGCCACCTTCTAAGGTATTGCCTGTGATGATAAATTGAATTATTTCAAATATAAGTCTCTTTCACACGGTGGAACACTGCTCTAGAGGCTTCCCAAGCTAGCAAAGGGAACAGCTATTCCCCAGCAGTTCCACAACACAACAGGAGACTCCACAGATGTGACATGGAAAAGAGGGGATAGCAGAATGGACTCCAAAGATGTTATTCCTGACAGCTCTTGATCAAAATCAGGTAAAAGGAAGCAGGTATTTTTCTTTTCAAGAGAGGTAAAAACCTTCATTCCAGCCCTGCTGTTTTGCCAAATGAAAAGAACAGCCAGTTTACCTGGAGGCACCAAATCAAGGATGGATTTTGGAAGGCTCATCACCCCAAAAATGAGGATGGTGAGTGGATTATGGAGGGTGAGTAATGGGGAGGAGAATGAGTATGAAAGCAAATAAAACTTGCACATGGAAAGATGGCAAGACTGTGTGAAACTGCTGGAGGAAAGATGTGGAAAGAACCCGGGGTGGATGAATAATGCAACAACAGCCACCATGTTCTCAGGGGAACATCAGCATTAAAACTGGACTCCTGAACCTGTAGATAATGAAAACACCTTCCACTACTAAAAAAATAACTGTGTGTCTTGTCCATGTCTAACAGAAGATTACAAGAAGCACACCCCCGTCCTTAAGTGGCTCTCCCTGGCTGCAGAGCACTGAGGATGGGGGTGAGGAGTGCAGGTTCTGCAGTCCCCGTGCTGCTGGAGCCCCAGCAGTGCTCTTCAGACACCCCCGGCAGGGCAGGGGCTGCACCTGATGGCTTCCTTGCCCTGGAATTCTGCAGGCACGGGCTCCACGATCTCACTGCAGCTCAGGCTGCCGTTGGTGCTGCTCTCGTAGAGCTCCTTGTAGTTCTTCCTGTGCTTGGACCAAAAGGAGGGCTTCATGAAGAAAAAGGGCGTGCGGCGCAGGCCAAACTCCCCTGGGGACAGGACAGAAGGCAACTCCTGAGCAGCAACCACAAATATTCTGTATTATAGCCTATATTCTAGAATATTCTATAATATTCTGAAATATTCTATAATATTCCATAATAATATAATGCAAAATAATAATATAATATAATATAATATAATATAATATAATATAATATAATATAATAATATAATATAATATAATATAATATAATATAATATAATATAATATAATGCAATATAATATGCAATATAATATGCAATATAATAACATATAATGCAACATAAAATAATGCAATATAATAAAACAGAATATATAATATGTTACATTATGTTATATATTACATACTATATTATATATAATATAAAATACCATACATTATATTATATATGATATATGATATGATATATTATAATTATGTATATGATATATATTATATATCATATAGATGTATCATATGTTATACAATATCATAGATGAACTATAATATGAAATATGGTAGATGTTATATTATGATATTTATATTATATAATTATATCATATCAAAATCATGTTATGTTACGTTATGTTATATATTACAAACCTCAGCTTTGGGCTTCCAGCAGCAACCACAAATCGTATCTATTATATTACAATATTACATAAACCTCAGCTCTGGGCTCTCAGTCCTCCCACTGCCAGCCCACACCTGTTCCTGAGGAATTCCATCAGCCCAATTTCCATTTCAGCCACCATTCCCCATCCCCACTGCTGGCAGTAGCCACTTCTGCTGGGTATTTAAATAAATGTGCAAATCTCCTTTTATTGCAGAGAAATCCCCAGTGCTGAATGAGCAGTGACTTCAACGTGGCAGAGAGGAGAGAGGGCTTGGAGGTGAACAGAGCAGAGGGGTTAACCTGCCTTTCCTCCCAAGATTAACAACTTTATTCTGTGTTTTAGTCTCATTTTCTTCTGCCACGGGGAGAGATCTGGAAGAGGAAGAGCAGGCTTTGATTTCCAGCCCTCCAAGAGGAAACTGGAAAGGCTGAGGTTGTAGTTAAATCAGGAAGTTTTTCCTCTACAAAGAGGGGAAAATTAAGCTTTTTAAGGCCCCCTCCTCACACCTCACACTTTTGACAGAATATAAATTATTTCAGCCAGATGTGTGAAATTCAATGTGAAAACAGCATCACCTCCTTTCTCCAGAGAATTTAGGGAGGAGATGCCACCAGCCTGGGGGGCTCAGGATTGCAGGATGAGCCTCCCAGAGCCCAATTTCTGCCAGGAACTCACCTGGCATCACCTGGTCAAGGTAAACAGCTACAAGCAGGTAAAAGATGCTGTCCAGCACCAGGAGAATCAGAGAGATGCAGAGAGGGTAAGGACCAGCATTGATGTTTGCAAATGTTGCCCCATCCTCATAATCCTCCAGATGCATGACCTGCAGGGACAGATCTTGCACACCAAAACGGCAAAACAGCATAGCACAAAAAAACAATCCCTAAATTTGGCAAAAAACATGGCAAAAAAACCCCTAAAAATAATGAGAAATTATCAAAATGGACACAAAGAATAACACAAAGCTCCTTTATGGTGCTGGATATTAAACTGCCATTTAAAAAAAGCATTTTCCCCACCATCAGATATTTTATTAAAAATATCTACTTAAAACGCTCATCAGGGGCTGTTGATAAATGGTGCATGGCTGCTGCTGCAGGGGCAGGTGGGGATTTACCTGTGCAACACCAATCAAGAAGCTGCACTGACACAAAGGGCTGAGGATCCACACGAAGGATTTGGGGAAATCCTCCAGCAGGACGATGTTGAGGCCCACAAAGCCAAAAACCAGAGTTGCCAGGAACTCCACTATCCCCACGTGCTTGGACTTCTTAAACAGAGGGGTCAGCATCAGGGCAAAGAAAACCTGAGGGCAGAGGGAAAATCAGACAGGAAAGTGCTCTAATAATAACAGTAGTGATGATAATGATAATGATATTAAAAAATGATAATAATATAGAAATTGTGTAGAAAAACTATGGGAAAATACCACAGCTGCCTCTGACCATCATGGAATTTATACCACAATATAATTTTCCTGGTGTAGTCACTACAGCACAGATTCATGGAATCATTTTCAGCTGGAAAATACTTTCAAGATCAAGTCTAACTGCTCCTCTTATCAACCCAGACAAGCAATTGGATACACAAATACATTTATGATGTGGTTTTTATCATTCTCTGACAATTTATTAGGCTCTTAGCATTAAACTCTGTAGTAACAGGAAATATTTTGAAGAGGACCTGGACTGCAGAATGGTTCTGTGGAGGGTTGAAAACTCAAAACCTGATGATTATAAACTCAGATATTTCAGGAGGGAAAAGCATTTTTCATGGCAATGGGTGACACCTGTACAACTGTCATTACTGAAGATCAAATCAGTACACAGAAGCTTGGTAAGTTTAAAAGAGAAAAAGGGCTAATTTTATTTCTGACCGTGCAATATATAGAATTCTAAAAGTGACAGTGGATTGGAGGAGGAAATTACCACCTCTCCAACCACACTGGTCAAACCAACAATCATTAATTCTCTCTTCCCACAAAGAAGAATGCAAAACAATCATTATTTACATGAGCAGTGTGCGAGAACTCCAGTAGAAATATGCAAACATCAGGAGGTATAGAAAACTTTTAAAAGAACTTTAAAAATTTAAAAGAACTTTAAAACTTTTAAAAGAACTATAAGACAAAATTTAACACTTTTACAAATCAGGGCAACATACCACATCCTAAAAACAGGAGAAAACCCAAGGAAGGGATGGGACAGCTCAGATTCCCAGCACTGCTCAACCCCCCAGAAACAACAAATATTTGGGCAGAGGGAACAAAATCAGGGGGGAAGGGAATAAAACAATGAAACCCCCAGGGATGGGATGGCTGAGCTGCTCAGGGCCAGGAATACTCACAGAGGAGGTTCCATAGAGGAAAAAAAGGAGGAATATGACAAAGGCACTGCTCTGGGGGAAGAGGGACGAGGCCGTGGCGATCACGGCCATGAGGATGGACATGACAAAAATCAGGCTCACGTAGAGCAGCACCCAGGACAGCCTAGGGAGAAAAAAGCAGAGAAATCAATGAATCCCCAGCCACACAAACAGCAAAACCCAGCACTCCTTATTATTCCAGACTTCTACCTCAAATTAATTTCTAACTCTATGTCTCTATGCCAAGCGTGCAACAAAACCTAAATAAAACATCCTGGGGTTGTTCTTGGCACACAGCGAGACCCAGGGCAGCTGAAGATGCACAGTCAGGTGATTCACCTTTATTTTTTGCATAATTAATTCCCTAGTATAGGCAAAAGAGGGTAACAGAGTCGTAGGTGTCAATAATTCAAGAAATTCTGTTTAAAATTTAATACAGGCTGCTGGGCAGGGTAATCAAATCCTGCTCTGTTGAAAAACAGAGCTGTGAGTCTGGGAGCAACTCTGACCTCAGCAAACAGGGGTGGTTTGTGTTCAGGTAGCCAAAAAAGACACATTTTCTCTAAACAACTAAAAAAAAAAATATCATTCCAAACACCCCAGGTGGCTGTTTCAGTGCAGATGTGAAAACCCTGCCAGAAAGGGCAAAGCAAAACCTGTTTTTATCCCCTCAGCTATCAATGATTTCAAATTAACACATCATTTGGGAGAAAAATGAAATATTCTATTGCCCAGGCCAATTTTTGTCAGGGTAAGGAAACAATTGAAGACCTGTTGCTGAGACTGTTCTGGCATGTTCAAATTACAGAGTTGGATTAATTTAATTATGTGCCAGGCTGCAGGTTACCTGTTGAGCTTCTAGGAAAGGACGTAGCAAGCCAAAAATGCTTAAAAACCTCCATAAAACCTCACACATGATGAGGTTTAATACCTCTAATCTGCTGTAGCTTTACATGAATAAATGCAGCAGGATTACTTATTAAAATATTCATATTTTCATGGTACTGTGTCTCTCTGTTTGTACAGAATATCTCTGGTTTTGGTTGTTTTCACTTAAAGACTGAAAACAATTTAAGAATTGGAGGGTGGGATGGAAGAGATTTAACTAGAATTTTTTAATATATAATAATTTTTTAAATATAGTAATTTTTATTTGTGTATATATAATTTTTTTCTTTTCTAAGGAGCAGGTTATACCAAAAACTCATATACCAGAAGGCAGTGTCATGGAGTCCCAAAATTTTCAAGAACTCCTTCAGCTTCCTCTCCTTTTCTGCCACGATGTGAATTGCCAAATAATACCCAAAGGGGGAGAATGCAATCACCAGGTAAATTAAAATGATTGCACGAGGGAAATTATCAATTTCCACCACGGCATCCTCTCCCATCACCACGGCTCTGGTCAGATCCAGCTGCTCCCAAACAGAATGGTTTGTCTTCAGCTGGAAGGAAGAGGAGGAAGAGTTATTTTGACATTTTTCCTGATTTTTCAGCCCCACCCAACCACTCTCTGGCAGAGGGGAAATCTGAAAAGCCCAAAATCTTCCTGACCCCAAATTCCAGGCCAAAAGCAGGACTGGAAAACACCTGAATGCCTGGGGATAAAATGAGGAAATGTGGAATTTCTGTCACTTAAAGAGATGGAATTTGTTGCCACCATGAGCAGGCGGAGGAGAAGGGAATTGGGAAAATTTGCTGAGCAATAGTGACACCAAAATAAGGTAAATTCTGCAGCTCCTGGGTGGAATGGCATTTTGGGGTGAGCATTTGAGGAGGGCTGTGCTGGATGATCAGCATCTCTGGGATGCAAACGGAGGCAAAAATCCTCCTAATCCAACCCAACAGGACTGGGGAAATCCTGGGAAAACAGTCCTGGACAGAACATGGCCAAACCTGTCCCAAAAGTTCTGCCTTCTCCTCAGCTCCCAGCTGAGATCTGACCCAGCATCTCCAGGCACATTAGGGAGCCTGGGCAGCCCCTGGATCTGCCCTTTTTTGGGGTGAGGATGGGATTTTATGGGATTTTACGGGATTTTTGCAGTGGCACTTGGGCTGTGGCAGTTCATGGGGTGCTGTGGCAGTTTGTGGGATGCTGTGGCAGTTCTGGGGTGCTGTGGGAGTTCATGGGGTGCTGTGGGGTGTTTGTGGGATGCTGTGGCAGTTCTGGGATGCTGTGGGGTGTTCATGGGGTGCTGTGGCAGTTCTGGGGTGCTGTGGCAGTTCTGGGGTGCTGTGGGGTGTTCACGGGGTGCTGTGGGTGTTCACGGGGTGCTGTGGCAGTTGTGGGGTGTTCATGGGGTGCTGTGGCGGTTCATGGGGTGCTGTGGGAGTTCATGGAGTGCTGCGGCAGTTCTGGGGTGCTGTGGCAGTTCATGGGGTGCTGTAGCAGTTCATGGGACGCTGTGGGGTGTTCATGGGGTGCTGTGGCAGTTCTGGGGTGCTGTGGGGTGTTCATGGGGTGCTGTGGCAGTTCATGGGGTGCTGTGGGTGTTCACGGGGTGCTGTGGCAGTTCTGGGGTGCTGTGGCAGTTCTGGGGTGCTGTGGGGTGTTCATGGGGTGCTGTGGGGTGTTCATGGGGTACTGTGGCAGTTCATGGGACACTGTGGGGTGTTCATGGGGTGCTGTGGGTGTTCACGGGGTGCTGTGGGGTGTTCATGGGGTGCTGTGGCAGTTCTGGGGTGCTGTGGCATTCATGGGACACTGTGGGGTGTTAATGGGACGCTGTGGGGTGTTCACGGGGTGCTGTGGCAGTTGTGGGGTGCTGTGGTGTTCACGGGGTGCTGTGGGCGTTCACGGGGTGCTGTGGGCGTTCACGGGGTGCTGTGGCAGTTCTGGGGTGCTGTGGGTGTTTATGGGGTGCTGTGGGGTGTTCATGGGGTACTGTGGCAGTTCATGGGACACTGTGGGGCGTTCACGGGGTGCTGTGGCAGTTCTGGGGTGCTGTGGGTGTTTATGGGGTGCTGTGGGGTGTTCATGGGGTACTGTGGCAGTTCATGGGACACTGTGGGGCGTTCACGGGGTGCTGTGGGTGTTCACGGGGTGCTGTGGGGTGTTCACGGGGTGCTGTGGGTGTTCATGGGGTGCTGTGCAGCCGCGGGGTCCCACCTGGATGATGGCCGCGTCGATGCAGGCCTGCAGCGCCGTGAAGCCCGAGCTCCAGTAGGTGACGGAGTCGCAGCTCCTGCGCAGGCTGGAGCAGGCGGCTGCGGGACACGGGGGAGCTCAGCCCGGAGCCCGCCCGGCCCGGCCCCGAGAATCCCACGGGAAACCCCAAATGTGGCTTACAGCTGCCCCACTCCCCCACAACACCACCACCAACCCCTAAAAAACAATATACACAACAAAAAAAAACCAAAAAATGAAAATATGGGGTGATTTTCCAGCTTATTCCCAGGCAGGTTTACCTCTGGATTTACAATTAAATAGGGAATAACCATTTTCAGGAGCCCTTCCAAACCAGGCCATTCCACAATAAAATCCCAAATAATTGAGTTACAGCTGCCCCACTCCCCGATAACACCACCACCAACCAATATACACAACAAGAAAAACCCCAAAAAAAGGAAAATATGGGGTGATTTTCCAGCTTATTCCCATGCAGGTTTACCTCTGGATTTACAATTAAATAGGGAATAACCATTTTCAGGAGCCCTTCCAAGCCCGGCCATGCCATTGTAAAATCCCAAATAACTGAGTTACAGCTGCTCCCCTCCCTGATAACACCAGCACCACCAACACCCACATTAAAAAGGCCCAAGAAGAAGAAGGGGGTGGTTTTCAGGGTGCCCTGCGGGTACCTCTGGAGTCGCTGTAGGGGCCGGACATGGCCAGGGCGTCGCGGAAGCGCAGCTGGTAGGACAGCGAGTCCTTGAACACCACCCCCACGAAGTTGGAGGGCTTGAGGAAACTCGCCTCCTCCAGCTCCTCCTCACTCAGGTACTCCTCCGTGATCAGCCCTGGGCGCGTCACACGGAAAAACAGAACAGAAAGAGAAAGGGACATGATGGTAAAATATAACATAAATATGAAGTAAAATTATATTAAAATATAAAAAAATAGTAGAAGATAATATAACATTATAATAGGAAGGGGGAAAAAAAGGGATTTAGGGTCAGAAAAAAAAGGGATTTAGGGTGTGGATACCATCCTCAAAGTTGTCAAAAGCCACTTTTTTCATGATTTCCCGGGCCAGGGCGGTGGGGGGGGTGTAGCCGATGACAGAATCCAGCAGCACCGAGAGGTCCAGGGGACCCAGGTCCACGTTGGGCACCTCCTCGTATTTCCTGTGAGGGTGCATCATGCTCATCAGGATCAGCCAGAAGAGGAAAAACAGGGGGAAAAGCACCTCCTGTGTGGGAAAAAATGGAATATTTCAAAATTCAGTATTTCTGAGAGTCAAAAGAACTCATTATATACTCATCGGGATGAGCCGTCAACAAGAAAAGCACCTCCTGGATGAAAAAAAATGGAATTTTTTATAATTTAGTATCTCAAACTGTCAAAAAAATCTCATTATATACTCATCAGGATCACCGGAATGGGAGAAACTACAGGGAAAGCACCTCCTGTAACAAAAAATGGAATATTTTAAAAATCCCTCCTCGTATTTCCTGTGAGGGTGCATCATGCTCATCAGGATCAGCCAGAAGAGGAAAAACAGGGGGAAAAGCACCTCCTGAGTGGAAAAAATGGAGTATTTCAAAATTATGTATTTCAGATAATCAAAAAAATTCATTCTATACTCATCAGTATCAGCCAGAACAGAAGAAACACCAAGGAAAGCACCTCCTGGATGAAAAAAATGGATTATTTCAAAAAATCCCTCCTCGTATTTCCTGTGAGGGTGCATCATGCTCATCAGGATCAGCCAGAAGAGGAAAAACAGGGGGAAAAGCACCTCCTGCGTGGGAAGAAATGGAATATTTCAAAATTCAGTATTTCAAAGGGTCAAAAAAAATTTTCTATACTCATTAGGATCATCCAGAATGGGAGAAACAGAGGAAAAACACCTTATGCACCAAAAAACTATGGAAAATTCAGTGTTTCAAAAGTTTAAAAATACTCATTAATGTAAAAGAATGTAATAGACCTACTATGTTATATAATATGCCTAATTATAAATATATCATTAGTATGCTACATAATATGCATAAATCAATAATAATAATATAATAAAATAATAATAATATTAAAATAAAATAAAATAAAATAAAATAAAATAAAATAAAATAAAATAAAATAAAATAAATATAAAATAATAATAAAATAATAATAAAATAATACTAATAATACTAATAATACTACTAATAGTAATG
This sequence comes from Lonchura striata, assembly GCF_050655825.1. Lineage (NCBI taxonomy): Eukaryota > Metazoa > Chordata > Aves > Passeriformes > Estrildidae > Lonchura > Lonchura striata. Next base: position 3,775,534 of record NC_140720.1, on the reverse strand, counting down.
ATAATACTACTAATACTACTAATACTACTAATACTACTAATACTACTAATACTACTAATACTAATAATACTAATAATACTAATAATACTAATACTATAATACTAATACTAATACTAATACTAATACTAATACTACTAATAATTAAAAATAAAAATAAAAAAATAAAAAAATAAAAATAAAAATAAAAATAAAAATAAAAATAAAAATAAAAATAAAAATAAAAATAAAAATTAAAAAAAAAATAATAATAATAATACCAGCTGACCTGCACGCTGCTTTTCTTGGTCCTGCACTTGAGCAGGCAGTTCTTGAAGAGCAGCGCCCGCGTCTGCCGCCACACTCCCGCCCCGCCGGGCGCGCCCGGGGCCATCCTCGCCGCTGCCTCTGGGGAAAAATGCTGATTTTGTAGCAAATGCCAAAATAATTCCAAAGCTGAGGAGAGAGACTGGAATTGGGAATGAGAGAAACTGGGAATGAGAGAAACTGGGAATGAAGAACGAGAGACATCAGGGATATGGGAATGAGAGAAACTGGGGATTGGGAATGAGAGAAACTAGGAATTGGGAGTGAGAAATATTGGGAATATGAGATTGGGAATGGAAGAAACTGGGAGTGGGAAAGACTGGGAATTGGGAATGAGAGAAACTGGGAAATGGGAATAGAGAGAAATTGGGAATAAGAGAGATTGGGAATGGGAGATATTGGGAATTGGGAATGGGAGAAACTGGGAATGAGAGAAACAGGGAATGGAAGAAACTGGGAATGAAGAACGGGAGACATCGGGAATAAGGAAAATAGGCAATGAGAGAAACTGGGGATTGGGAATGAGAGCAATTGGGAATGGGAGAAACTGGGAATGAAGAACGAGAGACATCAGGGATAAGGAAAATAGGCAATGAGAGAAACTGGGGATTGGGAATGAGAGCAATTGGGAATGGGAAATGGAAGAAACTGGGAATGGGAGAAACTGGGAATAGGAGAAACTGGGAATGAGAGCAATTGGGGATCAGAGAAATTGGGAATGAAATGGGGAATAAGAGAAATTGGCAATTGGGAATGAGAGCACATGGGAACTGGGAATGAGAGAAACTGGCAATGAGAGAAACTGGCACTTGGGAATGAGAGCACTTGGGAATCCAACTGGGAATGAGAGCAGTTGGGAATCCATCTGGAATTTGGGCTGAAGATGCCTCAGGATGCCTCAGAGCCACCCCTCCACCCCAGGGCAGGACCAGCTCCAGGCCAACTCACTAGCCCTGACTTAAGCTTATTCCATTTCTCTCCCTGTGGATCCCAATCCCAGCTGCTCCTGGGGGAGCAGAATTCCAGGCTCCTGGGGGATAAGGATTCCAGGCTGCTGGGGGAGCAGAATGCCAGGCTGCTGGGGGAGAAGGATTCCAGGCTGCTGGGGGAGCAGGATTCCACGCTGCTGGGGGAGCAGAATTCCAGGCTGCTGGGGGAGCAGGATTCCAGGCTGCTGGGGGAGCAGGATGCCAGGCTGCTGGGGGAGCAGGATGCCAGGCTGCTGGGGGAGCAGGATGCCAGGCTGCTGGCAGGAGCTGCGGGCAGGCAGCCAGGGCAGGCAGAGCAGCCAGCTGCCCCGGGGCTGTGCAATGGGCTGTGAGTAACCCCCTTCCCTGCTGGAGCAGGGCCAGCACCACCCGCTGCTCCTGCAGCCCATTTTAACCTTTTCATCTGCACGTGGCCTCAGGGAGAGGAAAAAGAAATGGAATTCAGAAATGGGATAACACGGGAAATGTTCTTCCCTGCACGTACCTGGGCAGCGATGGAGGGCTGGGGGCTGCAAGGGTTCTTCTCTCCTGGGTTTTGCCACCCTGATTGCTCCCTGAGGTTGGCAGTCAGGGGTCAGTCTCCATCTCCTTCTGCTTCCTCAATGTGGGAATGTTGGAACATTTCACCTGGGAAGGTGAGACAAGAGCAGGAGCTGCTCAGAGGGTGCCACAAAGCCCACCTTCAGCAACACCAGTGAGAAACTGCTGGGTGTTTGATTCTTTTCTGCCTCTGCCAAGGCCAGGATTGAAGCTCTTGGGATGGTATTTTGTGCTCAGACTCAGATGTTTATTATTTCTTGTCTAGATTACAGTCTCACAAGAGGTGAGTTCTGCAGTTCTTCACTAACAAGGCACAAAATGGCTATAACCATCTTTCTCTACAAGGCCTTTTAAGGATAAACTGTCCAATTAAGAAATGACACCTCAATTATTTTCACTTTTAACCCAATAACCAACCACCGCTGGCTGCAATGGAGCCTTTTTTATCCAATTACACAAAACCACCCAAAACCATGGAGAAGGAGGTGAAGAAGAAGGAGCAGCCTCTGCCCTAAAACCTCCATATTGCTTTATAGATATTACTGTATTCTAAGCCCTTAAACTGTGAGTTTTCCCCCCTGTGATTTTACACACTTCTCTCCAAACTCCACCCCCACAATCCCAGTTCCATCATTCCATTTTGGAAGTTTCTCCACGGCCTCAGGTCAGTGCAGTGTTCTCCTGGGGGTCAGTGCCTGGCAGCACAGAAAGTCCCAAATTCTCAGTGACCAGGGTTCCAACAAGAAACGGAGTAATTCCTCAACCCTCCAGCCAAAGCACGGTGGAATTTATCCATATTCCAGCTCTCCAGCTCCCAGCAGTCCCTCCAGAGGCAGGCTGATGTTGCTGGTGCCTGTGTAGTGCATCTTTCACACACCACATGGCTCAAACTTCCTTCCCTGGCTGCATTTTAACAGGGAAATATTTTTTTTTTTGGAGCACAGACATCACCTCGGTAGCAGGACACAGGCAGTTCCTCAGATGGCAACACCACTATAAATACACAAATATTTTATACACAGAGCCTGCCTGAGCATGGGAGGGATGCGAGGAGGGAAAAGGGGATAAAAGGAACCAAATTCCCACTCCCAGACTGGCTCTGGGGTCCTTCATGGAGCAGTGATCCCATGAGGGATGTGGGATAGAATCAGTGCATGAGAATTTCTGGGAAGTATTCCCACCTCCAGCCTGGAGTGCTGCCCTCACACTGAGACTACTTCAAAAATTAAAAATAAAAAAATATTTTGCTTAAAAAAAAAAAAAATCCAACTACCAAATGCTTCAACACCAAGCTATGATAGCAACCAAGCCCTGCAGGAAAAATCAGTACAACTCCTCTGGATATTTTCAGGCAAGAAATGTTTCCCAGTGACAGCAGAGTGTTTGAAAAATAATCAAAAGCAGCAGGTCTTGCTTACAGGTCATGAGGATTACTGTGCTTCTCTCCTCTGCTCACAGCAAGCCCTGCAAGTGCCACTGTTTGCACACTGCAAGAGCACTCCCAGCAACAGAAACAAGGGTCTAACCCAGCAACCCCTTCCCTCAGCCACAATATTTTAATTTAATACCAGTAATTACTGTATTTTAATCAAACCCCCAAAACTGGCAAAGACGATTGAACGAGATTCAATCACCAGTGCCAGTTACTGTTTTTCTCTAATTATTTTCTATCTACTTCTAAAACCCAAAATACTCCCACATCTCCACTGGAACTCTGCCATGCTTTCATTTGCATCAGCCAGGTTGGAGGAAGGGTCATTTGAAGAATGTTAATTAATTTTTCATATTACACCTGCCACCTCCATGAAAGCCACAGAACGATGAAGGACACTGAAGAAGCATCACTTGAACGGTGAAAAATTATATTTGGGTGAGAAAAAAAACCCAAACAACCAAAACCCTCTTTGAAACTCCAGATGCAGGGAAGGAACACAGAGCAGAAAAAGCTGCCAAGGCATTTTAATGGATTGATAGCAGGCAAAATGAAGATAGCCTCAGTCTGTGAGAATCCTCCTCAGTCCAGGCGCTGCCCTGTGATTTGTGCTGGGATGGGAAGTGGGTGACACACAAATGCTTGTGGGCATCTCAATCAAAGCCATCTCAAGGGAATGGCTGGGTTGGGGTTTAATTCCACCCCAGAGATGCCACCAGTGCTTTTTAAATCATGCTCAGCTGATGCTCTAAGGCCTCCCCTCCCTTCCCCAGGCACCAACCTGGCAATGGGCTTTAAAGGTCACACGGTGACAGTGCTGCACAGCACGTTTGCCTTGTCCTTCAGGCCAAAAAAAATCCCAAAAAACCCCCAAAACCAAAAGAAAACCAAACAAGAGGGGTGTCAGCCACAGCTAATGAGCTGTGGCTCCAGGCAAAACCAACTCATCAGTGAACAACCCCGCAGAACAGCAAGAAAATAAGATTATTGATCTTGCTGCTGCAAGGCAGCAGCCGAGGTGCTCCTGAAGCAAAACTCTGCTGTGCTCTTTACAGCACTTCAATTATTTAAACTGTGACTATAACAACACACAATAACATCAAGGCTTTATGTGGTAATTTTTTAAAAAGGGCTGCATTTTCTCAATTTTCTGAATTTTCTCCATTTTCTGAATTTTCTCCCGTATCAGCCCCTAAGGGGAACACCGGCCCTGCCTAGGGCTGCAAATCCCATCCCTCCAAACTCATCCCTGTTTTCCTGCGGGGAGAAGGAATGACACGGAGCAGAGCGGGTTGGGCTGTCCCCGCACGGCTCCCGCAGCATCCTCAGCATCCCTGAACATCCCCGAGCATCCTCCTGCATCCCTGAGCATCCTCCTGCATCCCTAAGCATCCTCTGAGCATCCCCCTGCATCCCTGAGCATCCTCTGAGCATCTCCTGCATCCCTGAGCGTCCCTGAGTATCTCCTGTATCCCTGAACGTCCCCGAGCACCCTCCTGCATCCCTGAGCATCCCCTGAGCATCCCCAGCAACCCTGAGTGTCCCTGAGCATCCTCCTGCATCCTTGAGCATCCTCCTGCATCCCTGAGCATCCTCTGAGCATCCCCAACATCCCTGAGCATCCCTGAGCATCCTTCTGCATCCCTGAGCATCCTCCTGCATCCCCTAAGCATCCTCTGAGCATCTCCTGCATCCCTGAACATTCCCGAGCATCCTCCTGCGTCCCTGAGCATCCTCCTGCGTCCCTGAGCATCCTCCTGCATCCCCGAGCATCCTCTGAGCATCCCCAGCATCTCTGAGCGTCCCTGAGCATCCTCCTGCATCCCTGAGCATCCTCCTGCATCCCTGAGCATCCTCCTGCATCCCTGAGCATCCTCCTGCATCCCTGAGCGTCCCTGAGCATCTCCTGTATCCCTGAATATCCCCGAGCATCCTCCTGCATCCCTAAGCATCCTCTGAGCATCTCCTGCATCCCTGAGCATCCCCTGAGCATCCCCAGCAACCCTGAGCGTCCCTGAGCATCCTCCTGCATCCCCGAGCATCCTCCTGCATCCCTAAGCATCCTCTGAGCATCTCCGGCATCCCTGAACATTCCCGAGCATCCTCCTGCATCCCTGAGCATCCTCCTACATCTCCTGCGCCCCTGAGACCACCAGCATCCTCCCGCGTCCCCACCGCGCCCCAGCCCCGCGTGTCTCACAGGGAGGACACTCCTGCTCCCCACATCTCCCTTTTCCCCCGCTCCAAAGCCCTGGAAAAGCGTTTTTCTCACCGTTCTGCGCCCAGCCCCGCCGGCTCGGCTGCCCCAGCCACGGGCACCCCCGAGCACTGACGCGCACCCAGCCGCAGCCCAACTCCTCCTCTTCCTCCCCGCTCCTTCCCCTTCCCGTCCCACCCGGGCCCGGCCCCGGGACCGCCCCCTCGGAGCGGAGCCGGCAGAGCCCCGAGCCCCCGAACCCCGCCGGGACCCCCGAACCCCGCCGGGACCCCCGAACCCCGACAGGACCCCCGAACCCTGCCGGGACCCCCGAACCCCGCCGGGACCCCCGAACCCCGACAGGACCCCCGAACCCTGCCGGGACCCCCGAACCCCGCCGGGACCCCCGAACCCCGACAGGACCCCCGAACCCCGGCAGTACCCCCCGACCCCCGCCGGCACTCCCCGGTATCCCCGGTACCTCCTGGTACCTCCCGGTACCCCCCGGTATCCCGCGGTATCCCCCAGTACTTCCAGTACCCCTCGAGCCCTTGACCCCCCCGGTATCCCCGGTACCTCCCGCTATCCCCGGTACTCCTTTCCACCCCGCCCCCGGGCCGGTCCGGTCCGCCGTGCCGGACCCCTCCCTGCTGCTGACCCTCCTCCCCTCCCGGTCACCCCCGATCACGGGATCCCCTTCCCTTCCCTTCCCTTCCCTTCCCTTCCCTTCCCTTCCCTTCCCTTCCCTTCCCTTCCCTTCCCTTCCCTTCCCTTCCCTTCCCTTCCCTTCCCTTCCCTTCCCTTCCCTTCCCTTCCCTTCCCCGGGATCCCTTTTTTCCTGCTGACCCCCTTGTCTGAGGACCTCCTCCTCCTCCTCCCAGGAACCCCATCCCCCAGGTAACCCCATCCCTCCTGAGGACCCTTTTTCCAGGGACCCCATCCTATAGGTGACCCCATCCCTCCTGAGCACTCCATTCTCTGGGTGATCCATGACCCCCCCTCCCAAGGACCCCAATCTCTGGACAATTCCCTCTCCCAGGGACCTCCATCCCCCAGGTGACCCCATCCCTCCTGAGGACCCCCTTTTCAGGAACCCCATCCTCCAGGTGACCCCATCCCTCCTGAGGACCCCCTTTTCAGGAACCCCATCCCCCAGGTGACCCCATGCCCCTGGAGGACTCCAATCCTCCAACCTCTGGGTGATCCCCCCTGCCAGGGATCTCCATCCCCCCTTTCAAGGAACCTCCCTTCTAAGGATTCTCTCCTCCGGCCCCATGCTGATGCCTCATCAGCCCTAAAATCACAAGCCAAACGAGATGAAAGTGAGGAAAGAAGCTGTTACCGTTTATGGAACGTCCTCCAGGCACACTTAGGGCAGATTGCGCATGTGATACAGACACTCTTACAAAGTTTAGCAAATCAGCATAATTGACAAGAGTCCCCAATTAGAAGTACACTTAATGAACTAATTCCCCTCTTGGTTCGGCCCCCTACTGAATCCTCCCCCTTGCTTCCAGCCCCACATTGTGTCTAAATAGATGGGAAAGTGAAATGGCCGTGGCTGGCTGAAGAAGCGAGATTAGAGCAGCATTCCAGGGATGTGTTTGCCTCACAAAGCACTGAAGTTAGCTAAGAAAATAAATGACTACACAACAATAGCCAACAGAGCCACAAATACACGAAAAATACATAAAAAGCAAATATCTTTGGGCATCAATCCCCCCTGAGGGCTTCACTCACAGGGTCCCCATCCTTTGTGGGACCACCCCTCCCAGGGACTGCCATCCTCTGGGTGACCCCCTCCTCCAAGAGACCTCCCTTCCAAGGATTCTCTCCTCCTGGGGATCCCATTTTCTGTGTGGCCACCTCTCCTGAGGACTCCCTCCCAGGGGCCCCCATCCTCCAGGGGATCCCCCCCTTTCCAAGGATTCTCTCCTCATGGGGACCCCATTCTCCAGGTGATCTCCTGAGGTTCCCCACCCTGGGGCCCCCATCCCTTGGGTGACCCCCTCCTCCAAGTGACCTCCCTTCCAAGGTTTCTTTCCTCCTGAGGACCACACCTTCTGGAAGACACCCCCTTCTTTCTGCAGCCCCCAGGGACACCCCCATTTCCACCTCCCAGCACAGCCTTGGTGGGGAGCAGAGGAAAGGGGCTGGAAATATGTGCTGGGAGGTTTAAGGCTGGGCAGGAGCTGCCTCGCCCCATCCACTGCTCCCAGCTCCTGCCTGCATCCACAAGGTCGCCAGGATTTGATTCCATTCCTCAAAATATAATTAAAGCATTGACAACGCTGCCCTGAATACCAACACTGAATTCCTGTCATTTAGAGAGGTTCCTGTGATGCTTCCCATGGAGTTATTTCCCTCTGGGATCCCTGTCACCCTCTGGATGGGCCTTTGGCTGCCTTTGGGATGTGACCAACCCCACGGAGCTGTTTGCTCATCACCCTGTGCCCAGTGCTGGGAGCACAATCTGATCACAACCCACGTGCTTGGATTTCCTAAGTGCCTCCTGTGAGCTGCTGGGAGAGGCTGAGCTGAGCAGGAATCCTGAATCCTGCTGCATCTGTGCTCAGGAAAACAGCCAGCAGTGTTGGAACTCAAAATGTCCCTCAGACATTTTTGGAGGTTCCAGGCCGTGGTCGAAGGGATTTGGGACCCTGGCAGGCAGCTGGAAGCAGCTGTGATTTTGGGTTTGAGCCATGGAATGAGTTACCAACCTTGCAGGAAGAGCAAGAAGTCACAAAAGTTTAGATATTAGAGTAGAAGTAGTCACAAAGTAGAGGGAAGAATTTCTTAGTATTGTACAGGGGGGTTTTAACACCTGTACAGGGGGGTTTTAGTTTGTACATGGGGGTCAGAGGTTTTAAGATGGATTTGGGATTTGGGCCTGCCCTGTCCTCCTCTTTCTCCTTCCTCACCTCCATGTTCTTGGTGATGTTGGCACTCACAGATTGGTTTAGAGTAGAAAATCCCCATTTAATATAGGTAATAGGCATTGGGGAAAAACTGTAACCATGTCACACGTAATGTACCATATAAAAGATAGAAAAGCACCATTTAATATAGGTAATAGGCATTGGGGAAAACTGTAACCATGTCACATGTAATGTCCCATATAAAAGACAGCAGCAGCCCTGGCGGGGAGAGAAGAAGCAGTCGGGGTCAGAGAGGATGTCAGGGTGTGTGTGTGCCTCTGCCTGAGCTCTGAGCAAACCACAGCAGCCCCAGGAGAAAATCTTTTAGATAACTTGCAATAAACTGCCTTGAGACCCAACAACAGAGACTGCTGAGTTTTCTTTGGAAGCTCGGGCTGGAGGAGAGACTTTTCCAGCACACGGAGCCCCTGACCCAGGCCGGGGTTCCGGCTCAGCAGCTCCTGCTCCAGCACGGATTCACTGCCCAGATCCCTGCAGGGCTTGGGAATTCCTGACTGGGATTGCTTTGTCCACAAGGATCAGCACAGCAGTGACCAAGCTCTGTAAGCACAGCATGGGCTCCACATTTTTTGGCTTGGAAAATGGAGATCAGGACACTGTGTCCTCATCTGGAAAGAAGGAAAGGATCTCACAGCGCAGTGTTAAGTGAAAAGCACTGTTTGCACGAGGAGGTTTCAGCCATGCAGAAGAATTTGCATTCTCTCCTTCTCCCACAGCAGTGGTTGGGAATATCCAGGATTGAAGCCTTGTTCAGATCAAGCCCCACAGCTCTGCCTCAGGTTCAGCTTTTCTATTTTCCCATTCTGTGCTGCTTCAGTGTGTGGCTCTGGGCTCCACATGAGGGGATGCTGAGCTCTCTGCACAGAGCAGAGACAAAACAATTCCTGCTCCAGCTGGGCACCAAGGACAAATGACCCAAACCTCAGCCCAGGAGCACAAACAGCGTGGGCTGGAGAGAGAAAAACAAGCAGGATGGGACTGATGGGCTGGAGCTGGAATGGGACAATGAACTCCAAGGTGCCAATGGAGCAGAACTGATCCCAGGGAGAGCCCCGGGAGCGCTCGTGCATTTTGGGACCATTTTGGGTCATTTGGGTGCAGCCCTGGCTGGGCTCTGGTGCTGCCCAAGGTGGATCCATGGAGGAGATCCTTTGAATAAATCCCTGCTTTGTTCTGTAGCTCTGTCCAGCCTCTGCTCCAGCTCAGCCTTCTCAATGCACAAACTTCCTTATTTTTCCCTTAGTTTCCACCTTAATCAAGAGTATTAGCTCACAGGACTCTAATTAAATAACTGCCAACAGAATACTGAATAAATACAATTACATAGCTACAACTTCAATGTAAAACAAAAAAAAACCCAAAACTTTTTATCTTCATCCACCAAGCATTAAACAGAATAAAAGCCTGTCTGGGGCTGAATTCTTCTGGCCACTTTGTTGTGGTCTCTATTTATACTTCAAAAGTTGTAACTCCTCATATTCATGTTCTAATTCTTCCTGGCCTAATGGAAGTTGGAACCAGAGGGTCTCCAGGGTTCCCTCCTGATGTTGGTTTGGGTTTTTTTCTCTATGTTCTCTGTATTCTTCACACATGTATTTGTAGCTCTGTCACCTCATTTTCAGTACTTTTCCACGGCCTTTCCCCAGGCAGAAAGACAAAACAGATTCCAGAGCTCCATCTCCAGGGGGTACAGGGCCCCGGTGCTGTCTGAGAACAACTCTTGGAGATCCAGAAGATCTGGGGGGGGACTCCAGCGAAGGGGCCTGACCCAGGGGGGAATTTAATCACCTCCTATCCCCCTCATTGGTGCTTTTTAACAATCATGATAATTTCCTAAAACCTAGAAATGTGCACTCATCCCTGTAGGGGTGGGATTTGTGGACATCTTCCGATAATTACCCCTGAAGGCTTTCATTAAAGATCTGCTCTTTTATTACCTCCTTACTAAAATTATTAATGGAGTTTCATATCCAGGTTGGAGAAATGCAACATCCAACCCAAACCACTCTATGAATCTGTGATTTGATGCTCTACTTGCAAAGTTTGGAACTCCTTGGAGTTCAGGGTATTTTAGCCCACCAACTCCTCCTGCAGAGGTTCACAGCCCCCAGGACAATTCATAGCAACAAAATGTGAGGAGGTGGGTGCTCCAAAACACCTGGCTGTGTCATCTGGGAAGAAAACATCCCCTAAAATGTTCCTGGCAGATGGGTGAGACACCCCTGGCATGGGGTGCTGCTGCAGCCAGGGAAACACCAAAGAGAATCAGCAGCTGAGAGTCCAACCCAGCCTGCACCACAGGGAGAGAACCTCCAGAGAGCCATTAAACCTAAAGCATTGTGCTGCTTTTCATCTTCAAAGCAGCACCTAATTAATTTTTACAGCAGCCCCGTGCTCAGGTGCCTCAAACATCAGTTCTGTTTGTGGGTACAAAGAGCCAAAGGTGGTGGAATTTGTTCCAGACCAAAAGGAGTCTGTGCTGAGCTGGAAGTGGCTGCTGTGTTTGCACCACAAACCTGTCCAGGGTACACTTCCAAGCAAAAGGATTTAAAAACAAAGAGGAGAATTTAACCTCTTTAAGGGGAACAGGGATCTGAACAACTCTCTCAGGCATTGGCACCAGAGGATGGCAACTTCCAGTGGCTCAGGTGCACAAAGGCTGAGGGAGCTGGGGTTGGTCACACTGGAGCAGAGGGAAATTTTTCCAGTCCTCTTCACTTTGGGCTGATGGACTCTGTGCATCCCCCCCAGGTCCAGGGCCACAGCAGCACAGGTAGAATTGGGGCATCTCTTCCCCTTTCTCTTTAGAGGATCTCCTTCCAGGGGTATTTCATTGAAACTGAAAGCTGTGCCCAGGTGCTCAGCTCAGGAACTCAGCAAACAGGACATTAGGGAAGCACAGTTCAGTGCACTGCAGAGGGAATGCATTAATTCATCCAAAAGGAAACATGACTGGCTGAATTTCCTTCCTTTTCCTTTTCCTTTTCCTTTCCCTTTTCCTTTTCCTTTCCCTTTCCCTTTTCCTTTCCATGTCTCGGCCTTTTGAAAGTAAAGAGGAAAAGGAAAACAAAAAAAGGTATTAAAATCACAAAGGACTATTCCCAAAATCTTTGGTGCATCCCTGCTCATGCTGTGGAAAACCTTCTGTGCTGGATGTGGAGCAGAGCAGGAGGGAGGTGCCTCCAGCAGGGCAGACTCTGATTTTTGAAGGGAAATCCTGGAGGTTCTGTGCTGTGCAGGACAAGTTCAGTACAGAGACAACAAATAAATGGCCAGAAATGGAACATTCTCCCGGGTTTCAGGTGGTGGATGTGGCCCTGCCATCCCCTCTGTCTGGGAAGAGCACTTCTGCTCCAGCTGCCCTTGCCAGGCTGCAGAGCCCTTCAGGAGCACAGGAATGCTGGAATGATTTTGTGCAGTGGTGCAGAAGCTGCAGGTGAACTGCAGCTGCTCTTTCACAGCCTCTTTTTTTATCAAAGCTTTCAGAGAGCCCTTTGGGAGTCAGGGGCCCATCACAGAAATTGCTTGGATTCAAATGCAGAAAAACCTGAATTATTTTATATTTTCCTTTGGACTTCTGAACCAACTCGAGCCCTGTTCCTATCTGTATCTTGAGGCTGGTTAGATCTCTTTTTCTTGTGCACACAGCTGGCTCAGGCACTGGCTGAGGAGATCTCCACATTTACTGGAAGTGATGTGTTTGCATCAATAAAGCTGTGGGTAAGCACAGGGACCATGCATTTGCATCCTCTACAGCCCAGATTCCCTGCCAGGGAGCCCCTTCAGCAGGAATCCAGAGCACCTCATTTAGAGGTGCTGGAAAGAGGCTGAAATAAAAGGTGCAAACCCCAAATTCCTCCAGTGTTTACTGCTCCAAGGCTGCAGCTGCACCAAACTGCAAAGAGTTCTTGGCCACTGTCAAAGCCCCCAGCTCCTGGCCACCAAAAATATCCTGATATTCAGACCCAGACAATTTATCCCTGGATTTAAAGGAAAGGGCTTAAAACCCAGCTGAGAATTGCAGCATTTTGCACCCCCAGAAGTGATGATGCAAAATTCAGTTTTTTAGGAGTCAGGTTTGCTCACACCATGCAGGACATGGGATTTACTCCACAACCTCACCCCCCTTCTGGAACAACATCCAGGCTGGCTCAGAATAAAATTTCATAAAAGAAATTTCAGTCTTGGCCTAAGGCTTGGCACAAGGAGTCCCAGCCCAGAATAGATTTTTACGGGAAGTTAAAAACCTCTGGGGAAAAAAAAACCAAAACAACCCAAGCTTTAAAGTGAAGCATCAAGAGAGTCTCAACAAGAGCCATGGCAGCAGTTCAGTGCACAATATATACATCGTGTGCAATGCATATAGAATGCCATAATTACACCCAGATGGGTACAAACATAGATTCACTCTGGCCATGAGTAATACCTCATGATTGCAGAAAAAAAGCAGCCAAATGCCTATTTGAAATCAGCAGAGTTTGAGGGGGGGGGAAATGTGACCTCTCCCTGATGGGGATGTGACAGAAAATAAGGATTTTTTTGTCAGCCCCACTGTCGTGTGTGACATCACCCCCTGGTCCTGCAGCCACTTGCCCACCTCCAGCTGTGTTCCCTTCCCAGTGGTTTTCCTGGTTGCATTATGAAATCTGATTTCCTGCTTTAAAAAAAGCTCCTGGCTGGCTCTGCACTGCAACACACTCCAGATATCCATGTCAGTTAAAGGAAGAGAAGTTTCCTGCTGCCATGCCAATAAAAAGATCCCTTCAGACAGAGGTGCCACCTGTCCTTGTTTAGCACTGGAGCTGCTCAGCCTCATCCCACCATGTTTTAGAGCATTTTTGCAGTGGGGGGAATGCTGCCTTAAGTTTTAGCTTTCATATTTTTCAGATTCTGTGCTGCTTTAGTGTGTAGCTGTAACTCATATTAAGTGTTAGCAAGTTCTCCTCATAGGCTGGACAGACAAAACAATCCTTTTCCAGCCTGGCCAAGGCTAACTGGTACAAACTCCAGGCCCATAAAGTAAAAATGACAGTAAACTGAAGAAAAACAAGCAGGATGGGACTGCCTGGGCTGGAGCTGGAATGGGACAATGAACTCCAAGGTGCCAATGGAGCAGAACTGATCCCAGGGAGAGCCCCGGGAGCGCTCGTGCATTTTGGGACCATTTTGGGTCATTTGGGTGCAGCCCTGGCTGGGCTCTGGTGCTGCCCAAGGTGGATCCATGGAGGAGATCCTTTGAATAAGACCCTATTCTTTAACTTAATCCTTATTCTTAAGGCTTATTCTTTAACTTCAAGAATAAATACATTATTCTTTTACTCTGTCCAGCCTCTGCTCTAGCTCAGCCTTCTCGAGGCATCAGATCCTCCTCTTCTTTCCTCTCCCTGGCTGCTGGTGAGGCCTCTCCTGCCATCCCTCAGTGTCCAGGTTTCTCCTTGCCTTGCACACTCCATATTCCATACTCCAATTTTGAGGCTGGCTGGGACCCCAGCATTGCATCCACACTCAAAAAAAAATCATTCTGCATCCCTGGGGATCCAGAGCAACAAGCAGTTTATGACTGAACCCCTGACTGAGCTGTTGAATGAACCCACAGCTCATTTTGCTGAAAAAAAAAAAAAAAAAAAAAAAAAAAGGGTGGCATGAAGGAGTTGGGGACAAACAGAGAGAAACTGAGTCCAAGGGTCAGAGCAGTGCCTTGAGGTGAAACCCTCCCACCCAAATCCCAAATGGCAAATGGCAAATGGCAAATGCCAAATGCTGACATCTCCTAGGAGTGAGGGGTGCAGGGGACTCAGGGGAGGGCTGAGGCCACGTCTCCATGCAGCCACCAGTGAGGCACACAGTGTCACCCACCAGTGTCACCCAGCACTGCCACCCAGCAGTGTCACCCAGCAGTGACCCATGCAGTGTCACCCAGCAGCATCACCCAGCACTGTCACCCACACAGTGTCACCCAGCACTGTCACCCACCAGTGACCCACACAGTGTCACCCAGCAGTGCCCCAGCTCCAGCCCCCGGGGTCCTGCCCCACCTCTCCTGCCTGGGAAGGAGGGAAATCCCTCCCCAGAAGGGCCAGGCTCCTGCTGGCTCCTGATGGCACTGAAAGGTGTCTTGGCTCCAGGGCAGCCTTGACGGGGTCACTGAAAACCCCCAGAGCAGCACAAATGCTGCACCCAGCTGGGTGAGAAGTGTTGGAATCTGAGGTATTGATGATTCCAAAATTGTGGAAAGTCTCTGTCTGTCAGCCCCGCTGCCAAATCAGAAGCCACAATTGGTCTGTGCTGGTTTCCAGGTTGTTTATTCTGTTTATCTCTCACATGTTCTGCTGCCCTGCCCAGCTCTGTCCTGCAGGGCAGCGTGTGGGGCTCTGCCCTCAGTGGGATGTGACAAACATTAAATACCAGAAACTCCCTGGGCTGCATTTACAAGAACGTGCCAATATCTGTCACCTACGTTGGACAGTGTGTCCCCAGCCTGAACCAACAGAAAAATGCCAACACCACAGTGAGACATGGAGCGCATGAAGAAGGAGAAAAAGGACAAGGCACACCCAATTTCCTCCATCTTGTCCCCTTTGGACCCCTCATCTAGAATCCTAAAATTTTACTTTTGCACCTGTGCCACACTTAATTATTCCTGATATCAAACACTCAGAGCTTGTAATTCATGCTGTAGGATTGAAAACTCTTTTCCATGGGCAGAGATCACAGCCAGTGTCTCTGGGGGCTCTGTCCAGGGGGTTCCTGACCCCTGCCAGGGTCCCAGGGCAGCCAGAGGGAAGCTCTGGGTTCCCACAAGAGGGCTGGGGGTGACTGGGAAGAGTTTGAATTCCTTTTATTGCTCCTGGCTTTGGGATGGAGTCCCTGGGCATTCAAACAATTCAAAGTGAGTGCCCTCAAATGTTAAAGCCACGGGGGCTGGAGGTGATGGATCTGGCCCTAAAAGATGAAGCATGCAGCAGTGCCTGCAGGGCTGAGCAGGCTCAGGGCTCTGCACAAAGAGCCTGGGCTTGGGATGGGACCCTGACAATGCAGAGATGTGAAGGGCTGGGCTGAGGCTGCACTAAGTGCTCCCAGCTGCCCAAAGGATGCATTTGGGTCCATGACTGCAGCAAAGCAAACCCAGAATCTGTTACACACAGAGAGGGCACAAAGGAGCAAAGACAAACACTGAAAAATCCCCAGCAGCATGAAAAGCCACGCCGGCAGCCAAGGAAAAACCACCACCCTCAGCTCTGTGCCTCGGTGACAGCCCCAGGGTGTGACCATGGCATGGGACCTGTGACTTGCTGCAGGGACATCTCTGTGCACCACAGAAAGAGATGGGACTGGTACAATTTCATGAAACAAAACCATCCTCAAGTGCAGAAGTGCAAGGCTCAGAGGGAAGGACAGGCAGTTTAAGACAGGCCATGTAAAAAAACACCTTTTCTCCCAGCCCCAGATCAATGATTTTATAAGTGTGAGGCTGCTTTAGTTCACCTATTCATTCATTGTATATTTTTCTAAAAATTTAAAATTCCTGCCTGGTTTTCCACCTCTGTCCCTCCTTTTTAGGTTAACACACACAAACATCACCCTCACCCCTCCTGGAGGAGCATGCTTGACTCATCATTATTGTCCAGCCAGATTTATGGCTCTAAAACCTACTTGTTAAAAAGCTGAAAGTCATTTTTATTTACTGGCCTCTGCCTCTTTTATAAGCTGCATGCACTTCTTGGAGCATTTTATCCTCTCAATTCCCCACTCTACAGCTGAAAAAAGATTTTACCAACACCCCACCCTGTGTGTGTGGGGCAGCACAGTTTGTTTAACTTCTGAGAATTCCAGGTCCTCCTGAGCTTTCATCCATCACCTCAGGACCCAGGGAGGAAAATCGTGCTGGGAGTTAAGGGCTGCAAGAGGAGGAGACCGAGGAAATTCAGACAAAAGGTAAGATGGGGCTGAAGTGCAGGGGCTGTGTTTGGCTTTAAATTCCTGCAGGCTGCAGCTCCCGGGGAACAAAGGAATGCAGGATATCAGCACTCAGCCCCTGAGGAGCAGATGGTGCTGCTGCCATCAGCACAGCTCATTGTTCCTCACCTCCTCTCTGCCCCGGCCACATTCTCCTCCCCAGCATCTGCACCCTCTGCTTGCTTTGGTTTTTCTTCCAGCTCCTTCCCCAGACATCCCTTGGGAGGGTCTCTTTTCCCAGCTGGTCCCTCTGGTGTTGGAGAACTTCCTGCAGTTTATTCATCCTCTGCAGCAGAGAGCCTGCCTTGTCTGCTGCCACATGGACTCATTATTTTAGGGTCATTATTCTGACTATTTTGAATTTCCACCTTGTTCCTGTGCCTTTGGAGCATTAGGGAATGGTTGCATTATCTCATCCAGCTGTTCTGTGGGGACTGACCCCTACCTGAGCTCAAAAATAATGAGAGATTTCATGAGATTCTGTCCAGAGGATGGGCTCACACTTGAAAATGTCATTGCCTCATTGCCTCTCACAGGACAGACCAAGCCAAACCTCGCTACACTCATCCCAAATTATCCTTCCTTCCCCACAGCCCACAGAAGGGAGGGGATGGCTGGGAGCAGGATAATCTAAGAAAAACATAAACCAGAAGCAAAGAAACTGAAATAGCCACTGGATCCTTCAGCACAGGAACTGCTGGAGCCTGTCCCACCTCCTGCCCCATGAAGTTGGATCACCAAGATCCTGTGCTTGGTTTCTCCATTTGCAAAGTGCACTGTTTGCAGAAAAAACAGAGCTTCTGTCTGTCCCTGCACAGGGCTGTCATCCAAAATACACAACAGCTTCAGAACAAAACCTATGACCCCTTCCCTCCTCATGACATGCTGGGAAAATCCTGATTTAAGCCCCAAAACCAGGTGTTGGTGTTCAAGGATGCACCAGGAGGTCCCATGGGTGTTCTGGACACAGTTTTGCTCCTGTTTCCCACCACCTACAACAGCTGGAAATCCCACGAGAGCAGCATCTGGATTTTCCAAACAATTCCTTGTGAAGGGAGATGAACCAGGGGAAAGCAACCCCCTCCCCAGAGAAAAGGGAATGGAAACAGCCTCTGGCAAAGCTCCTGCAAGAGGGAAGCAGGAGAATCTGGGGATGCTGGAGCTCACTGCTGTCCGTGGACAGAGCTCTGGGATGAATTTCTGGAGTGAGTGTTCACACAAACACTGACACTGAAGCCTCCAATTGTGTTTTCCCTGGACAAACCCAGCACATGACCCTGCTTGCCTCCTCAGCTCCCTGATCAAACCAATGCTGGGAACAACCTCGTGTCTAAAACAAACAACATTTCAGGGCAAACCTTCTGTTTACAGACACAGAGAGGAGATTTTTCAGCAGTGAAAACACAGAAACTGCGTGTCCAGTTTATCAGCCACGAATTTGTTCCTTAGCAATGAAAGAGTGAATTGGGAGGGGGAATAAATAAATCAGAACACTTAGAAAATTCAACCTACAGTGGGCAGGGAGTCCTAAAGAAGAAAGTTATGGCCAGACCTGTGTAGAAGTTTGAATTCTTCAGTCAATTCAGTCAGCTGTGCAATTACTCCTTCCCTTCCCTTCCCTTCCCTTCCCTTCCCTTCCCTTCCCCCTTTTCCTTTTCCTTTCCCCTTCCCTTTCTCAGCAGACAGGAGGAGGGTAGATCCCACCTGGACAAACTCACCCTGTGTGCAGAATTCAGATTTTAATCAGAACAGGCTCTGTAAAGAGGAAACTGGAAGGTGAAGGGCACCGTGCTGGAGCAAACAGGAGCAATCAAGGTAATTAAGGGTTTTGGTACCACCTGATTTGCATCTAAGGAAGAATTTTGGGTTTTTTTTACTGTGAGGATAGAGAGACAGAGCAGCTGTGGCTGCCCCATCCTGGAAATGTCCCAGGCCAGGCTGGAGCAGCCTGGTGTGACAGACGAGGAATGCCATGCTTGACTCTCACAATGAAAAGGCAAATTTCATGTATATACGTTAAGTTTAATAGATTTATAGTTATGTTTTACACCCCTTGTGGTGTTATTATGGGGTGGCCTGGGTTTGGGACATTTGGGAGGATCAGCTTGTTACTATGGCAACAGCTGACCTGATGTCAAAGTGATCTCCAGCACTGGACAGAGAAGGAGGAGTTGGTGGACAGAATTTTGGGAGGGACTAAAGGGTTAAAAGGTGAAACCTCCATTGTGTGGGTGAGCACATGTTGGGGAAAATCCTCTGGCGCTACTGAACACGAAATGAGCACACAGAAGCTCGGGAAGTTCAGAAGAGAAAAAAAGCTCATTTTATTTCTGACCTCTCAATATATAGAGTTCCAAAAGTGGCAGTGGATTGGAGGAGGAAATCGCCACCTCTCCAACCACACTGTCAAACCAACAGCCCATCAATCCTTCACGCAAAGGAGAATGCAAAACAATCATTGTTTACATGAAGAGTGCATGAGAACTCCAGTAGAAATATGTAAATATCAGAAGGCACAGAAAACTTTTAAAAAACTTTAAAACTTTCAAAATAACTACAAAAGAGAACTTAACATTTTAAAAATCAGGGCAACAATCCTCTGCTCCTGGCACTGTAATATTTACTTTCTTCAGTCTTCTGTTGTATTTTTGATATGGTTTTAATAAAACTTTTCAGTTTTTGGAAGTGAGTAACGAGCCAATGCTCCCAAATGTCCCAAACCCAGACCACCCCATGATAAAATCATAACTATGAGTCTATAAATCTTCTTTTTTGCCTTTTAATTGTGAGAGCCAACCATGGCATTACACATCCATCACAACTCCATGAAAACAGCTGAGTTTAGATATGGCCCACCCAGTGATTTATTTTCCAAAAGTCATCTGAAATCTTCATGGAAAGCCAAAGGAGCATCCCTGAGCTGCACAGGGGTGCAGGGATGGATGCAGGGATGGATGCAGGGATGGATGCAGGGATAGATGCAGGGATGGATGCAGGGATGGATGCAGGGATGGATGTAGGGATTCAGGCAGGGATGCAGGCAGGGATGCAGGCAGGGATGGATGCAGGGATGGATGTAGGGATTCAGGCAGGGATGGGTGCAGGGATGGATGCAGGGATGGATGCAGGGATAGATGCAGGGATGGATGCAGGGATTCAGGCAGGGATGCAGGCAGGGATGGATGAAGGGATGGATGCAGGATGGATGCGATTTGAAGAGGTTTGATGCAGTTGAAACAGTCTGAAGTGATTCGAAGCTATCTGCAGCAGTTTGAAATGAAGTGCTCTGAAGCTACTTGAAGGGATTTGAAGAGACTTTAAGCAGTTTGAAACTGTTTGAAGCGGCCTAAAGCGATTTTAAGTGACCTGAAGTGGTTTGAAGCAATTTGAAGTGGTTCAAAGTGACTTGAATTGGTTCAAAATGACTCGAAGCAGTTCGAAACAACTCAAAGCAGTTTGAAATGACTCGAATTGGTTCAAAGCAACTCGAATCCAAGGGACTCGAATCGGTTCCAAGGACTCGAATCGGTTCCAAGCCATTTGAATCGGTTCAAAGCCATTCGAATTGGTTTGAAGCCATTTGAATCGGTTCCAAGTACTCGAATCGGTTCAAAGCCATTCGAACCGGTTTGAAGCCATTGGAATCGGTTCGAAGCCATTCGAATCGGTTCAAAGCCATTTGAATCGGTTCCAAGTACTCAAATCGGTTCAAAGCCATTCAAACCGGTTCGAAGCCATTCGAACAGGTTCGAAGCCATTCGAATCGGTTCCAAGTACTCGAATCGGTTCGAAGCCATTCGAATCGGTTCCAAGGACTCGAATCGGTTCGAAGCGGGCGCCCCCGGCCGCGCTCGCCGCGCCCCCTGCCGGCGGCCGGGCGCGGTGCCGGGGGCGTGCGCCGCCGCGGGACTACAGCTCCCATGCGGCCCCGCGGCGGCGCCGCGCGCGCGCAGTGCGGTGCCCCCGTGCGCGCCGCAGGCCGGGGCGGCCGCCCCGGCCCATCATGTAGGTGCAGCCGCGCCGGCCCCGCGCCAGCCGCGCAGGGACCCCCCGCCCCCGCCCCGCCCGGCCCGGCCCGGCCCGGCCCGGCCCGGCCCGGCGCGCCCCGAGCCCCGCGCCGCCCAGGCGGGAGCGCGCGCGGCGTTCCGGGGGGGGGAGCGCGCGGCTCGCATCTTTTGTGTGCGTGTGCGTGTGCGCGGCGGGCGGGCGGCTCGCCCCTCGGCGGGGCCGCGCGCGGGACGGCCCTCGGTGCGCGCGCCCGGCCCGCACCCGCCGGGGGACAATGTCTCAGCCCCGAGGTGAGAGCGCGGGCGCGCGTGCACGCGGGCGCGCGCGCGGGGGGCTCCGCGGGCGCTCGTGCATGCACGCGCGGGGCGCGCGCGCGCAGCCGCTTGTGCAACTCGGCGGGCGCGCGCGGGGCCGGGCGCGCAGCCGCGCGTGCAAAGCGCGCGTGCACGGCTGCGGGCGCGTGCACGGCTGCGGGTGCACGTGCAGGTGCGTGCACGGGCGCGGGTGCACGAGCGTGCACGGGCGCGGGTGCAGGAGACTGCACGGGTGCGGGTGCAGGAGCGTGCACGGGCGCGGGTGCAGGAGCGTGCACGGGTGCGGGTGCACGAGCGTGCACGGGTGCGGGTGCACGAGCGTGCACGGGCGCGGGTGCACGGCGCGTTCGCACGCCCGCCTTGCGCGGGGGTCGCCGCTCCCGGTGCCGCTCCCGGTGCCGCTCCCGGTGCCGCTCCCGGTGCCGTTCCCGGTGCCGCTCCCGGTGCCGCTCCCGCCGCCGCTCCCGGTGCCGTTCCCGCTGGCTGGCGGTGCTCGCCGCCGCCGCCGGGACGAGCGAGCCCCTCGCCTGCCTTTGGCACGGAACGAGGTGGGGGTGCTGGAGGAGCAGCTGCAGCCCGGGATCGGCGCGGGGTTAAAGCAAACTTTTAAACAAGTCCGCGAGGGAGATGAAAGGTGAAACTGGAGTGGAGTTAGCAGGAATTAAATATATACCTATGTTTCCATGGGAAAGTATTGTTCTCGTGCCAGCGCTGAGATCATTTTCCACCCGTTTCTCTGCCCCCCCCCCCCCCCCCCCCCTTTCTCTTTTAATATTTGGTAACTTTTGGTCAGAGGCAGCAGTGGGGTTTGTCACACCAGCACGCCCCGAGCGTGCAAAAAGGCTGGAATGGAGCGTTTGGGAAGTGCAGGAATTGGGTATTTGGGAGCTGCAGAAAGGCAGGAATGGAGCGTTTTGGAACTGCAAGAACCGGGAGCATTTTGGAGCTGCAGGAACAGAGAGTTTAGGAGCTGCAGTTGAGAATTTAGGAGTTGCAAAAGGGCAGGAATGATGCATTTTGGAGCTGCAGGAATTGTGCATTTTGGAGCTGCAGAAGTTGAGAGCTAATGAGTTACAAAAGGACGGAAATTGGGCATTTTGGAGCTGCAGGAGTTGAGCATTTAGGAGCTGCAAAAGGCTGGAATTGGGCATTTTGGAGCAGCAGGAATTGAGCATTTTGGAGCTGCTGAAGTTGAGAGTTTAGGAGTTGCAAAAGGACAGGAATTATGCACTTTGGAGCTGCAGGAATTGAGCACTTTGGAGCTGCAGAAGTTGAGAGTTTAGGAGTTGCAAAAGTGCAGGAATTATGCACTGTGGAGCTGCAGAAAGGCAGGAATAAAGCCTTTAAGAGCAGCAGGACTGGAGCTTTTAGGAGCTGCAGAAGGGCAGGAATTGGGCTTTGTGTAGCTGCAGGAGGCCAGCATTTTGGAGCTGCAGGAGTTGAGAATTTACGAGTTGCAAAAGAGCAGGAATTATGCATTTTGGAGCTGCAAAAGCTGAGCATGTAGGAGCTGCAAAAGGGCAGGGATAATGCATTTTGGAGCTGCAAAAGCCGAGCATTTAGGAGCTGCAAAAGTACAGGAATGATGCATTTTGGAACTGCAGGAGTTGAGTATTTTGGAGCTGCAGGAGCTGAGCATTTAGGAGTTGCAAAAGTACAGGAATTATGCATTTTGGAGCTGCAGAAGTTGAGCATTTTGCAGTTACAAAAGCACAGGAATTACGCATTTTGGAGCTGCAGGAGTTGAGGATTTAGGAGCTGCAAAAGGACAGGAATTATGCATTTTGGAGCTGCAGAAGTTAAGCACTTAGGAGTTACAAAAGCACAGGAATTATGCATTTTGGAGCTGCAGAAGGGCAGGAGTGATGCATTCAGGAGCTGCAGGAGTTGAGGATTTAGGAGTTGCAAAAGGGCAGGAGCTGAGCGCTGAGGAGCAGCAGGAGGGGGCTTGGGCAGGGGACAGCAGTGATTTATTTCTGCCAGCGTGCTGGTGGTGGCAAAGAGCACTGCCTCTTTGCTTTTTAACTCCCTGCTTCTTCCAGAGTGGCTCTGCCTTGTGCCCTTGCAAGGGCGGGGAGGAGGTGGAGAATTTAATATTGCAAAAATGCTGCGGGAATGCAACAGCCCCTGCAAGAGCAGGCGGGGAGAGCTTTAAGGAGGAGTAGCTGCGGCCATTCATTGTGAAAATCCATGCCTGTGTGTCAGCGAGCGGCCACACAGATGCAGCTTTTAGAGCTTTTGGAAGTATTTGGATTGGATGTTGCAGCTTGGCTCTCCCTGCATCCTGCAGCTCTTGCACATATTTGGGATTTTGGGGGTGAGAGGCAGCGCGTGGCCCGGCAGGAGCAGGTCCCAAAGTGGGTTTGGAGCTGGTGTCGTGTTTATTTATTTATTTATTTATTCAAACTAAGCCTTCCACAGTGATCCTTGCAAGGGGAGGACGTTGGGAAGGAGGTGCCTGCACAGCTCTTGCCACACAGTTTTCCTTTGTAAAAGAAAAATGTAAAGTTGTTGTATAATTTATTCCTCATTTGGGTTTGCTGCAGTCATCTTTTCCAGCCGAGCAGGGAATTGTAAAAGTTTCCAATGCAAAGAGCCAAGGAAGTTTGATAATACAGGATTGAACCCGGTGATACCCAGAGCACTCTGCCACTGCCTGGAGAGCCCTTGGGGTGACAGGGGGGTCCCCAAAAATCCTGGGTGGGGAGAGGCAAAGGCTGAGAATGCAGGGGAGGTGACAGGCAGGGACCTGCAGGGGTGCAGAGCGTCCCCCAGCACGGCCTTCTGCGTCCTCCAGTACCAGAAAAAAGGGAGGATGGAAGTAGCCAGCCCACAAAACATGATCTCAATGAATGGCATCATTCTTGACTCCCTTTGCCGTCCTCCTCGCTCTCTGCAGCACCAGTGCCTGCATTCCTGGCGCAGATAACTTTTCCAAGCTCAGCTGTTCAGGCCCAGCTTTTGCTCAGGAAGGGGTTTCAGCTCCGGGGTTTGCAGCAGAGGTGTTGTTCTTCGGGATAATCTGAGTTTTGGGATCGGGTTCTTTGGGCTAATCTGAGTTTTGGGATCATGTTCTTTGGGATAATCTGAGTTTTGGGATCAGGTTCTTTGGGCTAATCTGAGTTTTGGGATCATGTTCTTTGGAATAATCTGAGTTTTGGGATCATGTTCTTTGGGATAATCTGAGTTTTGGGATCGGGTTCTTTGGGATAATCTGAGTTTTCGGATCAGCTTTCATGTGTTGCACAGGAGGTTCCTCGGCAGCTCTGGAAAGTACAGCCCAGAGCCCCAGCCAGCTGCTGAGCCCTCTCCCTGCTTTGAATCCTTTCCAGAGTTGTTCAGAGAATCCTTTTGAATCCTTTTCAGAGTTGCCTGAGATTAATTTTTTTGTTGCAGCCTGTCAGGGGAACATGTGAGCAGCAGAGTTGTTCTTACTCCCTGCAAGGAATCCCACCTGGTTCAGGGAGACCCTACCTGTGCTATGCAAAAAAATGGGGGGAGGGATCTGCTTCCTGCACAGTCTGTAAAAAGGTTAAAACTGCCCCTGGAATTCAGAAACAACACTTTTCCTCTGGCCCTTTCTGCAGCAGGAATGAGCAGATGCCTCCAGCATTGTGCTCAGGGTCCTGAGCCACTTTACCTGTCCCTGATGGGCTTCCTGAGGGTCCACCCATATACAAAACTCACCTGAAGTCAAAGGCACCCCTGCATTTCACCCTGTGCTCGTTCATTCCCCCTTTCAGGCTGCAGACTGGTATTATTTTGTTGGATGTAGCAACCCATAGCAAATCAGCTTTTCCTGAGCACAGCAGGTTCCTGCAGCGTGTTCCTCACCTTCAGAGATGAGGCTGCTCTGGCCAGGAGGGCCTTGATGTTGATGGGAACTCAGAAGTTGAATCCTTGCCCAAAATCCAGCCCGTTTGGCTGTCATGACTAATAGGATATTATTTGGGAAGAGGAGCATGGGGGAAAAAAAAAGAGGAAGTCCATATTCATTGCAGGCCAAGCACAGTTTGAGGCTGTAAATCTGGACTCTGGTGACAGCAGATATATTCAGGAGTCTCCCATATTGCTTGCAACTGGGGGAATTATTCCCTGGCAAAGCCCACATGGGAGAAAACATCTGCAAATATGCAAATTTCTCCATTGAAATAAGAAAAGGGAAGGGGAAGCAGTGCCCATGAGAGCACTGATTCTTGAATACATTGAAATGATATTTAAACTAAGTATTGCTGCCTGTTGATGTCGCACCTAAAGCTCAGCCTCTTGTTTCAAATACCATTTTCAGTGCTCCAGCTGCAAAGGGAAGCTGAGATTATGAGCAGCACATCCCACGTGATGCTGGCTGAGCATGCACCCTATGGACTTTGACCAAAGGCCCTGCACCTAGTCCAAATACCACAGTTTTATGTGAAACACTCATGTTTTCCCCAGCCAGAAGTCTCAGCGGAGCAGCCGTAAAGCTGCAGTATTCCTTGTTGTTGGGTTTTTTTTGCAGCCCTAGGTAGGTGGCAGGTTGTTGCTGGTGTAGGATTAACCTGCCAGCAGCTCCTGTGGGTTGTGCAATGTGCATTTTGCCTCATCAGCACCACCTCAGCTTCTCCCCACTCACACACTCCCATGGCACAGGCACTTGGCAAGGGCACAGCCAGCAAAGCCGTGGCACGGTCAGCCAGGTGCAAGCCCAGCAAAGCCTGGACTAGCAGCAAATTTCAGCTCCAGTTGTTGATTTATGATTTATTTTTAATTACTTTTTTTTTTTTTAAGGGTGCCCTGTTGAATTAGTTTAGGAGCTGTGCTGCAGTGCTGGAGGTGCCTGTGTACCTGCTTTGGGTTAAGAGGGGGCAAATGTTTATAAAGAGGTTTAAAAACCTCGTGCAATGCCAGGCTGGAGGAATTACCCACCTCGGGAAGAGGAAAATGTGATTGGGGCAAAAAGTATTTGGCTGGAGATGAACCAAAGCTGTGCCCAGGTGAGCCAGGGGAGCTGAGACACCTGGGTGAGCCCTGGTCCCCTGTCCCCCTGTCCCAGCAGGTCCCAACATGTCCCTGCTCAGGCCAGCAGCTCCCTGCTGCTACCCAGCACATATTTAATATTTAAAAGCTCCAACTAGGGGCAATTCTAGCAATAAAAGTGCTAAGTTGCAGGAAGAAGGGAGCAGAGAGCTGAGTGCTCCTGCCAGGCTCCTCAGTGCCTCCGCAAGCGTGGCTCCTTTTTGGTGTTTAAATCACCAGAACCTCGGGGCTTCCTTGGGGCTGAATTCCCTCCCCTGACACATCCACAAGCTGCTAAGGTGAAGCAAATTATGCTCCATGAAAACCACAGGGGTAATTTGGAGAGGTGAGACACTTCATGTGGAACGTGGTTACAGCAGGTTTGCAGATTCTGGGTCCCCTCGTTGAAAATACACGAGGTGACTAAAAAGTTGCCTTTTCCCCCCAAACAGTGCCTGTGTTTGTTGCCACTTAGGCTTTTTCTCCTTCTGAAAAGAGCTGTGACAGCACCTCTAGAAGCCTCTCCGAAAAGGATTGAAAACCGACACACCTGACAAAAGCTGGAAAAAGAAGAATAGTGTGGGAGTTTTGTTAGCACAGGAGTGGGGATGCTTTCCCAGCCCTCTGCAAATGCAGAGGCCCAGAGCTCCTTAGCCTGGTCATTGTGATGGTTCCCAGCCCTGCCCCAAGGGATTCACCCCTTGAATTCCTGATGCTGCTCCAGAGGCGAAGCTCTGCCCTTCCCAGGGAGTGAAGGCACAGGGCAGGTCACAGCTGTGATGGCAGTGGTGGCACAGGCAATTCTGGGTAAGAATTACTCACCAGGAGTCCCTTCCTGCTGTCACTCACGTTTTGGGGGACCAATTTGGGGTGCATTTACAAGGTGGCAGCATCATTAGATGAAATGTTGAGTCAGCCTTCAGTGGCCAGAGAAATTGCAGGAGTGTTCTTTTGGTTTGAGACGTGGACAGAGCTATAATTAAAAAAAATCAAAATCTGTTTCATTACCTGTGGAGTTCCTTAGGGCCTGTCTGGGAATAGTTTAAGGGATTAGCATTATCAGCTCGAGCAGTGTGAGCAGGGAAGCAGATCCAGGAGGCTGGAGCTGTGCCACAGCAGATATTATGGTCTGTGGTGGCCAAGTGGTGAAGGCCAGTGGGTGCAATCTCCATATCTGCTCATTGTGCAAAAAGTTTGGGGTTTTTTGGTTTGTTTTTTTTTTTGGTTTGTTTGTTTGTTTGGTTTTTTTTTGTTTGTTTTTGTCTTCCAAATACACAATATTCTGCACTTGACAAGTGTGAATGGAAAAGTGACTCCTGCTCAGTGGCCTTGGCTCAGTGAAGAGCAGTTTGGAGAGGGGAGGTCTGAGGCTGTTGCTTTCTCTTGCCTCAAAGCCAAAATTAAGCCCATCCTTCCAATCTCCCCATCCTTTTAAACTGGGGATTCCAAACACTGAGGGCTCATCCCACCAGGACAGTCTCTGGGGTGCTGAGGCATTTCTGAGCCATCTTTCCTTTGGACGTGGTGCAGAGGGATGCTGAACATCCTCTGTGGGAGCTGCAAGAAGCCTCTGGTGCATCGCTGGTGCTGTGAGAGCTGCAGCAAATCCCTCTGGATCTGCAGCCCATCCTCAAGCAGGAGCCTGGATTTGGAGGGGCAGGGTCAGAGATGGCATCAGGGAAGGCTCAGGGGTAGGAGCTGCTCTGGCTGCATCCCCCAGTTGCTGTTGGAGCAGTGCCTGTGGCTTTTTGGGCTGCAAAATCTGAGTGCTGTGAAGCCCAATGCAAACAACCTCTGCAGCTGGGGTAGGGTTTCAGATCTGTAAGAGAAAAAGCATTTATTTTTCCCCTAGTTGAGCAGGAAAACTTCACAGAGCTGAGCTGATCCAGTTTCTTGCTGGTGCTGTTTTGTTAGCCTACTTAGCCTGCAATTTTATCATCAAGGCTGGGTTTTCTTAGCCTGCACCCAGGCAGATCAAAAATCGTGAGGATAACTGAAGCCACTTTTACTGCATTCAGATAAAAACAGTGGGGAAAAAAAAAAGAAAGGAAAAAAAAAGAAAAAACGCAGCAGAAGTTGCAGATGAGATGCCAAAGATAAGGCGGCAATAGGAAATCAGTGCAGGAGTCAACACTTGACTGTGTCTGCAAGAAGAGGCCTTTAATGAAGGCTGAATCAGCACGGTCTTGGGAGCTGCTTTTGAAGGAGAATCTTTTTCTAAACAAAAATATGTAATTGCACTCAGTGCAAAATGCTTCTCAGTGCCAAAAGGCCTCAGAGCATCGCGTGGCTGCTCTGTGCCAGTCCCAGGCGTGGTGGATTTTGTGCCTGTGCTCCCCTGCAGTGGGGGCTCAGCCCCCACTGCCTCACTCCTGGGTTTTCAGCAGGGCTTATTCCACGCTCGAGCAACAAGTTATAAAAATTACAGCTTCTCCCCATGGTATCATTCCTCTTCTGAATGTTTATTGCTTCTCCAGTAGCTCAAGGTCAGATATAGAAAATGACTCAAAAGTCTTTTGTTGCTCTGAGAGCACTAAGGTGATGGAAGGCCCAATCCAGCAAAGACAAACCTTCCCAGAGAACCAAAAGGGAAGGATGAAGGACTATTTTAAAGGCAAACCCACCACTGATGACTGACATTTTAAAGCAGGTTTGGATTAGATATTAAGAATATTTCCTGTGAGGGTGGTGAGGCACAGGGTGCCCAGAGCAACTGTGGCTGCCCCACCCCTGGAAGTGTCCAAGGCCAGGTTGGATGGGGCTTGGAGCAACTTGGGGCAGTGGAAGGAGTCCCTGCCTGTGGAATCAGATGAGCTTTAAGGTCTCTTCCAACCCAACCCATTCCATCACTGGGTGATTTTTCCCTGGATTTGCTCCGTTCTGTCTGCTCTCACATCTTTGGTGTGCAGCAGCCCCAGGCAGAGCCCGCTGCAGTCACTGCCTCAAGTCCCTGCAGTAGGAGGGGAAGCAATCCCTGCCACAGTCCTGCCAAAAAGCAGGGCACACGAGCTCAGGAGGTCCTTTTGGCAGCTTTGTGCAGCACCAGGCACAGCCCTGGGCACGGCTCCTTCTTGCAGGGCACCTCTCCAGCACTGGAGTCAGAGCCACACTTCCCAGCTTGGATTTCAGCACAGCCCCTTTTTCCTAGGGCTGCTTTAATTGCCTGCAATTAGGGTCTCCAGTGTTGCAAAAGTATGAAGGAATAAAACCCAGCCTGGCTCTGGAAGGGCTGGGATTGATTTCTTCTCTCAACCAGCTGATGCTGTGACCTTTCAGAAAGGAACTGTCAGCCTGTGGCTGTGGGGTTTGTGCATGCCCAGGGTTACAGCACAAATATGGGATATTTATTGTAGTTTTATCCAAGGAGAGGAGCACCTGTAGGAGCTGAGAGCAGCTCAAGGAAGAGACAGGATTTTATATGCTGTCATCAAAATGCCAAAACCCCTTTGGGCTAAGCTGCATCTTGAGTAGATTTGTTGAAGCACTTGACAAAAACGGCTGGAGCAGAAGTGCAAGGCACAGCACGGGGCTGTGGCAGCCCTGAGGGTGCAGGGGTCACCCCAAGCCCTGCAGAAGGAGGTCAGGCTCTGGCCAGCTGGGTGCCAGAGGTGCACACACAGGTCTGGCCGTGATTTCCTTTGCAGCTTTGGCAGCAGCAACAGGACAGGGAAGCTGCTGCAGCCAAATCCGAGCACTGCTGAGGTTTGGGATGGGAGAGGAGGAGAAATCCTGCAGTCAGTCCCCTCTTGCAGGTTTGCTTCTCTGAAGAGAAAGATGCTGCTGGTTAATGCAGAAGTTCCCTCCCAAGCAGACCTTGGTACTTAACTGTGTTAATGAAATGCTTTCAAAAACCCACAAGATTGACCTTCTCTGCTTGCCCACAGATTTTTCTCTCATTTAACAAGCAGAGGGTTGTCAGAGCAGCCTATTAAAGGAGAAGAAAGGCAGTGCTCTAATACTGTTGGGTTTTGGCCTGTTACAAAGTGTTTTTCTGCTTTTTTACTCCTAAAAGATGAAAACCACAATCCCTTAACAACCTACCAGGAGAAACCAGGCTGAGACAAGGAGTTCTTGGCTGAAATAAGGCATAAAGTCTGATAAAATAATGAACAGAAAATCTAAGTTTTTTAGGTATCTCTGGAATATGCCAGGACAACCATCATATCTACAGGTCCTTGTGCAGACAGAGGAATTGTCCTTTGGGAGAGACCCTCTAGAAAAAAACAAAGGCCAATAACACAGACTCTGACTTCCTTACCTTTCCCAAGGACACCAGCAATTTGCTCATTGCTAATAAAACTTTGGAACATATCTACAGAAACCTTGGATGCCTGCCAAGCAATCAGTTTTATAAATTAACCAAAAGAGCAGATCGTGCATTGCAGGGAAGGACATCCCACATGCCAAAGCAGCCCCTGACAGCAGCACCAGAACTGGAGGGAGAGCCCAAAATAGCCCCTGGCAGCTGGGGAGGGTGACACAGATGCTGCATTCAGAGATGATGAGAAACAAGTTGCTTTCTGGAGGCAAGAAATGAAAAAAATCTTCACTGAGAGAGTGATGGGGCACTGGAATCAGCTGCCCTGGAGGTGGTGGGATCACTGTCCCTGGACGTGGCACTCAGGTTTAGCTGATGGGGAGGTGTTGGGTCGTGGGTTGCACTCGATGATCTCAAAGGTCTTTTCCAGCCTGGTTCACTCTGTGATTCTGAAGTGAGACAAGGCTGAAGTGGCAGTGTTTGGCAGAGAGAAGGAGCCCAGGGCTTGCACCTCTGCAGGTCCCTGTGGGGTGACAGCCCTGGCAATGTCCTCTTGCTCAGAGCCACCTGAGCTGGGCAGCACCTCAGGCTTCCTCCCAGCGTGACTTCAGCTCCATTCATGTCATCAGGCAGCTTCCTTTACAGCCAGGCATGCCTTTTCTTTTTTTTCCTTTCTTTTTTTTTCCTTCCCCTCAAAAACATTTGGTACTTCCCCCGCAAGAAATCAGGAGCTTTCTGTCTGATAAGGGGCTGGAACAGCTTCCTGCAGTAGGAGAGAATTTCTCCTCTGGCTCTTCCTGCACAGAGCCAGAACAATGCCAGCGCTTCCAGCCTCGCATTACCTCGGATAATCTCATTTAGGGTCCATCCTGTGCGAGCATCTCCTGCCAAGGGGGGCTCCTTTTCCAGCAGTTGGCTTTAAAAAGGGTTTTTAAAAGGTTTTTAAAATGCCATTGCCACAGCAGAAAGGCAGGAGCAGTCTCTCAGGGCTGATGCAGAGCAGGGCCCTCTTTGGAACAGTAGGGGCTGAAGAAATTTTTTCTTTTCCCTTAATGGAGAAGCTAAATAGGATTTTTTTTTTCATGTCTTCATGCTGAAAGTGCACGTGGTAAACTCAGAATGTCTGAGTCCTTTTGCAGGATTCAGTGGGACTGAATGTGCTTGGTTGGGGTTGAGCACACACATAAAAGAATTTACAAGGTTGGGATGTATTTTGTCTTGGTTGCTAAGTGGGATGGACAGTATGGATCTGTGTTGATAATTTATGTTATCCTGCTTCTCTTGGTTCATTTTCTCTCCCTGTTTTTGATTTCCTTTTTTCCCAATTCTGCTTCTCTGCTCATGGAAAGCAGTATCCTTTTTGGGAGTGTGTGAGTGAAACTACAGCCTCAAACCTCACATGGGGAGTTCTGTGGAGGCTTTGGCAGAAAGGCTCATAAAGGGAGGTTTGTATTTTCAGCTTCTGCTTTAGAAGGCTGGGTGGAGAGATGTGTCCTGATGGGCTTTGATCCATGTGGACATATGTAGAGAGAAAAAAAATCTGCCCACTTGTGTCACTTTATAGGGAGGACAAGCCTTGCTGTCACAAGTCTGTCACCGTGCTGTGCTGTCATGGATTTCTTCAGTGTGTTTTCCAAATTGAGATAAAATTGCATGATAAAACCTGGGGAAAGGCTTTTGTTCTTTATAAATGGCTTGTGTTCTTGATATGCCAGACAAGCAAATGTGTGTTCCTCAGCCTGGAGGAGGAGGAGGTCTCAGCAATTCCAGCTGCTTCCCTGGGTGCAGCTCCAGCCTCTGCTCTCTGTGACAGGGACAGCACCAGGCAATGCTGGGGCTGGTCAGTGGGGTTGGGGTGGATTTTAGGGAAAGGTTCTTCCCCCAGAGGGTGCTGGGCACTGCCCAGGCTCCCCAGGGAATGGGCACAGCCCCGAGGCTGCCAGAGCTCAGGAGTGTTTGGACAGTGATCTCAGGGATGCACAGGGTGGGATTTTGGGATGTCTGTGCAGGTCCAGGAGCTGGACAGGATAACCCTGACGGGTCCTTTCCAGCTCAGGTTGTTTTTAGGATTTGAGGACATTTGAGATGGTGTGCTGGGAGCAGTGGAAGGGAGGCTTGGGCCATGTGTGAACTCAAGTTGCTGGGTGGAAAAACAGTTCAGGAGGTGTCTGGCAGGTCGTGCTCTCTGACCTCTGCTTTAAACAGGTTTGAACTTGAGAGAGCTTCCCTGGAAGCTGCATCCACCTTGCCCTGCACAGCCTGGAGCTCCTGGAGCCTCCCTCCTGTGCCAGCCCGCACTGCCCGGGCGTTGGCAGCACCCAGACCTGCTGCTGGTGGTGGAGCATCTCCAGGGCTTGGCTCTCCGTGCCCTGGTGGCTGCTGGCAGTGCCAGGAGCAGGAGGACACTCCTTGCCAGGAGCTGCTGGGCTGGGGCACAGAGGGGTCGTGTCGGGATCTGTGGTATTGATGATTCCGAGATTGTAAAAACTCTCTGTCTTTCTGTTTTGTTGTTAAAGAAGAAGTCATAATTTGTTTGTGTTGGTTTTTAAGGTTGTTTATTTTTGCTTATTTATAACATGTTCTGCTGCCCTGCCGTAGGTTTGTTTTGCAGGGCAGCGTGCGGGGTTCTGCCCCTCAGTGGGGTGTGATAAATATTATATATTAGAAACTACGTGTGCTATATTTATAATAATGTGTTAATGTCTATTATTTACGTTGAATAGTGTGTTCTTAGTTTAAACTAATAGAAAAATGCTAACACTATAGTGAAACATGGAGGGTATGAAGAAGGAAGAAGGAGAAAAAGGATAAGACACACAATTTCTTTTATTTTGTCTCTTTTGAACTTCTAATTTAGAATCTAAAAATTTTACTTTTGCACCCATGCCACACTTAATTATTACTTCTATCAAACACTCAGAGCTGGTAATTCATCCTGTAAGGTTGAAAACTCTTTTCCATGGGCAGAGATCACAGCCAGTGTCTCTGGGGGCTCTGTCCAGGGGGGTTCCTGACCCCTGCCAGGGTCCCAGGGCAGCCACAGGGAAGCCCTGGATTCCCACAGGGACACAGCTTTGGTTTTCCTGCAGTTCCTGTGGCTTCCCCCTGGGTGTTCCTGGGTGGTTTTAAAGTAGGACCTCCACTTTTGCTGGAGGCATTGCCAGCAGAGGGAGCAGGAGTTGGTTCCTCCCCTCTGCACTGGTCAGAACTATAAAATACCATCTTTAATAACTGAGATATAAAAATCAGCAAGTAAGCTCATGCATCGTTAAAGGATAGCAAGGAGCTATGTGATGGTGTGGCACAAAGGCAGGATAATCAAAGCCTTGACCTTCACGTGTTGAAACTTAATCACAATATTGGGCTGAGACTTTGCCAGAATTCCCAATGACAAAATGCAAGGAAGCAGGTCCTTTCCTACCTTGCCAGAGCTGCTGGTGTTGTGGTGTTCCTCTCAGGGAGGAGAACTCTGGGCAGAGTTGTCACCCAGTTTTTGACCTGCACATGGATTAACTCAGCCCTCCTGTTCATCAGGGCCTTCTGCAGAAGGTGAAGATGCTCGATAAAGAAATGGTTTGTGGCACATTCCTGTATCCATGGGTATTCCCATTGGGCTCTAAAAGTTATTGATATTTAATAACTCACAGAATGACCAAATCAATGGCAGTTTTCTCCCATTTGGGAATTTTCTCCCAATTTGGGAGTTTTCTCCCATTTTGGGAGTTTTCTCCCATTTGGGAGTTTTCTCCCAATGGGCATTTTTCTCCCATTTTATCCCAAGGTATCTTTACTCGTGAGCAGAAAATTTTAACTCCCAAGTTTTACATGCAGAGCATCAGCAGGAGATGTGTGCTGGCAGTGCAGTTGAAATGTCCAAATTTACAATATGCTGTACAAACCCAATCTGTGCTTGGTAAAACAAGGCTCGTGTGGCTGCCTGGAGCCCCTGGTAACAGAAATAAAAATGTACCTCACCTTGCCTGGATGGGATTTTATTCCAGCCTGCTGCGAGGGTGGTGGCACCAGGACAGGGATCCCACAGGGAAGGTGCTCAGTGAGCAGCAGCAGCTCTGGGGGAATGGGGCTGCCTTAGGGGTGGGAAGCAGGACTGGAGCATAAATCTCTGTGCATGCTCTTCTCTTTGGGGACAGTGCCACCCCAAGCTCCCCAGATGAGCCTTTCCTGACCCAATCACCCCCTGGTGATATCCAAGCCCTGCTTTTCCCAGGTTTAATCCTCCTGACCCCTTTGGGCTCAGCGCTTGCCCACGGGGCTTTGCCAGTGGGTGCCAGGAGGCAGCATGGGGAGGGTGGCGGTGAGGAGCCACCATGTCCCTTTTGGGGCTGACAGCTAAGCCAGGAGCCTGGCACTGCCTTTCCACCCCTGGTCCTGCTCAGCCTGGCACTTAGGCCAGCCTGAAGGGGAGCCTGAGCTCAGGCTGAGCTTTGGTCTGGGTGCCCAGAGCCCTGCCAGCTGTGCCCGCAGCATCGCCAGCCAGCAGGTGCCAATGTCACCTTCCTTTTCCAAAGCCATTGGCACTTCCCCGTGCTGGCAGCACAGCTGGCAGCTCCAGCAGGCTCTGGCTCCTCGGGAAGTGGTGCTGGCACTGCCAGGCTGGCTGCCCTGAGCTGGGCTGTGTGCTCGGGGGAGATGCAGCTCTGCTGCAGGGCTCCCGCTGGGCTGCTTCAAAACCCCCGTGCAGGATGTGCTGGGAGGAAATCCCAGCTGCACCGAGCACGTTAAAAACCTAAAAGCAATATTGGAATTAGAGAGAGAGCTTGGGCAAAAATGTGTCTGTGGGGTGTCTGATACGAGTGCATCCTGTCACCCTGAGAAAATTGGGGGTTGAGGCTCCACGTGGCAGTGGGGAAAGGAGTTGAACTTGAAAATATGGGTCCCTTCCAACTCAGGATATTTATAATTTGTAATTTATAATGAGGTGGATGCTTCACTGTTGGGAGCAGTGGGAGAAGTGTTTAGCTGGGCTGGGCCTCATGGATTCAAGGCAAACCCTGCTCCCCTTGTGTCTGAGGCAGATGCAGCACTGCTTCTGTGTTAAATGCAGGACAGTTGCTGCTGCCTGCTGGGGATTGGTGTGGGAAGCTGGCTGGAGCCCCGTGGTCACTCACGGTGGCATTCAGGGGTGGAATCTTGGTGGGTAAGGGGAAATAAAAAAGTAAGTGTAGTACTGGGATGATGCCCAGCTCATGGATGAACCCTCAGCTCACATCCTGGTCCAGGAGCTTCGTCTCCTCATCCATGGGTTGATGGGGAGCACCCACTGGCATGGCAGGGTCCCCTGGGAGACATTTTAGGGCACTGCTGCTGCTGCCCTGGGGAGCAGAGCCCATTCCCTGCTGCCAGAGGGGCAGAGCCAGCACAAAGGCTTGGGTGAGCCACGATGCAGGAATATTTGGGAGGCTCTTGGCCCTCTGTGCTGCTTTGGCACTGCTGGCAGGTGTGGGAGGTGTTGGTGCCTGGGCAGAGCCCAGCCCCTGCTCTGCCCACCTCCTCCCCATGCCAACCCTGCTCTGCCACGGCCAGGTGCTGCTTGGCACGGGGAGAGCAGACACGGAGGTAGGGCAGCGAAGGCAGCCTCGTCCTCCAAACCCTCCTCCACAAAAGCCCTTTTGTTCCCGGGGTGAATTCCAAGAGCTTTTCTCCACTTTTGATTCCAGCAAACTCCCACTTCAAGAAGACAGGCGAGGGCTGAAAACAAAGTGGCAGCAAAATGAAAAGTTCCTTGTAAAAAATCCCCAGCCAGGGCTGGAGGCTCTTTTCTAACAGCTTCCTTGGCCTGCATCTCCTGTGGATTTCCTGATTTGAGATAAGCAGTGAAGACAGCAGGCTCTGGGATGGGGAGGCAGGGAAGCCAGTGGACTTGGCAGAGGGAAAATGGGGGTGTGATTTGTGATTTGTGATTTGTGATTTATGGTGTGCTGCTGAGTGGGGGGAGCGCCTGCCCCACTGCTCACTCCCAGAGCTCCAGTGCTGGCATTTCTCATGATACAGGGGAAGGGGAGAGGCCACGGGGCTTCAGTGGCCTCTGTTGCTCCGTGGGATCTCCATCACTCCCACACCTTTCCCAGAGCAGCAGGAGGATGTGGCCGTGCACAGGGGATGCAGCCAGCTCCAATGACCACGAGGAGCAGAAAACCCAGTCCTTTAGGAGAGCACCCCTTGGAGCCCTGGAGGATTCCCCTGAACCTCACCTCTGTTTCTTGCAGCTTCCCTGTGGTGCAGCTGTGAGTGATTTTTGGGATTTGAGGGTGTTTGAGGTGGTGTGATGGGAGGAGTGGAAGGGAGGCTTGGGCCACCTGTGAAGTCAAGTTGCTGGGTGGAAAAACAGTTCAGCAAAGGAAGGTGAGAAGGAGTAAGAGGCTTTGGTCTTGATTCCTGGCAGGCTGTTGGAGATGGGAGGGTGCATGGACAAGGCGTGGAATTCTGCGTTTTGTGGGCTGCATCCTTTGGCAACTGCTGAAATCCTCATCCATGGCAGCCCCTTGCTCTGGTGGAGGTGACTCAGAGCCCACAGCAGCAGAGGTGGTTTTGCCTGAATTCCTCACTGCACACACCAGGCAGAGGGGACACACAGACAAGGCCTGTGCAACTCAGGGGTTTGGTGGGATCCTTGTGGGTCCCTTTCAACAGGGATGTCTGTGATTCTCCATGTCACCCGTGGCCACGGATGGAGTTATTAGGGCTGAAATTTGCGTGTGCACATGCTGGTGCTCCATCCCTTGCACCACCACCTCCTCCCATCTTCATCCCATGGATCTGAGGCACTGCCTGTTCCTCTCAGAGCCTCCTGCAGCCGGGAGAATCAGGAGAGAGCTGAACATTCCCACTTGCAGCCCGCTGGGAGAGGCTGTGTGGGATCCCGAGGTGCTGCTGGGGTCAGCCTTTTCCCAGGTGGGTGGGATTCCCCGGGCTCAGGTGCTGCTCCTGCAGCTGATGATGCCACTGTGTGCACAGAGCTGCTGCTGTTTGGGGGGAGCTGTGCCCTGTCCCCCAGACCCCAGAGTGGGAGCAGCGGGATGCACACGCCAGGTGGGTTCAGCCAAAGTGTTGTAAAAGGGATTTTCATGTTCCCATCTCCCATGGCCTGTGCTGAAAGCTGGAGGCAGGCAATGCACTCCTATCTCCCATCGGCACCTAAGGGACGATGGATTTGGGGCTGCTGTGCATTGCAGCTGCTGTCTGCAGGGAAGCTGGCTGATCCCAGGCTGCCTGCCAGGCCAGGGCTCTGTCTGGCCTTGTCACATCTGCAGGTGCCAGCGTGGTGCTGGCAGCAGCTCAGCAGGAGCAGGACAGTGTGGGTGGCCCCACACCGTTCCCTGGATAGACTGGAAGTGACGCTGTATCTGGGCTAGGAAGGGATGTTAACTGGGAAGGGACTTTTTTAACTGGGAAGGGACATTGTCTGGCCAAGCTGTTTGTCCTCAGCTCCCCATAGCATCAGGAGAGAGCGTGTGGCTGCTCTTTGCTGATCTCTGAGAGTGGAAATGGGACTGAGGCTCCTGTTTCTGCTCATGTTGGTATTCCTGCAGGAATGGAGTAGAGGAAATGGGGCAGAGCCCAGTTGGGAAGTGGAATTCATGTTGCTGGGATGTCCAGTGTGGGGGCCTGTGAAACAGCTCAGTGAGGTGTCAGTGGCTTCCCCAGGACACAGAGGATCCTGAACAGCCATACCTGTAGGATCATCTCCATCAGACAACCAGCCTTCATCTCCACACTGGCCCTGGGTGCTGGTGTCCCACAAAACCTGCTGGATGGTTGCTCCAACCTGTGATTATCCCAGTGCTCTCTGCAGGAGCTGCAGGGGGCTCAGGTCTGTTTGGTGGGGGGCTCCAGAATTGCCCCAAAGCTGTATCAGCTGCCTGTCCCCTGCCCAGGTCCCTGCAGCTCCCTCCAGGACATGTCTCGGCACAGATCCCATGGCTGATCTCTATCAAATGTGTCTCTTCCGCTTGCACTCAGCAGGTCTGAACTCCTCTGAGATTTGGAAATGCACTCTTATCAAGGGCACAGACAGACTCTCGTAACCAAAATGTGCAGATAAACAAGGAGAAATTGCATCCTCTGGTTTCCGTATTGTCATGAGTAACACAGCAGCCTGCAGCCCTTTTCCAGGGTGTGTTAAGAGGAAAATGGGCAGAGTAAGAGAGATTAGCCCGAATCAGGAAATTACCTTCAAAATTGAATTACTGAAATACAGAGCTTGCTGAAAGGCGGGCAAATAGGTCCTGATACTTGCAGGGTTTGGCGACATTTCTGTCCATGTCTGCACCGCAGGATGCTCAGATGAAATCTGCTGGAGTCCGTATTGCAGAGCTCGCTGCTCTGCCTCCTTCCAGCCTTTTCTTCTGCTGCCGTTCAGAGCTTCTCCTGCTGGAGGCCGGGCTGAGGCAGGCACCGAGCCCTGACCTTGTGATTTTACCTGGCAGCAAAGGCGCAGATCTCTGTCTCGGCGGCGTTGGTGCCCCAGCAGGGCTGAGCTGCGTCAGCCGCCGGCAGCGCGGCTCCGCGGCAGAGCCGGGCCGGGGACACAAATAACCCTGGCATTGCTCAAGCCTGCCCCATGCACCGGCTGCACCTCGCCGCTCCCTGCACAGCCCTGCTATTTTGGTTTGGAGCCTCTCCTGCCCTGGGCTTATTACAGCTTGTGGGCTTGAGTCAGAGCAGCGAGTTCAGCCCTGCGCCCGAGAAACCCCGGGGCGAGCGCTGGTGCTGGGACACGGCTGGGTGCTGGGGACATGGGTGGGTGCTGGGGACATGGGTGGGTGCTGGGGACACGGAGACATGGATGGGTGCTGGGGACACGGAGACGTGGATGGGTGCTGGGGACATGGATGTTTGTCGGGGTCATGGCTGGGTGTTGGGGTCATGGCTGGGTGTTGGGGACACGGATGGGTTTTAGGGATATGGATGGGTTTTAGGGACATGGATGGGTGCTGGGGACATGGATGGGTGTTCAGGACATGGCTGGGTGCTGAGGCATGGCTGGGTGTTGCATGGGGACGTGGATGGGTGCTGGGAACATGGATGTTAGGGACATGGCTGGGTGTTGGGGATATGGATGGGGGTGCTGGGGAACATCTGGGCACTGGGGCACAGACGGGCTGGGGCACATCTGGGTGTTGGTGCACAGACAGGGGCTGGGGCACATCTGGGTGTTGGTGCACAGATGGGCTGGGGCACAGACAGGGGCTGGGGCACATCTGGGTGTTGGTGCACAGACAGGGGCTGGGTGTGGCACCCTGAGGACAGGACGGTGACTTCCATCCCCACCATTCCCATGTGGGTGTGACTCACAGCCAGTTTGGGTTCAGCTGGTGCTGGTCAGGGGGGCAGCTGTGCCCAGGCCATGCCAGGCCGTGCTCTCCTCTTCAGGAGCCTTGGGAATTCAGATGGGATGCCAGGGCAGCATCGCCTGCTCCTGAGATGTGCCAGTGTTCCAGGGTTTCCTGCCTTGCTCTCCTTCTGGTACACGCTGGAAAAATTCACCACAGCCATAAAAATGCTCTCACCTTTCCAAAATATGACTCCTGGGGGACAGAAAGGAAAATAAATAATGCTTTAGTTCAGACATCAGGGTGTGAGTTGCAGTGTGGGCACCGTGGGGCTGTGCTGTGCCCAGAGCTGGATGTGCCAGTGGCCACGAGCTGTGCCAGCAGCTCCATGGCATCCAAAGCAGAGGAGGAAAGGCTGGAGCTGGAGCCACCTCGGCCCCAGGACTGTGGCAGGCTCAGCTCCATTCCCCAGGCAGCCCAGAAATGTTGTTAAGGAAACACATCTCAAGTTTGCCGTTTCCAAGGAGTTGTTGCAAACAGCCATGAGGCAAGTCACAGATAAAGGACGTGTGGGGAATGTCCCTGTCCTGCACAGAGGACATGCCACCATCCCTGGAGCATCCATTTGCTTCCAGCACATCCAGGTGCAGTGATGGAAGAGCAGCCAGTGGCCCTTGGCCACTGACTGCCAGGGCTGAGGAGAGAGCAGCTCCCTTGGGTTTCAAGGAGAAAAATAAATCACAAATCCACCTCATCCCATCCCTTGGCCTTTGGTTGAAACTTCTACATTTTTTAAACATCTCTTGCATATTAAATTCTTTTTGTGGCTTAATGAGGGGTCCTAAACCAGATTTTCAGACCCACTTTTCCACGTTGTTGGTGCTTACATGAACACCTGGCTTTTGGTTTTCTCCAGAAATTAGGGCTTGGCTAAAACTCGGTGTTTACAAACTGGATGGTGAGCACAGCTCAGCCACTCACCCAGCCTGTCCCTGGCACAAAGGGAATTTAAGCACCTTTACCAAAATGTTGCCAAGGCACACAACCCAACCACAGGGGCAGAAATGGTGAGAGAACTTCCCTTGTGCCTCCCTGCCACTGTCACCACTGTCACCAGCACCTGTCACCTGCTGCTCCATCCCACAGGCACTTAAATCCAAAATCCATTGCCTGGTTCTGCACTTGGACTGCCCAAAGGGCAAATTTCCAAGGGTTTTCATTTGGAGCCCGTGGGAGGAAGGTGGATGTAGGGTTGCGTCCCCTGTTGATGTAGTAAAAAAGTTACCCTTTGTCTCCTTAAAAAGGACAAAAGCCCAGAAGTTTCTCTCCTCAATTTGGTTAAAAGACACCTCACAAGACCTTGGGGACTTCACCTCAAACTTAAGGATAGAAAATTGGACAGGAGCCAAAAAGTCCTGCCTAAGCAATTCCCTAGAAAAGAAGAGAACAAAAGAAGTAAATAGCTTTTGTGAAGTTTTTTAGCAGGAGCAAGAACTTCTTGCCCTGTCTCGGTTTTTCTCTGTAAAGAGCTTTGTTATTTTGCTTTTTAATAAAATTTTCTGTTTCCAGCACTGTCACAGGAGCCATCCTGCTGCTTTTATACCACCTGAGGTAGCTGAGCTGTCAAGGCTGTAATGTTTGAATAGACAAACATGAGTTGGTAGTGCAGGAGTCACTGTGGAGATGCCACATGGGGATGTGGCCACCAGGGTTTGGTACTACAAAACCCACCAGAAGTGGCTGCTTGAGGAGTGTACCCCTTTTGTGTTCTCTTTGAGGGCTTGGTTTGCACTCCAGCTGGAGTGGAGCCAGAAGGAGTCCTGGTCCAGCTCCAGCAGCACAGCCTCTCCTCAGGCTCACTCGTTGAGAACACACTTTGTTATCTCTGTGTATTTGGATTTTTCAGCTCGGCAGGGAGCCCCGGGCTGTGCTCACGGGTGTTGTTTAGTCTGGAGTGGGCAGTGTTTGAGTGGGGACACCAGGGATGCTCCTCTCACACTGGGCTGGGATGTCCCCAAGTGTGAGGCAAGAATTTAATTGCTTGGGGGAGAGTCCTGGGCAGGATTAAAGGCTTCAAACCTTGGGCACTGGGCAGTGGTGAGGAGCTGGTGCTGGGGCAGGTGACAGGACATCCCCAGGCCTCAGGTTTGTGTAACAGCCATAAGAATTCACAAATAGAAATAATGAACCTGTGAGACTATTTGTAATACTTGTCAAAAACACTTTTTTAATTTCTTTGGTCATTTTTGGTCATTCTGTCAAAATATTTTTAAATACGAGGTTGTACACCTACAGCAGCAGTTGCTCCAGGTGACCCTGCTCTGCCCTGGGTGCTGAAATATCTTTGAG
Source organism: Lonchura striata (assembly GCF_050655825.1). NCBI lineage: Eukaryota > Metazoa > Chordata > Aves > Passeriformes > Estrildidae > Lonchura > Lonchura striata. The sequence goes on along the minus strand of NC_140720.1, from coordinate 3,733,961 downwards.
ATATCTCAGTGTTTGTGTCCAGGAGGGTTAATGAGGGAGTTTCTCAGAGATTTGGGTATTTCCAGGTGTCCTGCAAGGCTTAAAGTTCTATTTGACAGCATCAAACCCAGCATTGTTGGTGAAATGTGGCTGGAGCAGAGCTGTGGATAGAAGTAGCCCTTTGCACTTGCACACCAAGGCTTTGCAGGAAGAACTCTCTCCTGCTCAGCGTCTCCAGAGTGGCTGGGACACAAAAGAAATATTCATAATTCCTTGGTTTTTCCAGAACCATTTGGGTTGGGAGTTTTGCACCTAAGCCATGGCCATGGGTCCTGTCCCTCTGCAAAGTGACACTTCAGGGTCAGGCCAGACTTCGGTTGTGGAGCCTTGGGAGCTGCCCATGAGCTGCCAAAATTCACTTTTCTTCCATGGAAACCCATGAAACATTCCCATTTTGCCCTCATTTGAGGGGTGGGAGTTTGCTCACAGAGACTACAGCTGATAGGGGAAAACCAGATGATTTAGCCTTCAAAACCTTCCAAGAAATCAGACCAAAAATCCTTGGGAGAGACAGGAATCGTAAATGAGCCACTTTTATCTCCTGAAAAATGGGAGAAAGAGGCATTTCCTGCCTGTGAAATTTTACCAGCAAGTTATAAGCCTAAGAGTGTTGTTTGAAAGGAAGTGTTGCTACATGACTATTGAACACATTTTTAATAATACATTGTGGTGAAGACAGAACTAGTTAATATCCTTTAAAGGAAGTAGGAGCTTTTTGTGGCAAGGAACCATTTATTTTGGATTAAATCATAAAAAGTTTTTGACTGCAGTGAAAAGTCTGGAGACTGGGATTTTCCTTCAGAAGTCAAAGTTTATTTTCTGTTACAGCCTATGTGGGCAGCAAATTCCTCTGTCTTCCCTTCCTTTGTTATTCTCTGTTCTTTCCACTGTGAAACGTTGAAGTTTCCTTGTTCAATATTGATATTTAACTAACTGAAGGGGGTTACCAGCATCCATCCCCGTGCTCTGTCAGTGGGAAGAGGTTAAGGAGCCCCTTGGCAGTGTGCTTCCCTCCCCTCCCTCAGGAATTGGGTTTAAGACCTTCCCAGGGAAGTGTTTTGTGTGTTTTCGTTGAGTCAGGGTTTCTGTGTCCTGTTCCAGTTCTGCTCTCAGGCTCGGTTTGGTTCTTGGGCTGGGCCAGGAGCGCTCGGGGTCGGGGCTGGGGCACGGGAGCTTCCAGGGATGCTGCAGCCAAGTGCTGCCATCAAAACCCAAAAATCAGGGAGTCACTGAGGCTGGAAAAGCTCTCCAAGCTCATTGAATCCGAGCAGTAACCCAGCACTTCCAAGCCCACCTCTGAGCCACGTCCCCACGTGCCCACATCTATTGAATCCTGCAGGGATGGTGATGCCACCACTGCCCTGGGCCCTCTCCCAGTGCCTGCCCACCCTTTTGGTGAAGAAATTCCTCCTAATTTCTAATCTGAACCTCTCCAGGCTGTTTCTTCTCATCCTGAGAGGGAACTTGCCAGAAAGGCTTTGTAAAGGTGGCACCTTCTTCAGCATCAGTTGGCTCAGTATTTACTGTGGGGTATTTTTTGTTTTGGTTTTTTTTTTTTCCCTAAAAGAAAGTAGATTTAAGCTTCTGCTTAATGTCACAGATTCCCTGGAAGTTTTGTTTATCAAAACCGGGTTCTGGAGATATCTCTCAGCATCACTCCAAACCAGGCTTGCTTTTTTTCTCTCTCAATTATTCTTAAAACTTGGCTTTGGAGTTAAGTGCTTGTGGATGTCTCCATGTGCCACATTACAGGGAGAGCTCTCAAATGAGCTTGAGCTCGAAGGCTCAGGGACCAGCAAGGCTCCAGGGCTTGTTTACACAGAAAATTCATAGTTTTTTGGGTGCTGGGCAGCAGATGCACAATCCCATCTGCTGAGCCACCAGCAGAAGCTTCTGCAGAGGGAGCCACGTTTAGACTTTGAGCTGTGTGTGGTGCTTCACTGGGGCTTTTCCTTATTGCAAATCCCAAGGGATTGCAGGAAAACCCCTCTGCAGTGGTGGGCTGTGCCCCAGGCTGCAGCCCTGGGCTGTTATTTCAGTGTCTGAAGCACCTGGAGCCTGTGTGGATACCTGGTACCTGCCATGGGTGGCTTTTGTCTTTCAGTCCCTGAGCTGGGGACTCCTGTATTGAATCACCTGCTTTTCTCAGATTTGCAATCTCCAAAAGCTCGGTTTTTGTGTCAGATGGGGCTGACAGGGGCCACAAGCGACGCAGACCGACAGATAAACACACACGGTGGTTTTGTCCAGGAAACAAAGCTAAAAATAGTAATGATTCATAAAAACACTGTGGAAAATACTGGTTTTCTGGTGCATGGAACAGGTACCATCCAATTTTGTGTGCTATTAAGCTGCCCCCACATTTGGAGCTCCTGTGCAGATGATTTTCTCCCCGAGCCGACGTCTGCTCTGGCAAACTGGGGGATTTTATTTTGACAGAGAGACACTTGCTTGGCAGTTCCTATTGAACAGAACTGATCTTGAGGCTTCCAAATACTCTTTTCCTTAAAAAAAAAAAAAAAAGCCTTTTAAGTGTGTTTGTGTTTGGGGAGAAAGTCAATCTTGTGAGCTGGACTGTTGAATTCTGGAGGGAAGGGGGATCCTGGTTCCTGCATCCCACTGCAGCCTGCTGGGGTGGTTCTGCTGCTTATTTTGGTTTTAGAGCAGTGCCATGCTCAGGATTGCTGGTGCTCCTGCAAACCACTCACAGACCTTGGCCCCAGAGGCTTGGAGAGGCGAGTGCTTTGCATGTTGGAACAAAAGGAGCTCAGAAATTTGGCCTGATCCAGTTAAAAGCCGTGAAATCACCTGATTTCAGCCCAGGATTCATTAAATAACCATAAAGGCAGCACATCCCCCCCACCATCCACACACCTCTGGGTGCTGCAGGTGCAAGTCCTGGCCATGGCAATTCCCATTTCCCATCCCTGGTGCTATCATGAAATCCATGTCTTACTCAAGCTGCTGTTGTTGCTTTCTGCTTTCTCAAAAAGCAAACCCCAAAGAATGTTAAACCCTGCCTGCGCTTTGGCAGCTGGGAGGCACGGACAGATTGTGCTTCAAAAAAATGGCAAAGTTTCAAAATATTGTGTTCTGTCAAGAAGAGACAAGGAAAATAAACTCCCCAAAATGCAGATTTTATTTCCCTGGGAGGAAAGGTTTTTAATGTTTATTTGGGTTTGGCCTTTTGCTCCCTGGTTCTGCTGACACCGCTTGTGAGCCACGATAAGATTCAACGCTGCACAACCTTTTCTGGGCCCAGTTCAAATCAGCTTCTTTGCCAGTAGATTCATTTTCCCCTTCCCATAGCAGTTCCTGAGCATCAGGGACAGCACATGGGGTGGTGCAAGCAAAGCCACGAAGGATAACGTGGAAAAAAGGGAATAGCAGAGCAAATTTGTGCCTATTTCTTTGACTTGGGTTGTGCCACTGTGACTGCAGCAGAGTGAATCCTCTGGAGGAGCTGCTGAGTGTTCACAGGGACAGTTCAGCTCTAAAAGAAGCAGTTTCTCCATAGGCAATTTGGTGGGTTTTAGTGTCTGCTTTTCCACGTGCAAAATCAGTTTGAAGATGCTTTTCCTGTTCTTGTGCTGTTCCTTGAGGATGCAGAGAGGTGGCTGGGATGGCAGCTTGGAAAATGCCAGAGGAGCAGGGAATTGCTTTCCCTGCCCTGCCAGACCTGTATTTTTGAGATTCCTTTTTTTGGGTAAGGTGCCAACATCCAGAAGAGCTCTCCCCATGAGCATCCCACAGGGCTGAGGTGCACTTGGCACAGCCTGGGCAGGAAGGGGGATCTGGAGCATCCAGCACAGCTGGGCTTGCTCCTCACTTCTGCCTCCTGCATACAACCCAAAAACTGGAAGGAAAAGGGTCAAAGAGCAGCTCTGCTCACTGGAGGAATTCCTCCATTGGTTTTTAGAATAGTTTTTCCTTCCTTACACACCTGTGGGAGTCCAGAGCTTCCCTCTGGCTGCCCTGGGACCCTGGCAGGGGTCAGGAACCCCCTGGACAGAGCCCCCAGAGACACTGGCTGTGATCTCTGCCCATGGAAAAGAGTTTTCAATCTTACAGGATGAATTACCAGCTCTGAGTGTTTGATATCAGTAATAATTAAGTGTGGCATGGGTGCAAAAGTAAAATTTTAGGATTCTAGATGAGGGGTCCAAAGAGGACAAGATGGAGGAAATTGGGTGTGCCTTGTCCTTTTTCTCCTTCTTCATGCCCTCCATGTCTCACTGTGGTGTTGGCATTTTTCTGTTGGTTCAGGCTGGGGACACACTGTCCAACGTAGGTGACAGATATTGGCACGTTCTTGTAAATGCAGCCCAGGGAGTTTCTGGTGTTTAATGTTTGTCACATCCCACTGAGGGCAGAGCCCCACACGCTGCCCTGCAGGACAGAGCTGGGCAGGGCAGCAGAACATGTGAGAGATCAACAGAATAAACAACCTGGAACCAGCACAGACCAATTCTGCCTTCTGCTTTGGCAGGGGGCTGACAGACAGAGACTTTCTGCAATCTTGGAATCATCAATACCTCAGATTCCAACACCAGCTTTTATTTTTGGGAAAACTCAGAGCTGTTCTTTGTGCTCTCCCTGACCTTGCTGCTTTTATTTTGCTTTTCCTGTGTGAGCTTGGGAGCTCCTGGGAGCAGAGAATTGGCTTTTGTTTTTCAGTTTTTTTTCCCTGTGTGTGTTCACATCTCTGTTGATTTCTAATCCCAGCAGTGAGTGTGCACAGGGGTTTCCAATAAATGCACTTCCCATGAGGTGTCAGCTGGGTTCTTGCAGCTTGCCCCATCCTTTGTCAAAAGGAGAGAGCATGATCCCATCTTTTGGAGCAGATGAAGGAAAAAAATACTAAAAAAACCCACCAAAAAACACTAAAAATTAAAAAAACCCCACCAAAACCCCAAACAAACAAACAAACAAAAACATATTTGAAAAACCCCAAACAAAAACAAAACAAACAAAAAAACCCCCAACAACAGCAACAAAACAGCCCAAAACCAAAATCTCTAAAAAATTGCTAATCTGAATTGATTATTTGAGTCATAAATGCAATTTTCCATCCTGGATGCCTGCCCTTTGATCCAGCACCCCTCTGGCACTGGGATGCACAGGCACCTATTGATGTGTCAAAAGGAAAAACAAATTCAGACTTGTATAGGTGAAGTTTGAGAGAGAGGGTTGGGAACTGAGAGTAAAACTCCTGCTTAAAAGAAAGAGTAATTAATAGAAATTGTTTGATTAAAAATGCTGAATACCTCAATGAGATGCAGACAGTAAAACTGCTTAAGTGAAAGAGTAATTATTAATATAAATTGTTAGATTAAAAATGCTGAATACCTCAGTGAGATACAGAGAATAAAACTCCTGCTTAAGTGAAAGAATAATTATTAATATAAATTGTTAGATTAAAAATGCTGAATACCTCAATGAGATGCTTGTGCCTCTTTTTGGAGGGGGTGGACCAGGGATTTTATTACCCAGCCAAGCAGGCAGATGTTTCCCTTGGGCTTTGGTGACATGAGTGATGTTTCCAGGTTATTTTCTCCATGAATTGGAGCCCCCGTGCTGAAATGGGGCTGGATCTGTGCAGTCATAAAAAGGTTCTTGTGTTTCTCTCTCTGCCTGGCTCTCGTGGCTGCTGGGTTGGACCCCCTTTCCAGGAGAGCTGCCTCACATCTTGAGCTGCCTCCAGCTCAGAAAAGCTTGGCTGGTCAGTGTGAATAGAAACAAATGGCTTTGAAGCCTGCAAACTTGAATTCTGCTTTATTTTTGCTGGGTTTGCATAACTTTAGTGACCAGGAGATGAAACGTGCACTTAAACAGAATCACAGTCTGCACTTCTAGATGCAATTTGAAGGAGATGTTTTATCCTGCCAGGGTTTGAAGTTCTGTATCTGGAATTGTTTTAAATCTGAGAAGTGTTTGAAGGGATCCTGTGTGTGTAGGAGGAGAAATACCTCTCCCTTTGCCTGTTCTCGTGGCCTGCCTTTGCCAGAGCTCTTGCTGCTTTCTGGCCTGAGCTGGCAGGCAGGGCTCACAGGTTTTAATGAAACCTTGCTGAACAAAGGCACTCTGTGTTTGAACTCTGTGCCCCGAGTCTGCCCCACCAGCCTGGCTGGGCATTTCTGTTAAATGAGGTCAACACATATAGACAAGCTGTGTTTTGCAAATTAACCCCAAGCAAATCATAACAAACAACAGCAGCCAAAAAAAGTGCCTTTCTTTAAGTCTGCCTCTTTCTTGTTTCGCAGGCAAGAAGAGAAACCCTGGGCTGAAAATTCCTAAAGAAGCTTTTGAGCAACCACAGACAAGCTCCACGTAAGTCTGCAAACACTGAGGCAGAGTGGAAAGCAAACCACGAAGCCCAGCTGCCTTCCAGCCTTGGCTGGCACCTGGCAGTGCCCAAGGCCAGGCTGGATGGAGCTTGGAGCACCCTGAGATAGTGGAAGGTGCCCCTGCCCATGGCAGGGAGTGGAATTAAATTATATTTAATGTCCCTTCCAACCCAAACCATCCTGGGATTCTGTGACAATTTCTCAGCCCTTGCATTTCCCAGGGGGTCTCAGCTCCATCTGAGATGCATCATTCAGTCTCATGTGCAGTAAAATATAAAAAGATAAAGACAAAAAGAAAAAGATAAAAAAAGAAAAAGATAACAACCAGAATGGGCCCCCAGTTTCCACTGGTGTGGCACTTCGGCCACCAGTTTGAGTAGCAGGCATTTGGTCAAGGCACAAAACCTCCTCCCTTTCCCTGCCTGCTCAGCCTTGCAGAAGGAATCCCTGTTTTTGAGGCCCTTTGTGCAACTCCAGCCTGCTTGGCTTTCTTTGCTTCTGTGGGTTGAGTGTTTTTAGCCTGTCAGCCTGTGCTGTGTGACTGAGGTGATGATTTACAGCAGGTTTGGATGTTCCTGCCTGTTTAATCCATTTTTCCTGCAGGCTGGCAGAGATTTGGTGCTTGATTTCACAGTGAATCCCGCTGGGATCCTGCAGGGGCAGGCTGGGTGTGAGAAATGCCAATTGCAGTCACTTCTTCTCTTTTTTTGGGGTGACTTTGTGGATCTGTTGATCCTGCAAAGCCAGGTGGCTGCTCAGGGCTGCCGCGAAGGTGTGAGGGGATGCTTTGGGGGCTGGATTTAGTCACTGAGGGAAAATTCATCTTTGTAGGGAATATTTCAAATCTTCTCCCTTTTCTTTCACACAGACCACCCAGAGATTTGGACTCCAAAGCCTGCATCTCTATTGGTGAGGAGGTAAGGCTGAGAGACCTTTGGGACCAGAGACCATCCTGGGCTGGCTGCTTGTGAGATTCACTTCAACCCCCCCCAAAAAAGGGCAGAGGATTAAATCCCAGCTATTATAATTAACACAGCCCATTTCACCTGAAAGAAAGAGCAGTTTCTGGAGGAATAAAAGCTGAGAAGATCCAACTGGGGAGCTCATGGGGGCTTGTGAGCCACGTGCAGCCATAAATATCCAAGTGGCCCCTGGTGTTGGTGCTCCTGCAGCCAGGGCTGTGTGGGTGGGACCCCAGAGTGGCCCCATGGCCAGCTGGAGCTGCTGCTTGGCACTGCCCTGCTGACGTGCCCCCAGCACCCACCCCTTCCCTCCCATGGCACGTGGGCTCCCTTCATATTTTCCACTGTGGAAATTCCTTCCTTGCTGCACTGAGGTGCAGCTAATCCCCTGGAAATAACCATTATCAGGCAAGGGGGTTGCTGACAGAGGTGTTTTACTCTCCTCTGCAGTTCCTTTGCTGATTTAAAGCCTTCACCCCAAAATATTTCTCTTTGCTGATATTGAAGGTCAGTCTCCTCAAGAGCTGAACTCAGGGTTCAGCTTCCTGCTCTGGAGTCAAATCATTCTGACAGCATGGAAACCAATCCACCTGAATTAAAAAAAAAATCAGGGAAAAAAGCCCATGGACAGTTATTTTGACAGGAGAGAAAGGCAGAGCTGAATTCAAAAAAGCACTTTAAAGCTGGACAGTAAACATGTGAGGTGTGAAAGATAGGCCTTGGTGTCAGTGAGGTAATTTATGCAGTGAAATGCTAACCCAGCAGTGGTTTGAAATTCCTAATTTTGGAGGCTTTGCTTTCATTTTGGATTTTGTGTTCGGAGCAGGGGCTGGGAGGTGGAAGCATGGTGCAGCAGGGAGGCAGAGCAAATGCCTGCTCTAAGAAAATCACCTGTCCCTGCAGTCCCAGCAGTGAGGGGAGGCTCCAGGGCTCCCAAAATGCTCCAGGAGCAGTGAGGGCAGGCTGGGTGGTGCAGAGGGAACCCCACTCAAAGCTCCATTTGAGAGGAACTCCACTCGCAACCCCAGAGGAGGGGAGCCCCACTCACAGCCCCCAGTGGGAACCCCACTGAGAGCTCCCAGAGGGGAACCCCACTCACAGCCCCTAAAGGGAATCCCACTGACATCCCCAGAGGAGGGGAACACCACTCACATCCTCCAGTGGGAATCCCTCTCACATCCCCTAAAGGGAACCCCACTCACAGCCCCAGGGCTCAGGCTGTTCTCCAGGCACAGGTCTGGCACACTTTATTTTGCATTTCCCCTGGCTCTGTGACCTGTTTATCCAGGTTCCTTTAGGATGGGCACCAGCATTTCCACACCCCCCCCCAATCCCAAGGGGAAGGAAGCCACTTTCCCAAGGCTGGGAGTTTATCCCAGCTGGGGAAGGGATGCACAGGGGGAGGATGTGCCAGGCAGGGCTGCACGAGAGGGGCAGCAGGGCTGCACTTGGGGAGCTGCAGGGCTGCAACTGGGGATAGCAGGGCTGCAATTGAGGGGCAGCAGGGCTGCAATTGAGGGGCAGCAGGGCTGCACTTGGGGACCAGCAGGGCTCTACTTGGGGACCAGCAAGGCTGCACTTGGGGGGCAGCAGGGCTACAGGTGGGGAACAGCAGGGCTGCAACTGGGGGGCAGCAGAGCTGCAATTGGGATAGCAGGGCTGCATGGGGGAGGCACAGCACAGAACGTTGGGGGGGAGCAGGGCTACACTTGGGGGGCGCAGCTCAGCTCAGCTCAGCCCAGCTCAGCCCAGCCCAGCCCAGCTCAGCTCAGCTCAGCTCAGCCCAGCTCAGCCCAGCCCAGCTCAGCCCAGCCCAGCCCAGCCCAGCTCAGCCCAGCCCAGCTCAGCTCAGCCCAGCTCAGCTCAGCCCAGCCCAGCCCAGCCCAGCCCAGCTCAGCTCAGCTCAGCTCAGCTCAGCCCAGCCCAGCCCAGCCCAGCCCAGCCCAGCCCAGCTCAGCTCAGCTCAGCCCAGCTCAGCCCAGCCCAGCCCAGCTCAGCCCAGCTCAGCCCAGCCCAGCCCAGCCCAGCCCAGCCCAGCCCAGCTCAGCTCAGCTCAGCCCAGCCCAGCCCAGCCCAGCCCAGCCCAGCCCAGCCCAGCCCAGCCCAGCTCAGCCCAGCCCAGCCCAGCCCAGCTCAGCCCAGCCCAGCCCAGCCCAGCTCAGCACACACACCCAGGCCCCGCTGCTGCCTTTTGTCCCGCAGAACTTTGAGGTGAAGGCCGATGACCTGGAGCCCATCTCCGAGCTGGGACGAGGTGCGTACGGGGTGGTGGAGAAGATGCGGCACATGCCCAGCGGGCAGATCATGGCAGTGAAGGTAGAGTGAGCCTCGGGGGCTTCTGTCCTTTCTGGGGTGCTGGGCACACCTGTAATCCCCCTTGTTCCTTTCCTGACATTTGCTGCTTTCCTCATCTTCTTTCCAAACAGGGAGATTTGGGTGGTTTAACCAAGAAAGGGGGGTGTTTTAAAAGCGGGGTGCTCCAGCATTGTAGTGCATCAGTCACATTGTTCACCTTTATCCACAATATTCCTCTTTGTCTAGGATTCAATACACCATCATTTTTAAAATACACACATAAATTTACATATTTTTACACATTTTAAAATATATTTACATATAATTTTACATATTTTTTCTGCTGTAGCCCCTTAGATTCACTTCATAATTATAAAGAAGGATAAATCCAATTGCACAAGAGACTCTTCTTCTTCTGGGACTTTTTCAGTCTCCTTGGAACAGGAAGTTTTTTGTTGGGATTTCCGCGTTTTGCCTGCCGCAGTGGGATCTTGACTCATGGCAGGCTTGTAGATACTATCATGAAAAGTTTTCATAACAACAGCTTAGACTCATAAATTTGAAGATTAGGGAAATGGTCATGGGAAAAACTGTAGTTTGGGAAGGACCAGTTTTTGCTTGGCTGAATTTTAGTTTCCTTTCAGAGTAAGAGAAGAAGATCTGGAAACTCTGAGCAAACTCTTTGCTCCTCAGTTGTGGGTAGATTTTGCTGTGGGTGCTGGCTGGGCCAGGTCCCAGGACCTTTGTGCTCTGCATTTGGTGTTTTTGTTTGCTTTGGTGTTCCCCAAACTGCCAAAGACCTCTCTGGGGTGATGGAAGATCTCGGCTGGGCGTGGCGGGAGCATTCAGGCTCTCTGTGATGCTGAGTTTGATTCTGTCCCATAACTGACCTGGGGTGGCTTTGGCCAGGGAGCCTGGGAGGTGTGTGTGACCTGTGCCTGCTCTGCTGTGGTGTTTGGCAGCTGAGGTCTCCAGATATTTTACATCAGGGACATCTCTTCCTGGGAGACTGGGAAATGCTCCTTTTCCAAAGCCATGGGGAACCCACGGGCTCTGGAGCCCTCCTTTGTGCCAAAACCTGCTGATGGAACAGAATTGCACTCCAAAAATCCCGGCTTCCCACCAGCCTGGAATTTGATTTCCTGCTCCTTTCTCCTCGCCAAGCCACTTCTTTCTTTTGGCTCTTGCATAAAGAGTGGTGTTTGCAGGGAAGAGCAGAACCACCAGTGGTGAGAAAACCCTGGGGTGCTCCTGCACCAAAGCTTAGAATTAAACAGAGGATTTGATCTGAGAAAAGCCTTCCAAACTTAAGTGCTAGAAGTGAGAATGTGGATTTACAGTTTAAAGCAGAGACGTGTTAATTAAGAAGAAAGTTTAGAGTTTCAGAGTTTAAGATATAGAAAAAATAAAAGTAGTTACAAAGGTGAACAAGGAATTTAGAATGCACTCCTGTAGGTTTGTGTGCCATAACATGATTGGCTGAGAAAGCTCACACTGCAGCATGAGTCTGTAAAATGAAATATTTAAGGATTGGATCAAAAGCATAAATATCCTTTTAAATATCCCCTGGGTGCTGGGCTGGGGATGTGCCTGTGACAAGGGTGGTGACAAAGGGGTGGCACGAGGGGTGCTGGGAGGGTCCAGGTGAGGTGCCAAGGCTTGGGGCAGACCTGACCTGCTCTGCCTTGCAGCGGATCCGAGCCACGGTGAACAGCCAGGAGCAGAAGAGGCTGTTGATGGATCTGGATATCTCCATGAGGACGGTGGATTGTCCCTTCACTGTCACCTTTTATGGGGCTCTCTTCAGAGAGGTGAGGCTCCTTGGGGCTCAATTCCCACTCCTGCACTTCCTGCAAGTGCCAGGATCTCATCTCCACCTGGACACCGAGGTTTGCTCAGTCCTGGCCCCAGGGTGTGTCACTAACTGTGGCTGTGTGTGGGACAGCCTGGCCACAGCCTGGGCCCACAGCGTTCAAATTGCCCTGGCTGGGCTTCATCCATGTGGAGGAAAAGTGTGGAAAGCTCTGAAAATGAGGATTTATTGAAGAGCTGAACTTTTCCTGGCTGGGCATTGGGAGCCTCAGTTCCTGATAACTTTCTGGGCTCCTAAATCACCGTGGCTGTGCTTTGGGAAGAGTGCACCCTAAATGGTAGGGAATGTGCACAGCACTGAATTCCAGAGCAGGGAAAAGAGAGCCCAGGACAGCTCTGAATGGGTTTAAAAAACAGGGAAGGGAAGGGAAGGGAAGGGAAGGGAAGGGAAGGGAAGGGAAGGGAAGGGAAGGGAAGGGAAGGGAAGGGAAGGGAAGGGAAGGGAAGGGAAGGGAAGGGAAGGGAAGGGAAGGGAAGGGAAGGGGGAAGGGAAAAGGGAAGGAAGAAGGAAGATATCTGGGTATCTGCTTGCTTTGCTCTCCAGGGAGATGTGTGGATTTGCATGGAGCTGATGGATACCTCACTGGATAAATTCTACAAGCATGTCATTGACAAAGGCCTGGCGATTCCCGAGGACATCCTGGGGAAAATCGCAGTCTCTGTGAGTAACAGCAGGGTGAGGGGGGAGGAAAGGGGTTTCTCTTCTAAGCCAAGTCCTGCTTACCTGAGCTGCCTGCTCTGTGTGCAGCAGGAAGAGGGTGGTCCATGTGCCAGCCCATGTGGCCGTTCCCATGTCTGGCCTGAAGTGATGTTGTGTATAAGCCACCAACGTGCCCATGCACACACGTGATGGAGAGCTGGCCCATGCGAGGTGTGGGGAGGCTCCTGCAGCTCCTTTCCCTTCTCATCGGGGTCTGGAGCCCCCAGGAAGACCCCTGGATACCCACCAACACCTCAGGCTGCTGGCAGGGTGCAGGACTCAGGGGGGATGTGGTTTTCTTGCCCTCCTGGTGGCTCTGGGGGTGAAGCCAGCTATCATTTTCTCCTCCTCCTGGTGCTGCCAGCTGTGATTGACTGTGGATTTGTCGTTTCAGATTGTAAAAGCATTAGAACATCTGCACAGTAAACTCTCCGTGATCCACCGAGGTGAGTGCCAGGCACACACTGCCCTGCTCTCAGCCTGGCAAGGGCTCCCAAAATACCTGAGATAAAGCAGAAATACTCCCCAGCATCTCAGAACCTGCAGCAAAACCCAGGCAGAGGAGATGGCTGCTGTTTGCTCCTTAAAATCTGCTGCTCCCAGTGTTTCCCTGAAGGGGAGAAGGGGCTGGCAGAGAAAGGAAGAGCTGCTTCCCTATACCCATGACCTAAACCCTAAACTCATGGTCTGCTTCATCACCTGGCTGAAATTCAGGCTTTTCCCCCTTTCTCCTTGGAAGGCTTTGGAGCAGGCTGTGCCCAGGTTTGTCCCCCAGCTCCGTGGCTCTGTGCTGGTGTGCAGTGACAGGGGATGTTGGAACCCTGGGTGCTGAGAATTTGGGACTTTCTGTGCTGACAGGCACTGACCCCCAGGAGAACACTGCATTTGACCTGAGGACATAAAAAAAGCTTCCAAAATGGAATGACAGAACTGTGATTGTGGGTGTGGAGTTTGGATAGAAGTGTGTAAAATCACAGGGTGGAAAACTCAGAATTTAAGGTTTTAGAATATAGTAATATATATATATAAAGTTTTTTATATATAAAATGTATAAGTTTTATATCTGAAACTCCACAAAGGATCTCCCTGCCAGCCTCTTCCTCCTGCACTGCTCCAGCCATCCTCACCCCTTCCACGAGCTTCCCTGAGCACCAGTGCAGCAGAGCAGCCTGATACCTAAACCAGCCTCAGATGAAATCATGAATCCCCTCCTTAAACTCTTCTGATGTTTTCCCCTCTGGAGAGTCTCAAAGCTGCCGTGAGCACACTCAGAAACAAATCTGCAGTTGCTGCTTGACACTTTTATTTTTAAAGGGTCATTTTCAATTTGTCCTGAGGAGGAAGGAGCCCTCCTGGAGGGTGTGAGTGCCTGGGAAGCAGCAGAGTTCAGCTGGAGCTGGCAGTGGCACTGGCTGTATTCTTCCTGTGCCTGGGGCTTGACTTTCTGCCTCTGTATCACTTACAGGAGGTGGATAGCCCTTCTTGGCTGCTGGGTTTCTGTGTGTACTGGTTTGATTTCCACTGAAAATTGTCTTATTTCAGCGTAGTGACAGATGGGTGAGAGGATTTTGGATACCTGATTGCAGAATGCTGATTAGAAAGCAGATATTAATGAGCTGTAAACCCACAGTTCTAATAAGCAGGACTCAAACACAGCTTCTATCATCCTTCAAAGGGTGTTTCAGCTCTTCCATTTAATTCTTTATCATGTGGAGACAGAGGATCTTCAGGAAGTGACCTGTTATTTCTGGGTGGCAGCAGAGAAAGGATTGCTCCCTTTGGAGCATCCCAGAGAAAGCAGGGTCACCTGTGCTGGAATTCCATTTGGGGTTAGCCTCAGAGAGCAATTCCCTGCTCTGCAGGAGAACACCTCCATGCTCCCCTGGGTGTCACCTCCTGGCACCTCTGGGTGCCTCAATTCCCCTTTCTGCTGGGATTGGAGCTGCCCTCAGGAGCCTGATGAGCACAGCAGGGATTTGTAGAGCCACGATGGGCAGAGATAAATCTGGCAGGAGCACAGAGATGAGACTGGCCTGGTTTCTGTGGGGTGTGGAGCTCCCACTCCCCTGCTGCTGCTCACGCTGCAGTCGGGCATTTTGTCCTTAAAATCAGCAGCCAGAGGTTTCTGAACCTTGGATCCTTGTCTCAGCTTACTGCTCTCTCCTTCCCCTGCAGCCCTTTCACCCTTTCCTGCCCCACATCCTTCCCCCACGGCTTGTTCCTTTTGATGGCATGACTCCAGACCCACGGGGCCTTGCCAGAGCTCCAGCCCTTTGCAGACATCCCATGGGATCACCCCGTGGAATCACCCCACAGAATGATCCCACGGAATCACCCCACAGAATCACCCCATGGAATCACCCTGTGGAATCACCCCAGAAATGACCCCATAGAATCACCCATAGAATCATGCACAGAATCACCCCACAGAATTACCCCATGGAATCACCCACAGAATGACCCCACAGAATTGCCCAAAGGATCACCCCACAGAATCACCCCATGGAATCACCCCATAGAATGATCCCACAGAATCACCCAAAGAATGACCCCAAAGAATGACCCCACAGAATGACCCCACAGAATCACCCACAGAATCACCCACAGAATGACCCCACAGAATCACCCCACAGAATCATCCCACAGAATCACCCCTAGAATCACCCACAGACTCACCCACAGAATCACCCCTAGAATCACCCACACTCGCCCACAGAATCACCCAAAGAATGACCCCACAGAATCAGCCCACAGAATGACCCCACAGAATGACCCCACAGAATCACCCACAGAATCACCCCACAGAACGACCCAGCCCCACGGCGCTGCTCCCTGTGAGCTCCGTGATGTCCATGGCCGCTCCCTGAGCAGTGGGATGTGCTGGGGGGTGCAGAGTTCCCTCCTGCTGCCCTGGACCAGGGAGGGGAGTGTGTGCAGGGACACTGGCAGGATGCTGACAGGCCCTGTGGCTGTCACCTGAACACCGGTGGGATTTTGGCTCTGCTGGGCTGCTTGTGCCCTCTGCTGATAGAACCCTCTGTGGCTGCTTGTGGCTTGGCCCAGGCACCCCCAGGTGACAGTGCCTGTGCTCTGTGTTCCTTCTTGCAGATGTAAAGCCCTCTAACGTGTTGATCAATACGCAGGGGCAGGTGAAAATGTGCGATTTTGGGATTAGCGGTTACCTCGTTGACTCTGTTGCTAAAACCATGGATGCAGGATGCAAACCCTACATGGCTGTAAGTTGAGAAGCTGCTTGGGGAGCAGCCAGAGGAACGTGAGCCCGGGGGGAAGGATCAGCCTCCAGCAGCCATCCTGGGGATTTGGGTAGCCCTGAGTGAAGGGATACAGCCCCCTGGGGAGGGGAGGCAGATCTCATGGCTCAGATCTCATCTGGGCTTCCTGCTGCCTCCTCACCCACCTGGGACCTTGGGGAAGGCTCTGGGATTGCTCCCATTGCTTGTTTGCCTTTTGCCCCGTGGGGACATGGGGAGGAAAACCACCCAGGGACTGGGAGCCTTGGGCTGCTCCTGGGAGCTGCTGTGCAGGGCTCACCCTTCACGGAGCACTTGATCAGGGTGAAAACAGTCCTGGAGAGCTGGGGCTTGTCAGCCCCTTTGTGCCAGCTGTGCCAGGTCAGCTCCACCACCCCAGCCCCTGGTGCAGGTGGCTCCTGGTTCTGGTGGCCCATTTCACTGCCTGCCCTTCCTGGTGGGGATGGGGAGCCTGCACAGCCAGGAGAGCGAGGTGGGGTGTGGGCTGAGGGGTGCTGTGCTGCCACCCTGAGAGACCCACCCTGGGCGTGGGCAGGGCTCTGGGAGCATCCCTGCTCCTCACCCACCTTTGTCTCTGTTGGTAGCCTGAGAGAATCAACCCGGAGCTGAACCAGAAGGGATACAGCGTCAAATCCGACATCTGGAGCCTGGGGATCACCATGGTAGGGCCAGCTGGGGGCTGCCAGGGCTGTCACCTGGGGATCACCATGGTAGGGTGACCTGGGGACTGCCAGGGCTGTCACCTGGGGACTGCCAGGGCTGTCACCTGGGGGCTGCCAGGGCCACCAGGAAGGCTCGGTGTCCCTCATGGGTTCATTTTCCTCCCCACAGCGATCCTGGTGGCACGGGGTGGGAAGGGGGAGAGCTGGGGAAGGTGCCCCGGGGTTGGAGGGAAGGAGGAGGGAGCTGCTTGGTCAGCTCCTGGCTGCTGTGGGATGTGGAGCTGCAGCTGCCGGGAGATGGCAGCATGGGCTAAGGCATGATGGATTCCAGCCCAGAGAGTCCTCCCAGCTCTCAGCCATTCACAGAGGCCCCCTCGGGACAGCAGGGACAGGGGTGGCTCCCAGGCAGTGTTTTGGGGGAATCCATCTGCTCCCAGAGTGGTTCCACAGCACAGTTACCCTGTGCAGGATGGGGCTGGCTTGAGCTGCCAGGGGATTGTGACAGGGATTGCCTGGGCAGCTGGCTGGGGCTCCTCCAGCCTCTCCTGTTTGCTGGGGGAGGATAAGCAATGTGCTGTGGCCAGGTGGGGTGAGGAAATCATAGAATCCCAGAATGGTTTGGGTTGGAAGGGGCCTTAAAGAGCATTTTATTGTACCCTCTGCCATGGCAGGGACACCTTCCACTGTCCCAGGCTGCTCCAAGCCCTGTCCAGCCTGGCTTTGGACATTTCCAGGGATCCAGAGGCAGCCACAAGCCCTGTCCAGCTTGGCTTTGGACATTTCCAGGGATCCAGAGGCAGCCACAAGCCCTGTCCAGCTTGGCTTTGGACATTTCCAGGGATCCAGAGGCAGCCACAAGACCTCTCCAGCCTGGCTCTGGGCACCCTGTTCCTCACCACCCTCACAGGGAACAATTCCCTCCTAATACCTAATTGATACCTCTCCTTTTCTAGTTGAAAAACCAATCCCCCTTGTTCCATCACTGTTTGCCCGTGTGAAAAATCACTCTCCCTCGTTTCTGCAATGCCCCTTTAGGCACTGCAAGGGGCTCTGAGATCCCCTGGGACGTTCCCATCTCCAGGCTGAGCAGCCCCCTTTGTGTGGATCCTACACAAACACCCCCGGGCGGGCACGCAGCCCTCCCAGATCCGTGGGGTGGGTGGGCTGTGGGTGTCCCCGTGCTGAGGGGTGGCTGTGTGTCTGCAGATCGAGCTGGCCATCCTGTGGGGTGGGTGGGCTGTGGGTGTCCCCGTGCTGAGGGGTGGCTGTGTGTCTGCAGATCGAGCTGGCCATCCTGCGGGGTGGGTGGGCTGTGGGTGTCCCCGTGCTGAGGGGTGGCTGTGTGTCTGCAGATCGAGCTGGCCATCCTGTGGGGTGGGTGGGCTGTGGGTGTCCCCGTGCTGAGGGGTGGCTGTGTGTCTGCAGATCGAGCTGGCCATCCTGTGGGGTGGGTGGGCTGTGGGTGTCCCCGTGCTGAGGGGTGGCTGTGTGTCTGCAGATCGAGCTGGCCATCCTGCGCTTTCCCTACGACTCCTGGGGCACGCCCTTCCAGCAGCTCAAGCAGGTGGTGGAGGAGCCCTCGCCGCAGCTCCCAGCAGAGAGGTTCTCAGCAGAGTTCGTCGATTTTACCTCGCAATGGTAAAATTCCCTCTTTTCCCTCTCTTTCCCTGGCCCCACAGGCAGCTCTCAACCCTAATTTTGGGCAGAGCATTCTCTGGGAGGGCTGGGCTCTGTGTGCCCTCGCTGAGCCTGCGCAGGTGCCCGGCACGCAGCGGGGCTGGGGGCAGCCGTGGGCTCTGCCTAGGAGCAGGCTGGGCTGCTCGAGGGCACACAGGGGATTTAGGAGCTCCTGGCCCTGATTGCCCCCATGCCAGCAGCACAGGGGTGCTGTGAGCAGGGACAGCTTGTGGCCCTGAGTGTGGAAGGACAGCAGGGTAGGGGATGGCTGCATCCTGTCTCAGGGGATGTCACAGCATGTGTCGCAGTGGAGACAGCCACAAAACACAGAGTATCACGACACAATTTCAGAAAGCTTCAGCCCATACAGAATAACACCACTCCAGAAGGCTGCAAGCACCCGCTCCTTCTTTACCCAACCTTTTACACCCCTCGTGTCCATGCACTGCACCTGTGTGCCCTCTGTTCCAGCACCCCTGGGCACTCCCTGGCTCATTGCTGCCAGTGCTGCTCATCTGCTTCTCACAGCTGGAACCTCTGCCAGGGACACAAACTGTGCCACACAGAGCCCAGGGACACAAACTGTGCCACACACAGCCCCACTGCCACGGACACAAACTCTGGCTCTCAGGACAGGTTTTGCCCGTGGTGTCCCCCTCTGCCTGGTGTCTGTCCCTCTCCTGGGGCCCTGGGGCTGCTGCTCTGCTCTCCCTGGGCCTGGCAGCTGGAAGCAGCAGGAGCATTTGGCTGTGCTGTAGGAAAAGGGCTGGAGCAGCCCCGCTGCTGTCTGCAGGCTGCACAGAGAGCTCAGGCAGCCCTGCCCTCACCAGCCCCCTCCAGCTTCCCTGCAGGGCTGGGTGCTCCAGGCAGGCAGTGCCTCCAGTGCCACCCACCCACCTGCCAAGCTGGCTCTGCATGGTGGCCACAAAGGGTGGCAGATGGGCAAACAGAGAAATGTGAGACTGTTCCTGAGCTGCCAGCAACGGGGCCAGGGCTCTGCCGTGCCCCAGGAAGGGCATTGTCAGCTGCTCCTGCCCAAGGACTCAGTACCTGTGGGAATCTGAGTATTGATGATTCTGAGATTGTAGAAAGTCTCTGTCTGTCAGCCCCGCTGCCAAAGCAGAAGCCAGAATTGGTCTGTGCTGGTTTCCAGGTTGTTTATTCTGTTTATCTCTCACATGTTCTGCTGCCCTGCCCAGCTCTGTCCTGCAGGGCAGCGTGTGGGGCTCTGCCCTCAGTGGGATGTGACAAACATTAAATACCAGAAACTCCCTGGGCTGCATTTACAAGAATGTGCCAATATCTGTCACCTACGTTGGACAGTGTGTCCCCAGCCTGAACCAACAGAAAAATGCCAACACCACAGTGAGACATGGAGGGCATGAAGAAGGAGAAAAAGGACAAGGCACACCCAATTTCCTCCATCTTGTCCCCTTTGGACCCCTCATCTAGAATCCTAAAATTTTACTTTTGCACCCGTGCCACATTTAATTATTACTGATATTAAACACTCAGAGCTGGTAATTCATGCTGTAGGATTGAAAACTCTTTTCCATGGGCAGAGATCACAGCCAGTGTCTCTGGGGGCTCTGTCCAGGGGAGTTCCTGACCCCTGCCAGGGTCCCAGACCTGCCAGGGCAGCCAGAGGGAAGCCCTGGATTCCCACAACTACCAATGTTTAGATTCTTCAGAGTCTTGTTCAAACGTGTTTTCATGTCCCTGGGGTCCAGCTGCTCAGCTCCTGACCCACGCTGGGGAATACCTGCCATGCCCACTGTGCCCTGGGTCTGGGAGAGGTGGGAGCTGCCTTGGAAAAACCTTCTCACAAGATGCCCCCCGTTCTTGCCAAGCCCACACTGAGGTTTTGGAGCAGCTGCTGTTCCTGCAAACAGTGCTGCTGGCTCTGCTGTTTCCCTGCTTGTGCCAGGCAGGCTGTTCCTCTCAGGGGATTTCTTTTCCAAGCCCTGTGTCTTGCAGCTCAGGCTGTGGCTGCTTTAGGAGTTACATCCACAGCCACTCTGGGGAGCACGTGCTGATTCCTGTCTTTGCAAATCCTGTCCTCCAGCGTCGCTGAAGATCCCTCACTGCCAGCAGAGTGGCACGGACTTGGAATGGTGAAGTTTGCACCAGTGTTGTGGAAAGGACTTGGAATGGTGAAGTTTGCACCAGTTTTGTGGAAAGGACTTGGAATGGTGAAGTTTGCACCAGTGTTGTGGAAAGGACTTGGAATGGTGAACTTTGCACCAGTGTTGTGTTGTTAGGGTCTGGGAATTCCTTCTGACACTGATCCAGGTCATATCCACTCTGTATCAGGCCTGGCTTAGGACTGTGTTTATCCATCTGCTGCCTGAAGTCTGATCACCTGTAGGCACTGCAGGAAGGTCTCTGCGATATCTGAGTCAGGATCAGATCCCAATATAACTCTTCATTCCTGAAAATTTACATTGATTTTGGTAACTTATCACCAGTTTTCCTGCTATTAGTAACCTGGGGATGAATTGGTTTTGTAGAGGGTCTAAATTAAGAGAATTACACCAAATCTGGACACAGCTAACCTTCAAATCCACCGTGTCATCTTGGCTGGGGCTGCTCCTGGGCTGGGAGGATGTGACACATCCCGTACCTTCGGGCCGGCGATATTGGCACGTATGGGCCCCGGGTTCCTCTGTTCATTCACAACATGACACTGAACACGAGCCCTCTACACACAGCAAGCAGGAAATATCTATTCAGTGTGTGTCCTCTGCTTCCTCTGGGCCCCAGCAAATCCCAGCAGAGGTTCTCACTTTTGTTTTGCTCAGTGTGACACCTTTTCCCCGCCACCGCCGCGTACGTGTGTGAAGATCTTTTCAAGTTGCTCCAAGTGTCTTTCCCCTAAATACACTGCCAGGAAGTGAGTAGAGATTACGTCCTGTCTTTTAAAAAGCTATTTTCTGCTGGAGGGAAACCAAAATAACTTCCAGCTACAACCCTCCAGGGCCATCTGTTGTAGGAGAGGAGAAAAAAAGGATGTCCCATGGAGCAGTCCCCGCTGATAACAGCACGGTGATAAACAAACAGTTGGGCACGTGCTCTGCAGCCACTCAGTCGCTGGTCCCAGGCAGAGCTTGGAGCCTGAATCCCTGCCCTGAGTCACTGGCCTGTTGGAGAGCACCCAAACTCCCAGCTGTACCCAGCCCCCAGCAAGAGGCAGTGTTTGAAGTGGTGTTCTTGGTGGCTCCAGATCTCTTGGTGGATCTTGAGCTCTTGGCTGTCCTTGTCCTCAAGGCCTAAATTGTTTCCTCAGCTTGGAGGAGTAGCTGAATTTATTCTGCAGAGTCTTTAAAACCTTGCTTGTGTCATGGTGTAATTTTATGGCCTTACTTAAATTGCAGGCAGAATGTAAATTCTAATTGTTTTCTTTTTTTTTTTTTCTCCCAATTAAAGCTTGAAGAAGAATTCCAAAGAACGGCCAACATACCCAGAGCTTATGGTGAGTGTGGCTGCATCAAGCAGTGTGTTCAGAGCTGGAAAGGGTCACAGTGAAGTGCTGAAAGCAGAGATTCCAGTAGTGGTGGTGTTTTGGGCTGCTTTGCATCTCTTTTTTCATACCAGATGGGAGAACTGTGACACTTCAGAGTCCTGGGAGGCTGGCTGCTAAGCAGAGATGCTCTTTGAAATCTCAGCCAGGTGCTTTTTTGGAAATCAAGGGAGAAAATGCATGTTAAAGCAGGTCATGGACAAGAATGTGGCTGTGAAGAATCAGTTAGTGAGGCTCAAATCCTCCTCTGGGTTTGTGTGATCAACTCAAATACCTCGGTGCTCCACAGGTGCTCCACAAGAGCTGCACAGTGGCCAACTGGGCTTTGCTGCCCTGGTGCTTTGGAGAGGAGGAGTTTTGGACAGAGTCACTGCTGGACGTTGGGGACAGGGATGAGTCTGTGACTAATAATCCCAGTTATTGAATTTCATCTGCTGCCTAGAGACTGTTTACTGGGAGAGATAACTGAGGAGTAACTAAGGAGGAAAATGCCAGTAAAGGTTGGTGACAGGGGAAATGCAGGACACTGGTCTGTGCCCAGCCAGAGCTCTGGGCAAGAACAGATTTTTCTGCTTGGTCTCCACAGCTTCATGGCCTCCCCCTCTCTCCTGACTTTCTGGTATTGATCCTGGTGCTCCTAAAAGCTGGCAAAAAGCAGGAGAGCTCAGGAAGTTGGTGTCTCACTCCTGCAGGCATTTCATCCTTTTTTACTCTCACACAACTTACAGCTTTCTAAAAGCAGGAAGGTGCCTAAATTTGTTATTTCTGAAGATCCTGACCCTGCATTCCTACCCCTGTCCAGTCTCAGTCTCAAGATCACCTGGATTAGAGGTGGAAACTGCTGAGGGATTTTTTTATACACTCATATTCCCTACCCAACAATTTTTGGGATGTACATTCTGCCATCAGAGGGTCAGAGTCATCACCACCTCACACCTTCTGCTCAGAGGTGAGAAGGTGCAGGTTAAAGGTGATTTTTACCTGCAAACCATGCTGGAAATCCACGACCCTGAGTTGTAGGCAGTGAATAATTCCCGTGGCATTTGGTGCTGTGCCCTATAATGCAATTAAACTATAAATAGATCTGATTGACACACAGCTTGCCCCCAGACTGGTTTCAAACAAAGGGAGGCCTGAGATTTATGGCTGTTTTTAAAAAAACTTTTTTTTTTTTTTGGGGGGGGGGTGGGGTGGGTATATTATTGAATAAATCCATCTGTATATTTTAAGCAAACTTCTGAACTTTGCCAAATGGCCTTTTATCAAAAAAGGTTCAGCGAAGCAGCTCCGTCTGCTGCAGCATTAATACCCATTGGCAAGGGAGTGCATTTCTATTGAATTAGCTTCTTGGATCACCCCTGCAGAGTATCTCAATGCTGTGGTATTTTATGGCTGACATGGATGTTGTGAGGTCCTGTGGTTGAGGGTTGCTGTTTTGTTGGGGTTTTTTCCTCTCTCTTACAGCATTAAGTTGCAGCGCTGGATTGGACTTGTCATTTAGACCAAGACTGCTCCCTTGCTTTCCTGTGGAATTGAGGTTTCTTATGGAAAATATGACTCTGTGCTATCTTGAGCATCAGGAAAGCTGATAGGGGTGCTTAATTACATTTAAAAACCCCCTTCCTCAGGTGAAGTGGAGCATGAAACTACTGCAGGAGCAGTGGTCTGCACACCCTGCCTGGCACGGGCTCTGTGCCAGGCTCAGAGCTTGGCTTCCCCGGGGCACGGGGCTGGAGGGCACTGCTGCCACCCCAGCACATTTTTGGGTGCTTCCAGCCTGTGGTAGCTGTGCTTTGGGTGTCACTTCAGGGGGGTGTGAAAGCAGGGACATCATGCTGGGATAATAACAAGACATTGGGGTCACCTCAGAGTTACTCAGGACACTTAATTCCTGTGACTGTCTGACCTAGGGAGACCTTAAGTTTTGTCTGGATCTTTGCCTCAACCCATTCCAGCCCTGTTTCCCACATAATTGTGCTTCCTCTTCCTTACTGGTGTGTCTTTGGATTGCTTCCCAGCCACTCTGAGCTGCCTCATCTTATTCCCTGGGTGACTTTCCACTCAAACCCACCTTGAAAAATCTCTTTTCTTTGCTCTTCTTCTCCCTCCACTTGGCCATTGCCAAGAAACAGCCAACGCTCAGGAACTGAGGTGAGGGGCAGCTTGGAAATGCCCTGGAAACTCCAAACAACCTTTAAAAATCCAACTTGAAATGAGAGGGTTGGAAATCAAACCCTTGTACAGAGCAGAGATCACTGTGAGCCCTGCAGGGCCCTGGCTGCCTTTTGCTTCTCTCTGACCTCCTCCATACAAATAAATCCGATTATCTGCCAGGACAGTGGGTGTCAAGCAGGGTTTTGGGGGTTTTCAGGTGGGGTCTCAGCTTGGTGCATTGCTGAGCCAACCAAACTGAATTGCTGGTCCTGGTGGAGAGGGGTTTTGTTGCTGTGGGGGGGATTTGGTGGTGTTTTTCCTCCTCACCCATATTTTTCCATTCATGCTGCAGTGTCGGCAGGGTTTTCTGGCAGGCTGTCTCCCCACCTCGGTCAGGATGAAGTAGTTAAACACACAAGTGGGGATGGTTTTCCAGTTGGGATGGCTTTCCTGTGTGGTGGCTGGGGTGAAGGAGCCTCTCCTGCTGCGAGGAGGGGCAGTTCAGGGAAGAAATGAGACTCAGGAGTCACCAGAGGGTAAATACACAGACAGAGCTGAGGGAAAAGCACTGCAGTCAGCAAGGTTTTCCCTGCTCCGGCTGGAGCCTGTGGGATGGGTAACCATGGTCTGGGGGGTGTTTTGGGGCAGATGCAGAGGGTTTTCTAAGCTTTCCCCTTGCCCCAGAGCTGCCCAACTCAGCCCTGCCAGGCAGGGCAGGGTTTGGGGGGAATCCAGGGCAGCATCACAATTTCATGGAGCAGCCCTTGTGCTCCCCGACTTGCCTCAGCTGTACAAACCCAATATTATGATGCTAAGGAGAAAACCTTCTTCACTGTCTAGAGGATTGTCTGAAAAGCCTTTTTTGCTCAGCGTGGCGAATAATAAACTTTTCTGGTTTTTTTTCTCTCTTTGCTTTCCCAGCAACATCCTTTCTTCACCCTGCACGAATCCAAAGAGACAGACGTCGCCTCTTTTGTCAAGCTCATCCTGGGAGACTGAGAACTGGACTTGTGAAAGAATTGCCCTTCTGTGGACTGGTGGGTGCAGGGGAGGGGCGCGTGGCAGGACTTGTCATGGAAGCACCAACAGAAAGTCGCCGTGTTTTGTTTTGTTTTGTTCTGTTTTGATTCTGAGAAACCCCCGCCTCGCCCGAGTTTTTTTAAAGGGTTCTTTGGTATCCATAGTGACATAGAACGAGCTGGTTAGTGGAATGAATTTTAATAAGGTTGGTAACCTTAAAAGAAAAAACAAAACAACAACAAAAAAAATGTTTTTTGAAAGAGTGATTTACATATTTAATGACAGTCGAGGTTCCTCTTCCTAACTTGCTCCTCATCCCCTTCCCTTCCCCTTGAACCAGAATTTGCTTTGTCATGGTAATAGGTGCTATGGTAGTCATGAAGTTGTATGTAGATTTATATTTTGTCCCTTCCATTATTTTAATATTTATGTTAAGTGCTTGATGGAATAGATTTCTGTTTTATATGAGGATGAGTGTGTGGTGATGATGATGATGATGATGATGATGATGATGATGATGATGCAAAATGAGGCCACAGCAAGAAGCACTTGTAGGGCTTTGCTGGTGAAAAGGTGTCCGAGCAGAGGAGGGAGGAGAGGAGAAGTGTCCCTGTTGTGGAATATATTTGATGTGCATCATAGAAGGAATTGATAAGCAAGACTTGCAGCTCAGCTGCTCGAGCTGTGCCAGGGGGGAGGCCCAGTGTCCCCCGTGGTCACCTCTTCTCCGGACACCGCGCTCCGAGTCCGGCCGGCGCTTCCCGGCCTCGGGCTGGGCCAGCCCTGTCCCACCCCTGCCCTGCTGGAGAGGCAGGCTGGGAGCTCTGGGGCTCACTGGGACAGTGTCTGGGACAGAAGGCCCAGGGGGAAGGAGGTTGTCAGAGAAGTTGCACAAAGAGGAGGAGGAGGAGGCTGCCCTGGTCAGTGCCCGCCTGCCCAGCAGCGTTGCAGTGCCCGAGGCTCCCTTGGGCTGGGGATGAGCTGCTTGGGCCTCAACGGGAGCTCCTCTCTCCTTCTCGGGATGAGACAGGATCGCAGGATGCACGGCCTGGCACCTGTGAAAAATGGGATGCTTTAGTGCTGGTTGCCAGGGCTCGTGGCACTGCCTTGGCAGCAATCCCTCCGTGCTTGCCCACAGGGTCTGGGAGTGCCAGCGTTCCCAGGAGCCCGTGCTGGGACTGGGCTGTGTCCAGCTGCCAGGAGCCCGTGTGGACTGGGCTGTGGCCAGCCCCAGCTGGGATGCTGCAGGCAGCCAGCAGCACTGGGCTCTGCTGTGGGCTGCAGGTGGGAGCTGCAGCCTGGGAAACCACGCAGGGACACCACAGCCCACCCTGCCCAGGAGCTCCTCGCTGCTGGCCGGCTCCTTGGGGACAAGCTGCAAGCCAAGGGCAGGAGAAGGGAGCTGGTGAGGTGGGAGAGGAGCTGGAGATCCTTCTGCCCTCAGGTCAGTCGCTGTCTGGAGCAGGGGGCACTGTGAGTGTTGCTGAGCCCAGAGCGAGGCCGCTGGTTTGAGCCACACCTGCCCAGCTGCCTGAGCTCCTCTGCCTTTGCCCGTGGCTCCTTCCCCCAGCCCTGCAACGGGGCCAGGCTGCACAAGTGCCTCGTGCCCCTGCACACGCTTCCATCCCCACCCCTCGCTTGGGCACAGCCCCTCGGAGCCAGGTCTGGGCAGAAACACGCTGCTCTGCAGTGCTGGACCTGTGCAGGTGTCACTGAACCTGTGCACAATGTCATTGCACCCTCCTCTGCAGTGCTGGACCTGTGCAGGTGTCACTGAACCTGTGCACAATGTCATTGCACCCTCCTCTGCAGTGCTGGACCTGTGCAGGTGTCACTGAGCCTGTGCAATTGTCACTGCACATGTGCAGGTGTAACTGAACCTCTGCAGGTGTCACTACACCTGTGCAGGTGTCATTGAGCCTGTGGGGGTGTCACTGCACCTGTTCAGGTGTCACTGAGCCTGTGCAGGTGTCACTCAGCTTGTGCAAGTGTCACTGAACCTGTGCACAATGTCACTCCACCTGTGCAGGTGTCACTGCAGCTGTGCAGGTGTCACTGAGCCTGTGCACAATGTCACTGAGCCTGTGCAGGTGCCGCTGCACCTCTGCAGGTGTCACTGAGCCTGTGCACAATGTCATGGAACCCTGCTCTGCCATGCTGGACCTGTGCAGGTGCTGCTGCAGCTGTGCAGGTGTCCCTGCAGCTGTGCAGGTGTCCCTGCAGCTGTGCAGGTGTCTCTGCACGCTGCTGTGCCAGCTGAGCAGCTGCAGGCTGTGCTGGTGCAGGCTGGAACAGTCTGAGCAGATTTTGGGGAGGGATCCCCAGAAGGGCTGGTGGGGAGGGCAGTGCTCAGAGCAGGGCTGTGGCTGGTGGCACGGGGTGCTGGGGACATGCCAACCCTTCCCAGAGGCGCACAAAGACACCGCAGTGCCTGGGCTGCCCCTGTCCCTGCCACCACGGGCTGGCACAGTGCCCTGGGCTGGCAGTGACAGACAGGGCAGGGCTTGTGGGGTGCTCAGTCCTTGTGCCCTCGGCTCGCAGGGGCTCGCAGAGGAGCCAGGCTGTGATTCCCAGCTCCTGCAGGCTTTGGGGAGGAGGCTCCCCGTGCTCAGCCCTGCCCCAGGAGCCTGCCCGGCCCTCGGGGAAGGACAGGCTCCGTGTCTCACCCTGTGCCCAGGGGAACCTTTCAGGTTACATTTCGTGGCGGGTGAAACACGAGGATGTTTTACTTCACAGTGTAATTTTAAGAGGCCTCGCATGGCTCATGATCTGCCCTCTCATATTCCATGGGGTGTGTGTGTGTGTGTTTTCTCTCTCTCACTTTCTCAGAGTCACAGAGCTGTTTTGATTGATTGTCCTCAGCTGCAGCTGAAAGTCCAGCCAGCCAGTTTATAGACTTGGTTCCAGCATCAATTCTCACTTTGAAAAACATGACATTTAAAACCACCCTTTGGTTTTCCTACATATGGATCTGATGCTTTTGTTCAAGATTGTTTTTGCTGCTTTTCCCCTGCAATATAAGTCTCATTTGGACACGGCATCTCCTTGACCTCAGAGCACCTTCATTTCAGTGCCATTGTAATTGACAGGTTGAATTTATGAGATACTGTCAAAGCTCAGTATTAATAGCAGATATTAATGTCACCAGCGTTTTCCAATGCAGAATTAATGGCAGTGCTGTCTGCAGCTAGGAACCTCTAAAAGGATTCCTCCGTGCTTCCACACAGGCCTTGATTTTCTGCTTTCTTCTCTAATCCCTTTGTTTTAATGACATTACAATAAGGTGTGCAGCAAATCCCTCCCCTTCCCTGCTCCTTCTCCATGACTTTGTCCCTTTTAAAGTCGTTTGTGTCAGCCCAAAGTAAGTGTGGAGCTGTCTGAGCACGAGGATGGGAAGTGCTGGGAGGGTGCTGAGGGGAGCTGTGGCAGCACAGGCTGTGGGGCTGTCCCTGCATCCCTCGTGGTGGCCACAAAGCTTGGCCTGACCCAGGAATTTCTTAGAGAGAAGCCTGAGCTTGGATGCTTCAGCTCAGGAGGAGAGCCAGGGACTCCTGTGTGCCTCAAAGCCCTACAGACCTGCAGGCTGAGAGTCAGGCTCTTCTCTCTGCTGCTTAATTGTCACCTCTGTGAAGATGAGAAGCCTTTGGTTGCTGCTCAGATCTTTGTTTGGCCAGACAGGCTCTGGGAAACCTTTCCTGAACAGCCTAGGTGTTGAGGATGAGGGATGTTCTGCACACAGGTTTTCTGTGTTCACACAGCACAGGGCTTGGGATTGCCCCAAACGGGGATTTTTAGAGAAGCAGGTCTCAAATGCCAGAATCTTAAAAGAACCCCAAAGCCAGGGAGCAGAGCGAGAGCAAAGCTGCTGGGAGCTCAGCACTGGGCTTGAGCTGGACCTGCTGTGGGTGGGTTTGCAGGGCAGGAAGGGCCTCTCCAGTCTGCCACAGGTTTTCAGGAGGCACACAGCCCATCCCCAGAGATCCCCAGATGAGATGTCCATCCTCCTCTTCCCCCCACTGTACAGCCCCTGCGATCTCCAGGATGCTGGAGGCCTTGCCATGGCTGGAGCTCTGAGGTGTCACTGGTAGCAAAGATGTTTTCTGGGTCCCCAGGAGCCCTTTGGACCCTTAAATCTGGAAGAGGAGCTGGAGGGCATTTTCTGGTTGCTGTTTTTAAACACCAGGTTCATGCTGCTGCACTGGGTGCAATGCCCATCTTTCCTGGAGTACAAACCTTGACACAGATATCCCTGTACTGTATTTCTGTGGATTTCCCTGACCTTTGATGAGTTTATTGATGACAAAGAGGCAACTCTGACTTGTTAAAGAGGTGAAACTTCATTTCTGGAGGCAGGTGTGTGACACAGGAGGCAGTTGGTGGGTCCCTACTTGAAAAAATCTCAAAAAAATCTCAATTCTCAACCTTGCTGTTGAGCAGGTGCTGCTGGATCAGTGCTGCTGCACCTTGCCCAGGTGGGAAGGGGCTGCCAGGGGCTGAGGGCACAGTCTCAGCTGGGATTTCTCCATGCTTGCTGCCAGCCAGGTGTGTACCTGCACATTCCCTTCTTCCCTGCACGTTCTGGAAGAGGAAATCCTGCTTGGTCAACACAGCATTGCTTCAGTGGCTGGTCTGGTGTGGTTCAGACAAGATTCCCACCAGCTCCTGTGTTTAATAAATCTTTTTTATTCAAAACAACCCCCAAACTCCTCTCTCAGAAAAGCCAGCCAAGATAAGATGCTCCTTTTTTTTTTTTTTTTTTTTTTTCCCATCTTGTTCCTTTTAGAGGAATTCTGGGAGCCTGTCTTGGTGCTTTCACTCTTTCACATGCCAAAGATCCCTCTTAGTTATGCTCCTGCCAAACCAGATCTGATAGCCTTGCCTCTGAAACCATCCACTTCCCTGCTCCTTGGGGTTCCTTTTGTTGCTGTTGCTTTTTCTTTGAATTTCCTCGTGTTTATTGACATGTCTATTGTTGAGCTTCCTGGACACATGCAGCTCTCTTTTTTGGGATACAGGGAAAGACAAATAGTTGCCTTCATTTCTGTGCCCCTGCTGTTGGGGAAATACTGTCAGTGATGTGATTCCTACAGATGGGATGGGTCTCATGTAGAGCTGGGGTCATGGAGGTGTAAACTGGCACTGCTCCATTGCCTTGGCTGGAGTAAGGCCAGTTTTGTCCAGCTGAGAATCTGTCCTCAGTGTCTAAACAGTTATTACACACTAATAAAGATTAATGATCATAAATCCCCACGGATTAGACATAAAATGGCAAGTTTTGCTCATTAATCTTTATTGCCATATTATGGTTGCTGATGTTAGAGCAGGCTCCCCTCTCTGCTCTGCAGAGAGGAGGGGGCTGAGCCTGAGGAGAGGGAGGGTGGACAGAACCCACAGAACACACCAGATGTCCACATTTGACACTCTGTGTCCTGCCCCAGGCTCCTTGTTTCCCTTAAGCAGCAGCAGAGGATGGATCCCAGAGCTTTGCCTGCTCCTCTGGCCTCTGCCTGGGCTATAAAACCCAGATTGTTTCTGGTGAGAAGGGATCAGATCTCCTCATTAATATTTCAGCTCAGCCTTTGCTGGAGCAGATGGAGAATGTGAAATTTGCCCTGTGCTCTGCAGAGCTGGGAGATTCCTCCCTGGATCATGGCTGGAGCAGTGGCGGCTCTGTTGAAGGTTGAAAGAACTCTGCTCCTTCACATAACCCCACTTCATAAAAACAGTGGCTTTTGGTAAATAGGGCCAGGAAAAGCTGCATCTCAGTTGTGAGGTGTTTGCAGATGAATAAACAGGAGCTGGTGGTGCCAGTGCTGCAGGCACAAAGGTCCATTGCTGGATAAATGGAAAGGACTCTGAGAGTTCAGTGAACTTCAGGGGTGGATTTAATGGGGACAGAATGAGTGCTCTGCTGGGCAGCTGCTGTCAGCCCTCCCTGCCAGGGGGGAGCAGGAGAGGCAGGACACAGCCTGGGGGCAGCCTGGCTGCCCTTCCCCTCCCCACATCTTCCTTCAGGCACAGATTTGTGGGCACTGCGTCCCACTCAGCCCCAGTTCCAGCAAGGGGAGCAAAACCTAAAACCCAAAGGAAACCCACGGGGAAAAACCTGCAGGTGACCCAAGGCATGCTGCTGCTGTGTGGCCTTAAAAAAAGGGAAATCCTGGGAGAGGCCTCGGGAGCTGAGAGAGGAGAAACTTTCAAGGTGGTCTCCAACCAGCTTAATGCTGGAAATACCCAATTTTCAGGCCAGCAGGAGGAGGGAATTGGCCAGGGACAGCCAGGGAGCAGCTGGGGCTGCAGGATGGTTGTGATGTGTCCTTCAGAGCAGCCCTGGGATGCTGGAGAGCTCTGGGCCTCCGTGGATTCCTGACATCCTGGGCACCTTCGGATTTCTATTTTCATGTCAAAATATTTCTCATCTTTTTCTTTTCATGGGATTTTACTGGCAGCCAGTGGGAAGGGGAAGGGGCCTGCAGTCCGTGGAGTGCTTTGGGGGAGGAAGGAGCTGCCTGTCCTCTCCAGTTCCCTGCTCCCTAATTCCACAGCTGGGAATTGGCTGCACGGCCGCCTTCCAAGAGCTCTTCCCTTCGTTTGCTGCCGTTCCACTGGAATTCCCTTTGGGAATGCTGGGCAGCTCTGGAGCTGCAGCAGCCCTGCTCTGAGCTGGCTCAGCCAGGATGAGCCTCAATCCCTTCCCTGGGAGCCTCCTGGTTTTTGGAGGATGGGGCGAGCGTCCAGCGGCCGCGAGGTTCTGCGGGGATAAGCCGGGAAAAGCTTGGAAGTGGAGATGGAAATCTCAAAAGATCAAACGTCTTTTGGCCATTTCCAAAGCTATCTACTGTTAGCCAGACCTGAAAACCCTTCCTAGAAGTTTTATTTCGGGGTATTTTGATCTGTTACTTTCGCTTTTGGGCTTAGCTAAATCCAGGAAACTCGCAGTGGTGTAATTTTTGAATAAAGACTAAACACACCCCAAATATTCCTGAACCGATCAGGAAAGCTGCTGCCTGGTTTATCTTCCAGGAATAATTCAGGCCAGCTCAGGCTTGAGTTCAGTCTGGTTTTGCCCCTAGATAATGATTCTTTTTGAGGAAATAATGAGAGCAGGCCAAAAGGCTGTGACCTGACACACCAAACCCTTCCAGGAGGTGGATGGAGATAAATGCTCCAGTGAGAGGGGCCAATGTCTGGAGGCTGGAAGAGCAGCCTGGCGTATCCATGGCCTCCAAAAACTCACATAGACACATTTTCCCCAAGAACTGTGGGATGGAGGTGTTGGATTCTGCATATCTGGGGATTTTTCCCTCTAGGAGAGAACATTCAGCCATCTCGGAGTGTCCCAGAACACCCAAAAGCCTTCAGCATTTTCATGGTTTTTTTGGGGTTTTTTTTCAGTATAGATACTGTGAAAAGTCAGGAAGGGCCAGGTGTCCTTGATTTGTTCATCCAGGGTGAAGAAATGTGGATTAAGTGCCTGGTAAAAGCCAAAAAAAGGTGTGTCTAAAGATAAATCCCAGGCTCTGTCAGAGCTGTTGAGCCAGGATCGAATTTTCCCAAATCCAGGTACAGCTGCAGAGCTCTCCATCCATTTTTAGCCCAAATTTAGTCACAAATCCTGCATAAACACCTACAGCATGGACTGTGCCTTCTGAGGGGCTTCTTGCAGGCTGGGGCTCAAAATCCAATATCCCCCAACCCAGGATTTGGCTCTGAATATTCCCTTTAAAATCCATGTGTAAAGTGAATTTCCAGGGCTCGGCCGCTGTTTTTATTTTGGTGAATCGAGTGGTTTGTGCTTGGTGAGGGCTGTCCCTGTGCCAGGGGCTGCTGGAAATAGTCACAACATCCAAAAGAGCTGCAATTCTGCATTTTTCAATAGCAGTACAACGAGGGGAAGCTGCTAAATGGAGCTTCTTGTAAGCTGGAAATGTGTTGGAGTAAAATTTGTCATTTCTTGTGGGGAAAAAAACCTTAAACAACACTCTAAAATTGTCCAAAATCTTCAATTTAAGGATTTACAGTTTTATTGGCAAAGATCCATGTTTAGCATCAATATATGGGATTTCTAGACTTTCTGTCTTAAGGTGTGAAGTCTGCTTTTTCTTGAGATGGGGGGAAACCTGTAACAAGAATATTTCTACATCATTTTGGCTAGGAAAAAAAAACCCAAACACCAAAATATGAGCAAAAAAATGGAAAAGCACCCAGATCCCAGTGGTCTCTGGTGTTGAAGAGGGCACATGAACCTGTTAGGAAGGAGAAGAGTTTCCAACCTGCTGTAATGCAAGTCCTTATTTTACTTTATTTTTAGGATTTTTTTTTTACAGTAACATCATTTGGTTGCTTAACTGTGAAAATCTCTGCTTTTCTATTCCTGTGAAAGGCTGATTATTCTTTCTCATGTTCGTTTTATTTATTATTTATCCCTTTCTGGTACTATCCAAGAGGTGCTGAAGGTATCTCCCAGCCTGCCCTTGAGCCATGTGGAATCCCTGTGGTATCTCCTAACAGCTGGGATGGCAGTAGACAGCTGATTATGATTTTAAATTATATTTATAGCAACTTAGATTGGTATTTCTTTACTGTCCTGGTTTGCTCTAGAATTAAGGATGAGGAGAAGCAATCTTGTTTCTTAAAAAATTGTAATTTTTTGAGTTTTCTTTTAACATCTTGGGGGCTTCTGAAGAAACCTGCTCACTTCAATGTTTTTAGGAGGGAAGCACGAGGTGGGTTTCTTGTTCCTTTGGGAGGGGATTGAGTAGCACCAGGGTTCAGTTCAGCTGTGTGTCACATCATTAAAACCACCCTGAATTCTGAGAAAACAACCCCTTTCCACCTGAAAATTAAAATCTGGTTGGTTTGTCCAAGGCTTTGCTCTGTCAGATTTCCATGGAGTTTGCTGAGCGTGGTCAGGATTGGCCAAGGCAGGGCTGGGGACAGGCAGGTGTCACCTCTGGGCTGGGGGACACGTGTCCTGCAGGAATATTGGAGCAATTCATCTGCAGCTTCCTGCTCTCCAGGGGATGTTGAAGGGAATCCCTTAAGTGTGGGAGAGAATCAGGACTGGGGGCTCGAAACCCATCAGGTTTTGTTCTTTTTATTCCCTTTCTCCCCTCTGAAAGGTCCTTCAAAAGCTTCCCCAGCCTTTCTGATAAAGAATAACAGAATCAGAGAACCACAGAGGCATTTAGGGTAGAAAAACCTTTAAAATCATCGAGTCCGACTAAAAACTCAGCGCTGCCAAGGCCACCACCAAGCCATGTCCCCAAGTGTCACATCCACACATGCTGAGCCCTTGCAGGGAGGGTGACTCGGGCCCTTCCCTGGGCAGCCTGGGCGCTCTGGTGCAGCTGTTTTCAGACAGCTCACGCTGCTTTTCTGGTTTGTTTTCTTTCCCCAACATATAAGAAACGTTGGGTAGCAGAATGTGGAATTGATTAGAAGTTCATAAAGCAGGGACCTCAGAAGGATGTGGGTATAAATGCTTTTCAGGCATCCGAGGTGAACTTTAAATGGAGCTTTGGCCCTCATTTGCTTTCTGCTTTTCAAAAACCATTTATGAGAAAGTGGAGCTGTCAAAGCTGTGCATGAACTTTGCCTTCTTGCAAATAACTTGTCTCAAAGTAAATTGTCCAAATGCACAAGAAACTTGTCTCAAAGTAAATCCAGTAGCTCCAGAAAGCTGGAATTATGTGCATTAGAGGGTGTGAGAAGTGTGTGTGTGTGTGTCTGTGAGTATGTGTTGTGCTTGGGGGGAGTGCAGGGAATAACTCAACCATTTTGAGATTTACAAAAACACAATGCAAGTGCTTTTGGAAAAAAAAAAAAAAACAAGGCAGCGTAAAATATTTATTTCTTGGCAGAAGTACATCAGACCACATCTCCCATCCTTCTTTTAATTGCTTGGTGTTTGTTTGTGTTGTGTCAGGCTTTGCTGGTTTCCTCTGCAGGGCTCTGTCACCTCACACAACCCCTCTCTCAGCCCGGGCACAGGGCAGCTCCAGCTCCTCGGGAGAGCCCTGGGGTGCAAGCAGGGCAGCAAAGGCAGAGCTGTGGTGTTGGGTTAAGGGCAGCACAGTGCAACGGGGGTGATTTTCAGTTTTCAGCCGTGTCGAGGGAACCCTTTCCTCGTGAGAATCCAAACCACCTCAGCCTGAGGCAGCACCCAAACCTCGCCTCGGGGAGGGTGGGCTGGCCAGAGAGCAGCTTGGAGCGTGTTGGGTGGCACTGACGTGGGTGTGAGGTGGCACTGGGCGGTTGGCAGCGTCCTGTGGGCTTTGCCCAGGGTTTGGAGCTGCCCCGTGCAGGGTGGGTGCCCCGAGCTCCCGTCCCAGGCTGGTCCCCGTGCTCCAGAGCCCTCCCGTGTCACCTGGCTGCCCACCTGCACAGCTGCACGTCCCCTCCCCCTGGCTCCAGCTTCCCTGTGCTGCCTTCACCCATCTCAGTGCTGCTCCTCGTGCCCTGGGGATGAGCAGGAGTAGCAGAGTGACAGCAGGACCGTGTGTGTAACGTTTGAGAGGCTTTTACTCCATGTTGTTGTTTTAATGAGATGCTTTTAGGGTCCCTGCTGAACTGGTATTCTTTAACCTTCACTGCCACAGATACTTTCTCCCCACCCTCTTCACTTCAATCAGATTGGCAAAATACATTTGACTTGAAAACTAAAAAAAAACCCAAACAACCCCAAACCCTGCTGATGGGATAAGTTACTCCTCTTTACTGTGCTTTGATTTGATTTCTCAGGATACTCAGAGGTTTTTCACTGCTGCTGAGAGGGGACAGTACACCTTTTTGGAGACTTCAACCACTGTAACAGTTTTCCAGATGTGTGTGTGCGTGTGCGTGTGTGTAACCCAGCACTGTGCGTGCGTGTGTTCTGCTGAATATCGTGTGCATCTCTGAAATGCTTCAAACAACTGCCTGGAAGTCAAAAACCAACCACCTCTTTCCAGTCATATGTTTGCCGTGACTTTTCATAACCACACTTGAAACTAGTGGTCTTGGATGGAAAAATTCAAAGAGCAGGGCATCGTTACAGCAATGGTATGTCAATCGAATTACGGAAAATGTACACAAAAATAAATAAATGAAATTTAAAAGTAACACTCTCTCAGCCTACCTGTGTTTCCCTCAGTGAAAGTGCTACCAGTTGTGTCGGGACATGCTTTGGGCTGCTTTTGCCATTGCTGTTGGAGGTTTTT
This sequence comes from Lonchura striata, assembly GCF_050655825.1. Classification (NCBI taxonomy): domain Eukaryota; kingdom Metazoa; phylum Chordata; class Aves; order Passeriformes; family Estrildidae; genus Lonchura; species Lonchura striata. Next base: position 3,698,240 of record NC_140720.1, on the reverse strand, counting down.
GGGGATCATCTTACTCCCAGCAGCTTATCGTACGTTACTGAAAGCTCGGGAACGCTCAAGCTGCTCGACAGGGATAATTGTCAGCCCCACTGCTGCTGGTTTCCCTCTCCCTGCTCGGGCTGGCGGGAGCAGGCGCAGCCACATCCCGTCCAGCCCACATCAAAGGCACGGCCTGCAGAGACAGCAGCAGAGGCTTCCTGCCCCCAGCCCTCCCAAAAAATCAGCTTTTGCAGGGGTTCAAGGGAACAGCCCCGTGCCCAGCCCCGGCTCGGCTGGGCTGGATGCTCAGCTCGGTGGTGTGGCCGAAGGGCTGGCTGCAGCTGCTGGGTGCAGAAGAGATGTGCTGCTGTGCTGTGTTTCCCCAGGTCCTGCATTCCCCTGCCAGCCCCATCGCTGGTACCTGTGTTTCTTTCCAGGGTGACTCTCAGGCCGTGCTTTTGTCCTGATGCGAGGCCAGCGTTCACCCTGAGTTTATCGCCCGAGCCAAACCGCTTTGCTGGAGCGAAGTGTGTTGGGCTGGTCATGCTGAAACATGAATCGCTGCTTCCCTCCTCCTCGTGTAAATAAAATTATCCTTCCATTTATGTTAGAACTGCAGAAAACAATATCCCAGCTCCCTCTGCTGATCCTGCAGTCCCAGTGAGGGTGAGAGCACTGGCTGCAGAGCTGATGTGCTGCACAGTGAGCTCCAGAGAACCAGCCTGGTTAATAAAAAGTTTTGAGTGGCACAGGTTTTAAATGCAGCTTTGTAATGCAATTTTTTGGGTTGATGAAATGGCAGATCCTGCTCCCTCTGCCTCCCCTGCCTGTTTCATGTATGAAATGATAAAGTAATTCCACAGTGTCATAACGAATATCACATGGAAATGAGGAAGAGAACGGGAAAAGTCGAGTTGTAGGGAAAATCAATGTTTGCCACCTGGAAGAAGCACAGAGGCCTGGGCTGAACGCTTTGGGATTGCAGCAGGAATATTATAACCCAGCAGTGGGAATGCTGGTGATGCAGAGATTGCCATAAAAATGTCTGAAGGGAAGAGCTGCAAGAGGCACAGACCCATTTCTGAGAATCCTGAGCTGAACAGCTGCTGAAGTTCTCCCTGCGCTGCACATGCGTGTGTGTTCCGTTTAAAAGGAAGAAATTAAGAGCCATATTTTTATTTTATCAAATCAAATTTCCCCTGTATGCTCAGAATATTTATGCATCAGTGCTTTTTTTTTTTATTAGGGCTTTATCTCACTGTAATCAATTCCAAATACTAACCTATTTTTATCGCTGTAATGCAGCAGTAATTTCTAAGATGTAGATGGAACACACACGAGATGCCAAAAGCAATTTTATGGAGCCTCTTTTGTTGTCATCTACAATGCATCAGCTCTTGCCTTCAGCCTCCCATCAATTTTAAAAGCCCCAAGATGGAAAAAAAAAATTAAAAAAAATAAAAAGGAGCAAGTACAGCGAAGCAGCTGCCAAGGCCTGGAATAGCCTGAAATCCGTGTGCATCTTTGGGATGGAGGTTGATTGAACACGGCACAATAATGAAAACCGTGCTGAGCTTTGTAATGCAATTATCTGGGTTGAAAATGGCAGATCCTTTTTCCTCTGCCTTCCCTGCCTGCTCCATGTATGAAATTGTGAAGTAATTCCTGTGTTATCCCAACTAACATCACAGGGAAGTGAGGAAAAGAACAGGGAAAGTTGAGGCGTGAGGAAGAGAAGAGGGAAAGTTGGGTCTTGGGGGTTGTACAGAACGGTCCTTCTGCATCTTTCAAGGGAAATACAGGCTGGATATCAGGAAAAAGTGTTTTACAAAAAGGAGATAAAGTTCTGGAGTGGCTGCCCGGGGAGGTGGTGCAGTCACCACCCCTGGGTGTGTTTAACAAAGCCTGGATGTGGCTCTGGGTGCCAGGGTTTGGTTGGGGTGCTGGGGCTGGGGTGGGCTCGATGATCTTGGAGGTCTCTTCCAACCTGGTGATTCTGTGAATTCTGTGAATTAATTCTGTGATCTTCTATTTTCTCCTCTCCTTTGGGAGTCGTCCTGGATGGGCAGCAATATTGGCATCCAACGTGCAAATATGCCAGTGAGCATTCCAGAATCCCCATCCCAATTCCCACACCAACCAGCTTCCACCAAGCTCTTGTGCCCCTGAGGGGCACCTGCAACAGGAGCACCCATGGGTGTGTTCGTGGTTGAGGTTCTCCAAGTCTTTCCAGTCAAGATCTTGCCCACGAGACATCGCTGCTGCTCTCCCAAATTTTCCTGGTGTTACCACTCCAGCACACTTTTGGCTCCAGTTCTGTCTCTCTGGTGCTGGGAGTGGTGGTGAAACCAATATAATTGTGATTAGACAAGTGGAAAAGGCTTCAGACTCACAGAGAGCAGGGTTAGATGGGATGTTAGGAAGGAATTCTTCCCTATGGGGTGGTGAGGCCCTGGCACAGGTGCCCAGAGCAGCTGTGGCTGGCTTGGATCCCTGGCAGTGCCCAGGCCCAGGCTGGATAGGGCTTGCAGACACATGGAAGGTGGAAGGTGTCCCTGGACTGGGTGATCTTTAAGGTCCCTCCTAACCCAAATCATTCATTGAGTTTATCAATCTGTGAAGATATTGCAACGTTTTTGAAGCATGCACTGTACCCAAAGGTGATGCAGTTTATTGATGTTAACAACACAGATCTTTCATTCTTTTTCACTTACTTGCTGAATCCCACTAATAGACAATTGGGGATTCCAATTGTGGAGGCTCCTTCAGACTAAAAGCACATCCCATTTAATACCCAGTGATTGCTTTTAAGGCATGCAGATAAATAGGTCTCTTTCAATAGGCTTCTATTAACCACAGTCACTGGGAATAAATGGAGCAACATTACAGAGCATTGACAAATTATTGATGGCAAACATTTCCAAGCCACCTTTGTTGTTTGCCTGCCTCTTTCATATCGGGGGGCTTTTGGGAAATAACAATCAAAGCAGCCCCTCCTGGAGGAATCATTACTAAAGCATTTTGCATGCAGATTACTTCAGGCCTCAGCACCGCGCTCGGCTGGGTCGGGAGAGGAAGGCCAAGATTTGCTGATTGAGATCAGATGGCTGGTGGCGAGAAGGAATCTAGATGACTTAACTGGAGGGATTAGACTCAAGTCTTTTGGCTTCCACTTGGCTGTTTTATAAACTGCACGGCTGGGCCGCGTTCCCCTCGGCGCGTGCGCCGGGGCGGCTCGGGGCACCAGCCAGTGCCTCAGCGCTGGCAGGGCAGCCCTGCTGGGTGAGAAAGGCAAAGGCAGGGCAGGTGGAAGCTAAAATTAGCCCCTGGAGCTCCAGCACCTCCAGGCAGGCTGAGCCTGCCCCGCTGTCCCACCCCGCCGTGGCTTGGTGGGGGATGCTGCGGGGCAGAGCCGCTGGTCCAAAGCTCAGCTGGTGTTACAGAGTTCCAGCCACTGTTCCAGAGCTCCAGTCACTATTCCAGAGCTCAGCCACTGGTCCAGAGCTCAGCTGGTGTTCCAGAGCTCAGCTGGTGTTACAGAGTTCCAGCCACTGTTCCAGAGCTCCAGTCACTGTTCCAGAGCTCCAGTCACTGTTCCAGAGCTCCAGCCACTATTCCAGAGCTCAGCCACTGGTCCAGATCTCAGCTGGTGTTACAGAGTTCCAGTCACTGTTCCCAGAGCTCCAGCCACTGTTCCAGAGCTCCAGTCACTATTCCAGAGCTCAGCCACTGGTCCAGATCTCAGCTGGTGTTACAGAGTTCCAGCCAATGTTCCAGAGCTCAGCCACTGTTCCCAGAGCATCAGCCACTGTTCCAGAGCTCCAGTCACTGTTTCAGTGCTCCAGTCACTATTCCAGAGCTCCAGTCACTGTTTCCAGAGCTCAGCTGCTGTTCCCAGAGCTCCAGTCACTGTTCCAGAGCTCAGCCACTGTTCCCAGAGCTCCAGTCACTGTTCCCAGAGCCCCAGCCTCTGTTCCCAAAGCTCCAGCTGCTCTTCCCAGAGCCCCAGCCTCTGTTCCCAGAGCCCCAGCCTCTGTTCCCAGAGCTCCAGCCACTCTTCCCAGTGCTCCAGCCCCATTTCCCTGCCCTCCCCGTGGCCTCTGAGGTACCCAGACACAAGCAATGTCCCCAGAGCTGGCGCTGGCTGCAGGGTGAGGAGCCATCACAGGGTTTTGGTACGGGCAGTTTGAAGCCTCACCCATTGGGTGTATCCCCACAGGAGCAGATGGAGCTTTCTCCTTTCTCTCAGAGCCTAACCTTTAATTTTACAAGGCTGATTGAAACTGAGAGTGGAAATAAAAAGTCAGAGCTGCTCTGTTTTCCTTCCCCTCCCTTCCATTATCTTCTTGCTTTTCCATCCATCCTTTTTTCACATGCCTCTCGGATTGCGTCCCCCTGGTTTCCCAGTTATTTATTGACCCAGACCTAATTCCTTATTTCCAGAAATGTGTCATGAATCCTGCCTTTGAGTCATTTGCTTTTTGCTTTCCAGGCTCATCTCTTTTGACCACGTTTTCCTGTGAAAGATAAGGATATAGGGTTTGTGGAGCAATCGCAGCAGGATGCCTGGGTTTCATTCATGGATCTGTTGCCACTGGCTCATTATGGAAAATTAGGAGAGTTATTTCACCTTCCAGTGCCTCACCTCGGTGTCACCATCTGTAAAACAAGGCTCGTAATTGTTATCTCTTCCTCGCAGGAGAACTGGGGAGCTTCACTAATGACCATCTGCTAAATGCTCTCAGAGCCTCACATGAACATTTCTACTGAAGTGCAAATTATTATTAGAAACCAGGGATTGTTACTGGATTGATATCAAATCATTGTCGACAGCTTCTCTGCAGGGAAAACTTAGGCACAGCCAACAAGAACAAGCTGCATGTTTTGAAGTTGTGCAGTTGATTATGTTGGCTTTCATCTTCTGGTAAGAGGATCCTCTGCCATCTGAACTCTCTGATCTCTGGGAACACAACTCATCCAATCAATCTGGAGGAAAATAAACCTCCGCAGACAAAAACATTAAGTATCCACCTGAGATCAGATGAAGATGGAAGATGATAATTAATTCCCAGCCCTTAACTCTTGCACAGCCAGAGCTTCCCTGGCCTGCCAGGCAGTGCTGGAGGGGAGCACAGGAGACATCCATGGCCCATCCCAGGCTTGCAGAGTCTCCTGGGCTCAGTTGTAATTGGAAACATGCAAATATTTAACAATTAAATCAATGCCACTGATGGCTCCTATGGACAGTCTGGGGGTCACGTGCTGATTTCATGGTCCACTTGGAGATTCCAGGTGCCAGCACAGATTCCAGCTGTGGCTCCTCCCCAGCTGTGGTGGTTTGACCCCAGCCCCAGCAGCCCAGCCTCGCAGAGAACCAGAGGGCTAAAACTGAGAAAACCCTTGGGCTGAGATAAAAACAGATTAATAATTAAAGCAAAATCCACACATGCAAGCAAAGTAGAATAAGGAATTAATTCCCCACTTCCCGTGGCAGGCAGGGCTCAGCCATCCCCAGGACAGCAGGAGGGCAAAGGCAATCACTCCAAATGTCCTCCCCTTCCTCCCCTGAGCCTGACACTGGATGACCTGGGATGTCCCTGGGGTCACTTGGGGTCAGCTGTCCTGGCTGTGTCCCTTCCCAGCTCCTTGTGCCCCCCCAGCCTCCTCACTGGAGGGGTGAGGAGCAGAAAAAGCCTTGACTCTGCAAGCACAGCTCAACAATAGGAAAAAAAAACATCCCCAGGTTATCAACCCTGTGTTCAGCACAAAGCAAAAACACAGCCCCACAGTGGCCACTGGGAAGAAAACCAACTCCATCCCAGTCAGAAGCAGCCCACAAGGAGCCATCCTGGGCTGAGGGACATCCCTGCACCTCTGCTGGGCCTGGCCCAGCGAGTTTCCTCCTTGCTCAGCCTCAGTGCTGGCAGCTGATGGGTTTAGTTGAACCTGGAGTTGACATTTAGGACGTGCAGACACAGAACCCCCCTGGCACCCCTCTGGGGTGTGCCCCGTGTGCCCTGGAAGCCCCAATGGAAATACTGCAGGTGTTGGTTACGGTCTCACAGCAGGGAGTTCTGCAGTCTTTCACTAACAAGGCACAAAATGGCCAACACTCTCTTGTTAGGAGGTCTTTTAAGGATAAACTATCCAATAAAGAAATGACACCTCAATTATTTTCATTTTTAACCCAATAATGGATCACTCGAAGCCTGCAGTGCGGACTTTTCTGTCCAGTTACACAAAACCACCCAAACCCATGGAGAAGAAGGAAGAAGGTGAAGAAGGAGGAAGAAGAAAGTGAAGAAGAAGGAGCAGCCTCCACCCTAAAACCTCCATATTCCTCTATATCTATTCCTGTATTCTAAACCCCAAACTCTGAGTTTTCCCCCCTGTGATATCACACACTTCTATCCAAACTCCACCCCCACAATCTCAGTTCCATCATTCCATTTTGGAAGCTTCTCCACGGCCTCAGGTCAGTGCAGTGTTCTCCTGGGGGTCAGTGCCTGGCAGCACAGAAAGTCCCAAATTCTCAGCATCCAGGGTTCCAACAACAGGGAATTCTGTCTTCAGGCAGAGTGGCCTCCCACCCTTTTAGCTCTGGCCTCATTTTCCCGGAGCTGGGGATGGGGAGGGAGGATGGCTGGAGGCTGCAGCCCATCAGGGGCACTCAGTGGGGATGAAGATCACTCCTGACAGCAGAAATGGGGCTGGGGGCGGTTACGGGGCTGGGCTGTGAGGAGCAGAGAGCTCAGCCCTGCTGGGACCCCAAAACTGACAATTTCCAACTGGAGAGGTTTAGGAACAGCCCCGAGTCTTCCCCACTGACACCACTGTGTGCCATTGGGGCCACTGTCGTATTTTGTAGGGTTTAAATAAAATAAATATGGTTTATTGATGCTGAAGTCCAAAATCATCATTGGCGCTACATTCACACAACCAAAGCGACACTGAGGGGAAAATGGGTGAAGTTTTGGGATCTGCCAGGGGTAAATCAGCATGGAAAATGGGTGTCTTTGGGATTTTGGGAACTGCCAGAGCAGTATCAGCATGGAAAATGGGTGAGGCTGAGATTTTGGGAGCTGCCAGGGGTAAATCACCACGAAAAATTAGTGTCTTTGGGATTTTGGGATCTGCCAGGGCAATATCAGCATAGAAAATTGGTGTCTTTGAGATTTTGGGAGCTGCAAAAATTGGTGACTTTTTTTGGGATCTGCCAGGGGTAAATCAGCATGGAAAATGGGTGTCTTTGGGATTTGGGGAACTGCCAGGGCATTTTCATCATGGAAAATGGGTGAGGCTGAGATTTTGGGATCTGCCAGGGCAGTATCAGCATGGAAAATGGGTTTCTGTGGGATTTTGGGAGCTGCGAAAATGGGTGGGATTTTGGGACCTGCCAGGGGAATATCAGTATGGAAAATGGGTGACACTGAGATTTTGGGAGCTGCCAGGGGTAAATCAATATGGAAAATGGGCAACTTAGAGATTTTGGGATCTGCCAGGGGAATATTAGCACGGAAAATGTGTGACTTTGGGATTTTGGGAGCTGCCAGGGGCATATCAGCATGGAAAATGTGTGACTTTGGGATTTTGGGAGCTGCCAGGGGAATATCAGCATGGAAAATGTGTGACTTTGGGATTTTGGGAGCTGCCAGGGGAATATCACCATCCCTGCACTGCACTGGGTCTCTGGAGAGAGGACTCGATTCTCTCCAGCAGTGCAAAGTTTGTTGAAAATGGAAAAGAAAAATAAAATAACCCAGTAATTTTTTAATTAAAAAAGGATAATAACCTTTTGTGTTAAAATTGTGAAAATCAGTCCTCTACATTTAAAAATGGGCTTGTAAAAGCATACGTGCCTTTTGGCTATTTCCTAGAATATATAGCTTTGGTCACATGGCTCTCATTAAGACACCAGAAAATGTTGTAAACTGGCATTTATAAGCTTGCCATAGGAAATTTCTGTATTTTTATTTTGAATTTATAATCCCACTCCAAGATTTGCTGAAAGATATAAAACTTTACTTGAGGTTTTGGAAAGGGAATGATGTCTGAACAAAACAGTCTCCTTTTGGTAAAAACTCCCATCTGTTCAAGTTCTGACGTGTTCTTCAGGCAAATAAGATTTTTTTTTTTCCTTACATGTATTAAAAAAAACAACAAAGCAGATTCTGGCTAGGAGCACAGTCACTGATACTTTAACTGTTAATATTTCCTAACATTGCATTTTTTAAGGTAAAATTACTTAAAATACATATAAACACACTCACTGCCACACTCATCTGCAGAGCTGAGGAGGCTGCTGTGGATCCCTGGGGGAATTTAACACTGAAAACAGGGAAGTTTTGGTCTCAAAATAAAAAGGAATATCCAAATCAGGGGAGATTTTAACCCCATTCTTTTACACCGAGGTTTGAATAACACCAGCCCAGCTCGTAAATAATATCACCAGATGGAAACGTCCCTGTTTCCCCCGAGCTCGCATCTCTGGACACGGATCAAAATCAGAAATCAAATCAACGAATTAACTCCTACAACGACAGAAGGAGGGTTGATGCCCGTCATCCCTGGAAATCCGAGGCATTTGGAAGGTTGTGGGAGCAGCCTGCAGGGCTGGTTCCAGCAGCTCTTTTCCAAGCAGGCTGCAGGTGGCAATACATTTATTCCTGATGCTGGCTGTCCCGGAGGAGCAGCAGGAGGAGGAGGTTGTTGCTCTCGAAGAAGAATTTCTGACTGCAGGGAAGGGCTCAGGAGTGTTGGAACCCTGGATGCTGAAAATTTGGGACTTTCTGTGCTGCCAGGCCCTGACCCCCACACTGACCTGAGGCCATGGAGAAGCTTCCTAAATTAAATAATAGAACTGGAATTATAAGTGCGTAGTTTAAATAGAAGTGTGCAATACCATATATAGTAGAAAACTTAGAGTTTAAGCTTTCAGAGTTTTATATATATATAATATAATATAAATATCTATAAAGCAAGATAGAAGTTTTAAGTCAGAAACTGGTCCTCCTTCTTCACCTTATTCTTCATAAGTTTAGGTAGTATTATTTAATTAGATAAAAAAGGTCCACATTGCAAGCCACAAGTAGTTAGTAAATTATAATAATAATTATTAAAATAATGATTATTAAAATAATGATAAATAAAATCATTATTAAATTATTTTATATTAAATTAATAAAATATTATTAAAATTATTATATAAATTATTATTATTATTAAAATTATTATTATTATTAAAATTATTTAAGTGTCATTTCTTAATTAGACAATTCATCCTTATAAAACCTTGTAGAGAGAGATACAGCTCCATTTGTAGTTGTTAGAGTGAAGCGCTGTAGAACTCACCATTTGTGAAACTGTAATATAGATGAAAACTAATAAACATCTAAGTCCAAACAAGAAATAACCTCTAGCATATTTAATCCCAGCCCTGACAAAAAAAAAAAAAAAAAAAAAAAACCCAAAAAACACCAAAAACAAACAAACAAACAAAAAAAACCCCTCAACATTAAGGAGGAGATCAGGTGGGTTTCCTCTCTGTGGGAAGGGCTCCTTTCTCCATATCACCCTCCCAGCCCCTGGAATTCGTGTGGTGCCAGAGGCTGAGTGGAGAAATCAGCTGGGAGATGGGCAAAATAGATCCTGAAAGTGGAAAAAAAAATGAAATTGTGCATTTTAATTCCCCTTCCCTGACCCCATTGTTGTGTTGTTCCCCCAGGAGCAAGAATCCAGACTCGCAGCTCTGCCTCCTTCCTCAAGGAAGAGTAGGCAGAGTAAAACTCAGATTAATTAATTAGGTGATGATTTAGAACATCTGAGTGCTTTGCAGAGCCCTCGCAGTGGCCGCACAGCAGTGCCAGCCCTGTGGGGGCTCCAGCAGGGCTTTCTCATACCTAAGGGTGTCTGAGGGGATTTTCTGCTGGGCTTTTGCTGCTCAGCCCTGGGGCAGAGTTTTTAATCCTGGGACACGGAGGGGCAGCCTGGCAGAACAGCCTGGGAATACTGGAAGGGAGAAAAATCCCTTTCCATGTGGAGGAATGTTTCTGAGAGCGGGGCAGCTCTGCCAGGAGGGCAGGAGAAGGCTCTGGTGCCACCCAGGAGCTCGGGCAGGGCAGGGATTTCTCCTGGCTGAGCCAGAGCCCCGGCCTGGGTCAGGGGCTCCATGTGGTGGAAAAGTCTCTCCTCCAGCCCGAGCTTCCCAAGAAAGGCTCAGCAGTCTCTGTTGTTGGTCTCAAGGCAGTTTATTGCAAGTTATCTAAAAGATTTTCTCCTGGGGCTGCTGTGGTTTGCTCCCAGCTCAGGCAGAGGCACACACACACCCTGACATCCTCTCTGACCCCGACTGCTTCTTCTCTCCCCGCCAGGGCTGCTGCTGTCTTTTATATGGGACATTACGTGTGACATGGTTACAGTTTTTCCCAATGCCTATTACCTATATTAAATGTGCTTTTCTATCTTTTATATGGTACATTACATGTTACATGTTTACAGTTTTCCCCAATGCCTATTACCTATATTAAATGGTGATTTTCTATCTTTTATATGGTACATTACGTGTTACATGGTTACAGTTTTTCCCAATGCCTATTACCTATATTAAATGTGCTTTTCTATCTTTTATATGGTACATTACATGTTACATGTTTACAGTTTTCCCCAATGCCTATTACCTATATTAAATGGTGATTTTCTATCTTTTATATGGGACATTACGTGTGACATGGTTACAGTTTTTCCCAATGCCCATTACCTATATTAAATGGTGATTTTCTATCTTTTATATGGTACATTACGTGTTACATGTTTACAGTTTTCCCCAGTGCCTATTACCTATATTAAATGGTGCTTTTCTACTCTAAACCAATCTATAATTGCCAGCATCATCAAGAACATGGAGGTAAGGAAGAAGAAAGATGAGGAACAGGACCGGCCTCCATTCGTCCATCTTAAAACCTCTGACCCCCATGTACAAAGTAAAAACCCCCCTGTACAATATTAAAAAATTCTCCCCTCTACTTTGTGACTACTTCTACTATACTGTCTAACCCTTTGCAACTGCTTGTTCCACCTTCAAGGTTGGTAACTCATTCCATGGCTCAAACCCAAAATCACAGCTGTTTCCAGCTGCCTGCCAGGGTCTCAAATGCTTCTGACCTGGGCTTGGAACCTCCAAAAATGTCTGAGGGACATTTGGAGTTCCAACATGCAGGTACAAAATGAGGTTGGGTGTTGGGGAAGATGAAACAGGAAAGCCTTATAAATATGATTGCCTGGCAAAAGATTTTGAGAATACAGAAACTATAAGTGAGATTGCAATGAAAGCAAGCTTTGAGATACCAAGCCTGGGTTACTGAACAACTGGAAAACAAAGGTATGGCTGGCTGAAGGTAATCCCCTTTTGATGGAACAACACCCTCTGCTTGCAGGCAGCTCCAAGGCTCAGAGCAGACCCTACTAACTTAGCAAAAGGGGTCTAAAGAGTAATTTTTAGGGTTTAAAATATAACACAGTGTGGTGATGTCATGATTCTTATAGGCTGTATGTAAAAGCTATAGGATTTGTATCCTGTGCTAGATTGGTTAGTGAAAATCAGAATATTCAGGACAGAAGATTTATTGTATTGTAAAGGGGACTTTGCTCTCTTACTCTTAGTCTTACTCTTACCCTCTCTTGCCTCTCTCTCTCTTGCTCTTTCAGCCTGCTCTGAGCTGTGGCTGGCAGCTCCAAGCAGGGCCCTGCACCCACACCTTTGCAATAAACCAAGTTCCAAGCCCTGATTCAGAGATTTGGGAGGAGCAAAATATCTGGGACAATGGGAAGCTTCATAAAGATAGTTATATTTTTCTTTTTCCTTTTTTTTTTTTTTTTTTTTTTTGGTGTTTGTTTCAACATTTGTTGGGATTTTTTTACATGCTAAATTTTTGGAGTTTCTTAAACTCTCTCATAATTAAAAAATTGGCAAAAATCAAACCTAAAAGCCCAGGGAATCTCCAAGGGGAAAATCAAATACTTGGATGAAAAGAAATGAGTAGTTCAAAGACAAAAAGAAAGGAGCAATAGCAAAGAGCAACGTGAGGAAGAAATAATTGTACTAAAAGAATTTTGTGTACCTCTGTTTCCTGGGGACCAGGCAGGACTGAAATGGATACTTTATTTATTTATTTATTTATTTATTTATTTATTTGAAAATCAAAGCTTCTCTTTATATTTTTTAACCTGACAGTGTCTCACTTGAATTTCTGGAACCAACTGCTTTGAACACCCGTGCTCTTCCAGCTGGGAAAGGCTCAGCTCCACGGGTTCCTCACAGCAGCTCAGAGGTGCTTTCTGCTCTTCTGTGTGAGCTCTGCATCTTTAATTTCTCCTCTGGAAAATGGCCCTAATTTGCTCTGCTGTGGGAACAGGATTATTATTAAATGGTCGCAGCAGGGAGTGAGTGCTTTACTGTGCTCTCACTCGGGAACTCCAACAGCAGCTTGGTCAGCCCTGAGTGATGCCACTGGTAATTCCCCAGGTGGAGCATGCACAAGAGGGCCAAAAAGGCCCTTTCTGGCAGGAAAGAATGGCCTGTTTCACTGAAAAAATAATGGTGTTTCACCCTTGGTGAAGCTGCCCAGTGACACAATTCTGGATGTGTCACAGCACCTGGAAATATTCATGAGAGTGTTCCCTGCATGCTGAGGCCTCTCTCTGCTTTCTCCACCTCAACCTGAGCTTTTTTGGGGGGATTTCCATCACCCCTGAGCAACGATCTGCCCTCATAGCCTCACCTGAGTTGGAAGAGATCTTAAAGATCATTGAGTTCCACCCACACCTTCCACCATCCCAGGCTGCTCCAAGCCTGTCCAGCCTGGCCTTGGACACTGCCAGGGGAGCAGGGGCAGCCACAGCTGCTCTGGGAAATCCATCCAGCCCCTCCTCACCCTCTCAGGGAGGAATTCCTCCCCAATATCCCATCTAACCCTACCCTCTGTGCGTCTGAAGCCATTCCCTTTTTCCCTTTGCAATTCCCTTTGTCCTGCCACTCCTCACTCCTGCCCTGCATCCTTCCGAGAGTGCAACCCGCTCATTAACACCAGGATTTTAATCAGGGTCTGAAACCTGCTCATTAACATCAAGATTTTAATCAGGGTCTGAAACCTGCTCATTAACACCAATATTTTAATCGGGATCTGGGTGGTGGATGGGCAGGACACCTCAACATCCTCCAACCTTCCTTTGGGAGCTTCCAAACTGAAGAACAATCCGTGGGTGAGCAGCTGGGGATGGTGATTTTTTTGGAAGGTATTTCTGTGCTGCCACCAGGAGGATGGAGAGGACAGACCCAGACCCAAAATGTGGGTGCTGCCTCTCTTCCCTGATCCCATCCCAGGGAGCAAAAGGGCAAATCCAGCAATACCTCTGGCTTATCAGTGACAGGACAAATTGATACCAGACTTTTATGAGGGTGGGGAAACGTCTCTCCATAAAAAGAATCTAAATTTACCATCGTGTTAACAATTCTGTAAGAGTTTTTGGCAACTCCTAATGGAAATTTCAGGAGCAGATGGAAATATTTGGAAACGTATAGAACACATGAGCCTGCAACATCCATTTTTATTTTCTCATTGGGAGTGTGGAGTGGTTTCAGGTTGCCTTTAAATTTTTTTTTTTCCTTTCTTTCTTCTGGATGCTAAGAAAAGCAAGAGGGGAAGCAGGAGATGATGGATATGGGCAGGATGGGGTTTTTTTTCTGGTGTTGCTCAGTTGATTCCCCTGTGTGGTCTGTGACAGATTTGAGGGAATGGCACCAGCACGAACAACCTGGTCTGAGCTTATCTGGGAGCTGGGCAGGAATGGAAGGGCACCTGTGAGGTCTGAGGAGCCAATCCACCTTTTCCAGGTTAAATTGAGGTGGATTGCCTGTATCCACCTCCCAGGCAGCACGGGGGTTTAATTAATGAGTGAAAAACAGTGTCAGTGTTCTCTGATGGACGATAATGTCACGGATTACCCCTGATGCCCAAGGGCACAGCCTCCCTCGGAGAGGAAAATCCCTGGACAGCACTGAAAAGGTGGATCAAATATTTCCAATCCCTCTTGCCCACAGGGCAAGAAAAGCTTTTGCATTTTAGGTGTTATAACCCATCCTAGAGCAGGGAGTTTAGTGCTGCAGGAGGGGAATGAATAACAGTAATGGACACACACAGGAGCTGAGGAAAAAAAGCTCCCAGCTGCCAAATTTCTGGACCTCTGCTGATCAGGAATAATCAGGAATGAAGGAATTTTTCCATTTCTCTGCTGCTGGAGCAGCACAAGGGCCAATGCACGGCCTTCAGTGCTGCTCTGCTCTGGTGGCTCGGGGTTTTGTGTGGGGAGCTCATCTGGAAGCCGAGGCGTTTCCCGAGGTGTTTACATTGTCCCGCTTCCACCGGATCTCGGCGGCTCTTGGAACATCCATCCCTAAAGCCTTTAATTAGGAGAGACTTCTGGGGCTGGTGGTCGAGGCTTTTATTGTGCTTGGAAGGGGCCAGAGCAGAGGCCCCCGGGCCAGCGGCGGCTCCGACAGCGATCGCAGAGCTCCGGGATGGGGATGGGGATGGGGATGGGGATGGGATGGGGATGGGATGGGGATGGGATGGGGATGGGGATGGGGATGGGCAGGAAGGGAGCAGCCCGAGGAAATGGAGCTGGGTGATGACAGAGGGGCTTCTCTCACAGCCACCCGAGCAGCCCAGGGGACAGGAGCCTGCAGCCCCCAGTGCTTCCCCTGCAGAGCTTCCCCTGCGCCTCGTCGGGAGCCGTGGCCTTGCCTGGCACCCCTGAGCCCTGCAGGGAGCGGCAGCAGCTCAGTGCCACTGCCCAGGTCATCCCTGGTGCCTTAGGTTCTGCCTTTTCTATTTTTCATCTATTTGTAACCCTGCAATTCCTCAGTGTGTAACTCTGAACTCCCTGTGCAGTGCGAGCTGCTGCTGTCCCATTTTGGGCAGACACAGCAATTCCTCTCCAGGCCTGGCAGTCAAGGACACCTCACTGCCTCAGGCCTGAGAGATGGAAACAAAAGTGAGTTGGGGCAGCAAACCTGGGGTCAATGACTTCATTAAATGATGCTAGAATTGGAAAGTTAACCCCCAAAATGCAAATGGGCCAAACTTACAAACGTGAAAACCCGTGACCCATCATCCATTTTGGGTGGGCTTTGTCTGCCCTAAATGTACCTGAATGCCTTTCAATAAATAAAACTGCTTTTTATTCTCTTAACTTTGTCTGGCCTCCATTCTCAGGTAGCCCAAAAAGGCACCATCCCTGCTGGCCCGTGCCTCCTCTGTGCTGCAGTTCAACACTCAGCCATCCCCTCTCTGCTTTCCCTGCTCAAACCCTTTTTCCGTAGCGGGATTAACGCGAGGGGTTCGGCTTCAATTTTCCTGCCTGTTGGCTGTGAGACAGGAGCACGCCTGCCCAGACCTGCAGAAGTCATTCAGGTCCTAAATCCTCTGGGTAGTGTCCCTTTCCAGAGGTTCCTGTGGCACAGGAGCACGGGCTGGGCAGTGTGGCAGGCTCGTGGCACTGCCAGCGCTGCGGGGAGGTGACACTGGTGTGGTCCTGTCACCTTCTCCTTGGCACAGAGGCCGCGGGTGCTGAGCCACAGCATCTTCAGGATGTCATTTGTCCCTGGAAAAGGCACCTCGTGAAACACCCAGGAAGAATTTGGAGTGATTAACCATGCACTCTTCCTGCCTAATTTCGCTGTGATCCCATGCGTGACAGGGAAGCTGTTGGGATAATTCCTTTTTTTTATTGACTAGTAGTGAATAATTGGGCTAGAATACCTGATAAGTATTCAGAACACACTTGCAACTGCTCCGAGGCAGGTTGGAACCACATGCTCACACAACTTTACCAGATGCTGTGTACTTCTGTTTGTCCCAAATCATAAAGAAACCCAAACAAATTCCAATTTTTTTTTAATTCAAAACAGGCATCAGATATAAAAACTGAAATTAAGAAGATTCTATGGGTTGAGAATAACAAGCCCATGAAACCATCTGATGGCAAACATATTAAAAAAACTCCTGTTTTCTTTGCAGGCCACTTTTTATCTCTGTAACACTTGATGTGAAACCACTTGAAGATAAATGTGAAAACAACCCAAATTTATTTTATTTGCAAGTGTGAGGCACCCAGGTAGGTCATTAATAATAAAAATCAATTGGGTTATTAAAAATTAATCCTTTTTTAGTCAGCCAAGGAAGGGGAGTTATTCATAATGCAGGCAAACCTCTTGCCTGGACCTGTGACTCAGGAGCTGGCAGTGACTCTTCTCTTCCTGCTGTCCTTCCTCTGAGCTGCTTCACCTTTCTGTCCAGATCTTCCTGGATGAGATTTTAGCAGCCAAGATTGTTCCCATCCAGCTCTGTGAACATGGAGTGAGGGCTGTGGATGGCCAGAGTGGGGCTGGGGGAGCTTCCAGCCTTGGCCACCTTCACTGAGAAGATGCTGGGGAAATAAAACACCTCTGAGCTAAGGGGGAGCCCCAGGAGCTGAACTGGAGGGGCCACAGATGCCAAAATGAGACAAAAAAAGGGAGTTTTCCTACCCTGTGGCCCATGTGGGCTGGACCAACTCTTGATCTCTGATCCCTCTGTCCTGTGTTTTATTAAATCCATTCCTAGAGCTGCATCAATTCCCTCCAGTGCAGCTGTAGCTCTCCAGCCTTTTCCTCCCTCCACTTTGGTCTTCTCCTGGCAGCACAAATACTCCAAGGCAGAGGGGACAAGTGGTGTTGGAAAACAGACAAATGAGGGAAAAAAAACCAACCCAAAACACAAGTTTCCCCTTTCCTTGGATGTCTGGAAAACTCTGACCTGCTGAGGGGGATGGAGGGAGGTTAAACACCCTCCAGGTAGTAGCGTAAGATGAGCCTCCCTAGGTTGGGGAAAATGATGCTGGGTGCTGAGTGTTTGACAAAAAACTGGCTCGAGTTACACCAAATCGTTTCCTCATCATCAGTCAAAATTACCCTTCCCTTCCTCCTCCTCCTCCTCTTCCTCTCCCTCCTGAAATGCAAGAAGATGAAAAGAAGGGAGGGGGACAAGAGGAGGGGATCAGGACAGCTCAGGAAGTTGTGGAGCTCTGGCCACTGCAATGCCTGCTCTGTTCAGGGGCAGGGCTGGGGGGATTTGGGAAGAGCTGGGGCTGGAACCTTGCTGAGGATTCACACCTGGGGGATTTTTCTTTTCCCTGCTCCAGTGCGTGCCTGAGTGCTTCCCTCACAAAGCCCAGCTGGGGTGAAATGCAAAATTCAGCTTTGCCTCCTGTCCCTCGTGCTACAGACTGCCCAGGGATCGCCGTGGCCGCTGCGAATTCACGTCAAGATCTACAGGAATAACCATGGAAAATACTTGGCATGGCTCAGCCCCCCACAGAACACAATTAAATATATCTCACCATTATACTTTGTCTAAAATTATAGCCCCTTAAATACCTCTCATGCCTGCCACAGCTGGTGGGTCTAAATTTAGGGGTTCCCTGTGAGTGGCGTGGTGGGATCACACACTCCTGTGGGAGGGGATGCTCAGGTCAGCCTGTGGCCACAACATTTTGCTTTCCCAAATCCCTCTGTGAGCTTCCACAGCTGCTTGAAGGCCCCTCAGCTGTGCAGGTGTTGCACAGCCACTGGCACAGCTGGGCATGGGATTGTGGTTCCCACTCATCCCAACATCTGCTCACCCATCCCACCACCCCTGGGCACAGCTCTGCCCCTGCCCAGCAGCCCCAGGAAGGAAAGGGCTCTTTCAACTCCTCATCTCCCAGTGGGATTTTATTTGTCTTTCCACCACCTCTTGACCTTGGATGTGGAAATAACGTCCAGAGAGCTGAGAAAGTTCTCAGCATCTTCTTTCCTTCCTGCAGACATCAAAAGGGGATTGTGGGCTCCATCACAGATTACATCATGGCTGGTTTTGATCCTCTCAGCAGAGGAGACATAAATCTTCTTCCTCTTTCTTTCTCTGTTTGGGTGTCGATTCTTTCCTGTGTTCTGAAGTTTCTCAGGAGAAAATGTAAACGGGTTTCATAAGGTGATTTTCTGCCCACAGATTTTTACCTTGGTGATTCTCATCCTTGCTGCTGTATGGAAAAGGGATTGACAGGGTTTGGAAAGGACCAGAGCCGGGTGCAGAAGGGACAGCAGGAGTTTTAACAGCCTTGATTCAGTAAAACCCCAGCTGTGCTGCTGTGGTGGGGAGAAGCTTCCAGCAGCTTGGTAATGCTGGTAATGCTGGTGTCAACTTCTCAGCATGGCCAGGCTCCCCAGATAATCCATGGACATCCCTGGCATTAACGGGGGAAGCCTCACTAAGACTGAAGTGCAGGGCAAAAGTCAGTATTTCTGATTTTACTGCAAGGAGAGAGCTTGGGCACCCCATTCCCACAGAGCTCCCAGTTTGGCTGTGGGGCTTCTTCCAAAATCTGCTGGGTGATGGAGCAGAAATGGGACCCTGGGCTCTTCTCAGGTGAGGATCCCCTGGCCAAGGACTGTTTAAAGTACCCAAAATCTTACTCCTCTACCTGGGAGCTCCTTTCCCAGTGGGGTCTGCTCCTACCCTGCTTGCCCCAGGTTCCTCGTTCAGGGCTTCCTTCCCATCCCTGATGGAGGTTGGAGGAGGGAGGAAGGTGAAAAAGGTGAATTATACAGACCAGGAGTGAACAGGACCAGATCTGCAGCTGCTGCAGCATTTCTTGAGCTGCTCCTGGAGCAAGGGAGCATCGCCAGCAGCCTCACCTCCCCTGTCTCATCCTCTGTGTGCGTGACTCCTGCCTCGACTGGCTACACTGGGACAATACTGATGGGTTTGTGCTGTCATCTTCATCTGCTGGAGGAGCTACTAAATACATTCCACAGAGGAATTTCTCTTTTCCCGTGTGCGTGTCTGAGAACTCGCTCTGCAGGCAGCACGGGGGTGTGGGCCTGGTCACCATCACCACCACCATCATCATCATCATCAAATCACAGAGTCACTGGGGTGGGAAAAGGTATTTCAGATTATTGTGTCCAACCACTCAGCCATCACTGCCAAGGCCACCACTAAACCCTGTCCCCAAGTGCCATATCCACACATTTCTTAACCACCCAGGGATGGTGACCCCAGCACCGCCCTCCATCCGTGCCCAGAGCTGTCGTGAGGCTCAGCTCAGCCTCCAGCCCAGGTGTCCAGGCAGAGAACACACAGACTGCACGCAGCAACCCCCTGGGGACACCTGGGAGCACGTCCCTGTCACAGCTCCCTGCCACAGCTCCGTGTCACAGCTCCCACCCCTGTGCAGGACACCAGGCAGGTGACACCCAACCTGGCATCACCCACAGCAGCCCTTCCCCGGGCTGCTTTCAACCTCTGTAACGCAGAAATTTCACTGATTTACAGCCAGGAGAGTAGAAAAGAAAAAAAAAAACCATGGGAATGGGGCGGGGGGGAGGGAAGGTCATTCCAGTTTCTTCCTGCTTGCAGCTTTCGGATACAGGATATGTCTGAATGGCAGCCTCCACGCTGAATTTATTTTTAAGCCACTGATAGCTTGTGGAGTGACCTCGCCGTGCAGCAGCAACATCAGCCAAGGAGCTGTTTTTTTCCGGCCCTTCGACGTCAGATTGCTTCCTTTGACACCTCTGAGAGCCAAAAAATGGGAAGCATTCTCTTCCCAAGGTGACTTTATTTTTTCCCCCTGTGGCAGTGCTGCTGGGGCTCGCTCTCAGGCTCGGGGCTGTTGAGGTGTGGATGGCACTGCCCTGGGGACACGGCCCCTGGGGACAGCTCGAGGTCACTGCTTTAGGGCAGAGATGCCTAAATTATCTGATCCTTAGGAAAAAATTGCCTTGGCTGGAGCCAGAGTTGGGGCAACTTGACCTCCATTTAAAAGACTCTGGAATGCACTTGTGATTTTTTTTTCCTTTTTATTTTTCCTTTTCAGGGCAGCTGGGGCTTTCCAGGATATCCCAGCTCCCATCCCCATAACCTGTTTACTGAGATCTTAGATTTAGTTTCCCAAGCTCATTCACAACTGAGCACCGCTCAAGGATCTGAACACCAGCAAAATGCTTCACCCCCATTTTTGAAAGCATTTTAAGCAGCCTCACACAGAAATAACACTAAAATCTCCCAGGGATTATTTGTGACTCCAGCAAATTTCTTGCCTAATTTTGCCCGTTCCTAAGCCACGGCTTTGCACTGAGTTCCTGATTACACCCCGCGTTATCAGTGTGGGAGATGTCTCTGTCCATTCCTCCACTGCAAACTGGAAGAGAGGATTTTATTTTAAAATAATGATGGAATTGGTTCAGCTCGGGGTGCAGGTGCAGTCCCAGTGGCAGCTTTTTTTTTTTCAGAACCTCTGTGAGCAACCTGCCCTAGTGGGAGGTGCCCCTGCCCTGGAACAAGACGAGCTTTAAATCTCTTCCAACCCAAACCATTCCACGATGATTCCACCAGAAATTCCTTGGAATTCAACACGAAGAACTTGGCTGGAGGACACCATCATGTGGGTAAATGAAGCTGCCCAGTGCTGCTCTGCACAGACCTCCAGGGCTGTTATGGGGCTGGAAAAAGGGAACACCCCAAGGCTGGGACGTGCTGGGTCCCCATCCCCAGCTCTGCTTTGTCTCTGTCCTGCCTCCAGCGCCTCAAAGCCACGAAAATGTGCCTGACAGGGATCCTTCAAAGGCTCTTCTTCCTGTGTCACCCACCAAGGAGAGGGCACCAGGGCTCAGATAGGGATTTCTGAGCCCAGAAATGTCAGGAGGAAGCGATGGACTCGGAGGAAATTCTTGCGACGGTCTCGGAGGAAGCGGGAGATGTGAAAATACACGATGTATTTTCCTCCCACAAGCTGCGCGCTCTGTTTTTATTATCATAAACCTGGGCCTGGAGGATGTCAGTTTGTTTATTTATTTGTTTAAATGAGGTTTCACTCCTTGTTCAAACATTCCCATGTTGGCAGCTGCTGCTCTGCCAGGCCCCATCCTCCCCTCCTCTAATCAGGGACGTGCCAGCCCAGGCAGCGTCTCCAGCAATTGGGAGGTGCTGAAGGTGGGGGGAATTTTTGGGTATCCCCCCCAGGGTATCACTGGACCCCCCTGCGATGGTGTCACCACCATGTCCTCGTGTGTGTCACCGCAGCCTCCCTGGGCTCACACCTCCTCTCCAAACTCCTGGAGCACAATCAGGAATATCCCATTTTTTGGCCTGTCCCCGAGTCAGTTCTTCCACTTCCAAGTCTCCTCCTTGCCACCCTCTCTATGCAGAGCATCTCCTGCAGGCGTGTGCTGGAGATGGATGCCACCAGTGCCCACTTTCCTGTCGTTTGGAGGTGTTGCCTGCAATAGCTGCTCTGGAAAATCCCACTGCCCACCTGGATCCTGAGGGCTTTCCAAGGGCTGCCCAGGCAGTGTTGGATTGTGTGGTGGTGATGGCCCCTTCCACCCTGAGCTGCCCCAACTCCTGGGGCTGTTTCCAGGGATTCTGAAGGATTCCAGGAGCCCCACATGGACCCAAATAACACGGTGCTCAGCCCAGGTCCTGCTCTCCCCACTACGGAGGTGAGGGGGCTTTATTTACCCCCTCACACTGGTCAGCCCAAGGCCCTGGGCTGGGGGCTCTCCCCTGGACAAGGGGCTTGTCCCCCCGGCTGATCCCGGCCTCTCCCACGGGGTCACTCTGCCAGGAAGCCGCTCTCGCCCCGGGGAGCCACGGGAGATGCACCTGGGAGGAGAAGCACTTTGCTGGAGGAAGAAAACAGGATCTCACATATAAACAACATCCTCAATGGCTCAGCAAGTGAGTCGCTCTTTCCAGAGCCTGTTTTCGAGCTGCTGTTGTGTCCCCATGGCCCCTCCAGCTACAAAGTGAAATTAAACCAAGTAGGAACCACCATAGCCCCTGGGATGGAGCTGTCCCACTGCTTCTTCCAACCATCCATCCCTGGATGGACCCAAGCAGCAAGGGCTGCCGAGGTGGAGGGTAAGAATAACTCCTGCCTCCTTTCCAGGAGATGTTTGGGGCTGGAATGTACCTGTAGGATGGAAATTCCACCTTCCAAGCCGTTCATGATTAATCCAAAGCTTATCTGGGGCTGAAATAAGCACATTGGACAGAGCATCTCTTGGGACAAAGCTGGGGCTTTCCCACAGACTCACTTGTGCACCTTCCAGAGGATTCCTCACCAGGCAGAGAGTTTTTCTGGATTTTGCATCCAGGTGATAGAATCGCCACATTTCTGGAATGCATTCTCTGGTATTCTGGACTCCTTGGTCATGGCACCAAGGCGAGCACCCCACACAGATCTGAATTTTGACGAATTCACAAAACAAAAGCAGACAGCTTTTATTTTTCATCATTTATTCCTTCCTCCTCTCCACGAAGCTCAGATAACGGAGGACAGCATTCTGGCAGCCAACGAGTCCCAATCAAAGCTGCTTCCCCAGGGGATCCCACTGGACCCACTGGGACCTGGGACATCCCGAAGGGTTAAACTGCTGCCCAGCACAGGAAACCTGCAGGCAGAGCCAGATTCCCGGGGAGGAAACCTTCTGTTTGTGGTGGGAGAGAAGGTGAGCGAAGCGCTAGCGCGCTCGCGAGCGGAGCAGAGGTCAGCGGCGTATCCTGCTGCAAACTTCCTGAGCAACCTCCGAGGAGAAAACAACAACCCCGGCGTGGCGAGGCACGGGATGGGCCCTGGCGGGTTTGTTTTGCACTCTGATCACCTTGGACCTACTTTCTCACCCTGGCTGGTGGCTGCACGCTCTGCCCTGCCCCAGCCCCAGCTCCTGCTGCTGCCCCAGCGCTGGACCCTGGACTTGTTAATGCTTCTCGGTGTGACTGGTTGTGGTTTTGTGCCTTGGATTGGAGTAGAGAGGCAGAACTGGAGAGGAGGGAAGAAAATGAACCTTTCAGGCTCTTTGAGAGCTCAGGAGGAGGACAGCAGACCCACAACAGCTCAACAGAAGGAAAATCCACCAAAACTTCCTGTATTGTCTGGTTTTGCTTCTGAATCTCAGGACACGGAGGAGAAGGCTGAGGGATAATTGTGGGAATGCTCAAGGAAAACACCAGTGGGACTCAAAGTGCCTCCTTACCTACCCCAGCCAGCAAAAGGGAGCAAAAGTTGGGACAAAAGTCCCCAAAAATGGAGCATAAGTTTCTCTGCTGCTTCATCCATCCCTCATTTGCAT
Organism: Lonchura striata; assembly: GCF_050655825.1. Classification (NCBI taxonomy): domain Eukaryota; kingdom Metazoa; phylum Chordata; class Aves; order Passeriformes; family Estrildidae; genus Lonchura; species Lonchura striata. The sequence continues at coordinate 3,675,052 of NC_140720.1, read as the reverse complement.
TAAAATGAAGGTTTTTACAGTTGGATGCTCTTGCAAAGAAAAAAAATCAAGGTAGAAAATGCCCAGTATTTTATGCCAGAAATAGTGTTTAGATAGAAATGGCTCAGAAGTTTAAAAGCTGAAGTGTGATGTAAATATTCATATTTCAATATTCATAAAGTGTGAGAAATCATTTTGTTCAATCCAGTTTTTCTGTGTGCTTCTCTAGCAAATATTTGGGAGAAGGATGAGCGTCCTGGAGTTTGAAATTTTCTTTTTAAGAACACAGATCCAACACTCAAATAGAGCCAGCTCAGATCTCCCTCTGGGCATCAGCTCGTTGCTCGGGGAGGAGCATCCCTGGTGGGATTTTAGTGGTGGTTGAGAAGCTGGAATGTGCAGTGACACTGCCAGGGTGTGTCCTCCTGTCCTCTTCCTTTCTTCCACCTTCCCTGGGAGGCTGGGAAAGCTCTGAGGGTGCCCAGAGCAGCTGTGGCTGCCCCTGGATCCCTGGAATGTCCAAGGACAGGGCTTGGAGCACCCTGGGACAGTGGAAGGTGTCCCTGCCCATGGCAGGGGTGGCACAAGATATTTTTTAAGATCTCTTCCAACCCAAACCATTCCATGATTCTGTGATCCCATAGATCATCCCGTGGGTGATCTAAGATGGAAAGTCCAGGGATCCCCAGCCCAGCTGCTCTTGAAGAAGCTCAGAGACTTCCAGGCTTCCCAACACCCACTGACACCCCAGGGATGACCAAATCCAGACTGAACCAAATTGTAATTCCTTCTTTTCCCTTCCCTTGGGATCCGGCCACAAGACCAGTCCCTGGGCCACCACCATGGGACTTCCTGCACCAAAGGGTTGGACAGGGACAAGCTCTGGAGCCCAGGGATGGCAGCAGTGCCACCCCTGGAGCACCACTGATTGGTTTTGCTTAATTGGAATCTGATGATCCCGGGGTGGTTACATAAAATGCCGTTAGGATGCGGTCGGCATTGTTGCACGGAAATGTTTTCCATTATATTTTGCTGTCAGCAAATGCTGGTGTGAAACCAGTTTGCAGCCCTCATGTGGCCACCACGAGGAGGTTGGGGAAAGCACTGGAGTCTCCCTCCAGGAGGATTTGTTTCCCTGGTCACCTGGAGTGGGAGCAGCATCTTTCCTGTGGGCAGTGGGATGGATAATTTTGTGCTGGAAAGGACAATCCCACAGGTCTGGGGGCTCCACAGGACCCACCAAGGCTTTCCTGATGAGTGCCCCAGCTCTTCTCACCTATGAAGGCTGCCTGTTGCCTCTTCCAGTCGTATTTTTCACACCATTTCTGGGAGGATAAAGTGCTGAGTCACAGGAAACAACCTCCAGTCGTATTTTCCACACCATTTCTGGGAGGATAAAGTGCTGAGTCACAGGATCCAAGGAATCCTGAGCAGAAGAGCCACAAGGGACTCCTGTTTGTTAAGATGTCTGGGATGCTTCCTATTAAATAATAACAAAATGCTGCAATAATAACTTGGCAGCTCTCCGCCCCCGCCAGGCTGATGCTCAAAGTGAGTTTGCCTTCCTAAAATTCCTTTAAGTGTCTCGACAAGTTGCAGGGGAGGAAGGAAGGACACTTCACTCCCGACTTTTCCCTGATTAAGTTCTTTTAGTGAGCCTTGAGAAGATGGGCAGGAGGAGCAATTCCTCTTTGAGTCGTGTTCCTGGCAGTGGCCACGGTTGGTGCACGGTGGATTTGAGGATAAAGCAGGGGCAGGTCGTAGATCCCAAAGATCTGGTAGGTGCAGATATGGGGTAGTGGCTTTTTTCACTTTGTGGGGAAGGATTAAAACCCCCTGTGTTTGAAAATCAAAAGCAAAACTGCTGTCAGCATCTACTTTGCATCTCAGTTTCTGGATCTCACTTAACAGTCTTCAGCTATTTTAATTTATATATAATTATAGATCAGTTTTAATTTATACGTAGTTTAAAAACCTTACATTTGCATGGGCATATCTTGTGGATGTTATTGTCTTTTCATTGTGAATTGAAAGAAATTTGCCTGCTGGGTTTATCAGAGCAGCTCTCCTGGCCTGGGTGGCACCAGCTGTCCCTGCACACAAGGCTGGCTCTTCACAACTCTCCATGGCTGGGAAATCTTCCCAAAATGCTCCAATTTCCGCCCCTGAATTCAGGCTGCTGGAAGTTGAACCAAATAAAATATCAGATACATTGTGCTGACCTCAGTATGAGTTTTGGTTTGGATTTTTTTTAATGAGGAATGCCATACAGAGGGTTTGTTAAAACGCTTTGCAGGAATTACTCCTTCACTTCGGAAATCCTTGGAAGAGTCTGATCTGAAATTCCAGAATTTCAGTCCATATTTGCCACATATTCTGCATTTCTGGTTTCCCTCCATTTGCTCCTTAAATGTCAGGGATTTTCATGCTCCCCTTGAGGTCACCTGTGTTAGTGGCACATGGATCTCCCCTCTAACAGGAAAATAGGAGAGGTGGCTTGGCTCATCCCTGTGCAGTGAAGGCTCTAAGGATGTCAAAGAACATCAGGATGAACCTACAAATAATGGGAGGATCTAGAAACTGTGGGAGAGGGCAAAACTGACCCTGGGTGCAGTGGGGAAGTTTTTTAACCCTCAGAGCAAGAGAGGTTGGAGGAACCTTCACCCACAGAAGAGGAAAATCAACCAAATGTTAAAGGTGGAGCTGAATCCCTTTGGGAATGTGTGTGTGCAGTGGGATGGGGTGCAGGGACGCAGTGCCCCTGTGCATGCCTGGCTTCACAGCTGGCCCAGAAATGGTTCTAAAACCAAAAAACAAACAAATACAATAATTTACTTTGTCCTAAACTGGGCTGCAATATGGTAAAAGGCAATTTGCCACTGATTTAATGTGTTTAGGATTTTTTTTTCCCTGTGAGCTCGTGCCTGTCTTTTTATAATATCTGGAGGATCAGTGTGGAGTCCTGAGTCAGGAAAAGAGCTCCCCTCAATCCATCCCCTTGCTTTGACTTGAGAGTGATCCATGCATGTGCTTAACATTAAGGTTCTGCTTCCAGGCTGTCCTGAATAATAGGCTCGAGTGTATTTTGAGAACTCATTTTTACTTTTTATTACAATAATAACTTCTGCAGTGACATGAATTCCAACAGGGAGCCCTGAGGAATAACATCCCCTTCCAAATGGTTTTCCTCTTTACACTGGAATTAGAGCACATATGAGCAGAGCAGCCCATTACAAGACAAAGCACTTTCCAGAAGGTGAATTTTTCTCAGCCTCACAGCAGTTCCTTTATAGTCAAAGATTAATTCTATTACTGAGCTCTGCTCCTGCAAATTGCAGTCAAATGGACCACTAATGAAGGAAAGCAGGGACCCTGCTAAGGAATTGCTTGTGAAGGGTGCAGCTCTCAGAGGTGCTGAGCTCCTGGAGCTTGGGTTGGCCTTTCTTTCCTTCTTTCCTTTCCAAATTTCCCACTGGAATTCCACGAGATGATGTGATTGCAAAGCTGTCCTGCTGCCATTCCGACAGGATATTGCACTGCTCCCAGAGCAGAACCACCACAGGCCCTACACCTGGGATTGTGCTGAGCAGCCACTCCCAGGGATGTGGAGGTGGCTCATAATTCCCTCTGTGCCCCATGGGAATTCCCATCCAAGCCCTAAATAGCACTGGCACTACAAACCCTGCCCACAGGGTTGATGGCAGAGAGGAACAACCCCAGGCAAGGCCATAAAACCAAGGAAGGTGGAAAACAACTGGAGCTCCAAGGAAAATGCTGAGGCAATGCCCCAGGCACAGGGTGGGATTGTTGGGGTGCCTGTGCAGGGCCAGGAGCTGGACTTGTGGGTCCATTCCATCTCATTCCCAGGATATTCTGGGGTCCTGTGCAATGTTGATCCATGCTCTGTTACTCCTGGAGCTGGCTGTGGGATGGGATGAGTGGAGGCTACCCTGATGTATGAGGAGGAGGAGAAAAGGACCTCATCCAACCAGGATTGCTCCTTTTGCATCCCTTCAGCTCCGCATGTTCACATTCCTGAAAATTCCTCTTGATCCATGGCAGCTTCTAAACCAAATTTGCCTCTTTTCTTTTTGTAATTTTTTTTTTTTTTTTTTTTTTTAGGGAAAAGATTCCTTTCAGTGTAATCTAGGAGGAAAAATCAAACCTTTACGTTCAGGCTGATGTTTTATCTCCCTGCTGTCAGTGTTCTGACAACCTGAGCCACGTCTGCTCTGCAGGGAGGAGGTGATAAACTCAGCTTACTCACACTCCCCTCTCAGTGTCTTCATGGGAGAGCAATGACGACAAGGTTTCCACTTAAAACCAAGCTGCAGAAAGCAAAACGAAATTTAGACTCAGCTCATTTTATCTGTGCTTTAAAAAAGAAACAAAAGAAACAACAACCCCACCAAAAAAGCCGGTTAAAAAAAAAACAACACAGCAATCGGAGAAATGAGCAATATCTGCCAAATAAAATCAGTCACTTGCTGCTCATATTAGTCAGGAGAAGAATAAACTTTTAGATGGGCAAACAGTGAAACAGCTCCCCAAGGGTAATGGGAAAACAATGAGTCAAGATTCCTGCTGGAACTTGAACTGTGCTGTGATTTCCTGGGAAACAGCACCTTGCTGCTGGTTGGTACCTGGAAATAGGGAGTTATTTAAACCAATCTTTTACTGCAATCTACACAAGAGATGGAGCTGATGCCTCAGGTTCAGCTTTTATATTTTCACACTCTGTGCTGCTTCAGTGTGTGGCTCTGGGCTCCACATGAGGGGATGCTGAGCTCTCTGCACAGAGCAGAGACAAAACAATTCCTGCTCCAGCTGGGCACCAAGGACAAATGATCCAAACCTCAGCCCAGGAGCACAAACAGCGTGGGCTGGAGAGAGAAAAACAAGCAGGGTGGGACTGCCTGGGCTGGAGCTGGAATGGGACAATGAACTCCAAGGTGCCAATGGAGCAGAACTGATCCCAGGGAGAGCCCCGGGAGCGCTCGTGCATTTTGGGACCATTTTGGGTCATTTGGGTGCAGCCCTGGCTGGGCTCTGGTGCTGCCCAAGGTGGATCCATGGAGGAGATCCTTTAATAAATCCCTGCTTTGTTCTGTAGCTCTGTCCAGCCTCTGCTCCAGCTCAGCCTTCTCAAGGCATCTGAGCAATTGAGCTGGTTTGGGTGGGAGTGCAGGTTTTGTGTCACTTTTCCTGTTTTTGGGATCCCCCCTGGGCACGTGGTGCCCGAGGCCAAGAGGAGATGCTGGGACTCACCCGAGGAGCCCATGGTGGTCTGGAGCAACTTTCCTGCCACACTTTTCCTCTTTCCCCAACATCAGGGAGAGTTCTGGGCTGGAGAGAGCAGAGCAGGGACCTCTGGAGCACCTGTGGGCCCCCAGCAGTGCTGAGCGCTGGGGAGGAGGAGCAGCTTGTGGTGAGGAGCTCCTGGAATTCCCAAGGAATTTTCTTGTGCAAACTGTGCTTTGCAACACCAAATTCTGGGGAGTTTTTCACAGTGATGTTTTCACAGGGAGGCTGCCTTTGCAGAAGTTCTGCCAAATTTTCCCCAGGACTTTTTCTCCCTTTGTTGTATTTCTCAATACCTTTGGGATTTCTCTGTTTCTTTGGGATTTTATCCCAGAAAACAAAGCCGTGTTGTCAGCACCTTCCCAACTGCCCCTGAAAGATGCAGTTGCATAGAGTCAGGTTTAGATGCAACATTTAGCAAAGAAATTACATTTCCCAGCCCTTTGAACTCTCCTGGTGGGTTAAAAGGAGTTTAAGGAGTCAAGGGGAGTTGAAGGCAGGCAGCATCCTCCAGTGCATCTCCCTGGCTCCTCCAGCATTCCCAGTGCACCCTGGAGACCCCAAAAAACATCAGGACCCCATAATCACTGTTCCCATTCTCCGTGTGGCATCTCAGCCCATCTCCAGGGCATTTTCCAGATGCCCACTTCCCATGGGAGCTGGAGGCTCCTGAGAGCTCCCACATTGCTGTTCCTAGTGGAAATTCCCCTCGTTTCCACCTCCAGGACCCCTTTTTGAGAGCCCAAGGATCTTTCCCCACCTCCTCCTTGTTGCTTTGTGTATTTTGGCAGGTGCCTGCTGCTTCTACAGTGGAGAAGCTTTTGTGCCTCTCCAGACAAATTCTTTGTAGGTGCAACTCCAGCAAAACCTTTGATGTGTTGGGGCCGAGAGGTCACCCAAGGAATGTCCATGTTTGTCATCAGGGATTGGGGCCAAGTCCTGCTCACCTCCCAAAATAACGCCTTTGAAGTTGGGAGAAACGCTTCACAGGCACAAGGGGAAATTTTGGGCACTGGAACGTGAAGGTAAATTTCACATCATGACCTTTTGCTCTTTTTCTTCTTAATTTATTGTTTCACAGAAATCTTTTCTCCCTCCTTCCCCCTCGCACTTTTTGCCTGAACTTGACACCGATGTTGGTCAGGCAAAAAGTCAAACACCCAATAATCATTGGAAAACTGGTCCAGGAGAGTTCAAAGAGCTGGGAAATGTAATTTCTTTGCTAAATGTTGCATCTAAACTGGGTTTATGCAACTGCATCTTTCAAGGTGGGGGGGTTGGGAAGGTGCTGACAACACGGCTTTGTTTTCTGGGATAAAATCCCAAAGATATGGAGAAATCCCAAAGATGCTGAGAAATACAACAAAGAGAGAAAAAGTCCTGGGGAAAATTTGGCAGAACCTCTGCAGAGACAGCACCAGATGCCCCCAAAGAGGAAATTACAACATGTGGCAGCTGTGGTTTTTTGGTTAAGCAACTTTTTCTCAAAGTTCAAAGCATCTGGGGAAAGTAACTGCTAACAGGGTGAGACAGATTTATGGAGCCCACACATGGCAATATTTTGGTATAAAATTAGTAAAAAATGATTAAATCCCCGAGATGAAGAGATTAATTCCTCTGAGTTTGCATTCTTTGAAGAGCAATCATATTTTGACTTTGTCAACTGGAAGAACTGAGTAATTTCTTGGATTAACTGATCACAAGAGTTGTAATCCATAATAAAAGTCCAGGCAAAGCTGCCAGGCTTTGTTTCTCAAAGGATTTGGGTAATGAGTTGATTGGGCATTAACTGAATGCATCCCAGACTGCAACCCCGTGCCCTGGATCTAAAGGGGGATTCAGGAAGATGAGGCACTTCATCAAAGCTTTCAACATCTTTTTCTAATATGGGGAAAATGTTTGGTTTTATGAGTTGCTGGATTGATCAGTTTGGGAGAAGGATTTTATATAAATCTCTGTTGCATGGCATGACCACTGCCTGGACTCAGGTAGCCAGGCTCCAATGTGATCTAAATATATCAAAACATATATAAACCCCTAGAAATGTCCTTTCTAGCCACAAAGAAGACAATTTGCAGCAGTTCCCACTGCAGGTTTGTGATTATTCTCTCTTTTTACAGCACTTCTGTGGTTTTATCCTTTGTGTTTCAGTGAGAGCCAGAAGAGACCCTGACCATCTGCTGCCAGACTCAGGGTTTTAAATGCCATGTGTAGAGCTAATAAAGCCCTAAATTAAATTCCTAAATGAAGTTAATGCTCGGGGAGGCTGTGGGTACCTGCAGGGATGGCAGCACGAGGTGCTTCCCTGCAGCAGCTCCTGCTCCTCCAGTGCTGGCACGTGCTGCGAGCCAGATCAGGGAAATGATGCTCCTCAAAATTAAACCAAATGTTCTTTTGCTGCTGGGCTCTTTCTGAGCCAGCTCCATCCCCAGGCTGCTCGGTGGTGCAATCTCCAGCTGTGCTGGCACAGAGGGAGCCTGGCTCGGGGTGCTGGGAGCTGAGCAGAGGGCTCAGGACCAGCCCTGAGCACTCCAGAGTCTGAAATCATGGTCAGGAGAAGCTCCAGAGGTTTGGGGTTTACTGTTTTCCACCTCCCTCTATGTCTGCACTGAGTTCATGGGGTGATACTGTCACAGGAATCATTAAATCAATTTAAACCCTCCTGGATCCTTCTCCAATCCTCGTGGTCCAGCAGGGCCCTCTGCACAGTACAGCCAGCTCATCACATGAACTTCCTTTCAGATCTTCCAGGAGGCTTCGTGTTTTCACCCCAAAACCTTTGGTGGGCCTGACCCACGCTCTCAGACTGAATTAACCCTTCTGCTGATGGGGCAGGGCAAAAAACCTGCAGGTACCCCAGAATGGGGAGGGATGAGGAGAGGCTGAATGTGCTTTTTAACCCTTTCCTCCTTCTGACCTGCCTGTCCTGGGGTATAGTGACCATCCCTGGTGTGAAGAGGCCATCATTGGTATACAGTGGTCATCACTGGTGTGTAGTGGTCATCACTGGTGTGTAGTGGTCATCACTGGTATGTAGTGATCATCACTGGTGTGTAGTGGTCATCACTGGTGTGAAGTGGTCATCACTGGTGTGTAGTGGTCATCACTGGTATGTAGTGATCATCACTGGTATGTAGTGATCATCACTGGTGTGAAGTGGTCATCACTGGTGTGTAGTGGTCATCACTGGTGTGAAGTGGCCATCACTGGTATGTAGTGGTCATCACTGGTATGTAGTGGCCATCACTGGCATATAGTGGCCATCACTGGTATGTAGTGGCCATCACTGGTGTGTACTGTCTATTCCTGATATGTCCTGGCCATCTCTGGAGTGTAGTGACCATCCCTGATCTTTAGTGACCACCCCTGACATGCAGTGGTCATCTCTGATGTGCACTGGCCATCCCAGGTCTGCACTGGCCATCCCAGGTCTGCAGTGGCCATCTCTGCAGTGCAGTGGCCACCCCTGATATTTAATGGCCATCCCTGCAGTGCAGTGGCCACCCTGGGGCCATCCCACCGCCGTGCCCCACACACCTGTGGCCAGGGACACTCTGCTCCCCCATGCCAGGGGCACACAGGTGTTCCCACATGGAAATGGCACTTCAGGAGACGGGAGAGGCCGGAGGAAGCCGCAGTCACGCGAGCTGCCTGTGGTTTGAGGAGCAAGCGCCAACATCTCTCACTCTCACTGTCCCAGCATTGCTCCCAGGGCAACCTGATCTGCCTTTAATCTGCTCTGACCACAGGACAAATGGTTTGAATAAAAGCCTGCCTGACTGAGTCACTCCGCTCTGGCTTTTGGGGGATGCACTGAGGAGAGATGGTTTGCTCTGCTGGAGTGACAAAATCAATATAAGAGAAACGTTTTTGTTGTGTGGTGACTAAGAAAAAAGAAAGAAAAAAAGGAAAAAGAAATGAAGAGAAATTTGGGTGGGATGTTTGTGCATGGCAGAAGGAAAATTAAAGGAAAGAGAGAAGTGACTTTTCTTGGAAGAGCAGGTAAAAGTGGGAACAGATAAACAGAGGTGTGGCAGGCACATTCTTCTCTCTTTCAGGATTTTTCATAGAGAAGCACAGAGAAAAGAAAGAGAAAACAATTTCTATTTCTGCTCCTTGTTTTTCCCATGTGGAATGTGGTTGGAGAATTGTTTCCCTGGGGTGTTGCTTGGTTGGATTCTGGTGAGGATTGTTTGAGCCTGGTGGCCAATCCAAACCACCTGGGGCTGGACTCTCAGAGAGGATCATGAGCTGTGAGTTAGATTTGGCAGTTAGAACAAGTGGGTTTGTAGTTTTAGTATCTCCTTTAAATAGTATATTAATGTATTTTAGTACAGTTATAATAAAGAAATCATTCAGCCTTCTGACCTGGAGTCAGACATTGTCATTTCTTCCCACCGGGTTCACCTGCATTTCCAACACCCAGGGAGGGTGAGGGCTCTGCTTTAGCCCCTGAGCTGTTTTCTGGGAGCAGGCAAACATCCACAGGTTCACTGGGGTCCTTCCTCTGCCTGGGCAAGGAGAGGCAGGCCCTGAGCAAGGACAGCATTCCAGGACAGGGGAGAGCCAAGAGAAACGTCCTGTGCTCTTGGTGGCAGAGCTGGCTGCAGCTCCTGGTGGCATTTGGGTCCTGGGGGACATGGAGCTCTTTGTGGAGGCCACGGGCTCACACAGGGATCAGAGCAGTCCCTGCCCCTGCCTGGGCTGTGCTGTGCAGTAAAACCTGCAGGGAACTCCTGCTCTGGCTCTTCCCCATCACCACACCTTGCCCAGGCCTCGTGGGCACCAAAGATCCCCCTCGGAGCTCTGCAGCCAGCCTTGGCTGGGGACGCCAGCGCTTCCATCCCATCACCCTGAGCCTCGTGGGACTGTGGGAATGTGAGCTCCACTGAAAGCTCCGAGGGGATGAAATCCTGGCAGATGTCACACAGCACAAGCCACACCGCCCACGGGACAAGCTCTGCCTTTCCCCCTCTTTCCTTTTTAATGAGAACACTTCTAATGGTTTTTGGGGGGCTTTAGGTAATATCCAGCTCTCAGAGAGAATAACAAGAAATTCCCACTGATGTTTTTGGGGGTGTAGGAGAGTTTTCATACCCAGCAATACTTCTGCAAGGAAGGATTTGCCATGTGGAGCATCCCTGCCCATGCCTACACCTTGTAGAAATGATCTCCTAACCTTTGCTGGTCTGGCAGCTCTGGACTCCTCCCTGATTCCCTGCAAAAGCCATCAGGGTGTGGAGCTTGAGATCCCATCACCATTTTCCCAGGATATGTGGTTGCACAGTATTTTTAGAGTCATTTCTCTGTTGATTTTTATCAAAATGCTGTTCAGGATACATTCCTACTGCCCAGAGATCCACTGAAAATTTAGAATATTGGTGCCTTTACAGCAAGCAGTGCAAGGAGAAGAATGTTCCCTTTGATGCTGATCAGTTGTGAGCATGGCTGGGCCCTTTTGGAGCTGATTCCATGACTTTTCCTTTAAAAGTCAGAAAAGTGCTTTCCCAGCACTTCAAACGTTATGAGACACAGCCTTTTTGGTGGGGAAGAAAAAGACAAATGGGAAAAACGTGGTGTTTTTTCACTCTCTGAAAGAAGTCGTAGCCACAAAAAATGGAGAGTGTGTGCAGAATTGAAATGCTGAACTCTGACTCCACAACATTTGCAGCTCCAGTGGGAAGGAGGAGGCTCTCCCTGGTTTTCCATCTCTTTCCCGTGTGTAGCCCACACTTTGCAGACACAGGACACACTTAAGGACTTGTCTTTGGTGGTGTTTTGGGGTTGTAAACACAACAAAGTCAGCAAAGATCACGAGATCCCCGTGTACTTCCCTTGATTGTCTCTGGATTACGTTGTTGAAGGTGAGTCAGTGTTTGTCGATATAAAAATGTAAGGAACAATGCAGGATCAGAGCTCTGCGTTTTCCCATGTGTTCATTGTCCCGTCACTCACTCTCAAATCCCTGTGATGGGCAATTAATGAGGGGACACCTGGTTTTTTGGCAGAACCCGGCTTTTATTTTTAAATTCTAAGTACTTTTCAGTATTCTCTGAAAGTGGCTGCAAAGGCAGGAAAACAAACCCTGCCCTCGTGGTGGGAGAGGAGAGATGTTTGCTGGGCAAAGGCAGTGCTGGTGTTGCAGATGCAGAAAATCCAGGCTGGCTGCAAGGAAGGATTGAACTGAGACTTCTTCTATGCTTTATCTGCAGTCCAGGAGTGTGGATTTGGGATACCCCTCCCCACGGAGCTGCAACAAGGGGGATCCCAATGTTTCCTGACCCTATAAAATAGGAAATATCCCACCAGGATGCTCAGTGCAGTACTGAAGTATTTCTTGTGTGTCTGCAGGGCTTATTTTTTCCATCTCTTCTTTATTTCCTCACTCATTGACGGCTCCAGTAGCCCGAGACACTGAAATCTTGCAGCCAGATTTCTAATTTGAGAAGCTCTTTGCTGTTACTACAAGACCAGCCGGGCTCTGAGCAACTCCCCTTTCCTCTGCTGCTCCTCAGAGCTCCTGGAAGCAGAAGTTCTGTTTTGCAAGATGTTTACACTCGGCAAACACAGGGGGAAATGGTCATTTGCAGAGCAGCTTTGGCCAGAAAGCAGCAACAGCCACACCAGTGGATCCAAAAATAGCTGGAGGAGCGAGCAGAGGGAAGGAGAAGTGGTGAAGTCTCAAAATTTGTCACCCAGTGGGAAAAACAAACTCTCTGCCCACGTCTTGTTTTCTGCCTGGCAGGCAGGCAGACAGTCCCAGCTCCAAGGGGTGAACTGCAGAATTGCAGAGCTGAAAGGTGACATTTGCTCTGTTTTGGAGCAATTCAGTGTCACGTGTAGCCTGGCAGTGCCATCAGCTCTGAGCAGTGAGCAACCCATGAGGCCAGAAAGGCAAAGAGCTGTGGGTGGCACCTCTTGGTTTTGGGGTCTTCCTTTAATTCCGAGTTACCTCCCAGCCCAAGGGCTCGGGAGAGATCCCACAGCTTCTTCGGGGGTGGTTTGTTTGGTTTTTTGTTGTTGTTTTGGCAGGCAGTGGAGCTGTGAAAGCTGAACCCAGGCAGAGCAGAAAGCACAAATTCCCCCTGCTCCTCACAGATGGATCCACCAGCCCTCCCTCATTCCCATGTGTGAAAAACATGTTTATTCTCTTGTGAAAATGCAGAAAGTTTAATAAAGGATAATAGGAGATAAAGATTATAGAGTAAAGGTTATTACAGCCAGGTGTGTTTTGGCACTCAGCCAAGCCCACACCATTATCTTTGGAGATGTTCTTAAATATTTTTCCTTTTACTTCAGCCTGGTGCATATTCATGGATTCTTATGTATAGTAAACTTTTTTTTTAAACTACTTTATGTATTCTAAGAACTGTTTAGTGTGGTTTTTCTTTGGGTCTGCTTTTTTAGAGTAGGTGTATTTTTGGGTTGTGGGTTTAGGGTTTTTTTTATTATCACTTTTAGTTTTGGCCCCATCCCAGACTGTTTTCAGCTGTTGATAGTTGTATATCTGTACTAGGTGTCTTCTTCATATATTTACTAGATGTTATCTCATCCAAGCAGGTATTTCAACACAAATATATCAGCTATTTTACTATTCTGTCTAAGCTTAATTAACAACAGAAATAAAAACTATCTCCTTATAACAAAGTTACTTTAACACCATATTGAGAGGAGTGACAGATTTGTCTTTACAAACAAGCTGTGGGTCTGCTGGTGGATAAAATCAGCACTGAGACATAAAAGGAACAGTGGGAAGGATTCCACTGATTGATGAATGGAAAATATATTTGCCTTTAAAAACAAACTGTAGGTTTGCTGATAAATGGAACTGGATATTGAAAGATGAAAGAAACAATGAGGAAAAACCAAAAATTCTGTAAGAATTAAAAGTTAAAAGAGAGGGTTATACATTTGAGGGGAAATTTTAGTATCATGCATTCCTGGAAGTCTGTACCTCTCAAGTACCTCAGGCAATGGGAAAAGAGAGAGGGAAATGTGGGAAATTGGGATAAAAAGGAGGCTGCATCCTCCAAAAACTGGAGAGAACCCAGGGGAATGCTCCATGGCCTCTCCCTTTATTCGGATAAAGTAAAATTATCTCTGCCTCCTTTTCGGACATGAATCTCTGGTGTTTGTGGATTAATTTTCCTGACATTGGATCCAGTGGGAATTGGGGTTGAAGACCCTCAGCAGTCTCCAGAGGAGCCTTTCTGCCACCTCAGGTTGTCATTTACACCAACTCCAGGCCTGCAGTGCAGACCTGATGGAAGCTGCTCACCCCCAAATCCCACGTCCCTGGAGAGGATCCCTGCTTGGCTGGAAACGATCAGAATTTGTCATAAATTTGGATTCCCTCCACAGAAACACGTCCACGGTGTTTTAAATACATATTATAATATTTGCTTTTCACAAATATTAAAATAAATTTTATATGTGTTCTCAGGAAAATTAATCCAAAAATGCCAGAGATTCATGTCCAAAAGGAGGCAGAGATAATTTTACTTTATCCGAATAAAGGGAGAGGCCATGGAGCATTCCCCTGGGCTCTCTCCAGTTTTTGGAGGATGCAGCCTCCTTTTTATCCCAATTTCCCGTATTTCCCTCTCTCTTTTCCCATTGCCTGAGGTACTTGAGAGATACAGACTTCCAGGAATGCCTGATACCAAAGATTCCCCTCAAATGTATAACCCTCCCTTTTAACTTTTAATTCTCATAGAATTTATGGTTTTTTCCTCATTGTTTCTTTCATCTTTCAATATCCAATTCCATTTATCAGCAAACCTACAGTTTGTTTGTAAAGGCAAACATCTTTTTTTCCATTCATCAATCAGTGGAATCCTTCCCACTGTTCCTTTTATCTCTCAGTGCTGATTTTATCTACCCACAGCTTGTTTGTAAAGACAAATCTGTCACTTCTCTCAAATGCAAGAGGGTCTGATGATGATGGTGATGATTGATGATGATGATGATGATGATGATGATGATGAGCATGGGTATGAGGTAAGGAGAAGGTTGGTCTCACCTGAGTGGAACCTCATGAGATATTTGGGATTCTTGGCATCATGCAGGTCTGGGGGGTCCTGCTGGAGCTCCAGGCTTGGAAAACAAGAAGCACCTCTTGGTGGAAGCATTTTTATTTTAGATTATTTTTATTTTAGATTAATCCCCACAAAAGAGGGAATACAAAAAAAATATATACCCATTTTCTTGCTATTATTTTAGCCAGCCTGCCAGGTGTGGGGTGTTCTCAGAGCTGTATTTTCCATACCTGGATAATTTGCTTTATTTTTTCAGGTACAGAGATGCCCAGAGTGCAGAAATTCTGGTGCAACTGTGACATCAGATGGCTGCAGGTGACATTATGAAGCCATGCAGAACGTGACAACACCAGAATTGATCAGCACCATGTCCCACCAGACACAACAACGAGCTTATTTTTTGTAGAATTATCCTCAGCTTTAAAAATATAGCAGAAAATATGGGCCACAGCAGTAGAATAATCTCAAAACAGGATGTTCTTAAAGTTTCCATCCAAGATCAGCTGCTTTTTAATTAGTCACCAGAGGGATAGAGAAGAAAGTTGCTAATTATGAGAACACCATAAAAATGCAAACACTGTGGCCCAGTTTTATGGTGGCAACACCTTTCTGTGGATGCAAGAGTGAGCCTGGATTGGCTAATGAATGGAAAAATCTTGGGATTTTTCTTGAACAGCTCACCAAGAGGCATCTGCAGTTATAAAATCAACCATTTCCTTTGGAAAAAGAATGGAAATATTTGACAAAACTACCATCAAGATTGGTTGTTTGGGCTTGTTTAGTTTTATTTTTTTAAAATATATCCCAGGAATAATCAAGATGTGCAGTTTTTTGGAAGAGAAATCCTAAATCAAGATGGCATTATTGAAAATCGTTGGTACTCTCAGCATTTTATGATGCCTGAAATCTTCTTTCCAGCTGCTTTTGTTTGCTGGTTCTGCCTTTTCAAAGGATTCTGTGATTCTATGGGTGATTAAGGCAGATAATGAGCTCCACTCAAGTTGGTGCTCCGGGAAATAAGAAGAGGAGCAGGGAAGGTGCCTGAGGCGTTTCAGACCAACGATTTAAGCTGGTTTCTCGTTTAGATTTATTCAATTTTGGAAACCCAGGCTGACCTCTCTCAAGCCTGGCTTTTCAGAAATGCTCTTGGAAAATGAAGGTGCTGAGGAGTCCTTTAAACAAATTAAAATTATTTCTTGTTGGGCACAAAATTTAAATTGAAATTCCCCATTATTTACCAACCTGAAGGAACTGATAATTTAATGTCTTTCTGAAGAAGTGTTGAAAACTATTGTGCTTTTTTGTTTGTTTGTTTCGTAATTTTGAGGGAAAATACATTAAAATAATCAAGACAGAAGAAAAAACATTGTTGAAACATGTTTTTGTTTTCTTATTAAAGCTGTGAGGGGGTCGACACCTATTTATGGAATCATCCAAAGAAATGTGGAATGTGTCAAACCCTCCTCAACCCACAGAAGTGGCAGCTCTGTGGCAGCTCTTGAGGCCACAGCTGAATAAATCAGCCCAAAATAGCAATTCCCAAACATTTCCCTCTCAGGATTCAGTCCCACAGGGGGAAAAAGGCTGCAAGAGAGGAGACAACAGAAGGGTGCTGCAAAGGAACGCCAAACTCCGAGATGATTGAGGCAATCCTGAATCAAAGGGATTCCCTGGAGGTCTGGGGTGGCTTTGAAGAGGTTGGGGTGTTCAGGGATGAGGGATTGAGGGGTGGGATGTGGGGCTCAGGGATGGGATGTGGGGCTCAGGGATGGGATATGGGGCTGAGGGATGAGATGTGGGGCTGAGGGATGGGATGTGGGGCTCAGGGATGGGATGTGGAGCTCAGGGATGGGATGTGGGGCTCAGGAATGGGATGTGGAGCTCAGGGATGGGATGTGGGGCTCAGGGATGGGATGTGGAGCTCAGGGATGGGATATGGGGCTCAGGGATGGGATGTGGGGCTCAGGGATGGGATGTGGGGCTCAGGGATGGGATGTGGAGCTCAGGGATGGGATGTGGGGCTCAGGAATGGGATGTGGAGCTCAGGGATGGGATGTGGGGCTCAGGAATGGGATGTGGGGCTCAGGGATGGGATGTGGAGCTCAGGAATGGGATGTGGAGCTCAGGGATGGGATGTGGGGCTCAGGAATGGGATGTGGGGCTCAGGGATGGGATGTGGAGCTCAGGGATGGGATGTGGGGCTCAGGAATGGGATGTGGAGCTCAGGGATGGGATGTGGAGCTCAGGGATGGGATGTGGGGCTGAGGATGAACCCTCAGCAGTGGGGCAGGGGGATGAACTGTGTGTTTGGGGTTCTGGGGCTCAGCCTGAGCACGACTCTGCCAAAAACAAGAAGGAATTTCCTCAGCTACCCCGGAGCTATGGAACCTCTCCCTGCCGAGGGATGGGGAGCAGCAGCGTCCCTGGGGAGCCCATCTGTGTCCCATACACAGACAGATCCCTGAAGGTGCTCAGGACTCCTTGAAGCAAACTAAAATTATGTCTTCTTGGGCACAAAGCTCAAAACTGCAATTCCCATGAGTTATCCACATCCACACAGCTCCATCCAAGGGGAGAGAACTTTGCTCTGTGAAGATTCCATGGGGAAAGAACCAACCCAGATGGAAGTTGCACTGGGAGGTTTCCAGTCTGAGGCTAAATCTCACTCCTGCCAGCGTGGGAGAAGCCTCAGATTCACAGCTGATCACCTTTCCCAAGAAATAAACCCCGGATGCTGGGCAGGGCTGCAGAGAAGGTGCACTGGAGCTCATCCCATGCAGCTCCAGGGTGCTCCAAAGCACCCCTTGGAAATTTGGTTTATCAGGAAATTCTGATTTTTGCTTGTGTTCCTCAAAGCCAAAGGTGGAATCTGTGCTCTGCTTGCCCTGCCCGTGCTCCTGCCTCACTGAGACTTAAACCAAAGGGAAGGAGGCCACGGCAGACGAGTGAGGCACTTAATTTGTGATGGGCTGGTGGGGTTTTATTGGATTACAATAAAGGCTGTGGTCGGATTCCCGGCACTGCTGGCAGGGCTGGGAATCACAACCACAGATTGCAGCAAAAAGCTTCCAAATTCCCACTCTGCAGCCAGGCACGGGCAGGACCTGCAGGCTCCAGGTCTCTCCTGGCATTGCTGGGCCAGGTGAGGATCCAGCCTGGGCTGCTCAGAGCTTTTCAGCTGGGAGGGGGCAGCAGGAGCAAGGTCACACCCCATCATCAATTTAATTATTCAGCAAGGGTTTAAAAATAAGCTTCCTTCATCATTATGCCTTCAGACCATAACTTTGCAGCTCAGGAGCTTCCTTCCTTCCTCCCAGACTCGTCCCAGCAGCCATCACTACAGGGAGAAGCAAAGCAAATTATGGCAGACAAAATTTCCCCTTCCATGGAAAAACCTTGTTGGGTTTGGGGTTGCTTTTCAGGCTTAAATTTCATTTGGGAAATAATTTTATTAATATAACTCATCTTCTTTCAGCCTAGGGAGTGCTGCTATTTTGTGTGCCAGAGGGAGCAGGTCCAAAGGAGGCATTTAACCCTTTAAATAAGCAGCAATGTGAAGCCAAAGGGAATGAAATTAAATATTTTATTCTTCCCTGTGAGGGTGGTGAGGCCCTGGCACAGAGAATCTGTGGCTGCCCCAGCCCTGGAAGTGTCCAAGGCCAGGTTGGGTGCAGCTTGGAGCAGCCTGGGATGGTGGAAGTTGGTGGAATGAGATCAATTTTGAGTTGTCTTCCAACCCGAACCATTCCATGATTCTATTAATGCCCTTGCAAAGTGGTTGTAATTGTAATGGGTCTCCTTGGGAGGGAATTCCCTTCTCCCTGAGCTGAGTCACAGATGTCTGACAGGCTGGTGAAGGATCCCATCCATGGTGGGACAAGTCCATAAACTTTGTTTATTCCTTCATCATTTGTCATCGTTGCCTGCAAGTCTGAAGGAATCTGGTGGGAAAAGGAAGCGAATCAAATGTGCCACTCTCCATCAATTTTCCCTTCATAAAGCAGCACCTGGGGCCTTGAATCCAAGCTGGGACTCTGATAACAAATGATCTGGTGGGTCCTTCAGCAGGGCTATGAAAGATGAGGTCGGGTTCTCCCTGTTGAGTCCTTCAAGGCCAAAGCAGCCTCCAGCCCTTTGTTACAATCCCAAGTCTGTGCAAAGCTCCAAAATCATGTTTTTCCACAGAAAAACTCCAGAAAATGTTTTCTGTGGATAAAACCATTTATTTTCATTATGGCGCTCAAACTTTCCCTTCTATAATACAATATAATGTATTTATTATAAAAAAAAATATATAATGAAACCAAAAAATTCAAAACAAAATCCATCTCGAACAGGAAACTCTAAACATTTTGTTCTGAAATAGTCAAAACAGAATATTTTGACATTGTCAGAATTTTTCCCCTCAGGTTCTCTTCCAAAACAAAATTCCAGAGGAAAAAAAAAACCCAACATTAAATTATATTTAACTTCCACCTCAGCCTTGCAGATTCCAACAGAATAGTGGATTTTTTGCAGGAACTTTTGCAGTCAGCACTTTCACAAAATCATGCAGAACAAATGACCAGGTATTTTGGTTTGATGGGTGCTTTTATGGCTTTGTATGTAAATAAGTTGAATAGTAATTAATCAGATTAGACACCTTGCTAAAGTCAGTTTGCATTTTAATTCAGCTCCTGCTGAAGCAAGAAAATAGATGCAGTGGGTGATCAGATTAATATTAATGAGCATAATTACTTCTCTGCTCCAAGGATGGCATCTTGGTAATGGTAATAGCCTTGTTAACCAAGGAAGGTCATGGAACTGATTTACACCTGTGTGGGGATGCAGCGGAATTTACAGAAAATTAATTAAATGCTGACGTTGAATTCCAATGTGAAAACGTCCACGTATATTTTTATTTTTTCCTCAACGAGGAGTGATGCTTGAGGCGTTGGTCAGCACCTGAAGGTTGCCCTGAAAGGACCTGCCAGGTCTGCAAAGCTTTTCCAGGAATGGCTCCATGAGCTGTCTCCTATTATTGCACACATTTGGGTTGGAAACGGAGCTTTGCCAGAGGCAGGCTCACAATATTGCACAAAATTCCACCCAATGAGTGTCAGGCTATAAGAAAAACAATATTGATGTATTTTCCCCCCGATTTGTGGTTTCTTTTGTCCACAGAGTGTTTTTTGTCTCGCAATGACGTCAAAGCAAAAATTCTCTTGCAAAATGACAACTGGAAAATAACCCTGAGAAGATATTGGATTTCCTACCTAGTAATTAACTAACTCGGCCATAATGGAACCTATTATATATTTTACTAAGTCTACAGAAGATTAGCAAAACAAAAGTATTATTTTCCTTTGTATTGATTGCAGTGCTCGAGGCAGAGGCAGCTTAAGACTTCACAAGGAAGTGTTTTGTGCTCCTAAAGTATCCCTAAGCTCCAGCATCATCCTCATGGGAGGTGACAAGGACCACACTGTGTGTCACACACCGGGGATGCCCCAGGGCAGGGACAATGACGATGGCACAGTTTGGTGACAGGGATCTCACCCTTCACAACAGCAATTCACTTTTTTTAGGAGAAATAATTCCACATTTCCCAACTCTGTCCACTGCCTGTGGACAGACCCTTGGCTGCTTTTCCCAGTGGTCAGCAGGAGCTGGGACCTGCTGCGTCCCAGGATTCCAAAGGAGATGCTGAGGCAGGGATGCCATGGGAAGATACCTGTTGGAACCCAGCACAGCCCTCTGGCTGCCCTGGCTGTCCCAGACCCTGGCAGGGGCTTGGAGACCTTGGCACAAAGTCACAAACACCTGTGGCTTCGATTTTAGCCCGTGGGAAAAGCTGCCAACTTTGTATGAGGAATTACAAACCACAAGGGTGTGAGTAGTGTGGTAGTTGAATTAACACAGGGTGAAAAAGTAGAATTTTGGGGTTTTTAGAATGGGGTTCAAGGGGACAAGATGGAGGGATGCCACTATTCAAACCCTTGTGGTTTGTAATTCCTCATACAAAGTTGGCAGCTTTTTCCATGGGCTAAAATCGAAGCCACAGGTGTTTTTGACTTTGTGCCAAGGTCTCCAAGGCCCTGCCAGGGTCTGGAGGCACCAGGGCAGCCAGAGGGATGTGCTGGGCTCCGACAGACCTTGACAAGCCCTGTCCCACCTGTGAGAATGGAGCTGGGGCCACCAGAGCCCAGTAAGTGGTTCAGGTCACTCTGCCCGTGGCAGAGGGTGGAACAAGATGATTTATAGGGTTCCTTCCAGCCCATTCCATGACTCTAAGATTAAAAACAGTATAGGGAAGCATTCCACCTGGAAAAGGGAGGGCTCCTCTCCACAAGTGTTGAGAGACAACTTCAAACCTGTTCCTTTCCAGCTGACCAGGGAGAAGTGCACCCAGATTTCGAGGGAGAGGAAACATAAAATGCTTTCTCATCCAACCTGGTGCTATCTCTTTAGCAGGCTGTCCCCTGTCCCTCTCTACAGTAATTTCCCATTGTGTAGAATCAAATTTAATCTTCATTTCTTCTCCTCCATTCTAATAATAACAAGGAGACATTGGGAGTGTGGCTTCCCAAGTGGTTCATGCACTAGACGATGTTAATTGGAACTTCGCACCAAAGGTAGGCAGCAATTTGGCCTTTTTTGTCAGAGATAACAGTTCTTTTGCATTGGGATGAACTCATTATGGGCTGTAGGACTGGGACACGATTATTTGCAGACACTTTTCTGCTGATAGCAATGAAGAGATGGGGGAAAGTAATGGGTTGGGGCAGAACTTATTAAATATCAAGTCAGAACAATGGGCTCTCCCAGCCTTTAACTCCTTAGATTCATCTGGATCTTTCCATCTCCACATCCTCCAGCCACTGGAGACTAAAACAACAACGGGCTGAGGGCGGCAAGAAAAGCCAGGCAATTATTTCACTTTGTTAGGAATTTAATGAAATTCTCCCTGTCTGAGGTAGATAACGGCACCAGGAGTAAATTGGGTCACTGAGGCTCTGAGGTGGGAGCCCAAAATGGGAGATCAGTGAGTAACTGCTCCTCTCTGGGAGCTGGCACTGGTTTTAGGGGAATCCCTAAATTCAAACACTGACACAACTTGAAGGGTCTACCAACTGCCTACAGGTGCTTGGGGTGCCCACAATTCACCTAAATACAATTCACTAAATATATATTCAGCTGGTGCAGGTTCTTTTAATGTCTCCTGTATTGCTTTGCATGTCTGACAGATTCTGTTTTTTCTTATTGGCCCTGCAAGTGCAAAAAGGCTGCTGCAATAGCCAATTCTTTGTCTTCTGAGGTTTATTTTATCATCTTTGTCTCATTGCTGCCCATCATTTCTTATAGGGTCTTTGTTCAGAAGATAAAAGTAGAAGCGTGTGGGGATGAAGGGGAAAGAAAGGGAAAAAACCTTTTCTATAAAAAAAGAGCAAATAATTCATTGAACTGCATGGGTTTTATTATTTATACACCATACTTGGGAATACTAACATGTGGGCTTCTTGAGAAGAGAAATTAAAATAGAGATGTCTCTGCTGTCACAGGGAAAAAATCCCTCAGCACCTCATTTCTTTCCCATCTCTCTCATGCCATAGGGAGGAGGGTGCCCAGAAGAGCAGAGCCAGATTAGCAAATCCAGGCTGAGGGGACAGTGGCACTGCTGTGCCACTGTTGTCACTTCTGCTGCCTGGTGGCACAGATGGTGTGACACAGGGATGGTGTGGCACAGGGATGGTGTGACACAGGGATGGTGTGACACAGGGATGGTGTGGCACAGATGGTGTGGCACAGGGATGGTGTGACACAGGGATGGTGTGGCACAGGGATGGCATGGCACAGGGATGGTGTGACACAGCGATGGTGTGGCACAGGGATGGTGTGGCACAGGGATGGTGTGACACAGGGATGGTGTGACACAGGGATAGTGTGGCACAGGGATGGTGTGACACAGGGATGGTGTGGCACAGATGGTGTGGCACAGATGGTGTGGCACAGGGATGGTGTGGCACAGATGGTGTGGCACAGATGGTGTGACACAGGGATGGTGTGGCACAGATGGTGTGGCACAGGGATGGTGTGACACAGCGATGGTGTGGCACAGGAATGGTGTGACACAGGGATGGTGTGATACAGGGATGGTGTGACACAGGGATAGTGTGGCACAGGGATGGTGTGGCACAGGGATGGTGTGGCACAGGGATGGTGTGGCACAGCGATGGAGTGGCACAGGGATGGTGTGACACAGCGATGGTGTGGCACAGGAATGGTGTGACACAGGGATGGTGTGATACAGGGATGGTGTGACACAGGGATGGTGTGGCACAGGGATGGTGTGGCACAGGGATGGTGTGGCACAGGGATGGTGTGACACAGGCATGGTGTGACACAGGGATGGTGTGACACAGGGATGGTGTGACACAGGGATGGTGTGGCACAGGGATGGTGTGGCACAGGGATGGTGTGGCACAGGGATGGTGTGGCACAGGGATGGTGTGACACAGGGATGGTGTGATACAGGGATGGTGTGGCACAGGGATGGTGTGGCACAGGGATGGTGTGACACAGGGATGGTGTGACACAGGGATGGTGTGGCACAGATGGTGTGGCACAGGGATGGTGTGACACAGGGATGGTGTGACACAGGGATGGTGTGGCACAGATGGTGTGGCACAGGGATGGTGTGACACAGGGATGGTGTGGCACAGATGGTGTGGCACAGATGGTGTGGCACAGATGGTGTGGCACAGGGATGGTGTGGCACAGATGGTGTGGTACAGGGATGGTGTGACACAGCGATGGTGTGGCACAGGAATGGTGTGACACAGGGATGGTGTGACACAGGGATGGTGTGGCACAGGGATGGCATAGCACAGGGATGGTGTGACACGGATGGTGTGGCACAGGGATGGTGTGACACAGCGATGGTGTGGCACAGGAATGGTGTGACACAGGGATGGTGTGATACAGGGATGGTGTGACACAGGGATGGTGTGATACAGGGATGGTGTGGCACAGGAATGGTGTGACACAGGGATGGTGTGGCACAGGGATGGTGTGACACAGGGATGGTGTGACACAGGGATGGTGTGGCACAGGGATGGTGTGGCACAGATGGTGTGGCACAGATGGTGTGGCACAGGGATGGTGTGGCACAGCGATGGTGTGGCACAGGGATGGTGTGGCACAGGTGCCAGTGGCAGACATCGTCACAGCTCCACCCAGCTCATCCTTGCACAGTGGGAACTGAAAATACCAATTTAGCCTTTCAAGAGCTTTTTCCTGGTGTAACTCTCCAATTCTCTCTCATGCCAAACATTACAAGAGCCATTAACAATTAACCCTTCTGTCAGTGCAGAGTTTTGGGTAACCTTTCCTGGGACACATCCCCTGAGTTCCCACATTCTCACATCTCCAGGTGCCAGGGCTCCATTTGCACCTCAGATTTTGCCATGTCTGAACCTACCCTGGACAAAGCAGCCAGTCCAGCCCTGAGACACAGGGAAACGCCTCCAAATTTTATAAATTCAATCACAGTGTTGACCACAGCAAGTTTCCAAGGGTTTTACACTCCTTTCTGAGCCTGACCATTTTTCCTTTTTTCTCCCTTTTTGTCTGTTCTCCCTGCAGTTAATACAATTTGTTTTTTCCTTAATAATTTAGTTGAGGTCCCATGGACAGAAGAATTTTGTGCCCCCTGCAATTGCAATAGCAATTGCACTTAGGGGTTACTCAGTGGTCTCCACTGAGGGAAGGGAAGATGATGAAGACCTGCAAACCCTGAATGTTCAGTGAACAGCTGTGTTCTTGATAGAGAATAAAATTCACAATTTCACTGCTTTAGGATCCTCTCCATTTTCCATCTTTACTTGTTGAAATTCACACCTGAATCACAACACCGGGAACTCACACCCAGGCAGAGATCTTGAAGAGGACTTTGAGGGATGCCTTTGAGCTGGGAATAACACCCATCCTTCTGGGATCGAGGACAAGCTGGGGTGATGATGCCCCAAAACCCCACAGCCACAGCTGCAGGTTGCACACACACAGCCCAGCAAAGAGAGGGATTTTTTTTCTCTCTCTGTTGTTTCTTGCAGGTGAATTCCTCAGCCATCTGCAGAGAATTTTCCCTTCATGGCCAGGATCATATGGCCCAAGACTTGGTGGGGCTGTGGGTTTAACTCCCCCCTTCCTCCCCCAGGCTGAACAAAACCTTTGATTGAGAGATCAACCCTGGGCTTTGCAAGAAAAGCAATTTTGGGGCATGTGAGTGTGTGTGTGTGTGTGTGAGCGTGTTTCTCTTTTCTTTCCATCATACTAATGAAATTTGCAGACACGGAGAGGAAACTGAGAGTTATTTATAGGAGTTAGAGGAATGTGAGGCCTAATTGTGCTTAGTCTATTGCTAAGTATGTAATCTGTTTGCTATTACCCTTCCCAGTCCTGCACACAGGTCCTGGGGAGATTAAGTGGAACACAGACATCTGATGAAGAGAAAGTATCAGGTGGAGGTGTTTGCAAGCTTTGAGAACAAGTGAGACAAAGAGGCAGAGGCATTTTTAGGGTTAATTAAGTTGGGAAATTAGGATTTGTTAATTTTTTTTTTCCTAGTTACTTTTCCCCAGTTTCAAGGTTTCTGTGTCCCTGTCTGTGATGTGCTGGGGTTACCTGCAGGGACACAGGGTGAGGGTTTAGGAGCTGTGGCTTTGCCCTCCCCTCCTTTGCCCACCTCACCAATCATCCCAGCTCTGGAAGGCTGATGATAAAGGGCTGAAATGTTCTGTAGAAACAGAGCTGGTGAATCCTTGCACTTTTCCACATTGTTTTACACAGAGACCTCTCCAGCTGGCTCCTAACCCCAGAGCAGCCCTGCTGCATCCTTCCCACTGCATCACGAGCCACGCTGCTGCCCACAGGTTCCTCTGTGTGCCCTTCCCTGTCCCAGATGTGAGAAATAATACTCACTTCTAAAAACTGAAAAGGTTTATTAAAACCTTATCAAAAATACAGCAGAAGACTGAATAGAGAAAATACTATAGCGCTGGGAGAAGAGAATTTTTCCCACCATGTGTTCACACACAAAGTGGAGGTTTTGCCTCTTTAGCCCCTCCCAAAATTTTGTAAATCAACCCCTTCTTTACTGTCCAGTGGTGGAGATCACTTTGATTGGAGGTCAGCTGTTGCCCTCCCAAATGTCCCAAACCCAGGCTGCTCCATAATAACAATGCAAGGGCAGGTAAAACAGAACTATAAATCTATAAAACTCCTCTTAACATATACATAATATTTGCCTTTGAATTGTGGGAGTCAACCATGGCATCACTCATCTGTCACACAGACATGGGGGACAAATGGGACCAGGACCAGGGGCACAGGGACCCCTCTGTGGGGCAGCCCCAGGGTAAAGCTGAGCCTAGAGCTGGGCTGAGCATGGGGACCTGAGCTGCTGAGCTAAGCCTCATTCCTCATGGAAAAAGAGGAAAAGTCAGACGTGCAACCTGATACAGCTGCTAATCTGTGCCAGGCAGGAGTGGAGTGCACCACAGCTCAGGAGTGAGCTGCTTTCTGCTGCTTATCACCATCCCCTCGTGCTGGAATATTCCACTCCTACAGGTTTGGAGAGGCTCTGAAGGATCCTGTCACCTCTCCTGGGTCAAGGTTCCTCATCCCTCCAGACAAACACTTTTGCTGGGATGTTTTGCCAAATGCCAAGGTGACTCACCCTTGTCACTCCTCTTCGCTGGGACAGCAACACGGGAGGGAAAAACAAATGGTATTTACTGCCATGCCCAAAATGGGCTTTGACACTGCCAGCAGGATTTGGAAAGACAGAAATAGAGGAGTGATTATGGAGTGCATTGCAATTCAGAGACAGCCCTCAGGATCCTCCTCCACAGGAGGGCTGGCTCCATCCAGGCTGCCTGTCCTGCATGGGATGGATGCAAAGCTGCTGGAGTCTTGGGGTGCGGCTGTCGAGGTGACCCCAGGAGTGTAAAAGTCCCCGTTCCCAGCCCTGCAGCCAGAGAAGGAGTCTGGATGTGCAGAGTCGGCTTCTCAAGTTGTTTATTTCCCTTATCTAGAACATTCTTTCTCTGCCCTGCTGAGCTCTGGCCAGCAGCTCGGCCATGGCATTCTGTCTGTCCTCAGGGGGTGTTTGCATTTTACACCAAAAACTGCCTGTGCCATTCTTACAATAACGTGCCAATATTGATTATTTATGTTGGACAGTGTGTCTGTCCTTAAACCAACAGAAAAGTGTCACCAGCACAGCAAGACATGAAGGGCAAGGAGAAAGAGAAGAAGGTCAGGACATGCCCAAATCCCTCCATCTAGTCCCCTTGAACCCTGTTCTAAAAAGACCCAAAATTCTACTTTTTCCACCCTGTGTTAATTCAACTACCACACTACTCAAACCCTTGTGGCTTGTAATTCCTTATACAAAGCTGGCAGCTTTTTCCACAGGCTAAAATGGAAGCCACGGGTGTTTTTGACTTCGTGCCAAGGTCCCTGAGCCCCCTGGCAGGGTCTGGGGACAGCCAGGGCATCCAGAGGGATGTGCTGGGCTCCCACACTGGAGAACTGTGAGGGATGCAGGATTCTGCTCCCAGCTGGGCTCACTGACTGGTCTGCCCCTTCCCAAAAGCATTCAGGGACAATCAGTGGCAGCAAATCCAAGGCAGGCAAGAAGAGCTGCAAGATTTTTTTCTCTTTAGCTGGTGAACCAAATTTCATCAGCCCATCACACACCCAGGGCTGGGACCATCCCCTACTGTGTTCCCTGCAAGCAAATACACAAGAAGAAGGAAAAAGGCTCAGGATATTCAGTGGCAGGTGACATTTTGGGCTGAGTCACTGAGTTGTCCCCTGTACATCTCCATGGGAATGATCCTTCTCCAGCTTGCTGGCATTTCCCTTCAGGTCCTACTCCTAACTCTCAAATAAATTGACTTTATTCAGTGGGAGAATGAAGAACTGTCCTGGTTATCACATTTCTTCTAGGCCACCAAGGAAACACTGGTTTAGGGTGTGACATTTGGGGTTTTTGTAGGATAAACAAGAGGAAATGCCAGGCAGGTGATCTGCAGCCAGGCCTGTGAGCCCTCCTCCACTGAGAGTAAAACATGGGCTGCCACTTGGCCACTGGTTAGTGATTTGGCCACTGACCAACTGGCTGACACTCCTGCCTTCCATGCCTTCCTCCTGAACCCGATGGGAGGGGGTTTTGCAGCAGCAATGAGTTTATTCCTGGGGTAAACAGCAGAAACTGGAGGGTAAATGCAGCAGGGAGTTCTCTTCCTGCTCCAGCACGGGGAACCCGCTGGGTGCCAGCTGGATGTCAGCCCTCCAAATGTGAGGCCAGCTGGCAGCTGCTGTGCATTTGTCCCTCTGGGGCTGGCAGAGGGATGTTGGGAGGTGTGGGAATGGGGATCCCCTCAGCCCATCCCTCAGCAGGGCGAGGGGCAGGCCCAGCGAGGGGATGCTGCAGGCAGGACAGGGGAGGCAGAGAACCAGCAGGTTCAAAAGGGAATAACTGCAGCAGCATCCCTGCCTTGGAGAAACAGCATCTTCAATTGGATTTCTGCTGCACATGTCAGAAAAAAGACAAGTCTGAAATCAGAAATTCAGCCTGGGCAATCTGCTCTGTATCGTGCACTGAATTGGCTCAGGGAGAGGCAAGAGCTGGCAAGAAGCTTTTGTTTTATTTCTCTTTCTTGGGGTCCTTTTTTTTTTTTTTTTGCAATCAATTATAAATCAAATTCTTTTATCTGTCTTCTGCTGCTAACAAAGGCTCTGCAGTGCCAGGATGATGTGTTTGTGTCATTATTTGAGCATTGTTTGGATGTGGGTGTGACGTCAAAGGGTGTCACTGGCTGCCTGAAATCCCAGGCCAGGTTATGGCTGCTCACAGCTACAGACATGCAGGCTTTGAACTTCTGCTTGCTGGCTTTCCCAGCATCCTTCCTATTAATTAGCCCTCAGGAATTAATAATTCAAAAGTCTTTCCTCCTGCTGCAGCGTTCTGACACCAGCGAGTGTGGCTGTGCTGTTGTAGATAGCAATGGTGAAATATTCACAATTTAATATCCTTGTTCTCTCCCAGCAGCGAGGCAGAGACATCCCAGGCCCCCAGCTTTAAACCTCAGCTCAGTTCAGGTTGGACAGCCTCCCCTTGCTTTGGGTGCCTGAGCTCAGAGGTGGCTCACAAAGTTTGTCCCCATTGTGGCAGGGCCACCATGCAAAGAACAAACAAATTCTCATTTCCATCCGCTGCTGGAAGTCTGCAGGAAAAATGGGAATTAGGATAAATGCAGGACTGTATTTGCATTTGCTTTCTGCTCACTCTGTATCCTGGTTTGGCCACACTCACACCAAAAGACACAAGTCCCACCAACACCTGGAGGGAATTGTGATGAAGGAAGTCCTTGTAATGACCAAGCAAGAAGAAAATCTCTTGGAAATGTGTCAGCTGATGGACATCTGGGAATAGGAATGCAAACACAGCACTGGGATTGAGGGAGGAGTGACCAGCCACACACTCAGCTCCCCACACAGACCTGCCCAGTGGGTGAATAAATCCCAGGGAGGACCAAGAACTTCCCCTAGGATAGAAGAGCAGCCCCATTCCTCCCATGGACACTGGGAATGCTGTGTCAAGGCTTTATCCCTCCCATGGACACTGGGAATGTTCTGTCATGGCCCCATTTCTCCCATTGTCACTGGGAATGTTCTGTCATGACCCCAGTTCCATCCATGGACACTGGGAATGCTGTGTCAAGGCTCTGTCCCTCCCATGGTCACTGGGAATGTTCTGTCATGACCCCAGTTCCATCCATGGACACTGGGAATGCTGTGTCAAGGCTCTGTCCCTCCCATGGACACTGGGAATGTTCTGTCATGACCCCAGTTCCATCCATGGACACTGGGAATGCTGTGTTATGGCACGTGCAGCAGCCTTGCCCTGACAAATGCACAGGCTGTTCCAAGAACTTCCAGGAAAACAGCAACAACAGCAAAAAATGATGTAGTAAACACAAAGCAAAGGTCAGAGGGTGCAGCTGAGAGGAGGCTTTGCTGTCCCTAAATCCACTCAGGAAGAGCTTCATGGCAAACTCCCCCCAGTCCTTTAGGTTCTGCCTCATCTCCTTTGGCTGCTCGGTGAGAAATGTTAATTTTCCACGTTATTCTGTCCACAGCTATGAATATTCACAATATATTGACAACATAGAAAGAAAAAAGAAATTGTTTCGTTAGAAAGTAACAAAATAAAATTGTCTCTTTGTTTAGGATGAGACACCTAAACTGCAATCAACAACTTCTCTTGAGTCAGAAACCATGAATCATCCTCTGAAATCAGATCACATTCAAGACTAGTTTTTCATGGTATTGCTGAGGAATTTCAGATATTTCCATTGGGAATAGAGTTATTTCTTTAATCACCCCAAGGTTAGTTTGTTTAGTCCTTTTTTTTTCTTGCATAATGAAGGTTGCCCAAAGGTAAGGAATGCTGTGATCTAAAAGTGGAGTGGAAAAAAAATTGTGAGATCAGGACAATATTTAGAGACCAAAGTGAAGTGGAGACACAAATTGGACTATTTTATCCTGGCAGAAAGTTCATAAAGGCTTATGACCATCTTGGTAAATACTACACAAAAATAGGATCAAGTCACTGATAGAAGCTTTCTCCAGCCAGCTGTACACGAAGCAACAGAGATATGGATTAGAACATGGGTTTCACGAGTTTTCTCTGTCATCAGGGAGAATAATAAGTGTCAGGAGGGCTGGGATGGATACCAGAAAATGTTCTTCCCCCAGAGGGTGCTGGCACTGCCCAGGGTCCCAGGGAATGGGCACAGCCCCAGGCTGCCGGAGCTCCAGGAGCGTTTGGGGTGGGATTGTTGGGGTGTCTGTGCAGGGCCAGGAGCTGGATCAATGATCCTGTGGGTCCTCCCAGCTCGGGATATTCCATCCTTCTGCATGGCTGTTATTTCCGTGTCACCTCTTCGCTCTGTGACACAGCACCCAGCCCCTCCTGCGCTCACACCGGGGCGTGTGGGGAGAGGAGCCTGTGCCAGCTCCCAGCCCAGCCAGCAGAGCCATTCCAGAGGCAGCCCGGATCATCCCTGCTCTGCCCGTGGCTGCAGGGAATGGCAGGAGCATCCAGAGGTGATTCACCCCAGCGGGGCATGAATCACCTCTGACACAGCCAGCTCCCAGCGCCCCCGACTCCCGAGGCTTTGCAGCGGGCTTTAAATAGTTATTTAACTTCAAATTGATAACCTTGGGTGAAATCAGTGCCATCCAGGGGCATTTTCTATCCCAGATCCATTGAGCATGTCCCATCACTGCTTTTTTTTTTGGGAATATCCTTCAAGGCATGATGTATATTTAGGCAGAATCTTCCCTGCTGCTTGGATGATGGTGGGGATTTTCTCAAGTGTAATTTTTTGGGTTAAATCAAGCATTTGGCCAATCTCACTGAATCAGCAGCTCTGAGCAACAGCTGAAAGTGGAGCTCCAAGTGCAGGGGTAGAAATCTTGATGCAGAGGGTGAATAATACATGGAAGTGAAAAGTATCCTGCTATTTTCACCTCCTGCTTTTCAAAGGGAGAGAATGAGAGGGAGAGAATGAGAGGGAGAGAAGGCGCTCACTGAAAATCCTGAGTTAGATTTTTAATAACACAGATTTCTCCCTCACTTTTCTCCCCTCCTTTCCCTTCACATAGTGAGAAACTTCCCGAGGTTGCCAATGGCACTAAAACAGCCCGTCCACTTTCAGAATTTCAGTCACCTCTTAAACACTTAGAGGCTGAATTGAGTGAAAA
Organism: Lonchura striata; assembly: GCF_050655825.1. Taxonomy (NCBI): domain Eukaryota; kingdom Metazoa; phylum Chordata; class Aves; order Passeriformes; family Estrildidae; genus Lonchura; species Lonchura striata. Next base: position 3,643,916 of record NC_140720.1, on the reverse strand, counting down.
CCCGTTTTCAGAAGAGTTTCCAAGGAAGTAGAAAGTTTCCACACCCTGAATCTTGCACTCAAAGAAGTGGAAACTGGCTGGTGGCTGCCAGCAGTCTGAATAGTTGTATCATGGGCTGCTGAATGCTTTATTCTGTCATAAAAGACCCGAACATGCTTGGTGCTCCACTAAAACACACAAATACCCTTTGAGAAGTGTAGCTGCACAATATATGACTTGTGAATTCTTCTCTCCTTGCATTTTCTTGGCATAACGTTGCTCTTCAGCTGCCTCGTACCAAATAAATTCTGATGAAATTGCACAGCTTGTGTTTTGCAAAATTCAAGCGTTGCAATCACAGCGAGAAAAAGAGAGAGGAATGTGCCTTGTACTAAAGACACCTGGTTGAGAAAATCTGTAGCCCCAACTGTTTGGGAATGACTAATCAGGAACCACATGCTATGTGAACTTTTACTGATCTTACCTATTTATGGCTTAAAATGTAAAGCCTGGACTCCACAGAGAGCTACAAAGCAAAATAAATGATCCACAAGATATTGAGTTGAGACTTTGCATTGGAGATCACAGATTTGGAGGCTCAAATCTGAAATAAATTTGGGACATTTTAGGGGTGCTGGACCATCCTACTCTGCAGTGAGGAGGGTGAGATTTGTGCCCAACTTTTTCTCTTTCCTTCATGTGGGAGGACCCAAATGGGGAACCAGGAGTGACCACTTGGAGGATTAATTCCCCAGCTGGCCGAGCTCTTCATCCCTGGGTAGATTTTATGATTCACTGGGTCTCTTTTCCCAGCTTGCAGCTCAAAGGGTCTTGAGTAGCAAATGTTGGCAAAAGGTCTTTTTTGGCTGGAGGTCCATGGTGAAAGGGCACTGGAGAGCTCAGAGATGGATTTGGTTTTTTGCAGTTCCCTAAGACCTGACCATACCAAAAGGAACTGTACAATAAACAAAATTCAGAGTTTAAAAAGCCTTTCCTTGATGTTCACCCGTTCAGCTTTGAGCAAGATTTGCTGCTCACAATATTCCAGTTAATGGCTGCTTTAATGCAAGGGTAAAGGTAATAAAGAAAAAGTTAACATTAAATTTTAAAATTCATCCTCATTCAGTGCTTCTAGTCTATGGAAAAGCTCTGGACTCAGAGGTTCCACTTGGGGTGGGGCATTGTGATGTTCTCACTGTTTGACTCTGCTTGATGATCCTACATTTATATAATAACATAAAACTACATTTATCAACCCATTCAACCACCACCTGTCAAGGATTTTATTTAATTTCCAGTTTAGTGAAGAGTGTAAATAATAACAAAGCTGTCCAAGGTTTGAGAATGAAGTTGCTTAGGGGTGCTGGTTAAAACACTGGAGAGTGTTCCATGATATTTTGGGATTCCTCTGTGCTCAATGCTGATATTTGCTGCCAAAGTCTTGTTATCATTTTGGTACAGCACGGTAAAGTTGAATTAAATTATTCTAATTAAATGATTGTTATGTAAAAGCTCTTTGCTTTTCATTGCCTTTCATATTATACAATAGAAAGCAGGTATTATATAAAGCAACCAATCAAAGAAAACAAATCCCCTTTCCAGAAAATCCTTCTCCTTCTAAAGCGTGATCAAATGCTAAAAGCTTTTGTAATGAACAAACTTTCTGAACGAGATGTATTTCTCTACAAAGTAACTTATTTTCCATTTCAGTCCAGCAAAAAAATCATCACCTTATCCTGTTGATAAATTTCAGGATCAAAATGCCAAGTCATGGGTGGGTTAGGAAAATCTTGTTTGTAATCAAAGGCTTGGCCACCTTCCTACATTTTTTACATTTTAATTATACACTGCATTGGCATCCTGCTATAAAGACATTACTTTGTGGAAACTCCCAACTATTTACATGACTAAAAAGTTAATTGAATCAAGAATGTTTGCTCTTTCTTCTCTCTTTTGTTTTTTATTTTTAATTTTAAAAAAGAGCCATCATTCCCATTCCTTGTGGAAAACATTCCTTTGCTCCTGTTGGATTTTGGTAGCAAACACAAACAAGACTTTTGTCCTCAAGCAGCATTTGAGACACGTGGTCTGATGTCTCAGTATCTCTGTCTTTCAAGGAAATATTAATTACTGCTGCCAAATGAGGTTAAAAATTCCTATAAACCTCATGTAGGTGCCCAAGTTTTGAGGTTTTCCACGGGCTGGAAGGGTTCAGATAAGGTTTGGTACCTCCTTAGGAGCATCAATCCCCTCTAACCCTGCACGTCTGAACTGGGGATTAGCTCCGTTTAACAAATTCATTGGGGAAAAGCGATCTCAGATCACCTTTCCCAAGTGGCCATGTGGAAGGAAAAGAAAAAAATGGATCTAATTTTGGTCCATGAGGAGCATCAGTAAAACCCTGAGCTGTTCTGAGCGAGGCCATGAAGGTAAACGTGGTGCCTGAGGGCATCCAAAGGGCAGCAGAGCAGGGACAAGATGTTGGATTTTAATTTCTGTGCCTCAGGACCATCTCCATAATGGATGGATTGATGGATGGATGGATGGATGGATGGATGGATGGATGGATGGATGATGGATGGATGGGTGGATGATGGATGGATGGATGATGAATGGATGGATGGATGGATGGATGGATGGATGGATGGATGGATGATGGATGGATGGATGGTGGAGGGATGGATGGATGGATGGATGGATGGATGGATGGATGATGGATAATGGATGGATGATGCATGGATGGATGGATGGATGGATGCATGGATGGATGGATGGATGGATGATGGATGGATGATGGATGGATGGATGGATGGATGGATGGATGGATGGATGGATGATGGATGGATGGATGGTGGAGGGATGGATGATGAATGGATGGATGGATGGATGTATGGATGGATGGATGGATGGATGGATGATGGATGGATGATGGATGGATGGGTGGATGGATGGATGGATGGATGCATGGATGGATGGATGGATGGATGATGGATAATGGATGGATGATGCATGGATGGATGAAGGGATGAAGGGATGGATTGATGGATGCTTCCATGGATGGATGAAAGCAGAACCTCTGCCTCATGCTCATCACAAAGACCCAGCAATGGCTTGAATGAGAAATGTGATCTGTCCAGAATGCACGATCTATGTAATTTAATCTCTAAGTTCTAACAAAAAAATAAATTGTAAGGTTCTCCAAACCTTGTGTTTCCAAGCATTCCAAAAGGAGCTGACAACACCAGCTCCTTTGAGCAGGGTACAGTGAAAATTATATGTCTGCTTAAGAAAAAGAGCTGTAAGTGCTTTTCTCTTCTCCTCATTAGGAGACAAATTCAATTTCTGGTAATTACAGCTGTGCCTCCCTTTTTCAAGTTGTTTCAATGGGTTCAGCGTACTTCTCATTAGTCTGAGAAACTCAAAATGAAAGGTACTGTTGAATTGGAAAATATTATTATTACAGTAAAAGTCACAAGGAATTGGATTTGCACAAAACTATAAAGCAAAACACACTGAGATGATTCATTATGCATCACATGGAGAAAGACGTAATGTTGTTAATATGGGAGAACAGATGTGTCTATGTATTTTAAGTATTTCTTTTTCTTTTCTCTGATGAAAAGTTGTTTTTTTATCCAAACAAAAAAGAAGAAAGAAAAAAAGAACGAAAGCCAACCTGATCTTGATTATTAGTACTATTGAGACAGTTCACTGGGAAATGAAAGCAGTCACTGCTGTTGCCATTAATCTCATTTTATGTTAGTTTGGCTTTTACTGCAGAAAGTAAAAACTCTTGGGTTTTCTTTCCTCCCCGGTCCCATATGTGAGTTAAAGCAAAGCTGACAAGCAAGTCCTTGACATAACCTCACGCAGGCTGTGGTTAGGAGCTCTCGAGCAGCCACAGCCCAGATGTGATTTCCTCACTTTATTCAAATTAATTGGGCTCAAATTAAAAAGGCATCTCTTTGTTTTGGTTTGGTTTAAAGAGACAAGGCTGGGGGGCAGTCGTCGCCTTGTTATCTCCGTTTTTTTCATGGTACAGTTGTTTGGATGTGGGTGTGAAAGAAAGTTCATCCTCTTTCCATTCTGTCACACCTCAAGCATTTGGTGCAGGGACCCAAAAGCTGCTGCTGAGCAGAACAGTCCCCTGGGATTTCACTGTGGCTGCACTCCCACCTTGCCTTTGAGACTGAGGCCACTTTGTCACTGTCCAGCAGATAAATCCTCCACCCTGAGGGGCTGAGCTCCCTCCTGCAGACAGACATAGCTCGATATCCTTTATTGCACAGAGCAGGGGAAGGCAGACCTACAGAATTTATCTCATGATCCTTCTGGATTTTAAAACGATACATTTATACAATGGAGGTGCTCCTTAGGAATCCCAGAGCACTTGTTTGAAATACACAGGATTTTTTCTGTCTGTGTTGCATTAGGGACTGCCTCCTCTATTTACTAAGGAGAAGTGTAGCTTCTTTATTTCTGCTTTTAGTATCCAAGTTAAAGATGAAAATTCAATAAATTAAAGAGAATGCTGAGCAGAAAATGGATGAAGAAGCCATGTGGGGCAAAGGGATCTGGTTCTAGAAATGCTTTAGGGGAGTAAAAGCAATTGCAGAGTCTGACCTTGTAAAGGAAAAACACTGGAAAACATAAAACCTCCTCTTGGCTTGAGAAACCTCCCATGGCACTGCTTGGTGACCCTCATGATTGCTGTCATTAATTAAAGACTATTTTATAAGCACCCAAAGACTTCCTAGGTCTGAGCCACTGTCAGAAGTGATGAGTTTTTAATGGCAACCAGCACGCTTGAAAAATTCCCATATTGTGGAGGCAGACACATCCCTGGGGAGCCGAGTGCCTGCCCTCTCCTGGCTCAGATTTTGGGGTTAATTGGGGCAGCAGAGAGCTCGGAGTCCCCACAGCAGGGTGCAGACATCTCCGTGCTCGGGTTGAGGTTTGGTTTCAGAGCCCTGCAAAGCAGCAGGGCAATGTTTAACTCTTACAAATCACATTAAACCAGGGGACACATTTTATTATTCGGCAGCAAGTTTATCTTCTGCACTGAAACTGAGCCCGAAACAAGATTCCCACTCGGGTTTGTTTGCTCACTGGGAAGTGCAGATAGAAATGGGAGGATGCTGCAAATGAAAAGTCTGTTTAGGCCACATAATCTCCTTCATTAAAGTATCAGTGATGCTGGATAAGGCTCACTCGGGAACCTATTAATGGAAACACATCTGCTGCGTTCATAATAATAAAAGACTGGCTGTAAAGTGATTAATTGCTGTTAGCAGAAGCAGGTCCAGCTTTGGGAAGGCAAATATGTGGCACGCTTGGATGTGCACAGAAGGCTTTGCACAGATGAGCACAGCTCTGGCTAAGCTCAGCTTGCAGCACTGCAAGGACAGCTCAAAGGCTTGGGCTGGGTCAGGTCAGGCCACCTCACCTCTGGCTGAAAATCCCACCTCTCCCAGGCTTCCCCAAGTTAGGAGCTAACTGGAAAAGGAGCATCACTGCCTTTTTTTTCTGATTCAAATGCATTTTATTAGCGGTGCTTTTATTATGGTGGTCACAAGGGACCCTAATCAAAGTGGGGCCCTCCTGGGTTAGACACTGTCCAGGCCCATAACATAAACCAGCTCTTCCTTTTAGGAACTGAAAGGCTTGCAGATAACCAGAGCTTGGGAAGGGAAAATCAGACACAGAGTGGGGAAATGCCATCACCTGCCTGGAGTTTAAGAAGACAAGTGAGAGCTTCTAGGTTTTGGGTTTGGATTTCAGGCCCTTCTTTAGGACTGGGGAATGATGGATGAGATCCTCAGAGCCCTCAGCAGAGCCACAGCTCCTGCACAGGGCTGGGGCAGCCTTGGCTCTGGCACAGAGGGGCCAAGAAACTGGGCAGAAAAGCAATCAGCCCTGCTGGAAAGATGCTGGGGATGCCTGAGCAGGGAGCTCAGACACATTCCCAGCTCGCAGGCGCTCTGGAAGCAGGAATGTCATTCCCTGTCAGAGGGAGACAAAGCCTGAGCCAGACTGGCAGGAAAATAGGGCTTGTTGCCAGCACATTGATTAGAGCCCAGATGAAGATAAAAAGGCTGGAGATGCAGTGCACAGTCTGGAATTGTGTGTTTCTGGGGAAGATCTAATGTATTCATGCTGTCAGGTCACATACATTAGGCCCAGAAACCTGAGGTTTGCTTTCTTCTTTTTTTCCCCCCTTTTTTTGGAAGCACTTGGAGCAAATATATTGAATGAGACATTTGCAAGCATGGAGCCCATTAATAACACAAGGCCAGTGCAAGGCTGCAGCCTCATTCATGCTGCTCTGGGGAGCCAAGGAAATTAAAATCCTCTCCGTTTCTTGTCTGCACTGGGGAAATCAAAGCCAAGCCCTGAGAAGGGGCTGATTGGAGACAGGTGAAATGTCTGTTTGTTTTTAAAGCCTTACAGCTCTTAGTTTTGACAGTCCCTGTGTTTTCCAAGTGCCTTGTGCAGATACCAGAGAAAAGGTGGCTGGAAGAGAAGAAAACCAGTCTGAGGAGCATCAGAGAACCAGGAACTTCTCAGCTACTAAAGAACAAAAGACTTTCCAGCAAAAGCTCCTTGCTGACAGCTGCTGGAGGTGCCCAGCTTGTGCTTTATCCCTCTACAGTGTTCCTAGTGCGTTCCACATGCCACAGACTTGCAAGTCTGTGAGCCTGCACTCTGATTTGTGCTAAAACCACAATAAAACCTTCCAGGAGTTGCAGAGAACAAGGAAACAATAAACCAGACAACAATTACCCAGTTCTGTGCATGATATATTGTGCAGATAACATGAACTCATGGATATATGGAGATTTTATTGCTGGATGCAAGACACATCTTATTTAAGGTGCACAAAGAGCCCACAACCCTCAGCACTGCTCCTGGGCCAGGCAGCCCCTGTAAATCTCCATGCAGATGTCCATTAGCTGAGTATGAAGTGGGCAGGCAGACATCAGAATGACTTTGTCACGAATCTGATGCTCTCATCTAAGCAGATCTAAACGGTCTTGTTTTATAACTGCTTCCTGCAGTCAACCTCCCATGATAGCCCAGACTTGCTAACGCTCCTTTTATTGCTGCCATCTGATTGTATAACGCTGCACTGATAGCAGCTCTTCATATTGCATCGATTAGGCAGAGAACAGGAAAATGAACAAAATGTACTCATTCTGTTTATAGTTGGAGCTATAATTTTGTGGCCCTCCTTGGACGCCTTAGCAGGAGAGTCAGATGCACTTCTCTCCCTGTTTGGCAATGCTCTCCTGCACTGGCTGCGAGCTGGGGCCAAGTTCACTCAGCTCCTGCTCTCACTAATGGGTTTTTTTAAGGATGTGGGAGATGGAGAGGGCTCCCAAGGCAACTGCTGGGACACAGCAGGGGCTTGTGTTAAACACAGAATTTCCAGAGGAGACAGGTTGTTCATCAACCCTTGATAATCACCCACTGTGGGGTGGCTGGGAGTGAAGGTTCAGGGAAAAGCATGAGGGAAGAAGGTGATGATGATGATGATGAACTTGACACAGGTTCTCTTCACCCTCCTGATGTCTTGAGAGGCTCCGTAGAACAGAGGCTGGACAGAGTTAAAGAATAAAGTGGGGATTTATGAAAAGGCCTTCAAAGGATTCACCTTGGGCAGCACAAGAGCCTGGCCAGGGCTCCACCCAAGTCCAAGATGGACTCCGAGTTTTCACACTTTTATAAGTTCTGGTCCGTTTCCATGTTGGGTTCATTGTCCAAGTCCAGCTCCAGGTTGTGCAGTCTCATCCTCCCAGTTTGCTCTCCTCCATTCCCTGCTGTTTGCAATTTTTGGGCCTTTTTGTTGTTTGCACTTTTTGGGCCTGAAGCTGCAGTGGTGTCCTTGGTTCTGGGCTGGAAAAGGATTGTTCAGTGTGCCTGGGCTGGTTCTGGGCTGGTTCAGGATTGTTCTGTGTGCCTGAGCTGGTTCTGGGCTGGAGAAGGATTGTTCAGTGTGCTGAGCTGGTTCTGTGCTAGAAAAGGATTGTTCAGTGTGCTGAGCTGGTTCTGGGCTGGTTCAGGATTGTTCAGTGTGCCTGAGCTGGTTCTGGGCTGGTTTAGGATTGTTCAGTGTGCTGAGCTGGTTCTGGGCTGGAGAAGGATTGTTCAGTGTGCCTGGGCTGGTTCTGGGCTGGAGAAGGATTGTTCAGTGTGCTGAGCTGGTTCTGGGCTGGAGAAGGATTGTTCAGTGTGCCTGAGCTGGTTCTGGGCTGGAGAAGGATTGTTCAGTGTGCCTGAGCTGGTTCTGGGCTGGTTCAGGATTGTTCAGTGTGCCTGAGCTGGTTCTGGGATGGAGAAGGATTGTTCAGTGTGCCTGAGCTGGTTCTGGGCTGGAGAAGGATTGTTCAGTGTGCCTGAGCTGGTTCTGGGCTGGTTCAGGATTGTTCAGTGTGCCTGAGCTGGTTCTGGGATGGAGAAGGATTGTTCAGTGTGCCTGGGCTGGTTCTGGGCTGGAGAAGGATTGTTCAGTGTGCTGAGCTGGTTCTGGGCTGGAGAAGGATTGTTCAGTGTGCCTGAACTGGTTCTGGGCTGGAGAAGGATTGTTCAGTGTGCTGAGCTGGTTCTGGGCTGGTTCAGGATTGTTCAGTGTGCTGAGCTGGTTCTGGGCTGGTTCAGGATTGTTCAGTGTGCCTGAGCTGGTTCTGGGCTGGAGAAGGATTGTTCAGTGTGCTGAGCTGTGAGGAGAGCTGCTGACACTTTCTGTGGAGTTCAGAGTTGCACCAATGCAGTGCAGAATGTGGGAAATGTGGAAATTAAACTTCAGGCATCACTCCTAATTAGGAGCACGGGGTTATTGCTCTTCATCACTGGGGTCACAAACTGCTTCACTGGACAAAACCTGGCTGCTTCCTCCTCTCAGTGCTGCCAGCCCTGCCTGCCCTTGATTTGAGGGGCTGAGATGGAAACTTCACTCATTTCAGCTGGGAAAAAGCTCTTTTCTTGCTTTGCTGTACTTTGGTCCATTCAGTGGTGAATGACTCAAGGTTACTCTGATTAAATTAGAAGTTTCAGGTAGTATGAATCTGATCTTTTGCACAAGAAACAGAGAATAAAAAGGAAATGATACTTTTCTCTCTCGTCCCGAATTCCTATTTAAAGGGAAGTATTTTTAATAAAATCACTTATTGGTTTCTTGGCCATAGGGTGGAATCTCTTCTATATGGCAAGAAAAATTCTTTTCCTGGAGTATTAACTACTTAAGGGTTGAGTGTCAGTCTTGCACCATTTCCCTCAGGTATAAGGATTTAAAAAGAAAGTAGTTTGGCAAAACTCTGTAACATTGAGAATGCAACTCTCTGCAAAGTGGCTAGAATAGGACATTTCACTGGGTTCAGAGCCAAGCCAAAATCCCATGTGAGGCTAATCCCAAAATGAGAGACCACCCTGGTTTATCCTCACCCACTGCTACTGTGCACCAAAGGTTTTGTGGGAATGTAGCTTTTTCCTGTGTCATTATTAAATTCCTCTGTTTATGGCTATGTGAAAGGGATAATTAAAGGACGGGAAAACTGAACCTAGTTTCCTCAGTTTCCCCATTTGCTGAACTTTTTCATTCAACCCAGTGATGCTTTTGTTTTGTTTCTTTGCTGACTGAACTTTCTCCCAAGGAGATTTCATGGCATTTTTAGCCAGGCCAAAAAAAGAAAAATCCCAATTTTTGCAGAAGTCCATTAACCAATATTAACCTAATGATCTATTTAAGCTGCAGGGAGGGAGATAAGGTTAGGTAACAAAAGAACCCCAACCAATTTACATAATTAAGCAGTAATGAGGAGGCCTAGAAAGGTGTAGGATGTCACTTGTGGATGTCCCAGGGATGCCCAATTCCCATCCATAGGAGTGGAGCTGCCCTCAAACAAGCTCTCAACCACAGCCTCTCAAGTTTTGTCCACTCCCATTTTCCCAGTCAGGGCAAAAATTTGTCATTGGCAAAATCAAGATTAACTCGAGCCTGAGTAATGTGAATGGAGATCTGAAGTTATCCTGGCACAGAGATCCATTTCCTGCCCTGACAGATTTAGAAGTGCTCAGGTTCCTGACTGGAAAGTTGTTTCAGAACATCTTTCCTGTGATGCTCAGAAACCTCCTGCTTGTTTCCCCCCTCTATTTACTCACAACCAGTTTGATTTGGGGCCAACATTGTCCTTTAGCTTAAATAACTCTCTCCCTTCCCTGGGGCTTTACCTGGGCTATTTATAGCAAGCATTCCCTTTCCTAGCCCTTTCCTGCTTTTCCTAGCCTTTTCCTGCTTTTCCTAGCCTAAACAAAACTATTTTAGCTTCTCCTCCCCCTCCCTGACTGCCCCACATCTTCCTCTGCCTCTTCCCCATTGAGGTCCTGGCCCTGTGCCCCAGTCCAGGCAGGGATCTTCCCTCTCCCACCTGCATTTTCAGCTCTCCTGGCACTCATTTATCCCACAATCTCTAGTGCAGCTACATTTTCCTTTTCCATTCATGATTTTCTGAGCCCTGTTCATCACAGCAGCCTCTGCCATTTGTGCCTTGGCTCCTTTCCATGCCACCCTCTGTCGCTGTCCCCCCCTCCAGGTGACCAGTGTCAGCAGGAGGAGGTGATGGCCAGTGGGACAAACACATTCTTTGGAGTTTTCTACTGCCAAAACAATATAATTTCCCTGATTTATCCCTGAAATCCTATAAATAGGCCACTGGCACAATCTGGGCCTGTTATCTGTGCCCAGATTTTTTGTCTCATCCTCAGACTCGTGCACACAGGGAAATTTTGGTGATGTCTGGTTTTCTTCAGTGGATATAAAAGGAGGCCAGGACATGAGCCCAGGATTACTCATTTAGCTTTGAGACACCCTGAAGTCAGATAAGGGTAATTTCACTTTTAAGTATCCCCATCAACAAGTTAGTGATGGCTTTTAGGTGCATCAGCTCCAGCTGCTGATATTGTCAGAAGCTGCCTGACAAAAAAGAAATATTTTTTTTCCTGAAGCTGAGATAATCTCTCATTCATTTTGGTCACCTGCACATGAAAAGAGAATGAGGATTTTGAATCTCCCCATCATCACTCAAAATCTGCTTGTTTTAGGCTGTTATCAAGTCAAGGAAGCGATGTAACATTGCTGAAAATGCTTTTAATTGTCTGAAAAAAACCTGGGGGATTTTTTTCCTGAAAAAAAACTGGGGTTGAGGTTGGGCACTGTTAACCCTGAAAAGAGAGAAATGAGAAAGGGCCTTGCTGTGGTCTTACACCAGACCAGGGCTGAGGCAACACCCACCACACCTGGGCACCTCTGCTCTCCTGAGGATGGGCCAGAACTCCATTTCCCAATTTCCCCAATTTCCTCCATTTCCTGCACTCTTGTCTTCACAAAACCTGTACCTCAGGCCATCAGGTCACCCCCCAAGGTAAGTGACAGGCACATAAATCCCGGGGCTTTTTGTTCTGATGGAATCTGGGCAAGAAAAGGCACTTGGAGCTCACGATGGAAAATATTTCTGAGAGCAGCTATCCAGGGCAGCAGTTCTGCTCAGCAAGCACAGGAATTATTTCGGAGCACAATAAATCTCTGTAGTTCTGCAGCCTCACTTGTCAGCTGGAGCATCCTCCCCAGCCCAGAGCCTGACAGGTTTAGCTGTTCCTGGTAGGAATTAATTCAATTTTCCTCTCTTCCCCCATTACATTCACCTCCATGCCATGGAAGCTGAAAACATGCAAACTGAAAGCATTTCTTTCTGTTTCTGGGGTGAGAAAGATTTGTCTGCGTGTGAATGGGAACAGCTTCATCCCTGACATCAACTTTCCAAGTGCCTGAAGTTGGGAATCAACCTTGAAACCTCCTGCTGTGGATTTGGAGCCTTTCCCCTGAATATCCCCCAAACAGATGCCTGAAAAAAAACCCCTTGTGGAGGTGTTATCACAGAATGCCAGAATTAACTATGTCAGAAAAGAATCCTTGAGTTCATCAAGTCCAGCCTGTGGCATTGGCAAAATGATGACTTTAGGGAAAGAAAAAGCAGGAATCACTGTTAAAGTTTGTTAACAACCCTGACCCCACTGGCAAAGGACTGGCTCCATTTGGCTTTCAGGCAGCTCCAGCGTGAGGCCAGTGGTGAGTTAAGAACTCAGATGTCTTTGGATAAATTCAGTGAGAATCTGCTGGCATAGGGGAAACAACACTGAAATATTCCAGGCTAGATTATTAGAGAATGGGGAAAAAAAGCTACAGATGCCTTGTAATTAATCTTGTGCCCTGAAATTTTCCTATGCTGTTTCTTTTCCTATTTCACCTTGGTTTAAATTCTTCAGCAGGAGTGGAAAATGAGAAGGATATAAATATTGCCATCCTCAATACATTTCTGAAACAGAAGAAAATAAATCCAAATTGTTTTCAGCCTGACTGTTCATAGGTGTCACCTTGTTTTCAGATCATCAGTTAAATATAAGTCCAAATATTAATTACTGTGTAACTAAATATCCCTTTTCTTTAATTCACTACACCTCCAACTCATCCTTTAATTTTGCACTCTGACTATTTAGAAATCAATATTTCCTTTGGATACATGGGATTTAATTTTGAGCGGGGAAGCAGTGGATATATTAATTTCAAAAAGCAATTATTGGGAGCAGGATTGCAGATGTTCTCCTGCAGAAACTTCTCTTTATCCTTCACGGAAAACACGAAAACATTCTTGGGAGAAACGCAGCCTATTTCAATTGCAGCCATTTTTTCCCACTCGGCTTTGTCAGGGGTGTCTTTAAATAGGAAGAATTTCTTTCTATAGATGGCTGGAGTTAATCATTTCCCCTTGGAAACGCAGCGGGAGACACGTTGGGTCGGATGTTGGGAAGAGCAGCGATGGGAATGGGAAGGGCTCAGGCTGGGAATGGGAGCTGAGGCTGCAGTCCCAACCCACGGGGCTGAGCATGACCTAGGAAGGAAGCAGAAGGATGTTTCCGAAACCCATAGCACACAATAATTCACTTTAATCTTCCGTTGGTGTCTTGCCTTTATGGAAGTGAAATAAAAATAAAAGGGCTCCGGGTGAGGTTTGCTGGATCCTCCTGGGTTTGTGGCTGTCAGCGGGAGGAGCAGCGTGGTCTGGTAGTGAAAATCTGCCCCAAGGATGACATGGGATGAGCTGTGCTGGGCCACACAAACCCTTGATTTTCCCTTTGGGAATAGATTGGATCACGTAGCTCCAAGAGGCCAGACCAGCAGCAGGGTGGTGTGTCACACCGCGACACGAAATAACTCACAGAAGCAGTTAGATGTAAAAGGAAAGAAAAGGAACCTAAAAAAGTAAACTTTATTTTCTGACTCCACTATATATACAATAGTAAAAGTGACAGTGGACTGGAGGGTGGAACTGCCACCTCTCCAACCACACTGGTCAAACTAACAGTCTATCCATTTTCTCTACCCAGAAAAAAGAATGTAAAACAATCATTATTTACATGAACATGTGTGAGAAAACTCAGTTGAAATATGTAAATATCAGAAGGCATAGGAACTTTTAGAAGAACTTTAAAACTCTCAGAAGAATAGGGCGACAGTGGTGTCTGCTCCCAGAGCTGTGGAGCCTTCATCCCTCAGTACTTTGAAATGGTAAAAAAACCCCACTAAAATAACTTTTGAGCAGATGAACCCCATGTTCCATGCCTAGCAGGAATTTTGGGCTATTAATTCAGAAAATTTTTGCAGGCTGTAAAAGCAGCACATCGCTAAACTCCTGAAATCTTCCCCCCTGGTTTTTATTTTTTTTTCTTTGTGCATCCCAAATCCCACCGAGCTGCAGATGCCTGCTGTAAACCTGAGAGCAAAACAACCAACAACAGAAGATTCCCTGCTTCCCTGGTTCTGCACAGCCTGGGAATGCAGCTCGCGTTACCAGCCCGGCAAGCGCCGCTGGCCAGGAGGAGAAAAGCAAATCGTTATTTAAGACATCATCCAGCTCCCAACGGGCCTCATCACCTCCGACAGATTTGTGAGTCACTCAGAGGAAATATTTTACTGCTATCCTGTTTGCTCAGCAGGTGGAAGGGAAATCGCTCTCACAAACCCTGGAAAAAAAGCTCGAGCAGGACTTGGATTTCAGCGGAGCCTCGGCGCTTTCGGCTGCGGCCTCGCGGCGAGTTTCATGTAGTGCCAGCAGTTTTCTGGAGATTTTGCAGAGGAAGACAACAAGACAAGATCCTTTGCATGAAGATTTTTTTTAAGCCTATCCAATTTTTGTGCTACTTACCCGCTTTTCATCTGTACAAAGCTCTTTTATTCTTATTCATTTTTCCTGTTGTCCTTGAGAATTTTTGATTCCTTTCTCCAAGAAATGTTGCTGCTAGATGAGAATTAGTAAATTTATTAAAGACTACAGGGTAGGACTTAAAACAGGCTTTGGCAGTTTATAAACTTTACAAAAGAGAAACAAAGAAAGAAACCAGAAATTGCAGCCATCTCTCTTTTTCATAATCCAGTGAGAATAGGATAACAAACATCATTGAGGAGATCTGAGAAAATTATTTCCCAATAGGATTTTAGGAAATTAAAAAAAAAAATATATAATTTGTACAAAGAACATTTCCTGGTTGGAAACACATCCAGTTAAAGAGGTAGTAGGCAAATTAGAACATCCTCCACTCCTAGAAAATTAACCCTTCTGCTGGAGCTTTTGCCAAAAACTCTTCCAAGGTGTTGTGCTGCTTTGCCAAGGACTTTACCAGGATTCAGCAAAGGGAGAAGTGACTCCAAAAATGGGAAATTGTGGTGCTGAGACACCTTGCTGGGAGCTCTGCTTGCCCCCAGCCTCCTCAGTGGTGGGAACACCACAGACAGCAGAACTGAGGGTTTTGGTGGTGCCCTTTCTGCTTTCCCCTGGGACAGAGAATCCGTGAGGTCAGTGGGTGAGCTTTCCCTCCCTGGTGATGGGAAAACCTCAAGTGTGCACAGAAAGCACCCAGCAGGGGAAGGCTGTAACTTTTTGAGACAATTCTCTATGAGAGAAAGTGAGCTCTGAAAATCAGAGAATCCTTTAGGCTGGAAAAGAGCTTTAAGATCATTGAGTCCAACTGTTCATTTATGTTCACCAAGCATTCAGAAGACACCAATAACAAACATTTAATTGTGACTTAAATATCCCTCTTGTATTACTGTTGTTGGTCTTTAACCTTTATTATTTCAGTCCTCTAAAAGGTGGAGATGGGCCAATCCAACTCCTTAACCAAACCTTGAATATAAATTACCTTTAAAGACCTTTTAGAGCCAATTTTTCTCACTGTTTATACATTTCAGGCTCAGCAGAAACCCCTTTCACAGCAACAAAGCAGTAATGAATCCATTGTCCAGGGAAGTGTATAAAAGCTCTAAAGTTTCCTTAAAGATGTTCCAAAGTGATACTTGATCCGAGACCTATAGGAAATGTTTGAAAATATTCTTAAATAAGTGAAGTCACTGGGTCAATTCCAGCCAAGCTGAAGAGAGAACAATGCATAATGTAGATAATGTAGAGATGGACCCTCTGCCCCTGTCATGTGCCTGTTTCTCCATCCAGAGGGAGGGTTTTGGAAAGCCCAGCAGTGTTTGGACACTCTCACACACACATTTCATCTTCAGCTTCCACCTGGGACTCGCAGTAGCCATGCAGCAAAGAGAGCAGTTGTTTTTGTGGTTTCCTTCTGGCTCGGCCCACAGGGCTGATGCACCAGAAGTCTTACGAGAAATTCTGCTTTGTTGGGATTTCCTGCATGATTTTGCACACAAAGGCAGCTCAAACGATTCAGCTGACACGGTGATTGGAACCTGGAGATGATTTTCCCAAAACACATCGATTTGGGAACCTCTGCTTTTCACCCACTCCTCTTTGTTCCATCCTACGTACTTCCTGCATGATATAATTTGGATCTATTTTTTAATGAACCCTCACTAAGTGCCATTGTGTTCTGCTAAAGCCCTGCCAGCCCAGGCTGAGCTGTAATCCATTTGCCAGGAAGAGATTTCGAGTTTGGGATTTAACAAGTGGCTGTGCATCAGCTGAGCTGTAGGAAATCTCCACATGTGGTTTTTTTCCCCCTGGCTTTCTGCATCTGTGGCAAATGCAAACCAAGGCATCCTGTTTTAAGCTTCTGTGTGCTGAATGTTGCCTTGAAGGAAACACAGACCATGCTTAGAAATGTGGGAATAGCTCGTTAATCATGGAATGGTTTGGGTTGGAAGGACCACCTCGTTAAGGGATTAAGGGATGACCTGACTGGGTCAGGCTGCTCAGGACCCCATCCAGCCTGGCTTTGACACTTCCAGGGATGGGAATCCATGGGGAAATGGGGCTGCATGTGCTGCTTGGAGTATGAAACACACCCCTTAAGTCTCAAGGAGAACCAGCACATTTAGCATTGATGAGCAGAGGCAGCGACTTTTCATCCCCAGCAGCAACGTCCTAAAGCTCCATCTTAAGTTTCCTGACCAGACCTGAGCCCCTGTGCCCACCCAGCTGTGGCACCACCCCTCTGACCCTCCCTCTGAATATTCCCTTGTTCACACAGTGATCTGCAAACCTCCATAATCCTAAACTGCTCTTCTTCCAAAATACAAGCAAAAAACCCAACCAATCCCAACCCAGCTGAATTTTGGACTGGGAGATTTGCAGATAAATATGTTTCACTCACTAATGGATGTGTGGGGCGTTTTCATGTTGCTAGTCTGACCAAATCTTCTCCTTTTGTTGTTTTCTTTCCTCAGTGTCACCTGCACCCTTCTCTCCCATGGCCATAGCAAATCCCTGCCCCAGCTGGGAAAAACAAGGGGAAAAATGCACTTGAAAGACAAAGTTAGGACAGGGTTGTGAGTGGAAAAATATTTAGCTTGCATGAAGTAAAAAAACCTCTTGGTTAGAAAAAATACCTAGAAAAAAAAAAACCTAAACCAGCCCAAACCCATAGAAACAAACAGAAAAACCCAAGTTCTGTGACAGAACTTGCTGTGATTGCAGTGAGTGGAGGTCTCATCGTCGAGGAGAGGGAAGAAGCAGCTTCCTCCTCAAAAATCTCCTTCAGAGCCTATTTCCAGACTTTTCTAGAGTTGTGATTGGCATTGGAAGCTCTCCCCCCACCAAACAGAGGGCTGGAATCGAACAAAGCCAGCTAGCCACAGTAGCCCAGTTTAATTGCAGCAAGACATGGAGCTGAACAAGTTAAATCTGTATTATTGCACTATTACTCCAAAGGGTTTACTGGACACTCTGAGTCACAGTGTGCTTCAGTCTTTTGTCTATGCAGACTCTGCAATATTATGATTTTTTTTTAGTAGAAGGATCAGCAAAGGAAGTCAGACCAGTGTTTTTTTCAAGCCCATCAATCCCACAGAAGGTGAGAAAGCCCCATGGAAGCCCCTTTCCATTTGAGCAGCAATATCCTTCTGAGGAAAATTCTTTCCTGATGCTTGCTTTAAAGAAGTTATTTGAGATTAATGTAAAGACCATTTGTCATTTTGGTTATAAGAAATGCTAATGGCTTTAACAGCATTTTGCATTTTCTGCAAATCCAGCCTGTATTGCAAACTTCTCTGTTAGGCACAAAATAGGAAAAAATAGTTTCCTCTAATCTGAATCACTCATCAATTCCCTGCTAATTGTCAGATGTGTTTATTGCACAGGAGAATTGATAACCTGTAATAAGATGTGATGGATTTAGCCAGCTGTGTTTTTGCAATTCCAGGCTGGTGTGTGTCCAGCTGAAAGCCAGGGAGTTACATGAGTACAAAAAAAAAAAAAAAAAAAAAAAAAAAAAAAAAAAAAAGGAAGAAAAATGGGGAAAAAAAAGCTCAGTAGTGTTGATTCAGCACTGGTGTATTTTCTTCTCCTGATTATTTCTGTAATAACAAGTGTCTCATAAGTGGGTTAAAGACTGAGTGAAGGAGATGGAATTGGAAGGGAATTGCCATTGTGTTTGTTGATATTCCTCCAGTTAATTTGAAATGTAGGCAAGTCATGGAATGATTTAGGCTGGCAACACATTTCATGAGCCTTTCCTTCTGCAGCTAAAAAAAAAGAACACCCTGTCTGGATTGGTCAGCACGCAACGTGTTTAGATAAGGAAGTGGAGTCAGAAGGAATAGTCCCAACATGAGAAATGAATGGAGACAGGATCTGCAGCTGGAAAAATGTCTGCATGGCCCACAGCTCCCTGCAGAAGTCAAAACCCTGGACACAGATCCCTGCACTTGCCCATCTCTCACGTGATGTCCTCTCCTTTCCAGCCTGAAGAGCCTCCAGCCCAGGCACCAAACCTGCCCATGGCACAGCCAGGGAATGGCTGGGAGGAGCCAGCTCAGAAGTTCAGATCCCAAAGTTGAAGTTCCCATGGAGGACGAACTCAGCTCCTGATGTATCAAGGCTTGGGGACAGTGCGGGACACCTTGAAGGTGTGGTGGTGCGGGAGAGGTTTTACAGCAACTTCTGTGAGCCAGAGAGGAGTTTGATATGAGGATCCACATTTATCCCTGGAAGAATTTCCTACCAAGGTTTCTGACACAGAAAACAAGAAAGAAAGAAAGAAGGATAAAGAAGAGGAACCTGCAGCTGTCTGTTCCAATGAGCATTTTCTTTGTCTTTCCTGACCAATAAGTAAAGTGTAAACTCGAGTTTTTAATGATGTATAAAAAGCATGCATGCTGGAATAAAAACAGGTTTGAAGCCTTTGTATTTTGACCATCTCTACGACATGGTGACGCCTTCACTTCTCAGTTTTCTCCTTTCATCAGCCAATCTTCTCCTGCCTGAATCCTGGCAGAATTCACCCACCCCAAACACTGGGACCAGCCCACATGACCCCTGCATCTGGCCACATCCTCCTCAGTGTTTCTTCATCCTGGCACACCCAGCTAAAGAGCGTGAAGAGAACAATTCACCCCTTTCCCACAGGGACTTGAACTCCACCACCATTCCCGAGCACTCTGAGAGAAGCTGGGCAGGATTTGTGCAAACCTCCTGCAGCCCTTAAAACCAGAGCTGGTCTGATGATGACTGACTAATGAATGTGGCCAAGGGGAGCTAATGAGACATGACCATGTTAGTCCTGCAGAAACCGCAGTGATTAATCACACAACCAGGGGACAGAAGCCATGGACATCTTCACAGCAGACTCAGATGTTTTCCTGCAGGATGAATCCTACAGGGTGCAAGATTACCCAGCTTCATCACTGAACTTCATGAAGGATTTTCATCTGGACCACATTGGGTTAGATTAACAAAGGCATGAACTGTATCCAGCCTGCTCAAATTGCAGGAAAACTTCTCCTTGATCACAAAAGAAGATAGGAATAAAAAAGATTTCCTTAAGGGAAATCTCAGAGTTCAAGGGTTTGACAGTGCCCCCAAATACAGTTAGGATGTGGTGAACCTTATTTTGCTCTTCAATTCACCTGTGTGAACTGAATTTGGAAATAGAAACATTACAGCAGCTTCCTGCACATATTTCCAGCCTGGATTTCATTAATATCTTCCCTGAGCTGGGATTATTTTGCTCATGTACAGTGTTCAAATCTGTTCAGGCTTTGTTTGGAAGCAGAAAAACACTCCAAATGAAGGCATCCCATGTAACCTAATAGAAAGTGATACTGTTCAACAGCTTCTTTTTTTAAACAACTGTTAAAATTTAATGCATAACCATATCCCACTACGGAATTCTACCAGAGTGTTAAAAATAACCCAACAGGAAGCATAAAAGCACTTATTAAATTCTACAACTATTTACAGTAATTTCTGCATATGACTCTATTAAATTTCCATGGCAGCTCAGTCCCATTTCTACCAGACTCCACAGAATTTTTCCAGACTGGTCAGCTCTTTCTTTCCAGTTCCAATGAACAAAGACATGGAGCAGCCACTTCTTATCAGAGATCTGATTCTATTAACACTGGTGGCTGTAAACACCCACAGCACCGGATTCTCAGCTGGTGAAATTCAGCATAAATGTGTCTGCCCTCAATCTGGGCTGCAGGACTGCAGCTCAGCCTCTGCCTGGTGCTCTCCTCAGCCCAAATCCATGTGCCTCCTCCTTTTGGCTCCCATTCCCCACTCAGTCAGCTCACCCAGCTGTTGTTTGGAGCTTTGCTGTGTTTTAGTAGCTGTAAAATCAGCTGTGGTAGTTCATAAATTATGGGAGGGGTTCTGAGATGCTGTTGCCTCTAACATTTGCTGCTGGAGATGGATGGGACGGCCAAGGACTGAGGTCATTGATGCTTTGTGTTTAGCAGGAGAGGGGGAATTTGAGGAGCCTTCCAGCACTGACTGTCAGGGTTATGCAACTGGAGGCTCCATGGAGCCCTGGAAAGCTGCAGAAATCTCTGCTCAGGATGCAAAAAACCTTCCCAAAAAATTCTGCGCCCCAAAGACTGACACTTGTTGCCTTCCCAGACACAAAGGCACAGCGGTTTCCATCACAGAGCTCATCTCATCTCCCCAGGTTGTGCTGGCCCCGAGGGCTGATGTAAGGACCGAGCAACTGGGATGGGTCATGCTCGGAGCTCTTGCTGCCAAAAATTCTTCTGGGAACAAAGGCACTGCTTGATTTTTTTTAATTTTTTTTTTTTTTCCCTGTGACTGAAGTAAATCTTAGACAAAAAACCCAGAGGGAGCTGTTGGCACACACCAAGCAGCCAGCAGACAGGAATCCTACTTGCAGCACAGCCAGCTCCTTGACAGGCAGGAGTTTAGAAAGCGTTTAGCACATGGAAGCTGGTAAATGTTTTTTGTGTATAGATGTAGATGAGACACTTATGCACAGCGAACCTGGGCTAAGCAGCTCATTTTGGCTTAGCTGGAATTGCTGGATTGAGAGCTGAGTGACTGCTTTAAACCTGGGATAAGGAGTCCATGAGGGCTCTTAGAGACACTCAGACCCCAGTTGTGGGTTTAGAGGGGCGGTTTGGCTGGTGGCTGAATAGATGCACTGAGGAGCTGCTGAATGGCAGGGTTTTCCTTGGAAACCTTCTCACTGTGCCAGTCGATGCACTCAGGACCTGGGGAATGGAAGGATATTCCTTGGAAACCTCACTGTGCCACATTCTTCGTGCAGACCGCAAATTTCCTGGGAGACCAGGGTGTCTGCTGGATACTGAAATACAAACTGAGTCTGGAGGAGTTACACACTGAATCTGCACTTGCTGGTAGAGTTCCTCCAAATGACTCCCAGACAGTCACTCCCAGAGCCCTGAGCTGAGGCAGGAAATGTTTTCAGCACAGTCTCTTGTTATTCAGTGCCTGTCCTTGGGACGGGCTGTGCGCCCACGGCTCCTCTGTCACCAGCAGCAGCAGCCAGGCCTCCCCTGTGCCACTGAGCCGAGGAATAAACTCCCTAAACCAAACACAGAGCAGGGATCAAAGGCACTGTGGGCATCTGCTGTCATCGTTTGTGTATCTCCAGCAAGCTCAGCTCTTCCTGGTGACTGCTCGATGGCCCTGTGACGCCAGTGGCTGCCAGAGGGATGGGCACTCGGGGAATTATGGCAGAGATTAGGAGGAAGCTTTCACTTCCAGGGTTGTATGGACTTGCCCGTTAAGTGCTTGATGGACTTTGGTGTTCTCAGAAGAGTTTTTTAGCTTGGCACTTCCTCTTACCTTGGAGCTCCGCTGTGTTATACAACCCCTCCTGGATTTCGGGAAAAGCTCAGGGCAGCAGGGCAGGATGGAATAAGGTGTGCTGGCCTGGAGTTAGGTATGAGCTGGGAGCACATCCCTTGGTGAGGAAGCCTCACCTCAGACACCATTCCTTGAATAAAACCCCCCCTAGCTTCCCCACTTTCCAGATGTGACTTGTTCAGCGAAAAATCAGATTTCTGCTCCCAAGCACTTGATCCACAGAGTGCAGGGGGACAGAACCCCTCAGCACCAGTGGGGCTGTAAAGGGAGGGCATGTCCAGACCCCTCCCAAACCCCCTGCACATGTCCCTGCTGTTCTTGCCTCTGGAGGAGAGGTGGAAGTGCTGCTGATAAGCTCATTAACATAAATTAGTGCATGATGCCGGTTTGCATGAGATGGTTTCAGCGCTTCCAGGCTCAGAGCAGGCACACCTTCCTCCTCCTCCTCCTCCTCCTCCTCCTCCTCCTCCCACAGGAGACATTGTCCTTGTCACCCAGGGTGTCTTGGCAGGGCCATCTGCCACCTCTGCAGGTGGTGCCTGCAGAAAGTTCTGCTGGGCTTTGCCCCTTGGCTTTCAGGGCACCTGGAGCAGCTGTGTCACCTCCTCACAGCTCTCCATGTCCTCCCTTTACCATGGTTTCACCATCCCCAAAAAAGCAGCACAGGCTCCAAACCCCTCACAGAGCACTTCCACCAACGCACAGGAAGGATTGTGCGGCAAAATCCAAAGGACAGAGCTGGTGTTTGGATTTTATACCCCATAAAAGTCCACTCTGTCTTGGAAGCAGAATGAAAGAAGTGGGAGATCCAACTGTTATCCCTTGGAAATTGCTCAGCTGACTCCAGAAGAGGATCAAATCTCCATTATGCAATAAATCAGAGAATGCAAAGAGATTCTGTAATCGAGGTGAAATCCAAATTTCCCCCATGTCATTGGGAAAAGGCACTGGCCTCTGGCCAAAAGTATGTTCTGTGCTGAGCAGCAAGTGATGCACAGGACCAGGAGCTGAGCAGTTTGGGAGAGATTGTACAGTGGCAGAATAAAGGGCTAAACTGATAATCCTATCAGGAAAATCGAACTTAATCAGGAGTTAGGTATGAGAGACTGAACTCAAATCACAGCAAATTCACCAAATTTGCCTCTATCTGCTTCTCACCCGCGCAGTGGAATTGGCTGCCCAGTGTTTTATAACTAATTACCCGCATTACAAGCCAAGTGCACAGCTTTTCTAAGAAGAGAACTATCTTATTTTCCCTGAAAGTTTAATCCTCATAAGAGGATTCCCATCCTGTCTTTGGCAGAGTCAAAATCAAGCTTTTCACATGGCCCCAAGCAGGAATAAAATTTTACAGTGTTCCCATCCGCATGGTGGTGCTGGGCAGGAGCTCCTGGCATGAAGCTCCTCAGACCAAAGCCAGGCTTTGCTCCAGTTTAGTGCCCTTTCTTTCTGCTTTTTTCCCATTTATTTGCTTTTTTTTTTTTTTTTTTTTTTTTTTTTTTTTTCATTCTAGAGGTTCCCCATGGCCATTTAATGCCTGAAAATTCAGCTTTTTGGGTGCTGCCCTGCAGCCTGTGAGCTGCAAACATCTCACCAGGGGCTGGGGTCCATCTCCAGAGGGGCATCTTGACTTGGGCCAGGATGGACAGACGTCCAAAACCAAATAACCAAAACAAATAATAAACCAAAATAAATAATAAACCAAATAACTTGGTTTCACTTCAGGGGATTAAAAAAGAGCGAAGCTCAGACATCCTTGTCCTGGAAGGAGCAGTTCCACCAAGCCTGGCTTAAAGTTTTATTGTGTGGATGAGGAATATAACTGAAAATGTGGGTGTTATCTAAGCAAGTCCATGGGCACACACAGCAAATTAAAAAACCATTTAATTAATTAATTGACTGTTTGATTCATTCATTCATTCATTCACTGGCCTTTGCTGTCACAGAAGGAAGCTCTCAACAATGTGGAGCACCCAGAGCTGTTTTACAGGAGCAGGGATGTCAGTGCTGGATTAACTCTTCCTTCCCCAGGGAAAGCTGCTGATCCCAGGTGGATTCTCCTCCAAACAGCTCCGTTGTCTCCACAGCCCCAAGCCCAACTGCTGGAGCATCCCTGGGCAGAGCTGTCCTCTGTCTGTACCATGAAACCAGCACCTCCCATTCCCACACAGCTCTGGGGTCTGGCCCAGCTCTCCCTGTCCCCAGGCAAACATGAATCAATGGGATAAATCTGCTGGAAAACGGCAAACTGATGAGATCCTGTGGAGCCTGGGCTCACCAGTGCTGTTCATTAAGCCACCAGCCCTGCTGATGTGTCTTGGAATGACAAATAAAACTCATCAGGGCCTCCCCTGTGAAGTCTTCAGGCAGAAAATAATTGGGGAGGTACAAAAGAGGAGAAGGGGAGGAAAAGAGTGACTCACAATTGGTTGGATTTTGTTTTCCCTTGGATTAAAACTCTCCTTTCTTTCAAGGGGCTCTGTATCACTTTTTCACCCCAGATAAGCCCCTTTTGCAGAGGACATGAGGGTGCTGGGCAGCCAGAGAGGAAACAGCCACGGCACAGCTTGGGGACAGCGCTGTGACAACCTGGACACTTCCCAGAGGGTGACTGGAGCTTCAGCTCATGAAGTCATTGACCCCAGGTTTGCTGCCCCAACTCACTTTTGTTTCCATCTCAGTCTGAGGCAGTGAGGTGTCCTTGACTGCCAGGCCTGGAGAGGAATTGTTGTGTCTGCCCCAAATGGGACAGCAGCAGCTCACACTGCACAGGGAGTTCAGAGTTACACACTGAAGAACTGCAGGGTTACGAATAGATAAAAAATAGAAAAGCTGGCCCTGAGCTCTGCCCTCTCGCTGCCCCTGGTTTTGCCCTTTACAGCCAAAGTTCAAACAACTTGAACTGGGGGAAACAGTGGGTGTAAAGATGAACCCCAGGAAAAGATAAAGGAGATATAATGGTACAGGATGTTCTGTGAGCCCTGCCTGGCCTCTGCAGCTTTCAAACTGCTCTGTGACAGCAGATAAAAGTCTTTAAAGCAGTTTGCAAAGCATCTGCTGCCCTGATAGCATCGAGGAAGGACAAACACAGAACGGGCTTGAGCCACTCCAGAGCTTGGAGCCAGTCTGTAAAAATAAGCTGAAGCACCACTCAACCCTCCATTGAGCAGAAGCAGTTCTTGGAAATGAATGGAGAAAACAAAAGCATGTTCATTTGTGAAGGACAGAACAGGGAGGCTTTTTGAGAGGGAAGTGTTTCGATCCAGGGCTTTGTGGTGGCTCCTGTGAAGTCACCTCATTGCTCCAAGGCTCTGGACGTCTGCAGGATATTTTTGGATGTGATAGTGGGGGTATGTCCCACCCTGTGACAATGGAAGGGCCAGCAGGGGCTGTGAGGACAGGCTGCTTGTCCCCCCGTGCAGGCAGGGCACAGCACAACCTCAGAGCAGCTCTGCTCTAGGGATCAGCCAGGCCCCGAGTGCTGGGGTGGTGTGGGAGCCCAGGGCTTCCCTCTGGCTGCCCTGGGACCCTGGCAGGGTCAGGAGCCCCCTGGACAGAGCCCCCAGAGACACTGGCTGTGATCTCTGCCCATGGAAAAGAGTTTTCAATCTTACAGCATGAATTACCAGCTCTGAGTGTTTGATATCAGTAATAATTAAGTGTGGCACGGGTGCAAAAGTAAAATTTTAGGATTCTAGATTAGGGTCCAAAGGGGACGAGATGAAGGAAATTGGGTGTGCCTTGTCCTTTTTCTCCTTCTTCATGCCCTCCATGTCTCACTGTGGTGTTGGCATTTTTCTGTTGGTTCAGGCTGGGGACACACTGTCCAACGTAGGTGACAGATATTGGCACGTTCTTGTAAATGCAGCCCAGGGAGTTTCTGGTATTTAATGTTTGTCACATCCCACTGAGGGCAGAGCCCCACACGCTGCCCTGCAGGACAGAGCTGGGCAGGGCAGCAGAACATGTGAGAGATAAACAGAATAAACAACCTGGAAACCAGCACAGACCAATTCTGGCTTCTGCTTTGGCAGCGGGGCAGAAAGACAGAGACTTTCTGCAATCTCAGAATCATCAATAGCTCAGATTCCAACAGGGCAGAGCTGAGCTTCATCCCAAATCCACCCTCAGATGGGGTTTTGGGACAAGCAGCAGGGGCTGGTGGCTTTCTGCACGGGGTGGGACAATGCTCAGAGCAAAGCCAGCCCGTCCTCACCCCAAAGTGCCCAGCCTGGCCTTCCCAGGCAGCCCCACCTGCCACCCTCCCACAGAAGGGTTTTATAAAAGATTTGGCATAAAGGATTTTCTTAAAGGCTCCATTGATGCCTTTTTGGGACTGCATAAAAACAGAAGCCAGACAAAGTTAAGGGAATAAAAAGCAGTTTTATTTATTGAAGGGCCTTCAGGTACATTTAGACAAAGCCTACCCAAAATGGATGAGGGGTCAGGGGTTTTCACACTTTTATTAATTTGGTCCATTTGCATATTGGGGGTAAATTCTCCAATTCCAGCTTCAGCTAATGAAGTCATTGACCCCAGGTTTGCTGCCCCAACTCACTTTTGTTTCCATCTCAGTCTGAGGCAGTGAGGTGTCCTTGACTGCCAGGCCTGGAGAGGAATTGTTGTGTCTGCCCCAAATGGGACAGCAGCAGCTCACACTGCACAGGGAGTTCAGAGTTACACACTGAGGAATTGCAGGATTATAAATACATGAAAAACATAAAAGCTCAAATCCTGAGGCATCACCATTTACTCAAACTGCTTTTATCCTCCTTGCTGCTGAACCTTTCCAACCTCCTGAGTTCATCCAACCACCTTCAAACTGCTTCAAACCCAAGTACACGTGCAACAAGTACAGAACATTTTCCACCCCAGAAACCCTCCCTGCTCTGCTCAGACCAGCACCTGGGGCAGATGCAGGAGCTGGAGGATTTCCCTGAATGCCCAAACCATGAGTAATTTATTAATGGGGCAATGTAAATATGATCAGCTGCAGATCCACGGCAGATCAGAGCTTTGGGGCCGCCTCAGAATTCCTTTAAGGTTGCTAATAGAGCAAAGGGATTGATTAATTAGCTCGCAGAGCATCGTGACTTCCCGCTTTTGTGGCGGTATCTTTTGGAATATCAACAGATTTACTCAGTGAGTAAATATCTGAGATGCCTCACATACCATAGACAGCCGGCCCAGGTTTTGGTCAGCAAAATAAACACTTCAAATCTGATCCAAAAAATGTCCTGTTTGGAGATTTGGCTGTGCTCTAATTAAACGCAGGAAAAGCAAAAAAAAAAAAAAAACAAAAAAACCAAAACCCCAGAGCTGTCACCTCTGTCACCTCCTCCCTCCCTCCCTCCACTGTTCACAAGAGTTTGGGGCTGGGGAGTTTTGGGGAATTTTTGGGAGGTCTGAGGTCAAATGTGCAGTACCAGGAGCTGGAGCTGGATTCTCAGTCCTGCTCAGCCTCCTTCTCTTGTGGAAAAAGGGATCAAATCTCCAAGTTCTTGCTCTGCACAGCAGCTGAGCCCTGGTGCAGCAGGAGAAGACCCCAGCTTCTGGTGGTGATGCCAGGAAAGGTCTTTTCCTGCATCCTCCCTTCAGCAAAATGACATTTATTGGTGGGGTTGTGCTCGTTTAAATAAAGAGATTTGCTCAGAGGAAGCTTTTGAATTCTCCCTCGGTGCCAGCAGCAGCGGAGGGAAGGCACGAGGAAGGAGTTCAAACACTGGGGAAATCCAGTCAACCTATAAACAGGAACTCAAAAAAAAAAAGAAATCCTCAATCCCAAGGCATGTCCTGTCCTTAATGACCACGCTCAGCTGCCACCACGCTGCTGCCTGGGGACACTGGAGCTTGGAGCCCCACGAGGGCCCTCAGGGAGCTGCTGGCATCACCAACACCTCCAGCATTTCTGTAGGGAAAATGTCTTTAACCTCCAGCTCAGTGCCATGGAAAAATTCCCTTTTTTTTTGCCATCAAACTTCCTCTCTTCATTTGTGGTCGTGGAGGGGCCTGGAGGAAAGCTGGGATGGGCCAGTGTTTGCTCCCAGTGCCATAACAGGGGGATAAGCCCCTTCTGCACCTTTTTTTTGCCCTAAACATCCAATTTTTGGCCTTGGGCATTGCAGTGGCTGCCCGTGCCCTCTGCTGGTTGGAATCCTGGGGTTTAGAGGAGATCTGTGCAATGAACATTTTAGGAAGAAATGGCAACCAGTTAGGCCTGGAAAAGGGATTTGGAGGAGCTGGGTGCACTCCTGATGGGAACAAACAAGTCAGCAAAGCCCACAGACCCTTTTGGAGAACTTCAGGAGTTGGGCAGCACCACAAAAATACTGAGGACATATTTTTGTGGAATTCAGGAACTGAGCAGCTCCACACAAACCCCATGGACGCTTTTTTGAGGAATTCAGGAATTGAGCAGCTCCACACAAACCCTGTGGACCCTTTTTGAGGAATATAGGAATTTAACAGCTCCACATGAATACTGAGGACACCTTTTTGAGGAATTTAGGATTTGAGCAGCTCCACACAACCTCTGTGGACACCTTTTGAGCAGAAATTGAGCAGGTCCATACAAACCTATGGACACCTTTTTGACAAATTTAGGAATTGAGCAGATCCACACAAACTCTGTAGACACTTTTTGAGGAATTTAGGAATTTAACAGCTCCATACAAATACTGAGGACACCTTTTGAGCAGAAACTGAGCAGGTCCATACAAACCTATGGACACCTTTTTGACAAATTTAGGAATTGAGCAGATCCACACAATTCCTTTGTTGAGGAATTCAGGAATTGAGCAGCTCCACACAAACCCTGTGGACACTTTTTGAGGAATATAGGAGTTGGGCAGCTCCACACAAACTGTGTGGATGCCTTTTTGATAAATTTAGGAATTGAAGAGCTCCACACAAACCCTGTGGTCACCTTTTCAAGGAATTTAGGAATGTAACAGCTCCACACAAATACTGAGGGTACCTTTTTGAGGAATTCAGTAACTGAGCAGCTCCACACAAACCCTGTGGACACTTTTTGAGGAATTTAGGAACTGAGCAGCTCCATGTAAACCCCATGGACACTTTTAGAAGAATTTGGAATTTAACAGCTCCGCACAAATACTGAAGACATCTTTTTGAAGACTTTAGGAATTGAGCAGCTCCATGTAAAGCCCGTGGACATTTTTGGAGCAGTTTAGGGTCTGGGCAGCTCCCAGAGTGGCCGTGGGAGGCCGTGGGGTGGCAGTGGCAGGACGGGGCTGGCACAGGAGCCAAGGGACTGACTCACAGGCTCTGAGCTGTGCCAGCCCCGCCAGCTCCGGGTGACTTCAGCGCCTGGGAGAGTTCTTGGTGTTTCTCCCTCTTCCCTTTCAGCACAGGAATTGTTACTCATTCCCTACACAATGCCAGGTAGGTTTTATTGTGGAACGGGCAGTGACATGGAGCTGCTGGGCATGGGAATGCAATTGATTGAAACTCTGGGTTTCCGACATCAAAACACAACAATCACAGATATTAAGATGTTGGCACCCGGAGCAGCTTGGAGGATAATTATGTACTATGAGCTAATTTTTGGGATCTGTGCTCACTGCCAAATCTCTGCAGCTTTCCTGTCTCCCTCGAGAGCAGCTCAAGCTGCAGGTCCCTTAACTCCCTCATCCCCTGGCTCATTCTCACTTTTTTTTCTCTTTTTTTCCCCATCTTTCTCTAAAGTCTTATGGCAGAGCCTCTATCTCAAGAAGATTTCAGGCTGTTCTTTAAGGTCCTTACCATTATAATGCATGGCAAAAAAACTGAATTAAACTGGGGCAGACTTGGTAACTTTCAGATTTCTTGCATTTTTAATCCAGAAGTTGATGCTCCTTCAGATTTACTGATACTGGTACAGATTACTGATGCTGATACTGCAGATTAACTGGGCCAGGGGTCTGTGGATGTACACCAAAAACCCCCTACAGTTTTATCCCTGGGTGAAGAGGGATAAATGGTTGAGGAGCCATTTTTCTGAGTCCTTATAAGAAAAGAACAAATGTACAAGGCAAGAATGGCAGCACCCAGTGCTCCCTGGGAATGGAATGTCTTTAGGCACATGGAGAGCTGGATGAAGCCACACTTCTCTCTGCCTGAGACCCCTCACGTTGAGGATCCAGTCCAGTCCCCAAGGGTGGCTGCTGCCTTTCCCTTTGGAATAAACCAAAATATAATATTTGCACATATTAGTGCAAATAGCCCAGCAAACACTGAGCCAGGGCTGAAGAGCAGGGGAAAAGTTTCTGTCTGTCCCTGCCCACAGCCACTGATTGCTGCCCTTCCAGCTGAAATTGCCTCGGATATTATCTCTGCTGTGATTCACCCCTGAACACGAAATAAAACCCTTCTGAAAGGTTGCTTTAGTGTCTGTGACTAAGCTGGTGCTGAGTTTACCCACGTTGGAGAGCCCTGGCAGTGCAGAGCTGGCTGCTGTCACTCTCTGTGACATCATTGGGGACAGGCAGTGATGCACAGGAACACTGAGAGCCTGCACACCTGATCCCAAAGGAAAATAAAACTGGATAAAGCTGGAATTGGTAGGTTTTCTCCAGCCTCCAGTAAGGGCTGGTGTTGCTGTAACTTCAATTTTCAGTCTAAAATCTATACAGTGACTGTGTCTGGGGGACCCTGATCCCTGCAAGTGTCCAAGGCCAGGGCTTGGAGCAGCCTGGGACAGTGGAAGGTGTCCCTGCCATGGCAGGGGGTGGAATGAGACAGGTTTTAAGATCCCTTCCAACCCAAACCAGTCCATGATTCCATGATTTTGGGGATCACTTTTGGCACTAATGACTGCCAATGTCTAATGAATCCAAAACAGTTTGTAAATCCATGAGTATCCACGGGCAGGGAAGAGTCCTAAAGGCACGGGGATGTCCAGGCAGTCCGTGAGACAGTCACAGAAAATTTCAACCACACAAACAGCTCAGCCTCATCTCTCCAAAGGGGCAGGGGAGGAGAGTGAAGAAACTTTTTAAAAGTGCAGTTTGATTTGGGATATTTAAATTTGGGACACTTTGCTACTTTTTGTCTCATTTCTAGCAACAATCATCCCCTAACAAGTCCCTTTATCCCTGCAGGGTTCAACAGAACCTTTCCCAGAGCAGCAGCTCTGTCCCAGCTCCATCAGCAGCCTCAGCCCCAGCTCTGGGGCACTGTGGAGCGAAAATGAACCAGTGATGAGACAGCACTCGACTCAATTCATTCTCATTTCCTGATAAGACAAAACAGCCCCCTCAGGCTTTCTCCAAATAAAAAAGGAATCCTTTAAACACCAAAAACAGGCTGAAATAAAGAGCATGCAGCGAGAAATCTGTTTTCCCTGAGTAGGAAGGCAGCAGGGCTTTGATGTGGGGACACACATCGGATGGCAGTGCTCACAAACACCCCCACACCCACGTCAGGACACTCCACGCTCCCAGTCACCACTGGGATCCCACTGGGATGGGCCCCCCCGGGCTCCAGCTGCTCCCACAAAAACCACGTGCAAGGATCATATTTTTAAAAATTTTTATTCCCTTTTATTCCTGTTTTGGCTGCAGATTAAACCCCGAAGTGTCAATGAGCAGCCTCCTCCCCTCCAAGGCCCGGTGGATGCTCGGGGAAAGGTTTGGTTTGGGAGAGGTTTGATCTGAGCTTCTGAGGAGAATCAGGTGAGTGCTGCAGCCCAGGAATCCATAAAAAGGAGCTTTTAAAAACTTGTGATCCCACAATCAGTCCCAGAAAATGCCCCACACTGCTCTCCAGAGATATTTAGACCACAGAGAAAGGAGCTCTGGCTTTTTTCTCCTCTGGATCCTGGAGGCTGAGCAGACCTGGGGTGGTTAACAAAGTGTCTCCCTCCTGCCAGCCCTGCTGATAATCCCCTTCTAAAAGGAATCATCCAGCTCAAGATACTCCAGCTGGGAGGATTTTTTTCCTCCTGGAGTTTCAGGAGCACCTTCTCACAGCCCTATCTCCTGGTCACCCACACTACACAAATTGCTCATAACCAAGGCCTCAAAACTCTGTAAAAACACAAAAACCAGGCCAAGCCACCCGAAGAAACTGCTCACATCACTATTCTCATTAAAAATGGGATTTGTACCTGAGCTGGAACCCCCCAGACTTTCAATTCCAAATATCATCCCCCTATCCCGAGCTGGTGCTTGACCAGTGATGGTTCCTGTTGACACCAGATGGTTTTCATCAAAGCCACTATTCTCATTCTGAAATAATAACATCAGCAACTGTGAATGAATGAAGCTGTCTCAGCTCTCACTTTCCCACCAATTACAGTGAATTATGAACAACCCTTGAATAAGAGAATCTCCCTTCTCACTTATTCCTACTCAAAGATATATTTTTCTGGTGGCCAGCTCTGTATTATTTGACTGATTTATAGGCCCATAACTTATGGAATTAGAAGTGATCTTTTTTTCAGAGCTTTAACTCTAAGTGGTTTCTTTTTCTTTTTCTTTGAAATGATGTGGAAAATGAAGATGATAGATTTTCCCTCCATATATTTTCAGCCCTCTAATAACAAGCTGAACTTCACTTGCAGCTTTCCAGCTTCACCCTCACCCCACATTAACTCTGGAACTCGTCATTCCAAACACACTCAAGCTGAAATGGGCTTTAGGTTGTCTAAAATATTGATCAACCTTTAACCCTGTAAAAAGCCAGGCAGAAACTCAGGAATCTCTTAATAAATTTAGGAATATGCTGGCTTTTTTTTTCTTTTCCATTAGAAGTCAAACTTGCAGAAGTTATGTGGGGAAGATTTTAGAGTGTTATCAGCAGAAATCATCTCGCAGTGAGTGCAGCATTGCTGTTGCCAACATATATCTGGTCAAACTTATTTAGGGCACAAAAAAAAAACCACCTAAAATTTTTATTCCTATTTAAGCAGAGCTGACAAGATCCTTAAATGATGGAAAATTTTAGGACTATTCTTATGACACTGCTTTTTGTGAGCTGGAGGTGAAATGTTGGAGTCAGAATTCCTCCTGCTATGAAACATCCTCTGGTTCTCATCAGCCCCATCAAAATTTATGGGGTCTCCATGGCTGGGTTGAGTTTGGAGGACGAATTCAGAAGGACAAAGCTGCCAACTCCCCATCACTTATTTGAGCCTGAGGCAGCCTCTCAGATTTCCCTAGAACGAATCTGTGCTTGGAACTGTTGATGAGATTAAAAAAGAGAAGTGTTCCTGAACTTCAGATGTTATTCTGGGACTAAAAATCCAAGAGATTTAGAGATTTTTAAAATGTTCACTAGAGGAAACAGGGCCTTTGACCTCTTTTTCTAAATCTACTGGATAATATGGATATTTGAAATTTTGGTACTGTTGGGCTGGGCTTCAGTTGCATAATAATTTCTTAGTTTAATTATATTGAATTATTGTAGTTTATTGGTTGAATTATAATATCTAAGTTATTTTTCCTGGTGATACCTAATGAAGTGAAAGCTGACAGCAAAGAACCTCTTCTGCCTGGCCCACCTGAAAACAATGCTATGGAATTTCTCCATTCCCTGTGTGCTGGCTGCCCAAATGCTTCCTTGTCAAGGAGACGGGGAAGGATTTGTGGTGAAATAACAATAAACAAAAATTAATAGGTCAGGCTTGCAGAAACGCCTCCAGACAAGCTGGGCCAGCTGGGATCAGCTCAGGCTCCCAGGATATGAGGCATTAGCAGTATTTTCCATGGGATAAGTACCAGAGAAATTTGCTCTGGCTGTTCCTCCTGTACCTAAACTTCTTGTGATGATTTTTTGAAATCCTGCTGTGAAACAGCAAGTGATGCTGGAGCCCTTCAAAGTGGTTATGAAAAAGCAGTGACACTTTCCCTCTGTCCT
This sequence comes from Lonchura striata, assembly GCF_050655825.1. NCBI lineage: Eukaryota > Metazoa > Chordata > Aves > Passeriformes > Estrildidae > Lonchura > Lonchura striata. The sequence goes on along the minus strand of NC_140720.1, from coordinate 3,610,440 downwards.
GTTCTCTGGGCTGCATTTTCTTTGACTCTTTGATCTGATGGATGCCCCATCACAAAATCATGGAACATCCTGGGCTAGAAGGGATCCGCAGGGATCATCAGTGGATGTCTGATGTCCATCTGGGTCATCAGCTGATTATGGATGACTGATGTCCATCCTGGGCTGGAGGAGATCCACAGGGACCATCAGTGGATGTCTGATGTCCATCCTGGGCTGGAGGAGATCCACAGGGACCATCAGTGGATGTCTGATGTCCATCCTGGGCTGGAGGAGATCAACAGGGACCATCAGTGGATGTCTGATGTCCATCCTGGGCTGGAGGGGATCCATAGGGATCATCTGCTGATGACTGTGGGTCTCAGATTCAGTCGAAGAGAGATACGGAGAGTTTCTATCCAGGAAGAAGCCTGGGAAAGAGCTGGAGAAGAATGTAAATAATTCTTTATCTCTCTTGTTTTTCACATTGTTTATAGTTAAATTCTATCACTGTGTGTCAAGCACTCTGCACCAATGCGGTGAGTTGTTTTCACTTCAGGACCAATGGAGTTGGTCCTCATGAAGATCTGTATAAAAGAATGGTGTATTTTGAACAAACCAGAGTTTTACTCTCAGCAGCTTCTGATCAGAGTATCTTAATTCCTGTCCTGCCTCAGCAGCAACAGATGTCTGCTGCTCCCATTGTGTTCCCACGCTCTGAAGGCATCAAGCACCAGCTGTGTGAAGATCAGAAGGTGCTGGAGCAGCAGTAGGAGCCACATGTCACAGGGACAGGGCAGGCTCTGCTCCTCAGGGAGCTCCTGCATGTGTCCACGGGCTGATCCTGTGCCTGGGGTGCAGTCCCTGCAGAGCAAAGGGATGGGCTTGCAGAGGAGCCCTCCAACAGCTCATCAGGGTGGGTGGCAGCTGTGGGACAGGTTTTACAGCGACTTCTGCGAGCCAGAGAGGAGTTTGATATGAGGATCCACGTTTATCTCTGAAAGAATTTCCTACCAAGGTCGCTGACACAGAAACCAAGAAAGACAGAGGGACAAAGAAGAGAAACCTGCAGCTGTCTGTTCCAATGAGCACTTTGGTTGTCTTTGCTGACCAATGAGTAAACTTATGAGTTTTGTAAGAATGTATAAAAAGCATTCTAGAATAAAAATGGTCTGAAGCCTTCTGAAAATGGAGTGTGTTGGTTTGTATTGTGATTGTCTCAGCTAGGAAAGGCAGCAGCCTCTGGAGGTGCCCACACCTCTGCACATCCCATGGTGGCAGAGGAGTGGCACCCACTGCCCTGCCCAGCAGTGACTCGGGATCTGCTCAGTGGCTCTGGGATCTGCTCCTGCCAAGCTCTCCCCACCCTTTCCCACCCCACAGAGGTGGGACATGGCCCATGAGGTGTCCCAAGCCCAGCCATGGTGGCACTGCCACCCCCAACAGTCCACACGGTCACCGTGGGTGCCAGGGAGCCGCTTTGCCTCTCTCCCACTCTCGTTCTCTGCCATCTGCAGATGGTTGTGGCAAAACTCGAGGTTCACCAGCTCCTGAACAGCCTCCCCCAGTGGGATAATCGAGGTGGAGGTGCTGGGAGGGAGGAGGGCGTGCTGGGAGTGTTGTCTCCTGAACCAAAGGTGCTCTGCTCCGCTCTGTGAAATGTCCCAGGAACCACTGATGTCTAACTGCTGCTCAGCAGCCAAAAAGTGATATTGTGTTCACAGGTATTTGGCTTGCAATGCCCTGTATTGTTCTGTATTTGCATTTGCTTCTACACTTCCATGTATTGCTCTGGGTGTAAATTGGACTTTTACCAGAATCTGTATGGATTGTATCTGTACTTGCGTTTGTATCCATTGCTTCCATGTGTTTTGTTGAGTGCAAATAAAACAATTAATCCTACAAAGCTGAATCAACCCTAATTAAGATGCCCTAGCCCCGTGGCTCCTGTGTCTTCTGGGTGTGGTTTAGCAGCCCTGATGTGAGAGGAGCAAGGGAATGAGGCACTGAGATCCCAAACCCTTTGGTGCTAGTTTTAGGCTGGCACCGGGAGCTGTTTCCTCCCCTCAGCTCTGTGCAGAGGCAGCTTTGCAGAGTATGAGTGGCTCAAATAGCACTCCATGTGCAAGGAGTGCAGGGAAAAGCACTGGGTCCCTCAGCTCTGTGGGCTTTGAGCTGAGTTATGCAAACAAAGTTCCTTCGGCTGTGGAGTTATTTACAGGTTGGCTCGTGCAGGCCTTAGTGACAGATTTAAATGAATTAATTTTTCTGACTTTCATTTGCTGTCTTCCCCTGCTGTTTCCCCTCCAGCTATTGCATGTAATTACAGGAAATCTTAGTACATCACATCTTCAAAAAGGCACAATGAAAAGCAATAGCGAAGGTATCCACTTCTTCTTGCTTTCATGTTTGTTTTGGAGGGGATGAAAGGGAGTGGTGGAGCTTTTCCTCGCAGCACCTCCGAGCTCTGCCCAGATCACCCAGTGCAGGCACCCCGAGCTCTCCTCTCACTCAGCACAGACAAGACCTGGCAGCCCTGCAGCAATTACTTAGAGCTTTCTTGGCTTTCAAACTGCTTTTAATGATTATGGGAGACATCCACGGTAATCAATCCAAACACGGCTTTTTTTTTTTTTATTTTGGAAGCATTAAAGAAGAAAAGCAAGTGGTTGTTCTTTTAAACCTGGGTGTTTCCTTGCTCAGGGAGCAAAGTAATTGTTGGGAGTTGTGCTGTCACATCTAAGAGGCAAAACTCAAAAGCACAAACTTTGTTTTGAACCCAACATTGATTTAGGAGATGGAAAGACCTGGCCATACCTGCAAACAACTCCTAAACCAACATATTTGAGCCCAGAGCTTTGGTAAGCAAGGAAAGGAGAAAAAAAATCTGGAATTGGCTGTGATCAACCTAAAACATCACCAAGAGCATCTTTGTCCCTACCAGAGGGTATAAAACTAGATTAGGAGTGAAAGGGAATTAAGTAAAAACCTTGGTGCTCATAATTGCATAAAACAGGGAGAGAAAAAGAAAAGCTTTGCTGGTTTGGTTGCCTTTAGAGACAAAAAGTGGGTTGTTTTGGTTTTTGTAATGGAGAAAAAAAAATTTCCACTGGAACCTGGGCAGAAAGTCAGAATGAAATAGATGTAATTGAGGCACAGACCCAAATGAGGGATTACATTACTGATATGTTTTTTCCTAAATGATTCTTCTTTTAATTTTATGTACTGTCAGGGAAACCTCTTAGATACATAAATACTGTTGGGAATTAAATTGGTCTGAGAAATGTGGGGTTTATCTTTTTTGACAGAGGCAAATCAAAGGATAAAGGCTGGATCTTTGATAGAAACATAACAGAGTCTGTGCCAGGGAGGTTTTAGCTCTCCCATCCAGTGTGAACAACTTGCAAACTCCACTGAATGTCAAGGCACTGCTGTGGATATTTATAAAGGAGCTTGATTTAAACCAAAGAGAGTCGAATTCCTCCTCCCAGATAGTGGGATCACTTCTGGACAGGATTCAGACAGACCCCACACCCCCACCCATCCCAACACCACTCTGACATCACCTTCCAGTTTCATGTCTTTTTACCACCACATAAATTGCATTGAAGCCCAGTGATATCACTGCTCCAAAATCCCCTTAATCCTCAAAGCAGATACAACCACAGGGGTTTAAACACCTCTGTTAATCCCTAATAGGGAATAATAAACCATTTGTTGGAGGAAACTTTATCTCCCAGACACCGACACGGCCACGGCTGTGACATGAAACGCCAGGAGTGATCCAAGGGTTAAGCACAGGAAGTCAGAACTGAAAACCTGACTCAATTAAATCACAGATTTAGGCAATTTTCTGATCTGCAGATGAAGGCTGAGTTCCTGGCAGGTGATGTAAGTTGTGCCTTGCTGATGAACACGACTGCACATGACACATTTCAGGTATCCCAGAACAAGTTCCTGAACCATTTCCCCAGTGGAGGCTCTTTTGCAAGAGTCTGCTTTTCCAAGAGGGTCATGAACATCATCAGCTCTCCTATGAGGTCCATTAAATGGTCTCTCTCTCCTAAAAAAATCCCTAAACTATGGATAAAAAACAATTAAACTTTACATTTTATCACCAGAAAAAAAAGGAATATAAAAAAAGACCCCCAAAACTGCAGCAACCAGAAGGCACTGGTATCTTTATACCTCATGGCAGAGCCATTCTTTAAGAGCTTGCCTGAACCTTTTTCTAGCCAGGAAAAGTCCTCAGGGGTGTAAAAACCCCCCACATCCACATGTCTATGGATAACTGACCTCACCTGTGGCAATTCCCCTCCTCACCTGCTCGGGGGACTTGAGCTGGGCAGAGATGGGGCAGGACTGAACGAGGTGCATTCCCTGCACCTCGTATTTCCCTCTTTTCAGCTGCTCCCTGCTGGTCACCAACCGTAAACAGATTTTCCATAAATTATTGGGTCATTGTGGTGATAATCCCAAGTCTATTTGGTCTCATATTTTGAGAACTTACACCCTGTAGGAGCAACACAAACAATGGGGTCAGTAACCCATCCCTGAAACCGGCCAGAGCGGGAGTGAGCTGGGACAGAGGTTTGGGGCAGGAAATTTTCCTTTTTCCATGGGAAATTGCTGGGGCAATTCAGAGAGACAAATTGGAATCACACACAGAGGACTCTGCCCAGCTGCTAAGTCTTTGCACACCTTGAGTTTGATTTTCAGATATATTTTCCTCAAAAATCAGACTCGAGGGCAGCCAAGGCGTAGCCCCAGGTACCCAAACTTCCCACAGGATGCATCACTGAAGTTTGATGAGCCTTCTTGTCTTTAAAACGATCCTGGAAATGTCCAGATGCTGATCCAAATCCAAATGGAAATCTTAAATGAGGCAGCAGTGGAGGTGTTTGGAAAGTGAGGACACGAAGCCCTGAAATGAGATCCCACCACGGATGCTGTCCTTCCTGGGGCTTGTTTGTTCTGCAACACCTTCCTAGCCTGGATGGTTACAATTTCCTTGGAGTTTTGCTTTTTTTTAACAGGATAAAGTGAGAAAACAGAAAGGAAAAAATGAAAAAAAAAAGATTTTTAAATCAACTGTCATTCCTGGCAAGGTTGAGGATCCCAGCAAGGTATTTGTTTATTATCAGGTATTTCCTCAGGATCAAATTCAGGGGAGAGAAGTCTGGTCCTGGTTAAGATCTGTTTAAAGCCCTCCTTGAAAAGAGATTTATGCAAGGAAATTACCTAACCTGGGGCAGGGGCTGAGTCAGCGGCAGCGGCTTCTCCTGCTCATTGTTGGTGCCTCGGGGGTTTTTTTTAGCCCCGCCGAGGGCGCCCAGTGAGAACAGCGGCGGGTCCTGGCTCACAGCACGGGATCAAAGCTCCGATTGTTTCGAAGGAAATGACCCGGCAGGAGCAGAGCGCTGGGCACCGCTTCTCTCCCAGCCTCTCCAGCAGTGCCTGGCACCGGGCACCTCGCCCGGGGTGAGGGACACACGGGCACCTCGCTGGCACAGCATCCCTCCGGTGCTGCGACCGCGATTCCTAAAAACCACCTCGTGCCCTGCTTGGGAGCGGGGGTTCTGCCAAATCCCCACCTCGACAGGGGCTTCAACCACTTCTTGGCTGACTCTGGGAGAAGGGGATGCCAATCTCTTCCCAGTGTTTGACTGATTTGGGGAGAAAGGGACGCCAATCTCCTCTTTAATTTTTGATTTTGGGACAAGGCGACACCAGTCTCTTCCGAGCTTTTGGCTGATTTTGTGAGTGGTGGACGTGCAAAGATTCCCAGCACAATGGGAGATTTTCCCAATTTTTGGCTGCTTTTGGGAGAAGGGGACACCAATCTCTTCCCGGTCTTTGACTGATATTGGGACAAGGGGACACCAATCTTTTCCCAGTTTTTGCCTGATTTTGGGAGAAGGGAATACCAGTCTCTTCCCAGCTTCTGGCTGATTTTGTGAGTGGTGGACGTGCAAAGATTCCCAGCTCAATGGGAGCTTTTCCCAATTTTTGGCTGATTTTCGGAGAAGGGGACACCAGCCTCTTCCCAGTCTTTGGCTGTTTTTGGGAGAAGGGGACACCAATATCTTCCCTGTTTTTGGTTGATTTTGTAGGTGGTGGCTGTGCAAAATCCCCACCTCAACAGGAGCTTTTCCCAGTTTTTGTCTGATTTTGGGAGAAGGGGACACCAATATCTTCCCAGTTTTTGGCTGCTTTTGGGAGAAGAGGACACCAATCTCCTCTCAATTTTTGACGCATATTGGGAGAGGAGGACACCAGTCTCTTCCCAGCTTTTGGCTGATTTTGTGAGTGGTGGACATGCAAATATTCCCAGCACAATGGGAGCTTTTCCCAGTTTTTGGCTGATTTTGGGAGAAGGGGATGCCAGTCTCTTCCCAGGTTTTGACTGATTTTGTGAGTGGTGGATGTGCGAAGAGTCCCAGCTCAATGGGCGCTTTTCCCACTTTTTGGCTACTAATGTGAGTGGTGGCTGTGAAAAATTCCTACTGCAACAGGAGTTTTTCCCAGTTTTTGGCTGATTTTGGGAGAAGTAGACACCAACCTCTTCCTATCCTGGCTGCTTGTGAGTGGTGGCTGTGCAAAATTCCCACCTCAATGAGGGATTTCCCAATTTTTGGCCACTTTTTTGAGTAGTGGCTCTGCAAAGATTCCCAGCTCAATGGGAACTTTTCCCAGTTTTTATCTACTTTTGAGAGAAGGGAGCACCAATCTCTTCCTAGATTTTGACCACTTCTGTGACTGGTGGCTGTGCAAAATTCCCAGCTCAGCAGAATCTTTTCCCAGATTTCGGCCACTTTTGTGACTGCTGGCCATGCAGAGATTCCCACATCCATGGGAGCCCTTCCCAGTCTTTGGCTGATTTTGTGGGTGGTGGCTGTGCAAAATTCCCACCTCAACGAGATCTTTTCCCAGTTTTTGGCCAGTTTTTGGAGAAGGGGACCCATGGCATGGTGGACAGCAGGAGGCCAGCCCGGGGTGCTGTCCCATCCCAGCTGCTCCCAACTGGAGCACTCCCCAAGGAACTGACCCTGCCCTATCCAGGCAGCAGATTTCAATCCCAAAGGATGGAAAAGACCTCTGAGTTCATCCTTCCTGCCAGCAGCCGGTCGGATGCATTTAATTGTCTGGTGATGGGACTTCCACTGTTTCTTTGGGGAAAAAACTTCCCACACACAGCTGAGCTCAGAGACACTTCAACCCACGGGCAGGGCAGCAGCTCCAGAGCACATGACTAGGGTTGAAACGAGGTTCTGGAGGCAAAACATGGCCTGAGCAGGTTGTTGTATTATTTTTCCAAGGTCACTGCTGGAATGTCTGGCAGCCTTTATCTCATGGCTGGGAAATTTTACTGTACTTGCAGAAAACAACCAATATTTCTCATCCTGCTGCCCGACTCCTCGCTGTTTGTGTTGGTTTAACTTCCCTGACCCCAAAACATGAAACTGGAGTAACGTGGGCTGGAAGTGGAGCCCGAGGTGGATGTGAGTGATGCGTGTAATACAGTAAAGGACTGGGAAACAAACATCCAGCAAGCATCCTGCATGGAAACTCTTTCATCTGCATCGATCATTGACGTCCCTGCTGACAGAGCGTGGCTCTGCCAGCAGCCTCTGATCACTTTGAAATGCCTCACAAAAACGTCTCCCTGCACTTAAGGTTTTCCGCTGCTAAGAAATATCTTAATGCTAAAGATTTGTTTACAAGGGGTGGCTGTTTCCACTTGCTGGAGCGCTTAAAAAGTTGTTTTTTCCAACCACAAAGTAGATCTAAACATTAAGCGTTTCTCAACTTGGGTTTCCAGCTCCTAGACTGCTATAAACATTAAATTGCATTGGTTTAAAGCAAAATATGGCAAAAAAAAAAAATTGCTGCTTCCACTTAGCCGCTCATAATGTAAAAGAAAAAGGGAAAAAGGGTGTTTTAAAAGAAGTTTTATTTTTAAAAGGCTCGTTGTGCAATGCCCTGTGGTTGAAAACAGGGTCATGGGGGCAAAGCACTTCCCTGTTTGCACTGATGGTGCTGGGGGTGGGTTTTGGTCCTATCCCCCTTCCCTGACACTCTGCTGGGGGGGAGCTGAGCAGTTTCAGCTCTCCAGCCAGAGGATTTGAGATCCTGGAGCCTTCCAAGGCAGGGAGTCACCTGCAGGGTGGCTGCTGGTGGATTCTTTGGGGCTGTAAAGCCATGGGGTTTGAGCTCTGCTCTGAGGGGTCACTGTGCCCTCTGCTCTCAGCTGGCCCCAGTGCTTGTAACAATTGTCCTTGCAAAAAAACCCTTTCCTAAGCCTGGGTTTATTCAAGGGTCAAGCCTGGGAATTGGGGATCTTCCATCTGAAGAACTGTCCTGAAAAATAAAATATTCCTGTAACTGTCCAAAGGCAGGCTGGACAGGGCTGGGAGCAGCCTGGGACAGTGGAAGGTGTCCCTGCCATGGCAGGGGCTGGAATGGGATGAGCTTTAAAGTCCTTTCCGACCCAAACCATTCTGGGATTCTGTGGAGGTGGTGATGACCATGATCACCCCACTGTCCAGGGTCAGCGCTTCCTCAGGATTTTGTGATGATTTTCTGCAAACTGACAGACCAAAGGAGTGATTTCTGTTGGAAAACAAGGGTTGCTGGATCATTAGACATTCCCTGTCAGATCACTAGAGGTCAATGATCAATAGAAAAATATTTTTTCTATTGAATTTTAAATTCAGAATTTCTATTGAGTTTTTCTATTGCTGGTTTGGAGTGGAAAACGCAGTGTCTGAAAAATATTCCTGTGATATAGAAATGTCCCTTGGATCAGCTGTAATGTCACCAAGTGCCCCAGCAACTCTACAAAAAGGGCTCTAATTCATACCCAGGTTTTATTTGCTATGTTATTTTTGCAATCTCTGTAAAATTAAGGAAGTTCTGGCATTGGTGGGCATTAATTAATGACTTGAGTGTCTTTAACTTTCAATAAACTCTGCCTAGGCTGCACCTCCTTGTGGCTTCAATATCTGAATGGTGAAACCCGAGTCAGGCCAGGACTGGCTGCTGAGTGCTGGGAGAAGCTTTTCCTCGGGCAGGAAGGGAGAGCCACTCTCTGCTGGCCCCACCTGGGGCTCAGGGTACCACAAATCTGCTCTCACATCTCACAGCAGTCCACCAAAACTCCTGCCGGGCCAGGCTGGTGCTCACCCCCCCGTGCTGGATCTGTCCCCACGCTCCTGGGGACGTCCCCTGCCCTCCAGCTGAGAGGAAACTTCCCGTGGGATCTGGATAATGCCACAGCAAAGAGCCTGGAGCTCAGAGCTAGCACAGCTCCCATCAGCTCTGCTGGGTGCTCCTGTGATGCCACATTAGCAATTCTGGAAGCAGGCTGTGAAAACTCCAGGGTTTTTTGCCTGTCTGGTGTATGCTCGCTTTCCTTATGGGAAATTCAGGAGCTGGAAGCTCTCAGTGAATTGAACTGCAGAGAAAAACTTATTTAAATACAGCTTAGGCTGTTCATGTGCTCAAATTCAAATGCTGCTTCAATACTTTGGCTCTACATTTATTATTCTTATCAAGAAAGGCACATCTTGGACTGTCAGAAAGCTCCTGGGTATTTTCAGATGACTCTGAGGTAGAATTTCCTTGGTGGAAATTTCCTTTGCACGAAGGAAGGAGCTGCCCATCCCACAGTCTGGTTGAAATGCCAAAATTAAGCAATTTTTAACATTCTGAGGTAAAAACATATTTTGCTTCCTGGTTGTTGTTCTTTTATGAGGTGCCTTGAAGCAAAATAGTTGCAGGAGTCTTTTCTTGATGAAAAGGAGAGCCACTTGTATCTCTAAAACATTTCAAGTGGAAATTGCTGATACACTCTCACTTTAGCCAAAAATACAAAAGCACTTCAGGATGATTAAACAATAAATATCTGTCATTCTCCTTCACAGTCACTTCTCTGTTTCCCTCATGAAGTTCATTTAAATGTGAGCACAACATCCAAGTTTCCTATGGCCAGAGTTTATCCTGGTCTTTCTCATTTCCTTCTTTCCCCATCTGAAGATCTTCATTCTCTCTGCAGCTCAGGAACAGCACAGGAAAATCCACACATCAAAGCATCCATGTGGGAAAGGGACAGGGAAGAGCTCAAGAGCAGCAAAAAAAGCCTTTTCCTCTATTTTCCCTGATCAAGTCAGCCCAAAAGAAGGAGCCCAGTGCCGTGGCTGGCACAGGCGTGGTGCCCTGTTGGAGCAGGACAAGGACACCTGTGCTGGGCTGGGCACGGCACAATGCTCGGAAATCAGGGAAAGTTCATCTCCAGGCAGGGATGGCTGCAAGGAGACAACACACAGAACACACAGAGCCTCAGCAGTGGCACGGCGCAGAAATGGGAACAGGATATGTTTTTCCCATGGTTTGGGAACAATGTGAATACTTTCTCACACACTGTTGGTGAAGCACTTTGGCACACCTGTGCACTTGGACAGCTCTATTATACTCCAAGGTCTCCTGCTCGGCTGCTAAGGGCTCTTTTCCTCTCTGAGAACATGGATTGATTACGTGGAAACATGATTTGGTTTTGTATTTGTGCTGGATCGTGGATCAGGAGGAAGTTGCAGCATGTTCTGGCTCCCGAGCGGAGCTTTCTGCTCCACAGCTCGGAGTGAGAGAGGAGCAGGGACAGCCTGGACATGTTTACACAGCTCCCTTTTTATTTTGACCATCCTGAATAAGGAAAAACTGTTTACATGCTCCAGAGGATGTTTTGCCACTGTCACTTCCTACAGAAACGTCCTCCAGTTTTGAGTGCTGGCAGAGACAAATCGCTGCTTGTGCCTTTGGCTGGAGTTCCCCAGGAGAGAGCACAGACCTCGCTCCTCCCTGGGCCCATCAGTCCTGTAATCAGCTCTGCCAGATCCAAACAAATCGCAGTTGCTCCAGGGCATCCGCATCTTGTTATTCCAGATGCTTTTGGGTGGGATGCACAGCAACAGGAGATCTTGGGTCCCTGGGCAGGTGGGATGAGCTTTGTCCCCAGAAATCTCCACCCCACTGCTGGTGGGAACCACACAGCCATTCCATGCCACTGGCTTCTTACATAGAAATTTAGAGCTGCATTTTATATTTAAGGATCACTTTGGCATGGTCAGGGGTGGGGACAGCACAGAGCTGCTGCTCTGAGAAGTGGATCCAGTGTCACCTCCCGTTTTGAGAGTTAGCAGAGGGTCCAGCTTGTTTTTCCTTCTCTCCAGATGATTCCTCACCCCCCTCAGTCCCAGACTCAGCACTGGTAGAAACAAAAATCCCCTCAGAGCATAAATTTAGAGTCCATCATATTTGAGCACCAGCACCAGAGCCAAACTCTCAGATTTCTGAGCTCCTGCAGCTCCAGTTCTGTTGGTGCAGTCATGTCTCATAGGTGGGACAGCACGAGGTGTTTTTCTGAGCTGTAAAACAGGGTGGCTGCAGTCAATTCAAGGTTTACCATTTTCCATCCCCACGCAGAACCAAACAGGGCACGAAAAGCCAGAGAATTGCAACATTTTCCCCATAAATGTCCTCTAAAAATGTTTTCAGCGATCGTTTGGCACAGGAACACAATTTCCATCAAAAACTGTTGATGGACAGGACGGTTCCCCTCCTTTCCCTCCACAACCGGGAAGGATAATTTGTCCCTGCAAAAACCATAAGAAATTTTCCAGCTCAGGAACCCCGGCCCAGCCAATACCTGACCACCTGTGTGCAGGAGCACGGAGATGCCGAGGGAGCTCCGTTCCCCGTGGAGCACAGCCCGTGCCATGCTCAGCCTTGGAATGAGTCAGGAGAAGTCAAATGGAGAAAACACACGAGGCAGCATCACGCACAGGGGCCGGAGCTACCTGGGTTTTATAACATCCACTCGGGTTCCAATTTCATCCTCTTGGCAAACGCTCTCCTGGTGGAAATAATTGAGGCCCGAGAGTCAAAAGCGATGGAGGAAATATCTAAGCTATGAAATGTCAAGTTTCTTTCCAAAAGGGTTCCAATCTCCAACCACATCAAGAAGGGTGTCTGAAAAGACAATCAGGATTTTGGTCAATTAAATGTAGTTTTTTTAGTTTTTCTTTTGGTTGGGGATGCAGAGCCAGAGGAATGCCCGGCTTGGGGTGGGGTTTATCCTCCACAACCCTGCAGACCTTGTTTTTCAGTTGCAGGTCCTGGGATATTTTCTCCTCAAGGATTTGTATTTTCTATAAAATTCCATTCAGATTATCTTGAGTGAGTGATTTGGGAGCTTGTTTTCATTTTTGTTTTGTGTCGGGGAGGTGAAACCTTCAACACTTCCAAACTGCAGCCAAGGAGGTAAATATTTATTCTCCAATTAACTCCTACTAAAAGTACATTTCAACCTGAGAGGGCAGAACCTGCTGCACAGAGGGATTAATTTCAGATAAACATCAGCCACATCTATTGCCCAGCAAACGCTTAAATAAGTGGAGTGATTCAGAGTGGAAAAGTCATTCCTGAACATGAACCATGAGGCACATGGTTACAACTGGATATCAAAGGTACCAACCACTCACTCTTCCATTGGACAACTTGTTTCTCATCCCTGAAGAGGCAGGAATTCTGTAATAACTCTTTCAGGGTTCTTAGGAGCTTCTCAAATTTCATAAAAAAGGGGAAAGAAGGATGAATGTATTCTTGAATGTACCAAAAAAAAAAAAAGAATCAGCTTTATTTTCCCGGGGGAATTGAACTATATTAGTTTGCATCCTGTGGTATGAATAAATAAACAATCCCTAACCAATTTCAGACTTGCTGCTGTTTTGGCTGGCAGAACCTTTGCTTGGAAAGGCTCAGCTAACGCTGCTCTGACCAGCTCCCATTTTCTCCTTCCCTCACTTCTGTGCCCCCGGGCCTCCCCACTTCCACTCTCCCTCCTTGCTGATCACTTTCATGTTTCCCGGTTTCCTCTGTTGCCTTTTTTCAGGAGACAAGCTCCTTTTCACATCCATATTTTAATTATTCTCAGTTGCCAAATTCTCTCTTGTTGGACTCTGATGAGGAGGTGGTGTCGATAAAATTCATATTTATGGATTGGGGATTATTAGCACAGGGATGTGGGGTAAATAACATGTTTAAAATAAGCTACTGAGCCCTCCAGAATGGCCTGGGGTGCAAGTCTTTGCAATATCTGCTGTCACTGAACCTTGGTAGCCTCCCTGGGTGTCTCTTCTGCTCTGTTACCCTGGACACCCTTCCCAGCTCTCATCCCAAGATGCTGCTTCACTGTGGGTGACAAAGGACTTCCCTGTACCAGGTCCCTGCAGAACTTTGCTTCTGGAGCTCTGAAAAGCCAGCAGAAAAGGAGGTACAAAAATAACAGCTCGGAAGGAGATTAAATCTTGAGTATAATTAAGGGAACTTTGGAACTGGGTTGTGTGGGGATGAATTGCTCCAGGTATAAGTAGGGAAGGACCATGATGGTTCCTCTCCATCCCTGGGCTCGTTCCCACCACCAGCAGGCTCTGAGGGTGCCTCAGCCATGGCTGTGGTGCAGAGGAGGAGCTGCAGTCTCCATCATCCCCCTCGTCTGGGGGTGTTGGGGCTGAAGATCCCTGGGGAGCCTTTGGGAACAGAATCCTTCATCCCACTGGGGTTGGCTCTCTGCTGTCTCCTTCCAGCACAGGACACCAGGACATCTGGGGACAGTGTAAGGACCTCTCTAAACCCCCAGGCTGAGCCCACACCCTGGCAGGTGCTGAGTGCATCAACATTGGATTTCTTCCCTCATGTAAATCCAGCAGGGGAGAAAACCATCCCAGAGGCGAAGCCAGCTTGGAAAATGCTGTTTATTCCCTTGAACTCCCTTCGAAAGACACAATAGAACAATGGGCTGGAGGCGATGGAGAGGCAGAGCCCTGAGGTCACCTTCTCCTGTCCCAGCTGGTGCAGCATTGTTCCCTGATGGGAATTTCTGCCCGTGGCTCAGCTCCGTGACCATGTGTTTCCTACCACTGCTGCTCCCTCCCCCAGTCCTTCCGCCTCTTTGTTACTCCCTCGGAGGCCAGGATTATTAATTAAACCTCACTCAGGCTCTGGGGGAGAACGGTACGAGGAACCTTAATCTTAGAGGTAGGGAACTGATGCAAAAAGAATGGGGATGACCTTGGGAAAGCCACAGTAAAGAGGCAACAGCAATGCCAGGAATGCCGCGGGGCTCGGCAGGGACCCAAAGCAGCCCTGGGAGGATCTTCATGGGCACCCTGGCAGGCCTGGGCTCAGGAGATGTGCCAAGAGGCAGGAGGTTCTGGGATGACACTCATGGGGCTGTGTCCCCTCTGGGATGAGAGCTTGGACCTCCAGAAAGCTTCATCAGAGCTTTTGGGCCACCAGCCAGCCGAGGATGTGGGACAGGTCCTTGGGAGGTGTGGGCTTGCTGGGACATGGTTTGAACCTCGAACACCTGAGTTCCTGATGGTTGTGCACAATATTATCTGTGTGGGTGGCTAAACCCTCTGTCCATACAAATCTAAAAGAAACTTCTTTTTTTTCAAATTACCTTCAAGAACCGTCCATAGGAGAGAAACCACCCATCAACACAGAGCAAAAAACAACATGAAATAACCTCTGGAATACACCCCATGGTTAGCAGAGGGTTTAGGGGACTCAGTCTCCTCTCCAGTAGCACTTGCAGGCACAGCTGCACATCCTTCCTGTTCCACTCAGGACTGTGTATCTCCACCAGGATGATTTATTCCAGCAAACAAACCTTTTTGGGGAAGAGCCCAATGGCAGGGAAGTGGCAGCAGCTCCTCGAGAGGCACAGGCAGCAAAGGACCTCCTGTTCTGGCTTGGGATCAGGGACAAGGCCAACACAAGGGGCTCGGGGAGGAACTCGTTATCATTTATTAAATATCTGACACCCCTCTCTCAGCACAGAGATAAATGTCCACATATTTAACACAACCTAATGGATTCTGCAGGATTCAGGGAGTGCTGCTGCTCCAGTTGTCTGAGCTGGCGGCGCCCAGTTTGTGGCCATATGGTTGGCTGTGAATTGGGCTAATAAAAATGGAGTGAACGTTTTTTCTTCTTTCTTTTTCCTCTTTCATTTTTTGTTCTTCCTGACCCTACTCAGTGCCATAAATACCTGTGTGTAGCAGAGGGTTTATAAATAGCACAGTAGCATCCACTGACAGCAGACTGGTGTTAAGTCTGACTTAACAGTCAGGCTCTGGATCACAGCAATGTGGAGCTGGAGCGGCTGGGAGAGGAAAATGTGGCCAATAAAGATTTGGGAAGCTAAAGTCATTCAGAAAGCTCAAAACTGGGAAGAAAAAAAAAAATTATACCAGTCTGCTATGGGACAAGGTCCTGAAATGGAAACGCCTTAAGCCAATATTGCCCCTCTGAGGTAGCCCTGAAATTCCAAATAAATTTACAGCGGAGCTGACAGGGAGCTTGAGTAACTCGGTGTGTCTGGACGTCTGGCCCAGTCCAATAATAACATGAAAGGGAATTTTGTGCATATCCTTGCTGATCCAGAGACTTTGGACTCAGTGTTTTTTCTTTTTTTTTTTTTAGCTTTTTTTTTTTAATTTTTTGTTCAACGGCTGTCTACAAATTGTCGGATTCTCAAATGGATCTGTGATTCCTGAGAGTCCATAAATTTTCTCGGCAGTAGCTGCTGGTATGTGACACTTGTGCAGTTCCAGTGCCAATCCGGAGTTACTCAGCTCCTACGGTAACAATCCCCTTCCCTTACGGGATTGCCTCGGGTTCTGCCTGTCCCAGGCATTCACAAGCCCTGAGCCAATGCCCAAAACTCCGGCAACTGGAGTTTAAAACGTGATTATTTTTAGCAAAAACGCATCAAAATTGGTGCTTTTTTATTTGCTTTCTCGCTTCCCAGTCTGTAGGGCTTCCACATCCCCTCTGCTGGAAACCAGGCTTCAAAATGAAGCACGCTGCAGTTCCCACATAAATCCCACACTCTGGAAGTTAGAAGGGAAAGGTTTTCCCCAGAAGACTGGGTTTTGATGGATTTTTGGATTCTTTGACAGCTGATCCAAGTGTGAATGCCAGCTGAGGCTTCTCCCACTGTTGGGGATTTCCTTCTGTGTCTGTTCCCTGGGGATTTTGGTCTCTTGCAGAACATCCTTCAGCAGAGCCAGTGAGAACATCTCACCTCTTGCTGCTCCTGTGCAAATCCTCTGAGTGGCTGATGGAGACCTGGTGTCTGCTGTCATCAGAGCAGCGGCCATGCACAGATTGCACTGGTTGCCTTCAAAAATCAGCTCTTTCCAGGAAAAGGGTTTTGGAATATTTTGAAGCTGAGTGGACAGATAATCTTTATCTCAGTCATGACTGAGAACAGCAGCATCAGCACAGAGCTGATCCCACGTGGACCAGCTGCCTTCTCACTGAACATTCAGATCTCTCTTTCTCCTGAGGAACTGAAGGAAATGAAAAATTGTGAAATCTGGAGGGAAAAAATAGCATTTTCCTGTTGGCAATTGAGTTTCTCTTCCTAGGGTTTCTTCTAAGGGGTGCTTGTGCCCAGCGAGGCAGCAAACACCAGGATTTGGGTTTGTCAGGAGGAACCTCTGGTTCCACCACCCCTACTCATGGTAGCACATTGCCAGACAAACCTGAGGACATCTCTTGGGCCACACACCACAAAGAGATGGAAATGGAAGAGCTTCAGAGATGCTGTGCTGCTCTTTGGAGGAGATCCCACCATGGATATTGATCCTTTTGGCTTTCATCTTTTTCAGGATGAGAATCAGTCCTTTTCCCTTCCCTTGCTGCTGTTAGTCCTTCAATCCTCTGTAATTCCTGCTGCAGTTTTTCCCTGCCTCATGCTGCTGTGCTAAGGTAAGAGCAAATATTTTCAAATGCTGGTTCTTCTGCTGAGGTGAAACATCTCTGGATGGAGACAGCAAAGCAAGGAGACCTTCATGGTGTCCCACAGGCTTCCCCAGTTCCTTCATTCCTTCACTTCAGAACAGCTCCCCTGACCAGGACCTTCCTTTCTTCCCCAAACTTTTTAATGCAAAACCTTGAGTGCACTTCTCAGCCAAGATGTCCAAAATGTCCGTGTTTCATTCCTCTATTCTCCTCTTCTCCTTCCTTCTTTCCCCCTACCTTCCCAACCCTTCTCCCTTTATTTTTCCACTAGCAGGAACAACCGAAAGGACATGCACGAACCTCAGTTCGTTTCCTTTTTCCCTCTCTCTACAGCATTAAATTGCTCTGACTTTCTGAGCAAGTTTTATCTCACAAAATAAATGGTGCTGAGCTTTCCTACAGGCAATCCCGAGCCACACTGGGCACGGCAGGATGTGTTGGACTGCCTTTTTCTTTGCTTCCCAAAGCAAATTCCACTTTCCTCCACACATTAAAGCAGACGGGAAATCATTTGAGCCCTTGGTATAAGTCAAACCTCTCCAGTAAGGTAAATGTTTTTCCTACAAATAATGCCCTGCATGTTTGATCAACTTTGAAACCACAATATCTATAAGCACCTCAAATGTTAAACAAGGCTTGAGCCAGATGTATTTACCAGCCAGGAGACTTAAAAGCCATTCTTGACGTCAAGCTGTGAAGATCAAATATTCCAACTTGGTGGCTGCCAATACGGTTCCCAAGCATTGTCCAGATCCAAACCCCATTGTACTTGTTTTTGTTTTTGGCTTTTCCTCAGACCACTGGTGTTCTTAAGTAAATAAGTTTCTAGGTCAGCTTGCTGATGGATGTTAATATAGCCATGATTTAAATCCAGTGGTGATATCAGCTTCTAATAAGGGATAAATCAATGGCTGCGGTCGTTGTGCAAACATGTAGGGAATAACCTGGATTTCTGAGTGGCTTTTAGGGTGGGATTGGATTTGGGTTTGTACTGATGACTTCTATGAGCAGGTTACAGAGCAATTGCACAAATTCAGGGCTGCATTCTGACATCGTGGCTCAGGTTTAGTGGTAGCAGCATCAAAAAGTGATGACTCTTTGTGGACAAAATGTCTTGAACCAGATCGAGTGTGTTGGATTGTGACTCTCCCCCCATTGACATCAATGAGTACAATAAAGCCTGGCTCTGACATCTCTGGGACAAATACACCAATTTTCCACATATTTATCAACAGTTTTCCATATCCTGATAAACACTAAGGGCCTTCATGGAATTCCAGCTGGGTGTAATTATTGTCCACAATGTGCACGGATTGCTGCATCAGACCTTGAGATAACCTGAAATGCCACGAGGTCGTTAAAAAGGCAATAAACCTCATTTGCATCTACTCAGCTGTGAGGGATTTGTAGGTGAGGATTTTATGGCGAGGGTCACACGAGGATTTTCCTCTTCTTTTTCTTCAGCTTTGTTTTAGGAACAACCTTTGTCCCACCTGGATGCAGGAGGGACCACATGTCCTGGGAAAACAGGGACACAGGGGGAGTGTTCCTGACACACTTGGCATCTTTTGTCACTCAGGGAGCAGGTAGGATGTCCCAGTCTGTGTCCCCTCCTGCCCCAGCATCCTGGACATGCTCAGCAATGGATGTAACTAGAAATTAATCCCATGCGGAATAATTAAAGCATGTTCTAAATGTTCTTTTTTAAACACAGAACAAGGAGAAAGGATGAAAGAATAAAACCTGGCAGCCACCCTGCTGTTCAGGATGAACAGGGAGAGAAAAAAAGTACCTGGCTTAGGCAACCCCTGGGTGATCCAGACACCACAGGGCTCTGAAGTGTCTGTCTCTCCCCAGATTTAGTCTCTCAGTCTGGTGCTGCTCAGCCTTTACACCCCAGTTCATGTCTGAGCCGGATGCCCCTGATTTAGTGCTGGCTCTTTGTCCAGGAACACCGAATGTGTGGAAGGTCCAGAGGCACAGACTGCAGCATCCTCTCCTCGAGCCCCTGAAATACAAATTAGCCAGTCTGGTATTCGATCATGGGCTGTTCTTACAGCACTTTTTTATTCTGCACTTTGATTTTCCATGGCTGTTGCCAAGACAGAGGCTCTCCAGGACCCCCTCCCAGCCCATCCCATCTTGTCCAATCCCCTGGTTCTTCATCCTTGCTTTTTCCCTTTTTATTTTCCAGATCAGACCTTGGCTCCTTCTACCCTTTCTCTTCCCCACTGGCTTTTGTGGCCTGTTTGAGAGCTCGTTTGTGTGTCTGATGAGTGCCCATGAAATCTCTCCTCGCTGGCACTGCCTCGCCCCAGTGTTCCCAGCACTGACTGGGTTGGTGTTTTTTTAATATTAACTTCTTCTGCCTTCCTCCTGGGCGTTGGACTGCAATGAAAAGGGCAATGAATTAATGAAATATCTATTGCAGCTGACTTTAAATGATCCTAAGAAAAAATAAATTCTGAGTCCTACTTAGTCCTGATTAGCTCAATTACCTGCCAGTACAGGCTGCTTCTTTATATTTCCTAATTCTTTGCCCAAGCTATTATTAAATGTCTGAAGGAATCGCCTTCCTCTGCTTTCCTTGAGGAAATAATTCCAGTGCCTAATAGCTCTCCCTGGCAGGAAAACTCTGCTGAAAATCTTCTTTTTGCACCTCCTCCCTTCACCCGGACGACACTGAGCAACTCCTGTCTGTCCTTGAGGAATATATGTCTTCACATATTCATAGGTAATTATTATTTTTTCCACTTTCACAAGGATTTGGCCACAATGTGGTTACACTTCAAAGATCCCAGCCTCAGATACTTTGGGAACATTGCTTCATTATCTGCAGCTAGCAGCAGAGACATCCAGCTTCTCATCTGAGCTCCAAGAGCTGGCACCAAACCCAGCTAAAGCAGCACTTTGGGCTCTCCCCCGGACTTCAGGAGAAGTTTGGGGCTTTGGGAAGTGACACCCAGTCATGGCAACACTCCCCCTCCCTCTTTACTGGGTCCTCAGCCACAATCCAGCCAGCCAGGACATCCTTGCTTGGAAATAAAACGTAAGGAGCTGCTTTTGCTCCAGAACACTCTGCTCTTCCCAAGGGGCTCACCAGGAGCTGAGGTCAGCCCCTGGGGAGCAAGGTGGATCCCTGGGCTTAAGAAGGCTTCTTGGTTTGCCTGGATTGCCCCCAGCAGCAAAACATGCAGCCCATGAAAGATTTTATTGCCCCAACTTGTTGCAGTGCAAGAACTGCCTCGAGGGTTTTATGACATCTTTCAAGCACGATGGATGCATCCAGCGGATTTTGTCACAGGGAGAAACGCTTGGAAGGATGAAACAGAAAATCAGACAGAGGTGAAGTCTGAGGGAGAAGCTCAGAGAGTCCTGACAGCTCCCCAGGGGCTGGGGAAATCCCTGCCTCAAGGAACTGAACAAAGCACTCGTCCCTGTGGCGTTTTCATTCCAGCAGTTAACTCCAGGGTGCCCACACGCAGCTGGTGCCCGCCCTGGGAGCTGCTCAGGGCTCACAGGAAGCCTGAGAACATTTGGGCAGCAACTTCAGTCCTGCCTTTGGGGACTTTGAGCGGGGCTGAGCAGGGATGTGCCAGTGCATCCCCTCTGTCAGCACTGCGCAGCTGGATGCAGGGCCTGCCTGCACATCTGGATGCAGGGCAGGATGCAGGGGCTGCCTGCACATCTGGATGCAGGGCAGGATGCAGGGGCTGCCTGCACATCTGGATGCAGGGCAGCATGCAGAGCCTGCCTGCACATCGGGATGTGGGTCAGGATGCAGGGCCTGCCTGCACATCTGGATGTGGGTCAGGATGCAGGGGCTGCCTGCACATCTGGATGCAGGGCAGGATGCAGGGCCTGCCTGCACATCTGGATGTGGGTCAGGATGCAGGGGCTGCCTGCACATCTGGATGCAGGGCAGGATGCAAGGCCTGCCTGCACATCTGGATGTGGGTCAGGATGCAGGGGCTGCCTGCACATCTGGATGTGGGTCAGGATGCAGGGCCTGCCTGCACATCTGGATGCAGGGCAGCATCACTACCCGAGGCTGCTGGAGGGCTGTTACATGAGTCACGTTTTAAATCAGCATCTCCAAAAGCTCTAATCTCAGACAGAGACAAATGTGCTTAATTATTGCTTTGATGGGGCTTATCACACCCCTTGTTTTTGGGATTTTGGGGCTGGCAGGCTCCTACACCCCTCCAGCTCCTGATGGAGACATCCCCATTTCACACCCTGGATTAAAAAGAGCTTCACTGGAGCCCATCAAGCACACAACTCAGTTATTATTTCATAAAGTGCTCTGTAACTAAACTGATTTACAGCCTTCCTGGGGGCTGAGCATCCCGGCCCGCCAGACTCCAGACTGATGGGAATTTAAAGGGCTTAGCTGAAAACTCCCAGAAAATAAAATGAAACGCTGAATGATCTGCATGGAAATTATTCCCTGTCACAATGGCATCAGCAGAAATGCCCAATTTATCTATTTATAGCCTTATCTGTGTCTAAATAGCCATAAATAGCAGTGTAAAACACTGCAGCTCGATGGATGTGTGGGGATGTCTTTTCCAGCCACTGAGATGTTAAATCAATTTTATAACAAGTTGCTTTTCCAGCCACTGAGTGGCTGTAAATGTTAAGTGTTTTTACAGGCGATTTTTTCCCCAGCTGCTAAGCAGCTTTAAATGTTATCAAAAAAAAGTTGCTTTTCCAGCTGTTCAACCACTCTAAGCATTTTTAATGGATTTTTTTTTAACTTGCTAAAACCTATTTATATTTTACTCACAAAGCAAGTGCAAAATTGTCCTGGCTCTGTCTAGGTCTTGTTTTTATTGTATTTTTTTTTCTTTTTTGAAACCTGTGAATAAAAATTCTTTCTCTGTCTGAGGAAACTTTTTTATTATTATTATTTTTGAGGAGAGAAGGGGCTTTGCTTTAACGAGTCCAAGATGAACATTATGAGTTCATCTCAACATTTAGATACCTCAAAAGCACCGTCCTTGTGGTACATTCAATGGAAACACTGTTCTTGTGGTGTGTTCAATGGAAATACTGTACTTGTGGTATTTTCAATGGAAAAAAATATTATTGTGGCTTTTCCAATTCAGGAAATGCTGGTCGGACTTTAAACCAGGGGAAAAAGAGGGAGTGGAGGGTGAGAGAGCTAAATTGAGGTGACAGCGAAATGGAAGAATTATTTTATTGTAACGAGGTGGGGAGAGATATACGAAGAGTTTCGGGCAGGAAAATGGAAAATTCTTGTGGCCCTTGAGGATTCATAACAGTGGGAGAAGGAAAAAGATCTGGAGTGGTGTTAAGGGAAAGGTGTAGGACAAAGCTGGGGAGGAAGAAAGGTTTGGTGGAAAAACGGAACAGAAAGAGAAGGAACAGCGTAGAGGTGTGTTAGAAAAAGGGGGATAAAGATGAGAAATCTGTTGATAAATGTAACAATTAAGGAAAGACACGAGTAATCCCTTAATTTTTGGTCCCAACGTCAAGGATCCAAAGTATTGCTGCATGTTCGGAGGAATTAAAGGATTTTACTGTTGATTTAACAGCTCCTGGCCAAACCCATCCTGTGACTGCATCAGGACTTGTTGTGGTCACTCTGGAAGAAGACTTGTAGCACTTTGGATCCTTTATCCAAGGCTTGGAATCAGCCAGGGGAAGGTGAGGATGAGGTGGCCCTTCCCATTGAAGCTGGAGCCTAGAAATGCCATTTCTGCCTCTAAACCCACCAAGGTTCTGTAAAAAGCATTCAATTTGCAACAATTAGAAAAAAAAATAACAAGGAGAAAATTCAAATTAATTTTGACATCCATCAATTCTTTGTGAAAAAAAAGTAGGGATTGGTTTAGGCAGGAAATAGGCAAGAAGTTCTTCCCAGTCCGCCACTTTGCAGAATAATGATTTTTAGAGATGTTTAGGAGGTGGGATTTGTTCCCCTGGTTGGATCAGCTCCATGGTTCATGGATTCAGATGTCCTGTGAACCAACAGAGCATTTACAGCAAAAATCACCAAATATCCACGTAAACACCATGGTTTTGTTGTATTAAAAGTAAATATTCCATATTTCCATGTGTGGAGCAGTGAGAGTTGGTTTTCTTTTCACTTAAACCCTCAAGGTTTCCCTCTGCTCTCCTACCAGGTCAAGATCTGAGCAACTTCTCCAGTCTACAGAAATTCCGTTTACAGCAGATTCAATGTGTGCTTTTACCAATATTGGATTCATCCAAATTTGCAATAAAGTTCCTTTGGCCATGTCCTCATCTCTTTGCTTTCGAAGAATTTTGGAGTTTTCAGGTTTTACTGGCCAAAAACAGTGGAAAGTGAATTTTAGAATCACACAGAGAAGTATTTACAGAAAGTGACATTTTGGGTTCCACCAGGAAATATTTGCACCAGATGTGCTCCCAAATGCCTCCAGCCAGGACTGAAAACCCCAGCACGTGACCAGGCAGAGTTTAGCAACTCAGAGCAGATTTTGAAGACTCCTAACGGCTCCCCAGAGCAGAGAGATCAGAAAGTTGGTGTCTCTGGAACAAATTTATCTGGTCTGATAAAATACAAGGCCCCAGGAAATCACTGGGAAGATTTTTTTGTCTCTTGAGGAGCTTCAGGCCAACACCATCATGAATGGACTTCTGAAAAAACACCAGAATTTGATTTTAGATCGTCTATAAGGAGAGGGGAAAAGGTAGCAAGTAGATTAATATGCAATATATTTTAATCTTCCTGGAGAATCATTACAGCTGTAAATCCTGCTGGATCTCTTTTGTGTTTACTAGAAAAAGTGAGTTAACAACTTGCATCATAGTTCAACTCACAGTTCCCCCCACTGACCATAATTCTATCACCCTGTAACTAAACCCACACATATTTCAAACTGGAATTCCCTGCTGAACATTGGATCAACAGATAAGGGGCGCTTGGAATGATTTTGGAGAGACACAGCAAACCCAGAGCGGCTGCTCGCTCTCCCTCGTGGGAATTGCTGCTCAACCTGGGCAGGTCCTTTGAGGACAGGTAGCAGATTTTGGGGTAAAACATCTTTGTCTTTGGGCTCAGCTGTGTCAAATTGGTTTTTAATCCTTCTTGATGGTCTGAAAGGTTCCTTGTGCTCTCTCCCAGGCTATCCCATGAAGGATCTCTGAACCCCAAGGTACAAGTTGCCCTGTGGGCAACAAAACAGTTCCAGTGTGTGTCTTTATTTCCCGTTTTCCTGTTTTGAATTGCTGTGCCTTGCTGGGACGGGAGGCCCTGACACCTTCTGCTTTGTTGGATGGCACAGGTTTCTCTCCAGCAGGTTCCAGATCTGAGTCCATCCCAGTGGTGAATCCACACAAATCCCACGGATGCTCTCCCTCTCTGGGCATGGATGGATTCGTGGTCCATGAAATCAAAGGAAGAGTTGGAGACATCAAATTTTGGCCTCTTCACTTCACACCCTTTGCTGGGGCAAGATTGTTTAATGTTTCCTTGTAGTGTTTTGTCACTGCTCAAACAGTGGAGCGTCTCCCACATCCTTTGGAAGAATTTTCCACAGCCTAATGAGATTTCAGCACTTGGAAGTTTATCCAGCCTAAACTTTCCTCCACTTAACGTTATTCTTTGAGTCCTTATACCCTTTTCACCATCCTAAACAATTCCTCTTCTCCTCCGTGTTTACAATCCACAAGATTTCCCTCTGCCTTCCAAGGAAAAGTTTCCAATCAGTATTTATGAAATGGAAAAATAAATGACAAACAGAAGGTTCAGCAGAGAAGAACCTCCTGCTCTGCCGCAGTCAGATGTTTGCGCAGCCACTGGGTGTCCTTCAAAACAGACCCTATTTCCATCATTTTCTGCTGTCCAACCGTATCCCAAAGGTGTGAGACACATCTTCAGTCCAAACAAACTTTGGGAGCTGCAAAGCTTCAACTTCCAGACAAGCGCTGTTTAAAAAATAAGAAGAAATATTTTTAAGCCAAACAAACACCGAATTCTTTCTTTTTTTGCTCTTTTGCTGTTGTTGTTTTTGACTGAGCATGAAGCGGTTGAGTTTACACGGTCAAGGGTTGTTTGTGTGCCGGGCTGGGGCCTGGGCATCCTGTCCACAGAAAGAGTTAAACCTCCCAGGATGCAGGAGCTTTGTTGTGTCTGATGAAGGCAGACTTTCATTAGGCCTTTTACCACCAGCTCTTGGAACCCTTCCACTTCATGCAAGTCAAAAAACCACAAATATTCCTCTCCTTATATCAGTACCAGAAGCTGGGAGCGTGGAATTCTTCAGAATGCTTTGAACCCCGTAATTGTCTCTTGTAATAATACATTTTTTACATTCGAGCTCGGGAGTTATCAAGGAGAAAGGACGTAGCAAGTTGGTTAAAATGAAGAATTAAATTATGGACATGGAAACAAAAAGACAAAAAAAAAAGCAAAAAAGAAAATAAAGAAAGCAAGAGGGACTTTCCACTGCTCTCAAAAGAAAGTGATTTGGGAAAGGATGAATCAGAATGCAGCTCTGGATGGTTTTGTGTTCCATGGAAAGAGGGATGGACAGAGGGAAGCTCAGGATGAGGTGGACCTGAGGGAAAGCTGTTCCTTGTCCTGGAAGCCTCTGGTGTTACAACACCTCCTGTGGAGCAGAAAATGAGTATTTGAAGTATTAGGTTATTGAGCATAGGGTTTCTATTCTGTATCAGAGAACATGGGAGTGTTTCCCCAGCCATGGAGCTCTTCTGCTCCTCATCCCATCACCACCATTACTGCAGCTCCAATCCTTGGCCACATTCCCTGCTGGCCTGGCCCTTTCCAGCCCTGCCTGACCTCAAGCTCCCTTCCACTAAAATCACTTTGTGCCTTGGTTTTCCCTTTTTTTTTTTTTTTTTTTTTTCCTGTAGAGTTCTAAGATTTACATTTGTATGCAGCAGCATTTTTACAGAAAAATAAATATCCGATTTTATTCCCTTTGGAGATTTGGGGTGTGATCCCCATGTTCTGAATAACTCCTTAGCACTTGGTTTTTTTTCCTTCTGGGGCATCTTCCTCCTCTGCTTTCTAGCTGAGATATGGCATGATTTAATCACAAAGATCTTCCTAAACCACACTGCAGAATTCCTCTTGAGGGGTACTCGAATATTTCCACAAATGGACCTCAGGAAAAAAATTGATGATAGGCATCCTAATCCCAAAACATGCTGCCCTCCTGAGAAAGTCCAGGATGAAGAAGCCAGAAAAAAACCCAAAAAAACAGTGGTGCAAGGAGGTAAAAAAAACCCCAAACCCCAACAGAAACCCATCTTTCAGAAGTTGGTTCAAGTCATTGTTAGTACCCTGTCATTTGTTTGTATCCCAAATCCACAAAAGACATCAGAAAATGAAAAACAAAACCAAAAATGAAACCTAGCAGTGTTATAAAAGATTTTACAGCACAATAATTTTGTACTAAATTAAAGGAGTATTTACATCTGGAAAAATGCAGATGGAAACAGGGTATTCTTTTTTATTTTTTTTTTTTCCTAGATTGATTGGATGATGATTTCTGGGTTCAGTTTGTCGAAATAAAAGGAGAAGCTCTGACCCCTTTGGCTGTGAAATGAGCAGGAACAGAGGGTGCAGTTCAACTGAGGAGGCCAAAACAACTTTATCCCTTTAGTGCTGCACAAACACCCCTGGTCCTGAATTCTGTGCAGATCCAGAGCAGGAAAATTCAGGCTTTTCCTGGATTTTGTGGCCATGTGACCCCAAATTATCTTGTAAAAGGAAATTCTGACCCCAGCCTGTTCACAATTCTGCTCTCTCCAGGCCATCATTTCACAATAAATCAATGCAGGAGAGCTAGGGTGACCTGAAATCATAAGGAGCTGAGGAGAAACAAGGAAGGAAAAAAAAGATATATCATGATTAGGAGGGTCTTTTCAGCATTTTAATATTTATTTATAATTTTTGGAATTTTATTGAAGAACTTGGAAATTATTCCTGATTCAACTCCATTAAAATTCACTTTAAACTGCCAGAGGGCAGGGATGGATGGAATATTGGGAAAGAATTGTTCCCTGTGAGGTTGAGGAGACCCTGGAAAAGAATTCCCAGAGAAGCTGAGGCTGCCCATGGATCCCTGGAAGTGCCCAAGGCCAGGCTGGACACTGGGGCTGGGAGCAGCCTGGGCTAGTGGAAGGTGGAACTGGATGATCTTTAAGGTCCCTTCAAGCCCAAACGATTCTGAGATTCTGTGACTAAAACTTGGCGAGAGCTTTGCTCCTTGTTCCACCCTCAGTGTCCCCTTGGGAAAAGCAGCCCTTGTTTGCTGAAGGGGAGATGCCAGCAGAGCCTTTGGGATGTGCCCAGGGACCCCGGGGCTCAGCAGCTCCTCCTGCCACCCCATGGCAGAGGACCAGAGGGGGCAAACCCCTCTGATGGAAGCGTCAGTCCCTGCTCCTTCTCACCCCAGATTAACCAGGAGCAAAAGCCTTTGTTCCAGGCTGCCTTTGCTATCGAGAGCAGGGACAGATAAGGGGGGAAAAGCCACTTTTGTGGCTGTTTTATGTCAAAACTGCCGGTTTTGGCTTTTCAGGTTGGCTGGGCAATAACTCACTGCCAGCCCTTATCGCCTCTAATCAGCCTCGGATAGATCCACAGGGCAAAGGAGCAGGAACAAAGTGTGCCAGGTTTTGGGATGAAAAAAGAGCCTTGTCCCTCAGAAACCCATGGAAAACAAACCCAAACCAATTCCTCAGGTTCAGCTTTTCAATTTTCCCACTCTGTGCTGCTTCAGTGTGTGGGTCTGGGCTCCACATGAGGGGATGCTGAGCTCTCTGCACAGAGCAGAGACAAAACAATTCCTGCTCCAGCTGGGCACCAAGGACAAATGATCCAAACCTCAGCCCAGGAGCACAAACAGCGTGGGCTGGAGAGAGAAAAACAAGCAGGGTGGGACTGATGGGCTGGAGCTGGAATGGGACAATGAACTCCAAGGTGCCAATGGAGCAGAACTGATCCCAGGGAGAGCCCCGGGAGCGCTCGTGCATTTTGGGACCATTTTGGGTCATTTGGGTGCAGCCCTGGCTGGGCTCTGGTGCTGCCCAAGGTGGATCCATGGAGGAGATCCTTTGAATAAATCCCTGCTTTATTCTGTAGCTCTGTCCAGCCTTCACAAGGCATCAAAACCAGCCCCCAGAGCCAGGGGAAGATAAAAACCTCCTGGAGATAAGCTCAGATCCCCTCACAATGAGCTGGGCTCCAGCTGATTCTCCTGGTGGGGTCACCTGGGGTGGAGCAGGGACAGCAGGACACGGAGGGACACGGATCCATCCCTCCTGCCAGCAAGGGAACAGCACATTTCCCCATTTCCCTCCCCTCTGACAATTTATCTTCCTTAATCCCCCCAAGTTAAACTACATAAAAGTGTGAGGAATAAAGGAGCACCAGGACAAGTCCCAGCCGTATTTCTCCAAGGATCTTCTCCCTGTGGGAGCCTCCAGAGCTGGTTCCTGTTCCTACATGACTTCCTTGACCATGGATAGTGGAAGTTTTCTGTGCTCTACAGCATCAACAATGGGCTTGGGAACTCACAGAACCTTTCATTTCCTCCCTTTTATTTGGAAAGGACTTTCCTTTAAGAATCCTGCTATTTAATAGATGGGTTGTGATGTCAAACTCTTTAATAAGACCTCTGCTTTTTCCTCTGCAGTTTTGTTTTTATTCTAAACAAGATTCTTATTTTTTTCCCTAAACAGATACAATTTTAAGGAGAAAAAAAAAAAAAAGCCAAACATGACCAGAAAAGACCTTATTTGTTATGGAAAAATTATAACAAAGATTTTCTGTGGTTTATTTTTCTCTTTGCTCTTCCTGTTGTTGGTAATAAAGGAATTTTTATTGTTCTTTGGTGGTAATCCTAGCTTTATGTTGAAAATCAAAAGGACTTTTTTCCTTTCTTTTTATTTTTTAATTTTTTTTTTCCTTCTCTGTTTTGGGTTTGGTTCTCTGGTTTGTAGCCTGGATGGAACTAAACCAAGCATTGAAAAATATTGCCACACATGGTCAGGAATGGCTCAGCTCCTGCGCTGAGGATGCTGCTTCCCAAAATCTTTCCTCACATCCAGTGACTGAAAGGGAATGAGGAGCATCTGCACATATTCCAGGACAAATGGAATATTCTGACCTGGGTTATGCAGCTGTAATTTCATGGTAAATGCCAGAATTTGGAAGATTGAGGCCAGGTTTGTCCCCTCTGAGGCCATGAGTGAAGCACCACTTCCACCTGGGAGGTGCCACCCAAGGATGGCTGAAAAATCTGCAGTGGACATTTATTTTGGAGGATTAAGCTGGATTCATTCTAATTTTTTCTCCTTTTTTTTTTTTATTCCCTCCTGGTGGTGGAAAGTAACAAATGATTGGAATTTTTGTTTCTGCAAAACTGGAAAATTAAATTTGATTTTTAATATGAAATGTACCAGCAGCTGAAACGTTATAATTTCAAGATTAATTTAACTGATACTCTGCCTAAGCACAATCATGTGCTGATCACGATAACCTTTGTTTTCCTTCTCCCACAGAAGTTGTTCTGCCAATATTTATGCAAAATAAGACTAAACTTGGATTATTAAAAACAAAAAAATCCCATCCTTATTTAATAAAAATATGACACAAACCAACAGCAAAACAAAGAGAAGCAAAGCAAGGAAAAGCTTTTCCTCCTTGTTAAAAATGACAAAATTCCAGTGTGGAGGGTTGGATGTGCCTCTGCTGGCTCTGCTCCATGCCGGGGGTGTCCCCAAGAGCCCTTCCCACACGGCACCCCAAGGTTTCCCTGCTCAGCCCTTCCTGGGGAGCTCCCATGGGAAGATGGATCAGAGCTCTGGAAAGTGCTTTTCCCCTTCCATGAGAATGCCCAGAGGAATTACAAACAACAATTATTACAAATAACGTCTCTAATTACAAATAACCTCTCTTTTTTTTATTACAGCTGAGTGCACAGCTCCTTGACACGATGGCTCTGGCAAGACTTGGAGAGACATGAGACCAATAAAACATCCTCAAACACCAGGTTTGGAAGTTGATTCATTTGGAGCCGCGCTCCTCTGCCAGCAAGGGAACGTTTGTGGCGCGAGCGCTTGCCGACGTTTCAGACAGCGAGCGGAGCAACACCGCGGCCCCGGCAGGGCTTCTGGAAGTTATCAATATCCAATTTGCCACTGGAGCCTTCTCACTCACCCTGCAAATGAGCTGGGCAAGCACAGCCTTTGTGTGGGGGGCATGGCCCAGCCCAAAGCACAAAGCTCTGCTCCTGCTCTGCCGCTGCCCCTTCCCCAGGAGCCCTCGCCATCACAGAGCCTTTGTGCCCCTTGCAACCAGCACCAGCCCCAAGAGTGGTGAAAATAATGTTTCCAGTCAAGATTGAGAGCGTATTTTTCTTGGAGCATTCTTAACCTTTGGGATCTTTTCATGTTCTTTAGCCATTGTGTTTGCTTCTTCCTTGTTTTCTTACAGGGAAAGCCGAAAGCGACTTAAAATTAAAATCTTTTTTTAACAGCTTTCTCCTGTTCCCTTGGCAAAACAAATTTTTGAGCAGTTGGAACGATACAGAGCCGTTTACTCCCTCCTCAAATAGTTTTCCCCTTCTTCCAAGAAATCCTGCTCGTTTTGGATCTGATCTCTTGCTTGTGTAAGGAGGGGACACCTCCAGGTCTGAGAGATCTGCAGCAGCTGAAAGTTGTCCCTGTGAAGGCAGGGGACAGAGTTATTTATGCCAGGCCAGATTCTCTGAGTGCTACTTGTTGGGTTTCCAGTGTTGCAGAACCCACTGATGATTCAGGGTGGTGGGATTTGGGGCAGGAATAAAATTGATTTATCCCAGGCCAGATTCTCTGAGTGCTACTTGTTTGGTTTCCAGTGTTGCAGGATGCACTGGTGATTCAGGGTGGTGGGACTGGGGACAGGAGTAAAACTGATTTATCCCAGGCCATATTCTCTGAGTGCTACTTGTTTGGTTTCCAGCGTTGCCCACTGGTGACTGAGGGTGGTGGGACTGGGGGCAGGATCTGGTGGAAGAAGGGAAGGTGCAGATGCCCAGTCAGGCTGGAATGGGAGGCAGCCTGGAAGCACAGATCTGTAAAATCTGGGATGATTTGGGATTTAGGAGTCTGGCTTTGCCCATCCTGGGGCAGAACACAACTGTGACACTCCCAGCAGGGCTCTGCTGTCTCCTCAGCTCCCTGTGGGATCCACAGGTCATCTGCAAGTGCTGGAGGTTTTCCGGTTCCAGCCTTGGACTCGTGACCCACCTCAACCTCAGCTCCAAGGAGACCCTGTCCTCTGCAGAAGCACCTGAGATGACCCAAAATCTTCATTCCTGCAGTGTGAACCCTTGCTAATTCTCCTCAATGAGGGTGATTGCTCCGAGGGCAGACACACAAATCACACCAGCTGAAACCCAAGCGAGCCCATGACAAATACTGTATTTTTAAAGGTTAGTTGTTGCTCTTTTTAATCAAAGAAAAGCAAGGGGATGGAGTTGGACATTTATGATGTGCAAAAGAGGTTGTAACCACAGAAAAATCTGCCTCCAAAAGCCAAATATTATTCATTTTGGTGGAATGCACTGTTAAAATAGCTCAGCCTTTAGGAAGAGGCAGGCTTATGTAAATCAGTGAGTTTACTTTCTTTTGAAAACACAATCTTACAAAAATCCCATCTGTGTGTGCATGGGGTGCCTTCCTATAGGCTTATAAATGTCACTTGATCAGCTGTGCCACTCATGAGACTTTGAGAACACATTTTAGGGGAAATAAGCACAGAGGAAGGCAATGTTTTGAGCCTGGGGCCATTGTTCAGCATCAAAAAATCCCAGCTTTACCAGGAGTCAGTAATTCACTCATGCACCTTCCTGATCCACCACTGACTTCCTTTCAGAAAGGCATAATCAGGCTGAAAATTCATCCCCAACCCTCTGCCAGAGCTGGGAAACACCTGCCATGAGCACTCCATCAAAAAATATAAAGTCTGTCCAAGAAGGTGGTTAAAATATTGCCATGTCTTCAAATTTTAACAGAATTTCTTTAATCATCAACAAACGGGAGGTTTGGACACTGAGGAAGTCAGTTCTTTTTGTACTGAGACTTTCATCTTTTTAGGGATTCTTAATGGGATTAAAGGCAGGTTTGCATGGATTCACCTCTCGAATTGCTCTCCCCTTGGTCCCACCTGCATTTTGCTCCCTGAACAGACAGGACATTCTCTAATTTCATGGAACCCCAAAATTTATTCTATATTTATTCTACATTTATTCAGGTGGATGCTGCTGTTTCCTTCCCTGCTGCTGCCCATTTTCCCTCCCCAGCCCCAGGGTCATCCAAACTCGATGCCCCACCAAGCTGTTCAATACAAGGCTGAAGTTGGTGTTGCTTTACCTGGAACCAATTGTGACTTTCCACATCTAATATGGAAAATCACAATAGAAGCTATTTAATATCTTCTATTAAATAAATGCTATTCAATAACTTCTATTTAATAAATGTTGTTTAATAACTTCTAGCCAATAATTTCTATTTAATAACTGCTAATGGAACCATCAAGGTGATTGTGTCATGGGGCTTTAATTATTGCCCATAAGCCCTACAGTGTTTGTGACTCTCAGGGCTCCAAACCACACAGACTGTGTTTCCAAACACTGAGGGATCTTCCCTTTTTCCTTTCAGTTCTCCACACTGTTGGAAAATAGGGACAGTTCCTTAAAAAAGAGTCCTGGAGGCCAACCCAGGCACACGAGGGAGGAGACAAGAAGCAAAGGTCAGCGTTGATTTACCAAGTGCAGAGTGGGATGAACAACCTGCTGCTGTCTGTGATGAGATGGCTCTGCAGAAAAGGGCAGAGAGATAAATTACAGAATCCTCCTCCTAGTCTGTATGTGGAAATGTGGAATGCTGCTGAAAACACATTTTCCTGCTGAACCAAGTTCTTAGAGAGATTGAAAAACTCAAATTTAAATTTCTTTCCCAGCTCGAATCCCACAAAACACTTCAGGTGTCCAGGCATGCTGCTCCAAGGGGGATCTTCCTGGTCTTTCCTTCACCCAAACCTGCTCTCTGTTCTCCTTTATTTTCCAGAAAAAGGCTCATTTTCATAAAATCCTGGAGTGCTTTGTGTAGGAAGGGACCTTAAATACCACCTGATTCCAACCCCTGCCGTGGCAGGGACACCTTCCACTGTCCCAGGGTGGTCCAAGCCCTGTCCAGCCTGGCCTTGGGCACTGCCAGGGATGTTTTATTTCTCAAAACATGCAGATGGAGGATCCCCTATTCCATAATTAATGTCACTTTGATGAGCTCTCCTGGATAAGGATGCCCTCAGGAATGACTTTGCTGCTGTTCTACCCTGCAGCCAGGAAACTGCACTTGGAAAAGTCAGCAAGAGCAGATCAAACATTCTGTCAGCAGGCACATCAAACATTCCTGTTTCTCTTTTTCCTCCTTTGATTTTCATCTCATATAGCTAGGGGAGGGGGAAGCCTGAAAATGTGATCATTTAGCTGAATGTGTAATTTGAAAGAGTTTAGAAACATTTTAAATAGAGGGCAAACTAATCAGGGTGATTTTTGTGTACTTCACGTTGTTAATTTTCATACTTCAGCTTCTCTTCTCCCACCACTTTCTGTCCCCATCAATTGGATTTATTTTTTTTTTAAATCCTGCTTAATTTTTTCTGGGAGTGGATGAAAAGCTGTGGCTGCTTTTCTTGGCCTCGGGAAAAGTTCTATGTGTGCAGTAAAACTATTCCCTGCTATTATCACCCCAGGAGTCAGACACATAAAACCTCATTTTATCCATGGGATAAAGGAGAATCGGAAATGCTTCTGACTCAGGATAATTGGTGAAAAATGCTAAATTCAGTAGGTGATCCTCACTGGTGGAAGTGGAAGTAGAGTGGGCCTGTGCTGATTTATATCCCTTCAGGTTTTCACCCACAGCAAGAGGGGAAAAACAAGGAAGGAAGGAAGGAAGGAAGGAAGGAAGGAAGGAAGGAAGGAAGGAAGGAAGGAAGGAAGGAAGAAAGAAAGAGAAAGAAAATACCTTTCTCACTGTGAAATCCAGTTTTGCAAAACAAAGTGTGTAAAGAAGAGAAGTTTAGGATTTGAAAGATGACAGAAAGGAAAAGTAGGAGAGAAATAATCCAGCACAGCTGAGTCAGGAGGCTAGTTTTATTATTAATATCATGATTCCATTGCCATGAAGTACAGAGTCAAACAGACTTTTCAAGGAGTTTTTCAAGATTAAAGAAATTGTAAAAGTGACAGTAATTGAGATGTTACATGTAAGATGAGCAAAAGTCTTATTGAAAAGGGGCTTCTCAAAGTCACAGAGAAGTCCTGGAGGAAATGAGACTTACCGTGTTGCACAGAGGTTGACAGAAATAGACCACTCATTAGTGACATTAAGTCATTAATTTACTTAATTGAGAGGTATTTAGGAGTCAGAATGGAGTTATCTTTCATTTTTTGTGGGATCTCTATGACATTTAGCCCATGATTGGCCCTCGTGCTGTGTGCTCATGATGATGCCTTGGGAAGGCTGAGCTGGAGCAGAGGCTGGACACAGCTACAGAATAAACCAGGGATTTATTCAAAGGATCTCCTCCATGGATCCACCTTGGGCAGCACCAGAGCCCAGCCAGGGCTGCACCCAAATGACCCAAAATGGTCCCAAAATGCACGAGCGCTCCCGGGGGCTCTCCCTGGGATCAGTTCTGCTCCATTGGCACCTTGGAGTTCATTGTCCCATTCCAGCTCCAGCCCATCAGTCCCACCCTGCTTGTTTTTCTCTCTCCAGCCCACGCTGTTTGTGCTCCTGGGCTGAGGTTTGGATCATTTGTCCTTGGTGCCCAGCTGGAGCAGGAATTGTTTTGTCTCTGCTCTGTGCAGAGAGCTCAGCATCCCCTCATGTGGAGCCCAGACCCACACACTGAAGTAGAATCTGAGAAATAGAAATGCTAAAACCTGAGGCATCAATGAGCAACTCATTTGCCTCACCTGAAATTATCCTGGAAGGAGAAAGTCCCAGATCCTGGAGGAGTCCCAGGTTCCTGGGCTGAGCTCTGCAGAGAACCTTCCCAAGGGATCAGTTGTGTTCCCACTGTGGCTTGTGCAGCTCCTCTGCTCCAGGACGTTTGCTGACAGTTTGATGCAATTTGATGACAGGGGGAAAAGTGCTTTGATAAATATCAAACCCTGTCATTACCTCATTTTGGTGCACTCTGCATTTATCCCAAACAAATTCCATGGAAAAATCATGTAGGAAACCAGAACTTTCTACAAAAGAGAACCCACAGATTGATTCCCCCCCACCCCACCCCACCCCACCCCTTTTTCTTAATATGGAATTCAGGGATATAATTTCTTAATTGAGAAATACATGGCAGTGAAAAGAACAGAGGGATAAAAGAAAAAATCACCCTAAACCTACCAATGTCTAAACCAATTTTTCTGGTAAAAGTAAAATCCTATCTTTAAGCTTCCCTGTGCCAGAATGCCCAGTAAAGATACTTCAAATGAAGTAAATTAAACCATTGTTCACACCAGGGGGAAATTATTGATTATTTCCATTCTTTTTTCTGATCCCAGTGATGATGTTTCTTCAAACAGCAAAATATATTTATTAATTATTTTGATATTAATTTACAGGTGATTTGGAAAATATGGCATTACGATAAAGAAAGGAATACACTCATGGAATTATAGAATTATAGAGTTGTGGAATGGTTTGAGTTGGAAGGGACCTTAAAACTCATCCAGTGCCACCCCTGCCATGGCAGGGACACCTTCCACCATCCCAGGGTGCTCCCAGCCCTGTCCAGCCTGGCCTTGGGCACTGCCAGGGATCCAGGGACAGCCACAGCTGCTCTGGGCACCTGTGCCAGGGTCTCACAACCTCACAGGGAAGGATTTTTTAGTAATTTTTAACCCAAACCCACTCTCTGTCAGCATGAAGCGATTCCCCCTTGTCCTGTCATCCCATGGTCTTGTCAATACTCCCTCTCCGTCTTTTCTGCTCTCTTCAGGCACTGCAGGGCCACAGTGAGGGCACCCCAAAGCTTCTCTTTTCCAGGCTGGACTGATGCCTCAGGGTTCAGTTTATCTATTTTCCCATCCTGTGCTGCTTCAGTGTGTGGCTCTGGGCTCCACACGAGGGGATGCTGAGCTCTCTGCACAGAGCAGAGACAAAACAATTCCTGCTCCAGCTGGGCACCAAGGACAAATGATCCAAACCTCAGCCCAGGAGCACAAACAGCGTGGGCTGGAGAGAGAAAAACAAGCAGGGTGGGACTGATGGGCTGGAGCTGGAATGGGACAATGAACTCCAAGGTGCCAATGGAGCAGAACTGATCCCAGGGAGAGCCCCGGGAGCGCTCGTGCATTTTGGGACCATTTTGGGTCATTTGGGTGCAGCCCTGGCTGGGCTCTGGTGCTGCCCAAGGTGGATCCATGGAGGAGATCCTTTGGATAAATCCCTGCTTTGTTCTGTAGCTCTGTCCAGCCTCTGCTCCAGCTCAGCCTTCCCAAGGCATCAGAACAACCCCAATTCTCTCATTCTTTCCTCACAGGAGCAGAGTTCCAGTGCCCAAATCAACTCAGTGACCCTTCTCTGGACTCTCTCCAATAGATCAAACCAATCTTTTACATTCTCCACCAAAACACCAAACCTGAAGTTTAAATCAGCCCTCACAGAATCACAGAACAACAAATTTGGATTGGAAGGGACCTTAAAACTCATCTCATTCCAACCCCTCCCATGGGCAGGGACACCTTCCATCAGACCAGTTGCTGATATCAAGTCCATATCAAACCATTTTTCATCTCAAGTTCACCCCAGGCCCCAGAAATGCCTGCAGATTAAGTTCAAATCTTTGCAGTGACTCTGATGCTCATGTGAGTAGATTTTGTGGTGCCACTGGAGAGTGACTCAGCCACCCTCACATATCAAAGCCAGTTTTTTGGTGGATGTGTTCTGGTCTCTCCCCTGGTGAACTGTTCACCCCCAGCCTCAGCCAACCACAACAACGTGGGGTTTGATGGAAACACACAAAAATCACAGCCCCAGACCAGCACTGCTGTGGAGGGTAACAAATACAGGCCCCTTGGTAAGAAAATGAAGGCTTTCTCATTTCTTGGTCTAGGGTTGCACAGGATCTGCATCCAGTTGGAAACTGTTCCGTGGAAATCGTTAGAAAATAGAGACTTTCCATGTGGTAATTTCCTGAGAGAAGTGTGGCTGAAATGTGTCTGAAGTTCAAGAGAACAAACATGAGTAGCAAAATAAAGGCACCCACTCAAAAACCAGCCAAATGCAGGGCAGCCAAAAATGCCACATTTAGATTTTTTTCCATGATCTACCTGATTCCCATCAGGGTACTGGGCACTCACTGGGCTCAAGATCCTTTTGGAGCTCACCCGTGGTGGACAATTCTGCCTTGTCTTCATCCTTTCCACAGAGTTCTCATGGATTAAAAAGCATCACTGAGCTGCCCCCTGTCATAGAGGAGCAGCAAAGGTTCCAGAACCCTGGAATGTTCATTTGGAATGTTAATTTGGAATGTTCACTTGGAATGTTCACTTGGAATGTTCATTTGGAATGCCATGACTCTGCCAGCCTGGTGACTCCTGTGTCCTTCTGAAATCAAACAATAGCCTGGTTTATTGAAAGATTATTTAATAATCATCACTTATGGGCTGCCCAACTCCTCCAATTGCTTTAAATTTACAGTTCCTTCTTCTTTTTCTGCTTCTTTACTTCAAACTGATTTTGTTGGCATTTGTTGAGCCTGGAGCTCTGCACCAAGACACCTGGAGCAGTAACACTCCCCTCTTCACCTCTGCAGTTAAAATCAGGAGTTTAGATGTGGCTTCAGCCCTCCCAGAAAATGGCAAATCCTTGGAAACAGATGTGTGCAGAAAGGCACCAGGCAAGGGAGCCCCTGGGTGTCCTGGACAGTTTCATTGACATGAATTACAGGGATTCTTGATATGGTGTCAGAAATAAAGCAGCTTTCACTGTTTTAATTCGTTGTTGGGGCTTAGGAGACACTGCAGGAATGGCAACAAGAGAAATCCCACTCCCCAGTGGAATGGAAATCCATGGCTGTGAGCAGGGGTGTCCCCCTGGAAAAATCAGGGTTTGTGGGGTTGTGATCAAAGCTCTGGGGCTGCAGCCACCACACGGCTCCAGGCTCCCATCCTCACAGATGTGGATTTGGGATTGGCCACACAGGGGACAAGGACAGCTGGGGACTGCCCCAGTTGTCATTGAACATGAACTCACATGGAGAAATCACCTCTGTTCCAATTGTGAATCTTTTTGGCACAGGACCTCCAGCAGCTTTGCCATGTCCATGTAACAGGCAGAAGAACTGGAATATGTTTCATTCACTATTTAAAGGAAAAAGGACTTTTGTCTAGAGCTGCTTTTTTCTAAACAACTTCTGGTGAACACTCAGGTTTTTAACTTTTTCCTTGTTGATGTAAAAACAAGTGTCTGCCTCCCTGAAAAATTGGGAATTTTTACTGCAGACTTTGGGCAAAAATCAAAACTATTTTGGCTCCAAACCAAAAACTTTAAGCTTAAAATGGCAAACCTCTCATTTTCAGCCAAACAATGAAAACGTTGGTTTTGGCTGGACATTTTTGGTTTTCCAACTGAAGTGATCTTTTTCTCGGTCAAAAATTTTCCATGAGGTGAGGAATAAACATTACGGGTAAAAGTCTCATGGAACTGGAAGGAAGGAGGGAAGGGAGGGAGATAAGGAATAAAAACAGTTTATCACAACCATCATGAGGCTCCTGTTACCAAGGTCTGTGACAAGGCACGGCACCAATCCGGTAAAGAATCCCTGAAACCTATAGCCTGGGATATTTATAGCAGGATTCACGGTCACTGGATGTTCTCTAAACAAATTTATAGAAGTGTTTTTCTCCTGGTCGTTTCCTTTTTTAGACTATTATCACCAGGAGAAGCACTCCCAGCCTCTCCTACCTGGACAGAATTTTCACTACTGTCCCGATGATCTCAATGCTTGCACAGGCAATAAAAAGCCCCAGGAGCTTGTGGGTGACTTTATTAATTCACAAAAATGCCCAGCCCTGTACAAGCATGTGGCAGGCAGAGAAGATGCCCTCCTGCCTCTTTCCCAACAGCCTGGAGGGAGAAGGGAATGTGATTGGAGGGGGAAAAGCCATCCCAGAGCAGGGCGTGAGCCACCAGGAGCGGGATGTCCCACAGGACTCTCCAGCTCCAGGTGGGCTCCCTGGTGTGGGCATTCCTGCAGCTGAAATCCCACCCATGTCTCTGTTGTGATCTGTGTCAGAACGGGCTGGAATCAGGAATCTCTGCAAATGGAAGAAGATGGGAAAAGGTGGGAGGTTCTGGAGGTTAGCAGAGGGAGGAAGGGAAAGGTGAAGCCAAGGGGGGCTGCAGTGAAGCTCTTTCTGCTGGTCCACACCTGCTTTATTTAGGTGCTTTTTTATTTTCTGGCTAATATTTGGCTCTAAAGGGCCAAGGAGGCAGCTGGGCAGTGGTAAGGGAAGTGCTGTCCCGTGTCACCAGTGCATGTCCTGGTGTTTCCCTTCTCTCTTCCCACATCCCCAGGAAATTCTCCCATATCTTTTGAGAGTTTTTCACCCTGCTCTTTTGAGAGTTTTAAAGTTCTTCTAAAAGTTCCTATGCCTTCTGATATTTACATATTTCAGCTGAGTTTTCTCACACATGTTCATGTAAATAATGATTGTTTCACATTCTTCTTTGTAAGTAAAAACAATTGATGGACTGTTAGTTTGACCAGTGTGGTTGGAGAGGTGGCAATTTCCTCCTCCAATCCACTGTCACTTTTGTTAATCTATATATAGTGGAGTCAGAAAATAAAGTTTGCCTTTTTTGAGTTCTTTTTCTTTCCTCTTACATCTAACTGCTCTGTGAGTTATTTCATGCCACAGTGTGACACTCCATCGTTCCTGGAAGTGCTGCTGCTTCCACAACACAAGGAGTCCTGGCTACCTGGGAGGACAAAGATGGACTCAGCTGTCAAGAATGATGCTTTCCCCTCCCTGTTTCCGTGCAGAATCCATGGGCAGAGACAATTTTTAAATTTTTTTTTAATCACTGTTCTAATGTTTCCCAACATAAAGCAGCTTTCGGGACGTGACGCAAACCAGCGGTTTAAAGCCATAGATCTTTCTAGTTAATCTAAAAGATTAAGCACCTCACAGCCACTGGAAAGTGCCCCTTGCAACTGCAGTATTATGGCCTTGGATAAATCTGGTTTTATAATCCTGCTTAGTCTACACTGATCTGGATAAAAAGAGCCCCACCATGGAGAACGTGGCTCAGAAAAGCAGTATTTAGGCAAGGGGAGGGAAAACAGGAGCGTGTATTTTCTGCAGGGACAGGAAGGTGGCCCAGGCTGTCAAATCATGTTAGGGACACATCGTAATCCCCAGTCACCCTTCCCAATGACCCTTCCCAGAGTCACCTTCCTATGACGCCCCCGCCGAGAGGAAGGATGGATGAGATGGGGGAGGAAGGCTGAGGGTGAGGAGCAAGGAGGTGCTGGAGGTGCTCACAGATCTCCTCAGGTCCTGGGCGGGTGAATGTGCACGAGCTCAAGGGCAGCCAAGGAAGGAGTTCTGAGGGGGAAAATAGCTGGTGCTTATCTCCCTCCTCACCTTGGGGAAGGAGGTGAGAGCAGAGGTGAGCAAACGCACAAACCAGTGCATTACCAGGAATCCCAGTTTGCCTTCCAGCCCTGAAACGTTCCCTTCCAGCAGAAGTTTTTATGTGGCAGCTCTCTGAGAAAGGCTGAAGTGCTGTCTGCATTCTCCACTAAGAGCCTCCCCATCCTACAATGTTTTCATCTGATTTAGGTGAGGTTTTTATATTCAGCTCAAGTTTAAAGTGCATGAGCTCATTCATTACATCACCAGTTTATCTACGGGGTTATTAAAGTGCTGATCAAATGACAAGAACTGGAAACATTTGTCACAACCAAGGATCTCAGGAAATACTTTTTTAGCACTTACACAGTCTGTATGAATAGCTGTGAATAGTGTGAAATAAATTAGCATTAAATATATCTCTAAATCCAGTGTTTCCTGAAGGAAAATGACTCTTGCCTGGATTTCTGATGTGCAGTTAAAACATAAGTTACTGAATTAATACCCAAATTGCTGGGCAGAATTCCCTTGTCTGTGTTTTGCAGCTCATCAGATCCGTGGGTCACAATGGCTTTGATATTCTGAAAAAGCTGTGAACAAACGAGCTGGGCACTGCATCTGCATCTGCAAACAAACATTTCACAGCTCTCCCACAGAGGAAAATCAGTTTGAATTGCAGATCGTCCCTCTCCATAGCCTTTGTCTCTTTGGAATCCACGCAGGAATTTTGGCGGTGAAGTCAGAGCCTGGAAGTGTTGAATGCACCAAACTTAGCTCCTACTCACCCAAAGTGATAATATTAAAATAATAAGCCTGCCACAAACTTTATGGCAGCAAAATTCAGCGAGAAGAAAAGGCAGCTTTCAGAAAACAAAGCAACCCGTGAAATTCATTACTATGAGGCACAAATTACTACTGCTATTATTATCATCCAGTGCCTTTAAGCTGCTGGGATGAATAAGGACTCTTCTGCCTTGTACAAATAAAAGGATAAGAGATCATTGTCATCACAGATTTAGTGGATTAAGAAAATGATATGTGCATAATGAGTCTCTGGAAATAGAATATTGGCATGATTTTTAAAGCTTGCTGGAACTCCTCGTGTCACACATGGCTTGAGCTGACCACTGATTAATTTAGACTTGAAAATAAAATCTCACTTATGTAACTTAAATCTCCCTTCTACGGCTGTTTCTAAAGATCTGGTGGGGTTTGCCTGGAGAAGCAGGAATTGTTCTGTAGGAGCAGAATTCCCTGCTGAGCCTGGGGCCACAGTGGGATCTGCACGGGGCCACACCAGGAGGTGAGAGGAGAGCAGAGGTTTCCAGCCTGGTGGGATGTCTGCTGGAAAGGAGCACTGGAGCAGCTTCCAGCCTTGCTGGGAGCACTTTCTCTCATGAACAAGTGTCAGTTACAAGTATAAGATCACCCTGTTGTTTTGACAGAGATGAGGTTTAAACAAACAAACCACTATTTTTACCAGGAGAGATTTTGGCTCCCTCTCCCAAAGGAAGAGGCCATTTTTTCCATTTGTGCCTGGCAGAAAACCCCAAACTCTTAAAGGCCAGTAGACACTGAACCAAACAAAAGCAGAAGAACTGATCCATCTAAAGTGAACATCCCCAGGTCCATGTTCCTGCAAGGCTTTTGCACTCCTGATGCCAAAAATTGAACACAGGTGAGTGTCCCCTTTGTTTTACTCCTCTGAGGTGCTCCTGGCATGGAAAGGCCCCATTTCCATGTGGAAATCAGCAGAGGGCTGGTGATTTTGGCTGACAGCAGATTGCTCCATGAGTCCTGATTTCCTGAGTATCTTTTTTGGCTCACAGAACCCCCAGTGGGACCGTGATAAGGAAGGAAAAGCTCAACTCTGAACATGCCTGTCATTAAGCAGCAACTTGGCCATCATGATGGGAAACCTGGAGCAAATTTCTGCTCTGAAACCATCAGAGAAGATGATTTTCAGGTTGCAGAAAACTTTAGGATGCAGCTTTGCCTTTGTTCTCCTCATTAAAAAGCTTGTGGCAGCTCAGTAACAACAAATGCCAGAGCAGCACTGAGGATGTCTCTCCTTTCTGCCCTGGGACCTTGTGTTGCCATTTCCTTGGAGGAGCCTGGTGTCAGCGTTGGTGATAAAGGGCTGGGATGCAGCTGAGGCCAAGGTTACACAAGCAAGGACAATTTCTGCAGTCCCAGGAACGTTTTCCCAATAACAAATCCTGCTCTAATGCAGAAGATCTGCCCTGCCTGGGAAACAATGCGAGGTTGAACGAGGACAGAGCAGAGAATGACAAGTCATAAAAGCCTGCTGCTCCCCAGTGCCAGCACAGCCCTTCCCTCCATGGGTGCTCTTGAGGAGCTCACTGGAGGCCTTTGGAGCATTTGGTAGACAGCTGTTCTGCTCAGAGAGAGTTTTCAAGTCAAAACCACAAGAATGAGCTGCTGATGCCATTTGGAAGCCATGTCTGCAGAGCTCACCTCCTCTGACTACGCTGCTGGTTTTTAGGAATGGGGCTCAGCTTTTTGCCCTCTCCCTTCCCTGCTGCTTTCCCTTTTGTGCTTCTCCAAGGAGCCAAACCCTGCCAGAGCTGCTGATCCCAGGCTGGCTCGGGAGGGAGGTGGAAGCAGAGCAGCTCCAGCCATCCTTGCTGGTGCTGATGCCTTTTGAGGCTACCTAAAAACAGAGTACAGACAAAATTAAGGCCTATCCAGTTGTTTCCAGCGTCAGTGTTCCTAAATGAAAAACTAAACCAAAATTATCTTTGCCTATAAATTGCAGTTTGTGCAGGTGTTTCTGCCTCCATGAATTGATGCCAAACCTCCTAAACCTTGCCCCAAATTCTGGGTACAGTGTTAGCCACAGCATGTGCACCTCTAGATATCAAATTTTAGGCCTCTGAGTGTTTCTGACATGATTTCTCCTCCCAAAATGGATAATGTTTTGTGCCAGAATAAAAGGGAATAAGCAGCATTTATATTTATTGAAGGGCTATTTATTTAGGGCAGACAAAGCCCACCCAAAATGGATGATGGGTCAGGGGTTTTCACACTTTTATAAGTTTGGTTCATTTGCATTTTGGGGGGAAATTTTCTGATTAAAGCTTCAGCTAACAAAGTCATTGACCCCAGGTTTGCCCCCAACTCACTTTTGTTTCCATCTCAGTCTGAGGCAGTGAGGTGTCCTTGACTGCCAGGCCTGGAGAGGAATTGTTGTGTCTGCCCAAAATGGGACAGCAGCAGCTCACACTGCACAGGGAGTTCAGAGTTACACTGAAGAACTGCAGGGTTACAAAAAGATGAAAAATAAAAAAGCTGAAATCCTGAGGCATCAGTGGAAGTGGTGGGACAGGGCAGGCAAATGAGTTATCCTGTTATCCTGGAGAATCTGCACCAGGAGCAGAGAGGAGCACGTGGAGTACACGAATATTTTGTTTGACTGTCACTGCCAAGCACTGACACTT
This sequence comes from Lonchura striata, assembly GCF_050655825.1. Taxonomy (NCBI): domain Eukaryota; kingdom Metazoa; phylum Chordata; class Aves; order Passeriformes; family Estrildidae; genus Lonchura; species Lonchura striata. Next base: position 3,566,450 of record NC_140720.1, on the reverse strand, counting down.
GTCCAGGAGAAAGGATTAGAGTCAGGGAAGGTTTTCCCAAGGTCACTTGTGGTTAATTGTGAACCTGTTTACTGGCAAGTGTTTACTGAGCTTCTCCAGATAGGGAAGGTAAATTTACCTGAACCACCGCATGCAGAGATATTCATTAAACAAAATATCCAGGATATTCATTAAACTAAAAATCCAGGATATTAATTAAACCAGAGATCCAGGATATTCACTCACCTAAAAATTCCAGGATATTAATTAAACCAAAGATCCAGCCTAGTGGAAGGCAAGGAAGGAGAGGGTGTTCTAACCAAAGGGAACAAATGAGAAAAGAATGCACCTATGAATCTCCTTGGGATCAATCCTCAAATTAAACTGATTTTAAAATTTTCATCAATGATGCTGAACTTCTTGAAAAGTCAGGGTTGAAACACAGATGACAAGGGAGGGAAATACCAAAGGGGAAGAACCCAGCAGTCCCAAGGGACTGAGTAATAGCAGTGAGATGGAAATTTAATAGCACACACTGTTAGAGCAGAAATGGCAATAGCAAGAATTTTTGCTATGTGATCAGAATATAACAGATAGAAAAAAAGGGAAAAGAGGAAGATGTGGTTATGGACAGAGGAAAAAGATTAATCCAACTCAAGACTCCATCAGAGGAAATATTCCCAGACAGGAAATTATTACTGTTGTAATACTACAAGTTGCTCTTTCTAACTGAGACGATGACTTTTTCTTTTCAAGTATAATAATTAGTTTGATATTCTGCATGACTCTTTTTACTCAGTGGAACGGAGCATCAAACATGAAGTTGGCACTAAAAGGTGGATGCATCAGTAGTTCTTTAACCACTGATTCCTTTGAAATCCTTCTTTGCCAAGTCTCAGAACTCACAACTGACTTCCAGAGAAGAAATTCTGTTATTTCCTTCCCTCCTGTTTTTCTTTTCCCCTGCTATTTCTTGCCTCCCTTACTCCAGTGATGTTTAGCATGTGACTGCTGTGCAGAGCACGCTCGTTTCTCTGCTCCCCACTTCCTTTTCACATCATTCCTAATGGGCCTTTAAGGACATCTCCGTGTTCCTGTGGTGTTATTTATGGCTCTGACATCACCCCTCAAGGTGAACAGCTCTCTGCAGCAGGGCTTTGACTCTTTTACAGCAAATCTGCCCGCTGCTTTCTATAAAAACAGGAAAACAGCTGCAGCTTTTATAGGTGAGAACGAAGGTTTCTCCCTCTTCTTAAAGACCACTTTATCACGGGGAAGTTCAAAATGAGTTTTGGGGGGAGAAACACAAAGGCTGAGTGTGGTCTGTCAGGGCTGAGTTTTATCTCTCAGCCTCCAGCTGACGTGAAACGAAATGCAGAAAACCATTCCAGATGTTTTTGTTATCACTCGTGGCTTGCATGGCTGCAGGGTGGGCAGAATGTGGAAGAAAAAAGTGGCCTTGGCTCACAGGACCAGGTTCTTCTTCATGAAAGCTTATTTTTAAATATTTTGTGTGCACAATATCTTTGCTGTGTGAAAATAAATCTATAAAGAAATGCAGTAAAATTAAGAAATAAGCAAGTGGCTGTTGAGGTTGGAAGTCCAGGGAGACCTGCTGTCATTAATACTGATGCTAATTTGCCTAATGAGCTTTAAATCACATTCAACCTGGCCAAAATGTAGGGATTAATATTTCAAATACAAACCAACAGGTTCTCATTCTGGAAGGTGTTCAGATTCCTTTGAGACTTCTGGATTGTCGGTGTAATGGGAGGAAAAGGATGAGGAACTTTGGATTTTTGTTCTAAAATTCTGGGCAATTTGGGCATGAGCCCATAAATGACACACTTAGATCAGGTACAGGCAGCTGCTGAGCAGGTGAAACTGAGATTGAATGGCAGGAAAAATATCCAGATGTGGATATTTGGAGAGATGAACTGGAGCAGGAAGAATGAATAAAAAACTTAATTAAAAATATCAACAAATCACAGGCATTGGGAGTTCTTTCATTACAGGGGCAGAGCAGGATCAGGAGGTTTATTAGATCTTCACCTGTCACTCCAAGAGCTCATTTGCTAAAGAGAATTTGCAAACACCATGCAAAGAGGGGTTTCTAGAACCAGCAGCTAATTAGAAACAAAATTAAGTTTCATTACTCCAAGGTGTTTTTTTCCCCTCCTCTTTTTTAATTGCAGTATTAAAAGAAGCTTTTTCTATTATTTACACTTTTAACTGGTCTGAACAAAGTGATATCATGCAGTACAAAACACACCTTTGCCTCCAGCCCTTTCTGCACTTAACCCAACAAAGCTCTTGGAACAGCTGGAAGATCTGAGTGTCTGGGTGGGTCAGATGGAAAATTCTGAGTGTTGTCACCTCTAGGATATGTCTTTGTGTTGGAAAATAATGAAAATTCATTAAAACCTTTTGCTCATCCATGGGAGGCCTCCAGGTGCTGATCCATTCAGGGAGGTTTTTGTTCCAAACCTTTACACGGAGCAACAGGGAGTAAATCCAGTGCAAAACCAAAAATCAGCTCTGTTCTAGTTTCAGTGTTCCTAAATGAAGAACTAAACCAAAATTATCTTTACCTATACATTGCACTTTGTGCAGGTGTTTCTGCCTCCATGAATGATGCCAAACCTCCCAGACCTTACCCCAAATTCTGGTTATGGTGTTAGCCACACCATGTGCACCTCTAGACATCAAATTTTAGGCCTCTGAGTGTTTCTGACATGATTTCTCCTCCCAAAATGGATAATGTTTTGTGCCAGAGCAGTGCTGAGCTGCTGCAGGCTCCAGCATCCACGAGAGGATTTATTTGACTGAAAGAGTGGTCAAACATTATTCCTGGAGCTCCCAGCTGCAGTTCCAGGCTGTTTCTCTGCAGCCTCAGGTCAAATATCCTATTCTCTTGTGGGTCTGTGCCTTTCAGCACAGAAAGTTTAAAATTCTCAGCATCCAGGGTTCCAACACCCAGCAGCTTTTCCCCGAGCATTCCCCACCAGTCAAGGGGGATGTGTGAGTGCTCATCTCTTTAAATAAAGACAACTCATGGAAAATGTTCCTGGGGCACTGCACTGCTGCCCCTCCTGACCAGGGATCTTGCTGATGTGTGCAGCCTGATCCTGCCACCACAGCTTCCTCAGAACTTTAGAATTTGCTCTCTCCTTTTTTTTTTTTTTTTTTTCCACTGTCAAGTGGCCAAATATTTCAAACATTTTCCTCTAACAAATGTGTCCTTGTGGGGAAAAGTCCATTAGTAACAGAGTAGTTGCATCTTGTCAGGACCAGACTTTAATGGCTGTTTGAATTTTAACTACTATTTGCTAACTGTTTCTGTTCAAGCCAACTAAGACCATCATAAAAGTCATTAAATCCCAAGTAAGTGGCCCCAGTGTAGCTGCAGGGTACAACACTGAATCTGATCTGAATTTATCCACTGCAAAGCAAAGCCTGTGACCCTCACAGACTTTTGGGAGCTGGAAATTTTTCTGTTTTCCAGAAAGGATTGCCTAGAAGAATAAGTCTTCTTCTTTGCCCCAGGGAAGCCTGAGCAGGGCCTGCAGGTAACATGACACACTGTAATCCATTTTCCTATTTGCAGCATGAATGAAGACACTGTCAAATGTCTGGCACCGAATTCCTAAAATACATGGGACAATGCAGGGCAGTGTTTGGATGAGTGGAAAAGTTCCTTGTGCAGAGGGACAGAAAATACAAAACTGAATGGTGAGACAGAGTGAATCTGGCTTTTTTTGATCCTTTTTGCCCAGTTGCTGCTCCCTGAGCACCTCGTGGCACCATCCTGGAAATTGCTGCCCAGTGGAGCAGCAGGAATGGGCAGGGAAGGGAGGGAAGGGACAGGAATGGAGGTGGACACCCACGGCCAGTTGGAAAATTCACCTGCAAGAGCCCTCCCAAACATTTTCCATGGAGCAACGGAGGTGGATATTGTTCCTCACCTCCTCAGAAATGAGAGCACAGACCCTCCCCAGCCACAGCCTGAGGCTGGGATAACAGGGGGAATGTGCTGTCCATCTCCTGAGCCAGGGGAAATAAAACCCAGCCCCAGAGGGATTCTTCCTCCACATTCTTGTTTCCTGCAAAGGCGTGGGGACAAAAATTAAATCTGTCAGCAATTGCACTTACTCAAAAAAACCTAAGCCTTTGAAGGTGGTAAGAAGTAATAAATCAAAATTGGTAAAAGTTAAAAAGAGAAAAATTCAAGGCATGACTCTTAACTGAAAGGAGTTTTATCTTTAAATAGGTGTGAGGTAACAAATGAAGTAACGCAGTCAGTGCAGGAAAGGAGAAAGGTAGAACAAAGGTTAGAACAACTCAGATTTCCTGGTTGTTTACTTGTGGCCCAATCAAAGTCTGCTGAAGGAAAGAGAAAGCCTCAGTGGGCTTTGGAATGGGCTGCTAAGACATTTGCACATCCTAAATGATCTCTGGATGTGACCAGTGCCTGGAGTGGAGAAGGGCGAATTCCAAAGGAGCTCCAGTGGGAGCAGAACAGAGCTCACCAAGCCACTTTCCATGCACAGCCCTTCGCTCCCAAAAACAGCAACAGAAACAAGGCCAGCCCCAAACAAACCCCAGCCCTCACAAGTGATCTTCAAAACAATGCTTGGCGAGGAAGGAGAGCTCTGCTCCACGTTCCAGGCACCACGGCTGGAGACACGAGTCCAAAAATGTTCCCTGAGAGGAGGGCCCGGGGGAATGGATTCCTTGGGGATGTTGGGGATGTTGGCACCATTCCTTGGTGTTGCACAGGATTGCTTCACCTTTGGGTGCAGTGAGTGCTGCTGGGGGCTGGATTCACACCAGGAGCTGTTGTGTGTTGGATCAGCGTTGGTGTGACAGTGAAGGTGGCCCAGGAAAAGTGGCACTGAGATGAAGAGGCTTGATGGGTTGTGCTGAAAAAATCCTTTCCTTGGGCTTCACAAACATAGAACCCCAAAGGTGAGGTTCTTACCCCTAACACTGTGCTCAGCGTCTCAGTAAATCACAGAACACACTTTGCTGAATCATGGAAGCAAGGAATGGTTTGTGCTGGAAGGGACCTTTAAGATCATCTCCTCCCACCCCTGCCATGGCAGGGACACCTTCCACCATCCCAGGCTGCTCCCAGCCCTGTCCAGCCTGGCCTTGGGCACTGCCAGGGATCCAGGGGCTGCTCTCCTGTGCCAGGGCCTGCCCACCCTCACAGCCAGGAATTCCTTCCCAAAATCCCATCTAACCCTGTCCTCTGTCAGTTTGAAGCCATTCCCCGTGTCCTGTCCCTCCATCCCTTGGAAATTCTCCACCTTTCCTGTGGCTCCTTCGGGCCCTGCAGGGCCACACCGAGGTCACCCCAAAGCTTCAGGTGAACAATCCCAGCTCTGCCAGCCTTTCCCCACCTCTGATCATCCTGGTGCCTCCTCTGGAGTTTCTCCAACAGCTCCATGCCCTTCCCGAGCTGGGTGCCCCTCACAGCACCCAGGGGAGCTCCCTTCTCTGGAGCAGCCTGTCCAGAGTTCCTCTTTTTCACCAAGCCCCAGCACTGAGAAGATCCCACTCCAACTGGCACCACGATTTGAGCTGGCTGTGAGAGCCCAGCTCATCCCTGTGATTGAGTTTCCTGTGCTTGGTGTCCCTCAGGCCCAGGAACACTCTCGGAGCAGCAAATCCCATCTGCCCAGTGGTGGTTTCACAGAATGATCCTGCAGTGCCTCACTTACAAGGCTAATTTGTTTCTAAATATGTTCTTTTTTAAAAAAATAAAAAACTATTTTATTAGAATCAGCTCAAGGGTTTGCCTGGTCTCAACGCTCTTTAATGGGGATTAGTTTGAAGGGAAAATGTGTTTTCCATTTGCCTGAGAAAGACACAACAGGGAGCAGGGCCCTGGAGATTACTGAGAGCTTTGGGTGGTTCTGGGAGGCCAAAGGCCAGGCGACTGCAGCTTTCAGTGGAGTGCAATAATCCCCTGGAAAAGCACGGCCTGGGGTGTCTCGTTGTGCAATTATGGGATGGAAATTGCAGCGCGAGGCTGACCTGGGATTGTTGGCTGGGTGTCCCTGATGCAGGACCAGGAGCAGCCAGGGGATGCAGTGCCCCTCACTCCCCACAGCAGGAGCTCAGCTGGAGGAGCAAACCATGGATTTGGTGATTCCCTCATTCCTGACAAGGAGCCACTCATTTCACCCGCCCCAGGCTATTTAAACAGTCCATTAGTGGCACACAGGATTCCTCTTTCCTCTCAGGGAGGTCACACTGCTCAGTGTTTGCCTACTCAGTCCTGTCTGTGGTGTGTGGGAGATTGAAATCTTTGCATTAATTAAATGGTTTGCCAACAGATGAACCCTCTGCCTCGTTTCATTTCTATTTATTCACTTCTCTGTGCTTGCTAAACCTTTTCCTTGCCTGCAGGGCTCCGCTCTCTGCTGTGGCTGAGGCACAGGAAGGATGCTGAGCAGCCCAGGGCTTCTGCCTGCAAACATTTCTAAAATCACACACACCATACAAGACAAATGTGAATTTTTCTGGAGAGCCTTTCTACCTCAGCATCCTGAAACAAAGGGCTGGGATCTGCTGGGTCTGCAGCATCCCAGTGATCCTCAATCCCCCCTTGGATGTTTGCAGTTGGAGACCCAGCCTGCTTTATCCACAGAGTGAGGCTGTATTTCTTGGGACAGGTTTGAATGCTGTTGGTGACCTTGTGAAAACACTTCTTCATTATGAAAAGCAGGTCAGAAATCCCCCTGGGCACAGTGAAATGCCTCACCTGCAATTCCTCAAATAGTTTCCACTGCTGTTAATCCCTTTAGGTGTACGAGGTCCCACACATGGCTGCTCACTAAATAGATATCATCTGGAGGCAGCTGGATACAACATTTTGGCACCAAACAACCTGGATATAGAACACCTAGAAGAATTATTTGTAGGTTTATCAACATCCTGAGTGATTTCCTGGACTGAATCCTCCGGAGGAGAAAACCCAGCCTTGAGCAGGACACGGAACTTTCACAGAATTCACAGAATCACAGAATTCACAGAATTCAGAGTTCACAGAATCACCAAGTTGGAAGAGATCCTCAAGATCATCGAGCCCAGCCCAGCCCCAACCCCCCAACCAAACCCTGGCACCCAGTGCCACATCCAGGCTTTGTTAAACACACCCAGGGGTGGTGACTGCACCACCTCCCCGGGCAGCCACTCCAGAACTTTATCTCCTTTTTGTAAAACACTTTTTCCTGATATCCAGCCTGTATTTCCCTTGGTGCAGCCTGGGGCTGTGACCTCTGGTTCTGTCAGCTCCTGGAGAAAGAGCCCAGCCCCACCTGAACACAGCCACCTTCCAGGAGCTGTGGAGAGTGATGAGGTCAACTTTCCCAAAGTTCACCACTGGTGATGGAGGGCAGGCTTTGGCTCAGCTCATTGTGAAGACATGCTGAATTCCCATCAAGAACTGCATTTTTGGGAAGTTGAAGGGGTTTTGGCATCCGTGGTTTTGGCCTTTAATCCACAAGAACATCCCTGGGCAGGAGCCCTCAAAGCTCTGGGAAATGTGGACAGAATGGGATGTACAGGAGCTGCTGTGGGAAAGCTCAGGTCGCATTTATTTCCAAAATCCAGGGGAATAATCTCCTCCAGTTCACAAGAAAACCGTTTTCCCCACCCCCCTGTCAGTTTTTACAGCCCTGTAGGTGTGTTTTGTTTTGATAAGGAGAGCTGTTGGGTCGGGATTGTTGAGACAAGCGTTGAGTTCCCAAGAAAAAATAAAATCAGGGCTTTGCCAGTTTGTCAGCCATGACCTCCACTAAAGCAGCAGTTACTAGAAGTTAAATGTTACAAATATGCTCTGCAGACAATATGTTGTGCAGCTTTTAATTACTTCTGTTAGAAATGTAATTATTAAAGTGATGTTAAATTTAAAAACCATTTTCTTAATGAAATTCTTGCACGTTCATTCAGTGACACCAGTTTGGGGCTTTGTATCCTCCTCTTAAAGGTCTGAAAAAGTCCCAATGTGCCCTTGTTGTGGAACACGTGGGTATCATAAGCCTAGCCTGGGGATCAGCTGTGTCAGATAGCCCTGAAAAGTATGGATTTATGTGGTTTCACCTCCTGGAGTTTTCTCTTGGGAAAGGTGTCTGAAGTCCTTGCACAGAGCCAGGAATTCCCTATGGAGGAAGGCACCAAAAGGAGGCTGTTGGAAGGAAAAAAAAAAGAAAAAAGCTTGTGAAGAGGTGGCAGCCTGGCCACAGGAAAGTTGCTGGATTGTGTTTTTTACTTGTTTAATAAAAACAAACCCTTCAGATAACAGCTATTTTACAAGCTCTCATTACAGGCCCAACTAAAAAAATCCAATTGTGGTGATGTGTTATGCAAACAGCATTTATGAATACTTATAAAAAGGAATTTGGCTACTCAGTGTTGCCTCTTCACAGCAGGTAAATATAATTTGCATTTTTATATGAGGGTGAGCACCAGGGTTGACCACAGTGGTGTGAAACCTGGAGCTTCTTTTTGAGCTCTGTACAGGAAAGGAATTTACTGATTTATAACATTTTCCACCCACTAGATATGCCAAAGAATTAGAAAAAATTAAAATCAGTCAGGTGAAAGGGAAAGGAAACATCTCAACAACTATTTTTGAAGGGGTGAGAGTATTTAGTATTTGGCAGGGAAAACTTTTTAAAGTATTTCTTAGGCTGCAGAGGGACCTGAGAGGGGTGAGAGGTCTCAGGATGTTTGAAATTTTAAGCAAAGCATCAGAAGCTGCAGCCCCGAGCCCAGGGCAGAGCGAGGGGAGCTGCCCTGGGGGCTCAGAGCTGGTTCTGGGTCCCACGGGTGATTCATGAACAATTCCCTTATTTTGCAGCTGCCAACGAAGGAGAAGAAAGAGTTTCCTGCGGAGTGAAATCTTCCTTGCAAGGTGAGGAATCCACTGGAGACAAATGCCAGTGTGACATGCCAGAGCTTCCCTCCTTATTGTGCTTGGCCCGGGGCTTCCTCCACCCAGCGCTGCCCCTGGGCCAGCCCAGGACACAGCCAGCCTGCTCTGCCTAATAAAATTTATTGTGCTGCTTTGCAAAGTGACAATTCCTACCCGGCACCTTGGAAGCCAGGAAGGCACACAGGAAGGAAAACACAGCCTACAGCTCTTTTATTTTTTTAATTATTTTTAAAATTATTATTATTTATCATTATTATTTTACTATTAGGGCTGCTGGAAGAGCTGCATCAAAGGGTCTGACAATGGCAGTTTGGCATTCCAGTTTCACTCCATTAATTGTTCTTTTTAAAATTTATTTAATGAACAACTCTCACCCCAAAATAGACTGTTTCCATAAGAAAGCACAACGATTAAATTGGAAATAAAAAAATCATTACCTCTTGATATCTGTAGAGCCATGCCAATGTTTTTTGTTTGTTAGTTTGTCCCGATGACTTTCTAAAATTCGTTTTCCTGTCAGCTGTGCTGTCTGAAATGCCAGAATCCCAGAAGGATGTTTGCAAGATCCCAGGAGCACTGGGACCTGCAGGACAGCGCTGCTGTGCACCAGAGGGATCTGATGGTCCCAGAGATGCTGGGATACAAAAGTTTTCCAAGCTTATTCCTTCCCTTAAAACAACAAAAGCTGCCACATCTTTTTTTCTGGTCTCCTTTTCCCTCACAGCCTTAAAAACCCAAGGAGGGAACTGGTGGGAATGGGGGAGAATAATTCGAAGGTGATGGCAAAGAAACTCCTTAGCATGAAAAAAAGTGAGGAGTTGAGGATGAAATTCTATTTCAACAGCAAAAGTGTAGATGAAGGGTATAAAAAGTATAAATAAAGCTTGAAATATTCTCACTTCCACAGAAATATTGCATTACTTTAGAAGTGTGTTTTTTTAGGCAGAGGGGCTGTTGTGTTATCTGTTCTGAGATTATCTTGGTGACATTTTGATGATTTTTGTGTCCCCTCCTGCTTTGGAGTGAGTGCTCCAGACTTGTCTTGGCCACGAGCAGGAGGCTGCTCTGTGCTAATAAAGCCCTTCAGGATCATCGATATTTTAATTATTTTATTTAATTTTATTTTATTTAAAATCAATTTTAAAATCAATTTTATTTCATTATATTTTATTTAATTGTTTTGTTGCCCAAGGCAGAGGTGCAGCCTTGCATTCCATCTGGGACTGGAATAATGGTCGAGACATTCCTCCAGAACCCTGCATATTAATCAGACATTAATTTGGTTGGAGCTTTGCAAATTATAGATGGGCTCAAATTGAGATGTAGAATGGTGAAAAAAACTCCCTCTGTATGTCAGGAGGTCGAACTGAGTGACAAAAAGTGGTGGCTGCAGGAGAAAGTGCTTGAAGGGTTTCTTTAGAGTTTCTGTAAAGTTTGAATGTCCCTTGCCTGTGCTAAAGCAAAGCCACGATTGGTTTTCCACCAAAAAATTGGTGAATTTTATTTCGGATTCCCTCCTGGATTCTGGAGTTCTCAGGTTCCAGCTTACACAACAGCAAAGTCTCAATGCAGGGCAGTTTTTCATGCCTGAAATGGAAGTTAAATAAGGCTTGCCTGCAGTAGACAAAACAAGAAGATCCGTAGACTAACTGGAAACGTCGAGATTTGAAAATTACCTGATAGGAAAAGGGAGGGGAGTGGGATCAAAGACGTCCCAGGGAATGAAAAATTCCTTCACAGCGCTTCCTGTTCTCTCTGTTTTGTTAACCAAGGTAGGATTAGGTTTCAGCTGCCAAAAGAAATAACATTTGGAGATTTTTTTGGTCTGGGGAAGTGGGATAGAAAGATTTAAGACAGCTTTTTCCGTACTGTTTGCTTTTTGTCAAGCAGTCAAGTCTAGTTATTGTTATTAATTTGTATTGCAGAACCACCGAAGTGGGGCTGGGTTTCCAGAGTACCCGGGGCTGTGAAAATGCCCAGGCAGGCACTGGTGCCACCTCACAGAACCCAGAGTGGCACCAGAGCAGGCAGAAAAGGGAATTTTGCCTTTTCTGTGCTCCTCTTTCCTGGGTCAGGGCAGTGCTGGGCAGCTGAGCTGGCAAGAAAAGAGTCAAATCTGCCCTTTCTTATCCAAATATAAACCCACCTTGGATTTAGACACATTTCATCTTGGACCAGCTCATTCCTGTTCCATCCTTTAGATTTGGGTTTCCCTTCTCATTTCTGATCCAAGCTTCAGTCATGGTGCCTGTGCAGGGACTGCATGAACCACACCCAGAAATCCAAATGGTTTAAATTCATCTTCAGGTGCCTGCATTAATCCTCAATAAACAGCCTGAACATGATGTGAGAAGGGAAAAGCAGGAGCTGAAACCACTCTGGTGCTGCAGAGCTTCTGGGTAGGGATGAAGGTTGTGCTCCATCCTCATCTTCTTCCAGGTGTTTTTTTTATTCCCTGTGGACAGGAAGGACTCTGGGAGTTGGGTATTTCCATCAGTCCTTTTACTAAACTCACCCAGTCCAGCTGTACCATTTACATTCCTCCTGCACCTCTGATTTTTTTCTCTCTGCTCTTGAGTAAAGTGAATTCTAGAAGAAAACTTGCTGAGGCAAATCCCATCAACACAGAAAAGGACACGGGCTGTGACTTCAACAGAAAATGAAACTGCATTTATTGTGTGGGCTGGAAGTCCTTACCTTAACCTCAAGCTAATCTAGAAACAAAACACTTCTTATAGGGGAAAAAAAAAATAAAATAGACTCTGCTGTAAACCTGAACATGTTTATTCTGAAGTTGTCTATCAGTGGCTAACTCCAAATTCAATCTCATGGGTAAATATTTGCAGAACCATTTGAATGATGAAGGGCTTTTATTACCTGGGAGAATTTCCTGCTTCTCGCCTTAGAAAGCCTCACCTGGATGTGCAGGGTGGCTCCAGCTGCCTGCCCCGTGTGTCCCAGCTGGGAAGAGGCTGCTGAGGACCAGGTTGGGTGTTCATTGATGCCTCAGGTTTTGGCTTTTCTATTTTTCCCACTCTGTGCTGCTTCAGTGTGTGGGTCTGGGCTCCACATGAGGGGATGCTGAGCTCTCTGCACAGAGCAGAGACAAAACAATTCCTGCTCCAGCTGGGCACCAAGGACAAATGATCCAAACCTCAGCCCAGGAGCACAAACAGCGTGGGCTGGAGAGAGAAAAACAAGCAGGATGGGACTGCCTGGGCTGGAGCTGGAATGGGACAATGAACTCCAAGGTGCCAATGGAGCAGAACTGATCCCAGGGAGAGCCCCGGGAGCGCTCGTGCATTTTGGGACCATTTTGGGTCATTTGGGTGCAGCCCTGGCTGGGCTCTGGTGCTGCCCAAGGTGGATCCATGGAGGAGATCCTTTGAATAAATCCCTGGTTTATTCTGTAGCTCTGTCCAGCCTCTGCTCCAGCTCAGCCTTCCCAAGGCACATTCCCTTCCTCAAGATGCCCCGGGCAGCCCCTCGGAGCTCGCTCCCAAGGACCTGAGTCAATGTTTAACCCGAGTCTTTGGAGTTCACAGCTCGTGCCTTTCTTTATTATTAACCCAGCCCCTGTTTTTGTGCACAGCTGCAGAGCTGCTGGCAGCGAGACACAGAGGAGCCTCCTGAGATCTCCCTGCTGGCAGCCTGAGCAAAGGTAAAGCTCCTCTGGTCTCCTTTCCATTCCTGCACGGGGCAAAGCAGCTGCACATTCCTGCTCTTCTCTTGGGGCAGAACAACCTGGCAGCAGCCAGCTTGGCTTAATTGTGCCTTTTTAAATTAAATCACTGCATAAATCCAGCTGATTTCCTAATTTGGCCCAAACAGAAGTGTCAGTATCCATAGTTAAAGTGTGCACTGTGATTTTATTTATTCCCTGGTACTCTCTTTTCTGTTTCTTCTTTCTCTGTGGCAAGAACATTTCTCTCCTTCTCAGAATCTTTCATAGAGGTGCACAGAGAGAAATGAAAGAGAAAACAATTTCTATTTCTGCTCCTTGTTTTTCCTATGTGGAATGTGTTTGGAGAATTGTTTACCTGGGGTGTTGCTTGGTTGGATTCTGGTGAGGATTGTTTGAGCTGGTGGCCAATCCAACCCACCCGGGGCTGGACTCTCAGAGAGTGTCACGAGTTGTGTTAGAGTTAGAGAAAGTAGGATGTAGTTTTCATATCTTCCTTTTTATATAGTATATTAATGTATTTTAGCCATAGTTATAATAAAGAAATCATTCAGCCTTCTGAACTGGGTCAGACACCGTCATTTCTTCCCATTGGGTTCACCTGCATTTACAATATTTCTCCACACCAACAGCCTTGTCTCTGTAACTGTTTTTTTCATCTCCTAATATTTTTTATATTTTCATGTTTTATACTCAAATCTGTGAAGATTTGTCTTTTTCTCCCTGTGGAGATGCAGGACTGCAGGAGGGAAAATCTACATTTCCATCAGTGCTTTCACTGAGCTCACCCAGTCCAGCTGTACCATTCACATTCCTCCAGCACCTTTGATTTGTTCTCTCTGCTCTTGAGTAAAGTGAATTCCAGCAGAAAACTTCTTGCTGAGGCAAATTCCCTCAGCACAACACAGAAAAGGACAGGGACACTCATCTCACATTTGCTCTGGTTGCTGTGTCAGTGTGGTGGGAATACTTGTTTTTAAATCATGAGTATTTGTTTTTTAAATCACGAGTATTTGTTTTTTAAATCATTAATATTTGTTTTAAAATAATATTTCACCTGGGTACTATGTGGTGGCTCAAAACTGCTCTGCAGAGGAAAGGATTCACTTGCTGAAATAAGTTTTTTTAATCTGTTGTGACATAAATTGACATGGAAAACAACATAATAATAGAGCAAGGAAGGAAATTGAAATTATTATTGAAAGTTTAAACAGGTACTTGCAGAAAGATCATCCAGAAAGTAACTGATAATTGCACTGTGTATTAGACAAATATTATGCATTTTTGAAAACTAGAATATTTTATATAAAATAAATCTATAATATTTTATCTGTAATATAAACTATGTATTATATAAATTATATAATATATTAATAGAAACAGGGTTTAAAAAATGAGTAAAAGAACCAAATCTTTCCTGCTGCTCTGAATTCCATTTTGTTCTGTGAGTAAATCCTGTAGGACAGGTGTGACCCCCATGAAGGCAGAGAACACCTCAGCCCCAACTCATCCTTTGAGGAGACCTGGGGGTATTCTCCTCTCTGTCCTGCCTGGTGAGGAAAACTCTGATTTTTTGAGTCCAGCACCAGCTGTTTATTTAAGGAATTGTGGCTCCATTTTCAAGGGTGGATAATGTGGCCAATGGATATTTCCAAACCTTGCACCACATCCAGAGAGGTTCAGTCCCCCACTGCAGAATCCTGGAATGAATGGGAGTATTGGTGGTATAAATTAGTATTTATTGAATGTTGTCATTACAGGCCCATGTGACCCTGAAAATTTAAATCATAACACAGAAAAAATAAATAAAGAGTTGCCTGATTTGAGGAAATGGAAACCTTGGCTATGAATTAAGTAAGAAGCTTTGAACCCCTTTCCACAATGGCCAGATTCAGATGCTGCAATTTACCCAAAGATTAAGAGATAAACAAGGAAAAAAAAATAGAGCAAAACACAAACCTGGCTTCTAAAAGAATGGGGAAATTGGCAAAGTGATAAAGAACTTTATGTCTGTTCAAAGGTGACCTGGGTCAGCAGAGATTGGATTTGCCATCGTTTTTTATCAGGAGTTTCATGTTTGTTAAGAGCCCAGAGATTTCTCCATTTCCTGAGCGCTTTTTCCCCCAGTCTGGCAAATCTACAAAGCATAAATTGGACTTTAAAAGAATTCACCTGGCTTGTTCTGGGTGCCATGAAATGCAAATACAGATGATGGCATCCAAAGGGCAAGGAGAGCTTTGAGGGTGCAGGTCTTGTCAGGGAGCCAGGGAGCCGCTGGACCAGGGAGAACTGGAATCATCAGGAGAGGACTCGGGGAGGGAACAGCGACAAATCCACCCACTATCCTTTGGATAATCCCTCAGGCCAGCCCAGCTGCCTCATTCAGCTTCAGAGCGGAGGTGCTTAAGGAAAAAAAAGTGAAAAATAAGATCTTCCCAGAGGGATCTTCTGGAGAAAAGTGAGGGAAAGAAGTGGCTTCGTTTTATTTTGCTCATATTAAAAGCAGACAAGCTCCTTGTGCCTGAGGTAACTTCTGGCTCTGCTGGTGTGGGAGCCAGCAGCAAAATTCCCAGTCCAGCAGGACCTGGAGATGAGGAGAGATTTGGATTTGTTGGTTGGTTGGGGTTTAGTTGGGTTTTTGGGATTTTTTGGGTTAGGTGAGAGGGCCAGCAGCAAAATTCCCAGTCCAGCAGGACCTGGAGATGAGGAGAGGTTTGGATTTTTTCATTGGTTGGGGTTTAGTTGGGTTTTTTGGGTTGCTTTTTTGAGAAAGTCAGTCCCCAAACCATGCTGCTGATATTGAGTGATAGGGTACATCCGATTTTCCTTTCTTTTCCTTCATGGACACAGGAAGTGAGAGCGGAAAAACCTCATTTTCCAGCACTACTGCCCCATCCAAGCTTGGTGCCATTATCCTGACAAGAAATAGCTTAGACTTTCTTGGGGAAAAAAGTGCAAAGTAGGAGCTGGTTTTTATTCCTCACTCCAGCTTATTTCCTGCATAATTCCACAACACAAGACTCCTTTTTGTCCCAGCAATCAAGTCTCAAAACTCACAGATAATAACAGAAACACATCCTGTGATATGATCAGGGTTTCTTTTTCAGCATCTAATGATGTTAAAATAAATGGAATTATGTTGCTTTTTCCTTTTTTTAAGTCGGTAAATTCCCAAAGAGGATTTATCCCATTTTTACAATGTGCTTAAGGACTTAGAACTCACAATCAAATGCAGATTTATTATGGGCATGAGGGCTGGCATGTGGCAGCCTCTGCTCAGAGCTACTCAGGGCCTTTTTGTTCTGCTCCAGGAGGGATTTTTCCCATCTTCATTGTGATTCCTGAGGCCAGATGTGGCCTTTTGCAGGGTTGTTTTTTTTTTAATTGTTCAGAAAAAGTGATAAATGCTTTACAACAAAGAGCAAGGAAAGGTGGGGCTGCAGAGCTGGGAAATATCACTCCGCTGGGAAGGTTTTCCTTCTTTTTTTTGGGGGGGATATTCCCTCTGAGTTGGTGGATGCTGTATGAAATCTCAACTCCTCCGTGTCTCTGACTCTCCCCCTCTGCTGGCAGCGCTGCCAGAGCTGCACAGGAGCTCCAAAAAATCCCAGAGCAAGGAAAACTCCCAGCTTGAAGCACCCACGACACCTCGGGGGTGGTGGGAAAAAGGAGAATTAAAGTGTTTAGGGAGGATTGAGCAGCCTGAGCTGTGCCTGTTTGCTTTTCTAGCTGTGAACCAAGGACAGGCTGTCCCTGGCCCCAGGACACCTGTCCCAGGTGTTCCCAGAACACCTGGGTGAGCAGACAGCAATTGTTGGAGTGTTCAGGAAGGGCACTTGAGGCTTTTACAACATTTCCTTTGATAGCCCAAATCAGATCCCATCACCAAACCAACAAAGCATTAAATTATTCTTATGTTTTGAAGCATAAAATAAATGAAATACAGACTATTGATGCTGATAAGATTGTCTCACATCCTTTTGGAAGCCACTGTGATGCACAGAACACACGACACTGAAATATCATTTAGAGATCTTAAAATTTAGGATTTTTATAGTGCACCAAGATGGGATTGTAGCATATGAAACGCTGAGGTTTTGTGCTCATGATGTGAGGGTGCTTTGTCTGGCAAGAACATTTTCCTGCTCCTGTTTCTCAGCCCTTCTTGATGGAGATTTTTTTTTTTTAAATTCTTAATCCACTCTGCACAATTCTTTGCTTTGTTCACCACAAAGAGTTGAAAGTTGCCAAAAGCAAATGACAAACTACTAGAGGAAGAGAAATACAAAATTTTCCACCAGTGTTTGAAATTCCCTCTCTCTTGGGATAGACTTTAAGGTCCCTTCCAACCAAAACCATTTCATGATTTTATGAAACAGTCTCAGCCCAAAATTAATTAATAATGTTCAAGAGATATATTTTGGACAAATTAATTCCAACCTTCATTAAACCAAACGATGGTTTTATTGAATTACCAGATCAGATCCACCAATTAAGTGGCTTCTAAGTATTCTTCTAAACAGAAACATTTTTTTGAGAAGAGGAGAATGCACAACCAATATTTTCCTGAAAATAATTTCCAGGTAATCTCTTCTGCAGAAAAAAAAACCACCAAAAAACAACAACAAAAAAAAAAAACCCCAAAAAAACCAAAACAAAAAAAACCCAAAAAAAACCAAAAAACAACAAAACCCACAAAAACAAGCGCACCTTTTCTACCTTTTATCTGTATTCTTTTAGTGCTGTGAAAGGGCTTAGCGAGAGCATTCAGAGAAAGGATTTGCCACTCGGGGCCTTGGGCACATTTTCAAAACTCAGACACTTCCACCTTGTCTTTTGTTGCCGGCTCGAATTCCCCAAATCCTCTTAGGTTAATTTGTTTTCCAGCACAAACCCACACGAAACCTAAACCGCGAGAAGGGCATTTTCTTTTTTCATTTCGCTCTGCACGGCGGAGGGTTGGGCTCCTCCCGCCGGGGCCGGGGGATGCCGGGGGTTCCTCCCGGCGCCGCTCCCGCTCGGGGCTCCGGAGCCGCCGTGGTGCTGAAGGGATAGCGCCGGAGCGTCGCGCCCGGCCCGGGTCCTCCGCGACCGTCCTGTATCCAGCCGTGTCCATCCGAGTCCATCCGTGTCCATCCTATATCCATCTGTGTCTGTCTGTGTCCATCCGAGTCCATCCTGTATCCATTCCTGTTCATCCGAGTCCATCCTGTATCCAGCCGTGTCCATCCGAGTCCATCCTGTATCCAGCCGTGTCCATCCGAGTCCATCCGTGTCCATCCTATATCCATCTATGTCTGTCTGTGTCCATCCGAGTCCATTCTTTATCCATCCGAGTCCATCCTTTGTCCATCTGTGTCTATCCGTGTCCATCCCATATCCATCCGTGTCCATCCATGTCCATCCGAGTCCATCCTATATCCAGCTGTGTCTGTCTGTGTCCATCCGAGTCCATTCTTTATCCATCCGAGTCCATCCTTTATCCATCTGTGTCCATCCAAGTCCATCCTATATCCATCCGTGTCCATCCGTGTCCATCCCATATCCATTCGTGTCCATCCATGTCCATCCGAGTCCATCCTATATCCATCCGTGTCCATCCGTGTCCATCCGTGTCCATCCGTGTCCATCCTATATCCATCCGTGTCCATCTGTGTCCATCCGTGTCCATCCTATATCCATCTGTGTCCATCCGTGTCCATCCTATATCCATCTGTGTCCATCCGTGTCCATCCGAGTCCATCTGTGTCCCTCCCATATCCATCTGTGTCCATCTGTGTCCATCTGTGTCCATCCATGTCCATCCCATATCCATCTGTGTCCATCTGTGTCCATCTGTGTCCATCCATGTCCATCCCATATCCATCTGTGTCTGTCTGTGTCCATCCCATCTCCATCCTGTATCCATCCTTGTCCATCTGTGTCCATCCCATATCCATCTGGGTCCATCCGAGTCCATCCTATATCCATCTGTGTCCATCTGTGTCCATCCCATATCTGGGCATGTCCATCTGTGTCCATCCGCGACCATCCCATATCTAGCTGTGTCCATCCTTGTCCATCCTTGTCCATCCATGTCCATGCCATATCCAGCCATGTCCATCTGTGACCATGCCATATCCAGCCATGTCCATCAGTGTCCATCCATGTCCATCCTTGTCCATCCTTTATCCATCTGTGTCCATCTGTGTCCACCCCATATCCAACCATGTCCATCCATGTCCATCCATGTTTATCCCATATCCATCTGTGTTTATCCCATATCCATTTGTGTCCATCTGTGTCCGACCCGCACCACACCCATCCCATGTCTGATCTGTGTCTGACCCCTGTCCATCCTGTGTCTGACCCACACCTATCCCATGTCCATCCCGTGTCCATTCTGTGTCCATCCCATGACCATCCCGTGTCCATTCCGTGTCCATCCCATGTCTGACCCACACCATCCTGTGTCCATTCCATGACCATCCTGTGTCCATTCTGTGTCCATCCCATGTCCATCCCATGTCTGACCCATGCCCATCCCATGTCCAACACACACCTGCCCCACACCTGACCCCGACCCCACCTCCTGCCCCTATTTCCCAGTCATTTTCCACAAAGGGAAGCAGTGTCCAAGAGCTCCAATGCTGCTTTCTGTTCAAAAGTTGTTCAAAACAACATTCCTGCCCCAAAGCTGGTTTTAGGATAGATCTACAGAAGCATTGAGGGTGGGAAAGACCTCTGAACTCACTGAGCCATTGACCCAACATGGCCAAATCCACTGCCCCGTGTCCCAGGTGCCACATCCACATGGCTTCTAAATCCCTCCAGGGATGGGGACTCCACCACTGCCCTGGGCAGCTGTGCCAGGGCCGGGCAGCTTTTCTGGGGAGAAATTCTTCCTGATATCCAACCTAAACCTCCACTGGTGCAACCTGAGGCTGTTTCCTCTTGTCCTGTCACTTGTTACCTGGGGGCAGAGACAGACCCCACCTGTCTCCACGCTCCTGTCAGGAGCTGTGCAAAGCCAGGAGGTTCCACCTGAGCCTCTTCTCCAGGCTGAGCCCCCCGAGCTCCCTCAGCCTCTCCTGGTGCTCCAAACCATTCTCTAGCCCAGTTGTTCTTCTTTGGGGTCACTCCAGCACCCCGATGTCCATGGACATTATGCTCCATGGAGCTCCATTTCTCCTCCTTGTGAAAAACACAGATTTTAAACACCTGGAGTTTTTAACGCCCCCATTCTCTTGTGCTGCTTTGCCAGCACAGGACCACGAATTCCTCTGCGGCCTGAATCGCCTCAGCCTAATGAGGTGGGACACATTTAGCCCGGCTGCCAAACTGCTGCAGGGGGTGTTGGCTGTTGTTGAACAGCTGCCCGAGAGGGAAATCCACTCCCGGGTTGTATTTGGGGTTGTAAAGTTTGCAACCGTGCTGGGGAAACAGCAGAGCCACGGAGCCCTTTGGACGATTGGGGATGTTTGGTGGCGCAGAACAAGGACCATAAACGCCAGGTCAGCCCTGGCTGGGCAGGGACGGGGGCACGGGGCACCCGCAGGGCCAGGGCTGCTGCTGAGCCTTCATTAGCATTTTATTAATTAGCATAAAATAAATATGCCTCCGGCCTGGGCAACCGCCCGCATCCAGACTGCTCAAAAGTCACATAACCGCCCGCAGAGGCTGGGCACAGGCAGCAGGAGGTTCTGGGACAAAGCTGCAAGGAATACAGGACCTGGAGTTATGGATGTCAGGGAAAATTTAGAGTTTTTCTTGCTCAAATACTTTTAAAAAACCCCCAGTTTTCTGATTCTCAGTACCACCTGTAGGACCAAGGGGTCATTTCTGAGGCTGGCAAGGGCTGGGTTATTTCTATTTATCAATATCCCAACTGACCCCCTTGTTGAGGGCTGAATATTTAGGATTTCCATGGCGACATATTTATTGGTGAAAATTCAGTTTTTCTTGCTCAAACACTTTTGAAAAACCCCAGTTTTCTGATTCTCAGTACCACCTGTAGGACCAAGGGGTCAGCTCTGAGGTAGGCAAGGGCTGGGTTATTTCTATTTATTAAATATCCCATCTGACCCCCCCTGCTGAGGCTGAATATTTAGAATTTCCATGGTGACATATTTGTTGGGGAAAATTCAGAGTTTTTCTTGCTCAAACACTTTTGAAAAAACCCCAAATTTCTGTTGCTCAGTAACACCTGTAGGACCAAGGGGTCATCTCTGAGGTAGGCAAGGGCTGGGCTATTTCTATTTATTAAATATCACATCTGAATCCCCCTGCTGAGGCTGAATATTTAGGATTTCCATGGCAACATATTTGTTGGGGAAAATTCAGAATTTTTCTTGCTCACATACTTTTGAAAAAACCCAACTTTCAGCTCTTCAGTAACACCTGTAGTACCAAGGGGTCAGCTCTGAGGTAGGCAAGGGCTGGATTATTTATATTTATTAAATATCACATCTGAATCCCCCTGCTGAGGCTGAATATTTAGGATTTCCATGGTAACATATTTCTGAGCCCCTCTTCCAGCCAGACTGACGCTTGTCAGCTGATCCAGGGGTGTTGGAGGTGGCAGCTGAATTTATTCAAGCAATCACATTCTCCTTGCCAAGGCTAATGCCCATGAATATGGAGTTCAAGTTGACAGGGATTCCATCCCCATGAACATGGATAATGTTCCAGCCCTGGAGAGCAGCATTTAATTGATGAGTGGGATTATATTTACACAGCAATTATAACAAAGTCAAGGTTGGCTTTCTGGGAAAGGCTATTTATTTTATCCTCGCTGCCTGATTGTCCAGGAAAGCTTAAAAAAAATAAAAATAAAGAGAGCAAATGCACTCAGCTCTTTTTATAGCCTGCAAATAGCCCATGAAGGCAGCTCAGGAGCCACGCTGGGGCTGCCTTGGCTACCTCCATTAATTTACTCCATTCTAACAGGGATGCTGATTGTTTACCCACTGAGGAATTAATAGTCAGTCCCTGCTATCCTCAGATGGCTGCTCAGGGCCAATGTAAAATGGATAAGGGCTCACTGTAAATCCCACCGGAGTCAATGGGCATCTCTGTCCCCGTTCCCCGCAGAGCTGGAATTAGCCAGCCCTGCTGCTGTGCCCTGAAATATGGATTTTTTGTCCTCAAGGCACCTCTGCAAGGTAAGGTAAAGCCACGACTCAGGTCAGGGATGGAAAGCTGGGGCTGGAGAGGTTACCTGAGAATCACCCAGAAGTCCTGGCCCTCGCTGTCCCTGCAGTCTGGATTTCTTTCCATGGGTACTGGGATGTGGAGGGAGGGAAGGAGCAGCCTGGGGTTTGTCCAGCTGGGAGCTGGGTGCAGGGAAGCAGCTGGAGCTGGAAACTGGGACATCATTTCACACCTTGTGTAGTCAGAGAGACCAACAGCTGCATTCAGGTGCCTTTTTATGGGGCCTAGCTGGAATTAAGGAGTGGAATTAAAAGGCTTTGGGAACAGGAGGGTGGTGAGGAGCTCAAAGCATCCCTGACCTCTGGCAAGGAAAGCAGAAATTTGCAGGAGATGCTCAGTGAGTGCTGGAACCCCGACCTGGTTCAGGGGCTCCGTGTGCTGGAAAAGTCTCTCCTCCAGCCCGAGCTTCCCAAGAAAGGCTCAGCAGTCTCTGTTGTTGGTCTCAAGGCAGTTTATTGCAAGTTATCTAAAAGATTTTCTCCTGGGGCTGCTGTGGTTTGCTCAGAGCTCAGGCAGAGGCACACACACACCCTGACATCCTCTCTGACCCCGACTGCTTCTTCTCTCCCCGCCAGGGCTGCTGCTGTCTTTTATATGGGACATTACGTGTGACATGTTTACAGTTTTTCCCAATGCCTATTACCTATATTAAATGGTGCTTTTCTATCTTTTCTATGGGACATTACATGTTACATGTTTACAGTTTTTCCCAATGCCTATTACCTATATTAAATGGTGATTTTCTATCTTTTATATGGTACATTACGTGTTACATGTTTACAGTTTTTCCCCAATGCCTATTACCTATATTAAATGGGGATTTTCTACTCTAAACCAATCTGTGAGTGCCAACATCACCAAGAACATGGAGGTAAGGAAGGAGAAAGAGGAGGAACAGGACCGGCCTCCATTCTTCCATCTTAAAACCTCTGACCCCATGTACAAAACCAAAACCCCCCTGTACAGCACTCAAAAATTCTTCCCTTTGCTTTGTGACTACTTCTACTGTAATATCTAAACTTTTGTGACTCCTTGTTCTTCCTGCAAGGTTGGTAACTCATTCCATGGCTCAAACCCAAAATCACAGCTGCTTCCAGCTGCCTGCCAGGGTCTCAAATGCTTCTGACCTGGGCCCAGAACCTCCAAAAGTGTCTGAGGGACATTTTGAGTTCCAACTAGTGAGCACCTGCTGACCAGCTGGGGTTGGCAGCCAGAGCTCAATGCCACACTCATTCTCTTCATGGACAGACACCTGGAATCCTGACATTCCCAAATCTCAGAAACATCTATCCTTCTCTTCCAGTCTGAATTCAGTGGGGTTTAGGTCCATCTTAGTTACTGCAGAGGGGGAATATCCCTACGAGGATATCCTGTGTCACAGACAGGGAAAACAGCCTGGGTGTCTTGAGCTTTTTACCACAAAAAGAGCTTTTTTTTTCCTCTTAGCCCAAGCTAAGTCCTGACATGGAAATTTTCTCCTCAGTTGATACTAGAATTAACTTGTTGACATCATTAGCAGAGCACGTAATAGACAGCTGAACTGCTCTGATATTTATCTTTAGCTCAACAGCCCTTGAGACTTCAGAGGCAAATTGGAAAAAAGCAAAGGCTCTTTATTAGTAGAACTTAATTTAACAGTATTCAAACTTCATTAAGGAGTAAAAAAAAATGGCCCTTCTTAATGCAGTCTTGCTTTATAAAGTATCGAATAAGAATATTAGATTAGTTTGATCCTGGTTCCTATTAGGCACCACAGTAGATGAGAATGAATTCCCTCCCTGAGTTAGGACTCTGGGATGTCAAATCAAAGCCCAGGTGCTCCACAACCCATTTCCTTTCCTCAGTGTTTTATGTTTCCTAGCCCTGTAATTCTCCCCAGGAAACCAGCAGAAATCTTAATTTCTTCCCCTCCTCCCTGCCTCAGGTAACAGCTCTGGTGATTTAAACAATCAGGCACACGTTCTTACACTGTCTGCAGCTCCTGCTCGCCAGAAACGGGGATGTGGTGAGGAAAACCATGGAGGAAAGGAAAGGAAATGACATTCACCTTTTCCATCTGATAAATAAGGGCTCTATTCAGCTGCAGTAATCCACATCCTTCCCCGGAGATCCACTTAATGTAACACCTAAGGGCTCAGGTAATTTCGAATTATTTCCACGCTGGCCAGCTGATTTCTGGGTGAATTATTCAGTCCCTGTGCACATGGAAAAGGGCTGGAGCCCTCCTATCATCCCCAACACCCTGAACAACCTCTCAGAAGTGCCAGAGGCTCTGTGACACCCCCAGAGCTTTTCTGTGCCCCCAAACAGGGACTTCTGAGCTGATTTTCCTGGGACCACCACGCTGTGAGCACTGAAGGTCCCCTGAGCTGCTCTTCTCTGCAAGGAGCTCCTCCCTGCCCCGTCAAGCACTCAGCACCTGCAGTTTTTATGGGATTAAAAGAGAGTTTGAGCTTGGAATGGGTGGAAATTTAGAGCAACAGCCTGAGCCAGGACACAAAAAGGGCTCTGCACGTGTTTGCTGGGGTCTGAGGTGATGGATTGGGATCAGTGGCCACTGCAGGGTGGCTTGAGGGATGCAGATTCTCAGAGGATGAAATCTGGGGAATGAATTGTGGTTTTTCCCCTTCTCCCTTTGCAATACAGGGATGGCTCCAGTGCCTGCCAGCTGGAGCAGCCCGAGGAGCCTGCGGAGAGCAGGGATGTCTGCAGGCACTGGGGAGAGGTTTTCAGGGCAGGACAGGGAATCAGGGAGCAGATCCACTTGGAAACATGGGATTTATCTTAGTGTCAGGAAAATGAATCCACAAACACCAGAGGTTTCTGTCCAAAACCGAGACAGAGGAGTCCTGTAACTTTATTTGAATAAAGGGAGATCTCATGGGGCATTCCCCTGGAGTCTCTCAGAATTTTTACAGGATGCAGCCTCCTGTTTATCCCAATTTCCTGGCCACATTTCCCTCTTCCTCCATTGGCTGAAGTACTTGACAGGTACAGACTTCCCAAAACACCTAACACCCCCTTCTAATGCGTGCCCCACCCAGGTTTCCTTTTTCTTTGTGTCTCTGTTCTTTTTCTCTACATCCAGAGATGTAGCACAGTCTTGAGTGAGTAACAGTCTGTGTCAATTAGTGGAATTCCCATGGATTTTTTAATTATTATTTTTCATAATTTTTTAAATTAAAAAATATTTTTTATTGCTTTTTTCACCTCTCAGTATCTGGCCTTATCTACCATCACAGCTTGTTTGTAAAGACATTCCTATTCCTTTCAGTCCCTCCTCTTCTTATGTTCTCAATAATTGTCTTTACAAACCTTAGTTATCATCAACTTCACTTTTATTTCCCTTAATCTTTTTGAGTTTTTTGTTCCTTTTTAAACTTTTTGTTCCTGGCTCCTTTTTGGTTTTGCAATTACTCACAGTGGCATTTTCTGTCCTTCTGTAGCCATTTCTGGGTCTGTAGGAGTGGCTTCCACCTGCATCCCTTTGATCACATATTGAATGAGTTGCACTAAGCAAGGGATCATGCATGGTAAAAAGATGAGAGTTTCTACAGCACGTAAGAGGAAAAAAACTCATTTAACCCATAACCCACCAAGTAACCACAAAAAGCCAGTCCCATTCTCATCTTTTCCACATTCAGACTGATACATGAGCTAAATTTTCTATTCCCTGAGTTGAGGTTGTGGGCTCTGTAATGCAATTATTATTTCCTTGCTATTTTCTGTATGGTTTTGTGTATTATATTTATTGGTTGTTACTTCATCAACTACTCTGTGTGCAGGAAGAAGTTTTGTTGTTATTGTGGTTTTAGATGTAGCAGCGTTATATAATCTTAGATTCACAGGGTCTCAGAGAAAGGGATTGAAAAGAGTTCTTGGGTCTGTATTTGAAAATTGTTTTTATATAGATAGATAGATGGATAGATAAATAGATATAGATATATATAATCTTAAATTGACAGAGTCTCAGAGAAAGGGATTGAAAAGCATCCTTGGGTCTGTATTTGGAAATTGTTTTTATTTATATATATATATATATATATAATCTTAGATTGACAGAGTCTCAGAGAAAGAGATTGAAAAGGGTCCTTGGATCTGTGTTTGGAAATTGTTTGTGTACTTAGTGTAAAAGATTTTTTTAGTTGGTCTTTTGGGACAGTCATGGGATGTTCTTTGATCATTGAGTCTAGGAGATCCAAGGTGTCTCTTTGTGATCTGGATATTACTTTTCTTATAACTATATTTGATTAACTCTGAAGTGTATTTGACTTTTGTGGTTGGTTTCTTTTCTTCAGTTCCACTGGTCTGTGATTGATTTGTAGTCGCCAGTTTTGGTTTTACTGTTTTACTAGTCTCTAGGGTCTCTAGGGATTTTCAAGTTATTTTTTTTCCTTTTTTTTTTTTTTTTTTTTTTTTTTCCCTCTCTGGGGATTTTCTAGCTTTCAGCTGCTTTGTTTGTCTCTGTTTCTTCAGAGAGGTCTCGACTCTGATAGGTGTCTTCGTCACACAGGAAGATTTGTTTCACCACTTTTCCACTTTCATCTATTTGCAAATAGCAGCTTGAGACATTTAATTTTCCACACATTGGTATTGATCCACAGCCCACTGAAACCATGGGAAACTGGCAGTATGGCATTTGGGATGAAGTTCCTACACTTTGGGACACGTTCCATCCTCCTTGATTTTTTCTCCTTTAGGGAGTGTAACTACCAGAACATAACAACCCAAAGTTGGGTGCAATTTTGCAACTTTTCTGATGCTGTAACGAGCTGTGCTCCCAGGGTTCATTATGAGGCTGTCTTAAAACTTGCTGGTGAAACAGGAAAAACAAGAAATCTGACCTCACTGCAGTGCTTAATTGAAGTGCATTTATTGACTGCTTTAAAGCTCTTACAGTAACTGTGTTTGCTGAGAACTGAGGGCCCTTGGATTAAATTCACCCTCAGACACAGCCTTGACAAAAACCTGTCACACTCCAGGGCTGGCTGGCAGCTGCTGCTGGAGATGGGAGATTTCCCTCTCCTTGTGATGCTCTTCAGCTTCTCTCCCTCTCCAGGAGTCCCATGAGGGATGAAAATGCCAGAGGTAAAGCAGGAGCATCATGCTGAGCATGTTTTTGGTGATTTCTTGGTGCCAGGGCAAGTAATCTGGATCAATAAAGAGAATAAACCCCTTTGCTAAAATATCTTTAAGATTTTCAAGCTGAAAATCTTTTGAAGAGTCCGAATTTCCAACCTCAAAATGCTGAGGAGGGAGAACTGAGAAAAACCTAAATCGGTGCCCGAAGGAGCTGCACTTGGATCTCTGCTGGGAAATTTACCTTTGATACAGCAGTGCTGACACTGGTGTGTGCTTAATGCTGCCAAATTCTTATCCCCATCCATCTGCACTGGAAATTCAGGCTGGAATTTCGGCCTGGAAAGGCAGAAAGCTGCAGGCTGTGACCGTGCTGTAACCTGAGGAGCAGCTCCTCGCCTCCCTCAGCAGGCAGTGGTGCCTCCAGCCACCACCCACCGCACTGAACTTTGCCCAGTTATGGCTGGATTCGAGGAACTGGTTCCACTGGCAGGAAGGATTTCTGAGCTTTTGGTGTTATCTCTCTGGCCATCTTAAGTGGGGAGCTGAGCACAAGTGAGAGCAGTTGCCTGAGGAAAGAGGCAGGGTGTGAATGCAGGAGGGGTGGAAATCAGTCCTGGAAGAGATGGAGTGGATGGATGAGGCTCTCCACTGGTGCAGGAGATCAAGCTGGGCTTGCAAGAAGTGCAAGGAGACGTTTTTGGATATGATTCGACTCTGACTCCGTTTGAGTGATGCCTCAGGTTTAGTTTTTCTATTTTTCCCACTCTGTGCTGCTTCAGTGTGTGGGTCTGGGCTCCACATGAGGGGATGCTGAGCTCTCTGCACAGAGCAGAGACAAAACAATTCCTGCTCCAGCTGGGCACCAAGGACAAATGATCCAAACCTCAGCCCAGGAGCACAAACAGCGTGGGCTGGAGAGAGAAAAACAAGCAGGGTGGGACTGCCTGGGCTGGAGCTGCAATGGGACAATGAACTCCAAGGTGCCAATGGAGCAGAACTGATCCCAGGGAGAGCCCCGGGAGCGCTCGTGCATTTTGGGACCATTTTGGATCATTTGGGTGCAGCCCTGGCTGGGCTCTGGTGCTGCCCAAGGTGGATCCATGGAGGAGATCCTTTGAATAAATCCCTGCTTTGTTCTGGAGCTGTGTCCAGCCTCTGCTCCAGCTCATCCTCCACAGGGCATCACGACTCCCACTGGTTTCATCTCTAATCTAGCTCGCTATAATATTAAATTAAACTGGCTCGGGGTTTTTTCCAAAAGTTTTGGAACCCTTTTGGCTTTGCAGAGCTGCGACACCAGCACCGCTGAGGAGGTAAAGGGAGCCTCAGAATCCTCATTTCTCCAACCCAGGTGCAAATCTGACCCAGAGGAGATGGGATTCCATTCAAGAAGTCTGTGATGCAAATTTATGCAGATGACAGTCATTAGTCTGTTTGTTTTTCTGCTGGCTGGGAAAGGAAGAGGCAGCGACTGTGCAAAGAACACGCCTGGAAATTGCAGATTTGTGCCCAAACTGCCAACTTTAAAAAGCTTTAGAGGCTGAAAGAGGCTGACTGTCAGTTCTTTTGGAGTCTGCAGGGGAGTGACAGCGAGGAAATTGTTTCACCACCGGCCACCAACCCCTTGGCTGCTCTGTCCTGGCATTTATTAGCTGATACTCCATGGGTTGCCATGGGCTGCCAGGAGCAAAGCTCCATGGCCGGGGGACACAGGCACCAGCAGCCCTGAATTAGTTTGACACAGCCCTAATTAACAATTGATTGATAAACCCAGGGTAAAATCAGTGTCTGCATCTTGGTTCCAAAAACATTGTAATAGAATATTTCCAGGGATGGGGTTTGTCCACCTGACCCAGAACACCTGGAAAGGTCTGTGGAAGCAGGAGGTTTTCACACTGACCCCATTTTTGTGGTCACTGTGACCTGTTAAAAACCTCCCCCAGCTCCTTGGCATCCTCTCACCTCTCAGGGAACAGGGACAGAAGCTGAGCTGGTCTCTCTGCAAGCAATTCAGAGCATGGAGTAAAGCAGGAATTTAAAATAACCTGCTCTGGGGGCAGGAACTGTGAGAACCCCGGGCTTGGTTCAGGGGCTCCGTGTGGTGGAAAAGTCTCTCCTCCAGCCCGAGCTTCCAAAGAAAACTCAGCAGTCTCTGTTGTTGGGTCTCAAGGCAGTTTATTGCAAGTTATCTAAAAGATTTTCTCCTGGGGCTGCTGTGGTTTGCTCAGAGCTCAGGCAGAGGCACACACACACCCTGACATCCTCTCTGACCCCGACTGCTTCTTCTCTCCCCGCCAGGGCTGCTGCTGTCTTTTATATGGGACATTACGTGTGACATGGTTACAGTTTTTCCCAATGCCTATTACCTATATTAAATGGTGATTTTCTATCTTTTATATGGGACATTACGTGTGACATGGTTACAGTTTTTCCCAATGCCTATTACCTATATTAAATGGTGATTTTCTATCTTTTATATGGTACATTACATGTTACATGGTTACAGTTTTTCCCAATGCCTATTACCTATATTAAATGGTGATTTTCTACTCTAAACCAATCTGTGAGTGCCAACATCACCAAGAACATGGAGGTAAGGAAGGAGAAGGAGGAAGAACAGGATCAGCCCACTTTCCTCCATCTTAAAACCTCTGACCCCCATGTACAAAGTAAAAACCCCCCTGTACAGGTGCTAAAACCCCCCTGTTCAACACTAAAAAATTTTCCCCTCTACTTTGTGACTACTTCTACTCTAATATCTAAACTTTTGTTACTTGTTCTTCCTGCAAGGTTGGTAAATCATTCCATGCTCAAACCCAAAATCACAGCTGTTTCCAGCTGCCTGCCAGGGTCTCAAATGCTTCTGACCTGGGCCCAGAACCTCCAAAAGTGTCTGAGGGACATTTTGAGTTCCACCAAGGCACGGGGTTCTGAGGGAAAATTCAGGTCTTCAGACACCTCTTGGTGACATTTATTCTGCAGACTGGTCTGGATGCGAGGATATAATCCAAAGCCCAAAGGTCTCTGTGCTGCCTGCAAAAAGCCCTCTCCACTTTTCCAGCAGCCCTCTTCCAAAGGCTGCACTGAGGGGCTGGAATCACCCCTGGATCAGCTCTCAGGGAAATGGGGAAGGGTTGGGGTCAGTCGGTGCCTGGTGTAAATCCTTTGGTTGCTTCACACTTCTTGCAAAGCAAACCTTGAGCCTTTTGGAGAAAAACACTTGGAAAACCGCTGGGCTCCCCAAAGCAGCATTTTTCTCACCAATTCGAATGTGCTGAAAGGACGGGATTTTCTGTGAACTTTTCCCAAACAGTCTCGCCTTCTTTTTTTTCTTTTTTTTTCTTTTTTTTTTTTTCCTTCTCTTTGAGAGGGGGAGGAGTTGTGTCTAAAAAAACAAACCCAACCTGTCGTTCTCAGCTCTGCCAACCTGTCAGTCCAGCCATGCAAGAAGAGAGGGAGAGAGACAGAGCAAAGGAAAGGAGGGAGTGAAGCAGAGATTCTTTCAAACCTCAGCAGGACATTAAGGTAAAGCCCATTTCTCACTTCCTTAATTACTCTTTTCCCTGTGTTTGTACAGAAATTCTGGTGCCTTAGAGAGCTTTAACCTGACTAAACAGCCCGGGTGGGAATAACCTGCTTATCGTTCAGCTGGAGGGGTGTTTTGAGTGTAACCTGGCAGCTCGTTAGCTGTTGTTTGGAAACACGGTTTGAGTGGCTGGAATTCGTGTTAATTTGAATATTAAAGAGAGGCAGAGCTTGTTCGAGCCCATGTTTAGGGAGGGTGCTAAGCTGTGTAATTGCAGGGCTGAGCCAGGCTCTAATTACCGCAGATCGGCTGAGAACCTGTCAGAGAATGTGGGAAATGGATTTGTAGGAAATTCTTACAGCCTGACAGAAGGCTCACACAGTGTGCATCTCTGTGCAAACTTTGAGATAAGAAATGCTGCCTTAGAAATGCCATGGAATAGGATAAACATTGGAGAGAGAGAAATGGAGCTAGAAACAAGTTTCAAAGGATGGCCTTGCAAATTAGACTGTGAAAATGCATTGGAATAGGACCCACGAAGAGTAATTTTAGATTATTGGCTTTAAAGCATTTACAGCATGGTGTGGCTAAAGCTGACAGGCCAAGAAACAGTTATAGTGTATTGTAATTAATAAATAATTGGCTTCTGATTGCGATGGTGTGAATTATCACATCTGTATTGTCTCACCCTTCTCACGAGACTGAAAATGGAATAAAAGTTTCAAAAACACCTCTCAGTTATCATCTCTGGGTCAGTAAAAGACATAATCCAACAAGAGAGGAGGGAAATCCTCCCAGAGCTGCAGGGCTCTGTCACCTTCTCCTGGAGCACCTGGCCTGGCCCCAGGTGGGGTTGGGCTGTGGGCTGACCCATTTTGGTGGCTCCTCTGCTCCTTTCTGTCCTCTCTGTGCCCTCCTGGAGGAGCTCAGCACCCTCAGAGTTTCCTGGGCCAGGAGGGCAGAGCAGCACAGGCACTCTCAGCTCAGCCCGGGGAAACTGAGGCTTGCAGAGTGTGAGGAAGGCTGGGTCAATGAGTCAGAGGGATCACTCTGCCCGGGGTGATTGGGTGAGTGTGGGCTGAGGAACAAACAGGAATATTCACAATTTGTTGGATCGGAGCGCCCGTGCATGAGCACCTGTGTGACCCCTACCTGTGCAAGGGGTGTGTCTGTGCAAGGAGCCTGCTGAGACATTTTTGCCCCCTCCTCTACCATGAAAATCCACCAAAAAAGGTGAGAAAGCAAGAATTGTGCTCATCTCCCTTAGAAATCCCTCTATTTCTAGATTTCTAAACCCTGAGCCAACATTTTAAGCTTTTCTGAAAACCCTGTGGTACCTTTCTGAGCAGGCTGAGGATTTGGGAAGGTCACACCAGAGGCAGAGCGGGGGCAGGATTTCCTCTCCTTGCTTCTCTTTGGGGTTTTCACTCCTGCAGCAAGGTGCAGGTTACCTGTCCAGAGCAGCTCACCTGGCAGACCCAGCCACCTGGAAAGTGCCAGAGAGACAGTGCAGCTGTCCCTGGAAGGCTTGGAATGCCTCTGCCAGGGCTTTGCCAGGGCTTCTGCATTCTCCTGGCTGTCAAACTTCCTCAAATCCTTGTGCCTGTGCTGTGATCAAAGCTCTTTTCCAGGCAGTGGCCACCACAAGCGTGGAAATCCAGAGGGGATCCAGGCTGGGAGGGCTGCTCTGCCTGGATAAAAACCTTTGCAAAGTCCTGGTGTTACATCATTTTCTTTTCTCCTGGGAGCCCTGACTCATTCTCTGGGGATGGTGATACGGAGTGTGATTATAAACATTTAATTAACAGAAAAACCTTCTTTTGGAGTGTTTTCTGTTGTGTATTGTTGTGAGTTTTCTTGCCAGAGCTGGAATGGAAAGGGAAGTGCTTTTTCAAGTGAACATAGTGGGTGAGGAGGAAGTGAATATTTAAGTTCTGGTGGGGATAAACTTTTTTAGTCCTTGTTACAGTAACAGAAATTAGTCACTGAAAGAAGGAAAGGATGAAAATTTACTTTCCTGATTTACAAAGAGTTCATTAATGAACCTCACAGCATTCTCTTCTCTTCTCTTCTCTTCTCTTCTCTTCTCTTCTCTTCTCTTCTCTTCTCTTCTCTTCTCTTCTCTTCTCTTCTCTTCTCTTCTCTTCTCTTCTCTTCTCTTCTCTTCTCTCCCTCTCCCTCTCCCTCTCCCTCTCCCTCTCCCTCTCCCTCTCCCTCTCCCTCTCCCTCTCCCTCTCCCTCTCCCTCCCCTCCATGCCACACTCCAGGATGTTTTTCTGGAACCAGAGCAGACATTCTGCTGCTCTCTCCCAATTCCTGCCCTGGAAAAGGTGTGAATGCCGGGAGATAAGGAGATGGGTGCTGCTAAATCAGCCAAGCCCCGCAGAGCTGGGGCAGTTGATTATTACTGACAAAACCCGGATTATTGCAGCACTTGCTGATGGATGGTTTGGCAGCGCTTAGCAAACCTCAGCTGATCAATCAGAGTTAACCAGCTGCAAACTCGCTAATTTCAGGTAATACCCAGGCAATCCGTATTTTAGATGGGCTCCATTAGTGTAGCAACAGCTCTGCTAGAAGTGTTGGAATTACCAGCCAAGTCCTCGCCAGGATCTCTGTACCTGTCACTGCAGGGACTGATGGATGTGTCTTTAGTTCGGGGAGCTTCTCCTAAAGAACAAAATCTTCAGCCAAGGATGAGTTCCCGGACAAAAAGGGACAAATCTGAGCTGCCCCTCTGCCAGCAGAGCTTCTGAGCAGCTTCTGGAAAGGTCAGGTGGAAAACAATGAGGGAGGTTCTGCCCTTCACCAGAACTGCTCCCTCACCTCAGTTTGAAAATTAAGATACTGACACAGTTAAGGGATAAAGTATTTCAGTACTTGATAAGGATTTTTTATGGTGCAACAACTTATTATGGAATACACAGAAAAGCACATATATGGTAGATTGTATATATAATGTTGTCGACCTTGCAAATTAGCATATTTAACAAAGATGCTCTAATGAGAGGCTTGAATGAATAGCGTGACATCTTTTTATCTTAAAGTCTTTTCTCTTAGATGGGTTTAATTCGAGTTTATAGGATATGTTTTGGAGGGGGCTTTGGTTTTTTAAGAGCCTTTCACCAGGATGCTGCTCCCTCACCTCGGTGCTCCCTGGCATGTTTGGAATTCTGGAGACTGATGCTCTGCCCCTTTTCCTGTTATTAGTCACCTTTCTTGCCCAATATTCTCACCCCGAGCTTTTGGTGAGAAGTTTGGTAACAGAACATCCCTTTCCAGTAATTCATTGTGCAATTGAACCGCTACGTGATAAACACAAACGAGCCCAACACGCAAATACCACCTCCCATTTCTGCCTGCTTTTAAACCAGGGCAAGGGCTTGATTTGATTCTTCATCTTTTCATCTTCAGATGTCAAAGAGATCTTGTCTGTCCTGTCTGGCAGGAGGCAAAGCTGGAACTCAAGAAGTGGCCATGCTGCATTTCACAAGGAACTGCTCGTTTTTTGTGTTTTCCCGTCGTGATTCCATCATTGGTTCCTCTTTTTAAGGCAGATAAATGCATGTTCTGAGGGTGCATCCAGGGGAGGATAATCTTCAACTTCCCAACTGCTCTTTGTGGTGACATGGTGGGGTGGAGAGGGTTTCAGCCCTTAATTTCCTGTGGAAAGGTTCATCAGAAGAACCATTGAATCTTGGGGCTGAAAACACAAGGTAATTTTGGCGAACAACCATTTTTTCAGACAAGTTTTCTTCAAGGGAAAACCAAGACGGGCCCACAGAGCTGTGTGAAAGGACTCACCTGGGTAAAAGAGTAAAATTTTACTGGAAAACAGATGGAAAATTTCCATGTTTAATGAAGGAGTCTCCATTCCTGAGACAACTTCACAAATCATTTCCATCCTGTTCCGTTTAAAATATTCTCTCCCAAACTGGTTTGTGTTTTGTGTTTTCCCGTCATGATTCCATCATTGGTTCCTCTTTTTAAAGCAGATAAATTCATTTTCTGAGGGTGCATCCAGGGGAGGATAATCTTCAACTTCCCAACTGCTCTTTGTGGTGACATGGTGGGGTGGAAAATTGGGAGAGTGGAGACGGTTTCAGCCCTTAATTTCCTGTGGAATGGTTCATCAGAAGAACCATTGAATTTTGGGGTTCTCCTTACTAGGAGAGTGGGCCAACACTTCCCACAGAAGATCTAAGGACTGACATTTCAGTTTGTCTGGCAAACAAGCTGAAAAAATAAGGTAATTTTAGTGAACAACCATTTTTTCAGACAAGTTTTCTTCAAGGGAAAACCAAGATGGGCTCACAGAGCTGTGTGAAAGGACTGGGTAAAAGAGTAAAATTTTACTGAAAAACAGATGGAAAATTTCCATGTTTAATGAAGGCGTCTCCATTCCTGAGACAACTTCAGAAAACACCTCTATCCTGTTCCTCTTAAAATATTCTCTCCCGAACTGTTTTCAAATTGGCACCAAATTTTGTGCCCTCTGTTTTGGAGTGGCAGAAGCTGCATCACCTGGCCCTGCTCGCTCCTGACTTCACAGCCCTGATTTTGGATGGCCAAGTGGCCCTTTTTGCTCTCCAGGAAATGCTGCTCCTCAGCATTTCATCCTGGGAGAAAGAGCAATTTCCTACCTGGCTTTGTCCCACTCAAAGACAGATTAGAAGAAATCTGAACCACGGAGATGATATTCACTTAATAAAAGCAGAGGCCATAAAACACAGGCCGCTTTCCACCAGAAATCTCAACGGGGAAATTCAAATATTTCTATTTCCACTCACAAACCTTCACCAGCTGTTTGATTATTCATGAAAATCCTTTCAGTTTTCCACAACTGAGTGAGGACTCTTTCCAGGAGCAGCCTGAGGTGAGATTTCCAGTGCACTCTTACTCTGGATAGATTTAGAATATTAACGTTTTCATGATATTTTGTCACCACAACTGGTTAGTCCACAAAGAAATGAGGCAATTGGTGCCTCATGCAAAAAAAAAAACCAAAAAACAAAACCAAGTAACCCTCTAACAGCTCCTATGAGTTTCTGTTATTCAGGCCTCAGAAAAAGGTTTGATTTGGATCTTTTCTTTGGGAATAAGTAATTACAGAAAGGCTTGGTTTGGACTTTTTCGGTGGGAATAAGTAATTAGTGCTTTGCTTTATCTCCAGTGTGTTCAAATGGAGTTCAGTGATTGGTGAGGCAGTTTTGGATGGAGGTGCAGTTGCCCTGGCAACAATCGGGAGTGAAATCAGAACCTTTTGAGCAGCCAGTGGAATGTGGTTCCACTTGGATGACAATAGGTCACAGCGTTTTAATGGGCAGAATGCAATCCAGCACAATAGGATTTATTGCCACTGTGACATCAGATTGACACCGTTCCTGCAAATCCTTCGGCTTGTGTCAGACCTCGCTGAGATCTGCTCAGTGGAAAAACTCGGGAAAAGCCCTTCATAATAATGTTTTCCAAATCAGACAGAACCTGTGCGTCCCAGGGGTTGGGAGGAATGGAGTGAAACCCAAGCTCCCTGCACAGAGCGAGGCTGTCCTGGACACCAGGGATGGTTCTGAGAACCAAAATTGGTTCAAATCTGACCCAAATCTGCTGGAGAACTTCCGCACTTGCTGCGTTTCACATCACCAAAACAATTCCCAGTGATTTCCAGGATGGCAATTCAGGCTCTTAAACCTGATTGCATCTGCTGACAGACGAGACCTTGCAGGAGCAAGAGCTGAAGCAGCACGGGAAGAAAAGGTTCCCTGTTCAGTGTGGAGGGACAATATTTCATCCCTCCTGCCTGGACATTTTTCCAGCTCCTGAAATAAGGATCCTTTTATTCTGGAAGATCCCAGAGTTGTCTAAATGGATAAAATGCCCAGGACTGGGACAGGAGAATGTGCTGCCTGCAGCTTTAAGGAAATTAGATTAGGGTGCTAAAAAACAGCAGATTTAAAATAATTCAATTTTCAATTATTAAATTGAAATTATTTAAAAATTTCAATTTTAAATAATTCAGTCTTCTAATATAAACACACAGAAAGGTTGGCATCCCTTGGGATGTCCCTACAGAGCTGTGTCACACATAGAAATCCAGAGCCACCTGTTTTGGTGGCATCAGAAATGGCCTTTAGAATAGGAATATTCATGGATAAGGGGCACAGGAAAATCGGAATATCCCTGGATATGGGGCACAGGAATATTGGAATATTCCTGAATAAAGGGCACAAGAATATTGGAATATCCCTGAATAAAGGGCACAGGACTACTGGAATATTCCTGGATATGGGACACAGGAATGTTGGAATATTCCTGGATAAGGAGCAGAAGAATGTTGGAATATTCCTGGATATGGGGCACAGGAATGTTGGAATATTCCTGAATAAAGAGCATAGGAATGTTGGAATATTCCTGGATAAGGGCCATGGCAATATTGGAATATGCAGGATAAGGGGCAGAGGAATATTGGAATATCCCTGAATAAGGGACACAGGAATATTGGAATATCCCTGGATAAGAGCCATGAGAATTTTTGAATATGCCTGGATAAGGGGAACAAGAATATTGGAATATTCCTGGATAAGGAGCAGAGGAATGTTGGAATATCCCTGGATAAGAGCCATGGAAATTCTGGAGTATCCCTTGTTAAGGGGCACAGGAATATTGGAATATTCCTGGATAAGGAGCAGAGGAATGTTGGAATATTCCTGGATAAGGGACATGGCAATATTGAAATACGCGGATAAGGTGCACAGGAATATTTGAATATTCCTGGAAAAGGGTCACAGGAATATTGGAATACTCATTTTAAATAGGTAGCCCTTGAACCTTTTACCAATTTTCCTTTTGAATCAATGGAGGTGTTTCCCATTCATGTTTTAATTCAAAAAGCAGATTATTTTTCCTCAGTCACGGCTGGTACCCTGCACATCCTTTCATTGTTGATAGGAGGCTTTTACCACAACAAAGCCCCGAGCTGGTGAGCTGTTCCTCTCCTTGGAATTAGTCCTGGAGAACAATTGAGCCAGACAATGACACAACCTGCTTCTTGTCCTCCCCAGTGGGAAATGGGCTCGGAGCTTTGCGTCCATAAACAGCCAAGGGTGTGGAAGTGACCTCAAAGCCGGGTTTTACACGGCAGAACAAAGAGATCTCTGAGCCTGATTGGAAAAACACCCCGAGAGCAAATCCATGGCATAAGATCATAATTATCAACACACGTCACGGCGTGGCTGGAGCCCCTGGAAGCTCCTTCAGACACTGTGGGAACCCAGAGCTTCCCTCTGGCTGCCCTGGGACCCTGGCAGGGTCAGGAACCCCCTGGACAGAGCCCCCAGAGACACTGGCTGTGATCTCTGCCCATGGAAAAGAGTTTTCAATCTTACAGAATGAATTACCAGCTCTCAGTGTTTGATATGAGTAATAATTAAGTGTGGCACGGGTGCAAAAGTAAAATTTTAGGATTCTAGATGAGGGGTCCAAAGGGGACAAGATGGAGGAAGTTGGGTGTGCCTTGTCCTTTTTCTCCTTCTTCATGCCCTCCATGTCTCACTGTGGTGTTGGCATTTTTCTGTTGGTTCAGGCTGGGGACACACTGTCCAACGTAGGTGACAGATATTGGCACGTTCTTGTAAATGCAGCCCAGGGAGTTTCTGGTATTTAATGTTTGTCACATCCCACTGAGGGCAGAGCCCCACACGCTGCCCTGCAGGACAGAGCTGGGCAGGGCAGCAGAACATGTGAGAGATAAACAGAATAAACAACCTGGAAACCAGCACAGACCAATTCTGGCTTCTGCTTTGGCAGGGGGCTGACAGACAGAGACTTTCTACAATCTCAGAATCATCAATTCCTCAGATTCCAACACCAGGAGCAGAGTCCTGGGTGAGAGCAGGACAGCAGCAGGGACATCGCTGCATCCCTCAGCTCTGCTATGGGCTGGAGCCTCTGATCCCTCAGGGTTTGGGCTTATATATTTTTTATATATTTGTAACCCTGCAATTCCTCAGTGTGTAACTCTGAACTCCCTGTGCAGTGCGAGCTGCTGCTGTCCCATTTTGGGCAGACACAACAATTCCTCTCCAGGCCTGGCAGTCAAGGACACCTCACTGCCTCAGACTGAGATGGAAACAAAAGTGAGTTGGGGGCAGCAAACCTGGGGTCAATGACTTCATTAGCTGAAGCAGTTATTGGAAGATTAAGCCCCAAAATGCAAATGAACCAAACTTAAAAAAGTGTGAAAACCCCTGACCCCTCATCCATTTTGGGTGGGCTTTGTCTGCCCTAAGTGTACCTGAAGGCCCTTCAATAAACTAAACCACTTTTTATTCTCTTAATTTTTCCTGACCTCTGTTTTTAGGTAGTCCCAAAAAGGCATCAGCCTATCCTCAGGGATGTTTTTTGGCCATTATTGCTCTCAGATCTCAGATCTTAGATCTGTTCCAGCACTCCTGGCATTGTTCCAGCGCCTCTGTGGTCACTTTTTCATTCTCCTTAATCCAAATTTACTTTCCCTCCCATGATCAGCCTTGAGGCTGCTCCCAGATTATGACACCTGAGTGATGTTTTGCTTTTCTTTCTTTTTTATTATATTTTTATTTTTTAGAGGGGGAGAGATTTAGTTTTGTTGGTGTTTTGGTTTTTTTTTTTTCTTTTCCCATGGGAAACACCACTTTGTATTCTTCAAAGACTCCACTTCCTGAAGTTCCTCTCATCCGTGATGGAGCTTAGCACCACACGGAATGTTCCAGAAGAGGAATGCCACCAGCCTGAGCTCGGGATTTGGGGCTGGGCAGGCCTTGGGAGTGATTTGGGGTTTTGTCAATCACCTTCAAATTTGTGTTTGAATTTGGAAGGACTCTGGCTCTGAGCAGGAGCAAGTGATGCCGTAATTCCATTTTATTCAGTGAAAACAGGAGTAAAAACAACCCATGAAAAATACAGGATAGAAAATGGGATAAATCTCCCACTGAGGCCGTGTACATCACTCTTGAATTTAATTTAATTTTGATGGCCGATCATTTATCCAACTCCCAGCTAATCTGCAGTGAATCAGGGGCCAGTGGCAGTAAATTTCAAACCAGAGGGTGAAATTCTCTTTAGCCACGCTCTTGTCTCTGGTGACAGCACCCCTGTAGTGGTATTGTGGAATAAATGAGAGAGACATTTATTTCACAAACCCACAGCACCTGTGAGGCCAAACAGAAAAGTTGTCTCTCAAAACAATCTTTGAGAATTGCTCTGGCAATAAAAGCAACCCTAGTGCAGTTTAGATATCATTTTTGTGTGTGTGTGGAGTGTTGACATTTGCAATGTAGCAGGTTTTTATTTGATGTATTTTTGTTAACATGGGCTCTGATAAGATCTGCTCGCTCCTTCACACTGTTTGCCTGGAGAAGTAAAACAGGAAAAACACAAAAGCACGGCTGGCTGAGCAGCCTGGTGGCAAACAGCTCGGAATGGGCTGGATTCCCACTGCAGCTCCTTCGGGCTGGGGGAAATCCTTCCACACAAAGGGCAGCCCCAGAGCTCCACAAAATCAGCCTCTGTGCAAGTCACAGGGAGGAAAAATCCTACCTAAAAACACCCCTACATTTAATTTTGTTATTAAAGGCAACTTCCAGGTATATACATTGTTCACATCTACAGACCTGAATAAAGTGCACAGGAATTTTGGCATATCCCTGATAAGGAGCAAAGGAATATCCCTGGATAAAGGGCACAGGAATGTTGGAATATTCCTGGAAGGAATGCTGGAATATTCATGGATAAGTGGCACAGGAATGCTGGAATATTCCTGGATAAGGGACACAGGAATATTGGAATATTCATGGATAAAGGGTAAAGGAATATCCCTGGATAAGGGGCACAGGAATGTTGGAATATTCATGGATTAGGGGCACAGGAATATCCCTGGGTAAGTGGCACAGGAATTTTGGCATCTTCATGGATAATGGGCACAGGGACGTTGAAATATCCCTGGGTAAGTGGCCCAGGAATGTTGGAATATCCCTGAATAAAGGGCTCACAGATATCCTAGGATAAGGGATGCAGGAATATTGGAATACCCCATGATAAGGGACACAGGAATATTGGAATATCCCGGGATAAATTGCACAGGAATATTGGAATATCCTGGGATAAAGGACACAGGAATATTGGAATATCCCGGGAAAGGGGCCCAGGGATGCTGGAATACCCCTGGACAGGGACCCAGCTGGGAATGCCGTGGCTCCAGGCTGTGCTGTCCCTGTCCCTGTCCCTTCCTTTCTGCCCAGCTGGCAGCAAACAGGAAGGAGAGGAGCTCACAGCCTGATGTTAGGGAAGCTGTCCCTGGAAGAACCCTTTGGAAAATCAGCTTCAGCCTGCCCCCAGATCCCCAAATTATTGATAAATAACCCGTTGTGTGTTAGGGAAATTGTCCCTGGAAGAACCCTTTGGAAAATCAGCTCCTGCCTGCCCCCAGATCCCCAGATTATTGATAATTAATCCGTTGTGTGTTAGGGAAGTTGTCCCTGGAAGAACCCTTTGGAAAATCAGTTTGAGCCTGCCCCCAGATTCCCAGATTATTGATGAATAACCCATTGTGTGTTAGGGAAGCTGTCCCTGGAAGAACCCTTTAGAATATCAGCTCCTGCCCACTCCAGATCCCCAGATTATTGATAAATAACCCGTTGTGAGTTAGGGAAGGTGTCCCTGGAAGAACCCTCTGGAATACCAGCTCCCAGATTATTGACAAATAACGGGTTGTGCTTGGGAAGGGACAGAACAGCCGTAAGGGAGCCGGGGCTGTGGCTCTGTGAAATGAGTGCTCGGCACCCTCTGATCTCACTCTGCCATTGTTCCTGGCCTGCCACCGCTGATTACATTAATTCATTAATTACATCACGGCCATTCAGAGCTGCAACAAACTGTTCTCCTGCTCCTAGCCAACCAGGGCTGGGGGAAAAGTTCCTCGAGGAATTTTCAGGGGCTCTGAGGGCTGAGGGAAATCTCTGACGTGCAGGGTGGGTGGAATCTGCAGAAGGATGGCAATGAAGCTTCCCTGAGCATCAGGAGACACCCGTGAGCCAGGAGAGGAGGAAACGCTAATTACCGCTGGCACTGGTACTTGATTGCCTCGCAGCTAATTTGCATTAAAGCCCAGGGGCCTGCTGAGTTAAGGAATAGGTTGGTTACCGATTTCCAAAGGGAGAAGTGGGATATAAAATATATTTTTCCAGCTGTTCCATCTCTGTGTGGCTGCCCCTGGACCCCTGGCAGTGCCCAGGGATCCAGGATGGGGCTGGAGCACCCTGCCCATGGCAGGGCTGGAAGAAAATGATCTCTAAGGTCCTTTCCAGCCCAAAGCATTCCAGGATGTCCAGCCCCAGGAGGTGTCCCGGCTGTAGCAGCTTTGGGAATTGAAACTGCAGGAGCTTGAGCACCAATGGAGACCCTGGTGTCCAGCTGGATGTCAAATGGCTCTCAGCTGACGGGAACAGAATCTGGAATTTCCGGGGAACAGAATCCGCATGAGGAATTTCCAGGGAACAGAACCAGGATAAGGAATTTCCAGGGAACAGAACCTGCATGAGGAATTTCCAGGCAGGAGGAGGGGATGACAGTGGCCCTGGGGGGATCCAGCTGCCCATTCCAGTGTGGGATTATATTACTTCTCTCACATTTATTAACCAATAGCAAAAATACAAAACATGCGACTCTACAAAACAAAACAACAATACATTTTCTTTTACAAATACAGAAATTTAATAGAATATATATAATATATATCTATATATAGATATATAGATATATAGAATATATCATATAAACCTAATACATAAATACAAACATTTAATAAAATATATTACATAAATATATTGAATAAAAACATATGACAATTAAAAATATAACTAAAATATAAATTAATAAAAAAAATAATTAAATAATCTACTCAATAAATTAAACCTTACACAATAATAAAAAAATTAAAATAAATATATATATTATCATCATAATTATACTTATAATACCTACTCCAATACATGCAAAAAAGTAATTAACAAAACCATAAAAAATATTATTTAAAAATTTAAAAATTAAAAAAATCTAAAAAATTAAAATTTTAAAATTAAAAAATTCTAAGAAATTAAAATTAAAAAATTAAAAATG
Organism: Lonchura striata; assembly: GCF_050655825.1. Taxonomy (NCBI): domain Eukaryota; kingdom Metazoa; phylum Chordata; class Aves; order Passeriformes; family Estrildidae; genus Lonchura; species Lonchura striata. The sequence continues at coordinate 3,523,889 of NC_140720.1, read as the reverse complement.
TAAAAAATTAAAAAATTTAAAAAATTTAAAAAATTTAAAAAATTTAAAAATTAAAAAAATTAAAAATTTAAAATTAAAATCCCAAATACAAAAACTCTGCAAACAGCTGAACTCAGGGTCACCCCTGAGGCTTGGCTCTGCTGCTCGTGCTCTGGTTTCCCTGCTGGGCCATCCCAGTTCAGCCCAGTTGAGGTTCAGCCCAGGAGGGGAGGCAGGGCTGGGGTTGCTGTCCCAGCCCTGCTGGCGCAGTGCCCCGCGCAGGAGCTGCTGGCAGAGGCTCCCCGGAGGGAAGAGCTTTAGCTTTCCCCCCTGCCAAAGTGTCTGGGACAAGGAATGGCAGCGAGGCCCCAGCTCAATGGCTCCGAGCTGCACTTTCCATTCCTCCTGGCATTTCGGTGTTTCCACTGCTGGCTCCTGGCTGGAGCCATGCAGCGCAAATAAATTCAAATTGACATTCGCAGCTTTCTACGGATTTTGGGAATTGCTCTGAGTGGGAAGCGGGGAGCTGCTTCTCCTTGAACCTGTGGCTCCAAAATGAGAACCAACCTCCACCAAGGAGGAGCTTCCAGTCTGTCTTTTCTGACTTTAAGGGGCCAAACTTCTTCACTTTTATGTTTATTTTTTATTGATTTTGTTGTAAGCAGATCTGGTTTCACTTAGATGAATTAAATGTCAATATATCTGTTGCTGTGAGTTGTTCCAGTGGGGATCTCGGCACCATTGCGTGACTCAAAAATCTCTGCAGAGCTCTGCTGCTCCTTGGTGTCTATGTCTGTTCTTTAAAATGCTCAATAAACACTTTGATATTCACACTTTAGGTCTCTGTCTGAATGGAGGCATTGAATAAGGAGTCTAAGCAATAAATAATATTTTGCTCTGGGTTTGGTTTATTAGAATCAGAATGGTTTGGGTTGGAAGGGACCTTAAAGATTTCCCTTCCCTTCCCTTCCCTTCCCTTCCCTTCCCTTCCCTTCCCTTCCCTTCCCTTCCCTTCCCTTCCCTTCCCTTCCCTTCCCTTCCCTTCCCTTCCCTTCCCTTCCCTTCCCTTCCCTTCCCTTCCCTTCCCTTCCCTTCCCTTCCCTTCCCTTCCCTTCCCTTCCCTTCCCTTCCCTTCCATCCTGGGATGAAGGGCACAGGAATATTGGAATATTCCTGTATAAGGAGCACAAGAATATTGGTATAATCATGGATAAGGGGCACAAGAATTTTGGAATATCTTGGGATAAGTGGCACAGAAATATTGGAATATCCCTGAATAAGGGACACAGGAATGTTGAAATATCCCTGGATAAGTGGCACAGGAATGTTGGAATATCCCTGGATAAGTGGCACAAAAATATTGGAATAATCACAGATAAGGGCACAGGAATGTTGGAATATCCCTGGATAAGGGACACAGGGATTTTGGAATATCCTGGGATAAGTGGCCCAGGAATATTGAAATATTCATGGGTAAGGGCACAGGAATTTTTGAATATTCCTGGATAAGGAGCACAGGAATTTTGCAATATTCCCGGGTAATAAATTGGCTTAAACTGAGCAAGAGCAGGGCTGGATGGGATTTTGGGAAGGAATTCCTGGCTGTGGGCTGGGCAGGCCTGGCACCGGTGCCCAGGGAAGCTGGGGCTGCCCCTGGATCCCTGGAATGTCCAAGGCCAGGTTGGACTTGGAGCCACCTGGGGCAGTGGAAGGAGAGATCAGAAGCAGAAAGATCCGCTGTGAGCACCAGGAGGAATCTCTTTGCACCAAAAAGAGGGAGAGGAAGGAAGGAAGGAAAGAAGGAAGAGCCTTCATGCTGTCCTACAAGATTTATTTAGGTTTTGTGGGTGGTGGATTTTTTTTTTTAAGGAACAAGCCTTGGAGCCAATCCCAAAGCAGCCCTGAAGGTTCTGACTTGTCACATTTCTGGTCTCGGAGCTGAAACCCTTCCAGGGTTACACAACAATGACTAAAACTGGAAAGCTTTCAGGTCGTTTCCAAAATGAAGCAGAAAAGGAGGTGATTGCTAAAGCAGCACCGGAGAGAGAGAGAGACACCACTTCTGAGTGTGGGGCAGAGTGATTATTACCAATTTAAAAGAGACCCAATTTAATCTGGATGTTTTGGGCTGTTTTCTTTTTGATTTGATCTCAGAACAGAATTCTCCTGGAAGCCAGATCTTCACATTGTTTTGCTTAATGTTTTACAAACAGGCTGTTGAGTGAAGTTGTCACCGAACAAAAATTCACCCCTATTGTTTACACAATGGGAAAAGGGAGTCATAAAAGGGGTGTAGCAGCAATTTGTTAGGTATTAGGTTACGGTGCAGGAGGGATTATCCTCACAAAACACTGAGCCCTGAACTCCAAATATCGGGATTAAATTGACAATTACATCCAGTGAAATTCTTTGAAGGGCTCAGCTCGATGCTCGAGGCTTTGAAGTGACTGTTCTGAGCGAGCTGACAGTCAGAGCTGGGGCTGTTCTGGCACATGAAAACAGAAATGTGATAAAATCTGCTCCTGCCGGTGTTTGCTCTGTGGCAGCTCTTCAGTGGGTAAAAGTAGGTGCTGGGTTTGCTCCTGCTCCTGCCACTGCACTCCTTTATGACCTTTGAAATACAGGAATTTCCTCCCATATCGGACTGCGGTGAAAGTTTTAAAGAATACCAGTTTGGGGGTTCAGTGTGGAGGCCCTGGACGCAGCTCTCTGGAGCACTTCTGTATCTCCCTGAGCATTTCAGGATCCAGCACAGTAAAATCCTGGCCTTGGCTTGGATAATTAAGAATTATTCTGGTTTTGGAACTCTGATACATTTATTTTTTAGAACAACTCTCTGCCATTAACCCTAAATAATACCTTAAATCTCTTGAGATTTCTGTGTTTCTCCCTTTCTACCACCCTGCCTGGCTTGGCTGCTTTATTTTTATCTCCAACAAACTTTCATTTGAAAGGAGGAAATACATGTATAAGAACAGAGAGAAAAAAAAAAAAAAACCCTCAGCTGTGCTGCAATGCAAGGGGAGGCTCATGATGTGCACAAACATGCCCAGAAATCCAGGAAAAAACCCACAGAAAGTAAAAGCGAGACAGAAAAGGGGGAGGGTTTATGTGTCAGTGCTAGAGGAAGGTGAAAACGCTTCCTGGCAACATCTGAGAGTCATTTGCAGCACAGATCCCTCAGCTTTAGTGAGTAGAGAACGTTTCTAAATCCTCCCCCATCCCCTTTGTTAATCTTTACCAGGTAACAGGACCTCTCCTGGAATCGTGGGCCTTTCTTAGGGATGTGTCAAATATTTCCAGTTTGGAAAATCAGGTTTTTGAAATCACTCTGAGGCTGAAGGTCATCAGTCTGGCTGGGACTCTGTGGCCCTCGGTAATAATTTGGTAATAATCAGATTCTCCTGAGTGTTCTGCAGAGGTCAGAGTGCTCAGCACAGGGAGGGAGAAATTTCTGGGCTCCCAAATTCTCTGTGCTTGTCTGGAGCTGGGCAATCACGTGTCTGCTCCATGGTGTCCCCAGGAACGAGGGACAGATCCTAAAAGTGATTTACATAATCCAGGATGGGTCTGGACCTGAATGTTCCGAGCAACAGCAATGCCAAAGACTTATTAATTATGATGCATGATTATTAATTATTATTGTTATCATTATTCCACTCGAGAGACTTGAAGAGGTGGCCTTGAAAAGTGCAGGTTTGGATTATGTTTAAGCACACCCAAAATACTGGGCAACATTTTTTGATGCTTTCGAGGGGCTGAGGAGGTTCTTCCCAGAGATTTTAGGTCACCTTAGGTAGTCTACACTGTTTAATTGGAGTTTTAGGTGACCTGAGGCAGTCCCCACTGTGTAATTTGGGGCTTTGAGTGACCTGTGGCAGTGTCCATTGTGTAATTTGGGGTTGTAGCTCACCTGGGGCAGTTCTCACTGTGGAGTTTGGGATTTTAGCTCACCTGAGGCAGTCCCCACTCTGTAATTTGGGGTTTTGGGTCACCTGGGCAGTCCCCACTGTGTAATTTGGCGTTTTAGCTCATCTGAGGCAGTCCCCACTGTGCAATGCCAAAAGCCTCTGAGAAATCCAAGTTTTAACAAAACCAAGCAAGCTTAGCTCAGGTCCTGAGAGCAATCCTTGTCTGGTAGCCCTGCTCTGCACTGGTTCTTTTTTGCCCCATCCAGCTCCAGGGTTGGATTTTTGGTTTTGGTTTAGGGAGCTCTGCATCACATCCCTTTTCTTATTGTGGGCTTACTTTGGATTGTTTTGGGAAATCCCAGCCTGTTCCATGGCTTCCTGTACCAGCCAAAACTCATCCCACACATCCACGGGAGTATTTCTATAAATACAGCTCATACTTAGGAGAAACCCTGTGTAGAGTCAGAGTTCCCAAACCAAATCACCTCCACGTCAAATTTTTCTCCTGCTTGTGGCAGATGACCAGAAAATCAGAGTGGCCTTTACCCCGTTGCTGTGTGTGCCACCATCCAAGGTTCTCCCCACCAAAATCCAAAGGTGGTGCCAGCAAAACACGATTTTGGAATTTCTGATGGTGACAGCAGAGAGTGGAACCACTCAGGAACCTTTGATTCATGAAGTTGAGTCCCTTTTGAAGTCCTGGGAAGTTTGGGAGTATTTTCAAGAACTCTGGTTTGAAGCAGTCAATAAGAAAAGCAGTAGAATCATGGAATATTGAGCTGGGAGGGATGAAGGATCATCCAGTCCAGCTCCTGGCCCTGACACCCCAAAATCCCACCCTGGGCACCCCTGGCAGTGCTGTCCAAAGGCTCCTGGAGCTCTGACAGCCTCTGGCTGTGCCCATTCCCTGGGGAACCTGGGCAGTGCCAGCACCTGTGGGAACCCAGGGCTTCCCTCTGGCTGCCCTGGCAGGTCTGGGACCCTGGCAGGGGTCAGGAACCCCCTGGACAGAGCCCCCAGAGACACTGGCTGTGATCTCTGGCCATGGAAAAGAGTTTTCAATCTTACAGCATGAATTACCAGCTCTGAGTGTTTGATATCAGTAATAATTAAGTGTGGCACGGGTGCAAAAGTAAAATTTTAGGATTCTAGATGAGGGGTCCAAAGAGGAAAAGCTGGAGGAAATTGGGTGTGCCTTGTCCTTTTTCTCCTTCTTCATGCCCTCCATGTCTCACTGTGGTGTTGGCATTTTTCTGCTGGTTCAGGCTGGGGACACACTGTCCAACGGAGGTGACAGATATTGGCACGTTCTTGTAAATGCAGCCCAGGGAGTTTCTGGTATTTAATGTTTGTCACATCCCACTGAGGGCAGAGCCCCACACGCTGCCCTGCAGGACAGAGCTGGGCAGGGCAGCAGAACATGTGAGAGATAAACAGAATAAACAACCTGGAAACCAGCACAGACCAATTCTGGCTTCTGCTTTGGCAGCGGGGCTGACAGACAGAGACTTTCTACAATCTCAGAATCATCAATAGCTCAGATTCTGACAAGAACCCTCTCAGGGAAGAACGTTTTAAAATCCAACCTAACCCTGCCCTGGCACAGCTCCAGCATTCCCTGGTTCCTGTCCCTGTCAGAGAAGAGAGGTCAGACCCTCAACACAAAGCCCTACAAATATTTTTATTCAACATCATATTGACTCCTGATTGCAGTTCACTTCATTTTCACACCTCACATTATGAGGCCCTCAAAAAAAAAAACAAACCTACCACCAAAAAAACCAACCCTCAACAGTTTCCACTTTTTGTTTGTTGTTAAATACAACTTTGAAAATGTTGGGTCAAGCGTCTTCAATAGACCAGGCTGCACTGTTTGTTTAAAACTCTGAGTAAAGCAAGTCATATGAATGTTTCCAAAGACCCTATTCCAAGAAGTATTTTTGGAAACATTAATGTTGTGTTTTTTAATGAAGGCCACATTCTGAGGCTACGACACCATATGTCACATTCATTTCTGGACTGGAAAAAAAAAAGGAAAAAAAAAGATTAAAAAAAAAAGAAATGGAAACTATGTTTGGCTTTTAAGTGTTTTTGGATGAATGTCTCTGCATGCTTGTCATTGTTCCTTGGATGAGGGAGAGTTCTTGGGCTGTTAATCCAGTCCATCCAATATATTTTACACTCTGTGGGCCTGACTCTCCTCTGCCTGGAAGTGTGTGCAATCATTCCTGCTCAGGCAAATGGAGTGAAGACCTGAGGAAAAGAATTCCCCTAGGAAAGTCAGCATTTCTGAAATTTGCTTTTCTTAAATTCATCTTCCATGGATTTCTTGGCTCCACTGAAAACCTACATCTGAACTCTGAAACCAGCTTAAAGATGGGAAAAGAGCTTGTCATGTTTCCATCAAAAACTTGCAGTTTGTAGAAGAATAATGACAGGTTTCTCACAAAAATATTACTTTGCTTTTTTCCCCTTTAGGGATATCAGTTAGAAGCATGAAATTAGCAAAAAATTGGAATTTTTCTGCTGTGTCCCCATCACTTCTGACTGGTTTGTGTGTTAGTGGTTGGAATGTCATGAAATGAGCGGGAGACCTGCAGGAAAAGCATTTGCCTTTTTAAATGACGTAGTTTTTATTGGATTCCAGGTGATGAGGTCTCAATTTCTAATGTAATTCTTCTTCTTGGTCACTAAATATGGCCCAGGAGTGGCACTGCTCAGTTCTTCTCTGCTCTGGCAGAGGAATCTCCTAATCCACATCACTTCCTAAATTTGTGTCACCCACAACTTCCATTAACACCCTCCCTGTTTGTTTCAAACTCATTAATCAAGATTTAAATATTTTTGGCAGCCGGATATTTTTTTGTTTGCTTTAGGGGAGGATTTCAGAGGCTTTCCAGGACCCCAGAGGGGTTTCCTTTTTCCATTTGAAATGCAAATAATTTTCTCCAAATTGAACAAACATGTCTCTGTAGCACCAGCTCAGTCAAGTTCACTTCACAAGAGCAGTTTTTTCTGGTCAATATTGGAACATAAATAATAATGGATGATCGTGTGTTTGATCCATTTTTTGGTTAAAACACACCAGCACTGAATTTCCCTGCCCATGTGACTGAAGTTTTACCTCTAAATAAGGGGCTTTTCCCATTTTTTTTCCCTAATGGAGGAAAACAAGGAAAATTGCAAAAAGCAATTAATTACCTCTGTAATTTGGCCAAATTTAAGTGGTTTGTGCCATTTGTGACTTCTCAGGGGAGCTCATCCTGCTTTTAATGTTTCTTCATGGGATCATTAAAGGAGTTACTCACAACAGGGTCACCACAAGGGTTTTGATTTCTCTTTTCATCTACGGACCAAATTTTAGGGTTGATAAGGACATTTCTAAGTGGTTGAGTTTGTGGCCTGGCTCTGAGCAAAGTTGTGTAGTGGATGTCACAGCCTGTACCCTTCCAGAAATTACCCATGATGGCCACAGAGTAAATGGGATCAGATATGGAAATCCAAATAAAAACAGATTTTCTCCTTTATTTCAGAGATTTCCAATGAACAAGGAAAACGACTCCTGGCACCTTCTGTAAGCTGAAGCAGAGATGAGGAAGGTCAATGACCAAGGTGGCTGCTACAGGCCCGTAAATATCCAGGGAAACAAAGTCAGTTACCGCAGCACCTGTCGGGAGAGCCCGGAAAAGGAGGTGAAAAGGCTGCAGAAGAGATTTCTCCACAAGGATGGCAGCTGCAACGTCTACTTCAAGCACATCTTTGGGGAGTGGGAGAGCTACGTGGTGGACATTTTCACCACGCTGGTGGACATCAAGTGGCGCCACATGTTTGTGATTTTCTCCCTGTCCTACGTGCTCTCGTGGCTGTTCTTCGGCCTGGTGTTCTGGCTGATTGCCATCCAGCACGGGGACCTGTTCAGCGACGAGGAGGTCACCCCCTGTGTGGCAAACGTGCACAGCTTCACAGGAGCCTTCCTGTTCTCCCTGGAGACCCAGACCACCATCGGGTACGGGTACCGCTGCGTGACCGAGGAGTGCTCGCTCGCCATCCTCATGGTGATCCTGCAGTCGGTGCTCAGCTGCATCATCGACACCTTCATCATCGGAGCGGCCTTGGCCAAGATGGCCACGGCCCGCAAGAGGGCCCAGACCATCCGCTTCAGCTACCACGCCGTGGTGGGGCTGAGGGACGACAAGTTCTGCCTGATGTGGCGCATCGGGGACTTCCGGCCCAACCACATGGTGGAGGGCTCGGTGCGCGCGCAGCTGCTGCGCTACCGGGAGGACAAGGAGGGCAGGATGACCATGGAGTACCGCGACCTGAAGCTGCTCAACGACCAGATCATCCTGGTCACGCCGGTCACTGTCGTCCACGAGATCGACAGCGACAGCCCCTTGTACGGCCTGGACCGCAAAGCTCTGGCCAAGGACAACTTTGAGATCCTGGTGACGTTCGTCTACACGGGCGACTCCACGGGCACCTCCCACCAGTCGCGCAGCTCCTACGTCCCCAGAGAGATCCTGTGGGGCCACAGGTTCAACGATGTGCTGCACGTCAAGAAGAAGTACTACAAGGTGGACTGCTTGCAGTTTGAGGAGACCACGGAGGTGTACGCCCCTCACTGCAGCGCCATGCAGCTGGAGCAGAAGGAGCAGGAGTGGAACCGCGCTGAGAAGACGCGGGAGAAGCAAGGGGAGAAGTCAGCCCTGGAAATCAAGTACAGCCGAAAGCCCCTCAGCGCTGTCGCCCTCGTCACCAGTTGTGAGGATCCTGAAGAGCCAGTGACAACTCCCAGCCAGCCTCCTGAAGAGGATTCCTACAGGAAAGCAGCTGTGACCTTAAGCAGGCTCTCCATAGAGTCCCAAATCTGACTTTTCCTGCCCTTAAAACCCTTCCCAACAAATTGTCCCCTCATAGCTCCTTGATTGCAAACAATGGATTTGTGTGCAGCAGTATTTATATCCCACACAGCGTGCCCACACTGTCACACGCTGTCACACGCTGTCACACGCTGTCACGCACTGTCACACACTGTCACACCCTGCTGGGCTGCCAGGGGCAGCTCTGCACTGGCTGCTGTGGGCACAAGGGAGCAGCTTCCACTTGGGATGCCCAGAGAGCTCCTTGAGCAAACCCTGAACTTTCTTCCCCTGCAGGGACTGGGGTTGGCCGTGCCCACAGACACAGAATGACCTCGGCAGGGCACACAAACCATGCCCTGGGCCCTCTGGGTAGGGGTTTCAAAGCTGCCTCGTTGGTTTGGAAGGATTTGGAGGGATTCCCAATCCCTCCAGGAGGTTCTGAAGCTCCATTATCCCAACAAATGATTCCTCGGGTGCAGCCTCATCCCAGAGCTCCTCTGGGGAATCTACAGGGCTGTTCTTTGTAAGACAAGGGAACAGGTGACCCCAGTGCTCCTGGGTGGCTTTGGACACGTGCTCACACCCTGCCCAGTCCCATGGGATCCACAGTGGGATCCTGGAGAGCTTTCATTCCCTAATCATGAGCTGATCATGGTTAGGAGCTTTCATTCCTAATCATGAGTTAATCATGAGCCGTTCCCCGAGGTGCTGCTCCCTCAGCAGCTGGAGGGATGCAGGAGGTAAAAAAAAAAAATCAGAACAAGACCTCCAGTTTTAAATCAGCAAAATCAGGTTGAGCCTTGAGGGGAAGATCATGTCTGGAGTGAGCTGTGCAATATTTTATATCAAATCCTCTTTCATTTCATTTTGCTTTTCTTTTTAGCACTTCCTTACAAAGATCAACCTGAAGAACAAACAGGGTGATTTTGTCAAAATGAAAAATGCTCGTCTCAGATGGCTGTGTAAAAATGATCCTTCACGGAGAAATCCAACAACTCCTCTGTTGGCTCAAACTGGGAAAAAAAAGGAAAACGTTCTGAAGGTGCCTGTGACGTGGAAGTTCCTGCTCTGCACACCTCTGTAATTATCTAGTGAGCAATGCCTCATCATGCTTGTGCCCCTGACGACTGCAGTTCATTTGCATTGTGTTTAATTATCCAGCAAATGTAAAATAATCATATTGGAGTTTGTGGGGCTGATCTCACCTGCCCTCAGCAGCAGAGAAATTCAGTGTTTGCCTGCTCCGTGTGGTTACTGCAGCTCTTCTGTCTCCACAGCAGAGCTCACTCCACCTTCCTCAGGTTTTTGGGGAGCTGAGGGCAGCAGGATGAGTTTTTCCTGGAAAATTCATCCCTCTCCATTTATTGCTGAAGGAGATGAAAGGACTGCTGTGGAAATGCTGGCTAACTTTAGGCTGCTAAAATTAGGTCTGACGAGTCATTCACATCATTCTGACTAATTAATTGGGTTTTTATGAGCTCATCACGTTTAATGAAGAAAAAATAGCCTGCTAAGTGTTTTGCTTTTTTTTTTTTTTTTCCCTGCAATTTACTCCATGTAGTAGGATTGCTGGATTATTTTTAATGTATTTCTCTTTTGCTAGCATTTGTCTCTGGATAAACATGATCCCTTCAGGTAAAACTGATGCCTGAGGGGTGTTAGTTATTCCAAAACTCATTAATTAGCCTATTTTATGTGCTGATTCATCAGCAGCAACCACTTATAAGTGCAGTAAAAACCATCTTCTTGTATCCTGGATTTAAACACTGGCAGACATGGGGGAAATAGTCTAGAAAAAAAAAAAATGGAAAGGAATGTAGGAAAATGTAGGAAAATGTGGAAGGATCTCAGTACTTCTGTGTTGTTGGAAAAAACACCATTGCGATTGAATAAAACAGAATATCACCTTCCAGACATGGGAATTAACCCTTCCACTCCCCTCAGATCCTGCCTGGGATGCTTTTATTTAATGCTGGGCACCCCGTTTTGGGAAAGATGAGGAGAAATTGGGAAAAGCTGTCAGTGAGGAAGGAGGGAAATGGCTCACGGTGTTTCTGTCCTAAAAAGGGCTGGGAGGCAGAGAGCTCTCAAACAGAAACTGCTTTTGGAGATTTTGGAGAGGGTGAAATCTGGGGCTGGGAGAGGATGGGACAGGAAAAGGGATTAAACTGGGGGGAAAGGGAGGGAAAATAATTAGGAAACACTTAAGGAGGGTGAGTGAGACAGAGGTGAGGGTTTGTCACCTCTCTGGTGGCTCTGGGAAACCTGGTGGAGGAGGAAGCGGAGCCAGGGGTGGGACAGAAAGGCCAGCCTGGCCCTTCCCAAGCCTCCTGCTCTGTGATCCCAGGATTTCCAGCCACAGGGGATGTCCCACAGCTGCACTGCTGGCTCTGCAGGAGCCCAGCCACGCTGCAAAGGGCTCCGAGCGGGGAGATGTTCCTGAGAGAAGTGACCAGAACCCCCACGTTCCTTCCCAAGGTGCCCATTCCAGGTGCTGGGGAGCTCAGCTGCCTTTCCCTCCCCCAGTTCCCTTCCCTGTGAGCCTCTGGAAAAAAATTCTTCCTTTGGAATGGCTTTGCTGGAAGTGAAAGCACCAGGAGTCAGATTTAGGGGTTTGTCCTGTGGGTTTTGGCACAGAGAGATACAAATAATAAATACAAATACATGAGAATGGCTGCTAAGGTGTGCCTGGGTCAGCTGATGAGGGTCAGGAAGAAACTTCTTTCCCAGGCATGTTAATTCACAAAAAGCCACTTTATATTTTCTTCTACTTTTATCCCAGCCCATGCTAGAGACAGGATTCCAAAGAACCACTGCTCTCAACCAGCCTGGCTTTTTTTCCTGTGTGTTACTTTAATTTCATTTATCCCAGTACAAACACTGTGTATAATAATGATGAATAGCAAAGCATGTAGTTCTTCCTCTTTTTTTTTTTTTTTAATGAATAAAGACATCAAAATAAAGAACATTCCCCTGCCACACACCTTGTGAGAGCACATTGTGCTTTTCTTCTCTTCAGCTACAAATTTTAAGCTTCCATATCCAGTTTCTCTAGGCAACCTGTGCCAGGACCTCACTGCCTTCACAGGGAATAATTTCTTCCTAATTCCTCATCCATCCCTGCCCTCTGGCAGTTTAAAGCCATTCCCTGTGTCCTGTCCCTCCATCCTTGTCCCCAGTCCCTCTCCAGCTCTCCTGGAGCTCCTTTAGCCCCTGGAAGGGCTCTGAGCTCTCCCTGGAGCTTCTCCTCCCCAGGTTTATATTTAGGTGGGCCCTGTGTTCTGGTAGAGCCAGTTCTTAATCCTTCCTGCCTCGGAGAGGTTCCTGCAGGAGACTGGACAATGGAAAAATAGGAGAAATAAATAGAATAAATGAGAGAGAGGGAAGCTCTTCCTCCCAGATCTGCTCTCTCTCAGTGAGGATTTCCCAGGGATTTTTTTCCATCCCCATTGTGGGGCTGAGCAATAAAAAAGCAAACAAGACTCCCAGAAACCCAACCAAAGTAACAACACGTGCATCCCCCAGCAGGAACACAGGCCTGAGCCTCCAGTCCTTCCCAATTCATTGGAGGAAAGTTCCCACCAGTCCAAAGGGAAGAACCTGGATATGTTTTGGACAGTTCTGTGGTGAAACAACAGGATCTTCCTGCTCTTCCAGAGCCTTGAACATCTCCTTGGGGCTTCCGAAAGCCAATTCCTGAAGCTGAGGTTCAGCAGCTCCTTCCCAGCCACCACTAAGAGGCAGGAATTGGAATTTCAGTGTGAAAGTTGCTCACCCCATCTCCAATTTTCCACAAAATTTACCAGCTGAAGCAAAATTCTAACAAACCACCCTGCACTGGCCTCCTGACTCATGATTAAAACTTCACCCTGGTTATTTTCCCTTGGAAAGCAGCACCGTTGGTCCGGGTCAAGATTAATTTATGTCAAAGGGGGTATAATAAGAGATTATTATATCATTTATTTTTCCAGCCTTGCTCACCACCATTCATTAGGGCAGCTGGCATCTCCTTCCCCGTTATCATGTGTCATTTAGTGCATAGTTGTTGTGAAGTTGGGTTTCAGATGTGGGACAGGACTTTATCCCCTTGTTTATCCCTTGTTTCTCACACGCTGCACAGGAGGTCTGAGCTCACTTCAGGAAATGGCAGGTACCTTTCAGGGCATCAGAAATGTTGTGTAGGAGGGGGGAAAAACTGCTTGTAAGCTTTTTTTGTCTCTTAAATCTTTGCTGGTTGGAGCTGGGAACCTGCAAACAGAAGGAGTTGGTGGCTGTGGTGGGCAGGAGAGGCCCAAAGCAGGGAAGAGGAAGAAGCATCAGAGTCACTTCCAGGCAGACAAGGGGAAGAGTGACAGAACCAGACTGAAAGAGGAAGTTGAAAGTTTTCATCTGGACTGAAAATTGTGGATCAGTGTTTCTGATGCCTCAAGTTTTAGTTTTTCTATTTTTCAGACTCTGTGCTGCTTCAGTGTGTGGGTCTGGGCTCCACATGAGGGGATGATGAGCTCTCTGCACAGAGCAGAGACAAAACAATTCCTGCTCCAGCTGGGCACCAAGGACAAATGATCCAAACCTCAGCCCAGGAGCACAAACAGCGTGGGCTGGAGAGAGAAAAACAAGCAGGGTGGGACTGATGGGCTGGAGCTGGAATGGGACAATGAACTCCAAGGTGCCAATGGAGCAGAACTGATCCCAGGGAGAGCCCCCGGGAGCGCTCGTGCATTTTGGGACCATTTTGGGTCATTTGGGTGCAGCCCTGGCTGGGCTCTGGTGCTGCCCAAGGTGGATCCATGGAGGAGATCCTTTGGATAAATCCCTGCTTTGTTCTGTAGCTCTGTCCAGCCTCTGCTCCAGCTCAGCCTTCTCATGGCACCATTTTCACAGGGCTTCAAATTCCTGGTGCAGGAGCTGCTCCAGGATCTCCAGGTTTTTGTGAGGTCAGTGCTGGTGGCTGAGGAGCTGCTGGGGATGAACCCTGGGCAAAGGCAGTGTGAGGCTGGGCAGTTCTGCTTTGGGCTCGTGCTGCTCCCTGGGAAGCCAGGAGGGTTTGGGACCCTGATGTCGACACCTCTCAACGTTTTCTTCGGGCCAAGCAATGCAAAGTTACTTTGGGCTGCCAGAAATGCATGAGAATTTCCCACCCAGGTGTGTCATGGAATCATGAAATGGGTTGGGATGGAAGGGAGCTCAAAGCTCATCCAGTGCCTCCCCTGGGCAGGGACACCTTCCACAGACCAGGCTGCTCCAGCCTGGCCTTGGACACTTCCAGGGGTGGGGCAGCTGCAGCTCGTGGGGGAGTTTCTCCCAAATATCTCATCTAAATCTCCCCTCTTTCAGTGTTAAACCTTTACCCCTTTTCCTATCGCTGTCTTCCCATGGTACAAGCAACTCTCCCTATTTTTTGTCATTCCCCTTTAGTGTCTGGACCAATCCCAATCTCAAATACCATCTTGATCCCAGTCCCAGTCCCAATCCCAATCCTGATTCCAGTCCCAGTACCTATTCCTGTCTCATTCTGGATCCCAATCTCTATCCCAATCCTGATCTCAATCCCCATCCCTATTCCGATCCTGATCAATCTGATCCCAATTAATTTGATCCTGGTCCTCATCTCGATCAATCCAATCCTGATCCTGATCCTGATCCCGATCCCAATGCTGATCCTGATCCCAAAATCCTGATCCTGATCCCAATCTCCGTGCTGATGCTGATCCTGATTCTCATCTCAGTCCTGATCTTGATCCTGATCCTCATCTCAATCCTGATCCTGATCCTGATCCCAATCCTGATCCTGATCCTAGTGCTGATCCCAATCCCAATCTTGATCCTGATGCTGATCCCAATCCTGATCCTAGTCCCGATCCCGGTGCTGATCCTGATTCTGGTCCCAATCCTGATCCCTATCCCTGTGCTGATCCCGATCCCTATCCCAGTGCCAATCCCTGTCTCAGTCCTGATCCTGATCCCAGTGCCGATCCTGATCCTGATCCTGATCCTGATCCTGATCCTGGTCCTGGTCCCGATCCCGATCCCAATCCCAATCCCAATCCCAATCCCAATCCCGATCCTGATCCCAATCCCGGTCCGGATCCCAATCCCAGTCCTGAACCCGATGCTGGTCCTGGTCTTGATCCCAGTCCCATCCCGATCCCAATCCCAATCCTGATCCTGGATCCCAATCCAGAACCCGAACCCAATCCCGATGCCGATCCCGATGCTGATCCCAGTCCCGATCCCAATCCCTATCCCGGTCCCATCCCGGTCCCGGTCCCTTTCCCGGTCCCGATCCCTATCCTGATCCCATCCCGATCCCATCTCGATCCCGATCCCGATCCCGGTCCCAGTCCCGGTCCCGATCCCGATCCTGATCCCATCCCCATCCCGATCCTGGTCCCAGTCCCGATCCCGATCCCGATCCTGATCCCGATCCCATCCCGATCCCGATCCCGGTCCCATCCCGCTCCCGGTCCCGGTCCCGGTCCCATCCCGGTCCCATCCCGGTCCCGATCCCGATCCCGATCCCGGTCCCGGTCCCGATCCCGATCCCGATCCCGGTCCCTTTCCCGGTCCCGATCCCGGTCCCTTTCCCGATCCCGATCCCGGTCCCATCCCGGTCCCGGTCCCGGTCCCGATCCCGATCCCGGTCCCTTTCCCGGTTCCGGTCCCATCCCGATTCCGGTCCCGGTCCCTTTCCCGATCCCGATCCCGGTCCCATCCCGATCCCGGTCCCTTTCCCGATCCCTATCCCGATCCCATCCCGGTCCCGATTCCGGTCCCTTTCCCGATTCCGGTCCCTTTCCCGATCCCGATCCCGATCCCGGTCCCATCCCGGTCCCGGTCCCGATCCCGATCCCGATCCCGATCCCGGTCCCATCCCGGTCCCGGTCCCGGTCCCGGTCCCGATCCCGGTCCCGGTCCCATCCCGATCCCGGTCCCATCCCGGTCCCATCCCGGTCCCGGTCCCGGTCCCGATCCCGATCCCGATCCCGATCCCGATCCCGATCCCGATCCCGGTCCCGATCCCGATCCCGATCCCGATCCCGATCCCATCCCGATCCCGATCCCGATCCCGATCCCGGTCCCATCCCGATCCCGGTCCCGATCCCGGTCCCTTTCCCGATCCCTATCCCGGTCCCATCCCGGTCCCATCCCGGTCCCGGTCCCGGTCCCGGTCCCGATCCCGATCCCGATCCCGATCCCGGTCCCATCCCGGTCCCGGTCCCGGTCCCGATCCCGATCCCGATCCCGATCCCGATCCCGATCCCGATCCCGATCCCGGTCCCATCCCGGTCCCGGTCCCGGTCCCGATCCCGATCCCGGTCCCATCCCGGTCCCGGTCCCGGTCCCGGTCCCTCGGCCGCCACCTGGCGGCAGCGCCCGGAGCCGCGGCGGGCGCCGAGCGGTCCCGGAGCATCCGCGGCGGCGGCGGCGGTCCCGGAGCGGACGCGCCGCGCTCGGCCCCCGCCGCCTCCCCTCGGCCCCCGCCGCCTCCCCTCGGCCCCCGCCGCCCCTCGGGGCCGCTCGGCACCACCCGGGACCCGTCCCGAGTGTCACCCCAAAAACAGCGGGGTTATCAGCTGACAACCTGCTGCCAGTGAATTCCCAGTGAATTCCCAGTGAATTCCCAGTGAATTCCCAGTGTTTCCTGACCACCCCCAGGCAACCTGGGCACAGCTCTGAGACTCGGCACCGCCAGGCAGCGCAGAACACATTTTGTTTTAGAGTTAATGGGATGTTGGCTGGTTTGTTTTGCATCGTTCCCCTTTATATATAGCAGCAGAGCTGGGAGGATCGTGGCCCAGTTTGCCAGCTTAGGTAAATATAGCCGGGCAAACCTGGCTGCACTCCACCAGGAACCTTTCAAATAGGGCAATGAGCTATTTGTGGCCAAAGGGACAGACCTGGGGACAGATCAGTGACCAAGAGCCAGGGAACGCGTGTGCGTGTAGAAAGGCACCGCTAACATTCATTATCGTGTAAAACTCCACGCTGAAAAGCTCCAGAATAGAAATGCCTTAATAATTATCTCATCTCCAGTGCCATGTCCACTTCTGGATGCACATTTTCCGTCGAGCGGCTCCGTGCGTTCTCTCACGCACGGGAGCAGCTCCAATGAAACATCTGCTGAGCCCTCCATATCATCCTCCTCCTCCTCCTCCTCCTTCACATCCTTTCTCCGGGCTCTAGGAAGCTCCACAAGTGTCAGGCAGCTGCTCTGCTGCGACTACTGGGCAGTGCTTTCGTTCCTCGTGCTTCCCCATCTTTGATCACAGGGTGTCTCCCCGCCTCCCCGGCAGGGGAGGGATTATTTTTGGGCTGTCACGATCCCGGCTTGGCCCAGGTGCCAAAAGGAGCTGGTGGCCTTTGTGTGACCGTGGTGCAGAACAGCGGCAGGGAGGAGGCTGCCCCAGAGCCTCCCCAGCCACAGAATCACAGAGTCACAGAATCACAGAGTCACAGAATCACAGAATCACAGAATCACAGAGTCACAGAGTCACAGAATCACAGAATCACAGAATCACAGAGTCACAGAGTCACAGAGTCACAGAATCACAGAATCACAGAGTCACAGAATCCACAGAATCACAGAGTCACAGAGTAACAGAATCACAGAGTCACAGAGTAACAGAATCACAGAATTCACAGAATTCACAGAATCACAGAATCACAGAATTCACAGAATCACAGAATTCACAGAATTCACAGAATCACAGAGTCACCAGGTTGGAAGAGACCTCCAAGATCATCGAGCCCAGCCCAGCCCCAGCACCCCAACCAAACCCTGGCACCCAGAGCCACATCCAGGCTTTGTTAAACACACCCAGGGGTGGTGACTGCACCACCTCCCCGGGCAGCCACTCCAGAACTTTATCTCCTTTTTGTAAAACACTTTTTCCTGATATCCAGCCTGTATTTCCCTTGGTGCAGCCTGAGGCTGTGACCTCTGGTTCTGTCAGTTCCTGGAGAAAGAGCCCAGCCCACCTGAGCACAGCCACCTTCCAGGGACCTTCAACTCACCCCTGAGCCTCCTTTTCTCCAGGCTGAGCACCCCCAGTCCCTCTGCTCTGTGCTGGGGCTCAGTGGAGTGGCTGTGCTGGGTGCCTCCAGCAGGAATTTTGGCTGGTAAATGCCTCCTTGGGGTAGCCATGCTCCAAGTGGGGCAGGGAAAATAGGAATTACACATCCACGCTTTCAGATCTCCACGTGGACATCAGAAAGAGCCCAGGGAATGTCTCCAAGGGGAAACCTTCCCTGCCCTTACTCATGGGAAGTAAATGTGACCTCACCAATTCCATGGGAGGCTTTCCAGAGTGACCTATGGTAGGATGTGAAGAGGGAAGTGAAATTTGGGAAGTGTTTTATGGCAGTTCCTGTAATTACTCACAGCACTGATTAAACTTCTCTCCAGTGGTCCCTTTTTCCACAGGGAGCCACTCAGTTAGAAGGTGTTTTCTTTCTTTCCTCCCATTTTATCATTTTTTTTGAGAAGTCCCAGGTAGAGCAGTCAGATGTGGTTCTTTACAATCCCAACAACACCCTCCAGCAAACCCTGCTAGAACAGAAGCGCCAAACCCACAGAATCCCTTTGCTACAGACCAAAAAATGTGTGAGAATGGTTTGGAAAAGCACGGGTGATAGCAATCCTCAGGATTTGGGGTGAGCAGCTCCAGCAGGGAGGCATCACATGTGAATACATTTGGGATTGGGACTGAAACAGCTCCCATCCCTTTCCTCACACTGACAGAAGGGGCTGTGAGGAACCCAGGGCTTCCCTCTGGCTGTCCTGGGACCCTGGCAGGGGTCAGGAACCCCCTGGACAGAGCCCCCAGAGACACTGGCTGTGATCTCTGCCCATGGAAAAGAGTTTTCAATCTTACAGCATGAATTACCAGCTCTGAGTGTTTGATATCAGGAATAATTAAGTGTGTCACGGGTGCAAAAGTAAAAATTTAAGTTTCTAGATGAGGGGTTCAAAGGGGACAAGGTGGAGGAGATTGGGTGTGCCTTGTCCTTTTTCTCCTTCTTCATGCCCTCCATGTCTCACTGTGGTGTTGGCATTTTTCTGTTGGTTCAGGCTGGGGACACACTGTCCAACGTAGGTGACAGATATTGGCACGTTCTTGTAAATGCAGCCCAGGGAGTTTCTGGTATTTAATGTTTGTCACATCCCACTGAGGGCAGAGCCCCACACGCTGCCCTGCAGGACAGAGCTGGGCAGGGCAGCAGAACATGTGAGAGATCAACAGAATAAACAACCTGGAAACCAGCACAGACCAATTCTGGCTTCTGCTTTGGCAGGGGGGCTGACAGACAGAGACTTTTACAATCCCAGAATCATCAATACCTCAGATTCCCACAGGGCTGGTCCCTGCCAACTCCAGCTCCAGGCTCACCCCTCTGATCATCTGCCCTTCCCCAGCTGTGTGTTTGCCCAGGGTAATTAGCATGCTGCTAATTTTACCTGAGGTGATGAAAGCCTCTCCACATCAGGGAGGATCCACGCCGTGCCCCAGCCTCCTGGGCCTCGTTTGAGCAGAGAAGTCATGGATTTGACTCAGGGGAGGTTTCTCCTTCCCAGAGTTATCTGGAGCACAGCTGAGGGCAGAGGAGAGCGAGCTCAGCGACGTTTTGTGCTGGGAACCAAAAGCATCGAGGACTGAGGTGCTGCTCACAGGAAATTACCTGCTGCAGATTAAATTCCTCACCCAGATCTGCTTCTTCTCTTTGCTCCCCTGAGGGAGGAGCCACTTGCAGACACCAAGCAGCACAAAGATGCTTGGAAGCCTTTCCTTCCTTTCTGGGCCTTCCAGAAAAGACTCAAAGTCAATTGCCATTTCAGATGAAGATTCAGAACAGACACTTCTTCAGCTTGAAAAAATTACAGCGGAGAGAGGTCAGAGGGGAAGCAATCTGCCAGGGTTTGAGGAGTGGGAATAATGGAATAATGCAAAGCAAAGAGCTCTGTGCAGCCTGCGGGGTAAAACCCACCCTGTGCACCCCTCCTGCCTGCCCTGGCTTCGGCAGCACAGGTGGGGATGAGGAAAGCTGAGCTGGCAGGGGAACTCCGACTCCTGGAAAGCTGGAGGATGGATTTGTGGCTTGGTTGTGGGTTTTTTTGTTTAGTTTTGGGTTTTTTTCGTTTGTTTGTTTTGTTTTTTTGGGGGTGGCTTTTTGTTTGTTTTTGTTGGTTTTGCTTTTTCTTTTTGTTTAGTTTGTTTTGATTTGGTTTATTTTAACAAAAAGAGCCAGAATTGATTGACATTGCTGGCACTTGGGCTCTGGAGTCACCCCACCAGGCGAGAGGAACAAACCAGCCCGTTGTTCCCTGCTCTGGTCTGTTCTGCACAGGGTTTTTATGTCACCCCTGGTGGCAGAGAGCACAACACCTTCCAGTACTGTCACAGGTGGTGTGGAGAGCCCCTGCTCATTCTCTTTCTCTTTGTCTGCCCCTCTGATTGTCCCTCCATGAGATCCCTGCCCTTTGTCAAGCCAAGACAGCCCCAGGCTGTGCTGGGAGTCCCCTCTGCCTGCCAAGGTGCCCTCAGGAGGCATTTGGGCCTGGAATGAAAAGGAAATGAAATTAAAATGTGATATCTATCAAAGCACAGCTCTGAACCGAGGTTTGTGCTCTGAGGAGGGATGGGAACTTCTGGCATCAGCCTTGGCTTCTTGGGAGGCACAGACCTGCGGTGGGATCCTGGGGACCTGCCCGAAATTGTGGGGGCCAGCCCAGAGGGCAGGCAGGGGAGGGATCCAGGGAGGGGATCAGGGAAGGGATTCAGGGAGGGATCCAGAGAAATGATCAAAATAAAGGATCAGGGACGGGATCTGGAGAAATTATTGAGAGAAGGGATCAGGGAAGGGATCCAGGGAGGGATCCAGGGAATGGACCTAGGGGAGGGATCCATGGAGGGATCCAGAGAAATTATCAAGAGTAGGGATCCAGGGAGGGGATTCAGGGAAGGGATTCAGGGAGGGATCCAGAGAAATTATTGAGAGAAGGCATCAGGGAGGGGATTCAGGGAACGGATTCAGGGAGGGGATCCAGGGAGGGATCCAGGGAATGGACCTAGGGAGGGATCCAGAGAAATGATCAAGAGAAGGGATCCAGGGAGGGGATCCAGAGAAATGATCAAGAGAAGGGATCCAGGGAGGGGATCCAGAGAAGGGATTTAGGGAAAGGACCCAGGGAAAGGATCCAGAGAAGGGATCCAGGGAAGGGACCCAGGATGCTCCTGCAGCTCCCATCCCAGCTGTGGGGAGCAATCCCAGCCCTGTGGAAGCCCAGGAGCCCTGGGACCTGCGCTGCCACCCCAGCAGCACGATGTCACCAGGTCTTGCTGCCACCAGCTCTGACATTGATCAGCTTTCCACGCCGATTGCTCAACATCTGATGGGAAAAAGCACAACCTTTCCCCCTCCAGGCCCTGTCACAAGGTTGTTTAATAGGGCTTGGGCATCAGCTCAAATAAAACCAGGGGATCAAAGCCAACTCCTGAAGAATTAGGGAGATTACAAAGAAACTCATGGCTCACGCTGAGGTGCAGCATTTTCCAGCATGAAAACCAGGAGAGAGCCTCCTCCTGCCACCATCCTTCCCCTCCTGGGGCCCAGATCAGCCTGGACCAGAGCACAGGACATTCAGTTTGGCCCAAATTCCAGCTCAGGATGCCCTGGGTGGGTGCGAAATCCTTCCCCTGTGCGTAAGTGAAGGGCAGAGATGGGCCTGGAGGCACAAAATGCCATCAGAAAAGCAAATAAGCAGCACAAGATGGTGATAGCAGGGGAAAGGAAGCTGTGGCCTTTACTTGCTGAGGATAATTTCCCCTCTGACGACAGATTTTTCAAGTGGCAGAGGTGTTTTAGCGGGTGGGCCTTGGAGGGCTGGTCCAAGTAATCAGCCCAAAACAATCTCAGGAAGTTTAAGCAACACTTTTGAGCTCTGTTTGGTTATACTCATCTGTTCACTTTTACTTCGGAGGGACATTTTGAGAGGTGCCAGCTGATTTAATTTGTGCTCCTCTTTCCCAGCCCTGCAGGAGTTCTGGGAAGGGCTGAGCTCCACCTGTGCCAGGGACCAGCCCTGGCTCTCCTGGCCAGGATCTCCTTGGCTTCCTGAGCAGGGAAGGGGGGAAAAGATGCTGTGAAGGCTCTGGAAGGGCTTGAGGCTCCCAAAAAGCTGGGACTGCTCCCCACCAGCTCCAGCACCTCCAGGACCATCCCTGGTGCACCTGGTGGAGAAATCCAGCCATTGCTGATGGGCAGAATGCAGCACAAACACACCCAAACCCACCCAGAGCCCTCTCAGGGAGACTCCTGCAGTGCCATGGGGATGGAAGTTCCCACTGGATGTAAAACCTCAGTGCTGGCTCCTCAGCAAACTCCAGCCTGTTTTCTGCTGTGGTGTTCCTTCCACAATGGCCAGTGATCTAACTCTCTGTTTTTAGCACAGTTTATTTGCTTTCCAGGAGAGAAAATAAACTCTGATATTGTCATTTATGTTGTGGCCACAGACTCCAGGCGAATTCCGAGGCTCTGGTACAAAGTGATAGAAAACACTGAGGACATTTGATCTCAGCTAATCTACTGGAATAAAAAGTGTGAGAAAGAGAGGACAACAGTGATTTATGTGGTGTTAGCAGAAATCAGATGCTTTCAGGTTTATAAATGCAGTATTCACTGGAGTGGATGCCCTGATAGGGAATAAATTGCAGTGGTGATAAATGCTCAGCAGCAGAAATGCAGCAGGGAAACCAGGCAGGGTGCTGAGTGTCCCCTGTGCCTGCCACAGGCGACCTCAGGAGGCATTTAACCCCCAAAATGAGCTGGCATTAAAATGTAATATCTATCAAAGCACAGCTCTGAACAGAGGTTTGTGCTCTGAGGAGGGATGGGAACTTCTGGCATCAGCCTTGGCTTCTTGGGAGGCACAGACCTGCAGTGAGATCCTGGGGACCTGCCCGAAATTGTGGGGGCAGCCCAGAGGGCAGGCAGGGGAGGGATCCAGGGAAGGGAAAACCCAGGTGGGGCTTGCCAGAGGCTCCCTGGGGCACTGCTGAGAGCAGGTTCCATCCTGTGCCCACCTCTCCCACAGCATCTCCTGCAGGAGCCACCAAACCCCAGCTGGGGAGGCAAAGCTGCCCAGTTCCATGCTGTCAGAATCTGAGCTATTGATGATTCTGAGATTGCAGAAAGTCTCTGTCTGTCAGCCCCCTGCCAAAGCAGAAGCCAGAATTGGTCTGTGCTGGTTTCCAGGTTGTTTATTCTGTTGATCTCTCACATGTTCTGCTGCCCTGCCCAGCTCTGTCCTGCAGGGCAGCGTGTGGGGCTCTGCCCTCAGTGGGATGTGACAAACATTCAATACCAGAAACTCCCTGGGCTGCATTTACAAGAACGTGCCAATATCTGTCACCTACGTTGGACAGTGTGTCCCCAGCCTGAACCAACAGAAAAATGCCAACACCACAGTGAGACATGGAGGGCATGAAGAAGGAGAAAAAGGACAAGGCACACCCAATTTCCTCCGTCTTGTCCCCTTTGGACCCCTCATCTAGAATCCTAAAATTTTACTTTTGCACCCGTGCCACACTTAATTATTACTGATATCAAACCCTCAGAGCTGGTAATTCACCCTGTAAGATTGAAAACTCTTTTCCATGGACAGAGATCACAGCCAGTGTCTCTGGGGCTCTGTCCAGGGGGTTCCTGACCCTGCCAGGGTCCCAGGGCAGCCAGAGGGAAGCTCTGGGTTCCCACACGTGGTGCCCGAGGTGTGGGTGCAAACAGGTCAGGAGAAGGTCAGAAAAGGCAGGTGATCTGCAATCTTTTTGCTCAGAACAGAAACCTCCCAGCTCTTTCTGGTGCCACAGAGTTCTTGTTCCTTCTTGCCACTCCCTTTCCCATTGGAAACTTTCCACGGCTCCAGCCCTGGTGGCATTCTCAGGTCTCTGTTTTATCCCTGCCTGCTGCAAGCAGAAAAACTCAGCCCAGCCCCTCTCCCTGAGCCTCGTGGGCTCTGCAGGGGAATTTTGGAAGTTGTCTGAGCACCACGAGAGAGCAGGTGACTTGACCTGGCTGAACAATCCAAATGCTCTTTGCCTTTTCTCCTAAAATTGGGCTGAACAATCCCAATTCTCTTCACCTTTTCTCCTAAAATTGGACTGAACAATCCCAATTCTCTTTGCCTTTTCTGCTGAAAGAGAAGAATTGGGGCTGGAAAAGCTGAGAGAGTTGGGGTTGCTCAGTCTGGGGGAGTGGAGCTTCATGGTGACCTCGTTGTGACCTTGCAGGACCTGAAGGAGCTGACAGGAAAGATGGAAAAGATTTGGGAGAAGGGATGGAGTGACAGGACAAGGAAAATGGAATGAAACTGATAGAGGGCAGGGATAAACGGGATACTGGGAGAAAATCCTTCCCTGGGAGGGTGGGGAGGGGCTGGGATGGAATTCCCAGAGCAGCTGTGGCTGCCCCTGCATCCCTGGAATGACCAAGGCCAGGTTGGAAGGGCTGGGAGCACCCTGGGACAGTGGGAGGTGTCCCTGCCATGGCAGGGGTGGAATGGGATGAGTTTAAGGTCCCTTTCAACCCAAATTTTGTGATTTTATGACTCTGATCTGACTGCCCACAGCAGGGAACCACTAACACCCAAGGGTTGTCCTTGAGAGCCTCCTGCTCACAGGCAAGATCCATAACCAGAAGTTTGAAAACCAGAAGTTTTTAAACTTGCTTTAAACAAAACCCTTTAAACTTGGTTTAGAAAGATCTCCTCACCCTGCTGCCTTCATCCCAATTTTGGAAATTTGGCACTGAACAACTGGAGCTGAGAGGGAGAGAATGGAAGTGCAGTGCCACACTTGTGAGTGTGTGAGCTGCTGGCTCTTAACCCTTTTCCTTCCAGGAATTGTCCACATCCCCGTGGCAGCTCCAGCAGCATGTTCTCACCCCTCTGGGGAGTTTTGTTAACCACTCACTCCCTTTCCCTGGAGATACCTGCAGAATGGGAGCTGTGGGAGAGCAGCAGGTGACTGGGAGAGTCATTGGAAAGTCTTAGCTTTAGGAATATGGCGTTGCTTGGTCACTTTGGTCACTGATGCTAATTCCTCCACATTAAACTGGAAATTCCTCCTCATTAATTTCAAAATTCCTCCTCATTAAACTGAAAATTCTTCCTCATTAATCTGAAAATTCCTCTTTGTTAATCTGAAGATTTGTTCTTGTTAATCTGAAAATTCCTCCTCATTAATCTGAAAATTCCTCCATGTTAATCTGAAAATTCCTCCTCATTAATCTGAAAATTCTTCCTCATTAATCTGAAAATTCCTTTTTGTTAATCTGAAGATTTGTCCTTGTTAATCTGAAAACTCCTTCTCATTAATCTGAAAATTCCTTCTCATTAATCTAAAAATTCCTCCTTGTTAATCTGAAATTTTCTCCTCATTAATCTGAAAATTCCTCCTCATTAATCTGAAAATTCCTTCTTATTAATCTAAAAATTCCTCCTTGTTAATTTGAAAATTCCTCTTTGTTAATTTGAAAATTCCTTCTCGTTAATTTGAAAATTCCTCTTTTTTAATTTGAAAATTCTTCCTTCTTCTTGGAGGCTTTTGCCCCTGCACTGAGAGCTCAGCGCTCCTTTTTGCCAACACCAGATTTTATTGGGTCTGAAAGTTCAGCTGGGAGCTAAAGATGCTTTAAATGAGGCTCCTTAATTTGGTGAGAAGCGAGCCACGTGGAATGCAGCGTTGGAAAGGAGTTTTCCTTGGCAGAATTAGTGGGTTGCTGTTGGATTGGGAGTTCCATACAGCTCCTGCTAGAAGTGGATTTCTGTTTGGAATTCAGTAATTCAAGATTTCTTCACCTTGCTCCCCACGTCCCCCTCCTGCAGCAGCAAGGATTGAACATATATTTCGTTTTTTCCAAAATACAGCGACTGGCTGGTGATTTGCCTTTAGGATGAGCCTAACTAAGGCAACCTGAAATGTTAAATGAAGATTTTGGACACAAAATATACAGTTAAGGAAACAAATGTGCTTGGCGGGGGGTGTGAGTTCAGCTCTTTTCAGGTACATAAAGCCAAAATTCAATTTCCTCTGTCCAGCTTCATCCCTCCCATGGACAAACCCATTTTTAGTGAGCAGAGCTGAACATCTGTAGATGCCATTTGCTTGCAAATCTGTTTATTTGCTCTCTCAAGTCTTATCAAATGTGCAAGCTTCTCTCTGTGGAATTTTCACTGGATTTGCCCATTCCTTCTGTTACCAAGGTGGGTTCATTTTCCCTTGGAGATCCCAGCATTAGACCTATAAAGATGCAATTAATGCCTAAACCCCAGGAGGTTACTGGGAATGGGGAAACCACCTTTTTCCTGAGGAATTTTTTCCAGTTGACTTCATGGTTAGGGAAGAAAGGCAAACTCATGCCAGTTTGCATGCATGGAAATGGTGAGACCCGAAAAAATAAAAGCCCAGCGTGTTATTTATGGCATTTCTTCTCCTCTTGTGGAAAGCTTTGATTCCCCCAGCCCGTGTTTTCTTTGCAAGTACAATACAATTAAGCCATTTTCAGCTGGCAATAAAATCCTTGAGAACCAAAGCAGATTTGGCCACTTGAAGAGATGAGGACTAATGCAATCTGATAATTAGGTCCTTTCAGCGCCAAGACAGAAAAAACAATTTAATAACGTCTCCCGTGGAGTGAGACAGGGGCTGAAGCCTCTGCTCCGAGGTCTGGGCCTGCAACACAACTCCCAAATTTCCTTCCAGGGGGAATCTGC
The DNA here is from genome assembly GCF_050655825.1 of Lonchura striata. Lineage (NCBI taxonomy): Eukaryota > Metazoa > Chordata > Aves > Passeriformes > Estrildidae > Lonchura > Lonchura striata. The sequence goes on along the minus strand of NC_140720.1, from coordinate 3,497,364 downwards.
AAGCTGAGGGACAGGGCTGGGTGTGCTGGCAGCCAAGGGGAGAACTGTGAGAGAAAAAGGGGAGAGAAACTCTCAAATGTTCTTCCTTTCTAGACCCCTTCCTTTCCCTCAGTACCATTTCTTCTGCAGATAAAGGGTCTTACCTTGAAAATCTCTCAGCCCATGACCATTTCAGGTGGCTTTTCTAATATTTCAGGGGGAGATTTCTGAGGGAAGGCTAGGTCAGACTGGAAAACCATTCACGGAGAGAAGGAAAAGGAACCCCTCGCTCAGCGCTGAGGGTTAAGTTTTCAGCTGTCTCACCCTCTTTGTCCTGGCTTGTTACAACAGGAAAGGGATTTTTAGAAACTTTTCTTGTAACTTCAGCTTCCCTGTTTGGAAGTTTGGAAGGCAGGCAGCTCCGTTATGGTTTTCATTATCTGTGCAATAGGTTTAGAATCGATGTTTCATTCAGAGAAGAGCTCTCTGGGCAGAGCTGCCCCGACTCTGAGAAGCTGTGAAGCAGTGGTGATGGATCTGCTCCCCGCTGCCTGGTGTGAAATGCTGAATGGCTGAGTAAGCCTTACTCATCTGGGCAGATAAATCTGTAGTAGGGCTGTATTTTTTATCAGCCGCTTCTCATGAGTAAAGGCTGAGTAAGAGGCTCCAAAGCCGTGCTGCAATCTGGAAAATCTCGGAGATTTCACGCAGGGAATTGCTGCACCCACCCCCCAGCAGAGCATCTCTTAGCGGGAGTGGATCAGGAGTGGAAATAAAGGAGCTCTTTATTTCACTGACACATAGATGGGCAAATGTTGGAACTCTAGTTCCAACTCCTAGTGTTCCAACAGGCAAATACTTCAAACTGTTGCTATTTTAGCAGCTCATGGAAAGTACACAAAGAGAAACATGAGGGATACTTTTTCTCTGATACAGCTATGTGAACTGTGCCCGTGTCGTTCAAATCCTGTGGATTTCATTATCTCCCTCTCACTAAATGGATAAACTAATTGCAGTCATCCCCCTTATAGATTGCGTTTTCCAGACTCGTCGCTCATAAATTTTGGACTTCTCTTCCCCTTGCAAACGAAGAGAACCACCCAAGAACAACTCACAAGCAGCGTGATTGCCCAACTTGCCAGCTTGCCCAACGAGCAGCAGCATTGTCCCCGCTTCCCCCTCGCCACCGCGTCACTTCTGCGCCTCCTGCGCTCACAAATGTGGCGCTTGTGAACCAGCTGCCCTCGGCCCTTGTGTTTATTGCTGCAACAATGCGGCACTTCCTCACCGGGGATGCGGGAACTCGGCAAACACCGGCGGTGCCAGGCGCGGCAGCTGCTGGGATGGAGCGGCAGCAGCGCGGCGAGGCTGCTCCTGGAGCCTCCAGGACAAAGATTTCCACCGAGCGCTTAAAGACAGCTCATGGCAGACTCGGAAACTTAGCAAACAAATGAGGAGGAGGAGGAGGAGGAGATCTTAAGCAACGAGGAGCGACTGCAGGCGCTGGCATTGCTGTGGAAAGTCAGGAATCATTTTTACAGCCTGCTCTGGACATTGTAAGAAACTCTCTGGAGGCCGACTCGCTTGGAGAAGTCCATCCCTCAGCAGCTCCAGGCTGACCTGCTGCTGATGGCCTCTGCCTTTCCCGGGAGCATCCCCCGCGCCCATTTTTGGGGTGTTCAGAGGCTGCTGCAGCAGTGCTGGGTGCAATTCAAGGTGTTTGTGGCAATTCCTAAAGCCTGGGGTGCTCTGCCCGCCTGCATTCAGCAGTCACCTTGTTTTTCCAGCTCACCACGGGCTGCCCCGTGGATTTCAGCTGTTGTCCCTCCCCGAGGGCAGGGACAGTGTCCTGCTGCGGACACCTGCCCTGGAACCCAACACCCCTGCACTGTCCAGCAGAGCCGGGGCTTGGCAAACTTCAGGCTGTGCTTACAAGGCTGTTTTTGTTCCTGCAAGGCTCCCGGCCAGGCATTTCATCCTTATTTTCTTTTTCTTAGGCCACGTCCACTGTAGGGAGGACAAGCTGTTAAAAATCATTTGGATTTCTGCATATTTCAACCCTGGCCAGCCTGGCCGAGCTGCCACAGGTGACTCAGGGAACAAAGCCGTGGATTCCGCGCACTGCAGCCAGGCTCGTCCTTCCCTTGCTTCCAGCCTTGCTCCAAAAGCTCTTAGTCCGGGGATCAAAGCTCTTGTTTTGGAAGGGATGTTTCATTTAGTTAAAGAGAAGGATTTTCCTGGTAGGAGCGGTGTTGTGCTGTGCTCGCCTGGCTTCTCGTGCCTGCTAGGCTCGGGAGTTTGGGATGGGACACCCTGCACCTTAGCATTTCCCGTCACTAAAATAAAGAGACAAAAGGAAGGAAACTTTTCTGTCTCCGTTACTTTTTCTCACTACCCGGGGCCTGAGACATCAGCCCAAACCACGGGAACGGGAGCGAGCGGGCAGCGGGACCATCCCAAACTCCCGGTGAAGCCCCGCAAGAGCCTTTATCTCTGCCGAGGGAGGGTGCGGGGATGCCGGCGGCAGGTGCCGGGTGCCCGGGAGCGCAACCGGAGCGTCCCGGAGCCGCGGAACGAAACCGCAGCGGCGCTGCCTCCCCGCAGCGCGGCCGTGCCCGTTCTGCACCGCGGCTTCCCCGGGAGTCTCCGCACCGGGAACCGCGGAGCTGGCGCCTTCTCCTGGCCCCTTCTGCACCGGGGAACCCGCCGCCTTCTCCCGGCACCTCTACACCGGACATCGGGGGTCCCGGGGACCCGGCGTCTTCTCCTGGAGGCCCTCCGCACCGGGATCCGGGGAGCCGGCGCCTTCTCCGGACCCGCTGCACCGAGTCTGAGAGAGGCCGGGGACCCTCCGCAGCGGGGCCCGGTGCCTTCTCCCGGCACCCTCTGCACCGGGTACCGGGGATCCTCTGCACCGCGCACCCGGGGACCTGGTGCCTACTCCCGGACCCTCCGCAGAGAGACCCGGGAATCCTCCACACCGGGAATCCCGGGACCCTCCGCACGGGGAATCCCGGGGACCCCGGGACCCTCTGCACCGGGAACCCGGGGACCTCGGGACCCGGAACCTTCTCCTGGGACCCTCCGCGCCGGGAACACGGGGATCCCGGGACCCGGAACCTTCTCCTGGGACCCTCCGCGCCGGGAACACGGGGATCCCGGGACCCGGAACCTTCTCCTGGGACCCTCCGCGCCGGGAACACTGGGACCCCGGGACCCTCCGCACCGGGAACCCGGGGACGCCGGGACCTGGTGCCTTCTCCCAGGGACTCTCTGCACCGGGAACCCGGGGACCACGGGACCCTCCGCACACGAGGATCCCAGGACCCGGCGCCTTCTCCCGGGACCCTCCGCACAGGGAACCCGAAGAGCGTCCGCAGCGGGCACCGGGGGACCCATTGCCTTCTCCGGGGCCCCTCCTGTCAGCGGGAGCCGCGGCTCCGTGCGCGGTTCCGGAGCGTCCCCGCTCCGCTCCCGGAGCGTCCCCGCTCCGCTCCCGGCGCATCCCCGCTCCGCTCCCGGTCCCCGCGAGGCCCCGCCCCCCGGGCCCGCCCCGCGCTGTGATTGGCCGCGGGCGCGCGGGGGGCGTGGCCGGCGGGGCCGTATTAAAGGTGCCATGGCCGCCCGCAAAAAGGGGTCGCGGGCGGGCGGGAGCGCAGTGCGAGCCCCGCGGGCACCGGGCACGGCCTCGCCACGGATCCTACCCCTTCTCCGCACCGGCACCTCCCTCGCGGCCGCCGCAGGTAAGGCTCGCCTCCTTCCCCCCGTCCCTCCCCGCCTCCCCGAGCAGCCGAGGCGATGCGCGGCTTGCGCGCTGTCGCGATCCCCCCGCGGTAGAAGCGTCCGCTGCCTGCGGCTTGGAGAAGAGGGGAACTCCTGCGTTTCTCACGGAGCTATTCTCAGCGCCTAAAATAATTCGATAGGTATGGCTGGAGCGCCCGAGCATCTGCTTCCAGCATCTGTTTGTGCTCATAACTTTCCATGCACCAGCTGCTCCCCCCTTTCCCCCCCCGGGATATTTTATCCTGGGGAAGGGCTGCAAGTTCGCATGACAACTCCGCGTTGCACAAAGCGCACCGCTCCATCCCTTCGCCCTCTTCTCGCCTGTTGTTTCCCGCACGGAGAGAGGGCAGAAGCGGCGACTCCGGGCGCTCGGATGCGTGGGTTTGAGCGGCCGGGATGGTTTGGAGGGCTGTGAAATGAACCTGTAGCTTCATTCATCGGTATGGTGCAGACGGGAGGGCTTCTTTCGTTTTCATCGTCCTGCCAAAAAATGAGAAGCAGGGAAAAAAAAAACAAACAAACCAAAAAAGCATCTGGGAAGGCAGCGAAGAGCTGTATTGTTTCAGCTTAGCTCATGACAGTGAAAGGAAAAAATACTGATAAGCAAAGGCAGATGGATGTGGGGGGTGAGTGACGGGGCGGGGGCCGCTGGGGACCCGCAGGTGCCGCTTGAGCCGGGGCCGCTCTGTCCCCGCAGCTCTGTCCCCACCCCGCAGGCTGCCCGCACTTGTCTCCGTGGCTCAGCCTCACCTTTCCACTTGTTTGCTTTTCCATCCTCGCAGCCGGTGCGCCGCGTACACCCCCTGGTGATGGCTGCTCCGCTCCCAGTTGTTTTGTCACCAGCTACAAACGCCCCGAGCCCGTCTCCCTGGCAGGACGGCAGATGCGAGCGCCACTTGTCCTTCCCTTTCTCCTATTTCTCCGCACCCATTTCCCTGCATCATGTGCTCTTTTTTAATTTTTTCTCCCCCGCGCTGCCCGTCCCTGAAGGTCAGCCCTTTCCCCCGAAGGCAGCTCCGCGTAACTTGAGTCGCGCCCGGAGCAGCGGAGGAGCCCTGGGGAATGACTTTTAAGGAGAAAGGTTACAGAGGTGGCCGTGCCCGGCAGCGAGGGGGCAGGAACGTGGGCACAGGCTCGGCCGCGGCGAGAAGCTGCTTTGTTCTGCTTTCCGAGGGCAGCAGGGCTCGGCTCGGCCGAGGTGGTGCTGCTGCTCTCTTGGCAACATGTGCCCGGCTGGCTCCGCAGGGCTCGGCGGCGTCAGCCGGGGAATGACCGCTCCAAGCGCTGCCTGCTGCTCCTCTCTGCTCCTCTCTGCTCCTCTCTGCTCCTCTCTGCTCCTCTCTGCTCCTCTCTGCTCCCCTCTGCTCCCCTCTACCCCTCCCCTGCGCTCCGGAGTCATCCCTCGCTCTTTAACCTTTGCCCAAACTCCCCTCCTGCTGTGCCTTGCGACGTGAGCGTCCTTCCCCAGGGAAGGTCTGCAGGGGAAGGTGAAGGTTTGGGCTCCCCATCGTGGCATTTCCCCAAATGCTGGCTCAGAAATGCTGCAGATGCAGCACAGCCCCGTTTTCCTCCCTCCTCCAAGCATCCCCTCTCAGCAGAGCCAGCCAGGCTCTCCTATCCCATCTCACCTCTTCCCAGTAATCCCGTGTCCCTGCCGCTGCTGGTAATTCTGAGCTGTGTTATCTTCCCTTCCAGGAGGAAAGGTCACCTGGACTAATAATAATAATAATGATAATGATGATAACACACCTGGTGATGATTGAATTTACAGCTCTGTGTCTGGCTGCACTGCACTGGGGCCACTTTGGCAAATACTGGAAATCCAGGGCTGGGTTGGCTCCCTCTGCCCAGTGAGGATTGCAGGGCTGCTCCCACACCAGCCTGGAATTGTTGGTGCCACCAGCAGCTGATGCTGGGCTGGAATGAGGAGCAGCAGCGTTGTCCAGCCTTGAGCAGCAGGTGGATTGGCACAAGAAGAAGCAGCATTCGGTTTTCCTTTTGGTTTTCCTGCTCCTTTGTTCCAGGGCTTTTTGGGGAACTTTTGGTGGAAGTGGTGGTGAGGGTCAGGGTGAGCACGGAGCAGGTGCTGGGGCAGCCAGGGTCCATGGGGCGTTTCACAGGACCTGTATTTCCATGAGCAGGAGCAGGATCAGCTCCTCTGGCTGATCCCTGTGCAGGGTGCTGCTCCTGCTCCCATCCCCTCCTCCTCCCTGCCCCAGCACTGGCAGGAAGAGAGGCAGTTGGTGCTGGAAAAGCAGGCAGACAGCTCTGCTGCCCTGGACTGAGCCAGAGCTTTGTGCTGGGAGCTTCCAGCGGGCTCCAGAGCTGCTCCCAGGCTCACCCCCAGCTTTTGGGGTCCTTGGAACAAAAGGGGTGCAGCCGCACAGCCAGCGAGGAGGGATCCGGGCAAGGGACAGGAGGGGAGAGGTGCTCAGTCCTGCAGGGGAGGAATGCGACAAATTCGGGTCCCAAACTTCTAAATGCAGCCACGGGATGCTGGCGTTAAGATTTCAGGGATTTGTGGGATTCAAACAAGTGTCCTCAGGTCGAGATTTTGTGGGAGAAGCTGCGTATTCAGACACTTAAAATGTTACAGCTTATCTTTCCCTCCACCAAAAGTTTTCGTCTAAAATCCAGGAAAGAGACGGAAAAAAACCAAACTCCAGAAGAAACTGTTTCCTAGGCTGTGTGTTTCCATCAGCTTGGAACAAAACGGGCTTTGACTGTGGCAGTCGAACATGACTGTGATTATAGGATGTGGTTTATGAAAGTGATCGATTTGCAGAGCAGTGCAATGGCTTTTCAAGAAGTTTTTTTTTATGTGGGATGTATTAACAGTAATTTCACTTCCCTGCTGTGTTCAGGTTTCTAATAAAAGTAGGGGGTTGGCCAAAACAAATAATTTAAGTGAGCGTTAAAAGAATTCTTTTGTATTTTTGAGCACGCTATCCTGGCAGGAATGAGAAACCCTGGGAACAAAAAGGTGTAAGGGAGGAAAAAGTGGATCCTTACACAAGGGAAGCAAGACAGTTGTAAAAGTACGAATAAGTGCCCAAAGCAGGAAGGCAGCTCACCCAGAAGTGTTCGGTGCTGAGAGCTGCACTCAAAGGGGCATTACAGAACCCGCCAGAGCTGCCAAAATGTCTTGTCTGAGCTGAAGTCACAGATGAGTAATCTTGGCAAGGAGGCATCGAGACACATTCTTGCACAACAAACAGGAGCGAGGGGAAAGGAGGAGGTGAAATAAACCCTGAGGAGATCCTGGAGGGAAAAGCAGCCTGCACACACAGCTGATGATGCTGCTGCTTGTCACCTGCTCTTTTCCTAACAAGTGTTTGCTGAGCTCAAGCCTTTGTAATGTGGCTGAAGGATGGGCTTGAGGAGTTGCTTGAAATCGCTCAAGTTTTTGGAGCACCTCAGCAAGGCTTTAGGAGCTGCCGTTGTTGGGAAAGGAGATAACATCTTATCTCCAGCTGTTGTGAGATTCCAGTCAGAGCAGAGCAGAGGTCCTGCCGGGCAGGGGTTGTGCTCCACAGTGGCTGCAGTTTTGTTGGCTTTTGGACCAACTCAGATGAGTTTTGATAACATTAATTTAGGAAGAGTGCTGTGGTTCAACCTCCTGCTACTGTAAATGGTTTTGGAGCCTCCCGTGCCGTGCCAAAGGGGCAGCAGACATTCCTCTCCACCCGGGTTTAGCTTTATTCCCTCCGTGGGCCATGTGTGGCTGGAGCAGTTGCTTTAATGCATCTCTTCTCCTCTGCAGTATTTCAATTCCATTTCCTGATATGCAGTACATGACTTAATGGATGACGCACTTGTTAAAAGCTAGACCTGGGTCTAAGCCAGACCTCCCTGAAACAAGTTTTTGGTGGCTTCTCCCCGGAGGAAGGAGATTTTGGATCCTTTCTGCTGAGTCTTGATTGGTGACATTTCAGACTCGCAGGACCCTCAGGACTGTGACCCGCTGGAGATGGAAGGGGCTGCCTCAGGCTCCCAGGGGGAAGGTGCTGGAACTCGCTCCTAAAGGTGTTAGGAAGGCACTCAGCTGATTCTGCTACGTTTTACTGGTGGCTTTAGCAGGAGCAGATGAGAGGTTTGAAAGGTTTAATTGTTTTGTACAACTTAGGCCAAGCTTGAGCATAAAAACTACAGAGATCTCGATGAGTTTATGGAGTTAGAGAGAAGCTACTGCAGCCCTTGTTCTTGAAATTTGCTGAGAATGCACAACTCCTTTTAGCTTGATTAAAACAATTGTATGTGCTTTAATTTCATGGAATCACCACTGTCTGCACTTCCCAAATTTATTCCCTGTCTCCACTTTCCCTTTTGCTTGCTCCCTGCTTTGTCATGGGTCAGACAGTCCACGAGACACATCATACGTTGCTACAAACCACTTCAGCATTTGTGTTTGAACAGAAGGATGTTAAAGGGAGTTGTTTGCTTCAAAATAAGCAGAAATCACAGTTATAAATAGCAGAGAGATCCTTTGCGTGTCCAGCTTTAATGGGAATGCTGCTCAGACTGGTGTGACACGACCCCTTCAGTGCTTTCCTTCGGGAAGGACAATTCCTTCCTTGCAGTAACCACGTGTGACCCCTGTCCATGCACAGCTGTGAATGCTGAACATTGCTGAAAATGTCATTAAGAAAGAGGAAACTTCCTGCAGGCCCACAGGTGTCATTTTCCTTGATCCCTCATGCTTTTCCTCCAGGATCTAAAGCGCCATTTCTCTTTCTCTTGCAGACCATGCCCTCTCTATGACGGTGGCTTGCTGAGCTCACCCTGCATGCCAGAAGAGTGTCCTTGGTTGATCCGAGGGCTTCTGGGGACTCCGGCCTCCGCCCGGCTTTTCCACGTGTGTGTGTTCCTGTAGAACTTTCAAAACTGTTTCTCCAAAGGGTTTTGCAGAAACTCAGACTGTTTTCTAAAGCAGAAGCACCTCAGTCCCCGGCAGTAGTGATGGGCAGCGTGCGAACCAACCGCTACAGCATCGTGTCTTCGGAGGAGGACGGCATGAAGCTGTCCACCATGGCCGTGGCCAACGGCTTCGGCAACGGCAAGGGCAAGGTCCACACCCGGCAGCAGTGCCGGAGCCGCTTCGTCAAGAAGGACGGGCACTGCAACGTCCAGTTCATCAATGTGGGCGAGAAGGGGCAGCGCTACCTGGCCGATATCTTCACTACGTGCGTGGACATCCGCTGGAGGTGGATGCTGGTGATCTTCTGCCTGACTTTCATCCTCTCCTGGCTTTTTTTTGGCTGTGTGTTTTGGTTGATTGCGCTGTTGCACGGGGATCTGGAGAACCAAGAGAACAGCAAGCCTTGCGTGTCTCAGGTGAGCAGCTTCACCGCAGCCTTCCTGTTCTCCATCGAGACCCAGACCACGATCGGCTACGGCTTCAGGTGCGTCACTGACGAGTGTCCCATCGCCGTGTTCATGGTGGTTTTCCAGTCCATCGTGGGCTGCATCATCGATGCCTTCATCATTGGTGCCGTCATGGCAAAGATGGCTAAGCCAAAAAAGAGGAACGAAACTCTGGTCTTCAGCCACAATGCCGTGGTGGCCATGAGGGACGGGAAGCTGTGCCTGATGTGGCGCGTGGGGAACCTGAGGAAAAGCCACTTGGTGGAGGCGCACGTGCGGGCGCAGCTCCTGAAATCCAGGATCACGTCGGAAGGGGAGTACATCCCCCTGGATCAAATCGACATCAACGTGGGCTTTGACAGCGGCATCGACCGCATCTTCCTGGTCTCCCCCATTACAATAGTGCACGAGATAGACGAGGACAGTCCCCTGTACGACCTGAGCAAACAGGACATGGACAATGCTGACTTCGAGATCGTGGTCATCTTGGAGGGCATGGTGGAGGCCACCGCCATGACCACCCAGTGCCGTAGCTCATATCTGGCCAACGAGATCCTCTGGGGCCACCGCTACGAGCCCGTGCTCTTCGAAGAGAAGAACTACTACAAAGTGGACTACTCGAGGTTCCACAAAACCTACGAAGTGCCCAACACACCCATCTGCAGTGCCAGGGACTTAGCGGAGAAGAAATACATCCTCTCCAACGCCAACTCCTTCTGCTACGAGAACGAGGTGGCCCTCAGCAGCAAGGAGGAGGACGAGATCGACACGGGGGTGCCGGAGAGCATGAGCACGGACACCCACCCCGACATGGAGCACCACAACCAGGCGGGGGTGCCCCTGGAGCCGCGGCCGCTGCGGCGGGAGTCGGAGATATGACTGGCGGGCTCTGCCTCTCCCGCCTGGCTGGAAGGCAAAACCCCCAGCGTGCCCATCGGGCAAGGGCTCGTTGACCTGAGAAGTTGGCCCAGAAGAGTTTGCAGACAACGGTACTGTGGAAGCGTGGTGTGAAGGCAGCAGACCCGAGGAACCCAGGCTGGTTTTAGGGCTGTCCTCAGAGGAGGGACGACAGGAAATGAACTCTAAACACAAAGCACTAAACATGTCTAAGTATGAACAGAAGGCACATATGTTGTAGAATAAATTATGTATATATTTTTTTACAAAACTTGAACTTGCAGGCAAGCTTTGGTTGGGTTATTATTATTTTTTGTTTTCAACTTTTTCCAGAATGCTTCTCTCTAGGGAACAAGAATGTTTTTAATGGCATAACAAAGGCAAGAATCTGCCTTATTATTATTATTATAATTATTTTTAAAAAAGCTGCTGCTAACTACATGAACACAAATGGTTATTTTTGTTGCAGTGTAGTTTTTATTTTCTCTTGTGTAATTTAAAAAGAAAAAAAAAAATCAGTGTTGAACTTTTTGGGTTGAAAAGCTCATGATCAGTTCAGAGAGGCCAATGTTGCCAGAAAGTTTAAACTCCTTTTGAGGCCAGTAGTTGATAGCTAGAATCAATTTCTCTCTTTCCAATTACATAAGGGGCATTATGTAATGTCAGGCCAATCAGTAGCCTCCAGCAAAATTATGATTTTTTTGGGGGGAAAATTTAATTCTCTGTCTAAAGGAAAACTGAGACAAAAGATATATACATAGGAAAAAGTACTAAGTTCAAACTACCTAAGTGGATACCAAAGAAAATGCACAGTTTTGCACAGTGGAGTTTATTTTAAAAAAAGAAAAAAAAAAGGAAAAAAAAAAAGGAACAGGCTGCTTTAAACAACAACAACAACAAAAATATCAAACCTCAGACACTTTTTTTCTTTTTTTCTTTTTTTTTTCTTTTTTTTTTTCCTTTTCTTTTTAAGACCTTTATTTTGCACCTTATTCTAAAGGCTTAAGGCTCGGATCTAAAGTGAGCTGGGCCTCCTCCTTTTTTCCCCCCTGTTCTTCTGTGGGGGGAATAAAATCCCTCTTTCCTAGGAGAAAAAGCTCAGCTGGGGTAAGCAAGCCAGCATCATCTGCGTGTCCTGCCTGGCCTGCCCCAGCTCCGAGCAGAGGAGCTTTCCCTGAAGCTGTGCCATGGGCACGCCGTGGAGCTGCTGGCCGATGCCAGAGGCTGCTGGAGCTTGGCCACGGATGAGCCAAGCAGCAGAGAAGTCCCCAGGAAGAGTTTTTTGAGGAGGAAAGGGCCGCACAGCGCTCGGGAGTGGCGGAGGGATGCTTTGTGCAAAATGCTTCTCTTCAGCAGGGCAGGGGTGTGCGGGAGGTGGATTTCCATCTCCTGGAGAGAGGGATTCTTTGGGGAGGACGAGGCTGCAAAGGGAGCTCCATCTCCTGCCTCCCTCCCTCCCCAGCAAACCCAGCTCAGCAGGTGACACTCGCCCATCACTCATCACCAAGCAGATTTTGTCACCTTCAGCAAAGCTCTGGTGGTATTTTGGCTCGTTCACCCAGAAGGCTTTAAATTCTCTGTGCCTCTAAGCTCAAGGAGACAGCAAAGCTGTGCTTGGCCCCTGCTCGTGGGGGCGGTGGGGATGGCAATCCCAGATGACTCTTGCAGTATTGGATCACTGTATGCCATTAAAAAACAGCTTGTTCTAGGTCTGGTGTCTTCTGCACGTGGATATCTGTGGAGGCCTCTGGCCCCTGCCAGCCCTGCCTGGAAGAAATGCCTGCAATGAACTGGTTTCTGATAAGATGCTATCTACAGCGTGGGGCGGGTTGGGAACTGGGGGAATTCCATGTTGTAAACACAGATTTGGCTCCTGGAGAGGGCAGAGGATGAAGTGCAAGTACTGAGGCTGTTACTGGGCTGGGAGGATGGAAAAGGAAGGGAAGGGTGGGCATTTAAAGGCGGTCTGGTTGCAGTTTCTGGGTCAACAGTGGTGGAGACAACGGGGTGCTGCTAGTGCTGCTAAGGGTGACGTTCCTGCAAGAGGAGAAAAACGAAACCAAAGAGCATTCAGTGACACAGAGGGCACGAAAACACAACGGGGAAAGGGAGGCTGAGCAGGAGAAAGGGGACCTGGTCTCAGATCAGCATCCCACAGGTGCACAGCGCTCCCACTAAATGATACTTGAGATATTTGAGAGAGGGATGAGAGATGGGGAGGGATGGAAAATGCAGGATTTGTCTCATTTCTTTGACACAACGGTAATCCAGAGAGTTTAAAAAAAAAAAAAATCCCCTCCCCTTTAACATTTCTGGTGCAGAGGTTTTGGGTTTGTTTGTTTTCTTTTTTCTTTCTTGTTTGTTTTGTTTTGTTTTTCAAGTCGGTTTTTCAGAAATATTTTTAAAAATTGTACATTTTATAAAGTTTATCAAGTATTTTCATATTTAAAGCCAAATGTAAATAGAAGTCTGTAAAGGAGGACAAGGAGAAGACAACGAAAAGGCCACAAAAAAAAGTATCAATTCAGCTCAGCAGTCTCGGCTCGCTAGGACTAGATGCTACAGGTTAGCATGATTTTTAGCAAATTACTTGCAAGCCTTATAGGATTCCTAATGCTCTGGACTTCTCTTTATTTATTTTTTAAGCATGGACTTTTCATTTGAGAACACGTTCTAGTTACTGGCGTTTTTGCAGAGCTCCCAGAGCCGTGTCGAGGGGGGTGTGTCGGTGTAATCCATTGCTAATCTCTGCTTGTTCCTTCTTTCCCAACCCTTTGTCTTTGCCCAGGGAATCCCACTTTTCAGCCCTGGCTCCGGGAAGTTGCTGGGAAGAGCCCTGAAAGTGTTCCCCTTCCCCTTTTCACCATCAATTTTGGCTTTCTCAGCAGCAAATCGGAGTAATCATTTAAAAAATTGCTATTTTTAAGGACTAGGCAGTGACTGACATCTTTCCTTCAGTTCCCATCTATCATGGGCCAAGCTTAGGCTGACTTAAAACATTAAAGTGTAAACCTTAAACTGTAAACCTCCAAGTTTAAACTGACGGGGCTCTACCCGCAGCCTCCCCCAGGCCTGGGTTCAGCCTCTTTATCCGGGATAAATTGGCTCACCCGGCTCGCACGGAAGCTTTTATCCTGTCTTTTGCTTAGGGGCTGGGGGGGAATATGTTATTTCTGCCCTTCCCTGAAAATACTTGAATGAGACACATTGTCTGACCCATAATTCTGTGTACACTGACAGGAGCAGAGGCGGGTGGGGATGCTCCCCTCCCTCCGTCTCTTCTGTGCGAGTTCTCCTGGGTTAAGTGGCCGGGGTAGGAATCCTCACTCATTAGCCAGCTTTAATTAATTTAATTTCACGACTCTCCCAGCCGTGAAAACACTTCTGTGTTAGTAGAAGCCCTCGGAAAAAGACAAAGGGTTCAGATATTTAATTTGTTCTCTGATTTTTTCTTTTTTGCAATGGATTACAAGGTAAAACTGAGAAGTACTGTAATGTCTTTAATTCTGGCTGCTCACCACATTGTGGAGTAGAAGGTGCTGCACAGTTACCACCCCACAGCCCATCAGAAGCTGATTTTGTAAGGACTTTTTTTGGCCTGCAGCTCTTGTAAGACGAACAATCTCGGCATCTGACAGTTGTCCATGACTATTTTCCTGTTTGCAGCCTTTTTGTATCGAAGTCTTCCTAATGTACTGCACAAATTGTGGATTGTACAGATTTTTATATATTATGTCTTATTTTATTATTTCTAAATAAATAATTAAAAAAAAATGAAAGAAAAAAAAAAAAAACAAACTTGAGGATGAGCTCGGTGTGTGCAGCCCGTGTGTAAAGGAGGAGGGAGATGGGTCTGGAGGGGGATATTGAGCTGTGTTTATGGTTGTCTGAGCACAGGCATTGTCTGGAGAGCTTGAGGAACAGACAGCTTGTTCTCTGCCTCGACAAAAGGCAGGAGGAAAGGTGATCCCATCGTTATTTCCCAGGGGAGAACACAAACGAGACTTGGACCAGAGGAAAATCTGCCCCAGGACCTTTCTTGAGGTCACACCTGGGACTGCACAGCCCCAGGTCATTCATTCCTTGCTCCGAGTGGAAATGGAAGAAAAGCTCCAAAGCAGGGAAGGGGGGGAGGGATGAAAGCACCCAGAGCATCAGCAAGGGATTAAAAAATTAAGCAGGAAAGTCATCTTGAAATCCCAGTGTTTCGTGTCTGCCAGGAACATCTTATTGAAACGCTCAGTTCCACACGGGCTGGGTGGAACCCGCATCCCTCATTTCCCTGAACCTGCTGCCACCAGCACAGGGAAGTGCAGAGGAGCCACAAAGAGCTGTGAAATCCTGATTTGTGTGGCCTCCAGGGCAGGTATTGAGGCTGCACTGATGCCTCGAGAAGGCTGAGCTGGAGCAGAGGCTGGACAGAGCTACAGAATAAAGCAGGGATTTATCCAAAGGATCTCCTCCATGGATCCACCTTGGGCAGCACCAGAGCCCAGCCAGGGCTGCACCCAAATGACCCAAAATGGTCCCAAAATGCACGAGCGCTCCCGGGGGCTCTCCCTGGGATCAGTTCTGCTCCATTGGCACCTTGGAGTTCATTGTCCCATTCCAGCTCCAGCCCATCAGTCCCACCCTGCTTGTTTTTCTCTCTCCAGCCCACGCTGTTTGTGCTCCTGGGCTGAGGTTTGGATCATTTGTCCTTGGTGCCCAGCTGGAGCAGGAATTGTTTTGTGTCCCTGCTCTGTGCAGAGAGCTCAGCATCCCCTCATGTGGAGCCCAGAGCCACACACTGAAGCAGCACAGAGTGTGAAAAATAGAAAAACTAAACCTGAGGCATCAGCACAACCATGACTCAGCTGCCAAGTGCTGATGCAGCGCGGATCAAACGCTGCTGCCCCGGCTGGGGGAACATTTCAGTGCAGCTCTGTCCCCTCTGCTGCTTTCCCAACCTTTAATCAGCCTGCGATGCCATTTAACCCCGCCTGGGCTGGAGCCCTGACCCCGCTGAGCAGGACTCTATTTATACATTCAAATTTACTTTTCGAATCGAATGGTCTCTGGGAAAGCTTATCATCATAATGACAGGGCTGGATTTAGAGGCACAGATTAGCTGCCACCGCCTGCATCTGCCTCTTCTCGCCGCAGGGACAGCCTGGGGACCGCTCCCCGGCCCGTCCCCAAATCATGAGCACCCTCTCCTGTCGGTGCCTCTCCTCCTCTGCTCGCCCCGGCTGGAGTCAGCACCAATTAAACCGAATTTTGGTGGCCAGCAAGGCAATTACTGAAGTTTTCTTGCCCTCTGCGCCCAGCTGAGGTGGAGGATGCTCTGCAGGCTCCAGATGTGCTGGCCCAAGGCAGGCAGAGGGAATAAAACCCCGCAGAAAGCGTGGGGGAGTTGCAGGGATGCTGCTGGCTGCTCCTGTGTCCGATGATGCCCTTTTCTGACCCAGAGATGGGGCAACTGAGAGGCGTTTTAAAAAGCTTTTATTCCATTTTCAGTCTCATGTGCAGGGTGAGACAACACAGATGTTACAATCCACGCAATTCTGAAGCAAATATTTGAGCATTTCTTCAGGGACTGGTCAGCTATAAAAGGACTAAGCTGTCCATTTAACATTCAATTTTTACAAATTTGGATATCTCTGGATTCTTTTTAACACCACGCTTCTGCCAAAAGAGCTCTGTGACATTACCAATTTTCACAGCCCAAACATCAACATAAACCTCAAGATTTGTAGTTTTTGGAGGTTGAACAGGGAACATCTGGCATGGACTGGAGTTTCACTGCTCGTGGAATTGTTGGGGTGAGCTTGTGTAGGATGTGGTTCACGTTCCTCACTGGAACCCACTGAAGTGCTGCACCTCTAAAATCACCCTGCAAAATCTCTGTGTGAAGCAACTGGTGCCTCTTCTGCCAGCTTTGACAAACAGGGCAGAAAAGGGAAAGCTGTGAAAATTCAGGAAAGTCAGGAATAAAATTATAGAAATGTCAAGACTAAATTTATAGAAAAGTCAAGGAAAAAAAATATGGAAAACTCAATAATTAAACTATAGGAAAGTCAAGATTAAAATTATAGAAAAGTCAAGAATGAAACTATAGAAAAGTCAAGTCAAAAAATTATAGAAAATCAAGAATAAAACCATAGAAAAGACAATACTAAAATTATAGAAAAGTCAAGAATAAAATGATAGAAAATAATATGAAAATTAATTTTTAAAAAAATTAATTGATTATTTAAAAAAAATTCTTTACAAGTCTTGAAAAGATGTATTTTGTTCTCCTTCCAAACTTTTCACTAAAATACAGATTATAATCCAACACTGACTTTTTCAGCTTGTTTGAATATGCAAATCCAGAGTGTCACACACAAGCAAATGCAGCTTGGAGATTTGGGTGGGCAGGACAAACACACCTGTTCCAGCAATTTATGCATTTTAAAAGTGCATAAATAAAAATATTTAAAAATACAAATGCTGCATTTGCCTTTCCCTTCCCAACTGGCTTGGATTTCAACCCACAACAGATTTCATTTTAAAAAATCTCCATTGAGGCTTGTACAAACAAAATATTTATTAAATTGTGATGTCTCTGCTGAATCCTGTGCTTGGGAAGTTGTGTCAGGGTGGGTTGGGGTTGGATCCCCTCCTCCTTCCACCTCCCAGCTGCAACAGATTTCAGGATCACTCAGGAGCTGAGGTCTAAACTAAGTTTTAGGTCTCATATTGATGGAATCTGAGGTATTGATGATTCTGAGATTGCAGAAAGTCTCTGTCTGTCAGCCCCCTGCCAAAGCAGAAGCCAGAATTGGTCTGTGCTGGTTTCCAGGTTGTTTATTCTGTTTCTCTCTCACATGTTCTGCTGCCCTGCCCAGCTCTGTCCTGCAGGGCAGCGTGTGGGGCTCTGCCCTCAGTGGGATGTGACAAACATTAAATACCAGAAACTCCCTGGGCTGCATTTACAAGAACGTGCCAATATCTGTCACCTACGTTGGACAGTGTGTCCCCAGCCTGAACCAACAGAAAAATGCCAACACCACAGTGAGACACGGAGGGCATGAAGAAGGAGAAAAAGGACAAGGCACACCCAATTTCCTCCATCTTGTCCCCTTTGGACCCCTCATCTAGAATCCTAAAATTTTACTTTTGCACCCGTGCCACACTTAATGATTACTGATATCAAACACTCAGAGCTGGTAATTCACCCTGTGAGATTGAAAACTCTTTTCCATGGACAGAGATCACAGCCAGTGTCTCTGGGGGCTCTGTCCAGGGGGTTCCTGACCCCTGCCAGGGTCCCAGGACAGCCAGAGGGAAGCCCTGGGTTTCCACATCATATGACCAAACCTGTCTAATTCTGGCTGTTCCTTGTACCCAGCAGCAGGAGGGAGGCAAATCAGGTAAATCCTGCTCCCTCCTGCTGCTGGAGATGTGTTGGCTGCTTGGGAAGCAAGAGGGAACTTGTAAGCTATTGCTTTCCAGGACTTTTTATTTTGCTCATTTTTTTGTCAAGATATCCTGTAAAAATTTTGTTACAAATATCCTGCTGTGCACCAAAGTTCATTTGAAATGCAAATCAGCTCATTAATTAGGCATGCAAGGTGCCTCCTGGGGCTCACTGGAAACTCCAACATTAAATAAAAACCAGAGCACCTTGAGGTCACCACCTCAGAAATCTCCTGATTCTTGAGATTTGGGGAAAACCTGGCTGCTGCTGCCCAGGACTCACAAACTCCATGATCCTTCTTCCACTGAGCTCATTAGCAGAGTTTAATTGCTGGGGAATAGGAAAGCATGGATTTCTGTAGCTGAGCAGCATGGGATCTTTATGGCAGGGCTGCAACTCACCCCGGGGCACAGAGGTTACCCAGGGAAATAACTCTGGGTTATTTCTCTGCTCTTTTTTGAAGCCTCTTTTTTCTATATTCTGCTCTTTTCTGAAGCCTTTTAATGCTCTGGAGAAGGACAGTGGCTGTTGCACCCCAGAGGGATGAAAGTCACCCCTGAGAAAAGTTCCCTGGATTTCTGTGGGATCCTTCCCATGCACTCACAGAATTCAAGACAGCCCAGAAAACCTGGTTTTTTCCCCCTTTTTCCCACGTTGATACTTGCACTGCCTTCACTTCTGCTGGAAAGGTGGAAGCAGATCAAAAGTTGTTCTTTTTCTCTGTTTACACCTAAAGCAAGAGAGCTTTGGTTGCTGCAGGTGATTCAGGATTCCTCCGGGATGGAAACAGAGGGAATTCCATCCTGCCTTCTGCAGGAGGGTCTGGCAAGAGATGCCTGAACTCTAATAAAAACCCCTCAGCTGACTGAAGAAAGAGAGAAGGAAACCTTCAAAGGACAAATAAAGTGAACAGAACTATGGAGCAGCTAAAATTCACACTCTGCAATTCAAAATTATAATTGGAAGGATGCCTGTCTGCAGGATTTGGGGGACCGCAGTGGCACAGCTGGGGAAATGAAGCAAACAATTCCATGGGAGAGGGCAGAATGTCCCAACTTTTGCCTTGCAGAGGCTGTGCTGGTGCAGATTTGGGCTCCTGGGGCTCAGGGGATCCTTGGGCTCCCTTTTCCCTCTGTTTTTGGCCCAGCTCTGATCCCAGGCAGGAATTTGGGTCTGGGAGTGGCAGGGGGACACAGAGGATGTGGATCCCCCCCATGGATCCACATCCATGGATCCTCTTCTCCACATTCTGGGCATGGCCACTCCTGTCAGCAAGAAACCAAATGATTAAAAGCAATTAGGGAATCCCTGATTTATCCTAATTAGAGCCAATCCTGGAGTTCTATTAGAACATTTATCTCCAATTTTCCCAGGCTTTCTCCCAGCGCTCTCTGGAGCTCGTTTCTGCCCTCCTCACCCCTGTCTCCCCGCAGTGCCAGCAGGCTGTGATCTCAGGACCCTGCTGCCTTTGCTATTTACCTTCAGAGCTGGAACATTTCCCCACAGCTGGAGCGTGCTGGCATTTATTGATGGCTCATTAAGTGCTGGGATGAAATCCTGCTGCAGCCCCTGCCCTGGGTGTTTAACAGGTCAGGGCTGCCAGGATTGCAGGGCTTGTGATGCTTTAGGATTTTAGTTTTTTATATTTTCATCTATTTGTAACCCTGCAGTTCTTCAGTGTGTAACTCTGAACTCCCTGTGCAGTGTGAGCTGCTGCTGTCCCATTTTGGGCAGACACAACAATTCCTCTCCAGGCCTGGCAGTCAAGGACACCTCACTGCCTCAGACTGAGATGGAAACAAAAGTGAGTTGGGGGCAGCAAACCTGGGGTCAATGACTTTGTTAAGTGAAGCTGGAATTGGAAGATTAACCCCCAAAATGCAAATGAACCAGACTTATAAAAGTGTGAAAACCCCTGACCCCTCATCCATTTTGTGTGGGCTTTATCTGCTCTAAATGTACCTGAAGGCCCTTCAATAAATATAAATGCTTTTTATTATCTTAATTCTGTCTGGCCTTTGTTTTTAGGTTGCCCCAAAAGGCACCATCCCTGTCCCATGGCATTGTATCTGACAGATTTTCTCTCGAATTAACTCCAGGTATGCACTGACTAAACATCTTCAGAAGCTGTGGACAAAAAGACTGTGTGAGATTCATGAACCCATGCAGATCAGAAGGAGATCTGCCAGCCCAGCTTCCCCAGGAATCCCTGGAGCCCAGCGTGTTGAGACAGCTCTGCCTGAGGCAGAGGCGCAGGCTGGTGTGGATAATGAGAGTTTTCCATCCCCAGGGCCTTCCAGGGATCCATCCTCCTGCTCTGAGCTGTGTCCTCAGCAGGCAGAGACAGAACCACTGAGAGGAGCAGGGAGAGGGAATGGAGCAGCACTGGCAAGTCCTGTCCCTCCTTTTTGGCCGCTGTAGGAATCGTGCCGTGCCACCCCACTGATGCCTTGGAGGGGCACCTGGAGCAGAGGCTGGGCAGAGCTAGAGAATAAAGTGGGGTTTTATTGAAGGCCTTCAATAGGTGCACCTTGGGCAGTGCAAAGCCTTGCAGAGGTGAGAATTTGAGAATTTGAGAGGCTTTGAGAATTTTCTATAAATTCCCACACAGAGGCTATACCCCAGATGGATGATGGACCCCCTGATGGTCACAAGTTTTTGGGGCAGATATAAGTTTGGTCTATTTGCATACCAGAGGTTAATTATCCAATTACAGCTTCAGGTAATGAAGTCACATTCTCTCATTTGCTTTCCTCCAGATTCATTTTTACACTTTTTGGGGTCTGAGGCAGAGTGTCCTTGGGTCCCAGGCCTGGAAGGATTGTTCTGTCTGCCCAAAATGTGAGGAGAGCTTGCTGACACTGCATGGAGCTCAGAGTCGTGCCCTAATGCAGTACAGGATCTGAAAAATACAAAAAGCTAAAATTAAAACTGTTTTAGCTAAAAAGTTTTAGCTAAAAGCTAAAACTTAAGCTTAAAACCATCAGTGACAATGTCACTGCTCCAGAAAGAATGAAACACTCCTGTTGTGTTTTCTCACTTGGATTTTTTGCTGCACATTAAAACCATTTGCATGTGTTTGAGGTGTAATTAATTAGGTAGTGCCTGGAAGGCTCACATGCTCCAAGCCTGGCACATTTCCCTCCGTGGGCATTTTCATGGCAGTGGACTGCTTTGGATGGTGGTGGGTGCTCAGCAGGAGCCTGCCCAGAGTTTTTACAGGGGACTTTATCTTCTCTAAAGGCTCGTGGAGTTTTGCTGACACCCAGCTCATCATCCAAGGGATTGCCTGTGACCTGAGCATTTGGGATCCTGCTGCTCTGCCCCCAGCACAGGAAGGACACGGAGAGAGTCCAGAGCAGGCACAGAGGTGACCAGAGGGATGGAGAACCTCTCCTGTGAGGGAAGGCTGGGAGCTGGGATTGCTCAGCCTGGAGAAGGCTCCTGGGTGATTTTATTGCAGCATTCCAGGGCCTGAAGGGCCTCCAGGAGAGCTGGAGAGGGACTGGGGACAGGGATGGAGGGACAGGATGCAGGGAATGGCTCCCACTGCCAGAGGGCAGGGATGGATGGGATATTGGGAAGGAATTCCTGGCTGAGAGGGTGGGCACACCCTGGCACAGGTGCCCAGAGCAGCTGTGGCTGCCCCTGGATCCCTGGCAGTGCCCAAGGCCAGGCTGGACAGGGCTTGGAGCAGCCTGGGGCAGTGGAAGTGGCCCTGCCATGGCAGGGGGTGAAACAAGATCACCTTTCATATCCCTTCCAAGCCAAACCATGCAGTGGTTATTTCCAGCAGCGCTGTGAGAGCCCACGAGTTACCCAGAAAGGAGCCCTGCACTTAGTGATTAGTGCCAAAAACCACCCACATTCCACCCCAGCCCCTGCCTGCCCCCAGCACGAGACACACTCAGTTCCAACGGGGGAGATTCTGTCTCTGATAGGAGATGACCACATTCCTTCCTTGAAATTTGTCTCCTCCACGTATCAGAAAACATGAACAAATAGCCATAATCTGCCCTGGGGAGCAGAGCAGGCTGCTTTTCTTTTTCTTGGCTGGCTCAGTTCGTGCTGGAGTTGTGGGACTTTTCATCTGTGCACTCGGAGGAGCAGAGTAAAAGTAGGATGATAAATTGTGGAAAAAGAACTCGCTGGCTTTCCTCAGAACCTTTGGCCTGCAGCTCCTCCTCTCGCTGTACTCCTTCCAGCACCCCAGAATTCCCTGCCTCCGTGCATGTTATGGCACCTTTGGGATGTGTTAGTCATAAGAATGAAGCTACTGGTGCTTTGCAGGAATATTTTAACTCTGGCTCTCACAGGAGAGCTCTGACACAGCCCTGCTGGCGGCACGGCCGGGGAGCGCTCGCTCGCTGATGCCTCCTGAGATTCCAGCCTGCTCCAAAAAAAAAAAAGGGGGAAACGGCCAATTTTTATTTCCTCAGGTATGCTGGAGGTCCTTGTGCTGTTCTTTGGTGGTGGAGGTGAGGGCTTTGGGGTGTGGGGTGGAGGTGGGATGGAGGCAGGAGTGGTGGCTCAGAGGGGAGCTTTGTGTCCTTGCTCCTCTGAGCAGCATCACCAGAGCCTGAGGGGAATTTGCTTCTCTATCTCGAGCCCATGAGGGCTCTTTCCTGCCCTGGGAAAATTCACATTTTTCCTTCCAGCCTGGGGAGCCTCCTTGGCACTGGAAGCTCCATGAGATTCCTGTCCCCGGGGCGAGCAGAGGCAGCTGCAGGAGCTGGCAGCAAAATCTCCTCTAGTGGTGCCCTGTGTGCCCAGAGCCACCCGGGCTTGGGCTCAGCCTAAATTCACTTTCTTTGAGCTCATTTGGATCTCAGGACTCGTCTGTAATTGCAGATAATTCACTTCTCCCCGCAGGGCAGCTGATAAGTGGGAGCTTCCCTGACTTTATGGATATTTGCCCCTGGGGGCAGGATCCTGTCAGGCTCTTTTCATCTCAAACAGGCCAATCTGGAGCCATTTCAGCAAATATTGCAAAAAGTGAGGGCAAACCAAACCCTCTGTCTGTCCGCTTTTGCATTAAAGTGTAGAATTCCTGGTTTATCCCAGCAGGACTAGTGCCAGCCCTGGTTTGGAAAACTTTCCCTGGGTATTTTAGGCCCAGCTCAGTAACAAGCAATGACTGGTCCAAAATTATCTGATATTATTATAAAATATTTTCCACCCGGCTTTTTATCAAGCAGTGCATCAGCAGAAAGTGAGGACGACTTAAAATCCCAAAGGATTTAAATTAAAATATTCAGGTATTATAGGTATATTCAGACCTTTCATACTAACAGTAATTTCCTAATCCTTGCCACTTAACCATGTGCATATTATGGATATGATGGAAAAAAGGAGACAAAAATGGTGAGAAGCAAAACTTTTCCAGCCTGTCCACATTAAATATTCTCAAACTGAAGAGGCTGTGGCACAGAGAGCAAGCTTTTAAATATTTCTCTCCTTCAGACAGAGATCTGGGGGACAAAAATACATTAAAACAGCAAAGTGCAGTGGTTAGAAAAGGTTTTGTTGAATGAAATGTCATTTTTTTGGTTTTGCCCTTAGGGAACAATAAGAAAATTTCTCTTTCTGAGCCTATCTCCTTCTGAAACGAGCTCCAGGAGTGGTCACAACCTGCCATAAAAATGCCATGTGCAAGAGAATATATTTAATATCGGGCAAGCAGAATGGAACGATATGATCTGTTTGGGGTTTGAAGGTAAATGTTTAGACTTTTTTTTCCCTTTGAAATAATCTGGGAGAGATTCTGGTTGGCTCAGTGGGAAATGAAATCACGGAGGATTTATGCCATTGAGGACAGGCTATGATGTCAAAGACATTTGGCCCGTGGCCATAACCTTTTGTGTGGCTCTGGTTGACTCTTATAAATAAACAGCCCCGCTCAGCTGCTGCCTGCAGAGGAGTCCCCAGCACTTGGGAGCCCTGAAAAGCAGCACTTAAAAAATAAAAAATTGAGGTAAAAGATCGAGGGGAAAAATCTTTCTCCCCTCAGCACCTCTGGGCTCTGCAGCAGGCCTGGGTAATGTTTAAAGCAGCAACACCAAAACTGATCTGACTTTCTGAAACTGCTGGCTCTTGTTGATTTGTTATTAATCAAAAACCCAGACACGTGGTCGATAGTGTCCAGCAGCACGGGCTTTGCTCCTTCTGTCCTGTTTGTGGTGTAGAAAAGCAGATTTTGTTGGGTTTTAGAGTCACTCCAGAGGCTTCTGAGCTTAGCACGGGTGGAGTGGTGCCAGGGCAGTGCCCAGGCAGGAGAGGTGCAAATCCCACTGCAGAGGGACAGGGAATTCCTGTCACCTGTGCTCCAAACCTGTCCCCTGAGGCACCCCCAGCTGTAATTCCCATCACACCTGAGCAGACCATGCCCAGGACTTGCCTGCAGCTGTCTCAGCTCCCTGCTGTTATTACTGGGGTCATTTTCCTCTTCCCACAGAGTTGTTTTCCCTCGGGGTTTTGTCCCTGGGGGTTGTGTTGCTGATGGTTCTCCAGGTGCCAGTCCCTCAGCGGGGTCCCTGATGGATTGCCACCCCTTTGAATGCCACCCTGGAAGGATGCAGGGCCTTTGGTGACCACAATTAGCAGCATCCTGGTGGCCAGGGGTCTGTGAAGGTCCTAGCTGAGCTCTGTGCCCTGCAGGGTTTTGGTTCCTAAAGCCCTGGTGGTCCCAGCTGTGCTGTGGGATCCAGCTCCAGCCCAGCCCTGGGGTTTGGGGGAGCACCTGGCAGGACTGTGCAGCTCCCAGGGCCAGAGGGGCGGCCTGAAAGTGCCCCAGGACTGCTGGGACAGCTCTGCACAAAGCCAGGCAGCCAGAGGGGCAAGAAGAGCCTGAAGGGTTGTGCCAGAGCTGAGCCACAGCCACTGCCTCCAGGGCTTCAAACATTTTCCCTTCTCCCCTTTCTTCCACTGAACAAAGCAAAGAAAAACATCAAGAAGGCA
This sequence comes from Lonchura striata, assembly GCF_050655825.1. Taxonomy (NCBI): domain Eukaryota; kingdom Metazoa; phylum Chordata; class Aves; order Passeriformes; family Estrildidae; genus Lonchura; species Lonchura striata. The sequence goes on along the minus strand of NC_140720.1, from coordinate 3,472,940 downwards.
GAAAATGCTTTTTCGGGGGTCTGTGCATCCTCAGGAGCAGCCAAAATTCAATCCCTCTGTCACCTGCAGGCTGCAAACCTCCCCAGGGAAAGCCCCAGAGCCATGGAATGGTTTGGGATGGAAGGGACCTTAAAGCTCATCCTGTAAAATGCATCCCCCTGATGGAGGATCTGTTTTTTTTCCTTTGGGGTGGAACGACCTTACCCAAGTGCATCCCCCTGATTTAGGATCTGGTTTTTCCCTTTGGGATGGAAGGGCCTTAAAGCTCATTCATTCAAGTGCATTCCCCTGATTTAGGATCTGGATTTTCCCTTTGGATTGAAAGGGACCTTAAAGCTCATTCATTCAAGTGCATTCCCCTGGTTTAGGATCTGTTTTCTTCCCTTTTCCTTCTCTCTTGGTACCTCTTTTCCATCCCTTTCTTGTCTCTGACCACACTCAGCTGGACTCTGAGTCTTTAATGTCATGGAGTGACTTTGGCACAACTCCCAGGCTCTGTCTGGGGCTCAGAGGGCTCCAAACCAAGAGCCTGGACCAGGAATGGGTCAGGTCCCTTTGTCCTGGTCAGGAGCACACTGCCCTGCCAGGTGTCCTATTAACATTCTGACCTTAATTCGCTGACACACCTAATTAGCACCAATGTGCAAAACGTAGCAGAATATTGAGCAGAAAACATCTCAATTTGGGCAGGTTTATACCCTGTAAATATTATTTCCCTTTAATTTCATGTCTCTTCAGCAGAAACATCTTCCCCCAGGAATGGAGCCTCCTGGGCAGGGTTGCAGGGCAGAATAAGAAAAGAACTTTAACCCGTGCTGTAAACCATTTATTAATATTAAATAAGCCCCTGCCTTCTTTCAACACAAATAAAATATTACTGCTCTCCATGATGAAATATGCTGAAATGGAGCAAAGATTTCTATTTTTCCAAAACAAACAGTCTTCAAGTGAGGTCTTTTTGCAATTATTTTAGAGATCTTTTTGTGGATTGGACGGGGGCCTAAAAATAATGTAGATTTGAAGCTCTGACAGTACCAATAATTACAGTGCTGTAACTCAGCTCAAGCACCCCACTTTCCTCTGACTATCAGGGCTCCCTTTTTCTCCTCGAAGTTCAGAGCATTTTAATGTATTCTGGTTGAACATTTAAACCTCAATCACCAGCTCCTCTGGAAAAAACCACTCTTGTATTTTTAGGACTGGAAAAGGACAGAGGGAACTTGTTTCTCCCTATTAAAGCTGTAATAAGTGTCTCTACTAATCAAGGGGGGAGGGAGGGGAAGAAAGGGAATAATGTGGCAGTTTTAGTGATCCAATTGCATCACAAAACAAGAATGTGAAGAGTGAAACACAACCACCAAAGTGTGGAGCTGCTCTGACATCTGACAGCCCTGGAGGTGCCAGAGCGGCTCTGTGCTGGGGCAGGTGGATGCAAAGTCCCAGCTGAGCCCAGCCACCACCTCCAGCCTGGCAGAGCCAGTCCTGGTCCCTTTCTGCACCTGAATCAGCCCACAGCAGGATCCACGGCCAACCCTGGTGCTCTCTGCGGTAGAACTTCCAGAGAAGCTGTGGCTGCCCCATCTCTGGAATGTCCAAGGCTGTCAGAATCTGAGCTATTGATGATCCCAAGATTGTAGAAAGTCTCTGTCTGTCAGCCCCGCTGCCAAAGCAGAAGCCATAATTGGTCTGTGCTGGTTTCCAGGTTGTTTATTCTGTTTATCTCTCCCATGTTCTGCTGCCCTGCCCAGCTCTGTCCTGCAGGGCAGCGTGTGGGGCTCTGCCCTCAGTGGGATGTGACAAACATTCAATACCAGAAACTCCCTGGGCTGCATTTACAAGAACGTGCCAATATCTGTCACCTACGTTGGACAGTGTGTCCCCAGCCTGAACCAACAGAAAAATGCCAACACCACAGTGAGACATGGAGGGCATGGAGAAGGAGAAAAAGGACAAGGCACACCCAATTTCCTCCATCTTGTCCCCTTTGGACCCCTCATCTAGAATCCCAAAAATTTACTTTTGCACCCGTGCCACACTTAATTATTACTTCTATCAAACACTCAGAGCTGGTAATTCATGCTGTAAGATTGAAAACTCTTTTCCATGGGCAGAGATCACAGCCAGTGTCTCTGGGGGCTCTGTCCAGGGGGTTCCTGACCCCTGCCAGGGTCCCAGGGCAGCCAGAGGGAAGCCCTGGGCTCCCACATCAGGCCAGGTTTGGAGCACCCTGAGATAGTGGAAGGTGTCCCAGGGGTGGGACTGGATGGGTTTTAAGATCCTTTCCAGCCCAAACTGCTGCATGATTCGGTGGTTTCAATGTGTGATCTTATGTCCCATCCCTCCCTGCCAGTGGGAGATGGAATTTCATGTGCCAGGGAAGCAGAAGGGAGGAGCCAGGGCTGCTTGCTGCACCTTTGGTTGCAGTTCAGCATTGCTCCAGAAGAAATTAAGATGTAATCTTGGTAGTTTGATTAATTTGGGATTAGTTTTTGGAGATGTTTTGAGGCTCATTTAATGAGAGGCTCATCCTGAGACAGGAGGGACGAGGCATTGGTGAATGTAAGGGAATGTTGGATTATTTCCACTGCTCTGTGCCACAGATTGGAAGGGGAAAATAAATACCCTGGTAGCTGAGATAATCCTGGTGGAACAATCCTGTAATATCTGCTGAAAGCTGCGTGCATGACTAGACTGGGGACTTCCAAATGGGAACATTTCCAATGTCTCGCCTCTGATTTAAATTCCCTTAATTCTACCCTTGAAGTTCCTAGTCCTTTACACTTAAAAAGGCAGAAATGCTTATTATTTGTGCTTGGGAGAGGAGAAAAGATGTTTGAATCTCAAAATGTGCTTTTTTTTCCTTTTTCTTTCCTTCAGAAAAATGTAATTGCACACAAACCCCTCTAAACAATTCTCCTCGGCTGCCTGAAGAGTCCCTTGGCTGAATTGTAAATCACTATAAAGCGCACCAAAATAAAAAAAAAATAGCAAGATCAGGGCATAAATGAGGTTTGGAGCTGTCTAGTCTGGGGTTCTGTGAGGTAATTAAATGAAGGAGACTTTCTGATCTATAGGAGGGTCAATGTGGCAGGGCAGTGCTTTGAACCATGGGCTCATTAAGGCACAATTGCCTTCTTTGCTGCCTGGATTGTTTATAACAGAGGCTTATTTTGGAGCAGTCAATAACTGGAGAGCATAAATCACTGGGCAGAAGGAGTTATTCCCACTTCATGGGCCAGAACCTCAGCTGGTATAAATCCCTGCTGCCCCAGTGAAGTCACCTCAGTGCTTTATCTACACAATCCCAAAGTCTGGCTCATGCTGCTCCCCTTGGATTGGGATTGTTTTCATTCTGTGGGCACAGATTTTCATGGGTGAGATTGAGGTGGAGCTCATTGGGGTAGGTAAAAATTAATTTTGTCAAGTCTGAATGGTTCTCTCCCTGCCCCCTTCATTTTATTACAAAAGGAGCTACCCTGTGAATTCTTGCTCAGAACCATTTCCCTGAATCCCTCTGTGGTCACTTGGAACATTCCCCTTTCCTAAATATTTCTGTTGGGCTTTGGATGATTTAATGGTGGTGGTTCTAGATTTTAATCAAATTCAGAAAGGACATCCAGGGGCTCAGCACTGGCAGGGCAGTGATGGCAGCACACCCCATGTCCGTCAATCTTCAGAGGGATGTGCCCAGCAATTTTGGGAATGTCTAAGTCTGGTTTTCCACGTGATTTCAGCACCAGGGCACCAGCTCTGCTCCTTGGGGACCTTCCTATTCCCCTGGGTAGGGCTGGGTTCAGCCAGATCACCATCAGAAGGATCTCCAAAATCTCCTTCAAAGCTGAAGCTAAATCTCTGTAAATGTTCTCTAAAACTGAATCTTCAAAAACTTCCTCAAAAGCTGAAGGTCAGCTCCAGACCTGAAGATTTTTGTTTATCACCTGAGTGATGGGCTGGTGTTGGATATGCCCAGAAATTTTGGGAATGTCTAAGTTTGCTTTTCCATGTGATTGCAGCACCAAGGTTCTGACTCTGCTCCTTGGGAACCTTTCTGTTCCCCTTCCAGATCACAGACAGATGGACTCCCAAAAATCTCCTTCAAAGCTGCAAATAAATCTCCATAAATCTCTTTGAAAACTCAAGAGGAATCTCAAAAGCTGAAGATCACCACCCGAATGATGGTCTGGTGTTGAATGTACCTGGAAAACCTCCTCCCACAGCCAAGGTGAGCCCAAAATCTGCTTTAAACCCCTGCACCACCACTGTCAAACATCCCTGCCCCAAGCACTGAGGCAGCCCAGCTTTGCTCCCCTCAGTCCCAGCTCATCCTTTAACCAAACCTCATTAGCAGCAGCTAATTAAACAAAAGCTCTTTGCAGCGTTGTTCCCGTGCTGGCTGGGAGCAGAGCTGGCAGCGTGAGGTCATTTTTGTGCCCTGTGTCATCACGCTGATGTCAGGGCTGCTGTCAGCACTGTCAGGGTGGTGTTTATGAAGCTGGAGGTCGATATTAAATACTGGATTTAGGATCCATTGGCACAGCTGCAGCTCGGACTGCCTTTGACCTTCTTTGGCTGACAGGGAGCCAGAGGGGTTTTTCCATGGCATTAAGTTAAAGGAGTTTCCACTGCCCAGCTTTCTCCTCTCCCTCCACTGTATCACAGTCCCAACTCTTACTGGGAATGATAAAAAAAGATTTCTCAGAGGAAATAATAAAAATTTATGGAAGAAATCTCCAGAGAACAAAACATCAAACCAGCAGAGAGACAGAACATGAGGAAACAGCCAAGGAATAATGTGAAAAATTGATGAGCAGAGCTGCAGATACTGGAAAACAATAAACAAGCAGAATCTGCTTAACCAGGGATGATTGTAATGTTATTTCTCTGGGTTGAAAACACTGAGTTTTACATCCATCTGGGATTTTGGCACTCACACAATGGTGTGTCCAGGCATTTCAGCTCTCTGCTGTTCTCTTTGAGACACACAAAAATTATGTCCACTGGTTTTTCCATGAAAAATTACCGGCGTTTTATTCCAAGCTGTTTCACAAATCAAAGCTGTCACTGCAGCGAGGGTGAAACATTCGCCGGCTCTCATCGCTGTCCTCCTCCCCCTGCTCCCAGGGGAGGGAAGAACATATGTGTTTGAGAACAAATAATCATCACTGCCTGTATTAAATACCATTCTCTGGCAGAATAAACCTGTACCTGTGAGGCAAAGCAGAGGGGAGAGGATCTGCAGGAGCAGGGACCTGCATATCAGAAAAATATTTGTATCCCAAGCCCGGGAGGCTTCTCCTCCTTTCCCTCTGCTTCTCCTCCAGCCCTCTGTCCCTCTTCCAAGCTCAGCTCTTGGGCTGGGCAGGACAGATTTTATCCCCACTGTGTGTAAGATGGCACCCAAACTTCATCTCAAGTGATGCTCCTGGCTGCTGCCACATGATAAAACCTCCAGAAATGCTGATTTGGTTCTCTAAGCAAATTGAAGCCTGGGAATTTTCCTGCTGATGATTTACAAACGCACACCCCCACCTCATCCCCATGAATTTGGCTGTCTTCACCATCTGTAAATCCACCACCTTCACCAATCGATCCTTTTCCCACCATCTCCCTCCAACTCTCCCAAGCAATTTGGAAGCCTCAGGCCCCCAGCATTTCTTCCTGAACCCACGATGGCACTTTTCTCTGAACGTCCTCTTAGCCTGGAGATCTTTCTTATGCTCCTAATCTTCCCCAAACCATCATTTCTTATCCAAAGCTGCTTAAGCACTTCGGGGAGGAACGTTCATTTCCAGGCAATATGTGCCCAACCTTGGCTCAGGGCTGCTTTGCAAGTGGAGCTGCCCATAATCCGGAATAAAATTAAACCTTAATCACTGTGTTCTGAGGGGAAGATTTGTCACTGCCCAGCAAACAGGGATCTTAATGAAGACGTTGTTCCTTGCAGGGCACAAATCCATTCCCATCCGCTGGTTTAAAGGGATGTGCAGCTGTGTGCAGGAATGGGGGATTTTCCCCCTCTGAAGCAGCATGGTGCTGTCAAGAGAGGTTTGTATATTGATATATAAGCACTGGAAACCCTTAAACATGGATGCATAATTATATATATCTGTCTGAATTCCATTAAATCAGCAGGACACGGAGGGTTCACCTCAGTGCCAGGAGCTGCTGCAGGGCAGCCTCATCCCTGCTTGTACAAATGGACCTGCAGATGAATTAAATCTCCTTTTCCTGCTGTGACACCGTGACAGGGGTTAGAAATCAACCCAGGTCTCCCGAGCCACCGCCCCTGAGCACGAACCACAAGGATCCTTTCACCCTCTCCATTCCTCAACTGCTGGTAATTACACTTAGAAAAGCTCCGGGAGCCAAAACAAACAAGGGAGACGTTTCCAGTGAGCTTTCAGTTTGTTGTGAGTCCTTCCAAGAGGGTTTTGTGCACGAGGCAGTGCAGAAAGCTCTCAAGTTGCTGAGCCCTCTCCCCGTGCCTCCGTGCCGAGCGCGTTTGCGTCCGAGCTGACATCGGCCTCCTTGGACGGGACGTTTCCTCCCTCTCACATGATGGGAAAAACAAATTCCACGCTGACCCGGGACCCAGCCAGCGTGATCTGGATTGGTTTCAAAGGACAGGGAATTTGGTCACTCAGGACCTGCCTCAGAACTGACTGGAAGCAATTTTATTATTATTATTTTTTTTTATTTCCCGTCATACAATTAAGCGTGACCTCATGGGAAAAGCATTCTTGGGTAATGTACAGTCCCTGTCCAAAGATTTCCTATTAATTATATTTAATTTTAAATGCAAGCAGTGGACAAAAAAAAAAACCAAAACAGGCATTATTGGATTTTTCTATGCTACATGATTTTTTTCATGGACGTGAAACATCCAGCTTGCTGGATCCTTGCTCTGCACTGAGTGACTGGAATGTGCTTATCACAATGAATCTGTTGGAGAAAATCATCTGTATTGCCTTTTTTTTTCCTTGGAGCCCATTCATCCATGACCTCACAGAGCTTCCCAAGAGTTGGCTGAAGTCTGGGCACCTGTAATTAGTGATAAAATCTCACCTGGCACCGCATTTCACCATCGACACAAGTTATCCGGGAGATGTCGTTCAAGGGAAACCTGTGGGGATGTTTCAATCCTGTTATTGACTTTTCTTCCCAAGCTTTGTAATGAATTCCTCTGCCCCAGGCGGGCACAGCTGAGCTGGGCTCTGCCACAAACGCCTGTGTCCATCTGGGTGTCCCTGTCCCAGCACTGCTGACTTCCCAGGGTCTGTAAAACCATGGAGATGTCAAAGTGACACATGGTGATGTTTTCCAATCAACATGAAAAATTAAGGAAGCTCCAGCCCACGGGAGCACGGCACGGTGGGAGACACCACTTGTCTTTCTCTTCAAACCTCACAGATTTCTTGGAATAAAGGATCTAATCTAGGAATAAAGTATTCTCTCTCACTCTCCAAACTGGAACTCTTCAGGGTGAAGGTCACTGCAGAATTCCTTTGATGTGATATCAACTTCCAAGGAAGTGATTTTTTATGAGTTTGGGCCAACAGCACACGTAAAAGTGCAGGAGTTTCTGCTTGGCTTTGAGACCAGTGAATTCATTCAGATAATTGGGATTTAAGCCCTGAATTCCCTCTGGAAAAGAGCAGTGGCTTTGGGACACCCCTAAGGGAAAATCTGACTGCAGGGTTTGGTGCTCAGTGTCCAGTGGGTGCCAACCCCAGCTCACCAGGCAGCTGTAACTGCACATCATGTGAAGTGTCAGAAAGTCCATATGGAACTGGGTTACGGATGAATTCACCCTTCTGGGACAGAATCTAGACAGGCTGATGCCCAGTTTTCTGTGCAGCCATTTAAGCCCAGCCTACAGATGGTGTTTTACCTTGGAAATTCCCACCTGGAGAAGTGTGGAGGTGACTGAGACCCCAGGGTGTGCAAACCTGAGCACTCCCTGACCCACCCAGCCCCTCTGGGGAGCAGGTAGAGCTGGATCTCAGCACAAGCCTGGGGACACACACGTCAAAATTCCAGGCTCCCTCTGCTGCAGTCAGCTGGCAAATGGTGGCTTAGTGCTGGCCAAACCTGGTTTTAGCTGCCTCTCTGGATGGATGAGGTAGAGCTGCTATAAAATGAACACTGATCCACTCAAATTTATGTTTTGAAGCTAAATTGAGCAGATGATTTTACGATCTGACTACAGCCCAGTCCAACCCACATGAAGAGAAGGCTGGAGCACCAATCAACCATCTCCTGGCCAACATGGCACTGCTATCAGGGGAGATTTCCAGCAACCTCTGCCACGAGTTGCAAGATGTTTATGAGAAGCAAAGAGAGTTTGAAATGACATGACATTTAATTTCTTAAGGCAGTAATTGCCTATTTCCTTACCAAAATTAGAAACAGCAAACACTTTGTAAATCCCTCCCTCCAGCAACCTCTATTGTGATTCAGATTATTTTCTTTAGGGCTGAGGCATTGATCCCTTTTCCAAGAGAAGCCTGGGATGGGCTGATACCCGCTGAGCTGAGCTCAAATTCAGTGCCAGGGGGGCAGTGCCAGCTCAGAGCTGCTGCAGGAGCCAGGTGAACGTGCCTGCAAGGGAATGACTGAGGCAGCTGCAAGGGATAAGTTTCACCTCCTCGCTCCCCAAGGAGAAAACAACTTTACTCGCCATTTGAGTCCTCCTGGAAGCTGCTCTCCTTCAAAACTAACAGATGGGAATGGGTTTTCTTGTGGGGTTTGTTGTGTTTCACCACTCAAGCTGAAGGTGAGGAATAGCTGGTTCAAATATGAGTATTTGTGGGGATATAGAGAGAGGATTGTGGAATTGTTTAGGTGGGGAGGGACTTTAAAGATTATCCAGTTGCACAGGGACACCTTCCACCATCCCAGGTGGCTCCAAGCCCCATCCAGCCTGGCCTTGGACACTTGGGATGGGGCCTCCATCTGTGGGATGGACATGACTTGTGGCTAAAGTTTTAATTAGCACAATTATCCTCTGACGAATGAGTGTTACTGAGCTGACATCAATTGCGTCTCCCTTCAACCCCTTTCAGCCACATGCCCCAGCTACAAATATTTGCAAAACGCCTCAGAAACTCCTCGAAATGGTTATACCCCAGTTAATGAGAAATTCCAGTCCTGCATCAAATCATGCTTGGAATGCAAACTAAAACTGCTGGGCAGGGCAAACGAGGGATCATCGCTCTCACACGTGGTTCACGGAGTGCTCTGGGCTCCAGGGATGCTGCTCTACCTTCCGAGGCTTCAGAAGGACGTGAAATTATCTTGCCCCAAGCAGGGATTGTGGAACCTTCCAGTGCCTGCAGCACAAACCTGCGTAAACACCGGGAGACAAAATTAACCGGGATAAAGACAGGAGCTGCAGATCCCACTGACAGCAGTGGACACAGGAATAAATCTTCTGTCTTCCTCTGAATGGGATCACCAGGGCAGTTCTTGGAGGAAAGTGTTTCTACTACTGAAAATACCACAACAGAGTTAATTCCAGGGTATTTCTGGTGGGTGGTGGCTGAAACCAGAGGCAGCTTTAAGATGAGGTGAAAATTAAAGTATCACACTGAGTGTGACAATGTGGTTACATCCTTTTATCCTGCTGTTGGACCACCAGTATCCCACCCTTTTAACAGATTTCCTTCAAACATTATTTTTCCTTCAAACATTATTTTTCCTTTTAACATTATTTTTTTTCTCTCACGCTTCTGTACCCTTCTGATCTCATTTCTCCAGGTTATTTTAAAGTTTATATCTTTCTCTTTTTGTCTTTTGTGGCCACTCCAAATTGGGAAAATTGTGATTAGGGCTGAATATACAAGAAGGAAGATTATCCCTATGGTCTCACAGCTTTGCTAAGGACACTGTGCACATGAAGAATTCCTGTAATTCTGGAATCCGGCATCACTCCAGGAGGTGAATCCCCTTTGGTGGCTGTCAGATATTGCTGCACATTGGATTCAAAAGCTGTTTCAAGCAGAATACAGGGGGAAATGAGCAAACATCTTCCCATGGAGCACCTGGAATTCTGAGTGTCCCATCTCCCCTCTTCAGCAGACACCTGTCTGTTCAAACCAAGACACCCTGGTGGATGCCAGAGCGAAGGGAGAATCACCCAGCAATTGTGCTGTGAGCAGGGAGCAGTGCTTGGGATAAAGGTTTCCCGGGATGAGATCATCAGAGCTCTTTGGGGAACGCCTCGTCGTGCCCACAGGAGTTCTGTGGCAAGAAAAAAAGAAATCAGCATTCTTCAAGGAAAAGTGCTAAAAGATTTTTACCAATTGCCTGCTGATAAACCAGTGGAACATCTGAGTATTTGTCTCTTGGTTTTGCAGCTCTATCGAGACCAGCAAAACCACAGCAAGGGTTGGACTTGCTTTGCCCCGCTGCCTTTTGAGCCATTTGGTGTTTTCTGAATTCCTCCCTCTCTCATTTGTCATTTCTGCTGTGACTTCCCAGCAGGCAGCAGACACAAGGTACACGCTGAGTGATCATCCTGTTGGGTTTTCCACATCTGACACTCAAAAATAAAAATACATGGAGGGGAAAGAACCATTTGCTGCGAGTGATAGCGGCTCTGCTCGTGGTTCCACCAGGACATCGCTGACGTGGGGACGCTGGGGACACAGGGGAACAGGAGGTGTGGTGGCCATGGAGCCAAAAGGATGGGATGTGGAAAACCAGTGGCAGGGCAGGAGCAGGGCACGAGGCTCTGTGAATCAGCTTGGGGCTGCCAGGTTGTCCTGGCAAACCCGGGCTTGGTTTAAAGTTCCCCTCAACTGATTTATGGGCTGGATGCAGAGCTATAAATCCTGCACTGATTCTGCCTTGGGGCTCTCAGGGAAATCCAGCTGAGCTTTGTCCTGCTTTTTCACATAAATACAAAAGCCTCAACCCAAATTCTGCCAAATCAGGGGGAATGTGCCAAAGCAGAGTATTTTTAACTGTCTTCCCCTGTTTTGTGGCTTTTGGGGTGGGCATAAGAAATAAATAAAGGAATACAGACAGTGTTCTGTGAACTCTGGGCATGACCTTTTCCACGAGGTGAAGTTATTGTGTGAGGCTTTCCTGTCTGAATGGGAAGGGACAGCACAATAAATGATCCCTCAGCAGATGCTGACAAATCAATCACGAGGGTAGGGACTAATTTCAACGTCCAGCCAAACTGAAATTGCTGCCGAGCCCCAGCTGGGTGTGAGGCATCCCTTGGATTGGGAGGGCAGCAGCAGCCCAGAACAAGGCAGTCACTAGAAAAGGCTAAAAAACTTCATTTCTTTAACACCAGGGGATAAGCAACCTCTAGATAGAAAGACACCGAGTGATTTACTTCCCTTAAAATCTGTTTTGTCTTAAAAGAATCTTTTTTCCCTCCTAAATAAAAGTCTCTCCTAAATAAACAGGGCTTGGATAAGGCCCTTACTGTACAGCAGCATCAGAAAGCAGAGCACCATGGGCAGGGACAAAAGCTCAGGCTGGCTGAGGTGATGGGGATAAACATGTGCAAATGGGTAAACAGGGTGATTTCTCCCCAAAACTCGGGAGATGGATGATGCTGGAGAAGCCTGGGCAGCGCTGGGGCTGGTGGCAGCTGGAACATCTGCACCGTGCGGTGTTTGGGTGGAGAGGGAGGGAAGGAGGATGGCAATCAGCCCTTCCCGGGAGGGGCAGAGCAAGAAAAGCAGTGTTTGTCAATGGGAAAAATGAAGAGCAGTGTTTGTCAATGGGAAAAACGAAAAGGAAAGCCCAGTTCCAGCTGTCAGATAAGCGAAGGGAGCGCTAAGGCTGGTGTCTCACCCTTCCTGCCCTGCCCTGCCCTCTGCGAACGGAACATCGCCTCTGCTGCGCGCCCTGCCCCGCTCTTATCGCTGCCATCACAGCCAGCACCGAGCGGTTCCTGTTGTTAAATCACCAAAACGGGCATGATGACAAGCGGCAGCAGCGCTCTCCATCCTGGGCACGACGGACCCGTCCTGCCCGAGGAGCGGGGATCGTGTCCAGAGAGGTTTGGGAGGGTTTGGTGATGGGGAAAAGGGACCAGGGGTTGGATTTATGGGGTTTTCTGACTTAGGAATGTTAAAAACTCTCAAACTGAGGGGTGTTTTGAAAACTTTTATTCTGTTTTCAGTCTCATGTGAGAGGTGAGACAATACAGGTGTTATAATTCACGCTATCACAATCAGAAGCTGACTATTTTTAGTTGCAATACATCATAAGCGTTTCTTGGCTTATTAATTTTTGCTACATTATGTTGTAAAAGCTTTAAAGCCAATCATCTAAAATTACCCCTGGTGGGTCCTACTCCAATGCATTTTCACAGTTCTATTTCCCCAAAGTATCCAGTCTTATTTACAAGGCCATTCTTTGCAACTTGTTTCTAGCTCCATTTCTCTCTCACCAAAGTCTGTCTAATTCTATGTATTTCTAAGTCAGCATTTCTTATCTCAAGGTTTGCATAGAGATGCACACTATGTGAGTCTTCTGTCAGGCCTTGAGAATTCTCTGCAAATCCATTTCTCTCATTTCCTCCTCTCTCTTGAATGGAAAAAAAAAATCATTGATGGTCCCATTCATTGTTTGTTGTGCACAGTGAATACACAAGGTACTGTGACTAACAGGGAATCTTCTCCCCCAGTGGGGTTTAGAGCCCACATCCTTCCCCTTTTCACTGCAGGATGAATTCCTGCTGAAGGAGGCAGAAAGCACCACCTCCTGCCCTGCAGGGTATCGACAGAACCCCTGTGTGCAAACAGAGCTGGCTGCCCCTTTTCACTGGAAATAAATATTGGGATAATGTCACGCTCACCCTGCAGTCCAGGCAGGTCTGTAAAATTATCATCGGGCTCGTTCATTCCAAGGAATTTTTCTCTATTTCCGATTCAGGGAAGTTTAAGGTGACAGGTGAACTTTCACTTAGCTTGGTCCCTTTGCTCCATTGACAGCTCGTGGAGCCCAGGCTTTGAGCCTGGAATATCCTCTGGAAATGCATCCAGCCTTGCTCTGAGGTGATAAAAACCTCTCCTCACTCCTGCAGGAATTTCTCTCCGCTATTAAATGGGTCCATCTAATTTCTTGCTACGATTTTATAATCAGTTGCTTCCAGCTGCTGGTTCTGGCTGCAGCCATCAGAACCGAGCAGAGCATTCCAGGACCAGCCTCTCCTCCCATTTCTGTCCCACTCTGCTCCCCTGTCTGTGCATTATTCTGCACTTGGCTTATTTTGTGATTTTTTTTTTTTAACACAGGATGCAGTGGATAAATAAAAGTTAAAACAAAGTGATTGTGTGTGAATGCTCCTGGTTCTGAATTGCCCTTTGTGTCAGAAATATCAGAAGGTGATGGGACAAGCTCTATAAATCCCCCTTTATGTCTGAGGAACATCAAAAGTGAGGGAACAAACCCAGCAAAGCCCTGATGGATTCTGCACCAGTCACTGGTGCTGGGCACGGGATTCTCTTACAACAAAACCCTCAATCTTCATCTTAGAAATAAAACAAATATAGAGAAAAGGCCCCAAGTGTGGCTGGAAGAGGAGTGCTTTAAAGTTTTAAAGCCAGGGAGTTTTGTCCTTCTCCTCTCTGCTCCAGACACACACCAGAGCGGGACAGGCTGCCAACATTAATATTATTGTTGGAAAGAGATTGATCCTGGAAAGTGAGTACATGAAAGAGGAAGAGAAACAAGGGATTGTTAGCTAAGGTCACTTTGAGGTCTGGCACACATGACCTGAAAAAGCCCAAAAACTTTGGATGCAATCCCCCCAAAGGAGGAATTGATGGTGATTACGCAGTTCCAAGAGCGCCCGGGGTAACGGAACAGTCGGAAATGGGATAAAAGAAGGGTTGGGTACCCACAGACAAGACTCTCTGCATGTTGGGAAGGCTTTGACAGCAGCCAGAAGCACTTTTAGGTGAGCCCACAGCAGCCAGCAGCCTGCCAAGGGTATGACCGGCCTGGAGAGTCTGGGAATGCTGCGAGTGGCCGGGCCCTGCGGCCGGGCACCGACTCCGCTCTCCCACCACTTCCTTCCCTCGCCGCCAACGGAACAGCAAAACAGAAAAAAAACAAATAAAAACGGGGTGTCTGCCTAGGCCAGATCCACATGCACTTCCCCAAAGGTCTTTATTAGAAAGGCTGGAGCACGTAGGGCTGAGGCTATCGGGGAATCAAGGACATTCCCTCCACTTTCCATTACGACACTGGGATTGAATGGAGGCTGGGACATCAGGAGCTGTGGCTTGCTCCAGCCCTGCCCACTTTCCCCTGGGACTGGGGAACTTGCTGTGCTCTCTTATTGTTTTAGAGTCCTCTAATAAACCAGTTATCAGGTCCAGGATGGAAGTTTTCCTTAGCTGAGCCAAAAAATCGGAGGGGTTTAAACATTGCTCTGTTTTCCCTCCGCTTTGGGGATGTTATACAGAGCTCTGGAAAGGGAATGTGGAAATTCAGCCTGCTAAAATATCCACTCGATCAGCAACAGGTACTTCTGTTAATAAGTGCAGAGTCCATGCCTGGAAAAAGCACAAAATGGGAATAAATTCCACAGACTCCTGCAGGGCTGAGATCTACACAGTGGGCAAGAAACCACTCTCCATTGAAATCTTCTCCTGCACTTTCTCCCTTTGTACAAGGTCCCGAGGCTAATTAGCACCTGGCAACACCTCGAGAAAGATGAAACCTCACTCAGCACGCTGCTCTGACATACAGTTAAAGGATCAGGGACACAGGAGGCTTTTTTGGTGTCTCATATCCCACAGACACCGAGTGCCTGTAAATTGAGAATGGGCTCAGCTTTAATCAGCTTGCTTGGCTCACAGGCAGGCTTAACGAGGCAAACCCAGCCTATCTGGGCTGGGATCAGACTGCTCCCAACTGCTCCTCTCTGGCTTTGCTGGAGCCTCCTTGGATTTGGAGCAGCGTGGGAAAGAAACCGCAATTAAAATTCACACGAGGACGTGAAGAAAGGGAGGAAGAGATGAAACACTAATTAAGCTTTATTAGTATTTTATTTTCTGTAAGTAAAAATAGCTTTAACAATGCTATGACTGTAAATATGAATTTGCTTGAAAGGTAATCACCAGTGCTTTCACTGAGGGGATGAGTGGTGGTCTCTGCTTTGCCTCCACTTATTTATTTACATAACATTCTTGTTTCTTCCTCCAGAATCCCAGCTGCTGATGGCCCTCACAGGGACAGACCCAAAAGGACACCAAGCTGCACAGAAAGAACCAGCAGAGTTTTGGATGAGTGCTCTGCTGGTGGCTTTGGTGCCACTTCCACTCTGACCAACCCCACCAGGTGTCCACAGTGGGTTAGCTGAGGAATTCAGGTGGACAGATTTTGGCTGCACATTCCTGGGAGAAGCAGGAGCAATTGAAGCTGGCAAAAGCAGCCTTTAGGTAAACGCAGAAACATTTGCAGTGGAAATGAAAGAGCCTCTCCTTTAATTAGCTCCTGGTGTGTGTTTGACAGCAAAGAAGTTGTCAGGCTGCTGTAGCAGACCTTGTGTTTCAGGTTGAGGGGAATCACCTCCAACCTGAACGAAAAATATCCACAGCAGTGCAGGATGCTTCAAATTCCCTGTAAAAAAGTTCCTCCTTATCTTCTCTGGCACTAATTCATGGAGCATTTCCTAATCCCAGACAACCTGGAGCACTGGGAAATGCAGGGTTTCGAGACAGGGAACGGGCAAATGCTAAAAGAGAGAAAGAAAAAACGCTTTTCCTATTTTCCCCCTCAAACTTTATTTGTTAAACCAAGCTTACAACAATCTGAATTTTATTTACTCCCCAAATATACGTAGAAAGACACCCAGCCACACAAACCAGCTGATATTTTTGATATTTTTGGGGATTCATCTCCCACGAAGATCTCCTGTGACTGCTTTCCCAATTCCTGTTAACACAACCTCCTAATGCTGATTATTTTCACACTTGTGCAGACAGCAGCTCCCAGAACCAATAATCACAAACCCACCCCTCAACACGCTCAGTGCTGGACTTCCCAGCCTGGCACTGCTATTCAAACCCTAAACAATCAGCTGAGCTCATTTGCACATTTTACCAACCTAATTAGCCCTGGCTATGATGAAGATCATGAAGATTTTTGTTCCGGCTAATAATAGTTGTACTTTATCTTGCTTTGCCTTTTAACTAAGCATGTCCTAATTGTGTATTTACATTTGCTGGCATGTGCAAAACATTTTAAGTAGCTGGGCAAAGCAGCTAATTAGGATTGTACATTCTGTGCTTGCGTGGCTTGGTGGAGGCAGCTTATCAAACATTGTGCACATTATTCATTAATTCAAAAATAGGGATTGTTCACGAGGGCCCTGGCTTAGTGAAACTTGTATCCAACAGACAGGATCCCTTGTCAAATCTTCTTTATCAAATCCTACAGAGTTTTGCTGATGAATGATTTGCAGCTACATCTGGGATGTATTTCTACAGAAGGTTTTGTTTTCTGCTTGCTCAGCTCCCATTCCCAAGCAGAATCAGGAATTCTCCCCTCAGACTCGATCTGTTGTTTTTCCTTTGCTCTTCCTCTCTCTCCCTTGGAAGATGGAATTGTGGCGTCAACAAATGCGTAGCGAAATGATCAATAAACAAATGTTCTGTGTAGAAATGGCCGGGTTTCTTCTTCAAGCACATTATGTGAGGTTGCTGCATAAAACACAGGCAACAATTGTGGATTTTAATGCAAATACTGGCCAGGAGCAACCTCAGATTGCAGGTGTCTCCCTGGAGGCCTCAGCAGATTGTTCTCAGTGAGGCAGGAGTGTGCTGGGGATAAGAGGAGCTTGATTTCCTTGCCATGAGGATGAGGAGGATGCATAAAACCCACAGCCTGTCCTCTGCCAGCTGCTGCCTTTGGCACCAGGGAGGCTCCACAGGAGAAGGGCCAGGTTTGGATCAGGGACATCCTGAGGGGTCTTGAAGATTTTCTGGAAGCAGAGGTGCTGGGAGACGGGGCTGCTGCTGCACAGACAAATATTTTAGGAAGAAATTCCTGGAATATTAATTGTAATACTAATATTAATTGTAATACTAAATTATTATACTAATATAATATTAATTATTAATACTAATTTCCCCACCTGTTGGGGTGGGAGGCCCTGGAACAGATTCCCAGAGCAGCTGTCCTGCCCCTGGATCCCTGGAAGTGTCCAAGACCAGGCTGGACATTGGGGCTTGGAGCCACCTGGGACAGCTGAAGATGTCCCTGCCCATGGTCTCTTCAGCAATTTTATAATTCTGTTATTTTTTTTATCTCCTTTTCTTTTTAATTTTCTCTTTTTCCTTCCCACTTTCTGTATTGAATTAGTGAAACTTGTGTCCAGCAGAGAGGACTTCTTATCAAATCTTTTTTAATCAAATCATACAGAGTTCCAGAGGTTCCATCCTGACTACAGCCTTTATTTCATTAAATTCACCTTGTGCCTCTGATGAACACCAACCCTCAGAGCAAAACAAGAAGCAAAAACCAGGACCTGGGCTGCTGCAGGCCTGGCAACTCCACTCCTAATAAAATCTAGCAGGCCCATTAATAAAAATGCAATTAGCTCCTCTAATTAACCTGCCAAGGAACCTTCTGTCTTTTCCTGGAAAACATGGAGACAGGTGTTCACTAGACAGGCAGTGATAAACTCTGTTTTCAGTGCCATATCTGACTTTGTTTTTCCTTTCAGGTGGATCCAAAATTAACCAATCTACAAGAAATCAAGACGTGCTGCTCCTCAGTAATTTGCAAGAAGTTACTGATATAATTAGAGAGGACATAAATACATATTTATATCTAGAAATAAGTATAATAGTTTTCAAATTTATCTCCCAGTGCACAGACTGGGGCCTGAACTACCCACCACAGTGGCATGAAGGAAATAAATAAAATTGCCTCAAAGCCTCAAATCCTTTTTTTTTTTTTTTTCATTTAATACTTTTTTGCCAGCTGAGGTTGAAGCTGGTGACACAAACATTAGAAAGGAACCTGTGAAATGGCACCTTCCAGGCCCAGATTTTGCCAGATAAGTGTTTTTGATAAGCCCCAAACCTCTGGGGCAGTGAAATGTATTTAGTGAGGATCCCTTTTAGTGCTGCCACGTTTTAAATTTATTGCAGGGCCTTGCAGGAGAAGCAATTACCTCTCCAATGTCTTCATCTGTAGGTGCTGATCAATAGCCAGAGTGCAAAAAAAGCTCTCCTGGCCAGCCCAGGTGGGTGCAGAATGGTTTGTGAGAGGCCCCACTATCAGAGCAGCTCTAATCAACTTTTCCTGTCTTAATTGATCAGGCACAGCCAAGCCCAAGTTCAGAGCAGCCTTTCCTAGAAGGGATTCCTGTAAATCAAATAAAACAGAAATAAAAGCTGGGTTTCACCAAAGAGCCCTGGCAGGTGATGGGAGGTTCATCTGAGAGAGGTCAGGAGTCAGGCCTCATTTCAAATCAAGATTAAATCTGAGATAAGGCTCAAGTTCAGAGGTTGAACAGGTTTTTTTTCCCTAATTTTTATGAGATTTTTTACTGAAAGTGTCGTTAAGAGCAAAACTAGACATGTTTTCTGCAAAATAAACCAGCCATTAACTGCAAGAAAGCAAAGCCAATAAATAAATGTGGTGTCTCTCCAAGCAAGGGTTTTTTCAGTGCTTCCAACCCAAAGAGAAATAAAGCTTGAGAAAATAAATTTTCCCCTCAGCAAAAATTATCTCCAAACAACCTGGCAGCTTCTGGGAGCTATAAAATTCAATTACCATCTTTTGCTTTGTGTGTCACTCTTCAATTAAACAGAAAGCAGAGGGATTCTAGGAGCATATTTAATATGAGATAATGTGCTGGATTTCAGGACTTTGGTTGGGATTCCATCCCAGGATGGTCTGTGACTTGTTTATGTCTTTGAAAATGGGAGGGGTGGGACTTATCCAGTGCATTTATCAATTGGAAAATTGATTAGAGATGCACTTGAGGACAAAAAGGAAAAACAGGGAACAGTTTTTCCCTGCAAATTGCTCAGTCCATGCCTGACACTGGAAGCCTTTTAGCAATGGGGTGAATTTAATCTTTGAGAATTTATCTCTTAATTTAGAATTTATCCTTGAATTTAATCTTTGGAGAGGGCTCTGAAACATTCACAGGACCACAAAATTCTCCATGAGGAGCAAGGTTTTTGTGATGGAGAAGGGCTTGTTGGGAAAACCTTGTGGAAGTGCCACAGGAGAGCATTTTTAAAAATCCCAGCCCTGGAAAATCTGCCCCAGGAGAGGTGAGCCAGGAGCTTTTCCTCACAAGGGACAGGGAACGAGTCAGAGGAGTCCAGAGCTCTGTGTCTTCACCTGGACTTTGCCAGAGTTTTTTAAGGAATTGTTCCCACTTCTCAAATTTGATTTCCTCTTCACCTGGACTTTGCTGATGTTTTTAAGGAACCATTCCCACTTCTCAAATTTGATTTCCCACCTTTCCACCAGGACTGACCCAACCTCACAGAACCACTAAGGGGGGCAAACACCTCCAGGATCATCAAATCCAAGCCGTGCCCCATCCCCACCGTGCCCAGCTGCCCTTCCCTGGCTTGCAGGAGGATTTGTGAAAATCACAGGATCTCTAATTAAAAAAAAAGCTGTTAAAATTCCAGCTTTTCCAGACAAAGGAGGATCTGCTCCTTCACCATCTGTGCAGCTGCTGGCAGGGTCAGATCCCCAAAAACACCAAAGGAATTTCCCCGACCCCAAAAACGCCCCAGGCAACGCCTTTATGAAGGACAGAGCTTCACCCCACTGATGGATGACAGAGGCATGAAAAGATTAATTTAGGTACCTTCCCTAAATATCTTGAGCTTAGGTTTCCCCAGGCTGCCAAAATTTGATTGGAAATCGCATGGGGGTTAAAATGTTCACTCCTTCTGCCAGTTCAGCACTTCCAGTTTGAGCTGAGAATGGAAATTTAGTGTTGAAATGGGAAAAAAAAAATGATGGGATATGCCAGGAACTTCAAGGAGGTTTGGGTTTGGAAGTAATAAAGGATCCTGATTGGATGTATTTTTACATATATATATACATATATATACATATATATATATATATATATATATATATATATATATATTACACATATATGTATGTATATATGTATATATGTATATATATGTATATATATGTATATACATACATATGTGTATATATATACAGATATGTATATATATGCATATATTTTTATTTATTATGTGATTATATTTATATTTATATTTATATTTATATTTATATTTATATTTATATTTATATTTATTTCTCTCATTCAAGTAGTTTCTTGATTACAAACCAAACAAAAGCAGAAAGCATAAAAAAGAACCCCAAACCTTTAATGTGCCTTATGGTCCGGAGTAGCTGGAAAGAAAATAAACTTTCCTTCCCATGTTTCAGCTGCAAGTTTTTTTATTTATTAGAGATTATTTAAACCCTGAAAGTTTGAAAAGATGAGAATAGAAAACAATAGTGGCTGCATGTGTCGACTTTCAGAAGAGACCAAAAAAACCAAAAAAGCTGAACGAAAAGAATGAAAAAATGCTTTGAGTATAAAGCAAAGGCCACCATAAATCATTGGACGTGCTAAATAAATCAGAGCGATGCTGATAAAGCTGCTTTGGCTGCTTCCAGACCCTTTTTGTAAGGTTTTTAAACTGCTGGTTACATCCCCTCTGTGATATGTGGTTGTGTAACTCATCAGGTGGGCCAAAAAAGGATCAATAAATAAATCTTTAAGAAACAGAAAAATGGGATTTGGCTCGAGGGATGAAGGAACCTGTGCAAGAAATTTCCACATTAAAAAACCATTGCTCTTTCTGGAGCGCAGGGTGAAGAAAGAGCCTGAAATGAAACAGACAATTCCATAATTTTCGGGGGGAAATATTTGTTATAAAACAGACAAGTTCACCAAAACATCCATCCCGAGATGAATTTAGAACAAAAGCCTCTCGTGCCCAGCTCTGCTCTCAGCTGTGAGGTGGAGTGGGATGGGTTCAGGGGATTTTTGGGAGAGGTTTGGGCTCTCTCTGTCCGTGCTGTGATTGTGATCCACAGCTGGTTTTGGGTGGAATTCTTCTCCAGAAGCTCCAAAAGTCTCCCTCTGAGCATGGAACCGGTTTTAAAAAAGAGGCAGGATGTCATTGTCCCCAAAGTTTTTGTGATGTCATTGGAAAATCAGGGAGCAGAGAGGCTTTTCCTAAAATCAGCTCTCAAGAGAAACTTCCCAAAAGGGCAGCAGAGTCCTGGTGTTGGACCAGCCTGGTCTGGGATGGAGTCTGCCCAAAACTGGGAGCCAGAGCAACCTTTAGAGAGCAAAAATACTCACCCTGGGCTAGGTTTATTTATCTTTTTAGTCCTATTGCCCCACTAGAATGGAAAGATTTCCCTCAAATACCAAAATATTCCACAAAAAGAAGAAAATAAATAACAAAGCTGGAACATGACCACAAAAACACAAAACCCTGAATTTTGGTGCAGGTATAACCTGGCAGAATTTGGGTTGGTTTGTTGTCTGATCAGAGTCAATACCTGATAAAACGTGATTTTTTCCACGTTTCCCCACTCCCATCCTATTTATTTAGAGCATGGTTATTTTCCCTATGGATTAAATTACTGGGGGAAAAAAGAACATGAAAGGCAGTGCTGGATAACTGGGTTTTCCTGTGCCTGAAAAATTGTGCAGGTGAGGTCATCACACCAGCCCAGCACACATTTTGGGTCTGGATCTTGGAAAAATGCCAAGCTTGGAATTGGGAGAGGGGAGAGAGGGGAGAGAAGGGAGAGAAGGAATCTCCAGTTCTTTTGGGTTTTGTTCTTCCTCACCTCATGTTTTGATGCCACTGGGGATCAGTGTGAAGTTGAGTCCTGTAAACTCAGTATCAGACCAAACCATGAGGCCATGGATGCAGTCTGGGCATTCTCCGGGGTGGGAATCACAGAATTCCAGAATCACTGGGGTTGGAAAAGCCCTCCAAGGTCATCAGGTCCAAGCTGTGCCCAGTGCCCACCTTGTCCCCAGCCCAGAGCACTGAGTGCCACCTCCAGGCCTTGGGCATCTCCAGTCATGAGGGCTCCAGACCTCCCCAAGCCCAAAGCTGCTCACAGACCTTGCTGAAATTTTCTGGGTTTTCAGATTTTGATGAAAATTCAACCTTCAAAACACAAAATAATGAACAGCCCTGAAAAATATCCATCACAGGTTGCACGTTTTGTCCCCTTTTCCCTTTGTGAGAGATCCCCATGACCAACAATCCTCATTTTACATCATTGGCTCTCTAATTTTGTGACCTCAGTTGTGCCAAATTGGAATTCTAAATACATCTTGAGGGCTGCAAAAAATCCCAGAACGTGAGACAGCCCTTGAGGGAAAAACATTCCCACTGTTTCTGCTCTTGGAGATTAGGGCAAAGTTACTGGGAAAGAGTCATGGGGTCAGTCAGAGACAGAAAATGGTGGCTGAAGGTGTCATATCCATCTTCCTGGTGCTAAATCCATCTTCCTGGTGCTGCATCCCTCTTCCTGTGCCTGTTTCTGGCTAATTTATACTTCTTTGGTCATAAAAACTGCCTTGGTTGCACAACTCTGGAAAAAAGATTGTAGATGAGCAGCCAGATCTTTCTATCTGTGCTTTATCTCCATCTGAGCTAGAGGCTGGGAGTCTTAGTAATTAAAAATAGATCAAAACCTGATGGAAATGTTCATAAAATTTGGATCTGGGTAATTCAAAAGGGAAAACAGGTAAAAGGTCTGGCTGCAACTCTGAACTTCCTCTGCTTTGGGTTTGTTTGGGTTCTGGGTTTGGTCCATCTCAATAAACAGAGCTGACAAGCAGAACTTGCTTAATTCATCATCATCTGAAAGTGGAATAAAGAAACGAGCAGATCTACTTCTGTTTGTTCAGAAGGTGCAGGTCTGAGATGAAGGAGAATAAAATACCTACAAGGGTGACTTTAAAAACAACACGAGGTTCATCATCTGCCTTTCATCCAGCCCCAAAAGTGACCTAGACTGGGGAGAACACAAAGCTCTGTCAGAGTTTCTATGAGCTCATGACGCTTTGTGCAATCTGAATTACGTGTGAAATTGTTTCCCAGTGACCTAGGGAAGGCTCAGCATCCAGCAGCTCCCTGGGGACTCTTTCAAAGCCTCTCATTAGGATAATTTCCTTTGCACTGGGCAGGGCAGGGCTTCCAAAAGCAGTTCAGAGGCACAAGGGTGAGCAGCCAGACCCTGCTGCTGAGCTCAGGGCTGGATTTTGTGCTTTATTGCCCATCCTGGAGATGCTGGCAGTGCTGGAGGCACCAAACTCTGCTCTCTGTGCCTGCAAACTCCCCTGGAGCTGTCCCAGGCCGTGCAGGGTCAGCTGGAATGGCTGGGAAGGGTTTGCAGGAATTACAAGGCAGGAAGTTCAGGCTTGCAAAGTTGCTCTCCAAAATTCAGGCAGCTGGAGCAGAGGAGCCCTTCCAAGCTGTAAGGACAGGGGAGTTCAGAGACAGCCTTTCCACTGAAAAACTGGGGACACAGGCATGCTCCATGGCCAGGACATCTTTTCCTGGTTCACCCCATCATTTTCTTGCAGTAATTGGGTATTACCAAGAGTTTATGCCTGCAATCCCATCACATTAATCTTTTAATTTGTACAATATTTGTAGTGCAAGGAAGAATCAAGTTTGTGCATCATTCCCAACAGCAAAGATCCAGGTTTTTGTGGGATTCCAACAACCTTGTGAATGGTTTTCCCCCAGCATCTTTTACCTTCATACACCCCTTTCCTTGGTGCCCCCTCAGCTGGCTCTCAGCAAAGAGTTTGCTCCGCCACATTGATTTTCAATTTCTATTTTTCACCTCTCCCTCTCTGGGAATATTTGTCTTTTCCTCCTTGCAGGGAGGATCTGTAGCCTGAGAGGAACGATACAAACACACACAGATCCCTTGGGGTGGCACTGACTGCCTTGGTGACACCATCTGAATTACATTTCTCCTTACATCAGACTCTTGGCCCACAAAACGAGTGTCTGCAAGAAAAAAAAATGGTTTATATCTGATTTTGTATTGATATTAATACCTAAGATGACCTTTTATTATGTACAGGAGATGGCAACGGGTTCTCTTGAAACCTAAAAAGGTCTGAAGGTCTGAAGGTCTGGGCACCAAGGACAAATGATCCAAACCTCAGCCCAGGAGCACAAACAGCGTGGCCTGGAGAGAGAAAAACAAGCAGGGTGGGACTGCCTGGGCTGGAGCTGCAATGGGACAATGAACTCCAAGGTGCCAATGGAGCAGAACTGATCCCAGGGAGAGCCCCGGGAGCGCTCGTGCATTTTGGGACCATTTTGGGTCATTTGGGTGCAGCCCTGGCTGGGCTCTGGTGCTGCCCAAGGTGGATCCATGGAGGAGATCCTTTGGATAAATCCCTGCTTTATTCTGTAGCTGTGTCCAGCCTCTGCTCCAGCTCAGCCTTCTCAAGGCATCAAACCAAGCTCACAAAACTCCTTCCTGCTCGTGGATGGAATCTCTGCTGTCCCCCCATGCCAGGAATGTCCACGGTGGTGGCGTGCACGGCTCTTCCCGCTAATCCAGGGCAGCACAAATGATAAATCCTCTCACTTTCAGAGCACTGAGCAGCAAAGCTTTGGGATTTGGGCAGGGAAAGCTTTTCTATTAGCTCAGGCAATAAATGCAGAAAGGAGAATGGATTTGGTCTGCCAGAGGACAGGAGAGGTGACCTGCGTTAGCTTTTCCCTCTCTGCTCGGGTGGCCGCTTGGAATGTGGAGAATGTTCCTTTATTTTCTCCCTCCAGTCCTCCCAGACAAGCTCCAGGAGGAGAGGAATAAATGGAATTAATGGACTGTAGGGCTCTAGTTTGTGGTGTTGTTTGACTTTAAGTGCTTTTGTTGCAGGAACCCAACCCTTGGCCATGTTTTCTAGATGAGAAAACCCTTTGAAATGTTTTGAAACTCTGGGTGCAGGTTTTTTGTGCATTTGGGATGTGCAAGTGTCAGGGGAGCCCAAGTGGAAGTTCCTCCTGCACTGGGAAATTCTAGAATTGTGTCAGAGCACAGGGTTTCCTCTGATATCCAAAAAATACATTTTCAAAATACAGAGAAATCCTTGACTTTGAAGGCAACTTCCAGTTTTTGCAGAAGAGATTTTTCTTTGGATACAGGATCACATGGGAGCCACATGCAGGTTTTTCTCCCACCTTTTCCAAACAAATTTATTGGCTACTCTTGACTCCAGAGTTTAAACCACACCTGAAGCCCTGGGTTCTTTCGGTCAGGTGAATCCATGAGGATGGTGGGGCACTGAAATTCCAGATTCCCAGAGAAGCTGTGGCTGTCCCAATCCTGGAAGTGCCCAAGGCCAGGTTGGAGCACCCTGGGATAGTCAAGGTGTCCCTGCCCATGGATTTAAGGACAGGTTTTAAGGTCCCTTCCAACCCAAACCATTCCCTGATTTTCAGATCATTTTTGTGCCTTTTTTCCCCCTCAGTGCCCTGTGGCTCCAGAGCTGTACCTGATTTAGAAACCGAGCAGCAACACCAAGGTGAAAGATTTCCCTGAAATCCCAATTTCCCTCGGGATTTCCTTTGAAATTTAAGAATTTAGGTGAAAGCAGGAAGGGAAAAAAAAAAAAAAAAAAAAGGCTAAAAGGACTATTTAGATGACCTGAAAAGCATCGCTGCCAGTTTGTAATGTGAACCTGAAGCTGTAAAATGATGACAAGTATGTGAAATTGGGAGATGCTGGCTGACATTTCAGAGTACAAACATCCCCAGCTTCATCCAGATTGCAAAATATCAATGATTTCAAATGGAAAAATCCAATGGGCCAAACACTGGTTCCACTTTTCTATTTTAGGAACACCTAAAATGTGGTTTCTGTTGTTTTCTAAGAGGATCTGAGCTGATCCTGGAAGTGAAATGGCTCAAGTTTAATGTGGAGTATGAGAAGAAACAAAACAAAACAATATTATTCTTACACACTGTCAGCTTTAAGGCGAAAAAAAATAAAATCAAAGCTCTCATTGGGTTGAAATTGTCTTTTTAAATTAAAAATGTCCTTCCAAATGCTCTTCATCTTAATACTTTGATACTTTCCTGGTACTTTGGATTATTAATTACTCTGCAGTAATTTAAAATTTATGCTTTTTCCTCTGTGTTTCTGTTTCACCTCTGGTTCTTGAGACAATTCCACTGAGGTTGGGTTTAACACCACCAAGTGCAAAAATCACATTTCATTATCTCTAAACCCAACTTTTCTGGACTTCCTTAAGTACTAACTTCCATATTATTTTCCAAACAAACCAGGATGCTCTCCTTTCTCCTTTCCTTCACATCCACATGGATATTAGAATTTCTCTGTATTTTTTAATGAGTTTTCTCTTTCTAAACCACCTCAGGCAGGGGGCCAATCTCCAGCTCAGGTGCAGTAACCCAATGAGTGCCTAACTTTCAATTGCACGCTCCCAAATTAAAGTGCAGCTGCTGCCCACAGTTCACCTGATCTGCTCACTGAGGCATCATTAAGGAAAATCAATTAATTTTTCCACTCTCCCAAACGCTGCTGGAGTTGAATGGGAGGAGAAGGAAGAGAAAAGAGGAGATAAAAAAAAAGGACTTTTGTGTTGGAAAGATGAAACCAAAGGTATTGAGTGGCCAGGTGAATGCAGGGCACTTAAAGCAGGGAAGAAAAGAGATACAAGAAGTTTATATTTCATTTTAGGGATGAAAATGAGAGCTGCTCATCCATGAAATAAACCTTCCTTGCTCCTTTTTCCATGTCCTTCTGTGCTGTGATCCGGGGTGGAGATTATTTAAAAGTGAAAGGGAAATGTTCTGGTAAAACCTAGAGGGAATCCCTGAAAAACCTGGCACAACAATTCCTGAAAATTCCTTGATTTTCATATAATTCCTTAAGTTTTCGCTCTGAGATCAGACTTTGGAGAATGGATTTTGTAAGATTTATTCATTATTGGTTTTAACTGTGAGCCAGACACAGAAAAAAAACCAAAGGTAAGGTTTAATTGAAGCTCACAGGGCAAAAGAAGCCCTGAAGAAAAGCCATGCTTTAGTTTGGCTCCTATGAAATGAAAGGGAGCTGAGTGAATTCTTGCTTTTCATGGAAATTAAAAAATTTAAAAATCATTCTTAAGAATAGACATATAAATTTGGGGCTGTGAATCAATTTCTAGAAGTGCTGTAGTTGATACTCATGACAAAAAATCCTTTTATTTGGTTAAGAAGATTAAATGCTCAACTGAAACCACAATTTTTGTAAATTTTTTGCTTCAAAATGGGCTTCAAAATGGTTCTGTTGCAATTCTGAAATGAATTGTCAAAACCTGAGCTGCTCAGAGGGAATGAAACCTATTCAAAATCCAAACTGAAACTTTAATGAGCTAAATGTTTATTATAATTATATTTTTCTTATGGAAATGTTAGTGAGAAGCGAAAAAAACCAAAATATTTTTTAGGAGAAAGTGCCTTAATACCTGCAACTTTTCTAAGAAATGTTGCACTAGAATTTGAATAAATTAGGTGCTATAATGAACTATTTCTTATTTAGACAGCATGAACAAACATCTAGATGGAGCACAGTTATTCATGAAAACTTTCAAGCATCAATTAATTCATTCATTCATTTACAGAATTTTCAGACCTTAAATTTCCCTGGAGGAGGAGGAGGAGCTGTCCCGATGGAGCCCCAGGGAAGGAAGGAAATGCTGGAAAACATGCAAAACTCACCTGTTTTATACAATATTTTATGTATTTATTTATTTAAATCATCACCAAAAAATGAAAATAAAATTCCTGGCTAAAAGAAGGATCAGAGCAAGGTGGGGGAAATTCCAAAGAAATGAACATCTCCTGTTGGGAGCGGGGATTCCAGCAGCTCCAAACACTCAATGCGATCATTATCAACCCCACCAATCCCGTAAAACACCTGAGTGATCGCATCTCTGAGTAATTAACTAAGTAA
The DNA here is from genome assembly GCF_050655825.1 of Lonchura striata. Taxonomy (NCBI): domain Eukaryota; kingdom Metazoa; phylum Chordata; class Aves; order Passeriformes; family Estrildidae; genus Lonchura; species Lonchura striata. Next base: position 3,444,929 of record NC_140720.1, on the reverse strand, counting down.
TCAATCAATTAATTATAAGGGAAAGTTACTCCGGTAAGGCAAATCAGTTTGGGAGCTCTGGTTTCAGGAATAAAGTATTTATCCCGAGATCTGCAGGAACAGAGTCCCCATTGTCTGCAGGAGATTCTCTTCTCCTTAATTAACTTTGCTGAGCGTGGGCAGCACCCAAAGGAGCAAAGCCCTGCTCCCAGTTGGAGTCTGGCACTGGGAACACTGGGGAACACTGGGGAACACCAGTCCTGCTTATGGTTTTCAGCAGGAGCAGGATAATCCCAGAAAAAGCAAATTTTCCTTTTCTTTTTTTTTTTTTTTAATTTTTTTGATAACAATTATTAAAAGGGATTTTATTTTCCTCCCCCCCACTAGAATTTTTGTGTAGCCCCAGTTCTGCTCTCACAAAGAGCAGGATGTGAGTAAAGCATCACCACCTCCAGAAATTCCAGGAATATTTTGGGGAAAGACCCACAAATGGGTGCAGAAAATGTGGAAAATTTCCATTTTGTACCTTAAGAACTTCAAGGGTTTTGTGATTTGGGGAGTCAGCAAAGACCATGAGGTTCTCCCACATCCTGAATCTCCCTGGGTCCTCAGGACAGCCTGGGGAGTTCTACCCAAAAAGAGGAATGGGAATATGGTGGAACTTGGGAATGGGAATGTGGTGGAATTTGGGAATGGGAATGTGGTGGAATTTGGGAATGGTGGAATCTGAGAATGGGAACAGGTGGAATCTGAGAATGGAAACATGGTGGAACTTGGGAATGGTGGAATTTGGGAGTGGGAACATGGTGGAACCTGGGAATGGTGGAACCTGGGAATAGGAACGTGGTGGAATCTGTGAATGGGAATGTGGTGGAACTTGGGAATGGGAACATGGTAGAACTCAGGAATAGGAACATGGTGGAACATGGGAATGTGGTGGAACTTGGGAATGATGGAATTTGGGAGTGGGAAGGTGATAGAATGTGGGAATGGTGGAACTTGGGAATGGCAACATGGTGGAATTTGGGAATGGGAATGTGGTGGAACCTGGGGATGGAAACGTGGAACTTGAGAATTGATTTCTTTTAGACAAATCAAGAGTGGAATCTGCAGAAAATCCTCATTTCTTCAACATTCTTGTATCACTGGATGATCCTACATTGGAGAATCTTCCCAAATCCTGTGATTTTCACAGAGTACAGCCTTCCCCTCTGGAGTCCTGCACACCTCATTCCATGTGTCCCTGGAATAAATGCTGGGAATTCACTATTTTGAAATGCAAACACTTGGATTTAATGGGACTGACAACTCCCACATAAACAGAGAAAGGAAAAAGGGAAAATGAACGGAATTTCTGCGTTATAAAACCATGTCTGTGAGGGCTGAGGCCCTACGTGTGACCTTCCTTTGAGGACATCCATGAAGGATCTATTAAATATTAGATATTAAGAGTTGGATGTTGTGTCCAAGGTGGTTCCAGCCTCTTTTTGGAGTGAGTTAGGAGAGAAAGGGATGTTTCATTCAGGATGGGGGGATAAATCACCCTCTGAATGGGATTTTTAGCTCTCAAGTGGACAAAGAAGCCCCATGGATCATCCAAACTCAACCTCCAGCTGGGAAGGTGAAGGCTGAGGAGCATTGCCCTGAATTCCAGGCTCAGGTTTTCCTTGGGAGAATATTCACCAGGATATGGATTGCATCGACATTTTTCATTCCCTACTTCAGCAAAAATTCCTTCAGAGCCTTGGGGATGACACAACTCCTCAGTGCCACCATGAAGGTGCTTTCTGCAGTAAGGAATAATTTCAAATTGAAATATCTGCAAGAATTTCAAATTGCAGTATCTGCAATCCTTTCAAATTCAAATATCTACAATAATATCAAATTACAAAAATCTGCAAAAATTTTGAATTACAATATCTGCAATCATTTCAAATTGAAATATCTGCAATCATTTCAATTACAATATCTGCAATAATTTCACATCAAAATATCTGCAAATTACTAATTCAAATATCTGCAATAATTTCAAATTGAGGGCTCAGCAGAATAATGAGGGTCTAATTTCATTTCTGGGAAGATCATACAGAGAAAAATATTTGATAAATATATTTTTTTTTCCTGTGATGGAAGAGAAACCTTAATTCCTCAAATATGCCAAGATGATGTTTGCAGTGAGCAGTGCTCTAAGTTTCCTAGGAAACGTGAATATTACCTTCCTCAGGAATGAGAAATTCAGAGGAGCGATTTGTTCTGTCCTTTTATCTAATGAAACCCAAATCCAGAGCAAGCAGGAAAACTGAAGTAGAGGAGAAGTGGAATTTGGTGCAGGGGAAAGTGGGAGCTGCTCTGGTGGAAAATCTAGATGGAAATGTGAAAATGGCATCAGATGGATCAGGGTTTTCCTTTAAAGACCTTCCTTTTCCAGGGAGGGGGTGGAATGGCTCTGTTCCTAAACTGAGTGACTGAAGGTGCAAAAACCTCTTGAAAAATCAGCTTTTCCACCCAAAATATTCCTAATCAGGAGGTGGAGAGCCCAGGAAGGAAGAGAAGGAAACTCAACATTCCATGGAGGGGATGAAGCAGGAAATTCCCTCTTCCTGCACCTCCTTGGAACTGGTTGGGGTTTGTGCACCTGTGACTTCTCCACAAAGAGTTTGGATTTCTCAGAGCTGGCTCAGGCCCTGTTTCCAGGAGATTTTCCTGGATGTTCCCCTGATTTTACAGATCCCTGGGGTGCCTGCCATTGTCAGGGTGTGTTTGACCCCGTGTTTGAATGGTGCCTTTTCACACTTCCAGCAGGAAAGTCCATCCTTCCCGCCCTGATCCGTGACAAAGTTGCTCTTCTGACAGCCGTGGAGGAGAGCTGTGAAAATTCCTTTACATGGACACGAGCAGAAGCACAGAAAAAAGCAGATGTCAGTGGTTTAATTGGCTCAGCCTTTTGTTCTCTGCTGAGTCAGACAAAAAGCTCAGAAATCCGTGGTGGTGCAGCTCTCCTTATCTGTGGAGTTGGAATCTGTGGGATTGAAGGAGCGTGGCTTTAATCCACTCTGCTGGGAATGACCTCATGGCTGGGAGGTTGCACCGGGATTCAGAAATTCTTCATTGGGGGGATTTCATCTGGACACTGGGGGATTAAACCTGATGGATTCCAAGGACTGGCCTCAGATTTTGCTTTGTTTGTAGGGACAGGACAGAACACAGAACATGGCACCCACAGCTCCTGATTTATCCTTCACTGAACATAATCCTGGTGCAGGGAATGGATTTTTTCACTTTTTTTTTTTTTTTTTTTTTTTTTTTTTTTTTGTTGTTACACCAATCTTTGCACAGATTGCAATGTTTGCATTTCGGATCTATTTCTCTCAGCTGATCAGTTATGATGAAGCAGCAAAGCTTTGCTCTGATAATCTTTCCCCTACAAGCCAAATTTCTGAAATTCCTTCCTTCTTTAGCTTTCCTGAGAGGGGTAAGGGATGATGTAGCTCAAATGATACTCTGGTGACATAACAAAGAACAGTAAAGGTCAGAGCAGATTAATTTGCTCCAGGATCAGCTGGAGAATATTAAACCTCTTAACTGTAATCCTTTGATAACCAGTTCTATAATGTAATCATCAGTGTACATCCAATAACACACGTTAATTACTTTGCAATTCAATTTTTCATTTTTAATCACAAAACATGTTTTAAAGGATGCCCCAGCCGCCTCCAGCAGCCCCCACCAGTTCAAACAACGTCGTTTCAAATGAAAAAAAAAAGAAAAGCTACTTTTATGAGGTGGCTGGGAAAAAGTCAGCCTGGAAAATATCCTTGTGAAGGAAGCATCTGTCACAAGTCAAAAGGTTTCTGCTGCTCCCTGGGGAGGGCCAGCCCAGGCACAAACAGCAGGGAAATGCTCAGTGCTGAAATTTGGTGGGCAAAATGTGGATTCTGCAGTCTGGGGAGGAGGTTCCAGAGCTGGGACTGAGCAATTCATCTCCCTCAGCCCTGAAACCCTGGGAAATCCAAGTGTGGAGAGGAGGAGGAGGGGTTTTTGCACAGAGGATCTAATATTCATGGGGATGGGGCAGTTTTTGCGTGAGATTCACAGGAGTTTTTTCACTTAAAACCAAGGGGCCAAATAATTGCTATCTGAAATCTCAACCCCAAACCTTGTCCCAGCTCCCACTGTCCTCCTGCTCCAGCAAAACCTCCTCTCCCCAGCCTTGGAGAGGCAGAACTTTGTGCCAGCTGTGCTGAAGTTCATCAAACATATCAAAGCTCATCTGTGACCCACACATTTCTGTCACCGCTCCGGAAATCATCAACCACCCTCTGACAATGAGAATTTGTGGGTGTGCTACACAGCCTGAGCATGCTCACAGCTTCCACAGAGGGGGAAAAATACTCCAGGGCTGGAAAATTAGGGAAAAATACATCCATGTCTCTGAGCCAAAACATGGTTATGCTGAACCACTGAAGTGCTGAAATGGTTTGAAGTCTGTTCACTCCCTGCACGAGTAAATGGGAATTTCCAGGTGTAATTTTAAGGATTTTGTGTAACAATTGGTGAAGTAGCAGACAAAGAGGTCAATCCCTCCCTCCTCCTTCCCAAAGAGCAGAGCTCAAGTGGGTTTGGACCAATTTGTAGCAGAAAGGGTAAATTCTGGTTTTCTTAAAGTGCTTGCAAAGTCTTGGGAAAAAACCCAATCCCATGGGCACTCTTTATACATGGCTTCATTCCCAAATGCTCTGCAAAATCTGGATGTACCCAATCATGACAAGTTCTTTTTGATACTTCCAGTGCCATCATTTCACCGGATCATTTCAGATCTCCCAACTCACTCCTTGCTTTCAACGCCCTTCCCCGACTGGAGATGGAAGAATGAGTGCAACAATTCCTGGGTTGAGGTGTGATGTCCCTCTAGAAAAGAACAAACCCTGAAATTCCTTCACATGAGTGTTTGGAGACAGCCCAGCAGCAGCGTTGGGCATCTCTGGATGGGTGCTGTATTTTGGGGAGAGGTATTTTGGGAAACCGGGGCTCAGCTCCTTGCACCGCCAGCCTCTCTCAGGTGAGCTGTGTGAAGTGCATTTCTACCTGGGAGAACCGAGTCAGGGTGAAAATGAGCCTGGGAGGTCTCCCCAAACCAACTTGTAGCTTGTAGTTTAATTTTCAGGCCCTTTCCCCTTCAACAAACGCCCCAAAAAAATTCCTCCATCAGCACCAAAATCTCTTGGACAAAGCCCTGAACAAGCAGCATGTACACTTCCAACTGACAGCTGATTTCAGCTCGTTATTGTCCTCAGAAAAGAAGAAAAGAGAAAGGAAAGCTGACCCAGGGTCAATTCCTGCTCTGGGTATGCTGTAATGCAATAGGATTTATAAATCTTTAATTGCAGTTGCTCTGCTATAAATGCTTCATGAAAACACCATGTCCAAGTGGCTGTTGGAGCGTGTTGGTGGCCAGGCAGGTTACAAGGCTGTAAATAACCTCCTTGGGCAGGAATCACAAAGGATCCGCGTTTTTTCCACCTGCATCTGCTCCCAAAACGGGGTGCCAGGGCTGCGGGGGGTGTGACGAGCGAGTGTGACGAGTGTTTGATGTGAGTGTGATGTGAGTGTGATGAGTGTGCAGGAATTACAGGAATTGCACTGCCAGGCTCCCAGCAGCTCCCTGGGAAATCACAGCCCGTGTGGGAAGGCGATTGCATCACTCCGAGTCGCTTTAATTAAACCTTTTAAAGGTTGCTTTAGTCAAAGGAAGGCTCGGGGCTCACAGCTCACTGCCCTGCAGGGCACCCGGGGCTGGTGACCCCGCTGGGGGCAGAGCTGGGCTGGGGGGGCAGGACTGGTGAGGGGAGGTGGGGGTCCCTTATCTGCACCCCCATGCCCGTGGGGGTCCCTTATCTGCACCCCAATCCCCGTGGGGGTCCCTTATCTGCACCCCCATCCCCGTGGGGGTCCCTTATCTGCACCCCCAGCTCCATGAGGGTCCTATATCAGTCCCACCAGCCCCATGGGTGTCCCTTATCAGCACCCCCAGCCCCGTGGGAGACCCTTGTCAGCACCCCCAGCCCTGTCGGGGTTTCTCAACAGCATTCCCAGCCCCATGAAGGACTCTTGTCACCACCCCCAGTCCCATTGGGGTCTCTCATCAACACCCCCAACCCCGTAGGAGACCCTCAAGAGAATTCCCAGTCTGACAATGGGCCCTCATGAACATCCCCAGCCCCATGGGAGACCCTTGTCAGCACCCCCAGCCCTGTCGGGGTTTCTCATCAGGATCCCCAACCTCACTGTGGATATTTATCAGCACCCCAAGCCTTGCTGGGGTCTCTCAGCAGCATCTCCAGCCCCGTGGGAGACTCTCAAAAGCACCTCCAGCCTCACTGGGGTCTCTCATCACCATCCCCAGCACCATGAGGGTCTCCCATCAGCACCCCCAGCCCCGGGTCCCTCAGTGCCCAGCACTGCTGAGCTGCCCCGGGTCTCTGCAGCTTCCCCTGTGCTGGACAGGGATCTGGAGTCTCCCTTTACAGCAAAGGATTTTCTGTTTGACTTGTTCCCTCTCTTGTCCTGCTTCCCCACGGCTGGGAGAAGGGAGAAGGGAGAAGGGAGGAGGGAGAATGGAGAAGGGAGAAGGGAGAAGGGAGAAGGGAGAAGGGAGAAGGGAGGAGGGAGGAGGGAGAAGGGAGAAGGGAGAAGGGAGAAGGGAGAAGGGAGGTGAGGGGAGGTGACCCCTGGGTGTGGGGTCCCTCCAGCCCCGCACTGACTCCTGGATGCAGAACAATTAAAAACAAATTTCACATAACGATTTTTTTTTCCTGTGGAAGGAGGGAAGGGAGAGCAGGAGGAGACAAGCTCAGGGCTGCTCTCATTCATGTGGCTTCCCGGAGCTTTTACTCTGCACCATTTACCCTGCAGAAATCAATTGCCAGAATATCAGTGCCCTGCTCCCTTGTTTACTCTGGAAGATTATGTCCCATTAGCAGATTTGTCTTGTAATTGAACTGAAGTGTAAAATGCCAATGTCCTGACAGCCCCAATGGCCGGGATTAACTGCTGCAGACATTTCTGTCCTCTTTTGAGTCATTTTGATTGAGCATAATTAATCCAAGTGAGCTGATAGGATGCTGGATGCTCCCAGCCCCGGCGGTGTGCAGAGGGAAGCACGGCCGGACACAAATATCATAACAAGATCAAGAGGTAGTGACAGGCAGCAGTTTCTGCTTTTCCAGGGCTTATTTCTCCTTCCTCTGACTAATTCTCAGTGGCAAAGCACAAACGCCACTGAGTGCCCCATTTCAGGTGGATGTGCTGGTGTCAATTTATTTTCAGAGTGCCCTGAAAGCATGTGTGGAACTTTGATCCTCTGCTTTGGGCTTTGGGGCCAGGCTCTGCTTGTCCCCGGCACTGTGTGGGCTGAAGGTGATCAATACTGACCCCCACACAAGCAGGTTTGAGTCACAGGTATTTTATCTGAAGTTTTTACCCTCCAAGGCTCTGCTGGGGTCACAGAACATCAGCGAACAGGAGGAAAATGCTTCCAAAAAAAAGCAGGACACGTTTATACATTGCATTATTCCAGCAGCGAAAGGGGATTTTTTTTTTTTTTTTTGTCCCAGAAACTCTTGAATTCTTAATTTCTATTCAGAATGTCTGTCCCACACTGGATTCTCGAGTCTGCAAGAGACTGAAGAGTTCTCTAAGAGGGGAGAGAGGGGAAGTTCAGGTGATTGGCACTCACAGTCTGAAGACAAAGGAGCAGAGCTCAAGAGGAATTGCCATTTTCAGACAGGACAAACCCGGGTTCCTGCTCCCCCCTGCCCAGCCTGGCCTTTGCCAGGGCTGTTTACTCTCTATTTTCACAAAGCCTCCCACCACATCTGCTCCAAGGCTCGGGGCCAGGGCAGAGATTGAGGGCTGCAGGGTTTATTATTGCTGGGGTAATGGAAAAGGAGACACTGGGCTGGCAGGTGCTGAGACATGGGGTAAAACCACCAGAAATATGTGGCTTTGCACTTGGCCTGAGCTATTCTGATGTCTTCATTGTTTTCTTTTGCCGTTTTTAACCCTTTTCTATAAAGAAAGAGGCTTTAGGATGCAAGGACAAGAAGATGCTTTGCAGCTCTTCGGGGCTCGGCCTCTGAGTTCAGTTCACAGAGTCTGCATTGTTCTTGTTTACCAGAAATATTCGAGCTTCTTGTCCCCGACCAAAATTAAGTTAAAATCTTGTAAAAAACCGTATTATTGTGGTTAGTTCCTCTCCTAGATCCTGGAATTAGAGAAGCAGAAACAATATAAAAAAAGGGGGAGCGGGGGGAAATCAGATGAGCTGTGTTGCCACGTGCCTTTATTTTCAGTTCCTCTGGAGAGAGCACCATTCACTGTCTCACGTGTGAAAACAACACCCCCAGCTTGACTCAGCTCCTGCCAGCTCCTGCACACCACACACCTCGAGCCAGGAACCGAGAGGCAAAATGAAATTAGTCCTGAGGAGAGGGAGGAGTTTGCCCAGGTTGGGTTTGTGGGAGCAGCGCTGCCTCGCTGGGCTGCAAGGTCAGCCAGCGCAGCCCCGGGGCTCATATTCTGCTTTATTGCATAACTCCCATCTCCGGAATTAAAGCTTAATCCCAAACTGGGGCCGGGAGCTCAGATCAGCAAGGACTGGCCTCCCACTCTCAGTGTCACAGCCCCCCTGTTTTCCAAGGGGACAGCAACACGAGCAGGAGCACCAGGGGCATTTTTAATCAGGGAAATGAAGCAGCTGTCCAGAAATCAAGAGGGTTTTTTGCCAGGGCTTTGATGAAACAGCAGAGTTTTGTGTGGCACTGGGTGCCAAACACGCTGCTGATAGAAGCAATAAATCCCCATCCAAACCCTAAAAATAATATTGGGCTTGTTTTAAATTAAGGTTACAGAGTATGGCTTTCATTAGCCCCTGCATGGATCCTGAATAGCAATTATTACATATTTGTTCAGGTTTAAGTATTTTTATAGGATTTTTTTCTTTCTTCAGATCCTGTTAGAATATTTTTCCTATGGGATGGGGATGATCTTTGTGAGAGGAAGAATGGTCTTGTGGTTAAGCCTGGCCTGAGATTTTGAAGGTCTGGGCTCGACTGCTGGCTCTGCCACAGACACCCTGGGTGAGCTGGGGCAAGGCACGGAGCAACCACTTCTATTTGGCTTAAAATAAATGTTCAAGGCCCATTGAAGCATCGGAAAGATGTGACTGCTGAGGGCTCAGCATCCAACAGACAGAAGGAGAACTAAAGCAGAGGAAGGAGGAGAAGAAAGCTGGCTGCCCCTCTAAGAGCCGTCCCTTGTGGTGCCTTCGGAGCATGCTGAGAGCTTCTGGAGCTCCAGCCCTGCACGTCTCCATTCTTCATCTGTGCAGCAGAAGATCCCCTCACTCAGGGACTCTGGAAAAGTAAACAGGGTGTGAGACTGGGATGGAGTTTAAATGTTTTTTCTGGGGGATTTTATGCCAAAACCTGAGGAATATCATCACTGCAGATGGGTCAGGCACCTGCTGGAAGCCACCCATGGGAGGGGATCTGGGGAAGATTCCTCCTGGTGATGCCTCAGGTTTTGGTTTTTCTATTTTTCCCATTCTGTGCTGCTTCAGTGTGTGGCTCTGGGCTCCACATGAGGGGATGCTGAGCTCTCTGCACAGAGCAGAGACAAAACAATTCCTGCTCCAGCTGGGCACCAAGGACAAATGATCCAAACCTCAGCCCAGGAGCACAAACAGCGTGGGCTGGAGAGAGAAAAACAAGCAGGATGGGACTGCCTGGGCTGGAGCTGGAATGGGACAATGAACTCCAAGGTGCCAATGGAGCAGAATTGATCCCAGGGAGAGCCCCGGGAGCGCTCATGCATTTTGGGACCATTTTGGGTCATTTGGGTGCAGCCCTGGCTGGGCTCTGGTGCTGCCCAAGGTGGATCCATGGAGGAGATCCTTTGGATAAATCCCTGCTTTGTTCTGGAGCTCTGTCCAGCCTCTGCTCCAGCTCAGCCTTCTCAAGGCACCAGCACATCCCTGGGGCTGAGCTTGCAGGGCTGGCCTGAGCCTGAGGAGCTCTGTCCTTGCTTCTTGATCCCTCCAGCAGCCCAATTTCCATTTAAAATTGAATTTTCGTTTGCCATGTTGGCTCATTCTTTGGCTTGAATCAAAGGATGCCTCAGCACCTGGCTGGGTGGGGGCAGGGTTTGCATTTTTCCTGAGGTTTTTCCTGCCCCACTCTGGCTGCCAAACCCCCACAGAGCCTCACCCTCATCAATTCCCACATTTATTTACCACTCTAAACCAACAATTTTGGCTAAGATATCCCCTGTGCTTCAGCATCCCTCAGCAGTTTGGTGAAATGTGACAGAAGGGACTCAGGGATACTGGGGAAACTCAGACAGAAATTATTTGTTTGGTTATTTAGGACAACAGAGAATCGATAAGATCAGCCCCTATGGAACTTTTTTACAGGAATTACTGATTAAAAATGTTTTTCCTGTCACATCTTTCCATCCCCTCCAAAACAATGAATGAATTTGTTGTCACATGAGGGAACGTGACCTTGATTCTCTGTTTTCATTGATTAAATTAAAAAAAAAAAAAAAAAAAGAAAAAAAAAAAAGAGTGTTTTGACAACTCTTTCTGCACCTGCAGGTACACACCGAGAATGAAACAAGTCTGGAATTTAACAAATGTCAACTGCTTAACTCAGGGGTGAGGGAGGGTCAGGGATGGGACCCTGCTCCATGAATAAAATGCGAATTCCAGGGAAGTACTGCTGATGTGTTCTGGTGGCAGGTGACCACAAAAATTGTTCAATTAAATGGGGCCAGCAGGGATTACAATGGCAGAAGAGATCAGTAATAAGGTGGGCAGTGTGTTCCTTCAGGCTGCAGAGACTGAGGCAGAATAAAATGCTCTTTTTGAAGCTGTCATGGCACTTTGGAAGGCTCCTCTGGAGTCAGGGAAGGAATTCTGAAGAGAGGAAGGTTCTGGCTTTGTAAATTCGCAGCTCATGGTGTGAATTCCTCAGGTAAAAGCACAGTTTTGGTTGGAAGGGAGCAAAAAGCAGAGGGGGCTTCAAAGCCAGCCCATGATACTCAGAGCCTCAGCTGGTTGAATTTTGAATATTGTTATCAGTGAGGGTTTCACGTCCTCATGGTGAATTTTCCTTTGGCTCTAACTGGAATTTCCCTTGCTCCAGCCTGCTTCTCCTTTACAACAGAAGGTCCAGCTCTGTTTCTCTGCCACCCCTTGAAGCAGCTGATGAGGGAATTAAAGCCCAGCAATTAAAACACAAACTCCTCCTGAGCAGCCAAATTTTCCTCTGCCAAACTCTCCTGGTGCTCCCCTTCACTGGCTGTGGATAAACAGCTCTGGATTTATTTAAAAGAATAAATTTTATTTAAATGATCAAGTCAAGTTAATCAATTAAAATTAATTTTAAATAATAAATTTATTTAAAGGAATATTTGAAATAAATCAATATTGGCAGTGGCTCTGGCAGGCACCTGACCCAGAAATTCCTGGGGGCAGTGGATGGATCACAAGGAGCACCTGGATCTGTCCAGCACTCCTGGGATGGGATCCCTCTGGAAAAGGGCTCTGGGTGGGTGAGCCTCGGTCTGGCAGAACAGGGAACAATTTAGAGGATGAACCCCACCTAAAAAAATTAAAACTTCCAAGACTCCAACATCAGCCTTCTCTAAATTCCACATATTCCAGCCAGGTGAGAGAAATCCAACTTCTCCTGCTGCTCACCAGGCCTGGCACTGCAATATTCCCAATTCCAGCAGCTCTGGTGGCACTGGGGCAGCCGGGCAGGGAAAGTTTGCAGTGGAAAGTTTTGGGTTATTTTATTTTTTTTTTTTTCCAGGGAGCAACACGTGCCCCAGAATGTGAGGAATGTCCCCGTGTGGATTTCCACCCGTTCCTGCTGCCCAGTCTGGCTCTGGAGCGTGGCCAGGGTAGAACAGATTTGGAACAAATTTCCTGAGTCCCTCAGGGCGTTGGGTGAGGTCCCCTCCAAGAATAAAAAGATAAAACCAGAGTCTTGACCCTAAGGGGATGGACAGAACCTCTCCATCCAGGTGGATCTTCACTGCTTGGAGCCAAGAAATGGAAATTCCTCCTGATTGTGGGAGAGATTACAACTGACACTGGTCAGATAGAAATTGTTTGAGTGGGTTCCCCCCCAGAAAATAAAAATCACACTAAAAATCTGGAAAGAACCAGAAAATACTCACTATTTCTGTACTTTGCATCCATGCTGAGTTGGGATTTCTTTTTTCCTTGATGAAAGTCAAACTCCCATTTTTAAGAACAGTTATACACATGCTGGAGAATTCATTCAGGACACTGAGAACAATGCAAGACCTGGGGAACATTTTAAAACTTCCCACCAGCCCTGCCACCAATTTATTTTGCAAATAAAGCAGATTTGCTACATTTCCTGATGGTCTCATCATTTATGAACCTCTTGCTTGATAAAATTTAGACAGACATTTTGGAAGCCCTCATCTGAAGAAATGCTTTCTCCAGCATTGGAGCTGAAGGAACAGGAGGAAAACTGGAATCTCCCAGAGCACTCAGCACCCTCCAGGGCTGGAGCTTTAACTGGGATTTTAGAGGGCAGAGGGGGGATTTTAGGTACCACTCAGTGCCCCGTTAATCATCTGCCCCCAGGCAACCTTGTGAGGGCAGTGGCAGATCAAAGAGATTCCAAAATGAGGAAAACTGTGTGAGAGCATTGCCATGGTTGTGGGTAAGAGGAGAATTGTCTCTCAAGCATGGGATTAGTGAGGCTCCCTGCTCCAGAGCTGCCCCAAAACCTGTCAAAGAAACTGGGAAAAAAGCTCTGGATGCCTGCCTGGCCATGGCCAAAATGCTGCTTGGCTTCTTTTGTCTTGCTGAGTTGAGGGAAGATAAATTTATTTCAAATCTTAACTAATGCAAGAAATAATAGTGGAATAATCATCAAATAATAATGGAATAATCATCAAGCTCCTGGCTGCCAGTGGTTCCCTGATTGGGAGTTAAAATTCCTTTTCATCCCTGGCTCTTGGCCTTTGGAGAAGAAAAATGGCAAGCCAGAGGGGACACAAGTGCAACACCATCACTGGGCACTGCAGAGCCCATCAACAGAATACTGCAAAGTAATTATTGATAGGAAAGAAGTAATTCATTCACTGTGTGAGGTCAGTGGTACAACCCTGCTGGTGGAGAGGAGGAAATGAATACACAGACACCTCACCACACCCTTCACCATGATGGAGGAAAGCAGAAATTAAAGCCAGAAATTAATTCCCCACCTTCCTGTCCTTGCTTTGTCACATCTTTTGCAGCTGCACCAGCCCAGGGAATTGCTGGGTGAAGGGCTCTGGGATCTCTCTACCCATTACACTTTTTAGGCACCCTAAAATCAGCCAGAATTTCCCAACAGTGCCCAGTTTGGGCTCTAAAAGCCACACAAACCCATACACCAACAGAAAACATTTTTTTTTTTAATCCCTTCATATTTGGATCCTCCTTCCTTGTGAGGACACTTGTTTTTGGAAGGTTCAGTTCCCAAATATCCAGAAAAGCTCTGCCTGCAGTTGGGATTCCATCCCCTGCACTACTCTCTTCCTGCATGGTTCTGTTGGAATTGTCTCCAGCACTTTCAGCATTTGCTGACAGAGAAGAGGGGTTTGATCCCAGACACAAAAGCATTTCAGGCTCCCCAGGAGCTCCATTGACTCAGAGCCCGTGAGTTCCCACAGAGAAAACACAAAGCAGCAGCAAATTCGTGGATCCCAAAAGAAGAGCCAGCCCCTAGACTGGAATATTGAGAATAAATGGTCTCAGCACTGCTCTGCTGGCTGGGTTCTAGCAGGAGTTGAAGCTTTATCCTTCCTGCATCTGAAGGGGGATTCGTTATTTTGAATATTTTAAGAAAACAAATATAAAAAGTCTCCGTCGGGTTCTGGAAAAAAATGAAGGAAAAACTGATGGAAGTTGGACTCTTTGTGATGTGCAATGCAGAGGGCAGAGACACCGAGTTTTATTTTCTGACTTCTTGTGACATCTTCTCTCAGGCTGGACTCAGCATTCACTTTGCCTTTGTTATGTCTATAAACTTGAAAATAGGTAGTTTTTGTGGCTTGTTATAATAAAACTTTGGGAGTGTCACCATTGAGGATCACAGAATTAACTGAGGATTTCAGCTCTGCCTGATTGATAGTAAAAGGGTTTTAAAATCATGGGGTTTTAGGGTTAAAAGGAAAATTAAGCTTAGTAGGCCCTGAAAAAAATAAATATCCTGGGTACATGAAGACCTTGTACCTTGCTAGAACTGCACCTGTGTAGCTAGTACATGATAAATGATATAATTGTTAGATGTGATGATTCTTTAGTAATTAAATATAATTACTGTTTAATCATAAGAATAATCATGAGAAACTGGTCAGGGACCTAAAAAAGATCACAAGAAACTTGTGCTTGAATAAAGTCAATGTATACAATAGAACAACATAAGTTTAATAATTAATATGTGAGTTATGTAACGATAGAATATAAAATACGTTCAGCTCGAAAGCCATGTCGGAGTCAGAGTTGGGTCTGTACCCCTGACTCCTAGAGCTCTCAATAAAAGCACCTGCAGATAATCCTATCCTGTGATTATGTGAGTTCCTGAACGCTGACATGATGGGATAAATCAAAAATGAGAAAAAAGACAAGAACAGAGATGATGCCAACATAGGCATTGATAAATATCAGCCAAAATGTGGGGCTTGTGAGGCTTTAGCAGGGTTGGGAAGGAAAAAGGAACAGCAAAACCCTGTTTTATACCAATTATCTGCCCGGAGCAAAGACTTTGTGCAGATGCACACATGTAACACCTGGATACGTCCTGGTGGCATTCCTGGGTTCTTCCAGGGGACAGCCATTGGTCATTTCTGCCCATTCTTGTGATTCAGGCTGTGTCTGGTGGCTCTGTGCCAGCACATTCCTGCAGCAGGAGCCTTCCCTGGCTCTGCTGTGAGCGTGCATTCATTCTCTTCCACATCAGTGGGGCACTTCAGAGCAGCCCCGAGTGCCAGGCGGAAAAACCGGGATTAGAGGTGCCCTGAGAACAACGCATACCACACGTGCCAGAGAAATCTCCGGGGGCCAAGGAGGGCAGGGAGACAGAGGGACAGGGCACGGGCAGGGTGCTGGGAGTTCATCCTGGGGATTTGATGGGCACGGCCGCAGGAATGGCTTGGAGCTGGTTCTGTGACCCAGCTGGGGCTCTGCGCCCTGTGCTGGGCTCCCAGCATGGGAGGGCTCTGGAGATGTTGGAACAAGTCCAGAGGAGGCACCAAGAGGTGGCTGCTCCTGTCTCCAAAGACAGCCTGGGAGGGATCTGAGCTCCTCATGGGTAACTCACACGGATAAAACACAATCACACCAACACCACATTGGTTCTGTGTGCTGTGCTCCCACCTCCACCCAGGAATTTCCATCCAGCACCCAGGAATTTCCATCCATCCATTCCTTGGCTCCTGCCCCATGCACAAAGCATCTCGAGAGAGGTGGGGAAGTCAAAATGATTGATGCTGATGCATTGCCCTCCTGAAAAGGATCCAATTATCCCACAAAAACATGGAATTTCAGCCACAGCCTCCCACCAAAGGCAGACAGCTCCGAGCATGGAGCTGAATCCATCAAACACAACTGCCAGTCACATCTGACAGGAAGGAAAATATGGCAGGAACATTCTTCTCTCTCTCAAGATTTTTCATAGAGGTGCACAGAGAGAAGAAAGAGAAAACAATTTCTATTTCTGCTCCTTGTTTTTCCTATGTGGAATGTGTTTGGAGAATTGTTTACCTGGGGTGAGTGCTTGGTTGGGTTCTGGTGAGGATTGTTTGAGCCTGGTGGCCAATCCAACCCACCTGGGGCTGGGCTCTAGAGAAGGGCACGAGTTGTGAGGAGTTAGATATGGTAGTTAGAACAAGTAGGTTTGTCATTCTAGTATCTCCTTTATATAGTATATTAATGTATTTTATTAGTTATAATAAAGAAATCATTCAGCCTTCTGACCTGGAGTCAGACATTGTCATTTCCTCCCATTGGGTTCACCTCATTTCCAATAGGAAAACTCCTTCTCTGATGGCAACGGGAATTTCGGGAGGCAGCAGGGAATGAGGTGTGCTGGGTGCACCAAGAGTGCTGAGCAGAGCCTGCTGAGAGCCAGGGCATGTTAATGACGTGCTAATCACGAGCAATGGAATTTTATTGCTTCCTTAAGAGGGGACAGATTTCAACACAGTCATCTCCAAACCCCTGGAAGTGCCTGTCAGAGTGGGAGCTGTATTTCAATTTTCCTTTCTGAAAATAATCCTGAAAATCTCCACTCCGTCTGGTTTGCACTCCCTCACCTTAGTCAGTCACAGGCACATCTGACAGTGCAGATATCAGTAATAAATTACTGATACTACTCAGAGGTCCAGCTCTAAAGGTAGCAAATAACCAAGGTTTTGCTTCCCGGGGAAAAATTTGGGACACTGTCTCTCTTTGCTTTTGCCATTCTTTTGATGTTGTGCAAAAACAGCCTAAAAGTTCTTAAATAATCTACATAATTTTGCTAATTTTTACCTTTTAAATATCAGAAGTCTGTTTTCTCTCTGCTTTTGTTGATGCACATCTCTAGAAATGCCCAAACTTTATTTTCGGAGCTGATTAACTGACAATTAACCCAAATTAGTTCATTCATCTCTAAGGACTTACATAGCCACCCACAAGCCTTTGTTTCAGGCCACCACTGTTAGTTTAACACAGAGAAAAAATCAAATCTGGCCCTACTTGTGGTCAGTTTTTCAAGGAAAAAAGTTTTTTTGTGGGAAGAGTGATAAAGTTCTGGAATGGTCTGGGGAGGTGGTGCAGTCACCACCCCTGGGTGTGTTTAACAAAGCCTGGATGTGGCTCTGGGTGCCAGGGTTTGGTTGGGGTGCTGGGGCTGGGCTGGGCTCGATGATCTTGGTGGTCTCTTCCAACCCAGTGATCCTGTGAATTCTGTGAATTCTGTGAATTCTGTGATCAAGAAGCAGCAGCTCCTCACTGCAGAAGATGCAGTGCTTAGGGCTGGTTGGAAGAATTTTGGGAGTCATTATTTCCTCACAGAACCCAAAATTGTTTCATCTTGGCCACGTCCAGCTTTTGGTAAATCAAAGGCTGGATTCCAATGGAACCATGCCTGGATTCAGGAGGGGCTTCTGAGGAGCTGAGGGCTTCCAGCACTTCCAGCACCACTGCTGCCAAGCTCATCCTGATTTGAAAGCCTGAGGAACATGGGTGGTGCTGGAGAACCAGAGGAGAAAACACAGCAAAGGCATGGAAAGAATTCTGAGCAATCCTGACTCAGTTTGGGCCCATCTCAAATATCAGCTTCCCCTCCAATGATCTCTGTGATGCTTCATTTGTTCTCCAGCCATCCATTGTCTCCTGGAGGCTCCTCCTGCCAAACCAGCTCCCAGCAGCTCCTCGGACACGGCCACAGGGTGGACAGGGCTGGCTCCAAGCTCAGGAGGTGCCACAGACCCTGATGAGGTCCCAGGGGAGCTCAGTGGTCCTGGAGGTGGCCACAGGACTGCACAGTTTTGGGCCCACAACTTCTGGGAGGCTTTGCAGCACCAAGTTCTTCTGCCTCTTCCACAAACAGAGTTTTTAGGCTTTTTTCTTCCCTTGTAAAGAACCATCAGCATTTCCACCTCTGAAAAATCCCATTTTAAGCACCGGGAATTGGTCAGTATTTGCCACTGCCCATAAAACTCATAGTGGCAGATCAGAGTCATGGCTGTGAGCTGCAGCAGCTCCACACTCCCCATCAGCTGCTGGCAGGAGCTCACCTTCCAGCCCCTGAAATGCCTCCACAAGTCCCAGCACATTCCTTGGAAAGATCCATCCCCTCCAGCTCTGCAGGACACAAAAGGTGGACTTGACAAATGCACTTTACCCCTGAAACAGGAGCAGCCTCACAGGATTTGCTGCTGAGAAAGAAATAACCAAACACATCCTGGGGAGGCAACCTGAGGGGTCCTGCTCCGTGTGGAGCTGCTTGGATGTGACACAAAGGAAAAAGGATGTTCAGGATCACCTTCACTCCTTTCCTCCATCATGTGCTGCTCCCAGAGGCACAGTGAAGGCTGGTACAACCCAAAATTTGGGGATGCTGGAGGAAGGACTGCCATGGAAAGCTCTGGGTGAGGTTTCTTCGTTTGTTTTGGGGTCGTCACCTGGAGCCCTCCAGAACATTCCATGAGGGACAGCAGTGATGGCATCACTGGGCTCCCCTCCACTTGTAGGGACCTGCAGATTTACCCCAAAAGGCTTCTTCAATTCACCTTCCCCACCAGCAAGAATGACTTAAGTATTTAATTCTTCCTCAGTTTGGTGTGAGAAAGTGCAAAAATCTGCCCACTTTGCCCAACATAACTGGTGGTAGGAGGGAAGGAATTCAATTCTGTGTGTGACCATTTATTGTGATAATACCTGGGCAGAAGTCCTGGATTTTGTGAGTTTCAACACAACATTTATTATTCAGCATTAGGTGGCCCTAATTATTTAAATATTTTAATTCTCCAGCTGCTTTCATTCCCTCTTTCCTCCTCCTCTCTTCATTGCAATTTTTGATCGTTCAGTGGAGATAATTCTCTTGCCCTAAAAGCGACAGAACAGAATGAAACAGCAAGGAAAAAAATTATAAAACTTTCCAGGCCATGCTGCGTGGATTTAGGGAGAAGGTCAGGTTGGCAGAGCTCCTTGTGACAGGAGCAGGCACTGGATAAACCCTGTTCCTGGAAGTTGCTCAGGCTCTGATGAAGAGGATGGTTTTTGGGTGAGGAAACAACTAGAAAATAGCTCATCTGCCAGCCCTTCATCCCTCTGCCCTCAGCTGTATACACAACTTTATTGCTTTGCATTCTTCTCCCCACTGAGATTTATATTTGTTCATGAGAGCCTTGACTTGTAAAAATCTTTCAGGCTATAGGTGTGGAATACATTTATTTTGGGCTGGTTTGACAAGAGGAAAAGCAGCTTAAAGTCTTTGCAAAGCTATGTTGGACTATCTAGCCTGTGCATTCCTCCCTTCTGGAATGAAGGAGAAATTTCCAGAATGTGGACATGAAAGGCTGTCAGCTCATGTGGGAAGGGGGATTTGGAAGAGATAGAGAAGGCAAAAAAGAGAATTTGGCAAAATTCCTTGTGTAAGAGGAGAAAATGAGGAAGCACACACACATTCAGCACAGCAAACCCCCTGTGCCATTCACAAATTTCATTTTGAAGAGAAAAATCCCATCTCGTGGAAGTGCAGAGAACAAGGCACAAGACAACCTTTAGACAGCTGACAGCATTTTTGTTCTGCAAGCTCCTAAGCAAAAATAACTTCAATATTTGATTCTTCCTCGACGTGGTGTGAGACTCAACGTGCAAAAATCTGCCCACTTCTCCCAGCACAGCTGATGGCAGGAGGGAAGGAATTCCAGAAGAGGAATTCCTTACCAGCAGAGTCCCCTGGAAGGAGGAGTGGAGCTACAGCAGGGAAATGCTGGTCAGCAGCAGGAAAATGTGGAATTCTGGCTGTGGAGAGCAGCCAGGTCAGAGTCCACAAAGAAATGCTTGATTTGGGAGAGGTCTTGATAAATTAAAGTGAAGCGAGGGGTCATCCCTGCTGGAAAAGGGAACGGGGATCTGGCCTGTGACAGGGATTCATTTCTGCTGCTCTTTGGGCTGCTGGCAGAAATCAAACTCCAGCTCCTCCCCTCATAATGAAAAAGGCAAAATCTGACAGATTCCACAAAAGACTCTTTTCCCCCTCAACCAATAAATTTGTCCATTGTCACAAAGCCTCTTCCTATCTTATTTTTTCTCTCCATAAAGATGAGTGATCAGTTTTTCTTTGACACCAGCACTCTCTCTAGAGCTGGATCTATAATTCATGAGCATGAAAACAGTGGCATCAGAAAGAAAACCTGTCATAAATTCAGCTATTTAAGCTTTTAAATGAGCAGTGATGGCAGCGTGGGGATGCAGAACATTTATTGCAATGCTAAATATAGGGGTAAAGCTAAAAGCTTTCCATCAATACATGGTAAGAACAAAATCCTGAAAGCACTCGGAGCTGGGATTTTTGTCTTCTGGAAATTGGATTCATGGTTTCTTTTGTTGGTTTTGGATTAGTGTGATTTTTGGGATGATTCTTTGCCTTTTGAATTTAAGATTGTCACTTGCTGGAGGAATTGAATTTGAAATTTTGACTTTTCCCATCCCCTCTTTTCCCCCAGCAGCATCATTAAAGACAGCCCCAAACCAAGAGGGAGGGAAGGGGCTGAGGCTCTTTCATGGAAGGTCCCTCATTGTCCCAGCAAGTGTTTGTGAGGAAGTTTCTCCAAAAAATGCTGTGGTAGACACAGAAGTGGTGCCAACATTGCCAAAGGGCAAGAAGGGACAGCTCTCTCCTACAAATTCCCTGCCTGATGCCATCTAAATTCACTTTTTATCCATTTACAGGTGGCCCATTCTCTCCTTCCTAATCCCATTTGTCCAATTTCTGTCACCACTGCAAACATGAGTGATGTCTGATGACTTTACAGGAACCTCTCAGATTTGTTCCAACTTGATCAGGAACAAAATGTACCCCACTGCCTTCCACAGGGCTTGCAGAAGATCAGGATTTCACGGCGATAATCCGGAAAAGATTGGGAAAGGTGAAACACGAAAGGAGAACAAGGCTGCAGCTCGAGCTCGTGTTAATCCCTTAGAGCCTTGCTGTCACCCGGTTCTTTTAAAAGTTTTAAAGTTCTTTAGAAAGTTTTCTGTGCCTTCTAAGGTTTACATATTTCTACTAGATTTTCTCACACAATTCATGTAAGTAGTGATTGTTTTACATTCTTCTGAATGCAGAACTACGTACAAAGTGTGCATTCTTCTGAAAAGAGAAAATTAACAGACTGTTAATTTAACCAGTGTGGTTGGAGAAGTAGCAATTTCACCCTTCAATCCACTGTCACTTTTAGAATTTTATATATTACAAAGCCAAAAATAAAACTTCTCCTTTTACTTCCTTCTGCTCTTTCAATCTCAGCGTGCGTGCGTGAGAGATTTCGTGTCGTAGTACAACACCCTGCTGGGGTTTGCTGCTGGGAGCTGGGGAGGTGCTGTGGGAGCTGGAGAATATGGGAGTTCTCCTGGGATAACTCAAACACAATTCCCGCTGGCTCCGGCCAGCCCCGACGTCACTTCCGCGGCACCGAATGCGCCGGGCTGGCGGTAAAAATAGAAACCTCATAAATCTGCCCATTCCCTTAATTAGGGAACCCTGATGACAGGATTAAGATTGAATGCTTTCATTTCACATTGGTTAATGAAGGGCTTTCCAACACTTTTTTTCCGTTCCTCTCTGCTGAGTCGTGCAATTGCTGATTGCTTCAGGTATAGCCAGGCTGGAAAAAATTCCTCTTCCAAAGGTTAAAATTGATTATGTAGACATTTGATTATCTCCTGTTATGTTTGGAGACTACAGACGCTTTGCAGACAGATGAGGCCGTGCAGCTCTGCTCAGTATTTTTAATTAATAGAGTCAACATTTAATCAAAATCAAAGAACACTTCACATTGAGTTTTCGCTCTTGAAATCTTATGAACCGGGAAAAAATCAACCTGCTCAAACAAACCCTGAAAGAACAAAGTCACCCATAATATCTGTCCTGTTTTGCCACTGAATCTCCCAAGGAAAAGAGGAATTTGGGGAGAGACCAAAAAATTTACACCCCGTGCTGGCAACTCCTCTCAAACTTAAAGAATCTTCATTGTCCATTCCCACTGCTCTGGTGTCCAGGGGTCTGCAAAATCTTGCAACTTGGTTCCTTGATATACAGGAGATAAATTTACCTCAACACCATCCTCTCTAAGATTATCCAAAGGGATCACCAAGAACGCGCCTAAATTCCCTTCATCATCCTCAGCTGAGCGTTTCCCTGCATCCCGAGCAGGATTTATCACTTTTGTGTTGAGAGCTCTCAAAAACTGCTTTGAAAACAGATGCAGCAGGAGGGCAGGACCCGGGCTCTGCTCCAGCTGATGGAGGAAAACACCGAGGTGCTCATAGGAAATAACAACAGGCCAAGCAAGGCCAGGGAAAAGGAGGAAAAATCGTTTTTCCTGCTCCCGAGCAAACGCCTGCCGTGGCCAGTCGGGAACATCTGGTCTCCCAGTGTGTTTTCTCACATCATGCCAATACCTGACTGGAATAAACAACTTTATCTAGATCCTCGTTCCTTGCCATCAGAGGCTGATAAGAAAACTCTGCTATCAGCGTGAGATTCGAGCAGAGGGAAGAAAGATTTATGCCTGCTCCGGAGCCGCCTCCACCCTGCCCGATTGTTTCGTGCTCTGGAGAGCCGTGCAGCTAAATCCTGTGGATTCTGGTTTTCCAGGAGGCTGTGGATCACGGCATCAGTGCTGCCCTGGCCACCCACCAGGCAGGCAGCTCACAGCTCCCGTTTGTTTTTCCCTGGGAATGGCAGTGCTTCCCTTCTGCAATTTACTGGAATATTTGGTGCTTCCACATCTCCCTCCCTGGGCTCTGCCTGCCTGGGAAACCTGAATTTATTAACTATAAACCCACGAGGCACTGCAGAGGTGGGAATCATTTATATTCTGATGGGCCAACATTGCTGTTCTGCTGGCATTTTGGGATGTTTCCAGCACCATTTGTCCCCATCCAAGAGCTGGGACTCAGCTGGATCTGAGCCCAAGATCTGCGCTCAGCCTGGAGCTCGCTCCCTCCTGGATCCCTCCTCAGCTCTGTTTTGGGCAGCTTAAGTGGAACAATTAAAATGGTTCCTGATGCTGGTATGAGGTAGAAAAGGAGATGGAAGGGTTTCAATTAGGATTGGGAGGCCAGGTTTAAAACGTTTCCCTGGAGCAGTGCAGGGCTCTCCGTAGGTGAAGCCACCACGGCACCGGTGGGATTAGAGCTCAGCTAATCCCACTCTATTCTTGTCCTGCAACCTTTGTGTCACCTCCAGCCACAGACACCAGCAAACTTCACATTTTAGCTGAGAACTCTTCCCACCCTGCCTTGGATGGGGGAAATTATCTATTTTCAGCACTTGAAAGAGCATTTGAGCTGTCGAAAGTCTCTTGTCACATCTTTGGCTTCCTAAAAATTCCTTCCTGTAGGTGTGCAGGTTCTCTAAGAGAGTTTGGGAGCTGGGTTCAATTTTTCCTTCCAGTGGGCTCATCATTCAGCTCCCAGCATCTCCCACAACCACTCCTAAAAAATTCTCACTTAATAGCATTGCCTCATTATTATTCCCACCTTGCATCCAATGTAAGCTTGACTAAAATGATTTTAAAATTCGAGAAAGCTTCAGAATGCCTTTTTCATCACTGAAAGAGCATGAAAGGAGGCTTTATTTTTTATATAAATTTACTTATCATGTATATTTTGCATTTTTTTGATGCTGAGGAGCTGTATGTTTGGGCACACCCCATTAACAGGAGCACTTTTGGGGGATTTCATATTTGCAGGCATGCTCAGATTTTGGTGTGGGGCATTTTTTGTGCACAGAAAAGGCGGCCATGTCTTGATGTGCAGGCTTGGAGGCAAGTTCAGTCAGAGAAATGAGATTCCCAGTGGTAAAAGCACCTCTTTCATACAAACCCAGTTGGATGTGGGGGTCTCAGCTCTAAAAAAGCTGAGTTGAGCTGTTTACGAGTTCAAGTGGTGCAGTGGGGAGCCCTGAGTGAGCCCAGCGTGGCTGATGGGCTCTGCACGGAGAAGGACAAGAACTGGAGTTGAAAAGCTTTTCCTGTTGCAATTTTGATCTTTTATCTCTTCCCTGACAGAAGATGGGAGGTGCCCTGCACGATGCCTGGCAGAGAATAATTTTATCAGTCTTTCCCACTTTTCAGTGTGTCCACAAAAAGGGATCCCATGCATTTGTGGGGGATTTAATGCCAAGAAAAGAATCACACAACTCAGTTTTAATCACCCTCATCACTCCGGCCCAGAGCAGCAGAGACCCTCTGAAGAGCAGCACCTCCCTCCAGCTCTGCCTTTTCTCTGGAGCGTGTCTGAACAGGAGATTCATTCTCTGATAGCTCCAGTTCACCTGATAACAGCAAGAAAATAACTCCTCTGAGGGGCTGTGCTGTCCAAGAGCTTTGACAGCTCTCTGTCTCTTTAGGCTCTTGCCCTCTATCCAATTCTGTGATGTCTGAGCACCTCCTGACCTTTGAGAAGCTGAAGAATCATTCTTCCCCCTGCTTCTCTTGAAATGTTAATTAAAACACCCTCCCAGTGCCTGTCAAGGAATCCCCTGCTCAGCCAGGGCCAGTAGATACAGGTTGGCAGCATTCCTCAAAAATGCCTTCCCGAGGAGCTGCCTGGAGCTTTCCACTTCCAGGGACTTGTCTCAATATGAACCTGGGCTTTGAGGAAGAAAAATCTTCCCAAATTCCCCACGGGAATGGAGATTTTTATGGAGAGGCTGAGAACCACGAGCTGCCAGCTGTGGGATCTTCTTCCCCTTGGCACCGGAGGAATTCTCAGGAGTTAAATCCCAGCCCTATGAGCTGGAATAATTCGGGGAGCTCTGCCATAGGGACCCAGGCACAAATCCTGCCAGGACTCGAACAATGGCTCCTTGGGAAGGCCAGTCTTCCCCAGGATTATGGATGGCTTCCCAACCCCAGTCCAAGGCACTGTCAGAGCTCTGCATTTCTGCTTCCCCCCTTTGTTTCCAAGCTCTTTTCTGGGAACTGCCACCCCCTGCTCCACACCCTGCTGCAGGTGCCTCCAGCAGTCCCAGAAACCCCCACGGGAGCCGATCCCACCATCCAAAGGGCTTCCAGGGAACACTGCCCTTGGATTTCTTTAGGAAAAATGTTACATTTCACCCTTCTTCCCTGTGGAGAGTGAATAAAAATGATTTTATAATAAGAATATATAATTATATATAATATATATATAAAAGATATCATTTTATAATAAGAATAATTGTAGGTTCAAAGGATGCAAATCCAAGTTTTTCTTCTCTCCAACCTGCCATCCCTTCACTCCCTGCTGATTCTGACTGTGTTAAGTCATTTTTTAAATTTATTTCAGCTCTTTGGGAATGTCTGCAGCCACTGCACACTGGGATTGTGCCTCTGCATCCCCATCCCAGAGCACTGCTAGTGGCACACGTGGGGAGTGGGATGTTCTCAAAGTGCAGGACACTTCATTCACATCAGAACTGGGAAAACCTTCTAGAATGGAAAGTAAAATAATTTTTTTTTCTTCAAAATGCTTTAATTAACAAAATATTTCCTATTATTATTTTTCCTATTATTATTCCATTATTATTATTATTGTTATTATTATTGTTATTGTTATTATTATTTTATAATATTATAACAAGGAAATATTTAATCTTTCCTACTCCTAATATTTAAGATAATATTTCCTATTACTAATATTTAGGAATAATCATTCCTAATATTTAGTGGCCATATCTACAGGTCACACTGGGTATTTGCAATAATTCTTCTTTTTTTTTCCTATCAATTTCTGTTCTGCAGGTGAAGGAACTATCAGAAACCTGATAGTTTCACTGGAAATAAAGGATGAATAGTAAAGAACCTGAATGCTCTGTCTATTCAGTCAAACAAATTAAATTTTAAAAATTCTGACAGAGGCTCGATTTCATTCTTTTTTCCCTTCACAGATGAGTCAGGAATCAAGAATTAATTATATCCCGACATTGATCTGGATGGAAGAGACAGGAAAAACCATTGTGGAAGCACGGAATGAATTCCAAATAGTGCATCAAGCCCATGAACTGATCGTGCGGGTGCAGAAAATCGGGATTATTTCCACATGCTGCGGTTCCACAGGTGAGCAGGGGCACAGAGGTGTAAGAGGCCATTGAAGACCCTCACTCATTTCCCTGCCGATTGCCACGAGAAGGAAACCCCCCCCTGCTGCAGTTCTGGCTTGGAGAAGGCAACAGTGCAGGTGCAGCCGCTGCACCATCATGCCAGCCATGCCCAACGAGGCCTGGCAAGAACTTGGCAAGAACTTGGCAAGGACTTGGCAAGGACTTGGCAAGGAGTTGGCAAGGACTTGGCAAGGACTTGGCAAGGAGTTGGCAAAGATCCGGCATGGACCCAGCACAGGGCGGCTGCTGCAGTTCCTGCTTCACTCTGCACCTTTAAGCCAAAAGAACTGTTGGGGTGACCCTGGTGGTCTCTCACTGCAGACCCCTCATCTGCCTCGTTACCACCGTGACAGACAGAGATCAAGAACCCTCTCCCCAAGGACTGAGACTGAGACCCCTACCACAAAGAGTGAGGGGGAGGATGACCTGACCTGTTCTTCTCCAGGAACTTCAATGGACTTATTCTCCATTGTGTTCCTCCTTCTCGGATGGTTTTCAGTAGATTCAGCTGTTCTCCCCACAGCAATTTCAATAGACTCTCATTGTTCTGCCTGTTCCCCCCTTTTCCATCTGTGGACTATAACTGGACCCCTGGGTTGGGCAGGACTTTGGAGACTCTCCCCAACACAACAAGACGGATCCCCATCATCCGGACCAGTGAGGACCTCGCCTGTGTTGGTAGCTATTCCCATCCCCCTTCTCTCTCTCCTTTTTATTTCTTTTCTGGCCCCACTATCACATTTATTGTTCTGGCCCTAATGAAGGTGCATTTGCTGTGATTAAACTGACAGTGCCCTGCTGTTTTCCTTCTGCACTTTGGGATCGGCTAAGGAGCCATCACCACACCCCGCTACCGGCGGGTCCTGACACCAGGGACCTTCCCCTCCTCCACCCCAGGGCCACCTCTGCAGGGACTGCAGCTGGAACGGGGTGAAAAGGGGCAAGGAAAGGCAGCCCGAGGTGCTGGGTGCAGCCACACAGGCTCTGAGTATCCTGCGAGCATCCTGTGAGTATCCTGCGAGTAGCGGGATGAGTCAAGGCGCTGCAGTGAGTGCATGAGGAGCTCCTAAAGCCCAGCTGCCCCTGACATCACCGTGCAGTGAGGAATCCTCTCCCCCTGTGCAGGGGTAGGAGCAGTGTGCCACTGCAAGAGCTGCCAAGGGGAAAACTCTGAGATTTTAGAGGGTTTTCTTTGGGTTTTTTGTTTGTTTCTTTTCATTTGGTTTTATTGTCATTACTTTTGCCACACATTCACGTTCCCTTTTTATTTACCCACAGCAGCGTGGTCTCCTTCCCCTGCAGAGGGGTGTAATTCCCTCTAAAGCTGCAGCCAGGAAAGAAAATTATTTTCTTTTTTTAATTTTCAGAGGGGACTAGCCACGAAAAGTGGGAAATCACAGCCTCACTCAGCGGCTGATGGGCAGAGCATCACTGGTGTGATTTTTACTCACAGAATTCTTTCTGCTCATGGATGGGTTTGCCCTGGGATTGTTTTTTGTTGTGTCCCTGCCCTGAAAACAAATTGATTCCACAGGAAGCTCTCAGCTGGCTGGGAGTGGTGGGGAAAACACAAACTGGGTGAGGGTGCAGGTTCAGACCCACAAAATATTGAGGGCTGGGTTTGCTTTGGTCACATCCAGAGTCTCAGGACAGGCCAGGGAGCTTCCCAAGGGTCCTGAGCACTACCCAGGAGTGACAGGACATGGGAATGGCTTCACAGTGATGGACAGCAGGCTTGGGTGGGATTTTGGGAAGGAATTGTTCCCTCTGAGGGTGTGGGAGAGAAGCCCAGAGCAGCTGTGGCTGCCCCTGGATCCCTGAAATGTCCAAGGCCAGGCTGGACAGGGCTTGGATGGGAACTGGATGGGATTAAAACTCCTTCCAACCCAAACCTTGTGGTTCTGTGCTTCCTGAGGCATAAAAGGTGTGTTCATCCTCCCCAGTTTTAGGCATTTGCATTGGAAGTGCCCCCACCTGAGTCTCCTCCCAGTCTCCTTTTAAAGATGAGGAGAAACTTCCAATTTATCCCTCAGGAATGGGAAATGAATGTCACCCAAAATTGTCATCAGAATAAAGTCCAAAGCAGCTGACAGGGACCTTTCCACTGATCCCAACAGGGACCTGAATTCTCCCATTTCACCCCAAATCCCAGGATATTTGGACAAGCATTTCCATACACAACTGTCACCTTTGCAATCTCTTGACTGATGGACACAGGGCCACAGCTCTGCTCCAGTTCCAGCAAAGTATCTGAGCTTTCCAAAACGTGCCAGGAAAATGTTTGGAGCCTCTCCCTGCTCTGGGGAAAGGCTTTGGGGAGCAGCTGGACCTCTGTACCCTCCGAATTTCAGAGCTGTGCTGGTAGCAGGTATCTCCAAGCTGTGGGTTCTGAGGAAGGAGCTGAGAAATAAAGTGATAAAGGCAGGGAGCAGGAGCCTGGCTTCCCTTCTGCTTTTGAGGGCAGGAATTGAGTCATATGCAAAGTGTGCCTGTGGATCATGCCCACAACCCTGACCTTTCAATTGCAGCCCAAACCCCAGGTTGGGCTCCAGGATCATCTTAGTGCCCCTCATGATTTATAAAGCCACATGTCAGGGAGTAGTAAAAGGGATTTACAGCAGATTGTAGGTCAGAAGGGTTAGGGCACGCTGGAAATATCGAAAACAGGAGTAAATTTAGCATAAATGAATGTGCTGGATATTGAGTGAGTGCCAGAGCATGTATGGGATTGCAGCCATTGTTTTCTGTGGGTCTGAGCCAAGGACAATGCACAGGAATCCCAGATCTGTGCATTTGTGAGTAATTAATTTAAAAAATTAGTAATCATAGCCATTAGAAAGGAAAAAGAATCTGGATGTCTTTTTCTGCTGAAAATTGTAATTAATCCCAACCTAGGTCTAAAGGGACAGAGAAATCTCTCAACAGGTAAATGTATTCAGAGACTTCCTGGAGAGCTTTTCACCTTCTGTTTTCTGCTCAGAAAAATCCAAGTCTCTCTCTCTCTTCTACATACTCAAGCTGCACTTTGCATTCAAAGTTCATCCTGCACAATCAGCAATTTATTTAATTCCCTGCAAAGCCCAACTGCCCAGCACAGGCAGGGGCCAGCCCTGAAATGTTTCTGTAATAAGGAGATTGCTCAGTTATGAGATTCTGATAAGGAACCACAGGCATTTGTCTTGCTCTCTCTGTCACCTGGCTGCCCTCCCTGGCCACTTTGGATGAAACAGTCGAGAAAAGAAACAAAAACACAGCCAAAAAGATAAAGCAAAACCTTCACTAATGTGACATCTTGTGTATTTTCTGAATTCCTGGCTGTCAGCAAGAGAAGAAGAAAAGCCTGGGAGGCCCAGAAAGCTCAGAACCCCAAATACCTGCAGGCGGAGGAGAGAACAAGCCCTGGTGTCTCACAAAAACTTTCTGCTTCTTTCCCTCTCAGTTCTTCCGCAAAATCCTTGGATTTCAGGTTTTTAGAGTGAAATATTTCTATTTTTTTCCCCCTAAGGAAGGGTCTCATGTTACCTTTTCTCCTTTTCCTCCCACCCCATCTCTCAGTGAGGAGAGCCTGGAGCTGCTGCCGGGAGCTTTTCTCTTTGCTGTGTCCATCCTTCTCCTGCTCTCCTTGTTTTTCATTTCCACCTTCCTGTCCTTCACTGCTGTGCCCTTCCTCTCCCTCTTTCCTGGTTTTGTTGGATGATTCCCATCCCTCCTGTCCTCCTGAGAGGCAGCACTTTAACACTGCTGCTGCTGCTTGTTCACACCCCACAAAAACACAGGGCAATCAGGGAAATATGACTTTGGGTGGCATTGAAGAGCATTTCATCAACACTTGGTTCAGGAAAATAAAACTTTGGGTGGCATTTAAGAGCATTTAATCAACACTTGTGCTCTGAAGTCTCTCAAGTTCAGTGCCCTGTGAGGCTTTTCCCCCAGGCACGGAAAAGTGATGAAATTCTTTAGAGTGATATAAAATAGCAGAATATCCTGAGCTGGAAGGGCTCCCAAGGATTTCTGAGTCCTGCCCTGCACAGGACACCCCCCACAACAATCCCACTCCATGCCTGGGAGCACCTTTATTATTGTATTATTTTACTATTATTATTATTTTGCTGCTACAAATTGGATTAAGCTCTGCAGGTCAAAGCAGCTCAGGTGCAGGGGAAGAGTTTCTCCCTTTGGCCACGCTATTTTCCATGATGGAAACAGAAATCCATGATGGAAACAGAAATCCATGATGGATTTTAGGTTAATTTTCCTGCAAATATTCGCTCTCCTCTTGCAAAAACGTTAAGGGGAGCGTGCTTACGTTCGAGGAGGAGAGATCTGAACTGGGAAGAAAGTGTTAGCAGCAGGATGCCAGCCAAGTATGGAAATATCAGCCCCCAGCTCTGGCAAAAAGTGCCAGTCCCCTCCCCAGCTGTCAGCTGGAGGTGGCAGTGGGTGGGAGGTGGTGCTGCTTCCCCAGCACAGACAATGCAAACTGCTCTTTTCTTCCCCTCCTCTCTGCTTTTACAACAGGCCTCCTCAAAGAGTGCCTTTGCATCCTTTAAATAGCCCAGCCTGGCAGAAGTTCTGCTCAGCCAGGGCAGCACAGGAAATCACAGCTTTTTTTGGGGGTAGGTTTGAAGTGTGGCTCCATCAGCACCGCCCTGGTGCTGCTGATGAGGAGGAGATAAGAGGTGGAACGGTGTCGAGCTGTGTGTGGGGAGGGGGAATGGTTTGAGCTGGCTTAGGTGAGATTTTAAGAAGGAGTTTGTGCCATGAGGGTGGTGAGCACTGGCACGGGTCGCCCAGAGAAGATGTGGGTGTGCCATCCCTGGGAATATTCCACTTTAGGCTGGATGTGGCTGTGATCTTGTCATGGACAGGCTTACAAACAAAACTTTAAAGTTAAAAAAAAGGAGGCCAGTTAATTACAAACAAGTAAGCCTGTTTATTACAAACTCAACAACTGGAAGCAAAAGCCTCCCGCTAGTCCAGAGACTGTTCCAACAACTTAGTAAGAGGTGTTTCCAAGGATACCTGCTCCGAGGAAAGACCTGGGTGTCACACACCCCAGGCCTTTTAAATTCTCTCTCTTCTCTCCTGATTGGGGTGCTCAGGATCCGAGCTGTGGCTGTCCCACGATGCTGTCTGTACTTCTGGAAGCTTCTCTGCCCCTCCTCCACAGAGACTGGCATCTCCTGACCGGTTCCACTCCCCATTTATGCATGCACAACAGTATTGAGTTCTAATACAACTAATCACCTTCCTTTGCACCCACCCGCAACATTCAACCCTGTACCACGCACTGTCAACTGCATTTCCAATTACAACTTGGTACTTGTATCAGCAACATCCCTCCTCGTACATACATTGTCAACAACACATCCGATCACAATTTGTTACTTGTACCAACATTTAAACTTGTATATACATTGCAAACTACATTCTCCAAAAGTTTATTTTTTTTTCTTTTTGTTCATAACAATCGGACCCAGCTGAAGGTGTCCCTGCTCACAGCACGGGGGTGGATTCAATGCTGTTAAAAGGTCTCTACCAAACCATTCCCTGACTGATCCCTCCTGCCTTTAGTGCCCGTCCAGCAATGTCCCACTGGGGCCAGCAGCTCCAGTTGGACAGAAAAAGATGAAAAGCACTTGAGGAAGGATGAACCTGTTATAAATGAAAATTTGTCCAGCCAAATTTAAAATGAAAAAAAATAAAATATTTATTTTGCAATCAAAATCTATCTAGCCAGCCACAAGGAAAGAACAGAGCCGAGCCCAGGGTCAGCACCAGGAGTCAGCCTCAGCAGAGGTTTTTCCCTATGCCCACACCTCCATCCTGGTGGTTTTTATAGGGAAAATTCCTCCTGAGGCCAAGATTTCAGCATTCAGTCTTTTCTTACATTCAAAGTCCATAGGTTAATAA
Source organism: Lonchura striata (assembly GCF_050655825.1). Lineage (NCBI taxonomy): Eukaryota > Metazoa > Chordata > Aves > Passeriformes > Estrildidae > Lonchura > Lonchura striata. The sequence continues at coordinate 3,413,088 of NC_140720.1, read as the reverse complement.
GATTTTTCTTTTTTGGTGATGAGGGAGAACAATTCAGTGTCTGGAGTTGTTGAATCCCTTGATGGAGTTTACTGAATGTTGCATTCCCATGGATCTGCCCGAGGATTTCCATGAGATCCATCCTGGGTTATTCACTCAATGATCAGCACCTGGGGTCCCATATCTCTCCAGCCATGGCCCATCCCCATCTCCTGGCCAGCCACATCATTTTACTTGTAAATCGGGTTCCAATATACACCAGGTTTCACACGAGGGTGGGGAGAATCCTAATACAAACGTGTACACTCCAACAACTATTCAATATCACATCTATCATCCTAGAAATGGCACGAATTGTATCTACTGCACATAACAGACCCACCCCGGGCAGACCCTGCTGGCTGCTCCAAGGAGCTGTGGGATGTGCCAGTGCCTGGCGTCCCCTCCTAGGGCACCTGGGCCGGTGCTGGGGGCAGCAGGAGTTTCCAGGCAGGTGTTGGACACAATAAACCAGGGCTGCCTCCGTGGAGAAGCTTCCAGGTGCTGCCTGAAAGGACTTTGAGTCCTTTTCCAGGAAACTGCAGAACCCATTATTTACAAAGGGCTTTTATGGACTTCGTGGAGCCCGGCAAGGCCAGGGGGAGCAGGAGGCTGCTGGTCCCTGCCCCAGCCCCGCCTGTTTTCCCGGGATGTCCTTTGGAAAGGCACAGGAAGAGATGGGGAGACCTTCCTGGAGCTTTGCAGCTGTGAAAACCAGTAAACACCAGAAGTGAGCCCAGCAGCAGCACAGTAAACACAGGAAGCTGACTCAAAACGGAAACAACAACAACAACCCCTCCCCCAAAAGGGCCAAAAAAAGGAATCATTATTATTATGATTATTGTTATTATTATTATTATTGCCATAATCATAGTTATCATTATAATTATATTTTTATTTTGACATTTTTACTAATTTTAATTTTAATTATTTTTTTTTAAATTTTCAAATCTTCCCAACCCGAATGGGGCCAAGTTTGAGCTCACACACACAAAGAGGAACACAAAGCCCGGCACTGGGCTTTCTAAATCATTTTGAAACCAGCCAGAGCTATAGAAAAGGATGGAACAATGGAGCAGAGCTCTGTTTGTTCTGCTCCTGCCAGGGCTGGGTGCTGGAGGAGCAGGAGCTGGGGGCTGTTGGTGATTTCTCCTTTGTCTGTTCAAGGTAAGCTGCAGCAAAAAATTTCCTGCTCACTCTGCTGGGAAAATCCCCTCTGTTTGTGGGGGTGAAAATAGCTCTGGGTCCAAAACATCCCTGGGCACACAGCGACTCCCAAACTTTAGAGGACAGCTCAGGAGTCCCATTTCAAATGCCCCCAGGCTGTGTCCATCAGCAAGTTAAAGCCTGAAGAACTTCCAAGCCACAGGGCCAAATTCTGCAGGAGATTTTTGGTGAACAAGGAGGAAAATCAAGGAAAGAGAACGGAGGGAAAACTTGAGAAGGAGCTGTGTTACCACTGGCTTGCTGCTACAAATTCAGCTTTGGGACTGGGATGAGAGCAACCCCAAGGAGAGAGATTTGGGGTGTTGGTTGATAAAAAGATCAACATCACCCAGAAACCACCCTGGGGTGTCCTGGACTGCAGCAAATTGTGGCTGCCCCATCCTGGCAGTGCCCAAGGCCAGGCTGGACAGGGCTGGGAGCAGCCTGGGACAGTGGAAGTGTCCCTGCCATGGCAGGGGCGGGATGAGCTTTAGGGTCCCTTGCACCCCAAAATGTTCTGGGATTATCTGAAAAAACTGACAGGGGGAAAGAAAAAGTGTAGTGCCACAATAAACAATGACTGAAATTCAATTCTAGGCAATTCTTTCCCTTCAGAACAGTTTCCATTTTGATTTCAATATTATCAAAACAAAATCTCTCTGTTAAAAAATACTAAAGCACAAATGAAGCGTCGCTTGAAAGAAGATTTTTCACTTTGCTTGAATGCTCTGCTGCTGCTCCAGAGCAAACAATCTCTGCTGTGTGCTTGTATGAACTGGAACAGACCCTTCCCAAGGTGAAAATCTTTTCCTAATCTTTCCTTCTTTCCAGACCCACCAAGTGAATAAAACCTTGAGATTTTTGTACAGCACTTCTAAGAATGGGATTTTCAGGAGCAGCCAAGGATTTGCCTGCACCCTTAAGCATTTAACCAGCCTTAAATATAGCCCCAACAATGTCAGGAGGCTTTTTGTGAGCCAGCGTGCTTCTTGACCCAGGGCACTGTCAGCTAATCCAGCAGGGCAAGAACTGAGCCTTCCTCATCTCAGACAATGGGGGAGGACCTGGGAAAATAACATCTTTCTCTCGTGGAAATCCCATTTTGAGTGCAGCCTCCCCTGGTCCTGCTGTGGCAGCTTTGGGAGCAGCACGTGGGAGCTCAGGAGCTCGGCAGGAGCAGGAATGGCACATCCCTGAAGGGTCCCCAGCTCAGCTGGGGCTGCAGCAATTAAAATAAACCCCCTGATCACCTTCATTTGCAGCATCATCCCTTCCCAGTGTTGCCGTGGTGTCGTGGCACTGGGATCACACTGGAGAAGCTGGGAAGGCTCATTTTGCAGTGCAGGATTGCTTCTCTCTGAGCCTTTTCCTTCCAAGCCAGGCTGGTGGCCCAGGTAGAGTTCAGGGTGTCCCTCCAAACCCCCAGGGTGACCCCAAAGTGTCCCAGCACCTCTGGGTCTCCAGCCAAACCCCCAGGGGTGAATCTCCCACCCCTGGTTTTGTGCAGGGAAATCATTGCTGGTGTGACAGCTGGAATCAGGCTGGTGCTGACATCTGTGCTGATCTCCCAGTAAATGCACTGCTCATTTTCCAGCTGGGATCTGCTCCTTTTTGTCATAGTTGAGACAGTCACAATGCAGAGCAACTAATTCCATTCTCAGAATGCTTCAAACCTTTTTTTATTCCAGCATGCTTTTTATACATTCTTACAAAGCTCATAATTTTACACTTTACTCGTTGGTCACCAAAGTGCTCATTGGAACAGACAGCTGCAGGTTTCTCTTCTTTATCCTTTTTCTTTCTTGGTTTCTGTGTCAGCAACCTTGGTAGGAATTTCTTTCAGGGATAAACGTGGATCCTCCTATCAAACTCCTCTCTGGCTCGCAGAAGTTGCTGTCAAACCTCTCCCACACCTTTTAGCTGTGCAACCACTAAAATGAAAACAAAGCGCCCCAAAGAGCAGCTGAGCAGGAATATTTTCTCCTAAATGCATTCAGGAGTGGGGACAGATCAGCTCAGCCACAACCACCTTCTCCCCTGAGAATAATTTTCCGTCTGCTTCCTTAACCCCTGATTTTTTTACCATCCCATTCACGCAGGTCTCAGGGGTTTAATGGCAACCTTTTGTCCTCCTTCAACCCCTGCTTGAGGAGCTCCGCTCCCCCTCTGCGGGTCACCCTTAAGCGCATCAGCAGACGGGGAGCTGCGCTAAGCCGCGGGCAGACGGGCGGAGCGGCCGCGGGGCAGCGCAAGGTGAGCGCGGGGCTGCCGGAGCGCCGCCCGCCGCTTCGGACGCGCCCGGAGCGCAGAGCCGCTGCCCCGGGGCGTGCCTGCCGGGCGGAGAGGGTCAGACACAATACATTAAAGGACGAGAGTGCTACTGGAAATAGTAACAACCAATAGATATTAATAATAAAATATAGTTAATATCATAAAATATAGTATAGTATCATATTACATTATATTATATTATATTACATTATATTACATTATATTATATTATATTATATTATATTATATTATATTATATTATATTATATTATATTATATTATATTATATTATATTATATTATATTATATTATATTATATTATATTATATTATATTACATGATATTGTATTATATTACATGATATTATATTATATTACATGATATTATATTATATTACATGATATTATATTACATTACATTATATTTATGATATGATATGATATGATATATTATATTATATTATAGATATGATATGATATGATATGATATTATTACATTACATTGTGTTACATTACATTACATTACGTTACATTACATTATATTGTGTTACATTACATTACATTATATATTATATTATATTATATTATATTATATTATATTATATTATATTATATTATATTATATTATATTATATTATATTATATTATATTATATTATATTATATTACATTACATTACATTATATTACATTACATTACATTACATTACATTACATTACATGATATTACAAGATATTGTATTATATTACATGATATTATATTAAATTACATGATATTATATTAAATTACATTATATATATGATATGATATGATATGATATGATATATTATATTATATTATAGATATGATATGATATGATATGATATGATATTATTACATTACATTGTGTTACATTACATTACATTATATATTATATTATATTATATTATATTATATTATATTATATTATATTATATTATATTATATTATATTATATTATATTATATTACATTATATTATATTACATTATATTACATTACATTACATTACATGATATTACAAGATATTGTATTATATTACATGATATTATATTATATTACATGATATTATATTAAATTACATTATATATATGATATGATATGATATGATATGATATGATATGATATGATATGATATGATATGATATATTATATTATATGATAGATATGATATGATATTATTACATTACATTGTGTTACATTACATTACATTGTGTTACATATTATATTATATTATATTATATTCAGCATATATTGTATATATACCTATATACACAATATAATATATCTATTGTATATATACATATAAATATAAAATAAAATATATAAACACAATATAATAATGCATATATACACATAATACATATATATTTATATTATATATATACACTATATTAATAATATCTAATATGTATACCAATAGATAAAATAATATACATTATTATATTAATATATAATTATATATATTAGATATATAATAAATATATATTAATATATAATTATATTAATATATACTATATAATTAATATATTAGATATAATTAATAGATCTATTTTAATATAAGACATATATATTATTATATTGTATATATATTGTACATCTATATGTACTATATATATATACAATATAATAAAATATACAATAATAATAACAGCAACAGTAATAAAACCAGCTTCATCACCAGGTTTTGCTGCATCAATATCACATGCTGGGAAAACAGATTTTTTTTTTTTTGAGATTTTTTTTTATTATTGTTTTTTGGGGTTTTTCCTGTTCTTTTTAATGAGAAATCAGCTGCTCTGAGGCAGCCCCGGGCTGCAGCCTCAACTTTGCCTGGCACAGAGCGCAGACAGCTCCTGCCCTGCGTAAGCACCTGCAGCTAATCCCCGATCTCGTCAATATGTATTTACCCTTAATCACTTGGATCTGGGTCAGCACTTTGCCTCCCATTTGTTTCCCTGTGCCCTAAGCTGGGCTCGATTGCTGTCCGGCCTCAGTGCTCGGCATTCCCCCTAAGACCTGGGCATTTCCAGCCCCTGGCTGGTGTGGGAGCCCAGGGAATCCCTCTGGCTGTCCTGGGACCCTGGCAGGGTCAGGAACCCCCTGGACAGAGCCCCCAGAGACACTGGCTGTGATCTCTGGCCATGGAAAAGAGTTTTCAATCTTACAGCATGAATTACTAGCTCTGAGTGTTTGATATGAGTAATAATTAAGTGTGGCACGGGTGCAAAAGTAAAATTTTAGGATTCCAGATGAGGGGTGCAAAGGGGACAAGCTGGAGGAAATTGGGTGTGCCTTGTCCTTTTTCTCCTTCTTCATGCCCTCCATGTCTCACTGTGGGGTTGGCATTTTTCTGTTGGTTCAGGCTGGGGACACACTGTCCAACGTAGGTGACAGATATTGGCACGTTCTTGTAAATGCAGCCCAGGGAGTTTCTGGTATTTAATGTTTGTCACATCCCACTGAGGGCAGAGCCCCACACGCTGCCCTGCAGGACAGAGCTGGGCAGGGCAGCAGAACATGTGAGAGATGAACAGAATAAACAACCTGGAAACCAGCACAGACCAATTCTGGCTTCTGCTTTGGCAGGGGGCTGACAGACAGAGACTTTCTATAATCTCAGAATTATCAATAGCTCAGATTCCGACAGCTCCCCAAATAAAACCAGCTCTAAACAAAGCCTCTTTCCAGCCAGCCGCTGCCTCGTGGGCACGATTGGAGATTTCCCACCCTCAAAAGGTATTTTCACAGCTCCTGCCCCCGTCTCATTGCTCCAAAACATCTCAAGTCATTTTCCTTTAGGAGAACAAGGGATGAAAATAAAAAAAAAAACCCTCACATACACACAAATCCCAACCCTATAATGCCTCTGTCAACAGGTGAGGTCTAAAAATTTCATTAGTGGAAAAAATAAAGGGGAAGCAGGAACAGCTGCAGGCGTGTTTGCAGGAAATCAGAGGGGCACTTTCCATCTGGCATGTGCTCCACAGGCAAAAGAGCTTTTCTAGGGCTTGGAACTCGAAGACAACTCATATTTTGGGGAGCAGGCTATTCTTGGGCAGCTCCTTTTAGGCAGCACAGCAACAGCTCCTGTTCAAAATACCCAGTTCTCCCAGCCCAGAGTTCACACCGTGGCTAAAAAGGAAAAAAAAATCCAAGTGGAAAGATGGACAAGGCTAAGGTGAGGATGCCTTAGGTTTGTTTCAGGCAGAAATTCTGGATTTGATTGCTCTGTCTGAGTTTCAGTGTTTTCCCCACTGATTTAGGTCCTGAGCTGAGGGAGGCAACCTCTGTTTTCAGCCTTTCCAAGCTGCACAAGGAGCCTCCAAACCTGAACCATCAGTGGGATAAACTCTTCCCTTCACCTCCACTGCCCCCAGATTTGCCTCACCTGGTGCCTGGGCACAGCCACTCAACAACAAACGGGTTCTGCTTCCCTTGCAGAATTTTTAGCTTTGCCCAGGAAATGCTTTTCCTCTGCCATGAAACTTTGTCAGACTTTGCATTATATTGTGTGCACTAAAATCAAATTAAAGAGCAGAGGGCGTGTCTGAGAGTGCAGAGTGCAGAGGGCAAAGCAGGGACTCAGGAACAGCCCTGGGAGTTGGGAAATCACCTGAAATTCTGGATAATGCACAGCTCCTTCCTCTGCATCCCACATAAAGCTGCAGCCAGCACAGATTTTGGGCTTGCCCTCTTCCTCGTTTTAAGGAGAAATTCCACACTGGAAATTTTTATCAAAGGGCATTTCCCTAAAACCTGTTCAACCCAAAAGAGAATTCTGATTTATCTGACAAAACCTGGAGGGTCACAGCCTCCAGAAAAGCCCAATATTGGACACCTGGGAATTTATCTTGGTCAAGAAAGCAACTAGAATTTGATTTTTTTTTTTTTTTCGGGGGGGGGGGGGGCTTCAGTTGTTGCTTTTTTAATGTTTTGTTTTGTTTTGTTTTTAATTAAAAACTGAAATTGCCACTTAAAATTTGGATTATCAACTTGTGTTGACACAAGCCTTTTCTGTAAATCAGAGAGCTGATCAATGCTGCTTTTCCCGCCCACTGCCTGCTCTAATTCTGATTTTCTTTCTGGGAGTATTTATCATTCCTGTCTTCTCCAAAGCAGAGCTGCCCTGCAGAGCTCGGGGCTGAGTTAATTGTGCGGGGTCAGCCCTGGCAGCCCTAAGCTCTGGGAGGGTTCCTGGCCTGTGGGCAGCTCATGGACGGCAAGAAAAGATAATAACACATCGCTCATAAGAGTGGGAGCACAGGAAAAAATCAGAGGGGTCAGAGGAGACCCTGGGGAAGAGAAAGAAAAGCTTTGGCAGGATTAAATATTTTAAAAACAAGCAGCAAAGTTGTTTTTTAGTGTCCAGGCAGAAAGAAACAGCTCAGCCATAACAAAAAGTCTCCAGTTCCACGTTGTCCTCATGCCAGACAGGGAGAGAGCAGCTTGGATTGAATGGATCTCACTTGTGAGCATCCTTTATTTTCCCCAAAACCAGGAATGCATGCCCTGATTTGTTACACTGTAGAGAACACAATATTTAATAGATTTGCTGTAATTCAGCTGCCCCAGCAAGGGAGAAGGTGCCACAAGAGAAATCAGCCAAACCAGTGACTGCAGCCCACTGGGACAGAGCCAGAGGTGCTGGGACAGCCTGGGTTCACCCCTGGGAGCATGGATGGAGAGCCAGAGGTGCCAGTGATGCCTCGGGAAGGCTGAGCTGGAGCAGAGGCTGGCCAGAGCTACAGAACAAAGCAGGGATTTATCCAAAGGATCTCCTCCATGGATCCACCTTGGGCAGCACCAGAGCCCAGCCAGGGCTGCACCCAAATGACCCAAAATGGTCCCAAAATGCACGAGCGCTCCCGGGGCTCTCCCTGGGATCAGTTCTGCTCCATTGGCACCTTGGAGTTCATTGTCCCATTCCAGCTCCAGCCCATCAGTCCCACCCTGCTTGTTTTTCTCTCTCCAGCCCACGCTGTTTGTGCTCCTGGGCTGAGGTTTGGATCATTTGTCCTTGGTGCCCAGCTGGAGCAGGAATTGTTTTGTCTCTGCTCTGTGCAGAGAGCTCAGCATCCCCTCATGTGGAGCCCAGAGCCACTCACTGAAGCAGCACAGGACCTGAAAAATATAAAAACTAAAACCTGAGGCATCACTGGGACACTTTGGATTCACCCCTGGGGGTTTGGATGGAGACCCAGAGGTGCTGGGACACTTTGGGGTCACTCTGGAGGTTTGGAGGGACACCCTGAGCTCCACCTGGGCCACCAGCCTGGCTTGGAAGGAAAAGGCTCAGAGAGAAGCAATCCTGCGCTGCAAAATGAGCCTTCCCAGCTTCTCCAGTGTGATCCCAGTGCCACGACAGCAAGGCAACACTGGGAAGGGCTGATGCTGAAAATGAAGGTGGTCAGGGGGTTTATTTTAATTGCTGCAGCCCCAGCTGAGCTGGGGACCCTTCAGGGATGTGCCATTCCTGCTCCTGCCGAGCTCCTGAGCTCCCACGTGCTGCTCCCAAAGCTGCCACAGCAGGACCAGGGGAGGCTGCACTCAAAATGGGATTTCCACAAGAGACAGATGCCACTGGTATCTCCAAACTGAGCCCTGAGCCTGTCAATATTGGGATATTTGTAGGTCAAGTCCATTTCTGACCCACCCATGGGCAGGTGGGGAGAACGGCACAGGTCCTTGGATCCCCTTGGTGGGTCTAGCCACGGATTTTTCATCAGTTATTCAAATTGAGGCATGAAAATGGAAGCTGGGGGTGAGGGAGGCCACATTTTCTGACTTGCTGCATTTCATAGAAAACTTCAGAAGATTGGAGCAAGATGGGAATTAAGTGTACAAATGGGGCAGGTGGGAATTAGGCTGTGTTTGAATTGGGTTTTTTGTTTGGTTGCCTTAATTTGATTTTTAAATCTCCAGGCAGGAGCAACAACTACATCTAGAGTGGCTGGGCAGAGAAGTGAATCCAAGCCATGAGGGCTCCTGTGTGTTATATAAATGCACACGTGTCCCCATGGCATCATTCCTGCCAGCAGCTTCCCAGGGTTTTGCTTTTCCATGTAAATGTTGGAAGGGCAGAGAACACCAATAAAAAGTGAACGATGAAGATTCCTCACGCCTCAGTTCAAAGCACAGCCCCAGTCACAGGGAATGTAAAACCACAGATTTTCCCCAGGAGGAAGAGTAGGAACTTCAGGACTTGGATCAGGGTAATCAGAGCAGACAAAGCAGAGGAGATTGTTTATTGTAAATGCAGGCGAACCCAATGGGAAGAGATGACGATCTCTGACTCAATTCAGAAGTCTGAATGATTTCTTTATTATAACTGTGCTAAAATACATCAATATACTATATAAAAGGAGGATACTAAAACTACATACTACTTTCTCTGACTCTAACTCAACTCGTGTCCCTCTCTGAGAGTCCAGCCCCAGGTGGGTTGGATTGGCCACCAGGCTCAAACAATCCTCACCAGAACCCAACCAAGCATCACCCCAGGCAAACAATTCTCCAAACACATTCCACATGGGGAAAACAAGGAGCAGGAATAGAAATTGTTTTCTCTTTCATTTCTCTCTGTGCACCTCTATCAAAAATCCTGAGAGTGAGAGAAATGTGCTTGCCACAATTGTTCTCTGGGGGGCAATCCTGAATCCCTTCCCTCCCACCCTGAGAACGTTCCCTCAGCTCTTGGCCTGTCTCTATGGATTCCCTGCCAAGACAGGTCCTCTTCTTCCCTAAACATCCCATTGGTTGAGAACAAACACAAACTTCCCCTGAGAGCCTCCAAAATACAGCCTGGACTTCTAGCTTGATATTTATTTATGTTCAGAGTGAGTAAATATGAAAGCTTTAATCTCAGATTTATCAGCAGAGTCTGCTCTCCGGCTTTTCCTGCCAGGCAGTTGATAGGAGTTCATTCTCAACACAGGTAGAAAAGAAGGGAAGATCTGTCTGTAAAAGAAATTTGAAGTTGTTATGGAGGTTAATGATCAAAATCTCAGCTGATGACCACAAGAACCTCCTGTTTTCCCTCGTGCCTGGGTGGCACAAGCAGTCAGCACGTTCTGGTTCGTAGCTCGCACTCTGTTACCTGAAATTTACTCCACCAAGACCGATTTTCATGATACCTCCTTGAGAAAATCCACGTCGCTGCAGAAATTAATTCTGTGGTGTTTGTTACCCATTACTGAGAGTGCAAATTCAGAGGAGGTGGGGCTGAAGTGGCTGAGGAGCACAAATCCAGGGACTCAGAAGGGACAGAGCCCAAAGGCAGGACCCAGCCCAGCCTCAGCACTGGTCACCCTGAGGCCACTCTCTGTTGGTTTCCCCAGCTTTTACAGAGATGGGGCAACTGAGAGGCTTCTAAAAAGATTTTATTCCATTATCAGTCTGGATGAATGGTGAGACACTAGAGATGTAAAACTCAATGCCATTCCAGCAGAAGCCACCCCATTTCCTGGTTATAACACCTTAGAAATGTTTTCCAGCATATTAGCTTGTGCCACACAATGCTGCTATTACTTCTAACACCAGTCACCTATATTTTTACCCATATTTTAACCTATATTTAACACCAATCACCTGTATTTTATCCTATATTTAACACCAGTCACCTGTATTATTACATCTATTTTAACCTATATTTAGCACCAGTCACCTATATTTTTACCTGTATTTTGACCTATACTTAACATCAATCACCAGTATTTTTGCCTATTTTTTGACCTATATTTAATACCAATCACCTGTATTTTTCTCCCACATGGTCCTGCTGCAATGCATCTTTCACAGCTCTAATTCTCTAAAATATCTGGTCTTTTTGCAAAGCCGTATTTTGAAATCTGTTGAAACTTTTTTTCTGGTTCAATCTCTCTCTCTCAGCAATGTCATCTCTATTCCATGGCCTTCCTCAGCCAGCACACTTTATCTCAGAGCTTGCATACAGATGTACAAGACCGTGTGAGCTTTCTGTCAGGCTTTGAGGATTCCTTACAAATCCATCTCCTACAGCTCTGCACTTGGGTTTTGCCCTGGATTAGGAGCTGCTCCTGCAAACCCAGAGCTGTCCCTCTCTGCAAGGCAGCAGAGAGTTTAAAACCCCAGATTTGGACGGGAGCAGCGAGCTTTGATCTGGCCTGGGGAGCGCCTGGCACCTGCAGCTTAGGAGATCCATAAAACACAGCTCGAGGCTGCAGGAGCAGAATTCCAGCCAAGCCTGCCCTGGAATGGCCCTTCCCTGACTTTTCTCCCTTAATCCCGTGGCTGGAGCTTCCCCCACGTTCAGCCTGTGATCACTTCTGGAATATTAGGACATAACTCTGGACACACAGCATCATGTGCCCGGAGCAGAATTGCAGGGAAAGCCTTGCTGGCTCTCCCCACAGGTGTTCCCCCAGCCTGGGCGCCTCTGGGCTGGGGAATCAACAGGCTTTGTACAAGGCTTTCCTACAATGAAGCCTGAACAATCAGCAATGGCACGGAGCCCCCATGAATCACTTTTCACACCGTTTTTGCATCCTCTGTGTATGTTTGTCTTTCTTCCCAAGGCTATTCCCAAGCTGTGGCATTCCCCTGGAGCCCTATTAGAGCCCATTCTTTGTATTTACTAACAGGAAGCATCACAGTTCTGTCCTCACCAGCTTCACTCGCAGGCCCTCTTAATTATTCGTGTATTTATTATTTTTTAAGGCATATTTGGCAAAAATCCCCGTTCCTCCATTCTTCCTGCCTAGCAGGTTATTTCTTTCTTCCTCAAGGTGCAATCCGGTTTCCTTTTGTTGTTAAATTGCCTAATCCTGATACTTTCCTGGATATTGTGGGAAAGAGCTCTGCTTGACAACCAACTTTTCATTTCCATCCTGATTAGCAAGCACATAATAACTGGAAGCATAATTTACACTTTGATTTAAGCCACCTCATTCACATTTGGAAGGAAATCTAGGATGACTAAAGCTTGAAAGGAAAGGCAGGATAAGCAGCATTAAGGAGCTGTCAGGGATCGGAATTGCATTAAATGTTCCTGTTTAATTGTCACTGACTTGTGGCCTCCTGCACGAGCACCAGATGATGGCAGAGAGCTCTTTAATCTGAATACATGAAGCTCAGAAAAGAAGGTAGAAGGGCAAGCTGGGTGACAGGAATCCTGCATCCCTCTGTCTCTTCAGCTCACCAATATATTCCTGCATTAATTTCTTGGCACTGTTCCCCTGCCCACAGGTCTTCTCTTTCTGAGGCTTCATCCTTGTGTTTTAAACTTCTGTCTTTACTTTATACTTGTGCTCCAAATTCTTCTTTTTTGACACTTATTAAACAACCTAAACAAACCCCAAACTGAACACAGAAGAGCAGCAATGCTACAAATATAAATAGCTGTATGCTCATAGTGCTATCAAAATTCCCAAAAAAACTGCTCCTGTGCGCTCTCTGCTCAGAGCCTTCACTCTCCAGAGCAGCTGAAGGAGTTTGTCAGACCCAGCAGAGAATCCCTGGATTCACCACCTAAAATTCCAAGGCTTCTCCTGCCCATATTCCAGCTCAGGTACGGAAATCCAGCTCACGACACTTATCTAAACTCTTCCTTTCCAGGCTGGGATTTTCCATCCCTTTCCCTTCAATCTTCAAAATTCCAACAATCAAAGCCACACCTTTAGATGTTAAAGCAGGAAATCTCTCCTTGCTGATCTGTTCAAATCAAAGCAGATTGACAGAAAAGAGCCCCCAAAAGAGTCAGGTTTGTGTTTGTCCCTCAGCTCTGTAACTCATGGGGATGTCGGCACTGGATTTGATCACTGGAGGAACTTCCAACCAGGATATGAAATCCCTTTCAAAGTTTTTTTTCAGAGGCTGAAATATAAATCACTCTTGCCACATCACGATGTCCTGGTTCTAGCTGTCCCCAAAAATGTCACACAGTTCCACTGATGACATTTATTTCATTTAGTCTGAAGCTCATGGGGGATTTTTAATGACATGGTTTTATTTTTTGGGCTGCAGGTGAATTTTAGATAAAACCCCTGGGTGCAGACTGAACTTTCTTGGAGCTGCTCTTCCCATTGACATCAAATTCTCTTGGTTCTCCAGGGATCATCCAGCCATAAACTTTTCACGGTTAAAGTTCTCTGGAAAGTGTCTGGAATTGCCCTAAATTCTCCTGCTCCCTCTCTGATTACTCTCTTTGATGCTGAAGAACATTTTTTTGTGACTTCTCTCAGCAACGTGATTTCTTATCTTTGTAAAAATCAAATTCCTGGACACTTCAATAAAACAACAATGCAGGGAATTGTCAGCAAACCATCCCAGGAGGAAAAAGCCTCTCTGACAAGGAGGTGTCAGAGGTGAGTGCCACCAGCTAAGCCAAAGGACACGACTGTCAGAGGATGGATCAGGGCAAGGAATGTTCAAAGGAAAGCTCAGGGGAGGGAAAAATGCAAACCCCGCACAAAGTGTGTGCCTGCCCCGGCAAGCAGAGCTCACAGAGGTCTGCAGGGCAATTGGGAGCTCATCTTGGGCACACTCAAGGCTCCCCAAAGTCTCCTAAATTAATCATGGCCTCAGCTTCAAGAGATGCTTTCAACTGTGTGCAACTGGATGTCTTAATTAGTCTCTCAATTAAAAGGGGAATGGAGCAGTCTTTGTTTTGCTCGACGCGTTCCAAAGGAGATTTAATTTCAGAGAGAAACATTTTGTATTTTTTTCTTATGCCTCAAAAGGAAGAGAAGAAAAAGGAAAACAAGGCTTAAAAATTTTGCTGGAAAGTCTTTGGGTTCTTCAGCCTTTAATAAAATCAAGCTCACAGCAGTCAATCAATCAGTCAAATCCCTCTTGGATCAGAGAAGCTGTGCTTGCCCCTGGATCCCTGGGAGTGTCCCAGGCCAGTTTTGGTTGGGGCTTTGAGCACCCTGGGACAGTGGAAGGTGTGGAACTGGATGATCTTTCAACCAAAACCATTCCATGATTCAGATCACAATGAAAAGCTCCACAAACACCACACGAATTCAGTGTGCTGCTCCTCCCCCTTCTGCCCAGGGGACGTGGCCAAGGCCCCATCAAAACCTGGGAAAGCCCTAAAGCCCTTTTGCATCTGTTTTAAACCCAGGGAAGGGCCAGGAGGAACCTCTGGAGGTGGCAGAGCAGTGACACAGAGGGATGGCAGGGAATGGAGGGCTCTGGTGCCTGGGTGGGGCTGGGAACAGGTGAGTTCTATTTATCCAGGTGGGGAGAGACAGATCCAGCAGGATGAACTCATCAAGGAGCTGATTTGCTGTGCCTGGGCAACTGGAAAGGAGCTCTCCCTCTGCCCACCTGCTGGTGGCTTGCACAGGTGTTTGTTGAAGATATGTGTATTTAAATTCCTGCCTCTTTATTACTCATAAATAACAAAGTTATCACCGAGTGCAGGAGCAATAGCTCTCCTTCTGGTCTAATCCTGTCCTCTCCTGATCATTTTATCCCAGGGAAATTCATCACAGTTGAACCTGAGGCTCCTTTAGGAAATGTCAGCCCTTTCTACAAGTCATTCCCCAGTGAATTGGCTGGGGAACAAGTCAGCATCGCTTCTCATGGGCAATAAAATTGGGAAGCTGAAGAACCTTTCGTGAAGCAAGTGGCCCATGAATGAACTTAGGAGAATTCTTGGGATCTTTAGCAGCCAAAGCTGTGGAGTTCTTCACTGTTTGTGGTGCCTGTGCCCTTTCCAGATGGAATATCAGCCCTTCCTTGGCTGGAGACAGAGACATGAAATCACTCTGGGTTCATCATTGAGTTTTTTGCACCACTTCTGATGTAAAACTGACCCTGGAACTGCTGCCAGCCATGCCTGCATGCTCAGCTCACAGCTTTGGGCTAAAATTAGCTTGGCTTGGGCAAAGCCAAAAATGAAATCAAATCACAAGAAAAGAGAGAAACAGGAGAAAAGAAAAGTCCTTACAGATTTTGAATGCACATCACCTCGTGTGCTTCTTAGAAATCTGCATTTCAATGCCAATCTCAGGGCTGAAAGGTACTAAAATCACTTGTCTCAGTGATTTGTTCTCAGATGATTTCTCCTTTATTTAGGTCATCATTCCTTCCCTCATCTGTTTACTGACTTTCATGACTTATAATAATTATAATATTATAATTATTTAAGTTTTTTGCCCACATTGCAGTTGCAATAAATTAATTTTTATCAGCAGCCTGCTCCCAGCAAGTATCAGAGAACTGATGGACCACGATGAGAAGCTGCTCCCTGAGTCCTGAAAATTACCTATTTAGACCCCATTTTGCCTTCTAAATAAAATAAAAATCAGTATTCTGAGGAAATGTCTCTCTCCCTTTATTCAGTGTCTGGAGAAATGACCTTGCTCTTAATTTAAGCACCTTAAAACCAGAGCTGGATGAATCCAGGCTTTGCTGCTAAGTGAGCACATGGAGCCTCTTTTCCTTTATAATTAGGCCCATCAAACCTTCTAACCCTGAGGGTCTTTTTTGAAAATCCTGTGCTAATTTCAGCTGCTGGATAAGTGTCCAAATGTTTGGGTGCCTATGGAAACTTCCTCTGGAGCAACCATAAGGAAGCTGTATTTGTAGTCCATGCATTTCCATGTATCATTAATATATGGCAAGAATGTAAGTACTTGGAAAATATGTTCACAGTCCCTGGCTGATTCTTCCAAGATGGGGCTGTTGTAGGAAAAAGGATTAGGTGAGTTAAAAGTGCCCAGGGCTCAGCAGTCATTAAGAGCTCCAACTGCTCCCAGCAAAAATACTTTTTGCAGCTGCACTTTGGTGAAATGTTTCACGTGGTTGGGGTGGTTTGGTTTCTCCTGGGCATGTCAATATTCCTGGGCAGGAATATTCCACTGCTCAGCAGGCAGGAGCCAAGGTGGGTGGGTGGGTTTTGCATAAATGTTGAGCTCTGAGAGCTCAACCAGAGGGATGTTGAGCTGGGAGTAAACACGGAGTTGATACCTTAGGATTTTAGCTTTTGTATTTTTTCATCTATTTGTAACCCTGCAGTTCTTCAGTGTGTAGCTCTGAACTCCCTGTGCAGTGTGAGCTGCTGCTGTCCCATTTTGGGCAGACACAACAATTCCTCTCCAGGCCTGGCAGTCAAGGACACCTCACTGCCTCAGCCCTGAGATGGAAACAAAAGTGAGTTGGGGGCAGCAAACCTGGGGTCAATGACTTCATTAGCTGAAGCTGGAATTGGAAGATTAACCCTCAAAATGCAAATAGACCAAAAAAGTGTGAAAATCCTTGACCCCTCATCCATTTTGGGTGGGCTTTGTCTGCCTTAGATGTACCTGAAGGCCCTTCAATAAATAAAACTGCTTTCTATTCCCTTAACTTTGTCTGGCCTCTGTTTTCAAGTAAGCCCAAAAGGCATCAGAGTGATCAAACAGGGATGGATGTGTTATTTACTCTGCTTTAAACAGCACTTTCCTGGGTGGTGCTGCCAATACTGGGGTACACGTGGTGTTCCTGGCACTCCCCAGGCTCCCAGGACAGCCCCCTGCTCTTCCCCTGGTCACCCAGAGTTTGGCACACAAAGTCTGCCAAAGCCTTTGTGCTGGGAGCCCAGACACGGCCGAAAGCAAGAGGGGAGCTGCCCAGGGCAGTGTGGGAGTGTGGCACTGCCCCAGATCCGAGCCTGGCACAGCCCAGAGTGATAACAGAGCTGTGTCACCTCGCAACGGGACCTGCTGCCATGGGGACAGACTGGGATTGGCTTCCTGGCCTGCTGGAGCAGCCTGGGCCACTGGAAGGGCTTGGAATGACACGAGTTTCAAGGTCCATTGCAACCCAAACCACGCTGTGAGTCCGACTTTCTGTGGCTAAATTCTTCTGCTCTCCCTGACAGTGAGGACATCCTCCAAAAAAGTCAGTCTTTCCCCCTCACTTGGAAAGTGATTTTTGGTTTAAAATTCACTCAGCATGAATTTTCCTGAAACACCGGTGAGCTTCATCACCATGGACTGAGATATGATGGCCTTTGCAAAACCAAACACAAAAAAAGATGATTATAATGGCACTTCAACATATTTTAAATAGATCCTTAGAATTTAACTGCAAGCCAGACTTTGGGTCATGACCTTTTCAACAATCTTGAACCCATGAGTAATATCCTATCTGATTCTGGAGAAATTAAAGTATGGAGAATTTACTCCTTTACTGAGTAATTTGTTTTGATAATTTCACGCCAATTCTTTAAGAGCAGAGTCTGCATTGAACACAGACCCATGATCCTTTCACCTCTGATAAAACCGTGCTCCCTAAACTCAGTTCTATCCCACTCTAAGGTGGGAGCTGCTTTCCAAGTGGTTGCTGAGGTTGTGGTGGCTCCCAGCCTCCCACTAATCTGTCTGACTTAAAGTCAGGCTCTGCAGTGGGCTCAGCCTCTTGCCTTCATCACCCACTTGCACAATATTTCCAGAGCAGTGTCATTTTCCAAGGAAAATCCAATCCGTAAGGCCTTTGCATGCAGTGGAGATTAAAAAATAATAAAATCAATGGCATTAAGCCTCTGTATAGAGCTTCTAATTTATCTAACAATCATCAGCAAACAAGAGTCTGCTGGGTTGTGGTTTTGGCTGCCTGACTTCCCCTAAACTTGGAAAAATGTGTAAATAAAGGAACAGCAATAAGATAAAAAGTTGAATAAACTGTGGACATACAGAAAAAAGTATATCTGTGCCTTTTTGGAATAACCAAAAGACATGGAGACCAGGGATGTTTACAGGACAGTGGGACAAATGAGGCTAATTCAGGGATCACCGCCTCTGTATTATAGGTAAAACCAGGAATTTCTACTCAAGAACTGTCCCATCACAACTGAAGTTTAGGGACTTCTCAAGTACATGAGTCTTTCATGCCATGGAGGAGGATAAAGGCTGGATAATATAAAGGAAAAGGTTGTTGCAGCATGGGGGGTGAAATCAGAAATCTGGACATTTTGGGAGAAGGTGTTTCAGAAGGGCAGAGGATGTCTCAGAATGGGTGAAGGTGTTTCAGAATGGGTGAGGGTGTTTCAGAATGGCAGAAGGTATTACAGAACAAGTGAAGGTGTTTCAGAATGGCAGAAGGTATTTCAGAATGGGTGAAGCTGTTTCAGAACAGCAGAAGGTGTTTCAGAATGAGTGAAGATTTTTCACAATGGGTGAAAGTATTTCAGAACAAGTGAAGGTGTTTCAGAACGGCAGAAGACTTTTCTGAATGGCTGAAGGTGTTTCTGAATGGGTGAAGATTTTTCACAATGGGTGAAGGTATTTCAGAACAAGTGAAGGTGTTTCAGAATGAGTGAAGGTGTTTCAGAATGAGTGAAGGTGTTTCAGAATGGGTGAAGCTGTTTCAGAACGGATGAAGGTGTTTCAGAATGGCAGAAGACTTTCCTGAACGGCTGAAGGTGTTTCTGAATGGGTGAAGGTATTTCAGAACAAGTGAAGGTATTTCAGAATGGATGAAGCTGTTTCAGAACAGCAGAAGTGTTTCAGAATAAATGAAGGTGTTTCAGAATGAGTGAAGCTGTTTCAGAACAGCAGAAGGTGTTTCAGAATGAGCGAAGGCGTTTCAGAATGAGTGAAGGTGTTTCAGAACGAATGAAGGTGTTTCAGAATGGCAGAAGACTTTTCTGAATGGCTGAAGGTGTTTCAGAATTGGTGAAGGTATTTCAGTACAGCAGAAGGTGTTTCAGAACGAGTGAAGGTGCTTCAGAATGGCAGAAGGTGTTTCAGAATGGCAGAAGGTGTTTCAGAGGGGAAAATACCGTGGTACTGCCCTGCCCCACGTTTTGTAAGAGTGGAGACAACAATGGTTTGTGAGGAGAAGTTGAGGAGCGAGGCCAGAGCACGGAGCAGCCCGACAGGACAGGGCTGGGCCTGCAGGCCAAGCTGTGCCTCCGAGACAAAGGCGAGGAGCTCGTGTTTGCAGCGTGAAGTCACGGAAAAGGCGCGGGAGCCGGGGTGGCACGAGGAGCTCCAGCCCTGGAAAAAGCCGTCGTGGCTGCGGCGCTCTCAGCTCGGCTGCTCGAGCCAGAGGTTTCCTGCTGAGCCACAAACGTCACCGCTCCTGCTCCTGCCACAACTGCTCAGGACGGGAAAATACGGGAGCTGCTGGCTCCGTGACTGCCAACATCCTGCTCCAGACCCGGGGCTGACCCTGCAGCAGCGCTGGTTGCCAAGGGACAATCTTACGTACTCGGATTTGTTTTAGCAACATCATAATAAAGGTTTTTTGCTCAACAGTTTGTGAAACTTTGGTTTGAAACTAGAGGCAAAATATGAGGTCTTGGTAGAAGATGATGCCAGGGGAAAAAGCAAAAATAACATGTTTTGTGTGTGAAAAAAAACATAAATGAACGTGGCAATTCATGATATAAAAAAGTGACAATTAGTGATACAAAAGTGACCATTTATGAGACCGAAGACCCCATTTATGCATGTGAGAGACTGGAGGGGTCTGCCAATGAGAGAATATTTTATATCTCCTTTCATTTGCAACAATTCATGGTGGTTTCCTTTAACTACAAACATCACATTCACTCCAGAGAGTAAGAAACAATAACAGATTAAAAATTTTGTTAAAATGTATTCAAAAAGGAAAAACTGGGAATGACAGTCAGGGAATCCAGCAGCCCCAGGTAGGGCTGTCCCCTGGAGAAGGTCACCTGTTACTGCAAAGCACTGAAAGCTTCTAGGACTAAAATCCACTTTTAAAACCCCTCCAAACCACCAAGGATAAAAACAGAATTGAAAGAACACCAAGACATGACTCTCTTTAAGACATTTAATCTTATAAAGAGTAACAGTGAGGATGAGTGCAAGAAACTTGTTCCTATCCTGTTTTTCCTGCCTGTTCAAACCTCTGCCTGTCTGGAACCAGCTGCTCAACGCTCC
This sequence comes from Lonchura striata, assembly GCF_050655825.1. Classification (NCBI taxonomy): domain Eukaryota; kingdom Metazoa; phylum Chordata; class Aves; order Passeriformes; family Estrildidae; genus Lonchura; species Lonchura striata. The sequence goes on along the minus strand of NC_140720.1, from coordinate 3,392,698 downwards.
AAACCTTCTGCAGCCACGTCTGTCCCAGTGCCACGGGGAGAAGATGCTATTGTGAAAATGGTGGATGCGCTCATCGCCCTTTGTTCCAGGCCCACAGAGCGGCCTGGTCCAGAAAACACATCAGGTCATCAAATCAGCGCAGTAAATCTTCCCTTTTACTTAGAAAGACAAAAATAATCCTGACTTTTTCATGAGCTCACACAACACCAAGAGCCATTTCAGACTCAGGAAAGGATCTCATTTCTGCTGTCACAAGTTGGACTGGGCTGCACTTGGATGGGCCCTGGGGCTGCACACGGAATCCAGCTCTGTCCCAAAGGGGAGCATCCAAGGCACAGATTTGGTGGCCAGACCCCATCCCCAGCTTCTTTTTTGAGCCCACCAGCACAGGGGCCCTGCTGCAGCTGGTGCCAGGCTCAATATTAAATGCAGAAGAAGGAAAAGGACTCTGCAGGAGCAGGGGCTGGGCCTCCTGGGCGAGAGGGCCCAGCCGCCGCAGAGAGCGCGGAATCGCTTTCCATGATCCTCGCTTGGAGAGCTGGCCTGATTTCCTTTCATGTGTCCTCACTATTCCTATTGGAAGGGATTTCCAGCCTCTGTCTATTTATACCCATTTCTTCTCGTGCCAACATTGTCTCTTCACTTAAATAACTTTCCTCTGCCTGCTGCTTCGCCTCCTTGATGCTCTCACAGGCAGCTGTCAGATCCCCTCTCAGCCTCCTCTCCTCAGGCAAAACAAGTCAATCCCATTTAATAACCCTGAGGAAGAGTCCCCATTCCCTGGATTCTTCATCCCCTACAAGCTCCTCTTTCTGGATGTGCTGATGAGGATCCACAACCATTTGTCTATGGAAGTTTTCTACCCAACACATTTTAGGGTTGTATCATAATCTGAGAATGCAGAAGAAAGGTCTGTGGTTCTTCCTTTCTTTTAACCAGAACAAAACAATCCCCATGTAATAATGCAGCAGTTAATTACACCTCTGGTATCCCACACAGAGCTAGGAAGAAACACTGGGTCCTAGTGAAGAATATTCATTTTCTCATTGACAAGAGCAAATGAGGATATTGGTTTTTCTTCTAAAAATGTCAAGGCCCAGGTAGGAGTTCAAAAATGAACAAAATATCTGTTTATTGGGAAGAGAAGGTAAAGAGAACAGAGTTCTCTTCATATCTTGTCAAATGCAAATAGTTCCTTTTACTATCATCATCTCTACTTCTCTCTTTTTCATCAGCATCCTATCATGGAATCATGGAATTGTTTGGGTTGGAAAGAACCTCAAAGCTCTTCCAGTGCCACCCCCTGCCATGGGCAGGGACATCTTCCCCTCTCCCAGGGTGCTCCAAGTCCCATCCAACCCGGCATGGACACTGCCAGGGATCCAGGGGCAGCCACAGCTGCTCTGGGCACCCTGTGCCAGGGCCTCACCACCCTCATGGGGAACAATTCCTTCCCAGTCTCAAATTTAAACCCAGTCTCAGTTTGAAGCCATTCCCCCTCCTTTTCCTATCACTACCTGGCAGATAAAAGATCTGCTTCTCCTTGAAGTCAAGTCAGTGATAAAACTCCTGTTGACTTCTTGTTGTTAGAAGGAGCAGATGAGGGTTCTGGTTTTTGTAACATGGGCAGAAATCTGCTGGAATAAATGAATTTCAGTGATAACCTCACTAAACAAAGCACCCTTATCCAAGACAGAAAAAACCAGAGAGGTTTTCAAAAGATGCAGAGAGAAGTCGGTCACAGAAAGAAGAGCGGGGCTAAAAATGCAGCTAAAAATTCTTCCAAAGGTTCACCCTGTGCCCAGATCATCCAAGGTCCTGCTGGAGTTGCACACTCATGATTTACACACCCACCGTGGGTCTCTGCTGCTAATGAGCACGTGGTGTTACCATGATTTACACCTTGCCTCTGGAATACGCATTCCCACAAAACCCCGCCACATCTATCACCCCAGGCCTCCTCCCCAAACAGCAGAAAGGGCAGAAATAACAAGAGCTTGCAGCAAAAGCCCAAGCAGCTCAAAAAGAAACGATGTCAGGAGTAACAAATCCATGGCTTATGTCAGACCCTGCTCCAGATAAGGGGAAATATTTTTTAATGAAATCCAAGTATGGCCCTTGCAGATGTGGAAAGAATGCAGCAGGAAGGTATTTCCAATTCCCACTGGAAGCAGGTTTTGCAGTGGGGTTGGTTTAATATTTTTTTTTCCAGTTGCCCCTTGCCCTCTTTGCTGTTTCCTTGGGGACTGGGGAGCAGCAGTGCCCTCATTCCAGACAGGAGCAAACCCAGGGAATGCCTGTGAGAGGCTGTGGAACACGACGGGCGAGAGGAAATCTGCCTTCCATGATTCATTCTCCTGCTGATTCAGAATTCTGATACTGCACCAGTGACAATAAAAATCCCCACACACGGGAATACTTTTCCACTAAACCAAGCTTGCTTGGCCACTGCACCCCAACACCTGCTAAAATCAGGGAAAATGGAGATTTCACCCTGGATTTCTCTCATTTTCCAGCTTCTCAGTGGGTGGCATTTCCTTTCCTCCTTCCCTTTTCCTTCTCTAGTGCAGAAAGAACTTATTTATGAGGCAGATAAGGGAGAACAAATCCTAGAAGAGCCTCTTTGGCCTCAATGTCATGTTTTTGATAAGTGTCCTATGTTTAAGAAAAATGAGCCTAAATCTTGAATTATTTCTGAACAAACAGTTGGACAGTAAAACCCAGGTGCTTGTGGGGATGCCGGTGAGGTTCTGCAGCTTTATTTAAATCTGAAAAAAGATTTTTTTTTTTTTCCCACGAAAGGAGTCAGGGTTTTGCATTGGAGAAAGGCCAACTTCACCTCTTGATGGTTAAAAAGCCCCAAATATCAGCTTGTACTTAAAATCCCTGCAAATGTTTTGGGTGGCAAAATTCTGTGGAAATTTGGGCTGAGCTGGGTAACATTTTTTCCTTACAATGCCTTCAGCACAATCCAAATTTCCAGAGCAAACAGCATTTTTTCCCCCCGAAGATTTTTCAGCCTTCAGTGACAATTTGCAACGTGTTATTTCAATTAATTGTCAACTGTTTCCAGATCTCGGAGCAGATCACTGGATATAAACCCGGCACTGCTACTCAATTTGCTTCTCTTTCCTCTCATTTATTTTCCAAGACAAGAGCTTTGGGGTGACCATCTGCTTCTCATTTCAAACCTGTCTGCCTTTGTTGATACCTGATGTCTTCTGCCTCATGCACAAGCTCAATTAAAGATTGATAAGCAGAGTTTTGTTTTGACACAAGTCCCCTATTCCGAGCAGCACAATTCCAGGTTGTTTTTGTGGCGCAGGTTTTTTCAGGGGCTTTAAATTCTGTTTTACACCCATGTTTGACAGCTGTTTCCAGATCTGCTTTTGAGTTACCTCGTGAAATGGAATAGAGACAATTTTGGGCTAAATTAGAGGCATTTTGAATGTGGGGCCAGAGGAAATGTGAAGTTAAGGCTCCATCTCTTCCTCCCTCCTTGTTTCCATACTAAACCCACTCAGCTTTTAGGCTAAAATAGCTTTATTTGCCTAATTCCCAGTGCTGTTGTAGCGCTGTGAGGATCACCCTGGCTCCTCTCCACTCTTTCACCTCTGATGCAGCCGCTGTCAGGTGAACAGCTCCAGGCACAGAGCCAAATACCAACCTCTCCCCAAGCTCAAAGTGATGTTTATTCTCTTAATTGACTCCTTGCCTCCCCTGCCCCCAGCAGGATAAAGCAGCTTTAAACCTTTCCCAACAGCCACCTCCTCAGTGGCAGTGACTTAGAGCAGCCTTGAAAGGAAAACAGGATGAAATAACCAATATAAGGAAGAAATTGTGTTTAGCACCATCAAAATCTGCTTCCCCAGTCCCTCTCAGAGCTGTTCAGGGACCAAATGTGAGGATGAAGTTAAAAAGTGGGATCTAAACTCAGGTGCTGCTTAAAACCGATTTTATTTCCATTCTAAAAGCGCCAGTCTTGCTTTTCCCCACCCAAGTTCTGTGCCCAGGGTATGACTCCTGCATTAAGAATTTGGTATTTTCAGGGTTTCAGGTAATGGAGAAACCTGAGCCTGCCTGGAGGGTGCTTTGGTTCCCCTAAAACATAATTTCCTCACTTTATCTCCCCCTTTTTCCATCCTACAGCCAGAACTGGCTGATACTGGGTAGGATGAACCTTACACAAGAACTTCCCACTCTTCAGGTGGGAAGCTGCTCTTGTCTTCCCTTTTAATTGTTCCCCAAAGCCTTTGATTATCCTCTATTTTCCCCATCCAGGCAGAACATCATACGCAAGCAAAATCCTCAGGGTTTTTTTTTTTCCCCTGTCTGTTTTCTTTACTCCGTTCATATTTTTCTCATAAAGTCTGTCACCAGTGGCCAGTTCCTTTCTCTCTGTAATGGAAATTTTGGGACTGGTTAAGAAAAAACCCCAATCCTAAATCATTAAGTAAGATAATATCTCAGAATTATTACTTAAGAATGAGAAATTTTATAGCAGACGTTTTGACAGGACATTTTTCACTTACAAAACCACTCTTTTTTTTTTTGTTTTGTTTTTTACTCCCTTAGGTTATAAGGTGCTTAAATCATTTTTGCTGATGGAAGGAGGAAACAGCTGTGGCTCAAACAAACTTTTTCCGTCTGTCATTCCCTCTTTATTTTCTCTTTCTGTGCATTCAGCACTCTCAGAGTGAAAGCAGCAGCAGCAGCAGGGCCAAGATTAGAAGCTAAAGAATGTAAACTTGAATTTGGATGATTTTGGACAAGGTCTGAGAGCAGGAGTTCTCTCCTTGTTTCCTGGCCAGGCTGGACATTCCATTTCTGGGTGAAGAGGCAGGAGCTGGGGTGTGCCAACCTCTGCCCATCCCTGCAGCCTGAATTCTCCCTCACTTTGGAACCACGCTGTGGATCCCCTTCCCAGATTCCAGGCTGGATCCCCTTTCCCAGACTGTGGATTCCCTTTCTCAGGCAGTGGATCCCCTTCCCACGCTGTGGATCCCATTCCCAGACTGTGGATCCCTTTCCCAGACTGTGGATCCCTTTTTCCAGACTCTGGATCATATTTTCAGATCATGGATCCCATTCCCAGGCTAGATTCCCTTCCCACACTGTGGATCCATTTCCCAGACTGTGAATCCAATTCCCAGACTGTGGATCCCTTTTTCCAGGCTTTAGATCAAATTCCTAGAGTGTGGATCCAATTCCCAGACTGTGGATCCCATTTCCAGACTGTGGATCCCATTTTCCAGACTGTAGATCCCATTCCCAGACTGTGGATCCCTTTTTCCAGACTGTGGATACAATTCCCAGGCTGTGGGTTCCATTCCCAGACTGTGGATTCAATTCCCAGACTGCAGATCCCTTTTTCCAGACTGGATCATCTTCCCAGACCATGGGTCCCCTTCCCAGGCTGTGGATCCCCTCCCCAGCTGCTCCCATTTAGTCCAAGGAGATTCCCTGGACCAAACCTGACCCACCCAGAGGAAGGATGAGCACTTGAATGATCATGGAATCTCCAAGGTTGGAAAATACCTCCAAGGTGATCAAGTCCAACATTCCCACGTCCAGTTTTTGGGGATCACTTTAGGCTGAGATTGTTGAAAAGAAAAGCTTGGAGGGACATGATCCCTGATAAACACAAAGTGTTCTCTGCTGCTCTAATGGAGACCTTGCCCAGATTTCCCTTTGAAGCCTTTCCCTCCCACCCCTTTCCATCCCAAGCACTTCCTGTGTTCTAACGTTCCTCAGATCCATTTTCAGGAATTCTGATTTTGCATCAGATCATGACTGAGATACATTTTCAGGAATTCCAATTTTGGACCAGATCTTGACTGGTGCCTGTGGAAATGTCTACTTCCTCAGGGTTCCTGATAACAAGTGTGGAAAACCAGCCTGGATAAATATCATCCACATCAAAGCTGTTTAAATGCTGAACTCCAATAAGGAATAATTCAAATTAATAATATTCAGCCTGGATAAATATCATCCACATCAAAGCTATTTAAATACTAAACTCCAATAGGGAATAATTCAAATAATTCATATTCAGGAAGACATCCTAAGTCCAGGCCTCATTCCATGGTGGGAGAGTAAAATATTAACATGACAACATCAAGAGAGAGTTTTCTTTTGGGGGAAGGTGTCTAGAAGTTTATATTCAATTTTTTTCTTTTGAAGCAGCAGAATGGATGGAGCTGGAACACAGAGAAGTTTTGCTCCTTTCAGTTGGGCAGAGAAAGGTTCTGAACTAAAATATCCCAGGAACAACCTGATGATTATTTGGGTGAAAGAAGAGTGGATAATCCCACAGTTATTGTTCATTTTTGTGCCAGCTAAACTGGGTTGGCACCCATCCCAAAAAAGCCAGCACGTATTTTGAGTTTGATTTTCATTTTATCCTTCCTTTAAAAAACTGCCCCCATGAAGTCAGCCAGGATTTAAACAAATACATCTATAGCATGATAGCACTGCCTTGAAACAAAATAATTAGGAATGAGGCCTGAAATAACTGTCTAAAGACACTGGGAAACGTAAATCAGCCCAGGAGTTGGAATAACAGGGAGGTGATGATGGAGCCTGGCTGAGGGGATCCTGCTGGAGGACCCAGAGGTTGTTTTGATAGGAAGAGCATCAGATGGATCAGTGCAAGGTCTGGGTGTTCCATGGAGCTCCTGGGCCAATCCATCTCCACAAAATCTGTCAGAAAGGGCAAATGGGCACTGTAATTCTTCCCACAAGTTAGGTTATTCTGTGGGAGCAGAGCAGCTTTTAACACAAAGACTGATCTCACCTCTGAAAGCCAAGCCTCTTATCTAATCTTTTGTACTTTTATTTTTACATAAACCCTACTAATTTTCTATTAAACCTTTCTTTTTTTTTTCATTTTGAAGCTGTAGGAATGCTGTGAATTCTGAGATTTGCACCTCTCCTGTAGATCCCTATGGACATTTTTTGATGGAAATAAATATTATTCCTTTTTATTACTTGATGGCAAAGAGCTCAACTCAACAAAGGGAGTTTCTCAGTTCTCAGTTTCCATCTTAATTGAACTATTTCAGACTTTTCCACAAATATTTCCCAGAACCTCAGGGACACAGGGTGTGCCTTATCAATCATGGAATGGTTTGTGTTGGAAGGGACCTTAAAGACCATCTCATTCCATGGGCCGGACACCTTCCACTGTCCCAGGGTGTTCCAGCCTGGCCTTGGACACTTCCAGCGATCCAGGGGCAGCCACAGCTTCTCTGGGAACCTGTTGAGTTTTTTCCTTCTTTTTGCCAGGGTCAGGATTAAATGTGCCAGAGGGTATTTCTTGTTGGGACTCAGGTGTTTGTTAGTTCTTATCCATATCACAGTCTCACAAACCCTGAGCTCTGCAGCACTTCACTCTAACAAACTAAAAATGGAACCCTGTCTCTCTCTACAAGGCCTTTTAAGGATAAACTGTTCAATTAAGAAATGACACCTAAATTATTTTTACTTTTAACCCAATAACCAACCACCCCTGGCCTGCAATGGGGACTTATTTATCCAATGACACGAAATCACCCAAACCCATGGAGGAGGTGAAGAAGAAGGAGCAGCCTCTGCCCTAAAACCTCCATATTGTTTCATATCTATTCCTGTATTCTAAACCCCAAACTCTGAGTTTTCTCCCTGAGATATCACACACTTCTATCCAAACTCCACCCCCACAATCCCAGTTCCATCATTCCATTTTGGAAGCTTCTCCACAGCCTCAGGTCAATGCAGTGTTCTCCTGGGGGTCAGTGCCTGGCAGCACAGAAAGTCCCAAATTCTCAGTGACCAGGGTTCCAACAGGCACCCTCTGAATAAAGAATTTCCTCCTCATCTCTAATCCAAGTCAAACCATTATTTATTTCACTGCCCACTTACTTGCAGGATTTCCAGTCCCATCTCTGGGACCTTCAGAGGGATGTTGCCCCAAATTAAGGAGCTCAGATTTGAGTCCATCACGCTGCCTTGAGGTGGACACCTCTGCCACCCCCTCTGCGCCACCCCCTCAGTGACATCCCCAGCCCTGGGCACTGCCAGGAGAGTTTTCCTCTCCTTAAATCTTAAATTTGCTCCTCTCCCTCCTATCATGACCGGTTAACTTTAAGGTTGTTATGTGGGCAATAAGACTTTTTCCCCTAAAAATTGGTTAAATTGAAGTATTTCACATTTATATTTGGCTCCAGAGTTAACTACCAAAACCATGACCTGCAAGTTATTTTTTTAGAGGAAAAGAGGCAAAAAAAAAAAAAACAAAAACCAGGGAAGGCTGTTCAGATCCCATCCCTGCTGAGTCACAGGCTGTTCCTCAGGCTCCCAGCAGGAGCTGTCCCCAAGGCAGGACGTTCCTGGGAACACCAGTGAGTCACTGGTGGCACTTTTTATCCCCTGCATCCATGGATGGGAATAGCAAAATGTGCCCTGCAAAAACCACCTCGTTTTGTGCTCTTCCTTCGTGCTGCTGCTGAGCTTAATAGGCACTGGGATAATTGGAGAAGGAGTTTAAAATGAAAGTATTAATTATTTCCCACTTTATCCCTGTGAAATCTCACTTTAGGCCTCATGTGCGTCCACCAAGCTCAAATAAAGCTCTGAAATTTCTTTTTTCTTTAATGGAAAACATGTTAGTAACGCTATTGACATTGGCTCCTAGGGGCAGATCACCAGGAACAGGGAGAGCTGCTGCTTTTTGTCTCATCAGGAATGGGGGAAGTCAGCAGAGATAAGAAAAGGCACAATTGGCAATGCACAGGGTGGCCACAGATCAATATTTTTCATGCAAAAATGTTTTCTTTAGTTGAAAAACACTTTGGTTTTGCAGGTACAATTCAGGCCACAAAAACAGGCTTTTGGAACATTCTTGTTTTGCGTTTCAAGTGCTAATGAACTTGAAATTATTTGTTTTTTGAAAGAAAACCATCTTTTGCAGGTATCCCCTTGCCTGAAAGTTCGGTGTGTTTCATTAAAACCATTCCAAGTGTTTGCTTTTCAACATAAAAAATGCAAACATTTTAAAAATTCAGGGTTTTTCTGGATGAGGTCCATTTTTTAAAAAGGGTACAGAATTTCTGTGAGATAAACGCCAGGAAAATGAGCTCAGAAAATAATGGAATGATGGGGCCAGTGGCAGCCAGGAGCAGCTGTGGATGAGGGTCCTGCTGATGCACAAATTTGTGTATTTTTGTCTAATAAGGATGAGAATTCTTGGCCTAGAAAAATCATCATCCTTAAACCAAGGCCTAAACTTTGCAACGTTGTAAAAGACCTGAAAATGCATCTTGGCCTGGAAAGGTTTAGTCGGCTTCAGCACCAGAGTTCATTTCTAATGATGGAAAATCGCTAATCTTCCCAAGTTTGTCACCAAACCAGTGCTAACATCTGAATGGAAAAAGTTTTGCAGTCATTTCTGTGAAATGTCATGGAATTCAGAAAAGGAGAAGAATAAAGAGAGTTATTTCTCTTTGGTTTTTGGTTCTTGCTTGGGCTAGTCTAACTTCACTTTGTGTCTTGGAATCAGCAGCCTGGACTCCACTGACCCCTCTCAGGAAAATCCTTCAGGGATCAGGAAAACCTTGATGGGGAAAGAGCTTTGAGAGGATCTTGGATTCAAGTTCCAAAGCTCCAGAAATCACCATGTCCAGGATGTTAAATTAGGAATGAAAAGTGTTAATTACTGTTTGCTAACACGGTCAGTGTGCTTTAAACTAATCAGATTAACAGGGTGGTTTTTTTATACCTCTTTATCTCTAAAAAATACCTTGCAACCCCTTGTTTTGGTAGTTAACTTTGGGGCCAAATATAAATGCGAAACATTTCCTTTTAACTAATTTTTAGGGAAAAAACCTTATTGCCCACATAACAACGTTCAAAGTTAAAGGGTCATTCCAGGAGGGAGAGGAGCAAAGCAAGGACCAGGGTGTAAGGAATGCCCAGGCAGAGTAAATACCAGTGTCAGAGGCAATTCATGAGCTAATCTTCTCTAAAGAGCAAATCTAAAAGTGTCAAGTGGTGGAGAGGCAGCCCAGCTCCACCTGGCTCCCTGGAAAAGCTCCCTGGAAAAGCTCCCTGGCTGAGCCATGGAAAGAATGGAAGTGGCAGAGCCCCCAGCCCCTGCAGCAGCAGCAGAGCTTTGGAGGTGACAAAAGTCTCACTGAGCACGTGGTTGGTAACACAAAGATGGGTTATGAATCCTGCACCTTCTGCTCCACCACCTTTTCAGCTTGGTGCAAAATACCTCCCACAGGGGGCTTTAAAGTAACAAAGAGTGTGAAATAATTCAATATTATGTGAAATAATTCAGTATTTTATATATATATATATATATATTATTCTAGAATATCCTGAGGGAAAGGACACACAAGGATCATCAAATTCAACTCCTGAACATGCACAGGACACCCCAAAAAACAAATCATGTGCCTGAGAGATTTGTCCAAGTGATTCTTGAGTGCTGGCAGGTTTGGAGCAGTGCCCATTCCCTGAGGAGCCTCTGGGGGCTTTGGGACCTTTTCCCAAAATCAGGCACTGCTCCACACCTGGGCACCACCTACAGAGGGTGGAAAGGGTCAGGGCAGAAAATGAGCTGCAAAAGCTCTGAATCCGAGGGCTCTCTGGGAGTTATGGAATATAAGGGAATTAAATCTTCTCTTTTGACTATTCCTCCTTCATCAAGACCATCACCTTTCACAACACAAAAAATTAACATTTTTCCGTTGAAGTTCTTGCAATTTTGCTTGGATGTTTCCCTCTAATTTCACCTTTTGCAGTCACTTTTTTAACATGCCTGACAGTTTCTTGGAAAAGCTGTTTCTCAGTGTTGGGTACCTCCTGTATCCTTCACAAAAAACCCCTCACACGTTCCCGGGTTCATAGACAGAACAGCTGTGCATCTTTATTGCACATATGCTGCACTCTGGTTTGGCTCGTGTGCCAGCAGACAGGAAAGTTTTATTTTTAGGCAGATGTGAAAGCCCTAATTTGTTGCAGAGGGGGATAGAGAGCCTAAGAATAGCACACAACGCAGCCACTGCCAAATTAATTAACGCAGACCAAAACAGGTTACAGCTCCCGAGCCAAAGCTACTATTTTCCACTTCCCCAGCTTTCCCCCTCTCCAAAATAGTGGAGTTGGGCTGGAGCTGGAAGAAATGTCCTTTTTCCCTGTGAAATCTACTCCTTCCTGGAGGATTTTTTTTTGAGGGATTGCACAGGGAGGTTTTGTCTTGACCTCACAAAGCCTGGTGGTCAGATTTCCACCACGACTGACCAACAACTCCCCTGGGGATGGACACATCCCGGCTTTCCCAGCTGGGAAGGGGTGTGGAGGAAACCTCAGAGCTCTGGAGAAGGTTTGGAGGATCCAGTAAAGCTTCTGCTGCTCCTGGTGCTCCCAGCTCGTGGGTCTGAGGGAGCTGGTGATGCCTAAAGAAGCTCCCTGAGCCAGAGGCTGGATAGAGTTAAAGAATAAAGTAAGGATTTATTAAAGGGTCTTCAAAGGATTCACCTTGGGCAGCACAAGAGCCTGGCCAGGGCTACACCCAAGATGGGTGACAGGTCATGAGTTTTCACACTTTTACAAGTTCTGGTCCGTTTCCATGTTGGGTTCATTGTCCAATTCCAGCTCCAGGTTGTGCATTCTCATCCTCCCAGTTTGCTCTCCTCAGTCCCTGCTGGTTGCACTTTTTGGGGCTGGAGCTGCAGCGGTGTCCTTGGTTCTGGGCTGGAGAAGGATTGTTCAGTGTGCTGAGCTGGTTCTGGGCTGGTTCAGGATTGTTCAGTGTGCCTGAGCTGGTTCTGGGCTGGTTCAGGATTGTTCAGTGTGCTGAGCTGGTTCTGGGCTGGTTCAGGATTGTTCAGTGTGCTGAGCTGGTTCTGGGCTGGTTCAGGATTGTTCAGTGTGCCTGAGTTGGTTCTGGGCTGGAGAAGGATTGTTCAGTGTGCTGAGCTGGTTCTGGGCTGGTTCAGGATTGTTCAGTGTGCCTGAGCTGGTTCTGGGCTGGAGAAGGATTGTTCAGTGTGCTGAGCTGGTTCTGGGCTGGAGAAGGATTGTTCAGTGTGCTGAGCTGGTTCTGGGCTGGTTCAGGATTGTTCAGTGTGCTGAGCTGGTTCTGGGCTGGTTCAGGATTGTTCAGTGTGCCTGAGCTGGTTCTGGGCTGGTTCAGGATTGTTCAGTGTGCCTGGGCTGGTTCTGGGCTGGTTCAGGATTGTTCAGTGTGCCTGGGCTGGTTCTGGGCTGGTTCAGGATTGTTCAGTGTGCCTGAGCTGGTTCTGGGCTGGAGAAGGATTGTTCTGTGTGCCTGAGCTGTGAGGAGAGCTGCTGACACTTTCTGTGGAGTTCAGAGTTATACCAATGCAGTGCAGAATGTGGGAAACGTGGAAATTAAACTTCAGGCATCACTGGGAATGGCTGAGGCTCCCTCTCTGCTCTCGGGTGACCACACGTGTTTGCTCTCAGCCCTTTCCAAGCAGGAGCAGGAGCCTATTTTAAGCTCTGCCTTCTCCTCACGCATGCACTGTTGCCATAGCTGCAAACCCAATGCACATGGGAGGAGAGGCTCTGGCTCTCTTGACTCAGCAGAGAGGCACGTTGCTGCATCTCCCCATTGCTGCATCTCCCCATTGCTGCATCTCCATGTTCCTGCATCTCCCCATTGCTGCATCTCCCTATTGCTGCATTTCCCTGTTGCTGCATTTCCCTGTTGCTGCATCTGCATCTCCCCATTGCTGCATCTCCCCGTTGCTTCATCTCCTATTCCTGCATTTCCCCTTTGCTGCATCTCTCCATTGCTGCATCTCCCCATTGATGCATCTCCCCTTTGATGCATCTCCCCATTGCTGCATCTCTCCATTGCTGCATCTCCCCATTGCTGCATCTCCCTGTTCCTGCATCTCCCCATTGATGCATCTCCCCGTTGCTGCATCTCCCCATTGCTGCATCTCCCCATTGCTGCATCTCACGGGGCCCTGGGCGATGCGGGGCTGAGCTGCTGCTGCTGCAGCGCCCGTCTCTGGCTGAGGGAGACCCTGGGAGCCCTGGCAGCACGTGGCACACCGACCCCGCTGCTGTCCACTGCTCTGCTGGCTTCGGGGCTGCCTAAAATCAGAGGCCAGGCAACATTAGGGGAATAAAAAGCAGTTTTATTTATTGAAGAGGCCTTCAGGTACATTTAGGGCAGACAAAGCCCACCCAAAATGGATGAGGGCTCAGGGGTTTTCACATTTTTATAAGTTTTCTTAATTTGCTTATTGAGGTTAATCTGCAAATTCCAGCTTCAGCTAATGAAGTCATTGACCCCAGGTTTGCTGCCCCAGCTCACTTTTGTTTCCATCTCAGTCTGAGGCAGTGAGGTGTCCTTGACTGCCAGGCCTGGAGAGGAATTGTTGTGTCTGCCCCAAATGGGACAGCAGCAGCTCACACTGCACAGGGAGTTCAGAGTTACACACTGAGGAACTGCAGGGTTACAAATAGATGAAAAATAAAAAAGCTGAAACCTGAGGCATGAGCACCTTCCACAATTTTTCAATAATATAACAGAATTATTAATCTTCTCCTCCTGTACCTCCCCTGGCAGGATTGAGTGGGACAGAGGCAGGAGAAGGTTGTGTTGGCTCTCCTGCTGTCCACTCTGCCCTGACCTCAGGGTTCAGGACGTGTGAGGTACATGGGATATCTCCACCTTTATCTCACCTGGAATTTCCAGGGGCATGCACAGCAGTTTGAGGGATATTTAAAGGTAAATTCAGCACCCTGGTAGGGAGTTTTGATTCCAGCCTGGCAGTAGGATCCACACCAACTCTTGCACTGATTTTGCCCACGTTTACTAACTTGCAGCCAGCTCCAGTTCCAGGATAATTGCTGTTTTTTTGAAGTGGTTGTTTGACAGGATATTTCCAGAAGAAACCATCAATACACTCGAAAGAAGCCCACAGGCTTTGGCTAATGGTTTGAAAGGATACTTGATTTAAATGCTTAAATTTTCCTGCCTGCTCCTAATCTTAAACAGAAGAAAAACAATCCAACAGAACTTTTATTAAAGGCAGTTGGGTCTTCAGTGAATATGTACTTCCATAAATGCTTTGCCTTTAAAATTTACTGAAGCTTTGGAGTAATAAAGATGCAAATGCAGGGGTAGGATGAGGGGGGAATGGCTTTAAGCAGAAAAAAGGTAAATTTAGAGTGGATACTGGGGAAAAATTTTTCCCTGTGAGGGTGGTGAGATGCTGGCACAGGTTGCCCAGAGAATCTATGTCTGCCCCATCCCTGGAAGCAGAGAGAGAATTAAAAATAACAAAGGCTAACGTGGGATTTGACTTCTGGAAGCGATGCTGATGCCAAAAAAATGAAAGAATAGAAGGGAGTTGAGCAAAAAATAAACCCTTGGAAGGGGGGGGAAACAAATTATCCTACATTTTGTAATTTTTTTTTTGCTTGCACGTCTTACACTCTTTATTTAATCACCTAAGAATAGATGAGTTAATAACCTGCAAACCTGGGCCTGACTCACAACCCCTGGCTGCAGCAGAGGGATGGGAGACAGGCAGGTTTTCTTCAGGAGCCAAACAAGATTAGAAATGACCCCAGGAGCACACTGGATTTTATTGATTTTATCCCCATCCATGGGCTGCTCCAGGTAACATTTTATTCACTGCTTGCGAGTACCTTGGCTCAGCCTCTCTGTTAACTCCTGTAATGTTATAAGTGTTGCCACAGAAGTAATAAGGATCAATTCTAGGGGAAAAAAAAAAGCCATTTACTCACAGTTTGCTGTGCAGGGTGCCACAGGAATTAGCTGTGGAGATTCAGGCTGTGTTGAAAAGAATTACATTGGATTTTGGGGGTTTTTTGTATATTTTACTCTTTTTTTTGTGTCAGTAGGGCAAAGTCTAAAGGAGCTATAGGGCACCAGCATCCAGGTACAGAGAATTCATGGTGGCCATGCCTTAATCTGGACCTAACACTCCTGTATCTCATCAGCCACTCCTAAAAAAGATAAATTTAATTGAGTTTATTAATTTACAGACACGTTTCCTTTAGGTTTGTGAGTGAGCAGCGTGCAGGGCTTTGCCGCCCATCAATAACTTTTGTTTGTGCCAAGGCTTGACCACCGCTAAACCCCAGCCCTGCAGCTCAGCTTGGAGCTGTCAAGTGTCAGGATAAAAATAAGTGTCAGGATATAAATATTCCCTCCCAGCTATAGCTGTTTATAAAGTGATGCAGCCCTTTAAAAAGTCAAACTATACCGTCCCCTCCCGCGGCTTCCTGCACCCGCTAATTCCAAAGGCTGCTTCAACATGTCGGATATTTTCCCTTTGACATGCTTTAATGTAGTTGTCATTAATCCTGACCCCTTGACTGTTCCCTGAGGGACAATGAAGTGATCAGACAGCTGTGCCCCTCATAACTTTTAATACTTTAATGAAATCCCCTCTGGACCTTTTTCCCCCTTCTCTTTTCTTTCTTTAGTTCAGCCACCAAGAAAAACCGACCACAATTTTAACATCTAAACACTGGAAACTATGAACATATAACAATGCAGAAATAATTTCTTATTTTTCAATTTACTTAATTATTTTTCAATTTCATTGCTGGAATGAATGAATGAGAGTTTCTATTTTCTTCTGAAAAATCTTTTTTTTGAAGTCCCAGTGGTTTGGCCTCGTGTTGGATAACCATAAACAGAACTGTACAACTTTGGACAGATGCTCTTAAGAGTGAGTTCAAGTTCTGCTCCTCCATAGTTTAACAAGACAATAGTCTTTATAAAGCTTTTCCCCACAGAAATAGTTGATCTGTTCTGAAAATGATCAATCTCATTTAAAGGTAGCAGCTTTGTCTCCCAGATAAAACAATCCTTATCATTTTATTCTCTCCATTTCCATGGTTTGAATCCCACTTTTGCTGTTTGGGAAGTGCTGGCATGTATAGGAACTGCCAAAAATATCACAGAATTGGCAAATTGTAAATATCACCGACATTAAAAAAAATAACAAAACAAAAAAACAAACAACAAACCAAGAAATTGTTTTCCACTGCTTCAAACTTTCCATGAAAACCCTGTCAAAAGTGAGCATCACTTTTTATTCTCTAACTTTTCATTGGATGATTAAAGAAATCCACCAGGAATAAAAACATTGCTAAATGACTTTGCAGGATTTATTTGCATGGTGGGGGCACCCTGGTAGAATTCTGTTTAGGTTTTGCATCTCTTTCCCCCTTCTCCTCTGGGGATGATTAGAACACTCCTAATTTCAATTAAATAGACTTGCTTTGTATTTGTAAGGTAAATCTCAGCTCAGCAAAAGATCGTTTCGGCTGTTTCTGGTAAAAAGTAGCCCAAAAATGTGAGTTTTAGCCAGCCTGGGTTTTTGGTGCAGCTGACAAACAGTTTCCTTGGGAAACCATAGAGGAACCAGCCCCAGCTGAGGCTTTGGGGTGTGCCTGTGGCTTCCCACCTTGGGGAGAAGGGATGGCAGCTCAGTTTGGCACATTTTAAACCTCCCCAGGACTCAGAAATCAGGGAGAAGCTGTGCCACGTGCTCTGCCCCATGCCAGCTTCAGCACAACTCCCAAGAAACCTTACTGAGCATTATCTGGGGCACATCTTCCACCCACAGAAAAACTGGGATTGTTTCCAGTGCCCAGGAGAAGCAGGAGAACCTCTGAGCACATGGACTACAAGATTCTGGTGTTCTTTGGACTTCTCCCGTTCTGCAAAGCTTCTCCATGAGGGGCAAATGGGTCTGTGACCTCTGCTGATCCACACAGGACCCCAGATGTCCTTACCTGGGAGTTACACGCCCGTGACACTCCTGATGTCTCTGGAATTCATATTAAAATGAATTTAATTGGAATGAACCTCCCCAGCAGGAAGCAGCACCCAGGATTTTCTAACACAAGGAAGATTTTACACCTGGGGGCTGGGACACCTCTGAAAGACCTTTGAAAAGACCTCCAAGTCTAACCTTTGACCAAATATCACCACACCCTCTAAACCACACCACAAAATCCCACATCTGCTCGTTTTTTTGAAGACTTCCAGGGATAGTGACTCCTATTTCCCAGCCCTTCAGGACAGGCAGGACACCACCACATTTTTAAACCTAGACCTAATTTTAAACCTAGACCTAAGCCCTGCAGATGAATGATCCAGCAATGTCATCCCTTCTCCACAGCAGAAAGCCAGCCATGGTTTTCACTAGTTCAACATATATTTAATTAAAAAGTGAAGGTGCCTTGGGGATAATTCCAGTGGAGGCTCAGGACAGTTAATAAGTTACCATAAGCTAAATTCCATTTATCTTTGGAGGATATGTGTATTTATCTTTGGAGGGCATGTGCTTTGAGAGGGAAGCTCCAGAGCAGCTGAAGGAGGACCTCTAGGGCTCCTCCACAGAAAGCAGCAGTGGATGGAGCAGATTTAGACCAACACAGGGAGAGGAAAAGGGCATCCCAGATAAAAGTGGCTTATAAAATCACTTGGAATGTCAGCACATGATTATGTTGTTTTCCCCTCAATCATTAGGCAGACTGCTGGGTTGCAAAACACTCCGAAGCCTGAGAAACTGCTAATGGGCAACAGCTTTTGGAATGTCATAAATGCTCCATTTACTGGGCTGGAAAGGCAACGCTTTGTACAGTCAGGAGGCAGATGGGGAAATATTTGGACACTTGCAGCTCGTAATAAAAGGAGAGAAAGTGGATTAGTGGGTTTTGTAACTCATTAAGAGGAAGAGCTGCAAAAGGAGGATTTGTGGGGAATCTGCACACCCCCCCGACAGTGCCTTGGACTTGAAGTTATCCACACCTGGACCAGAGAGATCCCATGAACTCCCTGTGCCCCACCAACTCCCAGAACCATTTGCAGATGGGAGAATCTGACAGATGATGGACCTGGAAGACATTGAGTGCTCGAGGTAACGGTTTCGCTTTATGGTTTGAAGGTGTGAGAGGAGCCCCTCATCTTTCAAGGCAGCAAAATCTTCTAAAGATGCAGCTGAGCCCACAGTGCTGACCCAGACCTGGATACACCCAGCCCTACGTGGCTTTTGGCTGCAGCAAGAAGTAGGATGAGCTGGTATCTGCTCCCAATAAATCTCCTTGACATGCCCCCAGACTCATCCCAACGGAATGAAAACGCCTTTTGCTTTAATAACGCAGGGTGATTCCAGGGGTAAATTAGGAAGAGATACATTTTAAAGAATAAAAATTCCTCTCCGAGGTGTTGGACAGCACTGAAAGGCTTCACAATCCCTCCCTGGCAGGCTCAGCACCAGCTTTCTGCTCTTTGTTCTCAGAGAACTCCTCACACTCCTGCTGCAGCAACGAGGCTTTTACTGCCCACGCCAGATCAAAGTTGCCCGGATAGATAAACACATTTGTTTAATGATTACACCTCCCCGTGCCAAATGAAAACACATCAAAGTGCAAGATTCAACAGCTTTGTATATATTTGTTTCTGCTTGAGCTGCACAATGGAAATTGTTTGTACTCCTGGCCAGAACAGTGAGGGCTCTGCAGCTCTGGAGCTGGGACGGAGCCGAGGCCAAATCTCTCTCCAGAGATTGCCGGCAGAGAAACGCCAACAATTCGTTTTCACACTTCCAAGATGTGTCATGTACAGCACACAGCGATCCTAAACAATTTAACCAACCCTCTGAGGGCTCTTCGGAGAGAATTTTTTCGTGGAGAGGGTGGGCAGGCGTTGGAAGGTGGTGGAGCACCCAAGGAAGGGCTGGAGGTGGCACTCGGTGCTCTGGGCTGGTGACAAGGTGGGGGTCGGGCACAGCTGGGGCTCAAGGATCCCCCATAGGTCTTTTCCAGCCTAAATTATTTTGGGAATTGTTTCACCACTGGAAGTCCAAGGAGCCACCAGAACTGGGCTTTCCCTGCAGGGTTGGTTTGTGCAGAGCAGTTCTAGAGAGGAGGAGCCAGCACCACTCGAGGCTGAGGGAAGGATTATCCCAAATTTCAGTGAATTTTGGGTCAGGGCTCAGATGCAGCCTGATTAAAAGCTCTTAATTAGTCCTGGCCATGACCTCTGCCACATTATTGAGTCCCAGCAGCACTGAATAAAGACCCTGGTTACAGATCTGTCACAAAGCAGATCTGAAAGATTTCGGAGTTAATTGGAATTGTCACTGTTCATTTTCCCAATAACATCAGCAGTTAAATAAGCAATGCAGCCTGACAATTTTCTCCGCTGGATCTTTAAAAACATAATTTTCTGATGTTTGATTTCTTTATTCTCACTCTCTGACAGTTTACATATTTATTTGCTTAGTCATTTGCCTTCACGACTGGAGGCATTAATCTTCCCTGATTCTGTTTTTATACATTTATTTAGACAAACTCCACTCGCTGCAGCCCACTTAGCACAGCACTTCATTAATATAATGCCTGTTTTTCTCTGGATGAAACTCATCAAAATCCTAATAGGACAAACACTTGTCAGGTGCTGAACACTCAATCTCCACTTCTTGTCAGAGTGGCAAGAGAACATTTCTGCCAACTGGGAATTGCTGCACAAACCTCTCCCTATTTTCTCTCTCCCTGTGGAAAATTAAGTCAATTTTTACATGCTAGAAGTGCAGAGTTGCAAGCTATCTATTGTGGTGGGGTTTTATTTTACCAACAGAGAGCTTAACTCCATCGCTGAGTGAGCCCTGCAAAGCGCCCCGGGAGGAGCTGTTGATGCATTTCAGTCTAAAATAGTTTATAGGTGGCGTTTTTTTCTGACAATGCCGACTGAAGTTACATTTGGATATCCTGGAAATTCCCAAATAGCACCAACAACAGGGCCAATAATAACCTGGAGCACTGAGCCTTGCCCACTGTGGTGCTGGGAGGGAATCCTGTTCAGCAGGTTGGGATTTTCCATTTTACTGCCCATGTTTAGAATTTCCAATTTTTTTTAATCTTCCCAAGTATTTGGGACTGATTTTAGAAACATTTAACCCACAAAAAGCTCATTTCAGATGTACTTCTTCAACTTCACCAGCCAATGTCCTCCACAATTCCATGTTCCTTGCCTTGATTGAAGGAGAAATATTTCAAATAACTCCAGGTATTTTGCTGTTTCCTTCAGCTCCAGGGGGTTGCCAGCCTGCCCGGAATGCTGTGTCCATTTATAGAGCACTCCAGGATGCTCCCACCTAGAACAGCACAAAATATTTTTTCAGGATGGATCTGATTGTGAAATGAGGCAATTTCTGCTATTTTTATCCCAGTTACCTTTGTCTCCCACCACACATTTGTAGTAGGCAAAGGATGAACATTTTGTTCTTTAAGTTTCTAGGCGAGGCTGATTAATTCTTACATATTTTTTGATAGGGCAGTATCACCATAGTAGCATCAAAAGAAGGTTCTCCTCAGTACAGATATTAAACTCCTGGTTTTTAAGTTTAATAATGGAAAAGATGATGAAATTTTGATAATTTTGGAGGTTCTTCAAATGTCTTCAGACAATAAAAATAATATATGAAATTATCTGTAGATTATTCCTCCTAAGGTTTATTTTCTTTGACTGAGAAATGTGTGAAATTAGGTGGGATAATTTTTCTATTTATTTTTTGGAAGGCATTATAAAATCCAAGCTAAATACAATCATCTCAAGATGAGACCAGCACTGAACACTTTTACAACCCCAAAAAAGAAATTAAAATCCATTCTTCAAGAAACCCAAACTCCCCCAACAGCCTCATTTTAGCCAGAATTCCCCATTTCAGTGAGAGTTTTGTAAGCAGTGGGAATTACCATCTTCCTAAGATTATTACCATTCCAGCTGCTGGGATGGATCCAGATGCATCCCAGTTTTTGTTTGATTTTGGATAACCCGCCAGGGAGCTGCTATTATTATTTTAATAATAATATTATTTCATTTTCTGGAGGTAGAGCAGCCACCTCTGCCCTAAAGGACAGGGAGGTTCCTTCAGCATCTGTGTGAGCACAAAGCTGAAAATGCTCATCCCTTAAAATGCTCAATCTTTAAAAGGTTAATTATTTTAAATGTTCATCCCTTAAAATGCTCAATCTTTAAAATGCTCATTCCTAAAAATGCTTGCTCTTAATAATTACTAGGAGTAATAAGGGTAAATAATTCCTAATATTACTCCTGCTATTAGGATTAATAATTCCTTAAAATGCCCATTCTTAATAATGCTCATGTTCATTCCTTAAAATGTGCATTCCTTAAAATGGTCATTCCTAATCATTATTAGGAGTAATTAGGAGTAATAATTCCTAATAATAGGGATTCTTAATATTACTCCTAATTCCTAATATTACTCCTAATATTAGGAGTAATAATTCCTTAAAATACTCATTCCTTAAAACGCTCATTCCTAATAATGCTTATTCCTAATAATGGTCATTTTTTAAAATGCTCATTCTTAATAATGCTCATTCCTTAAAGCACTCACTCCTAATAATGCTCATTCCATAAAATGGTCATTCTTTAAAACACTCATTCCTAATAATGCTCACTCCTAATAATGTTAATTCTTAATAATACTCTTTCCTTAAAATGTTCACTCCTTAAAATGCTCATTCCTAATAATTCTTACTCCTAGTAATGCTCATTCCTAATAATGCACATTCCTTAAAATGCTCATTTTGAGCATAATAATAATAATAATAATAATAATATTCATTCCTAATAAGGCTTCATTCCTAATGAAGCATTTCTCACTCCTAATAATGCTCATTCCTAATAATGCTCGTTCCTTAAAATGCTTATTTTGGTGATAATAATAATAATAATAATAATAATTCTTACTTCGAATAAGGCTTCATTGCTAATGAAGCATTCCTCACTCCTAATAATGCTCATTCCTAATAATCCTAATTTCTAATAATGCTCACTCCTAATAACGCTCATTTCTAATAATTCTTACTCCCAATAATGCTCACTCCTAATAAAGCTCACTGCTAACACTGCTCATTCCTCCTGTGGTGCTGAAGTTCTCCATCCCTGCAGCTGAGAATCAGAGAAATCTGGAGCGCAGATGGACCCAGCCAGGGAATTTTCACTCCCCCAAGCTGCCCATGCTGTCCCTGAGGTCACAGCCCGGCCCAGGCTGTTGTTGTGTGGGTTCCAGGAGCTGTAGGGTGGGAGTGAGGACCTGCCAAACCTTTTCCCCCTGGGGATATTGATTTTCCAGCCCTTTTCCATAAAGTTTTTCCACCTTTTCCATTGGGTGTAGCACCCCAGCTGTCCCTGCTTGCTGGCAGGGTATTTTTATTCACTTATCTCCAACCTAGCAGTTATTTTTCCAGCAGGTTTTAATTTCCAATTCCCTCCCCCTGACCCCTTGGGAAGAAGAGAGGGTTCTGTTTTCACCTCTGGTCCTTTTAGAGCTTCATCAGGGACGCTCTGAGCTCTGTGGTTTGGGGAATCTGTTTCGGAATCCACTCCTCACTCTAAACATGTGATGGTCTCTGCTGGTGTGAGACTTCAGCTCTGACACTCCAGATGAAAGTGTCAAAATCACCAATTAATGTGATTTCACCTCCCAGTTTTTCTGGTATCTGGAAAGCACCCATGCTTTCCCAGTCCCATCAGTTTTACTTGATTTTATTAACCAGAAGCTGGTTTTCAGCTCGCTGCTGCAGTCATTAATTTGGATTAACGATACCATTCTTAACCTACCCTTGCACCAATTCAGCATGGTTTGGAAGGAGCCAAAAAGACTCAGATTCCCATTTCTGCCAGAAGACTGATTTTACAACATCGACCATTTGTTTTCATTACTTCCAAATCCAAGACGAGCTGTCCCTGTGCTGCAGCACTAAGTGGATGAACACAATGAACATCAGTGTTCAGAGCAGAAAGCCATAAATTATGGACTTGAATATTTAATCTGCGAGGAGAATAACATCGAGGGGGAAAAAAGAAAAGTCCTGGTTCAAAAATAAAAAGTAATTATTTCTGAAGAGGAGAGGTTTCTGATCAGATGAATTTCTGGGACAGCCAAGAGGATCAGAAGAGAAAATCATGAATCAAAAGGAGACAGAGATCCAAACTCCCAATGGTCAAGGGGCTTTGGTGATCACACACTCCCAAAAAACAGCTTCTGTTTGGATGGAAATTTTTTTGGGAAAGCAGAAACAGCCCCTGATGAGGGAACTGATGAATTCCCCAGCTGGAATTCCCCAACCAATGGATTCTGCTCAATGCCCAATCCCGAGCTGCACTTTATTTATAAGAGAATGAAAAGGATCAGGTCTATTTTTAACTCCCTGGAAAGTTTAAAAATAAAGAATAATGCATTAAGCAGCAGGTTTTGAAAATGAGCCCGTGGGTGTGAAGGAGGTGAAGTCCTGGGGCTCCATCAACACCACAAGGAGGAGAATTTAGGACAATATTTGAGGAAGCAGGAAAAAACCCTGAGGTAAAAGTGGGGAGAGATCAATAAACACAGGTCACATTTTTGAGCAGGAATAGCTTTAAGGAATGGCAAGGAGCCTTTGGAGTGGCCTGGAGCTGAATCCCCCCTCAGCTCACGAGGTTTTAGAGGGAAACAATTCCCACAGAGCATTTCCCTGGTGATGGAAACACATCCACACACGTTGGCTTTGGGGCTGCAAGGTCCCCCAGCCCAGCCCTGCACCTTTAAGGTTCTGCAGTTTCACTTTAGGCATGTTTCCATCCTTTTTTCACTCATTTTCCCAGCACATTTGTGCCTTTCACTATTTACAGCTCTAGTCAGGGTTTGCATTAATGAATTCCACAGCAAATCCTGGACAAGGGGACAACAATCATTAATTAAGGAGCTCTGAGGGCTGTGACAGAGCCTTGGTCCCCTCTCCTCAGCCTCTGCCACCACTTTGTCCCCTTTTCAGGTTCACCAGTTGTTTATAAATTGTGGGTGATGGTGAAATATTTTAATATGTTAATAATAATTTCTTATTATTAATGTAAATAATAATTTATGTTCACATGTGTTACTTATTCTAGCCTATTCCAAGCTTCTTATTTCACTGTATAAATTGTCTTATTTCAATGCTGGAAAACAAAAGAATGAATTTAGCCTCTCAAAACATGAAAGGCATTGAATTTTTAATTTATTGAACTGCTTCTTGATAAATTCTAATTTTCTACCTGTTAAACATGTTAGAAGTAATTTGCTAACATTTGCCACCTCCTGCTCTTGGAGTTTTGTGGGACCATCCATGATTTTCTCCTTTTTCTTCACAAGCTCTCTGGGATTAGAGGCTGCAAATTTTCCAGGGACCGGCTGGATCAAGGCAGGGGATGAAAATTGTAATGAGTTAATCAAACATCGCCCCGAGCAGGGGATTCCAGGTGCAGAAGGAGGACATCAGCAGAGGTGGTGACATCACCAGGGGACCTCCAGGGCCACCACTTGTGGCTGGTTGGGTTTTTGGAGACCTCCATGGATGGTGACAGCTGAAAGTGGCACCTGGGGACCCTGCTTAGTGCCAGGTTCAGTGCTGGGTTTGATGGACCTCAAGGTCTTTTCTTTGAAGAGCTTTTCCTTCTTTTTTCCTTCCAAGAACTGAAATCGTTCCATGATTCATCTCAGACAAACCAAGTGATCTCTCCCTTCCTCAGAGAACACCGACAACTAAACAGAAGCTGTTTTTCCCCAAATTATTTTCTATTTTTTGCAAGTTTCAGCTCAGATAAAACCTCAGGTTTAGGGTGGTTTATAAAGCTAAAATTCAACCTCGCCTCCACAACCAGATCCTGGTGACTTTTTCTCCCTTTCCTTTTATTTCTCTCTCCACAATAGGCATCATTTTCCTTTAAGGCAAGAGAAGATGATAATAATGAAACAACTCATTTCACATGAAGTGAAGGACAGGGAGAAGCCCAGAACCAACAGAGAAAAAATGCTTCATAGGCATCACTTACACTTGGATTGAAAGGTTTCTCTAAAACAAATTAATCTGAAATTTTGTCCAGAAAAAGGAGAAGTAATTATTTTAAAATCCAATTGACAGACAACAAAGGAGGGGGGGTTTAAGTGTTGTCTATTGTATAAAATTATTATAAAATTAGAATAATAGATAATATATTTTTCTATAATATATAATTTCTATAATTTCTATAATATAGAATAGAATAGAATAGAATAGAATAGAATAGAATAGAATAGAATAGAATAGAATAGAATAGAATATATATAGAATATATATATAATTATTATATAATTATTCCCACACACAAACCATGACCCACCTAAGTTTAAAAAAAGCTGCTTTTTATCACAGATGATATGGGTGGAAAGGACCTTAATAACCATTGTTTCTCCAAATAGAAATTCCCTCAATAACTGGATTAGCAGCACTCTGAACCCAAACCCCAGTGACACAACAGCACCAGCACCGAGGGGAGGGACAGCAGAACAGGGGCAGGAAAGGAGGAATTTTCCAGCAGGAAAATCAGCTCCTAACCCCACCTTCACTGCCCACTCCGGAGCTGAGGAGGAGGAGGAGGAATTCCCAGTGGATCCATCCCAAACCTGTGCTGCTGATGGGCCCCATCCTCCCATCCTCCTCCCTGAGCCAAAATCTGCCTTCAAATTCAAAATTCACCTCGTGGCACATCCCAGCTGAAGTAAAGGGACCACTGCTAATGACAGCAATTAGAAATTCTATTTCAAACCCCACATGGATCCCTGGTTTTGCACTGGAGGGTGGGGAATGATATCCTGTAAAAATATAAAGAGAATTTAGCTGCTGAAAGCTCACAACAGTCTGGCTTTTATTGGCATTCCTCCCTCTCTGCCCTGGCTTCCTCTCCCCCTTGTATTTTAAGCAGCAGCTCCTTTATTTCTGTCCATATTGGTGCCTTATGCTCACTGGAAATCCAGCAGACTCAACTTTGGGCTTCCCAGATCTTCCCCCCCAAGATTTTTAAGGAGAAAAGGTCAGAGTATTCCAGTGAACTGACGCACTCTGTCTAATTTATACAGCAAGAAGCTTAAAATTGTGCGTCATTTGACCATTTTCCATTTGTTCATGCTGAGATTAAGAGATGGGCTTATTGTTGAGCTGATAGTTGAAATTACAACTAACAGAAAAAAAAGGGTTAGAGGGGATCAGTAGCTGCAGCTGGGCTGGGATTTACTGCCCAGTCATGGCAGTGGAAATTAGAAAACTTGAAAAAAGCAGTTTGGGAGGGATTGGGAGGAGCTGAGTGAGTAATTAACCATTTCAAAGGTGAATGTTTCCAAATAAAACGTGGGAGCCAGGCTTTGCTGGGAGCTCTAAAAGCTCATTTAATTGCCACAAAGCATCTGTGACCAGGGAGGGGGTGAAAAACCCAGCAGCAGCCTCAGAAATCAGCTGGAATAAAGGATTTTCCTGGAGACTCAGCACATCTTGCACCAATCCCTCACTGCTCTGCACCTCTCGCATGCACCTTTCCCCACAGAAATCACAAATTTCACATTGAATATTCCCGAATTTTGCAGCAAGTCCAGTTAAAAACTTCAGCTGTTTGTTCACCATTTGTCCCAGGAGGTTTTTGTGGTGTTTTCTGCACACCCAAACCCTGTGCTGATAAATCCAACTGAATTTGGGTGGAACCACGGAAATTTCTACAGGAAAATGGTTCAGCTCCATTTGAAAAAATTAAAATATTTTAAAACTAAAATTAAAATTAAAATTTTTAAAAACTAAAACCCAGATCTGAAACCTGGACCAGCAAACATCAGTTGCTTTCAAACTGGAAAATCCGTGAAAATTCTCACAGTTCTGTTTTCTTCCCATATCCTGTTCTATGTATTCCATGAATCCCAAATTGTATTTACACCATGGTGGGGGGAAGGGGAGCAGACTTGCTGACGTTTTCTTGGAAGAACGGCTGCTATCTATAGGATTTTCCATTTTCATCTGGGATGTTTTCACAGGGCTGCAGACAGATGGCTTTTCTAGGAAGGTGAAAAGAAGAACGTTGCCATCCCAATAATGTCTTTCCATCTGTGGCAAATCCCTAATACCCCAAGATTCTGCCCAGATTAAACTGATGGATTTTTCACCACCCAACAGCCTCTTTCCCTGGAAAAAAAAACAAGAAATCTCACGTTCTGACTTTGCAAATGCTCAAAAAAGGTGAAAACACACAAAGTTCTGGTGCCAAATGCTGCTTGGGACAGCCAGGGCAGTTATTTTGCTGCCTAGAGGAAGATTTATGGTGAAATATCCATTAACAAACTTTGTAACTCTGAAAAATACATGACATTTTCCAGAGCTGCATCATTCCTGAGTGGAAGTACCAGAAAAATAGGAAAATGTGGCTGCAGGAGGGAGCAGAGCAGCAACTCAAACACGAGGGAGCAAAACCAGGTCCCCTCAGCAGGAGGTTGCCAAAACAAGAGCCATGAGGCCAACCTGAAAAAGCAAATAAATTAAATATTTTTCCAAAATCTGTCAGCAAAGAGTCTGTCTATAGTTACACCTCCTGCTCTTGGAGTTTTGTGGGACCATCCATGATTTTCTCCTTTTTCTTCACGAGCTCTCTGGAATTAGAGGCTGCAAATTTTCCAGGGACCGACTGGATCAAGGCAGGGATGAAAATTTTAATGAGTTAATAAAACATCAGCTGTTATTTGGCTCTACCCATGACACCCTGACAGAGGTGAGACAGGAATGCCAGAAATTTAGGGAATACCTGGATTTATATGAATGAAATTTGGGTTGGGATTAAAATTTGAATCTTCAGGATGCAGTGCCCAAACCGGTCTGTGAGATGTGAGTGTGACATCACAAAGGACTGGGATTTTGTTCCCAACCCCAATGCAGAGGAATGGGATTTCACTCCGAATCCCAATCCAGAGGAACAGGATTTCATTGTGAATACCAATGCCAAGAATGGGATTTCATTCTGAATTCCAATGTAATGGAATGGGATTTCACTCTGAACCCCAACCCAGAGAAATGGGATTTCATTGTGAATCCCAATGCAAAGAATGGGATTTCATCCTCAATCCCACTCCAGAGGAACAGGCTATCATTGTGAATCCCAACCCAGAGAAATGGAATTTAATTGTGAATCTCAATGCAAAAGAATGGGATTTCATTGTGAATCCCAGTGCCAAGAATGGGATTCCATCCTCAATCACAATTCAGAGAAATGGGATTTCATTGTGAATCCCAACCCAGAGAAATGGAATTTAATTGTAAATCTCTATGCAAAAGAATGGGATTTCATTGTGAATCCCAGTGCAAAGAATGGGATTTCATTGTGAATCTCAGGGCAAAGGAGCAGGATTTTGTTCTGAATTCCAATCCAGAGGAACACACCCACAGCAAATATCTGATGGTCTCCCAGCCTCCAAGGTATGGAGGGAATTTTATCCCAATTTGAAGTGACAACATGAGACAGGCACAAATTATTATTGCATAATAAAATGATGAATTTTAACAAATTAAAAAATTATCTCAGAGTGCATTTTCCTCCTGGAGCCATCCAAGTACAGGACAAGGAATTTAATCCAGGTGTTTCCAGCATCCTCAGTGTTGGACCACCTGTATTCCAGCTCAGAAATGGGAAGGGACCTCTCCTGAAAGCCACACCTGGAGCAATTTTAATTCTACTCCAAATGCACAGGTGGAGCGATAAGAAAAATGCAGCAACACAAAAGAAAGATAAAAAATAAGAAAATGAGGATGTAGAAGCTCATTAAGCACCACCACAGATAAACCTGGATCTGCTCAAAGCTGGTTTTTCCAGCCTGAAGAACCCAGCAGCATCTCTGTCCTGGTGGTTATTCCCATCACCAGGCCAATTTCCAAACCTTCTGTCAGATAAAAAAAGTGCAGGGAGCTTAAGAGGAAAATGCATTTATAGCCCTGGCTGCACGAAGGCAAAGCAGCTGAAGTTCAGTGCCTGAACTCGAGGAGGTTTCAGAAGTAATTCTGACACGAAACACACTGTGCCAATTTTCCAGCTCCAGCAAACGTATTAAATGTCATTGTCTTTCTAAGAAGAAAGGATCTATTCTATTTTCTTTTTTTTTTTTTTTTGACTGAGGAAGATTAAAGGTAATCTCCCTAAATCCTCAATCACCCCACAGGATACATTTTTTGGATGTGGCTGTGTCATTCAGAATATCACAATCTGTAATGGAGAGGACTTGGGTTATCCCTCCCTGCTTCTTTTTGTCCCCTCAAACCTCCCCTGAATCACAACCCTCTGCTTTTGCCACCCTGTTTAAATCTGCTTTTGAACCCAGGGTGGCCACAGCTCTCACATTTTACTTTCAAACACTTCAGAAAGGCCAGTGGCCAAATGCAAGGGGGTTTCCTTCCTGCTGGATAAAAAGGCAAGTTCAGCTTTGCCAAGAGGGATTCATTTCCCTACTCCCCCTCTGCTCTCTCCCACCACCTGTGATTTAAAAAATAAATCAAAGTTAAACTCAGCCCCCCAAAAAAACTGGTGAAAAAACAAACAAACAAACAAACAAAAAAAAAAAAACCACAAAAAACCACTTAATAAAACCACTTTGGCCTCACGAAATCAGTTTTTTATCCAAAGATAAAATTGCTGGGTCAGGTGGCAGCACGGGGAAGTCCGGGGGAATTCTCTGGCTGTGAGGTCATCTGTCAGAAAGGAGGTGGCAGCAGTGGGTTTGTGCCAAATCAAGATTATTTCAGGCCTGGGGTTGCTGGGGACAAGTCACAAACCCCAGCAGAGCCTGGCCTAAGCCAAGGAGAAGAGGCCAATTGCTCCCCTGTCATTATTCCCTGTCCCAGGAGCACCACGGGGACTCCGCTGGAATTTGGGGCTCAGAAATTGTTCAGGGATTTTTAATTCCCACAGAATTTCTGTTCCCTCCTGCTCTGCTCGCTTGGGTTTGGGCGGCTCCTGAAGGCAGCAGTGAAATGGGAGCTTGAGAAGAGATTTTCACCTCCAGAGGGACATTCCCACCTGGAGAGGCACCTGCTGGAGGGATTTTGGGATGAGCACAAAGCTGCACCCCGCACTGCTCACCTGCACTCATCCCATCACGGATTTAAAGGCTCAAAATGGATTTAGGAGAATTCCAGGCCAGGAATCCCTGGCCTGTGCCAGGGCATCTGCTACAAAACTATACCAGGCAGCCCAAAAGGCTCCACAAAACCACAACAACAAAAATGGCAAAAATTTACAAATTAGGGAAAAAAAGGCAGGGTGTCTGAACCACATGGACATGATGTCTTCACCTTTTCCACCAGTTTTTCTTTGAAGAGGAATCCCAGCATTTATTTCCAAGCTTTACTAAAAAGGCTGCTCCAAAATTGACCAGGAGGGAAAAATTCCGGAGGATAAGTATTTATTTTTCCCCAGAGTTTTCTCACTTAAAGGGATTCAATCCCATCAATCTGCGCCATCCATCAGGACATCATTGTTCCCTATGATTTTTTTGTAATAAAAGAGCAAATTTTGGATGCACAAATCATATTAAAAGCAAGAGTTTCACAGCAGATGGGCCAAATTTTGCCCTCCCGCCTTTCCATGAAGTCATTCCTGATGTCAGCGTTCAGGAACACAAATAATCACAGGACAGGATTATCTGCAAGTGCTTTTATTGAGAGCTCTGGGAGTCAGGGGTACAGACCCAAATTGACTCCGACATGGCTTTCAAGCTGAATATATTTTATATTATAACATTATAGAATACATATTAATATTATTATAATTATATTAATATTATTATAATTATAATAAATATAATTATAAATTATTATCATTATATAATACATATTAATTATTAAACTTAGATTGTTCTATTGTATACACTGACATGAGTTTCTCGTGATCTTTCTTAGGCCCCTGACCACAGTTTCTCATGATTATTCTTATGATTAAACAGTAATTATATTTAATTACTAAAGGATCATCACATCTAACAATTATATCATTTATCATGTACTAGCTACACAGGTGCAGTTCTAGCAAGGTACGAGGCCTTCATGTGCTTAGGGTATTTATTTTTCCAGGGCCTACTAAGCTTAATTTTCCTTTTAACACTAAATCCCCATGATTTTAAAACCCTTTTACTATCACTGAGAGTTTCAAGTGAAACTTGAATTTCTGAAGTCAGTTGTAATTTTTCCCCAAGTGCCCAGCAGCTCCTCTTTGAACAGGTGGGATATTTACCTGAGCCAGCGTGGCACAATTAGTCCTGGGTTCTAATTAGCAGTTAATGACTCCAAGGATCCTAAAGCACCGTTTGGGAGCCTGGCACTCCCCTCGACAAAAAGCACCCAGAGCCATCTCAAACCTTTGCACCAGCACGCTCCAAAGGCAATTTTGATGATTTAATTGGAAATGAGGTTTAATAGGAGGCTGGTTTTGCAATTGCCATTGAAGCCAAAATGGCCCTTTTGCTTTCTGAGCCTTTTGCTAATGGTGTTCCCTTGGATTCCTGGCTTTTTATCAGCTGGGTTTTTATGAGGCTCTGAGGGCCCAATTTGATGTTCCCAGGTATTTCAAACAGAACACACTGTTCATTGTTCAAAAGTAATATTATTAGAAATAGGGTGGAAAACGCTGTCTTACCATTTTTTTTTTCCTGTTTGAAAATTAGAGGCTTCAGCTTGTCTGAATCTGATATTATTCGACAACTTTTACAACTTTTAAAAGACAAAAGACCTATAAGGGGAAGCTGGTTTTAGATTCCAAAGAGGTTTTGGCTCCAAAATTCAGCATCCTCTGCTCTGACCCATCCCTGTGTCACATCAAAACCCAGCCCCAGCTCCGTGCCACCCCCAGGAGGGGCAGGGAAAAGGAAAACTCTGCAGATTTTGGGGAATCCTAAAATATCCTGAGCTGGGAAGAATCATCAAAGTCACAATTTCTGCACAGGAAACCACCCAAAATCCCACCAACTTTGTAAAAAAATATAATTTGCCTCAATGAAATTAATATTACCTTAATATTTTTGATAATACTCATTGCTTTGAGCATGAGGAAAAAGTTCTTATATCTGTATTTTATTCTTAAGAAATAAAAAATAAATAGTAATAAAATATTAATAATAAACAATAAAATTTGATAAAAATATAGAATGAAATTCAAAATAAAATATTATTAATAATTATTAATAAAATAATATTTTTATTACATTATTAACAATATGTCTTAATAATAAAATTAATATTTTTTGTTCTATTACTTTCTTTTATTCTTTTAGTCTTAGCTCTATATTTTAGCTGCAGACTGGCAGTGGAAGATGGCAGCTGGGAAAAGTCACTTTATTTCCCATATTTTCCATCCCAATATTCCCTTTATTTCTCATCTCAGCCCTGCACAAACCCAGCGGGGCTGACAGGAACCATCCCCAGGAGCCTTTATCCCTCTGCAAAATGAAATCCCAACAATTCCAGCATTTCCAGGAGCATTTATCAAAATCCCAACAATTCCTGCATTTCCAGGAGCGTTTCTCCCTCCTCAAAGTGAAATCCCAACAATTCCTGAATTTCCAGGCCACCTCCACAGCTCCAGGCCTGAGGTTCTCCCAGCCCACCTGAGCTGCTGCCCCGAGACTTCTCCACTCTCCAAACTCTTCCCTTCCACTTTGGATTTCTTGCCTCATCCCAATATTCTCTCACAGATTATTCCAAAAACCTGAGTGCATCAAGGGGCTCTGTTCAGGTGGATGCAGCAAGGATCTGTTTTTGGCTCCTGCTGGAGGAAATTCACAGTTGAAAAGCAAAAAAACAACAACAAAAAAATCCTTAATGATAAATGCACCTGAATTTTGCTGCAATTTCCACCTCGGTAACACATTTTGCCTTTTGCTGTTAGAGAGAAAATGGAGATTATTGGGGGAAGAAAAGGAAATAAGAAAAAGGAACAAAAGTTTTGCCTTTTTGCCTGTCATTCCTGCGGACAGTCACTGCCTTTGGGCTTGACCAGCATTGCAGCAGCACCGCCCTGAGGAGCCCAGAGTGGGGTGAATAACGACCCCACTAATTAAAATAATGATTAACTAATAATAAATTAAAAGAATCCCTACTAATTAAAATAACTCCCCTCTCCAAACGTGGCACCATGACTCAGGTCCTGTGCAGAGCCAGAACTTTGGGCCATTTCAGGATTAATGTTGAAAAATATGCCAAAAGTTGGAATCCTCCTCGGTGCTGAACTGAAATCTCAGCAAAAAAAGCTGCTTTAAGAGACCCATGGCTGCATTCCTATTTATCTTTCTTTTTTATTAAAAAATCCCACTAATAAAATAAAAAGGCAGCTCTAAGAGACTTTAAACAGAGGAGAGGAAGCTGAATTCAGCCGCTGCTGCCCAAACTGATGAGATCTTTGGAAGAGAATCCCAGATGTCAGCAAAAACTCGTTTGCTCAGTCCAAGTGAGAAAGCAATTTTTCCCTTTTATTTATTTATTTTTTTGGGAGTAAAAACAAGCCAAGGATGACAAGATTGTGTAGAAGAGACAGCAAACACAACAGAAAAAGGAGACAAAAATAAGATTGTGAGGATGAAGGGAAAAAGGTGGCAGCAGATAAGGACTGAAGGAATTACAGCTTGGGGAAACAGGAGCTGGGATAAAGCTCCGAGTGCTGGAATCAGGGTAAAAACTGAGGAGAACAATGAAAAGGGGAACTCTGATAAATCCTTTGGGTTTTGTTCCATCTCCCCTGTCTGTCACTCACATGGTCACTTCTTGAGGTGCAACAAATTCCAGCTGGGATCCGACTCACAGGGGCCTCGTGGAAAAAGGGGAAGGTCTCAGGTTCCTGCAGGTGAAATTTGGATTTTGGTTTGTTTCCAGCAGGAAGGGCTGTTGGGTTTTGGTGTATTTTGGTTTATTTCTAGAGGAAAGGAGTTCTGGATTTTGGTGGATTTCTAGAAGGAAGGGGTATCAGTTTTCCTTTCTAGAAGGAAGGGGTGTTGGATTTTGTTTATTTCTAGAGGAAAGGGGTGTTGGATTTTGGTTTATTTCCAGGAGGAAGTGCTTTGGATTTTGGTGGATTTTGATCTATTTTTAGAAGAAATGGCTGTTGGGTGTTGGTGAATTGTACTTTATTTCTAGAAGGAAGGGGTTTGGATTTTGGTGTATTTTAGTTTATTTCTAGAAGGAAGGACTTTGGATTTTGGTTTATTTCTAGAAGGAAAGGGGTGTTGGATTTTGGTGGATTTCTAGAAGGGAGAGGTGTCAGATTTTGGTTTATATCTAGAAGAAAGGGGTGGTGGATTTTGCTGAATTTTGATGAATTTCTAGAAGGAAGGCCTGTTGGGTTTTGGTTTATTTCCAGAAGGAAGGGGTGTAGGATTTTTCTGGATTTTGGTTTATTTCCAGAAGGAAGGGGTGTTGGATTTTGTTTATTTCCAGATAGGGGTGTTGAGTTTTGGTGTATTTTGGTTTATTTCCAGAAGGAAGGGGTGTAGGATTTTTCTGGATTTTGGTTTATTTCCAGAAGGAAGGGCTGTTGGATTTTGGTGTATTTTGGTTTATTTCTAGGCAAGATGAAAGCTGAGCTGCCTCTGCTGGAGTCCCTTTCCAGATCCTGCCCTCTGTGCCCCCAGCTCTGCTCTGCTCCAACATTTTGGCTCCAAGATGAGCTGCTCCAGAGAATTCCAGGCCCTCAGCACCAGCCTGGAGGGGCAGGAGGATTTTCCACCCCCAGATGGGATGGGAACAAGCTGGGAGAGGGAAAAAAATCAGCCTCCCATAGCTGAGAGGAGAGAAAATTCGATTTAAAGCTGCTGCCAAAACCTCCCAGCTTTGGAAGAGTTCAGAACTCACCTGACTGGACACTCCTGTGGAAAATCCCCCCAGGAGGGTGGAATTCACCTGGAGGAACCCGGGAAATCCACCTTTTCCATAAGGCCCCTGGGAGTTGGATCCCCATGAGAAATCCCAGTTAATTCTGCCTGGAATTGCCTCAGAGTGGATCCCCCAAATCCTACCCTAATTCCATCCCAGTTTCAGTAACAGCATCCCCAGATCCCATCCCAACCCCACCCCAACTTTGGGATCAGCACTCCCAAATCCCATCCCAATTCTTCCCCAACTTTGGGATCAGTATTCCCAAATCCCACCAAAGCTTTGGGGTCAGTTCCCCAAAATCCCACCTCAGCTTTGGGATCAGCACTCCCAAATCCCACCTCAAATCCTACCCCAGTTTTGGGATCAGCTCCCCCAAATCCCATCAAAGCTTTGGGATCAGCTCCCCCAAATCCCACTTCAGCTTTGGGATCAGCATCCCCAAATCCCATCCCAAGCCTATCCCAACTTTGGGAAGAGCAACCCCAAATCCCACCAAAGCTTTGGGATCAGCTTCCCCCAAATCCCATCCCAATCCCACCCCAGTTTTGGGGTCAACCCAGATGTTCCCAGCACAGCCCAGGGCAGGGCCCCACATGCCCAAAATCCCTGTGACAGGGATCAGGGTTTATCCTGGGCTGGGTTTATCCTGGGCCCCTTCTGAACCCTACACCCCAATTAAATCCCTCCACATCTCGTTAACACCTTGGGAGTTTGTTTATTTAATTAAAAAATGCCTCAGAGTGGATCAGCAATGTTGGGTTTTTTTTAGCTTTTACAGAGATGGGGCAACTGAGAGGCATTTTAAAGGATTTTATTTCATTATTAATTTTATTTATTCCATTATCAGTTTCAATGAATAGTGAGACACAAGAAATGCAAAACTCAATGCTATTCTATCAGAAGCTGACTTCAAAAACTGAAGTTTTCTGAACCCTAAACCCCAATTAAATCATGCTGCAGCTCATTAGAGTTTGATTATTTAATTATTTGAGCCACTCTGACAGCTCAAAACACCTGACGTTTCTGAGGTTGTCTAGCAGCAGTAATATTTCTCATATTTCTAATTAAGGTGGAAGCAGCATTGATTTCTTTGCTCAGCTCACACTCTGCTCGCTCTAATTGTTTTAATGCTAAAGTTGAGGTAAAAATAAACTTAATGCAACTTGTTTTGTAGAGCTCTGGGGTTTCAAATTGCTATTACAGTTTTCTTTAGACTGATGGGTAGAATTTTTCCTTTCTGTTTTTCTTGATGGCCTTTTCAACATTAGCAAGCACTTCTTCCCTTTTTCCCACAAGCAAGGAACTCATTTATGGCAAAACCATCTCAGGAAACTTAATCCCTCATTCCAGAGCCATTCCAGGAGAATTTACAATTCCCAGGTAGGATATTTGCATCCCTGGGGAAGAACATCCCAATTTAACAGCTGAGGGATGCTGCACTCATCCCAATTCCATTTCTGATCCCTCCCCTGCTTTAAAGCCTCACAAACTCCCACTGTGGAGACACCCCATGAAAATTCAGTGGGAGGCAGAAGTAACAAAGCAGTGGCAGTGACAACTGGAATATTTGGCCACAGGAGAAAAGTTCATATTCCCCAAAAAAATAAATAGGAAACCGTTTGCAAAGGAATATTCAGCCCCTGCAAGCAGAACAGCACGAGCTGCTCCCTGTTTGGCATCATCCTGGCTGCTCCAGCCACGGCAGAAAATGATGATTTTTCCATTTTCCATTTTCATTTTGATGGTGTATTATCAGTTAGGGGGGAAGCTTTAAAAAAGCAAATCAAAACCAAGTCAAAAATCAATTTAAACCTTCAAAACCAGCACCAATCCTCCACAGCAGTCAACTGGCCACAAACCTACAATGAGATGAATAATTATAAACCCCAGAATAATTAGTGTGACAATGTCTCAGGTGCTGTTTTTCTATAAATCTGAGTTGCTATGTGGCTGAAGAATTCAAACCTTATCCCAGCAGATAAAATTCACAGCTAATTTCATCTTGAGGAAAGCAGAGGAGAAGAAAAATCTCCTGTAACCTGTTAAAAAGAATCCAGGATGGGGGAAAAAATCAAGAACAAGGTTCTTGATTTATTTCTTTATTTTATATTTATGAGTAAAGAAGACGAACTATCGATTTATTTTATAAATAAATATAATAATAAATGTAGTACATTTATAAATAAATTAATTGCTTTTTGGAAGTCAGTCCCGAGTTCAATCATGGGAAAAAATTAAAGATTGGGAATCAGCAAATGGGTGTTGGTATGAGGAGGAAAAACAAAGAGCTGAAAATGCCTAAATGACTCGAATTAGCTCATTTTTAACACTCTGAACCAGGTTTTGTTTTCTCCCTCCCTGAGCAATAAATCCCAATAAAGGAAGCAAATGCAGGAGCTCCCAGCAGAGCTCAGGGACAGCTCCAGTCCCCCATCAATATTTTATTGTGGCAGAATTGCTGCTTCATTCAGGAAATGATTTGATGGCACCGAGGGCTGGAAGCAGAGCCAGAGCTGGGTGCAATTCCTGTGGCAGGAGCAGCTCGCTCGCTTCAGCCCACGCAGCTCCACAAATTCTCCTTTTAGTTGTACGTTTATTAATTGAACTCCCAAAAAAGGGTTCGGAGAGTTTCCTGGCAGCAGCTCTTGCCTGCCAGGTTGTCAGAGCAGGCTGGGGGATTTAAGCAGCCTCTGGAATGGCAGGAAGAGAAACTTTTAACAGATTTTTAGCTCAATATCACCGATAAATCAGAGATTATTATATCAATTGATGATATAATCAGTGATTATTATATCAGATAATCTCTGCTAGACTCATTCCAGACATCTCATACAGCTGCTACTCAGCCAGGGGTCTTTATTATTTTTATTATTATTTTTAGTATGTCTTTTAATCATTTATTAAATTATTTTTTTTCTTTAATTTTCAGAGTTTTCCTCTCAAATTTGACTCTTGCCTGCAGGTGACCTCAGCCTTTTGGGAGGGCTCGGGTAGAGCAAGTGCCTGTTCTGCTTCCACAAAGGATTTTCCAGCTCAGTTGGGGCAGGAGTGGAGGAATTAATCTTCTTCTCCTGTTCTTAAAGTATTTTAATGCTCCCTTTTATTTTTTAGATTTTTTTTTGGTTGTATTATTTTTTGTTGGTTTTTTGGGGTTTTTTTTTGGGGGGGTCTTTTATAATAAAACCATCATCTGCTTCCTGAAATGTTTTTCCTTAACTGGAATATGTGGAGTGTGAGATCCAGGCTGGGGCAGAATTGTCTCAATTCCCACCAAGCTTCTTCCCTCCAACAGCAGCCAGGAACAGAATGAGGGGTTTTTATGTAAAACAAGAAGGATGAGACTGCATAACATAAATTGTAATTGAACAATTAAGTCCAATATGTAAATGGAGCAGAACTTCTCCAAGTGAGAGATCCTGTGACCAATGAAAGCTTCTGGAGCTCCAGCCCTGCACGTCTCCATTCTTCATCTGTGCAGCAGAAGATCCTCTCACTCAGGGACTCTGGAAAAGTAAACAGGGTGTGAGACTGGGATGGAGTTTAAATGTTTTTTTCTGGGGGATTTTATGCCAAAACCTGAGGAATGTCATCACTGCAGATGGGTCAGGCACCTGCTGGAAGCCACCCATGGGAGGGGATCTGAGGAAGATTCCTCCTGGTGATGCCTCAGGTTTTGGTTTTTCTATTTTTCAGACCCTGTGCTTCTTCAGTGTGTGGCTCTGGGCTCCACATGAGGGGATGCTGAGCTCTCTGCACAGAGCAGAGACAAAACAATTCCTGCTCCAGCTGGGCACCAAGGACAAATGATCCAAACCTCAGGCCAGGAGCACAAACAGCGTGGGCTGGAGAGAGAAAAACAAGCAGGGTGGGACTGATGGGCTGGAGCTGGAATGGGACAATGAACTCCAAGGTGCCAATGGAGCAGAACTGATCCCAGGGAGAGCCCCGGGAGCGCTCGTGCATTTTGGGACCATTTTGGGTCATTTGGGTGCAGCCCTGGCTGGGCTCTGGTGCTGCCCAAGGTGGATCCATGGAGGAGATCCTTTGGATAAATCCCTGCTTTGTTCTGTAGCTCTGTCCAGCCTCTGCTCCAGCCCAGCCTTCTTGAGGCATCACCAGAGCTTTGCAAACCCTTCAGCAGGAGGTGATTCCTTCCTCACCTGCATTTCCCTCATTTTCCCTTGCACGGGTTAAAGAAATAATTCTCAGGTTGAAAATGAGTCCAAGTGCCCTCCAGCACCTGCCTGGGTATATCTCCTGGTCCCGTTATCCAAAGGGAATATTGGAAGATATCTTTGTAATAAAAACTCATTTTAGGCATCTGTAACCACCTGAAAGAGAGGAATTTGTTCTCTGGAGACTCCACAGGACCTACATCAGCCAAAGAGCTTTGGGTGGCTAAATTGTCCAGTCTGGATGGGATTGTCCTGCCCCCATCCAGGCCACAATTTTGAATGTTTGGGAATCCAAACATCCCCAAATATCCCTGGGAAGGGCAGGAAAACCCTTGCTTGGCTGGTGGCCAGGGCGCAATCACCTCTACAATCTACTTGTGTAATCAGCTCTTACCTAGGGCGAGAAAAGGTTCAGAAAATCACCCGGGGAGGAATTTCCTGGTGTTTAATTCCTTCCAGCACGGGGTGATTCAGCTCCTGGTGCGTGAGGAGAAGCCTCAGATGGGGGTGGAGGAGGACTGATGGTCCCAAATCCAGGAAAATCAGAGCTGATCTTAATGAAGCCACAAAGGAACAGCATCACACATGGGCTGAATCACCACAGCCTGAGCAGGGACACCTTTGGGACTGCCAGGGGGGTTCCAGGAGCAATTGCTGCTGACATCAACATTCCTAAAGCAAAAATCCCATAGAAATCATCGTTAGGCACAATCAGGTTGAACCTGGAGCTCCAAACATAGCCCAGGTGAAGTTCTACAGCCCCAGTTTCAAACACAAAAAAGGGGAAAAATAGAAAAGTGGGATTCAGGAATGTTTTCTTGGGGAGGGCTCAAATGCTCCCAAATCCTTTGGGGTTTCCATAGGATTCCAAGGAGCAATTGGTGCTGATATCAATATTCCTAAATCTGTTAATCCTCTAAGAAATCATCATTAGTCACAATCAGGCTGAAACTGGAACTCCAAACACCTCCCATGTCCCACCCTGAACTTCAGCTTCCAGTTTCAAACAGAAAAAAAGGGAAAAAGAGAAAAGTGGGGTTCAGGAATGTTTTACTGGGGAGGACTCAGATGCTCCCAAACACTTTGGGGTTTCCACAGGAATCCAAGGAGCAATTGGTGCTGACATCAACATTCCTAAATCTGTTAATCCTCTAAGAAATCACAATCAGGCTGAAACTGGAGCTCCAAACATCTCCCTGGTCCCACCCTGAAGTTCAACTTCCAGTTTCAAACACAAAAGAATGGAGAATAAAAATGGGAAGTGGGATTCAGGTGCTGTTTTATCTTTATTTTTATTTGTTTTTTATTGCTTAGACAAAACACTTGGGAAGCTCAAACAGGTGAATTCCTCTTCCCTGCCTTTTGATTTCCTTTTACTGACAACAGACAAAGGAGGGGTCAGGCTCTGTAATAAAGGTTATTTAAAACAATCAAGCAGCTGGAGGGATGAAGACTTTCCTCATCTTTTTGCATTAAAATTTGAAGGAAAATTGCAATATTCCACTAAAGAGCATCCCATTCATCACAGGAATGGAAGGGGATTCAGCACCCAGTGGCAGAATTTGGTTTATTTATTTGAGATTCCCCTTTAACTTGCACTTCCACCCTGCAGAGAGCCAGAGGGGCTGTGAGTGCTGGAGTTTCCTGCCAGGGAAGTGCAGGAAATGCAGGAATGCCAGCTGTTGCTTCACCAAATGAGTACACAGAAACTTGGTGAGTTTAAGAGAGAAAAAGAGCTAATTTTATTTCTGACTTCATAATATATAGAATTCTAAAAGTGACAGCGGACTGGAGGATGAAATTGCTACTTCTCTAACTACACTGGTTAAATTAACAGTCTATTAATTTTCTCTTCTTACAAAGAAGAATGCAAAATGATTATTGTTTACCTGAACAGTGTGTGAGAACTTTAGCAGAAATACTAGAAGGTTAAAAAGTTTTATGAGAACTTTAAACTTCCAAAAGAACTACAAAAGAAAACACTTTTAAAAATCAGGGTAAAACATCCAGCCAGGGATTCCCAGCACAGAGCAGAGGGCAAAGCCACCCCTTGTGCCAAACAGCTCCTGCTGTGTCAGAATCTGAGGTATTGATGATTTTGGGATTGCAGAAAGTCTCTGTCTGTCAGCCCCCTGCCAAAGCAGAAGCCAGAATTGGTCTGTGCTGGTTTCCAGGTTGTTTATTCTGTTTATCTCTCACATGTTCTGCTGCCCTGCCCAGCTCTGTCCTGCAGGGCAGCGTGTGGGGCTCTGCCCTCAGTGGGATGTGACAAACATTAAATACCAGAAACTCCCTGGGCTGCATTTACAAGAACGTGCCAATATCTGTCACCTACGTTGGACAGTGTGTCCCCAGCCTGAACCAACAGAAAAATGCCAACACCACAGTGAGACATGGAGGGCATGAAGAAGGAGAAAAAGGACAAGGCACACCCAATTTCCTCCAGCTTGTCCCCTTTGGACCCCTCATCTAGAATCCTAAAATTTTACTTTTGCACCCGTGCCACACTTAATTATGACTTATATCAAACCCTCAGAGCTGGTAATTGATCCTGTAAGATTGAAAACTCTTTTCCATGGACAGAGATCACAGCCAGTGTCTCTGGGGGCTCTGTCCAGGGGGTTCCTGACCCCCGCCAGGGTCCCAGGGCAGCCAGAGGGAAGCTCTGGGCTCCCACACTGCTGCACCTCGCTCAGGAAAAGCAAATTAAAAAAGCAAATTATGCCCTAATGAGCAGCCGGGCTCAGGGCTGGCTTTGTCACCTCCGGAGGGACAATTCCAGCCCCGAGCTGAGGAAGTCACAGGACACAACTCGAGCAGGGCCGTTGATGGGTCAGGTAAAACCCACAAAGGATTGCACGCAACCACGGGCAGAGAATCCCCAAAAACTGAAAAGGGAATTCCAGGAGTGACCCTGCGCCAGCTGTTGATGGGAAAAGGAGCCCTGATGAGAACAAAACGTCGAAAGTGCTGGGAAGTTTTCATTCAGGGTGAAAGGGCAATAAACTCCATGTATCTTAATATCTAAGTCAATATCTAAATGAGATCTAAATTTAAAAATTAATTATATAAATTAAAGATCTATACATTAATATCTAAATTAAATCTAAATTAAATCCAAATTAAGTAAAAATTAAATCTAAATTAAATCATTATCTAAATTAAATAGATCTACATTAAATAATTAATTGTCTAAATCAAATATATGTAAATTAGTAAAGTATCTAAATTAAATATATCTACATTAAATATAAAAATTAAAGATATCTCAATTAAAGAGAAACGCGAGTGTTGGAATTTGAAATGTAAGGAATTTTTAAAAATTTAAACAATGATTAAAAAAATCCTACACCTCCCCCCAAAAAAAGATAATTTCAAAAGATAATTTCAAATAATAAAAACCTTTACCTTTAAGCAAGTCATCTTTTGAACAGTACCCTATGAATTAACATAACCCATAACACAGAGATACAAAAAAACCTTATAATAAGAAAAATTTCACAATTATAAATTTCCCCAGGAATCTGCTATTGAGAAAAAAAAAAAAAAACAACACAAAAAACCCGATTTTCTTATAAAAAAAGAAACTAACTTCAAAAAAATAATACATTAATAATATATAGTACGATAAATTATAAATACATGTAAAAATAACAAATACACTAATAATTAACCAGCAGTGAACCACATCAGGTTGGAATTTTGATTAAATTGATGCAGGTAAAGAATCACTCCAGCTTTTTAAAAATACAGAAACTGGGGAGTTTCACTTGAAAAAAAGAATGATTCCATGGTTTTTTTTTGGTGGGAAAAAGTGGTTCTGAACAGCCTCTGCTGTAGCACTTCCTATAAAAAAATAGGGAAAAAATTCCTATAAAAATTCCCTGCTCTGAGCACAGGCT
This sequence comes from Lonchura striata, assembly GCF_050655825.1. Taxonomy (NCBI): domain Eukaryota; kingdom Metazoa; phylum Chordata; class Aves; order Passeriformes; family Estrildidae; genus Lonchura; species Lonchura striata. The sequence goes on along the minus strand of NC_140720.1, from coordinate 3,349,863 downwards.
ATGGAGGAGCAAATTGGGAATGCAGGTCAGGCTTTTCCCACCTTCCCAATTGTCTCTTATTTTTCTAATTCTTTTAAATAAACAATTTGCTGTTCGTGGGGTAAAGTTGAGTTTTGAGACCCCATGGAAGGAGTAAAAGCCTCTCCTGCACACAGAACTCCAGGTTTGGACTGCTCAGGATGGGGTTTTTGTTTTATTTATTTATTTTTTTAATTTGATTTAAATATGAAAAAAAGCTGCTGTTATTTCCCTTCTTTAAACTTCCCGGCAGAAATGGAATAAAGCTGAAAAGTGGGAAGAAAAGGCTGCACATGAAAATAGGGAAGAGAGAAAAAGAGAGAGAAATGGAATAGCGAGAAATAGAAACGAAATAGAGAGAAATGAAATAAAGAGAAATTAACTAGAAATGGAAATAAAGAGAATTGAAATGGAGAGAAATAAAGAGAAATAGAGAGAAATAAAGAGAAACTGAAGAGAAAGTAATTAGAGAGAAACAAATAATTGAAATGGAGAAAAATAGAGAGAAAGAATTAAAATAGAGAGAAATAAAGAGATAGAGAGGAAAAAAGAGATTAATTAGAGAGAAATAGAGAGAAATTAAGAGAAATTTAAAAAAGACAAATTAATTAGTGAGAAATAGAGAGAAAGAAAGAATTGAAATGGAGAAAAATAGAGAGAAATGAAGAGAAATTAAATAAAGAGAGATTAATTAGAGAGAAATAGAGAAAGAAAAAGAATTGAAATAAAGAGAAATAGAGAAAAATAAAGAGAAATTAGATAGAAATAGAGAGAAATAAAGAGAAATGAAATAGAGGGAAATAAAGAGAAATAGAGAGAAAGAAAGAGAACTTAAATGGAGAGAAATAAAGAAATAGAAATAAAGAGAAATAAAATAGAAATTGGAATGTTCTGCTTGTTTACTTTCCCAAAGGGAAGGAAATTCTGGGATTGCCCTGGAGATGCCAGGCCTGCCATCCCGGCTGCCACTCCTGAAAATATCCTGGGCGAACGGGAGCTGGCCTCACATTTCTCTTTTTTGAGGGGTAAAGCAGCAGGAGCCCCAGCTGGAACCAGAACCAGCGAAAAAATCTGAAAGCAGAAGCAGCAAAAACGCAGAAAGGAGCTGGAAATAAAAATGCATCGGAAGCCGGAATCCCTGCCAAGGGCTGGTGGCCTTGGCCTGGCAGATGCAGAACATCTGGTCACCGACATCTGCGACTTCCAGATATTCTGGAACTTCCCATCTTCCTTCAGATGAAATCCCAGCCGCAAAAAAAAAGAGGGAAAAAAAAAAAAAATTGAAAATGGAATTTCCCGGCACATTCTCCAGTTCTGAGAAATCAAATTCTTTCCAGCAGCCTTGCCTGTTCCTGTTCATTAACGAGCCTTGATTTTTCCAATCAGGAGCAAATCAAGGGATCAGGAAATGCAGATTTGTTGTTAAAATACAACAAAAAGCACCGGTGTGTGTGGCAGACTTTGCCACTGATTAGTACTCACAATTATTATTTCATGATTTTATTATTATTTAAATTTAATTTTTAAACTTAAATTTAATTATTACTTAAATTATTCAACTAATAAACATGTTAAATAATAATAAATACAATAGCAAATAATCACTGTAAGAAATGTTGAATAATAATAATTTAATAATATCTAATAATAGTTTAATATTTAATTATTTAATTAAAATATTCTGTTGCCCTGGGATTTTTGCAGGCACAAAAATGCTTTGGAAAAGCACCCTTAAATCAGGTGTAGAGGACTGATCCTGGAATTACTTGGGAATAATCACCTGGCTAGAAAGGGCCAGTACAAGGCAGAAGGTTGCCAGTCCAGGATTTGTATCCTCAAGAGGAAGAGGAGAATTCTGGGGAAAATCCAGTTTTGGAGCTGCTCTATCCAGGTTTTATCCCAAGAGCAACTTTATAATTTATGGCAGCATCTTTTCCTGCAGAGATCAGCTACCCTGGGTCAAAAAAGTTATTTATTGGGAAGCTGGGGAGGGCCTGGCACAGATTATTCCCAAAATCTGTCACTGCTCCATCCCTGGAAGTGTCCCAGGCCAGGCTGGGTGGGTTTGGAGCTCCCTGGGATAGTGGAAGGTGTGGGGGTGGAACTGGATGAGCTTGAAATTTCTTTCATCCCAATCCATTCCATGATTCCAGTGCACAACCGAGCGAGGCACTTAAAAATCAAAATAATTCTCAGTGCAGCAGCGATTTCCAGGGCAAACAGAGCTGCATTCCTGCATTTCTGAGCTCACTCTGCAACATCCCAGCTCGGGGCTGGGAGAAATGCTACTCACTTCCAAAAAATTGAAAAGGAAAATTGAAATTTTAGGAAAATTCCTAAAACTGGAATTAAAACCTTATGAAAAATACAACAGAAGACTGAAGAGAGAAGGGAGCGGAGGATTTTCCCCACCATGTGCTCACCCACACAATGGAGGTTTCACCTTTTAACCCTTTAGTCCCTCCCAAAATTTTGTCCACTGACTCCTCCTTCACTGTCTAGTGCTGGAGTTCACTTCCTCAAATCCTGATTGGAGGTCAGATGTTGCCATAGGAATGAGACCCAGATGTCCCAAACCCAGGCCACCCCATGATAACACCACAAGGGGTGTAAAACATAACTATAAATCTATAAAACTTAACATATATACATGAAATTTGCCTTTTCATTGTGAGATTCAACCATGGCATTACTCATCCATCACAGGGTCATTACCCCACCTCCAGCACCAGTCCTGGCCATGGGAAATTCCTCATTTCAGGCTCACTTTCATGTATTAAATGTATTAAATTTGAATGTATATATGAAATGTATTCAATTTAGAGGTTGTTACTAGAGATGTGTGCCTATGCCTCAGCACAGCGTGCAGAATTCCCATTTAATGCACCCCAGGGAAAAAAAAGGACATTCACACTGTTGGGGTCTCTCCAAGTGACCCCGACACCATCTCAAGTGCCTTCAACGCCAACCTCGACAGAGGTAGGAAAAACAAGCAGAGAACCCACAGATGAGATCTGTGATGATGCCATGGCCATGGATTCGTTGCCGTGCTACAAAACAAATATTTTCCCCATTTGGGTTGTTTGACAACAAACAAAAACCCGTGGGGAAGTCATTTTCTGGTTTCCTCCAGGGATCAGTGATCCTTGGAACCGGAGCAGCCTGACTCCAGGGCAATTCCTAGAAATGAAACGAGGAATATTCCACACCGGAGAGGGGTGGCAATGCTGAGGAGCCCTTCCCAGCCAGGTGCCGAGGAGATTTTCCTCCTCCTTTTCCATAAAAATGGGATTTAAAGGGATGAACGCTCTCCAGGATCCGCTGGGTGCTGAACTGGGTTTTTTGCACCTGGATTTTAAGGCAAAGCTTGCCAAAAAGGGGGATTATTTTCCCCTTTTGGAGCTGATTTTCCTCCTCTTGTGGGCTGATTTTCCTCATTTTTCTGGCTGATTTTTCTCCTTTTTGGTCAATTTTTCTTCCCCCCGTTTTTTGGGGCTGATTTTTTTTCTCACCCCCCACTTTCAGGCCAATTTTTTCTTCCTCTCCTTTTTTGGGGCCAGTTTTTCTCTCTCCCTTCACAGGGCAAATTTTCCTCCCCCCCATTGGGAGCCAATTTTTTCTCCCCCTCATTTGGGGCTGATTTTTCTCCCCCGTTTCAGGCCCTATTTTTCTTCCTCTCCTTTTTGGGGCTATTTCGTTCCTCCCATCCTTTTTGGGGTCAATTTTTCTTCCCCTTTTGGGTCTGTTTTTTTCCCTCATTTTTGGGGCACATTTTCTTCTCCACCCTTTTTGGGGATGGATTTTTTTCACACCCTTTTTAGGGGCTGGATTTTTCCTGTATTCCAACACAAATTCGACTCTCCCTGAAGTGCTGATAATTGAGAATTTGTTATAAATCAGCATCAAATATTTCCAGGAAAAGAGATGGAATTTAGCTGGGAAAAAAACGCCACTGAGGCAATTATGGAATTGAGATCCCATTTAACATTTTGAGTCCTGATCCACACACAGGGAGGAATTTGACCCCCAATTTTAACCCCAGAAGAGGAGCTACAGATATAAAACATGTTAGAAAATCCCACACATGGACAAGAGCTATTAAAAGTAATTAATGAGAATTAATTTAATACCCTGGGGATGAAGGAAGAGAATTAAGTGAATTTTAAGGGGTTATTCCTCAAGAAATGACACAGTAATTTTCCCCCAAAGCATCAATTTCCCCCCAATAATGGACAAGATAAAGCTGAGGGAGTTTCAAGAGTTTTTAAGCCACAGAAAAAGAACATTTTATCACTTATGTACCGAACAGAAAATGCTGTGAAAACATTTTGACTCCAGCTAAACCCTGATGGTCCAAGAATTTTAATTCATCATTAGCAGCTCATGATTAATTAAATTAAATTATGTGGACACAATTTATGGGCAAATAATGCTATAAAATTGAATAAAATACAGCTGTGACTTCGAGGAAACAAAACCAGCAAGAGAAATATGAGTTTTTCAAAGCAGGGCTGGCACAGGCAGTATTTGCTATTAATATCCAGAAAATCATGTTCAATTCTTGAATTTTGATTTTCTGTGAACTTCAATTATTCATCCACTGCACTGAATAATAAACTTGGGTTTAACTAAGCCTAAATTAGGGTTTAGCTAATGCACGTAGTGCTCTTGGTGCAGGAATTCTCAGTCTGAGCATCCTCCTTGCCCTTAGAAATAATTTCCAGATATTCTGGAATTTCCCATCTTCCATTAGGTAAAATCCTAACAACAACAACAAAAAAATGTATTAAATATATTGAAATGTTAAATAAATATATAATGAATACATTGTGTTAATCTGTAATATAATCTATAATACAAATATCATGTTAAATAAATACATTATAAAATATTTTATAAAAAATATAAAAATCTCAGTAAATGCCATTTAAAGTGTGCCCAGTCTCTCATTGGAATTTGTCTGATTTCAGCTCCCGATGAAACTCTGAATTCTCTGGCAGATTCCAGAGGGCTTTAGGCACAGGAATTCTCTCCAAAAGGGGAAGTGACACATTTCAATTACCTCGTTACCAGCTGAACGAGCGGTGCTGCAGCATTTTATCCCATCTCTCCGTAATTCCTGTGGGCTCCCTCTCCATTTTAAATGCATTTAACCAAGGCAATAACAATTAACACAAAGAGGGAGTGATCAGGCAGCGTTTTATTGCTAACAGTTGCTTTGCAAAGTTGCCATAATTTGGAAAAAATGAGATTTTTTTTAATATACAGTAACAGCAGGATTATGCAGGAGGGTTACACAGGAAAATTGGAATATATATATTTTTTTTTTAATTTTTTTTACATATTCTAATTGGGAATATAAATAATTTAGAGGGAGAACCTCCTGATTAGTCAGCCCCACAGGCTGTGAGGATTATAAAATTAATATTTTATAATGGATGGAGAGGATACAAAAATCCCTGCAGCCTCCAACCCCTTTGGGATCCCTCCCTGTCCCTGCCCAGCTCCTGGGAAGCTGCTCTGGGTAAAACCTCTGGAATTTACCCTTTGTAGGTGATAGGAATAAAGAGAAATGAAACAGAGAAACAGAGATGGGAATGTTCTGCTTCTTCACTTTTCCAAAGGCATGGAAATTCTGGGATTGCCCTGGAGATCCCAGGAAAAAGATTTTCCTCCTGTCCCCTGTGGCAGCACATTTCTCTCCCTCTCAGGATTTTTCATAGAGGTGCGCAGAGAGAAATGAAAGAGAAAACAATTTCTATTTCTGCTCCTTGTTTTTCCCATGTGGAATGTGTTTGGAGAAAGTAGTATGTAGCTTTAGTATCCTCCCTTTATATAGTATATTGATGTATTTTAGCACAGTTATAATAAAGAAATAATTCAGCCTTCTGAATTATTTTGTCATTTCTCCCCGTTGGGTTCGCCTGCGTTTACAATAGTCCCAACCCCCCAGTGGGTTTTGTGGGATCACACAAGAGTTGAAAACACGGCAGGATATTTTTTTTTTTAATTCCTTCCTTCCTTGGGAAAAAGAAAAAGTGAAACTAAACTTTGGCCCTACTCAGCATTAAGAGCTGCTCTTTGCTCGCAGCCCCGTGGATCCTGCGCCGCTCTCGGAGTTTTTCCCAGAGTTTGGGTTATTTTGGGGCTGGCCGGGCAGTAAATCTGGGAGGAGATGACAATCCCTGATGTCAGAGCCGTGACCTCTGCTAGGGGACATTCCTCTTGTGTCTTAGGGCTTGCAGACTTCTTCAAAAAATGAAATTAAAAATCCCCAAACCAAGCAAAGGACAAAACAAACTGCCGGAAAAGCAGGACAAAGTTGAAGGCTTGTTAAATATTTAATAATTGATAACAATTATAATAATTAATAACTATTAATAATTATTATAATTATTAATAATATTTATTTATAATTTTTAATGCAGAAAATCTTCTCACTCAGTTCTCATCATCCCAGCAACACCACAGGACCTGAGTCAATAAAAGCTGATTTTAAAGGCCAAATCCCACCCTCTTTAAGGCTGCTAATAAAAGCCAAATTTATTAATTTAAAAACCTCTTTATTCATTTCAAGAACTCCTATAAAGTGTTTTTTCAGGAAAGAAGGAGCTTTTTGGGATTGCCCATAATCCTGCAGGACAATTCTTTAACTTAATCTCTATTTTTTTTCTCTTTATTTCAGCTCTTTGCCATTTGATTTATTCAAGGAATAGTTTCAGTGAGGTCAGATATTGTCACCTGCCCAACAAGTAAATTAAACAAAAATAAATAAAATAAAATAAAATAAAATAAAATAAAATAAAATAAAATAAAATAAAATAAAATAATAAAATAAAATAAAATAAATAAAATATTCTGTAAGGCCAAGTGACATCAATCCCACAGCTCCATCCATTCTGGGAGCTGGGAATTTTCTGATCCCATTTCCTGCAGCACAAAGGAAAATTTTTCAAGTAAAGCTCTGCCCACAGCAGGGACAAAGCTCAGAGCCCCTGAAAACCATCAAAAAATTTGGTTTGTTGCACTCAAAGCTTCTCAGAGCAAATAAAGAGCAGCAATCAGGCCCGAAATGAAGAAAAATTTGGAACAGTTAACACTGGATGGTTCTTCTAATATAAGGAAAATTTTTAAATTCAAAGAGCTACACCATGAATTTTATCTAAAACCCAGCCCTGGGAAATTAAAATACAAAAAATATTAAAAAAATATAAAAATATGTTCAAAAATCTAAAAAAAATCTAAAAAATCTAAAGCTTAAAAAATCCAAAATAATCTTAACCTTAAAAACATAAAAAAATCTAAAGTAAGCTTAAAAAATTGAAAATCAATGTAAGAATCTCTTTAAAATTTATTTAAAATCTATGACTTCTACTCCCTGAGGGTATTTCTTGCTGCTGGGTATAAATCCAGCTTTGCCCAGCAAGGATCACGTTCCTGCCCTGCCATGGAGAAAAGAAAATGGATCTCTGATAAAAAATCAGCATAAATTTGATTGAAAATAAGATTTTATCCAGAAGAAAACCTGCAACCAGCAGGCTCTGGGAGGTTCTGAAGTGCAGATTTTTCCCAGGCTTAGGCAGGGAGCTGCCAATTAAAACTGGGGAACAGAATGGAATTCCCAAATTGGAATGGAATTCCAAAAATGGAATTTCAGCCTCAGCTTTGGCTGATGGGATCCTCTTGATGCCACTGGCAGTTGGATGAAACCTATTTGTCAGAAAAAATGAAAATATTCCTATTTTTTCCACCCCCAAGCAATGGCAACTGTAAATATCCAACCTTGCGGATGCACCAGAACCCAAATTATCTCCAAGGCTAAAATTCTGGGCAGGTCACAAATGCAGCTCCAATTTCACTCAGCAAATATTTAATTTATCATCTGCTAATTAAGTGAGGAGCTGGAACGTTTTCCAAGGTGCCCAGGAAAATTCCAGCCCCTTTCAGGAGCTTTTCAATCCAGTGATCCACTGATCCTTTGGCTCAGGGTGCCTGGGAAATATCCCAAAATGAAATCGGATTCACTGCAGGGAAAATTGGCTCTGATTTTCCAGTTGAAAAGGAATTTTTGAAGATTTTCTCGGTGGTTTTCTCTGCTCTGTCCCACATTTTGATCACTTCTGTCGTGTTGCTTCTTCATGAAAGAAATTTCGCCTGTTTTCCTGCAGGGAACTCCATGGTGGACAAGGAGCTGGGCATCACCTGGGATATTTTCCCCTTTTCTGTCACAGAAAGGGTCTGACTTTATTTATGGGATTTGCTAAAGGCTTGTAACAATCCCAGCATATTTTAATTGAAAATTTTCACTCTGAAAATTATTCCCTCTCCCATTCCTGATCCTCTCCTGTTCCAGTTCATCTTTATTTAACTGCAGCTTAATTCCTGCACTGCAGAAACCCAAGGAACCCAATTTTTTTTCTTCCATTTGAAGCCCTTTCCAGCCATTTTTCCCTGCTCCCTTTTAACCAGGATCCATTCCTGGCACTGCACTTGCCCTGCCCAACCCCTTCAGCAATAAAACACCTGGAAGTGAACTGGGAATATATTGATTTTTCCACATAGCTGCTGGCCACGGATCCATATTCATAATATAACATGGAATCTCTGTCTTTTATCAAAATATGAAAGAAAAATTCAATTGGAAGAAAAAGAGACACAAAAAAGATTCAATTAATGGTTTTGGTCAGGCCCTTGGCATGCAGGTATTTTAAAAAAAAAGAACATTTATGTTACATAGCAGCTTGCTCTGCCAAGCTGTGCTATTCCAGATATCCCTGCTGGACAGGAATGTTCTCCTCACATCCTGGCCTCTCCTGCTTTTCCAAACTTCTGCCAGCCATGGGAAAGCTGCAGCTCCAAAAAATTCAATTCCAGCCCAAGCCACTTCCTGGTGTCCAGGAAGAATCGCCCAGATCCCCTCTTTCCCTGTGCCTGAACTCAGAGCCAGGAGCATCCAAAACTGGGGATCACGGAACAAACCAGACCCTGGAAAGAAGAATTTTCCAGAATTCCCTTTCTAATGATGATGGGAATGGATGGAGGGAGGTAATGGAGAGGCTGATTGAAAGCGGTAGGAAATAGGGAATGGATTCAAACTGCCACAGGGCAGGGCTGGGTGGGATTTTGGGAAGGAATTCCTGGCTGGGATGGGATTCCCAGAGCAGCTGGGGCTGCCCCTGATCCCTGGCAGTGCCCAAGGCCAGGCTGGACAGGGCTGGGAGCACCCGGGACAGTGGAAGTGTCCCTGCCATGGCAGGGGTGGGACGGGATGAGCTTTAGTGTCCCTTGCATCCCAAAATGTTCTGTAATTAACTGAAAAAACTGACAGGGGGAAAAAAAAAATTAGTGACACAATAAAATAAATACTTTAGTACTTTTAAATCTTTAGTTATTTTTATTGATTTATTATGACTGAAGTTTAATTCTAGGCAATTCTTTCCCTTCAGAACAGTTTCCATTTTGATTTCAATATTATCAGAACAAAATCTCTCTCTGTTAAAAAATACTGAAGCAAAAATGAAGCATCGCTTGGGCGTGAAAGATTTTTCACTTTGCTTGAATGCTCTGCTGCTGCTCCAGAGCAAACAATCTTTGCTGTGTGTTTGTAGAAACTGGAACAGACCCTTCCCAAGGAGAAAAGCTTTTTCTCATCCTTTCCTTTTCCCCAGACCCACCAGGTGAATAAAACCTTCAGATTTTTGTACAGCGCTTCTAAGAATGGGATTTTCAGGAGCAGCCAAGGACCTGTCTGCACCCTGGGACAGTGGAAGGGGTGGGACATGGTGACCCCAAAAATCCCAACCCAAAGCATTCCCTGATTCTCTGAGATATTTTGATGTTTCTCCATTAGAGGGTCAGTCAGTGATGGGTTTGAGCTGAAGAACTGATCTAGCTTGGATCAAACAATGAATATTTTACACTGAGGGGGGAAAATGCTGGAATGCCTCAGCCAGGGAGGTCCTGGATCCATCCCTGGAACAGCCAAGGTCAGGCTGGACAGAGCTCCAGGCAAGCCCAGGTCACTGGGGGTGCCCTGTCAGGGCCGTTGGGTTAAATCACCTTCAGCGACATCATCCAACCCAAACTTCCTACAGTCCCACACTCAAATCCTAATTACGTATTCCCAGGAGTGATTGGAATATTAAGAAGCAGAAAATTATGCTGCAAAACCTTTCAAAATCTTTATTTATTTATATTTATATTTATTTATTAGGGTTTATATTTTGTTGTTTGTTTTGTAGTTTGTTGTTTGGTTGGTTTTTTAAAATTTATTTTTAATTTATTTGTACTTATTTTAAATTTTTATTATCTAATTTTCCCTTTATTTTTATTTCTTATTATTTTAATTTTTATTTAATTTTAATTTTAATTATTTTTTAAAATAGATTTAATTTTATTTAAATTTATTTTTTATTTTTTATTCTTGTTTGCTGTTTGTTTGTTTTTATTTCTTTTTATGGAACCAGGCAGCTTTTCCTTGCATGCCAAGAGGGGTTTGGCTCTGTGGCTGACACTAATACCCAGGTTATTTTCACAGCCTTAAGGACAGGCTGTGCTCAAACACTGCCCGGCGCCTCCTGCCTTCATGTCACAGATTAAAGGGACCCTGAGAGCCCAAAGCGTCCTCGAGCAGTGACAGCAAGGTCACTTTGTGCCAGCCACCACAGAGCCTGGCATGGGGACACCTCCGTGGCCCACATCCCATCCGGGAAGGACAGAGGGGTGAGCACACAGGAGCCAGGGCAGCTCTGTCCCAGGAAATAAATACAATTGATTGACAAATATTTCTATTATTTTTATGTGCTAATGAATAGATACAATGTTGTTGGGCTGTTTAATAATGGCTGGTGTTGAGGTTTGAAAAGCCAGGTGTCTGCTCAGGAAGGCAGAAGCCTCTCTTGAAATGAAAAATGCAAACCCTCCCCTTCCAAATTATTGTAATTTTGGAATTAAGGGGCTCTCGGGCAAAGATATGGGAGTAGGGATAACAGTTCTTTATTAGGAAAAAATAAATTAAAAGAAAATATAAAAATAAAAATGCAGTAATACAAACCCACACTGCCAGAGTCAGAAATGTGTGTCAGGGAGTGGCTCAGCCCCATCCCAGGGGGGCTCAGCCCTCCTGCAGTGCCAGCTGTGCTTCTGCTGGAGCAGGATCTGCACAAGGGGGGAGTTTTCCTTGGAGCTCCAGGGCTGGGGGAGATGGGCCTGGGCTCCTCTGGGAATGCAGGGGAAGGAAGCTGCTCCTCTGGGAATGCAGGGGGAAGAAAGCTGCTCCTCTGGGAATGCAGGGGAAGGAAGCTGCTCCTCTGGGAATGCAGGGGGAAGGAAGCTGCTCCTCTGGGAATGCAGGGGGAAGGAAGCTGCTCCTCTGGGAATGCAGGGGGAAGGAAGCTGCTCCCCTGGGAATGCAGGGGGAAGGAAGCTGCTCCTCTGGGAATGCAGGGGAAGGAAGCTGCTCCTCTGGGAATGCAGGGGGCAAAGGCTGCTGTGCTGTTCCCAGGTCAGATTGTATCCAGGTAGGAATGTTTGGCTCCTCCCCTGGGCAGAGCATCTCCCCATGGATGATGGAATTTTCTCAGCCATGCAGGGACACTCAGTGGCCATGAACAGGAGGTAATTAATAATTAATAGCCAATTAACAGAAGAGATCTCCTGGAGGGAGGATTGGGTGTGGGAGAGATGAAGAAAACTGCCCAAAGAACAGCAGAGACCTGCCCCACCTCTGACAGATGGGGACAGAGCACACACCCCCTGCCACAGCTTCTAAGTTTATTCTGCAGGGAAATATATTAATATATCTGAAATGGATTAAAAAGGAAGGTAACTCAGAGTCATGGAATGGTTTGGGCTGGGAAGGATCTCAAAAACCACCTCATCCCACCATCCATGGGCAGGAGCACCTCCTACCATCCCAGATTGCTCCAAGCCACAGGAGTCTGAGCAGCTGCATCTCCTCCCTCAAAGTTTCTCTTACTCTGCTGATGTCTGGGCACTGACAATTATCACAGTAAATTATTATTAATAATAATTGAATAATTAACAGTAAATAGAATCATTGAGCATCCCAGGTTGGAAGGGACGCCCAAGGACCAAAGCCCAGCTGCTGACAGGAGTTGTGCTGTGATTAAACTGGATGTTTATGATGTATAAATTGCAGTTTATATGATTTTTGAAGGATATGGAAACCTAAGGTCAGTTCAGGAGGTTTTGCCTGTCATTTTTATAAAAGACAGCAAAGAAGAAGTAATACTTACTGGCCTTAAATCTAAGTTTAAGAAGTGACTTAAGTTAATGTGCACAGAAAGATGTTTAAAGACCTCTGTTAATGCTGGAAAATGCCTTTATTTCTTTGATCTGACAAAACTCCTATTATGAAATAAAATTCCCCACATACATCACCGAGGACTTGTCTGCAGCATCACTAAATTAATATTACTCTTGGAATTCAGTTCTTGAAAAACTGCAGTGACATTTGGAAGAAGTCCCCAGACTCAACTTCTCTTGCAACTAATTAATTGTGGCACCATAAATATTTTAGAAAGTTTAGAAAGTACCATAAAGAGGTTTTTTGAGATATTTTATTTTTACAGTTGATTGCAAGGCAAGAACTGCTGCTGCTCCCAGAGCTCTGCTTAGCACAGGAATGGGAACCACAGCCAGTCACACTCTCAGGGAATGTCTTCCCCAAACATTTGTTCATAAATTAGAAACCAAACTTTAGCTCCTGCCAGCACTCCCCAGAGTGAAGTTTCCACGTCTGCACACAGGAAAACATTCCAGCAGCTCCCCCTCACTGAGGAGGGAAGGTCCTTGCACGTGCTGGGAGCAGAAATCCTGATTAATGCCACATCAATTTGATGTCACTTCAGCTCTGGTGAAGTTAATTTGGTTTGAGCCTTGTCCCCAACTCAGAGCTGTCAACCCACAGCCACAGTCTGGTGCCCTCACACTCTAAATTCACTGTTTCCTTGGATTTTAGACCTTCAACATACATGGGAAAGGCCCAAAAATTCATAAAATCTGCTACTGCAATGAGATTTATGATCTCTGTGAGTACTGACATTTCTTCAGCATTTTAGCCTGAATTTTCCCTGCCATAAAATCCCTGGACAAGGTGGGATGGAATCCTCAGAACAGCACAGGCCAGAGATGTTTCCAGGGAATGCAAAATCTACAGGATTGCACTTCAATATTCCTGCAGGACTTGGGGTTTTTTAGTCCTAAAGAAGTCCCCCAGTGGCGTTTCTGGTTGGAAATTCTGAATGGAATTCTCAATGGGGATTTGGAAAGAAAGGAACTGAAGATTTCTATGGAATTTAAACCAGATCTCACTCCTCACACTGGCTTGGTAAGGAAAGCATCAAGAACAGGGTGAGAAAAGAAAGAGTCCCCAAAATATTCATATTTTATATGAATTATTCCATTTTCATATCCCCCATTCATACTTTAGCTGGATTTTCCAGAAACTGCTGATCACTTTGGATTTAAACCAAACATTCCTGCTTTCACGATGAGTATTTGGTGGTGGGAGTTCATTTCTCCCCTTAGGCACAGCCCCAGCACTCCCCAGTCCCAGCCTGACCTCTTCTGACCTAGTGAAGAAAATCGGTTTAAGCAGCAAGAAAAGAAATTTGGTGCCATTAACACGAACCTGAACTTGAATTTAGCATTTTCAGCGGGATTTTTGCACATCGGGGTTAAGATGGAGATGCTGCTTTAGTTTGAGCTGGTAATCAAATTGTTTCTGGAGTCGACACCTCCACACGAGATTCCTCAGGGTGGGATTTTTGGGGGCAAACTTTAACAACACCAGGAGAATTTGAGGAACTCTTCAATTAATAGAATCATATTCTGAGCTGGAAGGGACCAAAGGATTAAAATCCAAGTCCAGGAAATTGAGGCATCCCTTTTATAGGTACCGAATTTCCTGATGTCTTCAGGAAAATTCAAACCTGTACTAAAATGTGGAGTTTTTTTCCCCCAATCCCCATTTTTGGATCAGATTTTCCAGGATAGCAGCCACAGCAAACAGATTTGTGTATTCTTGCCACCCTTCTCATCCCCAGGGAATTGCTGTTGGGCCTCCCAGTCACAAATGAGCAATTAGCACTCATTAGGTGAGCCCTTCATTCCTCAACTTCCCAACCACATTTTCCCTCCCAGGAAAAGCAATTTTGCCAATTCCATAGTCCCAGGCTGGATTTTACAAACTAAACCGGGCTGGGATTAGTCCCAATCCCAAATTTTCCAGGCCCACCCAACCCTGCAGAGCCTCTCCCATCTCCCAGACATTTCTGGAAGATCCTGGAGATTCCTGAGACAATTGAGGAGTCACCAACACAACTCATCCAAATAAAAATGAGGCCCCAAGATCCCAACTGCTTTTAAAAACTCTTTGCATCCATTTACCCTTTCCCAAATATTTTTGTGCTGCTTGCTATTATTTTATTTCCACTTGTCCCTTCCTAAACCAGCATCTTTTGCCTTCTTTTCTCCTCAACATTCCTTAATAGTAATTCCCAGTGGTGCAAAATTGATTCAAATCTGACATCTCGTTCTCCTCACCTTCTGGAGAGGCCAGGAGCTGGCTGGGAATTGAAATTGTTGAGTAAAAAAAATAATAATCAGGATTAAGACCTGAAAAAATCACATTATCTTGAAGTTTCTGCACCCTTAATGCACTTTGAGCATTAAAGTGACTGTGGGGAGTTAAGTGTTGTTATTTTGAAGAGGTTTAATGAAAGCTGGTCATGTTCCCCCATTAAAGGGATAAAAGCTTTGCTTTATCTGTTGTAGAATTTCCTTCACCTGTAACTCTATCCCCTGTTAATCACCGTGTTCTCTGCACGAAGAGCTCCTTAAATACCCGAAGAGATGAACAGGGCGTTCTCTCCCACAAATCCCACATCTGACACCTCTCTGTGTCCTGGCAGAGGACCAGGAAACGGTTAAAGAAAAACAAACATATTTTGAGCGGCAGCATCGCATTACCTGCGGCCAAAATCCATCCTCACGGGCAAAGTGAAGGGCTTGAAAGGAAGGAAAATGAAAAGAGAGAGAGAGAGAAAAAAAATAAAAATAATATCTTTAAATATTTGCAAAAACCTCCAAGGACATGGACAGAAATGAACAGAGTTGCAAAATGCTGGCACAGAAAATTAATGCACATTCTAATTTAATTTGGGAATATTTAGGTTGGGTTGTAACAAGTGGTTTCAGAAATGAATGCTAATTCTACTTTAACTTGGGAATATCTGGGGTGGTTTCTAACAAGTGGCTTCAGAACAGAAAGATGAAGTCCCAGAGCTACAAAATTGTTCCAATAATAGAGAATAGCTTTTGATATATCCATGATTTCATCATTCCAGACAAGCTGAAACATTCCATAGAGGGTTTTGAGCATCACTGGTGCTCCATGGACCAGCCAGGGAGGGATTCTCCACTGCCACCCCTGAAGGGACAACACATCCAGCAGCAAACCTCAACACTCCCAGCAGAGGAAATCTTTTCTTCATCTTCCACGGCCCAGTTTGCACAGGGTTTGTCAAGACTGCTGATCTCCGATGGTGAAGTTCTAGGGAAGAATTGTACCAAATTTTACCAAATATCTTTACGCCAAATTTTACTTTCTGGGGCTTCCATCAAAGCCTGTTGAGGTGAGAAGAGACTCCACTCCTCAGCACTAGAACTCTACAAATACCTGAGCTTCCACTACAAAATAAACTCCAAAATCTGGTTTCCAACAACATTTTTATTTCCAGAAAAAAACCTCCCTGCTATCCCCAGCACTGCTCTGAATCCTTAACTCCTTTTTATTCCATTTTTCTACCTCAGCTGTGCAAGTGGTGCCAGAAACTTCACTGCACAATTACTTCAAAATATGTTTTCCCTTGGCATTAACCATTCATTTATCATGGTTGTACTCAGTAAATAAACATCTTAAGACCACCCTGCAGGGTGGAAATTTGCATTGTTCTGCAAGACATTCCTTCAGCAATCCATAAAATTCTCTGTACTCAAATAGGCTGAGGTTTGAAGTGCATTAAATTGGTCCTGGGAAAGGAACTGGGAAAAAAACCTAGTTTAGGTGAAGATTTTTGATTTTTCAAGGTTCTTATACACAGAACCCACCAAAAATTAATGAGGAACATTAGGAAAATATTCCTAATTATTAATTTGCTCTAGAGTTAGAGAACATTGCTCTCAGTGCATGTGATAATTCTGGAGAAAACAGAGGAAAAAGGGAAATCTCTGAGCTGCAGAAGCAGCTGCTGCATCTCTCCCCATGCTAAGCTGAGGTCTCCACACAGAAGAGGATGAAAATCACTGCAGTAATTTTTCTGCAACTGGGACAAATCCAAATTGATGGTCAGTCCCTTTAATCCTTCAAATTATCCGAAGCGTTACTCACTCCTCAGCATTTTTATTTTATATCATTTGTCCAAATGGATCCAGCTCTTACTGGCCAGGCCAGAAAATCACAGTGAGACCCAGCAGTGTTCCAGGAACATCAGGTTCTTACTGTCCTGGCCTGGGCTGTATAAATTCACTCAATGCCAGAACCGTCTCAATCAGGTGGTTAAAAATGGGGTGAACGTGAGGGTATTTGGACAGATCCTTTTTTTTAGGGGAATAACAGCAGAGAGCACCTCAAATAAGGGAGGAGTAAGAGATCCTTGTGCCATCCCTGGAGGTGCCATCTCTGCAGCAAGCGAGTCTCTGGAAGGTCCCTGCCCGTGGATGGAGGGATGAGATGAGTTATAAGGTCCTTTCCTGTCGGAACTCAAAATGTTCCTCAGACATTTTTGGAGGTTCCAGACCCAGGTCAGAAGCATTTGAGACCCTGGCAGGCAGCTGCAAACAGCTGTGATTTTGGGTTTGAACCATGGAATGAGTTACCAACCTTGCAGGGAGAACAAGAAGTCACAAAAGTTTAGATATTAGAGTAGAAGTAGTCACAAAGCAAAGGGAAGAATTTTTGAGTCCTGTACAGGGGGGTTTTGGTTTTGTACATGGGGGTCAGAGGTTTTAAGATGGATTTGGGATTTGGGCCTGCCCTGTCCTCCCTCTTTCTTCTTCCTCACCTCCATGTTCTTGGTGATGTTGGCACTCACAGATTGGTTTAGAGTAGAAAATCACCATTTAATATAGGTAATAGGCATTGGGAAAACTGTAACCATGTCACACGTAATGTCCCATATAAAAGATAGAAAATCACCATTTAATATAGGTAATAGGCATTGGGAAAAACTGTAACCATGTCACACGTAATATACATATAAAAGATAGAAAAGCACCATTTAATATAGGTAATAGGCATTGGGGAAAAACTGTAACCATGTAACACATAATGTACCATATAAAAGATAGAAAATCACCATTTAATAAGGGTAATAGGCATTGGGAAAACTGTCACCATGTCACACGTAATGTCCCATATAAAAGACAGCAGCAGCCCTGGGTGGGAGAGAAGAAGCAGTCGGGGTCAGAGAGGATGTCAGGGTGTGTGTGTGCCTCTGCCTGAGCTGTGAGCAAACCACAGCAGCCCCAGGAGAAAATCTTTTAGATAACTTGCAATAAACTGCCTTGAGACCAACAACAGAGACTGCTGAGTTTTCTTTGGAAGCTCGGGCTGGAGGAGAGACTTTTCCACCCCACGGAGCCACCCCGAGCCAGGGTGAGCTCCGGCACTTTCCAACCCAAAGCATTCCATGATCTGCAGAGGGAAATGGAAGAGGTTGCAGATCCTTTCCAGGTGCTGCAGAATTCTGCCACACTTTGGGGTTTGCTGATTTTGGTTTACAAAGCTCCAATTAATTTTCAACTTTTAAACATTGGACCTGCATGAAGCAGCAGGCAGAGCCCCTTCTGGAGAAGCCGAGAACCTTTTATCTGTGTAATTTTGTGGTGTGGTACCTTGGGCAGGGATTAATTACCTCAGGAATCAGAAGCCTGTGGCAAAAAGGATTTATGCATGATCTTTTTTACCTGAAGGAGGCCTCTTGATCCAGGCTCAGCACCCTCACGTGGAAGAATTTCTTCCCAATATCCCATCCAAACCTGCTCCTTGTCAGTTTAAAACCATTTCCCCTCATCCTACCAACACAATTCCTGATGAGGAGTCCTTGTCCTGCTTCCCTCCTCCATCAGACACTGGAGGGCTGTTAAATAATCCAAATTATTTTACAAAAGTTCTGCTTTTGGACACTTCAGTTCCGAATGTGAATGATATCCATGACAGTTCTGAAATTTCCATGATTTAACTTGTAAGCAGAAGTGTTTTGAACACATAAAATTGGTGACTCCAGGCTTAGTTCCTGGCAGAAGGAAAACCTTGCCAGGAATTCCAGGCAGATCTGCACTTACATAAATATATCAGGATATTTGGAAATATGAAAAAGCTAGATAAGGAAGGTAAATCAGTTTTTTTAGTCTCCCCCAGGTTATCAAGCAACAATTTCCCAGGAAAAAGGTACTTCAGGCAACACCTGGAACATCCCAAAATGAAATAAGAGGAAAACCCCAGTGTGATCCCAGGGCATGGAGCATTAATTCGGGATAAATTTCTGCAGGATTCCCTTTTCCCAAACTGTGTTGGACCCTCCCAACAGAGCAATTCCTCTCCCAAAGCAGAGAATAATTCTTCTTCAAGTCAAAACAGCTGAAACAAAGCTGAAAAAAATCTCATCTACAGGGAATTTTTTCTCCTTATTCCAACACCAGGAAAAATATCAAAAATTTAACATTTTTTCTAATTACTGCACAAGGTTTTAGCACTTCACTTTCATTATTTTGGGTCTAGAAAACCCAAAATTGTCCCCAGAACTGAGCTGTAATAAAAAGCAGTTAAAATAATTAAAATAAACAAGAGTGCTGGGACAGGGTGGAAGTTTTATATGGCCAAGGGGGAAAGGGGAGAAAGACAAAGAGATCAAGTTAAAAAATAACTTGGAGGAGAGTTGGGAATGAGCCCTGAATGGACTCAAGGCCAAGTCCAGTATTGAAAATAGCAACTATTTATATATATTTATTTATATTTATATATATTTATATACATATATATATATATAGCCCTAATTTATCCCGGGTTGCCTGGTTATATATTGGACCTCACCACTTACAGCAAAGAAAAGAAAATAATTTGTATTTGAGCCTCTCAGGTTCCCAAATCCTTCTCCTCCCAACCCAGCTGGCAGCTGCCTTCAAAACTAAAATCCTGCTGTCAGCTCAGGAGCATGGATAAACCTATGGAAAAATCTTTATTTTTCAGTTCTAAGGGGTGAAATCCCAATTTTTTTTGGCACTACCATACCTCCAGTAATGCAGAAAACTCTTTACAGCCTCTAAAATACTTAGTCAGCATGAGTAACTTCATTTGTAGACATTATTTTTCTCTTTTTGGGGGGAATTGAAGTGAGAATTTCTGTTGGAACAACACAGGAATTATTTCCTCACCTGCTCCTACATTAGGGAGAAGCACCTACTGTAAATCTTAAAAACAGGCAGCAAACACATCCCAGAAGTTAAAAAAAATGGAAAACATTTCATTTATAATGAAATCAAGAAGAAAATGAGAAGAATAAACAGATGAGAGTGGCAAATCTCTATTATTTTGCATTTAAAACACAAAAAAATTAGTGATAATTCAAATAGCTGCAGCCTGTAAATGACTTCAACTTTATAAAATACAAGACTGCACTCCCAGGGTAAAATTCCAGGGGTTTTTCCTAGTATTTTATATTTTCTGTAAAATTCTGGAGCTTTTTGTGTGGCTGAGAGGTGAATTTGGCTGTTCTTGGGCTCTACCTCAGAGATGGAGCATGAACAGAAAAAAGAGAATATTCCACCATTCAATGGAGACACAGAAGGAAGAACATTACCCCCAGTCCATGGAAATATTCTGGCAAAGCCAAAAAAGTCATGGAACTCACTAATAAAAAACATCACATTTTTGAAAAGGATGCATTTGGACTCTTTTGATTTCATTTCTGAGCCTCTGGGTCATATTTTGGATTATTTCTGTTTAAAACCCACAGTGTCCAGAGATCCATGGGTTGGTGACTTTGTTTCCTTGTTATTTTGAATTTCCTATAAATCAGTAAATAGTGGGAACCGATATAAAAAATAAAACCCAAGGCAAGAGGAGTCTGAAAAATCCCGAGAGCTGCTGATGCTGTTTTTTAGAGCAGGAAAAATAACTTTAATAAAGTTTTGAGGGTTGTTCCCTTCTGTACCCAGAAAATTGGAAATATTCCAGAATATTGGGAATATTCCTAATTCTGGACAGAAGATGTAGGAAAAAACCCTCTGGATAAGATTTCCCCAAATGTTCAATCAGAACTATTTTTTTCCTTCAGTCATCAAGAAGCACAATACCAAATATTAATATTCTACTGCGATAGGAAAATTAAAGTGAACTGTTTAGTGGCTTCAAGTTAAATATTTGACTCTCGCTGAGGAGAAGAAATTGAAACAATCCAGAAAAAACATTGCAGTGGGGACAAATTTTTTTCTCCTTGCTTTTTCTCCTGGGGTTTTGCTGTCCAAACATGGTGAGCAGCTCGAATAAACATCTGCATAATGAGTATAAACATGTATTAAACATCGCGGCACATTTGGGGTTTGTTTATGCCCACAACGGGCTGGACATGGGCAGCAGCTGCTCAGCTTTTCACCCCCTTTTTTTTGTAGGGAAAATCTGGGTGTGCTCAAGGCTGAGGGTATTTGTGGTCCTCGTGGCATGTGGGGTGGTGGACATCCCAAAATTTTGTTTATAACTCGATATCAAGTGTTATTCACCCGCAGTGATTCCATCCCTCCACTCAGGAGGTGAGTAAAATAAAGATTTTTTTTTTTTTTTTTTTTTTTTTGCTACTGCAGCTCTTTCAAACCCTCAGGAAATGCAAAACCTCCAGGAAAATGATCCCTCAGCCCTTTCCAGCAAGGACTTTCCAGCAGTAGCTCTAAAACAAATGTTTGCCCATGGAGAGGCTCTATTTGCTCAGGGCAAATAAAGAATAAATCAGGAGCTTTGTTGGGAATAACTCACGGGGCTGATGCTCAGGGCCTGTTTTGCTCCATGGAAAAATCTTGTCAGGGTCCCTGTCCCCTCTTGGGGCACACAAATTCTGTCCCTGTTTTTAGATCTGGCCCTAAGTCAGGGATGGGAGGAAGGAAAACAAGTGGAGTAAAATTAGGATGTCGAGTGAATTGCCCACCCTTTGTGTAAAAGGCAAGAGGAGAAATCACAATTAGGAAATCACAATTTTTGTGGGAAAAAGAAGAGGCATTTTCCTTGGGATGCCAGGCTCAGCAGGTTGGGAATGGCATCAACCGCTGGAAAAGTCCCATTTTCGTTTATGTGAGTCAAAATCTATTGGCTAATCTCAAAAAATTAATATTATTTGCAGCAGCAGGGACTGAGGGAGATGTGGGCGAGCAGAAGCTGAGGAGGAGGCACCCACAGTACCCGAGGAAATGCTGGGACAGCTCTGCCAAAATTCCCAAACTTTTCTCCCACTCTCCTCCCAGAGCAGGGGACAGGACCTCTGTGACATCTGCCACGGGTGTCCCCCTCCAGGGTGACATTCCCTGTGACATCTCCTATGGGTGTCTCCCTGGTCCATGGTGACATCTCCCATGGGTGTCTCCCTTCAAGGTGACATTCCCTCTGTGACATCTCCCATGGGAGTCCCTGTCCAGGGTATCATCTCCCATGGGTGTACCCCCTCCAGGGTGACATTCCCCTGTGACATCTCCCATGGCTGTCTCCTCTCCATGGCGACATCTCCCATGGGTGTCCCCCTTCAAGGTGACATTCCCTCTATGAAATCTCCCATGGGTGTTCTCCCTCTCCAGGGTGACATTCCAACTGTGACACCTCCCATGGGTGTCCCCCTCTCCATGGTGACATCTCCCATGGCTGTCCCCATCTCCAGGGTGACATTCCCCCTGGGACATCCCCCATGGACATTTTCCTGTGACATCTCCTATGGGTATCCCCTTTCAAGGTGACATTCTCCCTGGGACATCTCCCATGGGTGTCCCCTCTCCAAGATGACATCTCCCATGGGTATCCGCTCTCCAGGGTGACATTCCCCCTGGGACACCTCCCATGGGTATCCCTCCTGGTCCATGGTGACATCTCCCATGGATGTCCGCCCTCCAGGGTGACATTCCCTCTTTGAAATCTCCCATGGCTGTCCCCCTCTCTAGAGTGACATTCCCCTGTGACATCTCCCATGGGTGTTCCTGTCCAGGGTGACATTCCCCCTGGGACATCTCCCATGGCTGTCTCCTCTCCAAGATGACATCTCCCATGGGTGTCCGTCTCCAGGGTGACATTCTCCTGTGACATCTCCCATGGGTGTCCGTCTCCAGGGTGACATTCCCTCTTTGACACCTGCCATGGATGTTCCCCCTCTCTAGAGTGACATTCCCCTGGGACATCTCCTATGGATGTCTCCTCTCCATGGTGACATTCCCCTGGGACATCTCCCATGGATGTCCCCCCTCTCCATTGCAATATCTCCCATGGGTGGCCCTTCTCCAGGGTGACATTCCCCCTGGGACATCTGCCATGGACATTTTCCTGTGACATCTCTCATGGGTGTTCCCCCTGGTCCATGGTGACATCTCCCATGGGTGTCCCACCACGAGGGTGACATTTCCTCTGTGACATCTCCCATGGCTGTCTCCTCTCCATGGTGACATCTCCAATGAGTGTCCCCTCTACCAGGGTGACATTCCCCCTGGGCATGGGTGTCCCTCCTGGTCCATGGTGACATCTCCCATGGGTGTCCCTCTGTGAGGGTGACGTTTCCTCTGTGACATCTCCCATGGCTGTTCCCTCTCCAGGGTGACATTCTCCCCTCCAAGACCCCCCAAATCGCTGCCCCAGTGCCCATAAAATCCACCTGATCCCAAAGTTTGGGATCAGCCTCGGGATCCCCCAAGGGCTCCCCGCGTACCCCAATGGTGCAAAGGCCTCCTGTGATTTTGGGGTGGTTTTAGCTGAGCTCTGCCAGCCCAGGAGGGGAAGGAGGTTTCGAGTTTATGATTGACCCCCCCAGGCCATTGATGGGATTTATTATCAATGGAATTGTAATCAATATTGTGCTGGTTTGTCACGTTCTGCAATAAATGTGATAAAACACAGGCTCTGTCTCCAGTGTTTTTATGCTGGACTGACT
This sequence comes from Lonchura striata, assembly GCF_050655825.1. Taxonomy (NCBI): domain Eukaryota; kingdom Metazoa; phylum Chordata; class Aves; order Passeriformes; family Estrildidae; genus Lonchura; species Lonchura striata. Next base: position 3,326,650 of record NC_140720.1, on the reverse strand, counting down.
TTTTCAAATACCTGCTTAAATTACCTTTTATAGCAGCTCTCTTCTCCAAAATTTGAGCAATTTTAGCAGCATTTTAAACAGCAGAGGCAAGAGGAGAACTGTTGATATTCTGATATTCTTCTTGCAGATGCTCACGCAGAGAAGTGTTTGCCACATAAAAGTCAGCTGGAAAATGCACAAACAAAGTGATTTTCCAAAGTACAAACCCTGCTTGTCATTTTGTACTCTCAGCCCACCTCTGCAGCAATCCCTGAGAATTCCTCCAGCTCCTGGCTCAGAGTTCTGCCCAAAGGCAGCAGGGCTGAAGTGGAGATTTGGAATTAAAGCTGAATTTCAGCTACCTGAGATGCTGCTGATCCTTTTTGCCACCCCAATGGGTTTTAATTAACACCAGGCACTGGTGGGACTCCAAGCCTAGTTCAGGATTTAATTAAGACAAGACTAATTGACCTCTCTGAAGGGGATCTTTAATACAATAAAAATAGATCTAATATTATCTAAATATATAAAAACTCATGTAATAAAAAGACCCAAGTTTATCTGCAGACTCGCTGTAATGATCCTGATTTTCCCTTTTAAAAGTGCTGCTGTTGACTTTTTTCCAGGAATTTTTCCATCTCCCTCCATAGGATATGAAATGTTAATCTGTCACTTGACAGTAATCTTTGCCTGTCATTAACAACATCCCCTCAGTAAAAACAGACTTATTTCCCCCTAATTCACCACAGATCCACACTCCAGACAATTCCCAGTTGTTTTATCTCAAAGGGATTAAAACACTTGCAAATATTCAATTTAATCCACTCAAAGGGAGGGCATAAATTAATCCTAATTAAGCCTCAGCAGCTGTAATTCTTAGTGGGATGAATTATCTAATGGGGATTCTTGCTGAAGAATGGGGCTGAGTCATGGGCATCCCATTTCTTCTGGGCTGCAAATCAACTCGTTGAGAGCAGCAATCAACCCAAAATATGAGAGGAACAATTCTTTTCTTCCAAAATCAATAGGAGGAAATTGATCCCCAGCCTCCCCAGGCTTTATGGCACGGTTCTGGTTCTGCAGAACAATAAAAGCTCAGATCTGTTTGCAAAGCAGGGGGAGGAGAGCTTTTATTAGGGATGGAAACACCAGGAACCTGTAGCACAAGAGCCTGAGAGCATTTGGCTCCTTTTTATCCCAGGAAAACAGCAGGAACTGGAGGTTTTTATCTCCCAGGCAGCTCAGAGTGCCCAGCTCAGGAGTGTTGGGCACCTGAGCTTCAAAGGATGATGAACAATGTGGGGTGGAAAAGATTTCTTTGGGACCACCAGCAACACCTGTGTCCACTTTGCCTCATTTGCACAGCACTAAAGGTTCCTTATCTCATTAGTTATCACTTGCATGGGGTTAATTTCTATTTATTCCACACCCAGGAGCACAGCCAGCGTGCCCTGTGGAGAGGTGAGTCCTGGTCTGGTGTTTTAGGATTTAAGTGACCCAATTCCTGATTGGAAGTGCCCTGATTTAGTGGATTTTGGGGATGGAAAACCCTCCAAAGGCTTTGGGAAGCTGTTGGATAAAAGCTGTGTGTGCAGAACATGCTGGGAGCTGTTCCATGTGCACCTTGTGGAAATGAAATGAGCACAGAATTGATTCTTTCTTACAAACTCCTTTTATTTGGGGGCTGGAAAAGTTTTCCAGCTGCCACCAGATACCAAATAATTGTTCCATGGATGAGCTGCTGATTTTGTGACATTGCCAAATCCTGAGACCTCACTCCTGGTTTTCTTTCCATGGATGTGCAGGGCAGGGAGGAAGGCCCTCAATACAGCCCATAATAAGCAGCCATTAAAGGGATTTAATAAAATATCAGCCTCATTAAACCAAAATGACATAAAAATAATGTCATGATGCAGGAAAGAAATGTTCTTGTTTGGCTCTAGGATTGTTGTTTACTTGTTTGTTTGCATCTGAAATAATCTTTACCCCAATTTCCCGGTTTTCTTCCATAAATACACAAAATATTAGCTGGCTGCTTGATTCAGTTCGAGCTAAATATGGCTTTTTAATTTCAGCTAGATCTTTCTGCTGCCCTAAAATGGCCATACATGTGCAGAGCCACGCTTAGCGTGAGTAACAGATGTTGTGCCTGAAATACTCCTGTAAACAAGGCCTTGAAATGCAAGGTTTGGGAGGCTCAGACTATAAAAACAACACCAAAAAAAAAAAGATCAGTTCAGTCAGGTCATAATTGGGATCATTATTTCTGTCTTGGGGTGACAAATCTGAATCACCACGTGCCTTCCCAGGTTGCTGGAAACCATTGTGGAGCAAGAGCTGCTGCCATGGATACTTATTCCAGGAGCTAGCTTTGCCTTTATTCCCTCCAAGAGCCCCACCCTGACCCAGCACTGGCCCATTTCATGCCAGGTGATGTTGGAATCTGAGCTATTGATGATCCTGAGATTGCAGAAAGTCTCTGTCACTCAGCTCCACTGCCAAAGCAGAAGCCAGAATTGGTCTGTGCTGGTTTCCAGGTTGTTTATTCTGTTTATCTCTCACATGTTCTGCTGCCCTGCCCAGCTCTGTCCTGCAGGGCAGCGTGTGGGGCTCTGCCCTCAGTGGGATGTGACAAACATTAAATACCAGAAACTCCCTGGGCTGCATTTACAAGAACGTGCCAATATCTGTCACCTACGTTGGACAGTGTGTCCCCAGCCTGAACCAACAGAAAAATGCCAACACCACAGTGAGACATGGAGGGCATGAAGAAGGAGAAAAAGGACAAGGCACACCCAATTTCCTCCATCTCGTCCCCTTTGGACCCCTCATCTAGAATCCTAAAATTTTACTTTTGCACCTGTGCCACACTTAATTATTACTGATATCAAACACTCAGAGCTGGTAATTGATCCTGTAAGATTGAAAACTCTTTTCCATGGGCAGAGATCACAGCCAGTGTCTCTGGGGGCTCTGTCCAGGGGGTTCCTGACCCCTGCCAGGGTCCCAGGGCAGCCAGAGGGAAGCTCTGGATTCCCACAGGGTGACACCAGGGGACAAATCTCAGGTCGTGTCCCTGCCCTGGGAGCTGCAGGAAGTCACAGATGGTGCTGGGGCAGGGTTTAAACCTGCCTGGCTCTAGGCTGGGCTCTCCGGGGGCTCACTGAGCCTTGGAGTGCTGCCTAAACCAGAGGCTAGGCAAGATTCAGAGAATAAAAGCGGGTATTTATTGCAGGCCTTCAATCAATGCACCTTGGGCAGTCAGAAGCCTCTGAGGGGCTACACCCAAAATGAATGATGATCATGAGTTTTTCAGACAATTATAAATTTGGTCAATTTACATAATCCTCCAATTACAGGCAATGGAGTAATTTACTCCAAGTTCACTGTTGTTCTCACCTCCCCAGGCCTGAGGCACTGAGGTGTCCTTGATTCCCAGGCCTGGAGAGGAATTTTTTGCCTGGATAAAACAGTAGCACAGCAGCTGTGGAGTTTTAGAGTGATACCCCAAAGTAACGCTGATCTGAGAAATAGAAAAGCTAAATCCTGAGGCATCGTGATGAGGGTGTTAATCAGAGATCAGGTTCAATCAGAGATCAGGTTCAATCAGAGATCAGGTTCAATCACAGCTCCTCGTGCCCAGCTTTCCACGAGGGACAAAAGTTTGTCCCCCTTGTCCCCTGACCGGCGGCCACCTCGCAGGGTGGCAGCAGGCCAGGCCTCCTTAGGGCAGGGAAGAGGAAGGATCTGGAGATTTTTTGTGGCTGTAGGTTTGTGATGTGGAAGGGGCAGTGCTTGTTACCCGTCCTGAAAAGGCACAGAAATGTGCTGGCCTTGCTCTGTGCTGTCACTGTCACCTGCCTGCTCCATCAAACCTCGCTCTGTCCCTGTCACTGTCACCTGCCCGGCCCATCAGGGTCCCGAGGAGCCCTTCCAGCACCTTGGAGGAGCAGCAGGAGCCCCGGGAAACCCAACTCCTCCAGGACTGAGGAATGCAAAGCAGTGACCTCCAAAGGTGTCCTGGAGAGGGCTCAGAAAATCTTATTTCTGGAGTGACCTTTAGCTGAGTTGTCTTCTGTGACAGCTGACAGCGCTCCAGCCTCAGGATGTGGGCTCAGAAACAAACACATACACAGAGAAACTGGAGCAGCTCGTGACAGTGCTGCCACAGAAGCCCACAAGGCAGGACTAGAAGTTTCTACATCAAAACTAGGAGAAATCTCGCCATGGAAATATTGAGAGAGGGAGATAAAACTGTCAATTAGGCCACAAAAAATACAATCCAGAAGCAACGTCAGGATCATTGAAAGGGGGAAGTCCAAGGTGAAGTGGCCCCATTTCCTTGATGACCTCGTTAATTCTTCTAAGGTCACGACGCAATCTCCAAGAATTAGAGGTTTTCTTGTGAATGATGATCACTGGAGAATTCCAGGGACTGTTTGTTGGCTCGGTGTGGCCTTTCTGCAATTGTTCTTTTACCAAGAACACTCAGAGGACAGGCAGGAGGTGAGGTTGGGGATTTGGGAGCTTTAATGCCACATAGGAAAGGTGCGGGCTGTTTGCTGTGTCCCCTCTGTTGTGATCTCCTGTCCTCCACCCTCCATCCTCAGAGGTTCTGCCTCCTCTTCATCCTTTTGGCCAGGCATCCATGACAGTTGAAAGGAGCTGGGATATCCCAAAATGTTTAAATCACAGGTGAATAAAGAGATAATAACATTTTTGGGGATTTACTCTGCAGGGCTGGACAGTGCTTGCTGCTGCTGGGTCACGGAGTGGGGTTTTCCCCAAAATCTTCCCCAAAACTCAGCAGTTGTGGACTCAAATGAGCGTTGGTTTGAGCAATGTGACAGAGAAGCAGCGGGGATACACCTGAGCACACACATTTCAGCCACTGGAGCATCTGGGAGAAGATTTGGCCTTCTCAGCCAACCGGAATTGCCTCTTAATTATCGTCAGGGCACTAAAATGCAGTTGGTGATTTTGGGGAGAAATGTGTCCATACCCTGTGGAAAACAAACAGGTGAGAAATAAGGCAGCAGCACTGAAGAAATGGGGATTTTTCCTCTGTGATTAAAGGAGACCTAAGTGCATTATAAGCTGAAGAAGGTATTTTATGCTGCTAATTAACAATTATAAAAAGAGATGACTTTTTAGCATAAAAATATAGAAATATATATTAAAAATATATATTCATATAAAAATATTGGTTAAAGCTGATGTGTTGTTTGTCCTGAACATATATATAAAAATATATATAAACATATATATAATATATATAATATATATTATATATATTATATATATTATATTATGTATATATTATATATGTATATTATATATAAACAATCTATATTATTTATATATAATATAAAAATTCATATTATAAATATTTTTAATATTAATATAAAAGTACTGGTTAAAGGTGACATGCTCAGGACTTATTCATATATATAAATATTTATATATATATTAAAAATTATATATATATTTGTATTTGTATAAAAATACTAGTTAAAGGTGACATGCTCAGGACTTATTCATATTAATACATAAAAATATTTATAAAAATATTAATATAAAATTACTGGTTAAAGCTGACATGCTCGGGCTGGGATTGGGATACAAAGGGAACTTCCTGCCCAGGATTTGGAGCGCAGCGTGAGAGATTGATTTAACTGCTTGTCTCCACTGATCCCTCCTGTGAGAAGAAGTTAAAGGAATTAAGTATTTATAGATAAATTCCTGTGCATCAAAGGGGAGCAGCCTCTGGCTGAACCTGCTGGAGGTGGGCAGAGGGAATTTGATGTCACCACAGCGCGTTTGGAGGTGCCACCTCCCGCTGTGGGATTCCTTTGCTCCAGTGGAGCATCCTACAGCACCACGCTGAGGAGCCGAGGGGAAATGCTGATAAAAATGGGGAAAATGCTGATAAAAAGGAGGGAAATGCTGATAAAAATGGGGAAAATGCTGATAAAAAGGAGGGAAATGATGATAAAAAGGAGGGAAATGCTGATAAAAATAGGAGAAGCGCTGATAAAAATGGGGAAAATGCTGATAAAAATGGGAGATTTAAACACCTGCCTCAGAGAGGTCTCACACCTTTCCCTTGGTGTCACTGATGCTTTTTCCAGAAAAAAAAAAAAAAGAAAATTTCTGTGGGTTGAGTTTGTATTGGCTTCTACATCCTTCCTCCTGTGCAGGGTTCCTGCTGGTGATGCTGCACCTATGAGGAGCTTCATTAATGAAGTTGCTATAATTAATAATATATAATATATAATAATCAGATTTATGGGATTTGGATGCTCGTGCAAGGGAGGAAAAGCTCCAGGGAGAGGATCATGGAATAGGCAGGGCTGGAAGGGATCCTCAAAGGTCATCCATGGGCATGGGCACGGACACCTTCCAGATCTTGTCCCAACCCTTCCAGAGATCATCCCAGAGCTCATCCCAGCCCATCTAGATCTCATCTCAGTCCACACCAGAGCACATCCCAGTCCCTCCAGGTCTCATCCCAACTCTCCAGGTCTCATCCCAACCCTCCAGGTCTCATCCCAACCCTCCAGGTCTCATCCCAACCCTCCAGATCTCATCCCAACCCTCCAGGTCTCATCCCAACTCTCCAGGTCTCATCCCAGCCCTTCCCAGAGCTCATCCCAGAGTTCATCCCAGCCCTCCAGGTCTCATCCCAACCTATCCAGAGCTCAGCCCAGCCCATCCTGAACTCATCCCAGCCCATTCCGAGCTCATCCCAACCCTCCAGGTCTCATCCCAACCCTCCAGGTCTCATCCCAACCCTCCAGGTCTCACCCCAACCCTCCAGGTCTCATCCCAGCCCTTCCCAGAGTTCATCCCAGATCTCGTCCCAACCCTCCAGGTCTCATCCCAACCCTCCAGGTCTCATCCCAACCCTTCCCAGAGTTCATCCCAGCCCTCCCGAGCCAGTCCCTTGCTGCCACCGTGTGTCGTGGCAGCACTTGGAATACCTGAAGTCTCCGAGACATTTCTGCCGGCAGATTTCACAGGGAGCTTCACATTTCTCCTCCCAGGAGCCTCTGGAATTTTCCTGCTGAATGCCATGATTTCCAAGTTCTCCATCTTCTTCCCCCCACCCCTGGATCTGAGATATCTTAATTCTTTTTTACATGCTATACCCCCAGGGGATTTAAATCCATTTTTAATTTCAATTATTATGTGCCTTTACAACTTTAACACAAAGAATCTCTGATGGGGAATTGAGTTCTATCCCAAAATAATCTAAATCCACAAATAGTTCCCCTTACATCCACAAATGTTTTTTTTTTTTTCTTTTTTTTTGTCCCATACCAGAAAAGGATTAATTGAAATCTCAACAGGTAAATTTTAGTTCCAAAAGTGACCTGAAGGATGAAGGATTAAAAGCTCTATAAACATATAATGTAATAATCTGTTAAAAATGGCCTATATATAAATAATAAAATCAAATAATGGATTTTTTTTTTTTAATCACTGAGTTAATTTTTTTGGAAAATCGCTGGAAGAAGAGCTGGGAAAGGGTGGTGAGAGCTGCGAGAGTGAGGTACGGGAGGCTTCACCCACAAGAGGGAGCTCAGGGAACGCGAATAGAAAGAGCCCAAACTTTTGGGATTGCCATGAAATCTCCTCTCTGCCCGGAATTAAATGGAAAAAGCACAATGGGAAGCACCATCAATTCATATTTTAGTGTAGATCGTGCTTAAATTCCCAGAATTTTCCTCGGAATGATCAAGGACAGTCGTGGCACAATCACAGCTTTGCTGATCCAAGGATTACCAAGTTTGCTGGAGCAGAGGAATTTCTTAGAACCAACAGGTTTAGAGGAGATAAAATCACATTTTTTGATAGATATGGCCTTGTACAGATCTGTAAATCTGCTGCAGGTTCATACTTGAAGAAGGTTTATGCTGTGGGCCGTGAAAGTTGTTTTTTCCCTTCATTTATGTCAAGAGTACAATAAAAAATTATTAATTCTCACAGATTTGGGCATAAAGGGAAGGTGGAGAAGGCCCTGGGTGAGTCTTTGTTGGTGTTGCAAAGGTCAGGCTTCACCTTCCAGGTTATTTGTGCAGCTCCCCAGGTTGGCTTTTTGCTCACAGCAGTAAATTTGTAAAGAAAAAAAAAAATCCAACATCATTTTTAGTCTCTTAATGATGTAAAAGTCACCAAATAATGGGAATTTATTAAAGTGAATACTGAGAGGTGAGAAAAACAACAGCATTAGAGGAATAGAGGCCACTTTCTAGAGCTGCCTGGTGTTTTGTTGTCTAATTTTGACATATCTGGGTTTTTTCTTTCCACTCTCCCCGTTCTCATCCAAGCCCAGAAGCAGAATTCCTGAAATGAGGCAGGCAGAGCCTCTTCCTGACAGCGCCTTCCAAAAGCAAAACAAAAGCTTCATTCCAGACCATTTATCCACAGAAAACTCTGATTTCCGAAGATCTGGGTATCTCAGACGGGTCTTCGAGTGACTCCTGGGTGGGACAGGAGACGAGCTTGGACAGGAGAATTCCTGGCCTGGTTCTCCAGTGCTGGGAGCTGGGTTTGGAGCCAAACCCCCCAGGCTGGAGCCTTTCCCAACCCCTCGGAGCCCCCGGCGGGTCGGTGCCCACGCTCGCCGGGGTGGTCGGTGCTGGGGAAAGCCGAAAGCAAACAAAGGCCAGCTGCAGCCAGATGTGGGAGCGTTCGGGGTCAGCGAGCCTCCCCGGGCTGGGCAGCACATGGCCCCGCTCCTGCCACCAGGGAGAAGCCCCGGCTCCATCCCTTTCCAAAGGGAATCTCTGACTCTCCTCCTGAAGCGCCTGGAGCGCGTTCGGAGCGCTCCGAGCGCTGCCCGAGCCCTCAGGGCTGGGCCAAGCTCACCCAGCTGGGCAATCCCCAAGCTGTCCCCTCTGCCAGGGGGTCCTGTGGGAGGCCTTTTCCTGCCTTTTCCTGCTGGATGCACCAGGATCCATGAACTCCCTCCCCACAGCCCCGTCGGTTCGATTTTCCTGGGGAGGGAGATTCCAGAGGGGATTTGTTCCAAATCCCTCCAACTCTGGTTGATCCCTTGGGCAGGGACCATTTTCCTCTTTGTCTAAGGCAAGAAATCCTGCTTATTTGTGGAATGAGGCAAGATTTTTACATTATCTTTATTTGGTTTTGTGTATTTTTCTGAACATTGTTGAGAACATCGCTCGTAATCAGCTGCTGAAATCAAATCAATTTATTTACAAGTCTCAGGTAATCGATTGGGAATGATCCCCAAACTTGGAGAGATTGCCTGATGGATTGAGAATGATCCCCAAATCTGGAGAGATTCCCCAAGTCTCAGGTGATGGATTTGGAGTGATCCTCAAATTTGGAGAGATTCCCCAAGCCTTGCCTGATGGATTGGGAATGATCCCCAAATCTAGAGAGATTCCCCAACCTCACCTGATGAATTTGGGGTGGTCCCCAAATCTGGAGAGATTCCCCAAGTCTCACCTGATGAATTTGGAGAGATCCCCCAAGTCTCAGGTGATAGATTTGGAGTGGTCCTCAAATTTGGAGAGATTCCCCAAGTCTCACCCAATAGATTTGGGGTGATCCCCCAGTCCAGAGAGATTTCCCAAATAACATCTTTTAAAAGTCTCCCCAAGAAGAATTTTCTGTCCTCTCCTTGTCCTGTGTGTTTGTGATTACAGCCTGATTGTGTTCAGAGCACAGAAACTGGGGCAAGAACAGAGTTTTCCTTTAAAATTTTAGTTTCATAAAGTATTTCCTTAGGGAAGCATGAAGGACAGAATAAAAGGAATGACACTGGAGGACAGGAAGAGAAAAAAAAAACCATTGCACAAACTGCCAGAGTTTTTGCCAGTTTCCAGTGATTGCATATCCGTGTCCTGAAGTTACATGGTCCATCCAGGACTGGTAAGGGCACAATAAATCACAATAAATCTCAGTCAGACATGGGACCTGACCTGATGTTTCTGTAGAGAACATATTGCAGATGGACAAATGTGGATTTCAATTCCTTTTTCAGTCTGCTGCAGAATTCCTCAAGGTGACCACACACATTAATTTTATTTTTTTTTACCAGTAACAACCAGAATGTAAAAATATTAAAAATAGATTAATTAAATTATATTAAATATTGAAAATAAACATAGTAATTAACATGAAACACTTATTTTGCCACTTAGTCATGGGCATATTTAGGCACTTAAATCATCCCTGATATTGTGAAAAATGTTGATGCATTTAAGACTTTCTATATCAGATAAATCAAAGTCAGTATCCTTGATAAACAGCCCAGCATCTCCCTCAAGGGAAAAACTAAGAAAGGAATATCCAAACACATCGGGCTGATGATGTGACACCTCTGTTGTTCCTAGATTAACTTCCCCAGTAAAAATATAAATTTACATCACAAAGCAGAAGGAAGATGTTGTTCATCCTGCTCTTCCTTGAGCTTGGTCCCGTGAATTACAGTAAAATAAAACCCTCAATTTCCAAGGCTTTCCTGGGATGTAGTTGAGACTCCTTGCACTCCTGATCAACCAGGTTATGAACAGGAACTGGACAGATTTAAGGATGGGGTTAAGTTGTGTATTTATTGTGTTGGGGTTGTGTATTTTTATTTGAGCTCACATTTTGAGCTTCGTCGTTTTATGTTGCTTCCAGCTGTGCTCCACGAATTAAAATCTGATGCCAGCAGGATGCCAGTGAAATGTGGGAATGGGTGTCCTGGGGCTTCTTCCCGGCCAGATCTTCTCCTAGATTGGTGCTTGTGGCCCTCAGAAAGAATTTATTCTTCAGCTCTGGAAATGGCAGGAACAGTCCCACATTAAATGATTAAGAAATATAACATGATAATGAGTGCAGGTAGCAATGAAGACACAAAGTCTTTACTTTTCCCTGCCCATATTTTCTCCAGTTTGTGTTTTCCCTCAACTCTGCCTCCCCCAGGGCAGGAGAAGAGGCAGGAGGAGGAGGAGGAGGAAGGACCATCTGTGGTGGGGTGAGTGCTGAGCCCCTGAGGCAGAGCTGCCTCGAGCTGCAATTCTCACGATCCCGGGGCTGAACTTTGTAAATAGACTTGGCAAGGGCTCCTGCCTGCAGAAAACAGCCTTGGAGAGGGGAGAAATAAATAAACAAACAACTCTCCTTCCTTCCCTGCAGTCCCTGCCCTGCCCTCCTGACCCACCTCCAGAGCACACATGTGGCTGCTCTGTTGAAAATTGGTTTGTGGGGTTGATTTTGGTGCTGGAAAAGGCAAAGCTGTTGCTTGTCTTTCTTCCCGGTCTGTCTCTGAGGGGCATAGCTTGTCCTCAGCAAAGTACAAAAGGGACAAACGGAGATTTTAGCTGGGATTTAAAATCTCGGGATTAAGATACTGAGCTTGGGTGTGAATGAGGATGTGGTTCCTTCAGGGCTGAACAGTTTGTGTTTAATTTATTTAATTAATTAACCACAGATTCTGTACTCCAGAAATGTCATGGGCCCTAAATGCACCCCTGCCATCACCCCAGTGTCTCCTCATGCCAATAAACACGATGGAAATGGGCAGCTGGGAACACTTTGCAAGCCTCACTCAGTGCTAGAGAGAGCTCTCCCCACCATGATCTCTGGAATTGCTGAGAATCCTCTTGGAAAATCAGGAACATACTTTTCCAGCTGATATCCCCTGAAGCTGAGCTCAGGAAACTCCACACTCTGCAATTCCAACACTGATGGAGTAGCCAAGGAGAACCTGGAGAACACCAAGTCTCTCAAGGTACCGAGCATCCTTTAGCAGATGGTGCCTCAGTGGTCTGAGGACAGCAGAAATCAGAGAATCCCAGGATAATTTGGGTTGGGAAAGACCCCTGAGATTACTAAGCCCAACCTTTGGATGAAGACCACACTGTCAACTAAGTGCCATGTCCAGCCATTTCTGGAACACCTGTGGCACTAAAAGTGCCCACAATTCCCAGGAAAAGCCATTCCCTGGGAGGGGCTGGGCCCATGGGGTAGATCCAGGTGTCCTCACACAGGGCACCATTAAATGCCCATTTTGAGCTTCTTTTTCTACCTCTGTCAAGGTCAGGATTGAAGGCACTGGAGACGATTGTTCACGTTCAAACTTAGGTGTTTATTATTTCTTATCTGTGTCACAGACTCACAGCAAGCAGTTCTGCAGTTCTTCACTAACAAGGCACAAAATGGCCAACAATCTTTTGCTACAAGGCCTTTTAAGGCCAAACTATCCAATTAAGAAATGACGCTTAAATTATTTTCACTTTTAACCCAGTAACTGATCACTTGAAGTCTGCAGTGTGGACTTTTCTGTCCAGCTACAAAGCACCACCCAAACCCATGGAGAAGAAGGAAGGAGAAGGTGAAGAAGAAGGAGCAGCCTCCACCCTAAAACCTCCATATTGTTTTATAGATATTCCTGTATTCTAAACCCTAAAACTCTGAGTTTTCCACCATGTGATATCACACACTTCTATCCAAACTCCACCCCCACAATCCCAGTTCCATCATTCCATTTTGGAAGGTTCTCCACAATGGAGATTTTTTTATCCAATTACACAAATCCAACCAAACCCATGGAGAAGAAGGTGAAGAAGGAGCAGCCTCCACCCTAAAACCTCCATCTTGCTTTATAGATATTCCTGTATTCTAAACCCCAAACTCTGAGTTTTCCCCCCTGTGATATCACACACTTCTCTCCAAACTCCACCCCCACAATCCCAGTTCCACCATTCCATTTTGGAAGTTCTCCACGGCCTCAGGTCAGTGCAGTGTTCTCCTGGGGGTCAGTGCCTGGCAGCACAGAAAGTCCCAGATTCTCAGCAGCATCCAGGGCTCCAACAGCTCCATTATTCAGGGCAGGAAGAAAAAGCCGATCAGGTTTTCAAACAGCTGCTGAGCCACTGAGGAGTGCCCACCTTGGCTTTCCTGCTGGGCTGGGGAGGGCAGCGCCATTCCGACGGTGCCCAAAGCCAGGCAGGAATTCCCTGGCTCCTGCCCTGCCTCGCTGCAGCTCCTGGCCAGAGCTGAGCTGCATCTGCCCCTCCCAGCCAAACCCTGAGGGGAACATCCCCACTTTGTCACAGATCCCTTTATTAACCCACCTTTCTGCTGGGTGGAAGTCTGGCTGCTCCCTCCTGATAGTGTCCAAATCCCTCAGCCTGTTCCTGTTTCAAAACTCACACAAAAGAACATTTTCTTCTGTTCTTTCTTCCAGAAATGGGGAGACTTCAATGCTTTTTTTGTTGTTGTTGTTTTGTTTTGTTTTTCTCCTTTCTGCTGGGTCTCCTTTTGACGGACTGGGATTTTTCATGGCTGTAGCAGGGAGTTGGACATTCCCCTTTGTTTCAGCAGCGCTGGGTGATGGATCACATTTTAATTGGCGTTGAGGTTTCCAGAAAAAGGGAGCACCACAGGAAGTTATTAGAATAACAACGCTCTGCATCTGCACAGGAATTAAAACTGCAAATGGACAGGGCATATTAATTGCTACCAAATGCTTTGGTTTGCTCCTGCCTCCCAAAGCCCAGCTCAACAAAAGCTTGGGTTGTGGGGGGGTTTATTTTTAATGTCTATTTTCCCATCTTTCCCTTCCAGCAAAAGTGACGAAATTTGTAGGATTTCAACCTTCTGGAGAAAATATCTTCTGCAGAGTGTTTCAAAGGAGATAAACACATTTGTTTTGACAGGGAGGACACTGATGGCTGCAGACAGACCCAGCCTGGCCAAGGCTCTGCTTCCCACAGCACAAATCTGAGCGTGGGCTCCGCTGGCTCCTGCCAAAGCTGCTCAGAATATTTTGCTTTCCCTTTTTTATTTTTCCCCAAGAAATTATCAATGTCACCGAGCTGCATCTCTCGTTACAGAAGTAACAGATTGTGAGTGGTTTTTCTTTTGCTTGCTGTGTTTTTTATTTTAGTTTTGTAAATGAAAGGAGGAAAAGCGAAGGAAAAAAGCAAATTTAACACACGGATATCTAAAAAATTCTTTCAGCCAGTTGAAACCCAGTTTTTTCTTTTTCTTAAGAAAATTATTTGGGTTTTTCTTTATATTTTTGATTTATTCCAACATGTTACTTCTCTCTGTACCTAAATTACTCCAGGAATTTTCCCTTTTCCTACATCTCAAAGTCAATTTTGGCCTTCCATGCAAGGACACTCATCTCCTGAGCTCATTTTAGCTTCCCTGAACTAAAACATCCCTTCTACTCCACATCAACTTCAAACTATTTATGAATGTCTCTGGGAGAAGAAGAGGAAAGGGAAAGGGAAAGGGAAAGGGAAAGGGAAAGGGAAAGGGAAAGGGAAAGGGAAAGGGAAAGGGAAAGGGAAAGGGAAAGGGAAAAGGAAAGGAAAGGAAAAAGGAAAGGGAAAGGGAAAGGGAAAAGGAAAGGAAAAAGGAAAGGGAAAGGGAAAGGAAAAAGGAAAGGAAAAAGGAAAGGAAAGGAAAGGAAAGGAAAGGAAAGGAAAGGAAAGGAAAGGAAAGGAAAGGAAAGGAAAGGAAAGGAAAGGAAAGGAAAGGAAAGGAAAGGAAAGGAAAGGAAAGGAAAGGAAAGGAAAGGAAAGGAAAGGAAAGGAAAGGAAAGGAAAGGAAAGGAAAGGAAAGGAAAGGAAAGGAAAGGAAAGGAAAGGAAAGGAAAGGAAAGGAAAGGAAAGGAAAGGAAAGGAAAGGAAAGGAAAGGAAAGGAAAGAAGGAAAGGAAAGGAAAGGAAAGGAAAGGAAAGGAAAGGAAAGGAAAGGAAAGGAAAGGAAAGGAAAGGAAAGGAAAGGAAAGGAAAGGAAAGGAAAGGAAAGGAAAGGAAAGGAAAGGAAAGGAAAGGAAAGGAAAGGAAAAAGGAAAGGAAAGGTTTATCTCAAGCTGCAGTTTCAGGGCAGCCCTTGAAAGGTGCAAAAGCCTCCATGGATCTCCTCATCCCCTTGGCCTCAGTCCCAGCTGGGCTTGGCTGGAAATCCTCCAGTGCACAGGTGGGATTTTAGGGAAATAAACAGCACCATGGGGATGTCAAGTGCTTGCTGAGAAATGCAAGCCCAGGCTCCTCTGTGTCCTGGTGTTCCTCTCCCATCTTGCACATCTGGGACTTTGGCACCCGTCCTGGAGGAAGGACGCGCAGCTGAAACACAGGGAGGCAGGCAAGGAAAATTCTTCCTGCCTGGGATGCACGGGGAGGCTGTGCAGAGAAAGGAAAGCCCAGACCTGCAACTCTCCAAGCTCAAGGAGGCATCACAAAAATCGTGTTCACTGCCTGGTGGTGTCACCTCTGCCACGCCTCCAGGGACAGCCCCTTTATTTTCAGGCCAAAGAGGTTCCTAAGTGGCATTATTATGGTTTTATCAGCAGCACGTGGAACTGGTGGTTCTGCTGTTTGATGCTTTAAATTCCACGTGTGTGGGGATAATGTTCATGTGTGTGAGCCACCTGTGAGATCTGCAGGGTACAAACGTGTCCCAGGTCCCTGATGGCATCACAAGATGCTGGTGATTTGCTTTATTTTGGCAATATTGATTATTTATTTATTATTATATAATAATATAATTTTTTATTTTTATGTTTATTTATTGATTATTTTCTGTTGTCACTGCATCATTTCAGGAAGACCTGGCACATACCAAGCATCATTTCAATCCCTCTCTTCCCAAATATCCAACAGTTTCCTAGAGGGTGCCTCTTCAGGGTCATTCCTTTCCTTCCTGAGGTGATGGATCAGGCAGCAGGAAAAACCAAGCCCAGATCTTCCAAAGGGTGAAGCACGAGGTGCAAATTCAGCCCTAAAGGATGTGGCCATGAAGGGAGGGGAAGGAACAGGGATGGAGGAGCCTTGGGATGCTCCAGCAGGGAAAATCCCAGGTAAACTGGAAACCCGGGAAGCTGAGGGAGATGCCAAGCTCATTAGCATATTTAGAGCCACGGGATAATCAGGAGAGGAAAACAAAACCGGGAATGTGGCCATTGAAAGCACTTTGTGGTGCTGTGGCCCAGTGCCAGGGCCCCCCTCCAGCCCCTCTCCCAGCCCTGCCTCGGGACTACAAAGCCATGGCAGCGAAAAACCAACACCAGTCCCAAAAAACCAACCCCAACAAAAGCCCCCCTGGCAACAATGGTCTGTCAGGCGTGATTTAGTGGGCCTGCAGCCCCCGGGCAAGCTTCACTGAGCAATCTCAATCCTCGGGGTTCCCACAGCGGGCTGCTGCCCTGCGCCTCCCGCGCACAAAGCCACGAGGAGCGGGGCAGTAAATAAAGCTGCTGCCTTTGTGTGCCTGCCAGGGGCTGGCCAAGGGGGAGGCAGGAGAAATGAACTGTGAAATGTGATATGAAATCCATTTCTACTCTTGGGGGGCTGGCTTGGGAGGGAGGGGTGGGCTTTGTCACCCGGCAATAGATTCTTCATCCGTTTGCTGAGGTGCTTCAAGAAAGCCACGCTTTTCCTCCTGCCTCTGCCCATTCCCGTTTTATTTTCTTGGATTAAAGCTATTTATAAATGTGAGGAACTGGCATCCCTCTTGATCTGCCTCACAAAGCAGAAATAGCCCATCCTCTGGGGAATCACAGTGCCCCATGGCATATTTGTGGGTTAGGGGTGGCTCCCTTTTCCCTGTGCCCCAATTTGAGTTTCTTGAATGCTCTCTGTCACCATCCCCCCTGCTCCAGATGGTGCCCCCAGGAATATTAGAGAGGATTTTGGTGGAGAAACAAACACCGGCCTCCATGCAGCGTGTCCTCACTTGCAATAAATGTGTGCAGCTCCGTGGGTGTCAGCAGGGAGCAGGAACTCCTCTGTGCCCGGAGATGCGGCCTCCAAACGTGGTTGTTTTCTTTTCCTTCCCCTGGATTTTTTTATTCAAGCTGTTCCTGATGGGGAGTGTGGGATTTCTGAAAAATGATAAAGAACAGGAAATCAAACACGATGCTTTGGATGTGGTGGGGAATCAGAAGAGCAGCGTTTGTGCGATGAGATATCCCAGGAATAAACTGCCAAGTGACATCATAAATTAGATAATTCCAAACAATTGCCTGCCTAGCATCTCCCACATCCCCTCCTCCTGGGATTTGCAGGAATAATCCTCCCTGCCCTGTGGATTCCAGCAGCTGGATGGCTCAAAATTGAGTTGCTACTACAAGAGCTACCTCTTTTCTTTTGGAAATGTTTGAATTCCCTGCTCCTTTTCCAGCCCCAGGTTCACCTAAGGTGCTCACCAGCATCATTTCTGCATCACTGCCAGCCTGAGCGTTCCCCCACGGAGCAGGACCAAGCCTCAGCCAGGGCAGGGCAGCCACACCTTTCCTTTCCAGGCTAGCTGGATTTTCCTGATTTTCCCCACATGTTTTTGTCTGAGCCCGGTGTCTCTGCTCAGTAACCAGTGGGGTGATCCTCTCCACAAGGTGCTGCATTCCACAGGGATTCCCACCTTTCCTGGGATTGGGAATGTGGGGGAACCTCCTGGCAGCTACACCTGGGCTGGGCTGGGCCACTCGGGAAGAGGGAGCAGCTTTTGAGGTGATTGTGGGGTGGTTTGGGGGCTCTGGGTCTTTGCTTCTGTTCTGTGCCAAGGTCAGGATTAAATGTGCCAGAGGGTATTTCTTGTTGGGACTCAGGTATTTGTTAGTTCTGATCTATGTCACAGTCTCACAAACCCTGAGCTCTGCAGCACTTCACTCTAACAAACTAAAAATGGAGCCCTGTCTCTCTCTCTACAAGGCCTTTTAAGGATAAACTGTTCAATTAAGAAATGACACCTAAATTATTTTTACTTTTAACCCAATAACCAACCACCCAATGCCCCACAATGGAGACTTTTTTATCCAATTACACAAAACCACCCAAACCCGTAGGTAAGAAGGAAGAAGACAAAGAAGGAGCACCCTCCACCCTAAAACCTCCATCTTGCTTTATATCTATTCCTGTATTCTAAACCCCAAACTCTGAGTTTTACCCCCTGTGATATCACACACTTCTATCCAAACTCCACCCCCACAATCCCAGTTCCATCATTCCATTTTGGAAGGTTGTCCACAATGGAGATTTTTTTATCCAATTACACAAAACCACCCAAACCCAAGGAGAAGAAGGTAAAGAAGGAGCAGCCTCCACCCTAAAACCTCCATCTTTCTTTATAGATATTCCTGTATTCTAAACCCCAAACTCTGAGTTTTCCCCCCTGTGATATCACACACTTCTCTCCAAACTCCACCCCCACAATCCCAGTTCCACCATTCCATTTTGGAAGTTCTCCACGGCCTCAGGTCAGTGCAGTGTTCTCCTGGGGGTCAGTGCCTGGCAGCACAGAAAGTCCCAAATTCTCAGCAGCATCCAGAGTTCCAGCACAGCCCCAGCCCCTTTGGGGTGGGCTCTGCCCCCAGGAAATCCCTGCTTGTCCTGCCATAAATGCAGCCTGGGCTTTCCTGCCTGGCTCTCACGGCACTGCAGGCTTGGACACCTCTTCTTTTCCGTGCCAGAGGGATCTTGCTGGGGAGTTTTGCTCCAGATGAATCCCAAAGTTCAGAGGATGTGTTCAGCATCCCAGGCTGAGGAAGATGCCGCAGCACGGCTGGTAAATGTCAGCTGTCACACCTCTTAATCCACTTAGGGTGCTTTGTTTGCTTTGGGAACTGTAATAAAACCCATAAATGCACCTCCACCAGCTTCATGTCAGCTCAATTATTTTTCCCTTGTAGGACGTTGATTTATCTCCCTTCAATTACTGCTAAACACACCGACATCATTCAACAATAAAATCCATGGACGTAATTCAACACTAAAATCGACCAACAAAATTCAACAATAAAATCCATGAATATAATTCAACACTAAAATCCACTGACATAATTCAATACTAAAATTGACTGACAAAATTCAACAATAATATCCACAGATATAATTCAACACCAAAAGCCACTGACATAATTCAACACTAAAATCCACTAACAAAATTCAACAACAAAACCCACTGACATAATTCAACAATAAAATCCATGGACAAAATTCAACAATAAAATCCACTGATATCATTCAACAGTAAAATACAACTGACATAATTCAACACCAAAATCCACTGACATAATTCAACAACAAAACCCACTGACAAAATTCAACAGTAAAATCCACTGATATAATTCAACACCAAAATCCACTGACATAATTCAACACTAAAATCCACTGACAAAATTCAACACTAAAATCCACTGATATAATTCAACACTAAAATCCATGGACAAAATTCAACAATAAAATCCATGGATATAATTCAACAATAAAACCCACTGATAAAATTCAATAATAAAATCCACTGAAAAAATTCAACAACAAAACCCACTGCCATAATTCAACACTAAAATCTACTGACAAAATTCAACAATAAAACCCACGGACATAATTCAACACTAAAATCCACAGACATAATTCAACAACAAAACCCACTGATATAATTCAACACTAAAATCTACTGATAAAATTCAATAAAATCCATGGACAAAATTCAACAATAAAATCCATGGAAATAATTCAGCACCAAAATCCATGGACAAAATTCAACAATAAAATCCATAGACAAAAGTTCAATAAAATCCACGGACAAATTTGAACACTAAAATCCACTGATATAATTCAACACTAAAATACACTGACATAATTCAACACCAAAATCCACTGACAAAATTCAACAAAAAAACCCACTGACATAATTCAACACTGAAATCTACTGATAAAATTCAATAAAATCCATGGACAATATTCAACAATAAAATCCATGGATACAATTCAACACCAAAATCCACTGACAAAATTCAACAACAAAATTCACTGACATAATTCAACAATAAAATCCACGGACAAAATTCAACAAGAACCTCCTTCTGCCCCTTCCTGCCACCTGCTGATGGCTGCACAGAGGTGCCCACGGTAGGTGGGACCACAATTCCTGCCAGGAATTCTCCTGGTGTTAGATTGCTGCTGCAAAGCAGCCCTGCCTGATAAAGGCAGTCGTTCCTGTGCTCAGCACATTGTTCACTCCCTCTCCAGCTGGAACGGATTAGCGGGGCCCTGAAATGTTGTTAAATAAAATACGCAAAAAGAAAATACAATTATTGCTAAAGTGAAAACATACCGCATGGGATTATTAAAAGACCAAGATGTTTTACATTTTAAGGATGTTCTGGAGTTGGTTTTTTTCTCAGCCTTCATGCACCAAAAGCTTGCACGGGTGGTGTTAAACTTTTCCATGTGATCTCAGGGAGCTCTCCCAGTGCACGGCTCTGCCAGGGATGGGGTTGCCTTGTGTCCCTGGTGGGTGCTCAGGGCTGTGGGGTGGGAATTCCAGGGACCCAAATTCGTGTTTGGTGCTCCTTCACTGAGTACCAGGCACACTCGGGAGCAGGGGCTTGGCAGAGATTGAGTTCACTGTGAAAAGGGCAAATTTCTTGTGCTGCTTCTGCCCCACACTCACGTGGAGTGGAAACTTGACTGGGACAATTCCCAGCAGTCAGAGGAGCTCCCTGACTGTCATTCCCCCAGATCCCATCCCTGACTGTCATTGCCCATCAAATCCTATCTCTGACTGCAATTTCCCCCCCAGATCCCATCCCTGACTGTCATGCCACCCCAGATCCCATCCCTGACTGTCATTCCCCCCCAGATCCCATCCCTGAGTGTCATTTCCCGTCAAATCCTATCTCTGACTGCAATTTCCCCCCCAGATCCCATCCCTGACTGTCATTCCCCCCCCAGATCTCATCCCTGACTGTCACCCAGCCCCAGATCCCATTCCTGAGTGTTATTTCCCTTCAAATCCCATCCCTGACTGTCATTCCCCCCCAGATCCCATCCCTGACTGTCATTCCCCCTCAGATCCCATCCCTGACTGTCATTGCCCCCAGATCCCATCCCTGAGTGTCATTTCCCGTCAAATCCTATCTCTGACTGCAATTTCCCCCCCAGATCCCATCCCTGACAGTCATTCCTCCCCAAATCCATTCCTGTCATGCCACCCCAGATCCCATTCTTGAGTGTTATTTCCCATCAAATCTCATCCCTGACTGCCATTGCCCCCCAGATCTCATCCCTGTAATTCCCCACCAAATTCCATCAGTGTCATGTCCCCCCAGATCCCATCCCTGAGTGCCATTCCCCACCAGATCCCATCCCCGAGTGTCATTTCAGATCCCACCGAACCCAGCTGTGTGCAAACGCCTCCTAAAATTCTCCAGGTCTGTGTGCTGTGATAAGCTCAGTCTAACAATCATTGATTTCAGTACCACAGACTTGTGGGATGGTTTGGGGTGGAAGGGACCTTAAAGATCATCTTGTCCCACCCCTGCCATGGGCAGGGCCACCTTCCACTGTCCCAAGCTGCTCCAACCTGGCCTTGGACATTCCAGGGGTCCAGGAGCAGCCACAGCTTCTCTTTAATACAATAAATACTCTAAAAGATTTCTTTGAAAGGATTCTGCAAACCTTGATCTATCGAGGATCAGTTTGGGCTGAAATTGTTTACTAATTACAGGGACGCCCAGCAGGTGGGAAGTGGAGATGGAAAACACGAGGCCTGCAGTGATTCTGGCTGTAAAAACACAGTTTAAAATAAGAAAACACAGAGTTTAAAATAAGCTGGGTAACAGAGTTTAAATTAATCTGGACTCAGCAAGTCCTTGGCTCAGAGAGTTCAGCAGCACTGCCTTGCTGAGTTTATTTGAGCACGTGTTTAATGCCTTTCCTGGATCTGGCTGCAGCAAGGCCAAGCCTTGCAGATTTTCAGGTGTGTGTTGATAATAAATCACTTTTTAAATGACCTTAGAGGGGAGTTTTGAGCAGGGCTGCATCCATTAATGCTGCAGGTCTCTCCTGAGCATCACTCCATCTCCTTAATGTCCCCCCACCTAAATCAGCTCGTTCATGATGGATGAAAAATAAATTCAGCTCCTCGAAAGCGTTCCCCCCATTTGGTTTTGAATGACTGGGGCCATGCTGGTGGCTGGTGGCTGATGACAGGACTTGTCCCCAGCAGCCCAGGCTGGCTTTTCACCGGGCTGTCACTCACCAAGGACATTTCCACTGGAAAAGAGCCCCCGTGGGAAGGGGTTTGGGGGGATGCTCAGCCACATCTGCACTGCAGAGCACAGCTGGAGAGGCAGCCACGGCCCCCCTGCTGCCCTGCTCATTAATTAGGGAGCAGTTCTTAGAAAATGTGGAAAATACAAAGCTGGAAATAAAAAAATCCCCGCTTTAATCAGATTTCCCTGCGGCCACATGAAAAATTCCACCCCCAAATCCCACCCCCCCCCCCCCAAATATTACAGGAGTTTGTAAAAATTTGGTCAAACCCCATAAATCCTGCTTTAGTTCAGGTGTTTTGTCAGCAGAAGAGTGGCATTTCTTGGCACACAAAACTCCTCAAATGTTGAAAATCCCTTTAAAATAGAACACCAAATAGAGCCCAGCTGATTTTTACAAGGCACCTTCAAAAGAACCATGAATTTTTAGCAGAATTCTGATGATTCCAGGGTGTTTTTCCATATCATGGTACCTTAAGAATTCATCAGGATGAGGTGTGGGTGTGTGAGTATAAAAACATCAATATTTATTTAAAATGTTGATATTTTCTGTTCTAAGAAAAAAGTGCAAGTGTGTGGTATGTCCAAAACGCTGCTTTTTTAATATGCAGGAATATTTCTCTGGTGGAAAACTTTGCAGAAAACCAAATATTAGGGGAAGGATTGTGGAATGTGTTTGCCATGGCAAAGGGAAAAGCAGCAATGGGAAACTGCTGAGCGGTGCTTTGCATTTTAAAAATGTTTGCAGATTCATGGAAAAGTGGGAGTACAACAGAAGGAAAGGGAGCTGCTGCTGCTGACAACTTTCTTTCCTTTAAAAAACAGCTGCTTGTGGCAGCCTGGAGTTAAAGCTGGAGTTTTGTTTCATAGTACTGGAACTAAAGTGGGAAATCTGCTCCAGGCTGGACCAGGATCTTCATCCCCATGGGAATCCAGCCCAGAGCTGCTCTCAGGGATGCTGCTGGGGACAGAGGGACATCTATTGAAATCAGCTTTTCCCTCCATCCCAATCACACCACCCACAATCAGATCATTTCAAAACGCTCTTTCAGAGCATTCCTAAGCTCCTGAGGGACATAAAATTGATGTCTCAATGCACTTTTGTTTTTAATTAAATGTTCTTCTAGCAGATTCTCTCTGAACCCCACACCTAAACCCCTCATCCACTCCAGCACTGGGAATGCAAATTCACCTTGGATTTAAATCTGATTTAAACTTGAGCTCTGTGTAAACTGTTTAAACTCACAGCCCCCCAAGCCTAAAAGTGATTTTATCAAGTCATTAAATCCATCAGGATCTCGGCTTCCCCGACCAGAATTCAGGAAGAGAAGCCTTTTCCTCCATCCCATGAAGTGTTTTGCAAAGAGGCCTCCGTGATGTACTTAGGGATTTCCTCTGTGGAAGCTGAAACACCTCAAATCCTGTCAGAACCCCTCCAACCGTTCCAGCCCAATAAAGTTCAAATGGGGAATAACACATTTGTTAAAAGAAGCCTGATTTTATGCTGAGAGGATGACATGGCCAAGAGACCATACATCCCTAAAAAAAAAAAAAAAATTTAAAAAGAAATAAAAAATGAAGAACAAGATTACCCAGCCAACGTAAACTGGAGTGGCGTGGTCGGGGTTTTTAGGATTTTTAGAGACACTTGGAATGAAAGAGGGAAAAATCCCACAGCCAAGTCTCAGGCACCACACGGCCTGTGTACACTGCAGGAGGAAACCTGGGTTCTGAGCAAATATTTTAGTACAAATCAAATACCTTCCAGGGATCAGCAGCTGGGAAGGCGGGAAGAAATTAATATTGGAAGCTTTAGAACTTCCCAGAACTATTCCCTCCCTCCTTGATTGAGGGAATTAACTTTTATTTTATTAACTTTTTCATGCCCTTCTCCCATCCAGGCTGCTTGGAAGGGCTTCTCCCCTCCTCCAGAAGGGCTGCCCTGGGGATGTTGCTCTTCTGAGGCTTTAAGTAGCAGCTGGCTGTGATTAAGTGGATTGGGAGGATCAGTGCTTGATTAACTTTGTGCTGCTCCCGCTTTGCTCAGGTTCCTGCAGGAGAATTCATCCCTGGCTTTGGGAGAACGTTGGGCTCTAATGGATACCAGACCCCGGGAGCCCACCCAGGGCCAGAGCCCACCTTGGGCATGGTCAGACCTCGTTCCCCTGGCCTGCAAAGCTGAAACTCCTGTGGGAGCTTTGCTAGTCTGGGTTTTAGTCCATGTGTTCATAAACTCACCAGGGGAGTTTGTTAGTCTAGGTTTTAGTCCAGGTGTTCATAAACTCACCAGGAAAGCTTTGCCAGTCTGGGTTTTAGTCCAGGTGTTCATAAACTCACTAGGGAAGATTTGCCAGTCTGGGTTTTAGTCCAGGTATTTACAAATTCACCTGGGGAGTTTGTTAGTCGAGGTTTTAGTCCAGGTGTTCATAAACTCACCAGAGGAGTTTGTTAGTTTATCTTGTAGTCTAGGTGTTAATAAACTCACCAGGGGAGCTTTACTAGTCCAGATTTTAGTCCAGGTGTTCATAAACTCACCAGTCCAGGTGTTCATAAACTCACCAGGGGAGCTTTGCTAGTCTGGGTTTTAGTCCAGGTGTTCACAAACTCACCAGAGGAGTTTGTTAGTCTGGGTTTTAGTCTAGGTGTTCATAAACTCACCAGTCCAGGTGTTCATAAACTCACCAGGGGAGCTTTGCCAATCTGGGTTTAAGTCTAGCTGTTCATAAACTCACCAGAGGAGTTTGTTAGTCTGGGTTTTAGTCTAGGTGTTCATAAACTAACCAGAGAAGATTTGCCAGTCTAGGTTTTGGTCCAGGTGTTCATGTCTTGGTTTGTTATTCTGTTGTTGAATTTTTCAGGGCTGTAGAGAATCATAGCTTGGGTTGGGTTGGAAAGACCTTTAGGATTATCCTTCAGGATTAGGAAAACCCTTCAGGATGATATCAGCATCGAGGCCATGGGCAGGGCCACCTCCCACTGTCCCAGGGAGCTCCAAACTGGCCTTGGGCACTTCCAGGGATCCAGGGGCAGCCACAGCTGCTTTAGGAATTCTGTGCCAGGGCTTCCCCACCCTCACAGAGAACAATTTTTCCCTAAATCCCATCTAAAACTCCCCTCCTTTAACTTAAAGCAAATGCCTGGGTGGGCAAAGTTTTCTTAACCAGAATCAATTTCTAGGTAACACCAGCAGAACTGAGGGCTGTAAGTGATGTTTATTTTGCATAACAAACAAATAAACTAATCCTAGAAAAGATAATTTTTAAAGAATTTGTAAACTTTGATCTACCAAGGATCACTTTGTGCTGAAGTTGCTTGCTAATTACAGGGATATGACAGGGATTTCACGCAGAAAATCAGATTTTCCACATTGAACGTACAACAGCGATTGAATGAAACCCCAAAACTTCAACCACTGTGATTGTAACATGAAAAACAGCAGGCTCTGAGTGTATAAAATATCCTTTTATTACCCAAACCAGGTGGACACACCTTCCTGGAGGGAGATCTCTGAGCAGAGCTCCTTGTCCAAGCCCTGGGAAAACAGAGGATGTCCCTTCAGCAGTGACAGCCATGCAGGGGACTTGATTTTCTGCGAAGACAGGAGAATTTATCATCCTGTGCAAATTGTGACACTGGCTGGCCAAAACCTCGCTCTAAGTGTCCCCAGCTGGCCAAGCCTAATCCAGGTTTTATAATGTCCTTTTCCTTTTTTAAGCTGGGCCCAGAAAGGGGCAGGGAAAGTGAGATGAGCACAAAGCAAATCAAAATTCTCCTATTAACAGGCATCATTAAGTAGCTATAAAATTGCTGTTGTTTCCCACTGCAGAGAAATCCTACAACAATCCTAAATCAATAACTGAGCTGAGGAAAGCTGCTCACTCAAGGTGCTTCTGGTTCATTGAAGCTGCAGTGTAAAAATAGGAAGAATTTAAAAAGAAATAAAAATCAGGAGAAAGCAAACGGAGGTTTGGCTGGGCTTCTGCACTAAATTCTGCCTTGATGGAAATGAATAAAGCTCAAGTGAAGTCCACAGGCATCTCCTAATTATATCACAAGGTTTTATTCCACTTAAATTTTCATGAAAGACTCCTGATTTCTTTTTATTATTCTCCATGGGAGTATAACATGTTGGCTAACCAGGAAAAAGGAAGCCAAAAGGAAAAAAAAAAAAAAAAAAAAGATGAAACTCTTGATGGCCCTGTTTGTCGGGATAGATCAATTGTGAGGTTTCAACTGGGTATGGAAATTCCCTGCTTGCAATATGGCTAAAAAGAAAGAGCATGGATGATTTAACAATTTACATAACCTGAGAGACTCAGCTGCAAATTGAATGAATGGGGCTCTTTGTTTTCTCTAAACTGGGATAAAAAGAGGGGGAGAACAAAAAAAAAAAAAAAAAAAAGAAGAATTAAAAAAAAAGGAAAAAAATAAAAGGTTCTTATATAATTGTGACTGGCATGATAGGAAGTTTTCTGGCTATTGGTGGAATTAAGACTGGGAATTATGAGAAAACACAAAGCAGTCGAGGGGCACTGGAGCAATGGCCAGAGGGGCTAATAGGGAGTGACAGAGCCAGGCCTGCCCAGGGCCAGGCTGGGGCAGAGCTGGGTCCCTCTGGGCCACCCAGGACATCCCTGCAGAGCTCAGCCTGGAGATGCTGAGCTGGCCTGGAGCTGGGAGCAGCCCGGGCTGCTGGAGCCGTCTCTGCCCGCGGCACTGGGGCGGCTCCGAGATCCCTTCCCACCCAAAGCACCCCAGGAATCCCGGGGGAACACTGTCCCTCGGGATTCTGTGGGCTCAGAGGCACAAATTCCTCTCCTGGGACAGCCCAGGGGTTGAATTATTTATCCAGGGGAAGCTCAATTATTCCATTTCCACCAGCTCAATTATTCCATTTCTGCTGATGACTTTTTGGGGCTACCTAAAAACAGAGGCCAGACAGAATTAAGGGAACAAAAAGCAGTTTTATTTATTGAAGTGCCTTCAGGTACATTTAGGGCAGACAAAGCCCACCCAAAATTGTCCATGGGTCAGGGGTTTTCACACTTTTATAAGTGTGGTCCATTTGCATTTTTGGGGTTAATTTTCCAATTACAGCATCATTTAATGAAGTCATTGACCCCAGGTTTGCCCCCAACTCACTTTTGTTTCCATCTCAGTCTGAGGCAGTGAGGTGTCCTTGACTGCCAGGCCTGGAGAGGAATTGCTGTGTCTGCCCAAAATGTGACAG
This sequence comes from Lonchura striata, assembly GCF_050655825.1. Taxonomy (NCBI): domain Eukaryota; kingdom Metazoa; phylum Chordata; class Aves; order Passeriformes; family Estrildidae; genus Lonchura; species Lonchura striata. Next base: position 3,299,412 of record NC_140720.1, on the reverse strand, counting down.
CAGCAGCTCACACTGCACAGGGAGTTCAGAGTTACACACTGAGGAATTGCAGGATACAATGAGTTAGAGTTAGACAAAGTTTAGAGTTATACAAAGAATTGCAGGATTACAAATATATGAAAAATATAAAAGCTAAAATCCTAAGGCATCACTGCCATGTCCCCTCTGGCCTGGCCAACACACACCTCCAAAACCAGAAATAATTTCTGTCTCTTTCTTGTGGGCACCTGCTCCTCTGTTAAATGTGGATCCCTCAAATAATCCGGGGAAATCCTGCGCTGTGCTGGGAGCCACGTTCACCCCTGGCCCCGAAGCTGGGCCTGCGAGGGTGCCCGGGGCTCTCCCTGCCCACAGCAGGAATCTCCATTCCTGAGGCCTCTTCATCCAGCACGTCGGCACCAGGCTGGAAAGGGCCTCTCCAATCGACAGCTGGGAATGGGAATAATTAATGGGAATAATGGGAATAAGGGGAATAAGGGGAATAAGGGGAATGGGAATGGGAATGGGAATAATGGGAATAATGGGAATAATGAGAATAATAGGAATGGGAATGGGAATGAGGATGGGAATGGGAATGGGGATGGGCAGAGAATGGGAATGGGAATGGGGAATGGGAATGGGAATGGGAATGGGAATAATGGGAATAATGGGAATAATAGGAATGGGAATGGGAATGAGGATGGGAATGGGAATGGGGATGGGCAGAGAATGGGAATGGGAATGGGAAATGGGAATGGGAATGGGAATGGGAATGGGAATGGGAACAAGGATGGGAATGGGAATGGGGATGGGAAGGAATGGGAATGGGGATAGAAATAAGGGGAATAATGGGAATAATGGGAATAATGGGAATAATGGGAATAATGGGAATGGGAATGGTGTTGGGCAGGGAATGGGAATGGGAATGGGAATGGGAATGGGAATGGGAACGGGAACGGGAAATGAGCATGGGAATGGGGATGGGAATGGGGATGGGGATGGGGATGGGAATGGGAAATGGGGATGGGGATGGGAATGGGGATGGGAAAGGGAAATGGGGATGGGGATGGGGATGGGGATGGGGATGGGGATGGGGATGGGAAGGGAAGGGAAAACCTCTGGCAAACATCTGGCAGCAGAGCTGGTGGCATATGTGACGTATCTCCTCCTGCACTGGTGCAAGAGGGAAAAACAAACTTCACCTCTTGGACTGCAACCAGCAGATGAACACAAATTAACCTTTTTTAGAATTATTTGTGTGTGTGTTGTATATTTGCAGCCAGTGTCTGTTTGATTATCCTTCTTTAAAGCTTTGGGTTAGAAATTCCTCAGTTTGCTCCCTCCCCTCTGAGCAGAACCAGCTCAAATCAACAAATTCTCCCTCATCAGTCATGGCTGGGATTCCCTTTCCTTTTTTTTCCTGCCCCAATCCTTGTATTCACTGTGGAGTTCCCATTTTATTTCCACACCAGGCATTAAAATTATCAAATTGTGGCCTCTAATGTGCTTGTAAATATTTTTCCTTTTTTTTTTTCCAAAAAGATTTTTATCAATCAATGAAATTAAATTTAATTAAAGGCTCATGGCACAATGACCCTGGGTGGGCACCAGTTATTTCAGAGCAGACCCTGACCATAAAACTTTAATCAAGATGATGATGGGAGCTCAACTTCCTTATTAAACTCCAGAGATTTCCCACAGAAAATCAGATTTTTTAAACTCTAAGTACAACATATATATATATATATATATATATATTTCAATATTTCAACCACTGAAATTGAAACAGAAGAAACAGGCTCTGAGTCTATAAAGTGTGAAAAAAAAACCCTTAAAACCTTCTATATCCACCATTAAACCTACATAGATCCATGAATTCTGGTAAAGTTTATCTCTTATTTTCCAAAATTTGATATAGCAACAGTGGCTTTTTACCCACAGCCTGCTCCCAAAAATAATCAAGTATTTTGAGGGCTTCTTTCAGGGTACATTTTTTTCTCATAAAAAATAATAAATGGCAATATCTGAACCACATTTAGGTATTTTATTCGCTCTCAGGCCTGCCAACTCAAACAATGATTTGTGTCTTTATAGGAAGGCACTTCACCATTTTCAAATAAATATTTAAATGCTCCTTCACAGGAAAAAATATCCCTGTGGTTAGGTGAGATATGCTGGAAAAATTAAGGCTGGTCCTCAAAGGCCTCGTGTTGTTACACTTGCCTGTTCTTAATTTGCTTAATCCTTCCTCAAACTCAAAAACTTCAGATCAGAGCAAAAGAAAAAGTGCTTTAAAAGGAGCTTTGATACCCACAGCAGATTTCTTGGTGAGTTTTATTTTAGCAATTTGTTGCAGAAAGAGATGGGGATGAAATAAGGGCTTTAATCTTTATAATTTATCTCTTTTCCTGGTGATGGTGCTGCACAAATTCTGTGTCTGCCAGGCAAAGCCTCTCCATCAAAACTGGGAGAAGGAACAGATTTGAAAGGGATATAGTTTTGTGTTTCATGTGTGTTTGTAATCAAAGAGGTGCCACTTAATGAATCCATTTCCATTTTTCCTCTAAAAAAACGGGGGGAAATGATGAAAGGGAGGATGATGAACACCCTGACACAAATCTGTGCTGTCACAGGGAAAATCAGCACCTTCTATTTAAGTAACTCTCAGAAAAAAAAGGCTGAGTAGGGTAAAAAAAGTAGAAAAAGGCAAGTATTTGCACCCCATGAGCTGTTTGGTGGGGAAAGAAGTGAATCCTGCCTTTCTGCCTGCCAAAAAAAAAAGCTTAAATGGGAAAAATCCTCTAAAATTTCCCATTTCCAGGAGGTTTTTAAGTCCTGTCAGAACTGCTCCTGCTTTAAATTGGTAAAGAACCTCATCAGCCACAGAACCACGGTGGGAGTCAGCTTCAGCCTGGTGTCCCAGCCAGAAAATCCCTCTGAAGCCCTGGAAAAACTGGGATCAAGATCGTGGAAGGCTGAAGGAAAATTTCCCTTTTCCAGGCAGCACCTTGTGCCCTTGATGCTGGAACCTCTGAGCACTTGAACCTCACCCCTTCTGTCCTAACGAGCTCCTTGTGCTTCCCAAATCCTGGTAACTCCTGAAATTCCCATCCTGATACCCTGATCTCCAAATTCTGATAACTCCTGATACCAAATCCTGATACCCCCTGAAATTCCCATCCTGATACCCATGATCTCCAAATCCTGATAACTCCTGATACCAAATCCTGATAACTCCTGAAATTCCCATCCTGATATTCCTTATCTCCAAATCCTGTAACCCCTGATCCCCAAATCCTAATAACCCCTGAAGTTCCCATCCTGATACCCCTGATCCCCAAATCCCATCCTGATATCTCTTATCTCCACATCCTGATAAACCCTGAAATTCCCATCCTTGTATTCCTTATCCCCAAATCCTGATACCCCTAAATTCCCATCAAGATATCTCTTATCCCCAAATTCTGATATCCCTGAAATTCCCATCCTCATGCCACTTAATTCCAAGTCCTGATAAACCCTGAAATTCCCATCCTGATACCCCTTAATTCCAAATCCTGACACCCCTGAAATTCCCATCCTGATACCCCTTATCCCCAAATCCTGATACCCCTAAATTCCCATCCTGATATTCCTTATCTCCAAATCCTGACACCCCTGAAATTCCCATCCTGATACCCCTGATCTCTTTTTTTGGCTCTTTTTCAGCAGCCCAATGTCAACTTTCAGAGCTGCACCCCCTGCACTGCAGGGTTGGGAAAGGATATCCCAAATCTTTCTTTGGGATGAGAAAAAAAAAAAATCCCCTTTTCCCCCCCCAGCTTTGGGCACTGAGGCAAGTGTGAGGTAGCAAATCTCACATGACTCTATTTCCAAATCAGATCCCTTTGGTCCACCTTTAATACCATTTTCCCCCTCCCAACGAATTAAATATCCGTTCTTTTACCACCCAGTTTATTTGATCATCCAGGGAGATAAATGCTTCTGCTGAAATATTAAACAAAGGGAAAATTAAAGTAGTGGGAAGGGTAAACAATACAGTAAAGCACAATTTCCTTTCTGCTACGTGGAGAAAAGAATTCCCTCTTTCTTGCTAAATAGCAGCACACAAGCTCCAATTCTGGCCCTGGGAACACATGGAACTTTTCTCCCCAAAATCAATAGGATTTTTACCTGTGTGGGTGAATTTTTAATTGAATGGGAGCAAATGAAAGGTTTCCAGATAAGATCCACCCCAAAAATAAAATTTATCGTGAAGTTTAGCACAGGGAGGTTTTAATATCGCAGCTTTGGTTCTGTTTCTTGCTTGTTTGAACCAAAGATAAAATGAAAAATATTATTTTAGTTGGGTTTTGGGCCCGGGCTGGTGGGACAGCACCAAGAACTGGCCCATTCCCTTGGAGCACCAGTCCTTCCAGCCCCAGGGATGGGTCCTGGGAAGAGCTGGAAGGACTCAGCTGGAAGGTGAGGAGCTCCAGCTCATTTTCTGAGAGCTGATTGAGGACAGATTCCTCCCAAACCATCCCAGAGAGAAGCAATTCCCTTCCTGGGCCACTTCTTGCTCCAAGGGGTGTCACATTCCAGCAGGGACATCAGCTCCAGCCCAGGCCAGGATGAAAATTCCCAGGTGGAAATAACAATTAGTAACAGTGACTGACAAATTCCCTCAGCCAGAATTTCTCCTGACTGTTGGGTGCTCTTTTATTTCAGCTGCTCTTTAATTTAGAATTTTGTTTCTTACAGTATTCCAGGAGATTAGTACTGGAACTCTGAAATAATTTAGTTTGACAGATGATTGATAGGAAGGAAGGACTCATTTCTTATGGACTTGCCTAGGAAATATCTGAGCACAGGAATTTTTCTCATTTTTGCCCAGTTACAGCCCAGATTCTGAGTCCAGGCTGAGAAATCACTGAATAGTTCTGATGGGAACCTGATAAATGGCAGCAGATCAGGATTTGATCCATGGATATTGATTCTCCTCATCGTTTTACTGTGATTCACTTTCTTTTTTTTCCCCCAGCAAAACCACCTATGGATCCAAGAAATTCTGCTCCGTGTAGCCGAGGCATTTCTTGGTTTATTATTGCTGGATTATTCCTGGGGATTTGCAGGCAGACTAAACACGATGTGGGGTGGAAATGGGAATGTGAAGGTCTTCCAGAGGGGCACCAGGAGACTCTGGGGGCTCCAGCCCGCTGACCCTTCATCTTTCTGACCAGGAGAGAGAACTGCCCCAGGCCGGGCTGGTTCTCCCGCATTCCCAGCTCAGGGAGCTCACAACGCTCCTGCCCCGAGAGCTTCCCCTGCTCCTTGGGTTCGAGGGGTCTCTGAGCACCCCAGAGCCTTTGGGAAGCGCTGCAGACACAGGAATGGGGATGGGGATGGGGATGGAAAGGGGAATAATGGGAATAATGGGAACAGGGATGGGATGGGGATAGGGATGGGCAAGGAATGGGAAATGGGAATGAGAATTGGACAATGGGAATAATGGGAATAATGGGAATGCAAATGGGAATGGGAATAATGGGAATAATGGAAATAATGGGAATAATGGGAATGGGAATGGGGATGGGGATGGGGATGGGGATGGGGATGGGGATGGGGATGGGGATTGGGATGGGGATGGGGATGGGGATGGGAAATGGGAATGGGAATTGGAATAATGGGAATAATGGAAATAATGGGAACAATGGGAATAATGGGAACAATGGGAATAATGGGAATAACGTGAATAACGGGAATAATGGGAATAATGGGAATAATGGGAATAATGGGAATAATGGGAATAATGGGAATAATGGAAATAATGGAATGGAAATATGAATGGGGATAGGAACAGGAACGGGAATGGGAATGGGAAATGGGAAATATGAATGGGAATGGGAATGGGAATGGGAAATGGGAATGGGAATGGGAATGGGAATGGGAATGGGAATGGGAATGGGAATGGGGATGGGAATGGGGATGGGAATGGGGATGGGGATGGGGAATGGGGATGGGGAATGGGGATGGGGATGGGAAGCACAGACACATGCACAGCTTCCAGAGGATCCTTTCCCTTCTCCGTGGGTGCAGGAATCCCATTTGGTCAGTAGAGCACGGGACTCTCCCACATTGGGCACCAGCTGCAGGAATCCCCTGATCCCCTCTGAGCACGGCACGGAATCCTACTTGGACAAAGAGACTCTTCAGGACTCAAATCCCGTTTATTATCAGGAGCCACCTCGGATCCAGGTGACACCGTGGGGGTAACAGAGGCTGAGGTGTCTGGTGGTGTCTGGAAGAAAAAAGAGCCCGAAGGTGTCGTCCAGGGGGGATTTGAGCCCAGGGAAAAGGGGTGGGACAGAAGCAGGAAGCCACATCCAACGGGACACAGTGAGGAGAGGGGGAGCGGGGAGCAGGTCAGGGAGCGACCACCACACCTGTCAGCCTGATTCTTAAGATTTTCTGAAGCCTTCTGAGTTTACATTCTGTTGGAGAAATTTCCCACACAATTTCTATAAACAACACATTGTTTTGCATTCTTTTATGGGGGTGGAGAAACTTGATGTACTAGTGGTTTGTCCAATGTCTTTGGAGAGGTGGCCCATTCACTCTCCAATCCACTGTCACCTTTGGGAAAGTATAAAAGTTGGAATCAGAGAATAAACTTTCATCTTTACCTTGCAAATAGCAGGTGGCTCGCGTCGTGCTTTCACGTGTCCCATAGCGACGCCACACCTGAGGCTTAGGCGAGGGGAAAGGTGTGTGGGACAGACCACTGTGAAATTATGGATATTCCCAGTTCAGTCTGAGAGAAAGGAGAGTTTCTGCCAGGCTAGAGCCTGGGAAGGAGTTGCAAAGGAATGTAAATAATTCTCTATCCCTCTTGTTGTTCACACTGTTTACAGGTATGTGTCATTCACTGCACACCAGTGGTGTGAGGTGTTTTTACTTTAACACCAATGAAATCAGTCTGCACGATGAGCTCTATAAAAGAGCGATGTATTTGAAATAAATCAGTTGGAGTTCACATCATCTGGCCTTGTGGAGTTCTCTCATTCCCATCCTGCCTCAACAGCGACATGAAATAACTCCACAGTGCAATATAAAAACTGCCCAGTGCAAATTCCCAATCACCCAGTGCAAAACAACAACTAAATGACTTTTTAGTGCATCACGACACTTGGGATGATGGGAATGGGGAGGACTGGTCCAGCCCGACCTTCCCAGTTTGGAAAACACTCAGGAACCTCCTCCTGTGCTCCAGGGTTGTAGCATGAGCCCTGGGAAGTGCTGGGTGCCACATCCTGGGTTCACCTTCAGAGTTCCATGTGAAGAAGAAATGGATTCAACAAAAAAATAAAATTAAAATCATCAAAACTAAAATTAAAAGCATTTCAAAAGAAAATAAAAATTATAAAAATAAAATTTAAATAATTTAAAAAAATTAAATCCTCAGAATTAAAATAAAAATAATGAAGGAATAAAATTAATATAATCCAAAGTAAAATTAAAACCATCAAAAAATAAAATTTAAATCCTCAGAATTAAAATAAAAATAATGAAGGAATAAAATTAATATAATCTAAAGTAAAATTAAAACCATCAAAAAATTAAAAGCATCAAAAATAAAATTAATATCATCAAAAATAGAATTAAAATCATCAAAAAGAAAATTAAAATCATCAAAAAGAAAATTAAAATAATCAAAAATAAAATTAAAATAATAAAAAATAAAAAATTAATCAAAAATAAAATAAAAATAATCAAAAAATAAAACTAAAATAATCAAAGAATACAATTGAAACCATCAAAAAATGAAATTTAAATAGTCAAAAAATAAAATTAATATCCTGAAAGCCAACATTTTCCTGGACAATTAGCAGCAATGTTGAGCACCCTCTTTTTGCGTTGCTGTGTGTAACTTCAGCCCCTGCAGGACACAGGGCTAATTTAACAAGGCATGAATTTAAATACATTAAGAGCTCAACAAAACAGGGAGAGAAGCAGAGAGGTGAAAAGTCAGTGCCCCTCCTTGTCCCGCTGTCTTCTTTTTGTTGGCTGCTGGGCTGGGAGACACGAAATCAAACGGAGCAACACAACCTGTCTGAGTTTTATTCAAATCAGCCAATTAAAACATCAAGCTGAAATGTCAACGAGCATGTTCTGGCCACTGAGGAATTAAAGCAGGAAAGCATCTGTCTGTCCTCACCACAAAGCAGGGAAGATTTTTCATTCCACTTCTGCAGAAGCTGTGGCAGGCGATCGCGGCCATGAAAAACACCCTCGGCAACGGGCCCTGCCTGCCCGGCTGTCAGCAGCTGCTGCTGGACGCTGAATTTGAGCCTTTTTCCAACACCTTTTTTCTTTTTTAGCCACGAGAACTCTTCAGCAGGCAGCATTCGAGGTGCACCATCCACCTCGGACACTGCCGCAGCTCACGCAGCTCAATTTTACCTCTCTTTACTGCCCAAATTCTGATTTCAGCTGCTGCTTTTAGTCACAGGAACGCACAGATGGAAGTTCCTCCAGCTTTACGTTTTCTCCAGAGGATAAAATAAATACTTGATAGAATACAGAGGTTTTAAGGATGAATTTTAGGATCTCCTCGCTCTGACAGGATATTGGGGTGAGCAGGCATCATTTCACCACCCCACAGCTCCTCTTTGTGATGTGGCACTCAGGGATCCTCTGCTCAGCAAGAGGAGGAGCTCAGGGGTCTTTTACAGCCCAAATGACTCAATGAGAGGAGCTGGAGGTTGATAATTCCCAAGATTGCAAGAAATCAATACCTACTCAAGGCTACCCTGGCAACCTCTTGGCTACAGACAGAAATTATTAAAAAGAAAATAAGATTATGTCAGTGTTGATCTCTTTCCACAAAAATGTGAGATCTCAACAAGTTTTTTTTTTTTTAATGGAATTTTATTGTGTTGAATCACCACTCGTGTAGTAACAAGATTTTAGACTGGGATTTAGAGAAGAACTTAAGGTAATGATATCCATTAGGCCCTTTTTAAATTCTATTTCATAGAGTCTCTGAGGTTGGAGAAGATTTCCAAGACCTTCAAGTCCATTTGAAGTGCATCAGATAAATAAAACTTATTTTCCAGACAAATAAAGTCCACACTTGTTCCAATCTCTCAAAATAATTCAGAGGGCTCTGTTAGGACTGTGTCCTGTGGATACACACACAGATAGAATCCTGGTATCCAGCATTTCCCAACAAATGGGGGGAAATGGGTCTAAAAACCCCCAAACAAACAAAAATCTCTCCATAATCTTCATATTCCATGCGTTTCCAGTTGCAGGAATTGGCTCCTCAGGAAATCCTGTGCAGAGCTGCTCCTGTCTCTGTAAGGAATATTCTTCTCCCCAGGCCAGCTCAGGATCACAAAAAAATATCCTGGAGCTGCTCCTGGGATTCTGGATTTGATATTGAGGTGAAGGCTTCCCGAGAAACGGGGGAGTTTCATTTTTATCTCAATTTCCATTCTTGTTTCTTGCAGAAATAAAGGCTCAGCTGGCAGCAGCAAAGCCCCTGGTCTTCAGAACCAGGGTTTTTGAACTTTGGGTGGAATCCTGGCTGAGGAGCTTCCACAAGGTGAGAAAGAGGAGAAGATGGGTTTGGATCCATGAGGAAAGAGGAGAAGATAGGTTTGGATGCATGGTGAAAAGAGCAGAAATGGGTTTGGATGAGGAAAGAGGATCAAATGGGTTTGCATCCATGGAGAAAACGTGAGAAAGTCGATTTGGATCCATGAAAAAAGAGGAGAAAATGGGTGCGCATCCATGAGGAAAGAGGAGAAAATAGGTTTGAATGTATGGGGAAAGAGCAGAAATGGGTTTGGATGAGGAAATATGATAAAATGGGTTTGGGTCCATGGAGAAAACAGAAGAAAATTGGTTTAGATCCATGAGAAAAGAGCAGAAATGGGTTTGGATACATGAGGAAAAGAGGAGAAAATGGGTTTGGATGCATGAGGAAAGCTCCCACTAGCCCAGGTTGCTCAGAGGTTGTAATGGGTTTAAAAATAGGTTTAAAAATGATGGAAAGGGAACAAACTGGAAGCACATCTCATGGATGAATGAATTGTGGTGAAGGTGGGGTTTTGCCACGGCATTTCTTCCGAGCTTCAGTTGTTCATTTATTATCCCAAAGATCACAGGATCATGGAATTTCCTGAGTTGGACAAGGACCTTTGAAAAGGCTCTGAATGCTCCATGTCCAACAGGGATGGTTCAAATTTTTATTGGAAATTTTGGAAACAACAGCAAATTCATGGCAGTGAAGCACAACAGAATCTCTGAATTTCCAGAGTCAAACCACCAAGGCTGAAGACAAGGAGAAAAGGCAAAAAAGCAGAAATTCCCAGAAAAAAACCTTGGAAATTCCCAGCTGGATAATCAACAGGCTCCTGGAATTTGGGTGAAAAGTTGTATTTTTCCCAGGAGAGGTCACGGGAATGATGGGATTCTGCTCACCTGCTCTGGGGTGGGAGGGAGGAGTTAGGACACCTCGTTCCACATCACTTGGTGCTGGTGTGGGGACAAACAGGACCCCGATGTCCCAATCCCAGGCAGATCCTACAGCAGAGATCTCCTTCCTCTGCTTAAGGAAATCATTCCTGATTCTGATCTCTGATGAGCCCAAACTGGGCTCTTCCCATCATTTCAGAGAGGCCCCCAAATCAGCTCCATCCCTTCATGCTGGAGGCTCCAAAAGGGTTTGAAATATTATGGAATATTTCAGTGTCCTCAAATTTATAGGACCAGGTCTTTGCTCTGCTGATTTCAGAGCTGCACTAAATTTTCCCTGTTAAAGTCCTGCCCCAGAAAAGATAAAACTCCCTGAGATGGGCTCCACATCAATCATCTTATCTACCATAAATCAGCCAGGTCAGCTTTAGATTATCTACAGCAATTCAGTTTTCTTCCTTATGAAAAAAAAAAAAAAAAAAGATCAGAGAAGGAAAAAGGAATTCCAGTGTGCAAATATCCCAGAGAACAGATTACTTATTGTTCCAAAATCTCCTCTTTAATGGCATTACCAGAAAATCAGCCTTTTACTAGAAAGATGGGCTGATTTTCCTGCCCAGGCTGGCAGCTGGGAGGTGTCCTGGACAGGGAACTCGGGAATAAATCCATGGATATTAAACATGAAACTCCTCCATGAATAAGGAGGGAGGAGATCTCATTCTGCTGTTGAGATGCTCTTTAATCTCTTTGTATTTTATGAGCTTCCACTGCAGCCTCCTCTGGCTGGTGGTGGTTTCAAACAGGACTGGATTGGGCTGAGAAGTTTCATCCGGGGAAATTTCCCACCTGGAAATTCCCTTCCAAGGTCACCAGGATGGGTCACGGGCTCTCCTTGCTTCTGTCAAATCATTCCTGGCCAGTTTTGTTCTGCCATCATCTCCATTCCAACGTGGAGCTGGAAATGAGAGAGGTTACACCTTAACAAAATCCGAATTTTGCTCTTTTCACAGCTGAACTTTTCCATAAAATCAAAACAAATCTTCTGATACACTTGGGTGTGGGAAGTGGATTTGTAGAGAATTCTGATTGTGATGGCATTAATTATAACATCTGTATTGTCTCACTCTTCACTTGAGACTGAAAACAGAATAAAAGCTTTTAAAACACCTCTCAGTTACCCCAGCTCTAGGTCAGAAGAAGACATAATCCAACACTTGGGTTCACAAATAATGATCACATTTGCATTTTTCAGCTGAAACTGAGATAAAACCAAGTTCTGAGCTCCTAAGCCTATTCTGGAGGGACTTATTTGTCTTCACACCACCTTTCAGATTTAGTCAATCACCAGGTCTGGGCAATCTGGTTTTACAATAGGATCCCAAATTCTGCTGATGTTTTCAGGGTGCTACTCCAAGAGAAGTAATAAGCAAAGTGATGATCATAAAGGAATTTTATTTTTGGGGAATTGGGACCACAACTTCCTGAAAACTACCAGACCAGATAATGTCTTTTTCCCTTCTCTCCCTCTTTTATGGCAGGCACTTGTCCTAAAAAAGCTCCCCCACTTTCTTTAAAATGGACTTTTAAAATCCATCATTTCATGCAACTCTGGCAAATCAGCTCCTGTGCTATTTCCTTTCCTTCCTTCCTTTCCCTCTCCTCTCCCTTCTTACATCCAGCCCTGCATTTTAAATCAGCTCCGAGAAATAAAGCGAAAGGAGCTTGAAGGAGTTGAAATCTCTTCATCGTGACAGGGCCGTGTTTTCTTTGTGTATGAGCCTAAATGAGGCTTTAGAAAATGATATGGTCCCCCCTAGATGGATCTGCTGTGGTCAGAGCCCATTAGGCAGGGCAGGAAGATTCCTCAGGGACAGCTGAGAGCAGACTCCAAACCCCAGAGGATGGAGATCTCTGTTTACTTTCCTGCACGCAGAATTAATAAATGTCTCCATCTTCCAGCAACTGAACATAACGGAAGCAGAATGAGTGGGGGGAAAAAAGCAATGGGATGTGTGTTTTTCCCTTTTGCCTTTGGTGCACATTCGTGTGTTCAGGCAGCATTTGCACATTATTCTTTGCTTGCTCCCTGGAGGATTTTCTGCCCTGACTTGAAGGCAATTCATCTGTCCTGGGCAGGTACCTCAAGATAATGAAGAGGCCATAATTTAGTAATCTTGGCCATCTTGTCCTTGGAAGATTGATTTTTGGCCTTTAAGTGTCAAGGTTGGTTAAACCAAGTCAGCAGCAACAAAAAGGCCCAGGCAGAGGGACAGACAGAGCCCTGGGCTGGGGCAAATTCCCAAAATAAATGGATCCTGGAGTCGCTGTCCTATCTGCACATGGACTAATGATTATTAAAACAGAAGCATTCCCTGACTCATCCAGTTCAGAGCTTGGAGTTGCTCCTTTCATTTTCGTTCCCTGTTTTTCCACAGAAAATTCTGTCCCTGAGCCTGTCCTGGAATTCCCCATTTCTCTTCTGCTCTGGAGATGCTTTCTGAGGTCTGGAGGCTTTGTTGGCTTTCTCCATGGTTTGGATGGGATTTGGGAATGCTGCTTCCTACGAGCAGTGACTGATCTCAAGCAGTGAAGGAGTTTTGTGCTCACAAAGTCATGGAATCATGGAATGTTTGGGATGGGAGGCACCTTAAACTCATCCAGTTCCCACCCACACCTCCCACTGTCCCAGGCTGCCCCAAGCCCCATCCAGCCTGGCCTTGGGCACTGCCAGGGATGGGGCACAGCTTGGAGCTGGGTTTAATTCCTGTGCAAACCCCAGAGTGAACCCCGAGCCAGCTGCTCCTGTGCTGCCAAAGCAGCTCCTGACCCAGCAGATCAGTTGTGCAAAGTAGAAAATCTGTTTATTTTCTAGGAGCTGGCTGGAAAAATCAGCCCCACCAGGAGCAAAGAGCTCTTTATTCCTGTGAGCAGGGGCTGAACAAAGGATAGGAGTGTGGAAGGGCTGAATCTATGGGGGAGAAAAGCTGGAGCCTGATATTCCTTCCCTCCCAGCTCCCTCTCTTCCCAAACCACGCTGGATTCACCGCTGGCTTTCAGGGACCATGTGAAATAACAAACAGAGACTCTGCCCATCATCCCTGGATGATAAAGTGGCTCTGTCCCCACTCAGATGTGCCTGTCAGAGCTTTGTGGTCTCTATTCTCCTTTCCTTGGTGCTTGATGCAGCTCCAAGGCCCCTGAAACATTTCCCAGCTGGATTTTCTTTGTCCTCCAGGAGATTTTCCTTTTCCATCAGGAACTGAAAGCACGGCTCCAGTTTAATCTTGTTTTATTGTCACCAGTTCCTCCACACTTGTGTCCTCCATCACAATTTGTGTGTGGGGAGTGGAAACCTGGGAGTAGGGATTGGTTCTGTTCAGGTCCCATCTGAAAATACCCTGGAGTAACCTGGGAATAGGGACTGGTTATATTCCAGCTCCAAACTGGAAATATCCTGGAGTAAACCTGTGTAAATCTGGGAGTACGGACTGGCAATACTCAGATCCCAACTAGAAATATCCTGGAGTAAACCTGGAGTAAACCTGGGAATAGGGACTGGTTACATTCCAGCTCCAAACTGGAAATATCCTGGAGTAAACCTGGAGTAAACCTGGAGTAAACCTGGGAATAGGGACTGGTTATATTCCAGCTCCAAACTGGAAATATCCTGGTAAAAACCTGGTGAAAACCTGGGAAGAGGGACTGGTTATATTCCAGCTCCAAACTGGAAATATCCTGGGGTAAATCCAGTGGAAACCTGGGAATAGGGACTGGTTTTTATGTTCCAGCTCTAAACTGGAAATATCCTGGAGTAAACCTGGGAGTAAGGACTGGTTATGTTCAGGTTCCCAACTGGAAATATCCTGGTGGAAACCTGGGAGTAGGGACTGGTTCTGTTTCAGCTCCAGACTGGGAATATCTGGAAATATCCTGGATTGAGTTGGGAATAGGGACTGGTTATATTCAGGAACCCAAATCTGGGAATAGGGTGTGGTTATGTTCAGCCTCCCCAATGGAAATATCCTGGAAATATCCGGGAGAAAAGTTAGGAATAGGGACTGGTTATGTTCAGGTTCCCAACTAGAAATATCCTTGTGAAAACCTGTGAGTAGCTGTAAACTGGAAATTTCCTGGTAAAAACCTGGGAATGGTTCAAGTTCCCAGCTGGAAATACCCTGTAGTAAACCTGGAGTAACCTGGGAATAAGGACTGGTTATACTCCAGCTGCAAATTGGAAATTTCCTGGGGTAAATCTGGGAATAGGGACTGGTTGTATTCCAGCTCTAAACTGGAAATATCTGGAAACATCCTGGATTAAGTTGGGAATTGGGACTGGTTATGTTTAGGAAATATCCTGGTGCAAATCTGGGAACAGGGATTGGTTATGTTCAGGCTTCCAACTGGAAATATCCTGGAGTAAACCTGGAGTAAACCTGGGAATAAGGACTGGTTCTCTTCAGATCCCAGCTGAAGTATCCTGATTTTAGGAATGCCTTCCTCACCCCTTGTATTTTTTCAGTGCAAAGTTCATCATGCTGGATAACAGAAAGTGAAAAAGTGCGAAAACATGAAAAAAGTTAAATTATTCCCTTTTTCCCACTTGTCGCTCTTTTACAAATGGAAAAAATATTCAAAATTATTCTGTCTGGAAAAAAAATGAAACAGAGATGGGAATTATTTTTACCACATTTTTGCTGGGTTTGTGCCTTTTTTCTGCATAGAAAAGAATGAGCAGAGGGGAGAGGAGGAGGGCAGAGCCAGCAATGAGGGAAACAAGGTGATGAAAAATTGAAGTACTTAAAATGAAGCAGGGCAATCTTATTTGAATATTTTTAAAGACAGGAATAAAGTCCCATCTCTGCATTGAAAATGTTGCCCAGGCTGACATTTCAAAATGAAACACAGGTTTTCATTTCAAGGCTTTATTTCATATCCACACACACAAAATCAAACTGGGTTTTGAAATGAAAACACCACAGGGAAAATAATATTTTCAATTGAATTTTTTTTATTTTTTTGCTTCTACCTCCTCCAATAAATAAATAATTTGGTTTTCCAGGAAACTGTAAAAGTGAGAACAGAGGGTGAAACGTAATGGAACAAAAGGGGTTTTGCCATTTGGAGCACCAGGGTTTGCTGAAATATCTGGGAGTTCTCAGGATTATTTCTGTATTTTTCATTCATCTGCTGAGGAAGGGGCTGCTCCCAAACATCTGGGGGTCATTTACCAGCTGTAAATAAAATATTTGTTATTATTTAGGGGTTTAGCAGTCCCTCAGCTCATGGAGTTTCTGCTGACGTGGCTCAGCTCCTATCTGAACTTCTCCTCCACGGGATATTTTTGGGGATTTTGTTCCAGCAGCAGAGCAGTCAAAGGATGATGTGCCCCTGTCAACAAATGGAAAATTCCCCCTTAATCCAGGAGTTCCTGGGATGGGAAAGAAATGATATTTCAGAAACCATCCTGACTATGGCTAATCAGGAGAACAGGCATGAATTAGCACTGGAAATCTCAGGAAAAAGTGGATGAAATTGTATTTTAGCTCTGGAAATCTTGGGAGGATGGGGCTGAAATTATGTTTGAGCTCTGGAAATCTCAGGAGAACGTGGATGAAATAATATTTTAGCTCTGGAGATCTCAGGAGCAGATGGATTAAATGATATTTTAGCTATGGCAGGTCAGGAGAATGGGGATTAAATTGCATTTTAGGTCTAGAAATGTCAGGAGAAGATGGATGAAATGATGTTTCAGCTCTGGAAATCTCAGGAGAAGGGGGATGAAATTATATTTTAGCTGTGGCAGGTCAGGAAAATGTGGCTGAAATTCTGTTTCAGCTCTGGAAAGCTCAGGAGAAGGTGCTGAAATGCTGGATGAAATGATGTTTTAGCTCTGAAAAACTCAGGAGAATGGGGAAAAATGATATTTTATCTCTGGAAGTCTTGGGAGAATGGGGCTGAAATGGTATTTTAAGTATAACAAGTCAGGAGAATGGATGAAATGCTGCATGAAATTATGTTTTAGCTATGACAAGCTTGGAAGAATGGGGATGAAATGCTGTGAGAAATGGTGTTTTAGCTATGGAAAATCAGGAAAATGGGGATGAGATTATATTTTAGCTCTAAAAATCTCTGGAGAAAATGGCTGAAATGATGTTTTACTTAGGTCAGGAAAATGGAGATGAAATGATGTTTCAGCTCTGGAAAGCTCAGAAGAAGGTGGATGAAATAATATTTTAGCTCTGGAAATCTCGGGAGAATGGGGCTGAAATGATGTTTTAGCTATGGCAAGTTCAGGAGAATGTGGCTGACATGATGTTTGAACTCTGGAAATCTCAGGAGAATGGGGATGAAATGGTATTTTAGCTCTGGAAAGCTCAGGAGAAGAGGGATGAAATTACATTTTAGCTATGGCAGGTCAGGAAAGTGGGGATGAAATGATGTTTCAGCTCTGGAAAGCTCAGGAGAAGGTGGATGAAATGCTGGATGAAATGACGTTTCAGCTCTGGAAAATTCAGGAGAATGGGGATAAAATTATATTTTAGCTCTGGAAATCTCAGAAGAACGGGGCTGAAATGATGTTTTATCTATGATAAGCTCAGGAGGATGTGGGTGAAATGCTGGAGGTGCTTTAGCTATGGCAGGTCAGGAAGATGGGGATGAAATGAAGTTCCAGCTCTGGGAAGCTCAGGAGAAGGGGGATGAAAAGATGTTTTATCTATGACAAGCTCTAGCGAGTGTGGATGAAATGCTAGGGGAAATGGTGTTTTAGCTATGAGAGGTCAAGAGAAGGTGGCTGAAATGATATTTTAGTTCTGGCAGGCTCAGCATAATCCCACCTCCCACCACAGCTGCATCCCGGCTTTCCCTGACCCACGAGCTTTATCAGCTTTGCAATCTGCAAAGACCTTTCAGCCCTTTGGCCATGGAAACTGCTCCATACTTTCATTTTTGTTGTTTAAACCCATGTCCCTTACCCCGATTAGGGGCTGGAACGAGCTGATCCTCCAGCTCCTTTCCAACCCAAACCATCCCTGACCCTGCTCTCTGTGATCCCTCAGGGTAAATCCTGAGGCTGCAGAGCAACTTGGAGTTTTCAGGACTTTTCCATGAGTTCCCCACAATCTCCTGCTGGCTCCAGGCAGAAGAGATGAGGTGTGAGTGCACAGGGAGCAAAACTGGGCCCTCTGTTCCATTTTTTGGGGGATATAAACCACACTGTGCATAGCTGGGGTGGGGATGAAACGAGCTCGTGGTTCTCCAGCTGCACAGGCTGTACTTTGGAGCATTCTCTTACGTAAAGAGCATGCAAATATATTAGCAGGAAAAACGCTGGAGTTGCCCATTAAGGCTGGTGATTAATGCAGTGCTGAAAGCTCTTTTAAAGGGCTGCACACTGCAGCTCCCTCCAGAAACAGGGAGAAGAACTGGGACACAAACCGAGAGGAGTCTTGAGGGTGAGAATGGATCCAGAGTGGCTGTAGAGGGCACTAAAGATCTTTGGGATTTCTCGGTGAGAAGAGAAAGCTCCGAGTTGCTTTCTACACTTCACCAATAAAAAAAAAAAATAAAATTAACCCTGTTCAGCAGCAAGTGGGACTACATCAGGCTCCGATATTGCAGCTGCTCCCCTTTTAACCACTAATAACAGGGTGAGCTGAGCTCTGTTTGCATTTGGGGTTTCTTTCTGCCATTGCTGAGAACTGGGGAGTTGTGTGGAGCCTTCTCCCAGCACCGATTTTGGCAAGACAGGATCTGCTCAGCACAAAGAAATCTCCTTCCCCGAATGAGAAATCAGCCTGAGCTGCTGAGAAATGGCAATTTCTCATCAGGTTGTTGTGGCTGAAGCAGAGAGACCACAGAGAGATCTGGTCATGTTCAAATGGAACCCCAAAAAAATCCTTCCCTGTGTTTCACTGTTTGGTTCTGCACGGCCCTGAGACTTCTGGGTTTGGCTGGGATAAAGCTGCTCCTTTCTTGTGGCATTTTCTGCCATCAGGAATGGGAAATCTCACAAGAAATCCCTTTCTGATGACATTCCCAGCCTGATACTCAGCCTCTGAGAGAAACTGCTGATTAAAATTGGATTTCAGAGCTTTGCACGAGTCAGGTCAAACCCTCCAAGAAATAAAGATCTGAAATGCCTCTTAGGAGCTGAGATTGCTTTCAGATTGCAGATTGAACCCAACATTATGGGCAAACTCTGCATCTTCAATCAGCAAGGGATATCCAGGATTTATTGTCCTCTCCAGGAATCTGCAGAGTCATCCTGTTTTCCCTGGGTGTCCTGTCAGCTCTGCAGCAGCCCCACATCAGAAATCCAGCGTGACTAAGAACTCTGTCTGCTGCCTAATTACATGGCCAGAACTGCAGTGGGGTTGTTTTCCCTGCAGTTTCTATTCTGGAAAACACAACCCTAATAATAACTTCATCATTTCCCTGCTATGGTTTCACTGGGAACCTGCCTGAAGTGTGGACCCAAAAAATACCACAGGGTGCAAAAAAACCAAAAAACCTGAGAGAGCCATGGAAACACCTCAGGAACGGGAAGATTTGTGAATTAAAAGAATTTGATTTCTCTCAGCTGATCCTGAGGCTTTGTCCAGATCCATTCTCATTCTCTGAGGGCATTTAATTATCCAAGCCTTTCAATTCCCCAAATTAATTGCAGATAGAGAGGCTGCAGACACTGAGATATGCTGGTGAATTGTTTGAAATGAGCTCCTGCGAGTTCTTTTCCACCCCAAATTCAGGCTGGCAGTGCTCTGGGAGCTGCACGATCCCTCTGAAAAAGAGGGAAGGGATCCTTTGGGAAGGGATGCAAATGGAAGCCACGAGTTCTGGGCATGGTTTGGGGACAGGTCTGGGGTTGATCAGATACAAAATTGACCCATAAAAACTCATTTCCCAGCTCAGAGGGAAGCTCTGAGGGACACAGGAAACACATTCCTGCCCCAAACTGCACCAGCCCAGGGGGCTTTTCTGCCTTTCTCCCCACACAGCTCTTGTCCTTTTTTTTTTTAATTTATTTTTCCTTTATTTTTCCTTGTTTTTTTTTCCTTCCCTGGTGTTGGATTCTGACCCAGAGATGGGGTAACTGAGAGGCATTTTAAAAACTTTTATTCTAATTTTAGTCTCTTATAAAAAGTGGAACAATAGAAATGTTTCACTTTTTATATATATAAAAAGTAATTATATATAGTTTCATATATATAAAAAGTAATTTAATTCATGATATTACAATCAAAAACCAACTATTTATTAATGACAATATATTATAAATATCCCTTAACTTATCAACTTTTATCACATCATACTATAAAATACTTTAAAACTAATCTAAATTACCTCTCATAAATCCTATTACAATATGTCTTTCATAATTCTATTTCTCCAAAAGTTCTAATCTCACTTTTAAAACCATCTTTTAAAACTTTATTTTCTTCGGATTCCATTTCTCCCTCAACAATATCTATCCTATTCCACAATATTTCTAAACCAATATTTCTTATCTCAAAATTTACATACAAACACATGCTATAGAAACTAAAACTTCTCTACAAATCCATTTCCCACAGCCTGGCTGAATTCCCAAGGGGTTTTGGCAGGAATATTTCCACGTTCAGACAATCCTGTGACCCCCCACCATCGTTTGTGTCATCCCAGGTTCGTGTCAGGGGATGGGGGACAAGAGGGTGCTCTGGGATTTTGGGAATCCCAGAGGGAATTAAAAAAATTTAGGAATCCCAGAGAGAATTTAAAAAGCTGCTTTAGGGAAGCAGCTTTTTTTACACTTGCAAAAGCAGGAAAATACTGTGGGAGCCTTCTTGTATTGCATCCAGTGAATTCATGGATAACTCAGTGGCTATCAGCCAGCTGGACAAAATAATTTAATCTCCACTCCTCCTTCCAACCGGGTGCTGCTGATGAGACCTGGATGGTTTCATCCAGATTTACACCAAAACACAAATTTAAAAAAAAAAACAGTTGGAAGGGGAAAATAAAACCCAGTTTCAAGCCTAAAACAGGATAAAATATTGCAGCCTGGAATGAGAGTTCTGCCCAGGAACCACAGATCCTCTCAGCTAACAAAAAAAGATGCAGCTGAGCTAATAAAAATAGTCAGACAGCACAAAACCCCACATGTTCCACTGAGTGCGAGCCAAACAATCGGGATTTCACTGAAATCCTGCTCTGACATCATCCTGCAGAAAGCTGGAGAGGCTGGAGAGCCCAAAGTGCCGAGCTGGGTGTCTTGGTGTGAAAAGACAGGAGTCTGTGAAGGGAGGCAAAAGCCTCCTGTGAAATGGAAAAGGTAAACCCCCTCCCTCCAAATTACCACAATTTCAAAATTAAAAGGCTCTCAGGCAAAGATATGGGAATGGGAATAACAGTTCTTTACAGAGAAAACTAAATTTAAAAAAAAAAGTAATTAGTACAAACAAAACTAGTGATGGAGTCAGAAACCTGACACCCTGAGGAGTCAGGGTGTTGGGAATAGTCCAGTGAAATGGTGGCTGCTCCTCCTGGAGGGGCAGATGGAATGCTGCTGGAGCAGGGATCTGGAGAAGGGTGGAGTTTTCTCTGGAGTCTGGGGATGGAGGAGTTGGGCTTGGTCTTCTGGGAATCCAGCAGGGAAGGAGCTGCTCCTTTGGGAATCCAGCAGGGAAGGAGCTGCTCCTCTGGGAATCCAGCCAAGGGCTGCCCTGGTGTCCCAAAAATGCTGATTTTCTGCAGGTAAGAATGCTTGGCTCCTCCCTCTGGGCGGAGCATCTCCCCATGGGCTGATGGAACTTTCCCAGCCATGCAGGGAGTCATTAATGGCCATTAACAGAAGATCTCTCCCCGAGGGAGACATTGTTCTTGGGAGAGTTAAGAAAACTGCCCCACCTCCAACAGATGGGAAATGGAATCTGTGCTGATCGTACAAGCCAAGACACTGGGAAACCAGGGAAAGCTGGGAGCTGCACCCTGAGAGCTCAGAGCCATTTCAGGAGCCACTGTCATGAGGAAAAATAATCAGATTCCTCCTTCTCAGGAACAGAGATCAAAAGGGTTTAAATTCAGTGTCCCTGGGCAGAGCTGGGGGCTCAGCCAACCCCACACCTGGCTGTGCCAGAGCCTGGGCACCCAGGGAATGTTGTTGGGCAGCCAGGGAATGCTCCTGGGCACCCAGGGAATGCTCCTGGACACCCAGGGAATGTTCCTGTGCCCCCAGGGAATGCTCCTGGACACCCAGGGATGTTCCTGGATACCCAGGGATGTTCCTGGACACCCAGGGAATGCTCCTGGGCACCCAGGGAATGCTCCTGGGCACCCAGGGATGTTCCTGGACACCCAGGGAATGCTCCTGGACACCCAGGGATGTTCCTGGATACCCAGGGAATGCTCCTGGACACCCAGGGATGTTCCTGGACACCCAGGGAATGCTCCTGGGCACCCAGGGAATGCTCCTGGGCACCCAGGGATGTTCCTGGACACCCAGGGAATGCTCCTGTGCACCCAGGGGATGCTCCTGGACACCCAGGGAATGCTCCTGGACACCCAGGGAATGCTCCTGGGCACCCAGGGATGTTCCTGGACACCCAGGGAATGCTCCTGTGCCCCCAGGGAATGCTCCTGTGCACCCAGGGAATGCTCCTGGGCACACGGAATGTTGCTGGGCAGTCAGGGAATGTTGCTGGGCAGCTGCTGATGAGCTTTCCTTTTGGGATGGCCAGCAAGAGTCCATGCCCCAGAGCTCATGTGACACATAAAATTCATTTCACCTTTCCTTGGTCTCACCTTCTTCTGGGTATTTTTTTACTTTTCCCTTTTCCCCATTCACTTCCCTTCCTTTCCCTGCCCTTGTTTTTATTTGGGTAAAGAAATGAGAATTACAATGATATAAATTTAACATTCCCTACCTTCATCTTTATTAGCGTAAAGATACGGGGATCCCAATGATGTAAATTTAGGTAAATTGAACATTCTCTGCTTTTATTTTTATTTGGGTAAAGAAATAGGAATTACAATGATGCAAACTTAAATAAATTGAACATTCCCTGCCTTTATTTTTATTTGGGCAAAGATTTGGGGATCCCAGTGATGTAAATTTAAGTAAATTGAACATTCCCTGCTCTTGTTTTTATTTGGGTAAAGAAATGGGAATTACAATGATGTATTTAAATAAATTGGACATTCCCTGCCTTTATTTGGGTAAAGATTTGGGGATCCCAGTGATGCAAATTTCAATTCAGGTGGAATTTAGGCCACCAAGTTGGTGTTTATCCCAATGGCTGAGGCCACAGGGGTTGGTTTCTCCAGAGCATCCCAGGGATGTTTGTCTCAAGGGCTCCTGGAAGAAATTTCCCATCCCTTTGGTGACTGGTGCCTGAGCAGTTTTGGGGGAACTCCTGGATTTTGTGTGCCTGGAGAGCTCCGGAGCCCATGGAAATTCCAGGCAGAAATGTGCTGGGAGCAGCTGTGCCCAGTGAGTGCTGTCCCACGAGGCTGTTTGCACGTTGCCCTGCTTTCATGGGAGGAGGATCCAGCACGGGGCAGAACAAAAGTGTTCCCTTAATGATTTCTCCTGGCTGAATGTCCCAGCTCCCCACGGAGCTGCTCCAGGCTCTGCCCAGCACTCACAAAACACAGCCCTGGCGTCCCTCCCCAGCCCTCCCTGCTGGTTGTCATCCTTTTATTGTCATCTTCCTCATTGTGTCTGCTCAAAATGGATTTACAGACCCCTCCGAGCACCACAACACTGAAAACCAAAGCACTGAGCCAAATTTTGTGGAGTTTGAGTGAAGCTGAGTTGATTTTCTCCACCTGCAAGGTCTGAGCTCATGGAAACTTTAGCATTTTCAGGTCTTTTTGCCTCGCAGATAAAGCAGATTTAAGGCACTCTCTAAGTGAAAAGCATGAAGTGATTCAGTGCCTGCACCTCCCACAATCAAACCTACCAGTTTAGCAGGGACATAATTAGTTCTAATTAGTGTAAACGAGTCCAGCCAGATTATACTGGAACATGAAAATGGGTTTAATTTGACTCAATCACTCCCCATGTGAGCCTGTCACAGTTTATTTGTATCAGAAAAAAGCCCAACACAAACCCAAATACCAAACAATGTGGAAATACGGCAAACTTTGGGATTCCAGGGTGCTTTTGGCTGGGTGGTCCATGGAAAAGGGACAATGGGACAGGTGCTGAAATGGATGGGGTGAGCTCCTGCTCTGGGATTGGATGGGCTGCTGGAAAGGGCTCCACACAAAGGTCTATGGCACAGCAGTCCCAAAAATCATGTGGGCCATAAATAAAGGGAATAGTTCACGTTTGAAAGTGCTCTTTTCTCTCTGAGACTCCCTTTTCCTTTCCTTTCCTTTCCTTTCCTTTCCTTTCCTTTCCTTTCCTTTCCTTTCCTTTCCTTTCCTTTCCTTTCCTTTCCTTTCCTTTCCTTTCCTTTCCTTTCCTTTCCTTTCCTTTCCTTTCCTTTCCTTTCCTTTCCTTTCCTTTCCTTTCCTTTCCTTTCCTTTCCTTTCCTTTCCTTTCCTTTCCTTTCCTTTCCTTTCATCTTCCCTCTTCTTTCTTTTTCCTTCATTTTCCTTCTTATTCCTTTTCCCTTTTTTCTTATTCCTTTTCCCTTCTTTCCCCTTCTTTTTCATTTTTTCCCCATTTTGTTTTTTCTTTCCCTTCCTGCTGCTTGCTGGAGAAATCCATGGAGCTTCCAGGAGTTTGGAGGTGGAGGAACAGAGATAAAAGCCCTCAGTGTGATTTGCACTTTCCCCATGTTAGAAATCCTTGTGGTAGCTGGATTTTCTCTGAAGGCATTTTTTATCTAAGTTCACTTTCTGGTTGCTGTTTGCTAATTGCTGCTGGTATTTAATTATGGCAAGGCTGAAATGACACTAATCCACATCATGCAGAGCCGTTTTCCAAAATTCTCCTCCAAACATTCCTTGTGGTCCTTGACAAACACAGGCAGTGCTCGCTTGGCCCCAAAGTCACACTGCAAATATTTTCACAGAAGCAAGGATGAGCAAAATCATCCCAGGGCCAACTCAATTCATTACACAGACTTCCACCCATGTTTAATCTGGAGAGATCCAGATGTTTTCCTGAGCTCCCTTCCCAGCCCCAAGTGAAATTAGGACCAAGCCTACTTGGATGAAGAAAATCCTACATGGATTGAAGAAAAATATGCTATAAATTAATCTTTAGGTGATTTTTCTTACCTACTCATGAGCGAAAAGTGCTGTTCTCTCCACATTCAGGTGCTCCTCAGTGCTGTGGGTGAGGGAGAATTGACACAAATTGGTTCTTCAGGATTGCAGCTCCTGCTTTGGGAGATGGAGCTTCCAATTCCTTCTTTTCACACGTTATATCCCCGTCCCCTTTCAAAAAAGAAACATTTCCTTAATAATCACATTTTTATTCACAGTGATGAGATGTGTGGCTAGCAGGGAATGGGGAATTCTAATCCATTTAAGGAGATTAGAAAAGGAAAATTTGGTCTGGAGAAGAGAAGGGTTTGGGGTGACCTTTGTGGCCTTCCAGGGCCTGAAGGGAGTCCGAAAAGAAGACAGGAAGAGATTTAATTGGATTTTATATAAGATTTTTATAAGATCTTACTGGATTTTTATTGGATTTTATAAGGACATGCAGTGCCAGGATGAGGGGAATGGCTTCAAACCGCCAGAGATAAGTCTTGGATGGGATTTGGGAATGAATCCTTCCCTGTGAGGGTGGTGGGACCGTGGCACAGAGAGTTTGGGGATGAATCCCAGCATTCCAGGAGGTTGTCCATAGGCTCTGGACAGGTAAATTCTGCTGCTGGAGGAGATGCCAGCCCCAGCCTGGGGGCTGCAGCTCTGAGCTGCTGGCAGGGTTGGGCTGGGGCCAAACCTCCCCAAACGAGCTGGATCAAGGCTAAGCTGGTTAAATACTGAGCCTTTGATAAGTGGCAGGGCAGGGAAAGCTCCTGGAAGAGCAGGAGGAAAATAACCTCTGTGTGACTCTGGGATGGTCCGGGCTGGGCTGGTGGCCAAAGTCCAGGGAGAGCAGGAGGGAGAGGAGCTGGCTCTGATCTGCACCCCCAGGGCCTTGCACCAGGAATATTCCTGCAGGAAGAGAGCATGGCTGGGGCTCACATCCAGTAGGGTGGGGGGTCACAAATATGGGGAAAATAAAGTGGCAAGCACATTTCTCTCCCTCTCAGGATTTTCATAGAGGTGCACAGAGAGAAATGAAAGAGAAAACAATTTCTATTTCTGCTCCTTATTTTTCCCATGTGGAATGTGTTTGGAGAATTGTTTACCTGGGGTGAGTGCTTGGTTGGATTCTGGTGAGGATTGTTTGAGCCTGGTGGCCAGTCCAACCCACCTGGGGCTGGACTCTAGAGAGGGGCATGAGTTGTGTTAGAATCAGAGAAAGTAGTATGTAGTTTTAGTATCCTCCTTTTATATAGTATATTGATGTATTTTAGCATAGTTATAGTAAAGAAATAATTCAGCCTTCTGAATTGAGTCAGACACCGTCATTTCTTCCCATTGGGGTCACCTGCATTTCCAATAGGAAACCCCATGGGGTTTCAATCCCCCTCAGCCTTTTTTACTGTTGGCATCACCTTGGTTCAGGGTTCTCTGTAGAGAAAGAAGCCAACTTCATCGGAGGAGGTTCAGTAGTTTCTCTTCCCCTCCAAATTGTCCCTGTTTATTCCCTTGGAAATCTCGTTTGCCTTTGTTGACTGAAGAAAGCCCTTGCAGGTTGCAAGAGGCACAAATTGTCCTTGGAGCCAGGATCAGGTCTTGTTCCTGCGGGTCCCTGCCCAGCTGTTAATCCCTTGTCACAGCTTTAGAGGAAAGAGCATCACCGAAAATCCCCTCTCCAGGCACCCAGGACTCCCTGCCAGACACCAGGGGAGGTGTTGTGACTCTCCAGATTCCTGCACAAACATTCCTGGGCTGCTGGGACTGTCTGATGGGTATTTAATAGCCCTGCCACCCTTGGGGATGCACTGAGAGACTGCAAACAGAAAAAGAGACTGCAAACAAAAAAACAGACTTTTTTTTTCCCCCTTCCTTTTTTCCTCATCCTTAAATTTAGGTGACACTGATGGATTGCCCGGAGCTAGAGCAGCCTGCAGAATTCTGTGTCCTCAGAATCAAACAATTCTTTAAGAACACAGGTGAATTTGTGTATTTCAGAATTCCTTTTTGCACAAGATTTCCAATGTCCTGCACCCTCACTCAGGGGCTGAGTGCTGGATCTTTTCCTGCTTCCTTGGATGTTACTCCTGAAAGAATTTGTACCTGCTCATTCTGGGATTTTATCCTTTGAATACAAATTATTTCCTATTCCAGTCAAAGTTTTAAGTTATCTGTGAGCAACAAGAGATAAATCTCTGTCTTCAATAATTTTTTTTCTGGAAATCATAAGTATGGCAAGGAACTCTTTCCTTTCTTTGGACTTTTCAATATATTTGTTTCAATAGAATTAAAGCCCACAGTGCTCACCCAAGGTAAAAGTTTGTGTGTTACAAAAATTTGGGAATTCATGGGGAAATCAGAGAATCTTCAACTCTGCCTTTAATCAAATCCAATTTTTCTGTTAACAGTTTCCAGATTCTTATTGTAACTGGTGTTAATTTTTCTCCACTTGTGACCATCAAGCTCCAAGCAAAGCTCTGCACCTTTCTGTGCAGCCTGAAAAAAAATTGATGAACAGCTCAGATTTAGTAAATGGGCCTTGCTGCTTTTAAACCCCTCATAAAATCAAATATTATCTTAAGAAATCCTAATCAAATTAATCTTCAACTCCATCTTCCCTCTCCTCACCCTATGACTTCACCCCGAGCTTGCCTGAATATGACCTGAATCTCATTTACTTCCCATTAGAAAAAAAAAATGCAGTGAACTTCTAAAAAAAATAACCTTTCAATTACCTTTTAAACTCCTCAAAGAGGACTCGTTTTGGCCATGACATCATCCCCTGATGGTTTTAGCACATGGGCCACATTCCCTGGTTGACCTAATTTATCAGAGGTAACAGAGATAAGTAGACAGTGAAATATGGAAAGTTCTTCGCAGCCATGGAAGGTGAATGGGTGAATTTAGGTCATTTTTTTCACCCTGTGGGTGAATTTGGGTTAGTGTCCTGGCCCACTTTTCCTGGAGAGCAGCACCAGGAGGTTGAGTTGGGTGCAGCAGACACCTGGAAGGATTCTGGGCCCTGGAGAAGATTAGTTCCTGTGCAATAGTTTGGTTGGGCATCCAGAGAAAGAATCCCTTCCCAAAATCCATCCATTCTCCCTTCTCAGACACGGATTTTAACGTGTCATGAGTCCCTCTCCAGAGGGATTTCCCTCCCCTTATGGAAACAGGAGCTGGGGATGACTGAAGGCAGAATTGGAAATGTCTAAATCCAGGGAGGTGGCTCCCCCCTAAACAACTTTTTGGGTGGAAAGATGGATTTTTAAGAGCTGGACAAGCCTCAGAAGCAGAGGGTGTTTGATCAGCACAGGATAAACAGGATTGGGTTCAGCTCCAACCCACGGGCTGAGTGAACGTGTCAGCTCAGCCTGACAGGAGTTTTTATCTGTAAATCAGCCCAGCCCTGGCTGTGTCACCCTGTGGCACACTCACGGCTGTCTGGGGGCAGACTCACAACAAACCCTCCAATACTTCCTGAAAACCACTGACAAAGGTTAAATTGGTGTCATTCTGACTTTTTCACATGCACACCCTCCAAATAAGAGCTGCATCTTTGGCCCAGAGACCCAAAACAAACGGACTGCTGAGAGTGAAGCTGACAGTGTTCTACTTTCATCAGGGGACTTTTGGATTTTCCATGGCTTTGCCATCAAATTGTTGTCCCAGGACCATGCCCAGGCTCATCAGAACTGCAGCAGGATGGAAAACATCAGTCTTTGGTGTCCACTTTGCCTCCTGAAAGGGTGACAGTCACAGAGTCAGGAAATACAACATAACCCCATCATGCTCTCCACGTGATCTGGGTTTGGAGAGGGTTTTGGTTGTTTTTTTTTTTTTTTTTTTTTTTGATTCCCAGAACAGTTAGATAACAATTTAATGAAGCTGAGGCATACTCAGCTTGTGGAGCAATGTGGTGCTGTTTGAAAATTTGTCTCTGCTGAAGTTGCCAGCCAGGTGTTGATACCAACCCCAACCTTTGCCATAAATCCCTGGATTTTACATTGCAACAGCAAATGGGCACCACGCAAACTCAGAAATAGTGCAGGGTTTGTCTCCTTTGCTGAGCCATTAAAAACTGTCACCTCCCCAGTGTCCCCAGCCCTGTGCAGCTGAGAGGAGCTCAGCCATCAACTCCACTTGTGGCAGGATTAAAACCTCACTGAGGTTTTTACTGTCTCCTGCCCTCCCTTGTCTTTGCTGCTCTTCTTTCCTCACCCAAGGCAAATCCCAGCTGCCCTCCAGGCTGCCCTGCTCTGCAGGAGCCACTGCTGAGCTCCTCCTGCCACACATCAGGGTGTTTATGGGGCATTATCATCAGCCCAATTAATGTGTGCCATCATTCCAGGCGACTCTGCCAACCCGCTGCTCCTGGGTTTAAATCTGCTCTCCACTCCCAACCCCCTCCAGACTGTTCAGATGCTCCTTAAAACACCCCAGGGAACCTCTTGTTTTGTGACTCTCCACGGAATTTCTCCCTGATTTTCCATCCCTCCAAGAGAGGTTTAATAATTTTGATACAGCACCAGAAAGGCTTTGCTGGAGGGAGAATTAATGGATGCTCCATGCAGGAAAACCCTGACCTAGAAAATGCCATTTATCAAGGGAGCAGCACCAATTAAGGTAGCCAGGCTTCCAGCACAAGCAGCTTTAACATCACCAGGATTTCCTCCTGAATGTGCTCTTTGGAAAAGGTGAGTGGAGCTGGGGGCGATGGCAGCACGGGTGAAATTTGTTTTTCCATGGTGGAGAGTAATCTTGCCACTCACCAACTGCAAAAACATCCCTGTTGCCAGTGGCCATTAGGGATAATATTGTGACTGCATTTAAACTGGGAGAAACCACTCCATCAGTCAAAGGAGGATTTCAGGGCATACGACCTTGAGTAATGTTCTGGCTTAGTGAAAACTGTGGATTTGATCATTAATAATATTTTGCATGATCCATATTTTAAATTTTTTTTTATTCAAAGCAGACTTTGTCAGCCAGGGGAGCAAAACACTCTCTCGTGTTCCGTCTTTCTCCATTTTAGCACAAGCAAGAGGAATCTCTATGAAAATACCCCGTGTCTGCCAAAATTGAAAAGATAACATTCCTGAGAGCGAGGCTGGATTCACCTAAGGTCTCTTCAAGTTCTAGGGTGGTGAAATTTGCAGCCTCAGCAGCTTGGATGGCAAAACAGGGCTAAGAAAGAGGGAATTTTTCCCTCCTGGAAATGCCTTGTGGATCTGACTGAGAAACGTTCCGTGGTTAATATTTCATGGAGATGCAGCACAGGGGAGACTCCTGCACTGTCCCCAAAGAACTGATCCACCCTGGCATTTCACAGCTCCCTGGGAGAATTCCATCAGCTGGAACGGTGGGAAACGATGGAACTGGCAAGCCAGGAGACTGAAGCCACTCCTGTCCCATCCCAAGGGATGCTCTCCCACCTCTTGGAGGATGGCTGGGTCCCTGTAGGCTGCAGCACAGGGGCATTCATGCCCAGGCCCACCTGCAAGTGGTTTATTTTTTTGGTTGAGGTCGTGGAACTTGACCCACCACGCTCCTTGGCCTCGTTGGGTGATTAATTCACCCGTTGGCTTTGCTCTCCTTGGATCCCCTGCGTTGTGTTTGACTGTTTGACACCTGAACAGCTGCTGGCTTTTCCTTCAGAGCCTTGGAAGAGGCAAAATATAAATAGGAAATGGTATCCCTAAAGGCTGGATGCACAGTAGCACACAGAATCCACATCCAACCCCTTTGGCCCCCGGCACAGAAACCCCTCAAGCACTCATCCCGCTGCCTCCAGGATCCCGGGATTCCCCGGAGCCCCAGAGCCCAGCCCAGCAGGGTAAGTGATCAGTCCAGATTCCATGAAGGATGAGTCCCTGTGGGAGTTTGGTTCCTCTATTTTTCATGCCATTCTGCTCCAGCCAGATTTATGTGTCAGGAAAAACATACAAACGGGATCCGATTTACTCGCACGAGTTCCTGTTGGGTTTGATTTATGTTTGGGTAAATAAAGACATATGTCTTGGAGGGCTTGGGCTCTGGCTGCCTTTCTCCTCATGGATCTCTGGCTAATTTATCAGCCTCTTTCTTTGCTGCACTCCTATTTATGAGACTTTGCAAGGAAGGCAATACTGCCTGCAGGGAACGCCATGGACGATTTGAGGTTTCATTTTGGAGTCGCTTTGCATTCAGATTTGCTCTTCTGTCAATCTTTAGCTGCCCATCCCAAAAGAACTTCACAGAGACTCCCTAAATCATGATCTGCAGGGGAAGGAACAGCCCTGCTTGTTGTTTCCTGAACCATGTGGCAAATTAATTATCCAGTGAGGCCAAAAAGTCCTGGTGGGTCAAGTTCTGTGATCCCAACCAGGCCAAAAGTCCCATTGTTACAACCCTGAATTAACCACCTCACCATAAACCATTTGTAGCTGTTTCAGGCACAAGGAAATGAAGCAAATCTTTCTCCATTTCAAAAATCAAAATTTGAAATAAAGAAATGCAATCATTTTATTTGCAGTTTTTTTCAACAGAGGTTGGCAGGATCTCCTCCCTCTTGGATAAACCCTGGAAATTACCTGAAAGATGGGAATAGTTTCCACCCAGCTGTCGAGTTCATGGACATTCTGTGGGAGTTTGTTTAAAAAGACCTTTTGAATGGTCTTTTAAATTTATTTTCTTTGAATAGGATCGAAATTGAGAACGGTGCTTTTGTTTTAAGCTGCCTTGGCATGTGGTTTGCAGGAGTGGAATGGGATGGGATGGGATGGAATGGAATGGAATGGAATGGAATGGAATGGAATGGAATGGAATGGAATGGAATGGTCCAGGTTGAGTTTAATTTAGAGTAGAACCCACTGTGGGACAGGAGGACCAGGGTGTATCACCAAAGGAATTCAGGAAGGGCATTGTAACATCTCATGGATGGAAATAAGACAGGAAATCATCCATTCAATCCTTTCACTGAACATTTAGATCCATGTTTATTAAATATTGTTCCTGGAGACTGAAAACTTCCAAACAGAAATCACCATTTCTGCACAAAGTCAAAACAGTTGAATTTTTAATGTTAGATGCTGACAGTAACCTGAGCTCCAAACAAGGAGAAAGCCAAAAATTTGCAGGAATTATTGAATGAATCCTCTCTAGTAATGAGCACATCAAGGGAATCGGCATCTGCTCATGGGTAATTCATGAGCAGCAACTCAGAGAACTCCTTTAATGTGGATTTCTGTATGAATTATTCACTGAGCTTTATGTCTTGTGGCATTTAGTCCCTGGTTTTGGGGGAAAAAAGGGGATGTAGACACGGATTCCAGGGATGCTCAGGATCTCAATCTCCTTTGCTTCCCTGTGAGTGTGGGGCATGAGGAGAAGATTCTCATTCACAGACACTTTCCTCCCCCACCTGGAATTTGGGTTGGTGACACCACTCTGGACTCTTCCCAAAATTATTTCAGCCTCATAAATTCAAAATACTCATCCCTGCAGTGGGATCAGGCGTGATGGGAGGAGAAGATGGGACCCTGAGGAGGAGTAACCACTGGTTTTATAGCAAATGTCAGTGATAAACAGCAAAGGTACCAATGAGAAAACAGAAAAAGGAGAATTTAGGTGCATTTAGTGCTTCTTTTGCATATTCATATCACACTAACCTCCAAATAAATCTTCTGGCAATTTATAAGATAAAAATAGTCAATAAGAGACAATTAATCTTGAACTATGAATCTTGAAGAGCATTAATGCTGCTGCAGGGCAGGATTTCGTGCCTGTCCATCTGCCAGACACCCTTTTGCCATCCTAGTGTGTGTGAATAACTCTCCACCATCCCTAACACCATTTACTGGAGCACAGACCAGGATGGAAATGCTGAATTTACCCTTTTCCCTTTCTCCTGCTGGGCTGCTGGATGTGATCTCTGATTGCCAAATAATCCCCAGGGACACCAGGCTCACACCCTGGTTTTGGGAGTTGAGTTGGCAGCTATGTTAAGGAATATCTCAGATCCCACTGGCAGAAAATTATTGGATGTCAGCAGTGAGAATTCCTTAGGTAGCAAAGTTTATTTGCTATGACACCAAATCTGAGTCATCCTCAGGACTGATCCAGATAATTTTCCATGGGTTTGGCATGGAGGAATCCATGCAGAACACCTGGTGTGTTCCTGTTCTTACAGGACTGAATCCAGCCCCTAAATACTCCAGGAGATCAGGGTTTGGGGATTTTCCATCTCAGCTTTCTCTCATTTATTAAATATTATTTCCTTGGACCTGATCCTGGTGGATTTGGCTCTGTGGTGGTGGCTCCAAGCAGTGCTGATGGCACTGGAACACCTCTTTTCTTGTCCTTCTCTTTTCCATTTCTCCTTCCCTTTTTTTTTTTTTTTTTCCTTCTCCTTCACTATTCTCAGAGCAGGGAATTCCAGGATATCAACACCAAAAATTACAGCATCACTTGATATTTTGTGCATCTCAAACACCCTCAGTCATGGCCTCTCCATTCTGCCCACTGGAAAAAGCCTCCTTGAAATCCTCTGGAGAGAGCTGGAAGGAAACATTTCCCTGTCAGCCACAGTGCCAAAAGGGAAGCGGGAGAAATAGAAGGAAGCTGCAATGATAATACCAAAATAATCCTGCCAGATGTTAGAGCCATTACCCCCTTCTCCCTCCATCCCCAGATGTGTTTGAAGAGAGATTCATGGTTACATAATGAATCAGGAGGGAAAGGATGTGAGCCACGAGGATGATGTAAGGAAAAGAGAAAAAATCAGGGGGAAGAAAAAGGGAAAAAAAAAAAAGAGAGGAGATTGTTGTTTTGGAAGGGAAGGAGGAAGGCTCAGAGCAGGGTTTTGGAAGTCTCCCATCAGTCAGATGAGCAGATTATTGCAGCAGGGAGGAGGAGAGTCAGGAGCGTGTGAAGCCATTGAGGAGAGGAATGAGCAGCACGGCAGCAAATCAAAGAGCTGCTGCAAATCCAGACTGGCAAAGAAGGAATTCTCAGGTAGACTATAAAAAAAACACCAAAAATTCAGTTTTTAGCTAGATCACTAGGTACTGGGGAGGTCTAGCTGCTAGCAGAGGAATTAGTCAAAAATAGAGTGGGCTCCAGTAGCTCAAAATTTGGGCAAATTTGGCTGGGAGACCCTTCCACAAACAGGATTTGTGACTTAGGAGAAGGGAGACCTTTGCCTAATTCTCCTGAATGTTTCATTTCCTCCAAATCCTCCAAAACTTTCATTTGAGGGGCAAATATTGGCAAATGCCTGAGGGGAGGGTGACGCTTTAGCATTTTTAAATTACGTTTTTCTCCCTTTACTTCCAGCAAAGTGGTGGAACTATTTTTGAATGAGCAGGAAACGAACACGAACCCTGCCCACAAGGAGAAAAATGAAACTTTCACCTCAGCTTTAGGAGCAGCTCTGATGAGCCCCTGTATCTTTATTAGCAAAAGTTGAGCTTTGACTAGAAAATGGTTTCTCCTTTGGTTATTTCAGCAGGATTTTCAGCACTTCTCCTCCACAGTGTGGATATTTGCTCAATGGCAGGGGTCCTGAGCTGTGAAAATGAGCATAAATCTCTTCTTTTGGGGATGAAGAGCTCGGAGGAGAGGCTTTTGTTCTCCATGAAACATCAGCCGAGGTGCTTAGCTCCAGTGGAAGCCAAAATATTCCAAAGGCTGACGGTGGATGTGCAAGAGGAACCTCTTTGGTGGGAGCTGAGCTCCTTTGGGTGCCCCAGGAGCTGTTCCTGTGCCAGAATCAGAGTTTGCTGTGCCTTGGCACACACATTCCCTGCTCTGAGGATGGAAAATCTCATCCCTTCACCTCACACGGGTCAGGGAGGGCTCAGGAGCTGCAGGAAATGTGTTCCAACCTGGTGAGGAAATGGAGGAGGCAGCAGAAATGAGGAGCACTGAGAAAAATTACAGATATTTCATTGATTACTCTGGCTTTGGGCTTTGTTGTATTCTAAATTGCAGGGGGATTGTCTCAACTCAAACCTGGGCTCCTGAGCTAAAGTTATGCAGAAACCAAAGCTGACAGTGCTAAACATCATCTGAAGAGCTCAGCAGGAGCCTGACTCAGGGCTCATGGCTATGGCAGGGAATTCAGAAACATGGCATGATTGGGTTACATTTTCCTGGAAGGAGCCAGGCTGGAGAGCAACAGGGAGCAAAGGTATTACTGGAATAATAAAAAAAAAAAAAAAGCCCAAACAACCCCCAATATTTTTTACCACAGTAGAATATCTGTTAACAAATGATTATTCTCTTATCTGTGGCAGTGCTGGCTGTTCTAACAAACCCCTTCCTTAAAGGAAAACAAGAAAAAGTTACTTTTTAATTTGTGTTCCTTCTGTTTTCTATGGCAAATATTAAACTCCCCGTCCCCAAGCTCCAAACCAGTATCTCATCAGCTGTGCAAGGAGATAAATTCTGACATTCAGCTCGAGCTTCCAACCTGTCCCTGCCTCTTCTGATACTGAAATCCATTCCCTGGCCACAAAACAGCCACGGGAGATGGATCCAGGGACTGGGGAAGGAATTCAGGGATGAAAGGGAAAGCACACGAGGAGGATGCTCTGCTGGGAACCAAACCTGCTCCTTCTCCTGCTCCTTCTCCTGCTCCTTCTCCTGCTCCTTCTCCTGCTCCTTCTCCTGCTCCTTCTCCTGCTCCTTTTCCTGCTCCTTCTCCTGCTCCTTCTCCTGCTCCTTCTCCTGCTCCTTTTCCTGCTCCTTCTCCTGCTCCTTCTCCTGACAACCCCAGCAAGCTGGGGCATCCCAGGATGAATGAATCTGGGATTCATTCAAAGGATGGAAATCCAAGCAGAATCATTTCCTCTTGCAGAAAAGGGCCGCAGTTCTACATTTGCAGAACTGTCATTTTTTTAAGTCAGAAAAGAAGATGCCACGCTGTAAAAGAAGAGTAAAAAAGAGAATATTTTTTTTCTTTATGGAAAAGCCACCTCTCAGTGGTGAGAAAGTTTTAATGAGGTTTCTAGTAAAAAATTATCTCCTTTACATTAATCTCCAATGAAACCAATGGGAAAATCAATGCTTCAGGTTTAAAAGAGCAAGTCTATAAAAAGAAATCAATTTGTTCTTTTGTCAGTCTAGTTTGAATTATGCTATATATTAATTTTCTGTCATGTATTTGATATTCAGCACTATATTTTCCCTCACTAACCATTCCTTCAGATGCATTTCAGTATTAAACACAGTCATACACTGCAAATAAACTCCTAGAAAGGGTTGAAGTCAGGAAATTTTTTACAAAGTTGTTCAAAGGTCTGTGGTTTAAAACTGAATTAATGATCCAGGGATGAATTATCACTTTTACAGTTGTTTTACCTTTGTTAACTTTGTGATTTTCTCCTGCTGAACAATTCCAGCCCAGGATAAACTCAAGAAATTACGAATTTCTTTTTCCAGTGGATGTCAAATCTTCTGGTTCTCTGCCCAAAAAAGATTCCAGGGAGTTCAGATGTGCTGCACAGCTCAGGAATGGCAATTAGAGGGTGGATCAAAAAGAACTTCACAAACCAAATTTTTAACTCGCAGGGTGAGACCAGCAAGCTCAAACTCACGAGGAAATTTCAGAATTTCTGACAAAATTAGGGAAGGAATTTTAAAACATAAAAAAGAATGATTTTATAGCTGGCTTTAGGAATCTTCTATTAGCGAGGGCAGTTCAAATTTCTCCCCAGCCCTCTGCAGCCACCCACTGCACTGGATTGTGTCCTACTGCTGCGTTGGATGCCTTGCTCAGCAAATTGCTGGGCCTCAGCCCAAAAAAAGGGGAAAAGTCCTGAAAGGAATATGAGGTGGGAAGGAGAGTGAAGTGAGACCTACAGCCCTCAAGCGCTGAGTGGGAACCAGCCTCATTTTCTCCTTCAGCCACATTGTCTGGAAGCCTCCGAGAAGGCAAAACCAGGCCAGGTTTTCCAGCCTGGGCTCTGATAATCACCAAACACCTGCTCCATCCACGTGGAAGGCAGCGCTGGACAAAGTCTGAGCACATCTGGTTTCACTCAGCTGCTCTGGAGGGTTTGACATCCTATAGGGTTTGACAGAGCAGAGAGTCCAGAGAGTCCTCCAGACAGACAGGCCCAGTTTGTTCCTTTGGACTGGATTTTACCTGGCTGGGCTGATTAGTTTCATAAAACCCTAATTAGAAACAGCTCTTCACGTCAAATGCAATGACATTAAGTGGAACGCAATGACATTAAGTTGAAAACGAGGTGAAATGTATTTGCACTGAAGGAATATCCAGAGAGAAGAATGAGTCTATAAAACCTTCTCTCTGTATCTGATTTTAAGTCAACTGAACCTGTCTGAAAGCATCAACTGCCTCTATTAATCTTTTCTCTCCATGAGAACTTCTCTGGAACTCCGATGTGTTACAGGATGGACCTCGAGTTAGCAGAGCTATTAGGGAAAAATGAGTTATTTCAGTGGGATACTCCAAGGAAATCACAGCAAATGTTCCTCGGGGTGGAATCTGCAGCGAGGGAAAATTTAAGGACAATTTAAGTTCTCATCAGATAAAAACCTCGGTGTAAATTTGACAAAGAGAAGCCTTCAGGGAAGCAGGAGCCTGCCTGTTTATCTGTCTGAGCTGTTCCTCAAGAGCCTCAGGAATTAAGGCGTTTCATGATCCTTTCTGGCTCATTTTGATCAGTCCTCATTATCCCTTTTCTGCCCGAAACCACAGCAAGAAATTAACCTGAATATTGGCAAAACATCCCCTATTCTTCCCTCAACCCCAAGTAAAATATCCCAATCCCTTTATTCACCAGCACATACATCTGATGTCGTTTTCTTTTCCTATTTGTAGAGCTACTCAAGGATATTGGTTCTTCCATTTAACCACAGGGGCCCTGGAACAATCTTTAATGCATTTAGGATGTGGTCATATTTTAGGATGTTTTAGAGGATAAAATCACACTTGAGGGCTATTTAAGCCCTTGGAAAAGTGCAGTGGACCCCGCTGGAGGGGCTGCCAATCCCATAAGTGTCCCTCCTGCTGGCCCTGGGGCTGGGAGGGTTGGGGCAGGGCTGGGAGGATTATTCTGCTGTGAGTTCACCTGTTTACCCAGGCTGTTATTTATTGAAGATCAAATTGACTGAAAATCACTCCCGACAGAGAGCTGGCAAGGGATGACATTATGAGGAGAGCAGAGCTGGGGGTTTCGAGCTCCAGTTATCTGTGATTTAGGGATCATTAGGATCTCTTTAAAATTCTTGCAGCCGGCCAAAAAAACTAAAATTAAAGGCAGGCTGTGCCTTACATTAAACAATTTAGGAATAGACAAGAGACACCATTCTGCTGGGTTAAACTTTTTGTTTGACATCTTTAAATGCTTTTCATCTTTTCGATCTTAATTTTGCCAGTTTAAGTGCATGAGGGGAAGGTTTATTTCTGATGGGGGAAATATTCCTGTGAGTAACTTCTCTCCGATTTCTAGGGCTGTATTTATTCTTATTTTCCCCTTCAACTGGAGACCAGATTATAACTGAGGAAAACTGACATGTAGTCCATGCCCCCAAATCTGGGTGTCTGAACCAGTTATATGGACAAAGAGAGACTCCGAGGGCTGAATTTTGGACTTGAAAGGCATCAGATTGAATGAAAACATCTTTGCTGTGTTGAGTGCAGTTGATTTTTACTGTGCTTGCAAGTAAAACACATTAAACTGCCCATTCTTGTTTGCAGGGAGGTTTTCCAACCACTTAGGAGCAAAAGGAACAGGTTTAATCCCGTGAAAGCAGCCTCTAGCTCCATTTTCCACCCATTTCCAAGTTGGTGTGGGCAACAAATCTCTCCAGACCACGGCTTGGAGGGCAGCAGGAACAGGAAGAGCAGGAGTTCCACCAGAGAAAAGCACCTCTCTCGTTCAGCCAAGCCCTCCAGTTTGAGGGAGCAGTTGGGTTTAGCCAAACCTGCCATCCCCCACCAGAGCCATCGATTTTCCTCCCCTTTTTGCTTTGTTTTATTTGAGCAGAGCATTTCTTGCCCTGCTGTTTATCCCCTCGGACAAGCCCAGGAAAAAGCCCACTTGCACCCCTCGACCTTTCTCCTCCACCACTGACAATTCCCTTCCTCAGCCCTCAGGCATGGCTTTTTTTGGGAGTGCCTTATTTGGAACACATGAGCAGCATTCCGAGCTTTCCAGTAGCCTCCCAGCCCCACGGAGGATTTATTTACATTGCATAAAATTAGAGGAAATGAAGGGGGATGTGTTTGAATGGAGAGCAACAACCTCATTGCTCTTGTTATAAACTCCCCTCATAGAAGGGTTTCAGTCAATGTCAGCTTGGGGCAGGGAGGGGGGAAAAATCCACTCCTGGGCATTTCCAGGATAATGGGGAATGATGCCTGGCAATAAAACACACTCAGCAACTCTCTAAACAAAATTATTTGGTGGGTTTCAAGTGATTTTTGGCCATTCCATGCCATGAATCCAGGCTGAGTTCTTGGCTTCCTGTCTCACCAAAGGATATCCCGCAGAGGAGGCCTTTGAGGGTGGAGAAAAGGAAGAATTTCTTCTTAAATCAAATATATTATGTGTTTAAAAAGGTGTTTGTAGATGGGGGAAAGAGGAAATTTTCCACTGCGAGTGATGCAGGTGGGGGTTCATAAAAACAATGACTAAAACATATGTAGAAAATGCAAATTATTAAATTCTATTAATTAGCTATCTGTAGAAATTACAAATTAATAAAGTCAATTAATTTTATTTGCACTGGTACCTGAGTCCTTCTCTGAGTGCTTTTCTGAGTCTGTATTTCAATGTATTTCTGGCTTCACTCTGCATCCCAAAGGTAAATGCAAATGGAATCACCACAAAAGGAACTGGATCAAATCCACTGTCCATTGTGTTGTGGAAGAGAATCCCAAAAGTTTGGGATTAAATTAATTACAAAAATAAAAAATTAGTTAAAATACAGTAGTGTAAAACGTTTTTTTCTAGAGCAAATAATTACAGAGTCCAAGATGGAGCTAGGTAGGGAACCTGGAAAGGAAAAATAATGGGAATTAACTTCCAGACACGCACAGCAGCATTAATGCTAATCTAGAGCAGATCCTCCACCCTGGTTATTCCAGAGTTATTCCAAAATACATTTATGGCTCATTGTGGTTGGTGCCAGCCCAAATTTGCCACTGCCAAATTTCACCCTGGTATAAGGGCTGGGCCATCCTTGGTTTGGACGTGCCCACCATCATCCAGGTTTTAGAAATGTAAAAGGAAGCAGCTGCACTTCCTGGAGCTACTGAATGTTCCACCAGAACCTGCTCAGATCCCTGTGGAATTGCTTTTTAGGAACTCATTCCCACATTTCCCTGGGGTTTATTCCTAGGAAAGGACACTGACCAATTCCTCTTCAAATCCATCCTGCTTTCAAGGATAATTTGCAATCACATTCAGAAATAAAAAAGTCCAGAACACTGAATAATTTGGAGCAAATTATTATAGGCTACAACCTCTTGCCATGAAAAATTTCCATAAATCTATATATGGAATTCTCTCCTACATATGAGTTATATATACAATTTTCTCATATATATATTTGGGTCTTTGTACATGAACTGAGTCAAATATATATAAGAAAATAAAAAGAGGAATGGTAATGCTCCCCCTTTCAGACACCCAGCTGGAATTCCCTTCATAACACCTATTTTTCCAAAAGCAGACGCTCCAAATTTTCTAAAATCAGACTTTTCTAGCTATGTTTAAACACATCTAAATCACAATTCTTCCCTCTTTCTCTTTTTAAGCCAAAAAACTTTGGAAGATCCTGTGGATCTATAAAACCATTGGAAGGGCAGCCACGGAGGCTGTGGAAAAAAAGTTCAAAACGGGATGGAAGGAGAGGGTGAAAATATTCAAAACTAATATCAACTTACAGCAAAGCAAAAAAAAATAAAGAAAATAAACTTTCTTGTCCAGGGGTAGATAAAGGGAGAGCCAGCTTTGGTTTCCTGGCAATACTTGAGAGGAAAAAGGGAGAGAAGTCCCAAACCACAGACGATCAGCAAGGACGGGGATTCTGAAAATAATTATTTATTTGTAAACCCTCTACGGAAGCAATAAGCGTGTTCTGCTAATGACTGGGAATTTAAACAGCTTTTTTTTCTGAAAAATAAAACAAATAAATATCCCTGTGCACCCTCAAGGCTGCTTTTATCAGCATAAACCACTATTCAGTAGCTCAAGCAATAACTCGCATTCAAAGTCGAGCAAAACCTCAGTGAAAACAAACAATTTCTCATCAGCCTTTCCAGCAGGAACAACAGATTGGACGTGCAGGAAAAATGTTTGAAAACTGGGGAAAACATTGGAAAATTGGGAAGAAACATTGGAAAATCAGGAAGAAACTTTGGAAAACCGGGGGGAAATGTCAGCACGACTATTCGTCCTCCGCGAGACAACCTTCGCTGGCTGTTCCTGCAACGCAATTTCTCCTTTTCCTCAGGGATCCTTTGGAGGCTGCAGCTCCTGGGGTTGGAGGCAGGAAGCCTCAGGAAGTGGCCGGGAGCCTGTGGTGATGTAACTGTCACATTGCCCCAGACCTGGCTCTGTTGATATTAGCCCGGGCTAATCACCGCGCTAATTGGGCGGCCACGACGCGGAGCAGCTCGGCTTTCACTTCAACTGCTCACCCAAATGAGGTTTGACTCAAATGTAATACTTTATATCAACACACGGGATGGCTGTAAAAATAATACCACATGTGCTGGTGCCTCTTTTTAATAAGTGTCTTCCTCAATTTTCCCTGCTGGATGAGGCACTCGAACGTACACGTAATTAAGGTTATTTAAGGGATATCAATTGAAAAATGCACCCGCAGGAGGCTGAACATGACTGATGGAGCTCCCAGTGCAGCTCCCAAAAGTCAGCTGCCAGAATTTCCTGCAGCACTTCTACAATTTGATCTTCCCCACATTGCCCGGGACAGGAATAACCTGGAAATTTCTCGCTTTGCTCTTTCTGATGTCGTTTGCCTTGGTACAAAATGGGTTTAGAATGGTGGGTTTATGGTTTGGTAGCAATTTTTGTGGGAATCATAGGGAATAGAAAAAGCCAAAAAGCGCTGAGAAAAGCAGTGCTGGGCTGGTTTTGTGAAGCTGGTGGAGAGACAGGCAACACCTCTCTGCTCAGAGCTGACGGAAGAGTTCTTCAGAGCCCCAAGACAAAACTGTGCCCAAAATAAGGTGGAAAGACAACGGGAGAAGAACTCCTGCAGTAGAATTTTCATGGATTCGTGGAGTATTTTGGGTTGGAAGTGACCTTTAAAGCCACCTAGTTCAATCCCAAGAACATCTTCCACTAAACCACATGGCTCGAAGCTCCATCCATCCCAACGCTGAACATTGCCAGGGATGGAGCACCCACCACCTCTCTGAGCTAATGTTTGACCACCCCCACTTTAAACTTCTTTATATCCATTATAAATCTATCCCAATTTAGTTTAAAGCCATTCCTCTTTGTCTTAGGCCCTTCTAAATGTTTTCCCCCATTTTTCATATAAACCCCCTTTAAGAACAGAAAGCCTGCAGTGAGTTTTCCATGGAGTTTTCCATGTATTTTTCTAGTAGTCATCTTTGTGCTCTGTTAAATTTTCCCAGCATTCCTAAAAGGAGAGATGTTTCCAGCCCACACAGAAATATTAATTTAATGCCTAATTATCTTGGGGATGCTTCGAGGATGCACCAGCCTGTGCTCAGAGATGTCACAGAAGGTGGAACACAGGAATTCCAGCATTCCAGCGTTCACCATTCCATGGGCAGCACCAGGTGCATGATGGAATCATCCTCCTCACAATTTCATGGCAATGGATGTTTCCTGTGTTTCTACTCCAGAGCTTTAATCTCAGCAGGGCTCTGTTCACCAGGAGAACATTCTCATCAGGAGAACATCTTCATCTTCTTAATGAGGAAAATCCAATGTGTGCTTTGTCCAAGACAAATAAACCTACAAAATTTCACAAATCCAATGGCAAACAATTGTTCATGGAGCAGATCAGCCAATATTTGTATTAAAGGCAGCCCAGTTATTGTATTTGTATTTTTATTTGTATTTGCATTTGTATTTGTATTTGTATTTGTATTTGTATTTGTATTTGTATTTGTATTAAATGCACCGAGCACTAGAAAATGAGATTTTGGTCCTCTCACAAGACCCAAAACCAAATTCCTGTTGCTGGTTTTATAATTCTGTTGTTTGTGCCAGCCCACGATGATGGCACAGATCACCCACCTCGTGCTCTGATGTCACTTGGTGACTTGGGGCTGGGGCAGCTGGAAAGGATTTTCTGATTTGTCAGGCAGCTCTTGATAAGGCAGAAGAAGTTTCCAACATAAAATAATACCAAGAAAGAGAAGAGCAATCCCCTTTTCCTCCAAATACACACACAGCTGGAGATGTTAAGCAATACACAGCAGAGCTTGCTAAAAAACTCCTCAAAAGCCCTTTTTCAGCCTTTAAAAATATGGTAAAAATCTGGGAATGACTTGTACAATATTTTTACTTTTCCTTGCTTCACTTTCTCCATGTTCAAGTCTGTTTTTCAACAGAAGGCAAATTTATGGAATTTTGCAGATAAATTTTTCCTCTGCCATCCATATTTTTACACCCAAATCTTAGGTCAGGCTTTTCTTGGTCAGTAGAACATCTCAGCTGGAACTGAGAAAATGCCTCAGGATGGAGAGAAGTCCCCCCTGACAGGAACCTCTGTGTCCAAGTGCTTCCCTTCTCTTCAAAGTTGTCATAAAAATCATTATGAGCCCCCAGCAGATGTGACCTTAAGAACAACTTGATGGAGGGGGAAAAAAAGAAGAGGTGGGGAATATAAAATAGCCTGTGGTGAAAATAACAGCAGGGAAACATTATAAAATCTGAGCCATAGCTGGCTGGCTTCCTCTTGATTATTGCTTTCTCTTTCAAGGACCAGTCCTTGAGAGTGCAGGGATTTGGGGGTGATTTTGGGAAGGCAATTTTAACTCTGCTGTTCTAATGGAACAGAGCTGCTGCACGGAGCTGTGAGAGCCCAGGGGCTGGGAGAACATCCTCGGGTTCAAACAGAGGTGTCAAGGAAATATCATCATGAATTTTGTTCTGCTGTGATCACCCTGACTGCTTGTGAAGGTTTTTTGGGTTTTTTTTATGTCAAAGGCTGTGTAAACTCCTGGCACGGGAGTTTTGATTTGTTTAGAAATAATCTAAATAAAAAGAAATGAAGTGTTGCTCAGTGTCTCCAAACCTGTGGTGAAGATGGAGCTCAGAGCTCAGCTCAGCCCCCCAGGACAGGCAGGGCCGAGCACCCCCAGCTCCCCTGGCACGCAGGAGAACCTCAGGTCATGGATCAGGATTTTGGAAAAGAGCCACAGAATGGTTAAAATATGAACCATATGAGGACAGAATTTAAATTCTAGCAGGACTGCTAATTGCCAGCACCTCTTCTCCACTCCCAGGCCACGGCTGCTTCCAGCCACCAAGGAAAGCTGGGATTTCACCCCAACTGGCCTGTTTGGATTTGAGTGCATTAGGTTGGATCAGGCTCAGAAATAATCTTTTGGGTAGGAGAACAAATTCTTGAGTGTGTCTGGTGAGATTTGGATGCAGGCACAGCTGTCCTAAATTGGCAGGGAACTTCAGCAAGGTGTCAGAAATGAAATAAAAAATCTGCTGGGTCTGCTGCACTGGGTAATGTCCAAGCTCCAACCTGATCTCAATGTTTTTCTTACAAGTTATTAATAGTTTTTGCAGTTTATGTGATATTTAGATCAATGCAATGGAGAAAAAAGTATTTGAGAGTCTCAAGTGTTTTAAAGTCTTCTGAAAGGAAATGATACTTGGTTGGTGAGGTATGTGCTAGGCATGGGGGACAACAACACCTTGGGCTTCTTCTAAACAGCAGGGAAAAAAGCAGAATTGATACTCTGAATTTTGGAATCCCCCAGCACAAGTTGCACTTTATCCCAGGCTGTCAACAGGTTTTCCAGAGCATTTTCATTCTTTTCCCAGCCTGGGTCTGGGGCTGCCTTCTGCAGTGAAAATCTGGTTTGCCAAAGCCATTTTCTCCAGGACTTTTAACTTTGGATTGTCCTCTCCAGCTCCTTGAG
Organism: Lonchura striata; assembly: GCF_050655825.1. NCBI lineage: Eukaryota > Metazoa > Chordata > Aves > Passeriformes > Estrildidae > Lonchura > Lonchura striata. Next base: position 3,254,669 of record NC_140720.1, on the reverse strand, counting down.
AGCTGCAATGCCAAGGAGCTGTACACAAGGAGGGTCTGACCCACACTCATCCCTGCAGAAACCTCCTCTCCTCCACAGATCTGACAATTCTTGTCTGGAGAGATTTGCAGACATTGGATAAATCCTGTACTCTTTTAGCACCACTCTTGGATCAGTCCTGTCTGCTGGGTTGCCTTTCCTCCCCTTATTTCACCAGCTGACAGCACTTCCCCCAGTTCTTTACCAGATTTCTCTGCTCCTGGTGATGCTGGAATTAGAACTGGGCTCAAATTCCAGTTTTGGAGGTTTTTGGCACCTCAGCTCTGCCTTGCAAAGAGAGAGCAGCCCAGACCCAGCACTTTGTGTCAGGGTCCTGCAAAATGAATTTGGGCTTTGTGGGAACCCAGGGCTTCCCTCTGGCTGCCCTGGCAGATCCGGGACCCTGGCAGGGTCAGGAACCCCCTGGACAGAGCCCCCAGAGACACTGGCTGTGATCTCTGGCCATGGAAAAGAGTTTTCAACCTTACAGCATGAATTACCAGCTCTGAGTGTTTGATATCAGTAATAATTACGTGTGGCACGGGTGCAAAAGTAAAATTTTAGGATTCTAGATGAGGGGTCCAAAGGGGACAAGATGGAGGAAATTGGGTGTGCCTTGTCCTTTTTCTCCTTCTTCATGCCCTCCATGTCTCACTGTGGTGTTGGCATTTTTCTGTTGGTTCAGGCTGGGGACACACTGTCCAACGTAGGTGACAGATATTGGCACGTTCTTGTAAATGCAGCCCAGGGAGTTTCTGGTATTTAATGTTTGTCACATCCCACTGAGGGCAGAGCCCCACACGCTGCCCTGCAGGACAGAGCTGGGCAGGGCAGCAGAACATGTGAGAGATAAACAGAATAAACAACCTGGAAACCAGCACAGACCAATTCTGGCTTCTGCTTTGGCAGTGGAGCTGACAGACAGAGACTTTCTGCAATCTCAGAATCATCAATACCACAGATTCCAACAGGGCTTAAACCGAGCATGCAATGGATCCATCGGAGGCTCCATCAGGATCTGCCTCTGCTCTGAACTGCTCCAAGCCACCCCCTGCCTGTCTGATGCATCCTGAGTATGGAGCAAACCCTCCTGCAGGATCTGTTCCTCCCCAAACCCTGCTCAGGGCTTTGCTGGAGCTCTCCTGGCTGCAGCAGGATCCATTCCCTGTCCCTGGAATCCTTCCCGAGGATTTCATGGGAAGCCCAGCGGGGCTGGGGTAACTCCGGGACCCCGGGCAGGCTTTCCAGCCCGGCAGGGAACTTCCCTCCATCAGGAGGGAGCAGAGGGGGCTGCGTTGTTGTACCAGCAGCGCTGGGGGGATATTGTTTTGTTTTTGGAAGCGATGGCTAAAGCAGATGTTGGGGGGAGCCGGCCTTGCGGAGCCTGCAGCAGGCAGGAATGATCCTGCAGGATGAAAAGAGACCTCTGGCCAGCACTGCTGCTTTAATCCCGAGCTTTGTGCGTGCTATCGGCTCCTGATCAGTTTTAAACCCCGCTCAGCCTTGCCCTTTCCTCGGAAAGCTCAGCTTAACAGCGCTCTGTGCCTCCCTCCCCAGGAGCTCCATCACCCTCTGACCACAAAAACACCCAAGAGAAACTTCCAGCAGCTCCTAGAACCCCTAAATGTGCCCCAAAAAACCCTGGCACGTTGTCTCAGACTTATATTTTAGTACCGAGCTTGCCAAGTCCATATCATAACTTTTTAAGTCGTCCTCTTAAGCAACGATAAATCTTTAGGTGCTCATCCTGGAAATACCTAAACCTGGAGAGCCAAAGTCTGTCCTTTACCTGGTGATTTCAGGGCGTGTTCCCAGCTTTAAATTCTCCCTGGATATCCAGGGAGATATCTGTCCTTTACACATGGTTTACCTTTACCTGGTGGTTTCAGCGCATATTTCATGTTTTAAATTCTATCTGAAGAGCCTGTTCCTCAGTTGGTGATTTCATTTCACATATTTCATGTTTTACATTCTCCCTGGTGATTAGCTAGTGATTCCAGTGCATATTTTCCTCTTTAAATTCTACCTTGATAGCCAAAATCTGTTCCTTACTTGGTGATTTCATTTCACATATTTCATGTTTTACATTCTCCCTGGATATCCAAAGTCTGTTCCTCAGTTGGTGATTCCAAGGCATATTCCCCTCTTTAAATTCTACCTCAATATCCAAAATCTGTCCTTTACCTGCTGATTTCAGGCATATTCCCTGTTTTCATTCTCCCTGGAGATCCAAAGTCTGTCCTTTAGTTGGCAATTTCATTTCACAAATTTCATGTTTTAAATTCTCCCTGGAAAGCCAAAGTCTGTCCTTTACCTGGTGGTTTCATTTCACATATTTGTGGTTTACATTCTACATGAAAAGGCAAATCTGTCCCTTACCTGTTGATTTCAGCACATATTCCCAGCTTTAAATTCTACCTTGATAGCCAAAGTCTGTCCCTTAGTTGGTGATTTAATTTCACATATTTCATGTTTTACATTCTCCCTGGATAGCCAAAGTCTGTTCCTTAGTTGGTGATTCCAGGGCATATCCCCCTCTTTAAATTCCACCTCAATATCCAAAGTCTTTTACTTGTCCTTTACCTGGTGATTTAAGCACATATTTCATGTTTTAAATTCTCCCTGGAAAGCCAAAGTTTGTTCCTCAGTTGGTGATTTCATTTCACAAATTTCATGTTTTAAATTGTCCCAGGATAGGCAAAGTCTGTCCCTGACCTTGATTTCAGCACACATTCCATGCTTTAAATTCTATTTATCTACAGAGGGATTTTGGAAGGGTTTCTATCCCATTAAAAATGGCAAGAACTGACTGTTGCAGCTTTTCCACCCAAATTTGAGCAGAGCAGTTACAACCACGGGGGTTCCCTGCTCGTGGCTCCTCTCAGGTGAGGTGACAAAGAAAAGTGAGCTCAGATAAAAGCTCTGACCATGATTCTCCTCCAGCCAACCTGCCAAAACTCACACTGTGAGAACCCTGGGTGCTGAAAATTTTAGATTTTCTGTGTTAAAAAGCACAGACCCTCAGGAGAACACTGCATTTAACTTGAGTCTGTAAAGAAAGCTTTGAAAATGGAATGATAGAACTGGGATTGTGGGTGTGGAGTTTGACTAGAAGTGTGGAATATCACAGAGTAGAAAACTCAGAATATAGTAATATAATATAATAAATATCATTAATATAATATCATATCATACATAACATAACATAACATAACATAACATAACATAACAAACATAACATAACATAACATAATATATAGTAAAATATATATGGTAGCATATATAGTTATATATATCGTAATTTTATCTAGTAATATATAGTATATATTGTAATATAGTAATATATAGTAATATATATGGAACAAGATAAAACTTTTAAGGCAGAAACTAGTCCTTCTTTTTTACCTTCTTTTTCATGAGTTTGAGTTTTGCAATTAAACAGAAAAGTCCGCACTGTGGGGCACAAGTGATGAGTTATTAGCTTAAAAGGAAAAATAATTTGTGTCATTTCTTAATTAGGTAGTTTTTCCTTAAAAGACCATATAGAAATAAATATGTAACCATTCTGCAACTGATTAGTGAAATGTTGTAGAACCCACAACTTGTAAGACTGCAATAAAGACAAAAACCCAGTAAATATAGACAAAATATATAAATAAATGGATGTAGATATAAATATTATAATATAGATAAATATTATAATATAGAGAAATAGAGATAAATATTATAATACACATATAGATAAAATATTTTAAATAAATATAAATATAGATAGATATAAATATAGATAAAAACCCAATAATTTTGTGTTTAGATCTAAATCCAAACACAAAAGAACATCTGAAACACTTTCAATCCCAATCCTAACCTGAACAGAAAAAAAGACAATAACACGATAAAATGATGATCATGATGATTATATACAATAAAGTGTTTAATTATTGATCCAATTATGGATTCTCTGAGAGCCACTGAAGCTCAACTAAAACTTTCCTGCATTTTTTAATGTTAAGGAGCTCAAATTGAAAAGAGTCTTTGCTCCAGGGGGAGGAAAATCATAAAAGCCTCTGGGAAGTGATGTGGGGAAGTGCTGGGAGCCCCATCCTGCAGATTCCTGCAGATTCCTACAAATTCTTACATATTCCTGCAAATTCCTGCAGATCCCTGCAAGTTCCTGCAGATCCCCGTAAATTCCTGCATATCCCTTCAAATTCCTGCAGATTCTTTCAAATTCCTGCAAATTCCTGCAAATTCCTGCAGATCCCTGCAAGTTCCTGCAGATTCTTGCAAAATCCTCCAGATCCCTGTAAATTCCTGCATATCCCTTCAAATTCCTGCAGATTCTTGCAAATTCCTGGAAATTACTGCAGATTCCTGCAAATTCCTGCAGATCCTTGCAGATCCCCGCAAATTCTTGCATATTTCTGCAAATCCCTGACAATTCCTGCATATTCCTGCAGATCCCTGCAAATTCTTGCATATTCCTGCAACTTCCTGCAGATCCCCGTAAATTCCTGCATATCCCTTCAAATTCCTGCAGATTCTTGCAAATTCCTGGAAATTCCTGCATGTTCCTGCAGATCCCTGCAGATTCCTGCAGGTCCCTGCAAATTCTTGCATATTCCTGAAAATCCCTGCAAATTCCTGCAGATCCCTGCAAATTCTTGGAAATTCCTGCAAATCCCTATAAATTCTTGCATATTCCTGCATATCCCTGCAAATTCCTGCAGATCCCCGCAAGTTCTTGCATATTCCTGCAGATCCCTGCAGATTCGTGAATATTTCTGCAGATCCCTGACAATTCCTGCAAATCCCTGCAGATTCCTGCAGATCCCTGCAGATTCGTGAATATTTCTGCATATCCCTGCAAATTCCTGCAGATCCCCGCAAATTCTTGCATATTCCTGCAGATCCCTGCAGATTCGTGAATATTTCTGCAGATCCCTGACAATTCCTGCAAATCCCTGCAGATTCCTGCAGATCCCTGCAGATTCGTGAATATTTCTGCAGATCCCTGACAATTCCTGCAAATCCCTGCAGATTCCTGCAGATCCCTGCAGATTCGTGAATATTTCTGCAGATCCCTGACAATTCCTGCAGATCCCCGCAAATTCTTGCATATTCCTGCAGATCCCTGCAGATTCGTGAATATTTCTGCAGATCCCTGACAATTCCTGCAGATCCCTGCAGATTCCTGCAGATCCCTGCAGCATCCCGGCGTTCCCAAAGAGGGCACTGATGCTCTGCCCAGCACAAGGACCAGCCCAGCCATCCTCGGCCGGGCATAAATCTCCGCAGAGAAATCTGTCTTAGCACGTCCACCTCAGGAAAAGGGGAATTATTACACTTAATTAAAGTCTATTGACACCACATGTGGCCCCACCTCTCGCTTTTGCCTTTATTAATGACAGCCAAGCGGGCCAGGGGGGCAAGCTGGGCTGCTCCAAAACACAGCCCTGCTTTTAGCCAGCCTCATTTCTGCCCCTGAGTTCTTTCTTCTGGTCAATATTTCAGCTCCCGGCTCTTTCAGCGCAGCTCTGTGTGTTAATGCTGCTGGAGCCATGCACGGGCCCTTTTTCACATTTATTCACAGAAATAATTCAATAATCTGAACATTTCAGGCTGCTGGGAGTCGTTGTTTTGGTTGTGCAGCAGAGCTGTTTCAATAGAAGTTGTACACAGGATAATTCCTGCTCCAGCAGAGATTTTGGTCTGTAGTTCACAAGAAATCTCAGTTGGAACAGACAGAATTTGCTCAGATTTTGAGTTTTGTGCCCAAATTTATCCCTCCCACTGAGAATCCCTAATATACAGTGCAATCCTTCAGGTCCAACACACGGAAGAAGATCAGAGCATCCTGGGGAGCACACAATTTAAAATTTTTTAATTTAAGATTTTAAACCCTCAGCATCCTGGACCACACAGAATTTAACTTTTTAATTTAAGATTTTAAACCCTTATCATTCTGGGCCACACTGAACTTAACAATTATTATTTAGGATTTTAAACTCTTAACATCATGGGTCACAAAGAATTTAACAATTTGATTTAGGATTTTAAGCCCTCAGTATCCTGAGCCTCACAGAGCTTAATATTCTTATTTAGGATTTTAAGCTCTCAGCATCCTGGGCCACGCAGAATTTAACAATTATTATTTAGGATTTTAAACTCTTAACATCTTGGGGCACACAGAATTTAGCATTTTTGATTTAGGATTTCAAACCCTTAACATCCTGGGGCCCACAGAATTTCGCATTTTTATTTAAGATTTTACACCATCAGCACACAGAATTTAACAATTTCTATTTGATGCCTGCGCTGACTCATTTGGCTGCTCATTATTTGTTTAGTGAGCATCAACAAGGCAGAAAAAACCCACAATTTTTCTTCTCCAAAGAGAAAATTGGGGCACCCCAGGAGTTCTCAGGGTATCCCAGGGAATCTCTAAGTGGTTCTGACAGGGGTTAAAATCCTCAGGAAGCAGAGTGGCCACCGGTGATGCCACAGCTGCCCTGGGGGCTGAGGTCCTGGCAGGGAGATAAGGGCACGTCCAGACAAACAGGAGGAGGATCAGCCCCTTTGGAAGAGCCTCATGTTCACTGAAACTTTTATTGTTTTAATCCTTGGAAGAGCTGGAGGGAATTGTGTGGCTGGAATCCATACCTGGGGAGTGTGAAGAGAAAAGCCAAGGGAATTCTGCCTTTCTGCAGCAGTTAAAAACCTGCCCTGGTGGAATTCCACACCTTTGCCCCAGTTGGAGAGCAGTGTTGTGATATTCAATGATTAATATCAATATTATATTTACTATTCAGTGGATATGCACTCTCCACTGAATATCAAATATGGGGATTTTCCCCATCCAATAAGGAAAATCCAGCAAAAAAAGGAAAGATTTAATGAAATTCATCTTTGGAAAAATGTGAGGTGTGTGCAGATCTGAGTCACGCAGTGCTGCTGGAATTGAGGGATCACTGAGGGCTTGGTGCTCTGCAGGAGGGGGATCAATCTTTAGGAATTAAAATCCCACCAGGACCCTCCAAACCCACACAGGGCACGGTGAGGCCACAGTCCCAGGATGGGAAGTGACCCCACAGTGCTGAGAACCAACCCCATCACCGGGAGGGAGGAAATGTGCTGGAGCCCTGGATGCTGCTGAGAATTTGGGACTTTCTGTGCTGGCAGGCACTGACCCCCAGGAGAACACTGCACTGACCTGAGGCCGTGGAGAACTTCCAAAATGGAATGATGGAACTGGGACTGTGGGGGTGGAGTTTGGATAGAAGTGTGTGGTATCACAGGGGTAAAACTCAGAGTTTGGGGTTTAGAATACAGGAATATCTATAAAGAAAGATGGAGGTTTTAGGGTGGAGGCTGATCCTTCTTCTTCACCTTCTTCTCCATGGTTTTGGGTGGTTTTGTGTAATTGGATAAAAAAGTCTCCATTGTGGAGAACCTTCCAAAATGGAATGATGGAACTGGGATTGTGGGGGTGGAGTTTGGATAGAAGTGTGTGATATCACAGGGGGGAAAACTCAGTTTAAGGGTTTAGAATACAGGAATAGATATAAAGCAAGATGGAGGTTTTAGGGAGGAGGCTGCTCCTTCTTCTTCACCTCCTTCTCCATGGTTTTGGGTGGTTTTGTGTAATTGGATAAAAAAGTCCCCATTGCAGCCATGGGTGGTTGGTTATTGGGTTAAAATTGAAAATAATTTGGGTGTCATTTCTTAATTGGACAGTTTATCCTTAAAAGGCCTTGGAGAGAGAGAGACAGGGCTCCATTTTTAGTTTGTTAGAGTGAAGTGCTGCAGAGCTCAGGGTTTGTGAGACTGTGACATAGATCAGAACTAACAAATACCTGAGTCCCAACAAGAAATACCCTCTGGCACATTTAATCCTGACCTTGGCACAGAAAAGAAGCAAAAGATTCAGCATAAATGCAAAAATTTCCCCCGTTAGCTCAGGAAAAATCAGCCTTTGGGAGATCAGCAATCTGGAATTCCCAGCAGGGACATCCGTGCAGACAAATCCAGGGCAGCAGGAAAACAGGGGCAGGAAAAGGGAGCTGAGCCCCCTCTGTCCCTGCAAACACCACACACCCAGGAGTGTACAAATCAAATCCCCTGGATAACATTTCCCCAAGGAAACACTGAGAAATCCTGAAGCAAACCCCACCTCTGCCATCTTTTCTTTTTTCATATTTTGAAGAAAATGGAAGAGATGATCAAGAGGCTGAGCCTGTCTTGGAGGGCTGTTTGAGAATTCCCATGGCACAAACAAGTCCTGAGGACTCCAACCACTTGAAAACCCCTGAAACTGCAAAGCTGTCCTTAGTGGTTTGGGGAGAGCAGAGCCTTTCAGCATCTATTAATACCCTGCAGGCTTTGCTTGCTAAAATATCACCCTGGGCAGGCTATTTTTGACACTCAGCTCAGAGCAGAGCAGCAGACAGGCACTGCAGATGGTTATCTGCGGTTAAAAGTCCAGAAAATATTGTAAAAGTGTGTAAATCCGAGGAATCTGGCCAAATTCCAGCTTCAGTAATCCCTTCTCCCAATATTCCTGCTGCTGTTGCAATTGGAAAACCATCCTTGCCATATTTTACCCCAGGTTTGGCTGCTCTTCCCTTGGAATAATTTGGAAGTTGTTCTGTGACGAGCTCTGGGATGAAAAGGGCTGCAGAAATATATGATCATTGTCATTAATTCTGGCACCACTCAAGACCACCAGTGTTTAAAATCAATTATCAGGCCTTTTTCTATTATCATTGGCATGTCCTTCTCATCCAGCCAGGACAAGCTAAACGCTCATAAAAGTTAAAAACAATCTATTTTTGGAGGTAATACAGCAACAGCAAAGGAGAGCCGGTGAGTTCTCATTCTGACAGGAGTTTTCTGGGAATAAGTTCACACGTAGAAGTTTTGGATGGGGGAAAGGGTGAGATGACATCCAGGAAAGTGATTTAGCCCTGCTCACTTCACACCCTCAGCTCATGGTGTTTTTCCCTTCAGGTTATCATGAAAATACATCAAAACAAAGTCTGTTCTAAGCTTAAAATACTCCGAGGCAGAGCCCCAATCCTCTCTGGGTTTGGCTGGTGGAAGCCAAGGCAAGGTTGGGTTTCTGTGGCCGTTCCCAGGTCTCTGTCAGCAGAGGGAATTTTATTCCTTTCTGTGGCTCTGTGCTCAGCGTTGTCAGCAGCCAGGACAGGACAGGATTAATGTTGGGGCAGCAGCTTCCTGAAGGGATGGAGCATCCCCAGCTCTGAGAACTCTGGATTTTGCATCAGCCCCAAATGCAGCTGCCTGTTCCACGGGAAGTTTCAGCAGAACTCTCTGTGTTGCATGGGAGAGGCCTCCAAGTCACCTGGAAACCTCCCCTGATTCACAGATAAAGCACAAAAAAAAAGCTTTATCCGTGCTCTGACGCACAGCATTTCTGAAACAAACCTCAGATAAACCCAAGTGAATCCACCTCCCGACACAAAATGATAATGAATTCAAGGAATGCCACCAATAACAGCTCACAGCAGAGCTTGGGGAGCTCTTTCCTTATCTCCAAGCCCACAATCAGCACCTGGCTGGGGCAGGATCTGCACATTTCCTATTGCAAGGCAACGAGGAGCATCTGGAAACAGCTGGAAATAATTCAGGAGCACAGTGCAGTGAAAAGGAGTTTAAAAACCACACGGTCTCAACGATATTTTCACAGTGCTCCAAGCAATTTACTTCCACCAGTTAAATGGTTTCAAGGCTCTCCAGCTCCGAATTACAACCACGGAATAAAAGCCAGCAGTGGGAAAAGTCAGAGCATCAGGCCAGGGGAACAAGAGCCAAAGGCCTCGAGGAAAGGGCAGGAGATTTGGGACTGGCATCCTGCTGGATTTGAGGGGGATCAGCCCAAATCCTCCCAGCTCTGTCAGTGTCTCCCTCAGATGTGTCTCATTACGGAAAATAATTTGCATTTTCTGCCAATATGGCAAAGCCAATATGGTAAATTTTTCCAAATTACTCAGCCCAGGGAGCCCCAGCTTTCATCTCCACCTTGCTGGGGTGCAGAGCAGGAACCCATTTGTGCAATAAATCCCAATTCCATCCAGATTATCCAGGCAAAACTGGGACTGGGAGGAGTCTGTAATTTGGGACCCAGGTAAAGCTTTGTTACCATGAAACACCTCCAAAACCAGATCCCAAACAGAGCAGGAGCGATTGTGCTGATGCATGCCAGGGAATAAAAATTCCAGTTTTATTTGTGCCTTGTGTTTCACCTCAAGGAGCAACTCCTCAAGGAACAAGGCACAATTGGTTTGTATTCAGCACCCAAATGGTTATTTAAGGTGGGTGATCTCCTAGAATGAGATTTTCCCCACCCTCGGACTCAAAGTGAAGCAGAAATGAGGGATTTGACAGAGTGAAGGTTACCCAAAACTCAAGTTGGTGTTCTGGAGTGATTTTGGGCTCAATGTACTTGGAATCCTAATGGGAGCGAGGAAGGAAAAGTCAGAGACGTTAAATAAGGAAAAGGCAAAGGCAAAAATCAAACAAAGAATTTTGGCCTGCAGGGGTTATCAGCCCTGGAAATCTGAAGTTGCAGATTTTTCATGGGTCTGGGCACGTCTCAACTGGAGCCACATGAAAATTAAAGAAATAAGAGAGTTATAAATATAAAATTTGCTGTATGTTTTAAAGTTAAAAATCCCCATCTAAAATTTTGGGTAAAAGCCCCCCAGGAGTTCAGGAATTGTTGGAAGGGTTGGAGAAGATGGGGATAATTTGGAGACAGGAGGGACAAGGGAGAGCCCCACACGTGCAGAGAGACTGGATTGGGTCAGAAATTCAACAGTGGAGAGAGCAAAGAATTGCCCAGGAGGGACACGAGAACAGGAGCTTGGAAAGAAAATAAATTTTAGATGATTGGTACAGTGAAAAGGAGTTTATTGCATTACAATACATTATAAGTGTATATATAAATGTAATATAAGTATTATATATGTTATATATATTATAATATATAATATATAAAATAATATATAAATATTATAAGTAACTCTTATAATGTATTGTAATTAAGAAATAGCTTCTAATTGTAATGGCGTGGATTATAACATCTGTATTGCCTCACCTTTTACATGAGACTGAAAATAGAATAAATGTTTTTAAAAAGCCTCTCGGTTACTCCATCTCTAGGTCAGAAAAGAGACTAATCCAACATAAATGAATATTTTATCTTGAGGGGAGAGGGAAAATCTGGAGAGCCTGGGAAGGCAGATGGAGCTTTGGGGAATGAAGTGATTTTGGTATAAAAATGTACCTGATGTTAGGACTGCAAAAATTACCAAGTGAGAAAATGAGCAAAAGGCCAGCCCGGAGTGAAAAGAGAGCCTGGCTTCTGTGAATAAATGTTTTTCAAAATGAATGAGTGAAGCCTTGCAAAGCTTGGGGGGAGGGAGGAAAAATGAAGAAGTGTTTAAAGTAAATTTATCTATGAATGAATCAAGAGAGAAAATCTGAACAGAGCACTCGCACTCTTAATTTGATCATCTCTAAAGGTCAAACACGTTCTGTCTGAGTGATTTATCAATGTCCCAAAGTAAGAATCCAGATTTTCTCTCCTCAAAAAAGAGATGAGTTTCTCTCATCATTAAAAAAAAAAAGAGCTGAAAAATAGAAATTTTAATCAGGGTAAAATTAAAGGGAAATAATGAAACCTCCTTGAATTTCTAATCTGGAATTGGGGAAATCACAAACATCCTGCCAAACCTGAATATTTTGTTGTCCCTTCTTGTTGAGAGGGGTTTTTTTAACTAATAACATTTTGGCAGGGCATAATAGAGAGTCAGAAATCTCTAAAATCCGCAAAGGATGCACTCACTGGGATATTGAATATCTTGAAAGCAGAGTCAGGGAATGTAGAGCATTATAAAAGTTGAGACATTAAAAGGGGAGTAAATCAGAAAATCTGAAACTCGGGAAAGAAAGGAGTTCCCAGCAGAAAATATCAGGGGTTGAATTTCTGTGATTTGCCAAACAGAAGCTTGATTATAGCACAATAAAGTCAGGCTCTGAAATTCAGTGTGAGGTGGACGAAGGTTGTTGAAATCAGTGGCAGATTTCTGATTTATCCTTTTAACCAGAGTGGAGAGATTAAACCAGCACAGGTGAGGTCGCTGAATGAAACATCCTTTAAAAAAGCTTTTCAGTCCACTGGAGGATGGCCTGAAAACAATAAATTCAAGCCAAAATGAAGATAAAAATGGGAGAATTGAGTTCTTCAATGAAGATCTCATTTAAGCCCTGTCTCAGCCCAGGGCTGTTGCTAAACCCAACTCATTGGCCTCGTTCCATCCCCAGGGTGGGACATTCCATGTCCTTCACAGCCAGGTGAGGAGATTCCCTCTCCCAGCCCAATTCCCCTGCTGGGAGTGCACTGGGACACAGAACAAATCCAAAACATCCCAAGGAATGGGAACCCACAGGAAGAGCAGGCACAGAACCATTTGCTTTCGTTTGGCAAATCACAGAGATTCAACCCCTGAGATTTTCTGCTGGGAACTTTTTTCTTTCCCGAGTTTCAGATCTTCTGATTTAGTTCCCCTTTATTTTCTCAACTTTTATAATGCTCTGCATCCCCTGACTCTGCTTTCAGGCCATCCCATATCCCAGTGAGTGCATCCTTGGTGGAATTCAGGGATTTCTAAGCAGGGCCAGGCCTCCCCTCAGTGCCACGGAGCTGGCAGGAGCCACCACCCTCACGGGGTAATTTGGTATTTTGGACAGCAAAAAAGAGCCACAGGCACGGCTTAAAAATGAAAAAGGTTGACAAAATATATTACGCTGAGGTTAAATTTCATTGAATCATTGCTTGATTATAGAGTGTCCCATCTCCAACCATGCATATTCCCTTTAAAAACCACTTTTTAGTGTTTTCAAGGAGCTGCAATTATTTCTGCAGGGCTTGGAAACGAGTCCTCCATGGGAGTTTGGGATTTTCCAAGGCTGTCTCAGACAGGTCTGGTTTAAAATAAAACCTGGGCAGACTCTGAGCCCAAGGTCCCTGGGCTGGGCCAGCTCAGGGGGGCCAGGGCACAGATTTGGGTGGCTTTTCTGGGAATTTAGCTCATTCCCAAGAGCAAAGAAAACAAAGAAGAGAAATTGGAAGTTGGGGCTGACTTTAGCAAACAAAGGCAAGAGGGGGAAGCACCTTCAGTGCTGGAGCTGCTGGATGGATCAAAAAAAACCCCAAAAAAACAAAAGATAAATAGGGACAAACAAAATAAACCATGTTTGGGGCTGATAAAAAATGATAAACCATAATAATAAACCAAAAAATAATGAACCATGTCAGCCCCATGTCTGGGGCTGATTTTAGCACCAAGTGTCTACAGGTGAATGATGTCAAGATCAAAGTCTTCCACCTCATCATGGTCTGGCAACAACAACCACCAAGCAAACAAACAAAAAAGAATAAAAAACCCTCACCCCAAAACAGACAAACAAAAAACCCACCCACAACAACTAACCAACCAACCAAACACAAAACAAAGCAAAACAAAACAAAGCGAAAAACCAAAACCAAACAAAAAAATAAAACAAAGCAAAGCAGAACAAAACAAAGAAATAAAGAAAACCAAATGAAGAAAAAACCAAACCAAACAACCAAACAAACAAATCCAAACCAACCAAAAACCCAATCCCAAAAAAAAAAAACAAAACCCAGATCCAGGACGTTCCTCCAAGGAACAAACAAACAAAAGGAGTTAAAAATCACTGACAATTCCCAGGCTTTATTTCCCTTTCTATTGGAATCCCGGAGCTTCCACCAAGGCTGATCAGAAATGCAAAAAATAAGAGGGTAATTCTGCAAGTCCAATAATTTATTTAAACTGAAAGAAAACCAGTTAAAAAAATTAATAGATGATTCATTTTTCGAAAGGTTGCGTTACACATCTCCAAGACTTGTTTGAAATTTATAATTTATCTGAACCTTCAGGGACAAATTGAGTCCTGATCCAAACCTCCTGGGCTTTGAATAAATTTACACAAAGGATGAAGTTGGAGCTTTTAAGGTGGCAAAATCTGTCTCAAAAACAAAAAAAAAAAAAGGTTGGAAAATCAAATCTTTTCCTGTTGCTGTTCAATAGCAGAGATCAGACTGGAATGCTGAGGTCTGAGGGAAGAGATGTGGAGGGAATAAATAACACAGAAAGGCAAATTCTTGTTTTTTCTGCTGGTTCTTTCTGCTGTATCTGTATTTTCTGTTCTCATCTCACCTATCTCAGCTTCAGCCCAGGAAGGTGATTAAAGCTGGGTGTAATTTTTTGGAAAGCTGGAAAGTTTATCAGCTTCATCTTTGGCAATCTGGAATTTTTATCAGTACTAAAAAAACCACACAGGTGCTCAGACTAAAATTGAGTTTAAGAGCTTTGGAGACTGCCCCAAAAAAAACAATAATGGCAATTTTTTTAGTGATTTTTTTTTCCAGCTCCTGCCTTTCTGTGCATCTTTCCTGAGAATTCCAGGGGCAGCTCTCCCAGGAAGGAGCCCCCACCCTGCTCAGCCAGGTTCATCCCCCACGGGGTTCAAATGATTTGGGAACAATCCTGCCAGGGATCACAGAGCAACCAGAATATTCACTCTTCTATTTTTGGCTGTTTTCTCCAAAAAAGTTTTTCAATCCTGAGCAAAAAAGCTGCTCCACCAACCCAAGGTGTGCTAACGAGGTGAAAAACTTCATAAACTCTGCTTTATAATTACAGGATTTGAGCTGTGGCATCAGAAAATTCAGGTCTATTTTGTAAAAAGAACCAGATCATTCTATTTAGGGAAAATTCCCCCCCTGCACTTTTTCCCCCTCCCAGGATAGACATGAAAACACCTTTGAAAAATTATTTTTTCCCCCCTAATTCTGGTTTCTTTCCCGGGTGTAAGAGCGTTGGAGAGAATGTAATTACATCTTGCATTGGACAAGCCAAATATTTGATCTCATATTAAAATGTTTTCTCTCCAGTTGGTGGGAAATGTGGCTTTTGCAGCAGATGCAGAACATTTTTAAGAGCTGGGCAAACCCAGTATTTATTTATGTGTTTATGGATATGTGGGAGTGCGTGCACAGATGGGAATGGGAAGGTGGGACACGGAGAATGGATTCCCTTTTCCAGAGCGTGGGGGAAGATGGGATTTTGGGGAGAAACCCTGCCCTGGGAGGGTGGGGAGGGGCTGGATGGAATTCCCAGAGAAGCTGTGGCTGCTCCATCCCTGGAGGTGTCCAAGGCCAGGCTGGAGCACCCGGGGATGGTGGAAGGGGGTGGGGTGAGATGATCCCTAAAGTCCCTAAAGTTGAAGTCCTAAATGCTGAGAGTTTTCAACTTTCTGTACTAACATACTCTGACCCCCAAGAGGGAATTGCCTTTGACCTAAAGCCATGGAGAAAACTTCCAAAATTAACTGATAACACTAAGATTCCAAGTGTGGAATTTCATTTAAAGTGTGTAATATCACATAGTAGGAAAACTTTATGTTTAAAGTTTTAGAATCTAGTAATATATATAAAGCAAGATAAAAGTTTTAGAGCAGAAACCAGTTCTTCTCCTTCTTCTTTATCTTCTTCTTCTTCACCCTCTTCTTCAAGTTTAAGTAGCATTTTGTACTCGCACAAAGTTGCGTTGCCAACTTTGAGTAATCAGTTATTAAGTTAAAAGTAAAAATAATTTAAGTGTCATCTCTTAATTAGATAATTTAGCCTTTAAAAAAAAAAGCTTGCAGAAAAAAATAGTTGGCCATTTTATAATTTATTAGTAAAGTGCTACAGAACTCACTACTTGTGAGACTGTAACATAAATAAAAGAAAATAAACATCGAAATCTAAACAGAAAATACTGTCTCAAACAGTTTCAATCCCAACCTTAAGAGAAGAAAAAAGCCAAGAACCAGAATTTAGTGGTTCCCCATGTGAGGACACCAGGATTCCACGAAGTGCTGGTGATGGAAGACAGAAAAAAGCTCCGAAGCATGAACTCTTCCCTCTCCCCTGAAATAATTCAAGTTTTGTGAAATGAAGCCATAAATGTTCCTGATCCTTATGGCATTGGGGAGAAAAGGATCAATAAAACATGGAAATAACGGCTCCCAGTGGTGCTGGGAGAGGTTCCCCCACCCCCGTGAGTCCCTGATAATCTGAATTCTTGTGTTTCACACCTGGAAAGATTTTGGACCCATGGGCTGGACACCCAGAATCGTAAAATCCTGAGATGGTTTGGGTTGGAAGGACCCTGAACCCATCCCATTCCATCCCTGCCCTGGCAGGGAACATTCCATAGCCCAGGTTGCTCAGTCAGGTGCAAAAACAGGGAAAAAGGAGGAATCGGAGAAAAAAAATCCAAGGATGCAAATTTCCTGCTGTCCTTTCCCACATCTTAAGGGAGCTCTGACACATCCTTTATGGATTGTACAGAAACTGGGGGGAAAACACCTCCTGTGGCTGGTGCTAATGAGAGGCAGTGGAAAATTACACTGAAATATTTAATTGGTGTTGCATGCTCCAGCTTCAGACTTGGAATCCATTTTACAGCCTACTCTGGAGGTTTTGGCAATGTTGTTACCTAAAATTTGCATTGTAAAATTATCTACATTAAAGAAATAATGAAAAACAGGTAAAGAAATAGATATCAGTGACTTTGTGCAACCCAGTGTCAAATAATTGTGTTTATATGGGATCATAATTCCAGAGGAGCACCAGGTGAGTCCCTGGTTAAGGGATTCAGGAACCATCCAGGAAGAGTTACAAAGGAAATAAAACAGAAAAGTTTTATATCTGGAGGGTATTCGTAGAGTTTTGCAGGGTTTTAAGGTTTTAGCAGCAGCAGCAGCACACAGTTCTTGACATCAGCACAATCAGAAGGGTGTAATCAAGGTCATCAAAAGCTTAAATAATCTCATTTCAACACCACCCTGATTCACAGAGTTCATCAGGTGAATTTCTTGCCAGGGATTGCCTCCATTTCCCATATGGAACCAGACAGAACCTATGGAAAAGTACCAGCAAGTGCAAGAGAGAAATGGTCGTAATTCTGGTTTGGAATGCAGATTAAGCCAGGATTTCTCTGGGCTCACACACTGCTTCCTTCAAGCCACATCAAGGGATCCTCCTTCCAAAACTAATATCCCACATTTTTAAATTTAATTGTATGATTTTTCTCCCCATTTTTGCAGCTGGTGATCCAACAGCAGCTTCAGACACGGCCAGATAATTAAATTTTCACTTTGCAGCCCTGATGCTTTGTTTGTTTAAGAAGCCTGATTAAGAAATGCGTGGCCCAGGACTTGGTATCACTCCAGCATCTCCTGATGTTTCTGGGAACCACCCACATCCAGCCCACCAGGAGCAGCAGGGAGATTCCAGAGAAATCCCATCCCTGGATGGAACAGCACCAATCAAAGGAAAGGTTGGGTTTGTTTGAATTAGGGAAGGGAAAGCAGAGAAAAATAAACTGCAACCCAAAGTATGTTCCTCCTTCTGGTCCTTTCCCCTGGATTAAGGAAGAGATCCAAACTTTCAGCACATTAAGGACAAGAAACATCTCTCTGCTTCCCTCAGCCCTTCCAGCTCTATTTAGTCTTGATGCAAAAATCATTGAGAAAAGGAAAAATCAAGGATTTTTGCACTGATTCCCATGATTGAGCATCCCATCCGTGTTTAGCCTGAGGAGCACTGAGCTGTGTAAATACTTTTTTGGGCTTCAGTGGCAGAAAATAATAGGGTTCAGTAAATGGATGCAAGAGAAAAAGGTTGTAATTATTCAACCAAAATATGGAACTCAGCTTGCTTAAATAAATATCCTGCTGCCCAAAGCCAGCAGGGGTTTTAATGTATTTCATCCCATTGCAGGGATAAAATGAGGATGTAAGGCCTGATAGCAGGAATTATATCTAATATAGATATGATATAAATAAATAATAATAAATAGAGCCAGGAGTGAGGGGGATGAAATGACACAAACCCTAATTCTTTCAGGAAAATGCTCTGGAATGAAGGACAGACCCCTCTGTTCAGGGGGAGGCTCCTGAGGGCAGGGCTGGGAATGCAGGCAGCCAGGAAAAGGGGGCAATTCCAGCAAAATCCAAAGAAACCCTGGAAAAGGCTGAGCCTTGGGTGGGAACCAAATCAATCTTGTTGAAGAAAAAGAAATCCCTGTGCTGGGTGTCCTTCAGAAATACTGCAATTAAGGTGGGATTTCCCAGGAGCTTTGGAATCACAACCAGGGGCTCCAGTAGTGACCACATGGAGCTGCAGAAAACCAGCTCTGTTAAAGGAAGGAGAAAGGGATCGAAGGAAAGTCCCCATATTTTGAGTTTTGAAGTAATTTCATTCTCAAAACCTTCAAGCACCAGGGCAGTACAAAATTTGGCTCAAAAACCAAATTTTCGAGCCAAACAGTTCAAAACATGGCCAATGGCACCAAACACCGATGGTGTTTCTTTGCCCCAGAAATCAGGATTTCTGCTGTCAGCTTCAGGCAGCAGCACCAAGGCTGGGGCAGGACCTTCTGTAAGGAAATGCCAACCTTGGTTGGGTGGCCTGCATTTTTCTCCATGGAATCCATGGAGATGCATTTTCTTCCATGAAATCCAGGTGGGTTCAGGGATACACAATGATTCTTTTCCCTCAAAATTGCTGAATTGCTCCCTGCAGTATCCACCCCTCATGGCTGAGCAGCTTTCCCCACATGGAATCACAGAATGGTTGGGGTTGAAAGAGAACTTAGAGACCATTCCATGCCCCTGCTCAAACAATGGAATCAGAGTCATGGAATGGTTTAGGTGGGAAAGGACCTGAAATTCCATCCCATCCCAGCCCCTGCCATGGGCAGGGACATCTTCAATGGACCAGGCCCCAGTGTTTAACCTGGCCTTGGACACTTCCAGGGATGGGGAAAGCATTCCCAGGTTTCCTGGTTCCTGGAATTTGAGTTCTAGGGAAGGAAGGAGCTGTAACCACTGAGCTTCACTGGGACCTTGGTCTGAAGGGCTGAGCCAACAGTGCTGCAAAGTTCCCTGGAATCTTCACTGAATTCCCAATATTCTGTATCTCTGGACTGCAAAAAATGAGGGATTGTGCTGATGCCTCAGGTTCAGCTTTTCTATTTTTCAGACCCTGTGCTGCTTCAGTGTGTGGCTCTGGGCTCCACACGAGGGGATGCTGAGCTCTCTGCACAGAGCAGAGACAAAACAATTCCTGCTCCAGCTGGGCACCAAGGACAAATGATCCAAACCTCAGCCCAGGAGCACAAACAGCGTGGGCTGGAGAGAGAAAAACAAGCAGGATGGGACTGATGGGCTGGAGCTGGAATGGGACAATGAACTCCAAGGTGCCAATGGAGCAGAACTGATCCCAGGGAGAGCCCCGGGAGCGCTCGTGCATTTTGGGACCATTTTGGGTCATTTGGGTGCAGCCCTGGCTGGGCTCTGGTGCTGCCCAAGGTGGATCCATGGAGGAGATCCTTTGAATAAATCCCTGCTTTATTCTGTAGCTCTGTCCAGCCTCTGTTCCAGCTCAGCCTTCCCAAGGCATCAGAAAGTCACCAGGGATGGTTCTCCACAGGGCATCTGCCTTTGCTGCCAACCCTCCTCTGTCCTTCCCTTCCAAAAAGAAAAAAAAAAAAATGAGAATCCATCAGCAGCATTTAAAAAAAAAAATTGCAACTCTCCATTACACGTTATTGCAGAAAAGTAATTAAAATCCAACTGCTGCCTCCATCCTCCTGGGAGTAAATTTTTACTGGAAACGAGAAGGAAAGGTGGTTGGACTGTGGAAACATTTACCAGCTGCAGGTATAATGCTGTGTCTGTTGTCAGAGGGAACATTTCATTGGTTTATTTCTGGAGGATTATTTAGAGGGTTGTGGTCTCTACGTCCAGGTCTGAAGAGAAAAAAAAAAAGGAAAAAAAAAAAATCCAGCCTCTGAGGTGTGCCTTCTTTCTGCAGAATAGTGATTTGTTATGTGTTTGTCTGAGTTAAATATAGCAGCCAGGCCTTCGGTACAGGCTGGTATTTTATCCTGCTCGCTTTTGAAAAAGAGAAGGAAAAGAAAAGGGTCAAAAAGAGAAGAAAATGAAGGGGAAAAAAGAAAAATAAGGAGAGAGTGAAGGAAGGAAAGAAAGAAAAGAAGGGGGGAAAAGAAAAGAAAGAAAATAAGGGGAAAGAAAGGAAGAAAAAAGAAAATGAAGAAAAGAAGGGGAAAGAAAGAAGGAGAAAAGGAAGAAGAAGAAGGAAAGAAAAAAGAAGGGGAAAGAAAGAAAGGAAAAAAGAAGGAAAGAAGAAGAGGAAAGAAAAAAGATGGAAATAACAAATGAGGGCAAATAAAGAAGGAAAGAAAAAGAAGGGGGAAAAGGAAGGAAATAAAAAATAATGAAAATAAAGAAAAAAGGAAAGAAAGAAAAGAATAAATTTTTGTTTTAATACAAGGAAAAGCAGAAAAGCCATGGTTCTGATCTTTGTTCCAATTTTCAGGTGACTAGAATTGGAAAATTCAATTTTCAGTGATGTGATGGCACAGTTTCAGCCACATTTCAGCCCTCTCTGTTGGCTGTTTTGTCTCCAGAGCTGATTCCTGACCCATGCAGGTTCCCAGCTTGGGAGGAACCAGTGTCATTTCTGGGGTTCAGCCACTTGGAAACGGGAGGAGCTGTGCCAGGGCACCTGATGGCTCCATGGATCTGCCTCCTTCTTCCTTTTGCGGGTGGGGAGGGGCTGGGATGGAATTCCCAGAGAAGCTGTGGCTGCTCCTGGATCCCTGGAAGTGTCCAAGGCCGGGCTGGAGCACCCTGGGACAGTGGAAGGTGTCCCTGCCCATGGGATGGTCCCTAAGGTCCCTTCCAACCCAAACCATTTCATGCTAAGTTTTAAATTTAAATCAAGTATTTGACCATGAAAATATTCCAAAGTCAGGAGGGTGAATCCCCTTGATGCCTCAGGTTTCAGCTTTTCTATTTTTCAGACCCTGTGCTGCTTCAGTGTGTGGGTCTGGGCTCCACACGAGGGGATGCTGAGCTCTCTGCACAGAGCAGAGACAAAACAATTCCTGCTCCAGCTGGGCACCAAGGACAAATGATCCAAACCTCAGCCCAGGAGCACAAACAGCGTGGGCTGGAGAGAGAAAAACAAGCAGGATGGGACTGATGGGCTGGAGCTGGAATGGGACAATGAACTCCAAGGTGCCAATGGAGCAGAACTGATCCCAGGGAGAGCCCCCGGGAGCGCTCGTGCATTTTGGGACCATTTTGGGTCATTTGGGTGCAGCCCTGGCTGGGCTCTGGTGCTGCCCAAGGTGGATCCATGGAGGAGATCCTTTGGATAAATCCCTGCTTTATTCTTTAAGTCTGTCCAGCCTCTGCTCCAGCTCAGCCTTCTCATGGCATCACCCTCACCCAGGAGATTGCCTTTGGAAGTTGTTTGATTCAAGCCATCTAATTTCAATATTAAGCCTGAATTCAATAAAATCCCTGCATTGTTCTCTCTGAAGTTCTGAATTTGAGTTTTCCCTTATTTCTGTCACACTTCCAAACTTTGACGTTTCCTCTGCTGCCATGAGGAGCAGGAACAGATAATCCTGGAGTTATTCTTCCTGCTTTCATCAGGGAGAGGAGGAACCAGGATCCCATCCATTCCCACAGATCTGAACCCTCATAATCATCACGGAGCTGCTCATAATCATCACGGAGCTGGATCGGGTTTTCCCTACTCTAACACAATGCAGGGAGTGTTTAGAGCCCGCTCCCCATGAAAGCAATGGGGAAAAAATTGGGAAATTTTATGCGAAAATAATCTGGAGAGCAAGGTTGAGCAGGGCAGAGGTGGAAGCCGCAGAGCTGCTGGATGTGCTGGGGATGGATGAGAGGAGCAGCCACACAAGGAGAAAATGAGCGGAGAAATCCCGATGGGATAAATCCTTCCCATTATTCCAAGGGGTTTGTCCGGTCAATCCCCATCTCAGAGTTCAGGGATTTCAAGGACAAACACCACTGGAGTGCAGGGAACAGCACTTGGAGTTGGATTCCTGGCTGGATTATCCAGGAAAAGTGAGGAATGACCATGGAAATTAAATAGCACAGAAGCCTCGGCATCCTCTCAAATGGCGAAATTTGCTTTTGCAGGATATAAATGAATATCCAGTGTTTTTCCCTGATATTTTAGCGGACATTGTATTTTTCTTCTGGAATTTCCATGAATATATTTAATTAGACGTGGGGACACACATATAAATGTATATATTTATATGTATAATTTCCTATTTCTCTAAAGCTCAAAGATCAGAAATCCCTTATCCATAACCTGCAATCAGTTTCTGAATTAACTCTGATTTATATTAATGCTCTTTATTATATTAATGCTCTTTAATGCTTCTGTGTCCAGGGCAGCTCCACTCTGCCCTGGACACAGAAACTCCAACTGCACTTGCAAATTTTGGAATGATACCCTGAGATAATAAAATTTGCAGTATTGTAGCAAATTGTTATTATTATTATTATTGTTGTTGTTGTTGTTGTTGTTGTCATTGTCATTGTTGTTGTTGTTGCTGTTGTTGTTGTTGTTACTATTTTTATTGCAATTTCTAATAATTAAAAAGCAGATATTTTTGTGAAAAAGGGGAGTTAATTGATTTATATTTAATACTTAATTATTAATAATTAATTGAATACTGCAATGAAAACAAGTTTAGACTCAAAAGTTGGACTGAACAACAACATTAACAAGTTTTAAGGGATGAAATATTTCATATTAAACTACGGAGGTTGCTTGCTACAATTTTTTTTTTTTTTGAAGGAATTTACTCATTTCATTTTATTATGGAATTTCTGCCATGCAGCACTGCAAGGAACTCACAATCTCACAGCTGGGGAGACCCACAGGGCTCCCTTTGGCTCGGACATCTGTCAGTCAGAGAAATTCCTGAGACAACCTGTGCGTCAAGGCCAGGGCAGAAATGAAAGCTGACAACTCCAACACTGGGAAATATCCTTCCCAAAAACACAGCTCCGACTGCCGGGGCTGCCTGGGAGCCTCGGGAGTCCCTGCAGGGCCTCACATTTAACTTGGATTTTAAAAGAGTTTTATTTCCCCAAGGGGGGTGTGCCAGGAGCATCCCAGCCCTCATCGCCTCGACTCGTCCTATTCCCACCTGGATCTACCTGAATGATGATTGCATTCTGTGAATATTTTAAAATATATTATTAATTTTATTTTTTATATAAATATATATAATATATATATAATATATGTATGTAAGTATATATAAAATAACTAAATATTGTATGTATATGTATATGTATATGTATATGTACGTGTACATGTACATGTACATGTACATGTATATGTATATGTATATGTATATGTATATGTATATGTATATGTATATGTATTATGTATATGTATATGTACATTTACATGTGAGGTATAGGTATAGGTAGACGTATATATGTAGGTACATGTGTTAATATAATATCATACATTAAATAATGTAAGATATTAAGTACTGTATAATGTATACTTTTTATATGTAAATATATATTTATACTACATATATCATAAATATATTATCGATTAGCTATTATCTATTGTATATTGCATATTGTGTATTGTATATCTATTATAAATATAGATTATACCTATATATTTGATATATATATTATATATATATATTTGATATATATATTACATCTATATATTCTATGTATTTTTAATATATATTATATATATTTACAGATGTTTTTCAGTTCCTTCTCCCCAATTTTCCATGAATGAGACAGGATTTTAGGAAATATTGTCCCTGGGACTCAGGAGTGGCGGTTTGCCAGCCTGGCTCAGGTTGCTGTGACAGGAGGGGCCTGGTTTGGTGGCACTCGGCAGCGTTTGCTTTATGCTGCACTCAGTGACCTTTAAAGGTCTTTTCCAGCCCAAATTGCGCTCTGATCCCGCGGATTGTGCCGGTTTTTCCTGTGCCAGAGCCCTGTGGAACCTGATCGCCCGCCAGGCGTTCGGGCTCTGGCCGTTTCCTTCTGGAGACACAAACAGTTTAATTTGCTAAGCTCATAATGAGGGGTCTCCTTTTACCCAGGAGAGTCCCCTAATTTCAAAGATAAACCCTGCAAACCCAGGCTCTGGTGCTGGGCAATGTCAGAACTCCTTGGATTTGGCAATCAGGGAATTCCGAGGCTGTGCCCTGGAGTGGTCGCAGGCTGGAGCTGTTTATCTGCTCAAGTCACCACTGCTCCTGGTTCCAGATCTTCAGCAGTGACAGGACAAGAGGAAACAGCCCAAGGTGAGCCAGGAGAGGTCTGGATTGGCAATCAGGGGAAATTCCTTCATGGAAAGGGATGTCACGCCTGGAAAAGGCTGCTTAGGGCACTGTGGAGTCACCATCCCTGGAAGTGCTCAAAAAATGGGAGAATGTGGCACTTGGGGACAGGGATCAGTGGTGAATGTGGTGGTGGTGATGGGTTGGTGATTGAACTTGATCATCTTAGAGATCTTTTCCAGCCTGAGAAATCCTGGGATTCAATTATTCACTTTTCCCTGCCCATTTTCCTCCTGCATTCCAGAAGGAACTGTAAATCCTCTGTAGAAATGACCATATTTTCATTCCCTGCTCTGGCCCAAGATATTGCAGTATTTACAATATTTAAAACACCGGAATTTCCATCTCTTCCATGATCTGTGAGCCGTGATCCCAAAACCAATAATTCTACAAAAATAAAAAATAAAAGAACTAGTAAGAAAATTTTCACCCTTTAAAGGGACAAAGGACTCAGCGCTGAGGAGAACATGGAATTCCTCACACATTTTTCCCCATCCCACGTGCGATCCACCCCACGGGAAGGAGATGGCGTTCCTGTAGATTAGCAGGAGCTGCCATCAGAGGCATTTTAATGAAATATTAATGGCCCTCTTTAATAGGAATTTCAGCACGACCTAAATGAAGTCATCGGGAGGGAGATATTGTCCCATTAAGCCCAGTAAAACCTTAAGCTCCTGTCTGGAGGAGAAGCTGTGGGCAGTTAAAGTGACCATCAATTTCAGCAGCTGATGTTCTTTACAAGTCTCTGAAGTGTGAAGTCCCAGCCTGGCTGATGTATTTCACTTTAATTTCCTTTTGGAAAACAGAGCTGTGGTTAGTGGGGAACCTCCTGCACGCTCCCACACGGGCAAGGAGAGCCTGAGGAGTGCAGGCAAGGAGGAAATTATTTAACCCTTTCCAAAAGCTATACAATTTCTTTAGTTAAGTAAAGAAAAATAAGCAGAGGTGGTTTCTCCTTTAGTTCCTGTGCAAAAATAAACAATAGTTGTGCATAGCTAATAACCAGGTTAGGGCCTCTTGCTAATATCTCCTCCAGCTCCTGAAAACTCGTTAAAAAAATCTCTTTTTTCCCCATTTCCCTGCACTTCAAGCAAGTTCTAAGTCAGCAGCTTGTGCCCTCTGTAGGGGAAAAAGATAAGGATCGTGTAATTCCATCTGATTTGCCATTTCCAAGCTGTTCCTCTGCCACCAGACCACACAAGTACACAGAGTCTCCTTATCTGATGGAGCTCACTGCAGGTTTTGGGTCAAACTCAAGGGTTTTGGGTCAAACCTGAGATTCTTGGGTCAAACCTGAGGTTTTTGGGTCAAACTCAAGGGTTTTGGGTCAAACCCAAGGTTTTCAAGATGGTTCTGCTGCCAAAATGGGCTGAGAAGAGCCAAGAGGATAAAACAGAGTCAAGATGCCACAGCAAAAGATGTAATAATGAGAATATCCATCTAAATCTGGTTTAAAAGAGGAAAATTGTTCCCTGCTTTAACTACACCATGGATATATTGATGCATTTTATACAGATAGATACTGACTATTGCAGAGAGACTGAGAAACAACAACAGCAATGAAAACATTTTGGGGACTTTCCTTTATGTTCTTGGAAATCAATAATTTAGGAATTCATCATCATCTTCTGGATTAGTATTAGTATTTGCAACAAAAAAAAAAAGACAAATTATTTACAACCTCCTAAGAGAGGGACTTAGAAAAATCAACAGAATCTGGGTCTGGAAGTTGACAAAATACATTTATCAATAATTGCAGTGTTCTAAATTATTATTTTTAATAAAAAAGATAGCAAACTGGCCTCTTACAAAGTGTTATAAACTCTTGGACATCACTGAATCACAGGAAAATATTTGTAAAAAACAAAATCAGAATAAATTGAATAAACTGAATCAGTTTTATTATTCCGTCTGCAGGATCACAGTGGCACTCCAGGAGTGTGTTTCATGCCTTGAGGAGGCTAAGCTGGAGCAGAGGCTGGACAGAGCTACAGAACAAAGCAGGGATTTATCCAAAGGATCTCCTCCATGGATCCACCTTGGGCAGCACCAGAGCCCAGCTAGGGCTGCACCCAAATGACCCAAAATGGTCCCAAAATGCACGAGCGCTCCCGGGGGCTCTCCCTGGGATCAGTTCTGCTCCATTGGCACCTTGGAGTTCATTGTCCCATTCCAGCTCCAGCCCATCAGTCCCACCCTGCTTGTTTTTCTCTCTCCAGCCCACGCTGTTTGTGCTCCTGGGCTGAGGTTTGGATCATTTGTCCTTGGTGCCCAGCTGGAGCAGGAATTGTTTTGTCTCTGCTCTGTGCAGAGAGCTCAGCATCCCCTCATGTGGAGCCCAGAGCCACACACTGAAGCAGCACAAAGTGTGAAAATAGAAAAGCTGAACCTGAGGCATCAGCACAATCCCTCATTTTTTGCAGTCCAGAGATACAGAATATTGGGAATTCAGTGAAGATTCCAGGGAACTTTGCAGCACAGTTGGCTCAGCCCTTCAGACTAAGCTCCCAGTGAAGCTCAGTGGTTACAGCCCCTTCCTTCCCTAGAACTCAAACTCCAGGAGCCAGGAAACCTGGGAATGCTTCCCCCATCCCTGGAAGTGTCCAAGGCCAGGTTAGACATTGGGGCCTGGTCCATTGAAGATGCAGCACAGAATGTGAAAAAATAGAAAAGCTAAACCTGAAGCATTATGTTTAGCCACTAATTAGCCCAATTTCCTGGGAAAGCAGACAGGGATGAGTAGAGGGGACCCTCCAAGAGTGTCCCCCACTGCTGGCAGCCCGGGAGGAATCCCCCTGGAGAAGAACAGGTCCGTTTATTTGCCAGAGCAGGGTGGAGAGAGAAACTAAACCTGTATTTATTTTTCACATGGATATTGGCTTGGCTGGAGTGAAAGGAGGGCTCTCTGCTCTGCCAGACCAATCAAGGAGAACATTTTAATGGTCTGAAGATCTCCCTGTCTCTGGCTGAGAGCAACTTTGGAAGGCCAGACCCAAAGGTGGCCCAGCCTCATAAGGTCTCTTCTGGTCTCATCCAGGTGTGGACAACGTGGCCCAAGGAAATTGGGAGCAAGGGGCTCCCAAACTCTGCTTGTAGTGCTGATGCCCCTCAGAAGGAAAGACCTGAGAGGCTCCTTCAGATGTAGTAAATGAAACGAGGTGTGGAGGCTGAAGTGGTTTAGCAACGCGGCTTTTGGCTTTGGAGGGAAGCGAGGAGCTTTAAGGCAAAGCTTCACAAGTTTTGGGTTTTTTCAGGTACAAACCCAAAGGAAAGCTGAGAACTCAGCCTGCCTGGCTCCTGCAGCTGAGCCAGACCAAATCCAGCTGCTGGGCATTTGGGGATGGCTCCATGTGCCAGCCCTATGGAAAATCCCGACCTGTAACCCAGTGTGGAGCTCCAGCCACCACTGCTGCCCCACACAGCTCATGGGGGTACAAAATGTGCCTTAAAAAAGCTCAGAAATAATACTGAAAATCCAGTTTATGAGCTCATTATCTGCACGTGAAGAAGCCAAAGCTCTGGATCAAATAAACTCTCCTTTTTTAAAGCCTGGCTTATTTGCTGTAAATCAGGAGTCACACCTGAAGATATCACCTCACAACCTGCACATCAAATGATCTGTAGGTGAATGCGAGAATGAGGGATAAACTTCCACTGAGAGTTTCTGGTTTGGGCAAAAATCTGAGCCCTCCTAGTGGAGTAAAAAATATAGAGAATTTAGGGAACAAGATCAGAAATCCTGGCCTGAGGATACGAGGTTTGCAGTTCAAGCTTGCCTACTCTCAAGATTAAATCCCAAAAATAAAAATCTCTGAATTTGTGATAGGGATTAAAATTTGGATTTAAAATCACCTAAATCTATCTATAAATGCTTGTTCTGCTGTTCTTCTGCTGTTCTACCCTTAAAAATCCTTAGGATTTGTTGTTTGGTGAAACTCAGTCCATGTTTTTTAATGGATCCTGGAGTGATGCCGACGGAATATTTCCTGTATTTTGTCTCTTGTGGGGCTGTTTGTGAGCCTGGAGAACAATGTGGGTGTAGGAAAGCAAAAAATGATAAAGATTTAACAACTTTCCAAAAAGTTTGTCTGAGTTGCTTCTTGCTTTACTCAGTTTGCCTGTCCAGGGAGATGAGATGTGCATCCCATGGGATCCCTGCTCTGGGCAGCAGTGACATCCTGCATCCCGATAGTGAAATCTGGGGGAGCATCCTGTCCTTGGAAGTGGAAAAAAATCCAACCCCCAAAGGTGTCAAAGCTTCCTAAAGGCAGCTGAAGAGGGGAGCAGGGTGGTGGGCAGGAAGTCAGGAGCCTGGTGAAGCCTATTAAGATGGAAAAAGTGAAGTAATCCAGCACAGTGGGCTATTCAGGGCTGCAAAAAGTGGGAAAGGCCAGAAGGAGATGGAGGCAGGGAGATTGAAATTCAGATGGAAGCCGGGGGTCTCCGTGCAGCAGCTGTAGATCATGTCTGGCAAAGCAAGTGTTTATTTGGACAATAATAGCCTTGAAGCCTCCTGATAAAACCATCTCCTTGCACTTCCATCCATAATACTGCCAGAGGTTTCCTTAAGTATTCCCTTCTACTGGGATGTAAAGCAATCCCTGCTCCCGGCGTTGTGCGGAAGGAGGGGGGATGAAAATGATTTCCCTTGCACTGGGCAGGGAGGTTTCAAAAAAAAAGGGGTTAAAAATGAAAAAAAAAAAAAAAAAGGGAAGGGTCAGTCTTTTGTTTTTTTTTTTTTTTTTTTATCTACATCTTTAATTATTTCCTTGGAAAAACAAACGAGAGATGGATCCTGGGCTCCTGAGGAAAGAGCAGAGGAAGGCGGCTGTTTTCCGAAGCCCTCTCGCCATGTGGCTGCTGCTGGGTGCCTTTTGTCTCCCTGGTTTCCTGAACATGGATGGAAAGCGTGGCCCTTTCAAAATCCAGCACCCCTCTGCCTTTGTACAGTCGATAGGAGAAAGGAACCAGCTGCAAAAAAAAGAAAAAAAAAAAAAAGCCTTTTCATGTCTCCCGTGCTCCCTGACCCCCCTTCAACACCTTGGGGTGCCCGCTGGGATTTCCAGGATTTCTTCAGTTACATTACAGCAATCTCCTCCTCCTTGAACTTGATGGCAGCTTGGGCTGGCAGGAACAGCTGCCTCCAGAATTTTAGAGTGGATTTTTGTGAGGGGAAAAAAGGAATTCTGAGCTCTTTTTGTCTCTTCTAAGAGATTTGACTCGGCCTTCCCAAATAAAGAGAATGTGGAAATGGGTGTTGAGTTTAAGACATGAGAAAATTGAAACAAGTCTGGGTTTCAAATCCGGGATTAAACTCAAATATGGGAATTCATCAAGCACGTGGGTGAATATTAAGGGCAAATTCCACATTGTGCTTAACTGCCTTGTAAAGTACTCAGTGCCTTCAGTTCCTTGAAGCAGTTGTAACAAGCCCAATGTAATCCCAAATCCAGGATCCTCATCCCATGGAGAGGGGAGAAACAGGAAAGAAATCAAGCTACTGGATGCCAGGGAAGTGATTCTGGTCTTTGCCTTTAAGCTGCGATGCCACTGGAAAAGGCCAGAAAATGCCATTTTCAGGAGAAATTGGAAAGAGCAAAGTTACAGGTTTTCCTATGGCTGCCAACAGTCCTTTAGGCTTTATTGGAATTTTTTTATTTTTAAATTTCCAGCAGGAGTATTTATGGAAAAAAAGAATTTTTTTTCTTCTTGATGCAGTCATATGGAAAGGCTTCTCCTTTTTAATGAAACCACCCAGTCAGTGTAATTGTCTTGATAGATCAATATAAAATCTATTTAGATATGTTTATAGATAGATTTAAACCTAAAAGGTGATGCTTGGCTGTGTAGTCTGACATCAAGAAGATTAAAATCCACTCTGTAACCTCTTATCAAGAGAAACAATCTCTATTCAGCTGAAACAGCTGCTCTGGACTTGAAGGCAACGAGGCCTCGAGAACTTTCTGCTTCCTTAAAAATTTATTCATGTCCCTGATTTTTCACTCCTGGATTTGGGCTCATTCAGCAGCTGCTGCTCTCCTTTTGTGAGGAATTTTGGTGATGTTTTTTGTGGTGTTTCAGCCCTTTCTGGCAATCCTAAACAGGTCCCTCTCCAAGGCTCTTTCTCAGGGTCTCTGGAGTTTTTTTGCACCTTTTTCCTGCAGGTTTTTGTTTGGTTGGTTTTTTTTTCTTTCCCACACATCTGTTTTCCAATCTGGAGCCCAGAATGGGATCAATCTGCCCAACACTCACCAGGAATGTACATCATAAAAAAGACAGAGGCCACATTGCAGGCGAGCCGTCAGCACGCCGCAGTGACCGATGTATAAAATATCGACCTGGGCTGCGGAGAGCTCAGCTTTATTTGGGGTCTTTTATGAGCTGTTGCTCCCAAAATGGACCCCCCAAAATAAAAACTGTGGTCAGTGATGGTCCATGCCCAGAGAATATCAGGGAGGCTGTTGTGAATGTGCACTTTAAATACAGAATAAAAATCTCTCCAGGGCAAGGATTTGGATTTGGATCAGCTCAGAATATTCTGTGAATCTGTGAAAAATGGTAAAAGTAGGAAGCCTTTGGAGGAATCATTAAACATCATTTCTTTGTATTTATAAGCTGCTTTATCATATTTTTGACTAATGAAGGACTCAAAATTCATCAGAGATCTCTTGGGACAGCAACTTGTGCGCAGGTTTGGCTTTGTTAATATTTTGCACTTTGGGTCTGGGCACTCTGCTGGTGCTTCCCACGTGTTTTATTCCTGAATTTTGGCGAGCTCTGGGCAGTGCTGTGGGGTTGTGTTTAGTCTGTTGGGGTAGGGCTGGGATCCCTCTTTCCTCCCCTTCCCATTCCGTGGCGCTGGCAGAACCGTAAACAAGGATTCCAAACGATGCTGCTGCTTCCTCGGACACCCAGCGAGCTGAGTGCCTTCAGCAGGAGGTTTCTGCCTTCTTGCAAATATTTCTGGCCCCTTGGAAATTTATTCTGTAGGTAAAGCACGAATATACTCAGAGAGCCACTGCCCCATTGAGCAAAGACTAAAAATTCACTTCATATTTCTCCCATCACAGGATTTCACTGTTTGTGCTACTGAGGAAAATATTTCATCCAAAAGCAGGAGAATGTCCTTCCCTTGTCTAATCAGCTGCTGCTTTATATCAAACTAGTGATTAAATATAAAATCAGGGGAATAATTGTCAATTTTCCATGTGGAGCTGTTGTCATTTGTCCTGCAAATGTCAGGTTTTTGAGGCACAAAATTTGAATATCCATCTATTTGACACTTCCAAAACTCATTTTGTTACCAATCATTGAAATAAAAGATCAAATCAGCTACTGAATACCAACAAAAGAAAACACAATTTAAATGGAAAGACGCAGTTCTAACAGGCATGAATTTCTCAGGGTTAAAGCAGAAAATTGATGTCACTCCTGTCCAGGAATTGGCCAAAACCAGAAGGAATCAAGAAGTCCTGCACTTTTCTTAGCAACCCAAACTGAACCAGAGACAAATAATCTGCAATTTTCACCCTCACATCATTTCTGGATGGTGACTTTGGCCTTTCCAAATTATAGCAAAGCTTTGAGAGCCTACATGGAATAATTCAGTGAAGAAATTGGGCCCAACCATCACCAGGGCAGTGAGAAAACAAACACGAGTGGATTAACATAATTGCTTAATCAACAGCATTCACTGAAGGGCTTGCAAGTGTGTGGAATTAATCATCTCATTGTGAGGAGCATTATGAGTAATGAGCATAATGAGAACTTTGCACAGCTGGCAACTATTTTAATCCATTAACCAGCAAAATAAGTAGGTCTAGAAAAACAACATTTCATCTTATTTTTAACTCCATAACCAGGCTTGATAGTGAATATTGGGGTTAATTAGATGAATTAAAGGGAGAATCATCTTCCAAACCTTCTTCCTGCCCAGCTATGAGTGACAACTCACTCCACAAGAATATTTCCCTCTGTCATAATTAATAAATTCTACATTTTCCTAGGATTTTTGCTGGGAATGCTGCAGGAAATATTCTGGATGTTGTCAGTCTACACCCAAATCCTTCAATTAGGCATGAGGATGATGGTGCAGGTCATTGCCAAGGCTTGGGGACCATCTTTACTTCCCTGTATTTATCCAGGTACAAAGTTGGTGGTCTCCACTTTGACCCTCCTGAAAAGGTGAAGGTGAATCTGGAATGTTTCAGGCATGAGGAGCAGTTGGGGGGGGATAAGGAAATCCCAGGGAGAAAATAAAGCAGAATTCCAAATGCCTCGGGAGATGACCATTTGAAAATGATACGTTTTGCTTTTGTCTCCAGGTTTTGGGGTCAGTTTGGGTGCCACAAACCCTCCTCTCACCCCAGCTGGGCCCGGGGAGGTCCTGCTTGGTTTGACTGAGCCCAGAGGGCTGGGATTTATTGTGCTGTTTTCCAAAGGCTGACGTCTTCCAAGGAAATATTTATCCACAGCCATCGCTGACCTGTGATGACTCAATCAATCGCAGGCTGGCAGGAAAAACCAACTTCCACCCAGGGATTTGGGAGACAAAGTGCTCCCTCCTGGCTCCAGACAATCCATCTCTGCTCCAGTGCAAGGGTCACTGCTGGAGAACCGGGCAACAGCATCTTCCCTCTTCCAGCTGGCCAAAGCTTCCCCAGATTCCTGAGGAATGGCAAATTTAGGGATGTGTAAAGCATCTATAACACCACCCTGGTGTTTTCTCAAGCATTATTTTCTCCTTTAAGAGCAAGAAAATGAAGAGAGGATGTTAAATAAAGCAAATAATCCCCAGCGTGTTCTGAGGTTTGGCAAAGAGAGCCAAGGGAAGCTTCTTATCTGTGGCCATCCTCCTCCAAATCCAGGCTGTCTCCTCCATGCACTGGGTTAAATACTGCAAAAATCCTCTCAAAACTGATAAGGAAAATGTCAGCAGGCTTTTCCCCCCTTCCTGAAGTGGGATGTTCAGACAGGGACGTGATCCAGCCTGGAAGTGCTTGAGGGAAAGTACTTAATGCACGAGCTTTGAAAGAAAACAGAATTACAGAGTGATCACCACAGATTTCTTGTTTGGCTCTTGAAATCAGGAAGGAGGAAAGGCGTTTTCTTATTGGGGAACAGTTGGCAAAAGTAATAGAAAATAAATAACCAGATAACCATAAAACCAGAAAACTAGAAGTTTTTCCCAGTAACCAATATTAACTCTTAATAAAAATATTAATTTTAGAGAATCTTTCCACTATTTCTCCTGTTGGAGACAGGATAAGAGGGGATATTTTCTCAGGACACATTTATGGCTATTATGATTAATCTTCATAAAGATTTGGATAAGAAAATCACCAGGAGAATAAGTTTGAGCTTATAAGCTTAATATTGTCTACAAATGGGCTTCTGTGTTTTAAAACCAGCATAAAAAGAAGGAATAAAGAAAGCTGGTAGAATTATAGAATCCTTCAGGTTGGAAAAGCCCTCTCAGACTGGAAAGGCAAGGCCAGATTTTTCCCCCATTAATTTTTTTTAAATTAAACGAGGATGCCTTTCCTAAATATTTAGAATTGCCAGCCAGATAATTTTAGTGAGAGGGCATCAAGTAAAAGATGAAATGAGATCACCAGGGGCATGAAAATTTGTAGGTATTGGATGAGTTAAAGATTTTTTTGTTAGGGTAAGAGGTTTTCCTGGTGTTCCTAAAAATCTAAGGCAAAAATACTTTCAGTTTATAGAAGAGCTTGCTATCAGCAAGGATTTTGAGCATTTTATTTTGAAAACAGGCCAGTTAAGGTACCTTGTTTAAAACCCAATGGTTTATCCTGAAAAGGAAAATTCCAGGGAGCTAAATGACAAACCTGGCATTTGTTGTATCATTTTTCCCTTTCCAAAAGGCTGCACATTTGTACCAGAGCATTATCCAAGCATTGCTGATGATGGGGAATAAAGTCTAAAAATTGAACTCAGATCTTTTTATTTCAATTGTTTGCTCTTCCACTTTCTCCAAGCCCCAGTTGCCACCTCCACAGCCACCAGGACACTCAGTGCAAGCTGTGCCAGAGAACCAAGTCAGATCCCAGAGGAACTGGAAAAGTAAGGCCCAGAAAAAAATCTCTGATTTTTACACTTTTTCTGAAAAAGAAAGTTCCAAAACTGATTTATTTCTGCTGGGCCAAATCATGGAGCAGTCCATGGATGAACCAGGCTCAAACTCCTTTGTTTCTGTAAATCCCCAGTGTTCTTTCTCAGGATGCCTTCCCAGACCCAGTTAATTGGGATCAGCAGATCCATGACAGGAAATCACTGCCAAGACTGGGGTATTTCCTTCAGATGTTGCTGCAAGGCTGAGATTTGTTCAGGATCTGGTTGGGCTCTAATAACCAGGAAGGGGCTGAGCTGCTTCCAGTTCCTTCTGTGATCCAGATTTGATCTCTCTTCCCATCCAAAATCCTCTTGTCCTGCTTTAGTGCTGTTTAACACTGGTAACACAGGAGTGGTACATCCCTAAAGGCATTTAGGGACTCACTACAGGGGACCTGTTCCAACATCCCCAAAGACACCCTCTGGACGTGTTTTGCAGGCAGAAAACCCCTGGGAGTTGTTGGTGCAGTAACTTGAGAGAAAATTGTGCTTTTTCTGAAGTTTTATCTTAAGAAAAACCCCAATTTCAAAGATTTTTCTCAAATCCCTGATTCCAGCTGATTTTGGGGTGGCTCACAAAGGAACTTTCCCCCCGTGGCACATCCCAAAGGTAGCCCTGAGTGCTCAGGAGCCTCTGGCAGATGTGTTTATCCGAGCCCAACCACAGGAGCTTCCCTCCCGCTGCCCTGGCGGATTCCTCACCCGGAGCTTTCTGCATGGCTGCCCTTCCGCCTAAACCTCTGGAATAAAAACCTCCCCAGCATTTTTTACCCCCTTCTTTTTAGGTTTTTCCCCCTTCCTCCACCAGGATTTGGGGCTTTATCTCAGTGCCTGCTGAGGCCTCTCAGAAGGCTCTTTCTGGCCCACGTTCCCGTTGGTTCAAACACGTCCCTGCCGAGCCTTTGAGCTGAAGGCGGAGATGAAGTCAACAAGTCAAATATGAAAATAAATAAAACTCCAGTTCAAACAAACCCCTTGCCTCAGTAAATAGCTCCTGGCCCCTTTTCAGGGCTGGCCAGCAAATCATCTGGGCTATCTTGTTTTCCAACAGCTCGAAGGTCTTCAAAGCTTACCTTGTTTTGGAGCACTTAATTCAGCTCGGGGAGAAGTGATTCAGATATTGTTGTGTATCGATGATTCATGATGGCTCTGCTGCAAAATGAAAGCTAAGGAGTCTAATCAATAAAATTATTGAGTCGCTTTGAACTAGTTCCAGGTCAATTTTTCTTGGCAATTTTTGCACTTCCTGAATTATACCGACCCAAAGCATGAATAATGATCTAAAATTACACAATATACAGAAACCATCTGTTAGATAGACACGGGCAGGGTGATGTCATTGGGCTACTTCTAATCTGGAGCCTTGGATGTTGCCAGTGATGATGTCACGGGCTTGGCAACCCAAGGGTTGAGTTGGTAAAGCACGAGCAGCAATGTGATTTTCCCCTGTTTTTTTGTGGAAATAATTGACTCGTGCTCATTATCTCCAGGAGAAATGGAAGGGCTGTGGGCTTGCATAATTTATCCTACCTGGAAGAGGGTGTGAATGGAACCAGAATCCACTGAGAGCCAGCTCATCAAGACAGCAGAGCCAAAATGTCTGGGACTTGCCCGATGTTCTCCCTCCCAGATCCCACCCTGAGCTCCCAGGCGCTCAGACCAGCTGGATTTAACTGGCCAGCCTGGTGAGGAGCTTCAGACCTGCCAGATGTGTCCAGGAGCAGCTGCCAGTTCCAGATGGGGGCCTGGATGCTCTGCTTTAATTCCAGTGAAAGCTCCACCAGGCCTCGTGCACTGGATCAAGTCCAGCCCTGCTGAGGATTACAGCAAAATTCCATATTCCATACTCCATATTCTATTTTCCATATTCAATTTTCCATTTTCCATATTCCATACTCCATGTTCCGTTTTCTCTAATCAATTTTCCATATTCCATATTCCATTTTCCATTTTCCATTTCCCATTTTCCATTTCCATTTTGAATGCCATGAGCATTCCGGGTTGGAATTCTTTCCCCATCCCAGTGATAACACAGGGTGAGCTGGAGCAAAGCAAATCTGCCAGGAGTTTTATCAATATCCACGGGCATTTGTTTCAAGGAAGGATTAAGCACTTCCACAGGGTGCAGAATCTTGGAATAACTTGTCCATGGAACAGCTCAGCCTCTCTTAAGGACTGAAGGTTGAAGTTTTCTGTCCCTTCCAACTGTTGGTTGTCACCACCTTGACCTGTTGGGAATGTGTTTATTCCAATTGTTCTTCCTTCCTGAGGGTCAGGGATGGTGTTTCCCATCGCCCACCTGGTCAAACAACAATGAACAAAAATTCAGTATTTTTGGTCAAACAACAATAAACAAAAATTCAGTATTTTTGTCCCATCTTTGCCATAATTAAACAGAAATCCAACTTCTTTCTGACTTCTAGAAGAGAACAGTTTAATTTTCAGAACATAAAGAACCATTAGTGGGTGGTGTTTCACCAAGTCTCCCAAGACAGGCTTGAAGAGTTCTGAGTTTCATTTAAACTTTGTATAAAATTTCACTTAATTCCTGCTTGTTTATCAGGATGTGTAATTTAATTGCTCTAAGTGACTGAAAATGTATTTCTCGTTGGAAAGAAATCTGTAAACAATCTGGAAGTTTCTTATTTTAACATAATTTTCATTCTGCCTTCAGGGCTCTGTAAGATAATCAAATGTTAGTTTTTCTTTCTAAATGTAGTAGTCCCGTGCACATCACCTGAGAGGAAAATTCAGCCATGAAATCCCAAAGTTCAGCTTTTAAACTTGAAATAGACACTTCTGACTTGCAAGGACAGCTTCACATCAGCTCAAACACAATAAATTGTCCCACAAAATGCTGATTGTGAGTGGAAAAAAAAAAATCTGGGAGTGTTTTGGGATAGGTTGACTCAGAAATCATGGAATCATTTAGCTGGAAAAGACCTTGAAGACTGAGTCAAATTGCTGAAAATTCAAATAGAAATGAATGCAAAATTCTGTGAGTGAGGAGATTTTGGGAATATCTCCCTTTTCTATTTTCTCTGTCAAAATCTTCTATATTTCAACCCTTTCAAGCTCTAAAACTACACTCAGGTGATAAAAATACATAACTTAACATGTAACAAATATAAATTTAATCAGCTTTATGTACTGACATACTGTTCTCTGAGAGGCCAAATGTCAGAACATGAGAGGGATTTCTGCAGTGTCTTAAAGCAGTTTTGGTGAGGAGAGAATCCAAACAGATCCCCTGAACCTACATTTGGAGCTATCTCCAAATTAGCCATTAATTACTGCTGATTATTAGGTAATAGCTAATTAATTAGCTATTAATTAGCCATTTTAGGGCCAGCCCTGTTATTTCCCATTTTAAAGGGCAAGGAAGAATTGAAAAGGTCACTCTTGGACCAGAAAAAAAAAAAAAAAATATATATATATATATAAATGAAGAAGCAGGACTGTGCCTTCTTCCCTGAAGGAATCAAGATTTGGAATTTCTCAGCCAGCTCAGGAGTAAATTCCCCATTTTTGAGCTCCTGCTAAAGCCCAGGAGCACCCAAGCCCTGGGCTGGCCACTGGAGCAGGGCTTTTGTTGAAGTCCCGTGGATGGAAATCTCTGCTCCCACTGCCCCGCGTGCTCCCTCGCCGTGGCAGCAGCTCAGTCGATGCCAGCCCGGTGTTTTCCTTGGCGATCCATCAAAGGAATGGGCGAGGTTTGGGGCAGGAGGGGCAGCCCGGGCTGCCACAGACCCGGAGGGGTTTCTTTGGGAAGGACCAGCCTTGGACAGCGAGGATTTTCTCTCTTTTCCATGATATTCCAGCAGGATATTGTCATGATGTTGCAGATGAGCGTTTGCCATGAATCCTGAAAAAAAAAGGAGGGATTTTCTCTTTCATTTTCGACTTGAACAATGAAAAATTCTTGGGGAAAAAAATCCTGGGTTTTGCTTCTCGAGCTGCCCAGAGCTTAATGCCCCTGATTTCCACCCAGTTCCTATCAGAGGATCACTGCAGGGAATCCCATTGATAGAAATCCAAAAGTTTTCCTTCACATTCCCTGATTTCCACTCAATTCCTATCATAGGATCAGTGAAGGGAATCCCAGTGACAAAAATCCCAAAGAGTTTCCCTCCAGAGCTCACATTTCCTGATTTCCCCCCCAATTCCTATCACAGGATCAGTGCAGGAATCCCACTGATAAAAATCCCAAGGAGTTTTCCTTCCAGACCTTAAAGCTCCTGATTTCCCCCCAATTCCTATCAAGGGGAATTTCACTGATAACAGACCTCAAGGACTTTGGAATAACAAACCCTGTCCAGCACCATTTCAATCCAAGGACATTTTGATGAATGAAAACGTTTACAGAACAATTTTCCCTGACTTGGGAAATTCAGGGAATTCCCTGAATTCCCATTTTCACAGGTTGCTTTGGCTTGGATGAGATTTATGGGAAGGTTTCTTCCATGACTTCCATGGAAACAACCAAACTGTACCAATGCTTTTGTGTTCCTTCTTCAGTGAAACCAGACTGGAAAAGGACCTGGACTAGGGAGGGGGTGCAGATTCATTTTGAAATCTGGGAAATGTTAAAGTCCAACTTTAACAGCAATAGAAGAATAAATTCCATGCAAAAATTCCACATATTTTAGGGATACTGTCAAGTTATTTAGCCCCCAAATTTAGGTTTTCTAAAAAGAAAGAAGAAAAGCAAAATGGGGTTATTTAAAAGTAAAATTGTGACTTTTATCAAATATTTTAACTCATATATACAACAGCTTCTCCTTCACTCTCCTGTGAGTGAATAAACCCACTTTGTTCAGTGGGGCTGCTGGGCAGGTGAAGTTTAGATTTTGTGTATTTGTCTCCAGTGTTTCAGTGTTAAGCAGGAGTGAATTTTATCCCAAAAAAATGTACTACAAATAATAATTCAGAATGTCAGGCCGATGGATACTTCTGAATGCTGGATTTGCATAATGCTGATGTCCTCACAGTCCTGGGTGTTAAAATGCTGCCCAGATAATCAGATATTGCTTCATTAAAACAACCCCGTCCTCTGCAAAGCAAAGATCATTTCACTCCTAATAGACACAGCACCATTATTCTCTTTTTTTTCCCCCTTCCTCTTTTCAAAGAGCTTTTGATGCTCTTGATTTTTACCACCCAGAAAAATGGGTGAAAACGCTCATCTTAATTTCCCTTTTTTTTCTTTTGGAGGAGGGGAGACAAATCTCCATCTCTAAATCTGCAGCCCAGTCGGGACTTCAAATGCTTCACTTATCTGGTATTGTAAACTCGGGGCTGTGGAGTAATACTCACCAGACAAGTCATAAATCATGAGCAGAGACAGGTGCAATAAATACCAGTGTCAGAAAGTTACAAAGTAAAATTATATTGTTTTGACAAGATGTCCAGATGCGTTGACAACGGAGCGAGTAAATGGGCTCGCTCTGAGAGGCTCTATTAGTGCAGGGGAGGGAGGAAAAACCCAAAAAGACCCAAGAAAAATAACCCAAAAGCTTAAAGGCTTATCAGGAAAACGATGTAACTACTGCAAAACACCTAGGAGTACATTCATTTTCTGGGCGACTCTTCCTCTCCTCAGTGTTCAATTGAGGGCATGTCTGGAAAAAAACAAAAAAAAACCCCAAAAAACCAAAACCCTCCCACCTCAAAAAAAAAAAAAAAACCACAAAAAAACCAAAAATGTTTTTTGGTTTTGCTTGGCAATTTCAGGATAAATAGTGATTGACAAAGAATAATTCTCTTTTATTTGCACTGCATGGTGTCCATGTAGAAACCTCACATGAGGTTTTTACATAAAAAATCTGGGACTGGAACCCCAGCTCAGCTCTTCCTCTTCAGCTCTGACATGTGCATACGGATCTTTCTGAACAGACTTCAATTTTATGTTAATATGGGGCTCCTCTGATTTTCTGAATTAGGCCAGAAAGTTCAGCGATTTCCAGTTGCAAATTTTGAGCAATTTGTCCAAGATCAGAGAGAGGTTAAGGAAAGAACAACTTTAAATTTTCAACCCCATCAATTTCCCCAGCCTTTAAACCAACCCCCCCCTATACTCAATTCTTTGTTTGTACACAATCCTTCAGTATTATGGATTTTTTTTTTTTTAAATTCCATGCATTTGGTTGAACTCCTTTGTGATGTTTCCAGCAGAATATTCTTGCTGAATTCTATTTTTGGGATTAACCTCAGGCCATGCCTGGATTGTGTGTATATATATATATATATATATATATATATATATATATATATTCTTATTTTTTAATTTTTTTTTCTGCCTGGATTTTAAATCCTCAGGAGAAGAATTTTGTTTGGGGAAGGGATGAGCATTAAAAGTCTTCCCTGTAGTGTGATAACGAGTGGAAACAACGCAGGGATGCCTCACTAAATGAGATTAGAATGTGTTGTGTCGCTGAACCAACAAAGCCAAATCTCCTCAGAAATCTGCAGCATTAAACCAAGAGAATCATGGAATGGTTTGGGCTGCACGGGACTTAAAACTCATTTTTTCCACCCCCTGCCATGGGCAGGAACACCTTCCACTATTCCGGGTTGCTCCAATCTGTCCTTGAACCTCCAGGGATTTCTGTACCAGATTTTTTTTTTAATCTTTGCTCCATTGCCATGCCTTCCCAATTTCCCATATTTTGCCATTTTCCCTTGCAAATTAGCATCAGAATCTTAACATGGAATGAAATCTGGGTATTTCTGCCCAGGTGAAACTTTCAGAAGGTTTAGGGGAAAGCTGGATGATGCTTTTGGCTCCCAGATGAGGCTGTTCCACGGATGCTGTTGGGTTTGGAGCTTTGGGCTGCCAGGCCAGGCATCAGCACCCTGTAAAAAAACCCAATATGTTTCTGTTGAAAGGAATGTGCTACCATAAATGAAGGCACTTGAAGGTCAAAGGTCACCGGGAGTAATTAGCCCAGGCCATTAAAGGAAGAATAAAAATCATGTTTTACAAGCTGATAGAAAAGAAAGTTGAAAATACGCCTTGGAGAGGAAAAAAATAAAGCCAACAAAAATGCAGCACCACATGGTGGGGTGGGTGTTGTTCATGTGCAGTAGGGACATGCTCACATATATTTTCTTTATGAAAACCTGCTCCTGGCCCACTCTAAACACGTGTTCTGCTGCAAATTTGGGGAAAAGTCAATTCTCCTGTGCTGTGTATAATGTTTTAAAAGCTACCTTTAAATTGCTCGAGCCTTTTTATCATCCCATTATCTCCTTCCTCCATCTTAAAACCTGTTTGACGTTGGAAAAATACACAGAGTTTGACAGCCAGGCTGAAGTGAAATGCAAAGTTATCCTTGGAAATTGTTGGCCATTTCCCAGCAGCTCTGGGGAGAGCTGCAGGGACGTTGTGTGAGCACAAACAGCCCACAAAGACCAGGCAGCCCCTGGCCCAGGAACCTGATGGATGAGTGACCCATTAAAGACCCCCAGGACTCTACCATTGCCCATTTTGCTTAAATGAGATAAAAAATGTTCAAGGTAATGCTGAAGTTGCTAAATTTGGAGAGATTTTTAGCACAAGTTGGAGAAAAACCCAGATTGAGGTGTTGCTTCAGTTCACCATTGGTCACTGGTGCTTAGGGGTTATGCAGAAGAATTTAAATATGGAAAGCAGCATTATTTTTTATTTACATTTTTTTTTAATTAGACATTGTGGGTGTCCCATCCCTGGAAGTGTCCCAGGCCAGGCTGGATGGGTTTGCAGCAACCTGAGATACTGGAAGGTGTCCCTGATCATGGCAGGGGATGAGATGAGTTTTAAGGTCCTTTCCAACCCAAACCTGTGGTTCTCTGCTCTCAGTAATTAAGGAAATTACTGATATCAGTAATTAAGGAAATTCCAAGAGGTTAATCAGTAGTTGCAGTAATTAAGGAAATTCCAAGAGGTTTTTCAGGTCGTTCCCCATCTCTTGCTTGTCAGGGATATCCAAAGCAGTTTGTTCCAAAGGATTCCAAGCACTGGCAATAACTCTGCCTTCACCACTGTCATCCTGGAAGCCTCAGTAAAAAAATTCAAAAAATTTTTGATTCCCCAAGTCTTGTCACGAATTACTCTGAATTGACAACCTCAAAATAGTTATAACCAAAAAAACCCCTTCAAGTTATCTCCAGCCATTTCAGGAACCAACTTCAAACAATTTGCTTTTCACCCACTCCCTCCTCATCCCATCCCAAATAGTGAATACGCACGAGTTCCCTGTGGCTGTTGCTGGATGTGGAGAGGAGCTCTCTGTGATAACACCTCCTGTTCATCAGCTCTGAGATGGTTTCCAGCTCTTCCTGAGCCCCCACTGCTGCAGAGGAGCCCTGTCAGCTGCAATTACCACGAGGTTCTTGCAAAAGAAAAGGGACTTATTTAAATTATTTGCCTCTCTGGTGTTCCCAGATCCTCCTTCAAAATGAAAAATTCCATGACCCACAGGGATATGGCACTCCTGGAGCATCATTTGAGCCTTGGCTCTGTGGCACAGAGGCCTTGGTGCACCAGGAGCAGGAGGTGGGATGGCAAAATTTATCTGCTGGCTTGGGATGGAGCAGCAGGAATTGGGGAATAAATAACTCTGGAGCTGCTTTGCCCCTTTGTGCAGATCGTGCTGTTCAATGGCTCTTCCATGGGTTCAGAAGGAGACTACAAGTGCAGATTTTGATAAAATGTTGGTTTCAACATTTCCTGGTGAAATCTCTCTGGTTTAGAAGTGCAGATTTTGATAAAATGTTGGTTTCAACATTTCCTGGTGAAATCTCTCTGGTTTAGAAGTGCAGATTTTGATAAAATGTTGGTTTCAACATTTCCTGGTGAAATCTCTCTGGTTTAGAAGTGCAGATTTTGATAAAGTGCTGGTTTCAGCATTTCCTGGTGAAATCTCTCTGCCTTGGACTGTCCCAGTTTCATGCCAGGACTGGTCTCCCTTCACCAGGTTTTCCTCCAGGATGGGATATTCCTAGAACTGTGTCTCCACTTTGGGCTGTTCCATCCTTCACTCTTAGTCTCGGTTTTTTAAAGTGGCAAAACTTTTGTTTTGCCTCTTTTTTCCTCACTTTTACCTCCAGTAGATTCAATGACCCCACACCCCCACCTCACCCCCAACACCTCTTTTTCCTGGGGGTGCTCCCAAACTCCTGCAGATCCCACAAATCCCTCGGAAGCCGCATCCCCAAGCCTGCAATTCCCCACAGGACACTTAGACATTTGCTTTTAATCTGGGCCCCGAGTTTGTAATGAATTCTGTAAACATAATCACGAGGCCTTTCCTAAAGGGAAGCACTCCCAAATCCCAGCCATTTTTGCTGACACTTTTGACTCTGGGCTTGATCTTTGCCCAGGTTGCCAAATAAAAAGGGCAGAGGGCAGAGTTCAAAAGCGGCCGTTTACCCCTCGGATTATTGAAAATCAAAACCCGGCGGAAATGCTCCAGAGGAATTGGAGGAAACTCCTGCCCCCCTGCTCCCCCAGGAAGGATGTCATTATATTGTTTTCTAAGGTTAGGTCTGTTTATAGAAATAAACACTTGAGTGAAAACAGGCATGAAATGCTAGAAAGGCAGAAATGCACGGGGGCTGCTCCAGCACCACAAGCGCGGCTCGGGACAAGTTCAAGCCACTCTTCTCCATCAAAATCATTTTTAATACACTGAATTTATTAATGATTTACCTGGGCACTGATGGAGGTAGCCATGTGTGTCTTCAGGGGTGCTTAAGATCTATTCTTTTATATTTCAACTGATTTCTCTCTGTTACCTCAAGGCCTTGCACAACCCAACACAACAATAAGACAATTCCCATATCCTCTTTGCAGACCTAGTTTTTCAATGCAGATTTTAATGACCAGATATCAGTAATTAGTGTTATCAGCTCCCATTTAAGGCATCTGTAGTGAAGCTTTCCAAATTATAACTATCCCAAGATTTTTCATAAAGATGAATTTATGCTCCCAAACCACATTTCCCTGCTCAGTTTGTGCTCCAAGCTTCTCCAAACACACTTTTTATGTCTTCACCTGTGACTGGAAAGAGCTGGAAGATCCTGGAATGGATCTCATTTCTCATCTTCACATCTCCAATTTATTTTTTTCACTTCATTTTCCCCCTCACTCCCACATGTCCCAGTTCCATTCACTTGCTGTTCATTGACCAACACAGGGCTTATGTTTTGCAATTTTTAATTTAATTGATTTTCCAACAACTTCCTGGTTTTTTTCCCCTTTCTCTTCCTTCCTTTCCTTGTTCTTAGCTTCACTTTTCCATT
The DNA here is from genome assembly GCF_050655825.1 of Lonchura striata. Taxonomy (NCBI): domain Eukaryota; kingdom Metazoa; phylum Chordata; class Aves; order Passeriformes; family Estrildidae; genus Lonchura; species Lonchura striata. Next base: position 3,209,889 of record NC_140720.1, on the reverse strand, counting down.
TTTTTTTCTACTGCATTTTCCCCCTCACTCCCACCTGTGCCAGTTCCATTCATTTGCCATTCATTGACCAACACTGACCTTATTTTTTGCCATTTTTAAATTCAATTGATTTTCCAACAACCTCCTGATTTTTTTTTTTCCTTTCTCTTCCTTCCTTTCCCTGAATTTTTATGTCTGTGATGTGCAGCCACCACTTTGGATTTCTGGCACTTCCCACCCCATTTCTGCAGTGCTCCACTCTCCTCACGCCCATGTTTTTAGCTCTGGGTGTTGTTCCCACCTCTCTTCCTTTTCATATTTAGCAGCAGGAATAGGTTGAATAATTCTAAGTGGACAATAAACCAAAAAAAAAAAAAAAAAAAAAAAAGCCCCAAAACCATGGCATTACATAGAAAAAGGAGCACATGGGGGAGTCCATAAATCATTCTTCCTGCCACATCTGTTTTTATTTTGAAGTTTATCAGCCTGCTCAGTCGCAACGGGGATTTTGGGGGATAGGGGAAGGAGGAGGAGGGCCCTGCCGCAATATTAATCTCCCAAAGTGCCTTCCAGAACATCAGAGAACAGGGGGAAAGGAAGGCTTTTAGCTGGTTTCTGCTTTTCCTTCCTTAAGGCTGCAGATAAAGCTTGGCTGCCCACGGCGCGCGGGGCTGAAAAGGGCGATTCATGGGTCCCGTTATCAGCGCTCCGCCGGGAGAGCCCTCGCAGGGACCCGGCGCGGGTGGCAGATAAGACAAGCCCCAAACTGATACCTGCCCAGACAAAAAGGGGCTGTGCCCCCCTCTGCCCGCCCCACGGGGAGTGTGTGTGGGCATCCTGAGAGAGATACCCGTGTGTGTCTTTGGGGATGCTGAAGATCGATTCTTTTTTGTCTCAGCTGATTTCTCTCTGTTACACAAGGCCTTGCACAACCCAACGCAACAATAAGACAGTTCCCATGTCCTCTTTGCAGACTGAATTGTTCTTTGCAGATTTGAATGAGCAGGTATCAGTGAAAAGGGCTGAAAAGGGCGATTCATGGGTCCCGTTATCAGCGCTCCGCCGGGAGAGCCCTCGCGGGGACCTGGCGCGGGTGGCAGATAAGACAAGCCCCAAACTGATACTTGCCCAGACAAAAAGGGGCTGTGCCCCCCTCTGCCCCACGGGGAGTGTGTGTGGGCATCCTGAGATGCGCTGGCAGCGATAAGGTTGGGTGTGTTGGACGGGAGAGGGAAGGGGGCACGGAGAGCTGGAGCTGTCCCAGAGCTTGGAGCAACCTCGGGGCTCCCTCCCCTCTGATGCAGCTGAGCTCTGCTGACATCTTCTTCCACCCTGCTCTGAGGCTGACAGCTCACGCCAGGTTTGGCTTTCCAGGATCTCCACAGGGATTTGTGTGGATCAGTCCAAACCTTGTCTTCCTCTTTGTCTCATTTTCGAGGTGCCCCGTGTCTCACGGTGGAAATGTTTGTAAACCAGTCTCGAGAGAAACTGCACAGAATGCTCTTTCACACATGGAATCCTTGGTTTTGGAAGTGCATTTCAAACACTTGGGAATTCTGGTCATTTTGAGTGTCTCCCTGCAAAAGCTGGAGAAATGAACAAATGAAAAATAAGAAAGAACTTGAAATTTTTTTTTTTAATTGCACTGAAAAAAAAATAACTGTGGGATTTTCTTTTCTTGAAAGTTTTTAAAACGCCTCTTAGTTGCCCCATCTCTGAGTCAGAAAAAGGTATAATCTGACAAAGAATTATTCTTTATTTTCATCATGTATTAAAAACTTCTCCTGTTTTTTCCTGTAAGGGTGGTGAGGCTCTGGCCCAGGTTGCCCATTTTTAGGCACCCTGACAACAAAATGTCACCTCTGAAGCTTTCCTGTGCTATTAAAGTTTGAATCCTTCCCAAAGTGATCTCAGTCAATATCTTTATTATCTCATTACCACAATATTTCCCTTTTCTCCCAGAAACATCCATTTATTAAAATTCCAGATTAAAGCTCAGTTTTGAGCCTGTTCTCTATCTCAAGTAGGTCCCATCCTAAAACCCATTTATTTTTGCCATCATTTTTGGACAGGAGAAATCCCTCATTTCCATCTTTGGCTGGGAAGATGGGAATGTTTGGATGATTTAAATCCCCACCTGATGAGCCCAAACTGGTGTTTGGGGCTGAGATGAGCTGGGCAGCCCTCACAGTGAGGGTCTGAAATATGTTTGGGAGCGTCATATTTAGGAATACTGGGGCTCTTGTTCCCCTTGGAGTGTCCAACAGGATTAGAGCAGGGCTACCTAAAAACAGAGGCCAGACAGAATTAAGGGAATAAAAAGCAGGTATATTTATATTTATTGAAGGGCCTTCAGGTACATTTAGGGCAGACAAAGCCGACCCAAAATGGATGAGGTGTCAGGGGTTTTCACACTTTTATAAGTATGGTCCATTTGCATTTTGGGGCTTAATCTTCTAATAACTGCTTCAGCTAATGAAGTCATTGACCCCAGGTTTGCTGCCCCCAACTCACTTTTGTTTCCATCTCAGTCTGAGGCAGTGAGGTGTCCTTGACTGCCAGGCCTGGAGAGGAATTGTTGTGTCTGCCCCAAATGGGACAGCAGCAGCTCACACTGCACAGGGAGTTCAGAGTTACACACTGAGGAATTGCAGGGTTACAAATAGATGAAAAATAGAAAAGCTGAAATCCTGAGGTGTCAAGGGCAGTGAGGGGGGAATGTGCTCCGAGGCTGCTGAGTGTCACAAACAGGGATCATGGAAACACGCAGGGATCATGGAAACTCACAGGGATCATGGAAACACGCAGGCATCACCTCCTGCACGTGCTGCACCGGGCTGGCTTCCCCACCCAGACCTGTGACTGAAGGGCAACATTTGCCTCAAAAGGGACCCCTGATGCCAGCCAGGCAGGAGAGAGGGAAGGATGTGGATCAGATGGAGCTGGAGGAGGAGAGTGGGGCAGGAGCTGCCCCTTCTCACCACCCCAGCCCCAAGCCCAGCCTGCACAGAGCCACCCATGCATGGAACGTCATCCTTGGCTGGCTTTTGGTTGGAATTAGCTTGGAGGCTGGACTTTTTTGGGTCTTTTTCCTCCAGTTCTGTGTTCAGTGCTTGAAGTGGGATTGCAAAGAGGCAGGGGAATGATTTTCACAAGGCCTGGAGGGATAGAACACAGGGAATGGCTTCCCACTGGCAGGGGACAGGGATAGATGGGATGTTGGAGAAAAATTCTTCCCTGTGAGGGTGGAGAGGGGCTGGGATGGGATTCCCAGAGAAGCTGTGGCTGCCCCTGGATCCCTGGAAGTGTCCAAGGCCAGGCTGAACAGGACCTGGAGCAACCTGGGATAGTGGAATGTGTCCCTGCCCATGGGTGATCTTTCCTGTCCTTCCAAACCCAGATCATTCCACGATTCCATGAAATTCTTCTCAGAATGATTCTCTCTAAAGTGGCAGCAGATATGGCCCATACCACCCTGTCCTCCTCCTCTGGGCCATGCCACTTCCTCCAGAATTCCCTGGAAAGGGTCTGGACAAAGGCAGGAGCTCCCACAGCTTGGAGACACCTGAGCTCACAGGGAGGCTGCTGCAGCTGATTTTGATGTTGCCCAATTTTCCTTATTTTTAGTCTTTTTTTGACCAGTAAATCCCATGGGACCTGCTGGGAATTCTCCTCTGCTGCTTTGTACCACACAGCTCCTCACCCTTCTGCTGCTGGAAATTCCCAGGATTTACTTTGCAACTTTCTTCTGGTTTGGATTCATGCTCTGAAATAGGAATTTGGGATGAAGGGGGGGAAAAATCAGGCAAAAAGGCCAAGTTCCATCTGTCAGCTTACTGTCACAAGGATTTTCCTGCTTAGAGGGCTCTTCCCTGCAAAGCTGATTCCAGGATTTTGGCCTGTACATCAATCTGTGTGCAGACAACCAAAGTTTGAGTAAAATAGACTTCAAGTGGAATCTAGAATATTATATTCTGCTTCAGATCTGTGACTAAATTAACAAAAATGAAACATGAAAGCTTTTATTAAAAAAAAAAGTCACCAAAACACTGAGCTGGAATTCCTTTAAAGACATCAGAACTGCGGCTATTTCCCCCCCAATTAATTTGCCCGACATCCATGTGCTCTCCTTCTCCTTTCCAGCTGCCTTTTGTGCAGCAAATCCCTGCAATCCCCTTTCCAAAGTGCTGTTTACACAGCCCATGTTGACTTAGCACTTGAATTGCTTGTCTCATTTCCCTGATTCATGGGCCAGGAGGATGCTGCGCTCTTGATTTGTAGCCCAATTGATATTTTGCTTGCCCTGGGGCTACCACGACTGCTGGGGCCTGCTTTCCGTGGAGTGATTAGTCCTGACAGCTGCAGCACACAATTACCTTGCCAGGCTCCTCTGAAATGCTCGGGCTGGACCAGTCCTTCCCCAAGGAAATCCTGGATGTGGGGATGGAAAGTTGAGTCCCAAAAGATGGACTGGGAGATGTGAGCAACAAGCAGGAAATGAAAGTTAAACCAGGCAGAGATCTGCTTTAATCAAACCTGGTGCTTTAATTCTATCTTTTATTGTCTTCTTTCTATTTATTCTTAATTTATTTCTCTTTGTTGTCGATTTATTTCTCTTTATTATTATTTTTTTTACTGAATTCCACTCAATAATGAAAATCCATTCCCCAAAATTATTCCCTTCAGTTGTATCAGCACGAAATTCCTCCAGCATTTGTTTACAATCACCAACTCTTGTTTCTTCCCATTAATTCCATGACTTTCAGAGGAGTTCCATCATTTCACTTTCCTCCTGCCAATCAGACTTTTCTTTCAGCTGCTTTAAATAATCAGCTGCCTCCAGCTCCCAAACTCTGTGGTTTGGTTGGTTGGGGTTGGTTTTTTTTTGATAGATAACATTAACAAAGCTCTCCTGAGGAGCTGTTTACTGGAAACAGAGCAAATATCATGTTCCTTATACAGACTACAAATGGCTAAAATAAAAATAAACAGAATTTCCTAGGACAGGATGCTGGAGAGGGGATTGATTCCATAATGAAAACATCCCAACAGGTTCCTTGCATATCAAGAAGTTGCTTTTAAAGGAGAAAGTTCTGACCAAAATATGAGCTGTCTGCAAAAGTTAATAATCACCCACTGATCATTTAGGAAAATCACAAACTCCATGGATTTTTAGAATTCCCATCCATTCTCAAGAGAAAATAAAAGTAACTCTTGATGGGATCAAGTCCGTTTCTCTAGGAGAGGGCTGCTGGTTTTACCTGTGGCAGGAGATGATGGACAACAAGAGATTTACATAAATCTGGATCAGGGAGACTCCAGGTCCCCAAAACTGATGCATGGCACAAACTGGAATTTCCAGATCCTCCCAAATACCCCATTTTAATGTCACCCCTCAAATTTATTTTAAACACTTGGACAAAAAAAAAGGTTTTGCCTCCATAATCCACCAAAGCTCCAGGAGATGCAAATGATAATGCAGGCGAGTAGAATATGCATTTTAATTCTTTTTTGTGTGGCTAAATCCATAAAGATCCATCCTTTAACCCCCACTTTTCCCACATAGGCTGGCAAGAACTTTTGGAGCAGCAGTAGGAGAAGATGGAGCTTTACAGGGCGGGGGGGGCCTAGAGGCAAATCTCTTAATTAACTGTTACCAAAACCCCTGAGCCATATGGCCACCATAAAAAGGGGATTTTAATACACTGCTCCATTTTATGTCATCAGTTGCGAGCCGTGGATTCACTCTCACCCCCAGTACCTCACGACTGCACAGAAGAAAAGCTCTGAAGTGAAAACACGGCCCATCTGTTGGCGATAGGGGCGAGCCGCGTATTCTCCCCATACATTTCTACATTTCCTGCATTGCATACGATTTCAAATATTTGCTCTTGGAACTGCAAGGTGTCCTACTGTCATAACAGTCAAGTTATTCATTAAGCTGTCAGCACCTCGGCGCATTGCTCCCACGCGGGGTCCAGCTCTGATTTTTCCATTCCCCCGCGGAGCACCCCCTCACTCATCGCCGCGCGCGGTTCCCCTCAGAACGGGTGCAACTGAGATCCTCATGTCAACAGATGTAAACCAAAGCCCTACCTTTTCCACTGCCACGCTCCCAGCCCCCCGATTTCCGAGGGCACTAATGGATTCGGAGGGCCAGCTCGATTTTGCCAGGGTTTTGCTGCTATCGATGTGATGCAGTTCTTGGCACGCACTTCTGAGCCCGGGGCCGTGAAGTCTTAAAAGCTGAGAAGTCGAGCAAAACAAGGATCAACCAAAAGCAACCCCGTGATTGATTCCCAGCGCCGGTGTTTGGGAGTGAAGCTGAGCAGATGGTTTACAACAGCAAAGCCAAGGCACCAAACTCGCAGAGCTTTGCCTAAAATTGGGCTTTTGTGCTAAGCCTGACCCGCGGGCTGCCCACCTCCAGCACAGGGGGAGTTTGTGTTTGTTGCCACCCCAGTGGAATAAATAAAACAGGTCGGCTGGAGGCTGCTGAGGGTGACTTCATGCTGCTTGGTTTCTCAGTTCAGCTCTTTTTGTGTGTTTTTCAGGAGCCTGAAGTGGAAAGCTGCATGGTCACTTAGACAAAACATCATTCCTGGCTTCTTTTTTGTAATTTGGGATGATTAGGGATGACTGCACTCTGAGGAGAGAGCAGCTGATAGGTATTCATTTCTCTACTCTTGGCTTAGGTAGAGAGTTCAAATTCACAGAATTTTACTGATCTTCAAAGGTTCCTTTGGCCCATCATATCATCCTGTCACTGCCCTCAGAGCAGGGATGTCACTGACTGTGGGAAAGGACAATCCAGCACAGCAGAAGAGGGAAGGGGCTGGACTGTTCACCCTGGATAAGGGCAAAAATGCAACACCCAAAAACCCTGTCTGTACTAGACTCTCCCCTAGCTGAGCTGTTTGAAACATTTCTCTCCCTTCCCCTGAATTTTTGCCTGGTTTTTCCCCAGTTTTTGCCTGTTTCCCACTGCTGGGTTCAGACTGATGAGTCACAGAAGGATGGACAAGACACTGACATCCAAGTAACGTCACACTTTAATTGTCATTGCTCTGGGCTTTAACCCTGGCCTGCCTTGCTACACCTCAAGGCCCTGAAGTTGGACCAGGTGGCCTTTTTAGCTGCCTCCCCACTAAAGGATTTTATTCCAGAATTAGGATAAATTCTGTGTTCTGTTGGCATCCAGCCACGGTGATTGGGCACGTCATGAGGGACACGGCTGCAAGCAGGGGCTGCTTTACCACGGCCAGGGTGGCTCTAAAGGCCTCAGCCACACTTCCAGCCCCTGATCCATCTCATTTCATCCCTTCTCATCCCTTCTCATCCCTTCTCATCCCTTCTCATCCCTTCTCATCCCTTCTCATCCCTTCTCATCCCTTCCCTTCCCTTCCCTTCCCTCCCCTTCCCTCCCCTCCCCTCCCCTCCCGTCCCCTCCCCGCTGCGATCCCAGCCGTGCCCGGCAGGTGGCACCGTGGGGCCGCTCACCTTTTTTCTGCCGAAATAACAAGTTTTCGCTCCATTTCAATTTCATCGATTTGAGGCAAGAAGGGAGGGAAGCAGGCTCCGGGCAGCCGGGAGTGGTGTCTTTAAGGAAGGGGAGAGGGTAAGGGGGGTATCAGCGCTGCTGGGCATCGCCCTGCCCCAAAATAGCTCTGTAACCAAGGCTCTTTGTCACTGATTTTCTGCTTTTAGAAGAAAAGTGGGTGGTTTTGGTTGTTTTTTTTTTTTATTTCACCATCGAGAAGTTGTCACTGTGACCTGAGATCCCTGAGGGACAGGGAAAAGTTTGGTGACACAACTCCTCTGGCTGCAGCCATGCCCTCATCATGGGTAACAGGGATGGATCCTGAACATCCTCCCCCAGTTTCATCCTGTTAAGGGCAGACAAATTCTCTGAAACAGCAGTTCCCATATTCCATAGGGAATTCTGTACATCCCATGTGTTCTGTGCTGAAAACACCACAGGGCTTTTGGAATGAGGTGAACTTTCAGATCCCTTCCAACCCAAACCATTCCACAACTCCATGAATTTAAGCTCCTCTCCCTGGGAAGAGGAGCAGAATCCTTTCCTGAGGCCTGTGCCCATCTCTCAGGAGGGAATGGATGTGCTGTCCATGCTGGGAGGAGGAGGAGGAGGAGGGTGTGGAAGGCTTTACAGGGGCCTGTCTGCACCTGGGGCTGTTTCAGCACCCATTCCTGAGAAACAACCCCTCTCACTCAGCACCAATCTGCTTTAAGCCAGGCATAAATAAGTTGGGGGTGTTATATCTTTCTCCAGAGCCAGGCAGATTTTTTTTTCCCTCAACGTTCTCTCCGGGCCTGTTTTTATTTCTTTCATCACCAGCAAAGGCCGGCTCCTGCAGCTCTCGGTGCTCAGCGTGCTCAGCCCTGCTCAGGTTGGAGAGAGCCGGGCGTGTTTGCTCTGACAGGAACTCTCAGCTGGCTCGTTAGAGCCTTCAGCAGGTGGGGCAGCCCCGAGCAGTTCATCCATCTAAATACAGACATTATTAGGGCTGACCTTGCTTCGCAGCCCCCTCCCCTCCCAACCTTCTGCGGGATTTAATAAATGGATGCGAGCGTCGCAGGGAGCAGCCCCACGCTGGGCAGCCAGATAAGAGCAATGTCATGTTAAACATTCCATAGGAGCCTGGCAAGTGGCTTTGGGTGGAAGCAAATCCTGGGAAAAAATAGCTGATTTATTAATCCTGGCCGAGCGCTCGTAACACGGCGGTTCTGGGGAGAATCAGGTTTAAAAGCTGGAACTTGCGCAGGGTTTGAATAATCATTTCCTAATTTTAGCTTCACCAGAATGTTCTGCTCGGTCCTGTGCCACTGGGTTGGGTTTGTGGCGTGCATGGACATGGATCGTTGTCCTCAGCCATTAAAGGGAGAAAAGATCAGATCTGGTGACGGTGGCTTTGTTTTCTCTGCACAAAATTAATCCCCAGAGTAGGAAAGAGTCAGCAGCTCTCCAGAAATAAAGAGCAGTCTTTTTCATAATTCCCATCTCCCTTTTGTTTTGGGGCGGTTGAAACTTCTGTGACGTTTGGAGATGTTGAAATGGATGTGAAGCGAGGGGAGGTTTCCCAGTTTGTGCAGAGGTTGTTTTACGGCTCAGTCTGTTCTGCTCCTGAGCACCAAGGCAATGAATGCACCAGACTGGAACAGGAGGGACTCCACTATTCAGGGAAAAAAATATTCTCCGTTCTTCCTAACATTTTCAAGTTCATTTCATTTTTAAGCATTGAGACAAAATAAAAGGTTTTTTATTATGTTTTATCTCTGATTGAATCCAAGCCTGACCTAAAATGGGACTTTTTGGAGAAAAGTTCTAATATTGGTTCAGGCCATCAGACATTCTTGGGTCATTAGGACTGATTAAGGTAAGAGCAAAGACTTTTATTTTCTTTTCTGCCATTGGAATCAGCAGCAGAGCCTTCTGTCCATAAAGAAACCTTCTCAGATGAAATTAAAAACCCCTAAAATTTGTCCCACTGAGCTCTGTTCCAATCCCATTGTTCTGACGTGATCGCTCCGGGGTGACTCACCAAGAACTGGAAGTCACCAGGAGCAATCTCCCAGCCAGAGCTGGAAAATCTCTGTGATAACTCTGAGACACTTCAGGAAAACGTGGTCCCGTTTCTTGGAAGTGTCTGATTGCACAAATCCGTGGTGGGATTAGTAAGAGGTGCTGCTTTAGGCTGGATTTGTTCTGTCTGAGCCACGCTGATGCTCAGAGCAGAGGCTGGGGGTGAGGCTGGCAGGGAATTAATTGTGTGTGATTTTTAATTGCCCATCTCAGCCACAAAACGAGGCAGTGAGACAAATTCTGGGCTCATTATCTGCTCCAGTACAAACCTGCCCTTTCATCATCTCACAAGTCCAGTCACAGTAAAAAGGAGGGATTTTCCTGCATTTTGGGCTTTTTTTGTTGCTTCTTCTCCCTTGGAGGGCAAAGCCAAGAACTTCCCAACCTGAGATTTCTCCTCTGAGCAGAACAAGAAATATTAAACAGCTACAAGCTGCCACCAAACAGAGGGAGTTTCTTATCAGTCAGCGAGTAAAATCACAACGTTTTCCACGGTTTGCTTTCCTTTCCAGGTCTTTATCTGAGCTCCACACGTGGTAAAAGTGAAGCAGCACCGTAAATTCCGGGAGCAGCGGCGGGGCCGAGCCAGCAGCTCTCAGATCTGTTGCTCTTTGCCTTTCAACAGCTCCGTCCCTCCTCTGGGCTGCAGCCACACAGACACAGGCCAGGTTCAGATTTGGGAAAACAGCAGGAAAACGTGGTGTCAGAGCCTCAGACAGCGCCCTGTTGTCTGCAGGGAGAGCAGAGCACCCATCCCTCCACCTGTGGGGTGGAAAACCCACCCTGCCCTACAAAAGGAGCCCTTGTGGTGGTGAGCAGACCTCGATTTCCTTCGGGCTGGCTGTAAATGCAGCCCTGCAGAGGTGGATGGAGCAGGGCACAGACAGGGGAGCACCAACACCCCCACTGCAGACAGTGTTATCCCAGAGAGGGAAACGTTCCTTCTAGAACTTCCAGCAGAAAGGAGTGGAGCTGGGTGAAAATGGTCTGATCAAAGTTATTGTGCTGAAAAACGTGAAGTTTTGAGGTTTTTCTTGATTGTCCTCACCTCGATTTTGATTAATTAATCAATGGATTGCTAGATGTGTGTGCACACTGGGAATGCTCAGAAAACTTAGGTTTTATGTTTGACAGTTGAACACTTTGATGTGACCCGTGCTTCCCAAAGCTTCTCGGAATTCTCCTTAAAACACAGCTGAGCAGGCCTGAGATGCTGAGCATTGTTTTATCCCCAAAAAGGACCTTTTTCTGCATGGATTTGCACCCAGATATTTCAATAATGAGCCCATGCAGAAGGTCTGTGCCTGGCTTGGCAGAGAAGGGAGAATCCAGTTCCTGATGGCTCTGCTGAGCAGTGCTAATTGCAGCCTGTACTGGTTTGGTGTGCACATGTGAGTCACGTATGGATCACCCCTTTTCCTTTGGAAGGAGCAGAGGAGGAATTTTAACTGCAGGGATGAACAGAAAGGACCCAGAGTTAATGGTTCACCGAGGAATAAATAGTTCCTCTTCTTGACACTCGCCCGCCCAGCGCCAGACCTCAGCTGGGCTAAACCAGTAAATCATTAACTTTAATAGGGATTTGCCAGTTTACACCTCGGCAGGATCTGGCTCCCATATTTCAACAATTCTGCTCAGACAGAGCCCACCAGGCACGGGGGCCTGGCCACGGGGCAGCAGGGCCACACAGCTGCTGCCCCACTTGGGACACTGCGAACACGCAGCTCGGGCAGCCCAAGTGCAACTTTCCAATCATATATCAGCCCCTCGGAGAGCCAGACTGTTGTGCCCACAGAGCTACTGTATTTTTGTAATGAATCAGACAGGAATGGTGCTTAAACTGCTTACCACTGCTTTAATTTACAGCCTGTGGTAATATAGTGACAGTAATGTTGTCATCGTTTGCTCTCTTCCTCTGTGGCATCAAGCCCAGGCTTCCACATTCTCATTTTTTGGGATGGTTTCAAGCTCAGTCTTACCCCCACCCACTCAACCCCCCCCCCCTCCGATGAAATGAGATGTTCTTTAAAATTAAATAAATAAAGGAGGCCTTGCTTGATAGCTCCAGGATCTGCTGGGTTTTCTCCTCTGCCTTTAATGTGCTTTTCACCCAGGGAACAGAATGAAAATGCATTTTCTCTGGTAGGAACTGGCATGTTCGAGATGGTGTCAGAATTCAGGAACATGACAAGCAAAATACAGCTGGACTGGAGGCCTCCACCACACATGGAGGAGGAAATATTGCATTCCCATGCTGTTTTCATGCATGCGAGCGAGCAGCCACATTACAAACCCTGAAAAACATTGTGAGAACACTTGACATTTCCCAGATGGGCGGCTTGGGTGAGACTCCCCCATCTGCCTCGACTTTCTCCCTGGGAGTTTAACCCCTTGGAGCTCCTGCAGGGAAGATCCAGCTCCTTGTCCTTGCCCCGTGGGGTGGTGTGGCTGGGCAGGGCTGCTGCAGGGCAGGTGACACCCAAATCTTGGTGGGAAATGTGGTCAAGGATGTGCTGGTGGTTCTCAGTCCTCATTTTATGGAGAGCCAAGTTCTGCACAAACCTCACTCAGGGCTGGTTTGGGACCAAAATCAGCAGCTGCTCCTCGGCTCCATCGTTTTTTAATCCTGACAACATCGTGGCCTTGCTGGCTTTAAACTCTTCTCTGAGACCTCTTGAGCTCAAACTCAGTGTTTATTCCAGTAATTCGATGAAAATCTGTGAATTCATTTTACCTGCAGAACAGAGCAGCTGGGGAACAAACCCAGCTGGATTTTTTGGGGCATTTCAGGTGCAAACCTGGTTGGGATGTGACCAGTGTGGAGGTTTCATCCTTGGAAGAGCTCTTACAGACCTGAAAGGTGTCATTCAAAATTATCTACTTGCTGATTACACCTTGATTATTTTCATAATCCTTCCGTAATTACCACATCATGTAGGCCTGCTGGCAGCTTTTTAAGTTGGATAATTTTTTAAGGCACACAGTTCTAAGGCAGAAAATATTAAGGCAGACAATTTTTTAACACTGGCGATTTTTTTTAAGACTGACAAATTTTTAAGACTGGGGGTTTTTTAAGACTGACAGTTTTTTAAGGCTGACAGTGTTTTTTTTAAGATGGACAAAATTTTGTTCACTATTAACTGTGTGAAAAAACAGCCTTTATTTCTCAGTGCCAGGCTGGTTTTTATTCAGCAGGTCACCGAACCCAAGAGCACAAAAGCAAGTCCCTTTAAAATCAGAGCCAAACGCTTTCTCAGGAGTCTCCCACTGTTCAACAACTGAACAATGTCTGGCCCAGAGGCTCCGATGCCAAGGTCTACCCTGATATAAAGCTAATCTACCATCCAAAAACCCACTGGATGCAAATCAGAGCTTTAACTACGTCCACCCTCTTTTTCTTCCTTTCTTGCTTCCCTCTTGATCTCTTCTCTTTCGCTCCCCGCAACTCCTTTATCAAAAATAACTCGGGGAAGGAAAAATAAACACTGGAAGACACTCAGCCATGTGTGCAAGCCAGGCCTGTTCCCCGTGCCCTGCTCCTGCAGCCTGAAAGGAGCTGGAGCTCCACTTTTGGAGGCAGCCTGTGAAAGCCCAGCCAGCTCTGCTCACAGCTGGGCCTGCCTGGCTGGGCCCAGACAAAAGACTTCCGTCTTTATCTGGCGCTTATTGAGACATCTCATTCAGCTGGAGATAAAAGGGAAGGAGATGTGCTTTGAAATCGAACCATTAGGGCGGCACAGACAGCAGCATGCAAATGCCACACGCAGATGGGTCCGAGATGAAGCTCAGGAGAACATCAGCCCCCGGTGCCAGCAGGGGTTTGCTGCACAGGGACCCAGAGAAGCCCCTGGGGGACCTCGGGGGAGTTTTGGTGCTGTTTGTCAAGGGAGCTGGATGTGGAAGCGATCCTGGAAATAAATGACAATGGGGTGGATCGTTCCTGAGGAGTCCCCTGGGTTATTCACCAAAATAATTCCAGCAAGCTGTGGAGAATTCCGTTTTCCAATCTCCTTCTGGTCTCCCACCTTGGAAATTCTCACGGGGCTCCATGAGCCACTCCTTGTTTTTGTCACCCGTCACCGAATCGCGGAACCACGGAATTTTTAGGGTTGGAAGGGACCTGTGGAGATGACCCAGCCCAACCCTCCCCTGGTGTCCTGGGCAGTGCTGGACATGCCCAGCCCTGGTTTGCTGTAGGGAGTGATTGTGTCAGGCCTGAGGCTCTGAGATGGTTCCTGGAAGTGTTTGGTATCCCCGGCAAAAAGCAAATTTGTTTTTCTCACTCTCTATAGCAGGGCAGTATTACCAAACCCTCACAGATCTCTGGTGTAGCCATCATTACTGTATTTTTATATTTACTCGATTTTAAAGGCTGTGTGATGTCTCCCAGCAGAGCAGGCTCAGGATTCAGCTGAAATGGCAGCAGAAGAGAGGCTTTGTTGAGGATGCTGGAGGCAGTGATGCTCTGGGGTTGGCCAGGTCCTCCCAGGGTCACCTGGAGGCTCCCTGGTGACATCACTGAGCTTTGGGACCTGCAATTACCTGCAGAGACTAAGCCAGGCTTAGCAAAGACCTTGGGGCCGCCCAGAAACCTCTGTCTGTGGGCTGAGCTGCTGAACAACCCTCGAGAGGCATTTTATTCTGATTTTATTCACCTCTTACGTCCCTCAAGGCCGGACACACCTCGCTGGGCTTTTCGGGGAAGAATGGAACGTTTGAAATCTGCATCAGGAGGAACCTTCCCCTGCCTGATCGCTTTCCACCCACCGAGAAACCACCACTTAATAACGTGCAAATCTCTGGTTAAAGAATTACCGAGATTAGCCTGAAGCCTGACACTCATCCCGCAGGAGGGAGCTCACTGAGATGCTGTTGACAAAGGGAAACTTTGTTAAAGCGTGTTTAGTTCAGCTCTGCTATTGCAAGGATCCCTAAGCTGCTTTGTTTTATGAGATTTAGGGCAGAGGATTTTCTTCAAGCACAGGGCAAAGGATTTTCTTAAAAAAGCATATTCCCCCTAGAAGGGTGCAGAATCTCGTGGGATCTGGGGATTAGGTGTTCATTTCCTATACAAAAGCTCCATAATTGTCCAAAGGATGCCTGGATCTGAACCAGCTCCAAGTGAAACATCAAGTGCAATGCCTAAAAAAAGGGGGGGAAAAGAATACTTTCACTTACTTCATGGTACCTGTGCTAGGAGTTCTGTACCTGGATCTGAACCAGTTCCAAGTGAAATGACAAGTGCGATGTCTGAAAAAGGGGAAAAAAAGAATAATCTCACCTCATGTTACCTGCACTAGGAGTTCTGTACATGGATCTGAACCAGCAAGTGAAAGATCAAGTGCAATGTCTGAAAGGGGGGGAAAAAAGGAATAATTTTACTTTGTGTTACCTGCACTGAGAGTTCTTTACCTGGATCTTAACCAGCTCTAAGTGAAACATCAAGAGCAGTGTCTGAAAAAGGGGGGGAAAAAGAATAATCTCACCTCCTGTTACCTGCACTAGGAGTTCTGTACATGGATCTGAACCAGCAAGTGAAAGATCAAGTGCAATGTCTGAAAAGGGGGGAAAAAAGGAATCATTTTACTTCATGTTAACTGCACTGAGAGTTCTGTACCTGGATCTGAACCAGCTCCAAGTGAAATAACAAGTGCAGTGTCTAAAAAAGGAAAAAAAAAAGAATAATTTCACCTCATGTTACCTGCACTAGGAGTTCTGTACATGGGTCTGAACCAGCAGATGAAACATCAAGTGCAATGTCTGAAAAAGAGAGAAAAAAAGAAAAATTTCACTTCATGTTTCCTGCACTGAGTTCTGTACCTGCGAGCAATGAAAGGTTTCTCTCCACGGATGTTGTTTGTAAAAACCAAAAGATTTGTGGGATCTGAGGAGAAACCAGAGCAGTGAGGAGAGGAAACTGAGCAGAGGAACTCTGATTTGGTGAATTTGAGCCTGCAAGAAGGTTCTTCTGGGAAGTTCCTGCTGGACACATGTCCTGTCCCAGACCTCTCCTGGTCCTCTGTGATTCCCAGGATTAATGCCACATCCCAGGGGAATGCTGGCTGGAAGGAGCTGTTGGTGAGGATGGATGTTTCTGGAGCAGAAGCTCTCAGAAGGCACCATGAGAAGTTGCAGTGTCATGCTGAACCAACAAAAACCACACTGAAAATGTCAAATATTCTGTGCCATTTCTGGTTGGTCATGGAAGAGCTTTTACAGCGACTTCTGCGAGCCAGAGAGGAGTTTGATAGGAGGATCCACGTTTATCCCTGAAAAAAATTCCCACCAAGGTCGCTGACACAGAAACCAAGAAAGGAAGAAGGATAAAGAAGAGAAACTTGTTCCAATGAGCACTTTGTTTGTCTTTCCTGACCAATGAGTAAAGTGTAAACTCATGAGTTGTGTAAGAATGTACAAAAAGCATGCTGGAATAAAAACAGGTTTGAAGCCTTCTGCAAATGGAGTGAGTTGCTCTGTATTGTCTCTGTCTCAACTACGACTCTTGGTGCCATCCAAGATTGTTCATTCCCCAACACAAAATCAGCTTTTTCTCCAGTGATATTTGACATGTCCCTTGATATTTGATAGTTTTACCTCCCAGGAGCATCCCTGATTTAGGTGCAGCTGATGTTTTATGCAATCACATCTCGCATATCTCAGTTTGGAAACAGTTTCCCTATCTTCTCCATTTATGGCTTGGAATCTTTTATCTTTTATTGACTAAAACATTCTGTGGGGATCCCAACCCTGCAGACACTTCCTCAAAATCCTCTCCCTCTGATCTGGTTTTCTGTTACTTCTCCTCCAGGTGAGCTACTTGTTGCTCCTAAATATTTCTTTTATTCCAGAGTGAAAATATTTTGGACCGAAAATATTTTGGACAGAAAATATTTTGGAATGAACAGTTCAGGTGCCTAAAATTCTGACAATTTCACTGAAAAAAAAAAAAAAAGAAACCCTCATCTTTCAGGTGCTGATTAAAATCAACTGATTTCAGAATATCTTTCTCCTCATCAGTTTGTGCACAGTAAAATATTTGCACTTTGTTCATCTTTCCTATATCAGTTCTTACAGTGATTAGTGCTGCTAAAATGGAATATAATAACAATAATTACTGTTATTATAGCTGTGATAACATTTTATTTACATTATGGTTTTAATGTATTCATTATCCCCACTGCCTCTCAACAATTAAAATGTGTAATTTTTCCTCTTCTTGCCCTTCTAGGAATTTTCCCAGTTTTGTCTGGACACCCTGGAGTCTTCGCAGTTCTTATCTGCAGGGAGGTGCCAGTTCTTTCTCAGCTGTGTGTGCACAGGGAGAAATGTGCAATTCTTCCCTGTCCCTTTGCCATCCACATGAATTTTACCACCAAAACCAATAAATATCCCATTTTAAACATTGCAACAGTTGTACTTTCACACCCACACAGCAAGAACAGCCCACAGCTCCACACGTACCCCTGAGCAGCAAAGTTTACACTTCGAAAATGGCTTTTTTTCCTCTATTTTTTTATTTTAACCTCTGTCTCTTTTTTCCCCCTCCTAAACCCTTCACGGGGATTGCCTCTTTGTAAAGTGTATAGTCTGAGCTTGGTTTTGGGTGGCTACTCCCTCTATCCCAGGGATTCTCGTGACCATATGGAGCATCCGTGCTTGACTGCACTTCACACAAACCCTGCCCAGCGGGGTGTGGGCTGGGATATGGGGTGTTTGTTGCTGCTGCTTGCTTTTGTACAAGGATTGCTCTGCACAGGAGTTTTTTTGGGTATTCTGTGGGTTTTATACTCTTACCCCACACCAAGTCCTGTTGCTCTATAAGGTGAGACTGGATGACTCCACAGAGAATCTTTAATTCTCAGCTTATGTGCTCCAGAAGAGCAAAAAAATCTTCAAAAAGGGGCTTTTCCAGACATTTCTCTGCAAGGTGTGCACTTCACTCCTGACTTGCAGCACCTCAGATATTTCCTTGTTCAACAACAAGAATTTTAATAAAATTAAGGCTGAAAATTATTTGGTCTGGTTTTCTTCTTCATGCTGGTATTATCAAACTTCTCTGAGCTAAAATTGCTGAATTGGAGCCACCCATGATGTTTTCAGCTGGGATTTTTAAATAAAATAAAAATAAGGTTGTAAGTTTTGAAAGAAGATAAAACAGGCTTCTCTTGCCTTCTCTTCTACTGATATTGAAAGGGTTTGGTGCAGGTGATCAAGAAGATAATAAAAATTGATTTTACAAACCATCTTCGGAATATCCAGTGCACTGAGGCACTTTGGAAAATGAACCACAGGGACAATCCTGCCCCAGCGCTGGGAAACAAAGGGGCTGGCTCCCAGCAATTCTGCCTTTAATTACCCTGAACCCACTGATTAAGGCCAGGAGCTCTCCCCTTAATCCTGACTTGCTCCTGCTGACCCTGGTGGGCTTGGAGACTCCATCCCTGTTCTCCCAGGAATCCCGAATGCTCCCGGGCAGCTCCTTCCCGGGGCCACCTCCGTGTCCTTGGGAGCATCCTCCAGGCAGCCCTGCCTTAATTGAGTTGCTGACATTCCCTGCTCCATCCCTGTCTGCTGCCTTGCCACAGAACAAAGGAACAGCCCCTTCCCATTAAGGGCGGTAATAACTTAATTAAAACCAAGTTGGCCGCGCCGCGGGATCCAGTTTGTCATCAAGAGGCCTTCCCTGCCTTCCCCATCTCGTTTTTGATAATCTATGCCAGATATTTAATCACTGGATACCCCGGTATAAAGCTCCCAGCCTCCATAACCAGCAGAAAGCTTGTCAAAATAAATTTTAACTTCTGACCGTGGTGGAAGCCCAACTAGGAGGTATTAACAGAATCAGAGCTGTCAATCAGGGCTTGGGCTCACCGTTTATATTATTAATTCCAACTCTGGTGGCATGGGCTTGGGATAACAACCATCCTAAGCTGCGTTGGTCCAAAAAACACAAACCAAGAGTGGAATATATTTCGTGCCGAGGTGACGTTACTGAGTGTCCAGAGGAACTTTTTTTGTCTTTGAAAGGTGATGTTTTATTAGATTATTCTCATTGCCAAAAGACACAGCTACTGTCTGGCTTCATTTGCTGAGGGTTTTTTTTCTTAATGCAAAGATTTATTCTTTCACACCAAAGCAATTTAATAAGAAAAAAAGCTAAGAAATTGTTTGTTTGTTTGTTTCTGGGAATTTAAGTAATGCAACATGTTCGAATGGAGACTGAACATTCTGGGGTGGGTTATGAAGTGAAAGTGGCCTCACAAATTGAAATCCAGCTTGGAGCCCATGAGCTGGAGGTATTGTTACAATGCAAACCAGCAGGAAGGATTCCAGGGAGAAAGGGGAGAAGTGTGTTAATTGAGAACAATAACACACCCAGGACCTCCAGGAGCTGGTGGCCTTAATAAAAGGAGACAATGCCATGTTGTTGAATAACCCGAATTTCAAATTCAAATTCAGATTGGAGTGGAGTGGAGCACGAGTGATGCAGAGCTCTGGTGCTTTCTCTCTGCTCATTTGCTTTTGCTCTGCTCATTTCTGAGGCCATCTGAATGAAAAAGGTGTCACGGGCTCTGTTGGACTGGGCTTGAAGTGGGTTTCTCTCTCCCATATTGAACCTTGATGGTGGAATCAGTTTCAAGGACATGAAATGCAGAGAAGGTGAGATTCGAGGGGATGTTTGCAGTGGCACAGGTTCCATTCCACCTTGTCACAGTTCTTGCCCACTGTGGTTCTGTTGTGACTCAAACTGGGATGATAAGAAAGGACTGTTGGCATTGAGCTGGTCCTGAAGGGTGCAGGGCTTTGGAATTCATTTAATGCTCTGGTTTTCTTCATCACTGTGAACAAAACCAGGTTGAAGCTGCCTGGAGAGGATCCAGAATTCCCATTTTCCAGAGTGTCCTCCCTGGCCACCCTGAGGGTGAAGCCCTGAAGATGTGGCAGACACACAGACCTCGTACAGTCAGGCAGAGCTGGGGGTGAAATCCATTTCTTCCCTCCCATGGGAGCTTTTGTCTCTTTGTCCTCAATAAAAGAAGGGATGAGGAGAAAGAAGCTCCACGAGAAAATTCCTGGGTCCTTTCACACACCAGCTCCAGGACGTGTGACAGATCTGGGTGTCCTCAGCTTGAGGACATTTTGTGGCAGCAATTCCTTGCATGGCCAGAACTCTCTGGCAGGATTTATTATATTATTTTCTGTATTTATCTGTGGGAATGCCTTCCCCACTGATTTCCCACCATTTTTTTGTTCAACCAGTCTTCCCATTTGGGTTCTTTTTGCTGGATAAAAATGCTTCCATTTAAGGAAGGAAGCAGGGTAAAATATCCCACTAAAGATCCTGAAAATACTAATTAAAAGTTACAGATAAAACCCTAATTATTGTCCAGGATATTATGGATCTAGCTGGTGTCCAGCCAGCACCTTTGACCTCCTGGGATATTGGAAATTCATCCCAACAATGAGTCTGCCATAACTTTTAATAAATTCGGTGTGAATAAGACCAAAATATAAATCCAGTCATCTTTACCTCCTCTTATTTAAGTAAATAAACGTAGAGTAGAAAGCAAATACAAGCTTTAGGATATTGTATTCTAGATTCCTAAATATTCTGGAATATTTTAGGGATGAGTGAAAAATGGAGGATCTTTCCCTTTTTCCCTTTAGTCTGGGCAATCCAAATTCATCATTTATGAACTCGCACAACCTTTCCTGAGCCGTGCTTGCATTTCAAAGCCATTGTGAGGCACAAACTGCAATATCTATTCTGGTTTTCCCCCCCTCTCCCTGTCCAGCTCCACAGAATCCAGGGATGTGGTGTGTGCCTGCAGTGCTGGGATGTATTTGTGCATATCAAAAGCAGCAACTCTCTCAAATCATTCATTGAAAGTTCCACTTGGCTTTGAGTCTTCCTGAAAAAATATGTTTATTTTGTCTTCTCTACTTACTTTTCCTTGTGTCTGAGTATTGTGCCTCCAGGAAGAAAAGCTTAAATTGCTGAAGTAGGGCTTTTTTCAAAGCCTGCCAAGAATAAAGTGGCTTAATAAGCAAGCACACAGATTTCACTTTCTTACAGGGAAAAAAAAAAAAGAAATAAAGAAAAAAAAAAAAAGGAAAAAAAGAGTAAGTAATTTGGAGAAAGGCTGGAAACTTTAGGAGCAGTGGATATTTTCTAAAAGTGGAAAGATAAGAACATTTTGAGAAGGAATATGGGGCTAACTCACCATGAAGCTTGGAAAGGATGAGGGCCCCACCAACCGAATCGGATCCATGAGCACAGGGAATTCTGTCACGGCAAGGCCACACCTGTGGGCTCAGGGAGGTGTGACTGGGGGATGTGTCCCTGTGGGAGGTGTTGGGGACACAGCAGGGACAGCCCATGATTGTCACGGTGTCCCTGGGGAGAGACAACACCTGGAGAGGTTGAGTGTGGGAACCCAGAGCATCCCTCTGGCTGCCCTGGGACCCTGGCAGGGGTCAGGAACCCCCTGGACAGAGCCCCCAGAGACACTGGCTGTGATCTCTGTCCATGGAAAAGAGTTTTCAATCTCACAGCATGAATTACCAGCTCTGAGTGTTTGATATCAGTAATAATTAATTGTGGCACGGGTGCAAAAGTAAAATTTTAGGATTCTAGATAAGGGGTCCAAAGGGGACAAGATGGAGGAAATTGGGTGTGTCTTGTCCTTTTTCTCCTTCTTCATGCCCTCCATGTCTCACTGTGGTGTTGGCATTTTTCTGTTGGTTCAGGCTGGGGACACACTGTCCAACGTAGGTGACAGATATTGGCACGTTCTTGTAAATGCAGCCCAGGGAGTTTCTGGTATTTAATGTTTGTCACATCCCACTGAGGGCAGAGCCCCACACGCTGCCCTGCAGGACAGAGCTGGGCAGGGCAGCAGAACATGTGAGAGATCAACAGAATAAACAACCTGGAAACCAGCACAGACCAATTCTGGCTTCTGCTTTGGCAGGGGGCTGACAGACAGAGACTTTTACAATCTCGGGATCATCAATACCTCAGATTGTGACAGTTGAGAAGCTGGAACAGAGGCTAGACAGAATTGAGAGGAATAAAGAGGAGATTTATGGAAGAGCCTTCAAAGGCCACACCCTGGCAGTACCAGGATGGCTCCAAGATGAAAGAAAAGAGGGCTGGGTCATGTGAGCTCACATTTTTATAAGTCCATTTGCATACAGGAGCCAACTGTCCAATTAATAGCTTAAAATTATGAAGTTTCATCCTCCTTGCTTGCTTGCCCGCCCTCCTCTTTTCACGTTGTTTGTGCTTTGGGCTGAAGTTTGAAGAGATTGTCCTTGAGTCTCCAGCCAGAATCCAGCTAGAATTTATCTTCACCCCCTGTGAAGAGATCCCAGTGACAATATAATGCTAAAAGCTGCACACAAAAACAGAACAGAAAAACTTAAAGCCCAAAGTATCAAGGTTGGGAAGACCAGAGCCGAAGCTGCTGTCCCGTTCTGCACCTACATTCCTTTGGGGTTTGGATGTGCCCAGCGCCAGCCTGACCCCACACAGAGCCTGTCCCTGTCAATGTCCCTGTCCCAGCCTCAGCTGAAGCCACTCCCTGGCCACCAGCCCAGAGGACACTTCCACCTCTGAGGCACCGAGGGAGGCTCCAGCCACCAATTGTTTTGTTTGTTTTGTTTGAGCAATATTTGTAGGAAAAACACCCTGGGAGGAGCCATGACTCATCCTGGGAGCTGCAGAACATCCCTGATTCCTGTTCCTTCCCCCAGCAAGGGCTGGGATGATGTGAGGGAAACACAGCAGAGCCCCTTCCTGCTGCTCCTCATCAGGGAAATGCCAATCCAGGCTGAAAAACCCAAGATTTAAGGCTGCTTGGAAGTAGGTGATGGCCAGGAGACACCCCAGCACTGCTACCTTCTTGGGCTCTCGACAAAGCTTTGAGCAACCCGCAGTGAAGGGCAACTCAGATGTTTTTGCACCATTTTCACAAGTGGAACAAAAGAGAAAACAAAGAGAAGTGGAGAAAACGAGGTTCTAGATCGAAACTGAGCAGCTGGAAGGTTGAGGCCCTGTCTCGCTCAGGCCCAGGCAGAAGCTGTGGTGTCCTCACCCAGCCATGGGTGACTCCTGGGCCTGGTGCCACCTCTGAGTCACTCAGCATCACTGCTCCACACCTGAGCCTTCATTTATTTTTGGAGGTTTCCAGCCTGAGCACAAATAAACAAACTGTGGGCTGAGGTGGGGCAGCTGCAGGGCTCTGGGAGATAATGGAGCGAAGGGACGAGGAAATGAAATCACCAGGCAGATATTTCAGATTAATTGAGTCCATGTAGTTTTTGATGAGTTAATTAAGGGTGTTTAGCACCCAGAATAGTTTGGTTTTGCTGGCCAGGGATGCATTTGACAATGTGACTGCAGTGCTCATCCAAGCTGCTGGAATTGATCAGAGCAGGAATCTGGGCACCATCAGGAATGCAGCTCCTGAATATTGTCAGAACATCCACAAAGCAGACAGGATTGCTGTGCAAGCAAACATCAGCTTTGTCACTGTTTGATCCCTGAAATCCAACTGAATATCCACGCCTCTAGCAGGAATTGCTAGATTTTTTAGATATTTTAAATAACCCAGTTTCCATGCAGAGGGATGCTGTGTCAGGGTGCAAGGGGTGGCTCTTCTCCTCAGGGCTGAGCTGCCAAATCCCCCAAATTCCACGTGGTGGCTCAGCACTGGTACTCCCACAGAATTGAGAATTCCCAGCTCTTCTTTTACTCCTTTCAGGGGCTTTAATCCCTCTCCACATGGATCCTGTGCCCATCAAGTTAAAAATATTTTCTACTTTTGGGTGAGCTCTGGAAGACCCATGAGGTGGAACCTCTTCAGTGAATGGGACCCAAGCAAATATTGGAATGTGGAGAGTCACCCTCATGAATCCTAATTTATTTGGGTTCTGCCAACACAATTTTCTTCAGGGTCTGCTGAAAGTCACTGTATTATGTAAAGATTTCAGAATCTTTGAGCAGAGGGAGGCACTCAGGGATGCCATGTCCTGATTGAACTTTATTTTAGATTCATGCACTGCAGAGATTTTTCAAACCTCTCATTCCACACCAGCAAAGTCACCTGTTTTCCAAGGGACTCTCACTGGAAATGTGGGCAGTCGGATTTCTCTGCGGTTCAGCCACTCCTATATTTGAAACACTCCTCTGAAAAAAAACCCTGGAAAGTTCAATTTGTCATCATCTCAACCCTTTTTGAAGAGTTCTCGTTTTCTCAGAGTCAATCTTATTTTATATAAAATCAATTTTTTCCCATTTTTTATCACGCAATGATTTTCCTTTTCCGCCAGTCCTTGATTAAAAAATTGCCTGAGCTGATTCATATACAGAGTTAAAACTCAGCCTAGGATGGGGCAAAGCATCTGGTTGATATTTCAGCAATGTCTTGTGGTTAATAAGTTCTGCTTCAGCCACAGAATTCCTGCCCTGGCAGCTTTCAGGACTTTTCATGTGGAAATTTCCTCATTGCTTTGCAAAGTCGGTGCCTATGGGGTTTTTATTCGGGTACAAAGTTTAGGGTTTGAGGACTCCGCAGGACAAGTGTTGAAAAAAGTAAAATAAAGTAGAATCAAATTAAATTAGATTAAGTTAAATTGAATTAATGATCATGTAGATTCTTCTCTGTAAAATTAGCTGCCACTATGACCCACCAAATACAGCCCTTGGTTAACACCTCTTCTTATATCAGGAAAAATAAATGTCTGGAGCTAAATTTGTCTGTTTAAGACATGATTTCAGACAGTTTTCTGCTTGTGACCATGTCACTAAATAATGAATACAATGCACTCCATGGTCATGGGCTGGAAAACTATTTCAGCTCATTAAAAAAAATAAAGAAAAAAGAAAAATATGTAATATAAAAAAAAAAAAAAAAAGGATTCCTGGAATGCCAAGAGCCAGCAGAAATCCAAGGAAAAACCCCAACCTACGTCAGGCCTAATATTTATCAAGAACCTGACACCAGTGTGGTCGGTTCTTTGCTTGTTTACTGTTGAAATGAAGTTTATTCCAATTTGTAATCTCCAAACTTTCCTTTGGGCTCCTGGGCTGGAAAGGGCACCTTGGGTTTGGATGGGGTGGGATGGAGGAGGAGGAGGAGGAGGAGATGAAAGGAAAGGGAGGAGGCGAGGAATCAAACCCGCCTTGCCAAAAATGTTCACAGAGAAACCAAATTCCTGTGCCCGTTGTGCCTCCACTTCCCAGAGGTGCGAAAATTCAGGGGCTTAAAATGAGAACCAAAAGAAACTGGGGAGATTTTGGGGCTTCTCTGCCCCTCAGGAAAACTTTCCAGGGAATCAGGGATTACAAAATTGGGCAGAAAGAGGAAATAAAGGGCATTATCCAGGGGGTTGGAAATGATTCCTGACCTTTCTGGAAAGCAGCTGATGGGCATTTCAGAGCTCAGCTCAAACCAGCACAAAATACAGAGACAATCACTGTAAATTCACATTTACATTTCAATTTACAGTTACATTTACATATTTAAAATTAAATTTTTATTTGCATTTAAGATCTGCCACGATCTTTAAAGAGATCTTTAAAAATAAGCTTTAAGGAATGGTTCAGAGATGCCCTTGGTGAGGAACATACAACATCTATGGCTAAAATTATCACTTTATTTTTAGCAAAACCCATTCATAGTTTGTCCTACTTGTCTGCAAGATGTCTTAAAGCATCTGTAGGAACAGAGAAAATTAATACAACTGAAAAAGAAGAGGGGTTTTTGTCATTTATAAATAATTTATTATATATTTTAAATATATAATATATATAATTATATATTAATTATATTTATAATTATTATAAATAAACAATGGGGATTCATTCTTATTTTTAACAATAATCACACAGCCTGAGCTTCCATTGGTAAAAAAAGTTATTTCTGTTGAAGTAAGTGGAATGTGAAGTACAATCTCTGTTTGCCTGAGATACACAAGAAGTGTGGCGAGGGACAGCAGAAGGATGCATAAAAATGAAGTTTTTTGCTGGAGTTGTCCTTGGAAAATGAATATCTGCTCCCTCATATCAAATAATTTCAAAATAATTCCATTTTACCTGTGTGCTGAGACAACTCCCTGAAGGAGCTACAGAGAAGGGATGATACAGAAATTGCTAAACATCCCCAAACCCCTCTAATGAGACTTAATTCTGTCTATTTTAAGCTTTGATTAATTGTATTTTTGCTTCTAATGGCTTCCAGCTTGAATGAGTGTCCAAACCAAGGCTGAAATGATGAATTGTTTGCAGTCTACCACCACCAGGGCAAATTTATGGCTGCCCACATTACTTGGCAGAGGGAGAGGATTTCAGAAGGATTAAAAAAGTTGGGAGGAGGCCATGGATGGAGGAAAGGCTCCGCTGGGAATGAGGAGTTGAGACATCAAGGTCCTCATTGTCCCAGACTGAGACAGGAACCCTCCAAACGCTGCTCTTATCTCATTTTCATGAGCACAGAGTTCTTCCTTTTCATCCCTCGTGTTGTTTTTCTTTTCCCTGAATAAATTCGCTTTCCTATCTCCAAAAAAGATTGGATCCCAAACACAAAACAAAACATCACAAAGAAAAGCCAGATTTTTTGGGGGGGCTTCAGTGGGACACAAATGGCTTCTTCCCAAGCTGCAGATCTCTCAGCACGAGGTGCAGCTCTCCCGACAGCCAGCCTGCAGTGCAACTCCCATCTCCCTCGGGATTTTTGGCACAATTTGGTGCTTTAGGTTGAAGGAATGGGAAAATAAAGCTCCGTGGCATGTGAAGCGTGGGCTCCTCATCCCAAAAGTGGAGGAGGAAATGTCAGGGAGGAGGCAGAAGCGTGGGACATGTGCAAATAAACCCCATTTTTCACTGCTCCCCACTAAACCAGGAGCATCTCACCAAAAAGGGATATTTAATTTATTAATCACCCTGCCTTGTCCAGGAACCTGAAATGGAGATAATGAGGAAAAGCCTGCAATTAACAGAAAAAAGACTATAATCAAGCCTTTGTGGCCATTTCTTTGGGCAGGAACGAGGACTCCACTCCATCATTACTCCCCACACCTTGTTCACTTTTTGGGAACATTGGCATGAGTGAGAGGAACATGTTGTGAAACTAAGCAAATACTTACCCGGGAATATTCCCGGCCCGAGTGTATTTACAGAAATATTCATTTGAGAAGGGTTTAATGGCTGCTTTGACAGGCTATGTGCTGAAACGAGCTGCAATAATACCCTGCAACCTGGGAACTGCCTGCCCGGGGTAAATTTGGATCTCATTTATTTGCTTCAAGCGAGAGCCACGCCATGGGGGTGAAGGTGCAAGGGATTTGTGCTTCCAGGGAAATTTGTGCTGCCAGAATCTCTCCGTCCTCAGGCTGGCTACCCATCCTGTGTGCCCCCAGTGCATGCAGTGCACACACGCAGCACGCAGGGTGAATGTGTGTGAAATGTTTCAATTACCTCTAAAATAATGTTTAACATGTTCCAGACATACTGCATTAAGCAAATACCCCAGCAGTATTTGAAGCGTATTCTGTTTTTCATTTTAATAGATTGTAAATGTATTAAACACATGTTAAGAATATATTTCATATACTGCATTTGTAAAATATTATCAAATTTATATAGGCGGAAACCACAGAGCCACCACAGGATCGGCTCCAGAGCGGGCCCATTTGGGAAGTTAACCTTTTAGCACCACTGCATCAGCACAGAACGGAGGATTTTATTTGATTTCATTCAATTTTTGTTCCATTGTAAGTCCTTAACCCCTTTAGCTCTAAACTTGGGGCTCTGTAGAATATTTTTACCCCAACCATCTGCTCTGGAGCTCCCTGTTTCCGTGCTGAGAGAGGTGCTCAATATCAGAGCTGAAAAACTGCCCCATGGCCATAGGATTAAATATCTGCTCCTCATTTAATACCCCCTCATTTAATACATCATTGGATGGCATTAAATATCCCTATTAAAAGGCAATGTCTGCAGATATTTCAAAGCTGGAAACTGAGATTCCATTCAGTTCCTTCCCCTCTGTCCTGCAAACGGAGCAAGCTGCAGCTGGGCTTTGGGCTTAGGCCAAGCCAGGGAGGATGGTTTGGGTTTGAAGATGTTTTCTGAGCCCAGACACCCTCAGGTTTCTTTGAAAGCAGAACCCAGAGCTAGGTCTGTTCCTTTGGAAATGAATCCCCTCTCCTGGCTGAGCTCAGCCAAAATCCTGGAAATCAGAGCTTAACACGAAGCAGAGGATGGGATCTGTGACAGCTCGGCCTAAAAGTGCAAGATTTAATCCCAGGTACCCACAGCAGTCCTTGAAGACTGTAGGAATCCAAAACAGTTCAATTTTTATACATTAATAACTTCAGTTACTTTTCATTCTCTTCCTTTAACATGGATTGGAACAGCAAAGCCAGCCCAGACCCAGAGTGAGAACTGAGATTTCCGAGTTGTACTGGACAGAAATCCCAAAGTTTTGGGTGTCTGGGGCCCAGAGCAGAGCTTGTCACTGCAATCTCTGGTTCTGCCTCTCTGCTGCTCGCTTTGGGAGCACAGGCAGCACCTGGGCACAGAAAACTGCCACTTCCCAAAGTGCAGCGAGGTTGGCTTTAGCTCCAATAAACTCTAGAGAGAGTCACTGCTGGGTGATAATAAAGAGGAGAGTGATTCCTCATAGAGGAATTCATACTCAGTGCTCAGATAAACCAGCCCAGGAACAGCTTTCCAAACATCCTGGAATATTTGCCTTATAATAACATTTATATTTGATGTGTGGAACCTTTTACTCAACTTTTTTTAGAGCCTCCATTAGTTTATAATAAAATTTAATCATCCGAATTTATTTTCAGCTAGAAAGAAATTCTTAGTGCCAAATGCTTTCCTTAATGAAGTATTAAAACCCAAACATAACAGATGAATCGGGAAGAAATTTTTGGTTTTTTTTTTTTTTTTTTTTGCCTCAGTGTCCATCCCAGCCCAGGAAAGCAGCCACTGGCTTCACAGGATTCTGAGATTCTCCTCATCCAGAAGTTTTCAAAGATTTTAGAAAGGCTGGTGCAGGAACTTCCCCTGGGATATGGGTGCCATAATATCCCAGCCAGACCCTGAAAAATGAATTTCAGCGGGGGTGCACAGGTGGAAACGAAGATTCCCCGGGCCAGGATGAGGCCTTGGATTCTTGCAGGCTGCCACTGTAACCACAGCCTGTATTGACACTGCAGAGCTTATTGCCAGTGACCTGCGGGGATTGGGTTTCCTGAAGCTCAGGAGATCCATTTCAGCTCCGAGGGGGAAAGATCAGACACATTCTGAAGCTCCCCAGAAGAGTTATGACAGATGTGTCACAGTAACTTAACTGCACCCTGAAAAAATATTAACTCTGAAGTGTGTTGGTTTTTATAGGCTTATTTCACACCATTATCCACTTAACTCCCCAATAATGTCCCAGTCCTGGCCAACGAGCACCAGGAGATATTTGCTGTGCTTTGACTTCCCAATTATTTTGTGTGGATGAGCGAGATGAAATAACAGCCAGACATCCTGGAAAAAAAAAACAAAACCCACTCAAATATTCACCAGCGCTGCAAAAGAATTCCCTTTCCCTCACTTTTAATAATGCAAGATTTACCTTATCACATGGGATGGATTTCTGCTGGAGGAGCTCTCAGATGGGGGAAATAAAGCTGGGAAGGAGTAAATTCCCCACTTTGTCACGTAAAATGTGGGATTGGGTTGTTGTAAAACATTGGCAGGAGGAAAATCTCAGCGGGCAAAGGAGCCAAATGTCAGCCCAGAGCTGCCACCCTGCATTGCCCTGATTTGGGTTGGTCCTTCCCAGCAGCTACTGTGTGACCTGGTGCAGAAACAGCTTCTGGAAGTGATTTTGCCCATCTGAGAGCACTTTCCTCGTTCCTTTCCCAGTAAATGTGCAGAACAGCTCCGAGCAGGAGAGATCCCAGGCTGCCTCCTCAACACGAGCAGCAGCTGCTGCTGCGGCTCCCATGAAACCCCACCAGCATCTCTGGAGGACAGAGAGGATTTTAAAGTCCTGCC
Organism: Lonchura striata; assembly: GCF_050655825.1. NCBI lineage: Eukaryota > Metazoa > Chordata > Aves > Passeriformes > Estrildidae > Lonchura > Lonchura striata. The sequence continues at coordinate 3,180,238 of NC_140720.1, read as the reverse complement.
TTGTCTTCCTTGCTTGAAAACATTAAATATGCAACTTAAATATGCACATTAAATATGCACATTAAATATGTACATTAAATATGTATTTTGGAGACAGGTACCAGGGAGTGAAATCCTAAGGAGAGGAGGACAGGCACTTGACTAGAGCCAGATAAGCCATAACAGAACACAATATTTATTTACCTGATCACACACAGCTTTATTTTTGAAAGAATTTAAGTTCATCTTGCGGGGTTTTTTAAATTTCATTTTTTCATCACCTTTTCCCACAGGTGATTATCACAATGCTATTTTTAATCTGACCTTTTATGACTAAATGCAAAAGGTCAGAGGATTTTTTTCTCTACCCCGAATGGAAACAGATTTGATGGCAAAAGGAACATTGTCTGAGGGTTTTTCCCCCTTTTTTAGATAACTGCCATTGCCATGAGGTTCACAGCAACATGTAATTTTAGGAGACCTTCATGCATGGTTTTGATGGAGTTAGACCAGAAATGAGTTTACCTGAGAGTCCTTCTGCCCAGCTGTGTGAGGTGCTAAAACACGAGGTTTGAGCACCAAACATGCAAAGATGGGGATGAATTTGAGTTTCCCAGCTCTGCTAGGAGACACACTGGCCCTGCTGAGGGAGATTTGCTGAGGCACCACTTTGTCCTTTTGTGACGTGCCGAGATAAACCCAAATTGGGAATTAATCCACAGAATTGGGAATTAATCCACATCTGCCTCCTGCAAATCCCGCTCAGCCCCGTGAATCCAGAGCCAATTCCAGGCAAGAGGCCACTGGGAAGGTGTCCAGTTCTCTGTACCCCATGCCCAGCTCTGGCTGCAGAATAATTTATTTCCTGCAGTTCCTCTGGCCAAGGAAAACATCTCGGCTCCCTGTGGCAGGGGAGCTCTGCAATGAGGAGCCTCTGTTGCAAATTGTGCACCCCAGGGGCTGCCCCTCATCGTGGGACCTGCAGGAAGCTCCACACCAGGGCACTGTGGCAAAGGACTGGGCTTTACTGGTCCTTGCGCCTCCAGAAATCAATTTATGACCAGTGGGGTGAGTTACCTTCCTCCACACTCCGTAAAAATCTGTGGGTAATTGATTTTTAGTCCTTTTTTTTTTTTTTTCTTTTCTTTTAATGTAATACTCTAAGCAAGGTAAAATTTGTCTCAAAAAATCTGAAGAAAGGAGCCTTCAAAACGAAATCTGAAGGTGTTGGTTTCTGTCTCAGAATGGATCTGGGCTGGGGGAGGGGAAATGGGGAACTTAAATTCCTTATGTTCTCCCAGAACATATTTTTAAAGGGATATTGGAATAAGTTTCCTTTGAAAACAACCTCCCAACAAACTCTGTTTCTCACTCCTAGACCCCCAGAAATCTTTTACCTGCAAGGAATTGAATGCAATCTTTTCCTTTTGTTCATGGAATCAGAGAATTGTGAAATATCCTGAGCTGGGAGGGACCCACGAGGATCATCCAGGATCCAGGAGGATCAACCCCTGGCCCTGCACAGACACCCCAAAATCCCACCCTGGGCATCCCTGGTGTGATGTTCAAATGTTCCTGGAGCTCTGGGAGCCTTGGGAATGTCACCATTCCCTGGAGAGCCTGGGCAGTGCCCAGCAGCCTCTGGATGAGGAACCTTGCCCTGATACCCAACAAAACCTCCCCCAGAGTGGAAAATTGTCCCCAGAACCTCATTTGGGGCAAAACCAGAACAACCCAGAGGTCTGAGAGTGCTGCCCTGAGGTCAGGGGGAGCAGGATCTGCCCTTCCAACTCCTCCTTTCAATTCCCTCTCTTTGCTCCTGCCTTCCCAGTGGGTCTGGAGCTGAGCTGGCCTCGATTTTCCTGGATGTCACTGTGGGGATGAGTGTGTGTCCTGCAGGGGGGCTGGGGAGGATCTGGGCTCTGCTCAAGCCATGCCTGTGTCAGGAATTGTCTTTATTTGCTGGTTCACAGGGAGAAATGAGGAATGAGATCCAAACACGAGGGATATCTTTCTGAATTGACACTTCTTTCCCATCTTCCACGTGATTTTAAAGCCAAATAATTCAGAGGAGCCAAAAGTTCCATCCCTCACCTGCCTCTGAGAGTGTCACACAAAGCCAGATTTGGCTGATTTTTGAGTGTCACACAAAGCATGTAAAAAAAAAGGCTGATTTTTACATCTTTTACAAGCCCTACCACCCCGAAGTTTCAAGATTTTCTTAACAGAATCCACCAGAAACCAATTGCAAGGTCTCCCAGCTATTACTTTTATCCTCCCAGGGTGCTGTTATCAGCAGGGCCCGATCCAGCAGATATTTTTCTGTCTGAGCACAGTAAACCAGAGCTCCAGCTGCTGCCAGTCAGGATGGATTGGGCTCAAATCCCAACATCTGGCACGTTCCCACTCCTCACATGAATGTCCAGCACAGGAGCTGCTCCCATGAAGAAAGTTCCTCATGGCTGGGTTTGCAGGACCTCATTCCTAATGATCTAAGACACCATATTATTAAAAAATAGTGCAAATTATGCTTTCACTTACACCGCTGCCAATGTGATATAACTCCTTTGACAACCCTTTGTGTTTACTTTGGCTTCCCCCGAGCCCAAGCCCAGTGGAATAACTGGAGTTTCTCTAGATTTACAGTGGCATAACAGAAATTGGGGCTCTGGGTGTGGAGAACCCCTGGCTGTCTGAAGCCATAATAATTCCCAAAAACTGCTGTGCTCCCCCTGTGGGGGCTGCTGGGGGAAGGTTTTATACAGAGGGTTTGAGGGTGGATGTTCTGATTGGGAATGAAAATGTAAAGAAGTGAAATAGTCTGGTGCAGGCACTAAAGTTATGAGATCTTTCAGCCTTTGGCTGCATTCCAGGTGTTGAATTCCTCTCTCCCTACGGATGGAGAAGGCAGAGGGTCTTTCTTGGTACAGTGAATTTGATTTCAGTTTTTTGCTGGGCCTGGAGAGGACTCGAGCTCCACGCTTTGCTGTCCTCCAGCAGTTTGGAGTCTCGCTCTCTTTGCCATCCCTCTGATCCATCCTGCTCCTTTTTATTCCAAGCTTGGAGGCAGGAGGGTGTCCCAGCAGGAATGCAGAAGCTCTGTGGGCTCCAGGTCATGCCACAGGGTGGGGGTATGGATCTGTCCAGCAGGGAAAGCTCCTCCCTGAGAGGCTCCATCCCCGTGTCCTGTGGGGAACCAGCATGTCCAGCCCAGGAGCCTCAGAAACCACAGCCCGGGGAGCCACCAAAGAGCTCTTTTAGGAAAAGCTGGGAGGGACCGGGCTTTGAAATGCTGCTCAGCACTTTCCTACCTGAGGGAATGTGTGGAAGACTTGGCTCAGCTCCCACAAGGACTCGGCCCTGTTATCAGGATTTGGTTTCAGCTGGCTTGCAAGGAAATGAGGCTGAAATTCTCTGCTTTTTTCAGCGGGTCCTGCTCAGCTCCAGCCCCAAGCAGCTCCACAGGAAGGCTGAGGAGGAAAGATTTGTGCATTATCCTCCTCAATTCCTCTTCCCACCAACATCTGGGGGTGTCTCCAATTCAACCTTCCAGAATCCCATCTGCTTGTGGCAGGATAAGTACAAGGGACACCAACCTGGGATTGCAGCCCCCAAGCAGAAATTGGGAGTGAAATCCCTGCTGCACCCCAAACTGCACTTTTGGGATTGAAATCTTCTGGAATCAGAGCGGAAAGAGAGATTCCTCCTGCTCCAACAGTGCTTTGTCTGGGATTTCCTTGATGCTCAGGGAAAGAAATTGGCTGGGGTTGGGGCTGGGAAGAAAGGCAGGGTTTGTGTGGAGGTGTGGGGAGGTGGAAGGAGGTAGAAAAGGGAGCCTACCTACATTTTTAACAGTTGCTTTATGAGTGTGATACAGGTATTTTCCTATAATAAACCAGTAATGTTCCCAACCAGCAAGTGCTGTTCTTGGCATCTCCTTTGATTCCAATTTGCTTTTCTTACAACTGTGGGCAAGAGTCGTGAAAAGGGCCCTGCCTTACAGGTAGGGAAGGGAAGGCACTATTTTTTATACAAATAAATGTCACTCCTAAATTATCTGCTCCCGGAGCCCACCACCTGCTTTTTGGCCCATCTCTCCCACCTACAAATTGGCAGCTGCCATGAAATACAGCAAGGGGATTAAATAAATGGGGATTTGTTCCACTGAATCTGCACTCACCTCCTGCCAAGGTGGGAGACAAATGAGTGCTGGAAAAAATAAAATTGAGAAGTTTCCTTCAAAAGGAAGAAACTAAAGAGTTTTAATTTTTAAGAAATTAGCATTGATTTCTTAGTACGTGGTTGAAGACTTCATATTTTTCCATCTTTTTCAGGGAACAAGCTCTCACCTTATTTCAGAAATTCTCTTAGAGTGAATGGATCATAATCAATGGAATAAAAAATGCTTAGGAGATAGAAGTCAGGGAATAAAAATCTCCTGTATTCTGCTCTTTGGTCCAGCTGACCTCAGGAATCTCATGTCATGTTCCTGTGCCTGTAGATTTCTGTAAAACCAGGATCCTCCTGATCCCTTCCAAAAAAAAAACCTGCAGGAAAACATCTGTAAAGGAAATCCAGCTGTGTCTGTACAGAACAACACAGCCTGGAGAGATTCCTGGGTGAGCTCTGTGCTCCTTCTGTGCATCTCGAGCTCTCTTATTTGAGTCTTTTATGTTAATTATTTCTATTATTCCTTTATTCCCTCTTGCCAGACTGACCAGTCCTGATGAGGTTTTTAATATTCCTACTGAGTCCTCAATGTGGAGTGCTATTTCCAGTTTAGATTTGCAAACTCATCCTTGATTAGAGATTAATTCTGAATTGGTTCTTCCTGTTAAAAATTAAATTAGACCAGGTTTTACTCAATTTCTAAATGGATAGTAATGCAGTGCAAGATGTCCTTTATCAAAATGATGTGGATGTTTTCATACAATAGAAATGACAGTGATGAACAAAACTACTCAGATAAGGAACAGAAATTACTCAAAAGTCACTCTCAGACTCAGCTCAAGAAGATAAGGAAGCAGTGTCCTTTCATTAAGAGTGTTTCAGGGGGGGGAAAGGGTTTATTTAGTGAAACTTGAGCTTTGCGGATGTTCAGATAACTGCTGAGGAACAAACTTTTGCAACTCTCAATAATTTAGGGGAATTATATTACCTGGGTAAAAATATTCCTCTTTACCTGCTTGCAAGCGCCTCATTGGAGCTTCCACTGCTCTGCTCTCCTCTGCCTTTGGACAAAACATGGAAGGGCTGTGCCTGCCTCAGCTGCTCCTGAAGTTTTTGGAAAACTGTATCAGAGCTGGACAGTGCTCCACAATTCAGCTTTTCTACCACAGGCTCAACACCACTGCAGAAATTGAAGTCATGCTGTGAAAGCAGAGCTCAAATCCCACATTTCAGAACACAAGGGAGGATGTCTGGCTGCAAGGCCAAGGCTGAGGGACATCCCAGCTCCCTCTCTTCAGGAGAAAGTTTGGCCCTCCAGGGACACTTTCTCTGTGTCCTTTTTCTGTTGGAAATCTGTTGGAAAATTCTGTAGGAAATCTGCACTGGAACCCCTGACCTGCACATTTCCCTGGTAATCCTGGAGATAACCCTGCCCACGCCTGGGACCTCCAACCCCACCACCCAGTGATGCCTTGGGAAGGCTGAGCTGGAGCAGAGGCTGGACAGAGCTACAGAACAAAGCAGGGATTTATCCAAAGGATCTCCTCCATGGATCCACCTTGGGCAGCACCAGAGCCCAGCCAGGGCTGCACCCAAATGACCCAAAATGGTCCCAAAATGCACGAGCGCTCCCGGGGCTCTCCCTGGGATCAGTTCTGCTCCATTGGCACCTTGGAGTTCATTGTCCCATTCCAGCTCCAGCCCAGGCAGTCCCATCCTGCTTGTTTTTCTCTCTCCAGCCCACGCTGTTTGTGCTCCTGGGCTGAGGTTTGGATCATTTGTCCTTGATGCCCAGCTGGAGCAGGAATTGTTTTGTCTCTGCTCTGTGCAGAGAGCTCAGCATCCCCTCATGTGGAGCCCAGAGCCACTCACTGAAGCAGCACAGAATGGGAAACATAGAAAAGCCAAACCTGAGGCATCACCAAAGGTGAGGTTTTCTCTAGGAAATGTCTCTGTTTGCTGAACCCAACACAATTTTTTCCCAATATTCCTTCAAGCCCTCCTTAGACTGATGGTAACAGTAAACTTCCCACCTTGCAATTCCAGGAATAGAGCTGCTGAGGTTTTCCTGTACCAGCTCCAGAGGGCCAAGACAAACCCTACTGTTGGTGGCTCCTCCAAAATACCTCAGGAAGAATGGGATGTTTCCATCCATCACTGAATATTGACTCTTGCCGTGCTGCTGACCCTCAATCATTTGATGACATCACGTTGTCCCTTTGAATCCATGTACAAATAAGCTGAATTTCCATTAGGGAACATAAAGTGCTCCATTTCGCCTCACTCTGCAAACTGTTTATGGGTTCCTCGCCGCTTTCAGGATTTTTACAAGAGAACATCCACTGTTCATTTCCTGGCTCGGCTCCAACTGGACATGTTAACTTTGCCTAATTTCCAAGACTTTTCATGGGGAAGGCTCCATAATACAAGGCATGTTTTTCCACCAGGGAACTCACAGTGCTTTTTTTTTTTTTTTTTTTTTTTTTTCTTTTTTAATTTTATTTTAAAGTCTATTTTTCCCAGACAAATTAAACCTCCTTTTTATGAGCTTCTTCTAAAGGAGTAGAACAGTAGCTGGCCTTGTTAGATATTAGTGCTGCTGTTGGGAAGGGCGATCGTGTAACTGCAGGGCCTCAGGATTTTACACTTTCTGGAGTTCATTAACCAAAAGCTTCTGTATTTGAACCTGCGAGGTTTGAGCTGGACGGGGCCCAGGCAGCGAAATCAATCCAGTCCCGCAGCACAGAACTAATTGTCATCATATCCAAATGTGCAAATATACAAGAAGTCTACAGCAGCAGAGGCAGGGGAAAATTGAGGGCTTTCAGCTTTTTTTTTTTTTTTGGGGGGTATTATGTTGCTGAAAAGTTTTTTACGCACTTCCTCGCCGCCATAAAATCCAACCTTGAAAATATGTTTCCTATATGAAAAGATCTGTCCCCAATTGAAGGGTTTTATATCCCCTACATCCATCTAATCAAATGCTTTCCGCTGAAGTCATATATTTGACCACATATTGGGCCGGGGAGGAGTTGGAGGAGATTTCTCTTCTTGTCAAAGCTTGTCATGTCACCAGATAATTCAGCAGGAAAAGGACATTTTTTCCAGCACCTTTTTCCAGCTGCGGCACGTGAGGAGGAGAAGGCGCCGTGAGGCAGCTTCTCCCCACTGCCCTGCAGAAACGAGACTCTAAATTTTAACAAGAAACCATTTCAGATTCATTCACTAAGGAACATGGTTGTGTCCAGCTGCATTCTTGGGCTCCACCTCCCTGGCCCTGTCTTCCAAATGGGATTTTTTGGAAGGATCTTTGTGCCCCGAAGCTCTGTGAGCCCTCCTGTCCCCCAGCTGTCCTCAGAGCCAGGTCAGTGGTGCCCTGCAGAGCTCCAGTTTATCTCTGACAGGAGTTTTGAACTTTACCTGCCATCTTCTGTAGCCTTTGCAATGCCACTGATGAGTGGAATCCCCTCCCAGTGCAACATTATCACAATTGTCAGAGGAAACCCCTCATCCTGCGATCAATGCCCGAATTTAAATGTCTGCAGAAAAGCAGAGTTTAGCCAAAATGAACCCAAAATTCAGCTTGAGTTTATTAACAGAAATGCAGTCATGAGGTTCTGTCCCATTGTGGCTTTATTGGCAATTTAATTCTTGGAGCAGGAATGAGGGGTCCGGCTCTAATCCGAGCAGATTCTTTCTAAATAAACAGGACTATATTTAATTCGCATACATTTTGAAAACTCCAAGGATGCTTCCAGAGAAGGGCTGCTTTTTTACTCCAAGGTGTTGCCATATGGTTTTAATTTCTCAGAAATCTATAGACCAGCTTGTTCCTTGAGAAAACTGTGCCAAGTACGGCTTGTCAAGATAGCTGAAAATGTAATTTAACATCTACTCTTTTCCTAGAGTGACTCCTGACTTGTACAGCAGCAATGTTTCCAACTGGAAAAGTCAAATGACCAGCTAAAGGATGAAATCTAAAATATTTATTATTTACTGGACACGGAAAAGAAAATATTTTTTATTCCTTATGTTCGAGGCACTCATGTGATATCTACAAATTTTGACAAGCTTTTTCAAAACGGTAAATAGCATGTGCTGCGGCAGTCAGAAATGGAGCAGAGTTACACAAATAAACCAAGGGCATGAAATCTTCTCTGGGCAGATAAAAGCACAAATCCCCAGCTGCCCGCACTGGCACTGCAGAGCCATGGCTGAGCTGCCAGGGTTAAATAAAGCAAATACATCATTTCGGGTTTCCACTCCATGATTTCATGCCCACTGCCTTTCGTATCCTTCTCCCTATCTCTGTTTATTTTTTTTGACTCAGATATGAGTGTAGTGGGTAATTAAAAGTGAATCTTACATGAGGGACCCACTGTTGGAGCCAAACATTTGCTGGGTAACTATAAACTCCAAAGTCCATCCCTGCCTTTGCCGTCACTGCGGTTGGTCCATTTTCACACTATTATTATTTTGTCTCAGAATTCCAGTGTTTATAAAATAGGGACAGGAACACAGACTAAATATAAATCCCATCGGCTTTGTACCACAGCCGCTAAAACAAAAAAAAAAAAAAAAAAAAAAAGAAGCCTGAATATTCAGAATTATTCCCAAATCTCCTTTAAGGTGCCCAAGGGTCGCTCAGGCAGAAACTTGAAATCATTCCTGGAGGAGAATGAAAGATGTTCTAAAATGATTTAGGGGTTTTTCTGGTGATTTACCCCTGTAGGATTCTTTAAAGTGGTGTCACCTTCAGGGCTGATGGAGGGAATTGTCTCCAGCATGGGCCAGTCCATCCAAAAGTGCTCTCCTTGCTTGGGATTTCTGCTAAACTTTATGGATTGGACCTGGATGTTTCCACCAATTTACTATGAAATAGCAGGGTCTGAGCCTGGTTTTATTTCTATATATCCCATAAAGAGAAATACAGCACGAGAAAACCCATCCAAAAACATCAACATCTTGGAATATCAAACCCAAAAATCCAGCAAAATATGGTTCTCTCTGAAAGCAAATGAGGAAGAAGGAAAGCAAAAAGAGAATGATAATAATTACAGAAAAACAGTGGCAGCTTCATGATTTAAAGGTAATATTTTGTGATATTTGAAAGAATGAAGCAAGGCAAATTTAAAGGAAAATTTGGCAATTTTCACACTGCAAATTGTCCCCCATGCAGAAGAAATAAAACCATCCCAGGATTTTTTTCCCCTGATATATTGGTGCAGATTGAGTTGTGTGGAATAAATTGATGCAAAGCCCAGCACCAGAATAGTCAGGAGAAAACTCTGTCAGATTTATTCATCTGAGGGTCTGGCAGCTCTGAGGTCTTGGATGGCTTTTCCCATAAAAATGATGCTTTGTGAAAAAAAAAACTTAATACACTTTCTAATAAACAGTCTGAGGGAACAAAATGACACTGAAAAAAACTATTTTCAATGGTGAAAGAAATCCAGAATGTTCTTTGCTTTTAAATATTTCATTAATAAATGGGTACATACAAAAAAATTTAAAATATAGTTTCTGCTATAATTCTCCAAATTCCACATCTTGCAATCTCTTTGAATAACAGATGGTAATTTTTATTATCTGTCATAATGGTATTTGTGATTATTTTTTTGCTTGTAAACAGTATTTTCCAAAAGGCATTGCCCTGCTAGAATTCAGGGCTGAAAAGGAGAGGGAAAAGGAAGGACAGAAAAGGAACAGGAAGGAGGAAAAAGGATGGAGGAAAAGAGAAAAGGATGGAAAGAAAAGGGAATGGAAAAGGATGGAGGAAAAAGGAAAAGGATGGAGGAAAAAGGAGGAAAATGATGGAAGGAAGGAAGGAAGGAAGGAAGGAAGGAAGGAAGGAAGGAAGGAAGGAAGGAAGGAAGGAAGGAAGGAAGGAAGGAAGGAAGGAAGGAAGGAAGGAAGGAAGGAAGGAAGGAAGGGGAAGAGGAAGAGGAAGAGGAAGAGGAAGAGGAAGAGGAAGAGGAAGAGGAAGAGGAAGAGGGAAAAATGAAGGAGGAAAAAGGAAAAGGATGGAGGAAAAAGGGAATGGAAAAGGATGGAGAAAAAGTAAAAGGATGGAGGAAAAAGAGAAAGGAAAAGAAAGGAGGAAAAAGGAAAAGAAAGAGGGAAAAAAGAAAGAGGAAAAAGGAAAAGGATGGAGGAAAAAGGAAAAGGATGGAGGGAAAAGGATGGGGGAAAAGGAAAAGAGAGGAAAAGGAAGGAGGAAAAAAGAAAAGGATGGAGGAAAAATAGAAGGGAAGAGGAAGGAGAAAAAGGAAAAGGAAGGAGAAAAAGGAAAAGGATGGAGGAAAACTACAAGGCTGTGGATGGGAGCACCCATCCAGGGATGGTGCCACTGCAGGGCTCTTTGGGATGGTTTCCTTTCCCAGGTTTTCCCACTTGTCCCAATGATCCATGAGCAATCCTGCTCGGGATAAACCCACCCAGTTCCACGAGGCTGTCACATCCAAGGCTGAAATAACATGGGACATGCAAGATTATCCTCCAGTATTGATTCCCAATGAGAGAGAACAGGGTTAAACCTGCCGGGCCAGGCCAGAATGTCTTGGCCACTCCCTCTCCCCCCTTTTTTGGGTTTGTTTGTTGGGTTCTTGGGAAGAAAGGGCAAGCTGGGTTGAATGCAGATAAATAAATAAATCTGCAGAGATATTTTCACCACGCTGCTGTTGACTTTGAGCCCTGGTGTTTAAAGCAGGACGTCAACAGGCTGAGTGTCCTCCCTGCTCCTTGCAAAACCACCCAGCTATTCTGGGCCTGTGGGCACCATTTGGGTACAATAGACTTCCCTTCAGGAGCCTGGTTTCCTCCTAGCTTTATATATTTATGTATGGACAAGACTTTTTGTACTTTCAGTGCTGTCAGCTTAGCCCCCAGGAGGTTGTTCCAGCTCAAGAGCCTGAGGCAAATTTAGGAGAGGATTTCTGTGGCCAGGATCACGGCACGGCCTCAGGAGAGGGGATTTCACACCATTAGGAAATGGTTTGGGATGGGAGATACCTTAAATTTCATCTCATTTCACCCCTGCCATGGGCAAGGACATCTTCCACTATCTCAGGTGGCTCCAAGCCCAACCCAACCTGGCCTGGACACTTCCAGGGATGGAGTAGCCCCAGCTTCTCTTTGCCCCTGGCTTTGCTCCCTATCTCAGGATGTATCTGTGGCACAGGGGGCTGGTGAGCAATAAAATCTGGCAAAGGATCAGAAAAACTTTCATGCAATTCTTGAGTCATGCCTTGGAGTAAATGTGCCATTAATCAGCAGTGAGTATTAATCATCCCTCTGAATCTACACAGTCCCGTGGACATTGACTGTGAGGTTCTGAGTGCAGGGAAAGGCAGCTGAAGAAAACCACCACTCATTGCTGCTGCCACTCCATCTGTGCCTTCCCTGGGAGCTGGGGGCACGTGGGAATGCCAGGATCAGAGCAGGGAACTGTTCTTCTAAACACTCTCTGTTGGATTCATATTATTTTGTTATCTCACACTGGTTGCAGCTCCTACTCCGGGCGCTGAGGGGGTTTTGTGCCCTGGCCTGCAGATTTTGTGCTTCTGACTGGGGTATTTCAGAGAGCAGGGTTAGATGGGATATTGGGAAGGAATTCTCCCCTGTGAGGGTGGGCAGGCCCTGGCACAGGGCGCCCAGAGAAGCTGTGGCTGCCCCTGGATCCCTGGAATGTCCAAGGCCAGCTTGGATGGAGCTTGGAGCACCCTGGCACAGTGGAAGGTGCAGATGGAACTGGATGACCTTGAGGGTCCCTCCCAACCCAAATCATCCTGTGGCTGTGCTGAGGAATATCCTCCACCATTGTCGCTGTTGAGGCGGTCGCAACACAAAGTACAGACAGTAAGCAGTTTCAGATGGCAACTCTTTATTCTTGAATATGGCTGACCTTTTATACACTTTCTAATTGCTTATCCTTCTTCTACCTTAACTATTGGCCACAATAATTCAACATAACACCATTGGTGATAAGTAACAGTGACTTCAGCTAACTTTTGAAATATACTTCATCCAGCTGCAAAGTTCTCTCCTTGTCTTTCTTCAATTCCTCTCTTCTCTCGGTCTCCTTGGTGACAACCTTGGAGAAAGCTGCTTATCAGCTTCTTCTTGCTTATCAGCTTCTTCTTCTCAGCTTCTTTAGCTAACGGGCCCGCTGTTAGCCCCTTCCACACACCATTCCATCACAAACTGGAGGTCAGTGGGAGGAAAGCAGGAATTTTGCAGTCCATGGAACAATCCACAACTTCCACTTCATCCTCAGCCCCATTTTCCCGGTCTCTCTCTCCGCTACGGCCAAACCCCCACCTCCTCTTCCCTTCCCAGCCTCCTCGGAAAACAAAACCACGGGAGCAAAGTGAGACAACGCTCCTGGCATCTGCCTGGAGCCTCCCATGGCGCTGCAACCGGAGCACGGCCACAGAACATAGGGAGCTTTCTCCAAAGCCCCGGCGGCGGAAATCGCCGCCGCTCTTAATTCGAACCAGAGCGAGATGGGCCCGGGGCGCGCACAAAGGCGGCCTTTGCTCGTTCCCAGGGTGCTGACAGGATGGGCCAGAGTCCATCCTGTGCAGCTGATGGCAGCAGCAGCACATCCTTAAATCTCAACACCTGGGCGCTGCTCCGGAGACCTCGGCGGGAACTTAGAAGGGAGGTTGCTGCCCGTGCCACCGGGAACATCCCGGGGGATGCTGCAGCTGCTAAAAAAGGGGGTTTGGAATGGACTTGGGGATGGCTAGAAAGCTCATTTATCAATGTAAACACAGTTTAGCTGGTTCATAAATCTGTTTTCTTTCCTCCTTTTCATCGGGTGCTGCTGTTGGGGCCGATGGGTTTCGCGGTGTGATCGGCTGCTGCTCATGGGCATCGGTCAGATAAAGATGATGAGGGAAAGGGGATTTTTTTATTATTTCTGTTAAATAGTTGAGTCTATGTGTGCTTAGAATTCCTCTTTTTATTCCATCTCTTCTAGGGATGGGTGCACTGCTATGGAAAAAGCAGAACTGGCCAAACCAAACCTCAGCCCAAACACTGACATCAACCCAAACATTTTTGAAGGTCAGGGTGAGTTTGGATAAGTAACCCATGTACCCAGTGGTAAGTAGGGCTGGTTAGGAAATGGATTTTCCACCTTCTGAAAAATTTGGAGATTGGATCTGTGTTTTTGAGCAGCTGACATTTTAATGCTCTTTTCCCCAAACCAAGACAAATTCATTTAAGTGGCAATTTTAATAGCACCGGATCAGCCCATTTGTTATTTGGTTTCTTTTTGGGAAATTGTAAGACAAGGAAATAAAAATACCCACAAAATGCAGGCAAAGGAGCGGTTGATTTAGTAAATCCATCTCTTCCAAGCAAACTGATCTGACTTTACATGATTTTTAAAGAATATAAACCTTATTTCTTGGTACTTTTGCCACAGGTTGGGGCAGGGATGGCCTTGCAGTCCCTCAAACCTGATACTTTACCTAGAATAAGCTTGGTTGGAGGATTAGTTTCATTTCCATTATGTGTTTGTTGTGAAAACTAGAGACATTTGGGCAAAATGTGATTCCACTGGGCAAAATTATGATTATTTTGGGTGTGTTTCTGGGTGTAGTTGTTGTCATCCTAAAGCACAGGGTGTGCTAAGGAAGGTTGGCTTGGGACGACAGGGAATTGCAGAAAATTTGGGAAGGAAAATACTGGGATTTTTAATTTGATTGAAATAGCACCATAAAATAATGTTCTTCAGCAGGTCTCTCTTCACTCACAAGTTGAATATAGGGCCAAAAGAATCTAATTCAGGCCCTTCTCTGTCTTTTCCCAAAGTGTTATTATTTTATTTTTCATGAGCACTTAATTAGAGACTGAAAAAAAATAAAAAAGGCAAACAACTCAGTCCTGAGCAACTCAATACTGAGCTTTGTGTCTAAAGGAAACTCCATGAAATGGGAATCAGGTTAAATAGTTCAATTATTGTCCATTGTTTACATGCTGGAGGACTGCAACTGTTTGGAATTGTTGAAGTAGTTAGGAAGGTGATCGGAACATTTGCCAGCAAATGACATAAATCCAGAATTAATTATAATGGCTTAGAAGGTTAAAAAGAGAGGGGATCATTGGTCCCTTGGTTTATTGTGAACTGTCAGGATAATGGAATTTTAATCAGCCCGTTTATTTTAGGAAGGATTAATTGCATGGCACGATGCAGAAAATACAGGGAGCAACACTGGAATCGGAGCCGAGCTCGTAATTTTATTAAAGCAGATCAGTTGTAGCATCTTAATTTCCTCGGACATGTTTATGGGGAGCCATTTGTTTGGTCAAGAGTCTTTCCTGGCTGTTCAAGTTGCTGAAAATGAATGTGGTTGCTGAGCTGTGGCCTGGGAATCCAACCCTATCCCAGCTGGAAATGGGATTCAGGGGGTACAGCTGGAAAAATGCAACAGGGAGCTGCTCAAGGCTGGGATAATGGCTTGGGTGAGGATTACCTGAAGGGTTTCACTGGAAGAGAGGGGCAGAAGGGAGGTTCAGGTTGGACAGCAGGAGGAATTTCTTCTTGGAATTCCCTGCTATGGTTTCCCTGCCATGGTAATGGAAAATGGGATGGAAATGAGATTCAGGGGGTGCAGCTGGAAAAATGCAACAAGGGAGCTCCTCAGGGCTGGGATAAGGCCTTGGGTAAGGATTATCCTGGAGGGTTTCACTGGAAGAGAGGGGCAGAAGGGAGGTTCAGGTTGGTCACCAGGAGGAATTTCTTCTTGGAAAGGGTGGATCTGGAAGGATCTGGAGGATTTTTCTGCCCTGTCTTTGCTTTCTCCCTGTACCCTGTGCTTCCTCACAGACAGCTGGGCTCTGCCAGGACAAGGCACTAGGAAGGTGGATGTTGTCCTGATCCAGCCTGGGAATCTCTCTCATCTTCCTCTTCATCAGGATTAGTCCCAATTAAGTCATCTTTGCCCTATCAGTAGAACCCTGTTCACAGCAGTTCCCCAGAGACATTGAACCACGATTGAAATAGATTAAATTCAATTAGGAAATCATCCAATTCAATCAGGAAATCATTCTATTCAACCAGGAAATCCTGACTGAAATCATGGCAGATTGAAATTAATATTCATGAGCTGGTTTTAAAAGGAAAAAGATCACTTTACTTTTTAAAAGTGGAGCTTTTTAGTGAGACATCATCCATGGCTTTTGCCAGAGATGGTACAGAGCATGTGACCACAGCTTTTGTCACAACACCAGAGCAAACAGAGCTGGGGGGACTTGGGGGGATTGGTGAACATTTTCTACTTCTCTTTCTTCTTTAAATAAAATTATTTGTTTAGTTTGAAAGCCAATCCAGACTGGGCTGGAGGCAGCGGCTGGCACAGCCACAGGGAGACACTGGCCCTTCCAAGAGGAAAAGGGGCTCACATGACAATTTCTGAGTTACTCCAAACAAATAACCATGAAATGAAGTGGAGGATAGTCCTCCACTGGATTCCTGTAATATTCCATTTATAGTTTCAGGCTTCTCCCAGGCTGGGATAAGAAAATGTTGGCTGACATCTCCAGAAAAGAAAGGAAATATTCTCCTGGAGGTAATGCTTTGAGATTATCAAGTGGGTTTTTATTTGGTATCAATAATAAATCACTACTGGGCCCATTTGATTGTAGCCAGAATGTAAAATACACCCATTAGTAGGCTTGGAGGTTGCTAACTTGGCCTGCAAACTCTTTTCTCTGTACAGCACCGTGTCTGTTCTTGTCATGGTCTTTGGAGGCCCTTCAGTCAATGATGGTGTTGAAATTCAACTCAGAATGCTGCTTTAGACCAAAAATAGCACCATTTCTTCCTTTGGAATGGGGCTTTTTTTACATCTTTGAATTATTGCTTCACCTCAGATGTGTTTTGAGTGAGGAACCTCTCTGCAAACAGCTACTGCAAGGAGTGGACCTCAGAAAATGGTGTTAAACACTTGTTTTGATCATCTTTTAGTTTTGATTTATTCATTTTAGCCCTGTGCAGAGTGGTGGAAGGAGACACAGAATTCCTTGGATGATCATTTTTCCAAGAAAACACTTGAGAGGTGAATGTTGAAAGCAAGGCCTGTAGAGCAAGGACAAAGCTGCTGCTTTGATTAAAACAAAAACACAACAGCTCCACTTTTTTATTTTTGCCGGAAGTGCTATCAGAGAGGGAAAAGTTTTTGATGATGTTCCCTCAAAACCTGCAAGGATGATGGGTAGCACTTGGAAATGATGCATGGCCTGCAGAGCTCATCCTTGCCAGACAAACAACACGGCTGCTCAGCTGCCAAACCCAGTGCTGGGGGAAGAGAAGCACCAGGTGCTCCACAGGGAAGGTCCAGTGGGTGATGGCTGATGGAACCACCCCATTGCTGCTCCAAAAACGGGGTCTGGGCAGCACTGCCAGCCCAGGGAGCCCATGGCAGGAAGGGCTGGGTGTCCCTGCCATGAGCAGGCCAAGGTTTTCCTGCCATGCTTTCCCTGCCATGTCCAGGCCATGGTTTCCCTGCCATGGTTTATTGTTTTTCTGACATGGTTTCTCTGCCATGGTTTCCCTTCCTGGCTGTGGTTTCCCTGCTATGGTTTTCCTGCCATGAGCAGGCCATGGTGTTCCTGCCATGGTTTCCCTGCCATGGTTTTCCTGCCATTATCAGACCGTGATTTCCCTGCTATGTGCAGGCCATGGTTTCTCTGCCATGGTTTCCCTTCCTGGCTATGGTTTCCCTGCTATGGTTTTCCTGCCATGAGCAGGCCATAGTTTTCCTGCCACACTTTCCCTGCCATTATCAGGCTGTGATTTCCCTGACTTAAGGAGGCCATGGTTTTCCTGCCATTATCAGGCCATGATTCCCCTGCCATGAGCAGGCCATGATTTTCCTGCCATGCTTCCCCTGTAATGGTTTTCCTGCCATGATCAGGCTGTGATTTCCCTGCCATGTGCAGGCCATGGTTCCTCTGCCATGGTTTCCCTGCCATGGTTTCCCTGCCATGTCCAGGCTATGGTTTCCCTGCCATGGTTTATTGTTTTCCTGCCATGGTTTCTCTGCCATGGTTTCCCTGACTGGCTGTGGTTTCCCTGCTATGGTTTGCAGACTATGGTTTCCCTGCCATGAGCAGGCCATGGTTTCCCTGCCATGCTTTCCCTGCCATGGTTTTTCAGCCATTATCAGGCTGTGATTTCCCTGCCATGAGCAGGTCATGGTTTCCCTGCCATGCTTTCCTGCCCCATACATGCCATGGTTTCCCTGCCATGATCAGGCTGTGCTTTTCCTGCCATGGTTTCTCTGCCGTGGTTTCCCTGCCATTGTTTCTCTGACATGGTTCTCCTGCCATGTACAGGTTGTGGTTTCCCTGACATGTCCAGGCCACACTTTTCCTGCCAAGCTTTCCCTGCCATGATCAAGCTGTGGTTTCCCTGCCATGGTTTCCCTGCCCTGTACATGCCATGGTTTCCCTGCCATGATCAAGCTGTGGTTTCCCTGCCATGTTTTTCCTGCCCTGTACATGCCATGGTTTCCCTGCCATAATCAAGCTGTAGTTTCCCTGCCATGCCTTTCCTGCCATTGTTTCCTTGGCATGGTTTCCCTGCCTGTGTGTCTCTGCCGTGGTTCTCCTGCCATGTACAGGTTGTGGTTTCCCTGTCATGTCCAGGCCATGCTTCCCCTACCATGCTTTCCTTGCCATGAGCAGGCTGTGGTTTCCCTGCCATGCCTTTCCTGCCCTGTCCATGCCATGCCTTTCCTGCCCTGTCAATGCCATGCTTTCCCAATCCTGTACATGCCATGTTTGCCCTTCCATTATCAGGCTGTGGCTTCCCTGCCATGCTTTCCCTGCCATGATCAGGCTATGCTTTCCCTACCTTGTTCAGGCCCTGTTTGCCCTGCCATGGTTTCCCTGTCCTGTACATGCCATGGTTTCCCTGCCACGATCAGGCTGTGGTTTCCCTGCCATGACCAGGCTGTGCTTTTCCTGCCATGACCAGGCTGTGCTTTTCCTGCCATGGTTTCCCTGCCCTGTACATGCCATGGTTCCCCTGCCATGATCAGGCTGTGGTTTCCCTGCCATGGTTTCTCTGCCGTGGTTCTCCTGCCATGGTTTGTGTTTCCTGCCATGGTTGTGGTTTCCCTGCCATGTCCAGGCCATACTTCCCCTGCCATGATCAGGCCATGCTTTCCCTGCCCTGTACATGCCATGGTTCCCCTGCCATGATCAAGCTGTGCTTTCCCTGCCATGTTTTCCCTGCCCTGTACATGCCATGGTTCCCCTGCCATGATCAAGCTGTGCTTTCCCTGCCATGTTTTTCCTGCCCTGTACATGCCATGGTTCCCCTGCCATGATCAGGCTGTAGTTTTCCTGCCATGCCTTTCCTGCCATGCTTTCCCTGCCATGCCTTCCCTGCCTGGCCGTGCTCCCCACGGTGCCTGGAGGTACCTGCGGAAGCCGAAGAGCCCCGGGCTGGCTCCAGAGCCCTGCACAGACGAGCAGAGCCAGAGGGCTGCTCCCCAGCCCCAGCACACAGCCCTCCTTTCAGCACCTTCCCTCACACAAAGACTGACTTATCCCACCTTTCTCCCCCCTCTCTCTCCCTCTGTCTCTGCTCCCCGTAGCCCCAGCCATGAAAAGCCCTCCACGTGCAGCCCAATAAAAGTCCTGTACCACCTCCTCCTCTCCCCCTCCCTTCCCATCCAGAACAGCGCTGCCAAAAAAGGGGGGAAAAGAGAAAAAAAGGGTAAAAAAAGGGAGAGTGAAGGCTGGGACTGGAGGGAGTTAAACCTGGAACTCATTTAGCAAAAGGGACTTTAGTTAACAAGAAAGTTACCCATCATGAACTGCCAGTAACACCTCGAGTGATCCTAAATCCATTACCCAGAGACTTAGCCCTGGCTGAGTTTGATTTTATGAACTGTGAGGCTGCTATATTGAAAGTCTGCAAATTGGACATAAATTGGGCTGCAGAAGGCTGGGGAGCTGCAGGGGTTGGGGGTTTTTCTCTCCCTGGTGACGTAAGGAGGCTCCGGCCGCAGATCCGCACGATCCAGCCATGGGGCTGCTCAGGACACTCCAGGACAGAGCTGGACATCAGGAAAAGCTCCCAAAACCTCAAACCTGGGATTTTGGGCTGTGCTGGATGAGGATGGGCAAGGCTCTGCACTTGCTGAGTCTCAGAGCCTCCCGTTGTGAGCCCTGGGAGTTCCCACTCTTATCTTCAGCACCTCGCTTCGTTTTGTTTTCATTGGGGTTTAATCTCCAAAATTCTGTGATGCAGAGCAAACTCCAAAAAAAGAGATGAAATTTGATGAAAGCAGGAGGCAGGGGGGTGTCTGCATGGGATGCTGCAGCGTTTGCTGCTCTGTTTGGGTTTTAGGGCTGCTTTGGTTGCTGAAATGCAGCCTCAGTGCATCATATTTTCTCATGTATAATCAGAGTGTTGGGTAATTCATTCAATTTTCAAAATAAAGAAACTTCAAGTTGGGTGTTAGGTAATTTTACAACCTCAGATAAGTTATAAAGACCAGAGGATGAGGTGAGGCACAAGGTGCACCTGAGGCAGGTGAATCCTGGGGGCAGAGAGCAGGGATCCAGAGCTCAGAGGCACAGACAGCAGAATCCCCTCTGTTATTCCTGAAATTCAGAATTTTGACAGATTTTTGGTTCCTTATTCTGGTTTTGTTATCATTTCAATCTCCTGTTATTTGCAGGATTTGCATTTGCTGTGACGGGGCTTTTTAAATTATGTTAAAGGAAGGCATCAGGGCCTTGGAAGCAAAATTTGGATCTGGTTTGATGTTCCCAAATGGAATTCCTAATGCCATCACATCCCAAAGGATGTCCTGGCTGCAGCAGGAGGCAAAGAAGGGCTGGTGCTTGACCTGGTGACTTGGGAATCCGTTGGAAATCAAACATCCTCTGGGGACTTTTTGCTTCTTTATGCCAAGGTCAAGATTAAATGTGCCAGAGGGTATTTCTTGTTGGGATTCAGGTGTTTGTTCTTATCTATGTCACAGTCTCACAAACCCTGAGTCCTGCAGCACTTCACTCTAACTAAAAACGGAGTCCCACCTTTCTTTCTACAAGGCCTTTTAAGGTTAAACTGTCCAATTAAGAAATGACACCACAATTATTTTCACTTTTAACCCAATAACCAACCACCCAATGCCCCACAATGGAGACTTTTTTATCCAATTGCACAAAACCACCCAAACCCATGGAGAAGAAGGAAGAAGATAAAGAAGAAGGAGCAGCCTCCAC
This sequence comes from Lonchura striata, assembly GCF_050655825.1. Lineage (NCBI taxonomy): Eukaryota > Metazoa > Chordata > Aves > Passeriformes > Estrildidae > Lonchura > Lonchura striata. The sequence continues at coordinate 3,159,832 of NC_140720.1, read as the reverse complement.
CCTAAAACCTCCATCTTGCTTTATATCTATTTCTGTATTCTAAACCCCAAACTGTGAGTTTTCCCCCCTGTGATATCACACACTTCTCTCCAAACTCCACCCCCACAATCCCAGTTCCACCATTCCATTTTGGAAGTTCTCCACGGCCTCAGGTCAGTGCAGTGTTCTCCTGGGGGTCAGTGCCTGGCAGCACAGAAAGTCCCAAATTCTCAGCAGCATCCAGAGTTCCAACAATCCTCCTCCACCATCCCCAGCATCGCAAGGCTGCTGGGTTCTCCTTCACCTTCTGCTGGGTCTAGACTAAAATTTCAATAATTAATTATGAAGTTAATTTTTATTCTAATTAAAGATACAGCCATCATCAGCTCCCAGTAAATGGGGCAGAAGAAGCGGGTTTTACACATAAATTTGTATGAAAATTTGGGTTTTCAGCTCCATGGCTGAACTGACTTTTTTGTTATTGTCGTGTCTTGAGTCAAACTGAAGCAAAGGCCTTTGCATTCCTTGGAAATAGGAAACAAAAATAGGATTCAGGAAGAAAATCCTTTCTTTTTCTCTGCTTTAGCCTTTATTTTATACCTGATGTTTTCAAATTTAGGCAGATTTTGAAGCAAAGTTTTGCAAAATGTAAAAATCACAAAGTTCCTGATAAAATCTCGTTCTGCTAAAGAAGGATTTCTGCAAAACTGCATTTTTGAGATGAAGTCAAACATTTCTTGAGCCCATTTATTCATTAAATCTTCAGCAGAACCCAGCAAAGACAGGAGTTTGCAAAGTGATAAAATCAGAGGGTTTCTAATTTAGAAGTACTTTTTATCTTTAAATTAAGCACATTCACAGATTTTAAAAAGGCACATGCACAGATTAAATAAAGCGCATTACCCAGCAAAGACAGGAGTTTGCAAAGTGGTAAAATCAAAGGGTTTCTCTCTGATCTAGAAGTACTTTTTATCTTTAAATTAAGCCCATTCCCAGGTTAAATAGGGCACATCAGAGATTAAATAAGGAAAACACATCTTTTCTGCATGGGGAATGCATGGCCACCAAATCTCAGCAAAAAATCTCTGGAGATTTGATTTAGAAGATGAGTTTATAAAATTCTGCAGCATCCTTTGCCTCTCAGCCCCAATTCTGGCCAGTCCCTGCCCTGACCCAGCACAGCACCTCCTCTGTTATTTGATAAGCAAAGCCAAGCCAGGGCTAATTTTCCCAGCAAGGTGGCAACAATTCCGTGTGTGATATGTGAGGGAGAAGCACAGGCAGCTCATTTGGGTAATTTCTTACCCTTCTGGCTTCTGCAATGTTTCTTTAGGGGGCACTGAATATGAGTGATTGAGTGAGAGGGAGCCCGACAGAATTAGCACACACTGGATCTTTTGACCAAGGGGGAAAAAAAAAACCCCAAAAACAAAACAGTCGAATGTTGGTCTAGGGGCACGTCCCCTTAGGATTTGGGAAAGAAAAACACCAAACCACGTTCGTTTGGTGCTCCTCGAGCAGAGCAGCGCCTTCAATTAAAACCCATTTCAACAAAATAAAAAGACACTTAATCTTGGATCCAAAATAGCTCTGGAATGGCAGCAGCACCGCCCAGCCCAGGGGCATTTCCAAGGCAAATCCAACGTGCTGATACCCTCCTGTGAAATGCTTTTCTGAGAAATTGCTGGCAATTCCCTGCTGGAGTTTCCAGCACTGCCCGTGAATGGCCCCTCTCAAGTGGGCACCTCCTCAGGGTCACCCTGGTGCCACCCAGAACTTTCCAGAGTTTGTGCAAAGGCTTGTGTTTGTCCTATAGCCTAAATACAGGTACATTTCCTCTGCTCTTTTCCTGTTTTCCCCTTTTCTTTCTTTTTTTATAAATTAATTTGTGTTTGTGAGCCAATGCCTTCTGCTGTCTGCATGGGAAAGCCCTCATTTCTCTCCCATAAATCCAAGGAGAAATGATCCTTGATTTAACACCAGAATGTCTTTGGAATATTCACGTGCCTTTCCATGACCTGGGAAAATGCAACCCCTGATTTCCAACCCATCCCTTCCCTTTGCACCTGCACTTCTGTGAGCTCAGGGAATATTGTGGGATGCATCCAGTGATGTCTCTGTGCTTCAGGGAGCTGCATTCCCTGTGGATTCTCTGCAGGATCATCCCCACCCCACCTGGAGCAGTCCCTGGGGTCTCAGGAGTGGGGAGAGACCCAAGTGCAGCCTCCTTGTCCAGCACTGGGCAATGAGCTCTCCGTGCCCTTACCTTGGGGTGCTCACCTGGCCCTGGTGTCCTGCACCCCAGCAGAGCTGCAGGGACCCCTGAGGAGCCTCTGGGATTGTCAGATCTTAGGGCGAATCACACCCAAACACAGATTTTGGGGCTGCAACTCTGGATTTCTTTTTTTTTTTCATTTAATTTCATTTCATTTTAGAGCAGCACTGAGCTGCTCAAAACCCTTGCCTGGATTCACCTCATTTTTATTTTTTTTTTTTAATTCTTATATGAAATGCAACCTGTGGGATTTTAGGGCCTGTCTTCCAGAAAGGCTGAGCATTCAGGGCTCCTGCTGATCTTGAAGCCACACAAATCCCCAAACAAACAAATCCCCTCTGGATGTGGCAGCAGCTCCAGGGATCTCTGGGGTCACCATGGCACAGCCTCGCTGCTCAAAGCCCTGAATTTTATTTTAAAGAGGTTGAACAGAGTTTGTGTCAGCCCCACAGCCAAGATCCTCCTCACAGGCAAGCTTGAGCTCCTCACTCACTACCAGGAGGGCATGAAAAAGTATTTAAAGAGAATTTATTTGTGCCGAGCAACAATAGCAATAGTTAATCTCTTATATTAAAACCTTTAATGACTTCAGGGACTTATGAAACCATCAGAGCCCGTTTAATGAGGGCCTGCTCTGGCCCACACTTTTCAAAGCTGAAATCTTTAATAGAGCAGAAAAGAAATCCACAATTTGGAGGGGGAGTTTGGGACTGTACAAAACATTATGGAGCTGTTTGGTTTGCAGGACTCCTGTTCCTGCTGGGCAGTGCTCTGATGATGTATTAGGGGAGCCTGTCAGCAGGGCCGTGGAGCTTCATGATGCATTACAGCAATAAGTCGTTTGTAATACATCATCTGCAGCAGCTGCTGGCCCGCTTCGGAGCCTCAAACCAAAATTAGGCAAGGGTTTCAACGTGCACCAAAGCTGTTTTCTTCCTTTCTCCCTTTCCCTCCCTGTCTCCAGGTCCTTCTCTCCCGCTTGCTCCCGACCTCACCCTGCCAATAGCAATTTGCTGGTGATTTATCCGTCCTGGCTCTCCCATGAAATTCCTTTTTGGTGGAACCAATGGAGCACAATGGCTCTGCTGGCCAGGCAGGAGGGCGAGGGTGGCTGCAGGGGATGAGAGGTGTAATCCCTTCAGACCGCAGCCAGCTCTGACAGGGACCAGCACACGTCCGAGGGGACACAGAATGTCAGTTTTGGGGTGCAGGGCAAGGAAGGGCCTGGCTCGCTGTCACTCATTAAGAATTAGTAGGTAAACTCCTCTTTAGCTGCAACCTGATCTTAGTTCTGGTATTTTTTCCTATCAACAATGTTAGGAATTTTCACTAATCTATGGAAACACCCAAAATAACTTCATAAACAGAGGTGAACTCAGCCACTGCAATGATTGATCTCAGGGGGTTTTAGCAAGAGGCTCCCTCACCTTCCTCACCTCTGCTCAGAAGCTGGGCAGCTTCTGGTGCCAGACACAGGCAAGGAAATTTACCCCTGGAGTGTCCAGGTAGCATCCCAATAATCCCATTTTTACATTTCCAAGACTTTTCTGCCTCTTCTGCTCCACTTGGCCTTCACACATGTGGCAAGCAAACCTCTGGAACCTCATCAAATACCCTGAACCCCCTTTTATTCTTCTTTTTTCAGTCTTGAAAACACATTTTGCTCTGTTGCTCTTCTGCTGTTTCCTTTAAAGGGGTGAAATGTTCCAGCCCTGACTCTCACCATTTCCCAAGCCCAAAGGTGCTTGGTGGCACATCCATGGTGATGTTTCCATATGGGATAAGGAGGAATTGGGACGAGGTGTAGGTGCCTGGCTGTGGGATCAGGCCTTGCCCCAGAGTTATCTGCTGCTCTCCTCAGTGCAGCTCGGCTCAGGAGATAATCTAATGTTCAGTGGGAACTGCTGGATACGCTGTCCATGCACACACACTGCAGAGCTTGTTGTGTTTCCAGGGATTGTTTTGATTTTGGACTTTCTTTTTTGAGCATTTAATGCCCCGCACTTCTTAAATCACAGCCCAGCGGAAGGCAAGAGGGGAAAATCACATCCATGGCTTGTTACCATGCATGAGGCATAACCAAGTGCTTCAAATCCCTGAGGGGATTACTCAGGAATCACCAGGCCACCTGGAGTTTCATTATGGCTCTTACAAACAGGCTTTTAGCAAGAAGGATGAGGTGGGGAGGGGAGAGGGGTCTTCTGTTTAAAGCCCTGAAAAGGGACGAAGTTCACAGGGCTGAACAATGGCTCAGCCGAGTCAGCTGAGCGCAGGGGCTGGAAAGGATTAATCAGAGCGAGAAATGTCAGCTCAGAACAAACCCTTCAGCAGCGTGGCCAAGCCACAGGGCTCGGCAGAGAGCAGCCTGAGTCACTCCCCAGCCACGCAGGACCTCTGCCCCTGCCCAAGCTCAAAGAGTCCAGCTCCTCTTCGCTCCGCCACCAGCTCCAGTCCCACCAGGACAGCCCCTCGCCCACCCCCAGGTGTTTCCAGACCCCTTGGTTAGCCCAGGGATCCTCCTCTCCATTTCTTTCCTGTGAGAAATGCTACTGGCTTCCAAAAATTGAAAAGGTTTATTAAAACCTTATCAAAAATACAACAGAAGACTGAATAGAGAAACTATTTCCTGGTGATTCTGCATCGGGATGGTGATTCTGCATCTGCGCCGGGAGCAGAGGATTTTCCCCACCATGTGCTCGCCCACACAATGCAGGTTTTGCCTTTTAACCCTTTAGCCCCTCCCAAAGTTCTGTCCATCGCTGTCCAGTGGTGGAGATCACTTTGATTGGAGGTCAGCTGTTGCCTAGTAACAAGTTGATTCTCCCAAATGTCCCAAACCCAGGCCACCCCATGATAAAAATATGACTATAAATCATAAAACTTCTCTTAACATATATACAGGATATTTGCCTTTTAATTGTGAGACTCAACCATGGCATTACTCATCTATCACATCCACCACAACGTTTTCTTTTGCTTATCCACAAGATCCAGCACAAAGAAGCACTTTGCAATTTTGGGGCGTTTTTTAGAGCATTTTTGGAGAACAATGGTGTTTCAGTCTCAATAAACACCATCCTCCTTCCAAACGTATCTTCAAACAATGAGATGATGCTACTGATTTCCAAGTGCTTTGCTCTTCTTTTACCTAAATTAAACTCCCCACTTTGTGCCACTTTTGTAGATTTCTGTTATTTATGATCCAAACATTTCTAGCATACATATTTAAAGGGAAAAGTTCAAAATATTAAACCTCTTCACCCTTGAACTCCTCCAGCTCACTCCTTACTTTTTCACATAATGCCAGGACTTTGTAAGGACATAAGGTAATATTTTGTAATATTTTGCAAGTCTGCAAGAAGGAATCTTCTGGCCTGCACTAAGAAAACAAATAACTGGCTATAAGGATTGTCTTGGACGTCACTTTTGATTAGAGTTAATCCCAGGTGGTGAAGGAATGGATGACACATCTGTGAGAAATGCTGGTGCTGCTTTCAGGCTGGGCAAGAATAATCCAGGCTTTACAGTTGAGGGGTTTATCTGTAGGAATCTATTATAAATTAAATTTATAAATATATCCAGGAGCTCTCAGGAACCCTTAAATAGCCCATCCCCATTAGAAAATATTTGTTTGCTGACCTAGATTCCTAGGAATCCTGGAAGCATAAAAGGGATTGATGGCACAGGATGCCCTCAGCCATCAGCAAGACAATGCAGGTGGACAAATTTGCAGAGCTGAGGATCCAGAGCTGGTCACAGCATCCCTGGATTGTTCCTTCACATCCACTGAGGGTTTTCATTCCCTGCCAACTGAGGGGAGTGGGGATTCCTGCACAGAGCCTGGGGGATGCTGGATCCTGCTGTGCCTCAGACCTGCAGCACTTCCCTCCTTGGAAGGGTCAGGAGTGGGAACAGCTCACGCTGCTCCAGCTCCACAGGCTGGCAATTCCAGCCCAGGAACCCTAAGGGGATTGGGGCATCCTTTTTTCCCTCCAGCTCCACCTTTATTGAGGATAAAAAGAATGTCATCAAATACTTTTAGTGCTGGAATTAAAGTCCTTCATCACAAGCTTTCAGCTGGATGCCAGGTTGGAGCTGCTGAAAGAAGCCCAAGCTAAAATTCTCCTTCTGCATTCATTCTGTCACTCTGTTAAAAGGGAACAGCTGAACAAATTATCAACATTTTGTGAGGATTAGGAAAATTGATCCAGGCTGACTCACTGTGTGCCTCTATAACCCCGAGTCATGGTAAAACCCAGGAAATGAGACTGGGACTGGAAAGGGTGAGAGAATTCTTGTATTCTTGGAGCATCCTCGAATGCCAGATTTCTGGACTCGGTTTTCCACTGGCTCTTTACACCCTGCTAGAAGTCAGAACATTCTTGCCCCAGCCTGACCATCTCTTCTTGAGGTGTTTCCCTACGAGTTTTGTTACTCTGGGAAAACACAGCTTCTTAATTCAATTTAAGCTGTGCATGCTAAATATCAGAAATGGGTCAAAAGTTAAACCATCATTACAGACCAAGTGTTACTAAACTGTATTTAATCCAAAGCAATGGATAACAAGAACTTTTAGCCCTGTCAGGACATGTTGGGAGACAGTAAATGAGATCTTTGAGGAGAGACAAAAAATGCCTGAATATCTGCAAAATAATTTATTTCACACTAAGGAGGGAGTAGGTATTTTGCATATATTTGAAAGAAAGAAAACGTATGCATACCCAACCTTCAGAGTTAGCTTGCAATGTTGGAATGGATGGTATTTATATTTGTATCTCAATCAAATAGGGAATTCTGGCCCAGAATCTTCCAGGGGCTTTGTTCCTGCCCTGCCTAGAAGAGATCCAGCAGCTCCTACAAGGCTCCTCCAGGTCCCAGGGTTACCTTCAGGACAGCCCCAGCTGCTGGGAAAGCTTCACCTCGGTGCCAGCTTTCAGTATGAGAGACATTGTTCTATTTAGAGAGGGATCTGCCTGCAGAGGGCACTTCGAAGGCTGTGAATTTTGGCACAGGGGACACCAAGGAACAGCCTGAAGTTGTCAGGGCAGGGTTTAGGCTGGATATTGGGAAAGATTCTTCTCCCAGAGGGTGAAAGTTGGATATTGGAAAAGTTTTTTCTCCCAGAGGGTGGATGTTGGATATTTGGAAAAGGTTTTTCCCCCTGAGAGTGTAGGGAAAATTTTCTTCCCCTGGAAGGTGTAGGTTGGATGAGTCTTTCCCTGGACAGTGGAGGTTGGGTACTGGAAAAAGTTCTTCCCACAAAGGTGGAGGTTGGATATTGGAAAAGGGTTTTCCCCCAGAGGGTGTAGGTTGGATGTTGGCAAAGAGTCTTTCCCTGGAGAGTGGAGGTTGGGTACTGGAAAAGCTTCTTCCCAAAAAGGTGTAACCTGGATATTGGAAAAGTTTTTTCTCCCAGAGGGCAGAGGTTGGATACTGGGAAAAGGTTCTTCCTCCAGAGGGTGTTTGGGCATGGGGAATGCTCACAGCACCAAACCTTCCAGAGCTCCAGAGGGATTTTGGTGAATTTTCTTCCCCCAGAGGGTGTAGGTTGCATGTTGGAAAAGAGACTTTCTCTGGAGAGTGGAGGTTGGATACTGGAAAAGGTTCTTCTCACAAAGGTGTAGGTTGGCTATTGGAAAAGGTTCTTCTCCCAGAGGGTGGAGGTTGGATATTGGGAAAAGGTTCTTCCTCCAGAGGGTGTTTGGGCACGGGGAATGCTCACAGCACCAAACCTTCCAGAGCTCCAGAGGGATTTTGGTGACTCTTGGCAAAAGTTTCTCCTCCCAGAGGCTGTAGGTTGGATATTGGAAAAGGTTTTCCCCCTGAGAGTGTAGGTCAGATATTGGGAAAATTTTCTTCCCCTGCAGGGTGTAAGGTTGAACGTTGGAAAAGTCTTTCCCTGGAGAGTGGAGGTTGGATACTGGGAAAGGTTCTTCCCATAAAGGGGGAGGTTGGATATTGGGAAAAGATTTTTTCTCCCAGAGAGTGGAGGTTGGATATTGGAAAAGGTTAAAGGTTCTTCTCCCAGAGGGTGTAGGTTGGATATTGGAAAAGAGTCTTTCCCCAGAGAGTGGAGGTTGGATACTGGAAAAATTTCTTCCCACAAAGGTGTAGCTTGGATATTGGAAAAGGTTCTTCTCCCAGAGAGTGTTTGGGCACAGGGAGTGCTCACAGCACCAAACCTGCCAGAGCTCCAGAGGGATTTTGGTGACTCTTGGGGACGGTGCTGCGCAGGGCCAGCAGTTGGATTCGATGATCCTTGAGGATCCCTCCCACCTCAGGACATTCTGGGATTCCATAAAATCTCAGCGGCAGGAGCAGCCCCTGCGCCCCTCCTGCCCCATCGCCCGAGGCCAGACTTTGATTTGAGCCCCGGTGCTGGATGAATAATTGATAAAATCCCCGGGGCTGGGTGAATAATCGATAAAAGCCCCGGGGCTGGGTGAAGAATCGATCAAAGCCGCGGTCCGTGTCGCCAGGCCGGAGGGAGCCGGGAGCATCATCTTTGATGGGCTGCAGCGAGCCCTTTGTGGGCAGGGACCACCTGCCACAGAGAACGGCCACAACCCTGCCCTGCCCACGGGAGACCTTTTGATGCAGCGGGTGTTGATAATTAGAGCCTAATTGAGTGATTAACAGCCCCCAGCAGCTCACGCGTTCCGGCGCTGTGCGGAGGAGCAGGGGCTGCTCCAAAGTTCAAGCCTTTAAGGATGCGTTTTTCCAGCCCCATCTTCCCCCAGCAGCTCGCTGGATGTTGGCCCCGGGCTGAGACCCTCAGAAATGTGCACAGCCAGCAAAACCAGGGGAGGGTGATTCCCTTTTTTCTCTCCCGAGAGCTGTAATCACTTTTCCCTGAGCCACTATTGATAATAACCGGCGCAGGAATAGGCTCCCGTTTGCCGGGGCTCCATAGGCCATGAAAATCCCTCCAGATAGACTGAACTTAATTAACTGAGCCTATTAAGGCAATATTAAAAGAAGCCTATCTCAGCAGGCTCTCCCAGTGGGGAGACACGGCAGAGCTTTCAATTTAGGACTTATTGCAGAGCTCTCCTGCTGTCCAGCTCCGTGGGCTGCCTGGGAGCTGCTTAATCCAAGGCTTGGGAGTGGGGAAAGACAGCTGGGGATGGGGGGATATCAAAGGAAATCGACCTGTAATATATTATATGCTCACTTTGTGGCTGGGGGGAAAGCCATATAAATGGGGAGGTTGTTTGGCACTGAATGAAACAAATGGCAGCGTGGAAATGGTTAAAAGTTGTAAAATAGGACTTAGGGAATCCAAAGAAGCTTTTCTTGAATAATTGTGGCGTGTTGCGGTGCAGCTGGGAGTAGATTCGTACTAAAAATTGCAAAATTCTGCAAAATCAAGGAAGTTCTGCATAAAACCAAAGAAATTCTGTGTAAAATAAAGGGAAATCTGCATAAAACCAAAGAAAATCTTCCTGCATCTCCTCCTTTCCCCTCCTCCTCCCCCATACATAAGTTAGGGACTAGTTTTGATCCCTTTTTACTTCTCATGAAATATTGGTGCTGTCACCATGCTGAACATCATGACTGGATTATGTTCCTGGCTAGAGGAGAATAAAACAAAGGGGAAATGTTGCCACTGGTGAATAAGGAACTCTGTCCTGCAAACAGAGCTTGAGGAAGCTGCTGAACTGCAAATCTACAGTAAAAATAACCCAAAAAATGGAAGAAAATGTGTTGGTTTTGCCTCAGTGCAAGCTGCAAAGGGAAATGGCATGGAAGGTTAAATGTAATAATATCTCCAACAATAATTCCTGGGTTTTAAAGAGCATTTTTTTCAATTTTAAGGGCTGCAAGGCCAACACTGTGCAACCAGTGATTGCTTTAAATGGAATGGGCAGGATTGAATCCATGTAGGTGGAAAATTGTAGGGCCAGGGGAATTCTGGTGGCAGCCCAAGGCCCAGCTCTTGACAACATTGGGCATCCCTGGAAGTGTCCAAGTCCAGGTTGGGCAGGGCTTGGAGAAACCTGGGATAGTGGAAGCTGTCTCTGCCATGGCAGGGATGGAATAAAATGGGATTTAAGGCTCCTTCCAACCCAAACCATTCCATGATTCTGTGATTCAAGAGGGGTTTTTTTGGGTTTTGTTTTGTTTTTTTTTTTTTTTTCTTTAATGGAAATCTCAGTTTTATTTGTGATGGTTGTAGAAAAAAGCTTGAAAACACAACCTGTGTTGACTGAATAAATCAGGGAAAGATGGGATGGGACCCTGCTCATTGATCTGATATAAATCCCAGGAGTTTTCATTGGATCAAATAATTTGTGTGGAAATGGAAGATTTCTAACCCCACAGGCTGGATCCATGCTCAGCAAGCACTTCCAGAGGGCCCCAACTCTTGAAATCCCAATTAGAACAACCCCCAAATTATTATTTTCATGGCTAATGCACCAGACGTGCGTTTGCACTGCTGATGTTTTAATTTTAGCCCAAACAAGGGGCTGGAAAGCCTTGGAGCCTTCCCCAGCTTGTTCCAATGGCTGGATTAAAAATAGAAGATTCTCCTAGAGAATGTCTGCTTGGGCAGCTGAGGGATAATTGTGTGTGGCTTCAGTTTGTTTGCACAGGAAAACCCGGGGTAACCTGAGAATTCATTACGAGAAAAGCACAGGACTCCTGCCATCCTCTAATGGCCCCTTACAGCTCAAAATGCAAAATTTACAAGGGAAGCCTTAAAGAAATGACAGGAAAATCTGAGAAGATAACGAAACTGGCAGGGAAATTAATAGAAGCCTTGGGTTCTGTAATCCGCAGTGATTAATACCTTTGAGTTCCATGATCCTTGGTTTCCACTGGAATTGATAAACTACCCACTGTGGCTTCTCTGCTTTAAATCAATACCCCAGAAAAATCTTAAGTTGGCCTTGCTGGCCTATTTGTCATCTCGTTTGCAGCTGAAGGTTAGACAGAATCCTTATGAGCTGAGATTTTTTTTTCCAGTTTTATAGGAATTTCTTTTTTTATTGTCATTGTTATGCCCAGAAGATGAGGGTGTGAGCAGCATTTGAGATGATAATCCTGTCCAGCGTGTGGATGGAGCCAAGGGTTTAGAAATGGTCTTGCCAAATTTTTAGGAATATCCTAAGTTGTCAAAGGCAACTCTCTAAGTTGTCTTCAGAGAATCAGAATTTTGCAGCTTTAAAAAAGAAAAATTGTGGGAAAATCAAAGAGGGAAAATGGAAATGATGTCACAGTGCTGCTGAACTGTAAAACAGATTTAAAACTTGTGGTTCTTGTATGGTTTCAAGGTGTGCTGCACTGCAAGCAGAATTCTCTGCTCTTTCAGACTTATTTGCTACAGAAATTATCATTGAAGCATGGAATGGGCTCCGTTGGAAGGGACCTCAAAATCATCCAGTTCCAACCCTGCCATGGGCAGGGACACCTTCCACTGTCCCAGGCTGCTCCAGCCTGGCCTTGGACACTTCCAGGGATCCAGGGGCAGCCACAGCTTCCCTGGGAATCTGTGCCAGGGCTTCCCCACTCTTCCAGGGAAGATTTCTTCCTAAGTGATTCCTGTTGATGAGTTGCAGTTTGTAGGACAGAGGTTTCTCCAGACCTGGAACACAAACACGCTGACACTTCTTCTTCTGGGAATTTTATTTCCCATCAATGCCCCTTACCCTGCTTTCACCTCCTGTGCTGAAGCAGACATTTATAACATCTATTAAACGAGGTGGGGCTGCTCTCAAGTAGAATTCCTGACCATTCATCATCACGAGCTGAGTTTCTGTTTCAATTATTACTTTTAAATGCGTCGCCACCTTTGTTGCGGAAAGCCAAAATAAAAACCTGCAAATCTACAATGATTTTGCTCCATGCTCCTATCCTCCATTTAGCTCCAGCCTATTTTCCTTCCCGCTTGCTTGACATCATGGAAATTCGATGGATGGCAGTGATTCATGGTGCTGGACGTGGAGCTGGAGGTGTTCCTGTCCTTAGAGCATGAGATCGCTTTCCCAGTCAATCCCACCGTGCCTGCCAGATCCATCACCTCTTGAGCTCACCATGGAGCTCCAAAGCCATTCCCAAACTTCTGTCCTGCACAGCTGGCATGGCTCAAGCCCTTCCCCTTCAAGTGCTGTCACTCAGTGATATTTAGATCCCTCCCAGGTCCCTCCACAGCTCTCTCCTTTGGAAAACCAACATGTCCCGATGAGCTGCCCTTGTGTAAATACATCTTCCTTTGTAAGAAACAAGCCCCTAATTCAGACCTGTGTTGTGTTTATTTTTGAACACAGATTTTCTTTTTTTTTCTTTCTTGTCAGGGGCTGTGCAGCTCGACCTTAGGCTCGACAGGGAAATGTTTATCCAAAGAGTTAACGCGGATGAGTAATCCGGGACGCTCCTGCCAGGGCTCGGGGGGTGGGATTCCCGTAAACAGCCCGGCCCTTTGAACTCAGGGCTTTTATTTTATGTCATCCTCCAACCACCAAACCAACATGCCACCGTGGAGGCCTTCCCTGCTCAGCCAAAACACAGATTAAGCCATGGAAATTTAAGCTGGGGATATCATTCGGGGGCATCTTGTGTTCGTCACCTCATCCTCTTTAATTCACTCTGTCCTGAGCTTGGCCAAGTGTTGTTTGTGCAGTGCAGGGGTCGTTCCAGCCCCAGGAAAGCTGTTCTGGCTCTGTGGAACACCTACAGGTACGGACATGGAGTGGTACAACCAAAGAGGTGAAAAATGAGGGAGAACGGACCATGAATCTCCTCCTGCTTCCTTCCCATGGAAACTTCATCTTGGGCTGGTTGTTCCTAATCTCCCTGCTCCCAGTTGCCCTCTTCCCTCTGAGGGAGCAGCCCCTGGGCTGCTGGGATCACTGCTCCCTGTCTGTTCACAACAAAATCCACCCCTTTATCTGCTCACATCAATTTTCAGTCCTGCCAGAAAGTCACTTTAGAATCATGATTTAATGAAGCCGTGTTCATTTGTTGCAGGATACACTTACACGTGCAATAAATAACATTAAATATCCAATTTTCAGCCCTAAAAGCCCAGTTCTGCTCATTTTTAGTGCTGATCACAGACACGGACTGGATTTGGGAACTTCATCAGTAAACTCTCAAAGATTTCTGTGGATATTGTGCAGCTCAAATTCCCCCTCAGTATTAAGACCATGCAGAGTTATGAGACTGAGGCATCCAAGAAATAATGGAAATAATGTGGATATTGCATAACCATCCTCTTACACTGGCATGAGTCATTCCTAAAGTGCCCTGTATATCTTTCAGGGTGGATTAAGGATACGAGACAGGGGAACCATGAGGGCTCCTACAATGCTCCACAAAGACTCCGAAATGGGAAAAGCCTTTAGAAAACAACTCTGAAAAATAACCATTTGTCGTCTGCAGTAAATAACTCGGTCACTAGGGAGGTCAAAAGCTAAAGGCTCCCATCCAGGGCTGGGATTAATGACCTGCAAAACACCAGCTTAAAAATAGGCTCTTCTCCCGCTTCAGGACAGGCAATAATGAAGCATCTCCTGCCATTCCTTAGCCAGGAATGAAATTCCAGGCAGGAAAATGGGCTTTGCAGTGGATGCACAGGGATGAGTTAAGCAGTGATAGAACCAGCACTGTGTAAATCAAGGGCCAGGGCCACTGCAGGCTGCTCCTCACATGGGCAGGACGTGGCAGGAAGGTCCAGAGACACCCAGGAGTCGTTCCCTGTGGCAAGGACAGTGGTGAGGGAAGAGGCCGTGATGCCCTCCCTGCCCAGGGGGTGTTGGTGCTGCCCAGCATCCCACGACAAGTCATAAATGTCCCAGCCCTGCACAAATTTCCACTGCAGAGGGGGAATATTTATGACGAGGTTCAAAGGTGCAAGGGGAGGCAGAAACCCAAGCTGTCCTGTGCTGGGAGGATCGATGAGGTGGCTCAGTCCTTCATGGCCCTGCGTGCTCGTGGCCTGTCCTGGGCTGCTCAGAGTCATTTTTCAGAGAATTTGGTGTCTCCTAGTTCGCCAGGATGGTTTTGCAAAATGTCAGGATATTTTAAAAAGATCGTTGGATTAAAAATTACTCTTCAAGCTCTGCTTGTTTTGCTCTAAATGGGGCTGGAAGCCATGATTAAAGGGACTATTTTATGCTTCAAACAGTAAAAGTTGAAGCAAACTGTGAGAGAAGTTCTAAAGAGACCTCTTTTATATTAAAATTAATATAGAATGGAACACATTCTGCCTTGAATGACCCTGCAGATGTCTTTGAACAGGGCTGATTGCTCCAGGAGTATTAATCCAATAAAGCCTGGCTTGAGGCCACTCAGAAGCTCTGAAATGATAGCAACTACTTTGAATTTCAGATCATCTGTAGAAACAAGAATTTCAGTATTGTGGCTATCCAGATTCACAGTGTTTTCATCACCTGGAGCTGCTGAGCTTGTCCTTTTGCAAAGTTCTTGTCTTCTTTTTGCCTTGTGTTCCTGTTTCCTTCAATGCAAGTAAAATAAGAATTCAGGTGGGGAAATTTCCAGCAGATTGAGCTCTGCTGCTTCCTTCTCCCACCCAGCACAGGACAGATGCTCTGATTTTCAGCCTGCAAAGAACAAAGCTTCGCCCTGGCTTCTTTATTTTAAACAGGAGAGGCCACCCACAGCTCCAAACATGCCTATGGAGAGGAAAAATAAATGGCTGAGCTCCTGGCCAGACATGGATGTGCAGAGCGTATCTGAGGAGGAGGAACTGTTTGGAAAAAGCCATTCCCATCCCACCCAGGTGCTGCCAGGGATGGGGCTGGGGGCACCAGCACCTCCCAGCAGTGGGGAACAGCACGGGGATGGGATGGCTGGGGACCATAAATCACCTCGGCCCAAGGGCACGTTCAGCAAACCAGAGCTGGGCAGATGTTGGAAAAGGGAATGTTTCAGCACAGAATTCCAGCTCGTGCTCCACAAGAAGGCAAATCCTGCAGTGCTCCACCAGCTTGTGACCATAACATCCAGAAAAGATCCTCCCACCAGCCTAAACCTGCAGATTTTTCCCCTAAACCAAAGCAGGGGAGGGTGGTGGGAGCTGTTGCTGGGCCCAGGGTGTTTGGCTGGGACTGGTGCCTTCTGCAGGAGGGTTTTGGTTGGTCATGGGGAGGTGGGAGCACCATGTGGTGGTGCTGAGACATGGGAGGGATCTCCCCCTATGGAAACCACTCATCCATGAGACAGAAGAAGGAATGTAAATGGAGTGAGGAGCCAAATGTTCTTCATTTCCACCCAGCTGGCTCTTTAATGGATGTCCCCTCCGTGCCTGGAGCCATGAGCTCTGTGTCTGCCTCACCACGGGTCACTCGGAGGGGAGTTGTCACCACGACAGCTCTGGGTGTGATTTGGCCAGCAGGAGCAGGGAGCTCATCCTTCCCCTGTGCTCAGCACGGGTCAGGGCACACCTCGAGGGCTGTGCCCAGTTCTGGGCCCTCAGTTTGGGAAGGACATGGAGGGGCTGGAGCGTGTCCAGAGGAGGCAACGAGGGGCTGGGAACACAAACCCTGTGAGGAGCCACTGAGGGACTGGGGGTGCTCAGCCTGGAGAAAAGGAGGCTCAGGGTGAGTTGAAGGTCCCTGGAAGGTGGCTGTGTTCAGCTGGGGCTGGGCTCTTTCTCCAGGAGCTGACAGAACCAGAGGTCACAGCCTCAGCTGCACCAAGGGAAATACAGGCTGGATATCAGGAAAAAGTGTTTTACAAAAAGGAGATAAAGTTCTGGAGTGGCTGCCCGGGGAGGTGGTGCAGTCACCACCCCTGGGTGTGTTTAACAAAGCCTGGATGTGGCTCTGGGTGCCAGGGTTTGGTTGGGGTGTTGGGGCTGGGCTGGGCTCGATGATCTTGGAGGTCTCTTCCAACCTGGTGATTCTGTGATTCTGTGAATTTTACAGGAGTGTTTTAAAACACAAAATGGATCTGGAGGTTTCCCATACCTGCTGATGGAAAGAGGCCTCCTAATTCAGCAAGGAACAAGAATCAGAGCTGGCTCCCTCCGAGGATGGTTCACAAGCCAGCTGAAATTTGAGAATAGTTTGAAATTGTGTTTTTTTAAAGGCTGTATTTTCATGCCTCACTTCTCCGTACAGACAGACAAATGGCTTTTCCCTTTCATGGAAAGTTGGGACCTACCTCCAAAAATGTCCTTAAACTAGAGCTGGAGGCAGTGGAGTTGGCAGCACTGCTTCCCATGGCTGCCTCTACCACCACATCCATCTCTGTGGGGCAATATTCAACCCTGGACAAAGTTTGTATCTGAGGTTGGAGAGCAAAATTACAGAACTTCTATATCAGCCTCGCACCAGGCTGGAATTACTAAAAAACATCCAGGTTTTTACTTACTGGGTGTGAGTGTTCCTCTCTGTGTGATATTTGGAGTGATTTTATCTGGTGTAAAAGGTTTCCTTCAAAAAAGGCCAGACCTGCACCGAGTGAAACTGGTGGGGATCTCAAGAGGGCAGTGGAGCAATGTCAAAGCAGGTCAGCTGCACATGGAGCTAAAATCCTTGAGGAGGAGTTCATTATCCACCAAAATTGGGTATATTTTGGATTGAAAAGGTTAATAGTGATGAGAAAGGACGAAAATTAGTGCATTAAATCCTGCTTAATTAATCTGACAAATAATGAGCATGAAACTGCCTTGGAGAAGGGGTTGAAAGGTTCCCAGAGGAGCGAGGGGGTCTGGGGCAGGCACAGGACAGGCAGATCATTGAGTTCTGCCCCAGCACCACTGGCCCAGTGTTTGCTTTTCCTTCCAAGGCTCTCCCCCTGTCCCAGTGCTGTATTTCAGGATTTCATCCCTATCCCGAGCTACTGTGGAGTCAGCTGGGGGCCTGGGAGCAGCTCAGGCATCAGGGGCTGTTCTCTGGTTTCAAATAGCTCCTTTTATTTTACCCCCAATGGCAATAATTAATACCAATGCATTCATACTGTGAATTATATTTTAAAAAAATAGAGACATAAATTCTTGATTGGTTATCATACCCTGATAAATGAATAAATCACAATTAAAACCCCATGCAAGTGTGGACAGTGCAGCTCTCAGAGCTCTGTGTTATTCCCACGAGGCTGCAGCCAATGTTCAACCCCACATTTCATGTTAATTGATGAAACCCTTAATGAAACTTTGAGCTGAAGTTGGCCAGTCCCATCAAAACCAGATTTTGGGTTTTCCAGATCAAGTGAGACAAAACTCACCTGAAACTTTGTCCAGACTGGTTTGAATCAGAGCCCCAGTGAGGGAGTCAAACGGGGTTTATTAAGAAAAACCAACTCAGACCTGGAATACAAATAAGGAAAAAATTAATGCTCATTAAAATTGTTACCTGCACTTCTCTCTCAGCATTTCCCTGAGCACGCAGTGAAGAAGATAAATAAAAATCCATTTGTATTCTGGGGATGTTTCTGCCAGTTCCTGTTTACTCAATGTTTGCTAGTGCCCCGCTGCCTTCAGGGTGGAAAGAATTCCTATAGGAAATCATTTGATTTGTTTTCATTTTATTTATTTGCTTGCATTCCACTAACCACAGAGGCTGAAACTCTTTGGGATACTTGAAAAAAACAGGATGTTTTCTTCCTCCAGAAAGGCTCCTACTCCTCCATTTTCTGTCTCAGATGATGTCAGAATCAGCTGGTAAGGGTGTCATGTGGTAAACTGCCAAGTGGTAAACATGAAAATTCAGCTTTAAATCACATCCAGGTTCTTCTCAGCTAATGGGACTTCAAATGAATTGGATGGGTCTCCTCAAAAACAGATTTTTGTGGAGTTTTTATAAGTCTTGGAGCCTGCTTGAGGCTGACCCAATGAGAGATTCCCTCAAGGAGTTGTGGAGTTGTCTTGAAATCTTTACTTTTGTTTTCTTTTTATTAGAAAATGAATAGGTGAGACATTCCCTCAAGGAGTTGTGGAGTTGTCTTGAAATCTTTTCTTTTTTTTTTCTTTTTATTAGAAAATGAATAGGTGAGGTTTGCAGAACGAGACTCTGGAATTTCAGGGGGTAAAAGGACATGGAAGAAAGTTCATTAAAAAAAAAAATCACAAAATATCGAGTTTATGAAGTGGAGGTCGCCATGTTTGAGACTGACCCAATGAGAGATTCCCTCAAGGAGTTATGGAGTTGTCTTGAAATATTTTCTTCTTTTTTTCTTTTTATTAGAAGAAGAGAAGGTTTGCAGAACCAGACTCTGGAATTTCAGGGGGTCAAAGGGCATGGCAGGAAGTTCAATTTTTTAAATAAAAAAATCACAAAATATTGAGGTTATGAAGAAAAAGAAAACAGAAAGAGGTTGATAAACTTGGCCAAAAAAAAAAAAAATAAAATCAGCATATGGAAATGCGGGTGTATTTTTGGAACCGTTTCATTGGAGAGCTATTCATGGATCCTGAAACCACTCTGGCTTTGAAAAATGCAGAGCTGAGGAGGCATCGGGGTGACCTCGGCTCCGGGGCACGCGGGACACGTTGGGCTCTGTCGGGAGCACCAGGAGCGCCGGGATCGCCTCCAACCACCCCAAACACACCCAGGCACCCCCCACTGCCACCCGCTGCAGCTCCTCGGGCCGGGGGAATTCCAGACGTGCCCTGGACCCAGAACTCTGACAGTGCACTGTCAGAACTCCAAATGTCCCTCAGACATTTTTGGATGTTCCGAGCCCAGGTCAGAAGCATTTGGGACCCTGGCAGGCAGCTGCAAACAGCTGTGATTTTGGGTTTGAGCCATGGAATGAGTTACCAACCTTGCAGGAAGAACAAGAAGTCACAAAAGTTTAGATATTAGAGTAGAAGTAGTCACAAAGTAGAGGGAAGAATTTTTGAGTGCTGTACAGGGGGGTTTTAACACCTGTACAGGGGGTTTTTTACTTAGTACATGGGGGTCAGAGATTTTAAGATGGAGGAATGTAGGCCAGTCCTGTTCCTCCTCTTTCTCCTTCCTCACCTCCATGTTCTTGGTGATGTTGGCACTCACAGATTGGTTTAGAGTAGAAAATCACCATTTAATATAGGTAAGGCATTGGAAAAACTGTAAACATGTAACACGTAATGTACCATATAAAAGACAGAAAATCCCCATTTAATATAGGTAATAGGCATTGGGAAAAACTGTAAACATGTAACACGTAATGTCCCATATAAAAGATAGAAAATCCCCATTTAATATAGGTAATAAGCATTGGGAAAAACTGTAACATGTAACACGTAATGTACATATAAAAGACAGCAGCAGCCCTGGCGGGGAGAGAAGAAGCAGTCGGGGTCAGAGAGGATGTCAGGGTGTGTGTGTGCCTCTGCCTGAGCTGTGAGCAAACCACAGCAGCCCCAGGAGAAAATCTTTTAGATAACTTGCAATAAACTGCCTTGAGACCCAACAACAGAGACTGCTGAGCCTTTCTTTGGAAGCTTGGGCTGGAGGAGAGACTTTTCCACCACATGGAGCCACCCCGACCCAGGGTGAGCTCCGGCAGTGCACGAAGCGCAGAATCGACCCGCGGAGTTCATTTTATCCCCGTTCGATCCCGCCGTGGCTATCGCGGGAGCTTTGGTTTTATTATTGCTAATTCCAAGCATAATAAATACGCTTCAGGACCTGGGCTGATTTATTATCATTTTAAACAGACTGATATTTGCAGCTTTCCGTGAATTTTTGCAGTAATGTCTATTTCCAATTCCAGCCTTGCTTTTCATTTCATTTGAGACGCCCCATCGGTATTAAAATCCAGTATTTAAAATATAATAATCACTTTCCCTGCTCCATTAGATATCTCATAACTCCCTCAAACTGAGGGAATATGGGCAAGATTTGTTTTTTCTTGTCACCTTGTCAATCTGGAAGTTTTTTCCAATGGCAGTTAAAAATCACTGAGCTGAACCACTAAGTTTTATTCAGGTTTCTGAACATTTTCCATTC
This sequence comes from Lonchura striata, assembly GCF_050655825.1. Classification (NCBI taxonomy): domain Eukaryota; kingdom Metazoa; phylum Chordata; class Aves; order Passeriformes; family Estrildidae; genus Lonchura; species Lonchura striata. The sequence continues at coordinate 3,139,675 of NC_140720.1, read as the reverse complement.
TGTTCATGCTTTTTTTACAAGTTCAGATAATGAAACCTGGTGGTCTTTTTACAACCATTTCCACTTTTTCTTTGCAGTTTGTAGAAATTTAATGTATTTCCGCTCCTGTTAGGAATAATTGAAAAGATAGCAAATCAGGAATGGTATCACATCAAACCAAACCAGATGCAAATTTTTTAAATCTTTCTGTTATCAATCACAGCTGAATTCAATGGTTTTCAGGTCTTTTTTAATCTATATGATTCTGTCAATCATAATGCTGGTTGGAGTTTAAAGAAAGGATAAAACATTAAATCTTTGGGGGGTATTCACAGTGCCATTTCCTGAGAGACTCCTCTGATCACAGTGCATAGGTTTCTATTCCTGAATATTTGCTTTTTACTGGATTTTCCTGTGGTGGAAGTTGTTTATGGAGTCATGGAGTAGGATGGGTTCACGGAGAGCAGCTGGAGCTCTCCAGAATTATGGGATTGCCTCCTGTACACTCCAAACTTCCAACATACCCTGAGTTTTATCAGCCATAGAGAGTTGGGATGGGCTGGGACAGGAATTAAATCTTCCTCTCAGGAACAACCCTTAAAAGCTGGATATAAATCCCTCAGAGGGCAGCGACAGGAGAGTGGTGTGGGCATTTCCCTTCAGCCTTAAAAGCACTTACAGGAGATCAGAGCCCTGCCCTAAATAAATTCTGCCTCTGATTTATTCCTTGGAGTGCTTATGGGCTATGGGAACACAATCCTCCTACAAATTCCCATGTCCATCTCTCTTAGCTTTGGATTCAGCAGGTCTGGATTTTCTGCTCCCTTCCAGTTCAACAACTCATGGAGATCTTACTGAGCTCTGTGTCTTGATTTCAAACTCTTTCTTTATCACAGCTGATTTGACCAGAATGGAAGAATGGATGACTTACTATTCAGGATTTTTTTTTAGTTGCTGTGTTAATATAGAAAATTAGATTTTTCATTTAAATTAAATTGTCTCCTCCTGGATGGAATCCAGAGGCTGTGCTTTGCATCCCAAGGACTTCCCAAAGGAATGATGGTGTCCAGGCTTTTCCAAAGGTTGTCCCCCATCTCTTTGGTCAATGAGTCACCATCACAAGGTCTGCTGGAATCAGAGCAGTGCCTTCAGGAGGGCGAGGAGGGAGGATCAGATTTAAGGGCAGTGCTCCAACTTGGCACCAAAACCTGATTAACAAAGATTAAAAAGGGAGAAGGTGAAAAAATGCATTATCAGAAATCTGTCCACTGCTTATTGATTAGGAGGGCAGAGCAAAATATGTTTTTAACTTATCTTTCTGTCTCTTAGTGCACTTGGGATGTTTCCAGACCAGGTTCTGAGTGTAACATTTTTCACATTCAGTTCCTGCTGTGGGTTCTCTGCTTCATTCTGCTTTTCCAGGGGAGCCCCGTGGACGTGTCCGTGGTGTCCAACAGTGCCCAAATCACCTGGACCTCACCTGTCCTGTCCCCACAGCCCCCCTGTGCCCCTGCCCAGACTCAGGGTGGGAAGCAAGGCAGGATTTGGCTCTTGGAGGGTCTGAGCTGTCATTTGCATTCGTGAAACACAATTTCTGCCCAGCTCCACCCCTTCTCCCTCCAAACCAGATGAAATATTTATTGGGTTGGAGTGTAAGGGCTCAGTGTTTCGTCTGCAGAGGAACAGGGGAGTCCTGGTTCTGACCAGAAATTTCTAAGGCTTCTTTGTGGCTACTAAACGTTGGAGGAAAAACCACAAATTACCATCGCCGTGGGGCTGGGCCCTGGGTCCTGGCTCCAGAGCTTCCCCCTCCCCTCCCGGCTTCAAGTGCTCTGCATCTGTGTCAATAAGTGCCCCGTGTCCCTGGCAAGGGAATGTTGAACGTGCACACACAAAATTAACCTCTGCCAGGGTGGGGGAAGAGCAGGGTTGTAATTACACACATTAAGTTGTAAATTAAGCTGTTACTGTGATTAACATATTTCTTCAATGCTGAGGAACCTCCTCTCCCCCCTAAACCCCTCACAATTCATCCCCTGTTTGTCATTTTTCCTGGCTACTCCTCAGTTTTCTTTTCCCTGGCCGCACCTAAGCCCGTGGGGTTGTCCCACCTCACTCCCAGGGGGCACTGGGTGCTTCCCCATCTCCTTGTCCAGATTTTGGAGGTCTTGGAAGCTCAGTCTGTTCACCCCAACACGTCTCAGTCTCCTGTTAACCTCTCAGTCTTTCCATGAGATTAATTTGAGGAGAGTTTTAGGAGTTTAATTAGTCCAGAGGTGGAGTTGAGCATCCATAGGACAAAAGCATGGTGCATAGAGGGTTAAACCGGGGATCTTTGGGCATGTTTAGTGCTAATTTTTGTTGGGGATGGGAAAATGAGGAACATGGATGGAGAGATGGGAAAGAAGAGCCCATCCACCCAACAATTCCAAGAACAGGAGCTCAGAGATCCCTTTTGGAACAAAGCTCTGCTGAGCAGCTCCTCCTCGTCAGCACATACTTGAGTGGATCTCTGGGATGATTGTTAGAACCACTCAAACCCTTAAAACATGAACTATTGTGCTCCCCCAGGCTGCACTGCTTGGATTTATCCTGACACAGCTTTGCACTCCTTTCCAACGGGTTTTGTGAAATAAAAATATTATATATGCAATTAATCGACGAAGATTTGGTAATATTTCCAGTAAAATTTTCAATAAACATGGGTTTAACAAAAAAAAGTCAATTGTTTATAGAAAAAGGACTATTTCAACAATATATCACCACACTTAGAAAAATTATTCTCAGGAAAACGTCTTTTTTTTTTTTTAATGAAAATATTTTCCTTAGAAATAACATTGGTCAGCTGTATTAATGATATTGGAAGAGTTCGAAGTGACAATGAGCAAACCATGAAAAATGGACAGAAAACAAACACAGAATCACTCCAGTCCTGGACTGCTTTTTAGTTATATTGGAGACATTCCAGGGCTTCCATTTTTCCACCAGTGTTTAATGGGCTCTCTGTTTGCATTTATGTTTTCCTGATCTTTCAATCTGCAGGAATGGCTGCTCCTGGCAGAACTCTTTTAGCATCACCCCCTCTGTCCCCTCTTTGGAGCCTGGGTGCCTCAGTTTTATTCCCTGAATTTGTAGGGAGGAAACACCCTGATATGAAGGCAAAACAGGTAAATATGAAAAAGTCTGGGAATCAGAATTTCAGCAGCGGCGTGAGCCTCCATCAGTGGATTTAACTTGCACACGCACTCCCTGGAAAAATCCCTGCCCCAGAGGGTTTATGCCAATTAAAATTTTAAAATGACATCAGTGAAATTAACTTAAATTTTGCTTGACCTGGAATTTAGGTCAGTTTAGATCATCGTCTTAGCAGGGCTGTCTAAGATTCAAAGGCTCGTGGAGAGCCTTGGAACAGAAACGTCCTTCAGAGCAGAGGTGGGTCCTGCAGAGGCAGCTCCAGGATGGGGGGAGATGATTCCCAGAACTCCTCTGGCTGCCTGTGCAGAGGCTGATGCGAGAAAATGTCCAAAAAGTGGCTGAAGATGCAGAGTTGGTGCCTGAGGGGCACCAGCAGCTGAATGGTGGCTCCAGGATGGGTTTGGGACACAGAGCAACTCTGTCCTGTTCCTGCAGCCCACCTGGGCTGAGGCTCTGGGGAAGGCAGAGCTCCACCAGGCCCAGAGCGTGGAGTGGTGGGGTTGGGAGGACCTCAGAGCCACCTCAGCCCAGCCCTGCCATGCCCAGGGACAATTCCCACAGACCAGGTCACTCCAGCCTGGCCTTGGGCACGTCCAGGGATGGGACAGACAGAATGCTCAGTTCCACCCTTTCATAACCTGAGGTGGTGATGATGATGATGATGATGATGATGATAATGATGATTGTGGGGAACCCAGGGCTTCCCTCTGGTTGCCCTGGCAGGTCTGGGACCCTGGCAGGGGTCAGGAACCCCCTGGACAGAGCCCCCAGAGACACTGGCTGTGATCTCTGTCCATGGAAAAGAGTTTTCAATCTTACAGGATCAATTACCAGCTCTGAGTGTTTGATATCAGTAATAATTAAGTGTGGCATGGGTGCAAAAGTAAAATTTTAGGATTCTAGATGAGGGGTCCAAAGGAGACAAGCTGGAGGAAATTGGGTGTGCCTTGTCCTTTTTCTCCTTCTTCATGCCCTCCATGTCTCACTGTGGTGTTGGCATTTTTCTGTTGGTTCAGGCTGGGGACACACTGTCCAACGTAGGTGACAGATATTGGCACGTTCTTGTAAATGCAGCCCAGGGAGTTTCTGGTATTTAATGTTTGTCACATCCCACTGAGGGCAGAGCCCCACACGCTGCCCTGCAGGACAGAGCTGGGCAGGGCAGCAGAACATGTGAGAGATAAACAGAATAAACAACCTGGAAACCAGCACAGACCAATTCTGGCTTCTGCTTTGGAAGGGGGTGACAGACAGAGACTTTCTATAATCTCAGAATCATCAATAGCTCAGATTCTGACAGATTGATGATGATGATGATGATGATGATGATGATGATGATGATGATGATGATTCCACATCTCATGGGATGGTTCCATCCTCAAAAATGCTAAAAACATTAAAATAAAACAACCCAGCAGTTGCCCACTGCTTTCAGTGCTTCTCACCCTGCACCACACCTTCTGTGGCTCCCTGTTTCCAAATTTTCTTGTGGCAGTTCAGGCTGTTTTCATCCTCATGCATAACTTTTGGCAATAATTGGCATGAAAAAAAAAGAGGCAAAAAAGCTGGAATAAAGTAAATTAAAATAATGGCGAGGCTGATCATCACATGCATGTACATGGGATATTTATGGCCTGCATTTACAGCCTGGCTATATTTTACTCTTCTTTCTTTTCCAGGGTGGACACAAATCCAAATTTATATTCTCAGTGCATTTCAGCAGCAGCAGAACTCTCCTTTCTCATGGAGCACCACACACAATTAAACATTTTCCACTTCTCTGAAGAACCTGCGAGCAAACCTGTCATAGTTGAGACGGTCATAGTTGACACAATACAAAGCAACACACTCCATTTTCAGAAGGCTTCAAACCTGTTTTTATTCCAGCATGCATGCGTTTTATACATCATTAAAATCTCATAAGTTTACACTTTATATATTGGTCTGGAAAGACAAACAAAGTGCTCATTGGAACAGACAGGCTTCTTTTCTTTATCCTTCTTTCTGTTATATGTAATAAAGATAATTCACACCGGTAGAGGGTAATGTATGCAATATTTGATATTATTAGGAAAATGCACAAGTCGGCACTGGGGGTTGTCTCACATATGTGAAACTGGTCCCCGATAAAACCTTATTTACAAGTCAATACACATAGCCAGTCTGGAGATGGGTCGTTTCTCAAGGTGATCCAGGAGCTCCCGGCAATGACCCACGATTGGGATCACTGGAACCCTCCAGGGTGATACAACTGAATGCATCAGGGGGATTCATCTCCTCCTGGACACCAGATTGTTCAGCTCAACACAGAAAAAGAGACTTTGTGAATATGTGGGACTTTGAATGGAAAGAAAAGAAGTCCCGGCCTCAAGCAAAATATTCCCGATAAGAATCGCTTGTATCAGGAGGGTGGCGTGTGGCATAGGGGACCCTCTGCTAGGGTGGTCCACCCTGATCCCGGGCTCAGCTCTGTCCTTTTCCTTGTGGCTGGCTCAGATAGAATTCGATCGCTATGATAAAATTGGGAGGTTTTTTATTTTAAATTCGGCTGGGTCAATTTTAATTTATAACATTTCTTTCTTGGTTTCTGTGTCAGCGACCTTGGTAGGAGATTCTTTCAGGGATGAAAGAATGGACCTCTGACATGGATCCTCCATCAAACTCCTCAGAATGGACCTCTGACATGGATCCTCTATCAAACTCCTCAGAATGGACCTCTGACATGGATCCTCCATCAAACTCCTCAGAATGGACCTCTGACATGGATCCTCCATCAAACTCCTCAGAATGGACCTCTGACATGGATCCTCCATCAAACTCCTCAGAATGGACCTCTGACATGGATCCTCTATCAAACTCCTCAGAATGGACCTCTGACATGGATCCTCCATCAAACTCCTCAGAATGGACCTCTGACATGGATCCTCCATCAAACTCCTCTCTGGCTCGCAGAAGTCGCTGTGAAACCTCTCTCCCGGAGCGCTCTGAGCCCTGCAGAGCCCGCTGCTATCAAGCGGTGGCAGCAGGCAGCTTCGCTAGGAAAACCCTGCCCGCTGGAAATCCAGCCGGGATTTAGAAGGTGTGGGCTGGCAGCGCAGCCTGCGGAATGTACGAGCTGCAGGAGCCCCTTCTGGGGAGGCTCTGACAGAGAGCAGAGCTGAGCGGGTCCCCTCCAGCATCCGCGAGTGGGACAAGAGTGGGGGGAAAGGGAGCGCTCCAAGCATCCCTCCCGGCCAGCCCGCTGCGGCTGGAGCGCGCTTTGTTTGTTTTCCAGGGAGGGGGGTTCGCTGGATGCTTTCCATGGGAATAGCTGTGAATTGTCACGGTGGCGGTGCGTGGGGAGGCTGAGAGCTGTCTCGGCTGCGTTTCCGAAATTTCTCTCTCCGGGGAGAGCTGAGGTCACGCTTGCAGAGCATCTGCGTGCTGTGCCGGGGGATGAGGGCTTCCAAGGACTCGGGGATGGGCAGTGTCACACTTGGGAGGGTCACAGGCCGGGTTAGATCTGTGCTGTCCTCCTGCAGGGCTCGGTCCGAGCTCCGAGGCGCTGGATGGAGACAGAAATCCCCGTCCCGGGGAGGTTATCCCACATCTGGCTGCTGGGAGCTGTCTGCTGCAGCAGTCCTGGCTGGGGTGCCTGTGTCCTGCAGGGAATTCTGCTGTTCCAGCTCGGAGTCCTCTGCGGGCCTGGCACAGCAGCCAGGAGCAAAGGGCTGGTTTGTAAAATAAAGTGAATCATGGACATTTCTGCCTCTCCGTGCTGCCTGCCCGTGGCGGGGCAGAAATCCCGGTGCTGTTTTCCCCCTTTGCCATTGTCGTGACACCAGGAATAACAGAGATTTCTTTCCTCAGCCACTTCAGGCAGCTGTAAGGACACTGCCCCACCCTTTGCAGGACAAATCTGCTTCTTGGCAGCCACTGGAGACCTGTACGTGCAGCTGCCTGGTGTTAAGAGATTAATTATTAATTTCTATAGATCCTCACATTAGGTGATTTTTCCTATTGTGTTTGACATACAACCCTGCCAAACATACTTCCCCAAGTGGCATCAATCTTATTTTCTTTTTTTTTTTTCCTTTGTGGCACTTCAGCTGATGTGCTGCCATTTTCCCAAGTGAATAAAAGCCCACGTGGGTTGTTCCCAGACTTTATTTCACCAGCTGGGTTCAAAGCCCTGCTTGCCCCGGGGCCAAGAGAGGACAAGGAATGTGAGCTCTGCCAAACTGGCACGGGGCTCACAAGGATTTCTCATCTCAGTGGGGTTTGGATCAAACATTGCAGAAGAGAAGAGGAAGAATCACCAGCCCAGGGTGGTTTCCTACCTGCACTGCTGGATGTTACACAACAGCAGGCACAGGGAGCAGTGGGGTGGCTCTGGCCCAGCCCAGCTCTGCAGAGTCCCCTGATAATCCAGGGAGGCTGAATCACCCTCAGCTGCCCCGGAATTGTTTGCTGAGTATGTCTCCTCCATTAATTACAGAGCTCAGGTGACTAGTTTGGCTATCTAATTTTTAGATAGCCAAAGTGCAGGAAAATAAACCCAGCTCAAGTCCCTCTCTGCCTCAGCCACTGGTCTACAAAGAGAAGTGCATTTGTGCGCTTGAGTTTTGCTGGTGAACTCTTCTGGGGAGCCCTGCCTGGAGCTGGTGCTCCAATGTTCATGAAAAAGGGGATTTCGGATGTTTTTTACATCCATCACAGTAACAGACACAATTTGGAGCTGCGGGGTTGTGCTTGTGTGGTGGTTGATTGTTTTCATGAGGAGTAAAAGGAGAGAGTTTCTTGGAGGAAACTGTTGTTTCAGGGACAACTCCGTGTTGTCCCTGAAATCTTGTTCCTCAGCCTCTGAAAGTTCCAGAGGGCAGGGACTGGAGTTATTGGGATATATTGTGCTAAAGGATCAGCAAAATTCACCTGAAGTGCTTCTGGCTTTTCAGTTTTCTTATCAAAATCCTAATTGCAGAAGGAGGTTCCCAAATTTATTTTTTGCACTTCCTTCAGTACTCATTTGCAAGTACCCAGCACCACAGAAAGCCACATTCATTTAAGACTTGGTGCATGTTTTTGCTTTCAGACGTGAGCAATAATTAGCAGTAATTACAAGAAAAAGCCTCCTTTACTCACTTTGCTTTCCACGCAGGATCCTCTTAGATTTGTTACCACACAACAGCAGTTTGTTTTTATTGTGAGGAACCTCTCAAAAATATTTACAAAGATGCATGGTGTTACTCAGACACCTCCAGAGGAGAAATCAACAACCCATTTGACCTCCCAGCACAAACACAACATGGAAATCATCTTCCCTACAGCTTTTTGCTTCAGGATCTTCCTTTGGGAAAAGATAAAAAGATAGATGGGTGATGGATGGATGGATGGATGGATGGATGGATGGATGGATGATGGATGGAGGGATGGATGGATGGATGGATGGATGGATGGATGGATGATGGATGGATGGATGGATGGATGGATGTATGATGGATGGATGGATGGATGATGGATGATGGATGGATGATGGATGGATGGATGATGGATGGATGGATGGATGGATGATGGATGGATGGATGGATGATGGATGATGGGTGGATGGATGGATGGATGATGGGTGGATGGATGGATGATGGGTGGATGGATGGATGGATGATGGGTGGATGGATGGATGATGGGTGGATGGATGGGTGGATGGATGGATGGATGATGGATGGATGATGGATGGATGGATGATGGATGGATGGATGGAGGGATGGATGGATGGATGGATGGATGATGGATGGATGGAGGGATGATGGATGGATGGATGGATGGATGGATGGATGGATGATGGATGGATGATGGATGGATGATGGATGGATGATGGATGGATGATGGATGGATGATGGATGGATGGATGGATGGATGGATGATGGGTGGATGGATGGATGGAGGGATGGATGATGGATGATGGATGGATGATGGATGGGGGCTTTGAACAGCACAGCCAGGAGAAGGCTGCAAAGCCACCCATGGCGAGCCTGGCTGTGGGATTTGGGTAAATCCATGCTGCCCTATAGCCCAGGTGGACGTGCTGCACTCCCATGGGGAATAAGGGAAGTTATTCCCCCTTCCTGCTCAGTCTCAGGACTTGCAGGGCTTGTTTAGTCAAAAAAACCCTAAACCAAAAAACCTAAAGCAAGCAGCTACGCAAATGCCTCAAGAGAAGAAAGCAGATAATCAATTTCTCTCTTTTAACTCATGAAACCAGACAGAAAACACAGCATCTTTGGGAGTTGTTCAGTAAGGAAGGGCTTGCAGGGATCTTTAGGGCTTGTTTAGGAGGAAAGACTGAAAAAACAGCTACCCAAACACCTCGAGACAGGAAAGGAGATAAAATCATCCATTTCTCTCTTTTAACTCATAAAAAAAGAGAGAAAACACAGCATCTTTAGGAGTTGTTTAGTAAGAAAGGGCTTGCAGGCTTCTTCAGGGCTTGCAGGCATTTTTAGGGCTTGTTTAGTAAAAAAACCTAAAACAACCCAACCCAAACACCTCAAGAGAAGAAAGGAGATAAAATAATCAATTTTTGTCCTTTAACTCATAAAACAAGAGAGAAAACACAGCATCTTTAGGGGTTATTTAGTAAGAAAGAACTTGCAGGTATCTTCAGGGCTTGCAGGTATTTTAGGGCTTGTTTAGGAGGAAAGACTGAAAAACAGCTACCCAAACACCTCGAGAGAAGAAAGGAGGTAAAATCATCCATTTTTTGTCCTTTAACTCATAAAACAAGACAGAAAACACAGTTCACACACAAACTGGCAACCCTCAGGAATTGGCAACTCATCATTCCACTATGGCTGGGAGCAAGAAACCACTGCTTCTAAAACACATCTGTTCTTTTAAAAATAAAGCTTATTCCCACTTCTTTTCACCCAGATCAACAAGTAAGAACAACAGAAAAACGAAAGCTTCGCAGCCACAAGAATGTCCTCATTGTTTTGTGCCCATCGCTGGGTTTCCATAAACACCAGCCCAGCTGCTGTTGAAATAATCTGAGATTTTCTTGCTCTGCTTTGCTCGTGTGCCCACATTAAAAGTGCTGCTTTCACCAGGCCCAAATCCCTCTTTCCAACTTAGCATTCAGCAGAGGCAGCTCAGCCATCCCTCAGCCCATGACGTTTGTGAGTTATTTCGGGGGTTTGGCAGAGCCAAAGCATCGGCCTCAGAGCAGCCCTTCAAAATGTGTGCTCAGCTAAAATCACGCCGTGTAAAAGAAATATTGAGGAGTCCAAGCGAGTCGCCCACCTTCCTTTTTGCCTCCCTTCTGTGGGATTGCTTTCAACTCAAACACCCCGTGGGCGGAGAGATTCTCCTGCCTCATCCAAATGGACCCGGAGGTGGATTATTTGGGCTCATTTGCATGCATTTGCATCCCTCCAAAGAACGTTTTTTTGGGGAGGGGGGAATGTGTACCTGACATTTCACTTAGGAATTTTTATGTGTTTGAAAATTCCAAGTTATCCTCTGATTTTGAGGAATGTGGGGTCGTTGGGGTGGGAGGGATCAGCTGAGCCAGCAGGTTTGTAATTCCCTGTGGTCTGACAGGGGCACGGGATGCACAGTCCAGTAAATTCCAAGGAATTCCAGGCCAGAAAAACAACCACAAATTTTAAAACACCGATTAAAACACCCAAGTAAGGGCTCACTGGGCTGGGGGAAGCTGAAGGCCTACAAAGAAGTCTACAAAGAGCAGAAATTCCTCGAGTGGCTGAGGGGATTTGAGGTTTTCAGATACCTCAGGGAGTGGCACACCTCTCTTTCTAGAAAGCCCCCAGAGCTGCCCAAATTGCCCCAAGAAATGGAATTTTAAAAATTATCAGTGATTTGGCCTTCCTGTGGTGACCTCTTCCCATGCAGGGGCTGTCAGTAACAAAACTGACGTTCCCCCAAATTCACAGCACCATTTTGTCACAATTTTTCATGTTTTTTATTCTAAAGTAGTTGGCAGTCACAGGGGCAGAATCTTATCCCTCATTGCCTTTGTTCTTCTTTCTTCCTGCTTTTATTTTACTGCTTTGGCCTGTTGGGAATTCTTCCCTTTTTTTTTTTTTTGGATTCTAGATGAAGACAAGAGCAATGTGTCATCGATCTGTCCCTTCCAACACTTGCATTAAACACTTTCCTGCTTGCAGAGTGGGAGGGAGAAGCAGGATTTTTATGGATAATCTCTATGCCAACAAGCAAACACTGCATTATGGATAACAACAAATAATGATTCACTGGGATGAGCTGGGAAGGGCTGGAAGTGCTGCTGAACCTCACACAAGTCCCCATCTCATGGAGTGGCCATCCAATCTCCAATTCGATTGCTCAAGAGGAACAAAATAGAGCAAAACTCAGAGCCAAGTTAAGTTTTGAGGAGGAAAAGGGAATATTTATCTTCCCTGAAAAAACTCTGATGCCTGCGATCAATAGAATGTGAGGATGGTGTGGACAGATAAGATAAAGAGCAATAAATTCCTTTTTGATTTAAAAATTTTGTAATCAGCAATGTTGTACTAGAGGACTTCTTATATATTCAGGTGACTCTCACTTAATTTCAGAGTTTTCTGCCCAGTGAATGCAGAAATCCGGGTGTCTTAGATGGTGATCCAACCCTCTGGTTTTCCTTAGGATGGGATAAATTATTTTTTGGTAGAAGAGTCCATTTCTTTTTTACTCCAGCTGGACATGATTACCCTCCCTGATTCCAAATTTAAATATCTTATCAATATATTCAGATTAAATAAGTCTGGATTCATCTCTAGAAAATTGAAAGTTTGCTTTGCATTGATTTTAATTTACTTTTCTTTTCTTTATCTAGCATGATACATCCATCATTTCACTTTGAAAAAACAAACTTTCCTCAAGCCAAAATCCTCATCCAGGTGCACATCCTCCAGCACATTTATCAGGCCTGGTTAAGGTGCTGCTCTCCTGGACAGTAAGAGCAGATAAATTAGCACAGCAATAAACACAAATAACCACAATCACCATCAAAATATTAATTTTCTGTGGGCATTAGGAACTTTCTGCACATCCTAAGCCCTCCATGAGGTACTCAGGTAGTTTCAGGCTGATGGGAATAAAGGGAAAATTTTGAAGTTGATTTTTTTTTTAATATTTTTTTTTTTTTTTTTTTTTGGCGGTGAGTTTGTACTTAATAACAGCGAGGGGCTGGTGTTAATTTCCACCCCGTGGGTTTCAAGGCGAGCCAGCAGAGCAGACTTACAAATCACAGCGAGATGGCAGCTCCAGGGGCAGGAATTAGTCGTGGTTTACTTAAGGAACAAGCCTGCATCATCAACATAGGAAAAGCATCCAGCATCACTTCTCCCAGGAGGGTGTGATCCAAGGAAAACAACCAGCCAGCTCCAGAAATCGCAGAAGGAGCCTCCCCAGGGCGCTCGCGGGTCCTCCTGGACGGGCAGCGGCGATCCGGGATCCGTCACTGCCCAGCTCCCTGATCCTGGAGGGAAGCAAAGCTGGTTTCATCTGGTGCCAGCCCAAGATGTAAACACTGCTCGGTGCCAGGCAGGAACATCACAGCCCTCGGGGCACGTGGCCGTGAGGAGGGGGTTGTTTGGGAATAAATAAATAACTCCTTACACCACTGGAAATCGTTGTTTCCAACCAATATCGGGTTGGTTTTTCAGCAACAGCTTCTGCAGGTCTGGAGCTGACTAGAACCATCATAAACAAGGGATGTGTTTAGTGATTTCCAAGGATTTCAAGATGCTGGGATTGTTCCCCTAGGTGAGGGAAAACAACTGCTGCCTTAAAGGCAGGGAAAGCATGGCCAAGTTGTTCAAAGTAGAAAGGATTGATACCCCCACACTGGGCACAAGGCACAGCAAAGGGACTTGGAATGGCATAAAAGCAACAAATTTGTCAGAAGAGCAGTAAAAGCTTCCACCAACAATAGCGTGAGGCATTAGCAGAGCCCTTAAATCTACCCAGGTTTTCTTAAACTTTATATTCCAATCAACAGTGGTTTGTATTTCAAAATAATTCAAGATCAATTTCCAGCACCATCATTAGACTGCAGGGTTTTAAAAGTCTGCCCAAAGTAGGGCTGGAGCTTGGCACAATATGGCAGCCACCTCTGGCTCTGCTATTCCCACAAAACTGTGGGATAAACTTCTTTATTCCTCCCTCTTTGAGAAAGCCATGATCAGTTAAGTGTCCCTGTCTTTATTCCCCTCTGCCTATGTGAGTCTGGAATCAAGGAAATTAGGAATAGAGAATTAACCCAGTGTTTTATTTAGGTGGGAACTCTCTGCTCCCCTTTAATACCACGGATTTCTTCATCAGCAGGATTTCTCAGTCAGCACATCCCCAGTTATTCACCCTAAAAGAGAGTTCACAGCCAGGCTGATTGGGGTTTTTTTCACTCCTAAGCAACACCGATTTTTTTTATCTGTGTACTGAAATCTCAGCTCCAGCTTTGTCAATATTTGGCCTTATCTTAAAAAACCCCAAAGCAGGGTCAAAGGAGAGTGAACTCTCCCCCCAGAAAGCAAACATCAATTATTTAACCACTGCTTTGGGCAAGTTCAGGAGAGAAATGGCAAGAAAGCCAAAGCCTGTTTCTCCAGGCAGAGCTGTTGTGCTTTGAACCCAGTGGTTGTTGATACAGAACAAATCTGAGCTGTCCAAGGGCAGGGCTGGATGGGATTTTGGGAAGGAATTGCTCCCTGGGAGGGTGGGGAGGCCCTGGCACAGAGCAGCTGGAGCTGCTCTGGATCCCTGGAGGTGTCCAAGGCCAGGTTGGAGCAGCCTGGGATAGTGGAAGGGGGGACAAGATGAGCTTTGAGTTCCCTTCCAACCCAAACCTGTCTGGGATTCCATGATCGTGTTTCTTTTATTTTGACACTCAAGAACAACTGTCCCCTCCATATTTAAGAGTTTGAGAGCACGATTCCATCAGTCCTTATTCACAACTCTTTGCTGGAGGTACATTGGGACTAAACTGCAGAATGGGAGGTGAGAGCCTGGAAATGAAGGATGATTTTAGCACAGGAACTCCTGGGTGCAAAGTACCAGTGGATGGATTTTGGGTTGGGAATTGAGGATTCTGACCATGAAAAACTGAGAGTGTTGGAGCAGTGTTTGAGCAGGGGTTGACATTCTGCCTTTGGGGTTTAAACCTAAACTCCAATGAAATCAGGATGAGTGGATCCAGTGGAGATCAGTGGCTAGTTCACACCTCCAAATCCCATGACAAATTTGAGAATAGGTCCCTGAAGCAGAAGCCTGTGAAGGATTTATAAATTCCTTTGTGTGGTCAGAGCAGCAGAGAATCAGTCTGGGCTCAAGGAGCCTGTGTGTTAATTCCTCACACTTTTACAATCCCCCTTCCCACCCTTTTTATATCATAGCAGCAAGAATGTTCAGTTCAGGAATATCCCCTGCCTGAGCTTTCTGCCTTAGCATCGTGTTCCTACAACATGGTCCTGTTTAAATTAGAAATTTAAATTTCTAATTTCTAATAGAAATTCCCGATTACAAAACCCTCAATTACCTGCCAGAAAGGCTCTGCAGATACTGGGACACACTGAAATTACCCCACGTTTCTGGAATTTAACAGAGCAGCTCCTTTAATATTCCCTCTCAGCAGCACTGGAGAGCAGAATTAGCCTTTTGAGAGCAGTTTCACTTAATTAAATAAAATTTACGTGTTTGAAGAATAACCTGTGGAGCATCTGGAAAAGCTTCCATGGATTCATCAGGATTAAAGCAGGGAGGTCTGGGCTGCCCCAGACTGTCCTGGCAGAGCTGAGCTCCAAACCTTGACCATTGCAGAGCTTCAAGGCCCTGGTTTTGCAAAATGTGTGTTTGCTCCATGGCATCTCTTCCTGGTCAGGAAGAGACCAGAGGACAAAGGCTGAAGGATCAGAAGGGATGAGTCAGGATATGTTTTGCTTTTCCTATATTCCCCCCAAGGGTGGAAATTTTGGAGGAATCCCTGCTCTAAGATAACATTGATTGCAACTTCTTACGTACTCTGTTTCAGCTAAGTGAAAGGAAAATAATGAGCCCAGTGTTTGGCCATGGAGAACTGCCTGGTTTAAAAAAAACACAGCCAAAACACAGCCCAAGTGTGTAAAAAGCAGGGAGTGAATCACTGGCAGTGGCAACTTGGTCAGAATTAGGAAATTAAGTTCATTAAAGGTGTGGTAACTTAATTTTCTATGCAAGCATGTAATGATGAGGGCTGGGCAGAAAAAAAAAAAAAAAAAACCTGCTCAGACATCCAATTTAACACAAACCCACCCAAAGTTGGCAGGGTGGAGGTCCCCAGCTCAACCCGACCTCCTGGCTCCCTCTTTGGGGTTACTTTTGCTCTAAATTGGCCAAATTAACCCCAGACTGTGTCCTCTCCATGTCCCCTTGATGGGAGCAGTTGGGATCTGGGGGTGCCACTCTCCAAACCCCCCAGGAGAGCCCCCACACAAATCCCTGCTCCACGGGGGAGGAAGATCAATCCCAGGTGGAGCCATGGCCCTGCTTTGCCCTCATCCCCTCCTGATGCTGCCCAGGACGGGCCACAGGCTCCTTGGGTTGGAACCCTGGATAATGCTGAAAATTCCAGACTTTCCATGCTGGCAGGCACTGACCCCCAGGAGAACACTGCACTGACCTGAGGCCGTGGAGAAGCTTCCAAATGGAATGGTGGAACTGGGATTGTGGGTGTGGAGTTTGGATAGAAGTGTGTGATATCACAGGGGGAAAACTCAAAGTTTAAGGGTTTAGAATACAGGAATATCTATAAAGCAAGATGGAGGTTTTAGGGTGGAGGCTGCTCCTTCTTCTTCACCTTCTTCTCCATGGGTCTGGGTGGTTTTGTGTAATTGGATGAAAATGTCCCCATTGCAGCCATGGGTGGTTGGTTATTGGGTTAAAAGTGAAAATAATTGAGGTGTCATTTCTTAATTGGACAGTTTATCCTTAAAAGGCCTTGCAGAGAGAGATTTGGGCCATTTTGTAGCTTGCTGGTGAAATGCTGCAGAATTCACAGCTTGTGAGACTCTAATATAGATAAGAAATAATAAACACCTGTGTCTGGACACAAACTACTGTCCCAAGAGCTTTCAGTCCTGACCCTGACAGAGGCAGAAAAGTTAAAGAACCAACATCCTTGTTCCATGTTTTTATCCATTTTTTCCCCCAAATATCCACGTCTGTGGCGTCAGTCATTTCCTGAGACTTTCCATCACCCAGGGACTCTGGTGGTGGCTTTTCCCCAGCTGGCTTCAGGGTTTGGAGTGCTAATTCCTTTAAGCCTTTCCATAATTACACAAATGTGCTGGAATCATCTCATCCTCCAGTTAAGCATCAGCATTCCCTGTTGTTATGGATTCTCCAAGAGTATTTGTGGATAAGTGTGTGGTGGATGAAGACGTCTCCTCTCTGGTCACTGAGGGAAAACTTGGAGATGAAACCTCCTTTTCTCCCCAGACTGAGTCAACCTTCACCACTTCAGGACTCGGACAAAGGCATCAAACCAAAGAAACTCCAGCCTCAACTCACTTTATGGTTCTTTTAACAACTAAAACTTCACAACTGCCTTCCAAATCACTCTCATTGCCTCGCTTCTCCTCAAGATGCTTAAAATAAAATTAAAGAAAATTTGTTTCCCAAACAAATTCCATGATTTTACTCCTTTCTAATTTCCCTGTGGTTGCCCAGCCCAAACAGACCCCGGGTTAATTTACCGAGGGAGAAGGAATCACTCTGTTTATATCTTTATATTTAAAACAAGAATCCTGTCCATGTTCTCTAATTCTCTGTGAAGGGTTATTTCTATAGCCAAAATTTCTGGTGGCCTATTAGCACTATATAAAACCCTAAAGATTTCCTGTTCCAGCAGGCAGCAGGTTTGACAGAAAAGCTGAACTGGATCCTTCCAGGGAAAGTCACTTTGGGAGACACCAAAATGCCACCAATAATCTCTGTCCCTCATTCCCAGCCCAGCGTGGTCTTGCTTTCCTTGTGTTTGGGAACTGGAGGGGTTTGGGGAGCACTTAGGGGTGTACAGTATTTTTGGGGTGGTGCTGCAGCCCTGAGATCCTGGGGGATGTTCAACCAGAAGTGAAGAGAAGCACCTTCATGGCTTCATTGATAAGAACGGTGAACAGGGAGTGAAATCTGGGATTCGGTTTTGGTGCGTCTCCTTTAGGATTCCCAGCGCTCCTGTGAGCTGTGCCCAAAAACAGGGATTAATTTACTTCCAATTAACATTCATTCCCACCACCTAAATCAGACTTTGAGTTGTGGCCTCCCAAGGAGGGGAAGAGCTCCAAGGGACCCTCCAGGATCTGTGGCTCCATCCTCATCACCATGGGCTGGTGGAGCTCCAGGGGCCCCAAAGGAGTGGGGCAGGTGACTGGAACTAACGTGGATTTTTGACACTGCACATTTCACATTTGCTGTGTTTTCATTTCTCCTCCTGGAAGCTGTAAGGGTGAACAGCATTAAAATTAAAAAAGAAAAAAAAAAAAAGGGAAAAAAAAAAAACAGTGTAAAGCAACAAGAGAGGTTTCTGTCCAAAAAAAAGTCCAAAACTGGCTCCAATTGGACCTGGGTACGGAAATGCTGGAACTTGTACCCTCCAGTGGCAAAATAAAACAGGCTACCATTATTAGAAATTTGCTACAGCTAAAGATGTAACATCATAGCTAAATTCAGTCAGAGACAGGTCGAGCAACAAAAACCAGGAGCCAAGGCAGTCTAGTCTGGTCTGAAACCTGATTCAGGCACCAGATTATGAATAGATTTAACTGGTTTGCCAAATGAAAATGTAGATTTTGGCAGTGTTTGGGCTCCTTTTATTTTTTTATGTTTTTGGTGTGCTATATGTGGAGTCCTATTGCGCGCTGTGGGGATATGAGAAAAGAGCCTTTTTATATTATATAACTGCTGGAGGCTCGTGTGAGTGTGTGTGGAATAGAAAGAACACCCTTAACCCTGTAAGTGCCAGAAAGGAGCTCTGCCTCAGGGCCCTGCAGGAGGGACCATGCTCAGCACCAGGAGCTCTGGTGGCTGCCACATCCCTGGCAGTGCTCAAGGCTTGGAGCACCCTGGGAGAGTGGAAGATGTCCCTGGACAGGGCTTGGAACACCCTGGGAGAGTGCAAGGTGTCACTGGACAGGGCTTGGAGCACCCTGGGATAGTGGAAGGTGTCCCTGGACAGGGCTTGGAGCACCCTGGGAGAGTGCAAGGTGTCCCTGGACAGGGCTTGGAGCACCCTGGGAGAGTGGAAGATGTCCCTGGACAGGGCTTGGAACACCCTGGGAGAGTGCAAGGTGTCACTGGACAGGGCTTGGAGCACCCTGGGATAGTGGAAGGTGTCCCTGGACAGGGCTTGGAGCACCCTGGGAGAGTGCAAGGTGTCCCTGGACAGGGCTTGGAGCACCCTGGGATAGTGGAAGGTGTCCCTGGACAGGGCTTGGAGCACCCTGGGATAGTGGAAGGTGTCCCTGGACAGGGCTTGGAGCATCCTGGGGTAGTGGAAGGTGTCCCTGGACAGGGCTTGGAGCACCCTGGGAGAGTGCAAGGTGTCCCTGGACAGGGCTTGGAGCACCCTGGGATCATGGAAGGTGTCCCTGGACAGGGCTTGGAGCACCCTGGGGTAGTGGAAGCTGTCCCTGGACAGGGCTTGGAGCACCCTGGGATCATGGAAGGTGTCCCTGGACAGGGCTTGGAGCACCCTGGGATTGTGGAAGGTGTCCCTGGACAGGGCTGGGGGTGGATGAGGTGATCCTTAAGGTCTCTTCCAACCCAAACCACTTTGGGGTTTTGTGTTCACAGCCAAACGGGTTCCACCTTTCCGTACAAACCTGGAGAGATCCAGCAGCGCCTGCAAGGCTGGCTCACATTTGGAATTGTCTGCCCACCCTTTCTGGGCAACAGCTCAGACCAAGGGCCTCCTTCTTCCTTGGTCATTTGTAGAATCAAAGAATCACAGAATATCCTGAGCTGGAAGGGACACACAAGGTTCTTTAAAGTCCAGCTCCTGGGTTAATCATGCATTGATTAATTGAAGTGAAAAAACACATTCTTCTCCGTATTTGCCATGGAAGTCCTCTGCAGGATCATCTGAAACACCTCTGAGAGAGAGAGGTGGGTATTTCAAAGTGAAAAAACACTTTTTAAATGCCCAGAGGCTGGATCCCCCATATGTACAGCAGAAAAAACAAGCAGGAGACCTCTGGAGGTGCCTATTGGTGACAGATTCCAGCCCTCCATGGTCGGTTTTGGCTCTGATTCCCATCAGGAATGTGAGGTAGGAAGGAATAAAAAAGATAGAAGTTCCAAAAGGAAAACACAATGGAGCAAGGGGTGGTCAGGGGAGGAAGGAGCAAATCCCTGCTCCGTGTCTGCTCCTTCCCCCAGGAGTCTGTCCTGTCCCACAGCGCTCAGGGGACCCTCGGAATCACAGCATGGAATATCCTCAGGTGACAGGGACATAAAAGGATCAGCCAGACCAATTCCTGGCCCTGCACAGGGGACCCAAAAATCCCACCCTGTGCCTGAGAGCATTGTCCAAACACTCCCTGGATTTCGGCTGTGACCTCTTCAGCTCTCCCAGCCCAAGGGCTCCTTTCTTGGAGGCTGGCAGCCGGGCCCCTCTCCACAGAGCCACCCTCAGGTCACACCAAACCTCACAGAGACATTTCTCACCTCAGCACTTCCCTCTGGACTCCCAGTTTTCTCTTTCACAGAATTCACAGAGTCACCAGGTTGGAAGAGACCTCCAAGATCATCGAGCCCAGCCCAGCCCCAACCCCCCAACCAAACCCTGGCACCCAGAGCCACATCCAGGCTTTGTTAAACACACCCAGGGGTGGTGACTGCACCACCTCCCCGGGCAGCCACTGCAGAACTTTATCTCCTTTTTGTAAAACACTTTTTCCTGATATCCAACCTGTATTTCCCTTGGTGCAGCTGAGGCTGTGACCTCTGGTTCTGTCAGTTCCTGGAGAAAGAGCCCAGCCCCACCTGAGCACAGCCACCTTCCAGGGACCTTCAACTCACCCCTGAGCCTCCTTTTCTCCAGGCTGAGCACCCCCAGTCCCTCTTCTTCATAGGCCTCATGTTCCAAGCCCCTCGCCAGCCTCGCTGCCTTCCTCTGGATGCCCTCAACCATCTCAACGCCCTTCCTCAACTGAGGGGCCCTAAAAGCCCCTAAAAAAGGCCAGAGCCCCCCTTTGCCAGCGGCAGCCAGGTGTGCAGAGGGGACAGCGCGGCACAAAGAGCAGGGACAGCGGAGAGCAGCACGTTTCACACTGGGCTGGAGCATCACCGAGGAGAATCCACATGCTGCTCGGGATGTTCATTAATCATCCAGCTAATTTGTTTTTACACAGGAGCGCTGACAGCAAACGAATGTTATTGTAGCAGCAGCGCTGCATAATCCCAACTATTATGGGTTTAGCAAACGACTGCTCTGTGTTCACTGCTGCTTCTTTCTCCATCCAACTGCAATTGTAAATTGTAAATATATCTATTTTTATTCCCATCTGCTGAAAGGAACGGCCTCACCAGCTGTGGGCAGGGGGATGAAAGGATTGCTGCTGTCTGCTTCTTCCTCCTCCCTCTGGTCCTTATCTCAGGAACATGAGTTGAAATCTGGCCCAGAATTTACTGAGTGTTCTGAGAGTTTTTATGAGGCGATGCTTTCGCAGGCTGCTATTGAGAATATATATATTTATATCCATGTACACACGTGGATTATTGGGGCTGAAGTTATTTTTCCAGTAAATCTCTCTCCTATTTGTACACAATGTGCACAGGCAGCATTCACACGAGAGAGGAAAATAATCCAGCGGTTAAACTTAACTTGGGATTTGAGAGACCTGGGTTTAATTCTCCCCTCTGCCAGAGCCTTCATTTTAATACAAATTATATTTTATACACATTTAATACACATTATATGTTAATGTCTGTATGTACCATGGAAAGGGCAAGGAGGACTTTGTCTGAATTGTCCTTCAAAAGCAGTTCTGAATCCTCACTATTCCTGGTTTTTGGGGGGAATCCATGTTCAGCAAAGGGTTTTGATGAGCTCTGGCCCTCGTGGAACAGGGACATGTTGGACACATCCTTCAGGCCAAGAAAACCCCACTCAGCCCTTCCTTTCTACCATGTTGGCTGAAATAGTTCTTGGAATCATGGAACAGTTTGGGTTAGGAAGGGACCTTAAATCTCATCTCCTTCCACTCGTTGCCATGGCAGAGACACCTTCCACGATCCCAGGTTCCTCCAAGCCCTGCCAAACCCAGCCTTGGACATTTCCAGGGATGGAGCAGCCACAGCTCCCGCCCACATCCCACAGGGGTGGACAGTCCAAAGGGAAGGGGTGACCCATACAATGACCAACCCTTTCAGAGGACCCTAAGTAAAGCTAAGGAATTTTCCTCCCTCTCTGCTTTTCTCCTGGATCCTTCATAGAGCCAAAACTCACGACACATTTTGTCAAACTGCTTTGCCATCACATCAAAGTGGAGGTCGGGGAGCAAAACTGGGTCAAAATTCAAACCCACACGATTTTAAAGCATTTCAAGCTTAACTCTGATTTTGAAACAGATGGGCACCTGGTCTTTCCCAACATGGCAACTCCCTGCACTGTGTTATTTGCAGCAATACACTCATAAAAATCCAGGGAGCCAATAAAGAGAGGAGAGGAGAGGTTTCAGGTGTTTACTGGCTGTAAAATTATTAATACCAGCTTCAAACATGTGATTGTGGCGTTATTGCTGATTGTACAGCATTAAAAAAAATCATAACAATAAAATATAAAAAATAAAAAATGGAAAAACCATTTGTTGCAAAAGTCTCAGGGTCCTGCACGTGGCCTTTATTACACGGAGATTTTAAACATTTGTGTTGCTACAAATTTACAACAGCATCCTGCAGAAGGGTTTGCGAGGGTTCATTTTAACCCCTCACCAAATACAAGAAAAAAAGACCAAACCCCCAAATCCAGCTTAAGGAGGACCCGAGGAGATGTAGGAAAGACCAAACCATAAATACGTTGACACCCAGCTCTACCTGGGCAATGAAATCTCCCTCCCTTACCTGTTTGCCTCCCGTTTTTTGTGGTCTCTCCCCCAGCAGGAAGGCTGTGGTTGCCCTGATTTGCTCACTCATTCTGTTATTAGAGGAGATCTCGCCCTGCCCCACGGGGACCCATTTTTCTGTCCTCACCCTGGGATCCCCGTTCATCAACCCCGCGTGTCAGGAACCCAAAACACGTCTCTGCCTCTTCCTTCCCCTGTTCTGCTGCTCAGCCAAAAATGTGTCCGTGTGCTTTATGCATGAGGAGAGGTGACTACTGATGCTCGCAAATGTGTGGTCATTTTTTTTGCCTGTCAGAAAATCAGCCCCTGGAATCACTGATGCCTTGTGAAATTACAGTCTAATGTAACCAGCCGGGGTATAAAGTAACCAATTTCTTTATTTTTTAAGAAAATTGTTCTCCTGGAGGTTGAAACACAAAACCAAGACATGGATGAAGTTATTTTTGTCCCAAGTCAGGGGAAATTAATGAAATAGCACCTCCCATTCTGTTGACATTGGCCAAGGTTGCCAAAGTCCTCAGTAATATTGGGGTTCCCGTTATGGGGAATGCTGTAATAACAGGAGGGATTGGGAATATTATACTGGTGGGAATGTCCATGTCAGAGCCAACAAGAGGAGTTAAGCTCTTGCTTAACTTGAAGCAAATAATCAGTCAGAGTCGATAGTTACAGGGCTGTGATAAAATATCTCCTTACACGCTGGATCAAATGTTATAAGGAACAATCTGTGTCCTGAAATCCTGATTGAGACATCAGAATCCATCAGCAAACTTTGCCTGGAAGAAAGAATTCCTCAAGAGATAGCCAGGAGTGCATATTCATATTTGAAATGCTGAGTTTTCTCTAATTGGCTTGATTGTTTTTAATAATCGTGACGTGTTCCACGCTGTGTTTTAGGAGCCGCTCTTCCCTTTCAGTCCCAGAGTGCAAATGTTGCTCAGTAAATTCCAATAATTTGTCTTGTCCTTTCAACTCCTCCACACAAGAGCCATGGGTTCTATCAAACTTGGCATTGCCACCTCCACGGGATGAATTTGGGAGGGAAATGGCCCAGGGAGGCCAAAAATCCACAGGGAAATAAGGAACCCCTTGGTGAGAACACCACATATTGTTCTTGGCCAAACTAGACATTATTCAGCATTTATTTTTGATAACAATCTCTGAAAATCCAGGGGTTTTTGCACAGATATATTGGTTTACTGCAGTTCTCCATGGAGTCTGGCATTCTGCACTGCCAGCTCTGCACTGCAGCAAAAACTCCATCCCAAATAATTTGTCCAGTCAACAATAATCGCTCTACATATTAATAAAAGTGGCTTGAAAAGTTCAATATGGGAGCTAAAATTTGTTTTAACTCCGTGTGGTTTTGGAAGCTGGAATTGACATTCAATCTCGTTTCTGCTACAAAATGTCTTTGACTGTGTAAGTGTGTAATTATATGCCTCGATATAATTAATTGTAGGACATTATTCTCTTCTCACAGAGAGAAGAGGGATTATGTGGAGTTTCATTTGGCTCCCGGAGACACACTTTCCTCAGAGTATTTCCAGTGTCATTTTTTTTTTAATTTAATCTCTGTTTATAGAAAACATACCTAATGAAGAGCCAGTTAAACAGGCATCAGAGGAGGAGGGGTAATTCCAGCCCAGTTTCCACTGGTGTTCCTGTGGAATAACCCCATCCATCACGGCGGGGTGGCTCCTCAGGGATGTGAGGATGGGGATGGGTGAGGAAGGAGCTGGAATCAACCCAGGCTCTTCGCCCATCCCAGTGTTCCCAGTGCCAGAGGGCTGGCAGGGATGCCGTGGAGGAGAAGGATGGGGTGATGCAGCAATCCCCCCGTGGGCTCACTTTTCCCTCTCCCTCTGGATCCTGTGTGGAGCCCAACCAGGGATGCTGGACCTGAGCCTCATCCTGCTCCACAAATCCCCAAACCCCAACGTGTGGCAGGATCCCTATGACAAGGAAAAGCTGCACTGACATCTGGGACAGGAAGAAAACCCAAAAGGACATTGCAGCATCGCGTGGCTCCTTCTCCTCTCCGGAGAGAGACCCCATAAACATTTCCCTTCTCATCCTCCCCATACCAATGGCAGCAAATTGTCAGCAGGGTGTGAAACCCAAAACCTGCTCCATGAGGATCCTGTTAGGAGCAGACCTTTGCCCAGGAGCCCTCCCTTCCCCATCCCATCCCGGGGTGCCCCCTCTCCCCTCCCAGCCCTTGTACAGCCTCCAAGCTCCCTCATGGAAACAGCCCCATGGCTCATTTTCCACTGCGGCTTCGTGCCGGATTTCAGGCTCTTATTTGCCTTTTCCTAACGTGTTGCCCATCACGTTCTGATTATTGAGAGTTTTCTTTTGAAGAGTTACCTGAGGTGAAGCCTAATTGGGCTGCAGGAGGATGCCAGGGCTCGGGAACGCTGCCAGCACCACCAGGGGCTCCCGCACGGACAGCGATCCCGGCCCTTGGCCAGCCCGATCTCAGATCCAGGCTGTAAGAGGACACCAGAGATAAAGCCTGGAGAGAGCTGGGAACAGCAACGGAGCCACTCCAATGCAGGGAGACCAGTCAGCCTGTAGTAAAATATTTAATATTTAATGTTTAATGCGTATCAAATGTCAGAGCGCAACAAAGGAGAGGTTTCATGGCTCCTCACCCCAACCCTGGAAGAGTTTCCAGGCTCTGGCTGGATTTAGGAATTCAGTAGTGACTACCAACCCTATCCCTCAATGCTTCAATAAAAATATTCTGTTTGTTCTGCCTTATTCTGGCATTGCAGGTTGGGTTCTGCCACCCAAAACTGCCCCAGGCGTGTCCCAGGGGGTGTGGGGCTGATCTCAGTTTGCTTTGCTGCCCTCAGACACTTCTCTGGCACTGCTGGCATGGCTGGGAAGGGCTTGGAGCTCTAGATTGTCCTGCCATGTCCATGTATTTAACAACAATTGTCTGAAAACTGAACGACTGAGCTGGGGTTGGTGTCACCACATCAATTCCCATTTGTTTGCCCTTCAGTTCTCACCTGCTTTCATCTGTTTCTGGCTGGGCTGATAAAGATGAAAATGTCAGGTCCAAAGTCTTGGCTCTTCCCAGTAGATCCAATTAAATGCTGGTGAAGAAATCTCTTTATTTTCCTCCCTGCCTACCAAGGTACCTATAATGGGTGTTTATTAACAGAAACACAAGGCAGGGACAGGGCTCAAATGCCATCACAATTCCCTGTCTGGACTTACAGAACTCATCCAAGATAGAATCACCAATGGTAAAAGCAGGAAAATGTGTCTGCCTTGGCACTTCAGAGCACAAACATCAGCTAAACATCCCCATCCAGTGATTTTCAGGAGGTGTTTTAAAAAGAACCATTTTATCAGGACAACAAGGAGATGGTGGGGGAAAAATGAAATTGAGAACAATACATTGAAATGGAGCTGAAAAGAGAAATAAAACATCGAAACAAGTCTGATTTTCTCTCACAAAATTTATTTTCACTTCAGGCAAGCACTGGAGAGCATTTTGATGCGGTCTGTGGGATTGTTCCCTCAGAGATGATTGAAAAGAAATTCCCTCAGCCATCAGGGCTTTTGATACTATTGTTTTTCCATCTAATTTGATCAGCCCAAACGATGACTAAACTGGGAAGCAGCACCAGGGCGACCAACCCTCTCCCAAACAGCATTTTCCTGAGCAGAGGTGGCAAAGGCTCCTCCAACAAACTCAGTTCCCATTTTTCAGTGCCCAGAAAACCATGCACATGCACACTCACACAAAAAAATGAAAGAAACCAAACCCTTTATTTACCATTTCTCTACAATCAGATGGTTTAGAGATTAAGAGAAAGGGAGAAGGGGGAGAGGAGGGGGAAAAATCCCATGGGAGGGACAAAAAAAAGCAAAGTTTTCTATCTCATCCTACTTTATCTTTTTTGTTGTTGAATTGGGGTTTTTTCGCTGCTTCCAGCCCTGTGTTGTGACTTTGACAGATGATGATGCAGGGAGAAGATTGATGGGGGGTCTTGGAGCATTAACACATTATCACGAGCAAAACAGAGCCCTCGGCCCTGCTCTTTGGGGAGCCATTGGAAACTTTTTGGGAAGTGATCTATGGGCCCGAGGCCATCCCAGGGAATGCTGTGGTGCTGCCCCTGGATGGGCTCTGGGATAATGCCCAGGGAGAAGACACCGAGCAGGGGATGAGGAATGGCTCCTGAAAACCTCTGCTGGAAAGGAAAGAGGAACCCTCTGCTCTCGGGGGAGCTGAGTGTTGAATGATTTAATGGCTACCTTTAGGAAGTGCCTTTTGCTTTATTGCTGCCTTTCTTTCTGCTTTTTTTTTTTCCTTTTTCTTCTTTATTCCTCTTTTTTTCCCATTTTTTTAAAAATTTAAGGTCAAAAAATGGCTCTTCCCTGGTTTTCACCTCACCACCCCAGCTCAGTGCCCTGCAAAGCCACAGCTTGAGCTTGTGTCCTCCTTGCAAAGATTCTCAAGCTGCTCACAGAGAGTCTGATGGATCACGATGTTCTAAACTGATCAGCTGTTGAAAAATAAACAATGAAAATATTAAATTTCAATTAGTATTTTTTTTAAAAAAGCTCTAAATTAAATATATTCATGTTTGCTACAATTTCTGCGTTCACTCCAGAGGGTTTCCAGTGCTGCCAGCTCCATCCTGGATCCCTCTTCCTCAAGAGCAGGGCTGCAGCTCCCAGGATTAAACTGCTCACATTTTCCACAGAGGTGTCAGAAATCTCATGGAAAACTGGTGGGATTCTCAGAGCTACTGGAGGCATCGGCCCAATGCTCTTTATCCCCCTTCCCTGCCAAAACTCCTTTAAAATCCTTCCTCTTCCCTGCCCAGGGAACTGTGAAAACTCAATTTACACTGAGCTGAGTTGCTGATGATTTGTTGTCCTCCTAGAACCAAATCTTGGATTTTTAACACTTCCCTAGAATTAAAATTGTCTTAAATTTATGCAGTGAATATCAGCAATCCAGTCACATTTCATTTTATTCTCCAGTCTGCTTTGATATGCAAGAAAATCACACAGAATTTGGAGGTTTGTGTTTGAGTCTGGTTCATCTCTTGCTGAAATTTCAAGGCCTTGTTTCATTTTCCAGAATTTTTTGATCTGGAATTCCAAGGAAGAATTTAGTTTTCAGAATGATTTCACTTCAAACAACCAAAGCAGGGATAATTTGCAATTCCAGGAGAATTTTAGCCTTTTTTTTTCCTCAGGAATTTGTGTATCTTTTCTAGAGCTACATAAGCTTTAGAAGGCACAATAGTCTCACAGAAATTATTGAGAAACTTTGGGGTACCAATGAGAAAAATGCATATAAAAAGTTTTTACAGGCATGAGAAACTGTAGAAATTGTATTCTTAGTCCCTAAAAATCAGATTGATTCAATTGGTCCCATTGGAAATTCCATCTTTTGGGCTAAATATTGTTAATATAGGTGCTATAATTGAAGAATTAAGCCATTGATTTCTTACCTATACTGGTCTGAATATTCTGAACATCTTGGAATGTCACCCTTTATTTGGAGATCTAAGTAAATAAGTAAAAAAAGCCAACAAAAAATGGAATTAGCAGAAAATAATAAAAGTTTCAAAGGGTAAACTTAACACAGGAGGGCTTTTATCACTCCAAAATCTGCTGCACATCCATGTTTTGACCAGAAATGCCCCTGAAGGAAGAAAAAAACCCTCAACCACCCTCATTTCATACACAAACCACCCAAATTAAACACATTTTATAAACAATGAGCGGGGAGAGCAGAGATTTCAGGGCTCCCGTGGAAGATTTGAAGGTGCCCAGAGATAAAGAAAACATTTTGGAGGCAATGACTTGGATCTTTTCAGCACCATTTCCAGCGCGGCGTGGCAGGATGATGGATGAGCCTGCAGCAGCCTCGTGACAAACTGGGGAATTCTGACAGATGTTTGATGCTCGGAGCGTTCTTCACTTGAAAGGGAGCCCTGATTTTCAGGTGCTCCCAAGCTCTCCGTGGAGTCTGGGAATTCAGTTATCTGGAGGACAGCAGATTTCTGGAAAGATCATCAGAGCACCCAGCGATCCCTGTTTTCCGAATTTTATTATGTGATGCAAGCCAAATGCAGGACAAAAATCAGGGATTAAAAAGTGGATGTTTAAAAAACTGGATATTAGGGATGATGGGATGACAACAGCAGTGTGGTACCGCTTCTCCAGGCATCTTCTTTCAGGAGATGGAGACTTTTATTACCTTTTTAATTTATTTTTGAAACCTGTTCACTTCTGACATCTTACAGCATGGGGGATTTGTCTGGTTGTGGTCTTCTCGGTGGGATTTTTAATTCTCTGAATTATCAAACACAAGGCCAACAGAAAACAGGGATTTTTGGGTTAAACCCCCAGCATGGTACAAACCTAATCTCCAGGAACCACTAATAATCCCAATTTCACCCATTTCCGTGCTTTGGGAGCAGCCTCAGCATCCCAGGAGCAGCTCAGGGGAATTTTTTCCAAGGCTGAGCCCCTCCTTTCCTTCCCTTGCTATTGAGATAACCTTTGCTGGTGGGTTCATGGCTTTGCATAAACCCACGTGGCAGAATCAGCTCCAATATTTTATCATGGATAGGGAGGGAAAAAAGGGAAGAAAAGGGCATTTTCCCCAAATAATGCTGCTCAGTGTTGCCTCCAGCCCTGCTGGCGGATCCCGGCCCGTGCCGCTGCCCTTTCCGTGCTGGACAAAAACAGAGCAGTGTTTGGAGAGAGCCCTGCTGTAATTGTGGGCAGTTCTATGGAGGGGAAAAATAATGTGGTTTGTCATCAATCTCCCGGTGTGGCACACAAGGGCTGACTTGTTGAAATTTTGTAGGCTGTATTTACAGAGAAAACAGAGGCCTGGTGCTGTGCAGGGCCCTATCAGGCCCCAGGTCTGGAAGAATCGTATCAGAGCAGAAGGGAAGGCTTGAATCATAACCTTGTAGGATAAGCTAATCCATGAGGGAATGAAAATTGCTCTGCTCCTGTGAGCAAGATCAAAACCTGGACAATTTAATTATTGGGGAGTTATTTGTGGGGAGAGACACAGACTGGTTCGGGGCAAGAGCTGCCAGATGGAAATCACTCACGTTGCTGTTTTACACAGGGAAAGGAAGGATGGATGGTCCAGCCTTGGGAAATGCAGGATGGAGGAAAACAAGGTGATGTGAAGAGGCAAAAGCAGTGAAAGGGGTTGGTGCCATGATGATTTTCTGCCTTTACTTTTTATACACTTCCTACATATTCTTATATACTCATTATATTCTCACAGTATGTATGTATATAAGTTAACATACACACTTATAATTCTTTAAGTCGAGTATCTTAACATAATTCTAATATTCTATTAAGCCAGAAAACCAAACATCCTAAAAGCCTCACATTTAAAAGCCAAAAAAAACCTTACACTATCTTAAAAAACCAAATCCTCCTCTAGAGCATATCTTATAAGCCAAAATTAAATCCATCTGAAAAGATACTTTAAGATAGAGATGTCATGCTATTCATTTAAACCTCTCATTAAAACATCTTTGTCAAATACGCCCATTTGCGAAGTCTATAAAATCATATATGCAACCTACCATAAACATACATTTCAACATAACCCACCTTAACAAATTATTACACCATAAAAATCCTTCTTCAATACTGAAATAAAAAACCTTTATCCCTTAACCGTGTCTAATTCTTAATTTGAAGACCAAGGAAAAGGCATCAAGGTAACACAGATCTAAGCTGAGCCACCATTCAGAGAACCTGGAATTATTGCTCTCATCCTACTCTGAGTAGGATTCAAATTAGGAGAGCATAAAGCTCCTGATATTCTTCACTTCTAGGGAGTGTGTGAGTTTTCCAGAAGAGGAGAGCAAAGGAAAGGGAGAGAAGAGGGAGAGAGGCAGAAATCTGGGATAAGTCACACTAAATATCCTTCCAAAACAGCCAGCATGACACAGTAATTTATAAAAGCACACTTTGCTTTGGTTATCTTGTACACAGCTTTCATCAGGGTGCTGCCCTTTATTTTCACTTGCCTGTAAAAATGACCTGATGAAAAGATGGATGGGTTTTTGAATGCAGTGTATGAAATGAAACAGGAGGGCCAGGCTGGGAGATTTGGGAGGGCTGTACTGCTAGAATCCATTTATTGGTGACTACCATTGATGGCCTCCTTCCTTCTTCTCCTCCCTCACTACAATTTCTTGGTTTAGGATTATTTTTCAGACTGATGTTATGATGTGGAATCCCTTACATGAAGGCAGAAGATCCAGAGCTGTCACATCTCACTGTGCTGGAAGACACCAAAAGCACAAACACAGGATGGGGGCTGGTTTGGGCTTCGTTTTTGCCCTGTAAAAATCAGACAATCCCTCTGTGGCTGCAGGATCTATTCACAATCCATGGAAGAGCAGCTCAAGAGGAAGAGCCATGCCTGGAGCAGGGTGTGGTGTTACCACCCTTCACCCAAATGTGAAGAATTCCCAGTTTTCCCAGCCTGAGCTGCACCTAGCCCTCCAAAACAAGAATATCCCAGCCTGGCTTTCCCTGGAATGAGCTCTCTTTGCAGTCCATGCTGGGTATTTTCTTTTTAATCTTGTTATTCTGCAGAATCAGAAACACCAGGAAGGGTAAAACCCTCCCCGTGCAGCAAACGGCCTCATCCTGCAATCTGACCATTTTTCTCTTTCACCTAAATAATCCTGGAGGAGATTTCAAAATAAAACCGACTCTACCTCTTATTAATATTGCCAAATGAGTCACCCCCATGCATAGCCCTAATACATAAAAGGAGCATTTTCTTTTGCTTCCATAAAAATATCCAGAGGGCAGTGGCAGGGAGAGTAAATTGAGAAGAGCAAAGTTAAACAAAACCAGTCTCGTACGCTTTCTGCAACTTCATTGTCTGCTTTGCCTCGTGCAGGAGAGGGGGAAAAAAACCCAAAAAACCCCTGTAGGTTTGCACTGAACACGTTCTAGAGTTAAAGACATTCTCATGAAGCCCCAGTGGCTGTTTGCAGTCACTCCCAGCCTGCACACACAGGTGGGATTTGCACCTTCTGCCTCGTTCAGCCCATGGCAGAGGAGCTGCTTGCAGCATCTCCCCCAAATCATTGGAAATTTGCCCAAATTTAGGTCCAAATCCAGGCTGGATTTATGGGGTTTTCTTACTGCAAAGGATGGGTTCATTTATGGGGCTGAGCTGCCTGGAGAACACAGAATTCCAGAGAAAATTGAGTGACCAGACAGGCTGGACAGAGGCGCTCTGCAAGGCTGGACCTCCCTTCCTCAGAACCCCTGAACTGTGGCTCTGTTAAACCAGAGCCCCAGGAGTTTGGAAATAAAGGGAAAAAATGACATTTCTTTTATGATTTATTGACCAAATATTGGAGTTTTCAATATTGCCTTGCACTGCAGCTCCAACCATTACAACTGAGAAACAAAAAAATCACAATTATCAACATGGGTCATTGCTTTGACACAGAAATGATTCAAAATTGAGGGTTCTTTTTTTTCTAAAGAGTCCTATATTCATCTCAGGGGAAAAAAAAAAAATTAAAAAGCATATTCAAAACAAATCTGGAATTCTTTTTGTCATCCTACAGTGAGTGGGATTCAAATTAGGGGAGCATAAAATTCAATATATTCTTCACTTTTCATGAATGTGTGAGTTTTCCAGAAGGGAAGGGAACAAAAAGGGAGAGAGGCAGAAAACTGGAATAACTCATACTAAATATCTAAAACAGCCAGAATGACAAATACAAAAATATCTAAAATATAAAAATATAGATATAAAAATATTTAAAGGCATCATCAAGTAGTCACTATATAAAGCAGTTTTTAGATGATTATGAATGACTGGAGATCTTCACTATTAATTCCAGCCCTGTTCAATTCACCCTTTTTCCTGCTGGCATCATTTTGAAGAGCATTTGAATATCAAATGAGGATTTTCCTGCCTGTTTATCCACCTCAGGATGAAAATACAGGGCACAAGACAAGGAGTTTAATGAGTTTGCCCCACAGACAGAGCAATTTCTGCTCACAAGACTATTTAAATGAACCTCAGGGATTCTGTAATGAATTGATTCCCATTTTTAGTCCCACAGAAAGTTTCTCCACTGCTTCATCCAAAGCCCATCGGAAACAATGGAAATTTTTCATTTCCAGCATGGGATTTTGAATGAGACCCCAAGCAGCCATGAAATTAAAGAAGCTCTATAAAATGAAGCATAAATACATCCAGAAATCATCTTTAAACAGTTCAAAATTTCATGGAGAATGAGATGATTTTTTTTTTTCCTACAGGATTTTGAAATGTTTTTATGGATTCACAGGCAAAAATGTGATTTCCCATCAGAGGTCAGGAGCTGGCTTGAAATGTCTGTACAAAAAAAATCTCATTTCTCTTCTTTTCAGTGACACAGAATTCCCATCGTTCCAGAGGGAAGATAATCATTCTGCACAGATTCATTCTGGCTAGAAAACCACCCTGAGTAATGCTGTTTGTCTTTTCAAAAAGTGCTAAAAGTACATGAAAATTAACAACTTTCAATGCATCTCCAGAAGTTCCTGACTTGGATTTAAAGAGATTTTAGAGAGTTTTGCAGCTTTGGTCCAAATGCAGGAGGCAACGTGGTGCAGGCTCAATTATTTTTCACTCCATTTAAGATTTTTCCACTCAGCTTCTGTCTTCCTTTCCCTGTTCTTCACATAAATAGCTACATAAATATACATAAATACAAGTTCTGCTATGTCTGTGCATCCACATTCTCCTTTTTAAAA
Organism: Lonchura striata; assembly: GCF_050655825.1. NCBI lineage: Eukaryota > Metazoa > Chordata > Aves > Passeriformes > Estrildidae > Lonchura > Lonchura striata. Next base: position 3,106,604 of record NC_140720.1, on the reverse strand, counting down.
GCTTTTCAGCTCAGAGAAACTCAGCCCCTCTTGGTTAATTCCAGCACCAGGGGCTTTGGGGATGGATTTCAGCATCAATCCCCCAAAGCCTTGTTCCCTCACCCAAGTCAATGATTGCATTATTACTTCTTCTTCTGTCTTTGAGGGGCTGATGAGATCATTTATTGTTTTTAAGGGTTAATAGAGCCTGTCAGGGTCTTTTTGCCTCACTGCTGCTGCAGGATCAGTAACAGCTCCCAGCTCCATGATGCTAAATCAGACCACACTTTCCTGAAGAAAAGAAAAAGGGGAAAAAAAGCAAATTTAGCATGGAGAGAGGAGAAGCAGTTCAGTCTGGTTTAAAGGAAGGGAGGGAGGGAGCCAGGGGGAACAGGGACTAACTTTGGAGAGAAAATAACAAACTTTAAGTCCTGAGGTCTTTCCTCTATATTGAAAAGGCAGTTTGGAAAGGAAATTAGTAAAAACAAACAGAAGGTGCCAAGGTTTCTTTATCATACCTGGAGTAGGATATGCTGAATTCCACAAGGCCTCGAGCTGGCGCCTGGTGCTGCCTCGGAAAAAATGGTACCCACGGCTCTATAAAATGATCTATTGGGACTTCAAAGTCGTGGCAGCCCCGTGTGGCACAGGATGTGCTCAATTAATTATGTGATTTTTAAATGACAGGGGTTGGGGAAAGTAAAAATAATATAAAAAGGGCAGAGGAAAAAAAAAAAAAGAGAAAGAAAAAGAACATGCTGAAGAAGAAAAAAAAAAAGGGTTTTTAAAGAAAATAATATTAGGGGGAAAATGGGAGAAGTAAACTGAAAGGCCTTGTTGTCTGTCTGCCAAACAGCAGCAGCAGATAAGGGCCGGGGTTGCTGTGGAAACTCAGGCCCGTAGGAGACAGAATCCAATTTCAGAAACCACAAAATCAACATAAACGTGTGCAAAAATAAAAAGGTTTGTTTGGCAAGTAATGAGGAGAAGGCTCCCAATGTATAAAGCAGATGAACCGGGGTGACCTCGGCCAACTTTGAGCCATAATAATGACCATGTCCCACGTGGCTGTGGCACCTCTGGAAGGAGCAGGGACACGTCCAATCCCTATCACCCATTGCCACCTTCTTCTGGAATATCCAGACCCATACCTCCCTCTCCCTTTGCCCCTCTGCCCTAAGAAAGGAGTGAGGAATGAGGAATATTCCTTAAAGCACTGGGAGTAATCTCATTTTAAACCTGCAAAGAGGATTCAGAGCTGATGCTTTTAATTTGGTTTTCACCTAGGTGCTGCCCACTGACAGTGCACAAAATCATTATATACGAAAAGAATTTCTCCTTTCTTGCCCTCGGTGTGGCCAGGGAAAAACCTTAAACTATTTTCAAGTTAGGGAGGGAGACTTGGCAATTACAACTTTTGCCGTTTTCCTGGGGAAAAAAAATTATAGTTATAGTGACTATCACAATATAAAATTTACCTCAGTGCAAGGACACCAGAATCCCCCAGCACTGTTATTGGTCACTGTGAGAAGAGCACAGTTACACAACCATGGGAGCTGGAGCTGCTCTAACGAGAGAAGGGCTGGAGATTGAGGGGGAACCTGTGGGATTCATTTTTTCACCGTCTGTGTGTACTCATTGCTTTTGTTTTTGAGTGCTTGCACAAGCACAGCAACCTTGTCCTTCTCCAGCCCTTAATCTGGGGCTTCAGTTCATGTTTTACCCCCAAACGGATTTTTTTTTTTTATTGTTTCCATGGAATCATGAAATGGTTTGGGTTGGAAGGAACCTCAAAGCTCATCTTAAAGCCATGGCCACCTTCCACGGTCCCAGGGTGCTCAAACCTGGCCTCAGACTCTTCCAGGGATCCAGGGGCAGCCATAGCTTCTCTGGGAACCTGTGCCAGGGTCCCACCACCCTCACAGGGAACAATTCCTTCCCAAAATTCCATCCAACCCTGCCCTACAAATTCCTGGGCAGCACAGCTGAGATCTTGAGCACTGCAGAGACCTGGAAATCCCTCACCCTACCCAAGGCTGTCTTTGTCAGGATAAAAAACCTCAGGATGGAGCACAGAGCAAAGAGATTGAGGAAAACCTCAGCAGAGAAACACCAGAACGTCCTTCACTGTTACAAATATTCTGCATTTTCAGCCAAATTCAGAGCAGCTTTTCAGGGGTTTGAAGGAAAAGCGTTTCTGTGTCATTGCTCCAGCTGAAAGAGGGGCAGGGACAGCCTGGGGTGGCCCTGTGGGGACATCCCAGCACAATGTGGGGACAATCCAGCACAATGTGGGGATAGCCCAGCACAATTTGGAGACAGCCCAGCACAATTTGGGACATCCCAGAATAATCTGGGGACAATGCAGCACAAATGGAGACAACCCAGCACAATGTGGGGGACAACAAGCCAGCACAATTTGGGGACAACATGGCACAAGTGAGGACAATCCAGCACAATGTGGGGACAGCCCAGCACAATTTGGAGACAAGCCAGCACAATTTGGGAAAAGCCAGCCCAATGTGGCAAAAACTCAACACAATATGGGGACAGCCCAGAACAATTTGAGGGACAAGCCAGCACAAGTGAGGAAAATCCAGAACAACCTGGGGACAAACCAGCACAATTTGGGACAACCCAGCACAAATTGGGACAACCCAGCAGAATTTGGGACAACCCAGCAGAATTTGGGACAACCCAGCACAATTTGGGACAACCCAGCAGAATTTGGGACAAGCCAGCACAAGGTGGGGGACAAGCCAGAACAATGGGGGACATCCTAGCACAATTTGGGGACAAGCTATCACAATGTGAGGACAGCCCAGCACAATTTGGGGATAACCCAGCACAACGTGGGGCCACAGCCAGGCTTGGCAGGGATTTTTTTCCCCTTCCCTTTCCCAAGATTGGCTCTGTCAGCACAACCAGGGGGTTGAGGCCTTTCCACCAGGTTTGTCACCTGGCCTCTAATGTCCCCAGCAAAGGGAGCGGTGCCAGCTTCCCACACTCAGAGCAAACACCAGGAGCCTTTGTTTGTCCTTGGCACCCGGGTGCTGCAGGGCTTTCCAGCTGCTCTTCCTCCTCCAGGCATTTTGGGGGTGTCCGTGTGCCCCTGGCGAATGGGGAGGGGACAAAGGGACCAGGATCCCCTCATGGAGCTGAGCGGGGACAGCAGAGGGCTGGGAATGAAGAGCTCTGTGCTCCCACATGGAGTTATCCCAACCTGGAATTTCCAAAAGAACACACAAGGTTGGAGGAGTCGGGATTTTTTGTGTGGTCAAGTGGGCCCTGCTGAGTTCTGAAGGCTTCCAAGTAATTGTGGCCCAAGGATGGGACTCAGCTCCCCAAAAAGGAGCTCCCAACCCACAGACAGGCACCAAAAATCAGTGCCAGCCCCTCTGCCAAACTCCAGAGACCTGGAAAATAGAATTTCTCCTTTTCACCTCCATATTTCCACCAGGATGGGACTCAGAACCCCAAAAATGAGCTCCCAACCCACAGACACCAAAAATCAGTGCCCTGCTGCATTCTGAGAGCTTCCAGGCAACTTTGGCCCAAGGATGGACTCAGATCCCCAAAAAGGAGATCCTAACTCACAGAGAGACAGCAAAAACCAGTGCCAGTCCCTCTGCCAAGTTCCAGAGACCTGGAAAATAGGATTTCTCCTTTTCTCCTCCATTTTTCCACCAGGATGGGACTCAACTCCCCAAAAATGAGTTCCTAACCCACAGGCAGACACCAAAAATCGGTGCTAGTCCCTCTGCCAAGCTCTAGAGACCTGGCAAAATGAATTCCTCCTTTTCTCCTGCACTTTTCCACCAGGATGGGACTCAACTCCCCAAAAAGGAGCTCCCAACCCACAGACAGACCAAAAATCAGTGCCAGTCCCTAAACCAAGTTCCAGAAGCTGGGAAAAGAGAATTTTCTCTTTTTCTCCTGCACTTTTACACCAGGATGGGACTCAGATTCCCAAAAATGAGCTCCTTACCCACAGGCAGACACCAAAAATCAGTGCCAGCCCCTCTGCCAAACTCCAGAGGCCTGGAAAAGAGAATTGCTCCTTCTCTCCTGCACACTGCCACCAGGCCAAATATAATGAGGGCCTATATTTTAATGGGCAGTAATGTTTAATATTTGACATTAGGTAAATACGCTCTCCACGCCACCAGAATAATTTCACACAGCTTCAGGGTGGAGCTTTGAAAAGCTGCTGGGTAATGGAGTTCAAACTCTCAAGACTGGGACTGTTTGGAAAGTCCCACCCTTAATCTGGGATCGTTACAAACCTTTCCCAGCCTGTAAATCTTTGGGTTTGCAAGAATGGTTCCACCAAAAAAATAAAAACCCAACACCTGAGGTCAGATCTTGTGAGGGTGGGGGTGCTCCTGAGGACAAGCAGTGACGTCACAGCAAGGAAAATTTCTATTTCTGCAAAAAAGAAAAAAAAATTAAAATAAAAAAAAGCCTTGGCAATGCAGTGCCATGGAAAACGACATAAAGAGCAAAAATATAGAGCTGAAATGTAAATAGGTTTTATGAAATATGGCTCCGGGTTTGTCCGTGCCCTACAAAAGGGCTTGAAATATCTGGATATATTGTCAAGTATTTTTTTTATAATTTTTTAAGTACTTTAGCAGTCTATCTAGGGCAGTTCAGTGGATGCGAGCAGCAGGGCTGGGTTTAAAATGATGGATATTTTAGAATGGAGCTATAAATCTTTCCAGGCTCACAATCTACTTCCTTTTGAAAAATGGGTGATGGCAAATGGAAATTTACAGTTGTAAGGAATCGTGTTTGGTGTCGATGCAGCAAACATGGAACTGCTCCTTTGGAGGGGGGATTCTCCTCGCTGGCCTCAAATCAGATGGGAAAGCTCCATGAAAAGGGTTTTGGAGAGGATGCACTGATCCAGCAGGGATTAATGCCTTCAAAACGCTGCTTAGTGCATGGGAGAGCTTCAAATGAATTCAATGAAACAATGAAGAATTTATTAAATAGGGAAAACTTTAGGAGAAAAAAATGGAAATGATGGGGGATTTTTGAGCGGCAAATCAACTTTCCTGAAGTGGTGCCTGGACTGTAGCAATTTCAAGGTCTGGTTTTGGTGGGATCAGAGTGAATCCAAAGTGATTCCAGGTCAATCCAGCTGCTGCTCCTCTTTTTCTGAGAGTGTTCAGATTCAGTCAAAGAGAGAAACAGAGAGTTTCCAGCCAGGCAGAAGCCTGGGAAAGAGCTGGAGAAGAATGTCAATAATTCTTTATCTCTCTTGTTTTTCACATTGTTTATAGTTGAGTTTTATCACTGTGTGTCAAGCACTTTGCACCAATGGGTTGAGTTGTTTTCCCTTCAGGACCAATGGAGTTGGTCCTCACAAAGCTCTGTATAAAGGAGCTGTGTATTTTGAATAAATCAGGGTTTTACTCTCAGCAGCTTCTGAGTCAGTCTTCTCATTCCCATCCTGCCTTGACAGCGACAATCACCAACATTCCCTGGGTTTTCCTGGGGCTCTGATTGGAGGGAAGAGGCAAAATGTAGAATTAACAGGGCAGTGAAAGCAGCTCTGAGCTTCACCCAGCCTCGTGTGGCTCAGCAATAACACCTGGGTCATTTGGGATCTGAGCCCTGAGCACGGCTCCCCTTCCCAAACAGTGACCTCGTGACCACGCCAGCGTTTCCTGAGATGTCTCCTCCACTATTTTTCTGTACCAGATGATAATAATATAATAAATTCTCCTGAAATAGAATAACAGAGCCTCCTTAAACCACAACATTGAGAATCGGACTTGTTTTCCAAAAGAAAATTAAAGAGCCCATTCTGTGATTTATTCTCTCTCGCTGCCCATGCAAGGCAGAGCTCATTTTTCCATTAAAATTCAGCTGCTCTCCGAGCACCAGGAAGAAAAATGCCTGCAAACAGCACATTTGTTAGGGCTGCTTGAGTTGGAATAAACTCCAAGTTGCACCTTTTCCTATTTCATCCATCTCCCAGTGCTGTGCTGCCTCCCTAGGGGTATTTTTCAGGAATATAACAGCAAATAGAGGTGTTCAGCCCTCCCTGACTCAGTCCACAGTGTGGTTTGGGTGGTGGAATTGGGTGGCTGCTGGAGACAATTTCTGCCCAACATCTCACACAGAACAGCTCTAAGCTGAAAACCAGGCAGTGAAATGAGCTCTGGTTTTGGTGAGGTTGATTAAGCAAGACAAAATCAATTAATGTCTGAGACCTCACAGGTTCCTGAAGGCAAATTGTTCCAATTACCAGCACCTGAGAGAAAATTAGGAGCAATTAAAAGGAGCAGCTGGGATTTCACTGAGTTACTCTTGTCACTGTCATCTCCATCCCGTTTCAGGCTCATTAAAAAGGTATTTTGCCCATTACATTTTCCTTTAAGGGTGGCATTTTTAATTTTAAATAGTTACGACCACACGTTGTACATTTGGAAATATTCTCTGAAGTGGAGATGGGTGAGGGATGTGAGTGTTTTATACTGACTGAGGTTCAGGTAAAACCTCAGCAGGCGCTGTTGCTGTTACAAATTCCAAGAGTTGATTTGCCTGAGAAGGTTCTGGAAAATCCAGAGCTCTGTGCACAACTTTGGCCCTCCTGTAATGCCTTCCTCAGAAAAACAAAGAAAAATCCATTTTCTCTCCACCTTCTCCCCTGAAACAAAGGAACAGGGGCTGGTTTTATTGGGAAACACCCCCACAAACCACACCTGAGTCTGGGGAAGGCTTTGTTCAAGGATCTTTGAAATATGAATTGATCTCAACTCACTCCTGTTCTCACTCAGAACTTAGGAATTTAAATTTTGATTCCTCGGCATCACACAGGAGACAGGAATCCCAGTTTAGGATATTCCTTAGAGACTTTGCCACCCTTAACTCATTCCAACCAAAAGACAAATCCACTCCCCACAGCCTGGCACTGTCAAATCCAACTTTCCCCATCTGACCTTTCCTTCCTGTCACCAGTCATTCTGCTCCAGGCCTTTTCCCACCTGCATTCCCAAATCTTTTGGATGTTGCCCATCACCTGCACCCTCAGTCTCATCCCAGTGCTCCCAGTGCTTTGGGTGCTGGGGTTTCCGTGGAGCTGTTCATGGTGGAAGGGTTCCTGCCCAGCAGGGAAGGTTCCTGGGCAGTGGGTGGTGGGATCAGCCCCTGGAGTGGGGAGGAACAAAGACATTTTTCTTGGATTTTCCCCATGGATTGACCCAGCTTATCTCTTCACCTGGTCCCCACCACCGCTGAATCCAAATCCCTTTGTAAAAGTGGAGGCAAACCCTACCAGCAGCAAAGTTGGGCTCAAATGTCCACAGTGAGGGTTTTTTTTGGCAAGAGAGGCATTTGCAGCCGTGCCAAATCACTGCCCAAATCCTGCTGAGGACAAGGCAAAGAGGAGTTAGTGGAGATCACGGAATCATGGAATCATTAATGTTGGAAAAGACCTTTAAGATCATCAAGTCTAACCAGCACTACCAAGGTCACCATTAAAGCACGTCCTCAGGTTTTTTGGACACTTCCAGGGATGGTGACTTCACCACTTCCCTGGGCAGCCCACTCCAGAGCCTGACAATCTGTTCAGTGAAGAAATTCTGGGAAATAGGGCGCTGTAACAGGCAAATGGAGAGGGGATGGGAGTTCCTGTCTGGAACTGGAGTAGGAACGTGTTCCTGTGCAAAGGAAAGTGGGAGATGGGCAAGACCCCTCCCCAGGGAAATGGGAAGGAGAGACCAGGCTGCAGTTCCAAGCAGGACTAAGGAAAAGAGAGGGAGAATCCAAGCCACACTTTTCAGGGAGTCAGGACTGCGTTTGTTGTTGGACATTTCAAAGGTTAAGAGTGTCCCCAGTGAAACACCAGCTCTTAGGCTGGAAGGTACCACCCAAAGCAAAAAAAGCAAATTAAAAAATAAGCCTCACACCCACCAGTGTGCCACCAAATGTGCCCTGTCACGCCAAGGGACTGCTGGAGGAGAGGAGAGGAAAGCAGCTGGTTCCAGCCCTAATAATTCTGATGATTCATCGCTCTGAATTACCCGAGCTCTTTGGGGACAGGAGCAGCAGGATCCCGCTGCTGCCTTTGGGATAATAAACACTCCTGGTAAACACTCCTTCCCCAGCCCCTAAATATCCACCTCACCCCAAAAATGAGTCACAGCTCCCACCCAGCTCCCCGGTGCTGAGCACCGCGGCCGTGCCACCCCGTGCCATCCCCGTGGAAGCCTTTGGGATTTGCTGGATAAATAAATAAGTCTGGGATTTATCGATTGGGATGGGGATGCCCAGACACACACACACACACACACACACGTGTGCACACTCGCACTCACACATGTTCCAGTGGGAGAAAAAGGGTTTTTTGGTCGGAGGGAGCAGGGAGGGCTCCGTGCCAAGGAAACGCCAGCGAGCGGCGCGTTCCACCGGAGGTGTTGACAGTGGATAATAAATCCCGGCCTTACCTAACATTTACAGGAACATTAGAAAATAAAGTGAAACGGCGTGAGCTGGTTCCCAGGGCAACCAGACAAACACAATAAACAGGCCTCAGAGGCAAGAGTAACTTACACCATCCTCCTGGGGCTCAAATATATCACTTTACATTAGCCTTCTGCTGGGGCTGCTCCTGAAAGCTCTTTGTTTTATTATTATCTGGGAAAAAAAAAAGACAAAAAAAAAAGAACGGGTATTTTCTTAGTGCAGATCGGCGTGAAATCGAAGAGTTCCTTTGGTTGCTGGTCTTTATAGGTCTTTTACTGCACATTAAAGCTCCTGTGCAAATAATAATGACTATTAATAAATCTTTATAAAGAACTGTGTCCCTCTCCTGCAGAAGAATATTATTAATAAGGTGCCCAGAAGCCAGAGCCTTTGCTGGCCCAATAAAAACCAGTTTTCTGGGGTGTTTTTTCCTCAATACAGATACAAAATTAACTGTCAAATATATGGGGTGGCTATGCCAGATTATTTTTCTGATTCAACAGCCTTCCTCCAATTCTGCCTGTAACCAGACCTTGGGTTTGGATCTTGCTGTCACTAATTTTAGGGGAATGTCCTGGGCCCAGCCAGGTCATAGGAGCTCAGGCTCATTAAACCCCAGCACAATCTGTACAAAACCATGACATTTAGTTCTAAAAGGCAGCCAGTAAATCTCTCTTCACCTGCCTATGGTGGGCCTGTGCACATATTCCATCACTATTTTCAGATACAATCCCTAAACACATAATTTTCAGGATGACACCATCCAAGAACATGGAGATGGGGGCAGGAAGGTGAGATTCTGAGAGGCAAAGCAGTTGTAATAAGTTTTGGGGATGATGTGACAGCTTTTGACCTTGGAAGTTCCTCAGCTTTTAAGACCACCCACATGTGATTTACCCCCTGGTGCACCACTGGTGCTGACGGGACCAATTTTGGCCATTTTTCCCCAGTCCTGCCCACCCACTGCTGCAAATGTTGTGCTCCAGGCTCTCTTATTTATCCTTGTTGAGCCACCTTTCTGTGGTTTTCCGGGATTGTTTGGGCTTGTGCTGTCCCAGGATGGACAAACACGGGGAGGCTCCAGCCTGGAGCAGCGTCCTGGTCCTTCAGACTGGGATAAACTGGGTGAGTCAAAGGCAGCACATGGAACATGTGAATCTGGGAATCCTAAAAGAGGCAGCAGGGCTCACTCAGCTCCTTTTCCTCCCCTCCTGAGCTGTCCCTGTGGGCAGAGCAAGATGGGCATCACCTGGAACCAAAGGGGGTGCCAGTGAAGAGCCCCAGATTTCCAACAGCACTCCAGCAGCGCCTGGCAGCCTCCTCCCTGTGCTCTCCAAGGTTTTCTGCACAGGAATGACACTTGGAAGTGTGGATGCCAGCCTGGCTGACAAGGGAAGGGCGGGGTGATCACATGTTCCTGATTTCTTTGCCACATTTAGCTCCATCCTCTCCAGACTCGCTCCGGGGTGGAGTGGCCGTGCCAAAAGCAGAGCTGCTGTTGGGAGCACATCCTCCCCTCCAGCCTTGTGGGTAAAAGCTGAGTAAAGGCAGAGCTGACAGAGTGGAGGTGGTTTTTTTTCCCCCTTTTTTTTCATGACTAAATCACCACCCCATTGGTGACTAATTACAATGACTGAGGTCCAGACAGGCAGAGCCTTTAATGAGGCCAATTAAAGATTTGAATGTTTTAATAACGTGCCCGTTTTCCTAGAAAGACTAAGCAGCAATGGAGGTCCCACCTCCTGCTCCAGATCCAGGCCAGCAACTCGGTCCTGGAGGACCTAAAAAATAAAAATTCAGCTGTGATAAGGGAGAAGCCAGTGCAGGTTTGCAGCAGGGAGGCTTCGTGCCCTGCCCCAGGCTCCAAGATTTCTGCCCAAGTTCACCCTTGAACCCCTTAAAGCCCTTTTTTGGGAGGGGTATCCAGCTCCTCTGCCTCCATCTGATGGGGTTTTTTGCTGCTCTCCTGAGTCATGGTCATGAGAGGAGCTGTAACACCATGAAGCAGAATTTCCTATTTCTAACCTGGGCACGGAGCAGCTCACAAGGTTCCCACCCTTGTTTTGCAGGTTTGCAGGAGGGTGTCCAAGCAACTGCTCTGGATGTTTGTTTGAGCTCCAGGAGCTTCCTGAGGCTCTGCTGTCCCAAGGGCCATTTCTGCCTGGCCACCTGAGTTTGCAGGACCTCCATTCCTGCCTTACACCACCACCTGAGCACCTCTGGAGTTTTTGGCCTGTTTATTTTAACAAAACTTCAGTGAAAACAATTGGATTTTACAGGGGGGATGCAGGGGGGAAGGACTTCTTGTGTTTCACAGAAGGCAGGAAATAAAAGAGAAGATCCCCAATTTCCCAACCCAGGCTGGAATTTAGCTGCCAAATCAATCCACTTGCTCCTTCATGAGGGAAGCAAACAGAATCCAATTCTTTTAAGGGTCAGGTACCTGCACCTTCACTCTGATTATGAAATGCTCTCGGACAAAGAAAACCTGATTAAAATGCTTCCAGTGGGGATGAAAAACTCCCAGACTTGCAGCCACTTCTGCTTCCAAGTGACTTGAGGGATGAAAAATTTCTCTCAGTCCTGGACTGCTCTGCAGGCACAGAATTTAAATATTGTTCGGTTTTATAAATGAAAACCCCAAATTTTTTAAAATCCTTCTATTCCAAACCATCTTAATTTTTTTAAGCGGCAGATTTTTGGATTTTAATAATCCAAAGGGCTGGATAAAGAGTCCATTTTAACATTTCCAACTTCAGACGAACCCCACCTGATCCTCAGCTGGGTCTCAGGGTAGCTGAGGTGTTCCAGGGCTCCTCAGGTGAGCGAGGTCTCTCCCCTGGGAATGGCAGCCCAGGGATTTTGTGCATTCCAGAATGTCCAAGGGCTGCTTGGAAAGGAACACGTCTGAGTGCACTGGGCTGGATCAACCACAGACTCTGTGAGGTTTGTGGTGTGTCTGAGTGGAACAATGGCAGCCCCAGTGCATGGGAGATTTCCCGGATCTGGAAGGTTTATATGGATTATATACATTCCATGAAATGCCCTGTGAGCTCCAGGAGAGCTGCAGGGCAGGGGGATCCTGGGATGTGTGGGAAATCACAGCAGTGCTGACAGAATTCCTGCAAATCTGGCCCTTCCCAAGTGTCCCAGGAGGTTGGGTCCCAGTCCTGCTGAGGAGCAGACAGTGACCACAGCGCAGAAAACAGATAAAAAACCTGGGTTGATTGGGTTTTTCCCCTCAAAAATACCAGGCTTTAGGAAATCTGGTGCTCTAAAATGTCCACCTTGGCTGGTAAAACTCCCGAGCTGTTCCAGAAGTGATTCCCTACTGGAAGCATCGCTGTAGTTTTCAACATGTGATGGGCAAGGAATATCTGGGACAATGAATTGAACAGAAATAAATAAGTCTGGAGAGAAACCCCTGGGTTGAGGAGGGGAGACCAAATTCTCTACCTGATGCTGAGAGGCACTTGCTTCCCTTCAGGACAGAAAAATGGGAATGAAGTGACAAATTTCATATAATTTCATGCAAAAATGCACCTGGCAAGGGGGCAGAGTGAATTCTGAGAGCAAATGCCTGCCAGGGATGTATTCCTGGGGAAATGGGGATTTACAGGGAGCAAAAAGCCTCAGGCCTGAGGATGAGGGAGCAGACAGAGCCTTGCAGGAAACACAAGGCCATTCCAGGGCAGAAAATCTCCTGGGAATCTCTGACGTATTTTGGGGCTAAGCTGAGGCAAACAGGAAAAGGACTTAGGGCAGGGGAGAGACAGCCTAAAACCCTAAGGTTGGGCTCCCTTTGTAGTTATTTGTGGTTATTTGGGGTGCTTTCACTAGTGGTTTCTATTCTTCCCCTCATCCTTGAAATATGTGACAAATTCCATAAGGTTTCTGACCAGTCCAGCCCTGCACAACCAGCTGAGCCTCCCCATTCCCACATCCCAGATCCAAACTGGGCTTTCTGTGCTGGACATCCAGTGCCTCAGGGTTACCCAACTGGTGGAAAGCTACCAGGCCTATTGCTCCATTTCTTTCCTTCTTCCCTGATTTATTTGGGTATTTATTCCCTGATTTGTTGTTTGATTTATTTATTATTCCACCAGCAGCTCCATCTCAGCACTCTTGACAGCTTGGAGAGCTCCTTGGCCTGGCTGATTTTTGGGATGTTCTCTCTCAGGTTGCCTTTGATGCCTCAGGTTCAGCTTTTCTATTTTTCAGACTTTGTGCTGCTTCAGTGTGTGGGTCTGGGCTCCACATGAGGGGATGCTGAGCTCTGTGCACAGAGCAGGGACACAAAACAATTCCTGCTCCAGCTGGGCACCAAGGACAAATGATCCAAACCTCAGCCCAGGAGAACAAACAGCGTGGGCTGGAGAGAGAAAAACAAGCAGGATGGGACTGATGGGCTGGAGCTGGAATGGGACAATGAACTCCAAGGTGCCAATGGAGCAGAACTGATCCCAGGGAGAGCCCCGGGAGCGCTCGTGCATTTTGGGACCATTTTGGGTCATTTGGGTGCAGCCCTGGCTGGGCTCTGGTGCTGCCCAAGGTGGATCCATGGAGGAGATCCTTTGGATAAATCCCTGCTTTGTTCTGGAGCTCTGTCCAGCCTCTGCTCCAGCTCAGCCGTCCCAGGGCATCACCTCCAGGGTTTGATCCTCTCTCCCAGCTGGGTCTGAAGCTGGGAGCAGAGCAGCTCCTGGTGTGGAGTTTTCCCAGCACGGACACTTTTTTGGGGAGCAATTCAAATCCCCCACCAGCTGCTGGAGCTGCCTCAGGCTCATTCTCCTTTTAAAGCAGAAAAAAACACCTTGTGGGCACTGAAAACACCAACCAGCATCAATCTGGTCACCTGCACCCAGCTGGAGTCCAACCAAGGGGTGTCTAAACACTTACATGTCTGCAAAACTACACACAAGATATCCCTGTGAATGACTGAAAATTTAAAATTATTAAAAATTTTATTATTTTATTTTTATTACCTTGAATCCAAAAGGACAAATCCTGAGTGAATCCAAACAAAGCCATTTGGAGCAGGAATGGGGGGGCACTAAAATGGTTGGAAGAGTCCACATTAATTCCTCCCAAATGAAATTAATTTAGTTTGAGATGTGAACTGAGTATTGAATGATGCCACTCACTCTGTGTGAATTTTGGAAATGAGACAAAGAGACAAACAACTCAGCATAGTGAGCAGAAACACAGAATCTGTTATCTCTTTGAGATAAGATCATGGGGAAGAGTTTTCCCAACCCAAATGTGGGATATCAGCAGCCAGGTCCTTCAGAGGGAGGCAGAGAATCCCTCAGTGGGGAGGTGAGAGAAGCCCTGGGTGTGGATGGGGTGGAGGGTGTGGATGGTGTGGATTTTTTTTTAGTTTTTGGATTGTGTGGATTTTGTGGATGATGTGGATGGTGTGGGTTGTGTGAATTTTTTTTGATTTTGTGGATTTTGTGAATTGTGTGGATGATGTGGATGGTGTGGATGATGTGGATGATGTGGTTGGTGTGGGTTGTTTGGGTGGATTTTGTGGATTGCGTGATTTTTTTTGATTTTGTGAATGGTGTGGATGATGTGGTTGATGTGGGTGGTGTGGGTGTTGTGAATTTTTTTGATTTTGTGGGTGATGTAGATGGTGTGGATGATGTGGGTGGTGTGGTGTGGGCTGTGTGGGACTGTGTGGATGGTGAGGATTGCGTGAATTTTATGGATTGTGTGGACTGTGACTCTTTTTCATTGTGTGGCCTCCACAAAGCTCCTCCTTTGCCAGGCAGCCAAAACCCAGTGGCTCTTATGCTCCATGGCCAAAACCCACTCTGCTCCCACCAAAATGAGCCAAAATCTGGTAATTTCCAGGACTGGGAGACCTCTATTAGGAATTTTTCACAAATCCAGCCGATTAAAGTTTTCCCCCATCAAACAAATCCTCCTCACCCAAAGGGACCCTCCAGGCCAAGAGCTCCAAATCCTCTCAGAGCACACTCAGCCCACAGTGACTTTAATTTTAATTTGACATTTAATTGAATGGAATTGGAATTGTGGCGATCCCACTTCTCCAAGAGGGAATCAGAGCCCTGCTTCCATGGCAGCTCGAGCTGGGCTGGTTTTACAGACCTGCAATGGAATTCATGAGCCACTCGCTCCCAGAATTTCCAACAAATGTCACCAAGATTTGTTTTTTATAGGAGGAAAACTTCAGGCTGAGTTTTCAACAATAAAAACTGTTTTAGTGCCTCTCCCCCGTTTCCAGATTAGAGCTGAGTGTGCTTTGCTTTGCTGCTCTGTTTTCTTTTTAAGTGCCTGAGTTTTCTAAAAACTAAAGGGGAAGGAGCAGGGAGGGAACATGGAATTTTTTTCCAAAAAAGTGATGAATCCTAATGATAAATAGGAGTGAAGGATCTGTTCTTTGGGATGCCACAGGAGAGCAAGATGTTCTTAAAAATTTATAGCAGAATAAGAAGAGGAAAAATAACTTTCTATCAACTTCCAGCAGATTTATTTAGAGATGAATCAATGAATAAATAAATAGATGATCAGGCTGCCCTGCAGTGTTATTTAGAACTGATTTAAGGAACATTGAGAGCAAAGTCTGAGCTAAGAATTGATCCCATTAAGCCTCCCCAGCACTCCTTGGCTTCTTTTCAACTAAACAACCAGGGCTGGTCTTTGACAGAAACACTGGGGCTTGAGAAAATTTAAATATTCCAACAAAATGCCTGGTTTGCTGGAGAAAATCAGGTTTTTCTTAAATAAAAGATACGTCCTGAAAAACATTAAAGGCTTCTTGTCTTTACTGAAAGCTAAAACATTTCATTAAATGCCTAAAAAGTGTCTGTTTGGAAGGACAATCTCCACAGATTTTGGAGAAGTGTTTCAGTTGTCTCCTTTTTGGGCTGTGGGTGACTGGGATGGGAAACTGGGGCTCCCAGGAAGGGATATCCCAAGATAAGGTGGGAAAATCGGCCTTTAATTCATCCAAACTCAAAACCACCAACCTTTCACCTTTTCCAAATTAAAATTCAGTTTTAACCCAGCCAATTCAAGAATGTTCTTTTCCCTTCCCCTTCCATGACCTCCACCAAACCTTGGGATATTTGGAGCCTGGGGAACATTTGCCAGGAGGGAATGGCAGGGAGCTGGCCTTGGGATTGGAGCTGGAGAATTTATGGCTAAATTAACATTACAAATGGAAAGTGTCCTCGCACGAGCCCTCGGAGCTCTGACAGCACAGTCAGCACATCCAAGTGGGGCTGGAAAAAATTCCCTCATTCCCTCAATCCTTCAGGGTTGTTTTGATCTTCCCTGGAGTTTCTCTGCCCCAGAAATCCTCCCCTGCTCGTTCTGTAAATGATCCCCTGCACGTTCTGCAGCTTCGGCTCTTTCTCAGCCCTTGCTTCTTGTAACCAGGTTATTTTGGGGGGATCCCTGGATTTTCCTAGTGAATTTTGGATTTTTCCCTGCCTGCCCTCAGTTGTCCCATGAGCAGTGACTTCCAGAGCAGCTGGGTTCTCCCTGGTTGAAAAGCTCTGTATAAATGTAATATCATTCCCATTTAACATTCCCTTTTAAATTCCATGTTTACAGGGTGTCCCCATCATTATTTTTTGTCCAAACTGGGGTGCTGACAATCTGTGGACATGGAATTTTTTGGGTATCTGTGCACAGTTCCAGCACTGGCTGAAGTTTTTGGAGGAATCCCAGCATTTACTCATTATCACTTTAACCACGATCCACAAAGGAGGGGGCACAGGGGGAAACATCCAAGGAAAATAGATAAAATCTTATTCCCAATGTTTTGACAGGGTTTGCCTTGTGTTTACAGGATGGGGTTCCTGCTGTGAAAGAGAGAAAGTTATGATTTTTATTTTTTCTTCCCAAAGCCAGGAGGAATTGGCTTTCTACGACAGTTTTCTTTATGGATTCTCCAGAAGGAAATACTGCAGTGTGGGGAAAGGGAGGATGGAGAAGAGCAGGAGGGTTGGGATGATGCCCTGCAGGGGTTGTAACTCCCTGGCCACACATTCCCAAAGCTCCTGAACCCTTCCACCCAAAGAAAGGAAAACCTGACATTAAAATCCCCCCTAAGACTCCACTTTGGGAAGTTGGGGTTGGGGCTCAGTGCCGGTTTGTCTCCCCTGTCCCAGCTGGACCCAATTCCCCTCCCCACAGCCCAGCCAACATCCCGAGGCTCCCCTGAGCCCGGGATCCCTCTGGCAAAGGTGGAGCTGGAGCTGGGAGCGCTCCCAGGCAGTGCAGAGGTGCTGCTGAAGGGCTGCTGCATCCCAGCTCCTGTCCAAGATCTCTTCTCCCAGCGCCAGCTCCATCCCTGGAATTGCCACCAGGAGCTGCTCCCAGCGCCAGCTCCATCCCTGGAATTGCCACCAGGAGCTGATCCATGTCCCAGCTCCATCCCTGGAATTGCCACCAGGAGCTGATCCATGTCCCAGCTCCATCCATGGAATTGCCACCAGGAGCTGCTCCCAGCGCCAGCTCCATCCCTGGAATTGCCACCAGGAGCTGCTCCATGACCCAGGTCCATCCATGGAATTACCACCAGGAGCTGATCCATGTCCCAGCTCCATCCCTGGAATTCCCAACAGGAGCTGCTGCATGACCAGCTGGATCCCTGGAATTGCCACCAGGAGCTGCCCCCAGCGCCAGCTCCATCCCTGGAATTGCCACCAGGAGCTGCCCCCAGCGCCAGCTCCATCCCTGGAATTGCCACCAGGAACTGATCCCAGCCCCAGCTCCATCCCTGGAATTGCCACAAGGAGCTGTTCCATGTCCCAGCTCCATCCCTGGAATTGCCACCAGGAGCTGCTCCATGACCAGCTGGATCCCTGGAATTGCCACCAGGAGCTGTTCCCAGCCCCAGCTCCATCCCTGGAATTGCCACAAGGAGCTGTTCCATGTCCCAGCTCCATCCCTGGAATTCCCAACAGGAGCTGCTGCATGACCAGCTGGATCCCTGGAATTGCCACCAGGAGCTGCCCCCAGCGCCAGCTCCATCCCTGGAATTGTCACAAGGAGCTGCTCCATGTCCCAGCTCCATCCCTGGAGTTGCCACCAGGAGCTGTTGCCTGCCCATCATCACTGCTGCCATACTTCATAATTCCCCACACCAAATCCCACCTCCCAAATTCCCAGACTGACCCAAAATGCTGGGAAAAGAATTGGCCAGTCAGCTCAGGAAGACTTTAAAAATCAAAAAAAGAAAGATTCCAGCAATCAGGGCTTTTTCTCCCCTCTCAAATCCCACATTTCTGGGTTATTCTGTTGATTTATTTCCATGGGAAGCTGAGGACACAGATTCATCCCTGTCTGGCAGTGAGATACTGAACTGTATCTGATTCTCTGAATTATTTACAGATAAATATCTGATTTATTTGCAGATAAATCCTGCAGAAAAATTTCATGTGCTGACTTGCAACTGTCAAATATCAGGGTTTTACACATAAAATTCTGAATATCTAAAGTAATGGTCATATCCATATTAAAATGCTGGATTTTGGCAGTGTTCTAATAGGTAAAAATATCATTAAGTTAAAAATAGCAGTGTGGGCTATTACACTTGATTGGAAAATCAAAGGACAAATGTTGCTGAATAATCAGCAGTATTTGTCCTAGGAATGCTGCATATGTTAATATTTCAGATGAATATGTCAATGTTAAAAAGGATATAGTTTGGAACATGCCCTCCCTTTGAAAATGAATGTAAAATTTACTTTTTAGGTCTGAAGAAAGTAGATCAGAGCAAACCTGTTCATCCTCTCACAGCAAAAACAATTAATAAATTTACATTCTGCCTTGGCAGAGCTGTAAAATGGTTCCCACCCCACAGGATTTACCAGGCCAGTTAATCCCTGAAATCTCTCTGGAAAATGATCCTGATTGCACAACAGGAGCCCAGATTTAGTCAGGGCTCCAAGTCATGGCACATCCCAGAGCAAAAGGCTCCCTTGCCCAATATTCACTGACAGCATCCAGTTTGAAGTTCATTTGGCAAAGCCATGGCTCTGATCATTTGTAAATACCTGTAAGTAAATTTGGGATTATCAAACAAATTATTTGCTCTGGATTTCCTCCCTCCTGGTTCTTGCAGGATGAGGAGAGGCTGAGGGTTCCTGCTGGGATTCCCCTGCAGGCTGAGCAAGTGCCAGCATGGAAACACAGGGCTGCACCTCCCCAAATGGACCTCATTGTGCCAAAAATCCCTGTGGATTAGGGCTGGTGGTGAGACTCGAAGCAATTCCCACCTCTGATTCCCAGGACTGCTCCCACACCAGGACTGGCTGCTCTTCCTGGGCAGGAGGAGATCCTGCACACCCCACAGGACCCCGGGTCCCAGCACAGCTTTTCCTCCTCTCCATGTGAGGCTTTGAGGAGGCTGAGCTGGAGCAGAGGCTGGCCAGAGCTACAGAACAAAGCAGGGATTTATCCAAAGGATCTCCTCCATGGATCCACCTTGGGCAGCACCAGAGCCCAGCCAGGGCTGCACCCAAATGACCCAAAATGGTCCCAAAATGCACGAGCGCTCCCGGGGCTCTCCCTGGGATCAGTTCTGCTCCATTGGCACCTTGGAGTTCATTGTCCCATTCCAGCTCCAGCCCATCAGTCCCACCCTGCTTGTTTTTCTCTCTCCAGCCCACGCTGTTTGTGCTCCTGGGCTGAGGTTTGGATCATTTGTCCTTGGTGCCCAGCTGGAGCAGGAATTGTTTTGTCTCTGCTCTGTGCAGAGAGCTCAGCATCCCCTCGTGTGGAGCCCAGACCCACACACTGAAGCAGCACAGAGTGTGAAAAATAGAAAAGCTAAACCTGAGGCATCACATGGCTTCAATTTGTGTGATTGGTTAGTTCATTAAATATTCCATCAAACTGGACAAAATTCTGTTTTCCCTCTGCAGACTAAGATTAAAGCAGAGCTTAATAAAATAAGACTGGGAGCTGTAGCACACCTGGAAGGTGAAATCTGGCAGTGCCAGCTGTGAGCTGCAGCAGCAGACTGGGAACTCAGATCCTCCTTGAGCTAAAAGAAAATCTGGAGAGGGAGATTGGCATCTCCCTCCTGGCCCTGGGTTTTTGGAGGACTCCTGAAATGCAGCTCCACAATCAGTTTCCAGCCAATAAAAGGCAGAGACACCGATCCATAAAAAACTTTCTGCATCTCATAAAACATAACATGCAGTTGCTAAATTAGAAATTCAGATCTTCCATGCACTTGGCTGGCTGGAAATGGAGACTGCAAATTGCTTGTTAGAAACCACAGAGTGCTGGGCTGCTCTGGGTTTATTTTCCCCCCAAACTCCCTCTTCCCACTCTGACATCTTTTCTCTTTCTCACACCAATCTTTCAACCACGGATCCCGAGTCAGAGGCAGACTTGGGTTTCAGTCTCAGGTCTCCTGCCCGTTCTCTTACTCACATAAAATGCTGCAATTAATTTATTGCAGTCTGGCCACAGTTGTTTTATTCATCACCACTGTGGAACTCCCGTGAATGATGCCCAAGAGAGGCAATATCATCTCAACAAAACCATCCTGATGAAAGGAAGCTGAGAATTTGGGGAGAAACAGCCAGCTCAGGTACCTCCAGCGTGTTTCTGAGGTGATATTTCTCCCAATAAAACATGATTTCATGTGATAATGAGGATACAGCCTGTGCAGGAAAGAAGCTGTGCAGCAAACACATGTGGGAAATGTCAGAGAGGGAAAGCACCACTGGAATTGAGCTAATCAAGCTGTGGCAGATCCATGGATCTATCAATTTAAACATCACACAACAGGTTGGGGTGAAAACACTGCCTTGAAAGGAGGGAAATGGTCCAGCAGGGAAATGGTCCCAGCTCTTCCTGGGGGTTAAAATGCAGCTGGAGAGGGTGTGGGAGAGGAAAATGACCCTGTTCAAGGAGCTCGGGGACAGCCACAGGGCTCCTGATCCCTCCTGGGAAGAGGGTTGTCCAGCCACAGGAAAAATCCCATCTGGGGGTCTCCAAGCCTGATTTTGCAATTTAATTTTGATCACCTAAGGGAACTTGATGGGCACTAACTACTCATGGTGTTATTTAAGGATTTACAGGGGAAAAAAGGTGGATCAGGCTCACAAAGCAGAGCTCTGGGCAAGCTGAGCCAGGGCAGTTGGCCTTTTTCAGGAGTCTGAGCTGTGTTTTGTTTTAGAAACATGTACACATGTCATTGGGGTTTATGGGCTGCAGGTATTCACCTAATTTGACTTTTTCCATCTAAACTGGTCTGTGTGAGGCTAAATCACGGCCTAGCCCTGGTCTCACTCAGTGATTTCTTTCTGCCAAGCTGAAGTGCTGAAATGGGCTCTCATATTTTTATTCTCTTTTTTTTTTCACTCAATACCTGCAACCCTCTGAAGTTCCAGCAGCCTGGGCCACTGACAAAACCCTCTTATGGTGCTCCCAGCCCATCAGTTTTTCTGCCAGCTCTCTTTAATGGCTGTGCAGAACATGGAAAGGCTTTGCATGTTCAGGAAGGGCTCACCAAAACACCCGGCTGAGACACCGAGCTGGGCTGTGTCCCCATGACACAGAGCCATGAGGTTCCCAGACTGCTGCTCAGAAAATCCAGCTCGGTGCCCCTGCCCAGCTCTGCCTGCTGTGCCAGGAGATGTTGAAATTGGGCCTTTATTTACCACAGTGGCACTGACTTCATGCACCACGGCCCTTTCCACTGGGGCTGCCTCAGCCAAGGTCAGCATTGCGTAAAGCAGGAGCCCACAAATAGCAATTTCTTGCTATTTCAGAGGAGAATTACCAGTTCTGTTTGCATCAAGGAATCCCTGCTACACTCGGGACGTGGCAGAGCTGACTTAGAGTTTCTTGGATTAGGCAGCAATAAAAAAAAATTAAAAAGAGAGAGTGAACGATGAGTCAGTGCTGAGTGAAAATGTGCTCTGAAGCTTCTCATGGAAATAAAACCTCCTGAAAAATCATCTGCTGGGCTCCTACCCCCGCTTGGGCTATATATTTGTGTAGACATGGGAATAAACACGTACATGTAAAGAGTCAAGCAGGAATGAAGCCAGAAATGTTTGTGTATAGAACAAAAAACAGCACCAAATTCTGAGTGGAGGTGAGCACAGAGCCCAGGAATAAAACCTCAGTCTGCTGAAGGACCCGCACAGCAAAGCAGCATGTGCCCTTGTGCCTGCTTTGCACCAGAATTAATGCTGTGGGAAAGTCAATTCTCAGGAAGAAGTGATCCTGTGGGCCAGATTTGAAAGCGGTTTGGATGCCCAGCTGTGGCTGGAGTCACAGAGCAGATGTTCTGCTCGTCTTCTGTCACGTGCCCGGGGCCACGCAGGGACTGGGAGACGTTGTAAAGTGGGAATTTCTGACTCCAGAGCACTTTGGATCTTTTCTTCATGGCTTTAGTCAGAAAAGCAGCTTCCCTGGAAAACCTCCTGGATCCGCAGCAGAAGGGAGCAGCATGGCCATTCAGCAAGGTGCCTGAATCATGGAATCAGGGAATCGTGGAATTTTAATGGTTTGGGTTGGAAGTTACCTCAAAATCCATCCAGTGCCACCCCCTGCCATGGGTGGGGACACTTCCCACTGTTCCAGGCTGCTCCAAGCCCTGTCCAGCCTGGCCTTGGGCACTTCCCAGGATCCATGAGCAGCTCCTCTGGGCACCTGTGCCAGGGCCTCACCACCCTCTTTAAATCACTTTAATCCTTTAACTAATTATCATCTGCACATGGCATCTGTAACAGGAAATAAACATTGCTGTTCATTTTCCTGATGGGGATAATTCAATCATTAATTCCAGCTGAAGAGGTTGGCTGGTAGTTATTTGTTCAGGTTGTTCTTATGGTTGTTTTTCCTCAGAAGGTACAAGATGAGTGGGCAAAGAGCACAAAAACCATCCCAGAAACAGGGATCCAGAAACAGAAACTACTCAGAAACAAAACCAATCCAGAAACAAAATCCATCCAGAAACAAAAATTATCCAGAAACAAAAATTATCCAGAAACAGGAACAATCTGAAAACTTAAATGATACAGAAACAATCCAGAAATAGAAACAATCCAGAAACAAAACCATCCAGACAGGGATCCAGAAGCAAAAATTATCCAGAAACATAAACAATCCAGAAACAAGAACCACCCAGAAACGGAGATCCAGAAATAGAAACCATCCAGAAACTTAAATTATCCAGAAACACAACCAATCTAGAAACAAAACCCCTCCCAGAAACAGAAATGATCCAGAAAGAGAACCAATCCAGAAACTGAAATTTTCCAGAAAGAGAAACTTCCCTGTGTTTTGGTTTCACCTGCTTTGCCGTGTCCAATGAAGGTTTTCCAAGGCGCTGCCAGCCCTGGTGTCTCTGCACCCCCAGAACCTCCTCCTGCACGGTCCCCCCATGCCAAAGAGCCACCCTCAGGTACAACACAGCTGCCAACCCCACAGACACTTCACAGTCCCAGGGACCACATCCACACAGAGGTCCTGCAGCAGGGAGACCCCAAAGGTCAGCCCCAGGTGGTGGAATGTCATTAATCAGAGGATAATGGACAGGAAGGTGGGTGGCTGCTGATAGTTTTGGCTCATTTAAGATGGTTTTGGGAGGCCGCCAGGTTGTGTGGAGAATTTTTGAAATGTTTTAAACAATAAAGTCTTTACAATGTTATAAAATACCGGGGTGGCTCGAGTGGGTTTCAAACTGGCCGTGGGCCAGTGAAACCTCAGGATTCCAGTCAGCTGTAAGCTGGGCTCCAGCGTGTGTCTGGGCTGGCTGAGGTCACTGACACTCCTGGAACCCTCCCTGGTGTTTGTGCACCCCACAAAGGCCACGATGTCCATTCCTGCACAACCCCAAAGCTCCACCTTGGTTCTTCAAGGCCCTGCTGCTGCTGCTGAGCTGCATTTGATGGAGATGCCATTTTCTTCAAGCCCGGTGTAATTCTGAAATTAAATATTCCATTGATGATGGGTAGGGATGAAGCTGCCATCATATCCCAGGCTGGAGTCCCAAACGTGCCTTGTCACAACGGGAGGTGATGTGACACGAGGGACAGACAGAGGCCTGCAGGGATGTGGAGAGTGGAATCATGGAATCATTGAGTGGTTTGGGTTGGAGGGGACTGTCAGAGGTCCTCCAGTCCAACCCCACGTGCCCCATGGAGCCTTAACCTGGAGAAGATCTGACAGGGTTCAGTGGGAACCTCAGGATTCAGCCAAAGGTTGGACTTGATAAACTTGGAGGTCTTTTCCACCCTTAATTATCCTAAGAATTCTCTAAGAGCAAGGGCTGCAGTCAGGTAAACATTTCTCCCTGGCTTTGGCTCCTCAGCTGGGGCAGGACCCCCTCGTGCCCTGTCCCTTGCAGCCCCTTCCCAGCCACAGCTGCAATTCCCAATCCCAGGTGGAAAAAGCTGCTCCACATTTCAGACCAGTAAGGGCAAACCAAGATCAGAGGGTTCACAAATAATTATTGGGTTTGTTTCTGTGGGCCACTCCTAGATTGCACAAAGCAGTGAATTATTCATATTCATGTGAGAAAATGTCCTAAATCACAGACCAGGCTCCTGATCCTTATCCACAGGAGGTTATCACACTTCCAATAAAATGAGGGAAAATTCTGTGCTCTCTTGAGAGCTCCAACACTCAGGTGTATCAGCTTTTAAAGAGTAAAAGTTTCCCATTCTGGTAAAAGTCATATTATTTAATATTATTAATTTAATATTGTTTTGTTTCAATTTGATTTTGGTACAAAATCACTCTGATTTTTTTATTACTATTATTTTTATTGCAGAAAATCATTCCATTCCCAGAGAAAACGCAGTTCAGATGGTTTTATTTAAAGGAAAGTAAAACCTAAACCTGAAGGTATCGTTCTCTCCCCTCCATGTTTCCATAAACATGATTTGTCCTAATAGAAAAAACAGGAGAAGTAACTTGTCATAATATCAGGCATCAAAAGGAGTCTGATAATCCCAGACACTGGAAGCCACATTTGCAAACAAAGCACCCTAAATGGAAACAGAAGAATTAAGAATTAACCAATTTCATTGCTTTTGCTTTAAAAAACCCTTTGATGATGGAAGGTTCTTGGCGTGTTTTGATGTTCTGTAAATCTAAAGCAAAATAATCAAGGATGGAAGCCCAAGCTGTCATTCTGTGGGACTCTACAGAAGGGAAATTCTGCCTCTGGAGGAGGATTTTCATTTTTCTTCCAGACAGAACCAACTCCTGAAGAAACCCATCTTCTGCTGGGCACCGATCTGCTCCCTGCGACAGGAACAGCACCAGGGAATGGCTGGAGCTGTTCCAGGGGAGGGTTGGGCTGGATTTTGGGAAAGGTTCTTCCCCCAGGCTCCCCAGGGAATGGGCACAACCCCGAGGCTGCCAGAGCTCCAAGAGCGTTTGGGCAGCACTGCCAGGGATGCCTAGGGTGGGATTTGGGTGTTGGACTCGATCCTGGTGGGTCCCTTGCACCTCAGGACATTGTGTGAGCTCGCCAAGGCTCCGGCGGGGCCATGCCGTGGGTTATTTATGGCTCACGGCATCTGTCAGGGACACACTTTCCCTTTTTAGCAGATTCGGGTCGATCCCTGAAATAAAACCTGCTGTAACCAAAGACACTCACAATGGGCAGGACTAAAAAGTCCCCAGGAAATAAAATAAACAGATCTAAAAGCAAATTGGGCAGGACGTTCTCAGTGCTGCCGTCCAACTCCTCGCTCGGCGGCAGATGAACGCTTCTGGAACGTTCGGTCTTCCCGCTGGGTTCTCCATGTTCCTGGCACTGCTTTGCACAGTCTGGGGACTCCTTTCTGTGCACAGCTGTCCCCAGCTCTCCCACACACCCCGGAGCACACTGAGGCAGGAGCAGGGATCGCCCACTCTGAGCATTTCAGTGTCGATCATTTTGTAGGGATCGAGAGCTTGGAGTGTTTCCTCTTCCCAGCTCAGCCTCGTGGAATGAATCCCAGCATGGTTTGGGTTGGAAGGATCTTAAGAAGATCATTTAATTCTACCTCCTGCATGGGCAGGGACACCTGCCACCATCAAATGGTGGTCCAAGCCCCATCCAACCTGGCCTTGGACACTGCCAGGAATGGGGATTCCACAAATCTGTAGGCAACCTCTTCCAGGAACTCACCCCACTCTGAGTAAAGGATTTCTTCCTAAAATCTAACCTAAACCCTGCCAGTTTAAAACCTCACTTTTACCATTCATTTTCAATTAATTAATTTAATTTTAATTAAAATGTCTTTTTACTGTGGGAGGAAAGCCTCATTATTTTAGGCCTCTCACAAAGTGAAGAGTTGAAAATCTTTGGAGGTCTGAAGAAACAGGTGGGAAGTGGAAAAGAAGGAGGGTCCCTAAGAGTGTGTGCGTGGTGAAAAGGTCAGTGTAGCCCCAAAAAATGGCTCAAACAAGAGAAATTCACCTTAAATGTGCATTTCCAGTCAGGTTTAAACCTGCCAGGGCAGCTGTGATGCACCTACAGAACATCTCAGCCCTCAGAGCCTCCTGCTCAGCCCAGGAGCCCTTCCTGGCTCTCAAGGTATAAAGTCTTTTTGTTAATAAAAATTACCCCGCGATTATAGAGCAGCTTAAAGAGCAGTAACGTTAGAAGCCTTTTGAAAATTCCCATAATACTAAAATAAAATATATGGTACTTGGAATTCCCAGAAATGTAATCTGTTCTTGGAAGCAAACTCCTGGTGTATAATCACACGCTCCTCCCACCCCTGATTCACCTTCGTGTCGTGAGTGGCTTTTAATGGTAGAACAGGGGAATATATTGTGGTTTCACACATCCACAGATTTTATGGTCACTTATTCCTAACTAGGAGATAGAGAGACACAGCAGAGAAGGATTCTTTCCCTCTTTCAAGCTCCTCACCTCCAAGGACAGAAGGCACTTCCATGTTGTTGTAATGTAATAGCTTGGAACCAGTTTTATATCAAGGAGGAGAAAGATAAAACCAAATAATCCCAGGGGTTGGGTGATGGGAAGTTGTTAGAGGATAATTCATTTCAGCCCTAATACCTGGGATCTGGGGTGACTGAGCACTGGCTTTCTTTCCTCACCACAATAATTTATCGAGTTACTGCTCTTTCACTTCTCAGAGGACGTTGCCTCATTTCAGTGTGTGCGAGTGGATAATTAACATTATTAAAGCCAAGCAGCCTCTTGCCCACTCGAGGCGTGCATGGCTTTGTTCTGCCTTGCTGATGTGACCTCCCTGCCTGATCTGCTGCCTCTCCAGCTGCAAGGGCTGCTCTTCTGCCCAGGGTTTCTGCACATGTAGCACCTCGCTGTGACAAGTCCCACCTTCTCGGGAGCAGCTCCTCGCAGCCGGGGCGTGAGAAATACAGAGAGGATGTGCTAAATCCGTGCTCGGTGACAAGCAGCACAGGCAGATAACTGGGAGAGGACAAGAAACCCGAGTTTTTAAACACTGACCCCCACCTGATTCCCACCCTGACACGAGCTGGGTGATGATGCCTTCACCTGGTTTGTGAAGGAGTTACCCACACCTGGACATTCCTCCTTGTGCATTTCAATTTCCACCCTTCATTAGAAGCAATGATTAAACTTAAGGTTCTCTGTGACAGTGGAATTAAGCTCAGTGACCAGTGTTAGGGGTATATTTAATGCTTTTTATGTGCAAGCTCATGGAGTAAACCTTAGCCCTACTCTGTGTCTCATTTTACCCATCCAAATTTGAAAATATTGGTCTAAATATATTTTTTGAGTCAATTAAGTCTCCTCTTTCCATGCCCTCCCCAACATTACTACATTACAGGAATTTGCCTTAAAAAAGGCAACAAAAAACATATTTTTAAAGTAAACACTCCCTAATTTGGCTCTGCTTTTGATTGGCATTTCAAATTTTCTTATTTTTTCCCCTTTTTTTTTTTTCTTTTTTACAACAAGGATATTAGTAGCTCCTTTACAAGCTGCAAAAATAAACAAAAAAAAAAAAAAAAAAGTAAATGCGAGGCTTTGTTTAGGAAAATTTTCTGGGTTTTTTTTTTTGCTTTGGGTTTCCAAAGGGCCGTCTGGGGTGAATCAAGGCTGATCCTGGTGCAAAGCTCTTCTCCAAGAGATAGCCAAGCTTCTGGAACAACTGGTTCGTGTTAGCTGGAGAGAGACCCTGAATGTAAAGCATGTGCTTCTGGCTCTTGTGGTTTCGAGCTGAACCACAAACACTCAGGCAAGCTGTCAGTCTCGAGTCACAATTCCAACCAACCTTGCAGAGAACAGGGGGGCCGTGCCCACCAATCGTGTTTTTAACCCTTCTCTGATTAGTGGGGTGGGTTAGTGCTCGCCATGGCCTGGAATTCTCTGTTCCTTAGCAGGGATAGGCACTCTGAGGGGTTGGGAAAGAATTAGACACACGTTTTGGGTGCAGTGGGGGTGAAAATACAGATGGTCAGCATCCTGTGAGATAGGGACTCAAGGAACCAGCCAGTCCAAGAACCAAAATCACACCGAGCCCAGCCCTCCTGGCAGGTGCCTCCCCCTCTCCCCTGCAGACAGCTTGAACAGCTTCTCCCAGAGCAGCTCATTCATGCAATGCTCCATTTTTGCCCCTGAGCAGCTGGGAAGGTGCTGCTGGGGCAGAAGGTCACCTGTGACAGCGAGCCTGGGACATTCCCAGCAATGTGCTGCTGCCACCTGAGCCGAGGGAACAACCACTGTGGCCTTGGGCTGGACTCAGTGTCCAGCCAGAGCACTGAGGTGGAAGCTCTGAGATAAATGTCCTCTGTGCTCCCAGTTTTGTTGGTCAGGATCAACCAAAAGTGAGCTCAGAGGGTGCCACAACCTTAATCCTTCCGTTCCCACTGCTTTGGCAAAATAGCTGGAGCACAGGTAACACAGTCTGCACATTCCCAGCCCTGGAGACAGCCAAGCCAAGAAATCCAAGAGAAACATCTCAGGGAAGATGCCTGTGTGTTTTGGAGGACATGAGGTGAGCTATTTGCAGGTTTTTTCCAGCATGGAGGTGACCTACGTGCAAGGCAAGAACTGCTTGTCCAGGAACTGAGGCTGCTGGAGAAAACACACGGGGATAAAGCTACATTCTAATTCCAGGAACCACGCTGGGTAAAAACCCTGCTGCAGAGAGCTCAGACACACCTGGTTGCAAGCCCAAAATGGAAATGTGCAAGGGTTGAATATTTTGTGAGGACATGTTCTATAACAGCATTGTTTGGGGGGCTAAAAAATCCCCCCTGGCTGTAAGGCCTTGGTAAATCAATCTCTCCCACTTCAGCACTCCTGAAATGCCATAGGAATGTTTGTCTCCTGAAGTGCTGTATCATATTTGGGACTGCTGGAGGACTGAGGGCTGAAGAAGGAAAAAGGAGGGAAGGGTTGGAAGCTGTGACTTTGGATCTCGTTAGTGCTTGATGTGTTAAAATGAATCTCTTTCCTCCATCCTCTTTTCTTCTCTTCCTACACCTGCTTGGGATCCACTCAGGGACCCGACAAAAGTTGTAATGAATCACTTTGCCCACAAAACCTTCTCATGTTTTCTTCTTCATTTAGAATGAAAACACAATGTTTTTTTTCTAGAAAAACCCCTCATGTGAATTTTATCCCGTGGAACTGGGCTGATTTCAGTAGCTGAGGATTTACCCAGGTAAATCAAATTCAATACCCAGGTATTGAATGGAAGAAATAATGTCAGTGTAAACTGAGAGTTTTAAGTATTAAAGAAGGGTTGGGTGAAGATCTGAGAATGGCTCCTATGTTGTAGGAAACTTAAGGATTAAGGGTGAGGGTGAGCAGATTTGGGTACATTGGGCAGATAAGAATGTTTGGAAGAAGCTAAAATTGCTGCTTTGCCAACCAAGCTGCTGAGGGGACAAAGCTGCCCTTGTTGGAGAGGTTTCTCCCATTCCAGATTGTCCACTGGGAGACACCATTAATGAGAATCTGAGGGAATTATCCTGATTTCTTCCAGCACAGCTCCCACACAGTCACAAGGCAGAGTGTGCTGAGGCTGTGGCAGACCCCACTCAGCACCCCCTGAGCAAATCCTGGGGGTCCTGTGCCCTCGTTGGGCATCCACCTCAATTTAAAGATGTAAATGGCAAGAGTGGCTTGGGGCTGATGCCTCGAGAAGGCTGAGCTGGAGCAGAGGCTGGACAGAGCTACAGAATAAAGCAGGGATTTATCCAAAGGATCTCCTCCATGGATCCACCTTGGGCAGCACCAGAGCCCAGCCAGGGCTGCACCCAAATGACCCAAAATGGTCCCAAAATGCACGAGCGCTCCCGGGGCTCTCCCTGGGATCAGTTCTGCTCCATTGGCACCTTGGAGTTCATTGTCCCATTCCAGCTCCAGCCCATCAGTCCCACCCTGCTTGTTTTTCTCTCTCCAGCCCACGCTGTTTGTGCTCCTGGGCTGAGGTTTGGATCATTTGTCCTTGGTGCCCAGCTGGAGCAGGAATTGTTTTGTCTCTGCTCTGTGCAGAGAGCTCAGCATCCCCTCATGTGGAGCCCAGAGCCACACACTGAACAATCTCAAAAATATAAAACCTGAGGCATCATGGGGATAAAGTGGGACCTAATTCGAGCACCTCTGGCACCAACTCAAGGATTTTCACCAACAGTGATGAAAAATTTTCTGTGTCCTGCACCAGTCAGAAGGGAGGGAAATGGGAACTGGTTTTGTGTGGGACAATGGGAGAGCATTTTTCACCCTCTCCAAGCTTTCCACAGGCCCTGAGGGATCCCTGGTGATGTCCCACTGCTAACTGGTTCTGAGGGATGTCTGGGCAGGGGTCCCACCCCTTTGGCTCAGCTCATGTTCTTCCCTACATTTCCACTGCCTCCCCTTCCAATCTGGAGAGCTCTGGTGAATCCAAACCCAACTTTGTGCAGCCCAGCACAGTCCTGGATGCACACGGCTGCCTCAGACTGATAGAGCTCCAAATGAGGGCCACAACGCCTCCAAATCCAGCCCCTTCCAGCTTTGCATGAAGGTTACATGATCCCCTACTTAATATGCACATGAACTGGGATGCCACAAACTTCCCTGGGGTTTCCTGAGGGCTGAAGTAAAACTTAATTATCCCAATTGGTTAGACAGACTGTTAAAACTTTTGTTTCACATACACTTTTTTATTCCCTCTCCACCATCTTCTCCCATTTGCCAAAACCTCCTGAAGAGAAAATAGAGATTATTTTACTTTTTACCTTAAAGAGCTCCTTGTGTGCCTTGGCCTTATTAAATAACTGCCTGAATATCTAATATTCCATGGACAGCGCTGATGAAAATGAAGCATAACATTGGTCAAACGAGCAAGTCTCATGTACAGCATTGTCCCTAATTTGGTCTCCAGCCAATGAAAATTCTCTTTCCATGCATCTGTTGGCTCAGGATGAATCTTTGCATTTAAAGTGGTCTTGAGAAGGAAAGGATTTCTCTCTCTTTTTTTTTGGTCACTCATTTTGAGCGTAATCACAACCCTTTTATGCCTCACTGAGGTTTTGTCAGCCACGCTTCAGTTGTCTCTGACTCTTCCTTCTCTCCTTGGTGTTGGTTTTTCTCCCAGCCACGCTCAGAGGAGCTGGCATAGGTTGGGTAGAGCAGAGCTAAGCTCAGCAACAGATATTATCCCTGATCCCAACAGCCTGTGGACTTCACCAGCTCAGAATTCCAGGGAAATGCAGTTATTCCATCTCCAACAAGTCTGGGGAGTCTACAGAGGAAATGGGGAGCTTCGGTGTCTGCAGAGCAGCCATCCAAGAACCCCGTGTGCATCTGGCCTCAACACGCTCTGCTCGCTGATGCACCGTTAAGCTCTGCTGTGATGATTTAAAGGGGAAAAGGCCTTTTGCTGGGTTTCCACAGAAGGTTGATTTTCCCTTCTCTGGCAGATCTGCAAGGCCCTTAATGGTGGCTGGAAGGAAACGGCGCTACCTTTCTACACAGCCCCTTCTGTACTTACACCGCTCATGTGAGGACCACCAGATTCTTCTGTTTTACCCTGAGAAATTAAACACCAGCCATTAATAAGTTACCTACTGACGGCAGCTCAATCCCTTTCCTGTAGGTCTGCCAGTTGTTAACCAGGAGGTTCCATTCCCTGACTTCAGACAGGGATTTCTTCCTGCACGGTAAAACATCGCCTACCTGAGGCACCGGGATCTTGTTCAGCGTCTCGGTCCAGAAACAGCAAACAGAATCTAGCTGTGGCAAGCAGGGGGAAAACTGGAATGCCAAGGGCAGGATGGGAATCCAAACCACGATCTGCTGGAAATGAGGCCGGCTCCTGGAGAAGCCAAGAATTTCCAGCCTGTTTGTTTGAAAAGATTTCACTTGTCTGTGCACACGGACGGGCTCAAGTACGGAGAGCTCTGAGCAGCCTCCCTGCAAACAACGTTAAACTTGGTGTGTTCAACTTCATGTTTTAAATTTCACTTGTTAAACTTCATGTTTTGAACTTCACATGTTAAACTTTGCGTGTTAAACTTCATATTTTAAACTTCACATGTTAAATGCCACAAGCTAAACTTCACACATTAAACTTCATATATTGAACTTCATGTTAAATTTCGTACATTAAAATTCACATGTGAAACCTCACGTGTTACACTTTGTATGTTAAATTTCACAAGTTAAACTTCCCATGTCAAACTTGAGGTGTTAACATTAAACTTCATGTGTTAAATTTCATGGTAAACTTTACATGTTAAATTTCATGTGTTCAACTTCACAAGCTAAACTTTCCACATCAAACTTCAGGTGTTAAACTTAACATTAAACTTTGTGTGTTAAACTTCATGTGTTAAATTTCACGTTCAACTTTACATGTTAAATTTCATGTGTTAAACTTCACATGTGAAATTTCACATTAAACTTTACATGTAAACTTCATGTTTTAAACTTCATGTGCTAAACTTCATGTGTTAAACTTCACATGTTAAGCTTCTCACATTAAACTTAGTATGTTAAACCACACACTGAACCTCACATATTAAACTTCATGTTAAACTCCTCATGTTAAACTTCCCATGGATGAGGAGTTAAAACAGATTTCCCACATGTCCAGTGCTGTCAGAACATAAATCTGATTGCTTTCAGACTTCCAGAAGCAATTCCTGCTGCTTAGGTTTGTAATTCTTTTCAGAGATGGGGATAACAAGAAGCTGGGATGATGATGATAAAGAGAAGACATCTCCAAACATTTTTCAACAGCTCCCTGCCTTCAAAAATTGTTTTAATTTAAATTGTCTTTGCCTGACTCTGCAGCCAGGACCTTTGCATGTCAAACAAGGGAACCATCCCTCCTTTTTTCCATTTCTTTCCCTCTTCAGTTTCTAAATGACTCCCCACCAACTCACACAATTTACATCACTCTGCAGCAAAGAGAGGATTTAAAGCAGGTCTAGTTCTGCAGAGCAGGGGTGGAATGAATTACCCATTCAGAGGAAAATGACCCATTAAAAGAAAATTGGACACACAAGTGGGAATAATCCATCCGTGTGGATTTGTCAGCATTGCAGATGAATTCATTGGAATACTGAGTGGAGATGGAGAATCACACTTAAATTGACAAACCAGAGTGAGGGTGGGGGTTCCATAAAGTCGGGACTGAGGGTCTGAATCAAACATTTGGGGCTGGAGTAATCCAGAATATCCTTTCAGATACCCAGCTCAAATTTGGTATTTGTTTAAAAAGTTTTAATTAGTCAAAACAGTAGCAATGATACCAATATCTATTTAATAATTCATAGAATGACTGAAAAACTTATTCCTGAAAAATAAATGCTGCAAAATTTTCATCAGAGTTACAGATAATACTTTGGGCTAAAACAAATGAACCAAGATGGCAAAGTGGGATTTAATAACTTTTGATCTTGCATGAAATTTATGCATTAAAATTTTTACTTAGAGAACCAAAGTGCTTCAGAAAGATTGGAAATAGGAGTGTGGCACATTTTACTGCTTTCCCCTGGAAATAAATGAGGGTTTGTTCATTTAGAAATAATGTATTTTGCTAGCCCTGATTGCTGAAAGGAAAGTCGCCTGTAGGACTGGTACAGAACCAAAAGTTCACCAAAATTTGAGGAGGTAGAGAAAAAATGTTCAGAGCCAGGCCTATAAAAATGTCACTTCTCTTGTCAAATGAAAGCCCAACTCCTCCCTCACTGTGCTAAAAGTGCTCAGCAATTCTTACGAGGAGATAGTGATGGGTGACACCAAAATTCAAAGTATTGAGCCCTCTGAGCCTTCGGAGGGCAAAGAGAATCAAAACCCACTGAATTTTAACCTCACTTTCCTCTCGGATTTCCATCGAAGCAGGCAGCGCAAGCACAATATAAAACTCTCTTTCCAGCTCTACTTAGAATGAATTATTTTCTTTCTTTACACAGCCTCCTGTCTCTTGGCTAAGGATGTATTTTGATTATAAATTATTTTGGATTGACATCCTCTCCATATCCACACATCCAAATACAAATCTCTCTCACTACACTTCTATTTCTCAGTGCACTGCCAGCAGGCCTTCAGGTTGGATTAAGCTGGAAAATGCAACTTTATTCTACCAAAAATTAACAGATATCATTTTCAAACTGAACCAAAGCCTTCTTCAGATTCATCAGGGAGATGGCAAAAATGGAAAATAACCAAAAAAGAGGCACCGGTTTGCAAATCAGCTTCCCTGGGATGTGCTGCTGCCCAGA
Source organism: Lonchura striata (assembly GCF_050655825.1). Taxonomy (NCBI): domain Eukaryota; kingdom Metazoa; phylum Chordata; class Aves; order Passeriformes; family Estrildidae; genus Lonchura; species Lonchura striata. Next base: position 3,072,461 of record NC_140720.1, on the reverse strand, counting down.
GAAGTGGAAGATCCCTGGAAGTGCCCAAGGCCAGGCTGGACAGGGCTGGAGCACCTGGGACAGGGGGAGGTGTCCCTGCCATGGCAGGGGTGGCATGAGATGGGATTTAATGTCCCTTCCAACCCAAACCACCCTGGGATTCTGTGATCTCAGAATTTACAATAGTTACATAATTATAATTAACCCCCTTAATCTGGGTGAGACACGATGATCCAACCCAAGAACAAGTCTAAGTGGCCTTTAGGAATCAAAACTGAAACTGAGTGTAGTGGAAAAAAACCCCAACATTTATATACTCTACCTAGAGATTATTTTTTCCACTATGGAACTGTTTAAGTTTACTTTTTTTTTCTCTCTTTTTGTTTAACTGCAGCTCTGGGAAGCATTTTAGGCCATTTTTTGTACACCTGCTAGCTCCATTTCATTTGTTTAAACACATTTTATAACTGCAGTTTATATATTTTTCCAAGAAAATAAAAATGCTAAAAATATAATGTGGTGTTTGGGAGAGCTGTAGGTGGGGGACTGGAAGGAACAGGAGGGGGAACAGGAGGGCCCCACGTTGGCACGGGTTCCACTTTATGCCAAGTGCAGCACATTCATCATCCCCCTGTGGCTGGGGAGCTCCTGTGGGCTCTCATTCCCACTCACACACATATCGCCCTGATTCTTAAGATTTTCTGAAGCCTTCTGAGTTTACATTCTGTTAGAGAACTTGCTCACACAACTTTCTGTAAACAACGTATTGTTTTGCATTCTTTCATAGAGGTGGAGAAACTTGATGTACTGGTAGTTTGTCGAATGTCATTGAAGAGGTGGCACATTCACTCTCCAATCCACTGTCACCTTTGGGAAAGTATAAATGCTGGAGTCAGAAAATAAACCTTCTTTTTTACTTTGCAATAACAGCAGCTTGTGTCGTGCTTTCACGTGTCCTGTAGCGACACACACGCATTTCCCCTCGGCAGGAGCACGGGGGGATGTGGGGCACGATGGCCCCGTTGCATGGGTGCTGCCAAGTGCTGCTGCTGCAGCCTTGCAGCGATTTTTGCTGCACTGCAGGGACAGGCTGCAGCCCCTCGGTGCAGGCACGGCTCCGGAGCAGAGCCAGCACGGAGGGATTGCCAACTTCTCCCCCTGGAAAAGTCGGGATGGGCACAAGGGTGGAGGGCACAGAGGAGCTTGGGGCTAGTCCTTAATGGAGGATCTGTGAGGGGTTTGTGCTTCAAATGGTTTTATTGCAGAATTCCCGCCCGGGGGGTTATCAGCTTGGGGGTTTGAAGAAGTGGTTATATTACAGCTATATTACATAAAACTATATAGAAAAGATGTATGTGTATATATACATTAAACATGTAAATGCTTTAATGTAGCTGCACAATAACCACTTCTTATATATATATATGTAAATATAAGTGTGTGTGTGTGTGTGTGTGTGTGTGTGCATACATATATATATATATATGTGTGTATGTATATGTGATGGGTTTGTCCTTTAAATGGTTTTATTTCTAGCAGAATTCCTGCCAGGGTAGTTATTAGCTTGTGGGTTTGAAGAAGTGGTTATTGTGCAGCTACATTAAAGCATTTCTAAATAAATAGATAAATAAATAAATAAATACACACACACACACACACACACACACACACACACACACACACACACATACACACACACACATACATCTTTTCTATATATTTTATATATGTTATATATATAATATATATAACAGATATGTATGTTGCAAATAAATAATTTGTAAATATAAAAATATAAATATATGATATATAAATATGCTATATTATAAAATTCTTATTATATTATGAAATATATACTATATATTAATATTATATTAATGTAGCTGCACAATAACCACTTTATATATATATATAATGTGTGTATGTATGTGTGTGTGTGCATATAATGTATCTATAATGCAGTTTTTATTCATGACATGCAAATAGAAAAGGAATGAAAAAAAAGTTGTGGCCTGAACTCCAGCTCTACTCCTCCTCTTGGGAAACACAGAGTTTGTAAAATTATTTTTCACAAGTGCTGGCCCCTCCTAGCAGCTGCTGGGCTGTGTTTATCCCAAACTTCATCTGCTTGTAGGAATATAGAAGAGCAAAGGAGCTGTGGATCCTTTATCAGGCCCTCTGTTGTCACAAGGAACGCTTCACCTTCCATAAACTCATTTCAACAATGTGAAGCTTAACACAGAATCCCGGAATGCTTTGGGTTGGGAGAGACCTTAAACCCCATCCCATCCCACCCCTGCCATGGCAGGGACCCCTCCCACTGTCCCAGGTGCTCCCAGCCCCGTCCAGCCTGGCCTGGGCACTGCCAGGGATCCAGGGACAGCCCCAGCTGCTCTGGGCACCTGTGCCAGGGCCTCACCCCCTCCCAGGGAAGGATTTCTTTGTGATATCTAATCCTGCTGGTTTGGTTCCAGCTTTATTATCTTCCTTTTACAACACTGAGCATCATCACTGCAGTGATCTAAAGGCTTGGAATGAGCTTTGGAAGGCTGGGGACACAAGGACACAGCAGCTCCCTGCTGTCTGAGCAGCACCCACCTTGGACTGGCCATAAACAAGGAACCTGTTCCTGTTCCAGAAAAGAGAACAGCTGCAGTTATGTGAAGATTCACAAACCACTGTGGACCTCCTTATCTCTCAAGACGAAAAAGCTGCCTGAGCACTGCCTGTGTGACTTAAACAATGACATCAGCTCAGCACAGAACATGTTCCCTGGCACCAGGAGCTCTTTTCCCTTCTCTGGGAGTTGCTGTTCTTTGCCTCAGCAGAGCTCCTGCCTGCAGCAGCCAGGGTGATTCAGAGCTGCCAAGCGACACATTAGCAAAAGAGAGAGAGGGGGAGAGAGAGAGAGAGGAGTCTCCAGGCCCAGCTAACACTGATTTAGCTTGGCATTAATGCTCCCTCCCCCTGTAAAAGAAACACACCACCTTTGATTTCTTTTTCAGTTCTCCCCTTCCAGAAGACATTGGTTCTTCCCCTCCTCTTTCTATGCATGGTGAGAGGCTCGCACACCTGAGTCCCACCTGAGTCTTCTCCTCCTGCTGCCACCGAGGTGAAAGATAAACGCAGAGGAACCCAACCCAAAGCAGAGCGTGTCCTGCCTGCTCTCCCCGCAGAGGAAAAAGAATAGCCTCAAGACAAGGAGACTCCCTTACGGCCAAGGCGACTGACAAATTCTTGTGGTTTTCTCCAAAAGTCAAACCAAAAGGCAGCTGCCAGCCAAGCCGAGTCCTGGCGAGCCCGCGCTGCCTGGAAATGAGCGCAATCGAATCCTAATAGCTATTTGGATAATTGTCCCTGCGAGTGATCTGCCAACCGATGTTGGAAACAAGTCTTTATTACAAATATAGCATGAAGGCTAATCTGGAATACATTAAAATGTTATTTCTGTAGCTGCCTTTTCCCAAACTTTAAATAATGGCTAAACCATTTATCAGCTCTGGAGGAGAAAGGTTGTGTATACTGTGCTTTTCGAGCTGAGGTGAAGAAAAAAAAAGAAAGTCTTCGATAAAAATATTCTCCACTAAAACTCTGTAATTTCTGGTCCCTTGTACATTGCTAAAAATTATTACAAATCCATTTCAGACTTGCTGAGAGGGGCATGGTCTGAATATAATGTAACAACCAAGCTGTCTTTGAGGCACCTGCTGCAGACCTCTGGCATCACCAGGAGCTGCAAGTGGTCACAGCAGCCAGAGCCACCCAAGTGTTGTAAAATGTGTGTAAATAACACACAATAAATTAACTGTGTGTAAATAGCACAAAATACATTTCTGTGTGTAAATAATACACAATAAATACGCTGTGAGTAAATAATACACAATAAACTGTGTGTAAATAACTCACAAAAAATCAACTGTGAGTTAATAATACACAATAAATCAGCTGTGAGTAAATAATACACAATAATATGTGTGTAAATAACTGACAATAAATAAACTGTGAGTAAATAATAGACAATAAACTGTGTGTAAATAACTCCCAACCATCAATACGGCACAGGTGAAGAAGGAAGGAATCATTCCCTGTGAGGTTGCCCAGAGCAGCTGTGGCTGCCCCTGGATCCCTGGAAGTGTCCAAAGCCAGGCTGGAAGGGCTTGGAGCACCCTGGGACTATGGGAGGTGTCCCTGCCATGGCAGGTGTGGCACTGGGTGAGCTTTAAGGTCCCTCCCAACCCAAACCATTCCATGATTCTACAAATGTGATCATCCCCAGCACCACAGTTTGGAGAAAATCTCAAAATGTGGTTTTTATAGCTCAATCTGACTGGCACCTTGAGCACCAGAGCACTCCTAGCACCCTCCCAGCTCTGCACTTCATTTCACTGCAGAGTCCTCCTGCTCCTCAAGAAGAGTATTCCGTGTTTGATGGATGTGCTGGGACTGCTGGATTTCCGTCCCTTCGTTCCTCTGCCTTCCTTTTTTTTTCTTCTTGCTGTATCTATTAAAGTGATTTACTATTTTTTCATTGTTCTGCTTGGAGCTTGTCCAACTCTTGAGATCAAAATCCCCCAAAAACTTCTCCTCGACAAAACATGAGGGTGAGCAGAATGAAACAGGACCTGTGGAAAAGATTTGAATTGTGGGAAAGGAAATCACCCCATCTCCATGGAAACGCATTCACGTTTTCCAGTTGCTCCTGAATAAATGAAGTTTGTGTTCTCTAATTCCTGGACTTCAATTTCAAGCACACCTAGCCTGAAAGTACCTGGGAATGCTGGTAAAGGCATCAAGGTTTCTCTGAGAAGCTCTGCACTTTCACAGCAAGGCTTTTTCTTTCCCTATTTTCATTTTTTTGTCAGGAAATCACCATCCAAGTTCTTCAGAAAACCTCTGTGAAAGGCACACACGACCCACAAGGTGCTTATAAGAATTAGCTGGAGTGCCTAAGGTTTTACTCCAAAATTGCAATTCCCCCTAAATCCTTAAGAACCGCTGAAGCAGTCGGTGCTCCCTAACGAGCCCCACGTGTGAGGCAATATTTAAAAAATACTTAAAGCTTTCAAACTTGCATTTACACAATGCAAGCATCCAGTCAAGGCTTTGGGGCTGCTCCTGGATCCCTGGGAGTGTCCAAGGCCAGGCTGGATGGGGTTCTGGATGGGGTTTGGAGCACCCTGGGATAGGGGAAGGTGTGGGTGGGACAGGATGGATTTAAGGTGTCTCCCAACCCAACCATCTCATGATTTTGTGGTTCCATTTCTCTCCCTGGATTTCCTGCTGTGTGCTGTTGGATAAACTCCTGTGGCATCAAAGCAGGTTAGGATTATTCCTGACTTCCAGCAGGTCGTGGAAAGGAAAATTATCAAATTTTCTATCTGTGGTAGAGGTTGATTATTCCATGGTGTCATCTCAGAAACAGGATCCATCCTCACTGAAAATCCTCATTACAGCATTCTGCATTAATTATAGTTCTCAGGGCTTTTAGGACACAGGGCTGCTTTATTGTAATGTTTGGTTCCTGTAGCTAAACTGAGAGATTTCATTTTAATGTTTTCGGTTTCCCCCTTTGCACAGCTCCTCCACATTCCCCACTCCTCAGTTAGCACCTCTCTCCCAAAGCTGTCAGCCTTCCCAGGGCTCATTTACCAGAGGAAAAGAAAATCTGAGCCCCAGAACCTTTGAGGGGAGGCAACATTTTATCATTTCCTCACAGAGGTGAATTGGTACCTGCAAATCCACCAACACACAGGGAAATTGCTGCCAGTGCCTGGGCAGAGGAAGGCTGAGACCAGGCTGTGATCCACATGTGGCCACGGCCACATTCCATAGAGATTTTTGTGGCATTTAATCAGGATGAAGACAAGACCCTCTGAATTGATTTTCACTCAACCTCTACACAGATCTGAGAACACTTGCCCTTAGGAGTTGCTCGTATCACCCTCAATCCCCACCCTCAAGCTTCTTTTTATTCATGGCAAAGTTTTTAGTGCAAGGTTGGGAGCTTCCTTTTATTCTGTGTCCTTAGCTATGAGCCATCCCCAAATTTATGAAATGAAATAACAGAGCCATTAAATTCTGAGAAAACTATGGTTCTGTTCTGCCTCTGAATTCTTTCCTGAGCTTCAATAAAGAACTTTGGGCCTTGTGTGTCCTGGTATAAATATAAAAGTCTAGGTAAAGGAATGGGCCACTTTCCTTTGGGGATGTGAGCTCCCTACTCCAGAGCAGGGGTCCCACAGATTTCCAGACAATGGATCATAATCTCAAATGCAAACCTCCCTTGATATGAGAGGATGGCCTGGTTAAAACTCCTCCTGGAGGGCACATTCTGGGCTCTGGACAGGACTTTTCCAAATCATGGCCTTGTTAGGACAGGAAGATTCCCAGGCATGCTTGGCACGAGCCTTCCCTTTGGATTAGAGGACACCGAGGATGCTCTGCAGTGCCAGGGAATTGTTGGGGTCACCTCAACACTGGAGTCCCTCCCTTGCAATCCCCACTGACATTTCTTGCTGTCAGGGCCTATAGAATAATTCCAGTTTGCTTTGTAGAACCACCTCCACTTTTCCAACTCTTTTCTGGCTTTTCCAAGGGATTCAACAGAGCTGGATTGTGCCTGGCTGCAGAAGGCAGCAGGTAGAAGGGTTTGGGGCTCGTTCCTGCTCCTCAGGCTGGGGAAGGCCCGATGGCTGCGGGGATCAATAACCCCTGTGTTTCCAGGCCCTGCTTATTAAAGGTGGTGCACGGAAAAAAAATAAGAACCGTTCCCTATTTATATCTGGAACTTAATGAAGTGAAATTATCACAGCCGACAGGCGCTGGTGCTGTAATTCAGAGACACGGCTTGGCTTGGAGAGATCTGCAGGCTGTTTTTATTCCAAATAATAAAAAAAAGAGTGAAACCTAATCCTCTAATCAGTTCCAATTTACATATTCACGGCTCTTATTTCCAGCCTGCTCAGAGGAAAAAAAAAAAGATAAGTGTTGGAGTCACGAAGCGATTATTTGATTAAGTAATTATTAATCCCAGGGTGCTCTGATTAATTCCCAGCAAGTTAAACAAACGGATTGGAGCTGGGCTGGTCACCTTCTCACCATTGTCACACACAGGGGGAAAAATCCTGCAGAGATATTTTTACCTGCTCCACACTGAGGAGTTTTGTTCACTGAAGGGCTCCCCTGCACTCCCCAGGGGTTAATACCCTGCTAAATGAAGTGTTACAAGTTGGAATTTTATCTGTGCCTGACTCCAAGACCAAATGCTGATCTGTGTTTTCAAGCTGAAAACTCCAGGCTGGATCAGTGAGCAAGTTGTTTTTTAAATCTTTCTATAAATGAAAAATAAAAATAAATAAACAATGAGAAAAAAAAAAAACTCTGAATGTGGTTTTTTAACAACTTTTTATTGACTTCACTGATCTGTTGTGGAGATAATGTCATAGCTGAGAGTCCTTCAGAGCACTGATTTCAAGAGAGCTGAGAGAGATGCTTCAAAATATCATTTGTCTTCAGAAAAAGCGAAAACACTGAGTGAAAACAAACACGTAACTGATGTTTTCCAGTTTTACTGGAGTTTTTTATCCTAACAGGCTAAAACCTCCTGTAGTTGGTTGCACAAGCAAACACACCAAACCCTCAAGTGCTGTTCACTTCAGCTCACAAGCTGCCCTAAAACCAGCCTGCCTCAGTCTCTCCATTCCTCCTCTTAGCCCCTATCCAGGAAAAAGCCCAGGAAAATAGGAAGGTGATGTGTAAGCCCACAATAAATAAACTGAAAACATATTGCATGAAGGGAAAAGGTGGGAACCACACACCAAAACCTCCCTCTGAACATCTTTTTGCCATGAGTGAAGTGAATTCATGGCACAGGGATAGGCTAGACTGAAAAACAGAGTTAATTAAATATCTTAAATGTTCTAAAACTGCTGATAAAGGCACCCAGTTACTGAACAGGGACCTTCAGTTGGTGGCTGTGTCAGATCAGTCAATTCTGGAAGTGTATTTTTAATTCCTTGTCCATTCTTTTACTTCTGAACCATATCTTCTCTGATCCCAGGTGCAGATCCACCCCATTAACCACAAGGGATGAATATTGGGATCAGGACTGGAAAGGGAGCCTGGCTTCAGGAGGATTTGTTAATTAAATACAATATTCTTAATGAACAATTCCTCCTGCTGCCATTCCCAATGACCCAAGCCTTTCCATCATCAATAATTCCTAGTGCCAATTTTAAAGCTCCTGATTAAAATGAGGCTCTAAATTCCTTTAAAAATTTTTAATTTGAAAAATGTAAATTCTCTCTGCTAGAGATAGGTTTAATTTTTTTGTTTGAGTTTTGTTATTTTGGGGGATTTCAGTAAACAGCTCTCAGCTCAGTTTGAATGCTCATCACCCAGCCTTGCAGTGGGATGAAATACTTGGTCAATCCTCATGGATAAAACTTCCTTAGAGGCTTCAGAAATACTGAGCAAAACCCATTTCCTTCTGTGCAGGCCACTGTATTCCAAGGAGGGCTGGGAAAATGTCAGGTTCCCCATGGATGAGAGGCCTTGAGAAGGCTGAGCTAGAAAAGACTTAAAGAACAAAGCAGGGATTTATCCAAAGGATCTCCATGGATCCACCTTGGGCAGCACCAGAGCCCAGCCAGGGCTGCACCCAAATGACCCAAAATGGTCCCAAAATGCACGAGCGCTCCCGGGGCTCTCCCTGGGATCAGTTCTGCTCCATTGGCACCTTGGAGTTCATTGTCCCATTCCAGCTCCAGCCCATCAGTCCCACCCTGCTTGTTTTTCTCTCTCCAGCCCACGCTGTTTGTGCTCCTGGGCTGAGGTTTGGATCATTTGTCCTTGGTGCCCAGCTGGAGCAGGAATTGTTTTGTCTCTGCTCTGTGCAGAGAGCTCAGCATCCCCTCATGTGGATGAAGCAGCACAGAGTGTGAAAAATAGAAAAGCTGAACCTGAGGCATCAGAGGCAGCAGCAGGGGATGAGACAGAGCCAGGGCTACAAGTGAAGGAGCTCCTCAGCCATCAGGAGCAGAATGATGATGGTGAATGACACAACCATGAGTAATGGGCACCATCCAGCCCTTTCGTGTCTTTCATGAGCTTGGGAACAGCTCAGCTTTTGAGGCAAGAAAATATTCTGAGGTTTGGGTTGAGGAAGATGAAAGCTTTTGTTGTGAGTGAAATGGAAAGTTTTGCTTCTCCTCTGTTCCAGTGACGTTACTGGGATAAAGACAAGACCCTCTGAATTAATTGTCACTCAACATCTACACAGATCTGAGAACATTTCTCTTTAGGAGTTGCTCATACCACCAGCAATCCCCCCACCCTGAAGCTTCTTTTTATTCATGGCAAAATTTTTTTGTCACATTATCTGTGTGGTGTCTCAGCATCTTCTAGCACAGCATTAACCAAAAGCTGCTCCCAGGGCCAGATTTATTCATCAAAAACTAGCCTGAAGTGCCTTTAGAAATGGCAATTAACACACAAAATCAAATTTCTTCCTGGAAGATGTTGGTGTTGATTTCTCTTTCTCCCACCAGATCTTTGGAGTAGCTCTCTGTGGGACTGCTGCCTCTGCCTGAGACTTCACCACCACACTCCTGAAGAAATCCTTGGATTCAGGAAGGTTGCAGGGGATGGGGTTTGGGGCAGACTGAAACACGCTCCAGAATCCGTCTGCAGCACCCCGGAGGATGTGTGGGGAGGGCTGTAAGAATGCAACCAACAACCTCACCGCCTTTCAAACCTTTCCAAGTTGAAAAGAAACTACCATGCCACGCAGAGATCTCCAGAAAGAAAATCACTACTGCAAATGTGGTTTGATGGTTTTGTTCTGTGACCACAAAATCTCTCTGCTCCTCTGACTCGCTGTCACACTCAGGAGGCGCCATCAGAGCCGGGCAAGGAACCTCTGGGCCGATATTTCATCCTGGAAATGAAAGGCAAATCAGGGGGCAGTTCAAAAGCTTTTCCAGGAGATCTGGAATATTGGCTGCCTGCTCCCAGCCGAGCCTGGCCCAGCTCCAGGGCTGTGTCATCCCAGCCATACGTGTCCCACGCTGCCTGGGACCACCCAGCATCTCCTGTAGCGCTCCAAATGCAAAACTTCCTTTCTTTAGCATTTGAAAAGATGGTTTTCAAGTTGTTATCCAGCAATGGCTGCCTTGACTTATTCAGCACAAGCTTCTCTGTGTTTGATAAGCAAAGGTGGCCAAGTAACACAGATATTGGCTGGTAAATATTTTCCCAAAGAGGAACAGGGAGCACCGTGTGTTTTGTTAACCACTGGGTCAGATAATTGAGTGTTCAACAACATTTGAAAGCCCTGTGAGTTTTTAAGTAAACTCTAAAGCTGAGATAAGCCTTGGGAAATGCAGGTAGAACAACCAATACTCATTGATGTGATAAAAGGGTTGAAAATTTCACTGAAACTGGGATGTGATGCCCTAAAGCCTCATGGAATAACACTGAGCCAAAGAAGGATGATACAAACCTAAGGAGCTGGGCACAGGTACTGCCCCATTCCTGCGTGTACCACCTCAGGATGAGATCATGGGAGCTGCAGGCCTTGAGAAATCAGATGGGCAAAGATCTTTATTTGTCTGGTGCCCCAGGATGAGCAGAGCTGGGAGGGTCCTTTCAGCCCAGTCCCAAAGTAACGTGTGTGCTGCTTTAACCTTTCTGAATTTCAAACCACCTCCTACCTAATGGACCAAAAAAGAACAAGTAATAATCTGAGAGGGCGGGAGAGAAAATCTGTCAGCCTGAGTCAGACTATTGGACCATCAACCCAGTATCCTGTCTCCGAAACGCCGTCAGTATCTGACACTTCAGGCTTAGTTGGGATCATAAAACATTTTCCTCAACCTTATGTAACATCTCGGCCTGGCAAAGAGAAGATTTAAACATTGATTGCTTTCCACTCCCCTCTGTCCCATGAATGTGAATCTGACTCTTTTCCAAAATGAACAACTCTGATGAGCTGGAATTGGTTTCTGGGCAGGATGGGAAAAGCTCCTCTCTCGTTACTCATTCCTGGAGAGATCCGCTAAACCTTTGCCTCCTAAAAGGGGCACTTGAATAAGGAGACATAAAACTCCCTCCACAGAATTCTGGGTGCCCACGGCCACCTTTTCATGGGAGCTGGAAACGCACGGCACAAGACTTCATGTCTAGTCACTTTATTTTTCCCCATCATGTCTACTTCCTTTATTTTTGTATTTGTTTAAGCTCTCCATTAGTTTATTAGCTTGACAGCAGCCCAGTTAATTAGCCCGTCCTCCCTCCCCCAGCCCAAGCCTGCGAGGCTCCCCAAATGCACACAAAATTTAGTGCTGCTGCTGCTGCTGGGGCACTTCTCAAAACAAATAAAAGATTTGCAAAGCCAGCCACCAAGCATCCAACATAATTAAAGTGCATTTGTTACTTTTTGGGCCCTCGCACACAATCGGGGCCTTGTGCAGAACGAGCACTCCCCAAATCAGGCTGTTTTTCTTTCAGAGGGAAGAGTGCCAGGAGTCTCCCCAGCCCAGGTAACATAAGATCCCAAGGAGCAGCAAATGGACAGTGGCAGCCAGAGTGAATGGACTGTGGGGAGATCTATATGAAGGCGAGTATCTATAGATATATGCAAACATGCACAGACAGGGCGCTATAGTTCTTCAGGGGAAAAAAAAAAAAAATTAAAAAAAAGCAGTGGAAAGGCTCCCAGAAATGACTGCTCCGTGCACAGGTATGTAAATGACTCTGGAGTCTCGCTGTCCACCACCTCAATCAATTACAAGGTTATTCAAGATAAAACAAACACCATTTCAATTAACTGCATATACAGCAGTGGTTAGAGGCACACGCAGGGAAGAGGAAGTGGGAGGAATTTTTGGAAAATGGAACTTTTTTCCTGCTGCTTCTGGAGATATGCACAAATAGAGGTTGTGGTGCTGCTTGAGGTGCTGCGAGTAGAGCCGTGGATGGTCTTAAAAACTCCCAACCTAAAGCTGTCATGGTCTGAACTAAAAGCAAAATGAGGGGACAAAAATAAAAAATAAAATAAAAAAAAAAGAGTGAATGAACATTTAAACATGTGTTTCGTTTGTGCTGGCTCAGAACAACCATTTGCAAGAGTCAGTGGGAGCAGAAATTGGAAAAGATGCCGAAGGAGCACTGGTTTTGTTGGAGACAGGAACTGGTTTTGTTGGAGCCTGGTTTTGTTGGAGCCTGGTTTTGTTGGTTGCAGAGAAGCTTCAGCAGCTGTGTGAGTGCAGCTCCTGAACCCCGTTCCCAGCAGGATTCCCAGCCTGGGAATGCTGAGAACACACAGCTGGGTGACAGAATCTGACAGCAACCTACGAATTCAGTAGTGGCTTGAGAAGCCAGGGCAGGAATGATGACATGGACTGGGCAAACATCACCAGGGATGGTTTTCCACCTGTGCCACAGATTTTTGCCCAGCGCTGAGCAAACCACTCTACCTCCTTCCCTCATTTTTCACACTTGCGTGCAAAAGTTCCTGGTCAAGAGGCCTTGCCCACTGCTCACCTGCAATCAATACAATATTCAACAGGAGTTTTAGAAAGTTTTCAACTTCTTTGGGTGATGCAGTAAAACTAAAGATCAACAGGCATTTTAAGAAAAAAGTAATTATTATTAATCAAATATTTCTGGATGAAATACACCCAGAGCAGGAGATAGGACCAAAATTTATAGCCACACCACTATAAATCACCATCCAGTCTCCTGCAGCTACACTTGTGGTCATAAGCAATAAATTTATTGCAGTTGCCCAGTTTTACTTGGTGACTTCAGCCACAAAAGCTGACTGTGAGCCTGCTCCTGAGAACAACAAGCAGAAGCAGGTGTATTTGAAACACCCTCATGTTAGTTTTGGTGACCCTCATTTGCAGGGGATTGGGATCTGTCACACTTCCATGTGTCCTTTCACATCTCTGATTTATATTTGTGACGGACCAGAAAAACTGAGTTTGTCATTTATTGTGGCTCTGCCCAGTGGGCAGGAACTTCTTTGGGGCAAACTCCACATTTAATCTATGTCAACCTTCTCTTTGCTGGCTACAAGAACTAAATAAAATCTTCAATTTGGAGAGGAATCAAACCCAGCACTTATTCTACAATTATTCCAACCTCAAACCCCTGACATTTAAAGAGAAAGATGAGGTCCAAATGGCCTTGCTTCAATGCCCAATTAAATTCACAAAAATCAAACTTTTCTGATCCTTCTTCCCATTGCAAAAATGGTTTTTCCTCTTCTCTGCTCACTGGCTGCCAAGGGCCACCCTAAACATGCAGAGATCCCCATTGAGCTCGGACACAGCGCTGAGGTTTTTGTGTATTTCCCAGGACTATTAACAGAGTAATATAATGAGAAATGAACTGAGGTTAAAGAATTCAGTGCCTCGTGTATTTTCACTAAAAACACTGGCTGCATCAGGGGACCTGCCAAGAGGAGAGTTTAATATCGTATGAAAAGGAAGAATTTTCATAATGACACTTGGCAGGGGCTGCATCCCCCCCATGAACGGAGCTGCTGGGGCTTTCTCTCCTCCTCTCTCCGATTCTCTCTCCCCCCACAGCCCAATGGCAGCACAAGGGATTTTCATTTTTAAGGGATTGGGAAGCACTGGAAGCAAGCTTTGGGCAGCTCTTCACACTTTTATTTAAGCACCTCAGTTCAGGAGGTATTTTGGGAAAGAAGTTTCCAGGCTGTGCAGTTTCGTTGCAGTCAAAAGGTAAAAAGTGGACCCAGAATGATCAGAATTTCCTAAATTGCCTAAAAATTTTGTTCCATGTGAAGCTTTCTCCTCATTTTCCAGATCTAGATAGTGGGCCAAAACAACTACTTCCTTTGTAAATGAGATTGAGACTTTTTAAAGTATTTATTTACAAAATTATGCAGAAGAATCACCTGAGCCACTAAAACCCCTGCAGCTCCAAACAAACCAGCTGTACAGATAAAGCAAATCCTACATTTTGCCTTCCATCCTTTTATATCTGGTGACTCTTCCTGAATTTCCTAATTCTGATTGTATTCACACCAGCCCCAACACGTGATTGGTGTTTTATGTTCTCTCACAGCGCCGCTTGTTCCCTTTTTTCTCACTTCCATCTATTTGGAAATGTCGTGCCATGAAAAAAAGAGCAAATAAAACAGAAATGAATGCCCGAACAGGGGTAATAATGTTCTCTACTACAGAGATCAAACATTCTTGATAAATTCTGTTTTACTGTGCAGCTGACAGTGGTTCTCAGGCTCCAGCAGAAACTGGCCCCACTCCCCAACAATGGACTGATTTCAAACAGTTTTATCATTTTTACTAAAACTCTGGAGTCAAAACTTTGTCTGACTCAAATCAAACCTCAACCTGTCAGGCTGGCCCAGCACAGTTGTAAGTGGAACAAATACAATAAAACTCTCATCTGAGAAAGGCCAAACATCAGGGGGAACAATTCCTCGTGGAGAGATGGAAGAGCAGCGGTGGAATTCTGCTCGTTCCAGGTGACGTGTGCGAAGGAAAACAATCCCAGGGAGATTTTGGGGGGCTCCATATCCACCCCCGGGGAGTCACTCCACGTCTGCAGCAATAAAACCCAGCACAGGGAGCTCATTTTCCCCGAGACTCCGGGTATAAAGTCAGCAGAAAAATACCCTACAATGAGCATTACAGAATGTAACTCTCCTTTGGAGGTGACGGCAGGGCCCTCATTTGCAAGTGATAAATGTCACTGCTCTTCCATCTGCAGCCTTTTAAAACCATTCTGAGGGATGTAATGAGGCTGCACAGCCTTGGAGGGACGGGCAGGGGACAGCGGAGCCATTTCAGCTTTACTGACTGTGTCACAGGGGAGTTGTCCTTTTTTTATTTTTATTTTTTTTTTTTACCAAAATGAGGTGCCCCAGGGGAAAGTCAGCAGCTCGAAGCAGCCCCACCTGAGTGTGTCTTGGGAGGAAGCCTACTGCCTCATATTTTTTAAAAGGGAAAAAAAAAAATTATAATAATAGAGCCGAGCCAAAAATATCAAGCAGTTCATAGCTGTGAAAAAGCCAGGGAAAGCTGAGTCGCCGCCGGCCAGTGTTGTTCTTCCAAACAAGCTGACCACCCTCCCTTCGTAACATTTTATTTATTAAAGCAAAATTGGCCCACTGGAATAAAATTATGCGCTATTCATATACATATGTATATCAATGAACGTATGGTTATTAATGACTGTGTTTCCATGCAACCACAAGGTCCCTATAGATTTTTTTCAGGGGGGGATGAGCTACTGACTTCGTTAGTGAGAGAAAAATTTAAACAGTGTGGACAGGACGGGGCAAGAATTCAGTTATAAGTCAGTTATAGCTGTTATAACTCGGGTATAACTCGGTTATAATTGGGGTATAAGTCGTTTTAAGCGTTATAATTCACATTTAATTCCCGAGGACGCCGCGCAGGCCGCGGGGCCGCTCCCGCACGCCGTTGCCGTGGCAACAGCGAGCTCGCCTCCCATTGGTCGGTGCGCGGCGCAGCAGCCAATCAGCGCCCAGCATTTCGCCGCCGGCAAGATGGCGGCGGCGAGGCGCGAGCGGGCGGAGGAGCGGGGCGGCGAGCGGGGCTGGTTTAAGGGATAAAATCGGTGTGAATTATTCCATCCCTGAGCAACCCCCTCCTTTGTCAGTCCTCCCAAGCACCTTTCTCACGCCGCAAATAATCCTCAGCGACCTTCTGGCTGAGCATTCACACAAACACCCTCCTAAATTGACCAAGCTCTGGAGAGGCTCAGGGCAGCAGATGCAACACCTTCGCTATTTTCCGTTATTTACCTTTTTTTTTTTTTTTTTTTTAAATCCCCACTGTGTTAATTCCCATTTTTAAAGTCTCCCGTATTTACCTGCAGCCCAGTCTAGACAGCTAATGAAATAGCAAGAGCCCAGTGGGTTTTCAGAAGAATGTCAACAAAAAGAGAATCAGAAGTGAATGGATTTAAGAATTGGATGGGGGCTGAGCGTGCCTCAGGCGGGGTATCCCAGGTTTATTTGGTGTATTCTTGCTATTCCTAAAATCCCCACAGGAATCACCCCGTTGTTCTGAGGGCTGCAAGGAGCTGCAGGTCACATTTACAAAATGTGTTTAAAGATGCAGTGGGATCCCAGAGGGAATTTTCCAGACAGTTCATAAAACCAGCTTGTGAGTCACCACTGGAAGCTAATGGGAGTAAGGCCTGGAACTTATCTAGGTGCTTTTAATAAATCCTACTCTTTCCATATCGACATGATTAAATGCATAATGTGCTTTTTTTAACGGTGACCCAGTGTTTATCCAGTGCCAAGAGCAGCAAGCTGAGCACTAAAATACTCTGTACTTCTGGAAAATAGTGCCTGCTCTGGAGAATCCAAAATATTAACGAGCAGGTAAGTGTGCAGGCAGGCTGAGACAGAAACTGAGCTTCTCCTTCACAGCAGAGTTTTGTCTTTTCATTTCTGTGCAGATTCTAAATTTCACAAGTTACTTCTGAATTTTCAAGGCCAAATTTTCAGCTTATTTTTGCTTCTCCCAGCGAACATCCCAGAGCTGTTGTGTTTTGCATGAAACACACTCCTGACAGTGATTTTCAGAAAGAAAGGAAAAAAAATAAAATAAGCAGCAATTTTCTTTCAGTGTTAATTGTTTATTTATCATTCCCTTCCATGGATGCAGTTGGATAAAAATCCTTTTTGCTCAGGAGCATGCTGTGAGAAGGGAAGGGAAGGGAAGGGAAGGGAAGGGAAGGGAAGGGAAGGGAAGGGAAGGGAAGGGAAGGGAAGGGAAGGGAAGGGAAGGGAAGGGAAGGGAAGGGAAGGGAAGGGAAGGGAAGGGAAGGGAAGGGAAGGGAAGGGAAGGGAAGGGAAGGGAAGGGGAATGAAGGGAAAACTCCTCATAGACTGAATACAACACATTCAATGATATTGAAATTATAAAATTCAGAACCAGAAGGAAATTAAATAGGTGGTGTCATTTTGTCATGCTACACCTGAGTTTGGATGTTTGCCTGACACGTTCCTAAAAAAGTTTTGAACACCTCCAGGTATCTTCTGTGACATTGTGAGGTGGAGCTTCTTAATGTTCCACCTCTGTGTGCACTGAGCAAACTTCAAAACTCCAAAATCAAGCCTGGAGCAAACTGAAATTGCCCTGAAGTGCCTCCCTTCAGCTTGAATAGCTTAGAACTAAATTTGTGTTTTAAGAAAATGGAAGACATCTGGAGTGTTGTTTTTCCTGAGATGTTTGCTGCTTTTATTTGGGAAGTCCAAATTCAGTATTTTGTGTGGAACCTGTGTGTTGGTTCCATGCTGCATTCCTGGGGGATAACTGGGATCGGGAAGTGGCTGCATCATAAAAAGAGTTGAGCAATACCCTGTGATGGAATTTTGAGTGACAAGAGTATCCCTGAACACTTCAGAAGCTGCACACAGAGGAAGAATCCAGGCCCAAAAATAAAACCCTCCATGCCTGAGCTGAACATTTTTCACTCTCAGATGGAAGTTGTTGCATCAAACTCGATGGAGACACAGTTGATATTCCATAAGTGGCCAGGAGAGGAAATCCCAGTTGAAATGAGTCACCATTTTTGTGCAAATATTAACTTTGGCTGATAGACATTTCTGCTGATATCTCTTTTCCAGATCTGTCTCACAGTACATTGTCTTGGCTGGATTGAGCTGGAGCCTTTGGTTCTTTGAATAACTTTCCTTTTTCACTCTTTTATCTATTTATTGTATCTGAAAGGTAAAGAAAACACAATTTTCCCCATGATTCCACTTCCAGCGATGCAGTATTAAATTTTGCGCCAGTGGAAAACTTTGATTTAATAATGATAAAAAGCACAGTGCTGGAGGATTTGGGCTTCTATACTAAAACAACTGGAAAATCCAAGAAGCTGGCACATCCTGCTTCCCAGGATCTCCCTGGCCTTCCACCCCCATGGTCTGACTCGTTTATTTTGGAAAGAAAAAGAATTTATTAAAATTATTTCAAATTTATTTCGAATTTATTAGAATTATTTAGAATTTATTTTATGTAGAAACATTGTTGGAATCTGGAATTAATATTTAATTTTGAAAAATCTTCATATTCCCCAGAAAAACACTCTTCAAGATTGCACTCACCAACTGTACAAAATTAATTACGGATAATAAGAAGAGAGGAAATTAATTAAATATTGCTCATTCCTGGTTCCTGATCCTGCAAACCTCCACACCTGCAATGGAGGAACATGGGGATGCAGAACTGGAATCCACAGCTCCAGGTGTCTGGAGGAAATGTGAAATTTGGAGCACTATGGGGGAAAATCAGGACTGAAGTTGGAGCTGTTAAACACATGAAAAGTCTTGGATTGCAATAAATCCCTTTTTAATTTATTCTTTGTCGATCTCTTTCCATTGTGTGGGTGTTCAAGTGCTGCTGCAAGGTGACAAAGGACATTTCTCCTCCCAGGATCCTGCAGCCCTGGGGCTCCCATGGCACTCCCCGTGCTGCTGTTGGGCCTGCAGACAGAACACAAAATTAACTTTTCCAAGCAGCATTTTAGGGAAGGTGGCCATAAATAACCCAGGTTTGGACAATGGACCAGGGCTCACATCCTCAGCCTTGAAAATTGTGCCCCAGGATCTTCAACAATTGGGGGTTTGGCATCCTACAGCCACGTATTTTCTTGCTGACCTCAACACTCGTGTCCCCTGTGGTGCCACCTTCCCCTGCAGGCTGGCAGCTGGGACCTGGGGACACTGCAAATAGCCAACATTTATTTCACCCTTTCTGTCATTCCTGGAAAATGAGCTGCTGCCCAGATAAGGGACAGCCAGCAGGGAAAGGAGCTGGGAAGGGTTCCACGAGCAGATTAACAGAGGGAGGCACAATTCCAGGGCATCATCCAGGAGCTCTGCCTTGGTTTGCTGCTTTGTTTGACACTGTCAAGTTTGTGTTGTTTCATTTTGGGTCCTTGTTTCATCTTATTTTTGGACTTCTGGGCTGCTGCAGCTTGCAGAGTTACTGAGTCCCTTTGCACTTATCTTATCTGGGTTTCCTCATTTCCACTATTAGGTGATGTCTGACACCTTTCGGGTCCGATCTGGTTGTCTGGACGTGTGGTGAGTCACTCCCTGTCCCCCGGAATTTTCCGACCTCCCTCACCCCTGCTTTGAGGGGAAACTGTTTTCAGCAGGTTATCTCGGTCCTTTGATGGGTACAGCCACATCTGGATGAGGGTTCAGATGGAAATCGTACAGAAAAATAAGATGTTCTGGTCATTCTTCTGGAGGGAGTGACGGAGGATGTGGAAGTTTTCACACTGTTGGGAGTGGTTCTGCTTTGTGTAGCAAAACCTCTGCTCTGAGTGCTCCACAAGGACGGAATGACCCCAAAGGTTAAACAAAGAGCTGTGACAACAGGGGGACAGAAACGCTCTGATCTCACACTTATCTGTCTGCTCTGCTCGGATCCCTGGTGATCCTCTCAGCCCCGAGGCCCTGGACACTCAGCTTCCTCTCACTCTCTGCCCTCCAGCATCCCGGAGGAGCCGGATGATCCAAGCTGGGCCCGGATTTTTGCCGATTATTGCTCAAGAGGAGCTTTGATCCTCGCGGGTTGATCCCATGGCATCCCGGGGCTTGTAATTGCATTCCAGCGGGTATCCCTAATTCCCCCGGAGTGCGGAGAACAATCCCCTGAAGTCAGGCTGCTTCCTCTGCACTGCAACTGCTGGCGGGTGCCCAGAGATTACTGACTCCTCTGAGTCATTTGTGAGTGTGATGCTTGGCTAAAAACATTGTTTCCAAGAGCCCTATCGTCATTAATCATTAATTAATGCGATTGCCCATGGTTGGAACCGAGCAGGTGCCTCGGGCGGCACTGGAAGAGCCCGTGGCACACAGAAGGTCTGGGTTGTCCCCATTCCATCCCTGCCGAGTGATCCCAGTCACTCAGCAGTGGCAGAACCTGGCATTTCTCCCTGCCCAAAGGAGTTTGCAATTTGAAGAAGCGCTGCTTTCTTCAGGCTGCCTTTTGAGCCGTTCCCATCAGCAGGATGAATTCCCATCTTGCTTCTATTAAAATGGAAACGAGGGCGCTCAGGGCTTCACCTAACCTGTGTGAGGGAAGTTCCGTTGCAGGAATGGGTTCAAGGCTCTGTTCTTCCACCCTTGAAATGTGCTGGAATTGTGGTTTGGGGACTGAAACGGGGAGAAAAAAAGGGGTTTGAGGGAGCTGACAAATGCCAGAACTCAAATCTTGAGGCACAATGCCAGAGTGGGGAGAACTGGGGGCAAGAAATCAGTGTGAGGGACAGGGGTGGGTGACAGGGTCATGGTGAGGGTGACAGTTCAAAGGATTCAAATCAGAGTAGCACAGCTGGATCAGGTAAACAATCCAAATCAGAGCTGCACATCTGGCTGAGATGAAGGATCCAAATCAGAGCTGCACATCTGGCTCAGGTGAAGGATCCAAATCAGAGCTGCACATCTGGCTGAGATGAAGGATCCAAATTAGAGCTGCACATCTGGCTCAGGTGAAGGATCCAAATTAGAGCTGCACATCTGGATGAGGTGAAGGATCAGGGCTGCACATCTGGTTGAGGTAAAGGATCCAAATCAGAGCTGCACATCTGGCTGAGGTGAAGGATTCCCCCAAACACAGCTGCCAGGACGTGCTGGTGGCTCTGTCACACTCGAAGATGACCTTAGGGAGTGAGTAACAGCTCCCAGTTCCTCAATGAGACCTTCGAAGTGCTCAATTAAAATGTGATTGGTTTGTTGGGGATAAAACAATTAGGAATGAGTTGATGGATGACTTGCTGCTGCTGGATTTGAGAGCCCCACAGGCCCTGTGTTCTGAAGTTCCTCCCAACATTTCTCACTTAGGTGTTAGACCAGAAATAAAAGTTGGTTTTGCATTAAAATGCACATCTCTAAACGATTTCCATTTTATTTATTAAGCAAAAAGAAAATAATACTAAAATATTCATAATGTCAGCCTTCTAAAACATTTTAACCCCAGTACCAAGGGCAATAAAAATACCTTCTCGGGCAAAAGAAAGAGCAAGAGAGTGATGGGAGTCTTTAGTTCCCATAAATTTAATTCCTATAAAGTCTGGACACCCTGGGCGGATGCCTTGGCTCAAAAATGACCTCCTGGCTCCTCCTTTTTGTCTTTGTTTTTAATTGGAGCCAGGAGAAGGAGCCCAGCATTTGCCAGGTGAATGCGAGCTGTGCCCTGGCAGGAATCCTGCAGAGCCATTCCTGGTTTGTAGATTAAAATAAGGACAGGGAAAGGGGTGGAGAGGGAAGAGAAGGAAACCCGAGAGAGGACGGCAAAACACTTTGTTCTAATTCAGGTGAAAAAGTTCATCTGGGTGTCCTCACAGAGCGTCTGCCACGTACAGGGTGGAGGAGGAACAAATTCCTTTTGGACTTGTGCTGTATTCCCGAATTCTCCCAGAGTGCCAGCCTCTGGGAACGGCCCCAGGCTGCTGCCTGCTCAGACAGCATACCCAGGGGAAGCTCTGGGAGCAGCTTGGACACAGGGCTGGGTTTTGGGGGCTGTTGGTGGTGTTGGGGCTGAAGCACTGCAGCTCTGGCTGTGTTTGATCCCGACTCTCTTTCCTCAGCCTGAAAACGTGCACGGTCCTGATAAGAGCACGAGGAGCTCAGGAGCTGAGTGGTTTCAGCTCCTGGCTTACAAAGCAGAGGCTCTGAGCCCATTTTTCAAACTGCTTTTGAATGAACCACTTCTCTTTGTAGGCTTTGAATTCTAAAGGACTTCACAGCGAGGGCCAGATTTCACAGAGTCGAAGAACTCTGGAATGGTTTGGGTTGCAACGGGACCTTAAATCTCATCCCATCCCACCCCCTGCCATGGCAGGGACACCTCCCACCATCCCAGGGTGCTCCAAGCCTCGTCCTTGGACGCTTCCAGGGGTGGCAGCCAAACCCTCTTGTTTTCCTCATACCTCCACACTTCTCTTATTTCATTTACAAAGTTTACAAAGCCTAAAGTTATAGATGTTGGAATCTGAGGTATTGATGATTCCCAGATTGTAGAAAGTCTCTGTCTGTCAGCCCCCTGCCAAAGCAGAAGCCAGAATTGGTCTGTGCTGGTTTCCAGGTTGTTTATTCTGTTGATCTCTCACATATTCTGCTGCCCTGCCCAGCTCTGTCCTGCAGGGCAGCGTGTGGGGCTCTGCCCTCAGTGGGATGTGACAAACATTAAATACCAGAAACTCCCTGGGCTGCATTTACAAGAACGTGCCAATATCTGTCACCTACGTTGGACAGTGTGTCCCCAGCCTGAACCAACAGAAAAATGCCAACACCACAGTGAGACATGGAGGGCATGAAGAAGGAGAAAAAGGACAAGGCACACCCAATTTCCTCCAGCTTGTCCCCTTTGGACCCCTCATCTAGAATCCTAAAATTTTACTTTTGCACCCGTGCCACACTTAATTATTGCTTCTATCAAACACTCAGAGCTGGTAATTCACCCTGTAAGATTGAAAACTCTTTTCCATGGGCAGAGATCACAGCCAGTGTCTCTGGGGGCTCTGTCCAGGGGGTTCCTGACCCCTGCCAGGGTCCCAGGGCAGCCAGAGGGAAGCTCTGGGTTCCCACAGTAGCAAACTAATATCACTAAATACCTTTCCTTTAGTAAATTTTAAAACATTCCTATTTCAGTAGACACATTCTCTTGGCATCCATGTTAAGAATTGTAGGAGGTTTAGGTGTTAGAATTTTTGAAGATTTGATGTTGTAACTTCTTAGTAAATTAAAAAGTGGACTTAGTTTTGTTGGTAATTTTTAAAATAGGTTTGACTTTATTGATTCCTTTTAGAAGTTGTTGTAATTTCTGTGGATTGTTGACGCTGGTTTGGAGTTGTATCTTTTGAGGTGCAATTGACATTTAGACATTTTAGACATTTTCTGTTTTAGATACTTTTAGGGTGGAACTTCTTGAATTTTGGTTATAGAAATTTTAAGTTTAGTATTTTGGATTTTAGTAATAACACTACTATGAGTTTGTTTAATTTTTGGTTGTGTTGGAGTTGTGATGAGTAAATTATTTATGTAATGTATAATCATGGATCTTGGATGTTTTTGTTGAACTGGAGATAAAACTTGTGTAATAAAATATTGGAAAATTATAGGCAATGTTTTCTTTTACATTAGGCAATTAATTCCTGTTATTAAGCCCCTTAATTACCAGATTTTCCTGCACACAGTGCTTGGTCACTAATGGCAAAAACAGCTTTGCAACAAATCCCCCTGAAATTTAATGTTACCACTCTCACTGAATGGCTCTGCTGGGCCAATTTCCACCCAGAGAATTTTCTGATACAAAATCATCTTTTTGCAAAATCAGACTTGCTCCTGGAGCCTGCCACAGTTATGCCAGAAAAATTCAGCTCATCAGTGGGGAAACAGAACTGACAGCATCCTGCCTGTCCACCTGGAAGCCTCACAATGTCATTTTTTTTGCTGTCTATTGAAGGAAAAAAAACCAAAACAAACCTGAAATAAAACATTTATTTAATTTTTCAATCAACCAAACAAAAACTTAACAGGACTTGGAAATCCCTGCATGCAAATTAATTCATATCAGGGTTGTTGCTGCCATTTTATTGGGATTTTTGTCCCTGACAGAATCATTTCCATCATTATTTTATAATGTTTTTTTATTATTATTCCTGGAGAGGAAATTCAATTTTCAGACAGAAATTGAAACTAACTGGGAAGACAAGGCAAGGAGCAGAGAGAGCAGGGAAGCAGTCAAAAGATATGCTTGACCTGGGAAAAATTAGTTCACCTATTTCACAAAAATTATCTTTTGGCTAAGCCAGAGCCATGTTCCTGTGGAATGGAGTTGGTTTCTAATTGATTACACGCAGAGCCCACTCAGATGGCTGAAAGGCAACGCTTGAACATTTTTATTCTCTCTGTTATTGAAGAGATCCCAGGTTCAAACCAACCATTTTTAAGCTGCCATGTTTCCCATTATGTTGGTAATCAATTCCCTGGAATTCTGGCTGGCTGAGATGTGAGTTTAGCTCTCAAAAGGATTTCTGGGCTTAGGAAATCCTAAAGTTCCTTTCCTGGAGTGGCTGAGACACTGAAAGCCCCAGGGAAGGGTTGGTCCCATCATTATTTCAGTTATAGGAACTTCCCCTAAAATACAGCAAGTTTCACTCAGATGTGATCATATCCTCCAATTTTATAAATGGTCATATCCAAGGTTTTAGGATCCTAAAATCCATCCCAAATTCCCTGGCATATCTATATCCCAGTATTTATTGATTGGAGAAGCACTTGTCTTTATTTGTCATTGTTTGTGCTGAGAAAACTCCTTGGAGACAAGGAGTAAATTCCTCAGAGATCTTGTGGCCGGATCGATTTGTGGAGCTGTTTCTGTGTTTTCTGATGCAATCCAGTGTAACAATGTTGTATCCCAGTAAACATGGAAATGGAGCAAGGAAAACATTTCTCAATACACTTCCTAAAAATACTGCTCTGCCTGGGGAGGGGCTGGAGTTTTATTCCAGGAGCTCATTCAAGCCTTCCTCGGTTTCCACAATGTCTCAGATTTGACTCAGGCTTGGATTTCATGGATTTATGGGTTGGGTAACAAAGCATTCCGTGGGCCAAATGCCCACGAGCGTGACATGCAAGCACCATTCCCGAGTCCAAAGTGCTGTTCCTGGGTGGAAAAGTGCCAGGCATGGCTGGAAGCAAGCTCTGGATCTGGCAGGGTGGGCAGATCACCAAGCACATTGCTGGGAGGGGCTTTCTGGAGCTGCCGGTGGGATATTCCAATATATATATATATATTTATTTATTCTTTATAAAATATATATTCTTTGTTCTGCAGTGATGCCTTTATTCTGGGATTTGGGGGATTTGGTTTAATTATCTTTCTTCCCCTCCTTCCCTGCTGACTCCTGAGATGGAACCTGATAGAAATCCAAGTTTTGAGCTCCAAGTTTTGTCATACCTGGAGGGAATGACAGGGGACCAAATTCTCTGGTGTTGGGTGAGGAACAGCACAGAGATGGGGCTGAGTCTCCAGAGGGGCTGTGCCTCAGTGTCCCCTTCTCATGGAACAGTGGAGAACTTCCCACCCGGCAGAGCACAGCACAGATTCCTGCCTGTCCTCTGATCCTGCTGCTTTTGTTCCCGTTTCCAGGGCACCTGGCAGAGCACAGCATCCTCTGGTGATATCTGGGGGCAGATCAGAGCCCCCTGTGCCCCTTCCCCGAGGGGATCCATTCCAGCTCATCCAGCTTTACCCAGGGCAATTCTGTGCACTGGCATTAAATCCAAGCGCTTTCTCCAGACACAGAGATTGTTCCATGATGCAGAAAGTCCTCCTGCCCCTTTCCTCCCCACATGTCTCTGGGTCTGTCTAAAAATAGCCCTGAACATCTGAAAATGTGTTCTAATCTTTTAACAGGGAAGTGGATGAGGTCACAAGGCTGGCAAGGGAGTGGTGGAGAGAATGCTGATCTTGACACATCCCACGGATCCAAGTGGGGTGAAGAAAGGTGGAGAAGGGGCCCCAAATGTCCTTTTGCCAGGAGGTTTTGGCCCTGTCTTTGGTGCAGATGAACCCCTGTGGGTTAAAAACCCTTTTGATATGAAGAGGGCAGGGTGGGATGGGATCAGCTGTTCTGCTTTCAGCACTGTGAACTGCCCAGAGCGTGGAGAGGAAAAGAGAAACCAACAGATTTAAGCACAAAAGCCAAGCTGGGCATGGATAGAAAAAGGCAAAACAATGGATTTAAGCACAAAAGCCAAGGTGGGCATGGACAGAGAGAGGCAAAACAATGGATATAAGCACGAAAGCCAAGCTGGGCATGGACAGAAAAAGGCAAATCCATGGATTCAAGCACAAAAGCCAATGTGGGCATGGACAGAGAGAGGCAAAACAATGGATTTAAGCACAGAAGCCAAGGTGGGCATGGACAGAGCATGGAAAGTAAAAGACAAACAGTGAATTCAAGCTCAAAATCCAGTGTGGACACAGCCAGGACACAGCCCTGCTCCATTCCCTGTGTGCAGCAAGAAATGGGGAGATTCTCCTTTCACATGGCTTGGATCAGGTCCTCCCCTTTAGGTTTGGAAAATGTGTTTTCTTTGTTGGCATTTGCCAATATCCCAGCCCTGCCTTGTCCCTGGAGGAAAGCTGAGTGTGCAGAGCCAGGGTAGGAAGCTCAGGAGCACAGGAAAGTGAAATATCCAGCAGTCCATGGGAGCAGGCAGCATCCAGGCTGGAGGTTCTCATAAGAGTTAATAAAAAAAGGTATTAAATATCCTTCTGCCACCCCGACAGAGATTGCCTGGGATAAGTATTCCCTGAATTCTCATTTCCTGCTCCCGCACATCGGGCCGGGCTGGCAGAGTCACTCAGGCGTGAAACACTTTGCTCCAAACTCACAGCAGCTCCATTCCAGGTCTATTATTTGCATAATTGGGTGCTAAGGAAAACAAAGCCAACAAATTGCTGATAATTGCCCAGTGTCAATTATAGGGGATAGGTCAGAGGTGCAGCAGGAGGGTGAAGTCTCCAGGTGTGTGGAGGTCAAAAGCGACTGGGTTTTGAGGGGAGCTTGTTAGGGGTAATAGCTATCAGAGCAACTGCACTGACTCGTGTTAAAGCCGTGTTTAACAACGTGTTCTGCAATATTCCAAATATTCCAGGAGAGAGGGAGCACTGCCAGTGGGAGTTCTGGGGTAGGGCCCCCCTGAAAAGGGGCCCTGGGGAGAGCTGTGAACGCTGGGGTTGTGTAAGGAGTGGTACAAGACAGCTGCACAGGAGGACATGAGCACAAAAAAACCTGTTAGAAAAGAGAACAGAGGTCCCCAAATGAATTTAGTGCCTGAACTAAAAAAGCTGTTTCCCAGGAAAGTCCCCATGGCACTCCAGAAGGCTGGGAAGAGAAATCTGCCTTGCTGAGGTGAGACTGACCCTGAGGTCGGGAGGGAATGAGCCTCCCCTGATGCTTTGGGGTGATCCAGAGCCCAGGGCAGGTGGATCGCTGGAAACTGCAAAGTTCCCTGGTGCTGAGGAACATGAAAAAACATGGAGATCCTGAGAAATTCCCTTTGGAAATGGCCTCGCTTTTAACTACCGCTGCTCCTTACTGCTGCACAATCCTCTCCAGAGGCTCCTGGGTAGGGGACCAGCCTCCCAAATTTCCAGGGGGGCTAAACCCTCTCCAGGGCAGTAGAAGGAGCGTGTGCTCCTCAGCTCCCCTCAGTAACAGCTTGTCACACAGTCACAGAGGGCACACAGGGGACTCTGCTGGGACATGACTTCCCTCATTCTCTCAGGGATTCTCTTTCCCCTCTGTCTTCAGCTGCAGCAGCCCAGGCAGGAGAGGAACTGCCTGACAAAGGTTTCATTGACACAAGTGGCTGATTTTTGCTAGAAAGCACTTCCTTCTCTGCTGAAGGCTTTGAAGTGTTGCCTTTGTTCTTTCAGGCTTGCTATTTTTTTCCCCCACTCTTTAAAAATGATAGGCAAAATACTTGAAAGACATCTTTTAGTCCAGACAGAATAACAGGAGCAGCAACAGAAACCCTTCATTTGAAAAGGTGTCATCCTGCTCGAGTGATGCATTTGAAATATCATTTTCTAATCCTTGTTAAGAAAACAGTGCCTTGAATAACTGAGGAGTGCTGGTTGAATTTTAAACCACAATTTGCTCTTCAGGTTGTCTTCTTCCTTCTGTGTATTCCTGGCTCTGCTGCCTCTGATCTTTGTCCCTCTTTCATGTGGCTTTGGCTTTGCTGTCTGCAGAATGGATTCATGGAGATGAACTCCCTGTAAAGTGCAGAGAATCAGCATCCAAAGGTGCCATTGTGAGGCAAGGGGTAAGAAATAAATCTGGTTTTTAATATCTGAGCACTCTGGTGGATTTGGGCGCTCTAAAACCTGAAATGCTGTTATTTCTGGTTTTGCCCCTTAGCACCAAGTGCTGTTAATCCCCAGTGTGGAGACCTGGTTCTCCATGGCTGAGCAAATGGAAATTTCACTTCCTTGGTGAGAGGATCAGATCTGCTTCAGACCCTGCAGGATCAGATCCTGGAGGTGCCAGGTGAGGAAAAGGATCTGGGATAACACTGCCAGCAAGGAAGTTCCTGCTCCAAAGAACTCCAGCTCAGACACACCACAGGGATCAGGACAGCTTGCTGTGGTTTGATGCTGCAATCCTGGAGTGAAACGGGGCTGGGTTAACTCCTGCTTCACTCCCTTGCTCAGAGTTCTCCCGTCCATCTCTCCAGGCTGCTGTTCTCCACCAAAAAGTGCTTCCTTGGCAGGGAAGGATGGGTGATTCCAGCAGTGCAATTCCTTCTAGAGGTCCCAGACTGGTCTGAAAAGCTTTTGGATGCAGAGCCTGGGCTTTTTGTTCCCCACGCCACAATCAGTGGCTCAGCTGCCTCCGCTCTGAGCTGGCAGCCGGGGGAAAAGCACAGAGCTGAGCAGCAGCAAGGTGGATTTGTGTCCACACTCAAATCCCTGCGTTCAGAAACAGCAGGGAAAAAGCAATGCCATGGAAGAAAATGCCATGAGTGAGTGCTCACAGAATTCCAGGATGGTTTGGGTTGGAGGGACCCCAAACCCACCCCTGCCATGGGCAGGGACACTTTCCACTGCCCCACTTTGCTCCAGCCCGGCCTTGGACACTTCCAGGGATCCAGGGGCAGCCACAGCTGCTCTGGGAATTCCATCCCAGCCCTGCCCACCCTCCCAGGGGATTTCTGTGCAATGTCCCATCTGAAGTGCACGTTTGGCTGCAGCTGCATTGTCTCCATTTCCCCTGGCAGTGCCACCCAGAGCACCCCTGGCTGATCCCCACCCGCCCCAGCCAAGGTGCAATTCCCAGCAGGAGCAGCCCCTCGGGATGGGATGGGATGGGATGGGATGGGATGGGATGGGATGGGATGGGATGGCATGGCATGGCATGGCATGGCATGGCACGGCATGGCATGGCATGGCATGGGGCTGCCCTGGCCATCCCTGCAGAGGCACAGGACTCTTTAAGTTCAGTTGATAAACCCTGGGAAGTGACAAGACACTAAAATCAGTGAAATCACCCCAAGAACCCCACAAAATGCCCTTGTGTAAATCCCTTAAATTCCAGCCAGGCAAATTCTGCTTCTCTGTCTGCTCTGGTGCCTCTCCCTGAGCTTAAACAACAGAGATTTTATAAACTGAATTTTCAATAAAATGTTTGCCCACAATTTCCTAAATATTTCATAAAATAATATTTTAAATAAAGAGAATTTTTAGTGTGGCTGTCACTGATGGGAAGCCCACGTCACTTCTGCTGAGCTGACTTTTCCTGGGTTCTCAAAATCGGGATAACATAGAGGTCAGTCTTTATGAACTGTAAAAAATCAGAGTTTTTTGGATTTATAGAGGGGAAAAGATCATTCTCTGCTCCTTTTTCTTTGTGCTGCTCCTCTCCCTCCTTCAGGACTGCAGCAGCAGAGGAAATAAACCCCAATAAAGCAGCCTAAACGCTGCTTTTTTTTTTTTCTTTCTTTCTTTCCAAATCCCCATTCTCAGCAGCAGCAATGCTCAGCTGGAAGCCCAATAAAACCTTTGAAGCAGTAATTTGTGCCCATTCTTTTTAAGCCTTTTCCCATTTGAAATATTAGTCGAAAAGGGGGATTTGAGGCATCGGGATGGCCAAAGCAAACACTTGACACGCTGTTTTATTCCACTCCTCGAGAATAAACCTCGGGCACGTGCAGCCAGGCTGGGCTGGGACTGGGGCTTGCTTCAAGCAAGGACAAAAATGATGGGAAAATTCTGGTTTTGTGAGCTTGGACTGGCTGTTGGTGAAGGGGAGGAGGATTGCACCAAGCTGGGATGGCAGCAAGCTGTAAAAAGCAAATCCTGCTGTTCTAGGATGGAGGATAGTGGCTAATTTTAATGTCAGTGCCACTGACACCTTTCCTTCTGCTATTTCTGTGGCTTTCTTTGTAAAAAAAAAAAAAAAAATCTATATTTTTGTAAAAAAAAAAAAAGATATCACAAATATTTCTGTGATATTTTTGGTAAAAAGGGTATTTCTGTATCTTTGTAAACCAAGATAATACAGATATTTCTGTGATTTTTTTTCTGGTTTTTTGTTTTTTGTTTTTTTTTTTTTTGTTTGTTTGGTTTGGGGTTTTTGTTTGTTTGTTTGTTTGTTTTTTGGGGTTTTTTTGTAAATTGCAAGTCCTGGTGTTCTAGGATGGAGGATATTGGCTAATTTCTGTCTTTCAGCACAAGCCCGGTGCCACTGACACCCTTTCTGTCTGCTGGTACAGATATTTCTGTGGTTTTCTTTGTAAAAAAAAAAAAACAAAAACCACAAATATTTCTGTGATATTTTTTGTAAAAAAATAAGGTATTTCTGTATCTTCATAAAAAAAAAAAAAGATATCACAGCTATTTCTGCTCTCTTGGAGACCAGGGAAGCTTCTCTTTGTCTCCCTATCCAATTCCCTCTTTTGTGAAATCTGGTGGAAAACTCTTTAAAATCTTTATTCCCTTGAAATTATCATTGATGAAAACTTTTAGGATAGAAAGGAACAGGAGAAGAAATCCACTCAGTTCTTTTGGCTTCCAGGTTAAAATGTTCCACATGGCCAAGGTGAAAAGCAAGGCCTGAAAACTCTCTTTAGAATCTTTATTTCCTTGAAATTATCATTGATTAAAACTTTTAGGATAGAAAAGGACGGGAGGAGAAATCCAAGAGTTCTTTTGGCTTCCAGGTAAAATATTCAATGTGTCCAAGTTGAAAAGCAATGCCTGAAGCCTCTCTTTAAAATATTTATTCCCTTTAAATTATAATTTTTGGGAGAGAAATAAACGGGAGGAGAAATCCAGTGGGTTCTTCTGGTTTCTAGGTAAAACGTTCCACATGGCCAAGGTGAAAAGCAAGGCATGAAGCCTCTCTTTAAAATATTTATTCCCTTGAAATTATAATTTTTGGGAGAGAAATAAACGGGAGGAGAAATCCAGTGGGTTCTTCTGGTTTCTAGGTAAAACGTTCCACATGGCCAAGGTGAAAAGCAAGGCCTGAAGCCTCTCTTTAAAATCTTTATTCCCTTGAAATTATAATTTTTGGGGGAGAAAGGAATGGGAGGAGAAATCCAATGAGTTCTTTTGGCTTCCAGGTGAAACGTTCCACATGGCCAAGGTGAACAGCAGGGCCTGATGCTCTGTGTTTGTCATCTCCACTTGCAAATCCAACACTGCAGCCCCCTGCTCCTGCTGGAAAGAAAAACAAACTGGGAACAATGGGAGAAAGCGCAGAGCCAGCCTGGAGAGGGAATTCAGGCATTTCCCAGGCTCCGGCTGGGAAAGGGAATGCCAGGGCTGGGGAGTGGGGGAGCAGAGGGGGGCTGGGGCCTGGCATCACCCTGAGCCAGGGTCTGACAGGGATTCAGGGCTTTGAAACCATCCTGGAGCTCATTCCCAAATTTCCCTGGGCTCTGCTCACCCATTCCAGGGTCTGACGGGGATTCAGGGCTTTGAAACCATCCTGGAGCTCATTCCCGAATTTCCCTGGGCTCAGCTCCCCCATTCCAGGGTCTGACAGGGATTCAGGGCTTTGAAACCATCCTGGAGCTCATTCCCAAATTTCCCTGGGCTCAGCTCCCCCATTCCAGGGTCTGACGGGGATTCAGGGCTTTGAAACCATCCTGGAGCTCATTCCCGAATTTCCCTGGGCTCAGCTCCCCCATTCCAGGGTCTGACAGGGATTCAGGGCTTTGAAACCATCCTGGAGCTCATTCCCAAATTTCCCTGGGCTCAGCTCCCCCATTCCAGGGTCTGACAGGGATTCAGGGCTTTGAAACCATCCTGGAGCTCATTCCCGAATTTCCCTGGGCTCTGCTCACCCATTCCAGGGTCTGACAGGGATTCAGCGATTCCAAACCTTCCCTGAGCTCATTCTGGAGCTTCCCTGGGCTCTGCTCACTCATTCCAGGGTCTGACGGGGATTCAGGACTTCCAAACCTTCCTTGAGCTCATTCCTGATTTTCCCTGGGCTCTGCTCACCCATTCCAATATCTGACAGGAATTCAGCACTTCCAAACCTTCCTTGAGCTCATTCCTGAGTTTCCCTGGGCTCTGCTCATCCATTCCAGTGTCAGACAGGGATTCAGCCCTTCCAAAACTTCCTTGAGCTTTTTTTGGAGCTCCCCTGGGCTCAACTCCCTCATTCCAGTGTCTGACGGGGATTCAGGGCTTTGAAACTATCCTGGAGCTCATTACCAAGTTTCCCTGGGCTCTGCTCACTCATTCCAGGGTCTGACGGGGATTCAGCACTTCCAAACCTTCCCTGAGTTCATTCCCAAATTTCCCTGGGCTCTGCTCACTCATTCCCGTGTCTGACAAGGATTCAGCACTTCCAAGATTTCCCTGAGCTCATCCCGGAGTTTCCCTGGGCTCTGATCTCTCCCAGAGTTCTGCTCTGAATCCACAGAGAGTGGAAGTCCTCACAGGAGGATTTCCAGCATTCCCTGCCCCTGCTTAACAGCACATCCAGGAACCACTGGATCAAATCCTGCCTTTTGTGCTTCCCAGGAGCTGCAGGGTTTGGAAAAGTGAATTCTGGAGGAATTCACAGAGCATCCCTGGAAATGCCTGTGCTGATGGAGGGAAGGGATGGAAAAGGACACCCAGGCAGAGCTGACATTCTCTAGGTGGAAAGTTTGGATTTTCATTGAAAAATTTGGATTTTCATTTAGTTTCTTCCTGCAGAAGATGAAAAGAAAATGCTCTTCTTTGGAGCTGCCCAGGGAGGTTTGGAGTCCCCATCCCTGGAGGTGTCTGAATCCACGGAGAGGGAAGATGGGGAAAAATCCAAATAAGTTTATTTCTGAAAGAAGTATTTGCAAAAACCCACCCAGGCAGGCAAGAGCTGCAAATCCTGTTTGAAAGAGGGATGGGTTTGGTTTTGACTCCAGAATAAAGGAGGAGTTTTTAAATAAAATCTTTACTTTAATGAGTGATACCAAAAGTTCTACTTGACTGCTGCACATGAGTTCCTCCTCACCAGAGGCACAGATTTCCCTGAAAATTGAAAAGAAAAATGTCACTGTTGGGCACAAAATGAGTACACAGAAGCTTCGTAAGTTCAAAAGAGAAAATGAGCTAATTTCATTTCTGACCTTGCAATATATAGAATTCTAAAAGTGACAGTGGATTGGAGGATGAAATTGCCACCTCTCCAACCACACTGTCAAACCAACAGTCCAACAATTCTCTCCTCCCACAACAAAGAATGCAAAACAATCATTATTTACATGAACAGTGTGTGAGAACTCCAATAAAAATATGTAAACATTAACAGAAAACTATAGAAGTTTTATAAGAACTTTGATTCCTTCAAAAAACTATAAAAGAAAATGTAATGTTTTAAAAAATCAGAGCAACAGAAAAACTAAAAAACAAAGTCCTGCACATGCATTCAAGATGCTTCCCTTCCCCAGAAAATTGCATTTCCCAGTGTCTGTGCCCGGGACATGCTGGAAGCGTGGAGGAGCCTGTCAGAATCTGAGGTATTGATGATTCTGAGATTGCAGAAAGTCTCTGTCTGTCAGCCCCCTGCCAAAGCAGAAGCCAGAATTGGTCTGTGCTGGTTTCCAGGTTGTTTATTCTGTTGATCTCTCACATGTTCTGCTGCCCTGCCCAGCTCTGTCCTGCAGGGCAGCGTGTGGGGCTCTGCCCTCAGTGGGATGTGACAAACATTAAATACCAGAAACTCCCTGGGCTGCATTTACAAGAACGTGCCAATATCTGTCACCTACGTTGGACAGTGTGTCCCCAGCCTGAACCAACAGAAAAATGCCAACACCACAGTGAGACATGGAGGGCATGAAGAAGGAGAAAAAGGACAAGGCACACCCAATCTCCTCCATCTTGTCCCCTTTGCACCCCTCATCTAGAATCCTAAAATTTTACTTTTGCACCCGTGCCACAATTAATTATTACTGATATCAAACACTCAGAGCTGGTAATTCACCCTGTAAGATTGAAAACTCTTTTCCAGGACAGAGATCACAGCCAGTGTCTCTGGGGGCTCTGTCCAGGGGGTTCCTGACCCCTGCCAGGGTCCCAGGGCAGCCAGAGGGAAGCCCTGGATTCCCACATCGGCCGAATGGAACCTCCCCTCACAAATGTGTGGCTGTTTTTCCTTTGCTCGTAGCATAAATCATAGGAGGGGAAAAAAAATCCTGTTAGCACAGAGCTCAGGTTTATTTATTTTTTTGCCAGCTGCAACATGCTACCCTCTTAGGGGTGGTGGAAAAGCGGGGCTGCTGGAGGCTGCAGTGACATGTCAGCCCCAAACTGGGGTCTGGCCCCTCTCACTGAATTCCAGCCCTGTCAGGAGCCGATTATCCACATCCACAGATCCATTGCTGCACCCAGAGATGGAGCTCTTTCCAATTAAGGGCGGGGGTTTTTTTTATCAAAAATCAAATACCTGCACACTAAATTATGTTTCTGGTGCCAGGCTGGCTCTGCGTCCCTCCGCCCTGGGACACAGGGGGTTTGTTTGAGTGGCTGGGGAGGTCCCAGCAGCTCAGGAAACGCCGCCTGACCTTCCCACCTGGGGTTTTTTGGGGGGGAATATTCACCACAACACATCCCAGGGCTGCTGCTTCAGGGCACAAATATTCCAAGGAAAAGCGTGGAGGCCTGGGGTGCCGGGTGGAGGAAGGAAGGGGCTCAGTAATCAGCTGCAGCCATCCAAGATGTTTGCTCATCTGTTTTCTGAGGCCAGTTTGTTTTGTTTATTAATAGGCCTTGAAATGCCAAGGGGAAGGGTTAAGGTGAACTGAAAATGCCATATGTTCCTCTGGATGGAGGCTCCTTTTGTGCTGGCTAAAATTAGTGGGGTGCTGGCTTTTCCCTTTCTATCCACCCCCGTTTCCCCTAGGAAAAGATGTTATTGTTGTTTTAGAAGAGGTCAGAAATCTCAGCAAATTAAACAATTTACTGCAGGTCAGTTTAATCATGGCCCAGCACTTTCCATGCTCAGACGCAAAACAGTCCACGCAACAACTATAAAGCTAAATAATAAAAATAAATTCAATAATGAAAATAAATGCAATAATACAAATAAATTAAACAATAAAAATAAATTAAATCATAAAAATAAATTTAATAATAAAATAATAATAATAATAATAAAACTACATTATTAATCTTTGCTTTTCCATGGAGGAAAAGGGGAATAAAAGTTATGAACAAACAGCATTTTTGCACAAGCAGGCAGGAGATGCTCCTGCTGTCAATGTGATTTTCCAGGGAAGAATTCCACACAGGACAACTTAAGGCAAATTCAATTGGAATACAGCATCCCTGTTCCTAAGAGTTTGATCCTGCAGTGAATCCTCACATGAGGATTTCCAGCATTCCCTGCCCCTGCTTAACAACACATCCAGGAACCACTGGATCAAATGAGTTCCTCCTTATCAGAGGCACAGATTTCCCTCAAAATTAAAAAGAAAAACTAAAAAATTAAGTCCTGCATGTGCATTTAAGATGCCGTACTCAGAGCTCTGGGCTGGGGACAAGGTGGGCATCAGGCACAGCTCAGACCCCTTGGGCTTGAAGGACTTTTCCAACATCAATAATTCAGGGATTATTAAATATAAAAAGAAAATATGTGTCATTTTGTATTATTTTTTATTTTGAAGGATGAATTAATCTGAAGCTAAGATAAAAGTCCATCTATGAGAGAGAGCCTGACAAAAAAAACTGGATGTGTGGAGAGACTCTGGACATAAGTGGAGCAGGAATTAATTCCAAACAGGAAAAGCCAATACACAAAGCAGGTATCAGAAGTACAGAGTCTATTTTGGATGGTTTGGACTATTCCACAGAACCTGAACCTCAATCTCTTTCTGAGCACTGATCCCAGGCCTAAATCCCAGCTTAAGTCTCTCCAGTTCAGGCTTTTATCATCTGTGGTGGAGCTGGTGAGGTCGGGGTCCAGCACTGACTCAGGCTGAGGTTTGAGATGTGCAGGGATCTGAAAGGCAATACAATCCAGCAGGACTGAGGTGTTCTGGAGGTTTTATCTCATGGCAAGTTCAGCAAATCCAAGAATTCAGAACATCCTTAGGATCTGAGACCTTACCCAACCTCCCCAGTACATACAGATCCTTCAGGGATCTGTACATGCAGGGATCTGCAAGGTTTGATACATCCAGGGATCTGAAAAGTTTGGTACATGCAGGAATTGGAAAGACAATAAAATCCAGCAGGATTGAGGTGTTCCTGGAGGTTTTATCTCATGGCAAGTTCAGCAAATCCAAGAATTCAGAACATCCTTAGGATCTGGGATCTTACCCAACCTCCCCAGAAGATGCAGATCCTTCAGAGATCTGTACATTCAGGAATCTGCAAGGTTTGATACATCCAGGGATCTGAAATCCAGCAGGATTGAGGTATTCCTGGAGGTTTTATCTCATGGCAAGTTCAGCAAATCCAAGGAATCAGAACATCCTTTAGATCCAAGGTCTTACCCAACTTCCCCAGAAGGTGCAGATCCTTCAGAGATCTGTACATTCAGGAATTGGAAAGGTTTGATACATGCAGGAATTGGAAAGGCAATAAAATCCAGCAGGACTGAGGTGTTCCTGGAGGTTTTATCTCATGGCAAGTTCAGCAAATCTGAGAATTCAGAACATCCTTAGGATCTGAGATCTTACCCAACCTCCCCAGTACATACTGATCCTTCAGGGATGTGTACATGCAGGGATCTGCAAGGTTTGATACATGCAGGAATTGCAAAGGCAATAAAATCCAGCAGGACTGAGGTGTTCCTGGAAGTTTTGTCTCATGTGAAGTTCAGCAAATCCAAGGAATCAGAACATCTTTAGGATCTGGGATCTTATCCAATCTCCCCAGTAGGTACAAATCCTTCAGGGGAGGGTGACCCACACATGAAACGGGTCCTGCCCAGCCCCTCTGGTGCCTCCCTGTTCTCCCTGCTCCGAGGGAGAGGAATCAGCCACTCCAAGGAATGGCCCAGAGACAAAACATTAATTGTGAAGTGATTTAATTGCATTATAGCCCTTATTAAATGAGGTACAGCACATAAAGGTGGCCTGCTTCTATTTTTGATGCAG
This sequence comes from Lonchura striata, assembly GCF_050655825.1. NCBI lineage: Eukaryota > Metazoa > Chordata > Aves > Passeriformes > Estrildidae > Lonchura > Lonchura striata. The sequence goes on along the minus strand of NC_140720.1, from coordinate 3,035,314 downwards.
ATATTATGGAAATTTATGTCCCTGATGATGCCAATCTTGTGAACCCCCTCAGGTTTCTGAACAGTTTCCAAGCTGTCCCCCTTGCTCAGGGTGGAATTCTTTTAATTTTGTTCTGGTTTTGCAGCGGGGCCTGGTGAACCCCCCGTGTGTGTTTTGTGTGCTGCCCTTTCCTGCCAGCCAGGGGCTGGGGTTTTTTGGCCGCTGGAAGAAAAGTTTGTTTCTGAGGTGAAAAATTTGCCTTTTAAATTTCTGCACAGTTCATACCCAGATTATAATTCATAGCCAGGGCTGAATACCAAATGACCCTGCTCCTCATTTCCACAAATATCCTGAGAGGCAGAGAGGGAAAACACTGGCCCAGCTCCAATGCTGTTCCCAAATCAATGGCATTTATGGAAAGGTTGGATTTGGCCTCTTCCATCTTTCATTTCAAGCTCTCAGATTAACAGAATATAAATATTGCATGATGCCCCAGAGCTGCCCCAGCAAATGGCTCCAAGATGCATCTTTCCCCCTTGAACAAGGCAAATATTGTGGAATGGAGGCTCCAGGAGAAAGACTGGAAAAGCTGTTAGTGACTGTGTGCTCCAAGGTGCTTGTGGAGACTCAAACTTGGAGGAGAAACTCCCCACACGAACCAGAAACTCTTTTTTTGGCACCGCCAGAACAATCCACAGTTGCTTTTTCCATGATGCATCGTTAAAAAGGTTTCGTCAAACTTAGTCCTGCTGGTTCCACGCTGTCTGTTATCCCAAGGATTTTCCATAACAAAGGAAAAGAAGGAAATGTGAACTTTATTGAAAGGGAGATAAACTGGCAGGAAATTGTACTGAAGAGTTTTCAATGCAGTTGAACAAGATTTGCCATCTCCTGGGAGTTATGGCTTCTTCCTGCTCTTTTCCCTGTTCTCCAGAGGTATGGGAGCAGCTCAGAGTTTTAATTATGAATTAATCACCTTAGTCTGACCCCAGGAGTGCTCCATGTCTGATGGTGATTCCCGTTGGGATGCCAGGCAAAGGATTTATCCTGGCAAACCCCATCCCACCATCCCTGCTCTGCCATGCTAAAAGAGCGACCAAACACAGGTTTCACTCCCATTTTGGAATCATTGCTTTCTGGAATTTAAATTTTGGGATAAAACATATGGATTTCAGCTGAATCCCTAGGGATGCCAAGCTCTGGTCCTTTAGGATACCTGTGGTGTGGAATGCGTGGTTGTGATTGCTCCATCAGTGCTGGAGCTGCTGGTCCTGTGTCATTTTTCTGGCACATCATTAATAAACTGGGAATTTCATCCCCGATTTCCACAGTGTCCTGCTGAAAACCACCTGGGTTTCACTTTTCAGCAACAATGAAAATGATAAAAGAAGAAGAGGGGGGCTGAGCGTGGTGGTTGTGTTTGAACTGGGATCAGTCTTGATCGATCAGCTTGGCTGGAAAAAACACGACTGGAAATTCAGATGTCCAGGGGCTGTGAAGGATTTTAGGATTTTCCAGCATTACCTCTGCAGGAAGGAACATTTCACTAAACAGGACCTTGCCCAAATCTTTGTGGCCTCAATGGGACGTGCACTGATCCTTTTTTATGTCTTATCTGTGGGGATGGAGAACAATTTATCCCCTTCTGTAGCAGCATTCCCTAAATTTCAAGACCCACGTGTGTTCTTCCCGGTTTTCCTTGCTTTGGCTGATTCACTCCAGTTCCTCCCACTCTCCTGTGCCTCATTTCCCAAAACCCCTGACCCTGTCTCACCAATCCAGATGATTTTTGGGATTGATCCTTTTCCAGCAGCTGTTACAGGAGGCTGCCTTTGCCAGCAGGTGTCACCATAAGAGAACAATAATTCCAGTTCCAGCTCGGCTGTTCTGCAGGAATTCTGTCCCTGCTCCGTATCCCATGGAATCTCCTTTATTCCACAGTGACCTAGCCCTGGTTCATAAAATTAAAAAGGACTGAAAAGAAAAATCAAGAGATTTTTTTTTTTTTTGCTTGTGGTTCCCAAGCAAAGGGAACCACACCCAGTTTGGAAAAGAGCTCAGTAAAATTCTCAGGGATTTTGTGCAGTGGGTGAGGATTTGGGATGGCAGAGGCCTCTGGCTCTGTGTCCATCGATTCCTGGGGCAGCTTTTCCTCCTTTGCAACTCCGGTGTGCCCTGAGCTGTGTCTGCTCCTCACACCCGGATATTTGCAGCCGGGCTCGGGGAACGCTTCCAGCTGTGCCCTGAGCGCTGGCTGGGATTTATCCATCCCGGGGATCAGCAGTGCAGAGCTGAGGATCTCCCCGTTCTGCTGCTCTCCCTTGGCTTGCGGAGGATTTCAGTCACTCCTCCCCATAAACCACCAGCAACAAGTGCCTGTCCAAAGAATTGTCACCAGAGGCCTTGACAAAAGAGGGTTTTCTCCCAGATTTCATTATTTTCACAAGCTGTGACTCCACAGAGGTGGTTTTTGGGGGGTGGTTCTGGCAGAATTGGTCGTTTTTTTGGGGTCTGGGTGGCTGCAGAACAACCTGGATGCCCGGGACTGCCACGTGCCAGGGAAGGGGTCTGAGAAGGCCTTTTTGGGTTTCTCTTTCCTTGCATAAATATTGGAAATCAAACCCGCTGCAAACTGAAGGATTAGTATTTAGCTCTTTATCTAAATACACTCCGTTCCCCCCCGCCCCCTCCCCAAAATTAAATAGCGTCGTTTGAAATTTCCAGGGAAGCTGAAGGCCTAAAGCATTGGGTGAGATGTAAATTTCTTAAAATATTTATCCATCCATAAGTGGCTACATATTTGACATTATTATAGGGTTTCTCAGTGTTCCATTTTATTAAAAAATATTTATTTGGTTTCTAAGATTACTGCTTCTCCAACCACAGAAAATTCAATTACCGAAAACTGCAGCTATCAAATTGGTTGAAAATAAATAGCCTTTTATCCAAACCTGGCATGGGCTGGTTTACTTTTAATACGTAGCCATAAAAAAAAGAAGCTCTTTCCACCGAGAGCCGGTTGGTTACGGAGCGAGAAGCCAAGGAATACTTTGCATCATCAGGTTTTATTTAAAATAAGGGAGGGAGGAGGGAGAAAATAAGTCGTTATGAGCCTAATTAGCAGCTCATTTTTCTTTCTTTTTGTTTAAATAAGAGACAGGAGATCTCTCAAGGCGTTTCTTTTGTTACGATAAGTGAGTTTTGATTCACGAGATACGCCAGGAAAGATCCCGAATGTTTTCTGGAGGCGCTGGATGTCTCCTACCTGCGAGGTTTAAAACGCGGAGTTCGCAAGTGGCAAATAATAGAATAATAGAAATTAGTGCTGGAAGGTCACCTGGGCGGGTTTGTTAATTGGTTTTCTTCTTGCAGAGGTTTATTAACGAATGGGGGAACCGAGTGTGGATAAAGGATTCAGATGTGGTGTCTGCTCAACCCCATCAACTTCCGACCTAACAATGATCTTACAAAGGCAAAGCAATCCAGAAAGGAGCAGATTAATCAGAATATTTGCCATTCCCACCTCTTAACGAGCCGGGCTAAGAACTCCGCTGCTTTAAATTGTTCAACAACCGCGTCGCTTCTCCAGGGCTGCGAAGTCCCTTCCCGTCCACGCCGCTCCTGAAGTCACCGCATCTTTCAGCCGGGGCCCGGGGGGCATCAAAGGCTGGAATGCGAAGCATCCGTGCCCCGTGGCACGGCAGCAGCAGCGCTAACAGGAGCTGTTGGCGCTGCCCTGGCGCGGAGCCCCCGCTGTCCCCACATCAAGGATGCTGCTGAGAGATGGGGATGCTCCAAAGAGCCGCCCGGCCCAGCCCCGGCTTGAAAAGGCACGAGATCAAAGCTCGGGAGAAAGGGAGATAACTCTCAAAAATGCTGGTTTGCAGGGAAAATGCCTCGCTGCCTATGGGCTGAGTGGCCAGGTAACCTCCGAGGAGAGGTGCGGGTTAAAAGAGAAACAGGATTAAAAATCCCGAGGATTATCGCTTTGGAAAGATGTCTCAATTCCCTGGAGGAGCTTTGGGGAAATCGGGCAGCTTCTGAGATGGGTTAAAGTATCCCCACGTGTCTCCTGAGATGGGTTAAAGTATCCCCGTGTGTCTCCTGAGACGGGTTAAAATATTCCCGTGTGTCTCCTGAGACGGGTTAAAATATTCCCGTGTGTCTCCTGAGAAGGGTTAAAATATTCCCGTGTGTCTCCTGAGACGGGTTAAAATATTCCCATGTGTCTCCTGAGATGGGTTAAAATATTCCCATGTGTCTCCTGAGACGGGTTAAAATATTCCCGTGTGTCTCCCGGCGGGCGCACGGGGAGAATCGCAGCTCTGACCATTCCCTGGGAGGCTGGGAGCGTTTTGTGATTCCCGTTTTCTGAGTTTCCAGACTTTGGGAATGCACGGCAGGAGATCTTGGCCAGAGCTCGAGGGTCAAGGCAGCAAGCTGAACCTTTTCCCAAATTATCCCCTTTAGGTGGCACCTAAATTCCCCCTGCCCTCAGCCCATCCAGCTGCCAGGCAGAGGCATCACAAAGGCTTGTGCTGCCAAGTTTATGAAAGTGAAATCACGCTTAGGAAGGGCTTTAAGAAGATTTTGTGAGGAAAGGACTCGCTTGGGGTTGAAGAATAGCTGGCTGCTCTTGCATGGATGTGGTTTTGCAGGTCTGTACACACATCCCATTGTACACAAGAGCCACTTATTTGTTTAAGGCCGCTGCTGAGTGTATTATGTGACACGGAGCCATCCAGGGAGGCTGCCCCAGCCAGAACTGCAGGCAGAACAGAGCCTGGACCTGCACTTTAATCCCTTTCTGCCTCAATTTCCCAATCGCATCAGGAGGCGAAGTCTCCCCGAGCTCAGGTTTGCAGGAAGATAAAACACCCGTGGCTTCTCCAGGAGCCTTTCCCTGCTCCCTGCAGAGCCGGGGGGCTGCGATGCTGCCGAAATGTACTTGGGGGATGAAATGCAGTTGAGGGATCTGTAATGGATCCTGCACTCAAAGCCAATAGAGCATGAGCTCAGCAATCAGTTGGCAGCCCATAAAATCTCCGTTACCTTTCTTTTCTTTTCCTTTTTTTTCTTTTTTTTTTTTTTTCCCCTCTGGTTCTTAAAGTGATGGTGTGAGGGAAGCTGAAAGGTTGGGAATTACAGGAGCAGCTCCAGATTTCTGTAGCAAATGGAAATAAAAGCTGCAGTTTTCTGTTGGGCTGGGTGACTGCAGTGATGTCCCCACTGTCCCGCTCAGGCTGAGACCAGCCTCAACTCCCACTCTCAGCTTGTGCCTCCTGACCAGCACTAAAACAACATCACTTGCAGCAATCCCTGGAAGCGTGCTGGTCCAAAAACCTCCTGTATTTATATATATTTTGAATGTCTGCTTGCAGATAACGTTGCTTTCCTCGTTTTAAAAACTCTGCCTTGAATAAAGAGCTTCTTTGGGACCTTTTTAAATGGGAGCTAGTGCTTAATGTTGCCTTGGTAGCAGAGACCCTTCAAGTTCCAGGGTTCCTACAAATAACACATTGACTGTGGCCCCACTTTATATTCTCACTAAATCAAGGTAAAGTTTTTTAAAGCCCAATTCATATTAGAAAATTTTCCTGCGGGTGTGAAGTGATTTTGACAGAGGCGCAGCTCACGCCGAGAACCCTCCAGACTTGTGGCTTCAGAGCAAAGAAGGGAAAAAATATAGCTTGGGGTGGGGACAGGAGGTAGAAACAGTTGAGAGGAACCTTTGGTCTTTAATTCATGTCAGAAGAGCCCCAGCTGTCACCCAGCACTTGTCCCAGATTTATGGATCATCTGTTTTGTTAATGCTTGTGGATCTCTTGCTGAACATAACCCTTCTGGAGGGTTTTTTTGCTGATCAAAGGCTGCTGCAGTTATAAACGTCCCTGTGATATCTTGAGGTTTTGCTGAGAAGAAGCTGCATTGATGGAAGGGGTTTTGGGTTCTGACGAAGCCATATTTCTTCCCTGAATATCTCCACAAGCTGCACTTTCATTTTCTGTACATTGAACAATCTGTGCTTTAAAAGAACCATCTGAAGGATTTCAGGGCTGGATGTGAGCACGTGGAGTGAGGCCGTTTATTCATTGCCAGCGTTACCTGAAATACTTTTAAATATTTACACTTTTAAATATTTACAACATTTTGTCTTGAATTCACTCAAAGTAATTTTGTAATTTTCAAAATTACAAATATTTTGCCATTTGAGTGAATTCAAATTCCAATTCACTCAAAGTAATTTTCACTTTGAAAATTACTCAATGGAGCAGCAAGAAGGTTTGGAGCGTTAAATGATGCCATGCTGCACACAAAAATCTGTAAAAATGCCCAGTTCCCTTCAGGGTGAAGGAAAAAAATAAACCCATGTATTAATTTCTGATATTAATGAAACATTTCTCTAAGAACCTTGCTAGAATTCTACTAAAAGAGCAGGGAATCACTTTGAAAATTACTCAAAGTAATTAAAATTCAAATTTGAATGCACTCAAAATAATTTTTATTCAAAGTAGAGTTTATACCTGTGTGCCTGCAGGTGGAGAATATTTAAGCTTAAATGCAAATAAAGCAGAGCAGGATTTGAAGCTTGTATATACGATGTGACAACTTCTTCCTCACCCTTCTGTCCCAAGTATTTTCCAGTCTGAGGTTGTTATTGATAATATAATATTGATATTATTGATAAGAATAATATCAACATTTTGGAATTTTTATGGAATTAAAAGCTGCTCCTGGATCAGCAGCTGCCAGGCCCGTGTGTGTCCTCTCCCCCCCTGGATCCCCCTGGGGGCTCAGCTGAGTTTCTTCCCCTGCACCATTCCAGCAGCAGCTCCTCAGCAGGATCCGACTCTGGGATGGCAGAAAACAGGGAACTTGTGATTAACTCTCCTCTCTTTTGTAAGCATGGCTTGTAAGAGGAAAGAATTTCATTATTCCTGGGAAATTCCACGGGCAATGCTGGATTTGTGCACTCCTAGGAGCTGAACATTTGACAGAATCGTCTAAATTACAAATGAAATGTCTGACATGTGTCTGAGCTGAGGAAGGATCATCATTCCACCAGGGAACGGCAGAATTCTGACTGACTTTTCAATTTATTGAATGGTTTGGTTTGGGAGGTACCTTAAAGATCATTTAATTCCACCCCTCCAGCATCCCAGGGTGCTCCAAACCGGCCCTGGACACTTCTGGATGGGGCAGCCACTGCTGGAACCTGGGATTTTAGCAACATCTGAATTGTTTTAACTTTTAACTGCACCCCTGCCACAGAGAGAGCAAAAAGCCTTGAAGTTCCTTCAGCTTTTGGATGGGAGCTTTCCAAGGATGGAGTGAGGCAGGAAGCTCGTGTCCCTTTGGGGGCTCGTTAGGCACATTCCCATAAGGAATACCCTTGTCCTGGAATCTGGGGGGGATTTGCTCCAACATTTGGGGAGTTTCTGGGTGTGGGAGATAAAGAAACATCTGAGAAGCTGGAATTCTGAAGTGGTTTTAGAGGAGTTTGGCTGGACAGCAGCACAGGTGAGTCTGCTGGAATTGTTCCCCTGGGAATATCCTGGCAATGAGCATCCCAAACCAAGTGAATCCCCAGGGGAGGGGGTGAGGGGAGGAAGAGGCTCCTGAATTGTAAATGTAGGCAAACCCAATGGAAGAAATGACAATGTCTGACTCAATTCAGAAGGCTGAATTATTTCTTTATTATAACTGTGCTAAAATACATCAATATGCTATATAAAAGGAGGATACTAAAACTACATCCTACTTTTTCTGACTCTAACACAACTCGTGACCCTCTCTAGAGTCCAGCCCCAGGTGGGTTGGATTGGCCACCAGGCTCAAACAATCCTCACCAGAATCCAACCAAGCATCACCCCAGGTAAACAATTCTCCAAACACATTCCACATGGGAAAAACAAGGAGCAGAAATAGAAATTGTTTTCTCTTTCATTTCTCTCTGTGCACCTCTATCAAAAATCCTGAGAGGGAGAGAGAAAGGTGCTGCCACAGCTCCCAAACCACAGAGGGGGCACCTTGATCAGCCCTCAGGCCGCCCTAATTCCAGGCTTATCCTGGGACAGGTTTTAGGTTTGCTCCTTTAAGAAGCAGAGCCAAGGGCAGCTCCCAGCCCCTGGTTGGAATAGTGGCAAAGGCATTCCGGGATCTTTGGAGCAAAGGTGTTAATTTTCATCCATTTTTAGCCAGGCATGATTATTGCTGGCCTGACCGTTTCATTTGAAATGCTTTAATTGCTTGAGAACAAACTGTTTTACACAATTCCCACAGCAGCTGAGCGATACTTTGGGAGCCAAATATTCTGGCAGGGGCCAGGATTATTTTGTGTGTGAGAGAGCAGGAAAGGGGCACAGAGCCCTCCATGAAAAGCTACAATCATGGCCTGGTGTCCATTCCATCACTTCCTAGGAATTCAAGTAGAATTTCATCAGAGATCTGTGTTTTAGGTACAAATTTGGAGGGTTTATTGCAGCTTTAAAGTGCACGCAGATTATTTTCCTTTAATTCCAAGTCACATTACACCCAGCCAAGCCTGGTGTCATTTTACAGACATGAAAACATAGAATTTCTCTTCTCAAATTCCCTGTTGTTTATTGGTGAGGATTCTCCTTTCTTTTACAGCAGCAATGGGGAGGAATTCCTGAGCTGGTTTTATTTATATTATTTATGTTCCTCCTTCAGTGTTTGTTAATATGAAATCAGATAACAAACTCTGTCCCATCTGATTTAAAGCCTTGGAAAGCTGGGAAAAAGAGAAAAAAGCTGTAACATCTGAGCTAATAATTCATAATTAATAAGCTTTGCATATTTCTGAGGTTGGCAAAATTCTCAGGGCAGTTCAAAGGTTTTATCCTCTTTTCATTTGTTCCAAATAATGAGGTTTTTTTTTCTGCTTTCTATTGAATTGGATTAGACCCTCTGGAAAAAAATGTGTGTTAAGATGAGTTCGCAGTTTTGCTGTTGTCAGGCTGACAAGAGGAATCCATGGGAGTGTGTGTGGGGATGAATAAAACTGGGATTACATCTGATCTTCTGCATTTCTCACAACGTTATCTGGAAAGCCACGAGCAAACATTTTCATTTTCTGTGGTGAATCAAGAAGATCTGGGAATGGGGCTTGCTCAGGACACAGACGGAGCAGCAAGGTTTGGAGCATTAAATGATACCATGCTGCACACAAAAATCTGTAAAAATGTCCAGTTCCCTTCAGGGTGAAGGAAAAAAATAACCCATATATTAGTTTCTGATATTAATGCAACATTTTTCTAGAAATCTTGCTAGAATTCTTTTAAAAATCATGGAATGGCCCCAAAGTGTGATTTTAAGGTGGGTTTTTGCTCTCCTTTCCAAAAACAAACATGAAGAAAAGAGAAACTGAGGAAATGTAGGAATTTCGAAATAAAAATCAGAAATACAGATTCCAAACCCCAAAGTTTGTTTCTCCTGCAGCGAAAAGCAGTCTCCTTTTCTGGCTGGGCCCAGAGTAGCTGACAATCAAATTTCCAGGATTTTTCATGGAAATTTTCCAGCCTGGAAGCACAGAGGGAGCATGTACAGACAGAAAAGGATGGAAAGGGGGTGGTAAATTCCCTCATAAATCTGTCAGTAGCAAAGACCCTTGGAAAGAGCCGGGTTTGTAGCTGTCTCCAGCTACCACATCCCATCTTTTAACAGCAGAGAGAGCTGGGTTTAAAACTCCATTTCTCCTCTGAAAATGTTAAATTTGCTGGCATAAGATGGCAGCTTTTGACATTGGAATATGGGGCCATTCCATTAGATTTACAGTCTCCAAGTCCATATTCCCTTGAAGATTAAACCTTCATTAAGTTCCCCCTTTTTTTTCCCCCTTTATTTCCTGCCTTTTGCTCACATCACACTCTGACTTTCATAAGCACTCCTGGGTTTAGTGCTTTAATAAAAACAGCTTTGGTGGAGCTTTAAAGGCCCTTCAGGTTCCCCCAAAACCTTTTGGAAACCCCCCTAAATCAGCAACCCAGCCTCCCTTCCCTATCCCCTCATCTCCCACCACACTAAGATGCATCCAGAAGAAGAAGGCAGCCTGGAATTTCGACAACCACACCGAGCCTGGTTTTTTCTCTTTTCCTCTCTCTTTTTTTGGGATTTTTTTCCCCCCATTGTTATGACTAGACAGAGGATCCTACTGAGCGCATTAGCCAGGCTGTGACTCGGGACACCCACTGCTCGGAATGCCATTGCTCCCCGCAAGGAAAGCTCCTCTCCTGCAGCCCTGAACCCCTCTCCCTGGCCATATTTCTGCCCCAGGAATACTTTGCTGGCAGCTCCAGCCAGGCAGCGTTGGAGAGCTGCGGTAGTTTGTTGTCAAAATGAAAAATGGTTCAGTGCAAAAGGTCCCGGCGCTGGGATGCGAACAATCAAGGAACACTAAGTCAAGCGTTTGACAAGGAACTTTGGTCTCGCTGTTAAATACCACTTAATATTGTCCTGCCCGATAATCCCCGCTGTTTAACAACCCTGGAATCACGGCTTTGGGATGGCATCCTGCCTTTCCTGAGGGGAAAATCCCGGCCAGATGTCAGGGCAAAGGGAAAGATGTGTCTGTTAATCAGCCGGGGAAATTGAGATGTTGCGAGGAGGAGACGACGGCGGGCTGTGGTCCCGGTTCTGCTCTGGGGTTTGTGTGAGGACGGTGCAGTTCCAGCTCAGGGGGCTTGGAGGTGAAAGCTGAGGAATTTCCAGCCCTCCTGGAAGAGCAACCTCGGAGCATCCCGGAATTTCTTTGCAGTGAAACTGGAAAATTTTGCTGTTATCGCCTCAATCTCCACGGCTTCACCTTAAAAAGTCCTTCCCCGTGGGACAGGTTGTCTTTTCCAGTGAAGATTTGTTGCCTTCAGGCCTTGACCTCTCCTGTGTCCCTGCTCTGCCTGATAAACCTCAGATCTCGGGGACATTTCCCTCCTTGCCTTTCAATCCCTGATCTCCATCCATCTCACCTCCTTTCTCTGTTTTGATGTGTCTTTTTGATTGGTTGGGTTCTTTCTGTAACTGATATTTATTCTTAATTCTTAATTTTCATTGTATTTTAATTTAATCTTTGTCAATAAGAACCTTCCCTTGTGTGAGTTTGGTCCCGTTCTGAGCCAAAAATTCTGAACCTAAAATTCTGCATCACAAATTGGTAACGGTGTGAAGAGTTTCCCCACAAAGGTGTCAGAAGATGAAGAAATTATTGACCTGAAAGTGCAGAGGACATTCCTTCATTTTAGCTTGGCTACAAATCCAAGCTGGAGCCAGGAATAATCATAATCACAGGGGGGAGGGGGATGGGGAAAGGAAAAAATAGGAAGTAGGAAAATTAAATGGGCAAATCCAAGCATTGTTACTGATCTTTAATTTCCATCAGGAATTCCAGATTCACAAACAGTTTAAAGTGGATAATTTTTGGCCAGAATGGGTTGAGAACTCCCCTGAATCCCTGGAAGTGCCCAAGTCCAGGCTGGACAGTGGAAGGTGTGCCTGCCATGGAAGGGTGGCACTGAATGGGCTTTAAGGTCCCTTCAACCCAAAGCATTCAATGATTCCATGGATTTGGGGAGAATTGTTTCTGAATTTCTGGAAGGAGAAGCCCAAGCAATTCAGGAAGATCTTCAAGGCAACCTTTGGAGAAAAGAGTAAAGACCTGAAACAGCTCAAGCTCTCCGTGGTGACCTTCTGGGACAGCTTCCTGTGGCCCAGGGAGCAGAGGAGCAGCCAGGGCTGCACCCAAATGACCCAAAATGGTCCCAAAATGCACGAGCGCTCCCGGGGCTCTCCCTGGGATCAGTTCTGCTCCATTGGCACCTTGGAGTTCATTGTCCCATTCCAGCTCCAGCCCATCAGTCCCATCCTGCTGGTTTTTCTCTCTCCAGCCCACGCTGTTTGTGCTCCTGGGCTGAGGTTTGGATCATTTGTCCTTGGTGCCCAGCTGGAGCAGGAATTGTTTTGTCTCTGCTCTGTGCAGAGAGCTCAGCATCCCCTCATGTGGAGCCCAGAGCCACTCACTGAAGCAGCACAGAGTGTGAAAATTGAAAAGCTGAAACCTGAGGGTCTCTTTTCCCACTCCTGGCTGTTCCTGGCCCCAGGAGCTGTCAGGGAAGGCCTGGCTGGAGCAGCCTCGTGTTTGCAGCCCCAGCTGAACTCAACATCCCCACGAAGGCAGGGCCACGCTGGGGGAGGTGGCTGCTGGCAAATATTTTCCTTCCCTTGATGTGTCAGCAGGGCTCTGGCAGGTGCCCTTAGGAAAACACATCCCACATTTCGGAGCACTCAACACCCCCCAGAGCCCTGCTCCACACCTGAGGGCTTCAAAGCCAAGCACGGCCCCTGCTCCGTGGGCTGGGGGGCACAAAGGGCTGGGAGAAGATGTTTGGAGCTGGGAAAAGCTGGAAAAGCAGCCAGGGCTTCCCAGAAGGGTGGGAGAAGGCAGGAGCTGAGCTCAGAGCTAAAGGGACGTGGAAAGGGAATTCTGTGGGATGGACAGAACCTGCCTGGGAGGGGAACGTGGGGCTGGGCTGGCTGCAGGAACAGTTTTGGGAAGTGGGGAGAAATCAGAGTCCAGGGTTTTGTAAATAAGATTAGATACTTTAGAGAAATAGAACTCTGAAAGAGGAATTGGAGTGGGACTTACGAGGGGTAATTTTAAATTATTGGTTTTACAGTATTTACAGTGTGGTGTAGAAAAAGTTGATAAGCTAATAAATGCTTATAATGTATTTTAATCAATAAATAGTTGGGGTTTGATTGTGATAGTGTGAATGATAACACCTGTATTGCCTTATTCTTTACATGAGACTGAAAATGGAATAAAAGTTATTAAAACGCTTCTTAGTGGCTTTGTTTTTGGGTCAGAAAAGGGCATAATCTGACAGAGAGGAAGATTTGTTCCAGGTTTTTTGAGATAAGGATGAAAACAGAGGGAACTCACCTGGGGGTTAGATGTGGGAAGGAGGAAAGGAGGAGATGGGATGAGGAGCTGGGATTTCCCTGTCCCAGCTGGATTTGGAGCTGGGCAGCTCTTGGTGCTTCACTGGAAGGGTTTTCCTAGGGAAAACTCCAATCTGCCAGGACCTGAGGGAGGCTTTGGGTGGGATGGGCTGTCCCTGTGACACTCAGAGGTTCCTGCCAGGACCTGGGTGAGGCTTTGGGTGCGATGGGCTGTCCCTGTGACACTCAGAGGTTCCTGCCAGGACCCGAGGGAGGCTTTGGGTGGGATGGGCTGTCCCTGTGACACTCAGGTGTTCCTGCCAGGACCCGAGGGAGGCTTTGGGTGGGATGGGCTGTCCCTGTGACACTCAGGTGTTCCTGCCAGGACCTGAGCAAAGCTTTGGGTGGGATGGGCTGTCCCTGTGACACTCAGGCATTTCTGCCTGGCCTGCAGATCTGGATTCTCCAGCTTTCCCACCACACAGGAGCTGGAAGGGTAGGACAAGCAACCCCAGTGACATTTTTAGGACTTTTTAGCTTATAATCCCCTAAAATAGCCACTTTCAACAGCCAGGAGAGCAAAAAAAACCTCCTTAAACTGCCAAAGTTCGAGCTCCAGCATCACCTGGGCTTCTGCAGCCCAGCTGGAAATGCCAGTGCCAGGAGAGGCTGGCGTTTAGAATCAGCCTGTGGCCCAGGGGGGTTCTAGGCAGGCACAAATATCCATCCCCATTTTTCCCAGGACTTCCCAGGAATGGATGTCCTATCAGCAGCTCGAAGGTTATTCATGGAGCATGGTCACGAGCCAGTGGAAATGTCTCACTCTGGATTAAAAAATGAGGTTTCCAGGATCACTCTGGATCTCAGCCCAAAGCTTTGCCTTTTGGGTTGTCCAATGAAAGCCCTGAGAAGCTGCTGTGGTTGTTTCCCTCTGGTTTCCATCATTAGCTATGGAAATTTCAGGATGTCGAGGCAGTGGGCAGCCAGGGTGCAGTGGAACTTTGTCCTCAATTCTGCTCCATCAGGCTCTAATCTAACAGAGTTTGCTCTTGAGGAATGCTTTGCAAAATTCTTGTGGTCTGAGAGTAGAAAACAATAAATCAGAGTTCTGGGCTCCTGCACTCCACTCTTTCATCTCCAACTATTCTAATATTTCTCAAAAAAAAAAAAAATACAGATAATTACCTCATTATATACTCTCTCAACAAAAAAAAATAAAAATCAAAATTTATTTCTGGACCCTTCCAAATTCATCTTCATTGTCTGGGAAGTTCCCTGCTCTTCCATCTGGCCAAGTGACTTCAGGGAAAGCACTCAGCTCATTTTAATTGTCAGGCTTTTAGCAAGGAAAGCGATTGGATCTTTCACAGAAGATGATAGGAAAACCCCAGAATTTGCTGGAATTGAATTTTCAGCCGTGTGGTCGGAAAGGAACAACATTATCTCATCTTCTTTTGGAAGTTTTGGGCTCTGATGGTCACTCTAAATCCTATTCCCTGAATATCCATTTTCAGCCAGACACTGGGGATGAGATCCCAACAGGAATCCAGTGTGGAACTGGAATCCTGCCCTGGGAGGAGACTGGGAGCAGATGGAGTCACCCAAATCACTCTGCACCTTGGGCTTTTGCTCTGCTCCACCAACAAATCGAAACCTTATTATCCTGAGCTGCTTCCTGAGCTGGCTCCTTTCCAGGCCCTCTCCTTGCCAAAATCTCCAGCTGGCTGAGGGGACGCGCTCCGAATTTTCGCTTCCTGAGCTGGAGTTAATGGGACCCACCTGGGCCGCTCTGGGGATGAGTCAGCAGAAGAGCCCAGATTTTGGGAAGCCTCCTTGGAAGCCGTGTGTGGCACAGGCTCCATCCCAGGGGGGACAGGAAGCCAGGACTGACCTCACAGAGGCTGAAAATTGCATTTGGAGCTGGATGGCTTCACTGGGAGAGGCAAACTCCTGATGGGGGGCCCAGATAAATCCCTGAGTGTCACTAGTCAGGCAGAATCTTCCCAGGTGTCAGAACCCAGGGCTTCCCTCTGGCTGCCCTGGGACCCTGGCAGGGCTCAGGAACCCCCTGGACAGAGCCCCCAGAGACACTGGCTGTGATCTCTGCCCATGGAAAAGAGTTTTCAATCTTACAGCATGAATTACCAGCTCTGAGGGTTTGATATCAGTAATAATTAAGTGTGGCACGGGTGCAAAAGTAAAATTTTAGGATTCTAGATGAGGGGTGCAAAGGGGACAAGCTGGAGGAAATTGGGTGTGCCTTGTCCTTTTTCTCCTTCTTCATGCCCTCCATGTCTCACTGTGGTGTTGGCATTTTTCTGTTGGTTCAGGCTGGGGACACACTGTCCAACGTAGGTGACAGATATTGGCACGTTATTGTCAATGCAGCCCAGGGAGTTTCTGGTATTTAATGTTTGTCACATCCCACTGAGGGCAGAGCCCCACACGCTGCCCTGCAGGACAGAGCTGGGCAGGGCAGCAGAACATGTGAGAGATCAACAGAATAAACAACCTGGAAACCAGCACAGACCAATTATGGCTTCTGCTTTGGCAGGGGGCTGACAGACAGAGACTTTCTGCAATCTCAGAATCATCAATACTTCAGATTCCGACACCCAGGAATATCCCAGAGTGTTTCGGGAGGAGTTTTAGGTAAAGAGCTGACTGGGGGTGGAGGGAAACTCCTTGGTCTCACAGCAAGCCCTGCCTTGCAAAATCCCCTCTGTTCCAACCTCCAGCAGAACTCGAACCACTCCAAGGGAAAGAAGAGGGACAGACAGGCTTGGAGAATTCCCAACAAAGCCTTCTGCTGGTGGATACTGTGGATAAATGTCAAACAGCAGCAGCTTGCTGAGATTTTGTTGGGAATTGTAGTTTATATAATATTATTTGTTGGGAATTACATCTCCTTTGTCCCTTCCCAGACACACTGATCCAGCCCAGGCCAGGCACTGTGAGCAGAGGCAATCTTTCATTCCTGCTCCTTCCTTTCTTCTCCCTGGTAATTGAAATGCTCAGGCTGGGCCAAGAGCAGATCAAACTCCTCAAAAGTGTATGTGTGGTTTGCAGAGAATTCCCTCCATCAGTGTTCTGTGATTTGGAGGCAGGAGAAAAAAAAATAAGTGAGGGGAAGAGGTTTCCTTGGAGTTTCTCACCCCCAGGAGAACTTCCCTGGGAAGGGGAGTTAAAAACTGGAGAAGGTGATTGATAGGAAATTGTCAGTTCTGCTCTGCAGCAGGTCCCAAAACCAGAGCGATCTTTAGGCAAAGACAGGGATCTGGGGATGGGATGGGATGGGATGGGATGGGATGGGATGGGATGGGATGGGATGCACAGCTCATTCTGAGTGTGCCCTCAGAGGCTGCCTTGATTGGGAAGCTGAAATCCTGGATTCTCTGCATCCATCCTGAACATTTCCCTGAGGGAAGCCCACAGGAAAGATGGAGAGAGTTTTTCACCAGAGCCTGGAGGGCAGGGACAAGGGCGATGGCTTTAAACAGGCAAAGAGTAGGAATAGATGGAATATCAGGAAGGCATTGTTTCCCAGTGAGGGTGGGGAGGCCCTGGAATAGAATTCCCAGAGCAGCTGGGGCTGCCCCTGGATCCCTGGCAGTGCCCAAGGCCAGGCTGGACGGGGCCTGGAACACCCTGGGATAGTGGGAGGTGTCCCTGCCATGGCAGGGGGTGGGATGGGATGAGCTTTAAGGTCCCTTCCCACCCAAGCCATTCCATGGCTCTGTGATTCCATGAGCTGAACACTTTTGGGATGTGTCCATCACTTCTGTGCCCAACAGGTGGGACAAAGACATCCTGAAGTGGGGATGGAGAGGAGCTGTGCCACACCTGACCTGGGCATCCGAGGGACAGGAAGGTTCTGCAGATCCCATCAGCTTTAAAGAACTAATTAACCTGTCCAATTATGGAATAACTAAGGCAGAGAGGAGCTTTGCTCTCAGGGTGAGCGATGCACTCAGTGAGGCCCTGAAGTCAGAAGCAGGAGCAGGTGAAAACTCTTGGCTGCACAGCCAGGCTGGAGCACTGCTTCATTTTTTTTCTCTCATTCTGTCAAATCAGCAAAGAAATCCTGTTCAGTTTGTAGCAGGGACCGTCCACTTGTGTCCTGGAGTCCATTTCTTCCTCCACTGCCCATTTATTCCTCCATTAATAAATTGGAGTTAATGAATGTGTGTGCAATACTCACTGATACTCACTTTTCCCTTACCTGGAGATTCAGATTTTCAGGGGTTTGGGGTTTTTTTTAAGGTTTGTGTTGAAATGAAAGATACTTTTGTGCCCTTAATTTCAAGCCAGCAACATTTGCATGTTCACCTGGGAAGAGTACAAAACTCCAGCCTGGTTACGCAGCCAGCACCACGTAGGGATTTCCAGACAAATCCTCGCTACTAATTAAAATAAACAATGGATTCCTCAGAGCTACGAGATCTTCAATAAAAAATTTTAAAAAAAAGAAAAAAACGAGAGTGAGGCAAGATAATAGTTTAATTAATAGAATCTGGCAGCCTCCCAAAGTACACTGTGGCAGTTGGAGGGTGGGAGCTGGGGGAGGTTGGGATGTGGAAGTGCCAAATCTCTCAGGATGGGTCTTGCAGGAAAACGCTTCAGTGAACACCATCAGGTGTCTGGGCTGGGCCACAACAGCCTGGATGTGCTCCCCTTCCCCCTTGGAACGGATCCCAGGGGCTGAGGAGCCAAATCCCCTCGGTGCTGGGAGGGGAGGGCAGGGGAGCTGCCGGGTCAGGGCGCTGCAGTGGCTCTCACGGGCTGGGACATGCTGAGCTCAGGAAGGAGCTGCCGCTGCCGAGGGGCTCGGGGCAGGAGGTGTCACATCCACTTCCACCTTGCTGAGGTATCAGCTGCTGCCTTCCAATGAAAATATTTTCCCTTTGGATTTCCAGAGGCCGGGGAGGCGTGCCTGGTGCCAGCAGCATCGGTGCTGCAGGGAGCCAGGCTTTTCCTTGGAGAGAGGAGCTGGGGGTCAATGGCAAAACACCCAAATAAATCTCCCCTCTCCCTGCCCCTTCCTCTCTCCTTTGCTCCTCATGGGTTTTTCCCCCCACCCTGGTGTAATTCTTGGTGCTTCAAGAGGCTGAGATTGCTGGAAAACTTTTCTTATTCCTCCTCCTAGGAAACCTTTCTTATTCCTCTTCCTTGAAAATCTTTCTTATTCCTCCTCTGAATCCCTCCTCCTCATCCCTCCTTATTCTTCCTTCTTATTCTCCCTCCTCATCCCTCCTCTTTATCCCTCCATATTCCTCCTTTTTATTCCTCTGTATTTCTCTTTTCCCCCTTTCTCATCCCTCCTTATTCTTCCTCCCTTTTCCCTCTTATTCCCCCTCCTTGTCCCTCCTCATCCCTCCTTATTCCTCCTCTTTATCCTTCCATATTCCTCCTCTTTTCCCCTCTTATCCCTTATTCCTCCTCCTTCTTCCTTCTTATTCCCCCTCTTCATCCCTCCTTATTCCTCCTCTTTATCCCTCCTTATTCCTCCTCTATCCCTCTGTATTCCTCCTCTTCCCCCCTTTCTCATCCCTCCTTATTCCTCCTCCTTCTTCCTTCTTACTCCCCCTCCTTGTCCCTCCTTATTCTTCCTCCTTTTTCCATCTTCTTCCCCCTCCTTATCCCTTTTTATTCCCCCTCCTCATCCCTCCTTATTCCTCCTCCCTCTTTCTCCCTCCTCCTCATCCCTTCCCCACTGTCCCTAACTCAGTCCAGGTCTCTCAGCCACAGCTCACCTCTGGAACTGTGACTTGCTCTGGGGTTGATTTTTGGCCGGGTAAATTAAATTTAAAGGTGGTGGGACCAGAGTGCAGAATTCCAGCCAGGGAGAGGCTGTCACTCCCATCCCCTGCTCCAGGGCAGCTCCTGTCATCCCAGCCTGGGGCAGCTGGATCACACCTGGAAATCTCAGCCTGCTCCTCCTTGCTGGGCCAGGTTTAAAGGAGCTGCCTGCTCTGCTGCCCAGGACTTCCCCAGCAGCTGCTTTTGGGGGTATCTCCCGGGGCGCTGCAGGATCCAGAGGCCAGCGGTGATTCCTGCACGGGGGAGGAAGGGAGTTCATGATTCTTCAAGGGCACAGCAGGGCCAGGTGTGCCTGCTTTCCCCGGGGCCTGATTATCTCCCGATAACCACATCCTCCCAAGCTGATTTTCTGCTGTTTTCCCAGCTTTTTGTACAAAGGAATGATTTAGATAAACCAAATTGACCGGAAAATTCACCGAGTGAATCCCAACCCCCTCCCTTTTTTAAGAACATCGAGTAGCCACGCTCAGAGGGGGCTGCAAACTGAAACAACCCCCTTTATATTTTGAATTTCCACCATGGGTGTCATCGCCACTGCAGCTTTATGAACGTGGAACAAATCAGCCTTGGGCTGGTTGACACCCAGCGGGGGTGAAGGAGGTGGGGAGGGGCAAAAATGCCAAAATGAACAAAAAATACAGTTTGTGCATTCCTGGAGCTGCTGCCACCTGTCCCACTGAGGTGGTTTAAGGTGGCTCAGCATTCCCAGCCCTGGGGCACTGCTCTGCTCTGCCAGGATCAGCACTGGGTGTCCTGAGCTCTGTCCTTGTCACCTGGTTTATCCCCGTGCTCAGTCCTAAGCTTTTCAAAACCCCCATGGAAAGGGGGGTGTCAGTATTTATAAATATTGGCAAATACATTTTCAAAGTAACCAGAAACATTCCCCACCAAAACTGTCAAAGTGACCAGAGTAAATAATACTACTTTTAGAGTTCCAGTCACAATATTACATGGAACTAAAACTCAGAACAAAGAACTAAGTGAACCAGTACCTAACATACAACTATTATTAGAATTGTAGGGTTTTGATTTTTCATCTGCATTTCACCCTTCACACACAAGGGACACTCAGCACCTGTAAAATTGGGTTTTTCCTCACTTAAATTTGGGCAAGTGTTGGTGTAAACTGAATATCAGATTGAGGAGAAAAGAGAATGAATCAGATCCACAAGGCCCTGCTGTTTATATTCCCGAAATATTCCTGAAAATCAGTGTTTCTCTTCCTATGAATGCTCAGGATGTTTTAACTCATGGAATCCAAATTGGTTTGGGTTGGAAGGGACCTCAAAGCTCATCCAGTTCCACCTCACTGTGGCAGGGACACTTTCCACCGTCCCAGGTGGCTCCAAGCCCTGGCCTTGGACATTCCAGGGATCCAGGGGCAGCCCCAGCTGCTCTGGGAATTCCATCCAGCCCCTCCCCACCCTCACAGGGAGGAATTCCCTCCCAGATCCCATCTCACCCTTCCCTCTGGCAGTTTAAATCCACGACCCCTTGTCCTGTCACTACCTGCCCATACAAAAATTCCCTTTTCTTCCTTTTTTTAAGACCCCTGAAAGGTTCTCTTTTTTTGACTTTTTTTGACTTTTTTGCTTCAGGAATATTTTTTTCAGAGGCATCACTCTTCTTCTTTTAGACGTATTTTTAGCTCAAGCTAAAAGCAGATGGAGGAGATGAGGTTTTGTAGTTTTCTGAGGGAAATGGTGAAATCATCAAATTTTGCTTAAAATGGAATTTAGGGAAATGGCTGCAAGAATTGATAAGCCCCCTGTGCAAGGTCACAGCAGGGTTTCCCTGGAATCTTCTCTCCCCCACAGGTGCCAGAGCTCCTCAAGCCCCACATTTTTGCTGTTTCCCAAAGGCTCTCCTCCCTGTGCTCCTTGGCACAGCATCCACAAAAATCCCTGCTGCTCCTCGGGGTGGAGGCGTCCCCCTGTCCCTGACCATCATTTTAGGCAGCCCTGCTCCGTGTCTGTCTTGGTTTGAGCAGCCAGGTGTCTGCTAAGAAGGCAGCAGCCTCCCCTGAAATGGAAAATGCGAACCCCCTTCCTCTGGATTGTTATAATTTTGAAATTAAGGGGTTCTCAGGTAAAGATGTGGGAATAGGAATAACAGTTCTTTACTAGGAAAGCTAAAAATACAAATGCAATAGTACAAAAAAAAGAAAACAAACCCCTGCCAGAGTGAGAGCAGCCCTGTCCCCTGTGTGTCAGGGAGGTGGCTCAGCCCCATCCCAGGGGGGCTCAGCCCTCCTGCAGTGCCAGCTGTGCTTCTGCTGGAGCAGGATCCTGCACAAGGGGGGAGTTTTCCTTGGAGCTCCAGGGCTGGGGGAGATGGGCCTGGGCTCCTCTGGGAATGCAGGGGGAAGAAAGCTGCTCCCCTGGGAATGCAGGGGGAAGGAAGCTGCTCCTCTGGGAATGCAGGGGGAAGGAAGCTGCTCCTCTGGGAATGCAGGGGGAGAAAGCTGCTCCTCTGGGAATGCAGTTGGGATAAAGCTGCTCCTCTGGGAATGCAGGGGGCAAAGGCTGCTGTGCTGTTCCCAGGTCAGATTGGATCCAGGTAGGAATGTTTGGCTCCTCCCCTGGGCAGAGCATCTCCCCATGGGATGGTGGAATTTTCTCAGCCATGTGGGGACACTCTGTGGCCATGAACTGAAGATAATTAATAATTAACCCATGAAAAGAAGATAATTAATAATCAATAACCCATTAACAGAAGATATCTCCTGGAGGGAGGATTGGCTGTGGAAGAGATGAAGAAAACTGCCCAAAGAGCAGCAGAGACCTGCCCCAGCTCTGACAGATGGGGACAGAGCACACACCCCCACTTCCAACCTAAGACAGAGTCACACTCTCCAAGGGCCACAACTGTCCCACAGGACCCAAAACTGGCTGGTTGGATCCAGGATCCATTTAATAATAAACTAAAAAATGGAGTTGTAAAAGTAAAATAAAATATTCTTAACTTAATAACTAACTGCTTAGTTAGTTAGCACAGAATGTCCAAAATTCTCAGTAGCTGGGGTACTAGCACTGTCCCAAGGGGCTTTTCTGCCTTCGGACATTATTTAAGGAGTGTAACACAAGCCTCTAGATCCCAGTCAAATATTTAGGAATTAGCATGGGAATGAGCTCCTCCTGAGTCCAGCCCCAAAACCTCCCACGCTGCAGTTCCAGCTCTGCCACGAGCTCAGGGGATGAGGCTGGACAGGGCCCCTGGCTTCTCTGGGTGTTGTTTTTCAGGCAGGGTGATGAGTTAATCCCTGATGGGTATGAGAGGAGTCCAGCCCCTTTCCGATCCCACAGAACCCTCTGCAGACAGCTCAGACCCTATTAATAGCAGGAACACCAGACAGGGACTCCCAGGTAGTCAAGCCTCCTTCTTAATTATTGGTTTGACTTCAAAGCGAGGAGAAAAAAGGAAAAAAATCTCACCCTGCTGCCAGTGAGGAGAGCCCAGGCTCCGGTGTAGGGAAGGTGACATTTCAGCTGATGGCTCTAAAAATAAAAGGGAAGCAGGGCAGGGGAGAAAGTGTCTGTCACCTGCACTCCCAGCCACACCCGCTGCATTCCCGGCCTGATGAGATCTTTTGCCATCAAAAGCCAAAGTGCCACTCAAAAATGGGAATTTCACCCCCAGCCCGTGCTCAGCACCATCAGTGCTTCAGCTGCTGGCGGGGGAGCCGTGATGGGAGCTGCATCCTTTCCCTTGGAAGGAATTTATTCGTCTTTGGGCTTTGCATTTGGTGGAGCTGAATTTTGGGGCAGGGGTCAGGTTATTGCTGCTGTTCCTTGTGTATCACTCTGGCCAGCCTGGATATGCCCCAAACTGAAAAAGTGGATTATTTAGGTGAGATCTGAACTCCAGTTCTGCTCACACTGGGTGGATCTGGGGAAAGAGCTGGGGCTCCCAAACCTCCCCAAAAGCACCAGAGCTCCTGACATCCCATTCTTAAAATCCCATTCCATTCTTAAAATCCCATTCCATTCAAAAAATCTCACTCCATTCCTTCAATCCCATCCCCTTCCTTCAATCCCATCCCACTCCTAAAATCCCATCCCATTCCTTAAATCCCATCTCATTCCTAAAATCCCATTCCTTCAATCCCACTCCGTTCCTTAAATCCCACTCTATTCCTCAAATACCATTCTGTTCTTTCAATCCCATCCCATTCCATAAATTCCATCCCATTCCTCAAATCCCATCCCATTCTTCCAATCCCATCCCATTCCATAAATCCCACTCCATGCCTTCAATCCCACTCCATTCCTAAAATCCCATTTTATTCATTCAATCCCATCCCATTCTTTAAATTCCATCGCATTCCTCCAATCCCACTCCATTCCTTAAATCCCACTCCATTCCTAAAATCCCATTCCTTAAATCCCACTCCACTCTTAAAATCCCATCCCATTCCTTTAATCCCATCCCACTCCTAAAATCCCATCCCATTCCTAAAATACCATCCCATTCCTTAAATCCCATTTTATTCCTAAAATCCCACTCCATTCCTTAAATCCCACTCCACTCCTCAAATGCCATTCTATTCTTTCAATCCCACTCCATTCCTTAAATCCCATCCCATTTCTCCAATCCCACTCCATTCCTTAAATCCCACTCCATTCCTAAAATCCCATCCCATTCCTTCAATCCCACTCCATTCCTTAAATCCCATCCCATTCCTTCAATCCCATCCCATTCCTTCAATCCCATCCCATTCCTTCAATCCCTGGGGCAGCCCCTGGTCCTGAGGGATGGTGCAGCCACCCAGAGCTCCTGCTCCTTTCATCCCCAGCTTTGAGTCAGAAATTCTGGAGGACAATTTTTCATCGTGATTCACTAAAACCACAAATTTTTTTTTTTTTTTTTTTTTTTTTTTTTTTTAGGAATGCATCCATTTGGAGCAAAACTTCCCAGATCCAGGGCAGCTCCTGGCTTCGGACAGGAGGAGACATCTCCAGCAGACAGGGGGAATATTTGGGTTGGAATAGCTGAGATCCCAAATCAGAGCTTTCACCACGGGGTTATTGGATGTTCTTGGGTGGATTTGTTCTCTTCTCTACAAAATTTATTCCTACTGCGCAGAAAAGTGGTTTTGGAAATCTCAAGTTTTTGTGGGATGGGAAAATTTTCAGGCAACTTCAGGGTTTTATCCAGAATTCTTTTTTTTTTTTTCACTTTTTTGCTTTTTTCGGAGGCACCACTCTCCTTTTAGGCATATTTTTAGCTCAAACTAAAAGCAGATGGAGGAGATGAGGTTTCGTAGTTTTCTGAGGGAAATGGTGAAATCATCAAATTTTGCTTAGAATGTTATTTAGGGAAATGACTTCAAGAAGTGATAAGAATAAATTTTTTAAACTTTTTAGCCAACTGGTGATACCAGTTTTGTAGGACAAAATCAGTTCCTGCACCATCAGTACTTTGTTGCAAATTTTACTTAAACCTCTCAACTTTTTCTTGACTAAAACAATTGCAAGGAGTTTTTCTTTTATCACATTTGCTGCAAAAACCTCATTATTTGGAGCAGTTTGTCTGACCTGATGTGTTTGAAAAACAATGGAATAAAAACCACTCTGTTCAAGTTTTGAAACTCTTATTTTAAATTCTTAATTAAAAAAAATAATAGGAATCTTTGCTATTTTGACTGTTTTGCCATGTAATTGTTTTTGCATGCCCATTATTTTCATCATTTCCAGCCAGGAGTGTGACACCTCCAACCTCTTCTGGGCCTTTGATCAAACCAAAATCTCTGTTCCTGAGAGTCTCAGATCCTGAGGTTGAAACATTTGCTGGTTTTTTGTGTGATTAAAACACAATTTCACTTTCTCTGGCCGGGAGGATGATGCTGTTTTCCTCGTCCCTCCAATTCAAACAAGAACGTTGGGTTGAAAGTTGATTTTCTCCACAAAGTGAGGCTGGAGGAGTTGGGCAGACGGAGTTTGGAGCGATCCTGGAGATGTGGATCCAAGGGAGGGTGGACAGCAGTGTGGAGCCCTCAGATGTCAAATGGAAGGGGCTGAGGATGGATGAATGCTTGGAATAAACATGGAAGAACCAAAAGGACCCTTCCAGCTCAAGTTTTCATGGGATCATGGAATGGTTTGGGTTGGAAGCGACCTTAAAATTCATCCCATTCCCCCCTGCCACGGCCAGGGACACCTTCCCCCACCCCAGGGTGCTCCAACGCTGGTCCAACCTGGCCTTGGGCACTGCCAGGATGGGGCAGGACTTGTCCCAGAGTTTCTGCCACAGCTCAAAAACATTCCGGTGTTTTTCCCATGCAACGAGCAAAACTTTGAGTGGAATCTCTCAGCTTGGTCCTCCCATCTTCAGCTTCCAGCTGCACGTCCTCCAGAGCAGGCCCTGTGGTGTTTTAAGGCAACAAAGAGAGATTTGGGTTGGCGGCCAAGGCCTGGGGTTTGTGGATGTGACCCAGGGTTTGTGCTGCTGATCTCTGGGGGGTTCCACCCAAAGGACACCTCGTGCCCCGGGGTGTTCCCATGGCAGCTCCAGCTCCTCACAGTCTGGAAATCCCCATGGATGTGGGAAAGGCTCTCCTGGCACTCCAGGCTCTGAGGTCATGGCAATGTCTGGCACAGAGAGGCTCCTCTATCTCCAACTGGAAGGAACAGCAGGAGTTTTATTGGTTTTCCTGAACTCCTCCTCCTCTGCAGCGCTGGCAATCCAGAGTTCTCCTCATTTCAGTTCCCTTCTGCCTTCCAGGGCCTGAACAATCCTGGGAAAGGAGGTCCTTCCCTAAGTTCTGCCTTCCCAAAGCTCCCCTCAGTGTTCCAGCTGGTCACATCGATCTGATTTTGTGTTTATTCATGATAAATATTAAAGTGTTTCTGCCTGAGGGGTTGTTTTCTGGATAGACAACTTCCTGAGTGCAGACCCTGAACCTGGGAAATCCAGATTCAGGATTTGGCCAAGCCTGTGTGGTGACATACCATGGGTGGGAAGGAGTGCAGGGAGATCAAAACCTGGAATCCCCAAGCAAAAATAAAAAAAAAATTGCAAATAAAAGGAGTGTTGTCTTTTGAAATTATTCCTTTTTAGGGCTTCCTGCTGTCCCATCTCTCCTCTCCCTGTCCACAAGCAAACCAGCATGGAACGTGGAGAGATCTCCTTGCTCAGGATGCCAACAGATGGCAATATTTTATCATCCTTCCCTCTGTGCATTGCAGGGTTTGCATCTTCCTCATTGTGCCACGAGGAGCTTGTGCTCGGCCGCCCCTACAAACACCTTTTTGCTCTGATATTTTTATTTTTAACTGATACTTTTAATGGATAACACAACTGGACATTCCAATCTCCTCCCGCTGGAGGATTCTACGGAGTTGCAGAGCAGAGCGTGGAGGTGTCCCCTGAGCCCTCGTGGAGGCTGTGTCCATGGCACTGACAGTCCCAGGGACACGGGATGTGGAAGAGCTTTTACAGCGACTTCTGCGAGCCAGAGAGGAGTTTGATAAGAGGATCCACGTTTACCCCTGGAAGAAATTCCTACCAAGGTCATTGGCACAGAAACCAAGAAAGGAAGGAGGATAAAGAAGAGAAACCTGCAGCTGTGTGTTCCAATGAGCACTTTGTTTGTCTTTCCTGGCCAATGAGTAAAGTGTAAACTCATGAGTTGTGTAAGAATGTACAAAAAGCATGCTGGAATAAAAACAGGTTTGAAGCCTTCTGCAAATGGAGTGAGTTGCTCTGTATTGTCGCTGTCTCAACTACGACAACGGGGCAGGAGGGCCACTCTTCCAGACAGGTTTGTGGCTGAATGTGGCAGCTCTGTCAGGAATTAACCTCCCCTCTCCCTGCTGGTCACTTTTTCCTTAATCCCTCCAATTCAAACAAGAATTTTGGGTTGAAAGTTGATTTTCTCCTACAAGGTGATGCTGGAGGAGTTGGGCAGATGGAGTTTGGAGTGATCCTGGAGACGTGGATCCAAGGGAGCTTGTTGTGATCCAAGGGAGTTGTTGTGATCCAAGGGAGCTTGTTGTGATCCAAGGGAGTTGTTGTGATCCAAGGGAGCTTTTTGGGATCCAAGGGAGTTGTTGTGATCCAAGGGAGCTTTTTGGGATCCAAGGGAGTTGTTGTGATCCAAGGGAGTTGTTGTGAGCAAACCTTTGGCAGGGGAAGGAAGGCAGATGGGCCTCAGCACAGTGTCCTGCTCACTTGTTCTCAGCTCACTCTTGGAGAAGTCAGTTGGTCTTCTCTGCTTTCCCTTTGGCCAGGAATCCCTGTCCTTACAAACCCATCCAGATCTTTACATGAATGTGGCTTTTCCCCCTCCCAGTTCTCCCAATATTTACCTCAGGTAGGAGCCAGGCCCTGCATCCTCTGACAATACCCAGCAGCTTTGACCTCTGCAATGAAGGCAGAGCAATGCAAGCAATAAAAAAGAGACCACCAGAAAACCAGCACCCATTTATTTCTTTTTTTAAAGCATTTCTTTCCCTCCCTCCCTCCCTCCCCCAGCAGAGACTTTCCCAGCTTTGACAGGGATCCCCTGGGCCCAGGTCGGCAGGAGAGGCTGGGCAGAGCTTTGACAGTCACTGAGGTGGAACACGACAGCACATGGGAGCAGCTCACACCGAGGGAGAGTCCCTTCCCTCCACGGCCAGCCTGGAATCCTTCCTCATACAGGCCCCCTCCAACCATTCCCATCCCTGGTCCCCAGATTCTCCTTCTCCACAAGCAAATAGCACACGGTGTTTACTGGGTGCAACACTTTAAATCAGATTAATCTGGCCAATAAAGGATTTGTGGCCCATAAAAATCCCACATGATTCGGGAGGAGGATCAGGAATGAGGGGCTCAGCCCCAGCCAGGCTGTCAGAATTCCTGGGAGGAAGAGGAGGGAAGGGAGAGGAAAAGGCACCACGAGGCTCTGGGGTTCTGGGGATGAGCACGGTGGGGTTCTCTGTCATTTCTGTTTGCAGCTTTGGGCTTGGGAGCAGCAAAAAAGCCCTGAATAAATAACTGGAGAATGATGGAGTGGTTTGGGTTGGAAGGGACCTGAAGGATCAGCTCATTTCATCCTCAGGGACAACTTCCCCTCTCCCAGGGTGCTCCAAACCCCGTCCAGCCTTGGACAGTTCAGGAACCCAGGGGCAGCCACAGCTTCTCTGGGCAACCTTGTGTTGATGATTTGGGTGTGGGGGCTTAGAAAATGCTGATAGCCTTCAATGGCCTGGATTTCAATCATTCCCCACCCATTTATCTTGCTATATCCTCCATTTATCCATTTATTCTGTGTTTCTCCACATAATACAGGTAGGTCTTGGAGAACAATGGCAGGCCAGGTTGAAGACTGGTTTGGGTGACATCCTCACCTCCTCAGGCCCAGCTTTTTGACAGGTCATGCTTTTTGACAGATGTCACTGCTGAAGTTCTCATGGCTGCTCTACCAAAGGGATCCTCCTAACCCCAAAGACTATCTGGGGACTTTGTTGCTTTGGGGATCAAACTTGGATTGGTTTCATCCTCCTTCTTTTGTTGGGGTGGAAAATGAAGAATAAAACACTGAACACCACCTCCCTCTCTGTGTTAGCTCAGTGGAGCAGAGAGGAGGGAAATTAGGATCCCTAATTGCCAGGGCTGATTGGCATCGGAGCGCAGTGACTCAGAGGGTGTTCCTGAGACTCTTTGGAGACAGCCAGGCCTCTGCTGTCCCTGACAGGTACCTGTGCTGCCATTCCCAGCGCTGGCGATTGCTAATTTTAGCTGGAACAGAGAGGAAGAGGAGAAGGGAAGGGAGACATGAACTCATGGAACAGTTTAGGAATTGTCTCTGACATTACAGTGCCCAGGCAAAGCCAGTTTGAACCCTGGCACGAGTTCTGCCAGCGCCTTTCCGTGCTGCCACCCAGAACATTCACAGGAGCCAGGGAATGCCATCCTCCAGCACCCGCAGCAGCGAGGGGAGGAGAGGCCCTGCAAACACAAACAGATGAGGTTTTTTGTTTGCTCACCTCTGGTTTTTTTCCGTGCTCACTCGGAGGTGACTTTCCAGCTGACATCTCTGCAAAAGGGATTTCTCCAGCAGGGCCTGCAGCACCACCACCCTCTGGAGCAACAAATCCATGGGGACACAACAGCCCCACAGCCCTGACAGGGTGATGCCTTCAGTTTTTAGCTTTTGTATTTTTCAGATCCTGTACTGCATTAGTTATAGTAAAAAGGTGACCCCGCCTCAGGAAAGAAAGGATGATGTCTGGCTCCAGATCAGAAGGCTGAAGGATAGCTTTATTAAAACTATACTATATTACATTAATATACTATTTAAAGAGATACTATCCTATTCTACGTACTTACTTCTTATTTACCTAACTAACAAACCTGTGACTGTCTGCTGAGAGTCCAGCACAGCTGGATCCATTGGTCACTGACCCCAAACAACTTCACCAGAATCCAACGCAGCCATCACTGCAGGTAAACAACCTCTGCACCACATCCCACATGGGGAAAACAAAGGAGCTGAGATAAAGATTTTCTCTTCTCTCTGTGCTTCTCCTGCGAGACAGAATGATGTCTGTGTGCAGAGAATGTGAATGCCACAATTAGTGCATGACTCTGATCCCAATGCAGTGTCAGCAAGCTCTCCTCACATTTTGGGCAGACAGACAATCCTTCCAGGCCTGGGTCCCAAGGACACTCTGCCTCAGACCCCAAAAAGTATAAAAATGAATCTGGGGAGAAGGAAATGAGAGAATGTGACTTCATTACCTGAAGCTGTAATTGGATAATTAACCTCTGATATGCAAATAGACCAAACTTATATCTGCCCCAAAAACTCGTGACCATCAGGCATTGTCCATCTGGGGTATAGCCTCTGTGTGGGAATTTATAGAAAATTCTCAAAGCCTCTCAAATTCTCAAATTCTCACTTCTGCAAGGCTTTGCACTGCCCAAGGTGCAGTTATTGAAGGCCTTCAATAAAACCCCACTTTGTTCTCTAGCTCTGCCCAGCCTCTGCTCCAGGTGCCCCTCCAAGGCACCAAGGGCATGGCACAGCCACGAGCCAGGCCATCAGCCTGCCTGGCCAGCGTGGGCTTCCCCAGCACCCAGAGCTGCCATCCCAGCTGGATCATGCATCACTGCACACCAGCAGGGAGGTTTAGCTCTTGGAAAGCCTCAAATTCTCACCCTCTATTGGTTCTCCTGAACTCCTCCTCCTCTGCAGCACTGGCAATCCAGAGTTCTCCTCCTTTCAGTTCCTTTCTGCCTTCCAGGGCCTGAACAATCCTGGGAAAGAAGGTCCTTCCCTAAATTCTGCCTTCCCAAATCTCCCCTCAGTGCTCCAGCTGGTCACATCGACTTGATTTTGTTTGTCAATAATGACATTAAAGTGCACAGACTTTTGCAAACTGGAAATAATTGATGGGTCAAGCTCCTCTCATAACGAAATTGTTTCAGAGCATCAGAACACAGATTTGGAGCCCTCCAAAGGAGGAGCATGTCCAGCTCATGTTCCTGTGGGGGAAAAGGGATGCCTGCGGCACAGAGATGAATTTTCCATTCCTTTCTGGAGGAGCTGGGGGTTGTTGTGGTCATTCGGAGTGACCCCGAGGGTTTGTGGTTGTCCTTCACCTCGTCAGACCTGGCGTGTAATAAACTCTGCTGTCACCTCCTCTCCTGGTGCCTTTGCAGCCCCGCTCCTGTTTTTGTGTCAAAGGAGCAGCAGCTTTTGTGTGAAAGCAAAGAAACAAAACCCTCCACGAGCACAGCCTGAGCTGCTGTGTGGGTATTTCATGGTGTGCACATCAACATCTGCACGTGGATTTGCCTTTTTTCCTATCATTTTGTCTGCAGCAAAGGATCCTGCACTCTAAATCCCAAGTTCTTGCATTGTATGATGTGATGGAAATTAACACCTTAATATATATATGAAAAACAGCCCCAATTAGATTTTTTTCTTTTACTGTGTTTCCTGCTGCTTATGACTAAGTGTGGGTAATTATCTTGGCTCACTTTTTCCACTCCACCCATGCTTAGAGAAAACCTGTTGCAAGTTTTCTTGAGATTTTTGCTTTTTTCTTCCCTCACTTTTTTTTTTTTTTCTCCTGGGAGTTTTGCTAATTAAAAGCTTTGCAAATTGTCATGTGTGATAATTATTTGTATTCTGGTTTAGCAACCTAAAAGTAGAGATTTGGAATGCTTTCAAGAAAAAAAATCAAGGTGTCCAAATATGATTTATTTTTTTCATTTGCTTCAAAAAATTACTTTTCCAAAAGCCTATAAAAATATGCTCCTATAAAAAAAGGATCGGAGTAAATAACAACAGAAAACTCTGAACTTTCTTGCCACTTATTTGGTCCAAATTCTGTGGGATTCAGGACCTTGTAAGGTTTGTTATGATTGAAATGTAAGACCCAATCTACAAATTGTCATCATTTTCCCATTCCAGAGGGAGAAAAGTTCTCTCAGCAGAGATTTTCCATGTCCCTGTTGTAAGAGGGATCCAAACTCCCATCTCTGATAGAACTCTCCCCAAAAATTGGTGGCTATACAAGGAAAACATACACAGGGAAATACAAATAGAAGGAAATACAAAGAAAACACATACAAGAAAAATTCAGACTTTTCCTAAATCCCCTCCCACCTCTACTTGAGGATGAAGAAAGCAGGAATATTTTCTCCAGATATTCTTTCTGAGGGACAGCCTTTCCCTGGCCACATCCCAAGGAGAAATCTTCCAGAGCTCCCAAGCTTGGCCTTCCCATTTATTATTATTAATTATTTATAAGAATTATTATTTATTATGTTTTATTATTATTATTTATTTTTATTTTTTATTACTTATTATTATTTGCTTATTTCAGACAGGACTGTCTGAAAGTATCTAAAGTTTAGAAGTAGAAAACAGGGATCCTCCAGGATTTGGAGATTTAGAGACAGATCCCTGCTTCCCTAAGATTATTTAACCTCAGTCCATAATGAGCATTAATTAACACAGAGGGAACATTAACATAAAATCCAATCCTCATTCCTGCAGGATTCCTCCTGCTGTTCTCCCTTCCACAGATTGCTGTGATCTTTGCCATTCCTGCTTCCCAAAGTCCCCATCCATGGGACAGACAAGGGAAATCTGAAGTTGTAGGTGCTGAACACGGAGCTGGCATCAAAGGCATCACTCGGAGCAATTTTTGGCCATCAAGGAAAGAGCTGTGAAACAGGGAAAGTGCCCTCCCCACACAATTCCTCGGGCAGAAACCCCTCCCTCTGAATTCCCTCCTTTCTTGCTGCCTCCCTACTTTTTTTCCTTTGTTTTCACCCACAAAACCCATCCACAACTCCCGGGAGAAATCCAGGGCACAAAGCAAAAAATTTGAATTTATTTCAATCGCATTTCCTTGCCTGGAGACCCAGACCTTTGGAATATCCATTTTCCCACCTTTTGGAGAAAATCAGCAGTAAATTGTCAGATAATGCCCTTCATTCAGAGAACATTTCACACATAAATAGCAAAAAAAATATAAACAGTGACCTCCATGGATCAGCTGGAATGGGTCTCCCGGGCATTTTCTCCTGACCTCTGAAACATCCATAACTTTTTTTCTTTTTTCTCTAATAAATGCATTCAAACTTCTTAAAGGATTTACTGTGTGGGTCTGCAGAGAGGTTTATTCTCTTCTGCTCCATGATTAAACAGCTCTATTTCTGCCTTCTACAAGATTTAGGGATTTAAAATATTTCCCCAATTATCACAGGGGTGTTAAGAGAATCAATTGTTCCATGGGTGCTGTGTAGAGGTGACAAACCAAAATTATTTTAGTTATTCTTTTTTTTTCTTCATGAAAAGATGGATTCCAGAAGCATCAGGAAGGTGGGGAGCAGGAAAGGATTGGGAAGCTTCTCAAAATGCTCTGAGAAGAAGAGCTGGAACAGAGGATGAATTAATTTGCTGGTGGACCTGAGAAGGGCAAGAAAAGCAGGGAAACTCCTGGAATGACCCAAATTTGGGTAAATTGGGAACGGAATGGCATGATAAGGTGGGCAAAGAGGTTCTGGATGGAGAAGGGATTCTTGGAAGTGCTCAAGGCCAGGGCTTGGAGCAACCTGATCTAGAGAGTGGCACCTCTGCCTGTGGCAGGGGTTGGAGCTGGGCAGTCCTTGAGGGCCCTTCCAACCCAAACCATTCCGTGGTTCCATGGTTCCACAGTTCCTTCGTTCCACGATTCCATGGTTCCAGGGTTCCATGGTTCCATGGTTCCCTGGTTCCATGATTCCATGGTTCCACAGTTCCATGATTCCACAGTTCCACAGTTCCATGATTCCACAGTTCCATGGTTCCATGGTTCCCTGGTTCCATGATTCCATGGTTCCAGGGTTCCATGGTTCCATGCTTCACTGGTTCAATAGTTCCATTATTCCACGGTTCCACGGTTCCATAATTCCATGGTTCCCTGGTTCCATGATTCCATGGTTCCACAGTTCCATGATTCCACAGTTCCACGGTTCCATGATTCCACAGTTCCATGATTCCATGGTTCTATGGTTCCATTATTCCATGGTTCTACAGTTCCATGGTTCCATGATTCCATGGTTCCACGATTCCACAATTCCATGGTTCCACAATTCCACGAATCCATAGTTCCGTGGTTCCATGATTCCACAATTCTATGGTTCCACGGTTCCACGACTCCGTGGTTCTGTGGTTCTGTGGTTCCATTGTCCCACAATTCAACGGTTCCATGGTTCCACGGCTCCATGGTTCCATGGTTCCAAGATTCTATGGTTCTACAATTCCACGGTTCCATGGTTCCACAACTCCATGGTTCCATGGTTCCAAGATTCCATGGTTCTACAATTCCATGGTTCCATGGTTCCACAACTCCATGGTTCCATGGTTCTACAATTCCATGGTTCCATGGTTCCACAACTCCACGGTTCCATGGTTCCAAGATTCCATGGTTCTACAATTCAACGGTTCCATGGTTCCACGGCTCCATGGTTCCATGGTTCTACAATTCTATGGTTCCATGGTTCCACGGTTCCATGGTTCCATGGTCCCAGTGCAGCTGTGGAGCTCAGGACAGCAGCCAGATGTTCTCTGCTCCCCAGGCAGGGGGACTGCAGGAGCTCCCTGTCTCCGGGGCACAGGGGAGCTCTGGCAATGTCTGGATCCCATCAGGAAGGTGAAGCATTCCAATTTTATGGATTAATTATCACTCTGCTGAGCAAGAGACATGGAGAGCTGGCAGCAGAGCTGTCTTCTGCCTGGGAGAGCAGGATCCCAGGAGCACTGAGGTAGGAAAAGCTCTCCAAGGTCACCAAGTCCAAGCTGTGATCCCTACCTTGTCCCCAGCCCTGAGCTCTGAGTGCCACCTCCAGCTCTTCCTTGGACACCTCCAGGGATGGGGACTCCAAACCTCCCTGGGCAGTCCCTTCCAATTAACCAAAATAATCAAAACGAGCTCATTTTGTTCATGGCTCATTTTGGTTCTGGACGCCACGAGTGTAGAAACATCTTTGTACAAAGATTTCTCACTTTTTGTGTTTCCAGATGTTTCTGGGAGTTTCCTGTCACAGACATCACTATTTTTCCAAACTGTTTTTTCCATCACTGTTTTTCCAGGTGTGTGTCCCCCCTGTCCCCCTGCACTTGTCCCTGGCCCTGGGGCACAAGGAGCCAACTCAGGGCCAGGATGAGCTGCAGCATCAAAGCCCAAGTCTGCAGCTCCTCATGTGAGTAATTAACATTTCTGACAAGTGCAGAGGCAGAACTTCCAGGAGAAAGACTCTTTTCCTGCAATTAATTATCAACCCAAGCTAGGAGAAAAAAAAAAGGAGGGAAAAATGTGTCCGAAATGCAACATGGAACTTCTTAGGGGCATTTGGGCCTTTTAAATATGCACATAATGGATGAGTGAGGGGGAAATCTCTTTATCTGCTTGGTATAACTGGG
Organism: Lonchura striata; assembly: GCF_050655825.1. Taxonomy (NCBI): domain Eukaryota; kingdom Metazoa; phylum Chordata; class Aves; order Passeriformes; family Estrildidae; genus Lonchura; species Lonchura striata. Next base: position 3,000,654 of record NC_140720.1, on the reverse strand, counting down.
AAAGCTCCCCCAAGGCATTTCCCTCTCAGCATCTTCTTTTTGTCACTGGGAAATGCTGAGTTCAGGATGCTGAGAGTTCAGAATCCTGAGAGTTCAGAATCCTGAGACCTTGAAAAGCTGAGACCTCAAAAAGCTGACACCTCTCTTAATTTAAAATGTGAACAATGCAGATCTGTCTCAGGAAAAACAAACAAACAAACAAACAAAAGGGAGTCAGGAGAGAACCGAGTGGGATTTGGGGGAGTTTTCTGCTCCACCTGAGTGGGGGGAAGCACCAGGAGCCCCCAGCACCGCACGGGCTGCCAGAGCAGGGATGAGCCGTGGGTTTTCCTGAATTACCTGTGGCTGTCAGAGCCTTCCTGCTGCACTCAGCAGGGACCTGTTGGGTCTCGCCTTCCGCCACAACAATTCCCACAGGCTGAGCCACCAGCGAGGTTCAGGAGCGGGTTACAGACTCCCAGTCATCCGGAAAAGCCACGCTCCCAGCAGGAACGGGCTGGGCTGCTCTCCCCGGGGAGATTTCCCCTCATGTGTGGCAGGGCAGGGAGACACCTTGGAGAGGAGGCTGGGATCCCTTTGTTCTGCACTTCCCGGGCTCTGACGGATCCAAGGGGGATTCCAGTGCCCCAGTGATGCCTCAGGTTCAGCTTTTCTATTTTTCAGATTCTGTGCTGCTTCAGTGTGTGGCTCTGGGCTCCACATGAGGGGATGCTGAGCTCTGTGCACAGAGCAGGGACACAAAACAATTCCTGCTCCAGCTGGGCACCAAGGACAAATGATCCAAACCTCAGCCCAGGAGCACAAACAGCGTGGGCTGGAGAGAGAAAAACAAGCAGGGTGGGACTGATGGGCTGGAGCTGGAATGGGACAATGAACTCCAAGGTGCCAATGGAGCAGAACTGATCCCAGGGAGAGCCCCGGGAGCGCTCGTGCATTTTGGGACCATTTTGGGTCATTTGGGTGCAGCCCTGGCTGGGCTCTGGTGCTGCCCAAGGTGGATCCATGGAGGAGATCCTTTGGATAAATCCCTGCTTTGTTCTGGAGCTCTGTCCAGCCTCTGCTCCAGCCCAGCCTTCTCACCAGAGCTTGGAGCTGCCTGTGCCAGGCACCCCTCTCAGTCTGCTCCATGCTCAGGGAAGGAACTGATAGGAAAAACAAAGGATTAGGGATGAGAAAGAAGCAATAAAAAAAGGATAGATGCTAATTCTGGTGATCACAGATGAACCCACTGATATTTTTATCCCATATTTTCCTTTTCATGCTTGCTGCCTTTTCCTGACAGCAAAAGGTTCCTTGTGGCCATTGGCTGGAGAAAAAAAAACCACAACAACAACCAAAAAACAAACAAACAAACAAAACCCAAAAAATAAAACAACTAACAAAAAACCCACAAAAAACACAAACAAACAAACAAAAAAAAAGGGAACACCAAGCTGAGGCTGGAATTTGATCCCCTAATAAAGCCCTGATGGCATTTGTTACACAAAGCTGAATTCCTTCATCCAAAGCCTAAAGGAGGGAAGGATTGACCACCATCACTCATGATCATTCATGGCAGTGAAAAGCAGATTTTCTGGTGTAAAAATGTCACCTCTGGGGTCTCATCCCACTGCTGCTGCCTGTTGTGGAGTGCCCCAGTCCTGGAAAAAAATGAGTGTGACACATTCCAGGCCCTGCTTGGCGCAGCTTGGGTGCTTTCCTTCCCAAGGAAAAATCCAAAATCCAGATCACTGTGAGATGCAGAAGTAATCCCAGGGCTGTATCTCAGCTCCTGGTGCCATTTGTCCTTCCCTGCAGGAATTCTGGGCAGCAGGTCCAGCAGGGAGCAGCTCAGGCTTCAGGGCTTTGCTGGATCAGGATGTGAGAAGTCAGCTGAGGGAGGAGAAACCCAACTTGGGAACAAAGCTGTGCTGAGAGAGGCTCAGCCTGAGCAGCAAACACAAATCAGCAAACACAAATCTTCCTGAGGATGCTCTTGGCTTCTTCTAATTCTGATTTTTTTTTTCCCAAAGATGTCAAAATGATGAGGGGGAATAGAACAAATAATGGCTGATCTGTGATGGTGGCGGTTTCTAGAATCAAGACTGGAGCACTCCACAACAGGCAGCAGCAGTGGGATGAGACCCCAAAGGTGACATTTTTACACCAGAAAACCTGCTTTTCACTGCCATGAATGATCATGAGTGATGATGGTGATTCCTTCCCTCCTTTAGGCCTTGGATGAAGGAATTCAGCTTTGTGTAACAAATGCCATCAGGGCTTTATTAGGGGATCAAATTCCAGCCTCAGCTGGTGTTTCCCTTTTATTGTTTGTTTGTTTGCTTGGGTTTTTTGTGGATTTTTTGTTAGTTTTTCGTTTGTTTGTTTGTTTTTTGGTTGTTGTTGGGGGTTACAGATCCCAGAACTTTTCATTTTAGGTTCATCAGTGTCATGTGCCAGCTGTAAAATATCTCCTCTTTTCAGCAGCTGGGTTTCCTGAAGAGCCACAGAATCCCTGACTGGTTTGGGAGGGAAGGGACATAAATTTCACCTCATCCCACCCCTGCCATGGCAGGGACACCTTCCCCTGTCCCAGCTGCTCCCAGCCCTGTCCAGCCTGGCCTTGGGCACTGCAGGGATCCAGGGACAGCCTCAACTGCTCTGGGAAAAAAGTTCCTCAGCCCTGCTGCAGTTGTCCCTCAGTTTTCCCCTGGTGGCATCTAGTGCTGGAAAATCATTGATTTTTCAGCCCCCAGATTTCACCCACACTGCTACAAACCAGAAATTATAATTTTCCTCCTTTTCTGTGCCTTTTGTCCTCCCTTTCCCGACTGTGAGGTGATTGTGAACACCCCATGCCAGCGTTTGGAGGTTTAATTTTACTGCTCTCAGGTCAGCACACACCCTTTTCTCACTACCTCCTACTCCATTTATTCCTATTTATTCTGGATTTCCACTCCAGCTAAGGAGGGAAAATGAGCATCTCTGGTGATAAATCACCCACAGAGAGCACCAGGGAATGTGTGGCTGCCACTTCCACTTCCAGCCTGATCCTCTAACCAGGAGCAGAGGCTTTATCTGCTTTCTGATCAGGATAAAATGCTGCAAGGCAACCAACCAGACTCTCCTTCCCTCCCTCTCCTGTTCAGACCTGCTGCTTTTTGCCCTGGCACTTGTGATGGATGTCAAGAGAAAAATATTCTTCAGGGAAGAGAGTCCTTAACCCCGGGGATTGCTGAGTGGCTGGGGCAGGGAGTCACCTCCAGAAGTTCTCCTGCTCTAGGTGCCCAAGGAAAGAAGCAGTTTTCTCTCAGTCTGAGGGCAAGGCTGGAAATGAGCAGCCAAAAGCAGATTTTTTTTTTGGTTTTTGAAAGCCCTGACTGGTCACCATGGCCTGGTAACAACAAATCCAATGAGCAGGGGACGTGTTCTGAGAGCTCAGGCCGCTGGCACAGTGTGACAAAGGCACTGCCACCCCTGCTGGAGCAGGGAATGTTTTCTATCCCAGGATGTTTCCACCTCTAAACACAACCCCTGACTTCCAGAAGGGTCCCTGTGGTTTTCTCTCAGTTTCCAGGGGCTCTGCTGAGTGTCTGGGGTCACACCAGGCAGGGAAAGGGAGGAAAAATCAGCATCATTGGTGTTAGGATTATAGGTGTCAGTGCTATTGGTATTATTAAATCACTGCCCTCAGCCTGACCAGGGTGCCTGGAAGTTCATGGAAATGTCCCCCCGAGCCAAAAAAATATTCAAATTAGATAGGAGGCATCTCACAGCTCACAACAGAGCGAAATCTGAAATTCTTTCCCTGGCAATGGTTGTGCTCCTCCTCTGTCCCATCGACTCCCCAGGTGGTCAGCAGGAGAATTATCCAATTTGGTGAGGGCACCTGCAGCTAATAAACAAGAAGGGATAAATAAATCATGCTTCCCTAGACAATTAAAGATAAATAAATAATGCTCCCCTCCTCTTCCACTTAATCTGGACCCACAACTGGCAGCAAATTCTGGTTTTATTATGGAAATCCCAGAGCACCTGGGTTTGTTTATCCCTGAAAGGACTCAGCACCCTTGCTTTTGTTTTTCAAACTTCCCTTTTTCCATATTTGATATTTTTGTGGTCAAAACTCCAAAGAGGGGAGGAAAATCCATTCTCAAAAGAAAGCCAGAGATGAGAAAAAAGAAATAAGTGCAAAATCTGCTGTTTAGAACCCTCACCCTGGGGTTTACTAGAAGAAGGAAAAAGGGAAATGTCCACAGTCATGTTGGAAACCTCGGGAATTATTTCCAATGTTATTTATATTTAAATGATTTTAAATGATTTTAAACCAGGATAACGATAATTTTTTGATTTGTAGGACGGCAATGTGAAGTCTGGGGGACAAACGTGGTGCTTGTCTGGAAGCTCTGCTTGCTGTGACACGTTCCTGCAGCAAATCCCTGGTGGTTATTTACAGTCATTAAGCTAATTGTGGCAGGGCAGGGAGGGAGGAGAGGCTCGGGGAGCTGAGGAAATCTCACAGACACTGAGCTGAGCTCCCCTTCCATGTGGGATTCCAGCTGTGCTGGGAAAGGGCCTGGAAAACACCAACATCTGGAAGGGTCATAATGGAAGAATTATTGCAGTGCTTGGGGAGGAAATTCAGAGTTCTGCAGCTCGCTGGAGTTACTGAAAATTTCACATCCTAAAACCTAAATTTAATCCAAAAATAGACAGCAGGAAGGACACCAAGCCCCTGTGCCCAGCCAGGGGGGCTGAGCTGGGCCATGGAAAAGAGGGAAAGGCAGAAATTTTTGCTCCTGGGTCAGTTTTGTAATTGCGCCCTTCCAGGACTGAGACAGGAGGTGAAGCTTTACAACCTCCACTTCATGGTTGATACCCTGGGTGACCCCGTGGGAATCTCCTGCCTCGCCTTCCCGCTGGCAACTGGGAGAGAAAACCAGGAAAACTCAAAAAAACCTGGTGGGTGCTGTGAAAGGCTCCACTTTGGCCACTTTTGGGGTTCAGCTGGCTGGTGGATGGGAAGTGGATCCAGGACAGGACAAAAGGCCCTGGTTGCTGTTGTACTTTGCTTTTTAAAGACTTGGAAAGGATCTCCCAAAAATCTGAATTTCGATGTCCATCTCTAGCATCCAGGGAGGGCCAAAGAGCTTCTCCCTGACCTGGGGCTGTTTTTAGGACAGGACAAAGCTTTAATTGCTGATCCAGGGATCAGAGACAGCCTTGGTGACTCCGTTGGCACTTTTGTCACCTCAGGTGTCACCTGGGGAGTGTTGGTTGTGTGTGAGGCAGGAATTGCCTGAAAGCACCAATGCCAGGGGCTGGCCTCGTGGAGGATGGGCAGTTTTTGTGAGGATGCAAATCAGGAATAATTTGGACAATTTTAGGTTTTTCTCCTCACACCCAGTGGGAGGTGAAGGAGGGTGATTTTTAAATCCTTTCCAACCCAAACCATTCCGTGAGTCCATGATTCCACTGTCCTCTGGTGCTCTTGAATGCACTGGAAAAATGAGAATCTGCTCTTTTTTTTTTTATTTTTATTTTTTTTTTGAGAATCTGGCTGCTCATTGGGGAGCAAAGCGAGTGAAATTGCAGCCCAATTTAAGCTGTTGACAAAGCTCCCTGCTGGCCAGGTGCCACCCCAAACAGGCTGGGGAAGGTGGGGGTTCTCCATCGGGGCCACATCTCTCCAGCTTCCTCATCCCCTCCTTTCAGGAAGAGAACTGCTCCAAATCATTCCTGCTGCATCCCAGAGTGCCTTCCTGCAGCCTGGGCTCTCCAAAAATGGGATTGTGGGAAGCAAAATAATACCCAAAAAAAAAAAAAAATTTAAAAAGGACAATGCACAGGCCCAGCAAAATATTGGGCTGAGTCAAGATTGGAAATCTGTCCTGGAGGTGTTCTCCAAAAACGGGATTGTGGGAAGCAAAATATGCCAAAAAAAAAAAAAAAAAAATTAAAAATGAGGAACCCACAGCAAAATAATAGGCTGAGACAAGATTGGAAATCTGTCCTAGAAGTGCTGTCCAAAAATGGGATTGGGGAAGCAAAAATATACCCAAAAATTTTTTTTAAAAATTTAGAAAGGACAACCCACAGCAAAATATTGGGCTGAGTCAAGACTGGAAATCTGTCCTGGAGGTGTTCTCCAAAAATGCGATTGTGGGACGCAAAAAATACCCCAAAAAGTTTTTAAAAATTTAGAAAGGACAACCGACAGCAAAATACTGGGCTGAGACAGGATTGGAAATCTGTCCTGGAGGTGCCTTTGGCTCCAGCAATAATAATCCCTGTCATTTGTTACGTGTTAATTATCACTTAATTATCTTTTGCAGGTGAAATCAGCCCAAGGTTTGTTGTAGGGCTGGAAGTGGGGCTGTGATCTCGGGTGTGTGTGCAGTGCCAGCTGGGCTGGGGTTGGGATTTGTCCCGGTTTTTTTGGGATCTTGCACTCAATTCTTTGCAGATCCACGGGGTGGCTGCTCCCCCATGGAAATTCCCTTTCCACAGGATCATCCCAACTCACAAACCTGCAGAGATTAAAGCCCCATGGGGAAGGAAAATCCTCATCCTCATCTTCTCAAGACTGCCAGAGTGAGCCAGTGAGGAATCAGGAAAGATTCCCAAGGATTGAAGCTATTCTATCACACAGATAAATCCCTACGCTCTTACCAAGGGGTCTGGGATAGAATTATGAGAGTTTTATAAAAAGAATTAAAGGAAAATTTATTAAAGAAACATTAATTTTCCTGGTCTCTCCCCGTCTCCATCAGTTTGTTGCTCACAATTCTCTTTTTCCAGCCTGAGGATGGGCCGTAACTGTGATTTATCCAGGCTGGGAATTCCCAGTGCTGATGCTCTGCTCCTTGGCACTGTTGATCCATCAAATCCTGAGCCAGGCAGTGGCAGATACAGAGGGACCTCGTGCTCCTTGATGAGCTTCCCGATGTTTTTCCTGGCCATTATTTGGCTGGAGATCTGTGTTGAGAGATGGAAGAGGATACCCAGGATTCAAAGCCCAGGAAAGCTCAGCCCAGGGAAATTGGGAAAACACATTGTCCATTTTTAACTCTGCTTCGGAAGCTCCAGGAGCCTGTCTGGGTGCCCCAGGTTTGGGTTTTTTTTAGGTTATTCTATCATGTTAGGCCAAATCAACAGCACAGAAATCATCCTCTCATCCTCCAGCCACTGCACTCTCATCCCATATTTTGTCTGCTCCCATCTTTTCCTGACTTTTACTGCACAACTAATGGAGAGTTTGGGATGGCTGCCTGCAGACAGAGGACAGCTTTAAAAGCTGAGCAGGACTTTTCCCCCGTTGCCCCATGAATGTAACATAAACCTGAAATTGCAGGATTTGCCTTGTTATCACTGTATTTTTTTTTTTTCCCCTCTCCACACAAGCCTGGACATGATTTTCCAGTCAGAGCTTCCACATTCGTGTGTTGATTTGATTTCTCCCAGGATATTAAAAAAAAAAAAAATAAAACAAAACAATCCCAACACTTTTCAAGTGTTCCCAAGCACCCTCGTGCTGCCAGCCAGGAAAAGAAGAGCTGAACTGGAGAGTTCTAGGAGAGGTTTTCTCTGCAGAAGGAAAATGTGGAAAGAGGGTGATTGAAGCCATCTTCAGGATTGTTTGTGATTTATTTGCATTTTTTTGGAGGAATGAAGGTCAGGACTTCACCTGTGCAGGTGTCTGACCTGGGATGAGGGCACAGCCCCCAGAGGGGCTGATCCCTCCTCCCTGCCCTTCTTATCAGTTTTAGGGATACTCTGGCAAATATTTCTTCTCCTCCTTGGCCTGAGAGGGACTTGGGTGCAAAATTGGATGAAGGAGTTTCAGGGAGGTAACTCCAGGAGAGATGAAGTCTCTCCATTTCAGGAAGGCTCTGCCCTTCTCTCTGAGCACCTTCCTTTTAAATGACAGCTTTGTGGTCACGAGGAGCTAAAATTCAAACCAGCCACCTTCATCTCCAGCACTTCCCTCCCTCCTCACTTCACACCCTTCTTGTGTATTTTAAAAAGCAATTTAATTAACCCACCTGTCCCCTTATCACCCATCCTGTTTGCACTCACCTGTTTCCTATCTGGAGAGAATGTTTTCACGTGTGTCTACATAAATAATCATTAATGCAGTTCCTTTAATTCCAGCTCCTGAAGGAACACGGTTTCACATGTTTCCCCTCCGTGTGTTATGTTCTGCACCTGGAGCTGTCTGGGGGGATTTTGGGGGGGTTTTGCTTTGTCTGCTTTGCGTTTTTTGCCCCCGGGCAGTGGCAGCGTCTCATTCAAGCCTTCCCCCGCTGAAGGACAGCGAAAAGCTCGGCAAGAAGGAACAAGCGAGGCGCTTTTTGCGGTGCTGGCGGGCTGGGGCCGGACCACCGCGGAGAACAAAGGATCAAAGCAGCGCCAGCAGCTCTGGTTCCACGGCCCGGGAGGACCCAGCGCATCCCGGCTCCGCAATCCCTGCGCCCGGAGAGGGGCCGGACTCTCCCGGGCTGCTGGGGAACGGGAAACCATGGGTTAAACTGGGCACAGCCCTGGCGATGCTCCCGCACATCCCGCAGGTCCGGCTGCTCTGCCCCGGGAGGGACCGGGCTGGGCACGGGAATGCTGCTCCTGTCCCCTGGGATGGGACTTGGGACAGGCGGAATTCCTGCTCCTGTCCCCTAATGGGAACAGAGAGTTGGGATTTGGGACAGGGATCCAGGTGGAATTCCTTCTCCTGTCCCCTGGGATGGGATTTGGGACAGGCGAAATTCCTGCTCCTGTCCCCTAATGGGAACAGAGGGATGGGATTTGGGACGGGGATCCAGGTGGAATTCCTGTTCCTGTCCCCTGGGATGGGATTTGGGACAGGTGGAATTCCTGCTCCTGTCCCCTAATGGGAACAGAGGGCTGGGATTTGGGACAGAGATCCAGGTGGAATTCCTGCTCCTGTCCCCTGGGATGGGAACAGAAGGTTGGGATTTGGGACAGGTGGAATTCCTGCTCCTGTCTCCTGGGCATGGGACTTGGGACAGGTGGAATTCCTTCTCCTGGGAATGGGAATTCCTTCTCCCTTGGGATGGGAACAGAGAGTTGGGATTTGGGCCAGGGATCCAGGTGGAAATCTTGCTCCTGTCCCCTGGGCATGGGAATTCCTGCTCCTGTCCCCTAATGGGAACAGAGGGCTGGGATTTGGGACAAGTGGAATTCCTTCTCCTGTCCGCTGGGATGTAAACAGAGGACTGGGATTTGGGACAGGTGGAATTCCTTCTCCTGTCCCTTGGGATGGAAACAGAGAGTTGGGATTTGGGAGAGGGATCCAGGTGGAATTCCTTCTCCTGTCCCTTGGGATGGAAACAGAGGACTGGGATCTGGGACAGGGCTCCAGGTGGAATTCCTGCTGCTGTCCCCAGGGCAGTGCCCAAACACCGGGAACAGCTGGGATTTGGGACAGGGGACGAAGCTGGGCTGTGGAATTCCTGCTTGATGCCGATTGATTTTGGCCTTTTTTCTTTTCTATATTCCCTGTACATCTATTTGTAGCTCCGAGCTCGTTATTGCACTCACAGGTTCTTTTCCCAGTAATTTTCCAGTTCCTTTCCCTAGGCAGAAACACAAAACACATTCGAAGGGCCCTTAGCCTATCTTGGCTCTCCCTGGCTCAACCCAAACGAGTTGAGAACAACTCTTGGAGACACATTTTCATCCAGAAAGTTCAGCTGGTACCAAGAGGAAAAAGTAGTAAAGAGAAGAAAAGTATCCTAAAAATTTTGTTCTATTATTTATTACTCTTTCTTTTAGTTACTGTTAATAAATTTTTCTTCATAACCTTTTCAAGTTTTAAACCTGCTTTACCCTCCTCCTAATCTGACCTCACAACAAGAAGTACACCAGTAATTCACCAACACTAAACCCACCACAGGTTTATCATCTAAATCCATCTTCCGTTTTTATTCCAAAGCCTGTGACTTAAAAATTCCACCAGCAGGGATGAGCCCATAAAGGTGGACAAAAAAGAGCATTCCAGGGAAATCCTTCAATCCCAATCAGTGTAAATAATATGTACTGGGACATCTAGTGGAAGAACAACACAGTGCAAATCCCAGCTCTTATCTGGGGCTGGCTGGGAGGCTGGAAATCTTCAAATAAATCCAGTTTGGGCTGGAAAAATCCTCACTTTCCAGAGAATCCCATGAGGAGCAACAGGGGCAAAGGTGGTGTGAATCACCTTCATGTAATTTGAAGTGTCATTCTACAAAATCTCTGCTGGGTTTGAACTGGTAAAGATTTAAAAAAGAAATGAAAGTTTTGAGAAAGCCATCATAATTCTTTTTCCAAAATTGGAAGAAACTAATGAAAAACTATAGGGTGGAGAATGTTCTTTCTATTTTTTTCAGCCCCAACTGAAACCTCATTTGCAGATTGAAGTGATAATGAGGTAAATAAGGGAAATGATGGGACTGTTTTGGAAACAAGAGCCTCCCTTTTGGCTCCCATTTGGGCAGGAGATGCCTGGCACGACCAGGACTCCTTGGAGCCACCAGTGACGATGGGAAATGATCATTTCTGAAGCTTTTTGAAGGATCATTTTTGTGCTGTTGCTGTGCCCAGAGCTCCCAGTGGCTCCCAGAGGAACCTGGAGCTGTTGGTGAGCCCCAGATTTGTGCCATTTCCCAATGAGCAATTGCATCTCTTGTTCTTTGCCATGCAAACAAAGCAAAGGGGAATATTTGTGTCTGGGAGAAGCAGGAGCAGGGCTCTGTCACACACTGCCTGTCCCAGCTCCTCCAGCCCTAACTCAGACAAATTCTTTGCTGTTTTTCAAAAAATTCCCTGCAAATGTCCCATTTTCCATTTTGCTCTTCCCATCTCTGGCATGGTCCCCTCTGGGTAACTGTGGATCATCTCTGGAAGGTCAGAGAACCCTCAAGAAAAAGAAATACAACAATAACTGAGAGGTTTTTGTTCTTTTCGTGTTCAGTGCTCTGCTGAGGCCTTGCTGGGTGCTTGTCCCAGGTTAACCAGCACCCTCCAGTCCCTGGGCTGTACCTGGGATCAGCTGGAGCTTCCAGGGCTGTTCCCTTTCACAATTCCCTCTATTCTCATCCACAGGCCAGGTGAAATGGGGCAATTCCTGCCACATTCCTCAGTGGGACCTTTGCTAGGGCACCACCAAACCCTCAGAGCTCCTTGGAGGCGTTCTCAGGGACAAGGGGGAGGCAGAGCAGGAATTTCAGATGGAACTGCAGCGGGCAGAGCTGTTCCCAGAATCACAGAATTCACAGAATTAATTCACGGATTTCACAGAATTAATTCACAGAATCACAGAATTAATTCACAGAATCACCAGGCTGGAAGAGACCTTCAATATCATGGAGCCCAGCCCAGCCCCAACACCCCAACCAAACCCTGGCACCCAGAGCCACATCCAGGCTTTGTTAAACACACCCAGGGGTGGTGACTGCACCACCTCCCCGGGCAGCCACTCCAGAACTTTATCTCCTTTTTGTAAAACACTTTTTCCTGATATCCAACGTGTATTTCCCTTGAGACTGTGTCCTCTGGAACCACAGGGAGACCCCAGGACTCATTAACCAAAGAAGAGGTTAGCAAAGGTCAGAGGGATCCAAGAATTCCTTGTAGGGGTTTTCAGGGACAAGATGAAGGCAGAGCAGGAATTCCTGATGGAATTGCAGCAGGCAGAGCTGTTCTGGAAGCACAGGGAGACCTGTGAAGCAAAGCAGAATTTAGCAAAGGTCAGAGATCTCAGCTCCTGCATCCAGCAATTCCGACATTGGCTCGGAGGCAGGAGGAGCTGATCTCACAAGTCTTGTTTTCCAACTCGCAGCTTTTGGGATAACGAGGTGGATGAAGCCCATGAATGTTGTGTGTCAGAATCCTGTCTGCCACCCTCCCAGGCTGCTCTCAGCCCCACAGATCCCCGCCGCCAGCACACGAGCAAAGGCTGGGAAAGAGTGGGGCTGGGAAGGAGGTGGGATCAGCCTCGCCCACAGACTTCCCTTTTGTGCCAGGGCTCGCAGACGTTTCGAGTTAAAGCAAGAAACAGCCAGGAAAAATGTGCAGATGCTTAATTCTCTGCAGGATTTATAATATTACACGGTGAGCGTTTGCACCCTATACAATAAAACCACGTTGGCTTTACTACATATAAAAGAAAACAAAACAAAAAAAAATCACAAGTTTGACAGCAATTAGGGTGAATAGACATTTATTTTATCCTTTTACTAGCAGGACCAATTGTGATTTTATGCTCTGAAAAAGCTCATTTTAAAGTTTTATGTCTGAAGTGGCCTTGCCAAATCGAGCTTAATATTGTTATATTAAATGGATGGTAAAATGTGTTCTTAAACCCCTCCATCCTGTAAAGGGCCTGGAAGCAGGGAGCTGCTGCTAATGAGAGGCAGGGCCTGAATCCCAGCCCTCGTGGAGCAGCTGGAGGTGTTTGCCAGTCCCTCCCAGCATCGTCCTCGCTCCCCAGACTGCATTTGCCATCCAAGCTCCTCACCCCAGCCGTGCAGAGCCCTGGCCACAGCCACAGCAGCAACCCCAGAGTGCCTGGAGCTGTGCTGGCACTCTTCAAGGAGATCTTTCCCCTCTTCAGAACAGACTCTCTCCAGTCCCACACCCCCAACACTTCTTTTTCCCCCCTCTCTTCTGGCTTTGGGAATGCTGAATCCCTTGGTTAGAGCAGCCTGACAATGATCAGAGAAACTCTGGACACGTTTTCCTATTTTCTTCTCTTCACCCTCCCCAAAATCTTGATCATTTGGTGAGGTGACCCCAGGCCTGGAGGAGCTTTGTGCCCTTGGTGCTCAGATCTGTCCCACCGCCCCTGCTCACAGAATCCAATGACAATCCAGTGGAACCTGGTGATTTCATCCCCTCTGCACCCCAGATTTACCTGGGCCTCCAAATATTTGCTTTTTGAATGGTGACTCAGGCACGGAGGGGCTGGAGCGAGTCCAGGGCAGGGAACGGAGCTGGGAAGGGGCTGGAGCCCCAGGAGAGGCTGAGGGAGCTGGGAAGGGGCTGAGCCTGGAGAAAAGGAGGCTCTGGGGTACCTTTTGGCTCTGCAGGAGGTGGGGCTAGGGAACAGGGGCAGGAGGAGAGGAGATGGCCTCAGCAGTGGGCCAGGACATGAGGAGGAATTTCCTCTTGGAAAGGGTGGCCAGGCATTGGAAGGGGCTGCTCTGGGGTGGTTTCACCATCCTTGGAGGTGTCCAAGGAATTCCTGGAGGTGGCACTCGGAGCTCTGGGCTGGAGACAAGGTGGGGATTGGGCCCAGCTGGGACTCGGTGGCCTTGGAGAACTCTCATCTCTCCTGGCATCCCGTGAGTGCCGTGCCCCAGGACCAGTCCAAGGAACTCGGTGGCCTTGGAGAACTCTCATCTCTCCTGGCATCCCGTGAGTGCCGTGCCCCAGGACCAGTCCAAGGAACTTGGTGGCCTTGGAGAACTCTCATCTCTCCTGGCATCCCGTGAGTGCCGTGCCCCAGGACCAGTCCAAGGAACTTGGTGGCCTTGGAGAACTCTCATCTCTCCTGGCATCCCGTGAGTGCCGTGCCCCAGGAGCTGCTGTTGGCACTCCTCGTGGGCTGTGCCACCAGCCCAAGCTGCAGCACCAGCTGGACTGGGAAGGAAACGTCCCCAGCAGCTCTGAGCACGAGGAGCTGAGGGGCAGGAGGGATTAAAGCTCTTTCCTGCAGATTAAAATGCCCCTCCTCGTGCTCAGGGCTCCTCAAACTGGTTCAGCTCTGCTGGAAGGTGCCAAAATTCCCAGCACTGCCCAACTCCCTGCAAAGTTCAGCACTCCCAGAGGGCGTGGAGAGCTTCCCATGCACACCCAGGCCTGTCCTGGCCGGGAGGAGAGCAGGAAACAACGCTCAGAGGCTGAGAGGGGACAATTACGGGCTAAAACCGAAGGTGAGGGATGGCCTGGAGGGGCACGGGAGTGCCGCAGGTCCTGGAAGTGCCCCAGCAGAACTGCCAGGTCCTTCCAGCAGAGCAGGAGCTCCCTGGATTCCTGGGCTGGGTTCTGGGGATTATTTTTCAAGGCCACTTTAACTCCTCCAAGTCTCTTGCTCAATAAAAAGCTGACATTTGAAATGTCAGGGTTGTGTAAGGAGGACAAAGCCAAGGAAAAGTTCTGTAAAATTGGACTGGAAATGTGCTGCTCCTGCTAAAAGCTGTCCCAGAGCCTGCTGGGGAGGGATGCTTCATCAGGAGAAAGAGCTCAGATCAGTGCTGTGCCCTTCATTAGGCCAGGAATTAATGCCAGATGGTGTTTTCTGTAATTCGGTTTTATTAATTATAAATATGAGGCTTCATGCTGAAAAAAAAAAAAAAAAAAAACAGAACCAATCAAACCAACAAAACCACCCCAATATCAGTGAAATTCTTTGGGTTTTCCCACCAAAGCCAGGGATTTTTACCAATATCTCAGCCCCCATCCCTCATTTCCATGGAGTTCATGCTCAAGTTGAAATGGAGCAAGAGGAGATGGATGAATTTTTCCTCCAGTGGGAGGATGGAGGAGGCATTTCCCTGTAGCCTTCCCTCCTCCTGCCTGTCCTTCCTAGGTCTGGATTAGGCCAAAATTTGCTGGACTTGCCTTGCAAAAATGATGATCAAAAAAAAACCTGAGCACATCCTTCCAGGGATTCCTGCACTGCCGATCGTGACACCAATTTATCCCTGTTCCCTACAATCCATTCAGCCAGGAGCCGTTGTTCAGCCCCACAGAAGGTTTAATTTATCAAAATTCCTTTAATTGCAGCACAAACAGGCGCTTCCGAGCAGTATTGACCAGCTTTTCTTCCTCCAGCTTCTTGCTGAAAGCTCTCCTCGCTTTCCTAGGGAGGTGATTTCCAGCCTCTTTGTTCCATGGCACTTATTAAACAATTCTTTCTGACAGCCTTAAATGCAAACAGTGAGACTGCAGCAACTGGGAAATTAAAAATATATCGTTAATGCAACGCCAAAGGCACTTTTTTCCCCCCATGAATGGTTTGACAGCATTTGCTTTTTAAAATGGAACTGTTCTTTAAACAAATCATGTTTAGTTACTGACTTGTGCCATAAACCTCTGGTCAATCATTTAGCGAAAGGTCTTAAATGTGGATTTAAATTCAATATTTATAACATTTGTTGTTAACAAATATATTTAATATTCCTATTTTGTTTATTGGGTTTTTCAGCCTGGAGGAAGGAAAGTTCTGGGGAGAGCTCAGAGCCCCTTGCAGGGCCTAAAGGGGCTCCAGGAGAGCTGGAGAGGGACTGGGGACAAGGAAGGGAGGAACAGGACACAGGGAATGGCTTTAAACTGACAGAGGGCAGGGATGGATGGGAAATTGGGGAGGATCCATGGGTGGAAAGGGTCTGGAATGGAATTCCCAGAGCAGCTGTGGCTGCCCCTGGATCCCTGGAAGTGTCCAAGGCCAGGCTGGAGCAGCCTGGGACAGTGGGAGGTGTCCCTGTGGCACTGGATGAGCTTTGAGGTCCCTTCCCACCCAAACCATTCCAGGATTCCATGAGTTGAAGCCTCTCAACGATGGGGATTGCAGCTCCACGATTCCCAGATGGAACGAAAGCATCCCATTGAATGTGGGACTCGGCTGCTTGGTGTGGTCACTCAGGAGGCAGAAAGCTGATCCGGAGCTCTGGGCACTCGCTGGGCAGATCAATTCCTTCTGCTTCCCGGAGTTTGGGGTGAGTTTCACCCTCCTCTCCGCTGAATTTGGGCAGAGCTCATGCCCAGCAGGCAGGGGACAGCTGGTGACAAATCTGCTCTCCTGAGCAGGGGCTGCTCCTGAGGACTGCCCAGGCCATGGCATCTCTCGGGGATGCTGCAAATCCCTCCAGAGCAGACAAAGCCTCTGCTGAGACTGGAAACCAGAATGAACTCCATGGCAATGAAGTGAGAATGAAGTGCAGCGCTCTGCTTTCACCACCCCACCGTGATCAAATCGTAGATTTCCCCACAATTAATCATCCCTCTCCCTTCCACCGCTGCCACGTGTCTTTGTTTTCAAACGTCATTTTCTATTCCAGACAGAGCCGTCAGCTTTCCCAGGGGAACTTTGGGATGTTGGGCAAGAGGGAACAGCCCCGCGCGGCGCTGCCAGCCGAGGTGGCCACGGGGAAAGTGGTGCCTTGGGAGGGTTGTGCAAGGCTTGTGTTCCAGGCTCTGCGAGGCTTGGAGCCAGGCCATTTTTCCAGCCTGCCAGCCTCGGGAATACGAGCCGTGCCAGGCAGAAAGGGAGAAAGGAGCCGCGGGGATTCAGCGGCGTTCCCGCAGCTAATGAGGGAATCCGCTGGCTGCGGGTACAATTAGCAGGAAAGAAAATAAGCATTAACCAGTCTGGGCTGGAATGGCTTGCTTTGCCTCACACCTTGGTGACACTCCTTGAACCCAACACCTGCGGGGTGGTTTGCAGCCAGAGCGGGAAGGTCTCCGCCCAGAACACTTCTCCTGGAGGGCTCCAAGGGCACATTCGGGGATTACGGCTCCGAGCTGGCATCCAGGCCAGATCTGATGGCTCTGCGCAGATGGGATCAGGTTGTAATTTATAAATAGACCTTCCATCTCCACATCCACACCGGGCAGGAATCAGCAGAAAAATGCAGCCGTGATTTGCAGCCCATCTCTTAAAATCAAGTGTGAAATCTCCGGGTTGATTGGGGTGGGGGTGATGATTTCAGTGGAATGATCTTTATTGCCCAATCCTCACTTTCTCAGCTCATGAAATCATAAACACACGAAGATAAACATGTTAGAGTGCCTCTAAGTGCAGAGATACCAGCCTGTGCCAGACCAGAAAATTCTAGCCCTAAATTAAGTTGAAAGCCCTGAATTTGGATGCTCATCCCCTGGGCTGAGGGTGAATGTGCTGCTAATTTTGGCCACCTCCAGCAGGCGCCTGGAGTGGAGTGGAAGGAACAAGTGCCAGATGTTGTTCTGTGCAGACTTGGTGTCACTGGGAGGAGAAGGTGCTTCAGGGAGAGCATTAATTTGGGAGGGGCCTAAAATAATGAAATAATTGAATGTCACAGAGTTTTAGTTTACACAGGAGGAGAAGCTCTGGCAGCGTGAGTCAGGCCCTCTTCTAAGAATGACTAATATTGCAAACAAATGGGAAGATAGAGGCACTAAACTCCCATTTCTGACTGCACTCCTTAAAGGTCATAAAACCAATCGAGTTTTCCAGTTTCAGCTTTTCCCATCGACTTTGCTGAGCAGTAATCAGGTCATTGGGCCACTTCCCTTGGACACTGACCAATGCATCCTCAGCTTTATCCTAAATTTAGCAGGCCTTTTTTTAGCATTGTTGGTTTTCCCACTTCTTTTTTTTTTTTTTTTTTTTTTAATTTTTTTTCTTCACTTGATTCCCTCAAAGTGAGTTTAGTGCAGCAGGAAGGTGCCAGATGGACATCACTGGAAAATGACGTTGCAGGGCTGCTGTTCCTGCAGGGAGAGCAGGCTGTGTTTATCCACAGACTCTGGCACTGCAGGCTGGCTCCTGCACCTCTCCACCAGCCTGACCTGTGGAAACCAGGCTGGGCTCAAATAGCCCCGTGCAGGCAGCCAACAAAACCACCAAATCCCCTTGATCTGGTGGCTTTGGAAGCCAGACAGCACTCAGGCTGGAGCTGCAGCTTCCATGGCACCAGCAACGCCCTCCTGCACAGGAGTCTTACCCAGAAAAGCTGGGATTTGGCTTCTCCATCTCCTGGATGGAGATGCTCTCCAGGATGAGGTGTCTGCTCCGAGTTGGACGCTCCCTGGGAGGGTGGCAGGCCCTGGCACAGGTGCCCAGAGAAGCTGTGGCTGTCCCTGGATCCCTGGCAGTGCCCAAGGCCAGGTTGGATGGGGCTGGAGCAGCCTGGGATGGTGGAAGGTGTCCCTGCCATGGCAGGGGTGGAATTAAATGATCTTTAAGGTCCCTTCCAAGACAAACTGTTCCATGATTACCTGAAAAAGGGAAGGAGCTCTGTAAGACCCCCATGAGAGGGAGGTGGCACAACTTCTCTCTGTGCTGTTGTCTTTGAAGTGGACTTGAGGAACAGCTTAAACCAGACAGGGGGCCTAGAGCTGGGCAGAGCTCAGTGAGCTGAATCCCACCCAAAGCCATGGGGACACTGAACAGCCTGGGGTTGTTCCAGTTGCTTCGTAGTTCCTGAGGCCCCAGTCCAGCCCTGGATTCCTGGAGACTCCTTCTGCTGTGCTGACCCCACACCAGGAGCAGGGCAGCTCCTGTGACACCTTCACCTGCACAGCCTCGCACAACACCCACAGCAACAGCGCAAACGTGGGCCTGCTTAGGATTGGAACATCAGGGGCTGAGTAAACAGGGATTTAATTAAATGGAAATAACTCTGCCCTGCTGTTTATTGTGTCACTGAGGAGTTTCATACCCGCTCTAATCGCTACAATTTGCTCCTGTAATTGCAACTCCGTGTTTTGCAAAATGCACGATGCTTCTCACTTCCAATCCGTGGAAACAATCCCAGATCGACCCTGACAGCTCCCAGCTTTCCCTTTTTTCCCCCCTGTGTGCTTTCCTTTCTCTTGCTCACACTTGGCATGGTGCTTTGGAAGCTGCAGGGCTGCTTGCAGGGTGTTCTTGTTAAAAACCAGCAGAGCAAGATGTCCCCAAGCATATTCCTGCTCAAGATGTCCTGCAAATGCTGTTCCAGCGTGTTCCATCCAGCCCAAGGAAATAAAACTGCTGGAATGCCCTCCATGTCATCCCAGGGGACATCCAGGGACTCCTGACATCCGCTGGGAAGAACTGCACATCTGCAGAGAGGAATTTAATGCACCTAATTCGTTTTCACATTGAGGCGTTGGGTGCTGACCTTCAGTTCTGCTGGAGAAATAACAGGGATTTCTTCCTTCAGCCCTTGGGCCTTGTCCTTCAGAAGCCTCAACCATCCTGACGTCCCACCAAACAGTAAAAACCAAACAAGACACCACAAACGTTTCCACTCAGCCCCGTGACCAGCGAGAAGAAGGAGAAAAGGCCATTTTAAAGCATGTTTTACAATTTAGCGTCTCCAAACAAGCCCAGCCACTGGGTTTGTCTTCAGATAGATATTTGTCACTCTGTTATTGTTTTACAGTGTCAGCTCCAGACACTTAAGTATTGTTGGAATGCAGTGGGGGGGTGGGGAGGAAAAATCATGTTTTAAATCTCCGATGGGGTAATAAACTGCAGCCAGGAGCTAATTGTGCTGAAACTTGATCTTTTACAATCTGTTATTGCTGGAGTGGGACTCCCCAAGCCCAGAGCACTGGGGTTTGTTCCACCATTAGTTAGGTCGTACATACACACTCTCCAAAACCCCCAGATCACAGCTCTGCTCCCAGCTGGGGACTTCAGCTCAATCCTCCAAGCCATCGATGCATTTTGGACATGAATCCAGTGAGGGAGGGGATTAATCCTCATCAAGTTTAATGGCTCGCTGTGGATTTGCTTCCTACAAACTTTCTTCCACCCAAGAAGTGCTGAGAATGTTGTACCCCTTCTGTCAGGAGGAAAATGAATCATTGCCCAGAGCCTGGAAGGCCAGAGGTGAATTGGAAGCCGCGCTGTGGAACACTCACACTGCAGAATTATTATTTTCTTTTTACGCCAGCATTAAATAATATTTGAGCTCAGGGTGGCCAAGCCAACGGGTGGTTTCAGTGCTGAATGAGACCAAAGAAAGGGTCCATCCATCATGGGCTCAGCTCAGGTTTTGTTCAACAATCTTTTTTTTTCTTCTGGTTTGTCCCAAACTTTGTATCGACCAGATCTTGAAATGCCAAGTCCAACTTCTAAATGTTAAGCCCCAGTTTGGATGAAATTGTTGGCTGGAAAATGTTTTGAAGGTCCAATAAGAGGGATGTTTTTCCCAGTGTTTTTCTCATCTGGGTGAGGCCGATTAATAGATGTGCCTGGTTAAAACTGGAGAATTATTCCGAGGATATTTTAGCCAAGGACAATGAGATTTATTGAGGCTGGTGCAATTCTAGGGGTCACATTTCAGTGGGAACTCACTGAATTTTTATTTTCAAATTTTTCAACTGTAAAATGTAGTGTGAAGATCTGTTCTCTTCAGGTTTTCACCCAGTTCTGGGCTCACAGAATCTCCTGAGTCGGAAGGGACTCATGAGGGTCATGGAGGGTCACTGAGGATCCTCGGATTTCCTGGACTCTGGGCAGCTCAGCACCCTGGCAGAGGCAGTGGACAGAGCTCACTGCAGATTCAGGCTGAAAAGGGGTGCAGATACATTCAGATTCATCAGGAAGTGTCCCAAGCCAGGTTGGACAGGGCTTGGAGCAACCTGGGATGGTGGGAGGTGTCCCTGCCCATGGCAGGAGGTGGAACGGGATGAGCTTTAAGGTCTCTTCCATGCCCAACCATTCCATGATTCCATTCCAAGATTCTGCACCTGGAATGGGGCTGAGGGTACTGATGGGAGGGGAAAATTGATTTTCTCCCTAAAGCTGAGAAATCCCTGATTGTTCTGCGTGTCTGGGGTGACTGAGCAGCCCATTAACACCACCCAGGTAGGGAACAAAGGCAGTGGCCTCTCTCCACAGCGAGCATCTGACAAGGAGACAAAATAATTGTAGAGCGTGTGATACTTAATCCAAAAGTGAAGAGCTTGGCACTCCCAGGGCCCAGGCACGCAGGGAGCACATGGGAAGGGAGGAAGTGTTTTACACAGCCATTTGTCAGGCAAGAACATCTCATTAAACATGGTCAGCCTCTCTTCCCGAGGAAATTCACTCCCTCCTGCCTGAGGAGAGCTGAGATGTCCATGGATATCCACCCCTCAACTCCCATGGTTTGGACACAGCAATTAGAAACTAATTACAGCAAATCTCTTAATCCCAATACAGGGAGGGGGAAGAGAAACTGCTGAAATTCGGAGTTGTTAATCCATCACTGCAAGGGAACAAGTGCCAAAGGGAAGGAAAGGGCTGGGGCCAAAACAGCTTGAGGAGGTTTGGCTGTTTACTCTTTCTTTAAGTGCATGTTTGGTCACAGGGGGTCTGACTGGGATTATGTTGATATTCAGCTTTCCAGGGGCAGTTCCAAATGGAAGAGTTAAAGTTTATTCTCAGCCCTCTCTCTGCATCTGAGTTTAGTTCAGCCAGGACAAGAATTAAATGCAGCTTTGGTGTAACTAATGAGAAAAACTCATGCTAAAAAAAAAAAAAAGGGGGAGCCTTTCACTCATGGATGCTTCCCAAAGAGATGCTGTGGTTGATTAGAGCTGATTTAATTACTGTGCATTATAAAGAGCACATCTCCTCTTCCCTGGGCAGTGCCTCGTGTTGCACAGTGTGGATAAGCAGGAATCTTTCCAAAGCACGGAGCTCAACCCCTGCCATGTGTGCAGCAACTCCTGGGCCTTGTGCTCCCAAAGATTTCCCATCCCAGGAGTGTTTTCCAGTTCTGTGTGACTGACCCAAGTCAGAGACTGATGAGAAAGAGAAATTCCCCTGAAGTTATTGTACTCTACAATCAAAGCAAGTGAGGGGACAGCAAAGTGTTCCTGCTTCCAGAAACCAGGAATTGGGATCATTTTTGACAAAAGCCAGAAAAATTAAAATATATCTTTAGAACCTTTGGATGTCACAGCAGAAAGTTTCTGCGCTGGGAAAATATCAGTCAGCTCAGCCTGACAGATCCTGTTGGGTTGGTGGAACAGAAACCTTTGGGCGATCCACGTTCCTCCCGTTTCTCCCCTGACTTTGAGAGGGGCCAAACAAAGCTCGAGGGTCACCATCACATTTGGGGCTGAGGAGTTTGGCAGGTAACGAATATTCCACAGGCTCAGGGGGGACACAGAGCCGAGTCCAAGTGGAGCCCAAGCTCAGCTCTGCACAAGAGAGACGTTGATTGTTTTGGCCTCTTTCCTTTGCTCCAGGGGAAAATCGAGGCACCCTTCTTGGGATATTATTGGTGCGAAATCATAAGTTACAGTTTTATTACCAGTGGCTGTATGCGTGTGAGGGAGAGAGGAGGAGGTGCTGGGCACAGGAGAGCATAACCACTCTTTTGTAACCATTCTTTTTTGTTCGCTTTGCAAAACACAGGTTTAATTTAGGGAGAGAAATACAGAAAAAAAAATAGAATTTGCTTTTCCATATAGCACCAAATAGCCATGTTGTGAATATTTATATTTCATTTAAGGCCTTCTTGTCTTCAAACTTGAATTCATCACTTTGCATTGCTGAAAAAAAAAAAAATTTAAAAAAATAATAGGTGGGCTGTAAAGACTTATTCTCGCTTTATAAAATTGCAAATTATTTTAGCCCACCTCACATATTGATCTAGAGCAACCATGTTTTCCATGTGAAAACATCTCCCTGCATTTCATCCCTTCACAGATTTCAAAGCTCCCCAGTCTGTGTTGAGTTGTAAAGTTCTATTCAATGGCTTGGTCCGCTTCCAAAAAAGCTGGCTGAGAAATTTGGATCTGGAATCAGCCCTTGTTGGGGGAAATGTTTTCCCCCATTAACTGCAGGATGTTTTCATTGATTGTTTTGCACATGGTATGGATTTATTTACTTTTCCCAATTTCAGAAGCCTCAGCTGGACTATTTGGTAGAGTCGAAAACCAACAGGTTTTAGCAACTGGAATATTTTTGTGGGATTAGGACAAGGTCCCCTTCTTTGGGGCAATGGGCACTTTGCTGTCCTGGCCTTTCTGTGGCTGTGGACATCCACCAGCTCATCCCTCACCATCTCCCTTCTCCTCACAAACTGGGTCTGATCATCTGTGTTTGTGGGCAGTGGGAGTCAAATCCGTCCAGATTTGTTGGTGGCTGCCCCTGGATCCCTGATGGTGTCCAAGACAGACTGGACAGGGCTTGGAGCAACCATGGGAAGGTGTCCGTGCCCATGGCAGGGGTGGGATGGGATGAAATTTAAGGTCCTTTCCAACCCGAACCACTCTGGGATTCTGGGATTGTACAATAAGATGTCCTCTCCACTCTATTTCAAGAAGCAACCACCCATTCATATTTTAATTCATCTACCAAGAGAGTTTAAGAGCCATTTGAAAGTTCTCTTATCTCTGCTTGACAAGATATGAGCTCGCCTTAAGGACAACAGGGAGGTGGGATGGGTTTTCTTCACTCTGCATGTTCATGGTTCTCCAGTTGTCTTAATTCTCCTGGGAATGGTGTTTGGGAGGAGAGGTGGGGATGGCAGAGAGGGACTGGGGGTGGTTCCTATCCCCTGGGGACTTGGAATCGTGGAACCCCAGACTGGTTTGTGTTGGAAGGGGCCTTAAAGCCAGTCCAATCCCACCTCCTCCAGGGGCAGGGACACTTTCCCTACCCCAGCTTGCTCCAAGCCCCATCCAATCTTTCCTTGCTGATGGGATCCATCAAAGCCCTCTTTACTCTTCGAAGAGATACTCGATGAAAACTCTAAATTTAGCCAACATGAAAGTGACTTTGGTGGTTTTCTTTTAAATTATTGTTACAGTATTTTGCAACTTCTGTTCCCCTCTGGCTGGGATTTGAGCACCCTCTCCCTCCACCCCCTCCCCACCTCCTGACAGCAATCGCCAGTTGTAAAATAATAGACCATCAGCCAGCAATAATTTGCAATCCAAACAGACTTGACGCTCTCTGACATTTATTGAAACCTCAGACCCTGTTCGCTGGTTTCAGTTTTCCTCCCTTTGCTCTGTTTTTACAGACAGACAAGTGCTTAGATTTGGGTTTAATAATGAGCAGAAATTTCGCCTTGGCCCGGCTTTGCTTGTGTTGGCTGCGGCGGGGCCGTGCAGCAGACGGGCGGTTGGAGTTAATTACGCTAAATGGTGAGAACATTATTTGACCCCACTGGTTCGGCACCAGATGTTGAACATTGCCTCTGAGAAACCAGCACAGACGTCAGGCTTTGGAGGCTGCACGGGGAGGGAGAGCAGACTTGGAGCTCAAGTCTTTTTTCTTTTTTTTTTTTTTTTCCCAGCTTTAACTATCCCGGGATAAGCCCGGGACAAACAAAGCCCTCATTAGGGACAGATGACAACATTCAGCTGCAGCCACTCAGGGCAAATTAGGGCATGGTTGTAGTTTTGGAGCTGAACGTATCAAAAACCTCCCCCGAAAAATCATTTTGCTAAATGTACAGAGAACGTTCTGCCAGCACAAGGTATCAACTTTGGTAAATCCTTCCTGGAAAGTGAACTTTACATTTACGGGCCAGACATGATGGAATTTAATGTTTGAAAATGATTAAAGGATTTTGTTCTTTCCTAGTAACAACTGCATTTATCAAGGTGGCAGCCACGGTGGCCTTAAAAAGAGCTGAAATGGAGCTGAACTGCTGAGCTTTCCCTGGCTTGGGTCTGGGAATCCCTCCGGTCTTTAGGCATTAGGATTGGGGAATTACATGGGGAGATATGGGAGGAGGGCAGTACAAAGTGTTTATTGACCCCAGTCTGTGTTAATAAAGCATTAGAAGTATTACCTGCTCGGGGATTGTCAGAGCACACCAAAGTTGTCCTGACCTTGGTGGAAAACCGAAACTCCTCAGTCTTTGAATAAACTGTTTGGACTGTGGGAGTGACAACACTTGTGCAGATTTATATACCACAGGAAAAAGAAGTTAAAAAGCTCCTTACCCCAAAAAATGTGTTCCCAGTGCCTTTAGTTGCCTGCATGGCAGTGATAAGGATTGTAACAGTGCACAATTCACAGACAAATCTGAATTCTGATTCTTTTCCCAGCAGGTGACACAGCAGCTCCCCTCCATCCCCTGTGTGTCCCTGGGATGCAGGACAGGGACTCCCAAACCTTCTAGCTCCAGCTCTGAAGAACTTCTGGGGCCTGATTTTGGGGGTGCTGGAGCAAAGCCATTGACCAGAGCCAGCAGAATTCATAATCATTGGATAAGTTTAGTGGTTTGAAGTCTCTGGTATTTCATTTGAGCATCACCACCTGCCTGGGGCGTTATTTCAGGGGCTTAACCATCCAAAATTCTGTGTTCAGCTTTGGTGTTCCTCCCTCATTCCCTGCATCACAACATGATCCTCGTGCTGGGTCACCACACCTGGATCAAACCCTAAACTAGATCACCCAGGAGTCTCTCGGAACTCTTTTATTTCCCTTTTCCCTCAGAGTTTCCCAGCCTTTGGGTGCCTTTCTCCCAGCACAGGAGCAGCAGGGAGGTGCTGGTGATGTGACACCACACAGAATGCTGCAATTTGAGCATTCCCACCATTTTCTGGGTCACTGAGAGATTCTGAGTCCCCTCGATCTATCAAAGTCCTGCAGATACCACTTTCCATTAAAAAATTAAGAGCAAATCTGTGGAAAATAGATTTTTTTGGATATTAATGCATTTACAGCATGGTGTGGCTAAAGGTGATAGGCCAAAAAACATTTATGGTGTATTGTAATTAGGAAATAATTGGCTTCTGATTGTGATGGTGTGAATTATAACATCTGTATTGTCTCACCCTTCACATGAGGCTGAAAATGGAATAAAAGTTTTAAAAATTGCTCTCAGTTGCCCATGTCTGGGTCAGAAAAGAGCTTAACCCAACACAAATCCACTGGAATAGGTGGAGCTATCCTGCAGTTCCTGCAGGGCAGGTCTGAACAAAGCATCCTGGCTGGATTCTGCCATGAAAGAGCAAAACCATGGAAGAGGGAGCTGCCTGCCATGCTGAACTCACCTGAAGGGCATCACCAGCCTGGGATCCCCCCCAAAAAACCATGGACACACCAAGACTGAGGACACAATAAATATTAAGGGAGTGTCCAGGATACAGCTCCTGTTTCCTTTCCCTCTAAAGCAGGTGAAGATGCCCTCAAGGACAATGCCACGGCCAGGCCTCTGCTGAGAGCAGCAGGAGCTGCCAGAAATGGAGTTTTCCACCCAAAACTTGTGCACAGCTGCTTGGACCAGCATGGGCAGGACAGGAGGGACGTTACCCGGAGGGGTTTTTTAACAGTTGATCGCGCCAGGGTCAAAGTGCTGTCAGGTGGGCACAGGTTATTGCAGCTTTTTTCCCCTTCTTTGAGCACTAAATAAGTCATTTTGGACCAGCTGCATGATTTTCTGTATATATTTTATGCAAAACTGAGTGCCTGGCACATCCATCTGAAGAATTCTTTATGAAACCTCACAATCACAGCAAGCTGTGGGATGAGGAAAGAGTGGGTTTGGTGTTCTGGGGTTCTCTGAGAGAGGTTTAGGTTCCCTCACAGGCTTCAACACTGTCTATAATTTACTGTGAACCAGGAGGGACACGAGCTGAAATTTTTAGGAGCAGATTAGGTTGAAAAAATTTATGACAGCATTTAGAAACATTAGACTTGGGACTGCATGCCAGAGCATGACAAAATAGCAGGTAATAACAGATCTCATTAGAACTGTTTATTTAAATTGAACATTAGCCTGTCAGGGATGTTTTTGCTGCTGGATTGGTCTTATTTCCATCCAGATTAATTTCTACCCAATCCAAGTACCCAGAGGTGTCTTCCTAGGTCTGCTCAGTGTGTACAATCCATGAAGTTGCTGTTATTTCTGGATTTTAAGGAGAATGTTACTTTCTATTCTTCTTCATCCACCACCTCTATGTTTAATGATCTCTGTGTATCAAAAAGCAATTATATTTTCAAAGGGATCCAAGTGATTCAGGCTCCAAAGTGCTGTTTCAAAAGGATTGGCTCACCCTCCCTGAACAAAACATTGGAGTATTTGCTTTTCTTGGGCTTGGACCACGGTTCTTCTGTCTCAGCCTTCACCTTCTCCCCTGTGAGGGTGGAGGGAACCTGGCACAGATTCCCGGAGAAGCTGTGGCTGCCCCTGGATCCCTGGAAGCATCCAGGGCCAGGCTGGATGCAGCTTGGAGCACCCTGGGATGGTGGAAGGTGTCCTTGCCCATGGAACAAATTATTTTTAAGATCCCTTCCCACCCAAACCATTCCGGGATGCCATGACTCTCTCTAGTTCTTACTCTTAGTCCTTTAAATACAAAATGTGTGTGCAGAAATTACCCAGACCCAATCCCCTCTCTGGATGCTCTGCTCCCTTTTCTGTGATCTTAACCAACCTTTCAACAACAGCTTTATTCTTTCAGCTCATCAGACCTTCAGTAATTGCAGCAGATCAGCTGCCATCCCCTCCAGTGAGGGTGAAGATCTCTCCTGACTCAAATCTTGAGGTAACTCCTGTGGTTTGGGGTTGTTTGAAGCACACAGAGACATCCTGGATGTGCCTGGACCTGCTGCTTGGTTTATCCAGGCCAAGCCCCTCCAGACAAGAGCTTTGTGATTTATTTTCTCAGACAACAACCCGAGGTGCAGCAGAATATTTATCTGGACAAAGATTAGGCAAATGCAGAAAAACAAACCCCAAAACAACACAAACAAGCAAAGCTTCCAAAGCTGCAGTTTCACTTCAGCACCTGAGCTGTGTTTGACAGGAATTCAGTGCCAGCCCCATCTCCTGCAGAAAATAATTGCTTGGATTTTAAAAAAATCATTGGAATGATGTCACCATTGCTCAGCTAAACTTGGGCAATTGGTTGGGTTTTGCAGCTGTGGGAATGGAAAGTGCTTTTCACGAAGCAAAATAATATTCAAATAATTTCCCACCTTTTATCTCTGCTAATCAAACTGTTTCCTTTTATTATTGTAATTCTGGGGGGGGTTGGCTCTAGAAGAGCATCTTTAGGCTCTTTCAAAATATTCATAGAAGGGCTCATGGATTCATAGAATGCTTTGGGTTGGAAGGGACCTTAAAGATTGTCTAGTCCAGCCCCAGGGGCATAAAAAATGAAAGGCAGCCCTGAGGAACCAACATTCCTGAGGGTGTTCCTGAGTTATCTGCAGGGAAAACCCCAAAGAAGGAAAGATGTTGCTAGAGAAGGGAGCTCTGGAGAGGCTCCCTGATGCCTCTGATTTCCACACCTCTGACTGCTGCAGAGCAGTAAAACATCATTAACTTCAGCAGAGCCATGTGAAGAGGAGTTTCGTGTTCACTCCACGTGCTTCCCATCCACCTTTTCCTTCCCCTCCCAGCCGCAGGCAAACCCATCACATCCATCCACCCAGGACAAGATGCCTGGGATCCGTGGTTTTTGGAAAGCAGCTCCCGATGACTTCTCTGAAATCCTGCCACATGATTAATCCCTGAGGAGCAGCTGCAGCCAGTCCCTGCTTGATTTGGCTGGTGGCTTTGGGGCTGAGATAAGCCCAGCTCTGCCATTCTTTTAGGGGAGAACAATTGGAAAACACCTTTCCCCTGTCTGAACAGCCTCACCTGTGAAGGGCCAGCAGCAGCAGTGGCCATGGTGACATTAATTACAGAGCTCTGGGGCTTTAATTCCCCCAGGGAAGCTCTTTTAGAGCAGAATTTCCTTCAAAAATTCTCTTTCTGCCAGGCCTTTGTTTTGAGAACTTCATGGTCATCAACACAACCGAGAGTAATTTGTCCTACATTAAAAAGCTTGTCCTAAATTAAAGAGCTTGTCCTAAATTAAGACAAATACACACACAGAATTCCCTCTCACCAAAAATACTGTTCAACCCACATTTCTCTCCCTAAATCAGCTAAATTCTAAATTGTTCTATCACCACCCTGTTCTGGGCTCTGTTTGATGGTGCTGTGTGAATAATGTGTATTCTGGTCCTTTCATTAATTAATAACTTTTCTAGTTTGTCCATTTTAAGACCTTTTTATGTGGCTTAATAGTTGGTTCATGATGATTTAATAATCTCAAATTCACATGCACAGACAAGAATCTGGATTATTAGATGTGAGCATAAAGATAACTAGATGCACTTGGAATTAAAGAAATCCCATTAGATTTAATTTCTAATTAAAGAAAAATTAAAGGAATTTTTAAATGTTTTAACAGCCACCAAGACACTTTCTGAACAGAATCACTGCAATTCACTGCTAAAATCCTTCAATCATTCCTCCTCATGTTTCCAAGTGATGTTAACTTCAAGCCACGGAGCTCAGCTGTGTCGTTTTTGGGTAATAGAGAAGCAAATTCTCCTTGCTGCAGGAAGCACAGGGTGTAATTCTGTGGCTGATGTTGTGGTGGGGCCCAGCCTGGGTTTTCCCCTCTGTGAAATTATTGTGTGTTTTAAACCCTCAAGCACCTGGAAGGAACGAGCCCAGCAGGTACGTGTGGAGGGATGGAAGGGCAGGTTTTTAGGGCAGGAGCTTCTCCTTGCTTTCCTAACAGGAATCTTTTCCCCCTGCTGAATAGGATTGGATATCCTGGAGCTGGTTTTGGTGCCAGCTGCCCAGCTGGGAGTGCTGCTTGTTGTGGTGGGAGATCTGCATCTCAAACCAAAGCCAGTTATTGATGTGGCCTGAGTGGGCAGCTCCCCCCCATCATTCCTGGGACGTTCTCCTGTCAGGAACAGCCCAAAAATGACATGGAAACCATCCCAGAATGGTCTGGGGATCACCCTTGGCCTGCCTGGCCCTGCTGGGCTGGGAGATTGTTTAGTGCCACAAAACAAGTCCTGTCACCTTGGAACTCTGCAGTCTTTGGAGCCGGTCTCCAATAAATGGCTTTTCCTGCTCTTGTCCCACTGGAATCCAGCTCTTTGTTCATTCCCCAAGGATGCTGAGCTGTCCCCTCTGCCGTGGTGCTCCCGTGGATCAAACAAGGCTTGGGACGGGGTGGGAAGTGCACATGAGGAGGAAAGGTTGGATTTATGGAGCTGCTTTAATCCAGAGCCCCATTCAGCAGGGGAAATCCCTGAGCAGCAAAGGCACCTGCTGGGCTTTCCCTTTGGATTCTGCCCTGGGAGAATTCCTGGGGTTATTCCTGTTCAGCAGCTCCAGAGTGCCCAGCCAAGGCACAGATTTTAAACAGGGGAAAAAATCCCCAAAGGAATTCAGGCTCCAAGCCTGAGCTCCACTGGTGGGCATCTCCTCTCCCCTCCTCCATTCTCATCCCAGCTGGTGGCAAAAGCCTTTCCTGCTTTTCTGATCCTACTGGAAATTCCAAGGCAGCATTCAAATATTTATTCCCAACCTTTCTTCCTACCAGTCTGTGCCAATGTGTTGCTTTCCCAGTCTGGTTAAAGAGAGGATCCATGTACCAATCCCACCAGGTAGATGCTGGGACTGGCTGATCTACCCAGGATTTCAGCCTCAAGCAGAGGCATTTATCTATTTATTTTTTATTTATTAAGCTAGCCAGACTCAAAGCCAGAGGATGGAAAAGCTGGCATGGGAATGAACTTCTCAAAGTGGTATGGGAAGGATTCTGTTCCCTTCAAAAAGCAAAACTCAGCTGTAAAAGTTTTGATAACTGGTAGAGCTGAAGTGGAATCAATTTGCAAAATAACAAAAAAATGCTAAAAAGCAGCTTTTGCCTGCAGTCTGTGCCTTCCTCAGGAATACCAGAACCAAGGCAGAGTTTCCAAGTTGCCCACTATGAATTTAAGGGGATTTAAGTAATAACTTCAATATAAACCACTTAATAATTGTCCTCCCAGAGCTTTAGCTAATAAAGCAACTCAGGGCAGAATATGGAAAGTTCAAATCCTGGAATAAAATGCCCAGGTTTCATTTCATTTGCTTCCTTCTCTTTACCCCAAAAAGATGTTCTCCGGCCAAAACACACCACTTGCTCTTACTAATGAACTTCTGTGTATTTATCCAGATTTCTCCCTATTGAACATCTCCTTCTACCTGTTATTTTATGCTGCTGAAATTCAAGCAGAAGAAAGGGGTTAGAATTAATTATAGCCTTTGGCTTGAAGGATTAGCCACAGATGTTGAATTATTATTATTATTATTGTACTGTATTTCAGGAATGACACAAGGAATGTGTGGTGACTGGTGGTATCCATGAGGAGAAACAGGAATGTTTAAATCCTGAAAGAACTTTGATTCTCCTTTTAATGGCAATCAATGGGCCTGTTTAGAAAACTAAAAATTAAGGTGACAGCTATGAAACATTGGAGGGGAGGGGTTGGACTTGCATTATCCTTGTGGGTCCTTTTCTATATTCTATGATTCCATGATTCCATGATTCCATGATTCCATGATTCCATGATTCCATGATTCCATGATTCCATGATTCCATTCAAAACCATCTTGCTCTCTGTGTGCAAATGATCCTTTCTAAAATCCGAACCCTTTGGTAGCACAACTTGGCATGGAAAGCAGGGAAACTTCTCACAATTAAGGATAGGTCTGTAATGAAATTTCTTTTCTGCCCTTTTTAATTGTGGCTGGATCTGGCCATTCAGCACCTGAGCAAAATCCACAGCACAATTATTTTACTGTTGAATTGATGTTCAATTAGTTTTGCATTTAGCTGTGGGTGTGCTTCGCAATTGTTACAATGAGAAGGGATTAAAAGAAAAGGGAAAAAACCTCCCCTGCAGCCAAGGCCAAGGGGAATAACATCAGAAGCCTGATCATTTGTCACCTATGGTCACTCGAAACCATTATTTCTTTTACACACTGTAATTTCAGATAGACTTGTGTAAACAGTGTAAAGATTTATTTTCTCAAAATATCAGAACCACTTAGCGTGAGTCACAAGCCAGATTTCAGGCAGATAATTTTCTTCTAATAGATTTTTGGGTTAACAAGATAAAAATTAACATGAAAATGATTATGTGCTGACTGAAGGAAACCTGGTTTTATTTTGTTCCCTATTTGTTTTACAAGGGAAGTCTTCAAGTATCTTGCAGGGGCAAAAAATATTTAAAGTGTTTGCACATGTTTCCCATTTCCATTTTATAAGATTCATTCACAGTCAGCCAAACGTATCTTTCTCTCTTTCTCTTTTTTTTTTTTTTCTTTTGATGCACTCCTTAATTAGTCTTAAAGGCTCCAAAGGTGCTTTTTTTTCTGTCTGTCTCTCTATTCCAGACGTGGAGCGCGGCGAGCGGCGCTCGCAGTGAAGTCATGGGGCTCTCAAAGCCGAGCTGGATGCTCCTCAAAGGCTCGGGGGGTTCCTCTGATCCGTCTTTGTGTTCCACAGAAAGGAGCAAAGTGC
Source organism: Lonchura striata (assembly GCF_050655825.1). Classification (NCBI taxonomy): domain Eukaryota; kingdom Metazoa; phylum Chordata; class Aves; order Passeriformes; family Estrildidae; genus Lonchura; species Lonchura striata. The sequence goes on along the minus strand of NC_140720.1, from coordinate 2,968,653 downwards.
AGATCTGAGGCCTGGCCGTCGGCAGCAGCTGAAGTGGCTGCTCTTGGACGATGTGGATGATGTGGACGATGTGCATGATGTGCATGATGTGGATGATGTGGACAATGTGGATGATGTGGATGATGTGGATGATGTGGTGATGTGGATGAAGTGGATGAAGTGGATGAAGTGGATGATGTGGATGATGTGGACGATGTGGACAGTGTGGACGATGTGGACAGTGTGGATTATGTGGATGATGTGGACGATGTGGATGATGTGGATGATGTGGATGAAGTGGATGAAGTGGATGAAGTGGATGATGTGGATGATGTGGACGATATGGATGATGTGAACGATGTGGATGATGTGGATGATGTGGATGAAGTGGATGAAGTGGATGATGTGGACGATGTGGATGATGTGGACGATATGGATGAAGTGGATGAAGTGGATGAAGTGGATGATGTGGATGATGTGGTGATGTGGATGATGTGGACAATGTGGATGATGTGGATGATGTGGATGATGTGGTGATGTGGATGATGTGCATGATGTGGATGATGTGGATGATGTGGATGAAGTGGATGATGTGGATGATGTGGATGAAGTGGGTGAAATGGATTTGGCTCTGGCTGCCAAATTGCAGCCCTTGGGAAGGATTTGCCACCAGGCTCCGTGTGCAGCTCCGTGCTCAGTTTGGCTCAGTTTGGGCACCCCACAGCTCCTGCTGTACCCAGAGAAGCTGTGGCACCATGGCAGGCACACCGTGGGCTCTCTGGGCCTGGTTTTAAGATTATTTAGGTATGAATTTCTCAGGAGCTGAGGATTGTTTTTCCCTTTTAAAAATCTTCTCAAAATGCCGCAGACCTGAGGGAAGGCCTGAGGCCCCTCTGAACTGCCCCCTCAAAACTGCCCCAAGTCCTTGTGTGCCATTGCAGGGCCTTCAGCTCCTTGGGCCAGGCTTTAAAGTTATTTTGGCATGGATTTTTTCAGCAGTTAGGGCTTTTTTTTTCCTTCTCTTTTAAAATTTCATCTAAAGTACAGCAGACCTGAGGGAAGGCCTGAGCCCTCCCATGACTTGCCCCTTCCAAATTGCCCCAAGTCCTTGTGTCCCCATTGCTGGGCCATCATTTCCTTTTCCTTGGGCCAGGCTTTAAAGTTATTTTGGCATGGATTTTTCAGGGCTTAGGAATTGTTTTTCCTTATTAAAATCTGCTGCAAAATGCAGCAGGCCTGAGCCCCACCAAAATTGACCCAAGCCCTGTGTCCCCATTACTGGGCCTTCAGCTTCTTGGGCCAGGCTTTAAAATTATTTAGGAACAGTATTTTGCAGGAGTTAGGAATTGGTTTTCCCTTTCAAGCTTTGCTGCAAAATGCAGCAGACCTGAGTGAGGGGCTGAGCCCCTCCAAACTGTCCCAAGCCCTGTGTGCCCATTACTGGGCCATCATCTCCTTGGGCCAGGCTTTAAAATTATTTAGGCACAGGATTTTGCAGGAGTTAGGGATTTTTTTTCCCCTTTTAAGATCTGCTCCAAAATGCAGCAGACCTGAGCCCCCTCTGAACTGTTTTGTGTCCCCACTGCTGTGCCATCAGCATTGCACCACATGGAATTTGTAACCACATTTACAAATACAATTTTACAATTTACCACAGCTCAAGGTCCCTGTGATGATGAATGTGCTGCAGCAGGGCCCTCAGGGCAGAACTGAACGTTTTTAAGGAGAATCTTATCACGGTGATTAAAGTTTCTTTTTATTTTGTATTTTGCAAAGTGACCCCTTTTTCCCATCATCAGAGTTTCAGCACCACAGGGAATTCCCTCCTCCCATTTTAGCAGGAGAGAGAAAAGAAGGATTTGAAGAAGTTAAGGATTAAACTGTTCCACTTTCTCCCCTTTGCTCAGCTTCAGAAATCCCTCACACAGTGATGAGTCATTTTTTATTCTGTTTAAGCCCATGTTAAGTCAACATCATTTCAGGCTGGTGACTAAGTCTTGAGTGATGTTGATGTAAATGAAATAGGAATAACTGGGACTTCACCAGGACACAGCAAATAGAGATTCTCTCCACAGGAAAAAAAAAAAAAAAAATAAAAATGAGAAAGACACTGAGTTAGTCCCAAGAAGAGAAAGAAAAAAGAGAGGGGAAAAAAAGAAGAAAATAAATAAAAGGCAGCTGTTTGCAGGAGATCTCTGATGGATTAAAACCGGGACTGGAAAGCTGCCCTTCTCCTGCTGGTGGAAATCTGCAGATCTCTCCTCAAAGTGGGCAGGATTTCAGCAATTTCTGTGCAGAGCAAGGACAGGAGCCCTTATCTGCCTTGAGTCTTACATAGCTCAAGTCTAAGCTCAGGATCTGCACAAAGGAATTCCACTGAAGTCCTGTTTTGGGTCAAGCAGGGAAACTGGGCTCTGTGGCCCTCAAGAGTGTGGATTCAAAAGTAGACAAGGTACTATTTGCAATAAAAGCTGTGAAGGAGCTTGTGAGCATTCTTGGGGTTCCATGTGGCAACACAGTCCAGCAAAGACCAGTAAAAAAACCAGTAAAACCAGTTTTAAAGTCAGGGCAGCCTGCCCAGCCCAGCAGCACCAGAGAGCCCCATTCCTTGGCTGGCACTGCTTTTTTCTTGTCAGCTTTGGAGCCTGCCCCACCAACACCACAACAACCTCCAGAGGCAACACCTGAATCCTGCTTCTCCTCCTTTCTTCTCCTGGAACGTTCTCAGCAGCCGCTGCAGAGGCTTTGCTAAACATGTCAGATTAAAGGTCTAAGCAGACGAATAAATGCAGTCCATCTGAGGGCATGTTTCCTCTCACACCTTCGGGGGCTGTCAGCATCTTGAATGGGATTCAGAAACATGTCCTTGAAGCTGGCTGGAATGCAGCTTAATATATCAGGGGCAGCATTAGAGAGAGGAGAAAAAAGGATGGGGGAAGCTTTCATGGCAGTGCACCCCCCTCCTCTCTCCAGTCCTGCATTTGCTGCAGAGCAGGGATAAACAAGGACTGGGGAGGGAATGGGACCTGCAGCCATCTCCCTGCTCGGGAGCTCAGTTTGCCATCTACTCTCCGGATCCTGGGGTTTTCACACTCTCTTCAAAGATTATTTTATTTTTTATTTAAACCCCAGTGCTTTCCAGCACTCCAAACTCCCAGATTTCAGCACTCCTCAGAGCTGGTTGTGTCAATATTCCTGGTTACAAGGAAGCTGAGGAGAGATTTCTCAGCTCTTCACACTCCTATTTCTTTGCACAGCTCATCTCCCAGGAGTAATTCCTCTGTCCTGGGCCAAGTCCTGCCCTCAGTGCAGGGAGCAGCCGCAGAGCAGCTGAGCTGGGCCTTGTTCTTGCTGTATTTTCATTAAATTTGCAAGAAATGAAGTTTAGGGCAAAGCTGATGAGAGTCAGACCCTTCCTGAGCACAGGGATCTCCTGGCATGGGACAGTCCCTGAGGGCGGTGACCTGAGCACAGCACAGCTGCACATGCAGGAGTTTGGATGCTCTGCCAGGTAAAATATTCCATGGACAGCAGCACTGAACCATTGAACATCCTCCTGAACTGCACACTGTCATCCCTTGGAGCAACCTGGGCTCTGTCCCTGCCCATGGCAAAGGATGGGAAGAGCTTTGAGGTCCCCCCCATCCCAAACCATTCTGGGATTCTGTGCAAAATCACTGACTCCATAATAAGAGAATCCTTCAAACACTGGTTTAAACTTGCAAGCCAATCACTGTGCTCCTGATTGCTACTTTTTTGGTTTTATTTAAAATACCTATTTGTTTGTTTCCCCTTAAGTCTTTAATTTAAAGAATGCAATTAATCTCAATACCTTTTAGATTTTAGAGTGAACACCCCATAGTGACGTTGTACCATCCATCTCTGGGATTCAGGTGGGAGATTCAGAGGAGCTGAATTAAATTAATTTTATTGGATGTGTGCATTTATCTCCTCTGTAGGGAGACAAATTCTTGTGTTACAGGGAAAGAAAAACCATTCAGGCTCCTGTGCATTGTAGGGGACCTAAAATATCGCCTTAAAATGTAGATTTTGACTTTCTGCCCAGTGTTGCCTTGGAAGTTTTGCCATTACAGCCTAATTGCTGAATAAATGTTCCCTCAATGGAGAACAGGCAGTGGCTCCATTCTGGTACCATTTCTGCTCCTGGAAATCTGTTCCTTTTATTATTTTATATGGAATCCTTTCAGTTGCAAACTACTGATCTTCCACCTTGGAATAGGCTTTGGAACCAAGGGGGGAAGGTAAAATGGGTTGAGTTTCCAAGAGTTATTCACCTCTTCCCAAGCAGAAGATGGATTTCCCTTCTCCAGGGCTTCCGGCACCATCGTTTTTCCCTGGATATTCCTGACATGTCACAAATCACCCCCTGGTTACTGACTTGGAAAGGTTCTCCTTTATGCCTGAACTGGGCAGACTGGGAAGCTGCTGGCTCAGATCCAGGAATTAATCCATTCCTGGTCTGTAAGGAACACTCAGGGCCCAGGGATTATTATTTATTTAATAAGATGCATGGAATTAATTACATTTTCATGCAGTAGTTCTGTTCTGTGGCCTTGCAAGCGCCACACCTGGGCAGGGCTGGGAAGTGGGGGTGGTGCTGCCAGAGTGGCCCAAAAAATGGCATTGGGCACTCAAAGCAGGACCTGAGATTTGGGGCCTCCCTTTGGGGGTCAATCATTTTGTGAAGCCCCTGAAGTTTGCTTTTGAGGGGAGCATTCCCGTGTTTTGTCTCCCTCCCTCGTTCCACACCCAGTGTAGAACCCTCTCCTGATTCCTCCTGGCCACGTGTGAGTGAGGAGAGCCCCCAGCAGCACAGAAATCCTCCAAATAGTGAATTAAACTCTCTTTTTTTCCCTGCTGAGGGGTCCAGCAGGGCCAGGGGGAGTCACTGACATCCCAGACACACCTTCCCCCACCACTGTTGGGGAGATGAAAAATCAAAGGCAAGGTTTGCTTTGGAAAACAAGAATTAAAGAGCTTTTACTTGGATTTCTTGCTTTACCTGGATCTTGCAGAGCTCAGGGGAGCTGTGATTTGTAAGCCCCAAGTCAAAATTAACAATAACATTCAACTCTATTATATTTCACTGATGCTTATCTGTGTGAAATGCATGATACTCCCAACATGCAAGATTTATTATTTGCTGTATATTTGATCTCCTGGATAATTGTTTAATTAAACTAATTAGTAGCTGCTTTCAAGGCCCAAAATCATTACTGAGCTGATTCCAGCACACAGCTACTCCAACCACAACACCTTCCCCTGCTCTGTGCCAGACCAGGATGTGGGAGCTCCTCTGGAATTACATCCTCCCTGCAAGACATCCCCCAGGACTGGATTTGGGACATTATATTGCCAATATTATTTTATATTTCTATATAATATATATTTTTATATCTGTAAATATATATATTATATTTCTATATATTATATTAATATTATTATTATATTTCTCTGATATTTCACTGCTTGTGACATCCAACAATTGTCACCACAATATAAATATATATTATATATAAAATATATTTTTATATATTATATTTATATTATTATTATATTTCTCTGATATTTTGCTGTTTGTGACGTCCAGCAATTGTCACCTCACTTTCACTGTTTGTGACATCCAACAATTTTCAGCACAATTAAAAATTGTCACCACAATGAAGAACTGACAAGGAGATGGAAAAAGGGTTTGAAAGCGGGAGGCATGAATATGTTGTTAATAAATTCTGGTTCTGAGCGATATTTTGGGATTTTTTTCTTCTGAGGGGAATTTTTCATGGCTGTAGGAAATCCATCTGAGTGATTCCATGCTTCCCTGAGAACCTGCTAAGATATCCATCCATATTTATATCCTCGGAGTTAGGCCAGGACCAAGACACAATCCTTTGAAAGGACCTTCTGTGATGGAAATCCATGTCAAGGATCCCGTGGGGATTACTGGAAAAACCTGTCAGGGAGAATGTAAATAAGCAGAGGGTCCATATCCACAGTCCTAAAGGGAGAGAAGGAAATTCAATTCCTTTATGGCCTCACTCCCGAGCCCTCCCACAGCACAGGAAGCAGTAGGCCATGTAAAACCCCAAAATAGCTCTGCAACTTCGATTTCCCCCTCAGACAGAGAGCAAAAAAAAAAGAAATAAAAAATGCTCCCCAGGGGAAAACATGATCTTTTCCCCATGTTTGAGTTGTCAGTTTTGACAGGAATGCTACAAACTAATTAAATTTTTGTTAATTTATTTTGTCTGATGCGGCGAGTGCCTGTCGCAGGAATGGCTGGGGAAGTCTGACTTCTCCAGGAAGCACCCGTGGATTGGTGCAGGGAAAATGGACCTGCCTAAGTCAAATAAACACAAAAAGCATTTAAATTCATTTCTCCCTCAGTGCTCCAGCTCTCTTTGTCTGTTCCAAAGACAATCCAAGCTTATTCCTTTAAATTCCCAGTCTGGTGGGATGGCTGCTCTCTTCTGGTTAGAGATGAAATGGAGAATGGGTAAAGGACAAAGTAAAATTTGCCCTGAAATTTGTCTTAAACCTGGAATTACTGGACTCTCTTAGGCTGGATTACTCCCAATGCAGGAACGATATTGAAATCCAAGAATTTTGTCTTTTCCCACAGGGAACAAAATGGAACTGGGCTGTCCAGAGTGTCAAAATGTCCAAGGCCAGCTTGGAGCAACCTGGGATAGTGGAAGCTGTCCCTGCCCATGGCACTGGATGGTTTTAAGGTCCCTTGCCACCCAAACATTCCATGTTTCCATGGCTTCTTCAGGGAGATCCATGTGGTCAAATGTATTCAATTGTGATGGATTTATGACCCCGTTGCCTGGGAAGGAGGGGAAATCCAGAGCTCAGCTCCTCAGCCATCCCGAGCAGCCTCTGCCTGCTCCAACACGATGCATGCTCATTTTGCATTCTCCTGGAACTCCGTAAGGGCACGGCCAGATCCAAAGAAAGCACGGTGCAGTCTGATTGTTCTCAGATAATCAGCTGAGGAAACAGGGAAAAGACAACCCCTGGGGGTGTTTATTCTGGGTTTTTGAACCTGTCTCTGTCAAGGCTTTGCACAGTTGAAAACCCTTTTAACAACACACACCGGAGAGGCAGAGCTGGCTGGGGGAGGTGATCAGATAAGAGAAGGAGATAAGCAATTAGCAGAGCCCTTCAAAGTGCCATCTGAAAGGGGAAAGTGGAGTGTCCATCCCACAGCCCAGCCAGCTGAAAGGGGAGAGTGTCCATCCCACAGATGTTCCCAGCTCAGATCCGTGTTTACACAAACATCCAGCTCTCATTCCAGCAGGGATTGCTCTGCTCTTATCTTGTTTAATGGGTAATTCCTGCATTAAGGGATCTGCAGGTTTCAATCAGAGCTCCCGTCCTTTTTGGCAGTGAAATCCCACCGTACGTGACTGAAGGCACTGCCGGTCCCAAGGTTTGCCAAATGGGAATGAGGAATGTACCCCGAGCACATCCTGCACCTCACAGCACCTTCACATCTGCACCTGGAGTCCTCCTGGTGGGAAAAGCCCTTCAGGATCAGAAAATCCAACCATCAGCTGGGATGGAGTTCCTGGAAGGAACCTGACAGAGTTTTGGAATTTGGCACCTTCCAACCCCAACCCATCGGAGATCCCAACCCCAACCCAACCTATCAGAGATCCCAATACCAACCCCAACCCATTTGAGATCCCAATACCAACCCCAACCCATCGGAGATCCCAATACCAACCCAAACCCATTTGAGATCCCAATACCAACCCCAACCCATCGGAGATCCCAATACCAACCCCAAACCAACCCAACCCATTTGAGATCCCAAAATCAAGCTGCATATCTGCATCTTTAACATCTTGATATCTGTCAAAACCTATTCTATATTTTCTTCTAGACCTGTCAATTTAATTTTTTTCATTTACTACATTTACTGAAAGAGTTTAAGAGAGAGACAAACCCAGAATTTCCTTTTGGTGGGGGTTGTGGGAACAGAAAGGAAATTCTGTTCCCATTCTGAAATGCTTAAAGCACAAGTGGATGAATTAAAGTGCCCTGATTTCAGGGGTAGCGTTGGATGGAGTTGTTTTCACCTCCTTGAAGTGTCCTTGGAACTTCCTTTGGAAAGAGTGGCTCTGCCTCTGGACGGAAGAAGGAGATTCCCACCTGTTTCTTCATCCAATATTTCCATCCTAAACAGGACAATGAATAACAAGGAAGGACCTTTGAAGCCCTAAATTCATGTTCAGTTGCTCTTCCAAACATCCTGCAATGCAAAAATTGTGCTAGAAGATGTCTCCAATAAAGACTTAATCATATAATCTAATATATGAATATTAAATGTGCTCCAGGGAGCCAGGTATGCATTGCAAACATCTGTAATAAACATTTATAATCCAAAAGGCTTCTGGAGTATTAAGAAATTACCAAAAGTAGAAAACAGAGGGGTTTTATAAAATAATTTCCTTCTAACTTGAAGCAGATGTCTTCCAATTACTGATTCCCTGTGTTTGGTGATGATGCTGGGAGGGTTGTGATTCAGGAGGTTTTTGACAGAGATGAAGCACAGACTCAAATAGATAAAACATGACACAGAAGACCCTTTGAAGTAATTTTCCCTCATCTTTTGGATTCTGATTTCTACTTCAACCTTTTGTGCTTTCCAGCAGTGAAGCTCCAGACACCCACAGCGGTGCTCCCACTCCCAAAATACTGATTTGGGTGGGTGGGTGATGAGTATGTGGAGGAGTCACTGGGCTGAGGGGCTCTTTACAGTAAAGGGTTACTCAAACCTTCCTCATGGAAATCATGGGATGGTGGCTGCTCTTCCAGGGCAAAGGATCTCAAGGAGCCTCTGGGACACTCTGCCTATTTTATATCTCAATTTCCCTGGAATTCTCTCTGTAGCCAGACTATAAAACCTGGGCATATAGTACAAAAATGCATTGAAAACTTTGAATTCAGCATTTAAAATACCAAGCTGAGTCTAAAAAGTTGAGCTGCTCCTTGAGCTCCCTCAGATGTGGTCGTGGTGCAGGACAAATGTGTCTTCTGCTTATGAAGCTGCACAAGCAATGAAGCCAAAGGGAGATGAAAATATCATAAAACCTCAGCTTTGCATCTTTCTGCCAACTTCTGAGATGCTGACGAAAGATAATGTTGAAGTTTCAAAGCTGGGGGAAAAAAAAACCTCCCTGAAGATTTTTTGTGATGTCAGAGGAAGAAGGAAGCCAGCTTGAAATGAAGGGCTGCTCTCGGGCTCTAATCTTGTAGGCACCTACTTAACTTTAAGCCAATTAAATCAATGGACTACTTAACCTTTGCCTACCGGAGAAAGGATTTGCCAGCACAGTTTATATTAGTGCCCCAAACCAAATAAGCAATGCTCCAAAAAGCACTCTTCTTTCAGCAAAACTCTATCTGCCCTCGGTGTCACAGGCATAAAGCTACAGCCGGGGACTCAAAGGAAACCTTTCCTTTCAGTGACACCGCTGGAACTTGTTCCTCTCAGAAAAACAAACCCCAAACAAAGCATTGCCAGGGTGCAGGCTGTGTTTTCCAGAGCCAGAGCTGGTGTTTGAGCCCAGTTTGCTCCTGGTTTCTGGAAATCCAGGGGCAGCTTTAAGGAGCTGGGTGCTGGAGGCTGTGCCCAGATTCCCTCGGCGTTTTCAGCGTGGAATATCTCCTGGGGGTACCCATCCCACAAAAGTCCAGGGTGAGCTCAGAGGCAGTGACAGCCTTTTGTGCCATTTTTTTGGCATTTTGGTGCTGCCCTGGCACCCCGGGCTGGGGGAGGCGTGGTGGTGCTGCAGGGTTTGTGAGAGAGAAAATGTTTGCGTGCAAATTGTAATGAAAGCCAGGGCTCCCCTGCACAGCCCCCCTGGGCCAGCAACACGTTACATCATTTGTCACTGGACACGTTGGGAGTGTGTCACTGGAAAAACCTTTAAAAGCCGAGCTGGAAGTGCTGTGGAGACAACCACGGCCTCTGCGGGGGGAAAAAGACAGCATCATTTATAAATGTTTTTGTGTCTACTATTTACATTTGGGGCATTTCAATGGAAAAAAAGGAACAGAAAGGCTCCACTTAACATCTTCCCAGATGGTAACAACATCTGTCTAGATGGCAGCCCAAGGATCTGACATTTTATGGGTGAAAGGGGGGCATTTTGGGATTTCTTGTTTTATTTTGCTTTTTTTCTCCCATCCAGATTAATTGTCCAGCACGTTGGTCCCATCACTCTTTGCTTTGGGCCATCTGGTCAGATGTCATTAACCCTGGAGACCAACAGCCCAAGAAAGTGGAACCATATGTTCTCAGCAAAGATAAACAGATAAATAGGGCCCTGTGCAACAGAATTGTGGGTTTGGGGCTTGTTTGGGGGTTTTTTATTGTTAAAGTGAACACAGAAACATTTTGGTGGCAAAGCTCATGTACCAATACATCCTGCTGTGCAAATCCCAGGAGTTCTCTGGCCCTGTGGCAGAGCTGCTCCCGTGTCTGGGCTCTGGCCCCCAGCTCTGCCCCGTGCTCCGAGGAAGGGGTCATTGCCACGTTGGAATGATGCTGGATCCTGCAGGAAAATTCCCCATCTCTCACCACAGGGTCACTGAGCCACCTCCCGCTGCAGTGGCCTCTCTCCACCTCTCCCTTGTGCAGCTTGATATCTGCCAGCTAATTCTTGTAAATATCTTATTTCCTGCCCGTTTTGTGTGACAAAAATGGGGTGGTTTTCCTCTGGGCCGGTTCTTTTGGGGGCTGTCATCATTTTGAGCCAAATGAAAGAGTTCCTTTTAGCTCAAGGATACTGTGGCAGTTCTTCCAGAGGAGAATTCCCCAGGACACCCAGGGGCAGGGAGTCAGTGGCTGTTCATCTGTCTCTCACCCAGCAAAGTCACCCTGACACCTCGGTGTATCCAAGGAAAAAATGGGATAACACCCAGTCTCTTGGCTGATGAGACAGGCTGGATGATTTCTTCCTTGCCAGGTGTTGTTCTTATTTTTTTTTTGTCTGTTTTGTGCTGAGGACCCATTTCCAGACAAGGGCACTGTAACTTCAGCACAGAAAGCCGGGGACAAACCAGTGGATCCGTGTGCCAGTGAGAGATTGTTGTAACAAAACATCCACTGGCTTGGATTATTTACCATGAAACACCACCAACAACAGCACCTGTGGAGAATTATGTGGTGATACAACATTGGAAAGAATTTGAGCTGAATCCCTTCCTTGCAGATTGGTGTCAGTGCTTTGAACCTTGGCACAAATGCTGCTAAATTTATCTGCTGGAGGGAGAAGCTTTGTAGTCCCAAATATTCCCCTCCTTCCCATGCAGGAGCCCAAGATCAGCTCTGTTTGGAGCAGCTCAGGAGGGAGGACAGGGCTGATCAGCTGCAAATCTCTTCAAACTCACCCATAACTTGTATTTCGCTTGTGGATTTCAGCAGCTTTTTCCCAGGAAGAACCATCTTAACACTGAAAGATTTCATGGGCATTTCTGTAGAATTATCCTTAAAAAACCACAGACTTCTGATTTGTAAGCAAAACACTCCAGCAAAGAGCAAAAGCCAGTTGTCCCCGCTTTCCTTGCTCAGAAAGCATATTGTTGCATCTGAGTAAGATATTTGGGTCTAATTCTTAATAAATAACTGGCAGCTTGTAGAAGACAAGCTGTGGGATTTGACATTATTTTGCCACTTGAGTTATTCATCCCATGTCTCACTGGGCCAGCATTCATTGAAGTTGTAAGTTAATGCAGGCTGACAGCATTAAAGCAGCCTGGCCTCCACTATATCAGCCAGAGATGCATCCTGTCATAAAACAGAATAAAGTGTCATGGTACACATGGAAATAGAAAAAAAACACCCCAAAAACAACAACCAAACCCTTGCTGTTTGGGTTTATCCAGAGCTGTCACATTCCTGAGCAGGGGCAGGTCAGCACAGCCCTGCTCCCAAATCCCACTTTGTGTTTGTTTGCTGTCTTTGCCCAGAGCCCAGGGAACACCTCCAGTGTGCCTGGGGAGGGACAGAGCAGCACAGGGAGCAGCCCCGAGGTGCCAGCCTGCTGAGCTGGGAAATCAGGGGCAGACTGAGAGTCTGTGCAGTGTCTGAGTGCCCAACACTCTCCCAGCCCTGCCTGAGCCCTGAGGTCAGCACTGCCCAGCCCGTGGGGTTTCACCCCTCACCCCTTCCCAGGGCAGCCTTTCCTCGTTTTCCTGTGGGATGTGATGACTCTGCTGCCCTTCTGGCTCAGTGCACGATCAGCCAACAGATCTGTGGAAAATTCAGGGTGCGAGAGACAATTCTGACCCAGGTGCAACCTCAGGTGAGGTGAGGAGTGCCTTGTCCTGCCCTTGAAGGACAGTGAGGGTCCAGAGCTGGCTGGGATCCCTCCTCCAGCTGCTCTGCTTTCTGTGGGAAACCAATCCACATTTATTCCTCTCCTTTGATGCTTTGTGTTGCAGAGACACTCTCACTGTGGACATGATTAGCCCCAATACTTTCCCCACCTTTGCTGCCATGCCCAGCTTGGCCATGGCTGTGTTCTGTCACATTTGGGAATCAGTGACAATCTGGATCTATCAGATTTCTCTGGGCATTCTGGAATATCCTCTCTGGGCATTCTGGAATATCCTCTTAGCTGGGCTGCCCCTTCTCCAGCCAGCCCAGCCAATTTGATCATATTTAATGTGCATTCTTCACACATGATCTTATTACCATTCCAATGTTCTTGGTTTTGCTTATTCAGGCTGACCTTCGGCATCTCCTGCCATCCTCTGCCATGGTCAAGACCTCCCAGCTTGTTGCCTGGTGGCCCCCAAAGGAAGGTGTGAAGATTAACAGCCCAGAGGATGTATTTAATGAATGGCAACAAGGGATTAGTGACACAGTGTCACCTTTCATGGCCTCTTTAAGCAGGCGAACTGACACCCGTTTATTTTTGTTTGCACTGTTGAGTAAACTCTGGAAACAGACTGGATTTACAGTCCCTGCTCCCCCAGCGAGGAGCCTCCTCCTGTCCACCAGCCTTGGCTTGGGGGGAGGATAAAACCAGAATCTCTCTCCCAGTTTTCTGCCTGACAATGTCATGGACTTCTCCTTGCTGCTGAAGGTGCTGAGGGAAGGGAAGTTTCAAGGCTGTGGAAGTTCTCACTGACTGCCCGGCTTTCCAGCTCTGTGTCCATCAAAAATCAGCTCCACACTTCCCGGTTCTCCACCTGCCAAAGGGCTCCTGGGGTACAGGGCTCGCCCTGCCCTCCTGCCGCACCTCACTGCTTCCAAGCGCCTCTGGAAAAGAGAATTTTGGCAGTGATATTCCCTGCGTGGCAGCACAGAAACGCAGGAGGGTTTCCAAGGGCAGAGCTGTCCTGGCACAGCGGTGACAGGGATGTGGCGTCTTGTCCTTGCTCCACTGGTGACACCCCCAGCCAGCAGCAGATCCTGGTGAAGCCTCCAGGGACCAGCCTGGTGCCCTGGCTCCAGCACAGCCCACCCACCCAGTTTGGGGCATTTCCACCACACCCAGCAACTTTCCTGGGATCTTTCCTGGGATCTGGAATATGCTGCAAGCTCCACGCTGTGCTCAGTGTCACTGGATGGGGACACGAGGTCCTCAGACATGACAATGGGCAAGGTTATCCCACAGCTGGCCTTGCACTTTGTTCTGAGGCATTTCTGCCATCTCTGCTTTCAAAGTATTCTTCACACCATGGGAATTCTGCTGCTCACAAAATTTATTCTCGGTGGCTGCCTTCGGTTCTGCTTTTCCTCATTCCATTCTCAATCCTCTCCTCTTCTTGATGAAACCCACAGAGCAAATTTATCCACGACACCCTTAAATTCCATCTCAGGGCAGCTGCAAGGACCCAGGAAAAAATACCCAAAGCACAGGAGAAGGGTCAGTGGAGCAGGAAGCCCAGGGATGGCCAGGTGGGAAAAACCTTCCTTGGGAATGAGAAGTTTAATCTGGAAAGGGTGTTTTGGACTCCCTGTACAGAGGTAATCTGCTGCTGACAACACATTAATACATTTTGTAGTGGTGAGGAAAATTAAGTTTCTCTTTCCCAAGAAGCTTTCGTGGCAAATGTTGCAATTGTATCTGAAATGCCAGGCAGGAATTACTGTCTCCAAATAAAGGCCAGTCCAGTGGCTTTGATTTCTCTCCAGTTCAGGGAGTCTCCTGTGATTGTATCTTCACTGGGTCAAGGACAGAGGCTGATGTTTCCTTTGCAGACACAAGAAAAATCTAAAATCAGCCCAAAATCCTGAGCAGGAGTTCAGAGAAATGCTGCTCTGATTTAGCTTTGATGCATTTGCAGATGTATTTAAATTGTGCTCCAAATTTTGGCTGATTATTGAGGAAGCAGAGTTTGTGCCAATGAAGAGTTTGTGGTACAGTGGAGACCTGAGAGAGGAGCAGACAAAGCAGAAAAATGTCTTTTAATCTGTTCCTACATGATGTTTATCTGTTTGTATGAGATATTTATCTGTTTCTATTAGATATTTATCTATTTGTATGTGTTTCATGCAAGATGCAGCACAGATGGAGCCACTAAAATCCCAGTTTTGGAAATTTGGACATTTGGAAATCTCTGGCAGAGGAAGCTGTGAGCGAGTCAGGACTGAGTTGTGTCAGTCTGGAACAACAGGCACCGAAGGGATCCCTCTGGGGTCCCCATCAGGAGCAGGGTGGGAGCTGCAGATTTGGCAGGAGGGAAATTGGGAGATTCCCATCAGCCAAGGGCAGGGCAGGAGAGGTGGGGAAAGCTGCCCCAGGCCTTTGGCTAAGGGTGCTGCAATCTGCTCCATTGTCTTACAAATTAATTTCCCCTTCACTTCACAGCTTTTTTTGTTTGGATTTTGTTTTTGGTTTTGTTTTTGCGTGTGGTGGGGGGGTATTTTTTGGGGTTTTTTGTATTTTTGAATCAGGCTCACTATTATTTTTAAGGCGACTGAAACCTAGAAACGAGACCCAAGGAAACACCCACTGCATTCCTGGGATGATCCGTCTGTGCTCCCTGCATTCCACCCCGGGCGCAGAGGTGGGAGGCAGCCGGGTGCCAACACCACCGCGCTGCATTCCCACCAGGGAAAAATCCATGGGCAAAGCAGGATGCTCCAACCCAAGCGCTTCCAATGAATGCAAGGGCTGGAAAGAAGTCCCTCAGGGCCTTTTTCCAAGTGCTGCTTCAACGGAGAGTGCACAAAACGCCTTCCACTCACCAGGACAAACCTATCTTGGAAAAAAAAAAAGCGCCAATTAACATTGCAGAGTCTCCGCACCCAGATTCCTGCCGGTTGGCATTTCTATCCCTTGGATGCTGCCTGTCTTTGCCGCTGGATTCCTGAGGCTTAACACCTTAATTCCTGAAATGAGCCCCAGTCCTAATTCCCGATTTTAGGAAAACAACATTCCTGCCATTGAATGAAAACATTTGTACACAGTTCATAAACCATCTTCCTGAGGGGAGGGGGCTGGACCGGGGGAGCTGCGAGCGCATAGAAGTGCATTGTCCATGGCAGCCGGCGCCGCCATCCAGCTGCTGCTCAAATATTCCAAAATCCTCTGCTGGACATGGCCATGGCCACGCACAAATCCCAATAAACCAACCTGGAGGGGTTTCTGGATCAGGCCTTGCATTTCTCGCCATCGGTGACAGGCCCAGAGTGGAATTCCACCGCCACTGCTCCCTCGGTGTCACCGCGGCAGGGTGGGACAGCGGGACAGCGTGGGACAGCAGGACAGACCCCTCATGGCACACTCCTTTGGGAAGCTGAGGAGGAGTGGTGTTGGCACAAATCGGGACCACAGAATCGTGGGATCGTGGACGGGATGGGATGGGAGGGGATTGGATTGGATTGGATTGGATTGGACTGGACTGGATTGGATTGGATTGGATTGGATTGGATTGGATTGGAATGGATTGGATTGGATTGGATTGGATTGGATTGGACTGGATTGGGTTGGGTTGGATTGGATTGGATTGGATTGGATTGGATTGGATTGGATTGGACTGGATTGGATGGGATTGGATTGGATTGGATTGGATTGGATTGGATTGGATTGGATTGGATTGGATGGGATTGGATTGGATTGGATTGGATGGGATTAGATTGAATGGATGGGATTGGATGGGATGGGATTAGATTGGATTGCATTGCATTGGATGGGATTGGATTGGATTGGATTGGATTGGATTGGATTGGATTGGATTGGATTGGATTGGATGGGATTGGATGGGATGAGATGGGATTGGAAGTAACCTTAAAGCCCATCCAGTTCCACAGGGACACTTTCCACCATCCTGGTTTGCTCCAGCCTGGCCTTGGACACATCCAGGGACCCAGAGACAGCCACAGCTTCTCTGGGAATTCCATCCCAGCCCCTCCCCACCCTCAGAGGGAGCAATTCCTTCCCAGTACCCAACCTAAACCCATCCTCTTTTAGTTTAGAGCCTTTCCTCTTTAAAATCCTCTGGGAATCTCCAACCATGGTGCCCCTCCTGCAGGATTTGCTCCATTTTTAGAAGATTTGCTCAAGCAGAAGCTCTTGGGTGCAATCCTTAGGCCTGTGCTCCATAGGAGCTTGGCCTTAGAGGCTTGGGATGGTTCCTCCTGACTTTTCTGTGTGCCAGGGAAATGCAGGTGAGAAGTAGGAATGATAATGTTCCTACTCCAGCTCCGTGTTGAGCTCTGCTTCTATGTCACGTCTTGTTTCTCCTGCCAGGAAGTTCCACAATTCCTCCCCATCCTGCCAGGAATCTCATCCCAATGTTCTGGAACCTCTGTCCCTGTGGGTTCTGTCAGAGCAGCAAGAGCCTGTCAAAAATCCAGCAGAGGAGACCAAGGCATCTCCAACAGGTCCTGAAATTTGGATATTTTCCCTAGCCCACATCGCCTGTCAAATCACAGGACCCAGTCAATACAGTGAAATTACAGTCCTGGGGGGAAAAAAATTGAAAAAAAAAGAGGAGAGAGAGGGAAAAATTTGATTCCAAATTGGAGGGATTAATGGTCAAAAGAATGTTCTTCTGGGAGTAATCTAAGTGTTATATTTACATTTGGCTTGGAATTATTTGCAGTGAGGAATTTCAAATGCAAATATTTTAAAAGCATAACATGTAGAGAGAGACACTGTGGGCACTTCTGTTTTCTCTGAAAAAAAAATTTAAAAAAAAAAAGAAAAAACAGTTTTCTTGACTATTTTTTTATTGGAATCTTAATGAGACCATAATTACAGCAGGAAAAAAAAAAAGGAAAAAATGTAGGTCTTAAAGATTTGATGTGAGTGTATGTACAGGCCTTGGATTGCAAAGAGAAAAAAACCTCCATATTTTTTAAAACTATTTATTTTCCAAAGTGGTGCATGGGAGGGAAAAAAATGACTGAGCTAAGTAAGTCTTGTCCATTTATGTGCTTAGTCTGTATTTTCTTTTTCTGAAAAAATATCTAGGAATAAATGTTGAGAGTGGGCCCGTGGTGTTTGCCTTGGCTCCTGCCTTTATCTTGTTTTATTGTGTGACCCTTCCAAGGGGGGCTGGAGGAACTGCGGAGTTTTCTGGGTTTCTTCTGCATCCGCAGGGAAGGGAGCACGGGTGCCTCCAGTAATTCCCTGTGTTTCATGGAATCATGGAATAAGTTGGGTGGGAAGGGATCTTAAAGCTCCTTTCATTCCACACCTTCCACTGTCCCAGATTGATCCAAGCCCCGTCCAGCCTGGTTGTGGACACTTCCAGGAATGGGCATTCCACAAACTCTCTGAGAATCCGTGCCAGGGCCTCCCCACCCTCGCAGGGAAGAGTTTATTCCCAAAATCCACTCCAAGAAGGCCCCAGCTGAGCCCAGCAGCCGGAATCAGCAGCAGGATCACCGCAGGCACAAAGGCTCCATTTCACATGGATCCTGCTGAGATCCTCTCCACTCTCCCGTTCCTCCCTGAGCTTCCCTTTCCTTCTCTAAACCACTTCTCACCAGCAGGGATTAATGTCTCTATTTGCATGGGACATTTCAAGATCTCTTTTTATATCTCTTTTCATTTTGCCTCTTTTAATTCACTTTTATTAATCCTTCATTCATCTTCTTTGCCCTTAATTTTGCTCACGTTCTTCTCACATCTTTCTCTCACCTCTGTTTCTCTTGCTCCCCTCTCACGGATGAAACAAACTTGTTAAAATAAAGTGCCTTTTCTTTTCCCCAAGGAAGAAAGTGTCCATTTAATACCCCACATGCCCTTCAGAGCTGGTGGAGAGGCAGAGCATGACAGGCACATTCTGTGATTCAAACCTTCTGGGTATTGGCAGGAGAATAAATCTTATGTCTGACATAAGAGGACATCAGGAAAACCAACCTGAAGCTTTTGGAAAGGATCCACGGAGCTGTCAGTCAGGAGGAGATAAACTTTACATGAAATAGGACCTTCTGAAGTCATTAGCTCCCCACTCCTGCCAGAACTGCTGGAGGAGAGCAACGAGAGGCAGCCAAAGAGAACAGAAAACAAACGTGAATGGCAACATGGCCCCGAAGGAAGTGCCCAGTACAAATGTGGGAATGCTCAGGAAAGCAGCTCTCCAAAGGCCCAGCAGGAGCAGGATTGATCCACAGGAAAACTGGGCTGCCTGGACGACCCAAACCCAGGATTGGATTGTGTGCAGGCAGAGGGGTGCAGCCCTGAGCAAAGGAGCACTTGTTCAAAAATCTGTTTACCCAGCCCTGGGAAGATCTCTTGTTTAAGGACACTCCATGGCCAAACCCTTTGGGTCACATCCAGCAAAGGCCCAACTCTCGCTGGTGCCACCGGCACAACATTTGACCCACATTTGGAAAGGATTTGGAATTTTCCAATTTGGGAAGCTGCTACAAAATTGCAGAACATCCTGTGAGTGAAGAGGCTGAGCAAACCCCCCCACCCCCGGGCCCTCAAATGAGGGATTCGCTGCCACAAATACCTGTGATTTCCTCTCAATCCCTTTGGCTGCAGTCTCCCCATCCAATTGCTGCCCTAATTGGTGAAGAGACTCCAGGAAATGGCAAAGCCACATCCTGGAGCTGCCCTGGTGAGTGGTGTCACCAGGGGAAGTCCCACGATCAGCGTTAACGCAACCCAGGTGTTCCAGAGGCGCCGGAGCTCACGCAGGTCCTGGCAAGACAATTCCTGGCAACGCAGTCCTCAATTATCTCCAAAATCCAGCTCCAGCAGAGCTGGAAATCCTCTCCAATACAACAAATGCCCTTCCCTCAGGTTTGCCCACTCCCTCGAGGGTCCCAAGGACCTTTGGAGCATTGCTTGCTCCAACTCACGTTTCTCAGCTGAATTACACACGGAACGGGGATAAATCTTGTCAAATCCAATGTGGAGGCACGGGAAGGATGGGAATTTGTTGAAGATTCAGCATTTCTAACCTCCTGATTTGCTGTTGGGTTGGATTTTCCCTCTTCTTTCTCCTCTCCTTTTCCCTTATCACAGCATTTGTTTCAGCAGAGAGCTGTGCTGGGGACAGCTGTGGGCACACCTGTGCCCCGTGAACTTTTCTCCTCCCTGCTCCCTTTCAACAGGCGTTTTATGCCTTGTTTTCAACAAATCCTGCCCTGAATTTGTTATTGCCCCGAGTAATTTCATTTTTAAGGGCTGCCTGACAGGACAGGCTTTTCTTCTGATAGAAACACTCAGGAAAGCTCCTCATGAAGGGGGAAAATGGGAAGCATGACAGCAGAGGCTGTCCCAGGGTGTCTCCAGTGTGTCCTGTATTCATGGAGGGAAATAACTCAGGAGATCCTGGAGGTGATGCTCAGCACCATTCCCTGGGTTCCCTCAGCACCATGTTGGGAAGGTCCACTCTGACTTGTCCCTGCAATTCCAAATGTTCACCCAAAACCAAGCAGCACCAGCAGGAAACTAAGGCAGAAATGGTGAAAATTTAAATCAGCTTTAATGATGGATCGTGTTTTAGCATAAGGTAAAATTTCCAGGAAAACTCTGGGACTGGTGCCATTCCCAACCCCAATCCCTCTTCCAGAAATGAGCAGGGACACACAAATGCTCCTTTTCTGTCTCTGAGCCTTTCCTTGTGATTCCATTTGCTGCATCTCTTCTCTCTAAAAACTGTTTCTGTCTGTGAGGATGCCCCGACGATCCCAAGTGGAAAGAGGATGATGATGGATTGTTCAATCCCCAGGGATTTGAGGAAGGGGAGTGAGAAGGGCCCTGCTCTGCTCTGCTCGGGCTGGGTTTGCTCTGTGATCCTCCAAATAAGCCCTCACGGTGTAATATCTCCCCAAGCCATAGTATCTTTCTAATAATTCCATTTATTGCCCTGTTTGTTTTCGTTTATGGTTTAACACACCAGCTGGCAATTAGGCCCTAATTTTGCTGTTATGCAAAGTAGCTGTGTTTATTTTTATAACACGGGCTGCAGCATAAACTGGATTTGTTTTTAATTGTGAAAGCAGCCATGGCAACATCCCCTAATGATGATCCAAGTGTCACAGCTGGGAGTGGCTGGGAATGCTGCTCAGTTTGGCCAAGGAAGGTGCAGAAAAGCAGGAGAGGTTACAGCCCTGGGATTCCCATCCCACATCCGGAATGCTCAGGATTCTCCCCGGATCCAGCACCAGTCCTGCTGGGATTTCACTTTTCCTCTTGCCTCCAGCCCTGATTTGCTCCTGAGGGGCAGCTCTGCCCTCTGGGACAGGACAGGACCCAGGGAGAGGCTGGTCAGGGGTTGGGGTGGATTTTAGGGAAACGTTCTTGCCCCAGAGGGTGCTGGCACTGCCCAGGGAATGGGCACGGCCCCGAGGCTGCTGGAGCTCCAGGAGGGTTTGGATGTCACTCCCAGGGATGCCAGGGTGGGATTTTGGGGTGTGTGTGCAGGAGTTGGCCTGGATGGCCCCTGTGTGTCCCTTTCCCACTGAGGATATTCTGTGATTCCAATCTCTCTCCCTGATATCTTTCATTTTTGCTCTTTTCTCCCTCATTTTTGCTCTTTTCTCCCATAGGATTCAAAGGGGGTGTCTGCCCTTATTTCCAGACACCAGGGGTGACAATTCCCTCGGGAGGCGGCTGTTGCTGTGCCAGCTCTGGCCAGAAGCACCCTCAGCCCTGCCACACGTGGGGACACAGCCTGGGCTCCGTGGGCAGCGGGATTTCAGAGCCTGTGACCCACACTGGCCCCAAATGTTTCCGTCCACACCGGCCTGCGGAACAAGAATTGTCATAAATCAGAGATTGAGGGGGCTGCGAAAGCAGGAGGAACCACGACTGCCTCTCTTCCCAGAGCTGTCCTCGCCCGCTGGCCTTGTCCCCAGAAGCAGGGCTTATCTCCCAGGCTGGGACCCAAGGGTCGTGAGCTCAGCTTTTGGCACAGCCGGGGCTCCGAGGGAGCTCCGAGCGTTTCCTGTGCCTGAAATCCGCTCCTGCCTCTCCTTCCCTGCCCCATCCCATCTGCTGGGATTATCCTCTCCTTGGGAAAACAGCCTGTCCTAATCTGGGCAGGGTCTGCTTTTAGAGGGAACTCAGTGCTGCAGCTACCTGGGATTTTAGGCAGTGGGATTTTAGGAGTTGGGATTATGGGCACTGAGATTTTAGGAAGTGAAATTTGAGGGCGTGGGATTTTAGGCCTTTGGATTTTAGGCAGTGAGATTTTAGGCACTGGGGATTTTAGAAATTGGGGTTTTAGGCACTAAGATTTTAGTCAGTGAGTTTTTAGGCTGTGGGATTTTAGGAATTGGGATTTTAGGCCATGGGATTTTAGGCAGTGAGATTTCAGGCATTGAGATTTTAGGCACTGAGATTTTAAACTGTTGGATTTCAGGAATTGGGATTTTAGGAATTGGGATTTTAGGCCATGGGATTTTAGGCAGTGAGATTTCAGGCACTACGATTTTAGGAACTGGGATTTTAGGCAGTGGGATTTTAGGAATTGGGATTTTAGGAATTGGGATTTTAGACACTAAGGTAGATTTTAGGCAGTACCTTCCCTTGCTCCACATTAAATCAGGTCTAAAGTGCTCAAAGTGCAGCCCCTGAGGCCTGTGTTGTCTCTCCCCCAGGCCCATGTGCCAAACAATCTCCAGGCTGGTTATTTTTATCTCATTCATTGGGAAAATGATACACCAAGGATGTTGTTCCCTCCGTGTGAGCAGTGATGGAAACTCAGGGTCCTGCCTCCTCCCCACTGCTGTATCTGGGAACAAAAACCAGCAGGGCAAGAAAAGGGAGCTTCCAGGGGTACAGAATCGGACAAAAATAACCAAATATATGAAAAAATAAATAATTTTTTTTCCAGAAAATAAATTTTGGATTTCCATAAAAAAAAAAAAAGGATTAAAAAAAAAAAAATTGGATTGCCAGAAAATAAATCCAAGCCTTTGGTGCTGGTTGCTTGTCCTGGTGCTTTATTTTGAGGGAGGCTGTCAATCCTTGCTGGCCCTGCCTGGAGCCGTGTGTGAACGAACACACACGCACACAAAAATGCAGACAGCAAGAAGAAGTCATTCCACAGTCTAGCCTTGTTAAAGAATACAGCCACTTTCCAGCAGCAAACCTTCCCCCCCAGCCTCTCCAGCCAGAGGAATTTCTTTCACCTCCTCAGAAGCTGCTTATTAAAGCCGGGCTGGTGCTGGTTCCCAGGTATTAGAACAGCAGCAAGGCTTAACTAATCTCTGCTTTTACTGCCGTAATTAAACCCTGCACTTGCCAGTAAAAAGGTAACACTTTAAATTAAGGCCCCGTTTCTAAATGCTGTATTAATATTTATGAAATGATTACTGCATGCAGCCACATTCTTGCAGGACTTATTAGAACGTGGGTTATAAAACTCGATTGTAATAAACCCTTAATGGCTCTGCTCTGGTGAGCTGCAAGGTCTGCAACCCTACCAGGGGCGTCTTCTTAAACTCAGGGGAAAATGCTCTTCCCTGGCCTGAACCTCCCAAAATTTTGTGTCTCCATGGTTGTTGGTCCTTCTGCTCAGCCACCTACGAGGTGAGGTGGGATTTCATCGCTGGGGTGTTTCTCCTGCTCTGAAACCTCCTAAATCCTCTCTGCCATCCCACACGCACCTGGGCTAGCGCAGGGCTCTGAGCGCAGACCTTGGTGTTTGGTAATTAAATCTTGGATGTTTTGGCAATTCAACCCTGCCCTCAGCTGGGTGACAGCTCCTTCCCCGGTGTCACTCTGTCCCTCTGTCCAGGGCACTTGGGTTGGGTGTGACAGCCTGGTCAGAGAGAGAGAAAACTAAAGAAGTTTTCTCCCAGCGAACTTGTGAAACTTTTAAGGAGTTGTAGAGAAACAAAGGTAGCTTGTTATTGCAAACAACCTACAAGTAGTGCTCTTCTACTCTTTATTTTCTGTTCTTCTCAAAGATTGTTTGCAAGAAAAGTGGTTTTTTGCTAATTAACCAATTAAGTAAAATGTATCAAGTCAGTCGATAAAGAAAAAAGTTTTTCACATTTTGTACTGTTGTACAAACCAACCTTCTTAGAGTCTGTACCACTTTCCTGCTCAAGAAGAACATTTGGGCATCAGTTTGGAAACCCCAGGAGATCTGGAGCTTCACTGGGTTTGGAGCTCTTGCAGAGGGAGCAGGGTGAGGTCACTGCCCAAAAAATCAGATTCTCATCCCCACAATGATGAATTAGATCCAGAGGAGAGCGATGGATGTTCTGCGAACAACAGGAAATTACTTCAACAGATTATTTTCTTAATCAAGGAACATCTCACAGTGCCAAGGCTCTTGTTTTTAGGTGCTTTTTTGGTACTTTGGACACCCAACCCTTCAACTCTTTCACCCTGAGCTGTTGAAGAAAGCTCAAAGTTTTCAGCCATCAGAGTTCCAACAATTTTCAACTTGCAACCTTTTGGAATAAATAATATTTGACTATTCCATCCCAAAGCATTTTGCAAGGGGTTGTACCCAAGGTGAGCATTTGCAGCAAAACTTTTGGGGGATTTTAGCTCTTTTTTTCTTTCTTTTCTGTAGTTTGAGCGTGGTATTGCCACCTCCTGCCTTCCCTTTTGCTCCTGGAAGGGCACACGTGAGGTCCCAAACGTGCAAAACCTGAATGTCTATAAAATATTCTGCACCATGAATAGCTCAGTGTAAGCCAGTGGCACTTCTCCTGCAGGAAAATATTCAAATGCAGAAGTGTTTGACAGTTTAAGCATCGGTGATTAACCTCTACTAATTAAAGCTTGGGGAAAAAAAAAAAAAAAAAAAAAAAGGCAGCACAGCTTGCAGAGAGCAGAAAATTTGGGATAAATTCATGGAGAAAAAAGCCATTTCCATGAAGCAAGCCCTGGAAACAAAAGGCAACCTCCACCCCAAGCGTGGAACATCCTGAAGGGCCGAAATGCAGAGAGGTTGTTCTCAAACTGACCTCACCTAAAGCTGCTCCGGTCACATAGCAACGTTTGTTGTGGCCAACAACAGAACCCAAAATGACACAATAAAAAAAAAATAAATAATTATCTGCGATTAGAATGAAACTCCTGAAATGTCTCCAGCTGGAGCCGAAATTTGGGAGGGAGGGGGGAGAGAGGAGTTTATTATTTCAGTAGCAGCAGTGCAAATCCCCTCTGGGTGCTCTGCAAACCACCCTGTGCTCTTTGAACCCAGCCCCCTCATTGACATGGTAATGGGCTTTGTTGAATTCAAAGACGATTACATCAGAAATGTGTGGCCTCTTGTGGCTTTTCCGAGGCTTATAAAGCGCACAAATTATATGAAAATATTGGGTTGAAAAATTAGTAAGCCATAGGAGTTTGTGTTGTTTTAGCCACGCTTTACTGCAGGGAAGGAAAACTCTGGCTCCTCCAGACTTTTGCCCAGTCTTTCAAAGCTACTTTCTTTATTATTTTTCTTTTCTGGTGGGCTCACTTCGAATATACAGCCTGGATTTTTAGAGGACTTTCATACTGGAGCCACCTTCTCAACAAGAAATGTGTGAAGAGCAGATACCAGTTTTCTGAGCTGCTCCAGTTCACTTTTAACCAGGGAAAGTTTTAACCAGAAAGTTCTGCCCCACAATTTTGATGATGTGAACCTTCCAGAGACAGCACTGTCCTTATGGATTCCTGCAAATGCAATTGGAAAACGTGGTTGGGAATGATTTTTTAAATTCTCTTTTATGTCAGGTTCATAGATTTGATAACACCACCTCAAGTGCAACAGATAAGTGAAAAGTTCCCTCCAGTGCCTACAAATCAAAACTAAATCCAACCTAAATCACAGCTCACCCCCACAAAAGTAATAAATATTTGAATATCCTATTCAAATGGTAAAATCCTATGGTAAAAGAGGTGTGGGAGCTGCTGGGAATGCCTTTTCCACTCAGAGTTCTCTTCCAATTCTCCTCCAGCATGAGCTCCCCTTTCCTAGATTCTGCCTGATGGAGCAGAAATGCCCTGTTAAATATCTAATTTTCCAAATCTGGTACTCCAGCGTTGATCAGGGTATTGACACAGTTTATCAGGAGTTAGGAACGAGCCACAGCACAAGTTCTGCCTCCCCTGTGAGCAGGCAAATTGTGCTCCCCACAGCAGGCAAGGAAGGAGGCTTGTGAGAAGTGACTTAAATGTATTTGGAGTTCTGGGACAGTTCAAGATCGTGGATGTGCTGCTCCAGTGTGAAAACCTCACTCGTCCACCCTGAGGAGCTTTTTGGTGCCTCCAGTGAGATGTGGAGATTTTGGAGGATGTGTGAGAGGGGCAGAAGGTTGGAGAGGGCACCTCCCGTTGTGCCTGAGAGCAGAAACACCACACACAGAAATGACACAGAAATGACACAGAAATGACACAGAAATGACACAGAATTAACACAAAAATGACACAGAAATAACACAGAAATGACACAGAAATGACACAGAAATGACACAGAATTAACAACGGCTCTCACCGTGTTCCAGAGCAGCTGGAGCCACCTGGCACCAAAATCCTTGGGAATTCTGCACCTGAGATGAGCTGCAGGGAGTTCAGCCAGGGTTCTTGACACAGGGGCTGCCCCACAGCAGCCATGACCTCCTGGAGTGTTGAAGATTGTTTTAGGTTGTGGGGTGGCTTTGTGTGGTGGAAAAAAAATTTAGCAGTTTTTAGTTGTTTGGTCTTATGGTTATTTATTGTAAGTTATTTAAAAGATTGTTTTTTTGGGTTGTTGTGGTTTGTTCAGTAGCTTAGGCAAAGGAATACACACTCTTGACATTTTTTTGTCTGGTTTGTTTTGATTTTTTTATCCCTGCTTTTGGTTGTTGCTATTTTTTTATGGCACATTATGTGTTATATGTTTATAGGGTTTTTAAAAAATATTTATCATTTATATTAAATGGTGGCTTTTTATTTTAAACTAATTTGTGAATGTTAACATTATTAAAAATATGGAGGTAAGGAAGAAGAAGGAGGAAGGACAGGACTGGCTAAATTTTTTTATTTTAAAACTTTTGATTCTTATGTATAAAACAGAAACCCCCCTGTATAGGTGTTAAAACCCCCCTGTACAGCACTAAAATTTTTTTTTTTTTAATTTTGTAACTACTTTTATTATAATATTTAAATTTTTGTGACTTTTTGTTGGGTTTTTTTTTTTGTAAGGTCGATAAATCATTCTATGGCTTAAATCTAAAATTACAGCTGTTTTTGACTTGGACTTGGAACCTCTAAAATTGTCTGAGGGACATTCTGAGTTCCCACACTGGAGGAGCATTTTCCCTTCAGCACATCCCAGTGTGGGCAGGTCAGGACACAGATTTCCCCTTCACACCTTGCTGCAAAGCAGTGACCTGCAGGCAGAGCAGCCTTTTGGGGATTTTTGGGATTGGAGAGAGGGAGGCTGGAGAGCACAAAGCCACCACAGAGTCCTGCCAGGCTGCACTTCCCCCAGCAGAGCCAGGCTTGGGAAGGAAGGTGACCAAAACCAAAGACAGAAGTTGTGTGGGGCTTTGGGCAGCTCCGGCTGCAGGCTGGGAGCAGGACAGGAATCAGCTCTTCACATGTGCTTTATTTACTGTCACAATCTGAGCTATTGATGATTCTGAGATTGTAAAAGTCTCTGTCTGTCAGCCCCCTGCCAAAGCAGAAGCCATCATTGGTCTGTGCTGGTTTCCAGGTTGTTTATTCTGTTTATCTCTCACATGTTCTGCTGCCCTGCCCAGCTCTGTCCTGCAGGGCAGCGTGTGGGGCTCTGCCCTCAGTGGGATGTGACAAACATTAAATACCAGAAACTCCCTGGGCTGCATTTACAAGAACGTGCCAATATCTGTCACCTACGTTGGACAGTGTGTCCCCAGCCTGAACCAACAGAAAAATGCCAACACCACAGTGACACATGGAGGGCATGGAGAAGGAGAAAAAGGACAAGGCACACCCAATTTCCTCCAGCTTGTCCCCTTTGGACCCTAATCTAGAATCCTAAAATTTTACTTTTGCACCTGTGCCACACTTAATTATTACTGATATCAAACACTCAGAGCTGGTAATTCATCCTGTAAGATTGAAAACTCTTTTCCATGGGCAGAGATCACAGCCAGTGTCTCTGGGGGCTCTGTCCAGGGGGTTCCTGACCCCTGCCAGGGTCCCAGGGCAGCCAGGGCAGCCCAAGGGAAGCTCTGGATTCCCACAATTTTCCAACATTCCGTGTTCCCCCAGTGCCACAGAGCCAGCAGGGCCCTCCCTGTGCCTGCCTGGAAGGAGCAGGGAGATGGGGCTGGGGGAGTCTGGCCTGGCTGCCAACCTGGGGGTCTGCAGACAGGAGCAGGGCATGATTTTTTCCCTGCCTGGCAGTGCTGGGGTGCCCACGCACTCAGGATTAATTTCTCCATCATTCCAGCAGTTCTTTTGATTCTGGCCACTCACAATATTATTATTATTATGAGCTCCTGTTTTTCCAGAGGCAATTATTGTAGGATTAGAACACAGCATCTGCCCCTGTGTGTGTGTAGATGCATAAATAAGGAACTGGGAACCAAATAAAAGAAATACATTGGAGTTTTTTTCTATTCTTTGTTTTTTTTTTCTTTGTCTCTGTCCCCTTCCAGCCTTTCACATTCAGATAAAAAAGTCCTGGAAGGAAAAGGCTTGGAGAGAAGCAATGGGAGAAAAGTTTGCAAAGGGCAAAATCAGTGGGACCCTGCAGAACAAACATGTGTAAAGGCTTTGTTTCAAAGTGGATGAATGCAAAAGCCTGTTGGGGATAATTTTTAGGCTTTGCCTATTTTGAAGGGGTTGAGGATCAGGAGTAAAGTGAGAAAACAATTCTCTGTAGGAAGCTGTAGCAGACTAAATGGAGCTTGTTGTTGTTGGCAGGGGCCGTGATGCTGAGGGCAGCAGCATCGTTACTGAAGCTGGAGGCAGCAGAGGTTTAAATAAATAAGGAGAGATCCCTGAACCGAGATAAAAATGGGATCTCACTGTGCTGGGTCCTGCCGTGCTCCGGAGCAGGGAGGGCTGGCAGGGTGTGAGTAAAGGGAGATGAATGAGGCTGATCAGATCAGGCTCCAGTTCTTTCTCCTGCTCGGGGCATTGGGAATTAGGGACAGAATTGCCAGGAATGGGGAGTTTATCTGCTCATCTGCACAGCCAGGCATTGCCCCACGGAGGGAATTGGGGAATGGCACAGCCAGGATGCTCCTGGGCTCTGCTCAGCACCCCAGCCCACAGCTCAGGGATCTTCCTTTTGCTCCTTTTGATGCCCTGGAAAGGCTGAGCTGGAGCAGAGGCTGGACAGAGCTACAGAACAAAGCAGGGATTTATCCAAAGGATCTCCTCCATGGATCCACCTTGGGCAGCACCAGAGCCCAGCCAGGGCTGCACCCAAATGACCCAAAATGGTCCCAAAATGCACGAGCGCTCCCGGGGCTCTCCCTGGGATCAGTTCTGCTCCATTGGCACCTTGGAGTTCATTGTCCCATTCCAGCTCCAGCCCATCAGTCCCATCCTGCTTGTTTTTCTCTCTCCAGCCCACGCTGTTTGTGCTCCTGGGCTGAGGTTTGGATCATTTGTCCTTGGTGCCCAGCTGGAGCAGGAATTGTTTTGTCTCTGCTCTGTGCAGAGAGCTCAGCATCCCCTCATGTGGAGCCCAGAGCCACACACTGAAGCAGCACAGAGTGTGAAAAATAGAAAATCCAAACCTGAGGCATCACAGTGGAAACCAAAAGGGGAGAAAAGTCCCTTTTCCTTGGCCCTGCTCATAGCAAAGCCCCATAAAAGCTCTC
Source organism: Lonchura striata (assembly GCF_050655825.1). Taxonomy (NCBI): domain Eukaryota; kingdom Metazoa; phylum Chordata; class Aves; order Passeriformes; family Estrildidae; genus Lonchura; species Lonchura striata. Next base: position 2,939,465 of record NC_140720.1, on the reverse strand, counting down.
GGATTATTCCTGGCTGAGGCCAGCATTAACTCAGGATTCCTCCCAACCTCTCCCCTGCAGCTCAGCAATATCAGGGACAATAAAAACCCCATTAAATCCTTGCACGAGCTGCAAGAGGTGCAGGAAGGATTTGAAAAATTCCTCAAACATTCCCTAAATCCAGCCCTCACCCAGCAGACGTTGGGGATGTCAAGGGCAGGTGATAAGAGCCCGGCCTGGGCAGGGAATCGATGCTCACGACCAAACCCTGCAAAGAAACATTTTTGCAGGTTGTGTCCACCGGATTATCCTCCCACTCCCAGGAAACACTCATGGGAAGGCTGCTCTGGACAAAATTCCCAGGATAAAGGGACAGCAAAGCGGGAAAGAGAGGGCAGGAACAGCCTGATCCTGCTCTGGGGTGAAAACAATAGGTCAACTGCAAGATATCCAGGCAAAATATCCCAATTTTCCCTGTTCTGAAGGAAAATCCAGGCTCTTGATTAAGGATCTGGCATGTAGAGGTGGAGGTTAAGCAGAAAAAAAAGTGATCTGCTCCATGTTTAAGAAATTAAAAATATTCCTCTACATTTTCAGGTTGGAACATTTGCTAAATAATTCCTTTCTCCTGGAGTAGACTTTGAGAGGGAAAAAAATCAAAATAGTTAAGAAAATAATTCTTCTTATCCTGGAGTTCTCCTCCAGCCTTTGACACTGAGAATACATTTTGAAACAGTAAAAGTCAAGATAAAATAGCAAAGAATGGCAGTTCCCTGAGCTTTTTCCGTTCCTTTTTGGTGGCTCTTTTGTTTTAGTTGGTGTGGCAATATTTCAAATAGAACCCAAAATTATATTTTTAGTGACAGCCTCTGCTCCAGGACACTTTTCCTCATGGTTCCGTTCCCCAGGGCTGTCCCTGGTGCTCCATCCAGTCCCACCAGGAGAAGAAGCAGGAGCAGTACCAGTCTCTCCAGAGGTCAAATATTCCATTTATTCCATCTACACCACGCATTTAGGGTTACACCAATCCCCAGGTTAAATAACCCGGGGAGATGCATCCCAAAAATCTCCTTTTCCTCCAGCTCAGCCCAGTTCTGTGACTGAACTCCAGCAGGACCAGATCCAATAAGGGACCAATGCTCAGCCCTGGGAGCACCGGAGCAGGACAGGGAAATTCCTTTTTACCCAAGGTTTTTTTGCCCAAAGAAGCCATGTGACTGTTCAAATCAGAATTTTTGCCATGATCAGGAAGAATTTGGGTTGCATAGGGTGGGAATGTTGGGATGTCCTGTGCAGGACTCGATGAGGCCCATCCAGCTCAGGAAATTCCCTGATATTCCCTTGATAGGATAATCTGGGATATTCCCTATAACCCCACAGCCACACAAATTCCCTGATATTCCCTCAGTAGGATAATCTGGGATATTCCCTATAACCCCACAGCCACCCACCTGATTCCTGGGCCTGGGATCAGCACATCCTGTTGGAATTCCTGGGATCAAAGCATCCTGTTTGCAATTCCTCAGGGTAAATCAGAGCGCTCAGGGCTGGATAAAGACGCTTTGGTTCAGCAGGAAAATGGAATTATTTTTACAGAAGCCAGCGAGGGAGGCTGGAGCCACCGATTTGGGATGATTACAATGAACAAAAAAAGTCAAGCCTGGAAGTGTTTATTTTAATTTAGGGGGCATGGCGAGCTGCTGAGGTGGGAAGATATTATTTTTATGGATTTAATCAGATGGTTTGTGGGCATTGCTAATTGAAATCTGTCTGCCTCGCCTCAGGGTCTGTTGGGGCTTTTCTCCCCGTGGCTGTGAGGCAGAAGAAAAGCAATTATTTAGGCTGGGGAGGGGAAACAGGAATTGGGAGAGGTTCAGGGATAAAAAGGAAAAAAGAGGCTTCGTTTTGGAGGGAAATGTCAGTCTGTCCTGCATGGAGCTGCCTCAGCTTGGAACCCATTTCCCTGCCCTGAGGTAAATAAGGGGAATAACTCGGGGAAGAAGCTGAGCAGGACTTCCAGAAGGATGCTCAGGATGTCCCAGCACCTGGAAAATGTGACTTGGGAGTTTCAGCAATTCCCAGGACTCACCTTTTATAGTAGAAACGTGGCAAACCCAGGATGCAGGGAAGAAAGGATGATGTCTGCTCCAGATCAGAAGGCTGAAGGATAGCTTTATTAAAACTATACTATATTACATTAATATACTATTTAAAGATATACTATCCTATTCTACATACTTCTTACTTACCTAACAAACTCGTGACTCTGCTGAGAGTCCAGCACAGCTGGATCTGATTGATCATTGAACTTAAACAACTTTCACTAAAATCTAATCAAGCAATCACTGCAGGTAAACAGGTTCCATACCACATTCCACATGGGCAGAGCAAAGGAGCAGAGATAAAGATGTTTCCTCTTCTCTCTGTGCTTCTCCAAGGAATCCTGAGAGACAGAATGGTGTCTGTGTGCAGAGACTGAGTGCCACAGCCTTTTCCCTTTGAAGCTCCTCTGAGTGCCAGGTGATGAATCCTGGGCCTCCCAGGACACCTCATTTTTCCCACTGGGAGGACACTGATGGTGGGAGAAGGCAGCAGCAGTCACCCAAAGCAGCCGGCCAAGCTGCACACTCCGCAAGATGTAAATTTGATTGAAATTTGGCCATTCCAGGTAGGCCTGCAGGTTCTCCCCAGTAATTTTCACCCCACACACTCAAAAACAGAAACCAGGACAACTATTTTTTTTTTTTTTTAAATCCCAACCAAAACCTGCCCGTGGATGAGCTGAGAGGGTTCAGGGGTTTTTTTTTTTTTTCTTTCATGGTTTGTGTTATTTGTGGCAGAGGGAATTCCAACCAAACCAGCTGATGAAGAACAGCCCCGAAAATGCAACTTCTTGCCTGTGCCCCATGATGTCACCCCAAAGCCACCAAGCAGGGTGTAAATATCCCCCAGGCAGGGGGCAAACGTGTCAGGCTCACGTAGGAGCCAGCCCCAAGCAGAGCAGTCCAAAAAACACCATCTCCAAATATTTTCTATATCATAATTATACAAAATGAGTGGAACTTTCTGCCCCCCTTCCCCCCAACCCCAAAAACATGGCCCATTATGAGCCCTGCCAAGTCTGCAGGAACATAAATAACATTGCAGGCTCTTTGTGCCGTGCAGGAGCTGGGAAGTGGAAAAATGATTGAGGGACAAGTGGTTTTTAAGATCCCCCCGAGGCCTGTAAGTTACCTGTTTATTTCAAGAAGAGCTGCAACTGCCAAAAGGAAAGGAAAGGAGTTCCTGGAGTTGCTATCATGGTCTGTTTCCAGGGATTATTTCAAAATAAACATGGCTTGAGCCTCTGCTTTGCTTTTCAGTCAATGTGAATGCGAGTGTAGCTGAGCAGGGTGTGGGGTGCTCCAGGACAGGCTCACCTGAGCTCCGGGGCTGGGAAGGAGCCTGGAGCAGCCAGGGGGATCCCCAGGGCCAGCAGTGACCAGGGGGCTCCCTTTGGCCTCAGGGGTGCTCAGAAATGAGAATATCTGCTGAGGAGACAAAAGGTGTTCAGAAATCCAGTGGGGAACCCAGAAAATACAGACCAGGGTGTGGGAACCCAGAGCTTCCCTCTGGCTGCCCTGGGACCCTGGCAGGGGTCAGGAACCCCCTGGACAGAGCCCCCAGAGACACTGGCTGTGATCTCTGTCCATGGAAAAGAGTTTTCAATCTTACAGCATGAATTACCAGCTCTGAGTGTTTGATATCAGTAATAATTAAGTGTGGCACGGGTGCAAAAGTAAGATTTTAGGATTCTAGATGAGGGGTCCAAAGGGGACAAGAGGAGGAAATTGGGTGTGCCTTGTCCTTTTTCTCCTTCTTCATGCCCTCCATGTTTCACTGTGGTGTTGGCATTTTTCTGTTGGTTCAGGCTGGGGACACACTGTCCAACGCAGGTGACAGATATTGGCACGTTCTTGTAAATGCAGCCCAGGGAGTTTCTGGTATTTAATGTTTGTCACATCCCACTGAGGGCAGAGCCCCACACGCTGCCCTGCAGGACAGAGCTGGGCAGGGCAGCAGAACATGTGAGAGATAAACAGAATAAACAACCTGGAAACCAGCACAGACCAATTCTGGCTTCTGCTTTGGCAGGGGGCTGACAGACAGAGACTTTCTGCAATCTCAGAATCATCAATAGCTCAGATTCTGACACCAGGGAACCCCACACATCAGCATCCCCCAGCTCCAAGGGGGAGGTAAAATTATCCTCTTTTTTCTGCATGAAACACCTCGGTTGGAAGGGAAATGGTCATAATTGACTTTTTTAAGTGGAAGGGAATAATTGTGAAGTCATCAGGGAGGAGATTTCAGGGGAAGGGGAAGGGGAAGGGGAAGGGGAAGGGGAAGGGGAAGGGGAAGGGGAAGGGGAAGGGGAAGGGGAAGGGGAAGGGGAGAGGGGAGAGGGGAGGGGAGGGGGGGGGAGGGGGGAGGGGAGGGGAGGGGA